>NC_138181.1:21141549-23636989 GCF_964165515.1 Mesoplodon bidens
CCTCTCCTTTTTTTTCTCTCTCTACTTTTCCTCTTTCAAAGATCGGGGAGACTATATCTAATTTCCAAGTTGAAGACAAAAGAGCCAGCAGAGGAAAAATGTTGTTGGTAGCATAGAAACGCAGGAAAAGTGATGGAGCTAAGCCCTGAGGAGGTAGAGGGGATGCGATGCAGAGCACAGGGGAAGGTGTGGGCTGTGGAAGGGAAGACGGATGCAGATTCCTTTAAGGCTGAAAGGAAGAATTAATGAAAAGGCATGTACATGTGTGGGGACAGGATAGGGACTTGAAGGAATTAGCTGACCCATGACTCTAATTTCTCTTTGAACAAAGGGGCAAGTTTCACTGCTGAAAGTGTGTGAGGGTGTTCTGGGGCAAGGGTGCCCAGTAAGGCTTGAGGGATGTGGTGAAAGAAATCTTTGGCATAATCATTCTGGGGCTGGGGAGTGTCATATTTCCACAAAGGAAACTTCTCTTAAGGTAGCTGCAGGTCAGGAAAAGTCGTGGAATTAAGAGCTATTCTTACACAAATCAATCACAAATGCCTGTCCCAAGTGGGAAGAGTTAACAACCAAGTCTGGTTTTCTGATTAACTGTCAAATATCTAAATGATAAATCCAAGTATAAGTTGTAAGACTATTAAGCTTTCTTCCTTCAAAATGGCAAGTAACTGACTTTTGTTTTATCTCTAAAACTGACAGGCTAAAGTGAGATTATGCAATAATATGCAGGCTGTTATCTTCAATTATGTATGATGTCAGGCTACTCTGGTCCTATAAATTTTGCAAGACATGCTCTGTTGACTCAAAAAAAAAAAAACCCCTCTCTTTTTGGGAACAAATACAAAAAAAATGACAAAGTTTCCTCCAATTACAATGTTTTGACTGGAGGTAGAAAGAAAAGTGGATGTTCATATAGAACCATGGATTTGATGAGAAACTCTAATTTAATTCTGTAGTATTACAAATGAGGATGTTATTTCAGATAGAGCTCCCATAACTAGCTAACAATAGAGTTGAGATAGAATAATGACTTCTAAGCCACTGCTCTTTTTACAAAATAGAAGAGGGACATTTGGACACAGACACAGACACACAGGGGAGAAGACTATGTGAGGACAAAGGGAGAGACTGGAACAATGCACCTTCAAGACAAGGAACGCCAAGGATTGCTGTCAACCACCAGAAGCTAGGAAGAGGCAAGGGGGGATTCTTCCCTAGAGCCTTCAAAGGTAACGTAGCCTTTCTGACACCTTGATTTTAGACTTCTAGGCTCCAGAACTGTAAGAAAATTAATTTCAGTTGTTTTAAGCCACCCGATTTGTGATACTTTGTTATGCAGCCCTAGGAAACTAACACACACATTTTCTGATAACCCACCAAAGGGATATGAATGTGAAGCTTACCAAGAATAAGATATAGATAAGGAATTTTAGAGCTTTAATACAACTTTCTCACTTGTGAATGAGGAAATTCAGGACTACTGAGATAATAATTACTTTCCCCAAACTGATTATTGGGAAGCAGGGACCAAAATCCAGGTATCTTACTTCCTCCCATCCTAATTTTTTTTTCCCATATTGTCCAAATGTACATAGGAAACATGTTGTGCTCTGTAGAGCTACACTGGAAAAAGAGACTACTTCTATTCCTGATTTTGCCTTATTGTATTTGTTCATCAGGTTTTGTGGCTTTCTTGAAAACAACGTATCAAATTGTACTGTCCACTATTCGATTACCAATCAAGACTAATCCTTGAAATGACTGTGTTGGTACTGCAAAAGGACTGACTGTATTTCAATACTCATTATTTTCACTTTTCCAGACTCTCCCATAAAAACAGATTCTGAGATTTAAAAAAATATATATCATTGTCTTTTCAATGCAATCCCTATCAAATTACCAATGGCATTTTTTATGGAACTAGAACAAATCATCTTAAAATTTGTATGGAAACACAAAAGACCCTGAATAGCCAAAGCAGTCTTGAGGGAAAAAAACAGAGCTGGAGGAATCAGACTCCCTGTCTTCAGACTATACTACAAAGCTACAGTAATCAAGACAACACGGTACTGGCACAAAAACAGAAACATAGATCAATGGAACAAGATAGAAAGCCCAGAGATAAACCCACGCACCTATGGTCAACTAATCTATGACATAGGAGGCAAAGATATACAGTGGAGAAAAGACAGTCTCTTCAATAAGTGGTGCTGGGAAAACTGGACAGCTACATGTAAAAGTATGAAATTAGAACACTCCCTAACACCATACACAAAAATAAACTCAAAATGGATGAAAGACCTAAATGTAAGACCAGACACTATAAAACTCTTAGAGGAAAACATAGGAAGAACACTCTTTGACATAAATCACAGCAAGATCTTTTTTGATCCAACTCCTAGAGTAATGGAAATAAAAACAAAAATAAACAAATGGGACCTGATGAAACTTCAAAGCTTTGCACAGCAAAGGAAACCATAAACAAGAGAAAAAGACAACCCTCAGAATGGGAGAAAATATTTGCAAACGAATCAACAACGGACAAAGGATTAATTTCCAAAATATATAAACAGCTCATGGAGCTCAAAATTAAAGGAACAAACAACCCAATCTAAAAATGGGCAGAAGATCTAAATAGACACTTCTCCAAAGAAGACATACAGATGGCCAAGAAGCACATTAAAAGCTGCTCAACATCACTAATTATTAGAGAAATGCAAATCAAAACTAGGAGGTGTCACCTCACACCAGTTAGAATGGGCATCATTAAAAAATCTACAAACAACAAATGCTGGAGAGGGTGTGGAGAAAAGGGAACCCTCTTGCACTGTTCGTGGGAATGTAAATTGACACAGCCACTATGGAGAACAGTATGAAGGTTCCTTAAAAAACTAAAAATAGAATTACCATATGATCCAGCAATCCCACTACTGGGCATATACCCTGAGAAAACCATAATTCAAAAAGACACATGCACCCCAATGTTCACTGCAGCACTATTTACAATAGCCAGGTCATGGAAGCAACCTAAATGCCCATTGACAGATGACTGGATAAAGAAGATGTGGTACATATATACAATGGAATATTACTCAGCCATAAAAAGGAACGAAATTGAGTCATTTGTTGAGACGTGGATGGATCTAGAGACTGTCATACAGAGTGAAGTAAGTCAGAAAGAGAAAAATGAATATTGTATATTAACACATGTATGTGGAACCTAGAAAAATGGTACAGATGAACCGGTTTGCAGGGCAGAAGTTGAACGCAGAAGTAGAGAACAAACGTATGGACACCAAGCGGGGAAAGCCGCGGGGGGGTGAGGGTGGGGATGGTGGTGTGCTGAATTGGGCGATTGGGATTGACATGTATACACTGATGTGTATAAAACTGATGACTAATAAGAACCTGCAGTATAAAAAAACAAACAAAAAAAACAACTAATACTAAAAAGAAAATATATATATATATATATATATCATTGTCTGGACAATTGGGGCTTTACAAATTTAAAAGCTCCTTTAGGAGTAAACAAAAAACTTTTATTTTTCAAGCAGCTTTTTAACACACAGCAACTGGAAAATACAGAAAACATACAAACTAAGGAGGAAACTGTATCTTCCCAGAGCTCTGCTTCATTGCTCTATCCTGTAAGATCTAGTGCCATGTGAAAGATGCTTGATGCTATAATGGCCTATTTATTTGACCCCTTGCCAAAATGCATAGAGTATTAAAAAATTCACATACTACCAGAAATGTGAGAATGTATTTGGTCACTGGACTCACAGATTTGAGGTTTAAAAAAGCAACTTTCCCTATATCTTTGTGCTTTTGGCAAGGCCAGGGTGGGAGGGTAGTGGAGGGTGGACCGGGGTTAGTGACTCAGCTCTGTGTTAAAAAATGATTGAGGGTTTCTTGTATAAAATATTCTATAAAATCTGCATTTCTAAAAATCTATATATTAAAAGGTGAATTTTGAGAGAATATATTTGAATTTAGTCACATAGTTTTTGAGTTGATCATCTTGAGGCATCTTAATGTAATCTAAGACATTAAAATAGTTTTCAGTCATCTCTCAGAGATTTTCCAAAAGCTCTGATGGCCCACGGAACTTCGACTTTGCCCTCAAAATTTACACAGCTCCCACCTCTTTTCGCCCCCCTTCTCTTCTCTGTGCCATTCCTACTGCTTCTCAAGTTGACAAGTTGAGAAATGAAGGCTTCAGCAAACAAACTCAGTTTTCCCTTGAATGAAAACATTAATCAAGGTGAAGAAAAAACAGGGGCAGGAGATGAAGGTGAGAGAGTGTATTTTAAGGCCTGATGCCTGATTTTCATTAGACATGCTGCTGGCTTTCTTTTTGGTTCATGTTGATTTCTTATATTTCTAGGACATTCTGGTGGATATTTTAGTCCATTGAACACCTTTTGAACATTGAAATATGTCTTATATTTTCTTACAGTCAAAACAGAATTCTATCTTACACATGATCTAAGCCAAGTGAATCATTTTCACATTAAGTAATAAGGTTTCCTTTCTGGTGATTAATTCTATGTTTATTTCTTTCAACAAATCACATCAGCACACATGACCTCATGTAATGGCTATGCCTGAGGCTTAGAAGGTCCACATGCTTACGTACAGCAAATAATATTGTTGTATTACTCTGGTAACTAGCTCCTAGGGACCACTGTGTACGTGGACCTACAGGGGCCTCTTTGCTGTCTTTTAGGGGATGGTCTGGGTGCAGATGATGGTGTTTAAAACTCCCAAACTATGACATTTCCTGCCAGCAAACACCATCATGTCATAAATGTAGTACAAATTGATTCAAATAACAGAATCAGAAGGCTGCCTGGGACCTCTAAAGGCCATCTGATACTGACACAGCTCCTAAGCAGAGTTATATCTGCTTCAGACAAATGAGTCCCTGGTCTGATTTTAAAACTGTTCAGAACAGTTTGTTTGTTTGTTCGTTTTAATTTGGAATTTCCCTGCTTCCTTCTTAGTTGTCTCTCTGGAGTCAGTTTTCAACAAAACAGCCAGAATGATTGTTTTAAAACAAATCAGTTCATGTTATTTCCCTAACTCAAAACAATTCAAAGTGTTCTTATCACTCGACATCCAAATTTACTATGGCTAAAAAGATGTGATCTGGCCCATCCCTAAGGCCACATCTCCTAAGACTCATGTATCTCTCACATCACTCGCCTCCCACTGGATTTCCAGCTGTTTTTCAAACATGCCAAGTGCAATGCCGTTGCCAAGAAAACTCTTCCCCGGATTTTCGTAGGCTGACCTGCTCACTTTTTCAGGTCTTTCTACACTCAGATGCCATAGCCATACAGAGACGTTTTCTGTCCAAAACAGCCACCTCCCCTCCATGATTACTCTTCATCCACTAACCCTGATTCATTGCACTTATCAATACACACAACAATACCCTTTAAAACCAGGGGACAGCAAATTTTTCTGTAAGGGACCAGAGAGTAAATAAATTGGGTTTCGCGTGTCATATGGTCTCTGTCACAACTACTCAACTTAGCTGTTATCAGTGTGCCTGTTTGGTGAAATCTATGAATGTAATCAAGGACAACCACGCATGTCGATTACTAAACATTTAAAATATATTTCTAAACAGAATGGGCTGACTCTGTCACAGTAACTGCTGATCTCCATAGATGAGCAACCCACAAAGACATAGCACTGACTTTTTTTCCCCCATCACCAGGGGTGAAAAATATATAACTTATTTCTGAACCAAAACCACAATTTCCACATTTAAAAATGTTTCACTGCTAGTATGGCTCTGGTAGAAATTATGTAGTTTCATTTCCTTAAAAAAAAAAAAAGTTTAAATTTTTCCTAAGTCACTAAAACAAAACAAAAAAAACCCCTAACGCATTTGTCTCTACTTTTCCCTGTACTTTTCCTGTTTGTAATTTGTGTCATGTACCCTTATGATCACTATGTATTTTGTAAATAATAAAATAGTATTTGTTAAAAAAAAAAAAAAGGGGAATTCCCTGGCAGTCCAATGGTTAGGACTCCACGCTTTCATTGCTGAGGGGCCTGGGTGCGATCCTTGGTCAGGGAACTAAGATGCCACAAGCGGCCAAAAAAAAAAAAAAGAATAGATAGATACAAAGTTATGGAAATGCCAAACTTGTTTATTTAATGGTTTTCTTATATTTTGGGTGTAATAGTCCTTTTTTGGCTTTTGTTTTGTTTTTAAGGCAGGTCTGTCATTTTTAATACTGTAAAACTGAGATAAACAAACTTTATATTGAAGTTGTTTTTTAATATGACCACTTCGAATCCTTACATGAAAATGTTCTGGGAGTTGTTATAATCACATCCCAAAGAAGTAGTATTTAATAAAACTAGGTTAGGACTTCCCTGGTGGCTCAGTGGTTGGGAATCTGCCTGCCAATGCAGGGGACACAGGTTCGAGCCCTGGTCTGGGAAGATCCAACATGCCGCAGAGCAACTAAGCCCATGTGCCACAACTACTGAGCCTGCATGCCACAACTACTGAAGCCTGGGAACCTAGAGCCTGTGCTCCACAACAAGAGAAGCCACCGCAATGAGAAGCTTGCGCACCGCAACTAAGAGTAGCCCCCACTCGCTGCAACTAGAGAAAGCCCGCGCACAGCAACAAAGACCCAACACAGCCAAAAAGAAAAAAAAACCTAGGTGAAAAAAAAGCAGCTGCAGACAATATGTAAACAAATGAATGTGACTATATTCCAATAAACCTTTACAACAGATAAGTCCTGCTCTTATCTGTGGGAAATACTTCCAAGACCCCACAGTGGATGCCTGAAACTACAATAGTACCGAACCCTTTATATACTATGTTTTTTCCTATATATACATACCCGTAATGAAGTTTATTTCATAAATTAGGCACAGTAAGAGATTAACAAAAATAACTAATAATAAAATAGAACAACTATAACAGTATACTGTCATCAAAGTTATGTGAATATGGCCTCTTTCTCTCTCCCTCAGAATATCTTTTATACAAATTTAACGCTTTTTTCCATCTTAACTAAAGCACTTATCACGCACTGTGGCCATAATTTTTGGAGTCTGAAATGCAACAGCAAAACCGCATGAATTTCTTTTTCCTTCTTCACTATTTAAGGGACAGAAGATTCTTTCTTACCATAGCTCTTAGCAACCTCAGCATACGACGTTTTTCCTTATTAAGTCGAGAACTTTCTTTTCACTTACAAGAAGCACTTCACAACTTCTCTTTGGCATATCTGAAATGCCAGAGTCACTACTCTTGAACTTTGGTGTCATTATTAAGTAAAACAAGAGTCACATAAACACAAGTGCTGTAATACCACAACAGTTGATCTCATAACTGAGGCGGCTACTAAGTGACTAACGGTCGGGCCGCTGGGCAGGACGGAGCTGGACCTTGAGAGATTTCATCACGATACTTCGAATGGAGCACAGTTTAAAATTTAAGCGTTGTTTACTTCTGGAATTTTCCATTTAGTATTTTCAGACCACAGTTTACCACAGGTAACTGAAACTTGGGTTTAGGTACTGCAGTTTCTGTTGCTGATACACTCCTCTCCATTAAAAAAAAATCCAAATTAATGATCCAAGTGTAAATTAGCAAACTTCAAATGTAATTAGTGTTTGAACCAATCCCGGCATTCTTTCCAATTCTAATGGAAACATATATCTTGTATGCTCTTTTTGAGTCAAAAATCCTTTGAGGGATAAAACCTGAACTAGCTATTCATTCTCCAGTATTTTGGAAATTCATAGCAGATCTGACATCAAAAGACTACAGCTAGTTGTTTGTGATTTCACATAAAGAAGACTTACATCACCTTGTGAGTACTACTAACCAACTGCTGGAACATCCCTTGGTGTCTCTGTTTTTCCTAAACCTGCTTAGTATAAGAAAGCATGTCCTTCCCTTCACAATTCATCTTTGATGAGGAAGATTATGATAAACACAATCACCTGGTAGACGTTTTCCTGAACCATTAGCGTTTTGAATTTACTCTAAGAATATCCTTCCCAGAAGGAAGATGAAATGTCCATAAATATAGTTTAGTGTTCCTCAAAGTGTATTCCACTGAACATTGGATTTGTGAGATAACAGGATTTAGGGTGGAAAAAGTCTTTGGTCACATAAATACTAGTTTCTTTACTGCAGGGTTTTCAGAATATTGTGGATTAAAATTTCAATGGATACTTTTATCCATTATGAATTTTCAAGACAGAACTAGAGCATGTACAGGTTTCTCATTCTTTTTTGATCATAGAAACTTATGGTATATCTTTCAGAAATAGGGTATCACAGAATCTACCTTAAGAAAAACAATTAAATCTTGTGCCCATTAAAAGTTATTTAATAACCTCTGGAAATGCTACCGATACAAACTGCTTTGATTAGTATTATTATTTGAAAACATGTTAATAAATATAAATAGATATGTGAAGTAGTTTGCCCATAAAAATCTCAAATATCCTATCTTAGCTCTTGTTGAATAGCTACATATATCACATATATCAATGTAATGCCCAGACATAGTGATACTGCTTTTACATGTTTAAAATTTCAATAAAAACATTAAAGGACATTAAAGGAACCCTGATCATTCTTTTCTGAGATGATGCATTTAGTTCTATTTCTATGTAATACAGAAATATTTCAAAGTAGGTCGTCGTAGTGATTCCTCAAAAATTAAAGCTCAGTAAGAGAGTAATGTTCATGGAACTTTAGTTGAAAAAGTAAACCAAAGGAACAATGCTGACTAGTAGAAGGAAGTCAGTCAGTTTAAAAAGGCAGAAAGAGCAAAACCTACTTCTCTTCAGCAGTAATTTCCTTTTTCACTTTCCTACCTAGCATTTTGTGCTGAACTGCTTTTACTTCCTACTTACTATCTACATATATGCTTAGAAATATTTTCTAAGAACACTGCTTTATTCAACTTCCTCACAAAGTGAATTCTAATTATGATAAGTGATATTAACTGTCAAACAGTTCAAATTTGAAATATATCCTGGGAAAATTCTACCAAACTACCATTATGGAGAATTTCATTCATCTTCAATATATTTAAAACTCCCAGATGGACAAATGTGTCTGATTTGAGAGCCAGAAGAAACATGGTATTCTTTATATGTTTCCTTCATCCCCATTTTGTTTTATTACCCAATTTGAGTTGAAACCAAAGGAGAACATGAGGGAAATGTTAGGAGCACAGAGATCAGCTTTGCTTTCCTCTTAACATTTATTATCCACAGTCCTTTTAGTATTAAAAAAATAAACTAGAGAAATAATATATAAAAATGTTGTAATTCCAATCTCTTGAATTTGTCTATTAGACACATTGGTCCCCATGATCTGTTAAATTATGCTGACCTAATATGAAATCACCCCTCATGGCCACTGGAAGCTTCAAGGGCAGCTGAAGTTCTAGACTACTTAGTATTTTATCAAAGTGTTCCATCGAATGTTAATTTCAAATATATATATATATATATATATATATAAATATAAAAGGTCTTTCATGAAGAAAAGGATTCTGGGGGCTATTTAATTAGGGAACCACTATGTTAAATACAGGCAAACAGATCTCAGAGAAGCTGTAATACTTCTCGCAGCCTTTGTGTGATCATGAGCTTTATGAAGTTCCAAAAGGCAGCTGTTGTATCACAATTCTATAACAAGTCTTCACTAAGGAGTACCTCTGCTTCTTAATGTCAAATGTTTGGCACTTTTATCTATCCCTTTTACCCAGGATTTACTGCTCTTATTTAAGGTGGAAGTTTAGTCAGCAGTATACTATAGTTATCCAGAATCTGCAGAGCATTATTATCAGTCATATCCCTGAGGTAAATACATCAATATATTTTTTAAGCTCTAGAGTAAATACATAATGCACAAATTCTTCTTACAGAACAAAGCAAAAATATTTCAGAATCATAAGCTCAGAGGATAGGCTTAGAATTCCCAGTCTTAAGATGGTTTCAAATGAGTGACAGAAGATTTCAATGATTGATGTGTTAAGTTTACGTGCATTCTAATGAATGAAGAAAATTACTACGTTAAAAACTTTAATGGATTATTCTTAAGACCAAAATAATATTGAGTTTTTGATTAATACAAGCTCCAATATTTCTCTTCTCATACATTTGTTATGATCCAGTTATTTTTTAGTATAAAATATTATTCCACTGTATTGATTTGTAAAATTACAAGAATACAAGCAAATATCATTCAGTGTTAGAAGAGATTCAGGGTGATTATCTACAGTAATCTATCTCTAATTACACTTCTTATTAGTCTGTACAGTTCAATTTTCTTCTTCTCTGACTGGAGGCTGTATAAGCTCTAGTCCCACTTTCTTCATTAATATGGCATTTATAAACTAATAGTTATAACACTCACACATGGTTCTAGCCTTTTCCCTTATTTCTCCTCAAAAGTATGCTCCATGATATCTGACTAATAAAATGCAGGAATCTGCATGTTTATTCATTGCTGAGACTTTTGTTCCTTTAAGTCTTATTGTTGCCTTTTAAATGTTTGGCTGTTTTTCTCTACTTAATTTTAAACAGTAATGGCTGGTTTTCTCTATTTATTTTTTTACATATGTATATAAATATATATATACATATATATATATATATATTATTTTTTTACATTCTCTTCCATTATAGGTTATTACAAAATACTGAGTATAGTTCCCTATGCTATATAGTAGGTCCTTGTTGGTTACCTATTTTATATACAGTAGTGTGTATCCGTTAATCCCAAACTTCTAATTTATCCTTACCCTTCAACCTTTCCTCTTTGGTAACCATAAGTTTGTGTTCTATGTCTGTGAGTCCATTTCTGTTTTATACATAAATTCATATGTATCATTCTTTTAGATTCGACACAAAGAGAGATTATATGATATTTGTCTTTGTCTGGCTTACTATGTTTTTCTCTACTTTTTAAAATTATCTTTTTGACTGCTTTTTTAAATGATGACTTGCTTAAAAGTGGATATCATTGCAATTATTTTTACTTGTATTTGTAGCAGTTCTTGAAATTGTCTTTCACCTGCTTTAGAAAACTCTTGGCCATTTTCTCTTCAACTTTTGTTTCTGTCCTTTTTTCTCAAACTACTCACCTTCTGGAAATCAAATTACATGTATGTTGATATTTTCTCTGTGCTGATATCACATTAAAAATGTTCATTGTTTAATCTGTGTATAAGTCTGGCTACTTCTGATTTTCCAGGTCACTAAGTATTTCTTCTGTTGGTTAAACCTTTTGTATAACTTGTATATTGAAATCTTAATTTTAGTCATTGTAGTTTTTATATCTAGAATTTCCATTTGATTGTTTTTAACAGATGCCTCTGGTAAATTTTATGGATACGTCTGTTAAAATTCTCTATTTTACTGTTTGTTTCCTTGAATGTTACAGTTTTTAAAAGTCCATAACCAATAACTCTAATAACTAGATCACTTGTGGGTCTACTTCTAGTATCTGTTTTTCTTTGCTCCTGTTCCTTGGTATGCCTGGATATTTTTGATCATCTATCAGGAATTTTGCATGAAATATTGTAGAGACTCTGGATAATATGTTTTCCCTTCAGAGAGAGTTCAGCCTATTTCCTGGTAAGCAGCTATAGTGGGGGTCAATCACAACTCAATTGGGAACTGAGTTACCTTTTGGCAGGGTTGAAGTCTTGATAAGATTTTCTCTTTGCTCACTCCCATTCCAGGTGTCTTGCCCTCAGATGTCCCGACTGAGGACCTGAGAGGTTTAATAATTTCTCCTTAGTTAGACCTAAACTTCAGTTTTTCTCTCAGCTCCATGCTCTGCTAAAAGCTCTTCCTGGTTTCTCTTTGGTCCTGTGCAGCCTTAGAATCCATTAATGCCTTAAACGCAAAACCTCTGAATATCAGACCTGTTTCCCTGGTCCTCTTTCTCCACGGGTCATATCCCCTCATGTCTTGGATGTGACGATAGCTCTCAATGTCAATATTTTTCTTTCTCTAACTATGCGACTGCTGAAAGTTATGCTGCCTTCTTACCTCTTAGCAGTGGCTCTCTGCCTTTGTCTCTTTTCCCTTGACAAATGCTTGAGAGGATGAGGAAATATTCTGAGAAGAATAGCACTTCACAGTATGTGGAGTTATCTCTCCACATACTGTGGAGTCCCCTTCTTTCTGATATTTTGGACACTAATTCCTATTTGCCTCAATAGCTCTCTGATGCCTTCATATACAGAGTTTAAAAAAATTATTTTTTAGCCTTACTATTATTTTTGGTGGGAGCATTGGTTTGCCATGAGCTATTCCATCATAGCGAGAAGTTAAAATCCCTATTTGATTTTGAATTGACAGATTCTCAGAGACTATGAAAATCTGAGAAAGCAAACTCTCTGTCATAGTTCTGGAAAAAGGTGGAATGAACCTCTTGACCACTACATTCAAAGATGTATTAATCTGACATTTTGAAAAAACATATACAAACTGAATCATAAAGTGTGGTAAAAGTGACTTAAAACATAAATAAATATATTCTTTCAGGGAAAAATTTACTAGGAAATTATGGATGTAAGGAGGGCAAAAGCAAGATATGAAAAATATATGGAAATACAATTAGATAAAATTATTTGCTTGATGTTTTCCAAGATAATATTCATGTAATTGATGATTTTTCAATACCTTTATTTTGGATTGGATTTTATGGGGTTTCAGTTGGATCAATATCAGCATAGTGGGGGAAAAAGGCAGAAGCTATGGTATTTAAACTAAGTGGAAGTCAAAGCCTGTCTCCAAGATGGTCATCGTGACAAGGGACTCAATTGACTTAAAAAAGCACTGGGATCTGACAAATGAAAATGCAGTACAAAACATCTTACTTGTCTTGTGTGCAACATACAGCAACCGTGGAAGGAAATTCCATTTAAGGGTATTATTTGTGTAGGTAATTACAAAATTTTCAAATGTAAAACACTCCCTGCATTAAAGAAGTCACTCAGTTCACAAATTCCACAAAAAAGAGAAAAGGCCAGGACATTCATGTTTAAGGTCATGTATTCTCCAAACTTCATATTTAAAAGATAGAAGAAGGAAGGCAGAAAGGCAGGAAGGAAGGGAGGGAGAAAAGCAGGGAGGGAGGGAGGAAGAGAGAGGCAAAGCAGAGAAGAGGAAGGAAAGTGGGAGAGATTGAAGAAAGAAAGAAGGGAGGAAGGGGAGAAAGAGAGAGAGAGCGAGTTGGCTAACAGCTTCATAGTTTGATCTTAGTGCATGCTATTGGTGTCTTTCCACTTTTGTCCAAAAGTCAGTAGGCAGTTAGCCACAGATCGCTATACTCATTACATCTTTAACCAGGAACAGAAAGCAGAATCATTTTGGAGAGGAGAGAGGCAGGAGGGTAAATGAGTGATCTGAAGAAAGAAGGAGGAAGTTCTAGGCACTAACAAACGAAAGCCTGTACTTCAGAGACAAGCACAAATACACAGACTAGATCTTCACAGAGCTTGTAAACCAGGGAATGGAACAACAGCTGCAGGGCTTCTAGTATGACTTTCCACCCTAAGCCCAAAGATATAAATATAGGCACAGAGTAAGGAACCACCAATTATTAAAGCTATCACCTAGAACAACCCAAAGAAACAGAACATCCGGTTAATTCCACAAAAGCCACAGTAATGAGTAGGGACGGAATTAGTATCTATGACACACCGGTGACTACAGACTTATTAACATTACTGTAGGAAGGCCTCTTTTTTTTTTTTTTTGAATGATATCATCCTACCCTGAGGTGCAACAGCTATAAAAGAAAGGAAAACAAAGCAAGAATGACCCAGACATCTCTCTTTTTCTAGGTTAAAAACCTGAGGAATCTGCATATTCAGCACCTAAGAGTTTTCCAAGGAGCCAAACCAAATTCAGCATATCTACATGCAACTGAGAGATACAAAGAAATACGTTTCAAACCCTTGTACCCATATTCAGTATACTTCATCTCTAAGGAAGACTTAGAAAATCCTAAGAAAAGAGTTAGGAGACGGTGTAAGTCATTACTGAATCACAGGGTTGTCAACTGAAATAGTCATCAGCCCATTGGTAAAATCGCTTATATCCATGTTCACGACCTGAAAAGATTTAGTAGTATGTCAATTACAAAGCAGAATATCACAAAAGACTTTTAATTTGTTTTCTAAAAGTTAAACAAACAACCTCCCCATGACTAATTAGCCCTGAATTAGCTTTATAACACTCAGTGAAAGAATGGTAAAATTCACTCCAAAAAGAATAAAAAATGACGAGAAATGTTCCACAACTGAGAAAAAAGAAACATGACAAATGAGGATAGAAATTAACAATATCAATGAAATTTCTACCTTGCTCATCTTATTGTCGTGAAGTTACTCAAGCAACAATCTTCAGGGATATAAAATATATGATATAATGTATTTCAGAAACACTATAACAGAATTTAATTTCATGCATAATATAGTACTTATGGGCATTTTAAAATAAGCTTATTTGTTTCCTTACTCTATTACTTTCAAATTGCAAGGAATGAAAAGATAACATTCATTTTTTGTTTACATTTCTTTTGTTCCACAAACCCTTCCCAATGGGAAAAATCGTTACTGGAAACCATGGCCTGGGCTTGTTCATTTAGTCGTGACCAAGTTTTAAATCATCATATACTTGAGGCAGAAACTTCCGGCTCTATGTAAATTAAAACTAAACAAAAACCAGAAAAAAGAAAAAAAAAACAACTAGGTCTCAGTTCTAATGTCTCTTGTGACTTTAAAAAAGTTCCCCGAACTTTTACTGTGTTCAGGGCTCCAGCCTCCACTGCATTGAGTAACATGTATTCTATGAGTCTCAATTTATTAGCAACCTATTTTCCAAATGTTCATTTTTAGAATCAGAATGCAACTCATTTTCCCTAGAAATAAAAAATGTCCCTGGAAGTTGACTCATCTCTAACACTAAGATTAAAATATATGCTGTTTTTTACTAAAGATATTTTTGTGCATTCATGTAATTCTTATATTTTCTTATTAAGTGTACGATTTATGCTACTAACTCTTTTTGTGACATTGAGTAATATCAACTTGGCATATGTTAGATTTGGTTCAGGTGAATGTGTGTTTGTGAAGAATTGGCCTGCCATACATTTTCAAATATTTTTTCCTTACTGACCAGATTCACTCGACTAATAAGTAGTGGAGATGGGATTTTTGTCCATGTAATGTAACTCCAGAGCCTTTGCTCTTTACTGCTTCTCAGTACTATATTAGAAAAGAAAAAAGTTGCTTGCTAGATACTATCTCTATTCTAGGTGATAAATATTACAATAAATCTTCTTTTTAGAGTTAGTCAATTTTGGTTTATGCAGAGGATAGGCTAAGATTTAAGGTACAAGTCATATAAGAAAACTTTTTTCTAATATTTGCTGCCATTCTGGAGTGGAAGATGTGGTTATAGTTCCTTGTCTTTTATTTTTATTTTTTGAATTGTATTGGTTTTTTTTCAGTTAGACCAATCAAACTGGTTTTCCTGATCCTTTGAGAATACTTTTGAACATTTTTGAATGGTATATGTGTAAATCCTCCTAAACTGTGTCCCTAGTATAGTGACATATGTGAAAGATTCAAGGTCCAGGATATTGGCAGTATGGATAACTAAATGTTAATATATTTTTTACTCTGAAGAGCCCAATTTTTGAAATGAAACTCAACTTGGAAACTACCTCCAGTCAACTTGGTCAACATCAGCGATTATGGCTGGGCAGGTCTCTTACCAGGTGACTCACCCCCATTCACAATTGCTCCGTCTATGGTATGTCACTGTGGGTATATCCACTGACACTCACATGGAAAAAAGCTTGGTAATGAATCATGAAGTCCTGGAATAGAAGCGTATTTTCAAGCAATATTCATGGGATTTCCCAGGGTTGAAAGAATAGTTTCTCTCCTGTATCTCCTTAAATTTCTTTTAGGAGTAGTGTCCACATTATCCTTAACATGAATCCCACCCGTCTCTTTTCTCCACAGTGTTCAGTGTTTAATTTTTCATTTTAATTTCAGAAATAATACACCATCTTGGTTTAGAAAATTTTTGGGTGTAGGTGATGCAGTTTCTAATATACTGACACAAATACACAGTAGCAGATTTGGCAACAGGGAAACACCATTGTTTTTGATCATTTTCTGGGACTTAAAGGGGTTTTGGGGCATTTGTGCTTTCCTACTAAGATCCCTTTAGCCATTCTGTTTTGAGACCAAGATGAACTCAGGCAACACAGGCCAGTTTGCTGGCACTTCATGGATTACTGAAAAAACCAATTTAAGGAACATCTTGTACCTTATAAGCCACAATCATTCCAGAGGTTAACCTTACGAAGCAATTAAGAAAAATCATCCCAGTATTGTGAAATGACCTAGAATCAGAGATCACTGGGCTTAACAAAGACTATTTTTATGTAGAAAGCTAAGTATACAGTTGGACTTGAGTAAATAATAGTGTTTCGCGAGGTGGAGATTGGCAGATAGCTCAGCTCCGATGGAGTTGATACAATAGAGAGAAATAGAGGTAACCTTTAGCCTTTGCAAGAGAAAGAACAAGGGAAGGTCATTTTGGAATTCATGAGACAACATTTCCAGTGTCAAATGAGGGATAATTGTCTCGTTCACAGAGAAGAATATATTGGTGTTTGTTTTAATTAACTCAAGAAGTACAATTTTCAGGACTTCCCTGGTGGCACGGTGGTTAAGAATCCGCCTGCCAACACAGGGGACACAGATTCGATCCCTGGTCTGGGAAGATCCCACATGCCGCAGAGCAACTAAGCTCGTGCACCGCAACTACTGAGCCTGCGCTCTACAGCCTGCAAGCCACAACTACTGAGCCCGCGTGCTACAACTACTGAAGCCCACGCGCCTAGAGCCCGTGCTCTGCGACAAGAGAAGCCACCGCAATGAGAAGCCCATGCACCGCAACGAAGAGTAGCCCCCACTCGCCGCAACTAGAGAAAGCCTGCACGCAGCAACGAAGACCCAACGCAGCCAAAAAATAAATATATATATTTTTAAAAGTACAATTTTCAAACTTTACCTGTTATTTACTGGATATTGTATGCATCACTGGCAAACATCGACAGGATTTAGGAATCTGACACAGGAGACATGAATGCCATGTTGTACCTTTGCATGCTAATAATGGCAGGTTGTGATGTGATGTGAAGAAAAATCAAAATCTTGATCAAGAACACAGTGAGGTATTATCTAACTGAGGAAAAGTTTTTAATTTGGTGGTGGCTAAAACTTGGTAATATCAGATTACAAATTTCCCCAAATCTGAATTATTGTGAAAGTCTCAGTAATTGTATGTGCCATTGGGATTCTCAGGTTTTAGTCCCTGAACCTAACCATAATTCACAACTCTTTTGATATCATTTTCTTATAAACTTAGGAAAACATGTTTTTAAAGAATCAAGAAGAAATTCTACAATAAAACATATTAAAATTAGAGATAATGAAAGTTAGAAGGTTTAGTATAAAAATAAAATTAGAATGAGAATATGAAAAGTGATTTAGTTTTAACTGAAATTGTACTCTTTTATTTTCTGATAATTTTTTTCTAGCATATAATTTAATAATATTTTGATGAATTCATAGTTTAAGACTGAAAAGTTTTCCTGAAAAATCTTGCAAAATTAATGGCCATGAATAAATTTTTCCAAAGAACATTATCATCACAATAAAAATAAAAGCCTATACATATATGTCAAATTTCCTTAAGATAACTGTAAGATAAAGGAAAATAGACAGTAAATATATTTGAGAAAAGAAAGGTATATAATTATCTTTTGCCTGGTTTAGGTCACACTGAATTCATTTACTGGCTATTTCTTAATCAGACTTACTGCCATTAAGCCTGACTTGCTTTTCAGCAGCATCTAGCATCAAATTTTGTTTGAGAGACAGTCTTTAGAAACCTTACATAAAAATGCAATAAGACCACAGCAACATTTGAAGAATTATCTAATGAGAAAAGGTAAAGTAAATTTAACATTTTAAATAAATAATTTTTTTCCTTCAT
Organism: Mesoplodon bidens; assembly: GCF_964165515.1. Classification (NCBI taxonomy): domain Eukaryota; kingdom Metazoa; phylum Chordata; class Mammalia; order Artiodactyla; family Ziphiidae; genus Mesoplodon; species Mesoplodon bidens. The sequence goes on from NC_138181.1 coordinate 21,159,661, forward strand.
AAATATATATATAATTATTTATAAATATATTAAACATTAGCTAATTTAAAAAATTGTACCAGATCATAATTATATCTATATCTGCCTATAATTTGACTGACCTCAGTAGTTATATCTGTTTTAGAAATTAAACATCATAAAGTGAGAGTAAAAGGGTTACTCAACTCCTGTTATCCTATGTATGGTTGGTGGAGATACTGAAATATTTTCTACTTAATATCAAAATATCCAGATATCCTCATGCCAAATTAGTGACGTGATTGCTATATTTCACAAGGATTTTTACTTTTCAACCATTAACTGAAGCATTAGATACAAATAACTATCATATAATCACTGGAAGAAAATAAAGTGGTTAATTGAAATTATTGCTCTGTTCTCCAACTTGAACTGCTTCAGTATAAGACACTGATCTCAACTGATCTTAGAATGAAAATAGTATAGAGCAACAGTGGTAACCTAGATCTGAGAATGCTGCCTTGGCTATACATCTGATCTGTCCGAACTATTTTGCTCACTGGGCCAAATCTGGAGTCTCAGGGTTAGGGTTAGCCCACAATCATACATGCATGGTGGTTCTGGGACTGCTGGGTTTCCTCACTGGGATATTCTAATGTCAAGATAGTCTCCCATTGCTGTGTTTGCTCAGCTACCTCCATAGCTGAGCTGACTCCAGCTTACAGGGGAGAATGGGTATGGTATGAGTAATAATGATGAAGTAACAATTGTGGCTCACAATTTTTTGCTTTGTTCTTATCAGAAAGAGTTCACAGTCACTACCTTACTTGCTCTTCACAATAACCCTACCAGGCAATTTAATTCTTATTTTACAGAAGAACTGGGAAACAGGTAAGTGACTAGCCCACTTCACAACGAGTGTCTTCAGTATTTTCACCAAAATCAAAAGATTAAATATTTTAAATATATATATTTCTAAAAATAAAGAGAAATGGAATATAACTAGATATACATAATAAGTAATACATTTGCTTTATAAAAAAGATTAATAAATCCTTGTCATTTATAGATATTCCTGTTTTTGTTTGTTATAATTATGAAAACAGAGAGAAATTCCCTACATATTTATTAACAGAATACACAGCCTAGGATATTTTAGTTTTGGTTTTTTTCAGATAGATATGCTTACTGAGTCTAAATTGAGCAGTCAATTCATTTGACTGGTTTAAGAAAGCACACTTCACTGGAAATATCATGACTACCCTCAAAAGAATTTATAGAAATGCCACTAGCCTGGCTAGATTTTTTTATTCGACTTCCTGTATTCTGAAACTCAACAGTACTCAATTACCACTGTAGAAAGGTTATTATTTTACAGTTAAACTTAATTACAAATATGCCTTCTTTGTCTGCTAAAATGTTTTAGAATGTAAAAGATACTGATTTCTGCTAATTGTTTAAGCAAATAAATACATTCTGAATTTGCAAAACATGGCTGCCTTGTTTTTAATTCATGTCCACTCAGATAACAACCAAAAATTGAGAACACACTGCAAAACCTTTCTGAGAATATTAAATTATTTTATTATATGTGCTGTTTTAAAATCCTCTTCATGATTAAATGGTAAAATGTTTCAATTGCCACTACACTAGAATTTCTTGAATATGGCATTAGAAAAGAATGTGGTGAAAAAGGCAGAATTATTTTTTGGACTACGTGCAGTTCGGCTTGTTCATGTAGTTACAAAAAACAAATGTTTGTCCAAGAAAATGCTGAGAGTCATGTCTCCTGGGAAACTTATATAAGGTCATAGTTTCGTGAGCATAAAAAAATCTTGTAAAAGCGCACTAGCATGTAATATGAGAAAGTAAAGAGGTGGTTGGGGAAAAAATGTGATTCTGTTGGTTGAAACATCTATTAAGGAAAAAATAAGTTACTGTCTTCTTAAAATAATAGTTCATATGCAAAACGCATTCAAGAAGTACATTATTTTCTTAAAAGATCATTTCTAACATTCCTGAGAAGGCAAAGAGTAATGATCAAATTCCAGCATTTTTACAGAGAAGGGAGGAGTTAGACTGGGAACAAAACTGCCTGATGGCTGCCCATGGAGAAGCGGGTATGAAAGAGCTTCATAACATTTGTAGAATGGGCAGTACGGGGACAGGGTGGTGGAGGTATGTAGGTGGGAAAGATTATGCAGCACAGACAAGCATGACTGTGACTCCTATCAGCTCTGGGATCCTGTTGGTTTCATTCACCACTGAATGCTTGACACATGGGAGACTCTCAACAAATTTTTGTTGAATGACTGAATGAGTAAATACCAAACAATTTAGTTAGACAAAGGTGTGAGAATTGATTTGATATCAGAACCTATGGACAGGTCATCACAAATGACGTGAAATGACTCCTTTGTTTACAAAAGCAAATATTACAAACAAATATAAACAAGCATGAAAATGTCTGCCTTTGGTAAAGAAAAGTCAGGAGATGGAACGTTGTAATACCAGAATCATATATGTTCAGATGTATACATTGTACATGTGTTGCCCACAGAGAAAACTACTTGTCTGGCCCATTAAAATGTGTGCATCAGATCATGTTACTCCTCTCCTAGGAAACCCTCCAAAGCTTCACATGACATTCGGGGTAAGGGCCGAAAGTCCTCAAAGATCCTCACTCCTTGGACCTCTTCTCCTCCAGATTGCATCCATCTCACTCTGCTTCAGCCACACCTGCCTGCCCAGCTCCTATTTCAAGCCCTTCCTGCTGGCTGTACTTGCGGGCACTACAGCTCCCTGACCCTCACCCCCACCTGCAAAGCTGGCTCACCCCCTCATCTGCTTTAGGTCTTTACTCCAATGTCACCTTCTCAACAGGGCATTCTCTTGCCACCCTGTCTAAAATTGCATCTCCTATGTTTTTTCATGCTTTATTATCACATATCACTATATATCTTCCTCTGTATTTTACTTATATATTGATACCTTTTATATTATATCTCTCTCGCTGCAATGTAAGCTTCTTGAGGGTAGGGATTCTTGACTGTTTTGTAGCTATTGTGTCTTTTTTTTGTATCCTAACCCTTTAGAACATTGTTTGAAAGACAGCACTTATTGAATTAATGAATGAGCAAATTAATAAATTAACCAAATTGACAGAAACTTTGAAGCTTTCTGGTTGAATTTCATCATCTATTTTCCTTCATTTCCAAAATTTTTAAAGATGCAAATTGATTGAAATGACAATTATTAGGTGAAATGACAACTATTTTTTTCTTGGCCATTTAAAAGTGTACATTTTAATGACTTTTAATACAGTCACAGAGGTGTGCATCCTTCCCCATAATATGTCAATGCTATTCTCTCACTTCATCCCAGCTTCCCCTTCCCCCACCCCGTGCCCTCAAGTCTGTTCTCTACGTCTGTGTCTTTATTCCTGTCTTGCCACTAGGTTCATCAGTACCGCTTTTTAAAATCCCATATATATGCATTAGGATATATTTTTCTCTTTCCAACTTACTTCATTCTGTATGACGGATTCTAGGTCCATCCACCTCACTACAAAAAACTCAGTTTCATTTCTTTTTATGGCTGAGTAATATTCCATTGTATACATGTGCCACATCTTCTTTATCCACTCATCTGTCGATGGACACTTAGGTTGTTTCCATGTCCTGGCTATTGTAAATAGTGCTGCAGTGAACATTGTGGTACATGTATCTTTTTGAATTATGGTTTTCTCAGGGTATATGCCCAGTAGTGGGATTGCTGGGTCATATGGCAGTTCTATTTTTAGTTTTTTAAGGAAACTCCATACTGTTCTCCACAGTGGCTGTATCAATTTATATTCCCACCAACAGTGCAAGAGGGTTCCCTTTTCTCCACACCCTCTCCAGCATGAAATGGCAACAATTAAAAAGAGAAAAAGAGCTTTGTGTCCAAAAAAGGAAAAATACCAATTCTTCTGCAGATTTCATGCAACAGTTTTCTGTAAAAGTAAAATCTTAAATTAGAGGTTCTTAATCTGGGGTTCATGGATCTCTAACAATTTCAGAAGGAGTCTCTGAACCTGTATATTTTTAGGCTAATTGGTATTATGTATAGTACTTATTTTTCTGGTAAGATAGACTATAGCCTTTGTCACATACTCAAAGACAGTGTTTACAAAAGTATGGTCTCCTTACCATCCACAGTGCTATAACCAATGTTGGGGGGTGGTGCTTATAAAAATTGTATATTCCTGGGCCCTCTACAGACATACTGAAGCCATAATCCCTGGAGGATGGGCCTGGGATAACATATTTTGCAGCAATTTTTCTAGTTGATTTTTTTTTTTTTTTTTTGCGGTACACGGGCCTCTCACTGTTGTGGCCTCTCCCATTGCGGAGCACAGGCTCCGGACGCGCAGGCTCAGCGGCCATGGCTCACGGGCCCAGCCGCTCCGCAGCATGTGGGATCCTCCCGCACCGGGGCACGAACCCGTGTCCCCCGCATCGGCAGGCGGACTCTCAACCACTGCGCCACCAGGGAAGCCCTCTAGTTGATTTTTAATCCAAATTTTATTTCAAGATTCACTGCTTCCAGTGGGTTGTGACCCCCTGAAATGTGATAACCAGTTCACCTGTCTTCAAGGTTACACAGTGTCACTTAACATCTCAGCAGGCCAGTGAGGCCTATAAAGGTAGGTAGCTTCTCCTTTGTGCCCTGGTAAGGAAACTGATGCTGCAGAGAAGTGATCTGACCTAATTCTCAAAGTTAAGTCCAAGGTTCTTTTACTCTATGTGTATACTTTCTGACGAGCTTCTTCCATAGAGAATTCAGAGATATTCCTAATGCGGCAGCCATAACATTTCCAGTAACACTCAAGGCATTTATTGAATCTTTCAATGCTATCAAGTAAATATGTAGAGCAATTAAACAGTAAATAGCTCAAGCAAAATGAAGCTTTAGAAGCATTTTGTGACATCGCTATGCGGTTTATAAAATTTTTGGCTTTTCCATCTACAGGTGGTTCCTTTATGTTGCATTCCTCTACTATTTCTGTTCACATTGCCCCCTTTCTTCTAAATTATTTTTGCTTTCAAATCCAGAATCATATAGTCTAGTACCTGTAGGCCAATAGTTTCACATGTGAAAGTCGTCTTGCCTATATTGCCCTTGAAAGCAGGAATTATGTGCTTCCTTTTCTTTTATATGGGACTTGACAGGTAGTAGATCCCCCAAATAAGATGGCCTTTGTGGCCCTCAGGTTTGAAAGCTGGAATCAGCTCCAAATAGATTCTACTAACGTTGATTGAGCTCGTACTACAGCACTGTTCCGAGCGCTTGCACAGACTATTCTGGCTGTGTATCAAGCTGCAGAAAATCAACTCACAACAACATAATTAAATCTGCTATGCTATCAATGGGTTTGAATGGTGGCATTGTTTATTTTATTTTGTAGTTGCCATAATTGAAAACACTGTCCATTTTTAGAATACAACCTTAATTGTGGACTAGGTTATCTGTATTCAACTCAAAAATTGGATTTAAAGTCTTTGTTCTTGATACATTTCTATTTCTGTGCATGACTCTGTTTGTACTTAGCATTTTTAAATGAGTTTCTCTGCAAAATAAATGAGTTATGAGTATGAATGTATAGAGTGGGGGATATAGTCAATAACTATGTAATATCTTTGTATGATGATGTATCGTAACTAGACTTACTGTGGTGATAAGTTTGAAATGTACAGAAATATAAAATCACTATGTTGTGTAACAGTAACTAATATAGTGTGGTAGGTCAATTATACTTCAAAAACAAACAGACAAACAAACCAGCCTATGGAGAAAGAAGTCAGATTTGTAGTTACCAGAAGTGGGAGGTTAGAGGAGGGGGAATTGGATGAAGGTGGTCAAAGGTACAAACTACCAGTTATAAGATAAATAAGTAATAGGGGTATAATGTTAAACCTGATAAATAATTAACACTGCTTTATGTTATATATGAAAGTTGTTAAAAGCCTAAATCCTAAAAGTCCTCATCTCAAGGAAAAAAACACTTTTTTTCTATTTCTTTAATTTTGTGACTATATGAGATGATGATCACTAAACTTGTGAAAATCGCTTCATGATGTATGTAAATCAAATCATTATGCTGTACAACTTAAACTTACAGTGCTGTATGTCAATTATAGCTCAATAAAACTGGAAGAAAATAATAAAAATGTGTCTCTCTTTCTCAGAGTATTGGGAACTCCTTTCCTGAGTCTACCACTGGGCTCACGTTGTTTGACAAATGTTTACTAAGTAAAAGAATGAAGACAAAATATTTTAAAAACCACCATTTCTATGTCTATTTTGTTGAATTATTTAAAATACTCTCCTGTCAAACAAAAATTACTGTATATTAGAAAATATACTCCTGTCCTATTATATTATTATAATAATGACTGGAAGTTTCTTAGACATTAAATCAGGAGAAATGAGGCTAGAAGTAAGATGTGTCTTACAAAATATATAAAATGAAGTAGAAAATTATTTAATAAGTATAGCAGTCATGAGGGAAAAAACAGAAAACTTGCATTATAGTTATTTATTTTTAAGAGAGCAAGGCAAGAACAAGTGATTTAATTAAATAACTTGATGTTATAGGATATTCTAAGGATACTAAGAAGAATAAAATATGAGCAGTTTTCTAGAGGAAACCAATGTATAAACAAATAATGCTAAGTGAGACTATGAAAGTAAAAACAAAGTTCACACAAACTCTCCCTGGGAATCTGGTGGTTTAGTTTAATGATGAGATTTAGTCACACTCATGCTTTTACCCTGCCAAGAAGTAATTAAACCTTTACTTTTTACCTCTGTATTATGGTAGATTATGAGAATAGTTGAAAAGAGGAATTATTTGTCATTTCTCCAAATTATCATTATTTATCACCCTCTCCAAAATACTTTACTAAAATATAGAACAGGTTCAAGAAGAACCAACACAGACCACAATGTTGGATAGTAAAGAGAATTTTGAGCCTCGGTGCAAATCTCAAGGTATCAGTGGGCACTAGAAAAAACCTCTAAATGCTGGGAAAGGGCTAGTGCAAAGTCTTCTTCCTTTCAAAAAGAAAATAGGAAGCTTCCAGAAACTATAGAATACAAAGTTTAAATCATATATGAATATAAAACAATCAAATATTAACAGAGTTAAAAAATTAATTTTATTCAAAATTTGAGTGCTATAAGTTTATTATCATTAGATGCACAACTTCAATGGAGCCATTTTGGCAAGATCCATAATTTTGGAGTTGGAAGAAACCTTAACCATCATCTAGTCTCACTCCTTTGCATTTCTGATAAGGGACAGGAGGTTCAGAAAGATAAAGTGACTTTCCCAGGGTCAAACTGGGTAAGAAGTAAAACACAGAACTCCTAACTCTCAACCCACTGCTATTTCTACTAATTGAAGTTTTGATATTCTTGGAGCCTTGATAAGATATAGTCAATAAAATGTTGTAACATGGGGTAAACCAGTTAAAGAATTCCCTTGCTATTTGAAATGCTAAGTTGACATTTGAGAAAACTCCGAAATAATACTTTGTTCTCTGTTACCACAGAGCTCGCACTGTACAGCATATGAAAACAGTGATCTGATATTAAGTCACTATTACAATTTTGAAATCACAGATGTTGCTGAAACATTGTAAGTCAGTAGTTGAAAGTACTTCAAATGACCTTTTGAAATATGGGTTCAATCTATAATTGCAATTTTTGCCCCCTTAAACCATATTTGGTGACATTTCCACCACTCTCCTACACCTGTCATTTATGATGAATACTAAAAAAACAAGCCCATAGTTTTCCTTCACTTAGAAAAAAATATTTGCTTATTACTTTTGGTAAAGCCCCCCCCACATTTACATATTATTAAGTTTGTAACCAATTTCGTAAACTAGGATATTAAAGATAAATCCTCATATGACATAAGAATATAGTGTATTCTTTTAGAGAATAAAATCCAACTAACTCACTAACCACCTAAAAATGTAATGCCTTCAATGCAGTTCCAATAGCACAGATCAATATATTTCTTGTGTCCAGCTAGTGAATAAGAATTCTTTCCTAATAAAATATAATTTTTAAACCAACCGAACTGTAGTTTGATTTTCTAAATGTAGCACATCTTCTAAAAGTTCTTTAAAGCAGTTCTCTTGAAAGTTCTTTTTTTTTCCTTGATCTCTTGAGGATTTCTACGTTCTGTGAAGCTCTATGTTTTTCAGATTTCTTTCTTTCCCTCCTCTTTCATTCTGTTTCTTTTTCTTTTTTTTAACTCTTTCCCCAGGACAGGAAGTTGAGGGTGGTGATCTCATCTGGATCTTTCCCAATCTCAGAAAGTTGTCTTTTCAAAAGGATTCCTGATAATAGACTTCTTCCTGATTTTATTTTTCAGATAATTGTGTCAATAAATGAGTTCTAAATTTTTTTTTCCCTCCTCCTTCCCCAAAGCTGTAAAATCACCAAGCAACTCCTTTGAGACTAATTACTAGGCTCTTAGAGGAACAAGTATTATCTCTTTGTTCATTGAAACTGCACTGTGTCTTCCTGACAGGGGCGGGGGTTGGAGCTGTGGGTGCACAGTGACAAGCCCTCTGGTCCACAGGCCCTGGACTCCCTGGCATCAGTGTGCTCTATGCTAGTACTGTTGGACCCACTTTTGAGGCACAGAGAAGTTTCTGAAGGCTTGCTGTTATGATTTCCCTTTCCCATCCGGTCTAAAGAGTGGCTTCTTTGATTTTCAGAAAAGGGAAATGTTATGAAAAAACTGCTTCCTGTGAATAAGCATAATAAAGGTAGAAAGATACAAACGCCACAGAACATCTTGTATAAAACGATTTTTATGCACAACTCTTTTTTTTTTTTTTTTTTTTTTTTTCTTTTTTTTTCTTTTTGCGGTATGCGGGCCTCTCACTGTTGTGGCCTCTCCCGTTGCGGAGCACAGGCTCCGGATGCGCAGGCCCAGCGGCCATGGCTCACGGGCCCAGCCGCTCCGCGGCATATGGGATCCTCCCAGACCGGGGCACGAACCCGTATCCCCTGCATCGGCAGGCGGACTCTCAACCACTGCGCCACCAGGGAGGCCCACAACTCTTTTTTTAAGTTTATGAGTAGGAGGACTGCCTGGGGAACACCCCCTCCACTCACCCAACATGTGCCTGGAATGCCATCCTGATTCCATGCTGCCTATTCCTGAACCGACCCATCCTTCCATGAAACTGAAATGACTTCCTCCCTCTGAAATTTCCCCAGATGATTCTGCTCACTGCTGAAGGATTAGCACCTAGGGCAGTGCTTGGAAGGTATTGAGAACTTAATAAAGATTGTCGAGCACATGAACAAATGAATCCCAACAGCCAGTGAGGCGGCCCTACCCTGACAAGTACTGTCTGTGTCCTTTGCAGATTTTAAAAATAAGTTGCTTTGTACTCATTTACATCTGAATGGGTCTATCTGTCTAATTGCCTCACAGCGTTTAAAGGGTTGTTTCCTCTCTTAGCAAATGTTTAACTCTCATAGCTCCTTGTGAAGTGCCTTCCTAGTTCATGATAAAAGCTCAGCTAATGTTGGTTGTCTAATTAATAGATTTCCATAATGATTTTCCTCAAGCTCACGGTAAATGTTCTATGCATCTATTCATTTAGTCATCATGACAGTTATTTAGACCTCATTATGGGCTGGAGTTACAAAGGCAAATAAAAAATGGTCTTTACCTTGAGGATCTAATCTCTTAGGGTAGGGACAAAGTTAATAAACATTGACAGTTCAAGGTCACGAGTGTCAGTCTAATGGTAAGAGAGTACAGCTGTGGGAGTGTAAGGTTCTGAGATGGGGCACCGTACGGGTTAGGAGACACTTGGGGAGGTGGTGATGTGGATCAAATTTAGGGGGACAAGCAGATACTTTCCTCCTGTGTTTCCTGCTGGCACATTTCTGCTATTCAAAGGGTAAAAATGATCACTACTAGTGAGGAGGAAATGTCTGAGACTAAGGCCAGGCATACCTCGGAATCATAACGATACAGCAAACACTACTGCTGTGAGGGCTAATGCTAAAGACAGATTCCTTTCTTCTGTGGAACTGTGGTGGTTCGTGCTTCACAGTGTGAGGGAAAAACAGGTTCCTACGGCTATAAAAATATGTGTAGAAACAACGCGATGATGGAAACTACCATGCCAGTGAATGAGCTTCCCATGTCAGTGTGTCTCGGGATGATTTCACCATCTCTTTATGTGAAGATCCAGCACTTGGGTCCACACAGTATTTCTCAACATTTAAACACATGTACAGTCATCTCCCTCCACCTCTTTAACAAACATTCACATCTTCAGCCTCTCCCTGCCCTTCCCCTTCAACCAACCCCTGCCCTGCCCAGGGCATGCCTCTGCCTTCGGGTGGTAAACGCTATGTATCCTGTCACTCTCCATCAGGCCAGATTTTTGTAGCGTTTACCTCCTATAGTTTTTAATAATAATAAATGAAAAAACAAGTTGTTTGCCCCTTATTCAAATATAAAATTATATTTAGTACTGATTTCAAACTACACATGGTCCTTTAAAGAGGGCATTTCCCCCAACCCTGCTTAACACCTTGCAAAATGTTATATTCAGTCTCCTTTTTTCTGCAGTTTAAAGGAGCAAGTTCACTGACTTACCCAAGATCACAGAGCTAGTTAGTGGTAGAGCTGGGGCGAGCCTCACCTCTTCCCTCTGACACAAGTGCTCTTTTGTCACCCCATGGTATCTTCTGATTTATATACAAGTCAATAGGTGTGGTGTGCAAGGCTGCTGCCTGAGACATACTGGGTGACGCTTCTGCATGTCTGGCAGCAACAACTGTACTGGGGCATTTATCTCTGCTAACATTTAGCACTTTTTACCTTAACAATAGTGGAGAGAAAGTCCTGTTGTAGCATTGTTCTTCTTTTACCACCCTGCTCCATATCTGCACTACCAGGGGGAAAGGAGAAAGCCACATCACAGGGTAAGATGGGGCAGAATAAGATTCTTAGTGTCCTTCCACTCCAGCCCTTTCATAGGAGGGCACAGATCTACAACTGCAAAGCCATGGGCTACACAGGCCTTATCATTCAGCAACTATATTTTCAACTTAGAAATATACAAATATACAAATTCTATCCAAATCTATTCAAGATAATTTTAATTAAAGATCTACCAATTCTTCAGCTGTCATTTCATCCTGTAGTCTATAGTAACATATACCACATGTGCCAAGAATAATTGAGAAACCCTGAGTCCACCTGGGAACCTTTCTTTTATAATTCAGTTGGCAATCCATCCTGAACAAGACGCATAAAACACCTTTGCCATTCTTGTTCTTATTGCAGGTGTATCTGTTCTTTACATCTTGATATCATACCCCTTTAAAGCAGAAGAAATGAACAGGGCTGTCATCAAAGAACTTTACGAGGTGTTGAAGCTCATGCTCTACCCAGAGTCTTTAGAGGAGAGCACTGAACATGTTTTATGAGCTGCTTCTGGAGCTCCCATAACCCTATGGTTTTATTGTTGATTATTACGATGCATAGGTATCATCCGTGCAAAGAATAACAATAAACCAGAAGTTACTGGCCTTCTTCTTTGTCATTACAGATAACATACATCTGGCAGTTCTGAATGGAAATATCTCAACTATCCAAGATAGCCTCTTATACATTCTTAGAAAAGCAAGCAAAGGAGTTCGGGTGATGTTTTTTATCTGGTTGCCAACATTCAAGGAACTTCACAAAAGACTGTTATCTAGCATGATAACTTGGCGTGACTGAACATATATTAGGTTTGCCATTCTGTGGGAAAATGATCACTGGAATTTGGGCCTTGATTAGGACCACAGTTTCAGATTCTGTTAGTTGCAAAGAAGAATAGCTGCTTGGGGGTGATTCTGACCTCTTAGCTATAAGGTAAGAGAGAGGAATCATGGAAAGAGAATGTTTAAAAATAAGACCTGATAGGGCATGAATTACTTTCTTCAGATCTATTCAAGAAATAAAAGACTGGGCTTCCCTGGTGGAGCAGTGGTTGAGAGTCTGCCTGCCGATGCAGGGGACACAGGTTCGTGCCCCGGTCTGGGAAGATCCCACATGCCGCGGAGCGGCTGGGCCCGTGAGCCATGGCCGCTGAGCCTGAGCGTCCAGAGCCTGTGCCCCGCAACGGGAGAGGCCACAACACTGAGAGGCCCGCATACCACACACACAAAAAAAGAAATAAAAGACTAATTTGATACATTTTCAGAGTACTTGGATATTCACTATTTTGCTTTTCCTATTGATTACTTACAGATATTTGTTTATGAAAAAGCCTTAATTGTGTTTACTTTTGGAGTAGGCCTATTGAAGCTAGTGAATTTGGTAAAGATTTCATGTAGATTAGATAAATTATCTTGATTTTGTGCCTAATTGTCTCCAAATTGGGACTAGTCATTTCTGGTCTTGAAGAAGAAACATTGCTCTAAAAGCTGTTTAGAGCTATTATTTTTGGTTTATTAGTCTCTGATGAGGAAACAGAAATCTGACATTTTGCTGGATTCCCAGGACCTATGTCTTTAAAGACTGGGATTATCACCCTTCCCCAGAGAGATGTCTGTTAGGGAAAGAGGCCATCTGGGACTAGAGTGGCAGTTCTATTTGTGGGGACATGAAAGAGCTCAGAAGAGCTAGAAGGAGAAAATGACAGTGAAAATGCTTCCTTCTCTGCCGTCCAAGGGATGAAATAAATCAGAGAGACAAACTACAATAAAGGAGAAAAAAGATGAAATTTGAACACAGTGAAAAGTTTTTCCCCAGAGTCAAGAAAGACTCAAGCTGAAGGCTAAAAGTGAGCAAAAACTCAGCTTCATTGATGTGGGTTGAGGCCTTGGGGCAACTTATAGTGTTGGTGCCAGAGGACACAGAGAATAAAGCTTCCTTAAAGTCCTGAGCACCTTAGGAAGAGAGACCTTTATCATGTTAGTCTGGAGAGCTAGGTGTGTTGTGACCAAGCGCATGGGGTCCAATATCATCTAGACTCACACAAGCGAAAAAGCAACACAGACAAACCAAAGGCAACAGTAGACATTCTTCTTCACCAACTTAAGGCACTCATGCATCACATTTACCAAATGTTACTTAGAATTAAAGTCATAATCTTTGCCTCTGGGCAGTTTACAACTCAACTAGGGAAAACAGATCTCAAACACAAGGATTTAAAACGTGGCAATAAAAATCCCTCTAAATCTGTATGGTTAAATCACATTCACATTTGTTATCACATTTAAGCATTTCTCCATATTGTACCTTAATATATGTTGATATATGAAACATATCCCATATATGTAAATTATAAAGCATGATATTACAACAATTCCCTCTGAATCCACCATCTCACTCTAGAACTAGAACATTACCAATGAGTTAAATCTACTTATATGCTCCTCTTCTATCTTTTCCTTGCCTCCCTCCACTCTTAAGTTTTTTGTTTTTTTCATTCCCTTGCTTTTTAAACAATATAAGTTTTAACTTGCATGTATATGTATGCCTAAATAAGATATTACTTAGCTTTTTTTTGAGCTCTGTAAATGTATTGAACTTTACGTAGTTTTCTGAAACTTGCCTTCCTCACTCTGTACAACATCATTTTACAAACACCCAGTGTTGTGGGTTGAGGTGCTTAATTTACCTTACATCTGCGTAATATGCCATTATGTTGATAAACCACAATGTATTTATTTTCTTATCAATGAATATTTGAATTTTTCTAGCTTTTGCTATTACAAACATTAATGCAATGCACATTTCTTGTGCACATTTCTTGGAGGACAAATTCAATATTGATCTAAGGATATATATCTAGGAGTAATATTGGTTATTTCTAGAGTATGTGAATATTTAACTTTAAGATATAATGACAAATTTTTCTCTAAATTTATTATATCAATTATATTGATACCCAGAATGTATAGGGGTTTCCATTGAGCCTAGTCGACTCTTGACACTTGGTATGTTAGACTTTGTAATTAATGCCAATCTAGAGATGGTAAAGTGGTACATCATTGTGATTTTAATTGTCATTTATCTGATTTGAAAGCACTTTAAAATGCTTCCTTTATACTTTGTTTTGGTAAACAGAATTTCTAAATTTTAATATATTAAATATAGCCATCTTTTCTTATGTACTTAGTGTTTGCTCTGTATCATTTATTAACTATTTATTAACTATTTATTACTATAGTACCTATAGTACTATATTACTATAGTACCTCAAAGTCACAAGTTTATCTATTTATGCTTTTTAAATATTTCAGGTTTTCTTTTCACATTTAAATAATTAATCCATCCATAATTGTGTGTGTGTATGTGTGTGTGTGTATGAGAGAGAGAGATGGATTTAATTTTACCCTTCTCTATATAGATAATCAATTTTCTAAGTATCATCCCCCTTACTTTCAAAAACACCTCTACCCTATATTAAATTTCTATCTACCACTAGCTTAGATAGAAATTTAATATAGGGTAGAGGTGTTTTTGAAAGGGGGATGATACCTAGAAAACTGTGCTTTGTGACCGCCTGGAGGGGTGGGATAGGGAGGGTGGGAGGGAGGGAGATGCAAGAGGGAAGGGATATGGGAACAGATGTATATGTATAGCTGATTCACTTTGTTATAAAGCAGAAACTAACACCATTGTGAAGCAATGATACTCCAATTAAAAAAAAATTCTATCTACATGGGGTTCTTCTGGGTTTTCTCTTCAGTTCCACTAGTTAATTTGTCTATTCCTTCATAAGTATTACATTATGTTAATTCAATACCTTTAAAATTTTTTGACATTTGGTGGGTCAGTTCTCTCACTTTGGGCTGCTTCTTCAGTAATCTCTTGGCTATACTCTGTCCAGTGCTTTTCCATATACATTTTGGAATCAGTTTGTAGAGCTTCTTGAAAAACTCTTGAAGCTTTGACTTTAATTTCATAGAAACAATGGACCAATTTTGGAAACATTGATATCTTTACAATATTGAATCTTTCTATTTGTGAGTATGATGCATCCCTCTACTTATTTAGATCATCTTTAAAATATTTCGATCAAGTTTTATAATTTCCTGTATAAAGCATAACATAAAAAGGTACAACACTTAAAGATTTACTTCTTTGTAACTTATACTTCTTGTTGCTCTCATAAATGGCAAAGTTTAAAATACACATTTTCTAAATTTTTGTGGGTTTCCTAAACTCTTACACTTTTTAATAATCTGATTGTTTTTGAGGGGATTTCTGAGTAGGCAATGATATCATCTGCAAAAAATCTGATTCTTCCCCCATTGGTACTGATCTCCAGCATAAAATTGAAGACAGGCCATGAAAGTGTGTCCGCATTAGAAATACTGTTTGCTGTAGGCTTAAAAAAAAAATAGATAACACCCTGTTAGTTTAAGACAGTTCTAAGGTGTAATTATCTTCTTAATTAAAGAAACCAAACCATAAATGGATGTTGGATTTTGCCAAATACTTTCTCTGCATCTCTTGAGATGATCATACATGTTTTTCCTCCTTTAACCCATAAAGAAATATTTAAAATGACATACAGAGATTTTCTAATGTTAAAACACCCTTTATTTCTGGGATGAACCCAATTTGGTTAAGATGTTTTATCTTGTTTTATACTGTTGTAGTCTGTGTGCTATTTTGTCCAGGTTTTGCATCTGTGTTCATGAGTGAGATTCATTCTTTCCTATTCCTTGGAAGAGTTTACAAGAGATTGAAATGATTTGTTTTTTCAGAGCTGAGTAGAAATTGCTTGTAAAACCATCTGGGTCTGGTGTTTCCTTTGTAGAAGAATTTTAAAGACGTTTTATTTTTTAAAGTGTTATAAGATTATATTTTTTCTTGGTTAAGTTTAGTTGTTATATTTTCTAGTAATTTGCCTATTTTATCTAATTTTTCAAGTTTATGGACCTAAAGTTTTGCATTGTATTCTCTAATTAATCTTTATCAATCATTATATTCCACTTTCTAATACTATTTGTGAATTCCCTCTTTCTTTCTTGATTTGATAGAAGTTTTGGTATATTTATTTTTCAGTTTTCCAAATAATCAACTTTTTTATTGTCAATTCTTCCAATTTTATATTTGCTTTTTTCCTTAATTTTTGTTTTTATCTTAATTATTTCCTTTACTTTTACTGAGTTTATATTATTCTTTTTTTACTCCTTAATACAGCTTCCTCAGTATCTTTCAGCTTTTCTTCTTTTATAAGACTCTTGATTTTGCTTTTTTACTTCAATTCCATACTCTTTTTTATCTTAAAACTATTAAAACATACAAAAATAATTGTGCAAAGCAGTGACACACTAATACTGAGGGGAGGCAGAACCAGGATGTGATCAGGGTTTTTGTTCTCATAGAAGCAACTGTTGTTTTTAAAGAATATGTGGAATTCAGTCACATGTGTACAACTTCTCATATTTTCCTAGTACCACCAACCCTTGCCAATTATCAGTTCTCAGGAGCCAGATCATTATCATCAAGTTACTCTAAACAGTATGAAATTAATGCATACTCTTGCATAGGAATTCATTTATTTGTCTCCTTTGTGACAGATTTTGTGATAATAATTTTCCATACTTAGGTCTCATTGTTACTTCAACCCTACGGATAGATACAACTAACAGATTAAATAACTTCCTCAGCGTCACCATCTAATATGTGGTGAGATCCAAGAATCAAGCTGGATATTTGAATCTTTCCAGAGTCTCTTATACTTTCTATCTTTTATTAAGTTTGTGCAGCAACACTGCTTTCTAGGAGTGCAAAAATACTGGACAGTGATTATAGTCTGAAGAATAGCACTGACTTTTAGATTTCCATAGGCCCATGTTCCAATGAATAGGTCAAAGAGTAAAAGTTCCTTTCTTTTCGATTTTGTAAATAAACAAGTCTTGGAAGTTCTGGGAATCATCTATATTTTACATAAAGCCTTAAAAAATGAGATTAATATTGCTTTCTAAAAAAGTCCTAAGTATTCCATTAGAATTGGGTTTTCACATTAATGCCTGGTCCTAGAGCCCATACCATGGCTAGAATAACGGGCTTTGGAGCCCTAACTCACTGAGCTCTGAATAATAGCTCTGACACTTAATTGCTCTGTGACCCAGAAGTATGTTCCTTACTTGTCAACTCCTCAGTTTTTTCATCTACCAGTTTGTACCTAATTTGTAAGTTGTTGTGATGATTAAATGAGGTAATGCACATAAAGAGTCTGGATCTGGTGCTAGCACATAGTTAATGCTCAAATAATAGGAATTACAGGTATTTGCAAAGGTAAAGTATATATAGGCAGTATAATTTTCCATACCCTGAAAGTTTTATTGAAATTTGTATTTGAAGGTTAAGATTAACATGAACTATTTCAATAAGAAATGATTGATAGATATTACTGAAATATGTAACCTACCTAATTTGACATGATTTCGACCTTCTAAACAACTTCAGTTGTTGAAGTTGCACATCTAGAGAAGTGATATTGCTTTGCTAAGATCTATACAGACATCTAAACAGTCTAAAGCTCTTGAGTTTTCCTGAAGGAAAAGTATAATTTTTGAAGAAAATTAAATATATAAGCAACTCTAGTTTCTATTCACCAGAATAGTGGTATAATAGCTCAATATTGTAGGAGAACATCCGGACAGGGCAGCTTATTTTGTATAAAAAGTGGCAATTGGATTTCCCTTGATTTTTCTGTTGTTTATATAAAGCACTGCCTAACAATAAATCCACTTGTGTTCAGCCACCCATCCAACCTCATTTTTTTTCCCTTAGTGAACAAAGTTACTTCCTCTTGTGGAAGAATTTAATATGACATTTGAATAAAATAATCCTTTGATACAGCTGAAAAAGAGGAAAGCACATTTGTCTTATCTGACTACATCACTTAAAAGTGATTCAGAAAAAAAGTAATTTATTGCACAAGGGACTTTTATTTTTATTTTATTTTATTATTTGAGCATAAAGTGCTAGGTGACTATTCCAATGGCTATTTAGTATAAAGAATGCCTTTCAGAAAAGTCCCTGGAATGCTCCTGGCAGATTCCCTTACCCCTTCCACTCTCACCCACTTCTCTGGGTGACATCAGCTTGGGGCCGCTTAGGGCCTTTCCCCAGAAGATCTCAGGGCTGAGGGGCAGTCATGGAACTCTCTCACCCTGGGACCACACAAAAGTCCCAAAAGTTTCTTAGCTGACACCCTTTAAAAAATTGAGGCCTGGGCTTCCCTGGTGGCGCAGTGGTTGAGAGTCCGCCTGCAGATGCAGGGGACACGGGTCGTGCCCCGGTCCGGGAGGATCCCACACACCGCGGAGCGGCTGGGCCCGGGAGCCATGGCCGCTGAGCCTGCACGTCCGGAGCCTGTGCTCTGCAACGGGAGAGGCCACAACAGTGAGAGGCCCACGTACCGCAAAAAAAAAAAAAAAAAAAATTGAGGCCTGTGGAAAACCTATGCACGGAAAGTCTGTTTCTATTTCAGTTGTGTATCAGTTAAGATGGAAAAATTTTAAAGTCCACACAGATGGTAAATAAATTTCTGCTACATGAGACAGTTCCTGGAATAAAGCAATTTTCTCAAATAACACGTGCCAACTTATTTTTTCAGTGGGACTTATTTTTAACTTTCCCAGGGAAAGGTTGAGAGGCTGGGAGCAGTGTCCTTCACCTTAGGAATCCGAGTCTTCTTCCAGAAGAAACTAAGGCTGTTCTCACTACAGACTTACATGTATGTAGACAGACACATATATTAAGTGAAGGGAGTGGTTGTTCATTTTCTTGGGAGAGGGACATGAGAGAGGTAATGAGAAGATGGAAATTTTGCAGAAATATTTACGTTTTCATTCAATGTTTAGTTTTCTATAACTTTCTCCAAACAGTATTAAATTAACTCATATTCCTGCATAGGAATTCCTTAACTGTCTTGAACGAATGGCCATTAATCCTTAGGAATGCTTTACCCTCTGTTAGACTTGGACTGTCCCCAGAAATCTTAAGCATTCATCTCCTAGGACACAGTTGAACTCCCCTAATGGTTTGCTGGGTCAGGCTTCACTGGGGAGAAGCATCCCTGGGCTGCAACTGGCAGGGAAGGCGTGTGTCTTAAACAAAACTATGCCATTTGCTAAAGGGTTCCCTATTCAGAAGAAACACAAAGACTGACTATTGAAAAATTAAATTGTGTTGTAACATACTGATCGTTTTAATGAGGGTATTACAGCAGAGTGCTAAGTACACAGTCTTTACAAATTCAAACGTATTAACTTTATTTTACTTTTTTCCTTTTGGTAAAACCTTTCACTCAGCACTACAAAGGGTCTATCAATCAATCAATCTTTACTGAGTGCCTGAATACTAGTCACTATAGGAGTAAGGAAAAAAGAAAAACCTGTCTCTACCTTAAAGAGGTTATAATTGAAGAGATAAATACAGGCGTACCTCGTTTTACTGTGCGTCGTCTTATTGTGCTTCGCAGATACAGCATCGTTTTTTTAACAAACTGAATGTCTGTGGTAACGCTGCGCGGAGCAGTCACTCTATCGGCACCATTTTCCCAACAGCACCTGCTCACTTCGCGCCTCTGTCGCGTTTTGGTAATTCTCGCGATATTTCACATTTACATTACTATTATATCTGTTACGGTGATCTGTGATCTTTTATATTACTATTGTAATTGTTTTGGCATTTTTTTAGCAATAAAATATTTTTTAATGAAGGTATGTACTGTTTCTTTTAGACACAGTGCTATTGCACACTTAAAAGACTACACTATAGTGTAAACGTAACTTTTTTTTTCCGGTACGCGGGCCTCTCACTGCTGTGGCCTCCTCCCGTTGCAGAGCACAGGCTCCGGACGCGCAGGCTCAGCGGCCATGGCTCCCGGGCCCAGCCGCTCCGCGGCATGTGGGATCTTCCCGGACCGGGGCACGCACCCGTGTCCCCTGCATCGGCAGGCGGACTCCCAACCACTGCGCCACCACGGAAGCCCTAAACATAACTTTTATAGGCACTGGGAGAGCAAAAAATTCATGTGATTATCTTCATTGCAATATTTGCTTTATTGCAGTGGTTTGGAACCGAACCTGCAGTATCTCTGAGGAACCACCAAGGGCCAGACTATGTGATGCTGAACACTGGACTGTGGAGCACAGGATAATATGCTGACCTGGTATGTGAAAAGAGATACTGCTAGGGACTGAATATTTGTGCACCCACCCCCAATTCATACACTGACGTCCTAATCCCTAGTATGATGACATTAGGGGTGTGGGTGGCTATGGGAAGTATAGGTATCCATGGCTTTTCAAAAGTTTGATTTGCAGAACTTCGCTTTTAAGAAAGACCTATATTAGCACCTGTTTTCACTAACTGAAAGAAATCGGAAGATTTTTGCTTTTATGAAAAAAGACAAAAAGTGAAGACAGTTTGCAGTATTGGTTTTGCAACCATTATGGAGGCTCCCAGAGCAGTGGAATGGCACTGCCAAGCTCCTTCCCCAGGAACCACACTCAGCATCTCAGCATCACGCCCCGTAGCTCTGAATTGTGCCCGTGCGCATCTGTGTTTTATCTTGATTTATTTTGTGCATCCATTAGCAAGATGTATCCTAAGGTAATCGCTTCTTTGCTTTATGCCATTTTGGTTTAGGAAAGGTTTCATAGAAATGCTCTACTTTCCTATAGTGGGGAAACCTATAATTAGGTTTAAATCAGGGATCCTCAACCCCAGGGCCATCCCGGCCTCTTAGGAACTGGGTCGCACAGCAGGAGGTGAGCGGCGGGCGAGTGAGTACAGCTTCATCTGCCTCTCCCCATAGCTCGCGTTACTGCCTGAACCATCCCCTCGCCGCCGGCCTCGGTCTGTGGAAAAATTGTCTTCCACGAAACCGGTCCCTGGTGCCCAAAAGGTTGGGGACCGCTGGTTTAAATAACATCATGAGTTTGGAGCCCCCATGATGGTATTAGCATCCTCATAAAAAAAGAAAGAGACACCAGAGCTGAGCTTCCTCTCTCCACCATGTAAGGACACAGTGAGAGTGGCCATCTGAAAGCCAGGAGGAAACACTTCACCAGAATCCGATCATGTTGGCACCCTGATCTCAGACTTCTTGCCTCCCGAATTGTGAGAAAACAAATGTCTATTGTTTAAGCCACCCAGCCTATGGTATTTCGGTCAGCAACCTGAGCAGACTAACACAGACACCCAGTGCTCAGGTGGCATCTCTGAGTAAAGCATCCACATGTAATAGGAAGATGGATTTTTGAAAGATAATTTTTTTAAAAAAAATTTATTGATTGATTTTTGGCTGCGTTGGGTCTTCATTGCTGTGCATGGGCTTTCTCTAGTTGCAGCGAGCAGGGGCTACTCTTCATTGCGGTGCGTGGGCTTCTCATTGCAGTGGCTTCTCTTGCAGTGGAGCATGGGTTCTAGGTGTGTGGCCTTCAGCAGTTGTGGCATGTGGGCTCAGTAGTTGTGGCACGCGGGCTGTAGAGCACAGGCTCAGTAGTTGTGGCACATGGCCTTAGTTGCTCTGTGGCATGTGGGATATTCCCTGACCAGGGCTTGAACCCGTGTCCCCTGCATTGACAGGTGGATTCTTAACCACTGAGCCACCAGGGAAGTCCCTGAAAGAGAATTTTTAAGTTCTTTTTTTGTGACAATGAAACTTCTCAGTTTCATTGACAACTTCGTATGTGTGTGAGAGAGAAATTTAATGCTTGAAAGTAAACACTGACAAATAAGCAATCATTACATTGAGACACAAATGCAATTTATTAACAAACAAGTATGTTGGGGATTAGAGAAGTGAGGAGCTGGGAGGAATGTGCAGGTTTCTAATTCAACGCCCTCCCTTGAATAATGAGGATGCAAGCCTGAGGAGGGGACAGATTTGCTCAGAGGTGCTTTCAGAGGTGTTGTCAACACTTTTCCTTGAGCTAACTCTGTGTCCCCTCCGTTATAACATAAGAAGCAACGACAGATTCATTGTTGCTGTTTGTAGTATGTATGTGAAAATATGTGAATCTGGCTTCCTGAGAATAAAATACCTCTGAGATCCATTCCCCGATTTTTTTTCTCTGTTTTCTTTCATTTGGTCACTAAGTTTCCTGTGATTTTACACTAAATCAAAGGGCAATTGAATAAGAACATATTTTGTGAGTGATATAATTATAATGGCCTTTTTAATAGACAAAGAAGACCACACTATAATTTCAGTTTTAAATTTCTTAGTATTTGTGGCTAGTTTTCTTTTTTTGACTTATGTTATATCAGGGTTGAATTTGTTTAAAACTGCCTTTAAAAGGTGTTTTTGACAGTACAGTACAGATATCTTAATAATTAAAGTTTGTTTCTGAAAATCTTTACTCTGGAAAAAAACCTTGATTTTCCATTTTTGTTCAAAAAGACCTGAGTCTTCTGACTTTGGAGTGCCCAGCAAAAGGCCATCTTTCCTATCAGGTCTTTGGTTAAAAAATAGTGGTTCAAATAATGAATTTCCTGTTATTCTTAGCATGTGCCCAGAAGCCATGGAGACTTTTGGACATACTTAGTGAATTAAAGAATGAAAGTGAATAAAAGACTCTATTATGAATAGCAACCATAGAAAATAAAGATTATAAACAGTACTAGTTTCATGATGAAAAGAAAGACATAACTGTAACCACAAAATCTCTTCCAGAGATGGGGAGACTCCTGGGTGTATTTCAGCCCTGAAGGTAAATTGGAAGAAATAACAAACCCTGAAGCTTCTCCTTAAATACTTAGAAGAACATAGTAAGGACTGAGTTCAGTGATCAACAAGTGTTGGGTACGTGGGATTAAGAATTGAGTTTGTGATGTGAAAGAGACAAGGATGTCATTTTGGAAAACTAATTAGCAAGAGTGAAATGATGTGGACTCTAAAAAGAGAATGAACTTACACTCTCATCATTTCCTTCAGCTCCATATTTTCTGTCATTCCCACATGCTTGTGTCTTTATTTCATAATCAGCTCTCCACTGAATTACAAATGGGTGACACAGAAACTTCTACAAGAATCAGTTCTCAGTACATTTATTATTTCCCAGGGAATCAGAAAAGTGAGTAGGTTGCCTCTTGGAACAAAAGAAGCTGTAGGAGTGAATTGTGATGTGGAAATGTATCCATTAAAAAGCAATAAGCATTTATACTTTTTGAACTTTAAATAGAATAAATGAGAAATTATTTTAGTATCACTTCAGCAACCTAATTGCTTTGCAAATCATTTACTGCTTTGTGAATATTGGTTCTTCCATGGCTTTCTGTGAATATCCAGCTTTAAGAGCTTTATTTTTATGATGGTTTTAAAACATTATACCAGTTATCCACAGCTGAATCTCTGTCCAAACAATTGGATTGAGGTTTCAAAATGTTAGCAAAATTAAATACATAAGCAAATATAGTCTAATAATTTCAACGGAATTTTCTTATGCCTCCAAGAAGTTTAAATTTAGAGGAGGAGACAGGGAATATTTTCATTTTTACATACACATCAATGCCACGGTTTTTTTTAGGATGGCTTGTTCATAAGTCAAATAAGTAATCTGTCACCTAAATGGGACACTTCAGAGTGAAAGTGGGAGCTAAGCAGGCAGGCTGTGGGGACAGCGGCATAACCAGAGCAGCCGGACCAACCAAGATGAACAGTCACTGTGTTAACGGAGCATGTACCATGAGAGCTGCAGTTATAAATGTTCTTCCTTCAAGTTTTTTGAATTTCTTGAAGATAATGACAGTAACTTATTCATCTTTGGTTATCTGGCAACTAATAAAAATGCTCAAATGTTATATGGTAAAAATATGCTAAATGAATAAATTAATGATTGAGTAAATTAACAAAATTATATGTTCATGCAATTATAATTTTATTGTGGAATACACGCCTTCGTGTATGTGGAATCAAAGATTAAAACATCAGAGTCAAGGGCATGAGAAGACAGCATAGTGAGTATTTCTTTTCCCTTCTTCCATAGTAAGGGAAGCTGTGTTTTTCTCCTACATCAACCTTACTGAAATTGGAGACAGTTCTGTAGTCAGTTGTGGATGGGGGAGTACAGACTCATTCGTTTGTCCACCAGCCCATCTATCCATCTATCCATATATTCACTAGACAACTTCCTATTTTTCACTATCCCACATTGGTCACTGAGGCTACACCAGGGAAACACATATTCTTTGCCCTCAGTGAGCATATATGTACCACCAAATGAGGGCATTTGTTAGGTTCATCGCAAACAAGATGAAAAAAAAATATTAACCTTCATTCATTTTACTTCTTTCCTCAATGAAGACATTTTCAGGGTGGAGGGAGGAAGATAATAGCTTTGGGAACTTAAAGAAAGTGGAATGAGTGTGGAACATTTAAGTGGTAAATGCTGGAGTGAGGCAAGTAAGTGTATAGAGTAACTGCTAAGATATGCTAAGAGCCCATGGCGTCCAAAGAGCATGGATCTGTAGTGTTTCTATAGGACTCATTAGAGTAGTGAGAATAGGCTTAACCTTTTAACAAGGACTAAATACAAAGGACTTTAAAATACAAGCTGGGGGATATGATGTTTTCTGATAAAAACCAAGATTGGATTAGGTTTGTTTGTTTTAATGAAGGGAAATCACCTGGTGATGATGTTTTCTTAGGAAGGTTAAATCTGATTATACTATGTAGAATGTGCTAGAATTAGAGAAAAAAATGGATCCAGGGAGATAGCAAGGAATTTATTATAGTACCTTTTCATGCTGATATGCATGTGGATAAGGTAGACCCACGAGAAGTGGACGCACATAAGTGATATATTCCTACAAGAATCACAGAGAGATCAAACCGGCCACCTATTCTAACCAATTTTCTTTAGCCATACTAGGAAAGGCTAACCAAAATCACTGTATCTTTAAGAAAAATCAGTAGCAGGGAAACAGACCACTGCACAAAAAGAAATAATTCAGGAAATACCAACAACACATTAAAAACCTCAAAACCTCACATGAAATTGTTTCCATAATTGGTATTCTCAGAGAGATTTGAGAGAATGTTGCATCTATAAAACATGAACATGTTACCAGCAAAGAGAACATGTTCAAGGATATCACTCCTAGAGCAGCCTCCTCTCCTGTATCAATGATGTTTCCTCTACTGAATCATTGCTATCAGCTTCCAAATATGATGTCCAAATATCTCCCATTAAAATAAAAAAAAAATATCTCTTGACACCACATCCTCCTCTTTCTTCACATTCTTTTACAGCAAATGTTGAATCATTACTTAATAGTTGGCTTTGCTCACTTTCTTCAATTACCGTCCTCCCTTTTGCTCTCAGCCTCACTGAAAGCAAGCATCTGTTCCTACCCAGACTGCTACGAACAAGCTGGCCAATGGACTTTACGTTGTTCAATGCCAAATTTCTCCTTGATCAACCCATAGCATTGTAAAAGTTTGATTTCCCTCTTCTTTTAGAGTCAGCTTCTTTACATGGCTTCTAGGCTCCTACTCTTCGATTCTTTTCCTTCATTTGTTCAGCTCACTCCTTAGTTGGTTTATTTTATGCTTCCTTACACTAGAAACTAAGTCCTTGTGAAAGAAGATAATTATTTTGTATCCCTCACATCCAGAAGAGTACTTTGTACATAGTAAGTGCTCAATAACTGTTTATTGACTAGGTGATTGAATTAAAACAGGAAAAGAGCTATGTAAGTTAAAAATATAACCTAAACAATAAATAGTTTAATGGATAGTGAATAATAAAATGGATACATAGGAAGACCAAGCTGCTGATCTGGTAAATAAAGCAAAAAATACAAATAAATGTCAAATAAGAGATGGAAGTTAAGAGACTTAGATACAGGTTATTCAAAAACATCTAATAGGACTTCTGGGCAGAAACAACAGAAACAATGGGAGATTACATCCTGATAAATTTTATATCTTCAAGGATAAAGTAGATATCTTTAAAACATTCAGAGACTTGAAAGCAAAAACAAAAAACAAGTTAACACTGTGACGTAGATCTTCACAGTTTAAATACAGGGTCACAGGAAAATTGAGGAATGCCATCAAATAAGCCTAGAATTCTAAACCTGTTTACTCATTAAAATGTGGGCAAAATAATGATTCTTATGGATGTAGAAGAACTTAAAAAATATGTACCCTATGTGATGAAGTTTTTCAAAGAGATATGTCAACCATAAAGTAAATAAGAAAAATAAAGAACATAGATACAAGACAGTTGTGTGACATAGAAAATGGAAACAAAGTAGGAGAAATTTAAAAGAAAATCTATTAGACCTTGATGTCTGAGTGATCCCCCTTTTATAATATAGGTTATATCTGCTTCTCTGTGGGTCCAATTTCACTGTTTTTTTCTTGAGTGAATATTTACATAT
Organism: Mesoplodon bidens; assembly: GCF_964165515.1. Classification (NCBI taxonomy): domain Eukaryota; kingdom Metazoa; phylum Chordata; class Mammalia; order Artiodactyla; family Ziphiidae; genus Mesoplodon; species Mesoplodon bidens. The sequence goes on from NC_138181.1 coordinate 21,186,077, forward strand.
AATAAAGCCTTTTATGGATTTTGGATTTTTATAATTAAGCTATAGATGAAGCATGGAACAATTAATTACAGTCACAAGAGAGAACATATATGTTAAAGTCTTGAAACTCTAGAAATAATATTATTAACAAAAATTAAAAGACGGAGTAGGGGAGAACAGACAGACCAATGGATATGCACTAATTTTCTAAACTTTTGAAATGGTAATACAATAAGTATTATTTAAAATGGATAAATCAACAAATAGAGGAAATAAGCATTTTATTTAGCAGGCATATTCATGAAGGCAGATACTAGAACATAAATACATAAATAATGAAATAAAAATGATATAAATAAATAGCATAAATAATAAAACTCAGTAGGTGCAGGGGAGAAGCTTTGAGCTAGTATGAAAATGCTAAATTCTATTGAAATGTATGTTTTTGGTGATAGAAAATTTGTCAGCCCATAGTTCTAGTCCATTACATTAACAGTCCTTGGCATAACATCAGCAGTTGTTATAGGGTGGACTGTGGCTCCCTTCACCCTACAAATTCATATGCTGAAAATCTATGAAGTTATACTGGAGAAGGGTGAGCCTCCACTCCAATACAAGTATCCTTATAAAAATAGGAAATATGGACACACACACACACACACACACACACACAGCACCGTGAGAACATAAAGGCAGAGATCAGGTGTTTATACAAATCAAGCAGCACTAAAGATGACCAGCAAACCACCAGAAGCTAGGAGAGAGGCAGGCAACAGACTCTCCGTAGGAGTCACCTGAAGGAACTAACTCTGCAGACACCTTGAGCTCAGACTTCTAGCCTTCAGAACTGTGATAATAAATTTCTGTTGTTTAAGCACATAGTTTAAGGTCCTTTGTTATAATTGCAAAAAAAAATTTGTTAAATATACAAATAAAATACCTCATCTTTCACAAATGGACATCAAAAACTCTGTGTAATGTCATTAATTAATAACTATAACTAAAAGCTTGTATTTATAGTCATATAGGTAATGAACCAGAATTGGAAACAGTTAATGATTGTAGTCTTTGAAAAAATGAGACTAAATCAGGAAATTTAATTTTTCATTTTATACTTTATTTTGGCCATGTGCATGTATCACTTACATAATAAAAAGATAGTTGATTAATAAACCAATGTTATCTTACTGAAAGCATCCTTTTTGTGAGTTAAACAGTGAGGCAATTTAAAGCTTGGAATTAATTCAGGAATTTTGATTTCATATAATTACTTGTGGAAAGCATGCTATTTCTCAAACAAAATTAGGCATATTTTATGTAGAAAAGTCCTCATATTATTCACTGTAGTTTACAGTTATTTTTCATTACAGTTTCCTAAGAGCTATCAGGTAGCATTAAAGATAAGGAAATATAGTGTGAGGTGATTAAGTGATTTAATTGGAACAAGAAGACAGTGAAAAGAGCAGTTTTAACTATTACTGTGCACTAAGATAATGCTTGAAATACCGTGCCTGTCTCCACTCAATCACTCATTCTACAGAAGTCTAATAAGTGCACACTATATGCTAGGCATATGCTAGGCATGAGGAGAGAATAATGAATAAATTGTGAGTATCCTAGTCCCTGCCTTCGAGGAATTTAGTTTGAAGTGTACATATGTGTTCTGGTTTCCTGAGGATGCTGTAACAAATTACCACAAACTCAGTGCCTTAAAACTACAGAAATTTTTTCTCCCGTAGTTCCTGGGGCCAGAAATCAAAGTGTGTTGGCGGAGCTGTGCTCTTTCAGAAGGCTCTAGGGGGAGGGTCCTTCCTTGCCTTTTCCAGCTTCTGGTGGCTCCAGGTGTTCCTCGCCTGTTGGCTTGCATCACTCCAATCTCTGCCTCCATCTTCAAATGGCTTCTCCTCTGGGTCTGTGTCTCCTCTTCTGTCTCTTATGAAGACACTGGGCATTGGATTTTGGGTTCATCCAGATAATCCAGGATGATCTTATCTTGAGATCCTTAATCACATCCGCAAAGACCATTTTTCCAAATAAGTTCACATTCACAGGTTCCAGGGTGTAGGACACACACATACCTTCTGGGGGCCACAACTCAACTAATGCAGTACGAAGAAGGGAATAGATAATAGATAACGCAGCGAGGTAAGCACGATGGAAGGGTACGTGGGGGTTACAGTACACGGAGAATACCTGGAAGGAGGTCCCAGTTCAGTCTGAGGGGTTCAGGGAAGACTATTTGGGTGAAGTGACATGTAAGATAAAATCTGAAGAATGATAAGGACAGGAAGGTGGGCTGGGGAGAACTTTCTGGGTAAGAGAGAGAGAGAGAGAGTACGATGAGCTTAGGTAACTAGGAGAAGTTGAATGTGGCTATAAAATATAAGGTGAGCAGAAGCACAGCAGAATGAGACTATGTAGGCAAACAGGGCCCAGAGTGTGATTGTCCTTGAAAAACCCTGTCTAGCGTATTGGAATTTTAAAGCTATGAGCAGGAGCGTGACAGAAGTGCATTGTATACGGATAATTTGAACTGCAGTATAGATAATGGACTGATGGGGATTAGGACTGGAGACAAAGAAACCAGTTAGGATGATGTAGCAGCAATTTGAGCAAGAGACTCTGGGAAGATTAAGAGGAACGGCATGAGAAATATTGAGGATGTAGATTTATCATTTCCATAACAACTACTCATTACAGCTAAACTCACTGGTGCTTTTCTACCATGTGCCCAAAGTAAAGCTGGATCTCTAAATTTTCACCTGAACTTTCTAGAACTATGATTAGTCCACAGGTATATAGGCATGGAACAACATGCATCTAACAGCAGTTTTTAATAAACATTTTGCATTTCTGAAACATGTCTTTGATGCATGGATTGGTTTCCTGTAGTTCTTAGAGCTTTATTTGCATTGCTTCAAAGTAAATTTAAACTCCTTCCGAAGTGAAAGGATGGGACTGTACGTTTGAGTGGTGAGTACTGCTTATGACTCACTCTTAACTGTCTGTACCTGTTTAACTGTTTTGGTTTCAAAACGTTGCATGAGCAGAAGGTGAGGAATGCAGAAGGGTGTTCTCAAAGTGGCAGTGGAATTCTGTGCTGCAAGAACCAAGGCAGCAGCAGGGGGTGAAGGTAAATATGTCACTTTGAACATAAGCAGTTCCGTCTGCTTCCTCTCACCTGGGTGCCCACTGACCACGACGGGGGATTGTATAATAATTGACCTGCAGTAGAGAGATTCCCAGGCATCTAAAAGTGGCCAGCAACCTCGGGGGGAAATACTTGCTAATTTGCTAATAATTCCTACAGAATCGAGTTTTATTGGTAAGTGGTTGAAATGGTAACACTAACTTTAAAACACTGTGCCATGTATAACTCCCATGGATTTGAAATGCAGAACAACAACATCAAACATGCCTAGACAAGGTTATGATTCACCTTAAGTGTGTTGGCTACACCTCTTTGGTATTGTTGTTTGTTTGTTTGTTTTTTGCGGTACGTGGGTCTCTCACTGTCGTGGCCTCTCCCGTTGCGGAGCACAGGCTCCGGACGCGCAGGCTCAGCGGCCATGGCTCACGGGCCCAGCCGCTCCGCGGCATGTGGGATCTTCCCAGACCGGGGCACGAACCCATGTCCCCTGCATCGGCAGGTGGACTCTCAACCACTGCGCCACCAGGGAAACCCCACCTCTTTGGTATTTTAAGCATGACTTTGTGGCTGCTTTATACTCCCTTCCAGTAGCGGGGGTCCTGGCTTCCACTAACACACATCTCCTATTTCCTCCTTAGGAGAGACTGACTTTTACTTTTTCTGCCACAAGCCCCCATATTGTGTAGGAAACTATGGTGTGGCCATTTTGATGATTCACAATATTCTGTTTTGGTCTTTCAGCATAAACCATAGATTTGAAATGACTTCAATGTAGATTGATAACAAAGAGGAGCCTAAAAATGTCCCTTCCCCCTTAGAGCCTGTACTCTCCCAGTTCTCGTATACCGTCCCCACCCATTCTTCCCTGCTTCAGACAACTTTACGTGCACCAATTTTCGTTGTGATGATCGGCACGACAACCAGAGCGCCCGCTGAGCAGAGCACAGTCCTCTGATTTTAGAAGGGAATGCTGGAAGCACACACACTGAGCAGCAACTCAGACGCATCACTCACTCACTCACTCACTCATGTATCAATACATCTCCTGAGTAAACGCGGTCCCCTTAACAATGAAAAGATTTATGTGAAAGTTAGAAATTAAATTTCCTAATCAACTGGCTTCATGTAAGCAATACGACTATTGCCCATTCACTCTCTATCAAGAACATACATTTTCTCAGTGGTCAGGGTTGGAAATTCAGGATTACAATAACTATAAGGTATTGCATGGGAAAAATGGATTTATTTCCATTGTAAGTTGTCCAGGACAGGCCAATGTACAACACTGCACGCTTTTTGTTTCTAGTCTAGATCGAATTTTAAGCATAAAAATTTAGTGCTTTACATGATTACTAATATGTTTAAAAGAAAAATTTGCATGAAGATGATGCTGAAATGGCTGGCTAGCTTCTTTTCTCCTCTGGCCTCCTTAAGGATTGCTCACAGTATGGAAATTGTTTGAAATACTTTTCAGCTTGTTTAAAATTTATCATGCCTCAACCCAAACACAGTGGACATCTGAGAGAAAGCACTTTGTAACTTCTAAGTGGAGAGAGATAATATTTATGATAAAAGTCTAGGTTGATCAAGGGAAAGAGTACAGAATAATTGAATTAAATGAAAATTCATGCCTCAGGAAAGAGCCATTTTTTATTATAAAACTAGAAAGCAAGAGAAGCTGAGAAAAACTTCACTTTAGACTCTATTTTCAGCTTCTAAAAATTTATTTTATATTTTTGTCAGCATATACCTGAAGTGGTAGTTAAATTCTCAAAGATGTGTTGTTGTTTTTTTCCTGCACACAAAGTGGACGAATGTCTGAAATAGGAGGATAAAACATTTCCTTTCATCGTTCAAAAAAACCTTAATATTAGGTTTGTGTTACATTTCGATGTTGGCCAGTTCTTTCTGATTACTTTTAAATTATAGCTTTTCCATGATAATATGCAAGTCAGCATCTTCCCCGTGGGGCAGCAACTTTGCATTGGTAACAGGACATACCACTATTAACACTCTAAATTACAGCTCCTTGGCCTTGTCAAGACACACACATTATTCCAGTTAAAGTGAAATGCAAGAATGTTTTAAGTCTCTTCCTGCTGGAACATTCCATGAACCTATGAAAAGCAAATTCTCCATCTCTCATCCCTTATCTGTCCGTAGGATGCTGCCTATAGCAGACTAGGCGACTGAGCAACATCTTGCTTGTTGGGTAAATGAACACATGACAGGACATTCAACATCATGTGACCATCTTACAGCAAAATGAAGACAAAATGCAAGGGAGTTTATTGAGGGATGGATTGAAAATTAAAGTCCCATCTACGCAATGGCAAATACACACTCTAAGAAATTCCTCTGCACCGAGAATTCAGCTGTTTGTTTCTTAATGGAGGCTCTAGTCGGCTGCGTTGGCTCCAACTCCATTTCCCTGTGCCTTTGAGGGGTGAGGGTGTGAGAAAATGGTCCACAGGCCTCAAAGGTGATATTAACCCCAGAGGCGGAGCCTGCTTCTGGTTTCCTTTGCACTCATGGGCACAGAGCACCATCCGCTGACTTACTAACCTCCCTGCAACACAGACCACTTAGTTCCTGTGTGATTTGTCCTCTATTCCAAGTCTCAGTAGAGACTGTACTTACTGCAGGTAGCCAAATATCGCATCTCAGATTGTGCTTGATTACTGCAGATATTGAAACTTAATTTAGATGCATATGCATGTATTCTTTATTAATTTTGTATATTTATAAAATATTTTTGTTAAGTGAACTTATTTTATCCTTAGATTTCCTGCTATAGGTTGGGGCTTTATATATTTCATAATTCTCTTAAGAAAAAGTTTAAGTCATTCAGAAGTTCATAAATGGATTCTGTAGTATACATAGACGTTTAATCTAAATAATATTTAACTTATAATGTCAGAAACGAAGGCTGTTACCCAGCACACTGAACGTGAGCACTAGTCTTTCCCACTCAGAGTCGGTCGTGTAACAGCACTGTGCGCTGCATCGTGGTTGAATGCTGTCCTCTGAGCTTGTCATCCATCAGAGAATTCCCATTACTCATAGAACCTATGGACTCATGTTATTAAAGAATTGCTTGGTTTATACTCAAGTAAAATGAAAATGGAAGCTTTACCTTTTATCAGCTATTTATAAAGCACATTTCTCATCTGTTACATTCTGACTGAATCAACTTTGGGTACCTCTTTGAAGCACTCTAAAGAAAATTTCCAGTTTCCAAAGGCCAGTATGTGAGTGGAATACAAAACATCACAATTGCAATTTAATTTTTAGCAAAAAATGAATTATCCTCTTGCTTTTACTTTTCATGCTTTTAGGCAGTTATGCTTTTAAATAACTTTGTGACAGTCATCCTTAGTTATAAAAAAATTAATGGCATTCCCTACATGATTCTTACATATCTATGAGGGTATGAAAGTTAGTGGGAACCACTCTCTCTTCTCATCATTAATTTATATTCGAACCATTTTGTTGATGCTTTAGTCATCAAGCAAATTTCCGTAATTCATTTCACTTTTCTGCTAACTAGTCAGACACTAGCTGGGGAGCAAATGAACATGGCTAGCATTTTTTTCAGAACCCATTAGTATATTGAAACCTAGATTATATATTTATTTATTTAAGATAAAGTGAGCCCAGAAATTACTTAGCTAAAATCTAAGTTTGAAAACAGAAAGCTGTTTTGCCAAAGCTAAAGTCTGGCATATGAAGTACTGTCCATCCTCTTTTGATTTTCATATCACCATGAAATATTCTGTAAAAAAAAGACCTTAGCATTTAAAAGTGTCTGTTTACAAAATGGCCTTTTGGAAGTATTTGCTTATTTCACTTATTCCCTAAGATTTAAGTCTGTGTATTTAAAAATAAAATTGTATTTCCCAAGAACAGTTAAAGTAAGCACAGAGAGATCCCTCTCTCTCATTCTCAGAAATGCAAAGTCTTTTCATCCTTCAAAGCTCAGCTCAGGCACCCCTTGGTGAAGCCTTCCCTGACCTCATCTGGATGGGGTCCCTACCCTAGCTTTTAAAGCTCTAGCTCCACAGATCTTAATACTTTCTACCTTGGATTAGGTTGAGCCAGGATGTTTCTGTACTCGTGGTTCAAAACCTAATATTACATTAGGTTCTAATAGTAACAGCTGTTAAAGTTAGTTGAACTGATTATTTTGTTGTTTGTTATTTTGGTTACATTGCCCCTACTAATGTGTAAGCTCCTTCAGGTAAGGATGCATATATGATTCTTATTCAAATTCTACACCATCATGACAAAGTGCATGGGGGGAACAGAAGGTACTTAATATTTATTTAGTTAATGAATGCATATTCCAGACTCTATTCTATAATGATGATTAGATAGCAAAGATGTACCTGTGGGTTGACTTACTTTCTAAATTATCTCTCAAATGTTGTCAGTCTTTTTCCACAATTATTCCCAGACAGTTCAGCTTATTCTTAGATCTGTAACTAGAGCAATTAATAAAAGAAACAAACAAACAGAAAACAACAACTCCTACTACTAATAGCTGAAGTCACATGGTGTTTACTATGTGTCAGGCACTGTTCTAACTACTTTGTACATATGAACTTATTTAATCTTCCCAAGAACAAAATGAAGCATCCCATTATTCAGGTGAAAAAACCAAGGCACAGAGACAGTAAGTAACCTATGTGATTACAAAGCTGTGAGTGAGGGAAGCAGTTTGCTTTTAGAGTCCGTTGGCTTAATTACTTTGTTCTGTGTATAGCACCACAGTGTAGAAGCTGTGGAGATTTACCATGGGCTGTGAAGCGTTGGAGGAATCTCCAACTAAAGTAGCTACTATACCCTGGTTGACTATATATACTGTGACTATAGATTCCACTAGCACTTAACCTATTCCCAGATCTAATTCTGCAATTCTTCGGTTATTTATCTGTCAAATCTTCACCTCAAATTTTGGTTAAGTAATGGATTGTTCTAGTGGTTGTGTTATGTAGTGCTGAACGATATTTTCCATCTCATTTAATAACCCTAACGACCTTGTGATATAGGGACTGTTGTCTCCATTTTTCAGGGACCTATAAAGTACCCACAAATTAAATAACACCCCTCAATTTAGATGATGCTCCTCCTCATCACAGCTTAATTTCTTAGTTAGAAAATCAAGCTCAGACTAAAGCTATTCACTTCCTAGACTAAATAATGATGCTATTTCAACTTAAAAAAAAAAAACCTCTGGGTTAGCTTTCAATGTATATGAAAAGCAGTATATCCTTTTGAAGTTTTACTGGCTCAAAAAATAGAGCCCAAAATGGAAGAGGTTCATTAATCACTAGTTTTATTCCTATGCCAATGTAGAAATAGAACTGAAAAAAGAATAAAAGTGGACTTTCCTATTTGCTTGTATTTCCTTTGAAAATTGTGAGGCTATCTCTAAAGTACCACTATAATTTTCTTGACAGAAAACTATTTGTGGAATAGAGATCTTGTTGGCAGCAGGGATAAGTACTTTATTTCTAAGAACACGAGCCAGAAAATGAACAGATTCCACTGGCACCATTGTGCTTAGTGCCCAGATAACAGAGGCAGGGCTCTGTGTTGTAGGTTTTGCTAGTTATCCCCACTTTTGTGGATACTGGCATTTCTTCGAGGGAGGCAGCCAAAACCTATGCTAGTTTTGTTGGTACTAAAAGATTAATTAGTTGGTCCTGGTTTATAGTAACAGAAATCCATCAGGAAGAAACTAAATCAGTTTCACTATTACCATAGCTTCTAATGTGCAATTGGCTCTGAAATACCCATTAATTATTTAAAATAACATCATACAAGTTATTAATTCTTGCTCCAACAAAAGCTGATGCTGGGTTAATGTGAACTTATTAATGATCTTGTTACTAACAATGTAAATTTGCAGTTTTGGTCCAAGTCACTGCTTGGATCAGAGGCCCATCACACATCATAACTACTTTTTTTTCAAAAATATCTGGAACAAGAAACATTTCAAATATAATTGTTCTCATTCACAGTATATTTTTCTGCCTTAAAGGCATCTAGCATCAAGTGTCCCTACTTTATGTGGTTTTCACAACAGAAATTAAAAATAAATTTACTATTGTCTGGTACTCTCTGAACAAGAGTCCCTCTCTCTCCCTTATTCATGTGTCTTTTAATTTCTTACTCTGTTATTCCTGTCATCTCTCTTCTACTCCCAATGTCCTCACAATGACATTAACCAGAAAAACTAGAGATTTTTTAAACCAGTGACCTCCCAACATTTTTGATTATGTACTTTTCAGGGAGGATGTGTATGCTATTTATTTATAAATTATAACATATACTTTCATTTAATATATCATATGTCTTATAAAATATATACAAAGTGAAAGGATAAATTACAAATAAATGTGAACGGATATTCTAATATTTTCCTCCTTACACTCACCCTTACCCGCTCCTTTCAGGAGACAACTGAGTAGTTTCTAAATAATGTTTACCACTCAGATTGCTATATAACTATTTATTGACAATTAATTGTTTTGTGGCAAAGGGTAATAATCATCTCAAATTTGAAGGTTGCCTCAGAGACCCAGATTTTACATAATTCTCCCCTCCCTCTTGTCCCCTCATGCCCTATTTTAGCATGGAAATAGCAGGGAGAACAGAGAGGAGATTATGGATAACTGATCACTGATTTTGGTTGTATGACTTCATTTCTTCTGTATCCTTATGACTTGGGTTCTTGACTCCTGATATTGTCTTCTGAAAGTAAATCCTTTACCATGACATGGCTATTCATTCATTTAAACACTTATGAACAGGGTTCTAAGCTCTGAGATGGATGCTATAGACACAAAATTAAATTGCTACAGACATAAAACTCTCCCCAGATGAGCTGACATTTTCATTAGCAATGGTGGGATCAGATGCATTTGCAGTAAACATTCTAATAGGAATAAGTCCTCTGGGGGTGAAGAGAATCAAGCAACTAACTTGGCTGAGGAAACTGGGGAAAGTCCCTCCAAGGTGAAGACATTTGAGGATCCTGAAATATGAGCTTATCCGGTCTTCACCTTCAGCCTGGTGGAGACACAACCCACGAGGGGTGGCTCTAGTCGGCAGAGTTCCTCCTGTGAAATGGCAGGAAATATTATTTGTCTCCACCTGCTCTATAATTGTGGAAGTCAAAATCATGTTACTTGTCTCCTTGTTAAACCTGTGCTGGTGATAACCATAACTGCATCATGTTGAGATAGAGTCTGATTATAGCCTCCTACAAATCCACTTTTTTTTTTTTTTTTTTTTGCGGTACACGGGCCTCTCACTGTTGTGGCCTCTCCCGTTGAGGAGCACAGGTTCCGGACGCGCAGGCTCAGTGGCCATGGCTCACGGGCCCAGCCGCTCCGCGGCATGTGGGATCTTCCCAGACCGGGGCACGAACCCATATCCCCCGCATCGGCAGGCAGACTCCCAACCACTGCGCCACCACGGAAGCCCTACAAATCCACTTTTTGTCAAGGAATTGTATCATTGCTTTTCCTTGCAATTGACCGGTGCTTCCCTTGGTAACCTGCTTTAGCCCATCCTTCTCTCTCTCTGTCCCTCTGTGTGTGTGTGTCTCTCTCTCTTCCTGTTTTCCTTCTTCTCCCCGACCCTACTCCTCCTGTGCCCTCACTCTCTTTCTCTCTCACTAATGCTTCCTGCCTCAGTGCTGGCCTTATGTGTTAGTGAAACAAAAGCCTTATTTGGGGACTTGAGCAGTGTTTCAGGGATTATGTGCTTCACAATGTAAGGAACTCTACCATCTGGCTCATGGTGGTATGCCACGTCCACAGAACAGGACCTGGGATATTGAAGATGCTCAATATTAATTACTGATTAATTTTACCAGACAGTGTATCTAGCGTTATCCTGTATCATATAATTAAATGTTTTTGCATTTCTGGTTGGATTTAGGGGAATTATGTTTGCTATGAGGCAAAATATTTGAGCCCCAAATACCTGCAGATATATTTTTGGCTTTCTAGTTGTTTATGAGACAAAAACCCAGTTTAAATAACATGAAAAAAATCTGATGGTTTTCTGTGGCTTAACACACAAAATGAGCTACTCACAAAGGTACCAGCTTTAGGGCTTCCCTGGTGGCGCAGTGGTTGGGAGTCCGCCTGCCGATGCAGGGGACGCGGGTTCGTGCCCCGGTCCGGGAGGATCCCACGTGCCACGGAGCGGCTGGGCCTGTGGGCCATGGCCGCTGAGCCTGTGCGTCCGGAACCTGTGCTCCGCAACGGGAGAGGCCACAACAGTGAGAGGCCCGCATACCGCAAAAAAAAAAAAAAAAAAAAAAAAAAAAAAGGTACCAGCTTTACCTGGGACACAAATCCAGTTAAAAATATGGCTGAGGGGGCTTCCCTGGTGACGCAGTGGTTGAGAGTCCGCCTGCCGATGCAGGGGACACGGGTTCGTGCCCCGGTCCGGGAAGATCCCACATGCCGCAGAGCGGCTGGGCCCGTGAGCCATGGCCGCTGAGCCTGTGCATCCGGAGCCTGTGCTCCGCAACGGGAGAGGCCACAACAGTGAGAGGCCCGCATACCACAAAAAGTAAAAAAAAAAAAAAAAAAAAAAAAATATGGCTGAGAAGACCTGATGTTATCCATCTACACATTGTCTTTCCACCTGGTTACAACTTTTCTCTGCCAGCCCTAATGTTAGAACTAGGGGAAAAGGTTTAAAAACAATACAATCTGCTCAATAAGCCTGTGTCTTTAAAACCAGTGTGACCTTCATGTAAAATCATACTGTTATTATGAATCTATCTGCGGAGCTGTGTATACTTTACTCTGTTTCCCATCCCTTCCCTCTTTGTCAACTGATACTAGGCTTATTAACAAACTCTAATTCTTCCACTAGTCCTTGCTTTCATTCAGTGTTGGGGCCACAGTTTACCCATCTTTTAGGTTTTTATTTCTTAGACAGTTTTTCCCTTCCCTTTAATATTTTTCTAGCTGACCTCCTATCTTGGTCCATTCCATCTTCTGCATAATTTACTATGTTCTTTATGTCACCCATTGGTCAATGTTAGCTTTCTCATGCTACAAAGCTCCCATATAGGCATTCAGGAGATAGAAAGGATCAGGAAGGTTATAGCAAGAAATGAGAAAGTCTTTTCAGGTATAGGTGTGCTTTTATCAAATACGTACATATTTTAAAGATAGGGTAAGGAGATAATATTTGATTTTTTTCAGTCATTGCTAATCAATGTATTACATTTGTCCACAGATAAAGTACAGTACATACAGTATAATATTTTGGTCCTGAGCAATTTTTCCATAAGAAAGAGTATAGCATTTGATCCACATCACTTGCACACATAAAATAGTTTCCTAACATGGAAAGGTATTCTGCAGTGTGAAGTTAAAGCATCAAGTATTTATACAGATACCACAGAACACATACACAGCCTGTTTATTTCATTCACAACCTGCCATGATATACTGGAATATATTTATGTTAGGTGTTGTTCCTCAACATACTCATCTTATGAGTTATCCTTCGAGAAATATTTTCTCTTTCTTCTTTGATAATAGAATTTTCAGCAGACACCTTGCCCAGGATGCAGACTCCATTTCTCAGCCCTTATTGCTAGGTGTCGCCATACAACTAAGTTCTAGCACATGAAATATGAGGAAAAAAAAAAGAAGTGTACTCTTTCTGGGTCTTGCCTTTACCCAGGGGTGTGGCCATTCCTGCACCCTTTCCTCTTCTTACTGATTTGAATACGGATAAAGGCTCAAGATGGCAGAGCGGTTGGATAAGAGGGTCGAAGGTATTGAAAACATAAGGCCTACATATTGTTCCAGAACTACCTATACCCAGTTATATATGTGTGAGAGAAAGATGTTAGTCAAGGCACTTTTTTTTTTTTTTTTTTTTTGCGGTACGCGGGCCTCTCACTGTTGTGGCCTCTCCCGTTGCGGAGCACAGGCTCGGGACACGCAGGCTCAGCGGCCATGGCTCACGGGCCCAGCCGCTCCGCGGCATGTGGGATCTTCCCGGACCGGGGCACAAACCCGCGTCCCCTGCATCGGCAGGCGGACTCTCAACCACTGCGCCACCAGGGAAGCCCTTAAGCCACTTTTATACTGGTTTTCTGTGACAGCACTCACATCTATAGCATAAATGATACAGTTTCGTTGGCTGCTGGAATGTGAGGTTTTGGTCAAATGTGGAATTCGGTGTCTTTTCAAAGTTCAAATCATTTTTATACTATCTTTTGTGTTTATTTTGCTTGGTAATATGGAATATGCTTTATGAAAGCCAATAAAAATATTTTATATATTTACACAACTATTATGGCTATTCAGAAGTTTGGGAACTATTTAAATAGTCTCTAGGGAAGACTGAATTTTGGACTCTCCTTAATTAGTAAACCACCATCAAGAACAAATACACTAGTTCTTTAAAAAAAAGTCTAACCTCAAGTCTTTCCCTACATATTTTCCATCTTCACATCTCATTTGGTTTGAAGAGACCACTTCTTAGACTGTCTCCCTCCTCCACATTTCTTTGGAATTTGTCTCTGAGAATTGCTCTTAACCAGTTCCCTTACCCCAAAGACCCACCCACGCCCTATAAGCGCTGGTCATATACCACACGATCTTCCTGGCTCATTTACTGACGTCTGCTCGTGATTTATTTGGTTTCCCTTTGATTTCAGTGGCTCCAATTTAATGATATATTTCATCATATTTAAGGAAATTATTAGCTTAAAGGTCAATATTTACACATACTACAAACGCAGTCATCTCCAATTGACACTCCTAATAAGTATGTGTGGCTATCCTTAATGGCCAGAAATATCATTGGAAAACAAGAAAAAATACGTCATGCTGAGCAACAAATGCCTGCCAATATTTATAGGTTTGAAGGAATGATAATTTGTATCTAAAGTATAATGATATCTCTAGAGTAGTAGTTCAGTGCATTCTGAGCATTACCCTTATAAACTCTGTTTTTGCTTTCTTTTTTTTTCTTCAAGTTTTAGAACCTGATTTTATCCTGAATCCCTCCCACAAAAAATTCATGTTCATAAATTCTGTGAAGGATTTGGTTCACTCATATCAGATAATGAGCTGATTAAAGTACCGTAACTAAAATTTTATTAGCTTATATTCTATTTCACCTTTTCTAAGCTCTTAATCTCAAAGCTGTCACAATGGTTGACAAATAGTTTAAAAGATACAGACAACTAAGCCAACTCTTTTCAGAATCAGTCCCCTAACACTTTAGACATGAAAATGGCGTTCATGTGTCTCTCCAAAAGGTTTATCTGTTTTAAACTAGTTGTACTGGCATTAGAATTGGAGTAGTTGATTGAAACTTTTGTTGATATTTTGAAAAACTTCATATTTGTTTTCATTTCATAAGAGTAATAATAATCATAATAACTATATAGATAAAGGGTTGTTTTGTGCCATGCAGAAAATGCTTCAAATAGTTTATATATCGAATATTATTTTGTTTTTGTACTTCTGTTCATTGTATGCATTTCACCCAGAATACTATCACCTTTTATAAAAATTATATAGGCTAAAAATTGAAAATCCCCTGCTTCTATCCTTTTACTTCCATTCTCTCAAAGTAATTGCTGTCAACAATTTTGTGCCTATTTATCTAGAATTTTGCATATTCTTATTTAGTCATCTAGAGAGGTTTATAACCCATCTATATTTCTATCTGTATCTGTATCCACACATTTCATCATGTAAGGTTGGGATGTGCTACAAATATTGGTCTGCCACTGTCTTTTTCTACATATACTATATCATGAGCACCATTCAGTTAGAGCACATGGATCTCACTCCATCTTTTTCATGGCTGCATAGCATTCCAAACTATAGATTAACCAATCATTATGCATCCTTTATTGATGGAAATTTGGATTGTATCTTTTTTGTCAGTAACACATAATACAATGATGAACATCTCTGTACATATATTTTTATGAATTTATTTTGTTTTTTCTTTTGGTAAAGTTCTAAAATGGTTAGTGCACAACTTGAAGGTATTTCAGCACTCATTCAACATCAGGTAGAACAAAAATTCCTACACACTTTGCTTCTAGAGGCTTCTCCCATAATCATACTTCCCCAGAGTAAATTCCAAACCTGAAACTTTGCATTTAATCTGTTTATTACAAAGCATCCCAAATGAGTTGTATAGTCAAAACAAATACTCCACCAGACAATACCACAACACTTTAGAATGATGAAATGCTTAAAATAGAATATTTAAGTTAGAACTTGTAAATGAGATATAATTATGGCTCTTGTAATGCAACTATGCTATAGTGACATGTCCAAGAGCAAATTCTTTCCAGCATTCTTAGTATTGATATAAATGTCCAAGTGGTGAGCATATGTTTCTGGAATGTTTAATGTTTCTGTCGGCAGTTGGGCAGGGTCTGTCTTATTTTAGGGAAGCTATGTCATAGGTCAGTTAATACTCTCTTACGTCATTATTACATTCCCTCCAACAGATTTGATACACTATATGGACATTTCTGAAAAAGCGACCTGAGCAGTCCAATCATAACAACATTATGTAGCATTAACTTTTTAAAACAATTTATGTAAGGAAGGAAGAGTTCGCCAGAAGCACAGAAAGCTCCATTGGCATGTAGTTTGAGCACATTGATCTTTGCTGTAAAGTCCTTGACTTCACTTTAACTTATGACATGTTACTGATCTAGTTTGTTAGCAAAACTACAGTTTATGGAAACCAGATTTCTTCACCAAAAGAGAGTTGAAGATTTTTTTTTCTCATTGTAGATAGCCCCAGTTGAACAGAACTAAGAACCTTAGTTTTGTCTTAGGAGAATAGGAATTATGGATTAGTATTATATCAAGAGAAGGGCAAGGATGTTACACCAAAGTGTCCAATCTGCAGGGTTTTTTTGATGCCAATGGGCATGTTGGATTTACAGAAGAAATTTTACTTGTATTTACATCAGGATTATAGAGTATTACAACATGGGAAGAATGCTGGGGAAATCCTAAAGGTATGACAAACTTTGGTCAAGAGTTCTCTAACTAAACCACGATCCATGTGGTTCCTTCCAATCCTTGTGTCTCTCACTTGGAAACTTCTTGGGGGATCATGGCATCTACAGGATTAGTCAAAGGTGCCTCAGCATAAAAATTTACTTCAGTTATTCATCATTTTTGGTCAAGAGTTTTAAAAAAAGTTCATGTAGCTATAGATAACAAATGTGCCAGGGTATCATTTAAAATAGGATTAGCATATTTTGGGGGAGGGGGTACTGTTGCCTTGGTATATGCAAAGGGCTCATTTAAAATATGTGATTTATACAACTTTTATTATAATAAAATATACTTTTTAAAGGGAAAAAGAAGCAAGCTGAAATAAACAATTTTAATTAAAAATTACCATGACATTCTTTCTAAAAATTAGAGATCACTCTTTAGATAGGCTTTGAACTATCTGGTGGCTATTTAATTCCAGCCAAAGAAAGTGAAACCAGTTCTGTCTTCAACACAATTCCAAAATAGAATGTTCATGAACCATTATAAATATTATTAGTGAAATGGATAGGTTATCCTGTTTTAATTTTTACATATTTTGATGATTTCCCCCAAGAAGATGCTCTTTGAGTCATACAGCTACACTAGTGGGCAAAAGAAATGTCCACATATCTTTTTAACTCTAGCAAAATAATAAGTGGCAGAAACAAGGATATTTACAAAATTCCAAAAGCCAGATGATAGGTGCATGCGTCTTACCTTTCTTTTACGAAGTCTGACTTGGTTATCTGTGGGTTCATGGGTGGCCAGAGTCTCCTTTATGTGTAAACACTGCATGCCATCTCCTGAGTTGACCTTTGGAAGACTTCTGTTTTGATGTTCTGAGAAACCACTCTTCTCCAGGCCATTTTCAGCTGACATTCCACTAGGGCAGGAAGGAGGCTGCAGAAGGCAGCTTCCAGAATCTGTTTTGAATAATGGCAGTCCTCTGTCCGCACAAGGAATAGCCAAGAACTCATCTTGTACTGCACTGCAGGTGTTTCTTTCATGTTCCTCTTTAGGGAAGTCGGGTTTCCTTCGATGCTGAGCAATTACAGCAGAATTAAGCAATTGCTTTTCTGGCACAATATCTTTCACATTCAAAGAATCACGTGCATTCATTTTGGGTGCATCTTTTACTTCACTTAGGCTTATATCCTTACAAAGCTCCAGGCTTTTACTCACCATGTTAACAACTTTTCTGTCCCCCTTTTCCTCTACCAGCACTAAATCAGCTCCACCAGCCATTCCCCAGGAGTCATAAGAACCTTGGTTACTTTCCATGATGGGCGGCGTCTTTCCTAAGGAGCCTGCTCCTTTGATGCTATGTTGGTCTGACGTTTTAGGCCCTTGAGTAGTTAAAATCTGTTTATCATCTGTAAGATATAGATCAGAATCAGTATCCTCATCAGAAACATGCACTAGTGTTTCCGTGCTGGCCTCCAGAGAAAGAAACTGATCTTCACCTTCATGGCTGTCATCTTCATCCACCTCCTTTGAAATGTGACCCATTGGCCTCCCAGGAATATCTCTCAGCTCTGAGCCATGACAGCAGTCTGGTAGTGAAACACACCTTTCTTTGCGGTCCACATTTAGAGTTGCATCTTTTTCCATACTTGCCTGCAAGCTGTCAGCTACTAGTCCATGATGACATGCTGTGTTACAATCATCAGAATTAAAAGGCTGTCCCATCCATTGGGTCACATGTTCTTCCCAGCTTCTCTTTCTGATAGCTACAGACATGTCATCGTAGTTTAACAACAGATAGAGGGATACATTCCATATGAGACTAAAGGAGATGAAACGATGAAAGATTACTTCAAATTCACTGATTGAAGAAGAGAGTAAGTTTTGTCATTGCACCACCTATTAAAAAATTAAAGAAATATACATAGTTCAGGATATAGTTCTAAAGTCAAAATATATCTTGGAAAAGAGAGCACTTAAGCTGTGCTATGAAAGATTAAGAGATTGTATAAAGCTTCTATTTAATAGCCTTAATAAGGTTATTTCTTTAAGAAGCAGCCTAATAGTAGAAGACAATTTCACATTCAATATTTCTGGTCGAAAATCATTAACAATACTTTTAAATGCAGCTGGATTGATTGATCTATTAACGAATAAAGATATACATATTGAATATTTAAAATTCCGTTAGGAAAATATTTGGATTGCTATACTAATAAAATTCACTGGAAGAAACTAGTTGCTCTAGCTTAGATGCTTTCCTAATTTACTTTTGTGGACACAAATCGTTACAGAAATCTATTGGCTGTTTGGTTTGAATTGCACTGAAGGCCACCAGGGAACTGTTCATGCAAAACTTGAGCTATAGAGACAGCATGTGTAATGTATTAGTGTGTGAAAGAGCTAATACAGATCCCAAACTACCAGAATGCATTTACTCCAGGGAGTGACTAAGAAACATGGAGTAATCCAGTTTAGCTCATATTAACACATAATTCATGCATAAGAAAGCATAACACACACCACTTAAAATGCCTTAGGATAAATACATTTACATGCATCTCGTTGCTGCTACGACCCGCTAGCAAGCTAGTACTGTTGAAGCTTAGAGAAATTAAATAACTTGCCCAAGGTCATACATCTAGGAGGTAAGCCTGGATTCAAAGTAGGCCCCGGTTCTAAGACCCAGGCTTAGAGAGCCAACAAACTTCATCCATGCCACCTCTTCCCTCCACACATCTTTAGTAGATATAAAATCTAAACTCTTCAGGCAGGAATTCGGGTGACCCAAAAAGAAGACATGAGCATGATAAGACAACTGAAATAATTGTTCAGAAATTTCAGTCTCATTCTCTTTGGCTTCTAAGGAGTTTAGTTTGTATACTTTTGTTAGCATTTGGCCATAAAATTTTAAGTAAACAAGAAAACCAGACATAAGATAAGGTCAGAATATAAACACATTCCAGGTATCCATCCTTTTTGCCTTAAATTATTCAAAGCCTTAGTTAAAGGCAACAAATTATACCAATGTAAACTCAACCTTATAAAAATGACTAATCCAAATGTTGTCCCATAATGAAACCTAATGACTGGACTGTAAAAGAAAAATCTTATTCAAGGGCAGACACTTCCAGTTTTTACACCACACAAGAACTGTCAGCACATAACATGGATTGGCTTATTGATTTCAATCATAAACAAGATTAACTGAAGTGCTGGTTTTGGGTCACTTCAGTCTATTGAAAAGGACTCTGACTCCCCACCAAAAATCGCAAGCTATTCTGACTAAGCACATGCCAGAGAGGTAATATTCCCATCTTGTAAAGACCAGGAATGTACTAGAATTTTGGTATCCCAGACTGACCAAATATCATTCTGGATACTATTCCGTTTCTTTAAGGGTCTGTGAGTATCTTTGAAAATGGTCAGCATTCACATTTTCCATGTTGGCATTCATAAGAAAATATAAAGTCCCTGAATTCCATGCATAAGTCATTATAGTGTGGGAGGCTACGGAAAGTGGAAAAAACGCATAGATGCAGGCCAGAAAATTTCTGCTTTCATGGGCAAAGTTGGGTTGTAATAGGGCGGTTCTGTTTTAGTTGCTTTCTTTTCTTTATTTTTATCCAGTGTAGAAAGAGCAGGCTAACTTAAGAAATGCCAAGTGGTATTAGTGTCATTCCTAAGCCACATTTACATTTAAGTTGAGACAATTCTGATTTTCTTTCTCTGATGAAGAAGGAGAAAGAGTTTTATTAACCCCTTGGGGAACAGATTACATAAAAGTTTTGCCTTTAAGTCCTTACCATAATATGAATTAGCTTACTGCACTCAACCTTGGCAAGTAGGTAAGTATTTTTATAACATCAAAGGAAGACAGTTCAACAAGTTCTGAGACAATCTAGCTGCAAAGAGAGATTATAAATTAGATAGATTTGACACAACATTAACTCCTTCTGTCCTAATTTCTAATCTACGTTCTTTGGACATTTCCAAATCATTCCTGTGAATTTATAGTGTCTTTATTTTGAAGACATAAAATTTCCTAGCTCTCATTATGACCATCATCACTACAGTTTGAATGTTCATTCCATATCCTGTGGTCTGATAGATTGCTTTAAAAACTTTATCTCAACAAGCTTTCTTATTCTTACTTCCTATTTTAATTCTGATTCGTAAGATTTATAGTTTAAACCTGCCTTCAGGATCTAAAGGCTGAACACCGTATTAATTAAAATATATTGTCCATCACATCAGAGTATATCGGCCCCATTTTCTAAGTAATCTGAATTGACTAGAATCTGTCCTGTAAGATTTAGAAGTCTTTGTAAAAGACCTCACTTTCCCTTTGAGCCTTCTCACCAGGCTGCCTTGTTCAAAATTATATTTCTAATTACCGACTACTTATTTTGCAAACTTCTACTACTTTTTCTTGTAATCACTTTTATGCAGTTTCATTCAGAATGAGCTCAGCTGCTGAGGATTTGGATGAAGGATCTGGAAAAGTATAAGTCATTCCAGGGTGTTGATTTTATGAAGTGAATTTCCATGGGGATTTTTCACTTCTTAAATGCATGTGTTCAAACACCACTGTATTAATATTACAAGAAACTCTGTGTACCACTAATTATGTAATGATTCTGGAAAATATTTGTGAAATGCCCACATTTGCTTTTTGTGATATTAGTGCATAGGCTGTTTAGACACAGAGTGATTTAAAATTTATTGTTTGGGTTAATTTCATAACACCACTCTTTAACATAAGCATACAGTGGCATGCAGTGTATATTTTAAAATTAATCAAAATTGAATGTTACTGTACTAAAAAACAATTGAAGCTATTCTAGTTTGAGAATCCCTGACCTATGTCTGACATCAAATGATCATGCTCTCTTTTGCACTTGCTCCTGAAATAAACACACACCTTGTATTTTGACCTGGCAAGTGTCCCTAGGAAAGAAGAGCCTGATGGGAATCGCTACTGTCGATACTATAGCCTGGGAAAACATGGTGCAAATGAAGTACTTGTGGCTGAAATCAAGTGGGCAGTACCTTAGAACTGAGAGCAACATTACCTGATCATAATCATTTATTGAACAAGTGTTTATTGAGTGCCGAATGGGCTGCAGACAGTCCACTAAACACTGGGAATATAAGCCTAAATATATATTATCTTGTTTTATCCTTTCAGAAAACAGATGACATATATAGGTATATGTATACATACACATATACAAATAAATACACACACACACACACATGCACATGATTGACTCCTGGGTTGGTTTTAAACACCTTCACACAGCTGCTGCGTATTTAATAGAAGGCATAATAGTACTGCCAGTTTCTCTGTATTTTCCTACTTTCTCCTTAGATGGCTGGAGTTACTTCTGGTTTCCCATCAGGTCTTTCTTCTTAATTACCCATCCCATGTTAAATTTCTACTACTACTCTCTTCTCCTACTACTCTTCTCCTACTCTTCTCTCTTCTCCCACTACTATTTTAATGCATATCTATATGTAATAGCTACCACATAGCGTGTACTCAGTCACTGGGAGAAAGAAGAGAAGACATGAGGGGAATAATCTCCTTTTAATTACAGGTAGGTTAAATTCTCTAACATGCACTCTTGCAAGAATAGAGAATGCATCTGAACCAAGAAAGGAGCATTTCTACAATGGCCCACATTGTTGCTAATATAAGGGTCAAGTTGGTGAGGTGGAGAGAGATGGGGAATCTGGACATCCTAGAGGGATGTGACATCTTAATGTATCTGGGCCTACGCTCAGGGAGTCACCTTTGCATGTAATAAGTGCCACCCAAACACTTATTGAATTAGACGATTACAGCAGAATCAACATATAAACGGACATGACCACAGCTTTTATTGTAGTTCTTCAAATGTTTGCTCACTGATGGCAAAGCAAATCTTCCTGACAGTGAGCATTTGCGGAGGTCAAAATGAAAGTCATTTTCTTTTTTTTTTTTTTGCTGTACGCGGGCCTCTCACTGCTGTGGCCTCTCCCGTTGCGGAGCACAGGCTCCGGACACACAGGCTCCGCGGCCATGGCTCGCGGGCCCAGCCGCTGCGCGGCACGTGGGATCCTCCGGGATAGGGGCACGAACCCCTGTCCCCTGCATCGGCAGGCGGACTCTCAACCACTGCGCCACCAGGGAAGCCCGAAAGTCATTTTCTTGATGGAGCTGTCAAAGAACAAATTATCTAGCAAACTAAATTGTGGAACATTTGGGCACCTTCCACTGCCCCCAACTCAATGATAACATGAGAGGAATGCTTTTCAACGCAAAACTGTCAAATATTCAAGAGGCTTAGGATCAGTGAGAACACCTAGGACAGATATGATTATTCTTAATCCCTTTATGTAAATGAATGAACAACTAGCAAAAAAAGAAAGATAACATTCAAAGAAAGCATTTCTAAGAGTCTAATCAGGGTAGCCAACTTTTAGTAAAAGACAATTAGTGCTTTTTCTTTAAAATATTCATGCTAACTCATTGAAATTAGACAGGACTAGAATTAGGCTTAGGAGAGAGAAACCTTTAATAATGATGCAAAAACCTATCTCTGTATGACTACAGGCAGATTTCCTTTCTTTAGTGGCAATCTTTGTCTTACTCCTTCACAAAATCATTATCCATCTACCTTTACATACTTTGTCAAATGCTGGAATTTACTCATTATGCCTCATTAGCTGTCTGTGGAAAGAACAAACTCCTGTTAAAATTCTTTACTGGTAAATTACTTAACGAAGCTTAAAATATTATATATGAAAAAGCTTCCATGTCTTTAGGTTGTCTGGAAATCATCAAAAGTCTTAGTAAATTACAGAATAAACCATCTATAATGAGCTAAGTCAGTGGATTACGTAGTACATCACTTTTTCTGAGAGACACATCCAAGCTTCCATCATATTTGGTCTTTAGAAGAAGAATGAAGAAATAGGTACCCAATTAAAATATTTTTTTAAATGTTTACCAATTTTTATGTATCTATTAGTTTTACTGAGCTTGGTAAGTTTTTTCTCCTTCTTAGCTCTCAAATATGTTCCAGGAATCAAGTAAATTTGAAATTAACTCTGTCAATCCACTAGAATTCTGTCAGCTCATCAGAAAAGAACAGGCTGTTACAAAGTTGCAAGTTAATATTTCTGAGGCGCCCTATTTTTACCTCCGGCTTCCTACTATTTAATGTAGCCTCAGTAGTTTCTAATTCCCTTGCAGGGAGGAGCACAGATACTGGCAGTGTTTGACTTATCACCACTTTGCCGCTCAGGTCAGCCAGGTTTGTGGATTCTCAGAACGTTTTTTGAAATAACCACGTGTAATTTGAGTAAATCTTTAAAAATGTCATATTTGTCTGATACCACTAAGAGTTTCCTGGGGATAATTGGTTTCTAAGAGATCCCAGAATTAACACAGTCTTGGGGGGCAATATTGCATCATGGATGCAGTAAGTTATAGACACCTGTATTTCCTTCGGGATTCCATGTTTTATTTTTTTAGAAAGTACACAGTCTTCTCAATAACAGTGTTCCATCTGGTACAGAACCCTTTGAGCACCTAGAACTACATTGTATTTTAGCTATTTCTGCAAATAAATTCATTAATGCATAATTAATCATTTGGTTTTTTGACTTCATATCTCTTTTCTGCAGAGTCCCTTATAACCAAAGAAAAGTATTGCCTTTGCTCCTAACTTATTTCACTTGGAATTTTTCATGCAACAGGAAATAGAGTTAAATTTGATATCAAAAGTTTGGTTGTCTTTTTTTTTAATGGCAAAGCAATATGATTGAAATGTGGTTTTGCCTTATTATTAAAAAGATACTTCTGTTCCACAACGGACATGAATTATAACGCTTTATCATCAGCATGGTGAGATGTGGCTTTGCTTTAAGTGGCCACTTTCTATTTTTAACTTTGCTATCATTTCTAAGAACACTCTAAGGGTAGACACAGTAATCACCAAATATAAACAAGAGGGCTACAGCAACACAGGTGCTCGGACAGCTAGGTGACAACAGAATACTGAGATTTCAGTCATTTGGTCAGTACAACTTTCACTGAAATCAGGAACATGAAATCACTGAGAACTTAGCTACTTCGGTTAGGTTGGTATCCTATCAGGGATTGATGCCTCTGATATTAACTTTTGTCTTCTGTATTTAATATGTATAATTCTTATCTTATTTTGTCATCTTCCTATGTACATTTGAGCTTGTTTTTACTACCAAGTGTCCCATATACCCAAGTAATAGTAGGTGCATTAGAAACTTTTGATGATCATGATAATAGTAATAGTAAAAGAGCTTCCATGTATTAAGCATTTACTGTGGATCAGGCCCTGTATTTGGTGTTGCACTTACACTATCTCCTTTAGTAATAATACTCACAAATACTCTATGAAGTAGGTACTATCATTGTCCTGATTTTACAGGGAGAAATTTTGGCAGGACTAAGTAACGAGCTCAATCTCTAACACCTATTGATGGGCAGTGATTATTACCTCTATTTTTTGTGAAGGCAAGATGTCTGTTAAAGAAACTTTTTTTTTTTTTTCTGGTGATTTGCATTAGTTACTTAGGTTTTGTCTTCCCCAGTTTTCTCACTTCTATAATGGGAATAATGAAAATTGTTGAGAGAGAATAATATTGAACTATAATAATAATGAGCTGATAATATATGTAAAACACTTAATCCATGGCATATTGCAAGAACTCACTAGATACTAAATGATGATGACGATAATGATGATGATGATGATAAAGATGGTGATGGCAATGATTCCTTTAGTTTTTGACGGATCTTAGCTGCAGAAACCATGGCTGAGTAGGAGCTGGAACTATCCCTTGCATGCCCATGTTATTTCAATATAGATGAGTGATTTGACCACAAGGTGAAACGCCATGATTCTTTCTTTCTTGATTCATTTGACCTCTGCTTTTTAAAACAAAACTTTGTTTGTTATACTGTATGCGACCCAATTTGTACATACAAAGTCTCATCTAATGCTCAAAATGACCCGGTGATATAAATATTTGCATTATCTTCCAGACTTTACCAATAAAAAGCAGAAGCTCAAAGTAGGATGGGGCATGCTTGAAATCACAGAGCAAGGATTTCAAATGGCAAAGATGCAAATCCGAGCCAGTTTTCTGTCTCTTCCCACGAGCTTTCCAGTACACCACCCCCATTTAAATTGTGGAAAATTCACTACTACTCTGCTCTCACTGGCCTCGTGTAACTGAACTTTGAACTATTTTTGGAAACTCATGCTTTCTGCTGGCTCTTAATGAACTTGTAATGTCATCTTATGAGAGTGCTATTAACCTCTGGCCTCAGGCTCTGATGACTTTTGCCAACCTCTTATTTTCCTTCCTCTTTAAAAATTATTATTCTATCACTACAGGATGTCTGGAAAATTTAAAAAAAGTCTCACAACACCAACTCTTCAATGATGGTTTCCCTTTCCTTTCTTTCTTCTTTCCCTCCTATTTATTCCACAAACATTTATTAACAAACATGTATTGACAATACCTGACATGCTAGGTATTTTGCCAACTGCTGGGAATAAAAAGAAACACTGGTTGAATTTCTAAACTTGCTTTCTGATCTTCCTACTTCCTTTGGATCTCATTTCTATTAAAGGACTGATTTCCTCTGGATTATCTGAATTGTATTGCTAAACCATTTTGTTATGTCAGTCTAATAGGAAAACCTTTTCACACATACAAGCAGCTACAACTGCTTTTTTCAGTCCTCTATCTTAATTCATGAGCAAGTTTACACACATGCTGTTTACATTGCCTTTCAGCTTTCTTTTACATCGGAATTCCTATTTAATCTTTTCAAGTTCACTTATATACTCTATAATCCACTGAATCAAAATCAATAATCTCTTTTAAACTAGTTCTCAAGATCCACACTTCACCTTTATTCTGTTTACCTTCTTCAAAAACTAGGCGCATCTATTTCTCAAAACTATGAGCTGACCAGCAGTTTAATGCCAAAGTAGAAGTAGTATGCTCTATTTCTATATCCACCCCAAAGTCAATCTGGATTTGGGCTTCTCTGTAAACCTGTTTGATTTGTGCAACTAAGGGGCTTATCATTCACCTGGGAGAAGAAGGTATAATACTTATGCTATTTCCTTCAAATCTGGAGGAATTTTCCCTCATCCTCTTCAAATTCTCATGTATAATTCTTAACGTTTATTCAGATAATAAAATTCTCTGATCCAGATCTAAATCATCTCTCATCTGGAACTTTGTTGTACTATAATGATTTCTACAGAGAGAATTCTCATTGTAAGATGATATTGA
Source organism: Mesoplodon bidens (assembly GCF_964165515.1). Lineage (NCBI taxonomy): Eukaryota > Metazoa > Chordata > Mammalia > Artiodactyla > Ziphiidae > Mesoplodon > Mesoplodon bidens. Next base: position 21,212,594 of record NC_138181.1, read on the forward strand.
CACCAATTCATTCATTCTCCAAGAGGAAACAAATGAAGTAAAAACAAAAGACACATCTTAAATGTCCCAGTTTAGACTTGTTTTAATCCTATAACACTTATCCTCTATAAGTAAGATTAAACCATGCCTAAAGTATTTGTAGTGAGGTGTATGGTATGAGCAGGTTTGGATAGGGCCAGAAAAATTCTCTTTTTTATTATAACGTCCTCAAGAAAAAAATAAATAAAACAGTGTACTAGGCCCTCTAGTAATCATGCCATCAGTTATATAGGCTATTGCTTTACTGCATTTATTCCTCATTCCAATCATGTAGAGTGTGGAGACACTGGAAGTGTTGAATAGCCTATTTTTAAGTGGTAATAACATCAGGAAATCCAATCTGGTTCAGAAAAATGGGGGAAAAAAAGCATCATGACTCACATTTTCTCTAAAGAAATGGGATGTACTAGAAATGACACATAGTAGCTTTATTAGAAAGGCTCTTGCCATGGAAAGTGCAATGTTTCAGTGTGCACAGCAACATATACTGTCATATATGAAGAATGTACAGATGAAGCAGCCAACTCCTCCATTTGACACTGCACTGGTCAGCCATTTATTTATATACTATAACAAATTCTGCATTCTACAACTAAAGGACTTTGTAGAAGCCTCAGAGGAGATATATGAACCAATTAAAGGACTGTAAATAAGCTGTAGAAGGGAAGATGAAAGGAAGTGGGTTTATTTGGCCTAGAAATGTACACTTATGTTTTCACACGTCCATTTAGGCTTTTCACATTTCCACTGAGGTAGAAACCCACAGAACTGGAAACAGGCTGCAGCAGTAGAGATTTAGGTTAGATAAATAAAAGGATGTCCGGGTACGTGAGATTCTTAAACCGATTCCAGTGGGGGGCAGTAAAATCTTTTCCGAATGCCACTGGTTAAGTTGATTTATAAGGATACCATTTGGAGGCAAGGATATGAATCAGACAACCTCCTTTCTAGCTCTATGTTTTTAAGAAACATCAGTTTAAGATTAATATAATTATTAGCATATGGATTGATTTTCTTGGCATCAACATGAAACGTAACAAAACAGTCACAAACAAGTTACTCCTTTAAAATGTTTGTTGAAGGCATAAGAAAACTTTTGCATTTGAGGAAATTTCATTACTTAGTAAGTTTGATTCTTTTTTTAAACCATTAATTTTTTTTTCTACACTGTAATACTGGTGGCAGCTATAAGCCTTTTTTTTTTTAAATAAGCATTACAATTTTCTGTTTAAGGTAGCCTTCTACCGGATACAAATATATTCATACTTTATTATGAGCAGTTATTATTTGAGAACAAGATGATGTCATATTAAGTTACCTGAATTATGATACAGGGCACTATGGTTGCACTGTCATACCTCTTCTACTAGCTAGCAGTGTGACCTTGGACAGGTCATTTTGGAATGTCATGCTTCAGCTCCCTTTTTGGCACCTTTAAGACAGTGTTAGGAGAGGTGACCTCTTATATTCTTTCCTTCCTTAAAATTCTATTGAGGAATTTTATTAAATCATAATTTAGACAAGTCAATATTTTATTTTTAACATACTTATAAAACAGATTCCTTTTATCACTTTTAGAAGTCTTAACAAATTGTTAGTGAGTAATTAAAATTTGTCAATATAACTTATTCTAGCATAAAATTTAAGCATAATTAGCTAATACAGCAAATGGCCACCTTATACTATATAAAAGTTTATGATAAAAACACTTGATTTCTTATGATCCAACTGTCAGATAGCTTTCATATTTCATTTGGGATATTTTGTGTTCATCTAATAGATTTGGAAATATGCATGGATATTTGTTCCCTTCACATACCATTCCATATGATTTCTATAAAATAATGATTTTCATCCTAAATATTCAGAAATATAGCAGTATGTTATGCATTAAAACTCTGTTATGTCAGTCATTACTAAATTTCTTTTCTCATATATTGCACATGTAAACATAACTTAAATACACTATAGCCCAGTGGAAATGTAATTTTATGATTACATGAATTATGAATACAGATCAGCTTTTCATATGATTGTAGCGATTTCCAGCTGCCTTAAAATAGTAACAATGAATGTCATTGTCATTGAGATTTACTTTATTCAAAAATATTCACACAGAATATGATCTGAGCAGTGAATAGTGAATTCAAGAAAGTTAATATAAATTAAATCCAATTCTGATCTTTAAATTTTTAAAAATCAGATTAAATACTGTTTAGGATAGAAATATTTGTAAAATTTCATGTGTTTACTCTTTTTAAAAATAAACCATTTAAGCTGTGCATTAGCAGTTTGACCTGTGGTTGAAACTGGGTGGGGAAATATTGAGGAATCCAATCTTCATATTTTAAATGAGACACAAAATTTTCTTTGGAGATGCATTATTAAGAAAAGTCACTCTATAGCGGGATCTACTTTTCCTGTTGGCAAAAGACAGGGAAAGAAAAAAAATCATTTACACCTCACAATGTGTGAGAATATGTATCTGTTTCATATAAGCCATACAATAGGAAAACTGGTCTGTCTTCTGGCTCCAGTCATAAATAAGTTAAGGATTAAAAAGGGATGAAAATAAGATCTTAGTTTACGGAGAAAAGTCTCCATGGAGCCTATTTTAGAATTGACATTTTGCTAAAACAATTTGACTCACAGTTTTTTACTTACTAAACTTTTTCTTTCCACTTCTGATTTCGTGGCTCAGCTCTAAAACCTAGGAAATCACCACTCCGTGCAAGATGCTAACATTTCTCTCAATCTTTCTGCCTCTTCAAAGATTGCCTCAAAGCGTAAAGATAGATAGTCCACGGCGTCTTACCTAGACGAGGAGGAGCTGAAACGCCGAGGCAAGACATGCTTCAACACTCAGCCTAGGAAAGGAGTCCGTCCCCGTTAGTTTCTCCAAAATATAAGTTCACATTTCGTGGTTGAGATCATGGCTCTATTCTAAGCAGTTCTGCGCAGTGTGTGATTCTAACAAAAACAGCCTCCGCAGCTGGAGGGAGCCTTAGCTGAAGCCGGAGCCTGTCAAGGCGTTCCTAGTGACTTCTGTCTAGTAAATTCAGACTGATGTTTTGCAAAAGGGGCCTCCACAACCAGGCCCAGATTGCCTGGGAAGCATTTCCTGCCTCTGAGTGGTGTGCATGTGAGAAAGACTGAACCGAGGGGAGGGGAGGGGGGCAGAGCAGAGGCCCGCCCAGGCGATTTAGGAGTTCTGATTTTACACAGAACTTAAGTGAGTTTGTCAAAACCCTTGAGGTGATTAGCTGGAGAGTCATAAAGCCGTAGAGCTTTTTCTATCCCGCGCTGCTTATGAAAAAAAAGAAAGAAAACATCGTTCTCTCCTTCCTCTACAACTTTTCCACTGTATTCAATGTATACACACAATGTAATCAAAATACCTTTGCAGTGCTCCTTTCAAAAGATCTTTTAAGGGAGCAAGATGCAGTTAGTTTTAATACCGTAATTCTTCTAAATTTGAAAACCTTTTTAACGCTCCTTCATTTAAAATGCTGCAACCTGATATACCGTACCTGAGAAGATCTGTAAGTAAAATCCTAGGAATCCAGCGAATAGAACGTTTTCTCCCAGATCTCTCCGACCCCAAGAATCCTTCCCGGAATTAAAGTAGTTTGTGTCATGGCATAGGCAGCATTGCCTCTGGTCAGAATCTTCCAGTTACACACATCTAGTGCTGGAAAAGCAGAAGACAGACTGCATCTTGATCCTATTACAATCTTGCTGACATTAACCACTTGCAACTGCTTCCATCCAGCAGGACAGAGTGCCCGAATCACTCCAAAGCAGCTCACAATATCTGCATCCTTCCTCCAACACAAATGTTGTGAACTATCGTCTGTTTATCTTTTCTGCTTTCTTGTGCCTCCACTGGATGACTTCCTCCTAGCTGCTCAGGGCTGGGAACTTGGACTACCATTTGGTTTTGATTAAAACCAGACAGCCAACTCTGGAGAATTTAGGGAATAAGCTAATGGAAACTGCAAGTATGGCTTTAATTAGTACATCAATTAATAATAGATGTTCACTCGTCTTATAATAAGATGACACAAATATAAACGCAGAGGAAGCTCAAGTCGTTTCAGGAAAGAAGTTGCACCAATTCTCCTTCCTTTATGACCCAGAATTCTCTTTAGGGAAAGTGGAAGGAAAGAAGAGAGATGTGGCTTTGGGACATCCAGGTTGCGGAGAGGCCAGTGGAGCAGCCTGGTTGTTTATACCAGAGAAACAGGAAACAGCATCTCTGAGTTTAACTATCTTGCTTGGTTGAAACTGCTCAGTGATGTCTCCCTTTACAATCAATGGATTCTCTTGCTGTTTATGACTTAGGCATTTCTTTCAGTGATTAGTGACCAGATTAATCTGATTATTGGGTCTACATGGGGCTTGCAAATATCCAGAGATTTCCAATAATGGGAGGCACAAGAACAATTCCAATTTCAATATGATAAATGAGTAACATATAAAGAGGTACAAGAAATAGTAAACCTATTAGCCCTAAGATCTATGCTGTACATCTCTGAAATTGTAATCAGTTTTCATTATTCATGTTTATTCTCAGTTGGCTCTAATTTTTATAAAGGCTGACAGACACCTAGATATTGCAATGATCATCTTTTGAGTACTTCCTGAGAATACTGAGTAGGTGATAGCTTAGAGAAGTACTATGTTACAGACATTATTTCTTTTCTTATTGGAGAAGAAAATCTCTCGAAATTAGTGCAAAGCATGGACTACTAGAAATATTAAACTTAATGTTTAATATGTGGTTTATATGTTAAATTTGGTTAAATGGCAAGAAAGACATATTACACATTGATTTTTCAGATGAGAAGCATTCAAATAAAAACATGGAGGCAGAAACAATTTTTAGAAGTTTATGTCAAAAAACGTTACTGATTAAAAAATGAGCGTTTAGATTCCTTTAAGTTAACCTTCAACCACATGGCAAGAAGTAAGTCCATAATTTCATAAATTCTTTAAAGAGTTATTTATGTTCATACTCAGAATAATTCCACTGAAACTACTGCTCATTTAATCTTCCCAACTATCGTTGTGTGTATTCTTATTTTTATTTTACGGATACAGTATTAGAAATGTATGGAAGTAATTTTCTCACAATCAAATGATGGAGTAGCCAAGTCTACACTGGAACCCAAATTTTCTGATTCTAACTCCCTGAGTCCAACTGTCTCTCTTGACTCTCACTTAATTGCTGTGTGAAATTGGGAAGACTTCTTAAACTCTCTGAGTTTCAGATTCCTCCTTATAAATAGGGACAATTCCACATAACTCCCAGATTGGAAAACAGGATTAACTTTATATACAGATATATTTATAAATTATATTTCTTTCCCTTAGGAAAACACTGGAGCAGAATGGAATGAGAATTGATGTAAGTTCTTTCCTAAAATAACTTGTGTATCTCTATCCATATCTGCTTCTAGCCCTGCCTCTGGTATATAGAGGGCTAGAACATTCGCACTCTGCTAATTCTTCTTAGCTAGATTCTCCTCATGAGTACCATATCCCCACCCCCCACCCCCTTGTATAATTTAGCCTTGTTTCTGTTTATATTGGCCTGAGGAAACAACAAAACCCTATTCACATAGATTTATAAATGCTTTTTTAGATATCTAGACACTCTTATTAGTAATTTTCTCCTTAATGTTCTCTTCTCTAAACAAATAAGACTTCATGATTTATTCTATTATTGGAAGGAATACTTCCCAAATCTTTAATCACTCTTATTTATTTTTCATCCTTCAGTTGCCTGACTCCAAACAAATCCCAGAACTTATATTCTCATAAAGGCTTTACCAAATATGAGTATAAAGATAACTAATGAGATCGTTTCCTAAATATTTAACATAGTGTCAGGCACATAGAAGGGGTCCAAGGTATTTTTCCTCTTCTCCTTTCCACTTGTAAATTTCAATACATAACTCCCTTAAATGTTTGCCTATTACTCTATACTTGATCAGCTAATAAAATATGGTATAGAGGCAGTTAAAAAGTTGAAAACAAAGTATCAGGAAAGGAGTCTGGCTCCAAAACTAACAATCATGATGACCCCATGCAAATTACTTTGCCTGCAAAAACCTCAGTTTTAGCCTCTGGATCTAAGGGTTTTTCAAAATTAGAGATAATAGTCCATGTCAAGCCATTAGACTTCATGGCTGGTGCAGTATTCACTGTTAACTAGATTATTTTTACCATTTAAATGATTGCCCTTTTCATGTTTACATCTCTTTTCTATGATTGTTTTCCTGAAGAATCTGTCTATCTATTGAGCTCAGTTAAATATATGCATTTGGAACAATTTTATTGGTGGAACGATTAGGTACTTTATTCTTTTTTAAAGAAAAAGGAATTGCAGAATGAGGATTAGAAGCTATTGTGAAGATCAACTTTCTTCCCCTGTACTAGGATCTAAATAGTAAACACTGGCTATGATTGATAGTAAACACTATCTAATCCCCAGCCACCTTTAGGAGGTTTGAATCTGCACTTTTACAGAATTGTTCGTTGACTCTAAAATAGTCCAACAACATTTTGACTGTGCAAAGTGGGACGTATCCTTTGAAAGCAATATCTTATTCTTTATGAATTGAGTAGCAAACATCATTAATTCAGCACTCACATTTAACATTTGTGATATTGTGGGTGTAAGTAGGCTTTTATTCTTTCTGTTTTAATGAAACAATACTGTCTTAATAGTAATGAATTTAAAATTAATATATAGAGAGATGGAATGCCTTTAAAGCGCTTTAGAAGTGTCCATACAAGTACAGTTAGTGTAATACATGCAGGAACACTTTGTCTACGAAAACTGATCCTTCAAAAATCTGTTTAACAACTTTGCTTGCAGTTTATTAGAGTTACCACATGTGTGTCAAAGCAATAAAAATAGAATGTATTTGACAGATTTCTAGTTATTTTTTCAGTAATATTTATGTGTACTTTCTTCCAACAGTTTCATTTTGATAGACATATACCCACATAGGAAAAAATACAACTTTGCAGTTTTTATTTAATAATCTGCGTATGCATACTAGTTTTTTGATCAACTTTGCAATCTTTCGACACCCCACTTTCACTAAACATTTAGTATTCATCCAGAAGAATTTATTAAAGGAATACAATTAAGTTGGATGTTAAACTAACAAAAGGATCAAAATCGTATATATTCTCCCAAACCGGTTACACCTACTTCTTGGATTTTTATGTACCTTGCTTCCCTTCATTGAAAATTACTACAACTCAAGAATAGCTATGAAAAGAAGTATCTTGATAAATTTCAAATAGAAATGAAAACATAAACTTAGCAAGTAGTTTTTAAAAAGTTACATTGGCACAGACACTAGAGTGTATATGATCTCAGAAACTGAAGAATCTCCCTGCCTATTCAAAAGGGCCAGAATATTCTCAGAAGCATGAAGATTCCAAGCCATGAAGGATGTTTTAGAGAAGGCTAGGTGTGCCCAGCTAGTGGAAGTGGAAGTTCGTTCTATGTCACACAAAGATTTGTTCTATATGAAAACGTACGCTAACATCGCCATGCAGTATTCTTCAGCATCCTTGTTAATGTTACCATAATGTTCTCTGAAATTCTCGTTTCCCTGTATCTTCAGTCTATCCAAAAAATGTTTCCTCTTCACTTTAGGCTGAGAGCTCATGCTCGCTCTAGCTTCTCCTATTGTCCTTTCAAATGTTCTTATTGTTCTTACACATTATCACTTGCACCCTCTGTTTGCCTGGAAAAAGAGGTGAAACTATCTGTGTCCAGATTCCTTCATGTCATAACATTTTTGCTCCAGTTAAACGTCTATCCTTTGAGAGTCATTCCACCTGACTCCTTATCCTATACTCTACTACAGAGTACAGGGCAGCGTTCTCAGTCCACCACTGGGGGGTGGGTTGGGAGGGAAGGGACAAGGGTCATGAACTTGTTACAAGGGCTTGTAGCCTTGAAGGAATATCTGTTCAATTTCTGTTAAAATACAAGTATACTTTTCATCTTTGTCCCTTTAAAATGGAACCATTGGAAAGCCTCACTATACATACCAAATGAACATACTTAATATCCATCCACACATTCAAGTAATATTTACTAAGTATTTACTATACATAGTACAATTCTATGCACTTGGGATACATCATTAAACACCACCAGACAGAAAAACGAAAGAGCTTTGCCCTCATGGAGATTAAATGGAGGGTAGAGGATGGGTGATCCACAAGAAACATAATAAATATGTAAATTACCTAGTATACGGATAATTACTAGGGAAAACAGAAAAGTGCATAGCATGATAAAGAATATGGGGAGTGAGGGGCAATCATGTTACAGAATTAAATAAGAGATATCAAGGGAGGTATCTCTGAGGGACTTTTTAGTAAAAAGTTTTGAAAGGGGAGGGAGATGGCCATATAGATATCTGGGGGTCACAGAGTTCCAGGCAGAGTAAACAAGGTCCTAAAAAAGGAGTGTGCCTGGCAGTTTCCAGAAGTAGCAAGGGAATCAATGAGGCTGGGATAGAAGGAGAAAAGGGTAAAGAAAAAGAAGATGTGCTCAGGGTGGTGAGAAGGAGCATGTTAGGTGGTGTCCTGTAAGGACTTTGACTTTGACTCTGAGTTAAAAGTGGAGCCCTGGCAAGGCTGAGTGGCAAGGTCTGCTTTACATTCTAATGGGGTTACTCTGCTGTGTTAAGGATAAGGTAAAAGGAATTAAGGGCCAAAGCAGGGAGACCAGTTAGGAGGTTACTATGGAAATCCAGGTGAAAGAAGTGGATGGCTCAGATGGAGGTGATGAGAAAGGTATACTTTTTTTTGGTCTTTCCTGAAGAATTAGATTTGCTACATAAGAAGAAAAGGAGTTGAAAAAGCTTCTTGAGTAACTCAAGGATGGGGTTACCATCAGCTGAAAAAGAGAAGCCTGGAGATGAAGCAAGTTTTGCATGGTAGAGACCAGAATTTTAGTTTTGGACATAGGACATTTGAGATCTGTTAAACATTTCTAATAGGCGTGTCAAGGAGGCAGTTGGATACCCGAATTCAAGTTTGGAAAGGAGTTTGGAGCTGGGGAAATAAGTTTGGGAGTCTTAAACATATAGTTGGAATTTAAAGCAAAAGACAATGAGATCGCCGTGAGACTAACTGTACTGTAAATGGAGACAGCAAGAGTAGAAAGAACTACCTGGACATTGGATTTAATGATGTAGAAGTCACTGTTGATAATGACAGGAACAAGTTCAGAGAATCATATGGACAAAAGCCTAATTAGCATGCTTTAAAAGAGAATTTGAGGCAAGGAATTGAAGACACAAGTAGAGTCAACCCTTGAAATTTTACTGCAAAGGAAAGCACACAAATGGCATGATAACTGTCTGGGATATGAGACATTTCTATTAGGATGGGAGAATGACAGTATTTTTGCAAATTTTTTGTTTTGCTTTTTAAAACCAGCATGACATCTTCCCAAAGGGAGAGGAAAGATGTTGTAGGCAAGAGAGTGGAGAAATGTTGGAGTGAAATTTTGAGGAGGAGAAGAGTACTAAGAATGTGGAGTACAGAGACTGATTTTGGATAGGAGTATGATACATGTGAAAACTTTAGTGGATATTCAGTATCATGATTCAGTTAGACACTCAGCAAATCTCAGCTAGCCACTATTATGGTTTTCATTGCTATTCAATTTGCAATTACTTTTTGTTGTTCTTAGTCATATAAAAATTATATACATAATAGGGACTTCCCTGGCGGTGCAGTGGTTAAGATTCTGAGCTTCCACTGCAGGGGGCGCAGGTTCCATTCCTGGTCTCAGAACTAAGATCCCACATGCTTCGCGGTGCGGCCGGAAAAAAAAAATTATACCCGTAATAAATAATTGGTTGAATAGATGATACCTAAGGAATAAAACCACAAAAATTTTGCAAATATGCTTGTCCTTGTGGTTCTTTGTATTTTCCTGCCTCCTGTTTTTTCTCTGATGACACCTGATACAGCAGGTGCAGGAGGGCTTTTTCCCGTGGCACTGTGCATTTGCTTTTCTATCTTTTTATTGCTTTTGTATTTCATCTTCAGATAGTATATTTTTGCTGTTGTTTTCTGGTTCTGAGTCCTTCTGCTAATTTCTTCATTTTTATTTTTCAATTCATCTCTCAATTCTTCTAGATTTCAGTTGCTTTTGGCATTTCTCAAATGTATTTTTAATATTTTTACTGAGATATAATTGACACAATAAACAGCATGCATTTAAAGTATACAGTTTGGTTGCTTTTGACAAATGCATATTCCTGTGATACCATCACTGTAATCAAAATAATGAACACATCCATTACCTTCAAGTTGTCTCATGCTTCTTTGTCATCTTTCTCTTTTGCTCTTTTCTCCCTCTCCACCCCCAAACAGATACTGATCTGCTTTCTGTTACTGCAGATTAGTTTAAATTTTCTAGACATTTATTTACATGAAATCATATGTATGTAGTTTCTTCTGGCTTCTTTCATTTAGCATAATTATTTGAGATCCATCCATGCTCTTGCATGTATCAATGGTCCATTTTTTATCGCTGAGTAGGGTTCCATTGTACAGATATACTACAATTTTTTTAATCCGTTGACCTATTAATGGACTTTTGGGACAAACATTGGGACAGTTATTTGACTATTACAAATAAAGCTGCTATAAATATTCACGTACAAGTCTTTGTATGCACATATTCTTTCATTTCCCCGGATAAATACTTAGGAATGAATGGTAGGGTCATTTGATAGGCATATTTTACACTTTTTCAGGAACTGTCAAACTGTTTGCTAAAGTAGATCTTCCATTTTATATTTCCACCAGAAGTTCCTGAAATTTTTATTGTCCCATATGCATGCCAACACAATATGATCAGTTTCTTTACTTTTAGCCCTTCTGATAGATGTGTAGTCATATCTCATTTGCATTTTCTAATAATTAATAATTTGGGGGCATCTTCTTTTCCTGTGCTTATTTATCATCAGTATATCTTTGACGGAATGCCTGTCCAAATGTTTTATCCATTTTAAAAATTGGGTTGTGGTTTCCTTATTATTGAGTTGGAGAGAACTTTGTATATCCTGCATATGTCTTTTTTGTTTTAAAATAAATTTATTTATTTATTTATTTATGTCTGCTTTGGGTCTTCATTGCTGCGCACGGGCTTTCTTTAGTTGCAGCCAGACGGGGCTTCTCACCGAGGTGGCTTCTCTTGTTGCGGAGCACCGGCTCTAGGCGCGCAGGCTTCAGTAGTTGTGGCACTCAGGCTCAGTAGCTGTGGCTCACGGGCTCTAGAGTGCAGGCTCAGTAGTTGTGGTGCACGGGCTTAGTTGCTCCACGGCATGTGGGATCTTCCCGGACCAGGACTCGAACTACCAGGATTCTCAACTACTCTGCTACCAGGGAAGCCCTCTGCATATGTCTTTATCAGATAATTTGCAAATGTTTTTTCCCAGTTTCGCTTGTCTTTTCATTTTTTTTTAACAGTGCCTTTTGTAAAGTTAGTTCTTAATTTTTTTTTTTTTTTTTTTTTTTTTTTGCTGTATGCGGGCCTCTCACTGTTGTGGCCTCCCCCGTTGCGGAGCACAGGCTCCGGACGCGCAGGCCCAACGGCCATGGCTCACGGGCCCAACCGCTCCGCGGCATGTGGGATCCTCCCAGACCGGGGCACGAACCCGTGTCCCCTGCATCGGCAGGCGGACTCTCAACCACTGCGCCACCAGGGAAGCCCTAGTTCTTAATTTTGATGGGTAAAAAAAAATTAAGGGGCTTCCCTGGTGGCGCAGTGGTTGAGAGTCCACCTGCTGATGCAGGGAACACGGGTTCGTGCCCCGGTCCGGGAAGATCCCACATGCCGCGGAGAGGCTGGGCCCGTGAGCCATGGCCGCTGAGCCTGCGTGTCCGGAGCCTGTGCTCCGCAACGGGAGAGGCCACGACAGTGAGAGGCCCGCGTACAGCAAAAAAAAAAAAAAAAAAAAAAAAATTAAGGACCTTTTTCTTTTATGAGTTGTGTTTCTCGTCTCAAGGCAAAGAAATTAGGTTTCATTGCCTTATCTAAGATCACAAAGACTTTCTCTTATATTTTATGCTAGAAATTTTATGGTTTTAGAGTTTACATTTAGGTTCTCTGATACATTTCGAGTTAATTTTTTATATGGCATAGTGAGAGTATGGATTGAAGGTTTGTTATCTGTTGTTGTTGTTTTTTGAATGAGGATACCCAATTCCTGCAGCACCATTTGTAACAGTCTTCCTCCACAGAATTGTCTTTGTCCCTTTAACAAGAATCAATTGACCAAATATGTGTGGTTCTATTACTAGACTCTATTCTGTTCCACTGACCTATTTGTTTATCTCTTATGTAATATCGCATCATACTGATTATTGTAGCTTTACAGTAAGTTTTGAAATCAAGTAGTGTAAATATTCTAACTGTTGTTTTTCAGAGTTGTTTGGATAATCTAGGACCATTGCACTTCTATATGAATTTTAGAAGCAGCTCATCCATTTCTACAAAAATGCCTGTTGGGGGACTTCCCTGACAGTCCATCAATTAAGACTCTGAGCTTCCACTGCAGGGGGCACAGGTTCAATCCCTGGTTAGGGAGCTAAGATCCACATGGCTCGGCCAAAAAGTTAAAAAAAAAAATGCCTGGGCTTCCCTGGTGGCGCAGTGGTTGAGAGTCCGCCTGCCGATGCAGGGGACACGGGTTCGTGCCCCGGTCCGGGAAGATCCCACATGCCGCGGAGCGCCTAGGCCCGTGAGCCATGGCCGCTGAGCCTGCGCGTCCGGAGCCTGTGCTCCACAACGGGAGAGGCCACAACGGTGAGAGGCCCGCGTACCGCAAAAAAAAAAAAAAAAAAATGCCTGTTGGGATTTTGATCAATTTGGAAGAGAATTAACATCTTAATATTGAGTCTTCTGTTTCATGAACATTATCTCTTCTTTTATTTAGGTTTTAAATTTCTCTTACCAGTGTTTTCTACTTTTCACTGTAATAGTCTTGCACATTTTTTGTCAGATTTATCTCTAAGTATTTCATATCTTTGAGACTACTGTAAATGGTATTTTCTAAAAATTCCATTTCTAATTTTTTATTGCTATTACATAGAACACAATTCATTTTTGTATGTGGATTTGCATCCTGCAAACTTGCAAAACTCACTAATTCCAGTAGCTGTTTTTATTTTTATTTATTTTTTTTTTTGCGGTACACGGGCCTCTCACTGCTGCGGCCTCTCCCGTCGCGGAGCACAGGCTCCGGACGCGCAGGCCCAGCGGCCATGGCCCACGGGCCCAGCCGCTCCGCGGCACACGGGATCCCCCCAGACCGGGGCACGAACCCGCATCCCCTGCACTGGCAGGCGGACTCTCCACCACTGCGCCACCAGGGAGGCCCCCAGTAGCTGTTTTTAAAAAATAATTTTCTTTTTTAAAATTTTTGGCCGCACCTCGGGGCATGTGGGATCTTAATTCCCCGATCAGGGAGCGAACTCACACCCCCTGCCGTGGAAGTGCACAGTCTTAACTGCTGGACCACCAGGGAAATCCCTCCAGTAGCTTTTTGATGATCCCTAAGATTTCCTACATAGATAATGTATGTGAATAAGACAGTTCTGCTTCTTCTTTTTCAGTTTGAACACTTTTGATTTCTCTTTGTTTTTGTTTTATTTCACCGGCTAGAATCTGCATTACAATGCTGAATAACATTGGTGAAAGTGGACAGTCTCGTGTTGTCTTGGATCTAAGGAAAAAAGCATGTGTTTTTTTACCATTAATTATGATATAAACTGCAAGGATTTTTTATAAATAGATGTCCTTTATCAGGTGAAGGAATTTCCCTCCATTCCAAACCATTCCACTGGGAGTGGTTTTGTTTAATAGGAACGTTTGGAGATGTTTGGAGATATTTTTGGTTGTCAAAACTGGGGCAGAGTGGTGCTTCTGGCTGCAAAACATACTGCAATGCACAACACAGCTTCCCACAACAAATGATTATCTGACCCAAAATGTCAGCTTCCCACAGGAAATAATTATCTGACCAAAATGTCGACAATGTTGAGGTTGAGAAACCCTTCCCTGCTTTATTTCTAGTTTGCTGAGAGTTTTTTCTTTTTAAAATCAGGAAAGGATAGTGTAATCCCAAAATATTTGTCTGAATAATATTTTTCTTTTCTAGTCTCTATGAAGTTTTTCTTTTTTCAGTCTGTTAATAGTGGTGCATTTCATCAATTGATTTTCTTAATTTATTTATTTTATTTTTAATTTATTTTTGGCTGCATTGGGTCTTTGTTGCTGTGCGCAGGCTTTCTCTAGTTGTGCCGAGCAGGGGCTACTCTTTGTTGTGGTGCATGGGCCTCTCATTGCGGTGGCTTCTCTTGTTGTGGAGCACTAGCTCTAGGCACACGGGCTTCAGTAGTTGTGGCTCGTGAGCTCTAGACCTCAGGCTCAGTAGTTGTGGTGCATGGGCTTAGTTGCTCTGCGTGACATGTGGGATCTTCTGGGACCAGGGCTCGAACCTGTGTCCCCTGCATTGGCAGGCTGATTCTTAACCACTGCGCCACCAGGGAAGCCCCTCATCAATTGATTTTCAAACGTTAAACAAATCTTACATTCCTGGAATAAATCATACTTTGTCATGATGTATTATTATCTCTTATATATTATTGAATTTAACTTGCTAAAATGTTTTAAGAATTTTTGCATCTATGATCAAAAGGGTTAATGATTTGCTGTTTTTTCATTATCTTTCTTATTGACTTCTAATTTAATTTCATTATGATTGGAGAACATACTATGGATAATTTGAGGTTTTTTGATTTATTGAGACTTGTTTTATGGCCAAACATATGGTCCATTTTGGTAGGCGCATTTGAAAAGAATGTGTGGGGTTTTTTGTTTTATTTTTTTGATAATGTTTTTATAGATGAAATATCTGATCAAAATTCAGAGAACTGGAAAATTTTCACCACTATTCTGTCAAGCAGGAACGAAGTAGCATCCACTATATATAAACTAGAGGTATATCTTTACAGAGCCCTTAGTTTCAATGGATTCCCACTGAGCAGCCTAATATTTTCTTGGAATAGAGGTCACCCTGCTCCTGGAAATTTTAAGCATTATCCAGTTTAAACTCTACATACCAGTAGGATAATCACTTATATTTGCAATGAGTATTAGCTAGGTATTCGCCAAAGCTCTGACAATTGAATCCAGCCAATTTTAAAGTGTAAACATATCCGTGCATGTGCCTGTTTGAGTATCCAATAGAAATCACTATTTCACTTATGCTTATCAGCCTTGATAGAAGTGATATGTATGCCATTAGAAGTAAAGAACACAGTTAGAACCGAAAAGACATATTTCTTTCTCAAACTCTAGAAAAATGTTGATATTCTATTCAGTATCCAATAGGACACGTTCACATTTATGTAGTATCACTTCTACAGCCTGGTCTTAATTATTTTCTTGGATAAAGCAACACACAAGAGTGTTTTCTTTCGTGAATTTCACTGACCAGTTTTCCATTTTGTATGAGAAAAGAAAAAAAATTTTAACTTTAAAATTAATGTTTTCATGAAATTATATATCTCATTTTAAGTTGGAGGAAAGTATGTTGGGCAGAATAGAGCAAAAACTTTGCCAAAATTCAAATGTTAGAAAAATAGTTTGAAAGAGTTTATAAAACATCTGTCATAATAGGTTTCTTCTATTCCTTATGTTGGAAGGCTGAATTTCACTGCAAAAATAATCCTATTGTAGAATAAAATATAATAGAGTTTCCTCTCTTTATATTAGTTATTTGTGGGTCAAAATGGAGTGTCAATTACAGTTGCCAAGTTCTTGTGTAGACAAATGAATCAGAAAAACACAGTAGCTATTTTATTTGGGACCTTGCTGAGCTGCAAGATTTTTAATGAGTTAAAATAATATTTTGGGTTTTGAGAAGAAAGTGTGAACTATCAAAAACACAGACATTTGACTTTAAAGTTAGGACAAAAACATGCAAAGTCATCTTGAGCAACAGACACATTGAACTTGGAGATAGAATCCCCTGAGTGATGGGCCCCAGGACTGTTTTCTTTGGGCTATGCATCAAGGAAACCAGTCTGATGATACTGAAGCTCTTGAGAGAAGAGTCTTCTGTCACTAGCATGTATGCTCAAAAATTTTCATGTAAGAAAAATTATTTTACCACATGTCTGTATAGCCATGCCAAGATGATTATTTGATTTTCTTCTAGATGGGAACAAATAATAATCATAGTTACTACTAAAAACCAATTGGATAGAAACCACAGAATGTACAAGATATATAAGCAAATAGAATAAGTGAATTAGAAGAAATTTTTTAAAAATTAAGTGGATTAACAAGTGGGGTTTATTCCAGGAATGCAAGGATTCTTCAATATACGCAAATCAATCAATGTGATACACCATATTAACAAACTGAAGGAGTAAAACGATATGATCATCTCAATAGATGCAGAAAAAGCTTCTGACAAAATTCAACACCCATTTATGATAAAAACCCTCCAGAAAGTAGGCATAGAGGGAACTTACCTCAACATAATAGGCCATATATGACAAACCAGCAGCCAACATCATTCTCAATAGTGAAAAACTGAAACCATTTCCACTAATATCAGGAATAAGACAATGTTATCAACTCTCACTACTATTATTCAACATAGTTTTGGAAATTTTGGCCACAGCAATCAGAGAAGAAAAAGAAATAAAAGAATTCCAAATCAGAAAAGAAGAAGTAAAACTGTCACTATTTGCAGATGACATGATACAACACATAGAGAATCCTAAAGATGCTACCAGAAAACTACTAGAGCTAATCAATGAATTTGGTAAAGTAGCAGGATACAAAATTAATGCACAGAAATCTCTTGCATTCCTATACACTAATGATGAAAAATCTGAAAGAGAAATTAAGGAAACACTCCCATTTACCATTGCAACAAAAAGAATAAAATACCTAGAAATAAACCTACCCAAGGAGACAAAAGACCTATATGCAGAAAACTATAAGACACTGATGAAAGAAATTAAAGATGATACAAACAGATGGAGAGATATACCATGTTCTTGGATTGGAAGAATCAACATTGTGAAAATGACTATACTATCCAAAGCAATCTACAGATTCAATGCAATCCCTACCAAACTACCAATGACATTTTTCACAGAACTAGAACAAAATATTTCACGATTTGTGTGAAAACACAGAAGACCCCAAATAGCCAAAGCAATCTTTAGAAAGAAAAACGGAGCTGGAGGAATCAGGCTCCCAGACTTCAGACTATACTACAAAGCTACAGTAATCAAGACAGTATGGTACTGTCACCAAAACAGAAATATAGATCAATGGAACAGGATAGAAAGCCCACAGATAAATTCATGCACATATGATCACCTTATCTTTGATAAAGGAGGCAAGAATATACAATGGAGAAAGGACAGCTTCTTCAATAAGTGGTGCTGGGAAAACTGGACAGCTACATGTAAAAGAATGAAATTAGAACACTCCCTAACACCATACACAAAAATAAACTCAAAATGGATTAGAGACCTAAATGTAAGACCGGACACTATAAAACTCTTAGAGGAAAATATAGGAAGAACACTTTATGACATCAATCACAGCAAGATCCTTTTTGACCCACCTCCTAGGGAAATGGAAATAAAAACAAAAATAAACAAATGGGACCTAATGAAACTTCAAAGCTTTTGCACAGCAAAGGAAACCATAAACAAGACGAAAAGACAACCCTCAGAATGGGAGAAAATATGGAGCTCATGCAGCTCAATATCAAAAAAACAAATAACCCAATCCAAAAATGGGCAGAAGACCTAAGTAGACATTTCTCCAAAGAAGATATACAGATTGTCGACAAACACATGAAAGGATGCTCAGCATCACTAATCATTAGAGAAATGCAAATCAAAACTAAAATGAGGTATCACCTCACACCAGTCAGAATGGCCATAATCAAAAAATCTATGAACAATACATGCTGGAGAGGGTGTGGAGAAAAGGGAACCCTCTTGCACTGTTGGTGGGAATGTAAATTGATACAGCCACTATGGAGAACAGTATGGAGGTTCCTTAAAAAACTAGAAATAGAACTGTCATATGACCCAGCAATCCCACTACTGGGCATATACCCTGAAAAAAACATAATTCAAAAAGAGTCATGTACCACAATGTTCATTGCAGCTCTATTTACAATAGCCAGGACATGGAAGCATCCTAAGTGTCCATCAACAGATGAATGGATAAACAAGATATGGCACATATATACAATGTAATATTATTCAGCCATAAAAAGAAATGGAAGTGAGTTATTTGGAGTGAGGTGAATGGACCTAGAGACTGTCGTACAGAGTGAAGTAAGTCAGAAAAGAAAAAAAAATACTGTATGCTAACTCCTATATATGGAATATATATATTAAAAAAAAGGGTCTGAAGAACCTAGGGGCAGGACAGGAAAAAAGACGCAGACATACAGAATAGACTTTAGGACACAGGGAGGGGGAGGGGTCAGCTGGGACGAAGTGAGAGAGTGGCATGGACATATATACACTACCAAATGTAAAATAGATAGCTAGTGGGAAACAGCTGGATAGCACAGGGAGATCAGCTCGGTGCTTTGTGTCCACCTAGAGGGGTGGGATAGAGAGGGTGGGAGGGAGACACAAGAGGGATGAGATATGGGGATATATATGTATATGTATAGCTGATTCACTTTGTTATACAGCAGCAACTAACACAACATTGTAAAGCAATTATACTCCAAAGAAGATGTTAAAAAAAATTAAGTGGATCAAGTAGCTTTGTTAGCATTAATCTATTTTTTTCCAAGTAGTGATTAGAAAAAAAAAAAGATCAATTAAACACAACAAATATTTTTGGCACCTACAGCAAGGCCCAGTGTTGTTAATTATTTTAAAGATAATTGTGACAATTTAAAGAAAATGGAAACAATTACTTTATAATCTGGTAAATAAAAAAAGTTTGGACACGCATGCACCCTGTAAGCATTTGGTGCTACTTTGTTTTCCATTTTAAGTGAAAGTCATTTTAACATTTCTGTCCAAATTTTTGTTATCCTAAGGCTTAACTCTAGTATCTGCTTTTCTGTAAATGCCTTCCCAGATGATCCAAAAATTATATGCAGCTACTCTCGTCTTCATTTTCTCTTAACACTCTATTTATACCCCTACTTAAATATGCCTCTTGTTTAAGGAATATTGTAAGGGAGATTTGCTAAAGGAATACCCTAAATTAAAGACTGATCTCTTACATTTAGGAAGGTCATTCCCTGCAACTGAAAGAAAAATATCAGGGTGGAAGAAAGCAGATAGATAAGAAATAGGGAACATCTATCCTGCCAGAAAGATGAAACAATAAAATTCTAGAAATTAATGAGAGGTCACTGCCAGAATCCTAGTTTTTCCTGTATTGCAAATATATGTTACTATCCTGCCTACTAAGATGAATCACATCTGACTTTCCTATTGTGAGTTCAAGGCCATGTCTTACTTATAGTTCTATTCCTAACACTACACAGTTAAGAGCTAGAGAGAAAATGGATGGAAAGTTATCAGGGAATCACATTTAAGCATTAGCTTAATTAGATCTTTTCCCTCCTATCCATAGGAACAGGAATTTTGATTAGTGTGGACTGTGGGCAGGAGGGTTGGGGGAGAACCAAGGTAGGTAATTTAGAACAAGGGACAAGTCTGCACAGAGTGGGATTGAGCAGTTGGTCTCTAATTACACTTTGGGGCTTATGGGAAACTGGAGTGAAACATGATGGCACCTGAGGGATTGAAGTTAAAAGTAAAAAAACAAAACAAAAGCAAAAACAAAAAACACCAAGGACTGTTTTGCAACCTCATGTGGAGTTGACCAGTATGTTACTTTTCTTTTCCCATAACATGTTTGAATGCTTTTTCTACATTTTATGTGCTTACCTACTAACCTACTGGTGTCACAAGGTTAATCCATCCATTTCTTGAGAGAAATAGAATTATGAGATAATACAAAAAGTAACTTAGTTACTGCTGAGTTTTAAAAATTCCTTGAAATGCAAACCACAAAGGAAATACTTGGTTGCTTCTCTAAGGGATGGCGGAAATTGGTAGGACAAGATACTGTTTCTGGTTTTTGCTTTCATTCTCTGAAGACATTTTTGTGTTTCTTGGTTCTGTGTGTGTGTGTGTGTGTGTGTTTTTCCAGAAACTTGTAGCATATTCTTGAGCCAGACCACATGCCTATGAGTCAAAGCTTCAGCCTGCATTTGTCTTAAACCGTGAAGCTCTGGGTGTAACCTAACAGAACCTGGCAGGTTGTCTGAATAGTTCTTTCACCACTTGACCCAAAATATAGTAAATCAGATGACATATTGTTCCAATTTTACATTAGTACTCATATTTTAATAAGGAAAGGAAGAGTGTGTTCTATCAAGATTTTCAAATACAAACAAAATCTAGTTTCAGATCCAAACTATTACAGAATTTAATATTGGAGTCACCAAATGTAGTTTGCTTGTTTTTTTTAACTTTATATGTAAGTATTTTAGCATTTGCTATGGATTGAATTATGTCCCCTCCCCCATTCCAAATACATATTTTGAAGCCCTAACTCTGCAGTGTGATAGTATTTGGAGTTGGGGGGCCTTTGGGAGATAATTAGATTTAGATGAAGCCATGAAGGTGGAACCCTTCATGGGCATAATGATGGGATTAGAAACCTTGTAAAAAGAGGGAGAGACATCAGAGCTCTCTCTCTGCCATGTGAGGACACAGGACACGCAGGAAGTCATCTGCATACCCGATGAGGAAAGAGGGCCCTCATCAGGAACCAAATTGTCCAGCAACTTGATCTTGGATTTCCCAGCCTCCAGAACTATGAGAAATAAATGTCTGTTGTTAAAGCATCCAGTCTCTCGTATTTTGTTACAGCAGCCCGAACTGACTAACATAGCGTTTTCAAGTTTGGAAGTTTCACTGAGTTGCATTTAAAGTAAAACTTGATACTAGAAACTCAATGTCTATAAGAGGTAGTAGTAGTAGTATTAATGATGATGGTGTGATGATGGAATTTAATGAATTATCCTTTCTCTCTTGCTAAAATTCCTGGGGCAAAGTCAGTTAAGGTGGGGGTGAAATTTTATTATTCCTTCTAAGTAAATGTTGGTGCTATGGACATTTAGCACATGCACCATTCTTAGCTCTGCTATCTCTAAAATGAATTAAAACATTTTGCACCTTTATTTTTAAAAAGACATCATATATTACAAAGGGAAAAAACACCATATATTTCTGCTACATTTTTAAAATAGATCCAGTTATAGAACTTCAATTAGGTTAGGTGACTGGTCCAGTCACTCAGCCAGTTAGTGACAAGGCTCCCTCCTCCCAACCCAAGGAAAGTATTTTTAGTCTCAGGGCAGAAGCCTAACTCTAGCCTATGGTATTTTTCTCAGAAATATTTTGTCTATGCTCTGAATTCATTAAGGCCTGATTAGAGCTAAAAGAGGCAAAAGATAAATAAATTAAAAAGAATTGGGGCTTCTTTCAAAAGCCAGAAGAGGCTATTTTTCCCTGCTTTCTGCTAACACATCTCTTCCCACGAGGCAATAAGCACTGAACTACATACCATAGGGTGGAATGGGAATAAGAAACTGAACAGGAGAAGGTTTCTCTGAATATGATTCTCCCAAACTATCTAAGGGATAGTTTAAGGATGACTTATCTCTCAGCGGCCCTCTCCATCTGTTTCTTTCTTTCTATACTTACATACACTTCAACTTCTCCTAAAACAAGGAAGCCATCATTCAATCCTGTCTTCACTTGGAACTATAATTCCCGACTCTGTTTTTTGTTACTAAAGCTTTGGGAATCATAACAGATATGCATTGAGTGTTCACTAATTGTCAGATCGTATTCTCAGGGCTGTACCGGATTGCTATTTAAACCTGACAACAATCCTGGGAGCTAGGATCTATTAATATCCTCCTTGTATAGATAAGGTAACTGAGGCCGAGGCGTTTAACTAACTTGTCAAAGTTCTCACATTGGAAAGTGTTGAACTTCAAAGCACAAGCTCTTAACTCCTGCCTTTCCATGTATGTGTGTTACACTGCTCACCACACTTTCTCACCCTGTTGACCCATATCCTTCTATTTCTAAACTACTGTGCTTGTCCGTTTACCAAGTTCCTCTCAATATTGGCCTGAAATCTTCCAGTTGTATACATTGAAAGGCACAACATGAATAGAAAGAATAAATACTTTAAGTGCCAATTATTTTAAACTCATGTTCGACATTATGACAGCATAATTCCATGTAAAAATTTGGAAATAGTCTGTTGAATAAATGTGAATAAATATCGATAAACTTGGAGTATGCTTTAGTTGAAATGCTGTGTGCCATTAATAACGCTTACATTAGAATACTAATTAATTAAGCTGGAGGCAATAAAATCACCATGAAGTAAAAACAAAAACTTTCAAAAATCCATCCATAGAAACACTGAAAAAAAATAACAACAGCAACAAATATATATATATATATATATGTATATATATATATATATATATATATATTTTTTTTTTTTTTCGATACACGGGCCTCTCACTGTTGTGGCCTCTCCCGTTGCGGAGCACAGGCTCCCGACGCACAGGCTCAGCGGCCATGGCTCACGGGCCCAGCTGCTCCGCGGCATGTGGGATCCTCCCGGACCGGAGCACAAACCCGCATCCCCTGCATCGGCAGGCGGACTCTCAACCACTGTGCCACCCAGGAAGCCCAATATATATATTTTTAATAACAAAATCTATTACAGTGAGTAATAGAATCCTGGTGAGATATATCCATTTATCTATTTTTTAGTAGGTTCTAAATTTTCCATAGTGAGCACATAATACTGCAATAGTGGAAGGATAAGACACGTTTGAAATGTAGTAGAAATAGTATATGTGCAAGAGCTGAGATATCCTGAGTCTTAGTCAACAAATATCTGTGTGGTTTCAGGTAAATAACTTCTTTGGATATCAGTTTCCTCATTTGTAAAAAGAGCACAAGGGACTACATATTAATTACAACTCCCATATATCATATTGTAACTTTCATTTACATATACTTTCAAAATCTGTCATATAATCATGAAAAGTAGACAATATTAGCCAACTTTTTCTGAATGAAGAAGTTGAGTTTCTGAGCACTTAAGAAACAAACAGTAGGTGGTGAGGACCAAGAGTCAAAACCATGTATTTCCAAAGAGGATATTTAAAATCTCCTCCATCACAAATATATATATATACATATATATATATATATATATATATATATATATATATATGTATATATATATATTTTTTTGGGGGGGGCTGCATTGGGTCTTTGTTGCTGCGTGCAGGCTTTTCTCTAGTTGCAGAGAGTGGGGACTACTCTTCATTGCGGTGTGCGGGATTCTAATTGCAGTGGCTTCTCTTGTTGTGGAGCACAGGCTCTAGGCACGCAGGCTTCATTTGTTGTGGCACACAGGCTCAGTAGTTGTGGCTCACAGGCTCTAGAGCGCAGCATCAGTAGTTGTGACGCACGGGCTTAGTTGTTCTGCAGCATGTGGGATCTTCCCGGACCAGGGCTTGAACCCATGTCCCCTGCATTGGCAGGCAGATTCTTAACCACTGTGCCACCAGGGAAGTCCCCATCACAAATATTTTATATACTACATTCATATACTTCCTATTACTTGTGACCTCCTTTCTTCACGTCATTCTTTTGACTATTAACCTCCAAATTCCTTCCAATCTTTTGGGTCTTGTTCAGTGGTTTCTTTCCCATTTATGCTAGTAATTTCAGAATATATTACCTATTTCTCCAAAAACCTTTCCTTAATCAGCCTAGCTGACTGTATCTCCTCACCATTTTTTTTTTTTTGTGATACGCGGGCCTCTCACTCTTGTGGCCTCTCCCATTGTGGAGCACAGGCTCCGGACGCGCAGGCTCAGCGGCCATGGCTCATGGGCCCAGCCGCTCCGCGGCATGTGGGATCTTCCCGGACCGGGGCACGAACCCGTGTCCCCTGCATCGGCAGGCGGACTCTCAACCACTGCGCCACCAGGGAAGCCCCCTCACCATTTTTGACACACACACACAATGAGGTTGTTGAGACCTTACAAGTCTGTGCCTGCTCTTACTTCATTAATGATAAGGACCATATCTTTTGTTGATACTGTATTTTCCTCTTAAACACACACACATATGCTTCAACAGTGGCAAATCACTAGATGGGTCAGCACATTGTAACTTGGGTTTTGCAGATTATATCAGTTTTGGGGAAGTCCCCGGAATGTGGTGTGTGTGTTCTGCAGACGCTGGGTTCCCACATAGTAGGCACCATTTTCCTCCTTTTCTGCTTCAAATGAGGCCACAAGGTGACTCTTCTCTCTACAAGTCCTAAGTGGAAGTTAAGGTACTGATCTCCACGTAAGATGCCACCAGTCCTGCTGACCAGGCAGGGAATATGTTCATGCGGATGTTTATCTGTCACTGTCACAGCCAGAGCCAGCCACTGGCAACCCTCATACCACTGCCTTCTCCCTCTTGGCTGCAAAAACTGTAGAACCGATGCTGTCATTATTTTGTACTCTTAGTGTTCTATAGGTAATTTAATTTTTATTAAAATAGTTTTGTTGTTGCCTCCCTTCCTGAGTCTTTGGGGTTTGTAATGGAGGGAAATCTATATGACCTTACACTGAACATCATGTCTGCTCCCTGCAACACTGGACCACATTCCTGTAATTGACCTAGTCCTTCTGACTCTCACTCACCTTTTGATAAGTTATAGGAGATGCCTTATCTCTTCATAATCATTCATTCAACTATTCAACACATAGTTATTGAAAGTTCATTATGTGCCAGTTCGTTATGTGACCGAAGTTTTGGTCACAGATCAAGAATGAGACATGGGGGAGCCAACCTTGGAGAGCTGAGCATAAAAAATAAAATAAAAATTAAATTTAAAATAAATAAAATAAAAAAAGAATGAGACAAAGCCGCTTCCCCCTTTTGGAGTTTATATTCTAAAGAGAAACACAGATATTCAGCAAGTAAGTATATATTAACTGTAATGATAGCTGCTATTTTAAAAAGTCAGAACAAGGGACTAAATAGTAATGTGCCTGTACATGCATGCATGTGTGTGTGTGCAAGTGTGTATATACATGTGTGTGCCTGCGTGTGCCCTATTTTAGATTGGGCTCTAGGAAGGAAATCCTTTATGAGAAAGTGGCATTTGAATGGAAGTGTGGGGAAGGGGTTTCATTTGAGGGAGAAGGAAACATAATTGTCACAAGCAGGAGTATCTGGATTTCCCTGTAATTCAAGGTGGACATGTCTTAGGCATAAACGGAGTCTCCTATTATATATATTGTTTCCTGGTTTACAAAGAAATGAAATAAGATATCTCAAGAAAATATTTATAAAGGCAAATTTCAACATTTAAATATTAAATTATGTGCCTAAGCAATTATTTGCTTTATAAAGTGAGCCCCAGGGACATAGCTGTTGGAAAGACCCGTTTGTCCCTCAAAACTATCAAATCAGTTACAGCAAGATTTAAATGAGGTAGTGGGTATGATTGCTCGTAAAACAGACAACACCCCCAAACCAAAAAGCTATACATGATGATTCAAATATTAGGGATTATTATATAAAAGTGTACTATAGGGCTTCCCTGGTGGCGCAGTGGTTGAGTGTCCGCCTGCCGATGCAGGGGACACGGGTTTGTGCCCCAGTCCGGGAAGATCCCACTATTGCCGTGGAGCGGCTGGGCCCATGAGCCATGGCTGCTGAGCCTGTGCGTCTGGAGCCTGTGCTCCGCAACGGGAGAGGCCACAACAGCGAGAGGCCTGCGTACCGCAAAAAAAAAAAAAAAAAAAAAAAAAGTGTACTATATTTTGAAGTATATTAACATTTATACAGTGTCTATTGGTATGTTTAATTCTGTTTATCTGATTAATAGATTTTGACAACCCAACATTTTATATATTCCTTCTCAGCCCAATAGAACCAGCCATATATTTACTGGCAGGTGGAGGTGCAGACCCACATCACTGTTAGCAAGACCTTTCTGAGCCCCTAACCCATCCAGGATGCTACATCCATATTGGATGTTTTACCGAGGTAACAAGTGTGATCCTGGCTCTCAAGTAGCTTATAAATTAGTCTGGGGAAAGGAGATTCCTTTTACCACCAATGACAGTAACAGCAAAGGACAGTAAACATCCTTTCCCTCCTTATACACCAAAGATACCCAGCTAAGCAAGTTGGACGTCAAGATTAATGAAGAATAAGAGGTACACTTCATACATAACACAGAGAGGAGGCTAACCTGATTCCATAGAGAGGCAAAGGAAGTTAAGAGTTTCCATCCTGAGAGGTGGCAAGGTGAAATTGGAGGGAGAGAGGAATTCTAAAGATTATAGGTTATAATCACAGAGAATTACAGAGTTCAAAGCTTTGGTTTAGTGTAATTTAGAGTCATAGTAAGAGGTGTGTGTATTTTTAGGAGTGGTCCGATGAAGGAGGAATGAAAGTCTTAAGGAACAAGCTTCTTCATATTCAGTACTAAACTGGAACTTTACACTAACTATATAAAGCAGCAAAGCAATTACACCTATGCTTTATTTTTACAGATGATCAGAGGGATTAAGTGCCTTGCTCCCTGGCAGGTGGTTAGTGAGTTACAGGGCAGGAACTCAGTGTAGGAAATCACTAGGTTCCTAGTTTACATCATCCATGGTCACAGTCTCCTTCCACTCTCCCAGGTAGCCTCTTGATTTCAAAATCATGGGCCAGCCTTGCACTATGACCTAGCTTTAAGCCAGTGGTGACTTTTGGAGAAGGTATATTGCATATCCATATGACATGATGACATGTCATATATTTAGAGAATTTTCAATCTTCTTCATCTTGCTTCTTTGTAACTATGAAGTATTAGGTCATCTGCACTTCAGAAATGTCTCAGTGCATCCAAGAATCTGTTCCAAAGTTACCATATTTTTGGAAAACACATCATTGTTATGTATTATAAGATGTAATGGAAATTTTATGTTAAAATTCCAAAATTATTAATATCTTTCTTGTAAAACAGCCATTATACTTTTACAGGATCTATAAAAAATAAGAGTGATGCAATTGATAAGGTGGTTTATTTCTGAATCTTGACGTTTCTGTTTTAAGCACATCAAATATTTAGTAAAAAATCTTAACAGTAAGTAAAAACACACTAGTCTGCTATATATGAACACAAACTTAAGCTAGGAACATCTTACTTGTTTTTAGATCAAGAAAACAAAATCAAGGATGATAAAAGCTCTGTTTTTCCATTAACACATCAAGGATCACTTTTTGTAGTTGTGTTCTGGTTCTGTTCTTTATACCCTCCACGAGAAACCGTGACCACATGGTCCATTTAATGTTCACTAGGCTTAATCATTCTAACACATACTGTTGTCAAATAGTATGAATGGCAACACTGAATCTCATTGATTGTTCTTTTGTCATTTGGAGCATAATAAGCCACTGATAATGTTTGCAAAGCTGAAGATCCCATACTGTTCCGGAAGGGTGGGGGGGAGGAATAGTTTGGGAGTGTGAGATTGACATGGACCCACTGCTGTATTTAAAATGGATAACCAACAAGGACCTACTGTATAACACAGGGAACTCTGCTCAATATTATGTAACAACCTAAATGGGAAAAGAATTTGAAAAAGAATAGATACATGTATAATATATGTAGAACTGAATCACTTTACTGTATACCTGAAACTATCTCAGCACTGTTAATCAACTATACTCCAGTATAAAATAAAAAGTTAAAAAAATAGTGCCAGTTGTTTACACTATAAAACAATATCAAGTCTTGAACCAAGGTTTTAGTGAAAAAATACACACAGACTCTGGGACTGTGGCCTGTTTAGGCGCAAGACTAGTGCAGAGTGAGGGCAACTATGAATGATAATAACAATAATGACAACAGCAGCAAGAAGAATTCATTACTTCTAACAGTAATAGTAGTAACAGCTAACTCTTGAAAGCTTAGTGTGTCTCAGGCTCTGAACTAGGCATATGACATCAATAACCACATTTAAAGACTCTATGAAGTATAATAAAAATAATTAATATTATTTTTTAAATAATTTAAATAATTATTAAATAATTGAATGCTCACTATGTGCCTAAGACTTTACAGGATTATCTCATTTAATTCTCACAAAACCCTCCAAAGTTCTTTGGGGAAATAGGCATTAAAAAAAATCAAGGTATAATTGACACATAACCTTATATATGTGATGTATCGATGGATGTGACAATATGCTGTCATTGTTCTAGTGAGTACTTCTGACACACTGCAGCAGGGTGAGATGAATGTCCCCATTTTACAGATGGAGAATCAGAGGCTTAGTGTCACTCTGTATCTTGTCCAAAGTCATTCAGATGATTAGTTGTAGAGGCAGGCTTCAACCTGAGGATGGCTGACCTCAACTCTTCACTTATTATCCCCTCACTCTGTGTGAATAAAGTACTGGTTGAGGAAATAGACCCTCCCCTTCACCCCTGCCCCGGCTAAGTGGATAACAATATTATCGACATTTTAAAATTTTGCACACAAACAATAATTTCATCTCATAAATTTCTCCTATTTTTACATTTTCCTCTCACTCTTAAAATACATGGCCAATTAAACACTTTTCTTTTTTTTTCTATTTAGTCATTTACGTTCTTTTGTTCTTCATAGATAAGTCTTTACTCTTAAATCTTTTAAAATATTATTCTTTTGAATGATTTCACATCCTACTATTACATTAATAATGATAAATAATCATTATTTATGTAGTGTATTGGTGACATTTAATTATGCTTTTGTTTGCTAGATCTCCTAATTGTGTTTCAGTGAAAGCTCAGATGAGATCAGAAAGCTGAAAGCTACTTTAAAAATGCACATTTACTGACCTCCCCCCATTTTATCCCTTGCGGCTGGATGCCTTCTGCCCTTAGCCAGTGACTGATGCAGAGTGGGTGCCCAGAAATGTCTTTCAGGTTAAATATCAAAACCTCTGCAGGTCAGCAAGTTAATAGCTTTTATTCTTTGTTTCTGTACCTGGAGATGAGGCATTAGAGAGTGGGGGTGGGGTGTTTTATAGTAAACATTGAAAGATTATGTGGAGTGAATGATTTCTAAGTAGTGGGGTAGGATGGGGTGATAGGAGAGAAAAAGAGATTTCAGGTAGTGGTGATTTAGAAGATTGTTTTAATTTTTTTGACCAAAGCTAGGTTAAACTAGAAAATCTTTTCCAATGCAGCAGTGAAGAGAAGGAAGATTAACATTAGCCACAGATATATTTTTAAAAACTGGAGAGGAGACATGGTTTACAGAGATGTGTGCAAAATCAAATAACAGTGATTAGAGCTTTATAAATCTAGTCACAGAGGACTTGCAATTTTCGATAATCATATAGATTCTGAGAATGTGCTGACCTCAGTATATCAGTGCTGATAAAAAAAAGGTATAATGGAATGGCAAGTGTGGGATATTGAGAAGCACAGACGTCAAAAATAAGTGAATAAATAGGCAGTTGAGAAACAGCAAGAGCTGAGATCAGGTCAAAATTCACTATGGTCAGTTCTGACATCCCAGATAAGCATTTCATTACTACCTTAAGAAAGTATTGCTATGATTAAAAATAGTTCTAAACTTAAATCAACCATTCATATATCCCACTCCACAGTAAAATTTCAATACTTCTTAGTGCATGACTTTTGTGATCTTTATGAAATCCCAGGTTTAATGAGCCTTTTTAGGTATGATTAAAGTGAGGTGATTGAAGTCTGGTACTCAACAGAAAATTCCACTCAACATTCTGATTCTTGAACTGGATACACTAGAAAAGCACTATCCCTTACAAAGTTTGTCTGGACAAACTTCGGCTTTGGCTGTGTCACACATTTTCTCTATAAGTATCGTTTAAAAAGCATGCATTCAGCTCAGTCAGTTTTTGTTATCACCAAAATGCTTGTTAGGCTTGAAGTACAAAATTAATTATTTCTGAAGTTGGTAATGAGGCTGTTAAGATGAGATAAGAAACCCCATACAGTTAGTTAATGAAGCCTTGGGACATGACCATCACTCATCTGGGGATTTGTTCAAATAGCCATCTACAAACATGGTTTTGAATGTCAGAATAGACCCTGATCACAGAAGAAAACCAGGACAAGAGAGTTCAGACTATCCTCTCAGGTTTAGCAAAATCTGTGTTATTAGTTTTTATACAATAAATGCAGGATCTTAACTGTTTAGAACTATCACAATTCTCTTTGAGAGACGTGGAAATGATACTCCAAATTACTGTGCTATCAAACAAACAATTTAACAGAATAATTTTTTATTATCATTATTATTAGCTTCATTGAGTTATAATTTACATACAACAACAGTCACCAATTTCAAGTGTACAATTTGGTGAGCTTTGATAAATATATAGTGTCCTGTAATCACCAACAAAACCATGCTATGGAACATCATATTTACACCAGAAATTTCCCTTGTACCCTTTGCAACAATTCCTTTCTCTTAACCCCTGGGTCTGGCAACCATTAATCTTTCTGACACTATAGTTTTTATTTTCATATAAGTGAAATCATACATTATATTTTCTTTTGAATCTGACTTTTTCATTCAGGATAATGGTTTTGATATTCATCGAGATCACTGTATGTGGCAGTAATTCAACCCTTTTTTTCTGAGTGGGATTCCACTGTATGGAAGTACCACCCTTTGTTTATCTAGTCACAAGTTGATGGATATGTGGATTATTTCTAGTTTAGGGTTATAACACATAAAACTGATACAAACATTCATGGGCAAGTCTTTGTGTGGAGATATGTTTTCTTTCTCTTAAGTAAGTACCTAAGAATGGAATTCCTGGGTCACATATTAAGTGTATATCTAATTATATAAAAAACTGCTGAACTGTTCTCTAGTGTAGCTGAACTTTTTTTAAAAAAAAGATTTACAATGTTGTGTTAGTTTCAGGTATACAGCAAAGTGATTCCGTTTATATATACATATATGTTTTTATATATATTCATATATATATATATATTCTTTTTCAGATTCCTTTCCCTTATAGGTTATTACAAAATATTGATTATATTTCCCTAGCTGAACTATTTTGATATCCAACAATCTCTTGAAAGTCCAGTTGCTTTACATCCTAAATACATTTGGTATGGTCAAATTTTTAAATTTTAGTCATTCTAGTGGGTGTGTAGTGGTATCTAATTGTTATATTAATTTTCATTTTCCTAATAATGTTGAGAGTTTTTTCATGTACTTATTCGACATTTATGTATAGCCTTTGGTGAAGTGTTATTTAAATAGTTTGCCAATTTTTCACTTGGGTTTTGTTTCCTAATTATTGAGTGTAAGATCTCTAAGTCTGAATATAAGTCTTTTGTCACTATATATTTTGTTAATATTTTCTCCCAGCCTGTGACTTTCATTTCATTTTCTTAATAGTGTCTTTTGGTGGGACAAATGTTTTTAATCATGATGAAGTTCATTTTTTTTCTTTTGCGGTTTGAGATTTTTCTGTCTCATCTAATAAATATTTATATAACTTAAGATCACAAACATTTTCCCCTATGTTTCATTTTAAAAGTTTTATAGCTTTAGCTTTTATATTTAGGTCAGTGATCTATGTAGAGATAATTATTGTATATGTTATGAGGCTTATATATATATGAAATATATTTTATAATATATAAATATATACATATTTTTTTGCACATGGATATAGAAATTTTTTGTTAACATTTGTTGAAAAGACAATCCTCTAACTACTGAATTGACTTTGTACTTTGGTTGACATTAAATTGATTATGTATGTATGGACCCCGTTCTGAATTCTCTATTCTGTTCTACTGGTCTATAAGCCTATCTTTTCGACAATACCATACTGTCTTGACTATTGTAACTTTACAAAAAGTCTTTATTTTTTTTCAAAAATTATTTTGGCTATTTCAGGTCCTTTGAATTTTCACATAATTTTTAGAAACAGTTTATGAATTTCTTCAAAAGAAAGTCTTCTGAAATTTTGATTAGGATTGAATTGAATCTGTAAATCAATTTGAGGAAAATACACCTTTTAACACTATTGATTTCCAGTCAATAAACAGAGATATCTCTAGATTTATTTAGGTCTTTTTAAACATTCAACAATATTTTCTAGTTTTTGGTTAATAAGTTTTGCATTTTTGGTTAAATTTACTCATAAACATTTTCTATTTTTGATCCTATTGTTAATAGTTTTAATTGTTTGTTGCTAATATATAAAAACACAATTGATCTTTGTATATTGATATTGTAATTTGAGATGTGATTAAATAACTTATTAGATCTAATAGTTTTTCTGTGTATTTCTTAGAGTTTTCTACCTAGATGATTATGTTGTCTATTAATAGACAGTTTTATTCAATACATATTTGTCAAATGTCAGTTATATACTTGTCAAAGGTTTAACAAATATATACTTGTTGGGCTTTCCTGTGGTGCAGTGGTTGAGAGTCCGCCTGCCGATGCAAGGGACGTGGGTTCGTGCCCCGGTCCGGGAGGATCCCACATGCCATGGAGTGGCTGGGCCCATGAGCCATGGCCGCTGAGCCTGCGTGTTCGGAGCCTGTGCTCCGCAGCGGGAGAGGCCACAACAGTGAGAGGCCCACGTAATGCCAAAAAACCAAAACCCAAAAAACAAATATATACTTGTTATGTACTGTAATTTATTGTAATTAATGTCGAAAGAAATTTGTCAAATGTTTATGTAACAAACATATACTTGTCATTTATTATAATTTACTCTAATTATGATATGGTTTTTCTTCTTGATATCATAAATTACACTGATTGATTTTCTAATCATAAACTAGCTTTGCATGTGGATAAACTCTACTAGACAATGATGAGATAAATTGAGGAAGAAGGTATTGCTTGTTCTAATGATTACTGAGCCTTGTATGTGATTGGCATTTAGTAAATATTTAGTTTTAAATATAGTAAATTAAAAGAAGTAAATGAAAACTAGGGAAGATATTTTTTTTTTTTTTTTTTTTTTTGCGGTACGCGGGCCACTCACTGTTGTGGCCTCTCCCGTTGCGGAGCACAGGCTCCGGACGTGCAGTCCCAGCGGCCATGGCTCACGGGCCCAGCCGCTCCGCAGCATGTGGGATCTTCCCGGACCGGGGCACAAACCCGTGTCCCCTGCATCGGCAGGCGGACTCTCAACCACTGCGCCACCAGTGAAGCCCAGGAAGAAATTTTTGAAAGGTTAAACTTAGAGAAAATATAACTTCGCAGGCTTTCCTGAAGTAGTACCTTGTTGTAGAATTGTGGTATTTTGTGTTGTAAATTTCCTTAAATTAGAGAGAGATAATTTAGACCAAATAGCCAATGCAGTCATCAAACAAATAAGGAATGACAAAGACAATTATTTTACTATTCATTATTTTATATCACTTACATCCCATGTATAATGGATATGTACATAAATTGTATACATGTACACAAATAAATCAATTTCTCTCTCCTCTCTTTGTCATTCTCTCTCTCTCTTCACCTCTTTCTCTTTCTGTCACATACACAAACACATACACACACAGACACACAGACACACACATGTGGGCAAATAGGAAGTAACTTAATACATTGGTTACTTAGATGACAAACCAAACAACTTACAAACCAGAGGCCAAATGAAGGTCTTAGAGCAGCCAAACTGAACAACTTTTATCAGTGATTTTCTTTATCATGTATTTCCTCATGATCATATATATGTATAAATAAAATTATATATGAATATATATATATATATATATGATAGAGAATGTGGTACAATTGTTTGGAGCAAGTTTGGCTATGTGGTTAATCCTTACATCGTAGATTAAACACAGTACTTTAGCATGAGAAAATGAAACTTAGTAATAGGTGCAGAGATGGGAGGATCTGAGAGAGACAGCACGAAGGGAAAGATTACAAAAAGCAGACAAAAGAACTGAAAAATGTAGCAGCTGGGGCTGCTCAGTGATTGCATTCTATTGTGCATGATTCATGCCCCTGAGTGTAATCACAGAATTTTAGCACAGTCTAATAGCCTACGTTCTAAGACGATGAAATGGAGTCATTAAAAATAAGTTAAGTCTGATCAGTATATTCTGTTCAGCAAGGCATAGAAATGTACAATCCATTTTAAAAAGCTGTCCATTAAAATAGTTAAAAATATTTTGGCACTTTTTGGAGTAAGCTTTATTTCTCTTGGGAAACTCACTTGGAAGATACACTTCAACATCTCTTTGTTCAGTAACGCTGCTCAGATGAGGAGTTTGGTATATCCCGGAGCAGTCACCACCACGTAAGGGTCACACAGTTGGTACACTGCCAACCTAAGGGGGTGCTCGTCACATAAACGTCAAGTTTAATAGTACTCCCTCTCTGGAATTGTGCGGTATTGCAGCCCTGTTTACAGGGGCTGGGATTTTGTTTGTTTTGTTCCCTGTCAGTATCCCCAGTGCTAGGACATAGTGCATGGTACATAGTAGGTACATAATAACATTTTAAAAAGTTAATTATGGATGAATGCAAATGTAACTAAATTTAAACTGTAACATTTAGAAGTAGAATATTTGAAGAACTGTTTATCAGAAAAACAAATAATTCATTAGATGCCCATTTATTAGATGGCCAAAACATTCAGGACATCCTATTTATTTATTTATTTATTTATTTATTTATTTATTTATTTATTTATTTTTTTGTGGTATGCGGGCCTCTCACTGTTGTGGCCTCTCCCTCTGCGGAGCACAGGCTCCGGACGCGCCCGCTCAGCGGCCATGGCTCACGGGCGCAGCCGCTCCGCGGCATGTGGGATCCTCCCAGTCTGGGGCACGAACCCGTGTCCCCTGCATCGGCAGGCGGACTCTCAACCACTGCGCCACCAGGGAAGACCCAGGACATCCTATTTAAATGAGAGCAGAACATGTGATTGAAAGGTAACAAGGAGGTGTCTATAAAGGAAAGGAAAGAACTGGGAAAGCTTTAACTTCATGAATATCTTGGGTGAAAGCTTGGGGGTTTCCTCTAAGTCACCTTTGCCTGCCAGTGTTTGCAGTGTCTTTCCTGGCCAAAAGTGGGGCCCAAGGTGGCTTCCTGCACTCCTAGGATTGGATCATGGTGCATCGCATGGTGCATCGCAAGGTTTACCCTTCTCATTCTCTGCTCTTAAAATCTCAGTCTGTTGTAAATTGGTTCTGTGGTGGTAGTGGACTTTGCTTAATTTACTGTGTCAGTTCTAGTTTCCTACCATATATGGAGAGCATTTAAACTGATGATGATACTAATGATGACAACACATTGAATTTGGAGTCTAGAGATTAAAATTCTACATCTGGCTAAACCATCTATGCTAAGATAAATGATATTATATTTGGGAAAAAAAACTTTGTATTTGCCTGGTATCTTTTATTTATCTACAAGGTTAGTAAAACTTCAGCATTATTATACTATTATGGATAGCAATTAAGCAATTTGGAATCCAGTGTTTCCATACTTCATGATGAATAAAATGCTACAAACTCTGTTAGACATATTAAAAGTTAACCATTTTTGCAACTTTAAGTTTATTGACTTTTTTAAGGGCACGTTGGGATACCAGCCAAGCACAAGAGTTCATACATAGTCATTAGATGTGTGCATTGGCTTAAAAGATATGTTGAAGAGAATAGGCGAGCAGATTAAGAAAACATTTTTTATGGCATCTTGGAATTCTTATCTATTATAAAGTCAAAAATAGTTTTGAAAATCCTATAAAGGATGTGCTATTTATAGGGCCCATGGTCAGCTTGTCAGATGTAATGGTTTTCTCATATTGGTCATTAATCTTTACTTCAGCAATAATCACAGACCACCATAAATTCTAAATACCCGTGGAATTTCATGGTCTGAAATTATTCTGCACTTTAATGCCCAAACATTAAAAATAGACCAAGAATTTGAGAATATGTTTTCTTTTAATCAGTTGCAATGTAAAATGCTTATGAATCTATCTTGAAGAACTATTTTAATACGATGAAATACTTTGGAACACTTTAAAAAGCCATAACAGGATTGAATTACATCCTTTATATTGGAATCAACAGAGGAACTTTTTTAAAAGCCATATTTAGCTGCAAAGTTTTGCAAGATTATGTTCAAGGTGCAACTTGAAATCACCTTCCAAATGTCTCATTTATGGAATATGACTAGTTCATCCATGAATCACCAGCATGTCATTTGCTTCCGCATTGAAGTTTCATGCAAACTAAGGAAATACCAGAGCCCTCTGTTCTCTTGGGTCTTTTATTATAGGATCCACTCAGTCTGTACTGCCTTTTGATATTGAAAGCCAGCATTAGGAGATAGGCCATGCTTCCAATGGGGTCGACATCTTAGTAATTGGCCCTAATTACTCTGGAATATTACATCCCAGGTTTAGGCTTCTTTCCATTGTCCATATTTTATTCATCAATCATGGTTTTCTGTCATAACTTGGCAAAAGTCTCTAGAATGCTGTATATTGTTAAAACAATCCTACATTTCCTGAAATAGACATTCTGTGTGTCCAAGAGTGAAGAAATCTTTGGAGAAGTTCTTGCTTCTTGACTTAAGTATTAAAAAATACTCAATAATCATGTGTTAAATGTCTATGATAAATAATTCCTTAAAATCTTTGGATGAATCAACTACTTTTATTGCATGTGACTGTTCAATAAAATAATGAGGGCAATTTCACATTATCTGACAGAAAGCTGATGATATAATGAAAGTACGGTATTACCTTATATCAAAAGCAGTTTAATTGGGAAATAATAGTATTTTCAACTCAAAACTTATAATAAACAACCAAACTGACTTTTTATAGCCTTCTGGAAATTCTTGATAATTATTATTGATTAATTATTGACGTTTCCCTAGTAAGTCACATTTATTGAAGAAGAAAATCGATACATCTGTCTTTGACACAGCAGAACTGTAACCATAGATATCACTCTCTTGACTAACACTCTTCAGGCCCCAGGGAAATACTTCTCTCCATCTCTTGTTCTCTGTCTGAAAAAGAAAGGTGGGTACATCCTATTGCCCTGAATGTTGTAAAGGTTTATGGGTTTTGTCTCTGCTGGCAACAGAGACAGACATGGCTCATGAATTAAGATGGCATATTTGTTGAGGTTGGAAAATACAGCAGACTTTATGTAAGTGTTTGGTAGCTTGACTTACAGCTTAAATGTTTAGCCTCAATTTGTACTCTCGTCTGCCTCAAGTCCCACCTTCATATATCTGACTCCTCCTCTCTTGCTAATTTCTTCTCTCAGCGCCTGTCTCTCTAAACACTTTATCTAGTCATTTTGAAATACCTGCCATTTCTTAAAACACCTTTATCTCTCACTCACTTTTCACTGGTTGTTCCCTTTCTTGGAACCTCTCTTCCTTCCTTGTCTTCTGGATGAAATGTTTTCATCTTCAAGAATCTGTTCAAGTGTTAACACTGCTTTGAAATTTTCTCAAGAACCCCACACTTCACCATAGATTGATCTAAAATAGCACTTAAAATATGAAATACTAACATTAAGTGCTAATATTAAGTTCTGAAATGTTAAGTGCTTATATATATATATGAGGCTAATATATTAGGTGTGGTGCCTAGCACAGAGCAAGAACTCAATATGTTTGCTGTTGTTTTTATTAGTTCTTTTTGTTACATTTAATTACCCTCTCCTTACCCTCATCTCACCCGCCTCCCATACTAGATTAGCTAACACTATGTATGTTTCCATAGCATCCTGTACTCCAATATTGGCAGTTTTTAACACTCACACACTCAACTAATACTTGTCTTTCTGTGTATGTCTCATTCATTCTTGTAAACCAAGCATCCACTATTAAACTGAATTAACAAATTAGTTTCCAGAGGGACAAATAGGAGATGAGATTTGTAGAGACACGTGAGGGTCTGGAATATAGACGTAGACATAGGGACGATGCATAACATTACGGGATTTTAAAAGAAAATTAAAAAGCTATGAGGAATATAAAATAAATATTTACAAAAGTAAAAGGAGGGACATTTGAGGCATTTTCTTAGATGCCCCCAAGAGGTTATTCATCTGAAAATGGTAGAGAATTGTTAGATTAATGAGTTTACTCCCTCATCCTTTTACTCCAGTTCCATTAGAGCTATTCAGCTGCCTTACATCAACTGCCAAGACTTCTTCTTCAAAGTCAGTGTGCCTTGGTTATAGCTTCTTCAAGGAAAAAACTCTCAGTTAAGCCTGAGATAATTCTTTTTATTGTCATCATCTGGCATATAACAGGTGCTTAACAAATAGTGTCAAGTATTGACCTTAAGAACAATAATATAACTGTAAAAATATGCATACACATTATCACTTCTGGAAAAAGAAGTTTCATATAAAAATTGTAATGGAGGTTCAGAAAACTATTCTTACCCTGGTCAGCTCTCACATGGAGTTAGCAATACAGTGGCTTTAGTTGACCGCATATCTTAAGAGCACACCACCTCTTAATAGCATAGAAATATGATCTACTTCTATGACAGCATATCAATAAACAAGATAGCCGGTAATCAGTGCAATCTAGTTTCTATGGATTGGTATTATTGTTGATTATTTTTTCAGCTGAGTCGAAAATTGTTTCAAAAACTCTCTGTAGAGTACTAGGTGAGGTAAGCAAATTTAACCGTTTTAACCCGACAATATCTTTTCCACTATCTGTGCTTCTACATTTTCATAAGATATCCCAGTGAAATTCCACAGAAACATTGCTGCGTAGCTAATACTCTTAGCATAACTCATGTATGTGACACAACTAGTCTAAAAAAGGCTAATACATTAAACAGCAGAAGAATTAAGCCATGTTAAAGATGTGGCAGAAAAAAACATATGGAAAAGAACAGGTTGATTGAAATAGGCCTGCATGGTTTCAGAAATGGAAGATCATATTAAACTAATCTCCAAAAGAACTCTGAGAGTATTACTGCCAAAATAGACAAAGGCAGTTCAAGGATGTAGTACGTTTGGATTTTCAAGGATCATAGGCAAATGCTGGAGCTTGAAGGGTCAGTCTAGCAATGCGTTATCCTTTTATCCTTCCCATTGTTTTCAAAGATGGTGATCTGGCTTGTTTTAGAGATACATAGGAACAGGCAGAAACATTCACATTCATTAGGAAATATTTATTGTGCCTACTATGTGCCAGGCCAGTTCTGATATTAGAGAAACAAGTGGTGTGTCTTCATCCTTGAGATTCCAGAGCCTGGTCTGAGAGCCAGGCAACTATCTTAACCACACAATAGAAAGAGACACTAACCCAGACAGATTTTACATGATCTGCTTGAGATGTTTAAGGGAAATCTGAATTTTAAAATTCAAGCTGAGGATAATCCTCATTCCCATCCAATGGTGATGAAATATACAGGGAGGCATATGGTTTTCTGAAGAAGCACTTTGTAAAAATAGAAAAGAAATGATATAAACAGAATCTTAAAACAAAATATCATTATGTACATTCTTTTAGTTATTTCTAAAGCAGCTTCGACTCTCTTAAAATAAGCTTAAACCCTATTGAATAGATAAACCATTTAATCAGATTGGTGACTACAGTTATCCCTTGAATCTAGCTACATGTTTTATGTTTAATCATGGAATCATAAGCTAGAAAGAATCACGGACAACTCCAGTTCAGAGATTCTTGAAGTGTGTTTTATAATACAAAATAAAAGTTTTTACAGCCAAATAGTCTAGAAATCAATGGGCTAAATGAAGTTAAATGGGTTTTTCTCCTAAAAGAATTTTCAGTGAATTTACTCTACCAATGTGTATGGTTTTTTCCACAAAAAGATAGCACAGTTTATAGTATTTCCCAAACTACCCTGAACACACACACACCCACACACTGTCCAAGAACACTTCATGGGAATATGCACAGGAGAACCCTTTGGAAAATATTGCCTTTGCCCAAGTCCCTTAATTTGCAAAGACAGAATTCAGATTCAGTGGGTGAAGTGATTTACACAGTCTGAAATCATTTATAGTGAGCCAAGACTAAGAATCTCCCTTTTAGATTTTCATTTAGCCCTCATTCTTTTAAACCACTGTCTTCAATTTGCATACACATATCTCTCAGAGCACTTAAGGATTTTCCTGACATATGTAGGCATAGATAGTTTTAAGAGAATCTAGTTCCATATCTGTTTCTTAAAATTGATTTGTCTTAAGAACAAGTCTGTAGGTTGATCATAGGGGCAGGTTGCTCTTACCTTTTCTATATCATCTTCCAAGATAGCCCTTTTTTTATTTGATACATTGGGAAAAATGATTTATGGAAAAGCAGTATGTTTTTAAGAAACTTACCTGGCTGTCATTGGCTAACTACAGAATTAGAAATAGGACTATTAAACTAAAATCTTGTTACTTTGGCTTACACAATATTGATCTCGTTAATGCAAGAGTTATCAACACCCACAGAACATTAACATATTTAAATTTTGATAGCATTAGCCACTAATGTGCCATGGATTTTTAATGATCAACGAAGTAACCTGTATAAATCATTATATTGCAAATTCAAAACCCAACAGATTTTGTATATGTGTCTACAACCTTTCTTCCTATTATTTTAGATGAATTCTCTGTGTGCCTCTCTGAGACCAATCCTTCCATACGTGTACTGAAGCCCCTCCTCTCTCACCTGCTGTAGATATCACTTAAGCCTTTCTCTTTCTGTCTCCTGCATATCTATGTTTTCCCATTTGATTGGATGTCTCATCAGCATACATACATACTATTTTTCTTTCATATTAAAAATAATCCCCTCTTGATTCCAGTTGATCCTCCAGCTCTTTCTTTTTCTATTCCCCTCTATAGAACGAATTCCAAGAGTTATCTATACTCATTGTCTCTATTTCTCTCTTCCAATCCTCTAAAAAACTAGTTTCCTTGTGTCTTTGATCCCTATCACTTCAAAGCTACTCTTGTCAAGGTCACTCTAGTCTTCCACGTTAATAAATCTTATGCTTAATTCTCAGCCCTTGTCTTACTTGAGGGCATTTGATATGGTTGATCACTTCCTTCTCTTTGAAATACTTTCTTCACTGAACTTCCAGAACACCACATTTTCCTGTTATTTATTTATTTATTTTGTATTTCCCTCGTTACTCCTTCTCAGGTCCTTTTCTGGGTCCCTGATATTCCCAGTCTTAGATATTAGAGGACACAGGACTTCCTTGTTTCTCTTCTTAGCTATAAACACTTCTCCCGTGACCTCATCTGGCCTCATGGCTTTAAATATGATCCCTATGCTCATGACTTTCAGCCTTCTACATTGCCATCTCCATGTTTTTCCCCTTGGTCTCCAGACTTATATACTGTGATACCTACTTGATCTCTCCACTTAGGTGGCTAAAAGGCATCTCAGAATTAGAATTTCCAAATACCCCATTTCCATTCTTACCCTTCAGTTATTTTTCTTGCGTTTAATCGGTTTCCATTAATGATAACTCAGTCTTTCCAGTTCTCATCCTTGACTCTTCTCTTTCCTCACACCTCATGCCCAATGCCAATGAGAAGTCTTTTAAGCGCAAACTTCAAAATGTCTCCAAAATATGACCATTTCTTATTACCTCCACTGTTGCCCTGCTGGTTCAAGAAACTATCATCTCTTGCTTGGACTTTTGCTTTTATCTTTGTACTCCAACCCCCGTCTCACTTTCCCATCCCCTGTCCAAAGTCTGTCAAGGCATCCAGAGAAGTCCTGTTAAAATGTCTGCTCGAATATTCCAATGGCTATTTTTCTTACTCAGAGAAAAACCTGGAGAGTTTGCAAACAGCCTACAACACCCTACACGACTGGGTTCTTACTCACTCTCCACTGTCAACCTCCAGTTCCTTTAATCTGCTCCAACCAGCCCACAAGCACCTGTGCTGGTCTTTGTACATGCCAGGCTGCTCTCAGTGGAGGATACTTATTCTTGCTGTTCCCTCCGTCTGTAACACTTTTCCTCAGCAACCTCATGGCGCATTCCCTCACCTCCTTCTTGTCTGTTCAGATTTCTTCTCTTCAGGGAGATCTTCCATGACCACTGTATTTAAAATTACAACACTCTTCAGAACTTCCTCATGCTCCTAAAGTAATTTACTTAGTGTTATACTTATTATGATTCTCCCCACACTAGAATATAAACTCTGTGAGGACAGGCTTTCTTGGGTGTTTTATTTGCTATGGTATCCCAAGTGGGAAAAAAAGGTGTGTTTGGAAAAATACAGTATGTACATACCAACTTTGGAAAACTGAGAACATTATAAAGTGGGATGGGGATGAAGAAGTGGCTTTATTTTTTATTATTATTATTATTATTTTTTTTTTTTTTTTTTTTTTTGCGGTATGCGGGCCTCCCACTGTTGTGGCCTCTCCCATTGCGGAGCACAGGCTCCGGACGCGCAGGCTCAGCGGCCATGGCCCACGGGCCCAGCCGCTCCGCGGCATACGGGATCCTCCCGGACCGGGGCACGAACCCGAATCCCCCGCATCGGCAGGCGGACTCTCAACCACTGCGCCACCAGGGAGGCCCTTTTATTATTTTTAATGTGTTGTTTTTAATAATAAAGGACCCAACTATGGTAAGGGTTTATTCCTATAACATATTAATGGTGGGTACAAGGGTTTTAGTTGTATTTTTCCTCTGAAATTTTTGAATGTTTAAAATACTTTATAATGTTTTAAACAAAAACAGTTTACTGAGAAAGAAGGAGGGGGCACATCAGAACTGTAGTTCTGAATGGCTGGAGCATGGCGGGGGGGAGAGGGGGAGATGGCAGAAGGAGAGGAAAGAAAGACACTGGCCAGGTATATGGTAGTAACGGTGGCACTAAGTGTGACTATTTTATGAAGGGATAGTTAGAACAAGCATCATAGCGAAGTGCTTCTCAACCTTAACCTGCAAGGGAATCACAGAGGGATTTGTTTTAATATTCAAATTCCAATTCAGTTGGTCTGGGGGGAGCTGTGGTTCTTACCTTCTAAGACGCCCCCAGGTGATGCCCCACACTGGTCCTAGAGCACTGGTAACAAGGTGCTATAGTGTGGGATCTCTAACATGGTTGCACACTGGAATCTCCTGGAGAGTTGTAGAAAATACTGATGTCTGGGTCCAACCCCTAAGATTCTGATTTAATTGGCATTGGTTGCGGGCTGGCCACCCCCCAAGAAGTGATTTTAAAGTGCAGCAGACTTTGAGAACTACTCTAAGGGGTCTAGGTCAGGTGCCTTCCTGCTACATTGCCTCCTATGAGGACTCCTTCGAGATGCCTGCTTCCTGCTGTCTCCTGGGGGGGTTTGGGGCAGAGGTCACTAGACTGTATCAATTGATGCTGCTGCCCAGGCAAGGCCATGTGCCAGAGATTAGAACACAAATGCAGGCCTAGGCTAGACACCTGAATGAGGCCTGACTAGTCAATTATTTCAAGAACCTAAATCACCTTTATATACAATGCAACTGTAGGGAAAACATATGCTTACTTCAGAGAAGAAGGCTATCAGAGATGCTGCTGACTTGCCAGAACTGTTGCCAGGCTATCAAATCAATTATTTAATCATTCCATTTATTTATTATTTTCCAAATGTATTGACGATTGGAAATGTGCAAAGCACATAATTTAATGATAGGGAAGACAGTCTTTTCCCAGGCCTGGTAGGGCTTACAGGCTATTAGTTATGAAGGACAGTTATGAAGGACAACTTATTACCGAATTGTGAACTTATTGATAAGGTTGTAATTGTTCTATGCACATTCTGGGTACAGAAAGCATGAGCAGTAGGGGATGAGGGAACTGCTTGTCTGAAAAAATGATAGGTAAGCTGAGGCCTGAAAGGTGAGTGGTCATCAGTTAGGAGAACTGGATAGGAGGCGGGGGGAAGTAGCTGCTGAATACTAAGTGTTACTCTTTCTCAGGAGAGTTTTCAGCTGCTTAAACAATTTCCTTTCTCTTTCTTCCTCAAGTGTTTCTTTTTTTTCCCACATTACTTCTTGTTTAAATTAATTTTTATTTCTTATCAGACTAAATTTGATTACAATGTTTTGTTTGTTCTAGGTGTACAGAATCTGGTTCATTAGATACATGTCCATATATCTAATCAGGTGTAGATCCATGTTGGTCATTACAGAGTGTTGAGTAGACCTCTCTTGGCATCCAGTAGGTCCTTCTTGATTATATATTTTATATGTATTATTAAATGTATGTTAACCCCACCATCCTAAGTTTTCCATTCCTTTCACCTTTTTCTAAGTCTGTATGGGTCTTTCTCTATGGAAATATGTTCATGGGTATCAATTTTTAGGTAACACCAGTAAATGATATCATCGGATATTTCTTTCTCTTTCTGAATTACTTTATGTAGTATGATTATCTCTAGGCTCATTTGTGGTGCTGCAAAAGACATTGTTTCATCTTTTCCATGGCTAATATTCCATTGTGTACATTTACCACATCTTCTTTGTCCATTCATCTGTAGATGGACATTTTGGTAGCATCCATGTCAAGCTATGCAGTGCTCATTTGGGTACCTGTGTCTTTCTGAATTCTGGTCTTCTTGGGTTATAGGCCAACTAGTGGTTCGACAGGTGTATATGGTAGCTCAATTGTTACATTTTAAAGGCACCTTCATTCTGTT
This sequence comes from Mesoplodon bidens, assembly GCF_964165515.1. Lineage (NCBI taxonomy): Eukaryota > Metazoa > Chordata > Mammalia > Artiodactyla > Ziphiidae > Mesoplodon > Mesoplodon bidens. The sequence continues at coordinate 21,257,535 of NC_138181.1, forward strand.
CTGATTAGTGGCTGTTACCAGTTTACATCCAAGCAAAAGCATAGGAGGATACCCATTCTCAGACACCCATTCAGCATTTATTGTTTGCAGACATTTTTTTCTGATGGCCATTCAGACTAGTGTGAGGTGATACATTTTTGTAGTTTAAATTTGCATGTCTCTAATAATTCTTGATATTGAATACTTTTTCATGTCCTTTTTATTTTATCTATTTTTTTAACATCTTTATTGGAGTATAATTGCTTTACAATGGTGTGTTAGTTTCTGCTTTATAACAAAGTGAATCAGTTATACATATACATATATCCCCATATCTCTTCCCTTTTGCATCTCCCTCCTTCCCACCCTCCCTATCCCACCCCTCTAGGTGGTCACAAAGCACCAAGCTGATCTCCCTGTGCTATGCGGCTGCTTCCCACTAGCTATCTACTTTACGTTTGGTAGTGTATATACGTCCATGCCACTCTTTCACTTTGTCCCAACTTACCCTTCCCCCGCCCCGTATCCCCAAGTCCATTGTCTAGTAGGTCTGCATCTTTATTTCCCGCCTTGCCCCTAGGTTCTTCATGACCATTTTGTTTGTTTGTTTTTTAGATTCCATATATATGTGTTAGCATATGGTATTTGTTTTTCTCTTTCTGACTTACTTCACTCTGTATGACAGACTCTAGGTCCATCCACCTCACTTCAAATGATTCAATTTCATTTCCTTTTATGGCTGAGTAATATTCCATCGTATATATGTGCCACATCTTCTTTATCCATTCATCTGTTGATGGACACTGTAGGTTGCTTCCATGTCCTGGCTATTGTAAATAGAGCTGAAATGAACATTGTGGTACATGACTCTTTATGAAGTATGGTTTTCTCAGGGTATATGCCCAGTAGTGAGATGGCTGGGTTGTATGGTAGTTCTACTTTTAGTTTCTTAAGGAACCTCCATACTGTTCTCCATAGTGGCTGTATCAATTTATATTCCCACTAACAGTGCACGAGGGTTCCCTTTTCTCCACACCCTCTCCAGCATTTATTGTTTGTAGATTTTTTGATGATGGCCATACTGACCGGTGTGAGATAATACCTCATTGTAGTTTTGATTTGTATTTCTCTAATGATTAATGATGTTGAGCATTCTTTCATGTGCTTGTTGGCAATCTGTATATTTTCTCGGCAGAAATGTCTGTTTAGGTCTTCAGCCCATTTTTGGATTGGGTTGTTTGTTTTTTTGATATTGAGCTGCATGAGCTGCTTGTAAATTTTGGAGATTCATCCTTTGTCAGTTGCTTCATTTGCAAATATTTTCTCCCATTCTGAGGGTTGTCTTTTCATCTTGTTTATGGTTTCCTTTGCTGTGCAAAAGCATTTAAGTTTCATTAGGTCCCATTTGTTTATTTTTGTTTTTATTTCCTTTTCTCTAGGAGGTGGGTCAAAAAGGATCTTGCTGTGATTTATGTCATAGAGTGTTCTGCCTATGTTTTCCTCTAAGAGTTTGATAGTGTCTGGCCTTACATTTAGTTCTTGAATACATTTTGAGTTTATTTTTGTGTATGGTGTTAGGGAGTGTTCTAATTTCATTCTTTTACATGCAGCTGTCGAGTTTTCCCAGCATCACTTATTGAAGAGGCTGTCTTTTCTCCATTGTATATTCTTGCCTCCTTTATCAAAGATAAGGTGACCATATGTATGTGGGTTTATCTCTGGGCTTTCTATCCTGTTCCATTGATCTATATTTCTGTTTTTGTGCCAGTACCATACTGTCTTGATTACTGTAGCTTTGTAGTATAATCTGAAGTCTGGGAGCCTGATTCCTCCAGCTCCGTTTTTCTTTCTAAAGATTGCTTTGGCTATTTGGGGTCTTCTGTGTTTTCACACAAATCGTGAAATATTTTGTTCTAGTTCTGTGAAAAATGCCATTGGTAGTTTGATAGGGACTGCATTGAATCTGTAGATTGCTTTGGGTAGTAGAGTCATTTTCACAATGTTGATTCTTCCAATCCAAGAACATGGTATATCTCTCCATCCATTTGAATCATCTTTAATTTCTTTCATCAGTGTCTTATAATTTTCTGTGTACAGGTCTTTTGTCTCCTTGGGTAGGTTTATTCCTAGATATTTTTATTCTTTTTGTTGCAATGGTAAATGGGAGTGTTTTCTTAGTTTCACTTTTAGATTTTTCATCATTACTATATAGGAATGCAAGAGATTTCTGTGCATTAATTTTGTATCCTGCTACTTTACCAAATTCATTGATTAGCTCTAGTAGTTTTCTGGTAGCATCTTTAGGATTCTCTATGTATAGTATCATGTCATCTGCAAACAGTGACAGTTTTACTTCTTTTCCAATTTGGGTTGCTTTTATTTCTTTTTCTTCTCTGATCGCTGTGGCTAAAACTTCCAAAACTATGTTGAATAATAGTGGTGAGAGTGGACAAGCTTGTCTTGTTCCTGACCTTAGTGGAAATGGTTTCAGTTTTTCACCATTGAGAATGATGTTGGCTGTGGGTTTGTCATATATGGCCTTTATTATGTTGAGGTAAGTTCCCTCTGTGCCTACTTTCTGGAGAGTTTTTATCATGAATGAGTGTTGAATTTTGTTGAAAGCTTTCTCTGCATCTATTGAGATGATCATATGGTTTTTCTCCTTCAGTTTGTTAATATGGTGTATCACATTGATTGATTTGTGTATACTGAAGATTCCCTGCATTCCTGGGATAAACCCCACTTGATCATGGTGTATGATCCTTGTAATGTGCTGTTGGATTCTGTTTGCTAGTATTTTGTTGAGGATTTTTGCATCTATGTTCATGATATTGGCCTGTAGTTTTCTGTCTTTGTGACGTCTTTGTCTGGTTTTGGTATCAAGGTGATGGTGGCCTCGTAGAATAAGTTTGGGAGTGTTACTTCCTCTGCTATATTTTGGAAGTATTTGAGAAAGATAGGTGTTAGCTATTCTCTAAATGTTTGATAGAATTCGTCTGTGAAGCCATCTGGTCCTGGGCTTTTGTTTGTTGGAAGATTTTTAATCACAGTTTCAATTTCAGTGCTTGTGATTGGTCTGTTCATATTTTCTATTTCTTCCTGGTTCAGAAACGGAATTTTGTGCATTTCTAAGAATTTGTCCATTTTTCCAGGTTGTCCATTTTATTGGCATATAGTTGCTTGTAGTAATCTCTTATGATCCTGTGTATTTCTGCAGTGTCATTTGTTACTTCTCCTTTTTCATTTCTAATTCTATTGATTTGAGTCTTCTCCCTTTTTTTCTTAATGAGTGTGGCTAATGGTTTATGAATTTTGTTTATCTTCTCAAAGAACCAGCCTTTAGTTTTATTGATCTTTGCCATTGTTTCCTTCATTTCTTTTTCTTTTATTTCTGATCTGATCTTTATGATTTATTTCCTTCTTCTAATTTTGGGGTTTTTTTGTTCTTCTTTCTCTAATTACTTTAGGTGTAAGGTTAGGTTATTTGAGATGTTTCTTGTTTCTTAAGGTAGATTTGTATTGCTATAAACTTCCCCTCAGAACTGCTTTTACTGCATCCCATAGGTTTTGGGTTGTCATGTTTTCATTGTCATTTGTTTCTAAGTATTTTTTGATTTTCTCTTTGATTTCTCCAGTGATTTCTTGGTTATTAAGTAGTGTATTGTTTAGCCTCCATGTGTTTGTATTTTTTATGGATTTTTTCCTGTAATTGATATCTAGTCTCATAGCGTTGTGGTCAGAAATGATACTTGATACAATTTCAATTTTCTTAAAATTACCAAGGCTTGATTTGTGACCCAAGATATGATCTATCCTGGAGAATGTTCCATGAGCACTTGAGAAGAAAGTGTATTCTGTTGTTTTTGGATGGAATGTCCTATAAATATCAAGTAAGTCCATCTTGTTTAATGTATCATTTAAAACTTGTGTTTCCTTATTTATTTTCATTTTGGATGATCTGTCCTTTGGTGAAAGTGGGGTGTTAAAGTGCCCTACTATGATTGTGTTACTGTCGATTTCCCCTTTTATGGGTGTTAGCATTTGCCTTATGTATTGAGGTTCTCCTATCTTGGGTGCATAAATATTTACAATTGTTATGTCTTCTTCTTGGATTGATCCCTTAATCTTTATGTAGTGTCCTTCTTTGTCTCTTGTAATACTCTTTGTTTTAAAGTCTGTTTTGTCTGATATGAGAATTGCTACTCCAGCTTTCTTTTGATTTCCATTTGCATGGAATATCTTTTTCCATCCCCTCACTTTCAGTCTGTATGTGTCCCTAGGTCTGAAGTGGGTCTCTTATAGACAGCATATATATGGGTCTTGCTTTTGTATCCATTCCGCCAGTCTATGTCTTTTGGTTGAAGCATTTAATCCTTTTACATTGAAGGTAATTATTGATATGTATGTTCCTATTACCATTTTCTTAATTGTTTTGGGTTTGTTATTGTAAGTCCTTTCCTTTTCTTGTGTTTCCTGCCTAGAGAAGTTCCTTTAGCATTTGTTGTAAAGCTGGTTTGGTGGTGCTGAATTCTCTTAGCTTTTGCTTGTCTGTAAAGGTTTTAATTTCTCCATCAAATCTGAATGAGATCCTTGCTGGGTAGAGTAATCTTGGTTGTAGGTTTTTCCCCTTCATCACTTTAAATATGTCCTGCCACTCCCTTCTGGCTTGCAGAGCTTCTGCTGAAAGATCAGCTGTTAACCTTATGGGGATTCCCTTGTGTGTTATTTGTTGTTTTTCCCTTGCTGCTTTTAATATTTTTTCTTTGTATTTAATTTTTGATTGATTAATATGTGTCTTGGCATGTTTCTCCTTGGATTTATCTTGTATGGGACTCTCTGTGCTTCCTGGACTTGATTAACTATTTCCTTTCCCATATTAGGGAAGTTTTCAACTATAATCCCTTCAAATATTTTCTCAGTCTCTTTCTTTTTGTCTTCTTCTTCTGGGACCCCTATAATTCAAATGTTGGTGCATTTAATTTTGTCCCAGAGGTCTCTGAGACTGTCCTCAATTCTTTTCATTCTTTTTTCTTTATTCTGCTCTGTAGTAGTTATTTCCACTATTTTTTCTTCCAGGTCACTTATCCGTTCTTCTGCCTCAGTTATTCTGCTATTGATCCCTTCTAGAGAATTTTAAATTTCATTTATTGTGTCTTTCATCATTGTTTGTTTGCTCTTTAATTCTTCCAGGTCCTTGTTAAACATTTCTTGTATTTTCTCCATTCTATTTCCAAGATTTTGGATCATCTTTACTATCATTATTCTGTATTCTTTTTCAGGTAGACTGCCTAGTTCCTCTTCATTTGTTAGGTCTGGTGGGTTTTTGCCTTGCTCCTTCATCTGCTGTGTGTTTCTCTGTCTTCTCATTTTGCTTAACTTACTGTGTTTGGGGTCTCCTTTTCACAGGCTGCAGGTTCGTAGTTCCCATTGATTATGGTGTCTGCCCCCAGTGGGTAAGGTTGGTTCAGTGGGTTGTGTAGGCTTCCTGGTGGAGGGGACTGGTGTGTGTGTTCTGGTGGATGAAGCTGGATCTTGTCTTTCTGGTGGGCAGGTCCACGTCTGGTGGCGTGTTTTGGGGTGTCTGTGGCCTTATTATGATTTTATGCAGCCTCTCTGCTAATGTGTGTGTTGTGTTCCTGTCTTGCTAGTTGTTTGGCATAGGGTGTCCAGCACTGTAGCTTGCTGGTCGTTGAGTGGAGCTGGGTCATGGCGTTGAGATGGAAATCTCTGGGAGATTTTTGCCATTTGATATTATGTGGAGCTGGGAGTTCTCTTGTGGACCAATGTCCTGAACTTGGCTTTCTCACCTCTGAGGCACAGCCCTGATACCTGGCTGGAGCACCAAGAGCCTGTCATCCACATGGCTCAGAAAAAAAGTGAGAAAAAGAAAGAAAGAAAGAAGATAAAATAAAATAAAGTTATTAAAATAAAAATAAAAAATAATTATTCAAAAATTTTGTTTAAGTAATTAAAAAAAAGAAAGAAGAGAGCAACGAAACCAAAAAATAAATCCACCAATGATAAGAAGCGCTAAAAAGTATACTAAAAAAACCCCCAAACAAACAGAGAAAAGAAAAGAAACAAACAAACAAAAAAACCGGACAGACAGAACCCTAGGACAAATGCTAAAAGCAAAGCTATACAGACAAAATAACACACAGAAGCATACACATACACACTCACAAAAAGAGAAAAGGGGGAAAATATATATATATTGTTGCTCCCAAAATCCACCTCCTCAATTTGGGATGATGTGTTGTCTGTTCGGGTATTCCACAGATGCAGCGTACATTAAGTTGATTGTGGAGATTTAATCCGCTGCTCCTGAGGCTGCTGGGAGAGATTTCCCTTTCTTTTCTTTGTTCGCACAGCTCCCGGGGTTCAGCTTTGGATTTGGACCCGCCTCTGCATGTAGGTCGCCTAAGGTCGTCTGTTCTTTGCTCAGACAGGACGGGGTTAAAGGAGCAGCTGATTGGGGGCTCTGGCTCACTCAGGCCGGGGGGAGGGAGGGGTACAGAGTGAGGGGCGAGCCTGCGGCGGCAGAGGTCAGCGTGACGTTGCACCACTCTAAGGTGCGCCGTGCGTTCTCTCGGGGAAGTTGTCCCTGGATCACGGGACCCTGGCAGTGGCGGGCTGCACAGGCTCCCGGGAGGGGAGGTGTGGAGAGTGACCTGTGCTCACTCACAGGCTTCTTGGTGGCGGCAGCAGCAGCCCTAGCGTCCCACGCCCGTCTCTGGAGTCCACGCTGAGCCTCGGCTCGTGCCCGTCTCTGGAGCTCCTTTAAGGGGCCCTCTGAATCCCCGCTCCTCGTGCACCAGGAAACAAAGAGGTAAGAAGTCTCTTGCCTCTTCGGCAGCTCCAGACCTTTTCCCAGACTCCCTCCCGGCCAGCCGTGGCGCACTAGCCCCCTTCAGGCTGTGTTCACTCCGCCAACCCCAGTCCTCTCCCTGGGATCCGACCGAAGCCCGAGCCTCAGCTCCCAGCCCCGCCTACTCCGGCGGCCGAGCAGACAAGCCTCTCGGGCTGGTGAGTGCCAGTCAGCACCGATCCTCCGATCCTCCGTGCGGGAATCTCTCTGCTTTGCCCTCTGCACCCCTGTTGCTGCGCTCTCCTCTGCGGCTCCGAAGCTTCCCCCCTCCGCCACCCGCAGTCTCCGCCCGCGAAGGGGCTCCTAGTGTGTGGAAACCTTTCCTCCTTCACGGCTCCCTCCCACTGGTGCAGGTCCCGTCCCTATCCTTTTGTCTCTGTTTATTCTTGTTTCTTTTGCCCTACCCAGGTACGTGGGGAGTTTCTTGCCTTTTGGGAAATCTGAGGTCCTCTGCCAGCGTTCAGTAGGTGTTCTGTAGGAGTTGTTCCACATGTAGATGTATTTCTGATGTGTTTGTGGGGAGGAAGGTGATCTCTGTGTCTTACTCTTCCACCATCTTGAAGCTCCTCCTCCCCCAAGTGTTTTTACAGAAAGCCTTTATTAACAGTGGTATCCCGAATGCTTCACTGTTTTCTTATATTGTTTTGTTTTTGTTTTTGTTTTGCAATCTGAAAAGGCCAATCCATATTCGAGTAGGTAACTTGAAACCAGTGTTTTCAGACAAGACAAAATGACGAGAAACAGTAAGAAACATGAAAGGGAGGGACAGAGTCTGAGTTGTGCCTCATTGTGGTTGCAGTGAGGATAATTGTTTAGAAAGGAGTTGGAGTGGAAGGAAGGAAGCAATGAAGTGAAGAACGTGAGAAGAGTTGAGAGCTTGTGAAGGCAGCTTGAAGATAGGTGCATTAAGTCCAGTGGAAAATGGTGGCGTCCTTGACTAGGGGATTTGAGAAGGCAAAAGGGAAGCAGCCAGTTTGCAGAGGTGTTGTCACGGGATTTTGTGACTGATTGGAAGTGTGTGATGGGGAAGAGGAAGCACCCACGGACGACTCCTAGAATTGAGACTCTTGGGCTCTTTTGTGAGTTTCTAACCTCATAACCACAATTTCTTGTCCATATTCCAGTTACTCAATTTTTGTTATTATCTGATTACTTTTAATATCTAATAATTCTAGACTTTCAATGACACAAATATCTTCAACTAGTAGTAGTAGGAAAAACTGTAGGAAATCAAATTACATAGAAATTTTAAAAAATTTGCTGTCCTTTTGTGGGAAATGGAATACTATATAAGTGGAAGTATGTTGCTGGGTATCCTTTTGAATTCCTTTTGCTCTGTGAGTCTTAGAACATCATGTTTCTGAGTCACTGGGCTACAGCAGATCTGACTGTGAGATATAGTTTACGCTGAGGGGTGGAGGGTGGGCATGCCAAATAGTTGGAAAAAATACTATCTCTCCTGAGAAGCACCCAATCAAGATGATAATTTGGAACTCAAATACAAATTGTTAAAAATATTGACAAAATAGCTCTATAATCTCATATGGAATTTATCTTTGTTTAATAATTTTGTTCAGATAAACTTGTCAAGTATAAAATAGATACTTACCCGAGGTATCTTTTTCTGTGAGACAGTGAAATACTTAGAAAAGGAGACTACATATAATTTGAAAATGTAGGCAGAACCGTATTTGTGGTTTTAATCTCCTACTCCAAATGATTTCTTCTCCAAAATTGATTTTGATCTCTAACATACTTCTAAGCAATACAAGTATTAGGTGAGGAATGTAGAGGAGGGACATCATCATATTTTGGGAAATTTTATGAGAATTCAATAGTTTTTTTAGGTATACTTCAAAAATAATGTGTGGTGTGGAGAGCTGATTAAGCAATTATTGGACATACTACAGGTCTGACACAAATGCATTAATGCTATTATTAATATTACAGTCTATGAATATATCCTAATGCTAATACATATGTTCTAACATGAAATCAAAATCTGAAACTAATTCAGAATAGCTTTATGCACTAACAACATGTTCCTTAATCAAAGACTATACTGCTTGATAGAAAACATTTTTATATATTTTAAGCTAAAAATATGAAACGAAAGGAGGAATACAAAATAAATTCTATGTAGGGATATTCATCTATATTTAAAGAGTTTAACAAGTTTGGTGCATGCATTTTAGCAGAGGAAAGGACAACTTGACCTCTGCTAGTTAGAACAAAGGCTGGCATTGTGAGATTTACTCTTCTGGCGTTTATATTCTATTGACCTGAAAAGTTTGATAATCTCATTAAAATTGGGAGATTAGAAAATCAGAAAAAATATGAGGATGGTAGCAATGTTAAACTAGTAGGACCCAAGGAGTTCACATGTTTTAATAACTTTATTTTTTTCATTGGAGGAAGTAACTTGTAGTTATTTGCCATTCAGAGTATTTTTAAGTGCAAGATAGTGCTTTGGACCATCTTATTGGGTTGGTAAGATACAAATACGAAACTTTATCAGAAAAGTAAAACGCTTATTAAAAATTAGATAACTCATAATGGAAGAGCTACTATTAGAAGGATCTCAGTCTTCAGGTTCACTATTAAATCTACTCCAGAACTGTAATGGTGGTGGTGACCACAATGTCCATGTATTAGATAATAAGCTCTTTTTTAAAAAAAATGAATGAATGAATGAATGAATGAATTTTGGGCTGTGTTGTGTCTTCGTTGCTGTGCATGGGCTTTCTCTAGTTGCGGCGAGCGGGGGCTGTTCTTTGTTGCAGTGCCTGGGCTTCTCATTGCGGTGGCTTCTCTTGTTGTGGAGTGTGGACTCTCGGCACGTGGGCTTCAGTAGTTGCGGCTCGCGAGCTCAAGAGTGCAGGCCCAGTAGTTGTGGCACATGGGCTTACTTGCTCTGCGGCATGTGGGATCTTCCCGGACCAGGACTCGAACATGTGTCCCCTGCAATGGCAGGTGGATTGCTAACCACTGCACCACCAGGGAAGTCCCAGGTAATAAGCTCTTGTTCATATTGTCACTTACAATACTTAACACCACCCCAAGAGACGGCTGCTGCTGTCCCTATCACATTACAAGAAGCAAAAGGAAGGAATTGATGCAACTCCTTCAAAATTTTTTCTTTTTAAAATTTATATGCTCTGAGGAAACTTTCAACATTTCTTATGTGTATTTAGGTAAACTGAAGCCCATATTTTATATTTTATAGAGCTCTATGACAATCACTCTTGATTGTTCTTTAGCTCACTTTATCGAAGCTTGCATTGAGACATATCTATGTAATTAACAGTTGAGGAAGGAAGGTGCCTAATCAGATAACACTGCATGAGAATAACATGTTAAAATATAACAAGTGGACCACTTTAATACTTCTCAACTACATTTAGGATTAGGCAGTCCAATTAATTTTGATCCATTTGATGCTGTTCTCTTCATTCTGGGTGAATTTTATTCTTATAATGTTACTTGTTATCACTATATTTAACATAGAGGAGGGCCTTGCAGGAGGGTTTTCACTTCTAAGCCTTTGTCTCTGAGTGGTTTCAAAATGATAAATTTGTGGCTTGGGGGTGGTGTTATAATAAAAGAGGGGAGAACACAACAAAACAAACAAAACAAAACCAACTTCACAAACAGCAGTGTGGTTTAATGACAGCCACACGTATTAATAAAAGGTCTCACAAGTTTGATGCATAAAATTTAGCCACAGAAAAGACAAGAAACAGCTTCTACTAGCCGGAACAAAGGCTGACATTGTACGATTTCAGTGGCATAATATGCGGGCTTCAAATAAGAGTTCTGGTCAGTGGGACATAAAGGAAGTGCTTCATTAGCTATCATAGTGCATACCTCCCAGGCCTGTACCATGGGGCAGCACGCAGCAAGGGCATGGGCGCAAAGAATGAGCTATTCACTCAGGTTTCATAATCTTGCTCTGTTTCAGCCTCCTGGGTTGACAGCTTTCAAGTTAAGCATGGAAGGCTCTAAAGAAACAGTCCTACATTCTTCAGTGATAGAGTTTGTTTTTGGAAAATGCCTATCTAAAATAAGGAGATAAAATAAGTTAAGCCTGTGAGCTCAATTTATGGAATTAGATGTCTTTCCAGAACACAGTGATATTTTTATGATTACTTTGAAGACTTCAATAAAATACTTCTACAGAAAGATTGGTCTCAGATGAAATTATTTGCAATTTCTGTCATTCAACCCTATGCAATCATATGAATATTCATTGTACAGTGAAAGCTGACTTTGTGAGTAGGAAAATTACAGTAACATGCTTTACAAAGATATTGAGTAGAAGAAAAATAATTCTATGCAGTAATTTTCAGGAAAACCACTGTGAATTTTAACCTTTTTCTCCAATCATCTAGAGCCACAGACCTCTGTCCCTCAAGGAAAACACAAAACTATTTAACTCAAATTCAAATCAATGGCAAAATTTCTGAATTCATTTCATACATCCTCTGTGCTTTGAAGAGAAATACATTATATTTAGGTTCAAATTTATATTGATTTGCTAGATGCCAAAGTCAATCTGAAATAGTATTGCTGGAAGGCTCAGGAACCTAACTGCATAAAATTGCATAAAGATGCTGAGAACAGCTCTGAAGTTAAACTACAATGAAGGGGAAATAAATAAGGCTAGGAAACCTATATAATGTGTTGTTAACATAGAATTTTTAAAACAAAATGGCAAAAGATATCATACAATTCAAATTCACACTTAACATTTTTTCTTGTGAAGAATATCACCATTGATGCCCTTAAATATATTGAAGATATTTATTTCTAAAATAACTGAGTTATTTATGACCTACACTTCTTTGGAATTTTATCAGATACTCAGATGAAGCAGTGGGAAGTCATTGTTTAATGCCTACAAACATTAAAAATCCTGAAATACACCAATCAAAATATCTTTTAAAAAACTGCATAAAATTAAAAATTTAAATTTTACTTATTTTCCAATAAGAACAATAATTTCTAACAAAATACTAGATGTAAACAATCTACAGGCTGGTCAGTCAAGTTCGTGATAGTGGCAGAACTGTAATTTGCACTCATAAAGGCTCCCATGGGTCATCATCTAAAACAAATATGCTTAATTTACAGAGAAATAAAGTGATACTTACTGTAATGTAGCTCTAGGTACACCTATAAGGCAGTTTGTCTTAAGTCCCTGTACTTAACAATTCTATTTTTCTCACATAGCAAATCAGAAGCAGTTTTATACTAAACATCTATCCCAGAGGCAGACTGTCCAATTAGCCCTTGATCTGGTTTTCATATAAATCACCTGTTATAGGTTGAATTATCTCCCCCACCCCCAAGTTCTTATGTTGAAGTCCTAACCCCTCAGTACCCCAGAATGAGACTTTGTTTGGAGATAGGGTGTTTACAGAGGTGATCAAGTTAAAATGAGGTCATTAGGGTAGGACACCAATATGGCTGATGTCTTTCTGAAAAGGTGAAATTTGGACACAGAGACATGCAGACAGGGAGGATGCTATATGATCATGAAGATGGCCAGCTACTAGTCAAGGAGAGAGGCCTGGAATATATCCTTCCTTCACAGCTCTCAGCATCATGGGGAGGTTGAGGGGATGACTATCAGTGAGATAGCACAAGGGGATTCTGTATCCTGATTTTGGTGTTGGTTACATGAATCTATAAATGTGTTAAAATTCATAGAACTGTACAGCAAAAAACAAGCCAATTAAAAAAATAAAATAAATAACCTTAATAAAATAAAAACCTACTCTAAAGCTAAACTAGCAAGCTATAAAATAAAAATGTTGAAATCTGTAGCATTCTAATACACAAATAATAACCAGTTAGAAAATATAGTAGACGAAACAATGTATGTTACAGTCAATAAAAGAAAATGTATAAAATAAAACAAAATAAAATACATAAACTTAAAAAGAAAGGGACAAAACCTAAATGAAGAAAAATACCTAAAATATGCCAAAATACCCTTGAAGACATGAAAAGATATACCATATTTCTGGATAGGAAGACCCAATTTTTAAAAATCCCCAATGTTTATAAGTTCACTGCAGTTCAATAAAATAACCATATGTTCTTTTCTTTTATCCTGGAGCAAGACAAGTTGGTTAGAAAGTTCATTTGGAAAAATAAACAAGAACTTCCAAGAAGTTCTTGCAAATAGAGGAGAGGGCTCTGGCCTTATGAGAGGTTAAAACCCTATAGAGCCCATTAAAACAGTATGGTTTGGTATGTGAATAGAAAAACAGACCAATGTACTAGAGTTGAAAGTCCAGAAAAAAAAAAACCCTAAGTGCATATGGGAATTTATGTTAAAGGCAGCACCTAAAGACAGTGGGGTAACAAAGAACATTTTAGTAAGTATTGTTGGGCTCACTGGATAGCCATATGGAAAAATATAAAATTAAACTCATTCTTCATACTGTAGTAGAGAAGAAACCATAAAAGAATCAGAGTTTTAAAGCAAGGGAATAAAAAGAATCACAAGTACAGTAAGAAAACAAGAGTGAGTTTCTTTATAACATGGGTGTAGGGAAAATTTTTCTAAATGTGACAAAGAATCCAAGAACAATAAGGAAAATGATTTATAAATTTGCTCTATGAAATTAAAAATCAAAGTTTTGCATGGCAAACAGCATAAGCAAATAAAAAGACAAACTGGGAAAATCATGTAGAACTTATGTCACAGAAAAATAAATAATATTTTCATATTAAAGTGCTTTTTAAAAATTGAGAAGAATAAAACAAGAACCTTATGGAAAATGGGTAAAATAAGTGAATAGACAGTACACATAAAAAGAAATGTAGGGGGCTTCCCTGGTGGCGCAGTGGTTGAGAGTCCGCCTGCTGATGCAAGGGACACAGGTTCGTGCCCCGGTCCGGGAAGATCCCACATACTGCGGAGCAGCTAGGCCCATGAGCCATGGCCGCTGAGCCTGCGCGTCCGGAGCCTGTGCCTCCTCAACGGGAGAGGCCACAACAGTGAGAGGCAAAAAAAAAATTAAAAGAAATGTAGATGTCCCTTATGAAATGGTGTTTAATTTTACTTAAAATAAGAGGAATCCAATTTAAAATTACACCGAGATACCATTTCTCTTCCATAAGCATCACAAAAATTTATAAATTTGAGCACATCTCCTGTTGGCTAGGCTCTTGGAAAGAGCTCCTCTCAACGCATTTGCTGGCGGGAATGCAAAATGTACACCCCCTATAGGGAGGAATTTGGAAATACTTGGAAAAGCTACATATACCTTTATCCTTTGATCCAGTAATCTCGGTCCTAGGAATCTTGTTTGAGATACACCTCCAAAAATATGAAGAAAAATTTGATTTCTCATAATCACAAAAAGCCCATCAAAATGTGGGAACGACTGTGGGAAAAAACATTCTCACAATGGAATACCATGCAGTCATAGAGAGATGTCTATAGGTTGATGTGAAGTGATATCCAGAGTATATTTTTAAGAGAAGAAACAAAAAAGATGTGAAGCAACATGTAGAATATGCTGAACATGTAGATATACATATATAATTTTTTTGGTAAGAAAGGGGATTCAGATATATATTGATTTATATTTTCAAAAAGAAACTTGTAAGGATAAATCAAAAACTTTAAAATAATGATGTTCTATAAAAAAATAAAATAAAAAATAAAATAAAATAATGATGTTCTATAGGGAATATAACTATAAATAGAGAAGAAAGTTCTGCCTGCTCCATTTTTTTCTTTTTAGTTTTTTAAATTGTGTAAGAGACATGAGAACAGTATCAGCCAAATGCAGTGAATGGACCTTGTTTGGATTCTGATTCAAACACTGCAACTCGCAAAACGGATTTTCGAGACAACCAGAAAGATCTGAATACAGAATAATTATTAGGTGATATTAAGGAATTATTATTATGTTTTAGATGTGGTAATCATAACAATATGGTTATGTTTTTAAAAAGGCCTTACCTACTAGAGATATAAACTGAAGTATTATGGACAAAATACTATTGTATCTTGTATTTTTAAATACTGCAGGAGGGAGGGGGTAAAAAGTGAGGAGGGGGATAGATATCTCAAAAGCCTTAACGTTAAACATACCTTTTTGACCTATCAATTATAATTTCTAGAATTTATCCTAAATATATAGTTATGAATGTGTATAGAGATTTAGCTAGAGAAATGCTTATTCCAATAATTTTTAGGAGCAAAAACCTAGAAATGCCTTGTGTTAAAATAATTTTATTAGTTAAATAAATCAAATAAAGCAATACCACCTTTAAAATTATGTTGGAAAAGAATTTTTATAAATTGAATGGAAAAGTGTTCATGTTATTGCTAATGAAGAAAAGAGTTCATAAAACCATAATCCAATATAATCTAGGTTTTATTAAGAAAAAATTATTCAAGGAAAAATGTTAAAATGTTTTGTAAGTGTTTATAGTGACTATCTTCAGGAGGTCAGAATTCAGGTAACTTTTACTTAAAATCAATATTTGTAGCTTATCTTTATCTTTTAAACTACCTATAATAATAAACATATGTTATCTTTGCAAAACAATAGCTATTAAAGTAAAACACAGCTCTTCATAAGGCAATTCATCAATTTCAGAAATATAACAAAACTGAAGACACAGGAAAAAAGAATGTGAAGACTGAGATATTTGTCTGGTATAACATTTTTCAAATATGAAGAACAGCCACTGCACAGTAAATGGAAATCGTTTTTTATCATGAATGATGTAAGATTCCTTACTCCACAAAGATTGCTTCTCACAGTGAGATTTCTGATACATTCAACTTAGACCCTTAGGAGAGGAAATAATTTTTCATTTGCTTGTTCACAGAACCAAGCACAGTGCTGTGTAGTTTATGTAGAGGGCCGGTTATTTTTAAAGGATCTGTCAAGTTAATTTCCCTAATTCATAAACTAGATTCCCTCTTGGTACTCTATCCACCACAACGGCTTTGGGAAAGGGTACAGACCAAATGCCACCTTGGCAAGGAGGCCACTGTGATCCCTCAGAGGAGAAGTGCTTGCCTGGCAGGAAGAAGCTGAAAGTTTGCCTTTCTCCCTCCAAGGAAAGAGAAATGAGAGAGGGCGGGGGAATCCGATAGGAAGGCTAATATGTTTTGACCTCCTGTCTCTGGGGTTAAGCCCCGTAGCTGCAAAGCATATTTGATTGTTGAGGAAAAGCTGGAAGGAGAGCTTTTGCCCTGCTCCCCATTAAGAACGATGGAGAGAAGAGACAGTGATAGCAGGACAATAAAAATAGTGCCGTGGCTGCTTAGGCCTGATTTGTCTCTTTCCCTCCTATGACTTTCCGCATCCACCCAGGCAACTTTCAGCCAAAATGTGGTTTCTAAAGGACCCCAGCATTCCAGTCAGCCCCTAAGAGATGTCAAGATGCTTGAGATTTCTGGAGGAGAGGCTGGCCACAGGAAGTCGCCTGAGTGATGACCAGGTTGCAAGGGTTCTAGGCTATGCTGTGTGTACCAGACCCCATTCCCCTTTTCCTCTATCACGTCTCAGCAGGCCTTTGAAAGAAATGTACCTGTGGGTGTCAAGATACAGGTAAGAGAGCTGGGAGAGGGTTTGACAAGTTCCAGTAGCCTAGGATTGTGTCAGGATCCTGGAAGGAACCAGACTAACTGTGCCTTGGTGGAAAACAACACACATCCAGGGACCACCTGCACCATGCCGTGGAGACCAACAAAAAGATTTGCACAAAGTTAAGGCCCCCTACACCAACTGCCCCCAAATAATAAAGTTTTCCTTTCTACAAAGCACTGTCTTGGGAAGGAGGAGAGGGAAGGAAGGAATAGCTCTGTTAGAGAGTCATATTAAGTCATATGACTGAAGATATGACAAAATGAGACTGACTAACATGGGAATACCTGGGATATCCTTAGTTATCAGGTTAATGGTTTTCCATAGCTACTAAAATGAGTGAGAACTTGTAAAGAAGATTACATTAATAACAGAAAATTAAAATGCAGCATGTTCTTGGCACATTTGGATGCTGATTGGATAATTCTTTTTTATAATTTTTTTTTAGTTTTAGTTAAGTTTAGTTTTAGATAATTTCAGTTTTGCAAAACACTATTCTGAACTTCATAGATATTTGCTAAATAAAGAAGCAATTATGGGCTTCCCTGGTGGCGCAGTGGTTGAGAGTCCACCTGCCGATGCAGGGGACACGGGTTCATGCCCCGGTGTGGGAAGATCCCACATGCCGCGGAGCGGCTGGGCCCATGAGCCATGGCCGCTGAGCCTGCGCGTCCGGAGCCTGTGCTCCGCAAGGGGAGAGGCCACAACAGTGAGAGGCCCACATACCGCAAAAAAAAAAAAAAAAAAGAAGCGATTATATAACAAAGTTATTGAAATACTGAAATATTTCTATGAATTTTCTGGGACAGCTATAAATGTTTCCTGTTAATTCCTCGATCTTTCTTTTCCTGATAAAAACAAAAAAATGTTTAAAATGACATACTACTTTTTTTTTTTTCCTGCAAAGCTTGATAAAATCTTTCAGTATAGTGAGTAGGAGTGACTTGTATCTATTGGGATAGTAAAAAGATTTTAGATAAGATGGAAAGTTGAAATTCCCTACTCCCTTTTCCCCTTTATATATTCCTGGTTTTTGTTTTTTTCTCTCACTTGAAACATCTAAAGTAAAAAAATTAGTTTAAGACCACACACTTGTTCACAATTCTCTTAAGGATTTCTAAGTAATATGGAATATATATATGTATATATATATATATATTTTTGCCAGTACTGCTTAAGGAATGTTCTGAGATTTTCTTTTCACATATATATCACTGACAATTCTCATATACAAGGAAGAGAATAGGCAAATATTATTTATATTTCACATATAGAAAACTGACAACAAGAGTGTGGATTTTAAGTAGTGTCACCTTTAAGCTTTATTCTGTGATAGAGTTGAAAAGTAAAGAGAATAGGTTTATACAAAGAGTAATAGTTTCTGTGTTTAAAATCAAACTGACTTCTGTCTTCATGAGTCATTTTTGATAATGATTAGTACTGTTGAGCTATTTTACTTCCTTAGATAATACACATATTAGAATGTTGAAGAGTTTACTGGGTCCAGCTGGTTATTACAAAGAAATTGGTTAATTTAGCAAATTTACTTGCTTCTAGGATAAAGTTATTTTTACAAAATCGAGGTATTTATAACAGTATATTTAAAAAATTTAAAAGACAGATTACTCCAGATATTTAGCATATTACTAGATATGAATATACTTTAAAGCACAGCTTCCTTGCTCAATGTTTTGGGGAAAATGTGTGCTATAGTGAATTGTGTGTAAATATGAATGTGTAAATATTTCAGGGAATGAGGGATACTTTTGAAACAAAAATGAAAATCTTTAACCTTGAACTGGAAATTAATTGGAATTAACCACAAATTACCTATTACCTCTTTTTAAAGATTAATATTATAGAATAAAATATGATTTGGGTGGAATAAATGAAGTTGGAATCTCTTCAATATGAAGCTGGCTCATATTTGAGAGATGCTTTTCGAACATTTAGGACTTTTGACTCTTTGCCAAAGTGAGCACTTTGGGAATAACATTAAATATATCTGGCTAGACTCGAATAACACCCCCCCACCGCTACTACCACCCCCCCACACACACACAGAAGGAAATGAGCAAGGAAACCCATTGTCTTGAAATTATCTCAGATATTTACTAAGAGCTAGACTCAGATATTTATTAAGATCTAGAGAAAGTCAACCTTCAGAGTTAACATTTTATAATTTCTGAGAATAGTTAATAAAACTCTACCATATTTTTAAAAAGCCTGTTGTAAAAGGATGTATTATGAGTAGCAGCCTAATTTGGGGGGTTCAGGAAGAGGAAAAGACTAAAGTTCCTTGAGCTTGTAGTACTTATTCCACAAGATCCAGGCGCGGACCTGTGTAAGGTAATACTTACTTCTGTTTCCATAACCATTCAACACATTTACTCAGCAGAGATTTATCGAGCACCTTCTATGTATCAGGTACCTGCTGACTGCTGGATAACACTGACAGGATTTATGCTTTCACCGGGTTTTTAATCTGGGGGCGATGTGGAAGGCATTCTCAAATATGCATAAAACACAGTTGCAAACCCGGAAAGAAAGGCTGTGCTGTAAAGTGTTTGGGGGCAGGGATGGGGCAGGGGTGGGTATGAAGCACTTCCTGAAAAAATGGGACTTGAAAGAGGAGCAGTAATTAACCTTACGAAGAGGGAAGAGGAGTGTTGAAGTGCCATTCAGAGAGGCACTGCCTGAACAAAGACCTGAGGAACTGTGACTGGGAAAACTGCAAAGTGTTCCAAAATGCTACAGCACAAAAAGCTGTGCAAGATGAGGCTGGAGAAATAATACGTAGGAGCCGTGCCATTCAGGAGTCTTACCGGGTGGTTTCAGAATTTCGAATTTTATCCTAAGACGCGGTTTACGATTAGATGATCTCTTGGCTGTCTGACTGGCAGATACGTTTTGTTTGTGTTTTTTGGCCAGCCGGATGTTTTTTTGTTTGGGTTTTTTTTTTTTTTTTTGAAGGCGAGGAGTGCATTCTCAGATTAGTCAGAGGCCGCCTTTCCCTGTTGCCCTCACACACATGTACAATTTTTTGACCCCTGGGGAAGGGGAGTTTGCAACTTTTTCTGGAGGATTATTAGATTTTGTACTAAAATAGCACTAAAGAGAAGACTCCGGAGAGCGAACGGAGAGGGCGGCGCCGACAACCCAACAGGAACAATGCAGGCAGAGTCTGCTCTGGGGAGGGCAGGGAAGGGAGGAGCGAGGCGCCTCAGCGACCTACTGCGCATGACCGCCCCTGGTTGCCAAGGCAGCGGGAAGGCGTTGCCCGGAAGCGTTTCCTTACGGAACGGTCAGCTCCAAAACCCATCCCCCAGGGGCTCAGGACTGACTAGTTCGTGAGGCAATCTTGACCACCGCAAAGCAGATGAGGAGCAGAGCCTGACGCAATGTGATGGGCATCCGCCTAGAAGCCCGAGGATTCAGAGAAGCAGGGAAAATTGACACAGATAGACATCGGGACTATGGCAGACTTTTCTAAGGAGACCTTTGAGTCCTTTACTGATGAGGTACAGAGTTCCAGTTCATTCAGTTCCTCTGGAGGACTGCAGCCCTGGTCCTATGCCTCTGGGAGTAAATCCGAGAGTGGAACGCCGACTCCACGCTTGCAATATGGAGACAACCAATCTGAGTTTTCACACTTCAAAAATAATGAAAAGAAGTTGAGCAGAAAATGGATCAACAACCTCAAGGGCATGGAAATGAACTCTGGCCAGTACCAACCAGACACTAAACTTGAAACAGAAATCACTCAGGCATCCCTTGAAGAATTGAATGCCCTGCAGTCTTTCTGCACCGTTAAGATAAACCTAATCCATCATAGTGCGAACTCTAAGGGGAAAAAGAGCAGCAGACATAAAAAGCTGCAGCTTGGATCGGATGCAGAGGCTCCAGAGGTAGATCCCTTAAACTGTACTGTCCCCGATGAGCTTTTGAACAGAATCTATTTTAAAAACATGAGGACAACACCCAAAGAGGTGGTAACAGCTAAGCAACATATTTCTTCTCGGTGTCCCAACTGTAACAGGAAAAGAGCAGAACTGGCCCAGTCTGCCTTCCTGAAACGGAAGAAGACTTTACTGGAGTCACTTCTACTCCAAGAGAAAATAGATGAACATCTTCATATGAAAGACTTTCTTACCCTTATTGGAGAAGCACATCAGAGCCTTCCCAGGCTTTCCGATGACCCCAGAATAATCTGGGAAAGACTGAAGGAGAAGAGTCAAACTGATTACTCTGGTTTTGAAAGGTCAGATATAAAGCAGGAGATGTAGCAGAATGGAAATAGTGCTTGTCGTCACCTTTTTGTCCGCCAATTTTCAAACCTCTTACTCTTAACTAAACAAGGGATGGTGTTTATTAATGATAATGTGTAATGTGGATAAATGTTTTGTTGTGTATTTGAATAATTATCATTTCTGTAATATCGCGAGACCCTGAGCCAACAGTCAGCTCACAGTAGTCCTAGCGGCAGAGAGTGTGGTGAGAGGTGAGAGGCGGTTGCAGGGCCTGCGACAGGCTGAGGGCCGGGTCCGCAGAGCCCCAGAGCCCTCACCGCAGCCGCCCGCTAGCCAGGCCCAGACCTTGAAGCAGCGAAGCAGCAGCGAACCCCTCCCCCACCCCAGCGTCTACAACCTAATGGCGGCGGGCGGTCTCTCTGGGTCGCAGTCCGTGGAGGCCTCAGCAAATGGAGTATATGGACACTGCCGTTGAGGTAACAGCTTCAACCCGCTTCAGTCTCTCCATTCAAGTTTCAAAAGTTGGTGCAGCTTAGATCAGTTGTCTCCCCCTAGGAAGTGGCCAGAGGCCAGGGTTAAGTTGCACGGATATTGCACGTCATTAGTTCAGGTCCGCCTCCGTGGTTGGGCTCTTCTCAAAGAAGGGCAATTGCTGTGAGCTGGGGATTCACCTGATGGGCATTTGCTACAACACGTATTCCTGTCGATTGTATACAAATGATTCTCTCCAGGTTAAATGAAAAGCCTGAGGGCCGGCTGGGTCCTGGCCGCCTGGCTCCCTCATTGATGATGGCTGGGCAGCGTCTGGGCACCTGGCCCTGAGGGCGCTGCCAGCTGAGGTCTGCCCCCTCACCCAGGCCTGGGCGCTGGTGGGAGGACCCAGACTGGGTGCTGGATGAAAGCTACTGGGCAGGGTAACTGGCCCGCGCAGGGACCCCCTCCTGTAAGCCAGGGTCTGGACCTCAGAGGGTGAAAGTTGAGCCTTGGGACCTTGCCCTTTCTTGTCAGAACAGAGAATAACGTTTGTTTCGATGGAGGTTTATAAGAACACCGTGACCTGGCCTCAAGAACAAAGAACACCAAGAAGTTTGTAACAACTAACCATGCCCCTCCCTATAAAAGGGCTATAAAAGGGCTTTGCTGAAAGCTTTCCAGGCGTCCAGGGTTTTTAAGGCATGAGCCACCAGTCTCCTTGCATGGCCCTGCAATAAACCTTTCTCTGCTCCAAACTCCGACGTTTTGGTATTGTTTGGACGCAGTGTGTGCTGGGCACTCGGACTTGCGTTCGATAATATTTCTACAGGTACTCTGGAAACTTAAGAGTTTACTGTGCTTCCTTCACAGATCTGGGGACTAAAGACTTTCCACTCAGTATTTTTTCAGATTCTAGAGGGCAACATTTTATAGTTGGAATAGTTACAAAGTTTTTATAACAATCCAGGAGAGAGATGCTGGCAATTTGGACTAGGGTTTCGACAGTACAGATAGAAATAGAGATCTAAGAAATACTTAGAAGGTAATAAATGACATTCTTTGGTGAAGAAATGGATATGGGGGTTTAATAAAAGGTAAATGTTAAGAATGTTACTAAGTTTCTGACTTGTGCATTTGGATGAATGATAATTCATTAAGATAGGAGCATTGGAAGAGGATGATGTTTGATTAAGAGGGTGATTATTTGGACATGGTTAGTTTGAGGAATATTTGAGACATTCATACTGAGAGGTTGAGAAACATTTGGTTATTTGTGCTTGCGATCTGGAGGAAAGGTCCTGAGGGGGTGGGGATCACTGGCATATATGTCATAGATGTGGTGAGCTCTTCTAGAAGAAAGGAGAATGACAGGAGAAGAAGGGCTATGACCAACTCCTGAGAACTTCTACCCACCAATTAATGGCTGAGTAGAGGAGAATAAGACAGCAAAGGAGGTTGAGAAGAAGTCATCATAGAAGGATAAAGGAAACCAGGAAAGAGTCGTGTCAGAGAGACCAAAGAAAGAGAACATTTCAAGAAGGATGGGTTGTCTAAGCATGCCAATGCAACAGAGGTCTCAGGAGATGATTTAGTCATGTGTTGGCTTCTTTGACTTAACAACAGCAGCTTCATTCATAAAAATTGGGCTAACTGACAGTAGATTGCAGAATAAATGTAAGCTAAGGAAATGAGGAATATGGGTATAGACTTCGTGAAGTTTAGCTATGGAGGGAAAGCAGGAGAGGTAATTTTTCTATATGTCTAACACTTAAGCTATCACAGTCAAAAATTTGTAAAAATCAGCAAAAAAAATAGCCTTTGTATCAGCAAAAAATAACCTTTGTATCATGTCAGTATTACTCTTTGCCTTTAGACCTTCATTTATGTATTAAGATACTCTTTTTTTCCCATAAAATTTAGTGTATTTTCTTAGTCATTCCTAAATAAAATGGGAAATAAAATCATTACCATTTTCACAGTAACTTTTTATTGAAATTCATGTTACATCTTGCTTTATCTTTGCCATCTTAATATATTCACATTTCTCATAATCAAAATGCTGAATAATTTCCCCATTAAGGGTCATAGTTCACCCTTAAGTCAACTAAGTCTTCCAGTCCATGCACAAGAGATTTTTAGAATTTGTTTAGGTCTTCTTTAATTTTGAAAAAAATGTTTCATAGTCTTCAGCATACAAGTTGTGTGCCTCTTTTATTGAATTTATTCCTAAGTATTTTACTCCATTGTTTGCTATTGTAAGTGAATTTTTTCCAATCCAGTTTCTTTTTGGATGTTCATTGCTAGTGCATAGAAATACAACTGATTTTTGCCTGTTGATTTTGTATCCTGAAACTGCTGCTGAATTCATTGATTTGCACTAACAGTTTTAAAAAATGGATTCTGTAGGATTTTATAGCTAGAAGATTATGTCATTTGCAAACAGAGATAATTTTACTTCTTGCTTTTGATTTGGATACTGTTTTTTTCTTCTTGCCTAATTGCCCTGGCTCTAACTTCCAGTACTATAATGAATAGAAGTGGTGACGTGGGCATTTTGTCTTGTTCCTGATTTTAGGGGAAGAGCTTTCAGACTTTCACCATTGAGTATGTTAGTTGTGGGTTTTCCATAAATGGTCTTTTTCATTTTGAGGAAGTTCCCTTCTATTCTTAGTTTATTGAATGTTCTTATTTCATTAAAGGGTGTTTCATCAGTTGAGATGATCGTGTGGTTTGATGTACTCTTTAACCCAGTCTAAAGCCTCACCTTCTTTGGACTTAGCCCATAACCATGAAACATTGACTAATCAGAATTAAAGGCTGTAGTCTGTATGCTAAGTCACAAATATAAATTCATATTATAACACTTGTGTCTTAATAATCTTTTCTTTCTTACTTGATTGTGAGCAACTGGAGGATAGAGTTGATACCATCTTACATGATATCCACGGGGGTTAGCACAATGCCTGGCACAGGATGGTGCTCAACAAGTTTCACGGATGAAAGAATAAGTGCGCGTACAAATAATGACATTTAATATGTCTTTTGCATCAAAAGAAGAAAATAATCTTCTAGCATACGTTTTTCTGTCAATGATTTGCCTTTGTGTAGCTGTTTTCTGTAATTTTTCTCTCTCCATGGCTTGGATTCCCTTTTTTTTTCATGTATATACATACTTTTTCTCAGTGACAAAATAGTGGAAAACTTTTTGATAAGATAGCTTTCCCTATGCAGCCAATTAATACAGTATTCATTTAAAAGAATTAATATAAAAATATCTTTCTGGAATTCATATTTTCAGATAGAAAAAACATTTATGTGAATTGTTAATTTTAAAGATAATTCATGACTTTTTGCAATTTTGAAAAGAGGTACAAGTTCTTGATGCTCGAACTTGAAAATAGTGTTTATTGTCTCTGAACAAATTCAAAAGGAATGAATATCCTTTCTCCAGACTCTTTATAGCTGCACCCAAGAGATTACAGTATAGCTGGAAAGCAAAGTCCATCATATCAGATGCTAAGAAACCATTATTTCCCCAATGCACTAAAAATGTATCTGGCAAAAAAAAAAATTGTATCTGGCAACCTGGTACAGGATTATACAAATATGCAATTTATATAACTACAATATATAAATTATATAAATACACATCTATTTAGTTTATGTTTTTTATCTAGATTTTTTATCAAAAAAATTTCTGCACCAAGAAACAAATCTATGCATTTAACGAGTGTTAGAAAAATGAAATCCTTGGAACAGAACTAAGTGATGTGTCAGGCTGAGAGAAAGAAAATTCAGTCCTGAACATCTGAGTCATTCAGATTCCAATCTCAGAACTGTTTAGGAATGTTTGGGACACCCAGCTCTGAATACCTCCAATTTTAAACATGTTAGTTTATTTCATGATGAAGCCTAATATAGTAACTTAGTTTTTTCTGTAGCAGCATAGCTAAACAGGCTGCAAAGAAATAAGAATTGTGGCTCTACATGAGTGTGGGCTCTCCCCCAATTTTTTCTGGACTTGACAAATGAAAAGTACATACACAAATAGTTAACTGTGAAACATAAAAAGAAAAGATAGCTGAATTCTCAGTTGATAATACCCTTTGCAGTAGAGAATTTCAAAATTTTCCAATTTTCAGTAGACTCAAATTACAGTGGAAATTGCAAAATTCTATCAGGGTGGCTCAAATAATTCTAAAGCCTAGTTTTGATGAGCCCACTGTTGAGGTATTAACAGAGGTTTAGGAGAAAGTATGTTGTGGTCATTCCACCCAAAATTTGCTTTGGATGTCAAGATTGATGACCCCACACAAAGCCTGAGAAGGTATGAAAAAGTCTTTTACTCATGTAATGAGAGCTTCTAGGGGGCACAGGGCAAGCTCCCAAGCTGATCTAAAAATGGCTAGAAAGAGAGGAAAGAGGACTGGTTTGCCTTTTATTATGATTAGGGAGGGGGGCTGAGGTAAGGATTCCCATCTGTGGGCTGGGCTTACATGGTGTGAACTTCCTGCCAGTACCAGAGGGACACCTGGGCTTTCTTATTCAGCTAGTCCAAAGGTGGAGCAGGAGGATGGGCCTTGGAAGTTTCTGACTGTCAAACATCAAAAATGGAATCAGACTCTTTATTACAGGTCATCTCTGATGTTTGATGATAAAAACGTCACATTTCATTTAATTAAATGTTATCTTGCTTGAGTATGCCATAAGGGAGCTCTGTGAGGCTTGTAGCCTGAGACTGACAAGGATGGGGAAAGTTCCACTGAACACCTTGTTCAAGAGCCCAGCATTGGATATTTTTAGAAGTGAAATGGTCACCCTTAACAACATCTGGAATGCCAAAGTAGATAAAGTGAGGCCAGTATTGTGGCTTTAATATGACACATTGATTTATATTTTGGGTATCTGTGAGGAAAGAGACTCCCAGAGTTATTTTCCCCAAGGATGGAAGCCTTGGATAAGTAATTGTTGTGGTTACCATTGGTGGAACCAGGTGGCTAGACCATTGGCAATGGCCTGAGAGTCTGTAAACACGCACCAATGGAGCCAGTTATTGGCCAGGGTAAGATGACTGCCTGAGGTTCAGTTAGTTTCGAAGGTGCTTGGATCCCATCCTTTATCAAGGATGTCTGGATTAAGGAATGAAAAGCAGCAGATCTCCAGAAAGCTCCATGATGTGCAGTTTTGATGCTGTCCATAAAGTGTACAAACTCCCATTGCTGTTCACTCATTTGATCCCAAGGGGCTCCCCAAATAGCCAAGGATTCCAGAGAGGAGTGACCTCTTCTGCCACCTAGTCAACTGGCAAGGGACTGAAGACAGAAGAGGCCACCCTTTCCTGCGGGTGAGATACACCAGAGGACCCAGACTTAGCTCTATCCTGTAGGTAACACTTCTGCTTAGCAAGGAGGCCTTGATGGCTGATCTGAGCTTATAGAAGGCTGCCTCCCTGATCCATGGAAAGGTATGGAGCTGCACAGGCTCAGGGCCTGTGAGAATCTCTGTTTCCAGGGCACTCAGTATGCAGTCCCCAGTGGCCGTGCGGCTGAGGAGAGCAGTTTCTCACACCAGAAATCCATGGGCAACTTTTTTTTTGGAAGATTTATTTATTTTTTTAACATCTTTATTGGAATATAATTGTTTTACAATGATGTGTTAGTTTCTCCTGTATAAGAAAGTGAATCAGCTATACGTATACATACATCCCCATATCCCCTCCCTCTTGCGTCTCCCTCCCACCCTCCCTATCCCACCCCTCTAGGTGGGCACAAAGGACTGAGCTGATCTCCCTGTGCTATGTGGCTGCTACCCACTAACTATCTATTTTACGTTTGGTCGTGTATCTATGTCCATGCCACTCTCTCACTTTGTCCCAGCTTACCCTTTCCCCACCCTGTGTCCTCAAGTCCATTTTCTATGTCTGCGTCTTTATTCCTGTCCTGCCCCTAGGTTCTTCAGACCTTTTTTTTTTTTTTAATTCCATATATATGTGTTAGTATACGGTAATTGTTTCTCTCCTTCTTACTTACTTCACTCTGTATGACAGACTCTACGTCCATCCACGTCACTACAAATAACTCAATTTCGTTTCTTTTTATGGCTGAGTAATATTCCATTGTATATATGTGCCACATCTTCTTTATGCATTCATCTGTTGATGGACACTTACATTGCTCCCATGCCCTGGCTATTGTAAATAGAGCTGCAGTGAACATTGTGGTACATGACTATTTTTGAGTTATGGTTTTCTCAGGGTATATGCCCAGTAGTGAGATGGCTGTGTTGTATGATAGTTCTGTTTTTAGTTTTTTAAGGAACATCCATACTGTTCTCCATAGTGGCTGTATCAATTTACATTCCCACCAACAGTGCAAGAGAGTTCCCTTTCTCCACACCCTCTCCAGCATTTATTGTTTGTAGATTTTTTGATGATGGCCATTCTGACCAGTGTGAGGTGATACCTCATTGTAGTTTTGATTTGCATTTCTCTAATGATTAGTGATGTTGAGCATCCTTTCATGTGTTTGTTGGCAGTCTGTATATCTTCTGTGGAGAAATGTCTATTTAGGTCTTCTGCCCATTTTTGGATTGGGTTGTTTGTTTTTTTGTTATTGAGCTGCATGAGCTGTTTATAAATTTTGGAGATTAATCCTTTGTCAGTTGCTTCATTTGCAAATATTTTCTCCCATTCTGAGGGTTGTCTTTTGGTCTTGTTTATGGTTTCCTTTGCTGTGTAAAAGCTTTGAAGTTTCATTAGGTTCCATTTGTTTATTTTTGTTTTTATTTCCATTTCTCTAGGAGGTGGGTCAAAAAGGATCTTGCTGTGATTTATGTCATAGAGTGTTCTGCCTATGTTTTCCTCTAAGAGTTTGATATTGTCTGGCCTTACATTTAGGTCTTGAATCTATTTTGAGGATACTTTTGTATACAGTGTTAGGGAGTGTTCTAATTTCATTCTTTTACATGTAGCTGTACAGTTTTCCCAGCACCACTTATTGAAGAGGCTGTCTTTTCTCCACTGTATATCCTTGCCTCCTTTGTCATATATTAGTTTACCATAGGTGCGTGGATTTATCTCTGGGCTTTCTATCCTGTTCCATTGATCTATATTTCTGTTTTTGTGCCAGTACCATACTGTCTTGATTACTGTAGCTTTGTAGTATAGTCTGAAGTCTGGGAGCCTGATTCCTCCAGCTCCGTTTTTCTTTTTCAAGATTGCTTTGGCTATTCAGGGTCTTTTGTGTTTCCATACAACTTGTGAAATATTTTGTTCTAGTTCTGTGAAAAATGTCACTGGTAGTTTGATAGGGATTGCATTGAATCTGTAGATTGCTTTGGGTAGTATAGTCATTTTCACAATGTTGATTCTTCCAATCCAACAACATGGTATATCTCTCCACCTGTTTGTATCATCTTTCATTTCTTTCATCCGTGTTTTATACTTTTCTGCATACAGGTCTTTTGTCTCCTTAGGTAAGTTTATTCCTAGGTATTTTATTCTTTTTGTTGCAGTGATAAATGAGAGTGTTTCCTTAATTTCTCTTTCAGATTTTTCATCATTAGTGTATAGGAATGCAAGAGATTTCTGTGCTGCTGTGTTGGAAGGTTTTTAATCACAGTTTACATTTCAGTGCTTGTGACTGGTCTGTTTATATTTTCTCTTTCCTCCTGGTTCAGTCTCGAAGGTTGTTCTTTTCTAAGAATTTGTCCATTTCTTCCAGATTATCCATTTTATTGGCGTATAGTTGCTTGTAGTAATCTCTTATGATCCTGTGTATTTCTGCAGTGTCATTTGTTACTTCTCCTTTTTCATTTCTAATTCTATTGATTTGAGTCTTCTCCCTTTTTTTCTTGATGAGTCTGGCTAATGGTTTATCAATTTAGTTTATCTTCTCAAAGAACCAGCTTTCAGTTTTATTGATCTTTGCTAGTTTTTTCTTCATTTTCTTTTCATTTACTTCTGACCTGATCTTTATGATTTCTTTCCTTCTACCACCTTTGGGGTTTTTTTTGTTCTTCTTTCTCTAATTGCTTTGGGTGTAAGGTTAGGTTTTTTATTTGACATGTTTCTTGTTTCTTGAGATAGGATTGTATTGCTATAAACTTCCCTCTTAGAACTGCTTTTGCTGCCTCCCATAGGTTTTCGGTCATCGTGTTTTCATTGTCATTTGTTTCTAGATATTTTTTGATTTCCTCTTTGATTTCTTCAGTGACCTCTTGGTTATTTAATAGTGTATTGTTTAGTCTCCATGTGTTTGTATGTTTTACAGATTTTTTCCTGTAATTGATATTTAGTCTTATAGCGTTGTGGTCAGAAAAGATACTTGATATGATTTCAATTTCGTTAAATTTACCAAGGCTTGATTTGTGACCCAGAGTATGATCTATCCTGGAGAATGTTCCATGAGCACTTGAGAAGAAAGTGTAATCTGCTGTTTTTGGATGGAATGTCCTATAAACATCAATTAAATCCATCTTGTTTAATGTATCATTTAAAGCTTGTGTTTCCTTATTTATTTTCATTTTAGATGATCTGTCCATTGGTGAAAGTGGGTGTTAAAGTCCCCTACTATGATTGTGTTACTGTCCATTTCCCCTTTTATGGCTGTTAACATTTGCCTTATGTATTGAGGTGTTCCTATGTTGGGTGCATAAATACTTACAATTGTTATATCTTCTTCTTGGATTGATCCGTTGATCATTCTGTAGTGTCCGTCTTTGTCTCTTGTAATAGTCTTTATTTTAAAGTCTGTTTTGTCTGATATGAGAATTGCTACTCCAGTTTTCTTTTGATTTCCATTTGCATGGACTATCTTTTTACCTCCCCTCACTTTCAGTCTGTATGTGTCCCTAGGTCTGAAGTGGGTCTCTTGTAGACAGCATATATACAGGTCTTGCTTTTGTATCCATTCAGCCAGTCTGTGTCTTTTGGTGGGAGCTTTTAATTCATTTACATGTAAGGTAATTATTGATATGTATGTTCCTATTACCATTTTCTTAATTGTTTTGGGTTTGTTATTGTAAGTCCTTTCCTTTTCTTGTGTTTCCTGCCTAGAGAAGTTCCTTTAGCATTTGTTGTAGAGCTGGTGTGCTAGTGCTGATTTCTCTTAGCTTTTGCTTGTCTGTAAAGGTTTTAATTTCTCTGTCGAATCTGAATGAGATCCTTGCTGGGTAGAGTAATATGGTTGTAGGTTTTTCCCTTTCATCACTTTAAATATGTCCTGCCACTCCTTTCTGGCTGCAGAGTTTCTGCTGAAAGATCAGCTGTTAACCTTATGGGGATTCCCTTGTATGTTAATTGTTGCTTTTCCCTTGCTGCTTTTAATATTTTTTCTTTGTATTTAATTTTTGATTGTTTGATTAATATGTGTCTTGGTGTGTTTCTCCTTGGAATTATCCTATATGGGCCTCTCTGAACTTCCCGGATGTGATTGACTATTTCCTTTCCCATATTAGGGAAGTTTTCGACTATACAAATATTTTCTTAGTCCCTTTTTTTTCTCTTCTTCTTCTGGGACCCCTATAATTCAAATGTTGTTGTGTTTTTATGTTGTCACAGAGGTCTCTGAGACTGTCCTCCATTCTTTTCATTCTTTTTTCTTTATTCTGCTCTGTAGTAGTTATTTCCACTGTTTTATCTTCCAGGTCACTTATCCGTTCTTTTGCCTCAGTTATTCTGCTGTTGATTTGTTGTAGAGAATTTTTAATTTCATTTACTGTGTTGTTCATCACTGTTTGTTTGCTCTTTAGTTCTTCTGTGTCCTTGTTAAACATTTCTTGTATTTTCTCCATTCTATTTCCAAGATTTTGGATCATCTTTACTATCATTACCCTGAATTCTTTTGCAGGTAGACTGCCTATTTCCTCTTCATTTGTTTAGTCTGGTGGGTTTTTACCTTGATCCTTCATCTGCTGTGTGTTTTTCTCTGACTTCTCATTTTGCTTAGCTTACTGTGTTTGGGGTCTCCTTTTTGCAGGCTGCAGGTTTGTAGTTCCTGTTGTTTTTGGTGTCTGCCCCCAGTGGGTAAGGTTGGTTCAGTGGGTTGTGTAGGCTTCCTGGTTGGGGGGACTGATGCCTGTGTTCTGGTGGATGAGGCTGGATCTTGTCTTTCTGGTTGGCAGGTCCACATCTGGTGGTGTGTTTTGGGGTGTCTGTGAACTCATTATGATTTTAGGCAGTCTCTCTGCTAATGGGTGGGGTTGTGTTCCTGTCTTGCTAGTTGTTTGGCATGGGGTGTTCAGCACTGTAGCTTGCTGGTCATCGAGTGGAGCTGGTTCTTAGAGTTGAGATGGAGAACTCTGGGAGAGCTTTGCTGATTGATATTATGTGGGGCTGGGAGGTCTCTGGTGGACCAGTGTCCTGAACTCGGCTCTCCCACCTCAGAGGCTCAGGCCTGACACCCAGCCGGAGAACCAAGACCCTGTCAGCCACTTAGCCAGGTACGTGGGGAGTTTCTTGCCTTTTGGGAAGTCTGAGGTCTTCTGCCAGTGTTCAGTAGGTGTTCTGTAGGAGTTCCACATGTAGATGTAGTTTTGATGTATTTGTGGGGAAGAAGGTGATCTCCAAATCTTACTTCTCCACCATCTTGAAGGCGCCCCCTGTGAATGCTGCCTTCTCTTCTCTCCCCCTCATCCAAGCTTCTGGAGAGCACCATGCACCCTGTCTCAGCTTCCTCACCTGTCCCTCACTCCTCACCTCTGGCCAGTGGCGAAGTCGGGCGATGGGGCTCGTGGGCTCCGGCAGACCAGGGGGAAACTGTTTATGTTTTTTCTCTTTCTTTTTCCTTTATGTGAT
Source organism: Mesoplodon bidens (assembly GCF_964165515.1). Lineage (NCBI taxonomy): Eukaryota > Metazoa > Chordata > Mammalia > Artiodactyla > Ziphiidae > Mesoplodon > Mesoplodon bidens. Next base: position 21,289,527 of record NC_138181.1, read on the forward strand.
CATATGACACCGAGTTGGAAATGTACCAGTCAGGAACTGCTATGGCTGCCCCTCTCCGACGCCATTCTCAAAGACTCATGTCTTGGCTCCAGTGTGTTCATCAAATAAAATCTGCTGTTATGTCTTGGGAACAACTGTATGCAGTGAGCTTCCTTAAGCAAAATACGATTGTTGCTCAATGCTCTATCAGCCTGAGAGGCTTGTCTGCATGGGTAACTTATGATCATCATGGGTGGTCCAGAGGTTTCAGGAGGTATGAGAGGAGGTTGCTGTAGCTTCTACAGTGAATGATTCTCTGGGGGCAGAGAAAGGGAACACTAATGGGAGAGACTGTTGTATTACCATTCAGACATTCTAGAGTCCTTTGTTGTAGGGGAGCCCCAATTCAAGATGGGATAAATTGTGAATGACAGAATAAAAAGGCTTAAGTAAACTTGTAAATGAGGTATATGTTTGCCTCCAGATCCCTAAAAGTCCTAAAAGATACTGGGCTTGTTTAACATTGTGAGTGCAGAGAGTGTCGACTGCTACTTCTTGACAGTGTTAGAGATGCTGGGGCTCTCAAAGTACCAAATACTTTTCAGGAATTTCACCAGGGTTGCAGGGCCTTGTACTAAGTGCAGGGATATGCCCACCCCCCACTTTTTTTTAAAGGTCCCCCTCCTCTTCCTCATCTTCTTATGGTTTTTTTTTCAGTTTTATCTTCCTATCTAAAAAGAGATTTATTGTATTTCATGCAATTTAAAGTACACATGTCAAGTCACCTAGAAAAAAATTTTAATGCATTAAAAAATAAAATAAAAAGTTGTGTGTGTGTGTGTGCGCGAAGGATGTAGAACAAATGGACCAAGGTATAGTCTTATAGGGTCCCTGAGAGAGGAAGTTTTGGAAAAAACATCCCATCTACTCTCCCTGGAGAGTAACTTCATCTCTCATATGAGAGACTATTACTATAGCCTGTGGAAGTAATCACACAGAGCTCTAGGTCAACAGCTTTTCCAAAAGTCAGGAGGTAGCAATGTGTGCCCCAGAGAGATTTTCTCTTACAATGAAGTAATGCTGAGAAAAAAAGTAAAAGAAACATTTTTGCAGCCACTCTCTTCAAGACAACACCATAAATGTGATAATTAATATTTTCATTTCACAGTATTGGCCACACTGATAAAGTTTTTAATTATTTAGCAACATATTGATTCTTTAGGGGAACAAGGAAGTAAGGCTGTGAGGGAGAATCTATTCTATGCCTCTTGCCTAGTTTCTGGTGGTTTTGTGACAATTTTTGATGTTTCTTGGCTTATAGAAACATCACCCCAATCTTTGCCTTCATGCTCACATTGCATTCTCCCTGTGTGCATATCTCTGTCCCAAATCCCATTTTTAGAAAGACACCAGTCATTTTGGATTAGGGCCCACCCCAATTACCTCATTTTAACCTGATCACCTCTTTAAAGACCCTATCTGCAAATAAAGTCACATTCTGAGTAATGTTAGTTAGGACATATACATATAACAGAGAGGGCAGTAAAGCAGAAGAATGAAATGACCAGAATTTCATCTTAGTTAACTTATTCTAGAATCTTAAATAAAGAGAGATGCTCAAGGTAATAATTTTCAACCATGGCTGCACACTAGAATTATCTGAGAAGCTTTCAAAATGTACCAGTGGCCAGGCCCTCCTTCTGTATATTCTTATTTAAGAGTTGTGGGGTGGAGATCTGGCAGTATTTTCAAAAAGCTTCCTAAGAGAGTATAATATACAGCTGCATTTAGAACTACTGTTTTGAGATGATAAGGCAGGAAGACCAATTTGGAGGCTGTTTTGTTAATCAAGGAGATATAATAAGACTCTGAAAGATGGCATCAGCAGTGGAAAAGAGGAAAAGAGAAAGAGATAGATGTTTTCTAGAAATAGGAAGTAAATCAGCAGGACTTGATGACTCATCAAATTGTGGGGAGAGGGCGCGTTAGGGAAGAGCAAAAGGTGACACTTAAGTTCCCATCAGGTACATGCTGGTATTGTCAGCAGATATTAAACTTAAAAGAAGTTTGTTCTCTTGGGGGAAAGCATAATGATTGAACTGAGTTTTTAACAATTAACTTATTATTTTGAGATCACTGTAGATTGACATACAGTTCTAAGAAATAATACAAAGAGGTCCCATATACCATTTACGCAGTTTCTCTCTATGGTAACATCTTGCAAATCTGTAGCACAATATCACAACAGGATGTTGGCACTGATACAGTTGAGATACAGAACAGTTCCATCACACAGGGATATACTGAGTTTGAGGTGCCTGTAGATAGTGATCAAGTGAGACTTGTTAAGGTGGCATTCCATTAGAAGTGTGCTTACCTGGTTTTGATCTCTCTAAAAGTACCAGAAATCTGCCACAGCTAACTGGAAGTAAGATCCACCTACTTCGCTACCTCAATATAATAATAAGGAATGAGGAATATTTTAAACTTTGGATTTATGTGATGAATATCTAGCAGTGACTTGGGAGTACAAACAGGTAGCCATTTCACCTATAGAACAAGATCTACTTGGGGAAATTCTTTAAACACACGGTTATCCATGCATGCACACCCACAGGTGCATGCACATATATGCCACAAGCATGTATACACACAGATGCAACTCTTATTAGAAGACACACAATTTTGTGAGTGACCACTTATATGAACTCCTCATATTCGAAGAGAGTGACTATTCTGTCTTTTAAAGGGTGTGCTTTCATTTTTACTGCAGCCAAAAAAAAAGAGAGATTAAAAACAGCTGGAACATAATGTCTGTTTTCACCTCCTCCATCTGGAACTTTGTTTTTGGATATCACAGACATTTTCCAAACAAAACTCTGCTGAACAAAATGATAAATGTGGAAGAGACATGTATGATTCTCCTTTTGTTTGAAGAGCTTTATAGAGTCGAAAGCGTTGGTGTGCTTTTCAAACATAAAACTAAACCTTTGAACATCGCAAATAGAGTTTTCAGTGGGTAATGTGACATTTAATTTATATTTGAAATTGGGCAATGTTCTCAACTACAATGCTGAGTCTTTAACCAGTAGGTGTATTTATCTGGGAAGTAAAAATGAAGTCTTTTATTATATGTTGATATTTGAATAGAATAATTAGAAAACTGAAACAATGTGCTAACCAATCCTTCAAGTTTCTGTCACTTTACTCTCTTATTCATCTTTTTCCTTAAATCTCCCCTCCAAAACTACTGTTGCTAGATCCTTATCATGTCATGCTCCAATTACTATAATAATTTTCTCATTCTTTCTCTGATGGCAGTATGCTTTTATACTAATAGACCCTAAATAATAACTCCAAATTAATCTCTTAAAAACACTTCCATGGTGTATAGACTAAAATCCCAGATCCTTGACTTTTATTTTATAAGTCCTACTTCACTTTTCAATAGGTATTAAAGCCTAGGTTTTAAAAGTCTTTCGTTCAAATTCCAGTTCTTCCAATTACAAGCACGTTTTGCAAAGATTCCATTGTCCTAACCCAACTGATGAGTTTTGAGGGTCTGAAACTAGGTAATGGCAGAGCAAACAGATTAAAAATGGAAAAAAAGATTGGAGATAATAAAACGGATCAACCTTGGTGACAAATTGATTAAAAGAGAGAATATGGTATCAAACATGATATTTACCTTAAGCTACAGTGTGGGTTACCTGAGAGAGAGAATCCAGGAAAGAGAGGCCTGGCAGAATGAGGAGGAAATCATTATATTGAGTTTGGTGTGTGACAACTAGGTGAATATATTTACTCCACAGCAGTTAAAAGCCAGGAAGGTGGGCTTCCCTAGTGGCGCAGTGGTTGAAAATCCGCCTGCCGAGGCAGGGGACACGGGTTCGTGCCCCGGTCTGGGAAGATCCCACATTCCGCGGAGCAGCTGGGCCCGTGAGCCATGGCCGCTGGGCCTGCGCGTCCGGAGCCTGTGCTCCGCAACGGGAGAGGCCCGCGTACTGCAAAAAAAAAAAAAAAAAAAAAAGAGCCAGGAAGGAGAACAAAGTTAAAAATTGTGGAGGCAGTAGAAACTTACAATCGCCACGTTCCTCCAACGTAAGCTCATTAAATATACAGTCACTCCACTATAGAAAACTACAGCCTGGGGGTGTAGCATATTTAAAACCCCCGATTTTACCGGATAATAAAGCAGTAACATTAAAGTGTATTCCATAAAAATGACAGAAAGAGTATTAAACAAAAGTTCAAATAAAAATCTTGGTACCATTTACCTTGAACTTTTGGCTCAATATAAAATGATTCAGAAATTATGGCTACTTTACTCTCTCAGCAGCTGTTTTCACAAAGACTAAAGATACAGACATGGGATTCATGGTTAAGTGATATTTATTAGACTAGGAGAAGTATGGGGGCTGGGAGAGGTCATGGCTACTCTTTTGCTCCACATTTAGGGAAACTCTTTTATTCTGTGACCAAGCACATAGTTTTGAGATAAGTGAGAAAGAAGAGGGTCCCCTGGCTAACAAGCTAGATCACCCCAGGGCAGTTGACCAGGTGACAGACGGGAGTCGTATTGCCCTCACATTCCTATAAGAGAAGATATTTTTCACAGTTCTGGACCATATCCACTCAACATAAAACAGAATCTGATAACAATTATGAGTTGCTAGTGCACAGTGAGAAGTCAAATACCAAAGCCTGTCCTTGCCAAGTTTTTCTTTGTATTTTAACCACATGATCCATATTCCTCATTACGCTATCCTTCATCTGTCTAAACAACAGGCTGTTGTTAGTTTACGAAACTTAACTGTTCTTAGCTCGGACATGCTTATGCATGCTTCTTCAAAGTTACAACAAATGGAGATTTTTGCATTTCATATAATTACAGAAAAAGCTAATGGAAAAACAAAAAGGCAAAACCAAATCTTTGTAAGAATGGGAATCTCTAAAGGAACAACATTTGCTGTTACAACAGTCAAGGGCAATGACTCTCCATTTCTTCTGGGAAAATTTTAGCAGACCTTCCCCACAGCTTTGAGATAGGCACTTTGTTAGGTAGATGCCATGTGCTCTCTGAAAGCCACATTCAGGTGCTTACTGACTTCTGTTGAGCTGATTTTGTGCTCTTCAGAAGCTCAGCTATTGGATCATGGAGAATCATTTTTAATTTGCATTTATCGTATTTTAGTGACCTTGAGGATTTTTTTCATGTTGATTAGCTACTTGTGTGTTTCTTATCTTGTGGATTGTTCTTTGTGTCCTTCCTGCCCAGTTCTACATAAAGTGTTCTATTTTTTTTCTCACAGATATAAGGAGAGAGTAGATTCTTGGTGATAAATAAATTTTGAGTTGGACAAGTGAGATGGATGGTGGTGAAATACACTAACATGAAGACAACTAAGGGAAGATTAGATTTATGGAATTGGGAGAGAAACCCAGGGTTCTGTTTGACCTTGTTAAGTTTAGTGAATGTACCCTTTGGATATTATTGTGGAGATTTAAAATCAGCAGTTGGATATAAATAACTGGAGTTGGTGGGTAGAGATCAGATATTGATTCATTGGAATGTGGGCTATAAAGGCTTAGAATTGGGTGAGGTCACCTAGGGAGCACCTGTTGATAAAGAAACAGGCCAAGAAGGATGAGGTCCCTGGGCAATCCAACAGTCAGAAACCAAACAGAGCAAGGGGATCAAGCAAGTAGAATGGAGAAGAATAGCTATATCCAGGCAAAAGGTCTTGTATTTATTGACTTTTGAAATGACTTTAGAAATTTTAAATTCAACTATTCTGCCTCCTCTGCCTATTTTTTCTATTGGGATATTCATGACTTTTCATTGAACTGTAAAATTTTTTCATACATTGAAGACACAGACTCTGTTATATATAATACAATGCTTAAATCCCACACACCCCATTTGTCTTTTGTTTCATTTATCTTTTGATATCTCTATTTTTTGTAGCCAAATCGATTGATTTCTTAATGTACTAGATAATGCATTGCTTTTTTTTTTCTTTAAGTGTTCTTGTCCATCCCAAATCTACCTAACATTGGCAAATACATCTCTCTCAGTTTTTATGAAATCTTAAAAAAAAAAGAAAACACTTGCTCTCTATTTCATCTGGAATGCAGTTTGGTAACTGAGCAGACATTTCTTGAAACTATGGTGTGAACCTTGGGTAGTCAATCTTGCTGCTAAGTTTCTTCCCACTGGGAGAATTTCCCTCATTCAGATCCTGAGTCCTACCCCTAAGAAGAGCATTAATAGCAGTGCTCAGCAGAAGACCCTACTGCCTGAGCCAAAAGATTCATTTTGGTACACATTTGTGAGCCTTATTTTTTTTTTAGTGGCTAAGCAATGATTAATCTCTGTTAACCAGGTTTGGTCATGTTAGCTTCCCAACTATTCTGTTTGAATCTGTTGCTTTGTAATTAATCCCAGAAATCTTATTGAGTCATGCTCTTTAAACAGGGTCACACCCTTACGTCCTCCTCCCTTTTTTCCCCCCAAATATTCCAAGCCTGAGTGCTATTTCTCTTTCATTTCTTTTTAAGGGATTTAGCTTCAGTGTAGGTATAAGGTATTATGGTCTAAGGTAGCACAGCTGTTCACATTTTTTTCTGAATTTTCACTGCAGTATTCCCCAGCACACCTCACCAAATCTGTGTCCCAGTTGGATGTGATTTTTTATAAGCACCGTCATCAATTTTGTTAGCAACAGGCCAAGAGGAGGTGTTTTGGAGAGGCAATCTGGCATCCCTAATTCCAAATACCTCGATCCCTGAGGGTTTTGCTTTTTTTTTTTAATCATCACACCAACTTTAGGAGCATTAGAGAATTTACCTGCCTCAATTCAACTAGGAACATGTGGCAGCCATGAGTTCTGTTCGTCAGATATTACCAGTTCTCCTTCTGGGTCCATGTAGGATTGCAATTCTTTGCTCCCCTGAAACTAAGTGTGATCACCCGAGCTGCAGTGATCAGTGAGATGTTGAGTGGAGGTGATGCATGTCACTTCCGGATGGAAACTTTAAGTGCTGATTCACTATTCACCAACCTGCCAGCTCTAGAGAGTGGCTGCCCTGTCAGCCTGGATGCCAGACATGGTCCAGCATGAAAGAGCAACAGCCAGGAGCTTTGATTGAGAAACAAACCTTTGTTGTTTTAAATCTCTTACTTTATGGGGTCATTATTGTTAGAGTCTAATGGAGCACCTGCTGACTGATACAGAATTGGTACTTTAGAGTGGGTTCCTGTGCGACTAGCCTGACTTGACAACATTTTTTAAAAGAAGACATTGATATTAGTCACATCCAGAAATGATACAGTAAAAATTGGGAAATCAGTTGTGCACATTCTTGAGGGAAGCCTGCAGTGTGGGCAAAGACCTTCATTCTCGTGGTTGTGCTCATAACGAGTACCCTGCTGTACACCAGGTGAAACTGTAATATTGTGATGAAACACAGACCAAGAAATTGAGAGAAAATGTTCACGTAAAGATCTTCTCACCACATGATAATGATAAAACTTGCATAAAATAACCATAAAGCCCAAATATAAGACTTCCTGATTTAAACAAAAAACTTCCTGATCTCCTGAAGTGTAGTCCTCGTAATGACTTTGCCTGGGATAGTGTAAGACCTTTCCGTGTGGCCTACTTAGCTCTGTATTGAGTCTAGAGCAGTTTTCTGTAATTGTTGATTCTATGGAAGTTATTTTGATTTATTTTTTAGGAACAAGCTAATTCCTTGCTCTATCACTACTATCTATACTAACATTGTGCCAAATTTTCCCAAGTTACCTTCGTCTACTTGCCCCCATTCTGAGAGAATTTCACAAATCTATGCTTTTACATCAGTCCTTCAATTTTCTCTGCTCTTTGGTGTCTGCAGCCCTCGTTTTAATTGTACAGATACCCTTCCTTTTCTCCTACAGCCAATCTCTGTACCTCTCATGTTGTTGTCTTTTCAAAACAAAACAATATTCTGACTACCTTCAAGACATACACTTGCAACATAGAGATTGTTGCAGAAGGTTTGCAAGCAAGTTAAGAGTGGGTTGTTTTTATTTTATTTTAAAATTTCATGCAAAGAATGTTTAAATCAATTTATTTCACCTTCCCCTTCAATCAGTCTTATAGACTGTGGAAACTCCTCTCAGATTTGACAATTGATTGACTCTCAATCTTTGATTTCTATTTTATTGTGAGTTTCTATAGATTTCTGTATAGATGTCTTTATTTGCTGAGAAGAAAAAGAGAGAGAGTCTGAATCACAGGCACCATTTTTCTCTTTAGACATCTAGAGAATCTGACTGGAATGGATAAAGGTCATTTGTGAAATTGTATTCATGATTGTTTTACACAGTCACAAGAAGTAAGATCACTGAGAAAGAAAGGATGGAGATGCTTCCTGTCCCTCTTCCCAAATCAAAGGCACATTTAGTTACTTTCAAATTTTTCGGCTAATAAAAATCACAAGCATGTTCCTTTTGAATGAAGGTAGTGTTCTAGATGTCAGGTGACAATTCTTCTGACTGTTCTATGATAAATGTATTCATTTTCATGAACGTATGCTAACTATCAAACCAACATCAGCTAATACGGCATCTTGCAATAATGAAAAGAATAATTAGGTAAAGAGAAGTAACATATCTTTCAGTACTCAAAAGTCATTTGTGTGTTTGGAATTTTGTCAAAGAGAATTTCATCAAAATGAAATGAATATCGAATGAATATTAAAATTTATTTTTAATCTTGAAGGCTTCAAAGACATTTTAGAATTATCGAAGAAGCAATTAAGGAAAAGAAGTAGAAGCATACACCAAATTCGTTGAACAGCTATGACTCTGGTTGAGTTAAAGAAATCTGGGTGAAAGATACGCTGGTAACTACTAGAGATACATATTTAAACATAAACATACTCTCAAGTAGAGAAAGATTACTAATTGTGAAAATATGTATCATTAACACAGTGCCAAGAGTTGCCTCTGGTTTATTACACTAATATCCTTAAAAAGATCTTTAAATAGAACGGCACATTTTTCCCCCTGTAGACGCACAAATGTTAAATCAACCTAAGTAAAATGGTTTCACTAAATCTTGTGGGAAATCTGTGATCATTGCACGTTATGGTATTGGAGTTTTTGTTTCTAAATATGTCACTCAAAAATGATCTAAGAAAAATAAGATATTAAGAAGTCTTTTTATAGAGCAATCCTTACATATATATGCATATGTCTTCTAGAAGTATATGTGATGAGCTTAACAGTTCCCTGAATTAAATCATTTTTAGTATACCTATACCAAATGGTTCACTTCAATATTTTTTGAGATGAAAATAATTGAAGTCATGTGGAGAGAGTTAAAATCATGAATACATTAATTCCAATAGTATCACACCTTATAGTCGGTTACATGTGGCTTCTTCAGCACAAAACATTAGGAACCTCTCACATGTGGCCTTTGATTTCATTATTCCTTTGTCCTCTGGAAGTAGCAGGATGGTGAGATTGAAGACAGTTTGAGGACAGAAGCCTGGCCTTTCTGGGACTTGCCTGGCGGTCCAGCGGGTAAGACTCTGCACTCCCAACTCAGGGGCCTGGGTTTCATCCCTGGTCTGGAGTCTAAGATCCCATGTGCTGCACAGCGTGGCCCAAAAAAAAAAAAAAAGAGAAAGAAGGGTGGCCTTTTTTGGCAGAGCCCCCAGCTTTGTGGCTTACAACACCCTGAAGGAACAGCCTTCAGCCTCAAGCGTCTCTTATTTCAGGTTCGGCCAGAGAGGCTCTGTGGCAATTTCCCAGCCCTGCTCACGCATTTTGATAATCAGATTTCTAGAGGACTTTCTTTAAATGTACTTGATATCTTCGTGGTAAAGCTAACGCTTGAACTGCTTAGGAAGTTGACAGAAGAGCTGCACTGGGGTTTTCAGGGGCACTTGTGTTTTGAATGAGAGCATGTGAGCTGAGGAAGGAGGCAGAAAGAGAACAGGGATGCTTGTTAGGATACATACGGAAGTCTTTCCAGTGAAAGTTTTACTTCCTTTATAAATTTTCCTAGGAACCTCCAGGTTCCTTCCAAAACCCTGGCTTCATGGAACTAAAAATAATTACATGTAACACTTCACACAAACCACAGTTGTGCTAAGAAGCTAAAGCTCAGGAATGCTTTCTTATCAATCACTTGTCATAGCCAATATCTTCTTAGTGCAAATCCTGAGAGAGGGAATTATTTTAGAATCATAATTGTTCTATCGTGTTAAATACCTGTGCATCCAGTGTAGGGGCGGGGTGCAGATCAGAACAATGCTTTTACAACTCTGAACTCTAAATGATATAAATACACTCTCTTATTCTTCAAAGTTCAGTTGTTTGAAGGAGAGATTAAAACAGTGGTGCCATTTTGTTCCTCACAAAATGTCCAGAAAGGACAAGGAAAATTTAGTTTTTTCATCTGACTATGCCCACTTGAACTTTTATTGGCCATATATCAAAACTACTACACTTCCACTATTGGAGCCAAAAGTTCTTATCACATTTATTGATATTATTTTAACATTCTGAAACAGATTATCCACATTTGATTTGGAAAAAAATTCAGATGAAAGATGGATGTATTTCCAGCTTATATCTCAAGATTTTATTATAGCTGACATTGGACAATTTTCAAACTAGAGGAATGACATAAAAAGTGACTGGGCCATCTGCTTTGCTTCTCCCATTTCTTATGCCAATTAATCATCCAGTCTTTGTTGAGACTGTTAATTTTGGCCACTTGAATGAGTTTTAATACCATGTTAAAACTAGTAAAAAATTTGCCTGAAACACCATCCCATTTACTGGGCTATCCTTCTCAGCATATTGATAAATTTAGATATTTTGCTCTTTTTAGTTAAAATAAGCAACTCTTATTTTATATATCTATACTAGGATAAAGATCATAGTGTGTGTGTGTGTGTGTGTGTGTGTGTGTGTGTGTGATGAAGGTTAAAAGCTTGAATGGAATTGCAGTGTGCACAAACATAAGAGGCATTGACCAGGCTATAACAAATGATATTATGATATATGAAATGTGTGTGTGTATATATACAAATATATATTTAGTGAAGATATTCTTTTTCAAAGTCAACATCTTGCTCTCTTGCAGGTCCCCACTGAAAATACCTTTCATAACTGCATAGAATGACTAAGTTAAAAAAACAAACTTGTAGACACATTCTGATCTATTTTTAACTTGAATTGCTATATGCAAGATTTGAAATTACATCATATATAGAATAAGAGAGCCACCAGACAACTAAATTTAGCCACCTTTGTGAGGAATGTAGACTTGAACAAATTATTGGGAGTTAAGGAAATTTATATAGGAAAAAAAAAAGAGGTATCATGAGTCTGATTACTAATTTTACTCTGGCACTAGTAATGTTCTGCCCATTGTCTAAATAAACCCCTTTAGGCTTCAGTTTTCTCATCTGATAGAGAAGCTTATCTCCTAGCATATTTGCATTGACAGTTTAGATTTTTAAGTATAATTAGAATGATTAAAATGTCAGATAAAAAAGAATTCAGAGAACAAGGAAAATAAGATCCTACTAAAATTTCACTATTTTTCCACTCATGTCATTTTTAAAAAATACATAAGAGTAGTGTTTGGTGCATGCTGCTGACCAGAGCCCTTTCAGGGGCTGCCCTACATTGAGCAGGCTGGGGGGAAATGGGACAAGCAAGTCCCTCTTCATCCCTGCTGAGTCCACTCAGAGGGGTTCTGCTTTGGCCACTTTTATTATTTACATACCCAACAAATACTTTCTTTGAAGAAAGTTTCTTGGCTAAATAAAATATAGGAGTGAGTGCCAAATGCTTCTGAAGCTCCCTTTTAGAACTAATCTGCTATTTTAGTATTCTCTCTTTTATGAACGTGAAAATATGATAAAATTTCCCCAAAGTAGTTATCTTTCTTTTATTTCAATTTACAAGCAGATATTAACACATTTGCATTTGCATGCACTGGATTTTTCTTTAAATGACTCAATGTAAAATTTGTTACCATTGCATTATTATGTTTGTTACTTTGCTTTAATAATCAGTATTAGATAAGTCAGTTTACACAATGGCCTTAGAATATGACAAATCAGCCCAAAGTCAGTTCCCTAGTGCAGATTGTTATATCAGTGTTGCCTCATTCCACGAATGAGCTAAAATTTTGAAAAACAGTTAGGAAATGTTTTTGCCATTTGGAATGTTACCATTGCAAAACTAACATTTTATTATTTTAAATAGGAAAATATGAGATTCTGTATAGAATATAAATGTAAAAGTGATCTACGTCTATGGTTATACTCTGAGAAAAATTATAGCCTTCATTGCTTCTGTAACTGAAATATAATTGAAAATAAATCAAATTAAACATTTAACTTAAGTACCAAAAATTAGGGCAAAAGGAAGTAGCAGAAGAAAATTAACAAAAATGAACCCTGAAAACTATGAACTGGAAAACAAACAAGTGTACTGATTGAAAAAGTCTGCTTCTATAGAAAGATCAATGATAAAAATACCCCTCATGTGTGATTAAGACAAAAAGAAAGAAAAGAAAAATACCTGCCATTAGAAATTACAAAGTGAATATATTTACAACAGTAGGGGCGATTAAAGAATTATAAAGATCATTATGTTAATTTCATGTCACTGATTTTGCACATTCAATAAAATGGGTAATATCATAGAACAATATAAATAACTAAAAGTGATTTGAATAGAACAAGAAAGCTTGTACCAATCAAGATCTATAGGAAAAACATTGTTAATTATTTATCACTAAAATAGAAACTAGGTTCAGGTGTTTTTTCCTAACATTTTTATATTAGTCAAGATATTTTGGATGACAAAATGATGGAGAGTGTCTTACTTTATTTTATGATTTTATTACCAAATACTGATAAAGAAGGCAGGAATAAAAGATTAACCAAGAACATAAATATCTAGGAATATACTACAAAACCTGTAGAATCATTCTGCCAGAAAATCATAAAACGTTATTAAGAGACACTAACAAATACCTAAATAAATAGACACATATACCAAATACATGGATTAGAAGACTCGAAATGTCAGTTCTAGACAAATTTATATATAAATTTAATCCAAATAAAAATCTTTCTGTTTTGGTAGAAATTGACAAGGTGCTTATAAATGGGGAAATGCAGAGTCCTTAATTAGCCAAGACAATTCTGAAGAGAGAAAAAACATTCTAAAAATCTTATATAATAAGTAAAACGTACAGTTGAGAAAGGAAAGCAAATCTCAAACTGAGTAGGTGTGTCATTAGGTGTGTCAGACATATGAGCATATTGGACAGTCTGATTCAAGTTTAACATCCTCATCTTGTTCACGGTTCTCCACTGAGCCACGTGAATCAGAGGCACTACCTGGTTTTATTATTTGGAGAAACTGACACAGATGGCAGTATCTCAAGAACTTTAAATGTGAGAAATCAGTAGAAAACATGCTTTTCTCCTCTTAGGAGTTGTGCCAAAGGTTCAGACTATATGGGGCCCCACGTTATACAATTCTCAATTATTTTTTAATGGATTTGTATTTAAGTAAGTGGACTGTGAGGAGACATACCTATGTCTCGGATAATCTTTTGTTTAATTTATAAACTCTCTTAAGGCATGGGTTATACAGAAGTCAATGATTGAAACCTAGTAAGAAAAAATGAATTAAAGAATTCCCAGGGGAAATGAAGACCTAAAGTAGTTAAAATGTCCCAATGAGGCTCAGCAGTCAACGTTCCCACTCAAAGATATGTACAGTTCCTCATGTTATCGGAATCCCAGAAAATTAGCTACAACTGGAGTGTCCAAGGAAATTTAAAAATAACTCAACGTCAAAGAAATTTTGCATTTTCTGTCAATTACTAGCACAACCCTCAAGCAGTCATCTTCACTCAAATCAGAAAGTAGTACAGACATAGTTAAAATGAAGGAAAAGTGGCAATATAAAAATATACCATAGTATTCTTGGACATGATTACTTTTATTCCTAATAGAGTTTTTATACCTTTCAAAACCTTAGGCCATTAAAAAGTTCTTTTTTATTTAAACTTGTTTTAACATAAAATAATGGAATTGCCATAAACAGCATCCAAAAAGAAGTTCCTTTTCATTAACTTTATTTTCATATTGTGCACACATATAGTTATAAGCATCAACTCCATGGTATTTATTTGTGTATATTTGCCTATTTACAGTGTAAAATCATTTAACTACTCCAAATGAAGTATTCACATTTTATATGTAATACCTGTTTTATAAAATCATCATGGGTATTTTTCCCAATTTAAGTTGTGTTTCATTCTTTGCTTGTTCAGTACTTTCTAACAAATGGATATTAATTTGTTTTGGGTCTCATACATTTTCAAAAATGGGTCTCTATCTTCATCCAGTCTCTCAAAATAAAGCCATGTGAACTCCTCCTGAAGTCATACTCTTGTCCCGTTTATGTTATTCTAGGTGTGGCAGCCTCAAGCAGTTCTAATACAACACAAAACCATCCACCAATAAGCTAGCCTTGCACTAGGTCTGGCTTCTCATATTTTAGCTCCAGTAATCAGGTTTCTGACCAGCTCTTGAGCTCAAATTCCCATCTTCCGATAGCAGATGCTATCTTATGCTTTAAAGAATAAGTTCCTGTCTGAGAAGACTATCATTTAAAATACTCTGTCCATTTGATTCCATGAATAATAGAACTTTGAAAGAAATGCTGGCATTTTAGCCTGGGAGCCATATATCTCAGATTGCTAGAAATGGGACAAATGTTACTTTCCAAGCTATGGGCCCTCTTTTTGATTCCTGGAAACATCACGGCTATAATCAAGTTAATTTGTAGGGAAGTACTTGTTAGAATAATCAGGCTAACACTATGAAGCTGGTATATGAGATGGCAACTGGGATTACTTGGCTAAGTGTCCAGTGAAGAGCTAGAGTTCATAGGACAAAGAAACAAGAAAATAGAGAAGAGGAAATAGAGGAATGAATTGAATGTGTATTTTCTAAGACATCTGAGACATTTAATTTTTACTACATATAATTTCAAGTTCTAGAAACTGCATTTATGTACAACAAAAAAACCCTGCCTTGGTGATTTTGCTAGCTAAGTATCCCAGAAGTAAAATTCCTATTTCATTTTGGGTTGTTTTTCCATAAGTATTTTCCATGTGTGCACTATTTTTCAGATTAACTCTATGTTTTTACGTTTCAAGTTAAAATAATATGACATTGAGCACAAGTGACTACTGACATCACAAAAAGGAAAACAACCACAAGTTAAGTGCCTCTTGGTGGAAGGTCACCAGGTCAACTGTAATTTCTGGCCAAAAAATAGAACCTGAATCTGAGCAATTCTCTAGACCCAAATAACAACTTAGAAAAAATATGGAAAGCAGAGAAATCTGTTAAACTACACCATGATACTACAATCAGCAAGATCTAGACTGGGAAATTCCATAAGACAAAAATTCAGGTTCTTTTCAACAAAGTGCAAGGAAAAGACAAGACAGGAGAATTTGCAGATTAACACCCCTCCCCCCCAAATCAGTCAATTGCCATGTATGAGCTTTATTTGGATCCTGATTTTTTTTAATGCTTAAACAAAAAAGACATTTAGGAGACTACAGGATATTTATATATTATTATGTATTTGGTGATATTAAGGATGTTTATTTTTAAACTGTGATCATGGTATTATAGTGTTTAAATAAGAGAGCTTATTTTTTTAGAGAAGCCTACTGAAATGTCTGCATACGAAATGACATTCTGTCTAGGAATTACTTCAACATAACATGGGAACTAGGACAGAATGAAGGGACTACGTATGAAACAAGAATGGGCATATGTGTTAATTGTTAATGCTTGGTCCTAGGTACCTAGAAGTTCATTACCCTGCTCTATTTTTGTATATGTTTAAAATTCTTCATAGATTTTTTTTTAAGTTAGCCCAAAATAAAGGCATTTCCAGGCTATTGAACAAAGTAAACTAAACCAAAATAAAATAAACTTTTACAAATTCCTACTATTTCCCCAAATTTTGGCTATAAACTTTCCAATTCTATGAAGGTTTCAAGGGAAGAACTTTGTATTCTCTCCCTTATTTTTAACATTTGTTTAGATGAAAACACCTGTAGCTAATGTAATTTTTTATCTGTCATCAGACCATTTCTACATGTACTGATAATGTAACTGAATTTTAAGAGATAGGTCATTTTGCTAGGTTGAAGATTTATTTTAAAATATCAGAAATTAAGATTTCTTAAGGTTTTTAGGTGGCAATACCCTAGATAACACAACTGTTAGTATAAAGTGAACATGCTAAATTTTAAGATAATTAAAGATAATGAATAAATTAAACTGTTCAAAGAATGAGCAATTTTGTTTAATAAAATCCAAAAACTTTCTTGCTCTGCAAACTGTCTGTAATAAGAAATACTGAAAACTTGCAGATTAATACTTAATATGCAGTAATTTATTCTTGTGCATTAGAGATGCTGTTGGAAATATGAACTTGGTTTTTCTCACGAGGATTCTGACTTTCACTGTCACCTATTTCTGTGTAACGTTTCTAACATCATTCATTGGTTTATGAGTCTTGGCAATATTAAAACATAAATTAATATATACAATTCATTGATCTAGACAGAGTTTGATGAGGATCAGTAGTTTTATTCTTTAACAGAAGAGAAATTATTAAATCAACAAAGAAGTAACAAGATCATAATTAGGGTTTTATAAGATTAATTTGTAGTAATATTACCTTTCTTGCAAATTATAATGGATAATGTATTCAACATAACCTAAACAAAGTTGCATGGTAGATTTTAATTACTTATGCTGAAAGGTCCTACACTCTACATCATATTGACAATTTAAATCTCCCCAGTCTAAGTGTTCAGGACCTTTTCCCTGTTAGAAAACAACCAACTGAGTAAATGCAAGTGATTTTAAATTAAAGAGACTGTGCAATTACTTTAGGGAAGAAAAAATTAGCTTATCCATTAGCATTATAGGTTGCTGTAAGGGAAAACAGGCTGTCTGTTCATTCAATTAACTCTCAACCTCAAGGCAACCAATCATTTCATTAGTAACATTGTTGATTAAGCAGCTCTGAATTAAAAAAAAAAAAAAAGCTATGCCTTGAGACAATAACACCTTGGCAATATGTTTCTCTGGGATTGCTTGGGTATATTTGGTACATTAGTTATTCATCAGAAGAGGTAAATGATTTATTTAACAGATCTTGATCAAATTCAATGAAAAAGTTCATGATAAAAAGAACAGTATAAAATTATTTTTTCTAGTCAAAATAAACATAAATGAACATTATTTCAAAATACAGTGACAATCTTGTATCTGTACTGAAATTCAATAAAGTAATGGAGACAAAAATGAAAATGTAAATCCCAAATAGTATCATCTGCTTTTAAAAGAAACAAAGGTTTTCACTTTGAACTTTGTAGAGGAAATCATCTTTCCAAACCATTATACGACAGTGTGCTGCAATTATCACTTACTTTTAAAAATTCATACATCCACAAGGAAGCGTTTCACATTTTTAGATGAATACAGTTTCAGTCAATGCCAGAAGGTGACACTAAGCAAGCATTTCAAGTTTTTTTTAGGTATATTTAATCTTAGGCATTTTTCTCTGCTTATAAAATTTCATTTCATGAACAAAGTATTATGACTGTGTTTTCAGAAACAGTTTAAGATGCAAAGTGCTCACATAATAATGCACATATATTGTTATATATGATATTAAATATAAAAGGAGAAGTAAGGATTTTACCTGGTTAATCACCTGAGTTGGTCTGTCTGAAGCTGGGTAGGACCAATGGATTCCCCGGCAATGTCTTGTCGGATGATCCTGAGTGAGGGTGGCCGCAGTTTGAAGGGGTGGGACTTGTCTTCAGCAATGAATTCCCAAGGGACTGTTTCCAATCAGGGAATGCTATCGCAGACAATGAAACCATTCTCCATTTGTTGACGCTAGTTTTCTAAGTACAATCTGCTGTGGGTGTATTCAGGCATCAGTGGAGGAACTGACATATATTTCACTGAAATTTATGGTATGAAGAATATTTTGAAACAAGGATTACATGAAAATAAGATTGATCTTTCCTTTCTTTGAAGTTTTTCCACTGTGTATTCATTTCTTCTCATTTTTTCCCCTATTGGGATGAAAAGCACAAAAAGGCTTAACTCCAAGCAGTATAGTGTCTCACCTAATGATACCGGGAAGCCCTCTGAAACAACACTTGTGGATGGATATACATGGTCTCTGCAGTGAAAATTTCAGTGAGGGGAGAGGAGTGGAGGCTCCCTATTTTGGAAGCCTCCTTGTTCAGCTCGGGACAGTGTTACCGTTAGATGTCTCTATAGCTAATGGTTATTTAGGCATAGTATTTTCACCATAATTGTATATAGACTCATACATCTAATTTCTGTATTACAAACAGAGAGCTTTGTTTGATTATCCGTCTGAGAGATGCATTTTCTGGAAGTATTTTTTCCCTTCTGTGTAGTTCTTCTAGACTGTTTCGACACGTTCTCTATCCAATTCTGTCTGTTTCTTTTAAGTATATATCTAGAATCCAACAACTCTCACCACTTTGACCTCTCCTACCCTGGCAGAGCTGACCAGGAGCTCACCTTCCCAGCTAGCTTTTGCCCTTTGCTGCACCTCAGTCCCACAGCCTGTTCTCCATACAACAGCCTGGCTGATCCTTTTAAAACGTGTTAGATCGTGTCATTCTCCTGCTCCTCCAGTAAGGTCCTACTTTAATAAGTGATCTTGAAATTCTTTAGTACCTTCCAGCCTAATTCAGGATATAATAAAGATTCTTAGTGATGGTCTGCAGTGGCCTGGCCGCCCTCCCAGCCCCCGGACCTCACTTAACGCCTGCCCCTTCTCTCACACTGCCTCCCTTGGTCCCTGAACTCTGGGCACCCAGGCCTCCCTGCCCCTCCTTAAAAAGGTGTCGAGGGCACTTCTGCCTCAGGAGCTAGGATGCGCTGAGTTCTCTCCTGGAACCCTCTACTCCAGATGGAGTTCTCGGTTTTTAATTTTCAGTTCAAATGTCAGTTTAACTGTGGGATCCTCCTTGACTACCTATAGAAACAGTAAGTACACCTTCACCATGTTCTCCTGACCTTATTTTTTTCTTCATAGCATTTAGTTATTTAGGTGTTTTTGTTTACTAGTTATCTCACCCAAATAGAATATAAACTCCCAGAGAAAGGGGACTTTGATTTACTGATGCATCTTAGCATCCTGAACAAGGCTTTGCAGAGTAGGCCTTGAATAAACATTTTTTAAATGAATGAATGGTTAAGCTTTGCTTATTCTTCCCCGTTTCATAGAATATTCTAACCAATAGAATCTAATGGAATATATGAAATACCCGTCTATTCTAATAATGGCTTATGTTAGTTACTGTGATAGTTATGACAGCATAACTATCAAATGTGTCTTAAAATCTCAGAACCTGAAAACCCCTTGACATTCATCATGATTCATCTTCTGTTACCAGGCTGGACTGCATTTTGGTCTACAATTTGATCTATGGACAGTTTTTTCTTGGTCTCCTTTTATAGCCACTCAATTGGCTTAATTACCTTTATTATACAAAAATATTCTTTGCATAAAAACCGGCTTATTTCCACAAATAATCTTTAAGAAGACTCTGAAAATCTCTTAATAGGCCTTTTTTTTCTACCTTAAAATATGTATGTGAAGCTTTTTTGAAGCCCTAATTCACTATATGTCTTAATTTACATCTTTCACAATAAAAATGTATTTCCATATTCATTTCAGCAAAATCTGTACATTTATATTAAAAGCTAAAGACTCAAATATGAGGTAGCAGTTTTGTGGAACAACATACAAGTAGAGGTAGCTTTGCCCCCATTTAAAGCGAGACTTGACCTTTGAACTTTACCTTTAATTAACCACAGTGGTTACTTCCAGACAGTGTGAGGGAAAATGGTGCAGGCAACACATAACTCTCATTTTGTGAAAGGCCTCTATCAATTTGTAAATCTTTTAAAGGTTCTGCCAGGTCATCGATCAAGATATGGGAGGTGACGTGAGAGCAAATGTGTTAGAACTCAGGGGATGTAGACTGCATAGGACTGGGGTAGTTTCACAATGGTTGGAATGTTTACATGTTTTATGAAGTTGGTTTAAAATATATACAGCTGTGTATTGGAGGCGGCTGTAACCTTGGTAAACCAATCAGAGAATGAACAACACCAGAGTCCTGATCTGATTGTTTTAAAACAAACTGTTTCCAAATTTTTTTTTTTTTTTTTGCTGTACGCGGGCCTCTCACTGCTGTGGCCTCTCCCGTTGCGGAGCACAGGCTCCGGACACACAGGCTCCGCGGCCATGGCTCGCGGGCCCAGCCGCTCCGCGGCATGTGGGATCCTCCGGGATAGGGGCACGAACCCGTGTCCCCTGCATCGGCAGGCGGACTCTCAACCACTGCGCCACCAGGGAAGCCCCTCAAATATTTTTTTATTGGATATTTCCTTTAGGATTTTAGCATGAACTGTTTGTCTATGTCTCTACCTATCTATCTACCTACCTACCATCCATCTATATTTTACCACATTTATTTAAAGGGGAGATATTCAGAATATTTAACAGCAGGCTTAACTGGGGCAATAACTAAATGAAATGAATGTTGGCCATAATCCTTGAAGCAGGGTCCTGAAGCTCCTTACTTTGCTAGGCATTACTCTGATTTGCTGGATTACAGAGACAGGGTCCCAGTGTCAGTGCTGAGCTGTATACGGGCACTCAGGGCACTTGATACAGTAGCTAATGACCAATTGGTAGGGAAGTGTTTTGATATTTAACAAGCGGTAGAGTTGCTTAAATTATGTAAGCTCTGCATTTTAAAATTGCGCACAAAGAAAACAAATTTAAAGGATGGAGTAAAGATAAAAACTGTGGTATGTGTGCATAATTATCAGTTAATATTTCAAGCCACAACAAACTCTCATAGCAAGGTTGCTTGTTAACATTAGTGGATAGAAATTCATATTACAAATAAGCTTAAAATATTTTGGCTGACCTTGTGAGATTTTACTTTGTAAATTTGCTGATGAAGCACACATAATAGAAGGAAAACTCTCAGCTCTGCCAACCTCTTATTGCTGTTTTTGTTTGTATTCTTCTTCTTCTTCTTTTTCTTATTATTATATTCAATATTCAATATATAAGTGGTAATTGACCACTAAGATCAGTACAGAGCATTGAGAAGAAAAAAACATTGGCTATCATCTGGAAAAAAAATAGATTGCTTTTTCTGCTCTAATTGAACTTTCTGCCACTCTTGAAGCCTTTATTACATTGCATGTGATTATTTCCTGCGATGCTTGCCTGATTTGGCTACTAGACTATTCTTTGGGGTTGAGGACAGGAGGTCTTCATTTGTAAATTCGAGAACTCTAAACCAGATAAAGAGCTCCTCAGGAAAAGAGTCATTTTATCCATTGCTGTATCCCCCAATCTTCATAAATCTTGGGCTGTATACATCCCTTAATGACCATTTCTTGAACAGAATTTTTTAAACATCTTTATTGGAGTATAATTGCTTTACAATGGTGTGTTAGTTTCTGCTTTATAACAAAGTGAATCAGTTATACATGTACACATATTCCCATATCTCTTCCCTCTTGCGTCTCCCTCCCTCCCACCCTCCCTATCCCACCCCTCTAGGTGGTCACAAAGCACCGAGCTGATCTCCCTGTGCTATGCGGCTGCTTCCCACTAGCTATCTATTTTACGTTTGGTAGTGTATATATGTCCATGCCACTCTCTCACTTCGCCCCATCTTACCCTTCCCCCTCCCCGTATCCTCAAGTCCATTCTCTAGTAGGTCTGTGTTTTTATTCCCGTCTTGCCCCTAGGTTCTGCATGACCATTTTTTGTGTGTTTTTTAGATTCCATATATATGTGTTAGCATACGGTATTTGTTTTTCTCTTTCTGACTTACCTCACTCTGTTTGACAGACTCTAAGTCCATCCATCTCACTACAAATAACTCAATTTTGTTTCTTTTTATGGCTGAGTAATATTCCATTGTATATATGTGTCACATCTTTATCCATTCATCTGTTGATGGACATTTAGGTTGCTTCCATGTCCTGGTTATTGTAAATAGTGCTGTGATGAACATTGTGGTACATGACTCTTTTTGAATTATGGTTTTCTCTGGGTACATGCCCAGTAGTGGGATTGCTGGGTCGTATGGTAGTTCTATTTTTAGTTTTTTAAGGAACCTCCATACTGTTCTTGAACAGAATTTTATATTTCCTAATCTATGTTGCCAGTTTCAGTAGGAGATACCGGTGATAAGTACAGATATAAATATACACTTACGTTCTAGGGATTTGCCATCTTGTTGAGAAACTGGAACAAACTATCAAATGATAAATAAACAAACAAATCAGTTTAAGTAATGGATGTGTGATATAAGTAACACAAACTCCAAAACCGTTTCTGGGGCTTCCCTGGTGGTACAGTGGTTAAGAATCCACCTGCCAATGCAGGGGACACGGATTCGAGCCCTGGTCAGGGAGACTTCCCACATGCCGCAGAGCAACTAAGCCCGTGTGCCACAACTACTGAGCCTGCGTGCTGCAACTACTGAAGCCCACACGCCGAGAGCCCACAGCCACAACTACTGAGCCCGAGAGCTACAACTACTGAAGCCCACGCACCTAGAGCCCGTGCTCTGCAACAAGAGCCTGTGCTCCACAACAAAGAGCAGCCCCCGCTCTCCGCAACTAGAGAAAACCTGCACATAGCAACGAAGACACAACACAGACAAAAAAATAAAATAAACAGTTTCTGTTGTTTCACCACTAAAAAAAAAAGAAAAAGAAAGAAAAAAAAAGCCATAACATAGTTTTTTAAAGTGTTGGACAGTCTATGCTAGTCTTTCTCTAAATTATTAAATATCAGTGCAGGATTGTTTATAATGTCGACCTGGAATCACTATTCAGGCCTAATATCATTGCAACAGTTGTGGTCTGACTGCTACAGATAATAAATTATGGTAAAATATACGTTCAACTATTAGGTGACGACCAAGGAACGGAATCTGGGTTATGTTTGCGTTATTTGAATCATGTATGATGAAAAGGCATGTATGCTTATGCAACTGAATAATTTGATAACTTTAGAGTAGAAATTGCCAAATGTGCTATTAGAATCCATCAAAATGATATTTGGGGAGAAGCAGAAAAGGTTGCACGTGCAAACTTATGCACCCTGTGGGCTGTCAAGCAAATGTAAACGCGGAAGCCTATGGCTGGCTTCAGTGGAGATTGTTTCATTTCCAGAGATGCACAAATCAGTCAAGGAAAAGGTGAAGCCATGAGTTAAGCCACAGGAAATTTGAGAAAAAGCCTCGTGCCATTGATATGCTAAAGAGGTCAAGATCATGAGCAAAACCTATCACGAGTAAGGTGTGACTTTGCCACCAGGTATAACTGCCGAAGAAGACAGGAGATTCAGAAGCATCTTTATTCTCTGGATTTGAAGACAGCTTATACTCAGACTTTCATTCTGATACTGAAGAAGACATTCACTTACTAAGACAGATGAAATGTAGTTATTAAGACAAAAACTATTTTGATTGCTTAAAAGTGGATATTTAATATTGTTTCTTTGAAAAAGCCATTATTAAAAAGGTATTTTATGGGGACTTCCGTGGTGGCGCAGTGGATGAGACTGCGCTCCCAGTGCAGGGGGCCCAGGTTTGATCCAGGGCCAGGGAACTAGATCCCACATGCATGCCACAACAAAGGAGCCCGCGTGCCTCAACTAAGACCCCGGTGCAACCAAATACATAAATACAAAAAATACGTCTTTAAAAAAAAAGGTATTTTACAATAAGTTGTCTTCAAATGCAGACAATATGTATGTAGATAAAGAACATTTCACTTGCCTCATAATAACGTCTCAACATTGAAATATTAGGAGCTTTGGGGGGCAAATCCAAATAGAGCAATGTGATCATTCTTCTCTAACTAGAACTTGACCAGTTTTCTTGTCAGTTTTACTACCCAGTTCATGTGGCTGTTTCTGGCAGTCCTTCCCCAGGCTGAACTGTGAATGGAGAAACAGGCAGGAGCACAGAGAAATGCCACTTCAGCTTAGAACAGTTTTTACATAGACAGTAGATCTAGAAGGACCTTTGAACATTAAACACACATGCTCACACACACCACACAGAGACTTTTTATAAATGGATGTGTAAGTTGTTTTTTAGACATCAGATTTATGAGGACAACATTTATTTTCTAATAAGCAAGGATTAAATGTAAATATATAATAACTTAAAAATGTAAATATGCAAAAAGTCTATTTAGAGACTTTCTATCATGGGGTCTACTGTGTTACTGTGAAGTTGGACAGATATTGGATTCTTAGTAAAGATTTCTTAAACTTAGTTTAAAAATTTTTTTTTACTGTAAATACAGAAGTTAAGATGATGGCTTTCTTTTATAGTCACTTAAGAGGAACTGTGTCCTTTATATTTGTCCTGGAAAATACTTCTCCATAGTGTTCAAAAAATACTATATTTCTGGCTTTGGAAATCATTTTCTCAAATACAAGCTTAAAATACCATTAAAAAAAAGATACCATTTAACTGTTCGTCAGTAAAGGAATAATTTTGTTCATTTTCTGAGTTGTGTGCTGTGCTTCTATTAAATTACTGTCTAACTGGTTTCCATCCACTTTCCGGATTACCTTAATAGAAAATAACGTTACTGCCCCAGGTCATTTCTCCTGATATAAATGGATTAGATACATATATTTTCTTATTGCTGCTTTAGGGAGGTTTAATCTGGCAGCAGCGTTTTCTGAATTTCACACTGGCTAAGGAACACTGTACCCATTAGCAGCCAAGGTATAGTTAGATGTTAACTAAGTTATCTTACTCCATTTTGCAGGTATATTGTGTTTTCTGTTAGAGAAAATTAAATTCGTAAAAGAATTCTTTTCCCTTGGAAATAGAGAAGCTTTTTGCATGGTTAGCAGCGGCCCTTCTACCTTCTGTTGCGGTACATAGTGTGATGGAAGAGATAAAGCACTTCATAATCAAGACAGTGTCTCAAGAAGAGATTGCAGTCATGTATACACCTGGGATAAAAGCTCATTTTATATTTGAAAATAAACATTTTTTGATGATTGAAAATCAAACCCTTTTCTCTGAGTGCTGAGAAGTGAGAGATGACAATTTGCATTTCGCAACATCATTATTCTAAAGTGCTGTAGAATTATAAGAATGCTATTGCGTCTTTAGCTTTTCTTCATGAGAAAGAACATCGTAAAGCACTCTCTACACAGTGCTGGGGTTGTTAGAAGCCCTCTGTGCCAAAAGGTTGGAATAAAGTCTATTATCTCAGTGATCTTCTCTGCCCTTTCTGGACTAAGCCACAGGATTAACGATACATTTTTTTAAAATTGGATTTAAAGAGTTATCTGCATGTTGAAAGTATGTTTCCATTACCCTAATTTCTATACCCTAAGTCTTAAAACTCCCCTTTCTTCTTTACCCTTCATTATCTAGTTATTCTCCCCGGTCCTAATGCTAGTCTGGTTTCCCTAGGTAGAGGGGGCCAGGTTGGGTTACGGGAGGGAGGGGAAAAATGACATCTGCATTGGCTTGAATGTCAGCAAGCAGAAAGGAGCTGTTATGTGTGAAAATAGCCTAAATTCTACTTATTGAGGCCCCTGAGGGACATATTTAGAAAACCCCAAGCTAAAGGAGTGAATGCAAAATTTTGCTTTTAATTCTAATATTCTAACCTGGGCACAGGAAAATCTCGTTTAATTTTACTGATTTTTTTTTTTGTTTGAAACATTGAATGTGCCTTTTGAAGTTCTTTAGCTCTCTATTATTTATGTATTATTTTCTAATTTTATCTTCTGAACAGCCAGCTCCATGGGTGTATGATATCTGTACATGTAGGATAATAAGGTATTTCCATTTTGATTTATTTATCTGAAAACTGGATCTGAGAAAGATTAAACAATTATCAACCAGTTTTTTTTTTTTTTTTTTTTTTTTTTTTTTTTTGCGGTAGGCGGGCCTCTCACTGTTGTGGCCTCTCCCCTTGCAGAGCACAGGCTCCGGACGCGCAGGCTCAGCAGCCATGGCTCACGGGCCCAGCCGCTCTGCGGCATGTGGGATCTTCCCAGACCGGGGCACGAACCCGTGTCCCCTGCATCGGCAGGCGGACTCTCAACCACTGCGCCACCAGGGAAGCCCCTATCAACCAGTTTTAAGCTGTTCTTTCCACCTTCCACATCCATAATACGAGTGCTGCATCTTAAGAAATTATGTCTGCATTAGGAAAGCAAAGGCTTTCTAGAAGCCCCATGCAGAACACTTGAGTTCCAGTCACTTCCCAAGGGGAAATAAGTTACTGTAATTGGCATACAGTACTCAAGTTTCATCCCTAGGGTTCCAAATAGTAACTGCTTCTGTCCCTAAAACTAAGGAATATCCACCATTGGTACTGTGATCTGGGAAAGAAGAGGAAATTGACATTGGATTGGCAGTAGCCAGTGTCAGAGGCTGTCACACCAGATGGGGTTCCTTGCTTAGAATTCTTTCTGCTAAAAAGCAGATTTGTATTTTTTTTCTTGCAGTAGTTTAATATATAATCTCCTAGAAAACTGTAGCCATCACTTTCTGAAATAATAACAATAATGGCATTTCTCTTTTCCACCGATTTGGGATAGAATCAGTACATTCACAAAAAGTACTTAAATTCTGTTTAAATAAAATATAAAACATGCAATTTATAATAGAAATTTATCAAATAGTTGGGAAATCAGGCAGTGTGTTTTTGTGGAAGTTGCACCAGCTTTGGAATATTTATCCTTTTAGAGACTCAGTTTATGTAAAATAAGAATGCAGGATGCTGTGAACATCCAATAAGATTATGTATGTAAAGCACTTATCATAATTCTTGGCACATACCAGCTGCCTCATAAACGGTAGTAACTATTGTAGTTTATGCCCTAATATATTTGTTTGATCATAGCAAAAACCTATGATCTTAACATGTTTTTAGGGGTGTATATGCTCCATCTGGAAAGCGTATGTGTTTGCATTGTAACACTCTTGTTAATACAGTCAAATCATCACTTAAATAGGGTTAAAAATCTGGTGTATAAATAGGCTAACTGAACTGTATATTTGTTTGCTATTAAAATAAGGATTTCTAAGCAAATGGCACACTTTCCATTCTTGCAGATTCATTTACAAAGTATCATGGAATTAAATGCTATGGATATTGTATCCCAGTATTGTAAAATAGAGCTCAAATTTGGTAGGAAAATACAGCTTCTAATCATGACTTTGGTAGAGAGGTAAACAGTTTCTTTTTGAGTAATATGTGGTGTAAGTTGCACCCTTACTTAGTCCAGGCCTGGAGAAAAGCTTACTCATTCTATTTTAGGATATTAGATGCTGAAGCCTTGTATCAGTAGCTTAATGGACTAAATTTTTTTTTTTTTTTTTTTTTTTTTGCGGTACGCGGGCCTCTCATTGTTGCGGCGTCTCCCGTTGCGGAGCACAGGCTCCGGACGCGCAGGCTCAGCGGCCATGGCTCACGGGCCCAGCCGCTCCGCGGCATGTGGGATCTTCCCGGACCGGGGCACAAACCCGTGTCCCCTGCATCTGCAGGCGGACTCTCAACCACTGCGCCACCAGGGAAGCCCTAAATCTTTTTTTTTTAAGAAAAATCTTTGTTTTTTGCACTCATCTAAAATTCAATAATAGAATAATTAGAGTATAATTAGACAACTGAGTAAATTTTCATGTGTTTATTTAAAGGTGAAGTTAATTTTTATCTAGGTATTAAGAAGTAAAATTACAGTTATTGGACTAGATATTTGAAAGCTCATTTTACAGCTTTCTCTTACTTTTATAAGCATTTTCAGAAAAGAGGAACTAGCACATTTTTCATCTAATGCCTTAAGATAATAAATGAGTAAAGACTTAGGAGCATTTTAAGTACCACTTAAAATAATGAAATTGGCTGTCCTTACCACCACTTTGAACAATAATTTAATTTACTCTATTTATAACTCAG
Source organism: Mesoplodon bidens (assembly GCF_964165515.1). NCBI lineage: Eukaryota > Metazoa > Chordata > Mammalia > Artiodactyla > Ziphiidae > Mesoplodon > Mesoplodon bidens. Next base: position 21,317,688 of record NC_138181.1, read on the forward strand.
AGCAAATTTAATGCAAATAACACTTTTACTTTCCTTGCTGCCCAGATACACAACAAAATGCTTCTAACTTCAAATATAGCTTTCTCCAAAAAAGTGTATGTTCATAGTTAAATGTTTAGTGTAAGGGGATTTCATCAAAAGAATAAAACTTTAAAAGATAAAATAATATAACACATTTCCTTGAAAGCACATCTCCACTTTTATACCTACTGTATGGAGATATTTACTATGAAAGAGACCAGCAAGGTCAATGAATTTTGGAAGTTTAAGGTACAAGGTGCCTACTGAAACAGGGTGTCACTGAATAAGCTAGGTTAGGCAACAGATATCCCAAATCTCAATGGATTAATATAAAAATGTTTGTTTTTTGCTCATATCAGAGTCTAGAATGAGCTAGATGGCTCTCCAAGCAATAACTCAGAATTCCCTCTTGTGAGCCTTCTATTTTATAATTTCAAGGTAATCCTGGCAGCATCAAGCTTCTTCAAGGCAGAAAGAGTGAAGAATCTCACACACTTGATACTTAACTACCTCAGTCCAGAAGCAGATATATATCACTTTCACTCAGATTCTACTGGCAAGAAATAGATGCATGACCTGACCTACACGCAAAGGAGAGAGGACTCGGGAATGTAGCTCCCTATTGCTCATCCACTTCCAAGAACTTATTCTGTACTACGGAAGGGGAACATGAAATTTTGGTAGTCAGCTCTCTCTGCCACCATCATCAGCTCTCCAAGCATAGATTTCAAACTCTTAGAAAGGCAATAAGGAGGCTAACAAATGGTGAGCAGTTGAGAATTGGAGAAAATACCACCTATGCCCTAGAACCTAACGACAGTTTCTAAAGATAATTTTTCAGAGAAATGCATATAATTATTCCATCTTTTTTTCAACTTAACATAATTGAGAGATGGGCAACTTTAAAAAGTAATACAGAACATGCCTTTATTGACTTTAGAGAATCAGGGTCTACAAGAGGGTATTGCAACCAAATTTCTTGGCAGAAGTTGAGTAGAACATGTTTTAGAGAACTACTCCTCCACATAGACTTTGATTATTGATATCAGTATGGACAGTCAGAAAGAGGAAGAAAGTGAGTTTTCCCTTCTGTCTTTTAATAATCATTAAAAATTTCCATTATCCCTGGGTGAAAGCTACCTTCCTCATTATTAAAATCATCAGTTTGAAGGGGACTTTAACAGGAAAGGGAATGCATGGTGGAGATTTTCATTTCAGCTAATGTCATGGATTGGTAAGGAGGAAAAAGCCTTCCCAATGAGAAAAGAGAAGTTAAATAAGGTGGATAAAATAATAATAATAAAGTCAAATGCATAGCTGAGTTCACACACACACACACACACACACACACACACACACAGAGTAAGAAGAGTCTGTAGGAGCTATAAGTGAAGTGGGTAAATCTTCTAAGTCTAAAGGAGCAGTGGGCTAGGAAAAAGATGGAACAAGATTTCACAATAATAAAGAAAATGAAATTTAAAAACCCAATCAACAAAAAAATATGTCAGGAAAGATAAAGGAGAATGGAGAAAAAAACTAAGCTAGCTCTAATGACAACAGAAACAAATCCAAAAATATCAATAATCTCCATAAATATAAATGAATTAACTTTGTCAGTTATGGGAGAGAGATTGTTACATTGAATACATAAGGTCCATCTACGAGCTCAAGGTACATCTAAAAGTAAAGGATGAAAAAGGTTGAAAGAAAAAGGAGAATAATAAACTAGGCAAATACAAATGAAAACTGGAGTGACTGTACTGGTACAAAGAAATTGGCTTAAGTTCAAAAAAGAAAAATGTGTTTTAAAAGGCTTATTGCGTATTGAAAAAGGTCCAACTTCACTAAGAAATGTAAAAATTCTTAACTAGAATGCAGCTATCACATAAATATTTATGAGCAAAAATTGTTAGAACTGTAAGAAACAATTGAAAAGTTCTTTTTTGGGGGGAAATTTTAATGTAAATCTCTCAATAATTGATAGACTCTGCAGATAAAAATTCATAAAGATGATTTGAACAACACAACAAGCTTATATAATAGACATATCTAGAAAAAAGAAAAGCATATTCTCTTAAACTATTTGCCAATAAAACATCATTATATAGATATATTTATGATTAAATATATGTAATATACTTATGATTAAATAATAATAAAGTATTGCATAGTCAATGTAGTAATACTTAGAAAAACATATTTCCATGAATGTAGATATTAGGAATGAGGAAAATCTTAAAAATTAGTGACATAAAAATTCAAGCCTGGAGTTGAGGCCACTGGCCGATGAACTCACAAGTGTAGGTAGTGTGCTACATGAGGGGCAAGTTTTTCGCTAACATCACAAGGGTCTCTGGCCCAATGAGTGGAGTTTGATAGTAATACTTGCTACAAATGTATGATTTTAATACATGAAAGCTTTAAGGAGAGATGAAAAAACATTTTAAAAATGGCCTGTGTTTTCTTCTGCTTTTCTCCGTTATTTCTTACTCCTGGACCTCTCAGGCATTACTTGGCCTTTCTGTTTTCAGACTAACTTGATGTATCCTGATGTAAGATCCTAAAAAGGGAGCTCACTCAGTGGGTCTGATGTGGTGGATGCTTGCCCGGGAAGTTCTGCGCATGCGTGGCACCATCTCCCGTGAACACCCATGGGAGGTCATGCCTGATCTCTACTTCTACAGAGATCCTGAAGAGATTGAAAAGGAAGAGCAGGCGGCAGCTGAGAAGGCTGTGACCAAGGAGGAATTTCAGGGCGAATGGACCGCCCCAGCTCCTGAGTTCACTGCTGCTCAGCCTGAGGTGGCGGACTGGTCCGAAGGTGTGCAGGTGCCCTCTGTGCCTATTCAGCAGTTCCCCACTGAAGATTGGAGTGCTCAGCCTGCCACTGAAGACTGGTCTGCAGCTCCCACTGCTCAGGCCACTGAGTGGGTAGGAACAACCACTGAGTGGTCTTAAAACTGTTCTCCCACAAACTCTTAAAATGGGAAATAGGTTGATGGAAAATAAAGTTTCTAAAAATTGAAAAAAAAAAAAAATTCAAGCCAAGAAATTATGGAAGAAACAAAGTAGACCTGAAGATGGTAGAAACAGATAATAATAAAAATAAGTTTTGGGCTTCCCTGGTGGCGCAGTGGTTAAGAGTCCGCCTGCCGATGCAGGGGACACGGGTTCGTGCCCCGATCCCGGAAGATCCCACATGCCGCGGAGCGGCTGGGCCCGCGAGCCATGGCCGCGGAGCCTGTGTGTCCGGAGCCTGTGCTCCGCAACGGGAGAGGCCACAGCAGTGAGAGGCCCGCGTACAGCAAAAAAAAAAAAAAAAAAAAAAAAATAAGTTTGAAATTAAAAAAATAGAAAAAGTTACAGTAGAGAAGACCAGCTAGTTCAAAGCTGATTGTTTAAAGAGGTTAGTAAAATAGTCAAATCTGGAAGATCTTTTTCAAAGAAAAAGAGAGAATGCACAAATAAACAATATTAGGAATTTTAAAATGGAATACAATTAGTGATAGATACATGTTTATGCATGTATCAGATTTGCTAGATACACAATCTACAAAAAATAATTTAAGTTACTACATTCCAGAAACAACATTTTGAAAATACAAACTTTGAAATACTCAACTCAGAAGAGCAACAAAAAATAAAAAGTGCCTAGGAATAAATCAATCATAAGATCAGAGAAACTATGTGGAGAAAAGTATAATATTTTACCAATAGATATTGAAGAAAATAAGTATATATGAAGAACTTAAAATTAATGGAGACAATAAAAAATAAAATTAATGGAGGTAATAATTGACTCTGATATATTTAGAAATTTTATAGATGACAAGGTTGGCACTGTAGATAAATCAAAGAGTGAGAGGGGTGGGGTGGGGGGAAAAGCTTTAAAATCATCTGGAATAAAAGAAAGTAGAATATTTATAAAATTTTGGAGTGAGAACAAAAATGCCAAAGGAAATGATTAATACGTATGACTGCTAAAACTAAAAATGTCTGGTAGCAAAAGACAATAAAAATGAAAAGACTGGGGCAGTCTGGAAGAAGATATTTGGAATGAAAAAAATTAACCAAGATTAGTATTCAAATTAGATTTTTGAAACTACAAATCAAGAAGTAAAAGAAAACCACCAAGTAGAAAAATAGAAAAAAATATGAAAAGACAATTCACAGAAGAGGAAACACAAATAGCCAATAAACACATGAAAAAATGCTCAGCCTCACTAGAAATCAGTAAAATGCAAATTAAAGTCACAAAGAGATACCATTTCTCAGTCCTCAGACTGGGAAAAATCTAAATAGTCCAACAATAACAAATGGGAGTGAAGATATGGAGCAACAGAATTTCTTTTTGTGGATGAGGAAATATAAATACTTTTAACCAACTTTTAGCTGGAGAGTAGTTTGTTATTATCTGTAGATTTGAGATGTGTATAGTTTATGTCTCAGCAATTGCATTCCTAAACATATATCCTACAGATTAAGGAGATTTGTACAACAATAATCATGGCAGCATTATGAATTATAGCAAATACCGGGGAAAATTAAATGTTATCAATAGGAGAATGAGTGGGTAAACTGTAGTGTGTCTACCAAAAGTAATACAAACATCAGTAAAAAAATGAGTCAACATGAGTTAATATATACTTTTGGATGGATCTCCAAACAAATATTCTGTTGGGAGGGAAACAGAAAGCCATCAAGGCATTTACCAGTCTGCTATGAGTCATAGAAAGTTTAGTAGCCCTAAAGAGTATGCTATATATGGTTTAGGATACATACATATGTAGTAAAGTACAAAGAAGTTCTTAGTGAAGATAAAAACTAAATCCATCTTAGAGATAACTCTATGATGTAGGTTGGGGAATATATTTTGGGAGTTGAGGAAGCTTTAATTGTACTTGTAACATGGGTATTGAATACACAGTTGTTGATATTATTATTTATGCCTTTTTGTGTGTCAGAATGATTTCTTAACTTTTTTTCTCAAAAGGATACAGACTTTTAAATAAATCTAATCTAGTTTGATGCTTTTATGGATGTACAGTTGGCTCTGTATTCGTGGGTCTCTCATCTGAAGATTCAACCAACTGCAGATTGAAAATATTTGGAAGAAATTCCAGAAATTTCTAAAAAGCAAAACTTGAATTTGCCCTGCTCCAGCAACTATTTACATAACATTCACATTTCATTTACAACTATTTGCATATCATTTACATTGTATTAGGTATTATGAGTAATCTAGAGATGATTTAAAGTATATGGATCCATGTCATAGATTATAGGCAAATACTATGCTATTTCATATATAGGACTTGAGCATCTGCAAATTTTGGAATCCAAGGGGAGGTGTCCTGGAACCAATTCCCCAAAGATGTGGGTACAGAGGAACTACTGTATATGTGTGATTGATTGGTTGATTGATTGATTGATTAAGTGGTAACTAAGGTCCAGAGGGAGGAAATAACTTAATCAATGATATCTAACTAGTTAATGACAGAATTAAGCAACAGTAAGAGAGTAAAATGTTTAGCCCCTTTTTGCAATTAGGAGAATTGATTCTGAGAGACATTTAATTGACTGTCTTAGGGTTACAGAATCAGAAAACAGAACAATAAAAGGTAAGCATGATATATCTGAATTTTTAAATCAGGTAAAAGCTAAGCATGGTATATCCGAATTTCCAGATAGAACTTACCTGATCTGAAAATGTCCACTAGCAGATTCTGATATATTATTTCCCTCCCGTGGAGGAAGGGCTTAAGGGGAAATATTTCTACCCATGGAATTGAACAATAACTTTACCTTTATTTCAGAGAAGCTGTAAAAATATTTTTGTTGTTGTTATGTGTTATGTGCTGCGTGTGTGTTAAGTGTGTGTGTGTGTGTGTGTGTTGTCTGCATATAGATTTTCTAAGTTGATGGCAGAGAAAGTCATTAGCTATAAATATTCAATTTAAGGGGAGGAAGGGTGACAAATGTATAATGTTAAGTAAAATCTACCTGTCGAGGCAGAAGTCCAGAGGGCCAGGGGGTACAGTGTGGCCCCACAGGTAGATGAGAGGATGGATCTCCCATTGTGTGGATTCGTACTTAAAGTTGTCCTGGCACTTTTATGTTATTTCATGTGTCAAACAATGACCCGGTGAGAGAATGAAAATTTTAGGAGTTGAGCAGTTTCACCAAGATCCCTTTCACTTTGTTAATTTTTTAGATGTCGCACAGCTATTTTTGAATCGTCTTACAAATCCAGGTAAGCTACTCAGGTTTGTCTTGATGTCTGAGAGATCTCCTTCCTTCAAGTGTATCAGGTGAGCTATCCACCTTCTTTTGTTTTTATAAATAGAGATGGAGATGGATGGGCAAAAAACACACTTGTTTTGGGGTTCTTTGAATCTCTCAGGCAAAATTATAGGGACAGCAGAAATTTTGTAGAACTTACTTAAATTTTTTAAAATATTAAAACTCCTCCAAATTATGTAACCTAGTAAACCTAGCATGATCTCTGGAATGAATAAAACAAACATGGAAGGAAAAGAATCAGTTTGGTGGTTGTATTTAATGTTTTGAGGGACCTCCATACTGTTTTCCATAGTGGCTGCACCAATTTGCATTCCCACCAACATTGCACAAGGGTTCCCTTTTCTCCACATCCTCACCAACAGTTGCTATTTCTTGTCTTTGTGATAAGTCATTCTAACAGATGTGGGGTAATATCTCACTGTGTTTTTGATTTGCACTTCCCTGATGATTAGTTATGTTGAGCACCTTTTTATGTACCTGTTGGCCATTTGTATGTCTTCTTTGGAAAAATGTCACTTCTGAGTGTGTACCTGAAGGAAACAAAATCACTGTCTTGAAGGGATGTCTCCACCCCAGTGTCCACTGTAGCATGATTCATAAATAGCTAAGAAATGGAAACAACCTAAATGTCCTTCAGCAGATGAAAAGATAAAGGAAATGTGGTATATGTATTTACCATAAAAAAGAAGGAAATTCTGCCATTTGTGACACCGTGTATGGACCTTAAGGGCATTATGCTACATACAAAAAGACAGAGAAAGACATATATGATCTCTCTTACTTATATGAAATCTAAAAAAGTTGAACTCACAGAAACAGAGTAGAAATGGTGGTTGCCAGGGCTGCGGGGAGGAGGAGGCATGGGGAAGTGGGGAGATGTTGGTCAAAGAGTACAAATTTCCACTTACAAGATAAATAAGTTCTGAAGATCTAACATACAGCGTAGTTTAAAAAACGGTATTGTATACTTGACATTTGCTAAGAGAGTAGACCGTAAATGTTCTCACCACAAAGAAAATAAAAAAGGTAACGATGTGAGATGATGGATGTTTTAACTAACTGTATTGTGATAGTAATTTCACAATATATATGTATATATCAAATCATCACATTGTACACCTTAAATTTATACAATTTATTTGTCAATTATACCTCAATACAACTATAAAAAATCAATTTACCCTTGGGTTCTTACTAGTCTTCAGAGAAAAGCTACCTAGGCTTAGCCTGATAGAGAAAGTGAAGGGTGATGATATATAAGGGCCATGCCAACAGTAGTTGTGATAGCATCTCTACTAAAAAGATGAGTGGGTCTATGCTCAAGGGAGAATGCCCTATAACTTTTAAGGAGAACACTGGAAATTTACATGTAACAGCTGGTGTAAATACAAAGAAGAAAGTCGTCAGAAAACTCCTTGCTTCACATGAAGGTCCCCCTTCACTGGGGCACCTGTCAAGGGAATGTCTAGAGTTGTATGTATCCTACAGGAAGAGCACCTCGACTTAGAACCAGTAATGAAGCCATTGAATATATGGGCCTTGAATTAGCAAAAAGATCCAGAATTATGGATTTAGGAAGCTTCAGCATATGCGTGGTCATTGAAACCATAGTTACTGCAGAGATCATAAAAATCAGAACAGTGACTACAGAGACTTTGAGAACACCATCATTTAAGTTGAGATCATCAAGTAGGAACTTTTAAGGAGATAGAAAAGAAAGTGACATGGCAAAAGCTGAGCCAAAAATATATGAGAAAGAAAGCATGAATAATATTTTCCAGGGCTTTGAAGGGCACACGTAGTAGTATAAGAAGCCTATTTCTAATGGATTTGCCTTGTGGATGCCTACCAGTGACTTCAGTGGTAGTGGGTTCAGTGGAGTGATAGGCAGTGAGGACTTGTATGTAGAAGAGGTAAGTTCTTTATTCAATAAGTAAATTGCTCTAACCATTAAGGCAAGGAGAGAGGTAGTGGTTGGAGAACTACGGAAGAGGTAAGTTTAATAAAGGAATACTTTTACAAGGATAAGTTAGGTGTAAGGAAACCAAGAGAAGCTAAGAGAGCAGATGCAAGGATCCCAGGCAAGTAAGATAATGGCATCGAGAGAGAAAGAGAGAGAGAGAAAGAGAGAGAGGATTGTGGGAAGAGTGTGACCTGACATTACCTATGACCTTTTTAGTTGAGGGATGTTGCCAGTGTCCAAGATGATCCTCCAGGGAGGGGGAAACGGGGTTAAATCCCTGATCCCATTCTGCTCTCTCCCTTTCTTCTCTTTTGCTGGTGTTCCCCATTCAAAAGAAGGCAGAGGGCAAGGAATCTTTTGTTGATGTCCACATTGGCCGAAGGAGAAGAATGGAGGGTGGATTTGAACGGACAGATAGAACATCTAACAGATGGAGGAAAAGTTTCGTGCTACAGGTGGACCTGTGCTGTTTTCCTCACTCACATGTAAAGAGAATTTTCTCCATTCAAGGAAAACTAATGGGATCAGTCAGCTCTCCAGACAACAGGAATGAAGAATTTGAACTGTAAGACTAGAAATATTCCCATGACAATGAAAAATATAAACACATTTCAATTTATAATACTGGAAATGTTCAAGGAAGTGAACACTCTATGATACACAGTAAAATATGCCATAAAACTGTATATTATTAATAATGTGTAGACTATGATTATGAAACTCAATTAAAGAAAAAATAATATGACGTCAGAGTTTTAAAAATCATCTTTTTTTGTTGTTGTTCTAAAGAAATGGAAAGCAGAGAAGCTTGGAGATTTACCAGGACCGAGTCTTTCACAGTCAACAATTGGCTCTTAAACTTGAAAAATATTTGGAGCATGTGTTTTTCTTTGCTTGTTAGTTTTCCCACACTACAGATTTCCTAGATTTTGCTAGGCTAATCCAAGTGCCTGGTTCCTTTCTCCCTCAGCATCCTTATGCATTTCCTCTGTGGATCAAATTCCCTGTCTAAATTAGTACACATTTTTCTTGAAGGAAGAACCAAATAAAAAAGAATGAAAATGGTCCAGCATTTCTTAGCATTATTTGAGACAAACAATTCTAGTATTATTCATTTCAGTTTGTTAATTTAAAAATCACGACAGAGCTGTATGAAAGAATTAATAAACTCACAGGTTTTGTTTGTTTGTTCGTTTTGCGTGGTAAGAGCACAATGTGAGATCTGCCCCTTTATCAAACTTTTAAGTGTATGATATGGTATTGTTAACTAGAGGCACTATGCTTTTCAGTAGATCTCTAGGACTTATTCTTCTTGCGTAACTGAAATTTTGTACCTTTTAACTAATACCTCCCCATATCCCCCTGCCCCCAGTCCCTGGCAACTACCATGCTATTCTCTGCTATAATAAGAATAAGAATAAGAATAAGAATAAGAAGAATAAGAAATGAATAAGGGGGCTTCCCTGGTGGCGCAGTGGTTGGGAGTCCGCCTGCCGATGCAGGGGACACGGGTTCGTGCCCCGGTCCGGGAAGATCCCACATGCCGCGGAGCGGCTGGGCCCGTGAGCCATGGCCGCTGAGCCTGCACGTCCGGAGCCTGTGCTCCGCAACGGGAGAGGCCACAACAGTGAGAGGCCCACATAGCGCAAAAAAAAAAAAAAAAAAGAAAGAAATGAATAAGGCAGGAGGAAACCTTTGGAGGTGATGGATACGTTTATGGCATGGTTGTGGTGATGGTTTCATGGGTGTATACATATCTCCAAACTGATCAAGTTGTATACATTAAATATGTACAACTTTTTGTAAGTCAACTATATTTCAAAAAAGTGGTTTTAAAAAATGTTAAGTTTGAGTTTTAAAATCTTAATTAAATTTACTAATTTGTTGATGTTTTGGTAATAGAGGTATTTTGCTTGGGGTCATTTAGGAATAAACCAGGGTTTAGAGAAAGAAGTGGGTAAACTCTTTCAAAGGAGTTTTACTGTTTTCCTTCTTCCAAACTTTGTTTACCTAAAGAAGTAAAAGTAGGTAGGAAAGCCTAGGTTGTATGGGGCAAGGAGAGGTGAGGAACGGAGTGTGGAGTGAAAACCCTGGGGAAGTCCATTGGGTCTTTATCGGCCATTGGCTCACTTGACATTATAGAAGAATAGAGCCCTTCAGGAAGTACAGATAAAGACATGTGTAGTCTAAACCAGAATCTGGACCACAGACTGATGAAGAGAGGGCAGAGGTGACCTTCAAGGGGCTTTTCTTTTGAAGTGGCCAGTGAAGCTGCTTCGTCTGGGGATGGCTCTCTTGAGCTTCTTATTTGTTTTGGGGGGGCATGGTTTAGCAGTATAAAGGGATTTCTAGAAGCATTGACTTCTGTCCTAACCTACATGTTTATGAGAATTTTCTCTGGGAAGTCTTAGCCCTCGATGTATACTTACCCTTGCTTTAATGAAGCATCAATTGCAGAATATATTTATACTTCCTAAGCTTCATCACTTACATTCACGTATAGACTCAGTAGAGAACATTAGGCAACACTGTTATCAAACAGGTAAGATGGCGTTGATTTGTTATACATCTAATCAACAACGATGTAAAAAAGAATTTGAGAATATTTTTCTTGGTGGTGGTGGATGGATTAGCAATGAACGTTCACTGTTGTCAGGATTAAGTGCAAACCCTTCCTCCAAAAGGTCCTACCATAGATGCTTTAGATCTTTGTCTCAGATCAATAACTATGCGATTGTAGCATACATCTAAATGAGACCTTTACGTTTGTAAGAGAATCACCAATTTTACAGGGAACTTTAAAAAATACCTTAAGTTTGTAGTCATTCAGTTGATTGAATGCACAAACTATTTGCCAAGAGGGTTTGGGGTCTTGCTTATATAGAAGCGAGCAAGCAAATTCCCTGCGCTCATGGAACTTACCACTGACTGCCTAGTAATACAACTACACTGGTGGAAAAGCGCACCTTTTCAGTTTTCCTCAGGAAACTTGTACCTCAAGGGTGCCCAACACAATTGGCACATACACAGAAAATTAGTCCTTCATTGCCCAAACAATAGTGCAGAACTGCCTCCTGTTGAAAAGTCTAAACTTGTTTCTAATTGGCATTGGATGTAGGAAAAGTTTTTCTTTGTTGATCTCACATCCCTCTTTGGAAGTCTTTTCCTTAGAATCTGGAATCTATCCTGAACTTAAGTATCAACTGTAATTCCATAAAAGCTTCAGGGACAGATCCTTCTGGAGCTATTACATTTTTAAAGTGATTTTTCAGACAACAACAACAAAAATTTTTTAAACCTATGTATCAAAATCACAAGAAATAAAGTAAGACAATCTTTTTTTTTTTTTTTTTTCGGTACGCGGGCCTCTCGCTGTTGTGGCCTCTCCCATTGCGGAGCACAGGCTCCGGACGCGCAGGCTCAGCGGCCATGGCTCACGGGCCCAGCCACTCCGCGGCATGTGGGATCCTCCCGGACCGGGGCACGAACCCGTGTGTCCTGCATCAGCAGGTGGACTCTCAACCACTGTGCCACCAGGGAAGCCCTAAGACAATCTTTTGATGGGCAGTTTGTGGTTGATATTTTTGGTTTAAGGACCTGCCTTAGTTAATTTATCATCAAATAGCTCCAAATTAGCAGGAACCTTCTCCAATGTTCACTTTGTTTTGATGTTCCTGAGTCTATAACATCAAATCAATAAATTTTTTGTACCCGTGGCATGTTTGAATGCCCTTAAAGTGCCCTTCGCATTTTTCAAAGGCTGGTAGAAACTCCAGCCAGGTAACAAAAATAAGCTAATGACGTTTCATTCTAATTAACAATGAACGCGTTCTTTAATGTTCAAATGGCTGGAAATCAGCTGGGTGTCTCTAAGCAGCTCTGTGTATAAAGGCTGGGCTTAATGTGTCTGGGGGTGAACTGGCAGATCTGCTCATCGGGACTGGCCTCCGCTGATGTGCCTCAGGTACTTCTCATCTACCCTTCCCTCTCTTCTCAAGTTTGTCCTTAGAAACTTCATTGAATATTAGGATTTAATAAAAACTTTGGGTAAAAAACATTCTAAGCAGGATGTCTCTTTAGCATTTCAATTCAAGATTATTTATCAACAGTAATTTCTATTTTTGTAAATGTGAGATCATGTGAGTTTATAAGACAGAGTTGTCTAATTATTACAGTGAGATTCTTCGTTTTCTCCCATGACAAGAAGAGGCAAAAGGCTAATAATTTATCTGTTCACTCCCTGTATTTACTTTGAGAACAGTAATGCTTCCAGCACTGATTCATGTGTGTCAAAGTGATTTCTGTTAAATATTTACATGTTATGTACACAGAAGCGTCCATTTTCAGAGTACGAGTAATCTACTAAAATAAAGATATATTGATATTTTTATAATGCAAATCCCATGAATCCACATTAATTAAAACAAAAACCAGACTGAATTAAGATGTTTCAGTTTTAGGAAAAGTTTAAACGAAGCCAGTCTCATTACTGCCACACATATATGCCTTAGAGAAATAGAACGATTACTGGTCAAAGTCTTGAGATTATGTAGTTAAATAAACAGGTAGGAATGAGCTAGAGTCAAAATCCATCCAGAATATGAAAATAATTCAAGAAAAAAAATCTAAAATAAGGTGTTAGCATTTCAAATCCTGCTTTGAAAATGTATGTTCTCTCACAGTCAAAAATACATTTTATCAAAGCTATAGTAGCGTTAAGCTTGTGCACACCTCATCCCAGAAAATCATGCGTTGTAAAATGTAGAATCTTCAGATTTTTCGTAATTCAATGATTTTCAAGTGGATGGTATTTTTAACATTTATAAGTATTGTTTGGGACTCTTAAAACTTCACACAAAACCATTTTATTTCGTTGCTTGGATTCCTTGGACGGCTTCATGAACTGAAATGTATGTGATACCTGGCACTGTATTAGGTTAGCACATCTCAAAGTTGTATTTATGCTAAACGTGAACTTGCATAGCTATTTATACATATTTCCCTATGTGGCAGAAGAAAAGACAGCATAGGCTTTAGATAAGTAATGATATCTTGACAGGAATAGAGTGTACTGCTCCATTCCCTTTGGATGTAAACCCTAGCAATTCCCTTGAATCAGCATATCTACAAATCCATGTTCGCCCGAATAAAATTGGTGGCTCAGGACTCACTTTCTACTCAGAGTACTTGCCTTTTCAGTACTAAAGGGTGGACCGCAATCACAGCCTCAAGTTTCCACCTTGCCCTGTCTCCATGCCCTTTGTCAGGTTGCTTTGCAGTTCCTCCCACTAAAGGGTTAGAAAGTATTTTTTCAGCCTGTAATTCTGAGTTCGACTGTGTGACTTGCTTTGTCCACTGGAGTCAGGTGGAAGTGGCAGCAGGTCTGTCCTGAGCCCAGGACTAGAGATCTAGAGTGCTTCTACTTGCTCTTCTGCTTCTGCCATCACTTTAGGGACCTGTCTGGGCTGGTCTGCTGGAGGCTGAGAAGTACCTGAGGCACATCAGTGGAGGCCAGTCCCGTTGAGCAGATCTACCAGCTCACCCCCAGACACATAATCCCAGCCTTTATACACAGAGCTGCTTAGAGACACCCAGCTGATTTCCAGCCATTTGAACATTAAATGCTCATTGTTACATGCTACTGAGATTTTGCGTTGTGTTGTTTCACTGCAAAAATTAACTACTACAGCCTGATAGGAAAATTCATTCCATTGGAAGCAGGAAATGCAGTGGTTTTTCAAAACAGAGCCCTTCCACCTCTTGTCAGAATAATTTTAGTGTGCATTTTGGAATGTAGATGCCTAGGTTACATCTCAGACCCACTGAGTCAGAATCCTTGGGAAGAGGTATATGAAAATAGAAATATAACCCACTAATGGTCATATGAAAGTCATGATGTCTTCTTGCAACCATAGACAGATTTACTGGCAAAAACACATAAGGCAGATGAATTAGGTCCTGGGCTAAAATTTGCAGTGATCTAAGTTTCTTGATACCTTTATATTATAAGAAAGTTATTTTCAGCCTTTTTTTTTTCCTGCATAAAAAGGGTGTGGTGAGTTCTAGCCTTTATAACCATACATATAACCTGAAGATAGTCTTAGATAAATTTACGTTTTGTTTTCTTTTTTCTTCTGGGATCCATAAAAACCATTTGGATCAAGTAACTGAAGAGTCTAGAAATAGATCTACAGGTATACAGCAAAATCCAAATGATTAAACAATATCTTTAGAAATATATCTCTATCTCTCAGCTGTATTTTTTTCTCTCTCTGTGGTCTTTCACTTTTAGGTCAGTTATTTCCAATCAATTTTGAAAATAGTCTCCAACATCTCTGGGCTTATATCCTGCTTGTTTAGTAATCTCAGTAAATATATGGATCTTCTTTTCCTATTTCACCAAAAGTTGTAGGGATAATGCTTACTGTTCTAATTTAAATCAAATGATCATTCCTTATACCTGCTGGCTAAAAGGATGGAATAACTTATTGGCCAGGCATGCATCACATTCCCACTCTTTGGAGGTATGGGATAGGTTGGATCCCATCAATACCGTATGGATTAAAAGTGAGGTGGATGAGGTTAACCAAAAGAAAATCAAGCTGTTATACCAGAAACTGAGGGAATACATAAAAGGAGATCAAAAACAACAGGTGTCAACCATAATTTAATGAATTCATTATTCATAGCTTTCTCAATAAACTTTAAGGGCATATATTTTTTTAAAGCCTCGTATATGATTACTTTGGGGGAGGGCATAAGGAAAAGCACAAAAATATTATGAAGTTGAGTCAAGCCCTAGGGATACTCACTATCAATACAAAATTTGATTCAGTTAAAAACTGACACAATATTCCTAACCTCAAAGGAAGCTTATCAAGCATGTATTAGAGAAAATTCTCTTTTTTAAGACACAATGAAAATAACCTATTTGGAATATAAAACTATCCTGATACATGAATACTCTGAATTTGTAACATGGACTTAAAATACAATAATCTATACCACCAAAATATCAATTTTAGCGAAAACAAAATAAGGATGTATTTAAGGATTAGATTTAAATTTGTTCCTGTGGTTACATATTCCAGATGTTTACATTTATTACTTACTTGTTTATAAATACAGATTTGTAATTAACTGAGAAATTTGTTCTTTACATTTCACTCTATATTTATGGCTATGTGTGCCAAACTTGCCTTCCTAGAATACTATGTAATTCTTTTGTTCCACAAGGCAGTAACATCCACCAGATGGTATAAGTACATAGAGCCCAGATGTCAATATTTTCAAAACTTCATTTTTAATGAGTGGAGATGAACATGAACATGCATTACATGATGGTTAGTGTTCAATATTATTCACATTCTGGGTGGAAAGCTGAGAATGTTCTCTACTATTACACTTGCTGTCCATTTAAAATCATGGAAAATGAGGTAGGATAGTATATAGGTAAAATCTTTTTGCCTGAAATGTATTAAGGATCATTGTAAATATTGAATTAAGGTATAAAAAGTCATCTGCAGAAGTGCAACAGTAAGATGACATTAGTTAACAGAAACATATGTGGAAGCATTTGGGAGCCTCAACATAAGACTTCATGGGATGCCACTTGAAAAAATAAAAGCTAATGTGATGACGAGGAAGATAAATTCAGGAGATGACAGTCTTGTTCTAGTATGCCCTAACATGAAAACAAACGGGGAATTTTGTGAAGTTCTAGGCAATAAGCACTACATGGAAAAATGACAAATAGGAATTCACCCAGAAAATAGCAGCTGTGTCATATGGGGAATGCTTATTACAAATGGAAATATTTAAGTTGGAGCAAAGAAGATTTAGAAGAGACAAAGCACTGTCACAAGCCTGCCATATGGAAGAATCTGTGAAAATAATGGAAGGCAAATTTCCCATTAACATAAACTATAACATCTTAACATTCATGTTGATTCAAAATGGAACTTTTCTTGGAGGGTTGTAAGTTTCCAGCACTAGGGATGTCCATGCAGACCTGGAACTGTAAAGTCAGATAGCAGGTGTTCTTTAATATTTTTGGAATGAATAAGTGAAGAGAGGGAAGATAATTTAAATTTATTGAGCACCTACTTTTTTTTCCTGTCTAAAAAATGGTCATATAATTTATTCAGTAATCCCTTCCACTGCAAATATAACCTTCATTTTACTGATTAGAAAATTGATGCCCAGAGGCTAACTTAACAAAGATCACAAATAAATGGACACCCAGAATTCCTCCAGTCATCTTTCTGGCTCTAATCTATGCATGCTCTATCTAGTTTTTTTTTTTTTTTTTTTTTTTTTTTTTTAAGGATCAAGGTTGTATAATCCATTGGTTGATATCAATAATATTGGGGTAGAGGCTGATGAAATGCAGATACATGAGCATGTTACAAAATATTTGATACGTGTGAATAGACAAAACTACCTATCATGAAGCTTTTTTTCTGCTGAGGCAAGACAGAAAATAAAGCAAGATTATTTTAGATAGTGCTAAGCACTATAAAGAAAATGTAAATGTAGATTGGTAAATGGAGGATACCTTTACATAGGTGGTCAGGTAAGACCTCTTTGAAGAGGTGAAATATACCTGAAACCTAAGTGATGAAAAAGAGTCTGGTGTGCAGGCAGCCACAGAGAAAGAGTTCCAGGTTGAAGTAACAGAAAGCCATGAGGCGGGCATGAGCTGCAAAAAAATCTCTATTATTAAAACTTGGCAAATAAGAGAGATAATTCATGGCATGATGTCACAGAGAAAGTCAGACACCAGATAGACCTTCTGGTCTATGCCAAGGTGTCTGAATACTATTCTGTGTCCGTGGAAAGCCTTACCTGATGTGGGTCACATGCTAAAATTTGGGGAGGATATTTTTGAGATTGACAAGAGTAGAAACAAAGAAATCAACAAAAATATTTCAGAAGAATGAGAAAATAGTGGAGGCTAACAGTGGAAATGGAGATAAATGGATGGTTTCCAGCTTATAAAGCCAACTTTACTGAAGTATAAGTTACATAAAATAAAATACACACATTTGAAGTTTTCTGAGTTTTGACACATATATGTACTCTCAGCTACATTTTTGAGGGAACAAAATCAGGAAATAGTAAAATCTCTTGTGTAAAAAAAAATACAATTTTTAAAATAAAAATGAAGTCTTCGAAAATAAATTGAGGTTAAACTTCCAGAGTGTAGGACAAATAGACTAGATATATTGACTGAAAAGATGAGGCAGAGAGGATCATTGTGCTTTAAAATATTTTAAAAAGTGAAGAATATAACTGATATAAAATGATATTCCATACGGTTTTAGATAACTTTGAAAGGAAGAAAATCCAGGCAACATTAGTCTCATCTGCAGCACTAATTATTCACAGACAATGCAACAGTGCCTTGAAAACTCTGAGGAGAAAATTTATTCCAGCCTGGAATTCTATACCCAACCAAACAACTAATCAAATATGAGAGTAAAATAAAGTCATTTTCAGATATGCGTAATCTCATAAAATTTCCTTTCTACATACCATTTCTTTTTGAGAATGACTTTTAGAAAAACATGGAAAAAAATATGGGATTCAGGGAATAGTAGATCCAACCCAAAGTAATAACAAAGGGACTTTTGAGATGGTCAGTTAGGTTGTAGGCCCAGAAAACCAGAATGAGAAGAGTTAATGGAGTTATTTGGGACTGGCCTCTCTGGGAGAAAATGGGTAGTCTAAAATACAATTGAAATTTTAGAAAAACTTGAGAATATGATTAAGGTGAGTACAGATTTAAAATATTTTTTGTTGTTGTTAAACTCCACTAATCGACCCATTTCAGAGATTAACTAGACACAACAGAATATAATTATTACCAACTCTGCTGATATAACAGTTAAATGCATAGTTGACATTATATGTGGAAGGGATAGGAGAGTGGAAGGAAAGGTAGGAGTGAGAAGTTCTTTATTTCACAAAGCGAGAAGTGACACTGTCACTAATGGATCAAGAATAAGTGGGACCAAGCTCTTAGATAGCCTCATCCACCAGAGGGCAGACAGTGGAAGCAAGAAGAACTACAATCCTGTAGCCTGCGGAACAAAAACCACATTCACAGAAAGATAGACAAGATGAAAAGGCAGAGGGCTATGTACCAGATGAAGGAACAAGATAAAACCCCAGGAAAAAACTAAATGAAGTGGAGATAGGCAACCTTCCATAAAAAGAATTCAGAATAATGATAGTGAAGATGATCCAGGACCTCGGAAAATGAATGAAGGCAAAGATCGAGAAGATGCAAGAAATATTTAACAAAGGCCTAGACGAATTAAAGAACAAACAAACAGAGATGAACAATACAATAACTGAAATGAAAAATACACTAGAGGGAATCAATAGCAGAATAACCGAGGCAGAAGAACGGATAAGTGACCTGGAAGACAGAATGGTGGAATTCACTGCTGTGGAACAGAATTAAGAAAAAAGAATGAAAAGAAATGAAGACAGCCTAAGAGACCTCTGGGACAACATTAAATGCAACAACATTCGCATTATAGGTGTCCCAAAAGGAGAAGAGAGAGAGAGAAAGGACCTGAGAAAATATTTGAAGAGATTATAGTCAAAAACTTCCCTAACATGGGAAAGGAAATAGCCACCCAAGTTCAGGAAGCACAGAGAGTCCCATACAGGATAAACCCAAGGAGAAACATGCTTAGACACATAGTAATCAAATTGGCAAAAATTAAAGACAAAGAAAAATTATTGAAAGCAGCTAGGGAAAAATGACAACATACAAGGGAACTCCCATAAGGTTAACAACTGATTTCTCAGCAGAAACTCTACAAGTCAGAAGGGAGTGGCATGACATATTTAAAGTGATGACAGGGAAGAACCTACAACCAAGATTACTCTACCTGGAAAGGATCTCATTCAGGTTCTATGGAGAAATCAAAAGCTTTACAGACAAGCAAAAGCTAAGAGAATTCATCACCTCCAAACCAGCTCTACAACAAATGCTAAAGGAACTTATCTAAGTGGGAAACACAAGAGAAGAAAATGACCTACAAAAACAAACCCAAAACAATTAAGAAAATTGTCATAGGAACATACAGATCGATAATTACCTTAACCATGAATGGATTAAATGTTCCAAGCAAAACACACAGGCTCGCTGAATGGATACAAAAACAAGACGCATCTATATGCTGTCTACAAGAGACCCATTTCAGACCTAAGGACACATACAGACTGAAACTGAGGGGATGGAAAAAAATATTCCATTCAAATGGAAATCAAAAGAAAGTTGGAGTAGCAATACTCATATCAGATAAAATAGATTTTAAAATAAAGAATGTTACAAGAGACAAGGAAGAACACAACATAATGATCAAAGGATCAATCCAAGAAGATAAAACAATTATAAATATATATGCACCCAACATAGGAGCACCACAATACATAAGGCAACTTCTAACAGCTATAAAAGAGGAAATAGACAGTAACACAGTAATAGTGGGGGACTATTGTAACACCTCACTTACACCAATGGACAGATCAGCCAAACAGGAAATTAATAAGGAAACACAAGCTTTAAATGACACAATAGACCAGATAGATTTAATTGATATTTATAGGACATTCCATCCAAAGACGGCAGATTAACCTTTCTTCTCAAGTGCACATGGAACATTCTCCAGGATAGATCACACCTTGGGTCATAAATCAAACCTCAGTAAATTTAAGAACACTGAAATCATATCAAGCATCTTTTCTGACCACAATGCTATGAGATTAGAGATGAATTACAGTAAAAAAAATGTAAAAAACACAAACACATGGAGGCTAAACAATACGTTACTAAATAACCAAGAGATCACTGAATAAATCAAAGAGGAAATCAAAAAATACCTAGAGACAAATGACAATGAAAACACGATGATCCAAAACTTATGGGAAGCAGCAAAAGCAGTTCTAAGAGGGAAGTTTATAGCAATACAGTCCTACCTCAAGAAGCAACAAACATCTCAAATAAACAAGCTAACCTTACACCTAAAGGAACTAGAGAAGGAAGAACAAACAAAACCCAAAGTTAGGAGAAGGACAGAAATCATAAAGATCAGAGCAGAAATAAATGAAATAGAAACAAAGAAAACAATAGCAAAGATCAATAAAACTAAAAGCTGGTTCTTTGAGAAGATAAACAAAATTGATAAACCACTAGCCAGACTCATCAAGAAAAAGAGGGAGAGGACTCAAATCAATAAAATTAGAAATGAAAAAGGAGAAGTTACAACAGACACCGCAGAAATGCAAAGCATCCTAAGAGACTACTACAAGCAACTCTATGCCAGTAAAATGGACAACCTGGAAGAAATGGACAAATTCTTAGAAAGGTATAACCTTCCAAGACTGAACCAGGAAGAAATAGAAAATATGAACAGACTGATCACAGTAATGAAATTTAAACTGTGATTAAAAATCTTCCAACAAACAAAATCCAGGACCAGATGGCTTCAGAGGTGAATTCTATCAAACATTTAGAGAAGAGCTAACACCCATCCTTATCAAACTCTTCCAAAACATTGCAGAGGAAGGAACACTCCCAAACTCATTCTATGAGGCCATCACCCTGATACCAAAACCAGAGATACTACAAAAAAAGAAAATTAGAGACCAATATCACTGTTGAATATAGATGCAAAAATCCTCAAGAAAATACTAGCAAACAGAATCCGACAATACATTAAAAGGATCATACACCATGATCAAGTGGGATTTATCCCAGGGATGCAAGGATTCTTCAGTATACACAAATCAATCAATGTGATACACCATATTAACAAATCGAAGGATAAAAACCATATGATCAGCTCAATAGATGCAGAAAAAGCTTTTGACAAAATTCAACACCCATTATGATAAAAACTCTCCAGAAAGTGGGCATAGAGGGAACCTACCTTGACATAATAAAGGCCATATATGACAAACCCACAGCAAACATCATTCTCAATGGTGAAAAACTGGAAGCATGTCCTCTAAGATCAGGAACAAGAGAAGGATGTCCACTCTCACCACTATTATTCAACATAGTTTTGGAAGTCCTAGCCACGGCAATCAGAGAAGAAAAAGAAATAATAGGAATACAAATAGGAAAAGAAGAAGTAAAACTGTCACCGTTTGCAGGTGACATGATACTATACATAGAGAATCCTAAAGATGCTACCAGAAAACTACTAGAGCTAATCAATGAATTTGGTAAAGGTGCAGGATACAAAATTAATGCACAGTAATCTCTGGCATTCCTATACACTAATGATGAAAAATCTGAAAGAGAAATTAAGGAAACACTCCTATTTACCACTGCAACAAAAAGAATAAAAAACCTAGGGATAAACGTACCGAGGGAGACAAAAGATCTGTATGCAGAAAACTATAAAGACACTGCTGAAAGAAATTAAAGATGATACAAACAGATGGAGAGATATACCATGTTCTTGGATTGGAAGAATCGATATTGTGAAAATGACTATACTACCCAAAGCAATCTACAGATTCAGTGCAATCCCTATCGAATTACCAATGACATTTTTTACAGAACTAGAACAAAAAAATCTTAAAATTTGTATGGAGACAGAAAAAAACCCTAATAGCTAAAGTGGTCTTGGGGGAAAAAAACGGAGCTGGAGGAATCAGACTCCCTGACTACAGAGTGTACTACAAAGCTACAGTAATAAAGACAGTATGGTACTGGCACAAAAACAGAAATATAGATCAATGGAACAGGATAGAAAGCCCAGAGATAAATCCACGCACCTATGGTAAACTAATATATGACAAAGGAGGCAAGTATATACAATGGAGAAAAGACAGTCTGTTCAATAAGTGGTGCTGGGAAAACTGGACAGCTACATGTAAAAGAATGAAATTAGAACACTCCCTAACACCATACACAAAAATAAACTCAAAATGGACTAGAGACCTAAATGTAACACCAGACACTATAAAACTCTTAGAGGAAAACATAGGAAGAACACTCTTTGACATAAATCACAGCAAGATCTTTTTTGATCCACCTCCTAGAGTAATGGAAATAAAAACAAAAACAAACAAATGGGACCTAATGAAACTGAAAAGCTTTTGCACAGCAAAGGAAACTACAAACAAGATGAAAAGACAACCCTCAGAATGGGAGAAAATATTTGCAAATGAATCAATGGACAAAGGATTAATCTCCAAAATATATAAACAGCTCATGCAGCTCAATATTAAAAAAACAAACAACCTAATCCAAAAACGGGCAGAAGACCTAAATAGACATTTCTCCAAAGAAGACATACAGATGGCCAAGAAG
Organism: Mesoplodon bidens; assembly: GCF_964165515.1. NCBI lineage: Eukaryota > Metazoa > Chordata > Mammalia > Artiodactyla > Ziphiidae > Mesoplodon > Mesoplodon bidens. The sequence goes on from NC_138181.1 coordinate 21,340,319, forward strand.
CACATGAAAAGCTGCTCAACATCACTAATTATTAGAGAAATGCAAATCAAAACTACAATGAGGTATCACCTCACAGCAGTTAGAATGGGCATCATCAGAAAATCTACAAACAACAAATGCTGGAGAGGGTGTGGAGAAAAGGGAACCCTCTTGCACTGTTGGTGGGAATGTAAACTGATACAGCCACTATGGAGAACAGTATGGAGGTTCCTCAAAAACCTAAAAAATAGAATTACCATATGACCTAGCAATCCCACTACTGGGCATATACCCAGAAAAAACCATAATTTAAAAAGGCACGTGCACCCCAATGTTCATTGCAGCACTGTTTACAATAGCCAGGACATGGAAGCAACCTAAATACCCATCAACAGACGAATGGATAAAGAAGATGTGGTATATATATACAATGGAATATTACTCAGCCATAAAAAGAAATGAAATTGGGTCATTTGTAGAGACGTGGATCGATCTAGAGACTGTCATACAGAGTGAAGTAAGTCAGAAAGAGAAAAACAAATATATATTAACACATATATGTGGAACCTAGAAAAATGGTACAGATGAACCGGTTTGCAGGGCAGAAATTGAGACACAGATGTAGAGAACAAACGTATGGACACCAAGGGGTGAAAGTGGTGGGGCAGGGGGTGGTGTGATGAATTGGGAGATTGGGATTGACATATATACACTAATATGTATAAAATGGATAACTAATAAGAACCTGTTGTATAAAAAAATAAATAAAATAAAATTCAAAAATAAAACACACACAAAATAAATAAAAAGAATAAGTGGTTTAAATTGATTATTTAAAGTGGAAACAGTAACCAGGGAAGCATCTATAAGCAATGAAATCACTATTGGAAGGAAAGAGCAGGAAAAATAAAGGTTAAGTGAGTTGAATTCTCCCCTCTCCTGTCAGAAATTCAATAAACAATGTCTATAGTCAATAAATTAAAAACATCAATATAAATACATGATTCAGAAATGAAGAGATAATCACCAGAAGAATTGAGAACAGCAAATGATTTTTTTCTCTGAAAGCAGAAACAGAGAAAAATAGTGATTAGGATGATAATGGTTGTTTTTAATCCTAAATTTTTCAGAAATATTTGAGTTTTTAAACTATGTGTATGTTTCATGGATTTCTTGGGTAAACATTAAAAAGGTCTGTTATTGCTAATTAGTAATAGAATTTCTGAAACATTAGATATGTTGAAAAACTTTTAATTGTTATGATACTGCTTTTCTTAATATATCTACCAAATATGTCCATCCAGTAACTACTTCTCAGTAATATTAAAAAAATGAATGTGATAAAAAATATATCTGTATCCCAATAGGTAGAAATGGATACATTTCATTACCTTTGAACTAAAAAGCAATAGATTTAGAATTGATAAAAGAAAAACACTGTGATAATTTTCTGGAGTATGCCTCAGTTGATAATTATTTATCTTATTTGTGTACGTTCTTTCTCATTGCTAGGCAATTGAGATATTTATACAGTTACATCACAGCTTTTATTATTATGTGCTGGAAACTTTGATAATAAAATGAGAGCTCATCTTGCTCACTAAACTCAATTGAGAACAATTTTAGTAAAAAAAAATTGGAAGAATTAAGGAAGCAACCAGCCAAGTACTAATAAAAATCAGATGCACTATAAATTGCACAAGATCTGAATATAATCTGTTCTTTGTTAACATCAAATAATTATTCAGTAGCATGAGGTTTCAATTCACTATATATTAGGGATATTCAATAGTTGTTAGTGATAAATCACATAGCAGCATAAATTAAGGGTATTAATCAATTATGTTTGATGTGTTGCCATTTCTTGATGTCAGATTATCTATTAACCTCTGAATGGTTTTTAATTGAAATAACTTGTACAAATGTTAAAAGAATATCATCTTTATTATTCCGGGTTATTTGTAGCAATATGTTCATAAGGTTGGCAGTCTTTATATTCTGGAGCACTAATATTGCACAAACTGGATTGTCATGTTCTTATTTCTTGGCTAATTATAGCTTCCATTGCATGTGACTGTGAAGCATGAGCTTGAAAGCAATCCAAGAACTTATACATCTCCGAGGGACCACAGAAAGGAAAAAGCAGACTCTGACAAGAGATATTCACTTTTTTTTTAAAAAAAGTAGATTTTTGTTAAATTTTTACTTTGATCCAGTTTCCAGACATTTAAAACACGCCCTGGAATCAGGATGCTAAACTTTGAAATTGATTTTGGTTACTTTGCCTTGGGTATGAAATTGATTTTGGTTACTTTGCCTTGGGTAGGTCCTTATGAAATCCAGAATCCTAAGGTTGATTTCTTCTTTATTGTATCTCCCTTGTTTATTTCTCTGACTTGTCACACAATTTCCATTTTTGATCTACACAGTTATACAGATCTGGAATAATTTTCTTAATGGCCAACTACAAAATACATACCACCCAGTATTCACTCAAAGGTACTTTCTGATTAAGTTATCCTTTTGGTTTATTGTCCCATGTTTAATATAACCCACTTGTATTACGTAGGAGATAATTGTATATGACCCCCCCCCAAATTTGCAAATGTCACATAACCATCTGGTGATGGTTGGGGTGTGGAGAAAGGAATGGAGAATTCTAGGAAGTTGGCTTAGACCAAATTTATTAACTGCCTTCTGTGTCTCTTTCAGTTAAGTTGTTTCAAATTCTCAATTTGTATGTGTTGGGGAGAAGCACAATTTGGAGTAATACCCATTAGAACCGATTTTTGTGGATGATGTTGCCTTTCCCACATAGCTACATACTAGTAACCTCCAAATCAGAAGATATGTAGAAGAAGAAAACATTGAGAATTGGGAAAGAAGAAGGAAGAGGAGGGGGAGGGGAAATGATATATGCGAATGAAGATAACCTGCTTAAATTATCAAAGCAGGTTAAAGCAACCACCTGAGAGTGCATTTAGTTCCTGAAATCCTTAGAGATTATCCTTAGAAGTTAATGCTTTACCTGAAGATCAAGCTGTTCCTTCACACGATTTTCCCCCATGTATGACACGCATGATTGTAACTTAGAATGTGTTGCCAGTATGTGGGTTAATGGGGAGGTGTGCCCAAAGCACTTGGACTCAATTTTTAAAACGTTTAGAACCTAGTCTTTAAAAGGTTAAATTACTGCTCCTATGGGGCATCCTTTTGCTGGAACCACCTGAGAGAGTTGCTGGATTTTCCCAGGTCTTGCAGGAGGACGTGCTCCCTGGCTTTGTCTAGGCCGAGAAGATCTGCAGTCAGCTACCCTTCCCAGCAGAAACCAAGCTGGTCACCAACACCTGTACACCTGTAACACTTTATGTACTTGAGAGATCTTACTATGTTATTCTTAAAATTTCTTTTCCACTTGGTAATTAATCTCAATTTTTGAGACTTCCTGGAATGAATTATTTTTTCAAGCCTTTTGGACATAGGAGATTCCTGTGAAACTACTACACTGTTTAAATTTTGGCAAAGATGGACTATGGTATGACCCTTTCCACTAAGTAATGGATTTGGATTTCATCTAGAAGAGGTATGAGGTACAGGAGATAATTACCATCTCAGTCAGTTAAAAAGGTGTGACTAAAGATCTTATTTGAACCCAGGAAAATAGATGGCACTTCTCTACTTAGCCAAATGATTGAACTTTATCAGGCAAGCACACAACTTCCAGTTGAAAGGTGGGTGAAAGAAAAACCCCAAATGAAACAGTCAACTAATCTGTTCTTTAGTCTCCAAAATGCTTTGACTCTGCCATAATTTTTTAAATACATTATTGGCCTGATTATTTTTGGTAGAGTAGAAAATAGGTTTTAACATAGCAGTGGGACTTTTTTCAACCACAGCAGTTCTTTTCTCTGTTTTTTAATTGTAAAAATTAAATCATACCATAAAAAGCTCAATTATCCATAATGCCAGAATTCTAACAAGGCTATTCCAATTTTGCCTATTCATTTCTTATCTTTGGCAGGAGCTTTTAGTGGGCACAGAAACAGGGCTTAAATCCTTTTCAGCCTGATACAACAAAGGGGGTTTGAAAAGGGAAATCAAGAGGAAAAAAGAGTGAAAGGTTTGCTGTTTCCAGCAGGGCAATCTTCCCCAAAATAATTCCTTCTGGCCTCATATCAAAGGGACTAGATAAGCAAGTCCTCCTACCATCCTGGGAAAAGTACAGAGCAGACCGATTTTGCAATCCACTCAGAAAAGGCTGTGGGAAATATGAGATTTGAAATGTGGTTAAGGTGAGTCTGTGAAGGGTCATTCATTAATTCATTCATTCACTGATGCAAACTTTTACTGAGAACCTGCTATGTGGTGTACTTTGTACTATGCACCGGGAATACAGAGGTGAATAAAACACTGTTTCTGGCCACGCAGAGTTCATAGTTATTTGGAAGATTCTGATGTGTGCAAAGAGGTAAGTAACAAAACCACGTGGTGAGGTTGTAACACAAGTATGAACAAGTTTGGTGGGAGCCAGGAAAGTGAACAACTCAGTTCGATTATGGAACTTAGGGAATTAAACAGAAAAACTGGTACCTAGCTCCTGAAGAATGAATGGAGATTGCACAGTCACAGGTAAGATGATGGAGGATGTTATTCAGGAAGATTAGATCCTGGGTGGCAACTTGTCAGGGCTCACAATGAAAATGAGAAAGAGACACAATAACAGCTACCATTTAGTTTCTACTGTATCAAACCCCATGTGTGTATTGCTTTACATGCATTAATTTTCACCACAACTGTTTCAAGTTAGATATTATTATCCCCATTTTACTAATAAGGAAACCAAACTCAGAAAGGTTAAGTAACTAGCTTAAGGTCAAAAAGGATTCAAATACACATTTGTCTGGTGCTCTGTGACCACTGAACTCATTCAGTCCAGCTATGCAGTTTTTAGACTATCAGAAAACCTAAAATCTGTCTTGGGTAGCCAAATTGAAAAATAACCTTGAGAATGGACATACAGCTTTTATTGAAAAGAAGAGAATGCAAACACAAAAATACAACTCAGAGCTGAGTGAGTCCAAGAGTAGTCAAATCAGTGACTTTCAGAATCTATTGAAGTCAGGTAAACTATCCACAGCTGGTCAATGTGGGCTCAAAGTCAGCCTTCCATTTTGAACTTGCTGGTTAGGTCGAATCTACCCTTTTTGTTTGTTTGTTTTTCAGTCTGCTAAGAGACAAGTTATATAGACAGAGGTTGTATACCTGGCATTTTAATTCAATAGGATTTGCTTGACAGGGTCTATTGTAAATAGAGCCTATAGTGCCTTCGATTATAATTTTAATGAAACGTTGCCATCTAGAGGCAACTTAGCTGATGTAGCATTGCCAAAGCAAGATTTGGACTTGGGGTAGATATTTCGAAGTCAGATGTTAAATAAAATAAATTAAAAATATATACTTTAAGGACATTATTGTTCTTAACATACACCAGACAAATTGCCTGTAGACATTGCTAATCACTCTTTAAATTCACTATTAGCAAAAGGATTAAATATATTTAAAATATTTAAAATTTATTAACTTGTTTTCTTTCTTTTTAAAAGTATTCATTTTATGACTTGTGTTGTCTTTTTCCTAAGATTAGTACTCCACATGTTTAGGAGAATCAATTCTGTATTTGTTAAGCAAAGGAAAATATTTATAGAACATTTTTCAATTACCCAGTTAGTGGCTGTGTTCCAAAGATTGTTTAAGCGCTTATAGGCACAGACTTCTTTTTGCAGAGACGGCTATTCTAAATGGGAAGTCAGAGGCCAATTTATTTACCATACAATTGTGTGGAAATACTGGATATTTCTCATGGGGAGAAAGGAATACCATCTTGATGCATAGATAGTATACAAAAGGGCGTGGGGGAGGCACTGAATGAGAAATGGGTTTTTATTTTAACATCAAATCTAGTATTTGACCTTGTATTTGTCCAAAACGTCATTCTCCTTTCTCTCACCGCTTTGAGGCTAAAGTTAGATTTTCTTTTCTTGCTTTATATCCAGTCCTCATTGCTTATCTAGAACCTTGGCTCCAGGGGACTTGAGATCCAACTCCCCACTCTCATCTTCTTCCACCTTAGTAATTTTGAGCTCATCATTTCTCCATACTCTCTCCCTAACATCTCTCAAGGTGATTCTTTTTTTTTTTTTTTTTGCGGTACGCGGGCCTCTCACTGTTGTGGCCTCTCCCGTTGCGGAGCACAGGCTCCGGACGCGCAGGCTCAGCGGCCATGGCTCACGGGCCCAGCCGCTCCTCGGCATGTGGGATCTTCCCGGACCGGGGCACGAACCCGTGTCCCCTGCATCGGCAGGCGGACTCTCAACCACTGCGCCACCAGGGAAGCCCTCTCAAGGTGATTCTTGAAGAATGATTCTTACAAGGAGTCGCGCTGTGCAGGAGGACAGGGCACATATCCAAATCTTTGAGTGAGGATCTTCAGTTGAATGTGAATAGTTCCATCTCCTTCTGCCAAGTTGATATGATAACCAGAAAGCTAAAATTCATTGTCATCACTAATTCATTCATTTATCCCTTCATCCATTCACTCACACAGCACTCATGCATTCAGCATCTATTACATGCCAGACATTATCTGAGTACTAAATATGACAGCAGGGATTCTTACCCTCATTAATCTTACAATTTAGTATTACTGATCACTAGTGAAATATCTTCCCCTCCCAATGTCCCTCTAATGTCTTCCTTGTTCTTTCATCTAATTAATCTCTTTTTCCTTGAACATGTGAGACCATGAGTGGAGATCTCCAGTCTATTCAAAAGATTCAGTCTACGCAAGAGGGAAGAGATATGGAGATATATGTATATGTATAGCTGATTCACTTTGTTATAAAGCAGAAACTAACACACCATTGTAATGCAATTATACTTTAGTAAAGATGTTAAAAAAAAAAAGATTCAGTCTAGGCCCATAAGATTTGGCTAGACACCTTTTAGTGAGGATGTGTGGGAAACCTGGAGCGTCTTTTTAAAATGGCAGCTCTATCCCAGTCTACTCTGCCAGCATCTTTACAAGATCTGGACCGTTTCCCTTAGTCACTTCAGTTTGTAGTCAAATGCTTGGATTCTTCAGGAAACGACAACCTTGTATTCCTAAATTCTCAGCTGCTTGTTCCATGTCCTTATTAAATATCTGACTCAAGACTGGTTTTCCTGGTACGAATAGCTCTTCCAAGAAGTAAGAGAATAGCCACCTCAGTTTTGATAACTCTGTGATTCTCACTACCTGACCTCCTGCCTTAGCGATTTTAGGGGATAAATACCAGAAAAATTGATGGGATTTTCCATCTGCCCCACAATTCTCTGCAGCTTGCAGTCAGATTTAATTATTTGCTCCATGACAAATATGACATGCCTTTATCAGGAAAACTTGACACATGGGAGGAAAGGCTTTTGGTTCCCAAGCTACACGAATGTCATTTAATGAATATAAGAACTGAGTGGGAAAAAATATCCCTCAGAGAAAATGATCACTAAACTCTTAGATCTCTACCACCCCAAACTCTCCAAAGCAGGAAAGAGAGGCAAGAGGTTCTTTGGAATGAAATGCAGAGCACACAAGCAATCTGAGATTTGACAGAGTAGAATGCTCTTGTTGAGGGTACTACTTATCTTGCAGGGAATGAATAGAACTTCATGGAAGAAAACTATCTATATAGTAGAGAGGGGAAGAAAGGGAGGGTGGAGTAAAGTAACAGCCTAATGGGGGTGTTTCACTTTGCTGGGCTGCTTTTTTCTACCCAGTAATTCAGGGAACTGATTCATTCCATTTATGGGTCCCCCAATGCCTCCGTTCTAGTAGACTTTTGTTTTCTAGTGGAAGAAGGGGAAAAACAGAATGGAGAAATCTCACCATCTTCCTAACGGCCTTAGCCTGGAAGTGACCAACATCACTTCTGCTCATAATCTATCAGTGAGTACTTGTCAGTTGGCTACACCTGGTTCCAAGGCCTCTGGAAGGGAAAGCACACATTTTTAGAGAACAGCTAGTTGAGTCTTTGAGGCAGGAGAAACTATATACTACTACACAATGTTAATGCTTTAAGAAATAATTTCAGGGCTTCCCTGGTGGCGCAGTGGTTGAGAATCTGCCTGCTAATGCAGGGGACACGGGTTCGAGCCCTGGTCTGGGAAGATCCCACATGCCATGGAGCAACTAGGCCTGTGAGCCACAACTACTGATCCTGCGCGTCTGGAGCCTGTGCTCCGCAACAAAAGAGGCCGCGATAGCGAGAGGCCCGCGCACCACGATGAAGAGTGGCCCCCGCTTGCCACAACTAGAGAAAACCCTCACACAGAAACGAAGACCCAACACAGCCAAAAAAATAAAAATAAACAAATGTGGGTTTAAAAAAAAAAAAAAAAAAAGGTTGGCCCAGTTTAAAAAAAAAAAGAAATAATTTCAGTGTTTTCATGGTGGTCTGAAAATCATTCCCTTATAAGCAACTCTTAAATTATGTTGCAGTCACAGGATCAAGTGTTTGTTCTTCTCAGATATTCAGAAAGTACAATGTCATTGATTGTAAACAAGTACCAGTTTGGGAATTATTAAACAATATAACTGAGCAAAGTAGCCATCATTTATTGTTTACAACACGTTTGTGACTCTGAAACACACATGAAATAATAGTCACTCTGCAGCTTAAAACCTCAGAGATATTTCATCTCAGCAAAACATCTAAGCTACTTTCAGGGACTAACACCACATGATCTAGTCCTTACCCACAGTTCCAACTTTTCTCACTCCGTGTCCCACTGACTCACCGCATGTTTGTCATGCTAGCTTTCTTTTCTGCCTTCAGTCAGTACAAGAGAATTACAATGTCAGGACCTTTGCTGCTCCTTGTTCTTGTCCGTTTCTCCTCCCAGATTTGAGCAAGGCTCTCTTTTTCTCAACATTATGGTTTACCTCAAATATCACTTATTCAGGAAGCCTACTTGGCTGCTTTATACTATCTCATTGGTTCCCTCACTACCTCATCTTCTCTAGTTACATATTTACTGTCTGATTTCTTTAGGGAAGACATTGTTCTCTGTTCACTGCTATTTCTTAAGCATATAGGATATAGGTAGCTGGCATATAGTGGGCACTTGATAAATATTAGACTAAATATGATATAAAGTTTCTTAATATCTTAAATATGATATAGATTTTTCCTTGGTTTAATAATTCAAAGAAAAGGTTTGGGGTTAAAAAGGCATACACAAATTATTAGATAATTTTCATTTCTGAGACTAAGAAGAAATCACTATGAAGTCTAGACAAGTTAGGCACAGGTTGGCTTTTAAGGGTATATGTATGTGCAGGAGGGGCACCTTTCTAAAAGACTATTATGTTCAGTGCTTATGTACATGATCTCATTTAATAATCAAAGCAACTACCTGAGGAATGTACAATGATGGTCATTTTCTAGAGGAGGAAATTCAGACTCATTTAGTTTAGCAGGTTTTCAATTTATTCAGGGCATAAATCAATTGAGCTGGAATCCAAACCCAAATCTTCTGGTTCTACAGCCCCTGCTCTTTCTACTGAGGCACTTCTTTAATCAGCAACCTCCATATTCAGAAACACCTCTTCACAATAGCATCACTTCCATGAAACACATTTATTAAATTTTATGGTCAGAAAAATTGGGTCACTTAAGAATGAATGAGTCAGCTAATCTACCAAAACACCAAACTAATGGAATTATTGGAGATATGGAAAATACAGTGAATCTTCCAGTTCCAGGTTGGAAGTCTAATACCATCAGCATAATCTAGATTTTTAGAAAGGTTAGCATTAAGAAAGAGTGCCACCCTGTGCTAATTTTTTTTTTTTTTTTTTTTTGCTGTACACGGGCCTCTCACTGTTGTGGCCTCTCCCGCTGCAGAGCACAGGCTCCGGACGCGCAGGCTCAGCGGCCATGGCTCACGGGCCCAGCCACTCCGCGGCACGTGGGATCCTCCCGAACCGGGGCACGAACCCACGTCCCCTGCATCGGCAGGCGGACCCCCAACCACTGCGCCACCAGGGAAGCCCTGTGCTAATTTTTATACCAGGGTCGCTGCTGCCTTCTCAGAAAGGATTTATGAAAGTGTGCTGATGCATTTGCATTTTGTCCGTTGAATATCTTTGAAATTTGTAGACACACAAAATAACATTCTATTGAAGATGAAGAAAACCACAGTCTTGGAGTATTAGTCATAATTAGGATTCCCTCAGATTTCAGGGCAATGAAAACCTGAACTGTACCTCAGTATGTATTCATTATTTTCTGCTTTAACTTACGGGAAGGTAAAGCAGATAAGTTTTACATCTATGTCTTATCTACTGTTTGAAAATGTTGGAATACAGGTGGAAACTTTAGGAAGAGTGTTGGGATGAAAAAGAGAATGACAGTCGACATGGAGGCCTCATCCCCACTGCTGATTCTCTTTCTGTCCCAGATCAAGAACCATGGCATGAGCCTCATATTGAATAGAAATAAAATCTAATCACAAAATGACATTCTCATTTATTAAAGCAAGCTTCAGGATTTTTCTCAAATCCAACCAAGAATTAGTGTTCAAGTTTGAAATGAGTTATTAGATGCTTAGGCTAATCTTCCCTTATAGAAATGAGCACTGGCATTTATCCAGTAATACTCTTTCTTTTGTCGTGGAAAAGTTGGAATTATCTAATTATGACTGTTGTCCATTATTAAATAAGATGTGCTCATATCTGTGAACATCATTTCCAGGATTGTAAATAATGTTGGGAAGGTGAAATCAGTATACTTAAGAAGCTCCTGCTCTAAGCTTCTTTGTCTGCAAATTATTTCGGCTTGTTTTATGGCTGTCTAAAGAAAATTCTCCCTACTAAGTGCCTCAAATTAGTGTGTGATTAGATGTCTCCATTTAACCTGCCTTAAGGTGAGAGTAATGGATGACACCTTGTACTTCATATTTCTGCTTTAGAGAAGGTAATAAAAGGAATCAGAAAAATTTCTCTTTGAAGCAGTTACCTTATTTCCCACAAAAAACTTAGCTGTTGTCTATACCAACTCTTCTTACCAGCTCCCATGACTAAGTCAGCCTTGGAAACATGGGGGTCCTCAAGAAAGAAGAGCCCCACCCTAGGTGGAGTCCTGGAGGCTGTGTAGGCAACACCAGCATCCCTCCTGACATTACATTGACAGAGATTAACTGATCACTTTCCTGGTGTCCTGAAATTTCCAACCCATTGTGATGCAAACAAGCTAAGTTAAACCTGGTCTATTACAAAGACATGGTACCCAGTTTTGGTTGGCCCTAGGTTGGAAGAAAAATTGATTTCCTCATTAGCAATTAGAGATGCTGCCATACTAATTTGCCTGAAGTAATGAACTTCACATAATTTAATTGAATTTCTGCTTTGTGCTCTGAGCTGCGTGCCTCACGATGGGGGTGAACCAAGCATGATCCCCACCTTGCTATTTACAGTCTAGCGGGCATGTGAGACCAAAAAAAAAAAAAAAAAAAAAGATAAAAAGAAGTTTAAAGAGGAAAAGAGTAAAGTGAAGTAAAGACACACCCACACACACACAAATAAACAAAACCCCGGAAGGAAGGATATTGTCCTCGCTGTGATTGAAGAGAAACCTGGGACAAGATAAGGCTGGAGAAATAAACATGGGTCAGATCACACAGGCTTAGGGCTCTAATGCCAAAACATACAGGCATTGTGTATCATCCAAATAAAATGAACATTTGTACACCTACTGTGTGACAGTCTCATTAAAGACTCACAATAACTCTATTTTCTAATGCTCAGTTTTGTAGGTGAGAAGTAGGATTTAAGAGGCTTAAATTCTACTTAAGAGGATTAAATGCTCAACTTTCACCAGAAAATGTGTGGTAAAAGGTGGTGAAGAATCCAGTTCTCCGTGCTCCTTTTTAGGTGACTTTAACATAAAATAGTAAAATATTTATCTGCCAAACATTTTACACACACACATCAAATAAATACATTCAAGAATCAAAGCAGTTAAAATATTTCTGTGGGCTGTGGATAACAAGTTCAAATGTGAGCAGTAGAGTGCATAATCAGTGTTTAGGACTGAATCTAACACCAAGTGAAAGTCTGTCCAATTGTATATGCATCTCCTTTTCGTGTTCCTCAGTCCTTCAGCATTTCTTGCCTCCTCCATCTTCATTGCCTTTTCCCTGTGCTCCCTTCTAATTTGCCTTTATCCTTCCTTTATTCTTTTCTTTCCTGTCCTCTCAACTAGGTGAGAATATTGGTGGTACGCATTGCTTACTAATGCATTATCTTATTTTAAAAACATTATAATCTACAGCTCTCATGCGCAAACAAGTAAGCAAAACTAAGAATAGATCCAGCAAATGAATGGGTGGATTGGGAATAGCTCAGTGTTTTGGAGTCAGAAGACCAGCCTTTGAGCCCAGTTTCTGGACTGAACTTTTGCAAAGCATGAGAAATTCAGCTTTCCTACCTGTATGATGAAGATAACTTTTGACCTTTTAAACTCGTAGGGTCATTGTAAGGACCAATTTGGATATTGGAAGTGGAAGTGATGTGTCACTAGTGATAAGCTATTAAAAAATACTACTACTTTCACTGTAGGTGCTTAGATGCTTTGTCTGACCCATTTCCTATTGTTACTACTCTTTTGCAAGGCTTTTAAATGAACACTTAAGACATTGAAGCACATAATACCTAATGATATATTGGCCAAAATCGTCCTTATATCATGAAAGACTGACGTTTGTGAAGTGGATTTTTCATTTGGGAAGGAGACAGTCCTTTGCTGACTTTAAACAGCTTGGCACCGTTAGGCAGTTCACTTTTCCTGGAGTGTTGTTATTGCGCCATCTGCTGGAACTTGAGGAGGTTGACACTAAAGACTTAAAGGAGCCTATCAAAGATGAACATAGACAAACATGATTAAATTCCTGTGAGCTACGAATAACTATAAGCTTTGTTTGAAATAATAACTCATTTCCTTCGTATACTATGGTATACCCATGTAACAAAATACTATGTGGTATTTAAAACAATGAAATGACTCTGAAATGAAAGTAGTTCTAAGATTTATTAGAAAATCTAAGAGAAAAGTGCAGAACAGTGGGTTTTATTGTATTATTGCTTTAATTCAAATATAGATTTTGTATGTAAATGAATATACTTGAATAATTTTGATAGAAGGTATTATACATGTTGACATTTTAACTCTTAACAGTGTTTACTTTGGAGGAAAATTCTGGGTGGAGGTATGGCTTCATTACTTTTAAAACAATCCTTGTCTATATTGTTTGAATCTCTATCTTGTACATATATTACTTTCCTCTTATTTTACTTTTTTTTTTTTTTTTTTTTTTTTGCGGTACGGGGGCCTCTCACTGTTGTGGCCTCTCCCGTTGCGGAGCACAGGCTCCGGACACGCAGGCTCAGCAGCTATGGCTCACGGGCCCAGCCGCTCTGTGGCATGTGGGATCTTCCCAGACCGGGGCACGAACCCATGTCCCCTGTATCGGCAGGCAGACTCTCAACCACTGCGCCACCAGGGAAGCCCCCTCTTATTTTACTTTATTTCTAATAAAATAATTGGTGTTATCTGTATAGTGAGAGTTTAGAGCCATTTGTTTCATTTTTATGTTTGCCTATGCCTGAAAATTGAGTTAATAGAAGTGTTCTTTTTTAACTCCTTGCTTTATGCCTCTATAACATTTTGTCTATATTTGTTTTATAGCAATTATATTAATTTGGTTCTAGCATAGTTACTATAACAATACATCCTAACATTTACAGAACAAACATGGTTTCAAATATTCTGGCCTTTTGTCTCCAGTAATTACTCTTGTACTTTTTAAACTGTGAAGTCTCTTTTTTTAAATTGTAGTAAATAGCTCATTGTAACAGACTTTGCTACTAGCTGTGTGAACTTTAGAAAAATTACTTAATGTCTAGGTGTCTTGATTTCTTATCTGTATAAGGAAGATAATGCCATCTATCTTAAAGGTGTTTATTAAGCTTATAGAGCAGGAAACAGGTAGAAAATACCCAATATTCACGGTTGTTGAGACTGCATATATGTGTAAGTGTTATGTGTGTGTATGTTGTGTGTATCTGTCAACCTCACTACTAGTTTGAAAACTCTTGGAAGGCTCAGATGTCTTATTTTTCCTCAAATCCTCAGAAGCTAGCAGAGTAAGTGCCTTATGTATTAGTAATAACAACTCTTTTTAAATTCACTTCCTAAGAGTTTATGAGAGAATTACCAAAAAAAAAAAAAATGTAAGCATAAAGAGAAACTAGGATGTGAACCTGACCCTTCACAAAATTTGAATTTTTGACTCTGGGTATTTTTCTACCTAGGTCATCTTTCAACCTAAAGTTTTATTTGTTTGTTTATTTATTTATCTAAATGATTGTTATAATCCTTCCAATGTGATTTATTGGAAGGTTTTATCATGTGTGTATATTATTACCTTCCCTACCTATAAACAACAGGGCTTTGCATGCATGAACTTTGTATTTGAATGCAAAAGTTCCCACCAGTTATTGATGTTGCAATGTAACTAGGTGTTGTCTTTCAGGACAGGGACTGGTTTACTTACCTGTACATCTCCAGCATCTAGCATAGTGATCAGAATTGAAGTACTCCATTAGTGGGTAATTATAAGTACAACCACTTGTACTTTCAATAAGTTTTATAAAACTCCCGTTTTCAAAGAGAAATCAAATCAACTTGGAAGGAGGGGGCATAAAAGAGGTCATGAGAAAATAGAGCAAGAACGGAGTCAGCAATAGCCTATGAATCAGGGAACAAAATGCTAAAAGTAAAAGAGGAAAAATCTTTGTATCAAACACATTAAAAATATATATTTGTGGGCTGTAAGTTGAAATATATTTAGGCATTATTATGATACAATCAGTGGCTCTGGGAAGTAATGTTAAGAGTGCACTTACCAAATAAACAAAAAACACTTTAAACAGTGTTTTTGAGATAGCTGACATATAATGTGCTACACACTTTTGAGGTATACAATCTGATACCTTTTGACATACACGTACACCCAGGAAATCACCATCAAAATCAAGATGGTGAACATATCATCATCTCCAAAAGTTCCTTCATGCTTTTGTGTAATCTTTCCCTCCTCCCCCTCCCCAAACCCTCCCATTGCCCCGGGCAACCATGGTAGGGTTTTCGTCACTATAGCTTAGCTTGCATGGCCTAGGTTTATATATTGTATATATATGGAACTATTCAATGTGGACTCTTTTTTTTTTGTCTTCCTTCTTTCATTCAAAGTGCTTATTTTAAAATGCATCCATGTTGTTATATATATCAATAGTTCGTTCCTTTTGATTGCTGATGAATAGTGCATTGTGTGGACATACCATTTTGCTCATCCATTCCCCTCTCCATGGACTTTTGGGTAGTTTCCAGTTTTTAACTATGGCATATAAGAACATTCGTAGATGATCATACTCTTTTTGTATTAAATGAATAATTATCTTTGGTTCCAATAGAAACATGTATCTATAAAATTACTTCAGATTATTTACTTGCAAATGATAAATTATCTTTGATTCTCAACGTAAGAGTTATCCTTTCTCATTTATGCCATCCCTGCTACCAGATTAATCATCCTTAAAATGCTACTGACTTGCTTAAAAAGCTTTGATGGCTCCACACCACCTGGGTGTGACTCGATAACATTTTAGGTAGTAAGGTATGTTTTCTTTCTGCTCTGTGTAATTTTCCTCCCCACTACCAATTCCCTCATTGCAAGAAGGTAACCAAAGCTTCCTTTGCCCTCTGCTTTAGGAGATTTTATGTTGTGGAATCAAAAAGAGAAGTTGCTAGGCAAACTAAATACAGTATCCAAGTTTTCCAAACTTCTGCATATTGAGGGAATTTTATGGACAGTAATTCCAGAAGGGATGGGTTGGAGGCAAGGATTGTTTGGTTGGAGATCTGAGATAGTTGGACCTGGAGATATTTGGAGACCTTACTTAGCCTAGACATCAGATGAGACTTCTGTGGGTCTTGTGAATATCTGAGTACAACTACCTGATTTCCTGCAGAGTCTTTCATGACTATCCTTCTAGTGTTGCTGAAAGACATCAAAGAGGACTGATGAAGACCTGGGGCCTTGGGAACAACAACAGAAGGCTTCAAGGCCAAGGTTGCCAAAGAAGCATGAACAAGAGGCATATTATGGACGACTACTGAAGAAAGATGTATGGGGTTATTTCCTCTTAACGTTTATGACCAGTTAAAACACCTAAAAGTAGAAGTTGGAATTCCACAAGCACGACTGACATCGGATTTTCCACTAGTCAGGCAAATGGAAAACTGAAGCAGGTTATATTCCATTTGGAAAAATAAAGGGGAAGTGACATTTCTTTCCCACTAGTGTTGCAAAATTAAGTCATACTTCCTACATCCACAAAGTCGAAGTTAGGAATGCATCTGGCTACAAATAGCAGAAAACTCAACCAAAGGTGGTTTAAACATAAGGGTGTATTTTTCTCATGAAACACCAAGCTCAGAGGTCACCTGAACCAGAGGCACTGGTTCAGCTGATCGCTAGTGTCCACCTGCCCAAATTAGCATGTTGACCCTATTCTTCTGTTAATTTTTTAAATCGTAGGGTCACAAGGTGAGCCATGAGAGATACAGGCTTGTGTCCATGTTCAGGGCAAGAAGAAGAGGGAATGGGACTGTGCTGATCCCAGTTGTTCCTTCCATGGGAAAGCAACAGATGTACTTGAAACCTCCCAGCAATTTCCCTTTGCCAAGAACTCTTTCTCCTGACCACATCTAACTGTGATGCTGGGAAGTAAGTATTTTTGCATAGCCTAGAGTGGCAGTAAGCAAGGAATAGGGAGTTGGTATGGGGTATTGTTCAGCTAATCCACAGGATCTGCCATGCACTGAAATTCGAAAATGATCTGGCTCATACATAACGCCCTCCAAGTCTAGCCCCGACTGATCTTGAAATGGAGCAGGACCTTATGGTCCTTCCCTGCCACGTCCTCTGCCTGCCTTTTGTCTGTGGAAAAACTTTAGCCAAAGGATAAGTTTAATCAGAGAAGTGAAAAAATACAAAAGCAAAGGAAAACAGTCAAACAATACAAAACAATAATAGTTTAGTCACTAAACAAAGTCAAGGACCTTTAGTTCCTCCTCAAGGGCTATAGATCATATTCTGAGCCGTATCCTGTGAGCTGTCTTATAGATACTGAAACCCTCACCAGGTGGAAGAAGTTAACTACATGATGACCAGGCTGTAGCATCACATAAGCTGCCACAATTCTGAGAACTGGCCTCAAAGAAATGGGAACAAACCGACCCTGGAACTGAACACTAACTGTACTTAAACAATCAAGATGACGCTGATCAGACCACTGCATGACCATTTGAATATGACTGTCAGAGCTGACTGTGCTGTTTCTGCATGTAGCCCCCTCCCTTCGTCTGTAAAAGCTCTTGCCCACTGATTATCAGTGGTGGGGGGGTGGAAGAGTTGGCCTTTGGACAGGAGTCTGCCCTCCCGCTGTTGCCACATCCAAAATAAAGCAAACTTTCCTTTCCACCAACCTTGCCTCTTTACAGTAAGTCCCCTACATACGAACGAGTTCAGTTCCAAGAGCTCGTTCTTCAGTCCAATTTGTTCGTAAGTCCAAAACAGTTAGCCTACTCCAAAGAAGATATACAGATTGCCAACAAACACATGAAAGAATGCTCAACATCATTAATCATTAGAGAAATGCAAATCCAAACTACAATGAGATATCATCTCACACTGGTCAGAATGGCCATCATCAAAAAATCTACAAACAATAAATGCTGGAGAGGGTGTGGAGAAAAGGGAACCCTCCTGCACTGTTGGTGGGAATGTAAATTGATACAGCCACTATGGAGAACAGTATGGAGATTCCTTAAAAAACTAAAAATAGAACTACCATACGACCCAGCAATCCCACTACTGGGCATATACCCTGAGAAAACCAGAATTCAAAAAGAGTCATGTACCACAATGTTCACTGCAGCTCTATTTACAATAGCCAGGACATGGAAGCAACCTAAGTGTCCATCAACAGATGAATGGATAAAGAAGATGTGGCACATATATACAATGGAATATTATTCAGCCATAAAAGGAACAAAACTGAGTTATTTGTAGTGAGGCGGATGGACCTAGAGGCTGTCATACAGAGTGAAGTAAGTCAGAAAGAGAAAAACAAATACTGTATGCTAACATATATATATGGAACCTAGAAAAAGAAAATGGTCAGAAGAACCTAAGGGCAAGACGGGAATAAAGATGCAGACCTACTAGAGAATGGACTTGAGGATATGGGGAGGGGGAAGGGTAAGCTGGGACAAAGTGAGAGAGTGGCATGGACATATATACACTACCAAACGTAAAAGATAGCTAGTGGGAAGCAGCCGCATAGCACAGGGAGATCAGCTCGGTGCTTTGTGACCACCTAGAGGGGTGGGATAGGGAGGGTGGGAGGGGGAGGGAGGGAGATGCAAGAGGGAAGAGATATGGGGATGTATGTATATGTGTAACTGATTCACTTTGTTATAAAGCAGAAACTGACACACTATTGTAAAGCAATTATACTCGAATAAAGATGTTAAAAAAAAAAAAAAAAGGTAGCCTAGGTACCCAACTAACACATTCGGCTATATAGTACTGTACTGTAATAGGTTTATAAAACTTTTCACACAAATAACACATAAAAACAAATAAACACAGAAAATAAAGAAACCATTTTTAATCTTACAGTACAGTACCTTGAAAAGTACAGTAGTACAACAGCTGGCATACAGGGGCTGGCATCGAGTGAACAGGCAAGAAGAATTACTGACTGGAGGAGGGAGAGGAGGTGGGAGATGGTAGAGCCGAAGGACCGTCAGCAATAGGAGACGGAGGGCAAGCTGCAGTTTCACTTCGCCAGACGTTGATGGCACAACATCAGGTTGTGGTTCCTTCCTGGATTCAATTCTATCTACCCTCTTGAAGAAAGAATCCAGTGATATCTGGGTAGTAGCTCTTCTTTTTCTCGTCATAGATGACACGGTAGCACTGGATTACATTCTGAACGGCTGCTGCAACCTTTGTGTACCGTTCTACGTTCGGGTCATGTCCCTTAAAAACTAACAGTGCCTCCTGAAATAAAGAAAATCCCCTTGCCTTTTCCTGCATCGTGAATCTCTTCAGTTCTTCAGTTACTTCTTCTTCCTCTTATCTCTCTTTGTCCTTTCTCTGGGCCTCCAATTCCATCAGGTCTTCACTAGTAAAGCTCCTTGTATTGCACAGCAAGGAGTTCAGTGAAGTCGTCCTCTTGCAAATCTAGCTTGAAATAAAGATACTGTGCTACTTTATTCTTTACTGTACTCTGTACAGTAAAGTACACAAAAGCACAGCCACTTGTAGAGGATGCACGCATGTGACAGTGTACACCAGACATGTGAACTAACTTACATGATTGGACATGTGAATGCACGTTCGCATCTTTGAAAGTTCGCAACTTGAAGGTTCATATGTAGGGGACTTACTGTATTGGCTTTTGAGCGGCGAGCAGCCGGTTACAATCTGACTTATCTTCTATTTAAACTAACAGGGACCCTTTACTCCTTCGCAGGGATCCCTCACTCTTCTTCAGATGCTGCATTAGTATTCTTGCTTCTACTGCACATGTCTGATCCCTGTCCTTGATATTCTTTCTTTAAGTCCTACTTGCTTAATGAAATCTTCTCCACAGATCTACATTACATTGATTTTCACATTTTTAAAACGTACTGGTAGGTACCATTTAAAATAAGTGATATATTTGTAGCATTTAAATTGTAGGGTGTGAATAATATCCATATGCGTTATAGAAAAAATAAAAGAATGCATTGGGAACCTCTCTTACTGAGATGTTTAATCATTTTAAACAAAGAAGTCACAGGACTCTGAGAACTTCCTACTTTCTATAGAAAGTCATGATTATTTCCACCTAACAATATTTCAACTCCTTTCTAAGGGACCTAGTAGGAAAGAGAATGAAGGTGCTTGCACAAAATTCTTATTTTATAGCTCAGTGACTTTTCTTGATCATAGAGAGACTAAATTAATATGAAGATTTCTGGACCTATTCCTAAGCATAATGATCCTTATGAGCTTTTAGGGTCCTAAATCTGCATTTTTATAAAGGTTTCAGGTGATTTTGAATGAGGTGATCTCCCGATCACATTTGGAAAGTCACCTCCGCAGAGAAGGTGGAGCCATTAAAAAAGCTATGCCACAGACACTAAGCGAAATCGAGAGAGCTGAAGTGTTCTTGTTGCTGGGGTTAATGAGCAATGACATGACTCTGATAGTCTGTGAGTCTTTGTCTGGATGGTCTAACACTGTGACTATCCAACAGGTTGACATGTATGGACAACAAGCCATGCCCTCTGCTTTTGGTTGGAGCCCTGGCAGAGGATTAGAGGGAGGAAGATGAATGGTGTAAGGATAGTCAATCTTCTGTCACCCTGCAAGTTGCCTTAGTCTAGCTTTATCCTTGCACAGAATGTCATTGCTTATCACAAGGTGGCCTGCCACTCACAGGTCTGTCTTTCTGAGTTCTGGTAACCACTACCTCTTGTTGCTTAGGATCTGGGATGTTAACAGAGTCACTGCTGCTGGATTTGGTTGCTGCATGTGTCATGGTTCCCCTTCATCTCTTCAACTTTTATTTATTTATTCACTTTTAATTTTATTGAAGTCTAGTTGATTTACAAGGTTGTGTTAATTTCTTCTGTACAGCAAAATGACTCAGTTATACATATATATATATTCTTTTTCATATTCTTTTCCATTCTTTTCCATTCTGGTTTATCACAGGATATTGAATATAGTTGCCTGTGCTATACAGTAGGACCTTGTTGTTATCCATCCTGTATATACTAGTTTGCATCTGCTGATCCCAAACTCCCAGTCCATCCCTCCCCCACCTCCCTCTTGGCAACCACAGGTCTATTCTCTATGTCTGAGTCTGTTTCTGTTTCGTAGATATGTTCATTTGTGTTGTACTTTAGATTCCTCAGCTTTTAAATAGACATTTTATATACAACCTCTTTCTCTTTGAATTTTTCTAATATGAGTGTGTTGCTATTTCTTGCTGTCTATCGGTGTAAAGAGAACTGGAAGACAGAGTGGGACGGTCTAATATGGCTATAATCTGAATTCTATGAGTAAATGAGAGGATAAACACAATGAAAAATATATATAATATATAAATATAAAAATATAAATATTAAATATAAAAATACAAATCAATGAAAATTAATAAATATCCAGCATGGATTAAAGATAATAATCTTGATATAGAGGAAGCAAAATATTTACCAAATAATATAAATTAAGATACATTAAATTTATGTATAACAGATACTGCAGAAAAAGAAAGAAAAGTAAAAGACTGTCAGAATAAAAAATGGGTTACACATAAATGAATGGTAGTTAAACTGATGCCTTTCTTCTCAGTTGCAACAAAGGAAGCCAGACGACTATGAATAATAGATTTAAAAGAGTGAGAGAAAATAGCTATCAAGCTAGAATTGTAGACTTGGGAAAAATGTTTCAAGGATGAGGGTGAAATAAAGGTAGCTCCAGACAAATAAAAACTGAGAGAGTTTATTTGCAGCAGACTATACTAAAGGAATTTTTAATGAATGTGATTTAGGAAGAACAAAAATGATCCCCGAGGAAAATCTGAGAAGCAAGAAGTGAGTCAGCTCTGAAAATGGAAGACCTGTGGGTAAGTCTAAAGAAATACCAACTATATAATTTGGTAATGATACATCTAATTTCTGAGGTTTAAAAAAAAAGATAGACTTAAAATCTTGAACAGCATTGTCATATAATTTGAGAGGTACATATTGCAGGGTATTAAATAAAGCTCCCCGGGCTTCCCTGGTGGCGCAGTGGTTGGGAGTCCGCCTGCCGATGCAGGGGACACGGGTTCGTGCCCCGGTCCGGGAAGATCCCACATGCCGCAGAGTGGCTGGGCCCGTGAGCCGTGGCTGCTGAGCCTGCGCGTCCTGTGCTCCGCAACGGCAGAGGCCACAACGGTGAGAGGCCCGCGTACTGCAAAAAAATAAAATAAATAAATAAATAAAGCTCCCCTATTGTAAGAATGACAGTCAGTGTTTAGGGGGTTGTACACAGAGGCCAGGCTTGTATTTCCGTAGAAGAGATTTAAGGCAATTATCTGGGAGTAATTCAGGGGGAAAACTCTAATGCAATTTGCTGTATCCAAAGAAGTGCTTGACATTTTGCAGGGTTTCCTCTTCCTAGCATTTCTAAAGCAAAGTGAAACTGTTTTGCCTTCAGACAGGAAGATGCAAGACGGTGATGGGCTGAAATACTGAGGAGATTCCTTTTCCTGATTATTTAGGAGGGGTCTCAAGAGGGGTTTCTATTCCCAATTACTCACCCTTTCATTCCAGAGAGGCAGCTGGTAGGAGAGCCAACGTCTAAACTAGAGACGGGGTTCACATGCTGAATGGCTGACATGGTAATAACTCAGAATGGTGACTACCAGCCAGAACAAGGATTCCCTTCCTCTGCCTCAGGGTTTTCTTTAACTGAAATAGATTTCTCTTCATGTTTTATGCAGTTCTGTACCAGAGCAAACTACGTTTTATGGGCAAAAAAAAAAAGGTCATGGAATCTCTTCTTTGATTTACTGCTTTAGTTGGGTCTGCACTAGAAAGGACAATGAATTCTCCTTCTTTGCAATGCTGGGCCAGTCCAGGTAGTCAATTTGGTTTCATTTTGGTTTGAATGCTTCCTGCAGACAGGATCTTATTTCTTCTAATGACCACCTTGGCACACACTCGTGGAAAGGCAGGCTCTTCACTTACCAAGTTATTTGTTAATGTTCTATTAAGCCCTGAATTCAAAGCCCAGACTTTTACTGTCTGTCCAACAGCAGTACCTGACTTTGGGCACCATGTTTCAAGGGCAATATAAGCAGTTTAATAACCTAGAAAGGTTTTCATAATTTCTCTCACTCTACATTTTACCATTACTCATGGGTTATAAAAGATAAAGAGATTGATTTTCTTTGCACAGAACAGAATTCTGTCTCTGGTTTTACTTCAGAGATGAGGATAGGTCCCAGAGCATCCAATTGCCCTTCTGGAAGTCTAACAGCTCTCAATTCACCTTACAAGTAGCTTCAGAGGCACTTTGAGGTACTTTGGAGGACTTGGATTCATCTGCTAAGTAATACCTTTCAGGCTGACTATATGCTGCTTATCAGCATCATGCTCTGATATGAAAATAATTTAGCCCCTAAAAATATTAATTTGTATTTCTCAAGGAAATTTGACTTTGCCTAAGACCTTTTTTTTTTTTTTTTTGCAGAGCAGGATTTCCATCAAACAATGCAAGGGAAAAATAATTTTCCAAATAAAAATTTCCCAAAACAATGCCACTTTGACTTTGAACTCTTTCAAGGCCCTTTGTTTTTTGTTTTTGTTTTTTAAATTAACAGGCTTCACAGAATTAAACAAATTTCTATGAAGAAGAAAGAAGGGTAAGGGCTTAGACAACCTCCAATTAGCATGGAATTATTTTTCTCTGTTTCGTTGATAAGACACACTTATCCTTAGTTTTTAACCAATGAAATTCAGTTGATAGAACTCTGTTTTGTGAGTTGGCGTGGGATTCTATATTCCACATCAGGCACTGAAGGAGCATCTATATTTTGTAAGCCTGAAATCTCTGCCTGTTCAGGTAACAGAAGTTCCACTTCATTTGGAAATAGGAGGATCCATATTTATTTTAAAAACATAGTTATTAAATTTTAGACAAATTGTAAAGAATATCAATGTATACATGAAATATAAATGTACAGCTCAGTAAATTCTTGCAAAGTGAGAAGCCATTTGACCACTGCCCAAGTCAAAATAAAATGTTGACAGCAGTTCAGAAGCACCTCTATGTCCCCTCCCAAATATTAAACCCGAATGTGGCCACTAGCTTAACTTCTAATATAATAGTTTAGTTTTCCCTACCTTGGAAATATATTTAATTAGAATCATTATTTATATACATTAATCTATATAATATCTATAATAGATGATCAATAGATGGATAGCTAGATATAGAGATAAAGATGTAAATGTGTATACTTTTTTAAAAATTTATTTTATGTTTTAATTTATTTATTTTTGGCTGCGTTGAGTCTTCGTTGCTGTGTGTGGGTTTTCTCTAGTTGCGGCAGGCCGGAGCTACTCTTTGTTGTGGTGCACAGACTTCTCATTGCAGTTGCTTCTCTTGTTGTGGCGCTCAGGCTCTAGGCGCGGGGGCTTCAGTAGTTGTGGCACACAGGCTCAGTAGTTGTGGCACACAGGTTTAATTGCTCCGCAGCATGTGGGATCTTCCTGGACCAGAGATCAAACCCGTGACCCCGGCGTTGGCAGGTGGATTCTTAACCACTGTGCTACCAGGGAAGTCCTAGATGTGTATACTTCTGTTGGCAGTATACCGAGGAGTAGATTGTGGGATCTTTGTGTTACATGTCTGTTCATATCAATAGTGAGTAAAATGCTGTTTCCAAATAGTCATACCATGTACTCTACTAATGAATAGTACTGAGTTCCTCTTGCCCCATGTTAGTAGTGATTGGTGGTGCCATTCTCTCCAGTTTTAGCCACTCTGCTGCATAAGTAATAATGCCTCATTGAAGTTTTAATTGGACTTTTACTGATGACTAATGGAGTTTGAGTATATTTTCAATTGTTAGTCTCTTCTTTGTAATTCTTGCCCATTTCCCCACTGTGTTGGCTGTACATTTTCTTATTGATTCATGAGGGTTTTTTTTTAAACATTCTGGATATGAGGCTTTTCTTGGCTAGATGTATTACATATTGTACTCTGTATGATATATTTTGATGAACAGACATTCTAAATTCTAAAGTGATTTGTATTATTGATCTCTTCCTTTAAGGTTAATGCTTTTTATATATGGTTTAAAAAAATCTCTCCCTATAGCAAGACTATAAAGATATATTCCTCTTTACCTTCTGGAAGTTTTATTGTTTTGCTTTTCCTACTGAGAGCTACAGTTCATCTGGAATTACTTTTTGCATGATTGGATGTGTAAGTTTTATCTCCTTGCATATGGATATACTGATTACAGAAGTCCCAGGGTTTCCTCTCAACGTTCTCAGACATTGACACTACACATCCATCTTTATATTATCTCCCCTGCATTAAAATACAGCACTTGTATTTTATGAGTTAGCATTTAGTACCCATTTATGATTCAATTGGTTAGACTTTAAAACTTTTGCTTTATAGAGGAGATAGTGATGAAAAAAGGACTGAGGAATAGCTAAAATTCTCTCTGCTCCACCAGATGTTTTCAGAGAAAACCCTACATGGCTGTCTCACCTCAAGGAAGTTTCTCTGTTAACATGCTCGTCCATTGGTTAGTTGCTTGTCCCAAACTAGTTGCTACCTTAGGCTGGCAGATCCATTGGGCCTTCTTGTTCACATGTTTCTGAGATTGCTATTTTAACAGGTAACATTCTAAATTAAGTTAGGTCTCTCTGCAAAGGTAGCAGAGGTAAAGCAAAGGTAGCAGGTTATGGTTTCCATAACCTGCCCTGTTCTGATTAAAACCTCTGCCCTGACAGAATTTGGGGGTGAGAGGCTTGGGAACCATAGGTAAGAACTCCACAGACTAGTCATTCTTATGTGAAGCTCAATATTTTTTAAGAATAGATGATTCTGTTTGGGAAAGTTTGTTTCTTGAATGCTGAAATGTGTGTTTTGGACACTTTCATTTAACTTCATAGTTGCTTTCTTGGGGAAAGGATTTGTTGACTGCTTACTCCATCATGTGAGAAGTCAGAGTTCATAATGATATTTTAAGTCACAAAACATCATGCTTTAAAAAAATTGTCTAATTAGAATGTGTGTGTGTGTTGTACAATATATTAATCAAATATTCTACCATCATTCAAAGGTGAGAGTTCTGCATTGTAAAAAACAATATGGGAGGGACTTCCCTGGCAGTCCAGTGGCTAAGACTGTGCGCTCCCAATACAGGGGGCCCAGGTTCGATCCCTGATCAGGGAACTAGATCCCACATGCTGCAACTAAGAGTTTGCATGCCACAACTAAAGACTCTGCCTGCTGCAACTAAAGATCCCTGAGGAGATGAGTATATAACACTGCAACTAAGACCTAGTGCAGCCAAATAAATAAATATTAAAGAAAAAACAATATGGGAGATGTTAGTATACTGCTAGCATTTAAGGCCATGAAACTAAGTAGGACCACATAGGAAGTGATTTACATTAAAAAATTATCCTAGAACTAAGACCTGGGACATTTAAATATTTAGTGGTTGATGAGTTGATGTGGAAACAGCAAAGGAGACAGAGAAAGTGATGACTGAGATATGGAAAGAACCAGGAGCAATGCCCCATAAGCCAAGTGGGGAAAAAAAGTGTTGTTGTTTTTTTTTTCAACTGGGTTTATTCAACTGGGTCAGATCTTGCTATAGTCACATGAAATGAGGACTGAGATTAATACATGAGATTTGGTTGCATAATGGTCACTGGAGATCTTGTTAAATGTTTCGGTGGGGTGGGATCAACAGAAGTTTTATTGGAGTGAATTCTATAAATATGAAACGAGAAAAGTTGGTTCTAGGCAATAATGTTGAAGAGATTTTTCTATAAAAGAAGAAAAAAATGACAGGGGTATAGCAGGAGCAGTCCATGGGTTCAAAGGAGATACTATTTAAAATGAAGATGGGAGAGAATAAAACAGGATTATAGGTACAATCTAGCAGAGAGAGGATAATTGTTGTTACAGAAGAGGTGGGAACCAACTGTCTACCTTTATATAAGAATATTAGAAGAATGAGCTCTTGATAACAAGGAAGATATAGAGGAAATTTGCAGAAGGAATGTAGAAATATAGGGGAAATTGGAGGACATGACTTCGGATAGGAGTTCATCCATAGTAATAGAAGAGAAGGCAAAGTACTGGGCACAGATTCAGAGGGAGATAAGATGCCATAGTGAGACCTCATGGAAATGGAAGTTCTCTTCTGGTTTCAATAGGTAGTAAGGCCATCATTTGAGAGTGAAGATAGCAGACAAGGTGTTAGATGTTTGAGGAGAGAGAGGAAGTCTAAGTAGAGTGGAATATTTGATTGATTCCCTCAAATAGACAAACCTGTGTTCCTAAAACAACTACATCATTTTTGTTCATTTGATACTGAAGGAACAGATTTCAGTGAATCATTGGCTTTTAACTCACTAATTCTTTATGTTTTCAGGTAAATTTAAGCATTTAGATTCACTAGGCTTTATAATTTCCCATCTTGCATTATCTACACCTGCTTAGCATTAGAGCAGGGAATAATTACTGTTTCTGCATCACACTTTGCACTGTCTGGGTTTCACAGTGGGTTGTAAAAGCCAGTAGGAGTTGTTCTCAGCATCATAATGTTATGTTTCATAGGTATAGAAATTTTTTGAAATGAAGGTTGATAATTCCAGGTTAACTAAGACTTTGAGGTTAAAAGTAGTGCCACCATGTTACTAATGCACCATTTTGTTTATTACTATTTATAACCCATCCATTCCCATTTGCAAGTCAAAATCAAATAACAAAGAAAAATATATTGAAGAAAACCACAATAGTTTATCTAAAGGAAACATCAGTAATAGGTTATTCAAAGCAATCAAATGAATAAACTACTGCAAGTGGCTACGTACATGAAATGTCTCTTTCCGGCGCTACTCAGATAATTTCCAGATAGCTAATCCTTTTCTTTAGAAGTATGTTAATTTTACCTTTTCTTTTTGACTATTTAATACAAGACAATCTAATGAACAAGGAACATGCATTGTACTGTTTCTTCACTATTTGTTGTTGCCTCTGTTTGAACTAATGAGCAATACACTACTAAATAAGCAGATATATAAATTGTGAATCTGAAAAAAATGAAATGATAAATTTGGCAAATAGAAACTGATTGCCGGAGACTATATAAAATCACTTCTTATGCATATGTGATATATATATATCACTTCATATACACACACACACACACACACACATATTTGGTGATACATATATATCACCAAAAAGTTTACTGGGTTAAAAACCACCCTTTATTTCACAGGTCTGGGGTTGGAATTTGAGGTTGAGGTCATCAGGTCTGGGTACTTCTGGCCTCTGTTGAGCTCGTTCACTTGTCTGCAGAAAGCTGCCAGTTTGGCTGGGTGCTGGCTGCCGAACTTGTTTCTGCTTCTTCTGGTTTTGATTAATCACTGAGCCAGAGCTGATCACATGGCAGTGGAGGGTTCATGAGAGAGAACACAAAAGTGCATGTCTATTGAGGGCTAAGCTCGCAACTGGCACCAGCACGTCTGAAACATTCTACGGGTCAAAGCAAGTCACAAGGCCAGTGGACATTTAATAAACCCTAACTCTTGGTGTGAGGACCTGAAAAATCACATTGCACAGGAGTTTGTATTCAGGCAGATGAATCATTTCTATTATTTTTGCAAAACTACTATAGTGAAAAATTAATCCAATGAACAATTATAGTGTAATCATTAGAAATGGGCATGAATAAAAACACTGAAAAAAAAAGATAGAAGGGGAATTACTGAATAAAGAAAAAATAATTTTAACTTTTAAAAACCACATTATGTGATTTACTGAAAAAAATACCTTTATGATCAGGAATCAGCTTGGGCTTTATTACTCAGTGGCAGCAAGGGAAACACAAACCATGGGTAACCGTATGGGCGTCTCAGTCAGAGGATGTTAGAAAGATGTATAATAGAATTTGGGTTTGTGTTAGGTGATTTGGGGGACAGTTTAAAGAAGGAAAGCTTAGCTCTGGGTTGGATGCTGTCAGGGAACAGGGTGTCTTAATAAACCTTATCTAGAAGAAGGAACAACTAAAGTATGCCAGAGCGTACAGCTGTAGTTGATAAAGAAATGGAAGTCACTCACGTTAGCCAGGATTGGGAGGATGTTTGATGTTTTGGTGGTTTGCACAGAACCTCAGTTTGTACCTAGACAAATGTAGTATGCATAATAGACTTGATTTATTATAATTTTATATTAGGCTCCAGGTCATGGTAACATTTTTACATTCCCAAGGAAATATTTTCTTATCATCCCTCTTCAAATTATTTGCTATTTATCTTGTATAGCTGTATTTGTTTCATCCACTGCCTCTCAATCTCCTTGGTTAAAACATTTAGCAATGTTATTAAAATTAAGATTTTTCACTGTTTACAAGAATACATTGCATTAAATTAGGATCACTTTATATGTGGTGTTATATCATGGTCCTAAAATGCTCTTTTAAGCATTTTATCATGAAAAAGAATGATTAGTCCAAATCTCAACAAGACACTAAATCAATGTACATGTAGAGCTTCAAGAGTGATCATTTAAATTTTCTTGGGAACAGTTTGTCAGTGGAAGAAACAACTTTATTTACAAGTCTCTTTTTTTCCTCCACATTTTATAAAAGTTTTAGAGGTTTAGTCATATTGGTCATTTGGGAATGGAAGACAACAAGACTAAAAAGAGCCCTGTAGGTGGCAGCCAAACTCTAAATATGAATTTAAATTTTCTGCTTGTTACAGTTGATTGCTATCCTTGGAAAGCACTTTTGAAAAAGCCAACATACTTTATAATATTCTCTTTACCACTATTTTGCAATATGTCTGAATTAAATCTTTTGTACAGTCATTTAAGATGCACTGTATAAAACCTTTCAAAAACTAAAAATAAGAGAATTATGAAGTGTAATAGGATAGTACATCTAAATCAATTGGATTAGAAATATGTTTGTTACAATTCTCATCTATGAGTTATAAGTACTTAATGTAATAAGTGCAGTGGAAAAATAATCTATTTTACTTAATATTTATCAAGTAAAGAATATATTAAATGCAATTTCTTTTCAGAGTGGTAAGTATAGGTTACCACTTAGAATGTTGCTTTAATGAGGCATTGACTTAATTTTTAACATGTCTGTGAGAGGATAATTATGGATTTCACATACTCAGAAATATGACTCCTTCTAATATTCATATCTTAAGGAAAAAGAATTTGCATTTGAAAGTGCATTAATAACTTGATATGTGTTATATAATACATATTTTCAGAGTAAAATATTTTACTTGTAAATGTTGGTCTTCTAAATCTGTGTTCACAAATTCCAAAACCCATAACATTCTATATACTTCAAAAAATTCAATTTTTGCCAACATTAGCTACTATTATACAGAACAGAAAACAAAACAAAAACCCAGTAAACAAATACTGATAGGATGTCAGAATATTGTACAAGAGAAGAAAAGTTCAAGAAACAAATTTTACAGAGTTATCAAGAGTGACTCAAAGGAGGGAATAAATTATTGAAACTTTGCAGACACTCTGCTTAATTCTTAAAAATATCCTATATTATAGGTACCATAGGATTATTAAAAATATTTAACGATGTAAATGACATGAGCGCTGACCAGTTAGAAGTGATGCTGGCTGAAAACAACATGTGTGGACATACTAGCATGGACCAGCCTACGATCACCCAGTTATTATGATACCTGTTGGAGATTCTGAAAATAAGACTCACAGAGTCTAGCCTATTATCCAAATAACCATTAAAACTAGAAACTAGGCTGATATAATTTCACTTTTGTTGTCTTTCTATGAAAATTTAGATTTGTATATGATACCATATACATATGTGCAACAGAGGACTTTTTGTTGTTATTGTGGTTGCAAAAGCAGAATTAAATTAACCAAAGGAATTTATAAACAAATGAATCACAGGACTCGCTCTAATTTCTTATGGCCCTCGTCTATTTTCCTCAGGTCCACTTGAGACAACTTCCGAAATTACATAGTATTTTAATTTAATTGCTCAGAACCCAGTATCGTTCAAATGGAAGACCTTATGTCGGCTTTTGATCTCAGGTAAGACGCATGAAATGCAAATACTATTTGCCATAGTGATGTGGATTGTGGTGAAGCAACTGAAAAAAAAATCATAGAATTTCAGAAAAGAAGAAAGTGAACTAGACTTATTTTCATATGAATAGTAATAATAATATGAAAGTGATCCAATTTATATGGTGATGCTGGTGAGGAAGTGGGTGGATTATTCCATCGTTATTACAGGATGCGTCAGAGCATATTAGATGCCTCCCTAATGTTCATTGCATCCTTATTTGCTAACTGAACTCCATTTTTAGCAGGAGTTAATCTGCAACTATAACACATTTCAAGGCTTCTTTGCAGCTAATCGGGGCCTTCTATTCCTTCAAAACAGAAAAAAGAATAATTCTGCCCAGCCCTGGACTTCATTTAATATTTATTGAACCTCTAATACATCCTAGTCATTATCTATGTAGAGTATGGTGTACCAGGCTAAATTTTAAAAATGAAAATAGATTCCAGTCGATTTTCAGGAAAACTTTATACCTTCAAGGGATAACTGAGTGGGTAGGAAAATTCATCCTGAGGTGTATGTAGTAAGTGACATTTTTGACATCTGCCTTTCAGTGCTTAAAGAATTCCTCATTTTAATTATTGCATGTAAGTAGCTGTTCTGGGAAAAGTAACCACAGTCTGATTCCTACTATTGAGGTTACTTTTGTATATTATCTAGGGGGAAATAATAGTTTAGACCGTAGGGTTTTTTGAGAGCATAAAATAATGTAATATTCCTGGCTACACATGTGTACCTGCATGCGTTTCTTGTTTTTGTCTTTTTAAACTATTTTCTTTCCATAAAACATAAAACATACATGATACTTAGAACATAGTTTTGCAAAACTATTTTAATTGTTGCCATAATATACTGATGATAGAGGTGGAAAAAGTAAGCTCTTTAATAAACGCTTCTTATAGATTCTCTGTATCTTCTATTCTCTCGTGAATAACTATTCTGTTGTGTTTTCTTTGATAGTAAAGAGATACTAATTCATCCTCTGTGTAGAAACCTGTTAACCCGAACCAAACAAATAGACTGCTAGATATTTCTCCAGCAAAGATGGGTTCATTTGGGATCAGCAGAGAATTACAGTTTGAGTTCTGCAACCCTGCAAATTGCCACGAGGCATAGGGAGGAGAATGTTTTTCAAGAGAGGAAAAGGAAGTTGGCCTTGTGGGGTGGGTGGGCCGGGGAGGGAGCTACAGTAAACAGAGTGCATGGCTCTTCATTGGTGGAGTCCTTGCCAGGAAAGAAGAGGAGTCTTTCTCCTTCCTGTTGGGCTCCGCTGTCATCACAGGGTCTGAGAGCTCCCCCTTCTGGTCTCCCAACTCTCTTTAATTGAGGTTTCTGTTTGCTAATTTTTTACAAACCCTTTATAAAATTGAAGACTGCTTTTCCTTTATTTAAGTTGAATAATCTCCATAAATTTATCCATCTTAGTAGGTATGATTTTTATGGTGTTTGTTAACTTTTCAAATTCTTCATCGGCCTCTTCAATTTTAGCTGTCAGAAATAAATATTGTATTTATCATTGTCAATTTTTAAAAAAGTTATTAAAAACGAATCCAGCTTCTTTAGTGGATATTTTCTTGTACTACCAATGCATGCCATATCAAAAATATTGATAAAATGCAATATTTTTACGTTTATCAATTAATCATTTCCCAAAGTAATATCTTTTCTAATCTATAGAAATCTGTGTTTATAGTCACCATAAACATCTAAAAAATGGCACTTCATTTTTTCTTTTAGTATTTGGGATATATCTACAAAGTAATACGTATTTAAATTTAGCTTTAAGTATACTTTAAAATTTTTGTGTTCACCCTTTAATTTTTTTTTAAAGTTATTACTCTTCCTAAAACTGTAAGTTCAGAAGAATCTCAAAGAATGTATCTGGGGAAGTACCTTTCTAGGCTACAATTTTTTTATCTGGAATACTAAGAAGTTGGATTAGATGAGCTCTCAGATTCCTTCCAGCTTTTGGTTAGAAAGTGTCAAAAATGAAGGAAACTCATTTTGTTTTTTCTGATATATTAAATTTGTTTCTCTTTTTTGTCTTTCTAGATTATACTACATTTACTTCTTTGGCTTTTTAGGTTTTCTTTTGTAGTCTTCCTCACCACTCTTTTCTAATTTAGAGGCATTCCCATTTATATTTCAGCTCCTTATGTAGGTTCATTGTAACCTTGCTACCGTAACAAGAGTAGGATGGCTTTGTGTATGGCCCCAGGGCTATGGTGAGAGAAAATCAGAGGGTCTCACTTGAAAGAATTGGGATGTTACATTTTATTTCTGGGAGGCAGTGATTTTGCCAGAGGGAAGGAGTCATTCTACTTTAGCAGGTTTTTTTTTTTTTTTAAATATTTCTTTGCATCTTTACCCTTGGACTCTAGTGCCTGAACCTACAAGTCTGCTAAATCCTTCCATGATTTTTTTATAGCACTACATACAACATTCTTTCAAATGCAAGGTCAGAGTATAAGTCTCTTTTGATATCATGGTTGTAAAATGAGAAGTGGTGCTTATTTCAGATAAAACCTCTTTTTACCTTCACAAAAGCTTTATTCTGTCACACATAATATCTGATATTTACATGTCAGTAAAAAAAAGAATAGAACTGAGGAGATGGAGTAATAATGTTTGTAACTATTGAAATCACAGAAATGCATGGCTGGATGATACATTGACAGGTCATTTATTTCACCGTCAGATACATTTGCTGTTAAATCAGCCAGGGAAATGAGTCTAAAATTTTTTATGCTGCTATGTGGCATCAAGGCCCAATGCTTCTTTTTCAACATTGTTAAGTCATCAATTTAGGCTTTTAAATATATTTCAGTCATCAGACCTTCAGCATATAGGACTTTTTTTTAAAAGACTGGTAAATATTAACTGAGCACGACTCCGTAACACATTCAAATTGAAATTTCCTTCATGCTTTGAGGGCAATTGGAGGGGACACTTGCACATTTTCTTTTGAATCCTCATCTCTCAAGTTAGTCCTGCTTAATTAAGATCTCTAGGTATGAAGTCCCAACTCCTGACTCAAAGTTCAAGGTTTATACAAAAAACGATTTCATTCTTGAAGTTTGGAGAACTATGAAATTGATAAAGCCCGTATTTCCTCTTCTCTTAACTGATTACAAAATAAATTGTATAAAACAATATAATTGTATATAATTGTGCTGTTTGGCCCATAACATATAGAAATGTTATTTGCCAACACCAGCACGAAGGAGGTGAGTGGGAGCAAAGTTGTACTGGGCTAAGGAAGTGATACCAGATGGTAACTCAAATCCATAGGCACAAGTGAAGAGAACCAGAAATGGCACATAAGAAGATACAAATACATATATGTGTTATAAATATATACCTGCTCTCCTTTCTTTCCTCAGCTCCTTTAAAATAAATGAAATTATATAAAGTAATAATTATAACAATTTATTGTTGGATTTGTATGATATATAGATGCAACTGAATAACAATAATACCACAAAAAATCAAGCTCTTCATTAATGCTTCTATATCTCAGTGGAATTAAACCAGTATAAATCTAGAGTAGATTCTAAATTAAGATATATATAAAAATCCCCAGAGCAACAACTAAGAAAATCCTTTTTTCAAAAGTGAAAAAATATTAAAGAAATTAGAATGTTACATTAAAAATATTCACTTAGTGCAAAAATACTCAATGTAAAGGAGGAAGACAGAAAACAGAAGGTATGTGGCAGATGTAATCTAACTCTATCAATAAAAACTTAAATGTGAAAAAATGAAACAATCCCATATATATATATAAATTTGCTCAGTTAGATACCAAACTGGTATAATGACCTATACAGGATAATAAAACCATAAAATTTGGGTTTATCTTCTTTACCATACAGAAATCATTTCCATGAGACAGTCATCATTTGCATCTCATCAGTTTGTTTTTTCAATATCTAGCCTAATATTAATAGGATATAGAATGTTTCCATTAGAGATTCAGATGACTCAAGTGGCTTTGTTAAACAGTGTTCTAGTATCACATGAAAAGAGTTTGCGATCATTATTTTACCTTGATTTTTAACATTTAATATTACCTACTGTTATTTATTGATATGCAGCTTCATCTAAGAAATGAGGTGGCCAGAAGCAAGCGTTCCTTGATACTAATCCACCCCCATCACCACGACACAGACTCAGACTCCAAAATATTTACGTATAGATGATAGATGGACATGCAGAGTTTTGAAACAAATGCTGGTCTTCCTTTATGGCTGAAGGATTATAGTTGAAGTTATTTGGAAGTACAGTGTGTCTGTTCTCAACATATAACCTCAGCCCCTAGACCATCCTCCTCTGTCCTGCTTTGTAATATTGGAGCTGGACCTTGTAATCAGCCCTCCTTTAACACTTGGCATAATGTTAAACATTATAGTAGAAGGCTCTGGAAGGATGCCACAGGGGAGAAGACCCCCTCTTCCAGAAACCAGTGGTTTTCCCCTTTTGCTACAGTGATATGCAGCTGAGCTGCCATTCTCGTGTGGGTCACTCAATAGTGTGTCCCCTGTGGAGTGGCTTCTTAGCACTTTTTGCCAGAACTCCAGATGCAGCTTTCTCGTGAGATTTGTTCTCACCTCAGAGGTAGCCACTCCCAGCGAGTTTCAGTGCCCTGCTCCCATCCTCTTCAGCTGGTGGCTTCCTAGTAGTGTGCAGTTAGTTTCTGCTGGCCAGGCGTGGGGTGCAACACCTCGGTGAAATACTCTGCCCTCCAGTGGGAGACAGTCACACCTTCGGCAACTGGTTCTGAACATCAGTCTGCGTGGCTTTCTTCCAAGTTTCTCTTCCTTGAATACTCTCTTTTAGTCCTAGAGGTAGTGACTGCCACTTACACCTGTCTTTTCTGTATTCTTTAGATTCTCTTTACCATTCTGGTGACAGGCAGCTGAGGAGGGCAAGGACTACCCCTTCGCCAGGTTCCATAAGACTGTGCAGGTGCCAGTGTATTCAGAGCAGGGGTACTAGCTCTATCTTCACGACAACTCTTGAACAAAGGCAGAAACGACCACTTCTTTGACCTCAGCCACCGCTTTGACCTCCGTTTTGTCATTAGCCACGATCGGGATGACCACCAGCAGTTTAAGAAGAGGTCTGTGGAGGACTTGAAGGAGCGGTATTACCATATCTGTGCCAAGCTGGCCAACATGCACGCCATGCCAAACACAGACCTCAAGATACCAGGGTTTGATGCTGGGCACCTGCAACGGCGGAAGCAACAGCTGAAGCGCTGCGGCTCACAAGCCTCAGAGCAGGTGGCGGCGGAGAAGTACCCGCTACGTAAGCTGCGCCAGATCTAGTCCCGGCAGAAGGGGCGTGAGGAGCTAACGAGGACTCGCTGAAGCGTCTCACAGCCGCATACCCCGCTGCGGAGCAAGAAACCCGAGAAGGAGCCGCCCCAGGAAAAGGAGGCCGAGAAGCCAGCTGTTCTTGAGACTGCAGGCATCAAGTTTCCAGACTTCAAGCCTCCAGGCCTCACCCCGCGGAGCCGGCAGATGAAGCTGCCAAGGTGCGGGCTAGAATATCGAGGCCCTGGAACAGGTGC
This sequence comes from Mesoplodon bidens, assembly GCF_964165515.1. Classification (NCBI taxonomy): domain Eukaryota; kingdom Metazoa; phylum Chordata; class Mammalia; order Artiodactyla; family Ziphiidae; genus Mesoplodon; species Mesoplodon bidens. The sequence continues at coordinate 21,376,981 of NC_138181.1, forward strand.
TGGGTGTGGAGCTGAGCCTGACACCCACGGAGGAGCTGGTGCGCATGCTCTACAAGCTGAGGACCGAACTGGTGCGGCTGAACGAGCCCAGGCAAGCCTGCGCCAACTGCGAGGGTGAGCTGCAGGTGCTGCGGGTCCCTGCACGAGGCTCTGGTCTGGGCTGGGTGCTGGGAGGCCGCCACGCCAGCGTCCTCCCGCCCGCGGCGCCGAACCCAGCCTCGACCCTGACCCCAGCAAGGACACCGACATCGACCATCGTCGTGTGGCGGGCACACCCTTTACGCCCACGAGGAAGCGACGGGAATCGTCTGCAGCTCCTCTAATGTGAAGGAGGCGGAGAAGCCATGTGAGGCCACAGGTGGTGTGGGATGCTGCTGCGTAGAGCTGGTGAGTTGGGGAAAAACCAACCCCAAAATCTTTTTACCTAAATGAAGACTGTAAGGGAAGTAACTTTGCACATCAAAGTATGCAGTGCTTCTTCATACTTATGTAAATATCCTATGTTTATGTAAATATTTTTTTTAGTAATTAGCTTATAATAGTTCATCTATGCAAACTCATTTTTAAAAAGTTTTTTTTTTTCCCTGAAAACTTAGAGTACCGGAAAGATTCACAATGAATTGCACATGTTATTGTGTAGTGGTGTTTATTACATTTCCTACTGAAGTATCTTATTCTGAGAGCGGAGGGAGCTAAAGCCCTAGGGCAGAGTTGGAGGGAATCTTTTGAGTTTGAGTTTAAAGGTAATGGCCATGATATTTAGTATTTTAGTTTATTTTATATTCTATTCCATAAAAGAGTCTATTCTGTTTTCATATGTAAAAATTATGCTTCAAGTTACCATTAAATTTCTTAATATTTTCCTTAAAATTCCTAACACAATATTTAAGTTCCACGAAGATATACATGTTCAGCAGTGATTTTTTTTTTTTTTTTTTTTTTTTTTTCTTTTTGCGGTATGCGGGCCTCTCACTGTTGTGGCCTCTCCCGTTGCGGAGCACAGGCTCCGGATGCGCAGGCCCAGCGGCCATGGCTCACGGGCCCAGCCGCTCCGCGGCATATGGGATCCTCCCAGACCGGGGCACGAACCCGTATCCCCTGCATCGGCAGGCGGACTCTCAACCACTGCGCCACCAGGGAGGCCCATCAGCAGTGATTTTTTAACTGTGACTTTTCTACCTCCTGGTTGGTGGCCAAGTTCCCCCGGAAGTGCAAATTCCCTCGTATGATATGTAATGACTGTACCCTTAGAGAGTCTAAACACAGTCGTAAGCTGGTTCAATTCAGTTTTTCCAGCCTTACCTGCCTACTAGGTAGCTTACCACCTGTTTCTTCTTGGGCTTAAAAGGATCCTTAAGCTTTAAAAAAAAATTTATTGGAGTATAGTTGATTTACAATGTTGTATTAGTTTCAGGTGAAGAACCCTTAAGCTTTGAGAGGAGACATGTTATCAGGAAGAAATTCAGGTGGGGCATATGCAGTTTTGCAACACAGGCAGCTCTCCTTCTGGGTGGCTATTGAGCAAGGTGTTAGCTGATGATAAATTGAAATCTCCTGTAGATGATATCAGAAATGGTAATGGTTGTTCCATGAGCCAAACTTGATCGTGTGAAGTTTGGGTAGTTAGTTTGTGCGCTCTCCCCTCTGTAGTCCTGTGGGGCGACTTGGTCCTTGAACAAGAGCAATGGTCTCTCTTGGTTGTCTTTCTTGGTGTGTACCTGTTAACCATTTCCTCTGGACATTCTTGCTGTCTATGATTGTGATCTATCATTCTAATTTTCCTTCTTTTCTTTTGTTTTTATCTCTACCTCACCTTCCCTTCTCCCACCAAAAAAAAAAAAAAAAAAAAAAAAAAAAAAAAAGGCCAGGACAATTATTTTATTCTCTGGAAAAATCTTTTCCTTGAACCTACTCCCTTTAGTGGAAACCAACATTCTTTGAGTTCCCCCAAAGTCTTAGGATTTTAGAGTAAATAGCTAGAAATGGAAATATTTGGAAGCCATCTTTGTTTTTCTATCCTGCCATAGACCTCACCTTAAGAAATAAAGACTCAATTTCCCTTTTGCATTGTCAGAAAGAAAATGGGAAGATATGAGGAGAAAAGAACAACCCAGTTTCATAACTCTAAATTGCAACCCGCTATAGCTTGGTATTTCAGATATTGTTTGTATGTTTCCAGTTGGATTGTAAATTCCATGAAGGGAGGCAGAATGCAAAATAAAGTTTTTTTTTATTATTTGGTAGAATTTTGCCAAAAACAGTGTTACTAATTTCTGGGGGGGTGGTATGTGCCCCCTTTTAATAACTCATTGATTCTGAAAGATTATTTTAGAAAGAAGGGCATCTTAATCCAATGTTGGGAGACCTTAAAGTCTGCTTTTCCTTGGAGACGTAAAGACTGTTTTCCACGGCTGTCAGTGCATGATAGCAAATGTTATCAGGCCACGCTAGAATCATACAGTTAATTTTTACCTTGCTTTCATTGTGATTTTACTTAGAAACCTCTCATGTAATAACTGTTTGCGATAGCTGCTATGTAATCAGAAATGTAGCCTCTTAAGCTTTTCAAGTGCTATAGAGCTTTAATTTGTAGTTTGTGAAATAGTGCTTGTAATGATCATTAATGTTTTATAACTTGAGGAGAAATCACAAACTAGAAATGGCAAGATTAAGTAAAAAAATTAAGACCTCAAGCTCTTCTCACTTCATGGGGTTAAAGATTGTAAAGAAATCTTACGTCTATAAGAAACATTCTGCAAATAATAAATTTACCAAAATTTAGTATTTCCATTTTACAGGTTGTCTAATGGGTTGACAACGTTAACATAATACTTCTAAAAATAATTTATGTTTTCTTGCTAGCTTTTGATTTACATTATTATTGTATCATTTCTTGAATCTTGAAACATATTGCTTTGATAACTCTACAGAATTTTCAGCCTTGTGACTATTTAAACAAATCTTAGGCAGTGGGGTGTAAGTGAAGAAGTGATGCCATTATTTAGATGGTTTATTCTAAAATTTGTACCATTCAAGACAAAAAGCAAATAAAATCTCCTCAAGAAATAAACACTTGCCCAAGAGATATCAACACTAATACTCCTGTCCCGTCTCCCGATCATAGTCACAGTCTGAAAATGATATAGACTCTCATAGCATAACTAGATTCAGACTTTTGTCCTAATTTGGACAATTTCTATCATTAGAAAAAATATATAGACAACATTCCTTTAGAGACAACGTTTATCATTGATAAGGGAATGTGAAATAGAGTCATTTGAATGAAGCTGAATATTTTTCAGTGATGTACATCTATTCACTTTTCTTAAGTACAATGCCTTAGTCTCCTCACTCAGATTACCTTTAGACTCTATGTGTTTGAAATACCATGTCTGCCTTAGGTAATTTGAAAAGGAGCATGCATCAAGAGTGTAAACAGTTCAGTGATAGTCCTTCACTTCAGTATCAAACAGCTGTTTCCACAGTATGTGTGAGTGTATTTGTGTGTGTGTGTGTATATGTGTGTGTATATATATATTTCAAGGTAACCGTTTTGAAAGTAGTTTTCTTGGGGACTGAGAAAAGTTGAAATAAATTTTAAAAACATATTTTAATGACATTTAAGAGTATTTGTGGAAATTCTTCCTTCTAGGAGAAAAAATAAAAGCACCTTGAGAGCTTCATACACATTGAAGTTACTATAGCATTTGAATACAAATTTCTCGTTACATAAAATATGGCTTTATATAACTGCTAAATTTAGGAGTTTCTAATAAATATAAAAAGCATTGCAAAAGAAGGTCCAGAAGACCATGTATGAACTTCTGGATTCTGATAGTTGAAAATCACTAGAATCCACTCATATTAAGTTGTTTTGAGTCTGGTTAGAAAAAAAAATGTACCATTTAAATATTTGAATTATAGGGAAGTGCTTCTTTTTTGAGCCATAGTAAGCAGATTAAAATTTATCCATTTTTTAAAAAAGGGAATATATTTGGTTAATTTATTTTTAAAGGAAAGAGATGTTTAAACTTTCAGTTTATGTCTTTACTCCTTAGAAAAAAGTCTGAAATGGGAAGTAAACACAGAATGTATATGTCAATTATAGTTCAGTAAAGCTGGGTAAAAATCCCACAATACTATCCACTTGAAAAGATTTTCAGAGGACATTTCATTACTTCTCTGGCCAATCTGAACAAGCAGAGATGGAGCAGCCCTGAGTAGACTGCCCCCTTTAGAGATTGTTCATGCTCTCTATGGCTGTGGCTACTGGGTTCTATTAGAAAAAAAGCTGCCCAGAAGAGGCCTGACCAGGCCAGGTCCTTTATGCTTTTTAGACTCTGTTTAAAGAGTAAATAAAGCAAATATAATGGTCCCTGGCTGGGATAGCCCTGGGCAGAACTGTGACATAGAGGAGCTCCCCTCTGCTTCCCTTTCTGAAATGCTTCCTGCCCTTGAAGTCTCTGTGGCCTCATTTGGCGGCCCAGTTGCCCAGCTCTCTCTCCACTCTATTTCTTTCCCAAACTTTTCATTCTGAAACTTCTCATTGTCCTTAGCCTTGAATGCCTTCCTGGGTAGCTTAGTATTTAACCAAGAAACCAATAAAGGCAGCAGTGGTTAATCAGTGGTTTCTTGTGACTTTCCCTTTTGAGAGTAAAAGTACTTTTAATTGTGGCATTCAAATTCTAAATTAACTAAAGTGGAAGATTACTGACATTGGTCAGCAAACCAGAGGACACAACATTTTGGGGCAGAAGAACTTTTTCTGGCAGTTGTCCCATTATACCACATGTCTGCTCAGGTCAGTGTGGGATACACAAAGCCTCACACCTGCAAATACTTGCAAAGTTTTGTTTTTTTTTTTAAGAGTATAGGTTATAAACAGAGAAGAGAGGAATCATTTTCTTATCCTTAAGAGGATGCTCACATTTTTCTACAAATCTATAACTTTATATATTTGGCATGTATTCACATTAAGCAAACTTTGATAGAGGTCTGTGATGTACCTGGCTTTGTGCTAGGCACTTTGATATTTTTATATTATGCATAAAGAAAATACATGTCACATCTTTACCTTATAATATACTAGTGACTATTGGCTCAGATAATAGTACAGTGCAAAAAAAAGAACTTTATTCTTATAGTGATATTCACGTCTTTACGTTACAGTTGACCCTTGAACAGTGGGGGGGTTAGTGGCAACAACACTTCTCCCCCTCCCCCGCACAGTGGGACATCTGTATATCGCTTTTGACTGCCCAGAAAGTAACTATCAATAGCCTGCTGTTGACTGGAAGCCTTACCAATAACGTTAACATTTGATTAACAAATATTTTGTATGTGATATGTATTACATACTATATCTTTACAATAAAGTAAGCCAGAGGAAAGAGAATGTTATTAAGACAATCATAAGGAAGAGAAAATACATTTACAGTTCTATACTGTATTTATCGATAACCTAAGTTTATTTTGTCTGGTTACAAAATGAATCCTTTATGTGTCAGTACCTGCATCAGTGTTGTCTTATATGATACAAAACACTGTGGATGTTATATGTATTACTAACACTAGGCATCAAAAATGAAAAGATAATGTGAAAGAGAAATTCATATTTATTTACAGGTATAATGATTTATACATTGATAATTAAAGAAGCTGCAGTACGATTGCTTTCTGGTGGTAGCCTAGTGCAATCTATAAGATTGCTTCATGGTAGCCACCTATAAAGTAATGAATCTTTATACAATTTTTATGGCACATAGTATTACAATCATATTCATAATATAGTATTAAAACATTGTTACATTAAAAACACTTACATTTGGGGCCTCCCTGGTGGCGCAGTGGTTGAGAGTCCGCCTGCCGATGCAGGGGATACGGGTTCGTGCCCCGGTCTGGGAGGATCCCATGTGCCGCGGAGCGGCTGGGCCCGTGAGCCATGGCCGCTGGGCCTGCGCATCCGGAGCCTGTGCTCCGCAGCGGGAGAGGCCACAAGAGTGAGAGGCCCGCATACCGCAAAAAGAAAAAAAAAAAAAAAAAAAAAAAAAAAAAAAACACTTACATTTGATGATAGACTGATACACAGTTTCTCCATTTATAAGGGAGGCATACTGTATGATAATGTAATTCTTTGAAAGTAAAGTTATAAAACATGCAAATACTATGCCATTTTATAGAAGGGTCTTGAATGTCCAGGGATTTTGGTATCTGCAGGGGATCCTGGAACCAATCCTCTGATACCGAGGGATGACTGTACAGGATGCAAAATTAAAGGTGTAGAAAGAAAAACAGTTACTGAATTAAAAATTAGAGGCAACAACTAATGACACAGGAGGAAGTAGAGGACTTCGGGAGGTGGAAAAGCAAACGCGTGACAAAGGTGGGAGACTGAAAGCCTTCGAAATGGTTGTAGCAGACAGCAAACTAGAAAAGAGAGAGGTGAACCTGGGCAGGTCATCAGGAGCCGGATTAGAAAATATTTAATGAACTGTGAAAAGGTTTCGGACTTTATCAGAAACACTTAGGGTTTTAAGTAGGAGAGTAACATGATTTTTAAATTTGTTTTTTAAAAATATTCTTGTTGTAGTGACGATAATGGATTGAGCTGGAACAATTCTGGATGCAAAGAAACAATTTGGAAGGCTGTTGAAGTAACGTAAATTATAGCTTATGGCTATAGAACAACAAAAGAAAAGAAGTTTGTGAATTTGAGAAATACTTAGGTGGTAGAATACACTTGCAATGAAGGAAGGTCGAAGAGTCGAGGATAATACCCAATTTTCTTGTTTGAGCAACTGAGTCACTTACTGAAAAATGGCAGAAGGCACCCATCTTTTGGAAGAAACAACATGAGCTCAATTTCGGAAATATTAAGTGTGACGTGTACATGAGAAAATTTAAATGGAGAGAAACAAGGAGAATTTGGGTAGATTTATGGAGCGAGTGTTGGGCTGGTGGCATTTGTGAGAATTCTCAATACGTTGGTGATGTTTGAATTTCTGAGAATGAAAAGAAGGATAAAAAGTTAGTGTGTTTACAGTAGCATCTGAGAAATGCTGAGAAATGGCATTTGGGGGATTGTAGAAGAAGACAAACAGCAGTGTGCAGATAAATAAAAAAACAAAGTAACAAAGCTGATTCATAGATTTGTAGCATTTGCCAATTTCCATGGGTAAGCATTCCTACTGTTACTTATTTTTGAGCTACCAGTGTTAACATCCCCTTGAAGCTGGGAAAAGGTGCACACAATTAGCTCTCATGAATTGGTGCAAGCTGGTTTCTTTATATCCTGGAGAAACCTAGAAGGAGAAGCAGAGTAGGGAAGCATGAGCTGTGAGGAATTAACAATCAGTGCATGTAGAAAAATCCTTTAGAGAGAGCTGGGGAGGGCAGGATACGTTTTGTTTTGTTTTTTGATTGGAGGAAGATCTGAGTAGATTTAAATGCTGATGAAAAGAAGCCAACAGAGAGAAGAGGGAATGCCTGCTTGAAAAGTGAAGTCTCTAGGAGCTGAATACGTGTATGTGGAGTTGGAGAAAACGGGATCATTAGCACAAGATGAAGGTTTTGGATGGGAAGAGAGTAAAGCTCTTCTCTTAAAAAGCAGAGAGGCAGGAGGGGATACATGCAGATGCAGATGGGTTTGCATGTTTATTGCAAGAACTATAGAGGTTATTTTCTGACATATTGCATATTTTGCAGTGAAATAAGTCAGATAAAATTTGGGGCTGATGAAAAGGTGATGAGGGCTGGAACTTAAAAGAGATTCCAAGTTGGAAATGAGTTGCTGGGAAGTGTTCCTTTGTTGAGGTCAGTGACCATAAATTAACAGAGGCACAAATCTATATGGTAAGGAGAAGGATATAATGAGAGGGCTGACCATGTGAGTAGGTGACTGAATGGAGTACAGTTGAAGGTTAGAGAATCACAGGAGTATAAGGTTAGGCTTATGTATCACTAATGAATTTGGATATTGAAGTCACTGATGATGATGCTGGAAATTAGTTAAAGAGAAAGCCCATTAGTTTTCAATAAAAAGGTGATATTGCTAAGGAGGATGAAGGGCGTTGTGTGAGTAATATGAGTCTAAAAGTAGCAGCTTGGGGTGGAATAACTCTGGGTGTAACTGGCTGATGAGGGGCAGTTGGTGTTCCTGCTGTGTACAGGTAATGCAGAAACTTCAAGGCAGTTGATATTTTGGGGATGGGAGTGAGCATGGGAATCAGATTCTGGTTACATCTACAAATCAAAGGTAATGTTCAGTGAAGTAGGACCCTAACTGCTATTTTCTGAAATTCAAATCATAGAGTTGTTAGAATTTTCTTGGAATTTTTCTCCTTGTCTGAAGACTTATCTTATAGTTTTGGGTTTGGAACAGTCTCAATGGATTTGTTTTTATAAAACTAAAAAATGTGGACACCCTGTATGAGGGCAGAATCCATACACACTATGTCCTCTCTTTTTTTTTATCCTTTGAATAAATACATTAATCTGTTGCTTTTGTGATGAGAGGCTTTGGGTGGGGGTGGGGAAGAGCAGAACTAGGATTTCAAAGGCTTTAGGCACCTTGTGGGGAAGGATGGGTCTGAGAGGGCACGGTGCTACAGGAGGCCTAGGAATCGCCAAAGAACACACGTAGGTGTGATGTAATTTACTTCTAAACTTTAGAGCTGTGTAAGCCTTAGGTTTGAGAGAATGAGCAGAGATTTTCAAAGACTGGCCAGTCTCTTTCGTAGGTATTTCTAAATTTTAGCCTCTGTGCCTTGTATTATAGCATTGAGTATCTCCACTTTAGTGGGCTGCTAAATGGATACATAGTTTTTATTAAAGCTATAATCTGTTTGTCTCTTCAAAAGTATACCTCCTCATTTTCTTATTGCCTTTTGTCACAGCCCTCCAGAAAAACTGGCACCTGTGCATTAACACCAAATGAATTCATAATGCGTCAACTATTACAGAAGTTAATAAGTTAATAGTATTGATTACAAAAGGTGTTGCCTTTAAAAAGCATTCATTTGAGAAGACTGTCAATGCACTTATGCATTTATTTAAAGTTTATGAGCTGCTTTATTTAATACACCATAGTGGAGAACAAATGAACAATTAAGTAAAATCAATTATGTAAAGAAGCTCTTATCTTTCACCTGGTGAAAATGATTTTTAGAATGCAGGTGGCACTTTAGATCATTCTTACTTAAGGTAGTTTATGTCCTCTGCATTTTGTGATAATGCATACAATTTCTCTAATGATGGAGACAGCTCAGAGATACAGGGGAGCATGCCATAGGGTCATATGTGCAGTGATGAATATCCAGAATACCATGTCTGTGAAGGGGAAAGAAGCCTTTGATCGTCCATAGAAGAGAAAAAGAGTGGAACGTATTCAGGAAATGGGAACACAAGAAAGGAGAAATACATTTAAAAAGCATTATATTTTAAGTAATTTTTAAAAGTGAAATTTGAAAACCATAAGAAATATAACTTTATTTACCCCTGATAAATTTTACTCCCGTAAGTTTGGATTGTATTTATTTAATGATTCATTGATTTTCATTTTTTAAGGTTGAAAGCTAGCTGAAGGTTCAACGTAATCTCAGTTCATAAATTCAAGTATATGCAGCACCCAGAGGAGTGTCTAGCACAAAAGAAGCCGTTAATGTTAGTTGTTATTCTTGTTATTATTCCTTATAACTCAAAAAAACATTTATAGAACTTTGTTCCTAATGGCATAACTGAATGTTGAACAATGGGAAAGTTAATAATATATTTTTTAAAAACTTTCAATATTTAATATACTTAGAACAGTCCTGTCACCTTTGCATATTGACCTTTGAGGTGTGCAACTTACCTTTTTAATGTATGTGTCTTTCTGCCCAAATAACACAGTAAATCCCTTGAAGGCAAGAATGTAGGCCTTATTTCTATTTCTGGACTCAGTATCTGCTTTAACATATGACACATAAGTGAAACTTTACATTTAGTAGTATTATCAATATTTGGTTGGATGGAGGCCCTCCAAATAAAGGGAACTTTGGAAGGGGTAGACACTGAAGTATTTGCTACCATTTAAAAATAAATACGAAGTGAAATTGTAATATTATTTGAGTCTTAGAGACATAACATAATAATCACAAGACTCTTGTTATTCTTTTATGTATTTCTTTATTTTAGGGCAGTTCTGCAGTGTGGCTTCTAGGCTTTTGAAATCTCTTTTAAAACAATCCCTTTCATCCTCCTTTTATAAAGATTGGAGTTCTTAGTTGCAAATAACAGGATCCATTCTGACTACTTTAAATAGAAAAGGAATTTATTAAAAGCATGTTATATACCTCACAGAAGTGACATGCCTAATGTACTTAATATTTCTCTACAGCATGATATATTTTCAATAATAATTATGAAATGAAATACATAATAATGATGGCCAGAAAAATATGCAGTGAAAATTTTCTTTTACTGACTTTTCAATATACAATAAAATTTTTTTAATTACAATTATAAATTAAATCTTCATTACAGATTAAAAAAGGAAAAAGTGATAGATTGATACTTTAAAATATGTTAATATTCTTCTGTAGAAATTGAAATTTTACACCTATATATTAATCTGTCATAATAATGTATAATAATATTACAGTTTCTGTTTTCAAGCCTTAACTTTGGAAAATTTGTCAGTGGCCTCATAAAAATGGATTTTCATTGCATATTTATGTTCAACAAGTAGGGTATGAGACTTAATCAATGTAACTTCACTTACAAATGACTGAAAACCAATTTTTATTAATTTTAGTTTTGAAATTTTCATGAGACAACAGGTATACAAATAATATGTATAAATAGTGTTTATTTTTAAGTATGAAGTTTTAGAGCCTTGGCATCTGAAACAGATCAGGCTAGTTAAGGTCATTTTTACCTCTGACAGAGAAACTACAAAATGCTGAATTTTTATAGAGAAGAATTAAATTGGAGTTCATGGACCTAGGAAGACTTAAGCAAGTAAACTGTTTCATATTTAAATAAAATGCAGTATTGATAACACTTTATTCAGAGATTTTTTCCATAAGTTTTGTTGATAGGAGAAAAAAGGATTTCACTGTGTTGATTATTGAATATTAAAATTATTTTGTAGTTTAATCTGACACTGAGATCAGAAGAAACCAGGTGTAAATCCTTCTTTTGGTTGCATGCCATCATTGTTATATAACCAGAACACATCACTTGATCTCAGTGAGCCTCAGTTTCCTCATCTGCAAAATCGGTGTTTTTCAGGATTGACCGAGCTTTATCCAAAGTACTTAGCCCCAAAAGAAGAACAAACAAAACCTAAAGTCAGCCGAAGGAAGGAGATAATAAAGATCACAGAGGAAATAAAGTACCTAGTCCACCCAGTATCAGTATAGCACACAGGTGGTACTAAGTAAGTAACAGTTGACATGACTGTGTTTTTCTGGTTTCTATACTTAATTTCTGCTCATGAAGGAAAACAAAATACTAGAAATGTTTGCTTCTCGTTATCATGTTCATACTAAGCAGGTAACACATTGAAAGGAGAATTCATGGGACTGCACTGATGTTTGTTTAAACACACAGACACACACACACTCACTCACTGACTCACTCACTCACAGGAGCCTGAAAAGTCCAGCCTGCACTCTTGCCGGCTGTGAATTGATGTATAGCTTTGGGCATTGACTACCTCTACTGCAGATGACTCTGTTGTACTGGCAGACCCTGGCTTCTCAGTTCTGTGCTTAGAATCACTAGAAAACTGTTTACACCAATCCCAAAGAAGCAAAGTGTTTAGCATCTAGATTTGTTACAAATGCCTTTATAAAAAATTATGAATGCAACAATCAGTCAATGTACTTTAAAGAGAGATTTGGTAGGATGTTTGGATAATGAAAAGAATAAAACAGTTGGTTAGACAGACAGAGGAAAGGTGTTTTCAATTATAACTGACTAGCATCTACTTCAAGGAGAATAATTTTATTTTATTCTTTTTGGAACTTTGGCCTCCTAAAGAAAGACAGAGTGCATATAAGCAATAAGCATAATTTTGGAAGTTTAAAAAGCATGGACCAAGTTCCAAATCTTTTTTCTCATAATTTTAGGGTAGCAACAATTTGCTTATTCCAACATTCTATTCTCATTAAGCATTAAAAATAAAATCTGTACAGTATTTTTTTAACTACCTAGTTTTAACTGGTATGGGAAAGTGGGATGGTTACCTCTTTCTGTTTATCTTCTTTTTTTAAAAAATATCAGTCAACTTACAGCTGTTCAGATATAATAATTCCCACAAGAGGCTTTCCTTGGTGAATTGCTAAACACCTAGAAGTGCAAATGACTGTATTAATAATATGTGTCAAAGAGTGTTAAACAAAAAATGTCCCTTTGGTCTCTGATCCTTTCTAGATAAAGATATATATTTAGCATTAAACAAACTACACAGTAGTGTATCAGTTTTTTAAAAGATTTATGTTTGGATTCTTCAAGTTTTCTTCTGGAGGGTGTTGAAGGTCCCTGGCCAGTATTTTATATCAGATTGTGTTTTGTTAACACCTCTGAACTCTGCTACCAATAATCAGCCGTGTTGGAATTTTAGAAATATTGTCTTTTTGTTTTCAACTATTTTTCCTGATAAAATCTCAGAAAATTCATTGATCAACAGGGGAAGAATGTAAGAACACAGGGCAAAGCTCTGTGACCCTAAAGTAAAATTTGATGCACAGAAGTTAATGTGAATAAATTTAGTGACTAGATCTTTCAACCAGAGCACTTACCCGTGGTTTCTCTGGTGGATTGGGCTTCCTTGCAGCATGGTGGCATCAGAGTGGTCCTTCTTATATGGTGGCTCATGGCTCCAAACATGAGTGCTCCAGTGAGCAAAGAAGAAGCAACAGCATCTTTTATGATCCAGCTTTTGAAGTCACATAGCGTCACTTCTGCTGTATTCTGTTGATTCCGCTGAGTCACTAAGGCCAGCCTAGATTCAAAGGGAGAGGATATAGATACCACTTCTTAATGGAATGAGTTGTCAAAAAAATTGTGGATGTGTCTTAAAACTGTTACAAGCAAAATATATGTCAGCAAATGGTCATGAGGCATAATAAATTAACTTGCATTAACAATGCTGTAATTTGAGTAAGAAGCCAAACATGGCTTGGCAGCATAGATATACAGATGGGTACATGCAGAGGTAGCCTTCCAGTTAATTCAATTCTGATCAGATTCTTATTGATGGAAATAACTGTAGGTAAGAAAATAGTTCAGAGAAGAGGTTAAGAAACTCTGAATATGGATAAATTATAGGACCTGTCAACAGAGTTTTAAGGGATATTGAGATTTTCAACATGAAACAAAATTTCGCAGGAGTTTTAATAGGGTAGGTAATGTGGAAGAATTGAATCCTTACCCAGCTCACGGTGGGATAGACCAGCTGCCTTCCCCAGAACAGTATCATATTTAAGTTACAATCAGCATTTAGTGACTATTGTGAAATTAATTTTCTTAATTTGAAGTAGTTTTGTGGGTTCTCATTTTAAAAAACTACTTTAGGTGTTATAAATGTGTAAAAACTTAAACTTAGGCTTATATTTATATCTCTTAAATTGTTATTATATTATAATAACAATAATTTACATTAAAAAAAGAAAGGTTGAGATAGAGATTTCTTTGGATTAATGAAATTTCCCTAGACTGTATCAGGTTCTTCTTGATACTCAACTTCAATCATTGATGTTTTCTATAATTTCTTAAAAAACAGTTAACTCTTAAATCCAGTATTCTGCCTATCCCTCTATAATTTTTCTTATTAAAATGATCAAGACTGATGGATTTGCATTAGTGGGAAACAAAGTCATGTGTTAAAAATTTTAATCTCTTCCAGGTTGGGATATTTCAATTAATACGAAAATGTTATGGAAACATTAAGAATAGAGCTGAAACTAAGCTAGACATACACTTGAGCAAAGGTGGTAATGATGATGTAAAGCAAGGTTGTCATATGGGTCCTTAAAAGTAACCGTGTAACTTTGGCCAGATATTTAAGAAAACAACATTTATGAAAACACTGATCTAATTCAGTGCTTTTTCAAAATTCAGCTGGGCAAATGTTTAAATGACAGCAAAACTAAAGTCTTGTGAAGGTCTCCCGAGTCAGTTAAAGAGTTCCCCAAATGAATCTTTTTATAAGCACACAAATTTTTAAAGACTGTGGTTTTATAAAGTAGAGATATTTAGTTTCTCAGAATCAAATGTCAGGGTATAATTGCTTATATCTAATGATTCCCTGAATTATTAATACAGATTGATAATATTTTCTAAAGGACTGTGGTACAGAATTTTTGGTACACATTTCCTTTAGTAATGGCTCTGTTAAGGCAGTGGCCACCAGAGGGCAGTAAATATGCCTATACTAGGAACTAATCAACTAGGGTGTCAGGCTTTTTTATTGTGTAGTTTTTGCATTGCTTGTATTTCTAATTAATTTGAAATATTTCATACTATCCAATAATTTTAAATGTAAATACAATTATTAAAGATTATGGTAAAGTTGTATGTGATTTAATACTAAACAGAAGAAGAAATATTTACAGAGCAATCTCTTACACGTTGGCTATAATGCTAAACACTTTCCACATATCGTTGCTTCTTTTAAACCTCACAACACATTTATAAGATGGACCATTATTATATTCATTTCATCGTGGCAAAAACCGAGACTTAGTGAGGTTAATAAAAGCCAAATGTCTTTAAGCCAACATTTTAACTGTTTCTTTTTGGGGCGGGAAGGAGGTGGGAGATGACTGTTGGCATAATATTAGGCTTATTATATGCTTAGAAGCTGTCTGCTTGAAAAGGTTATGAGAGAATCAAACTAGCTGATCCTGAGTTGGTACAGAAAGTAAAACTTGGAAAAATGAACTCTTTAGTTTGTAAAGACAATGAAGGATGTGATATAATAGCTTATGCAAAGGAAGAAAGATAAGATAGTGGTACATTTGGTTCAAGATTGTTTTTGGTGATAAGTTCAAAAAGTTACGATCTGAAGAGTCTAATCAGTCTCACTAAAATGACTGCTATTTTTCTATTTGTTGTGGGCCGAGTTGTATCCCCTAAAACCCTCCTAGGTTGAAGTCTGAACCCTCAGTACCTCAAAATGTAACTATATTTGGAAATAGGGATTTTATAGAGGTAATTAATTTGAAACAAAGTCGTTAGGGTGGACTTTAATCCAAACTGACCATAAGAAATGGAAATTTGGACACAGATAGGGACACAGGAAAGACCATTGAAGACACAGGGAGAAGCACGTTACACAGGGAGAAGTAACGTGCCTATAGCATATTGAGCTCAAGAGATGAATTGTTCATTTAAGGTTCATTTAAAGGCGTCAGACAGTACAGTAATTTGGCATTTTTTCTTCCTGACTGCCAACTGTGACTTGGCACCACGCATTTGGCTGAATGACACAGGTTTTTGGCGATTGCAGTTTGGTTTCTGCATCTCATGGGCGTGAATAACAACTTTTCAAGAGCACTGGTACCCCCACAGGGTTTATACAAAAGTGTCTAATTTGAATTGCTTTCAAAAAATAGCCTATCACGAATATTTCTTATTTATTCTACCTGTTCATTTAGTTACTATTAGCCATAGCCAATCAGAGCTGTTGACGGCTCCCATTCATTTTTTAATTGGTAATACTGAACATTAATCAAGAAGCAGGTTTCCATTGTATGGTCAGCAATCCGTTTTAGAGCTAGAGAGCGTTTAAAAAGCAGAGGACAAAGAAATAAAAGTAATGATTTCCGTGGAGAAAAACTTGCACGTATAAAGAAAAATCACAACCTCCAACAATACCCCAAGTGTGAGTGTTGTGTCTAAAAATCTACAATTTATTGAGCCCTAGTGATATGTTAGGCATAAAGCTGATATTATTATTTTCAGTTTACCCATGGAAACATTTGGCTGTGGGGATTAAATGATCAGTCATAAGGGGAGCATGTGCCAGAGGACTTAATTTTAAGGTTGTCTAATGACAAAGCTTAGGCACCCAGAGACAGCACCACTCTGCATCTCTAGATGTGCTTTCTACTTAGAATCTCAATCTCTGTATGACGGTGGGACAGAAGTTAAAAGATAATAACAGTAATTTACCAGCAATTCTGGAAGTTACGTAATTTTCCTTCTAATACTTGAATTATAATAAAGGTTTGGCTGCTGTAACAGAGACCCTAAATAACAAAGGTTTAAACTAAATTGAAGTTTAATTATTTTCCATCTGACCATCTAGGACAGTGCTGTCCAGTGTTGCTTAGTTAACTCTGCAGTATGAGACACAAAGCTTCTTCCGTCTCACTCTCTGCTTAGTGAGTTGCCTTCCTCTACGTATCTGAGACAGTCCCTACCAGCACATCTGCATTCCAGCCAGGGAGCTGAAGGAAAGAAAGAGAGGACACACCTCTTTTTCATATGACCTGGGAATTGCTTGTATTACTTTTTTTATTGAGGTAAAATTCACAAAACATAAAATTCACACTTAAAAATTTTAGAATGTATAATTTGGTGTTTTTTAATATATTCCCAGAGTTGTCCAATAATCACCACTGTCTAATTCCAAAATTTTTCTATCACTCCAAAAAGAAACCCCTACCTCCCAATTCCCCACTTCTTCTCCATTTTCTGGCAACCATCCATCTACTTTCTTTTTTCTATGGATTTGTCTATTTTGGACATTTCCCATAAACGGAGTCATACAATATGTGGCCTTTTGTGATTTCCTTCTTTCACTTAGAATGTTTTCAAGGTCAATCTGTGTTATAGCATATATATGTACCTTATACTTTTTAATTGCAGAATGCTGTTCCATCATATGGATGTATTCGTTTTATTTATCCATTGAACAGTTGATGGATATTTGTATTGATTTCACTTTTTGGCAGTTACGAATAATGTTGTTATGAGCAAACATGTACAAGTCTATGTGTGGACGTATGTTTTAAATTCAGATACATACGTTGGAGTGGAATTGCTGGGCCATATGGTAATTTAATGTTTAACTTTTTGAGGAGTTCATATGACTTTTTTCTCATACATCATTGGCCAAGGCTTTGTTATATGGATTTTGGGAATATTGAGAAATTTGAGGAATATAGTCTGTATTCTGGCAACCCTAGGCCAGCTAAAAATCTATTAATAAATCTCAGTATCTGTTACTCTTAGATAAGGGAAGAATGGGTATTTGGAAACCAATAGTCTTTACCATATGCATCCTCTTGGTCACACAAATACCAATGCATTCTCTTCTTCCCATGTATAGAACACAGTCACTCCTTCTCAAGAAAGACAATCCAAATTTCTGTACCAGGACCATCTTCAACTAAAAGATTTAGATGTTTGAGATATGCTTCTCCATGTATATCACCTCTGAATTACACGACAAGTTGTCTGTCCCCCCAGTACATGTAATGGACAATAATGATGGCATGGCCATATTACAATCTACTATTTGAAAAGGCAAGAATGGGAAACATCAGAAGTCAGCGATCTGTATAAAATATCACGGGCAGCTGGGCAGGAAAAGAGTCCTAAACTGGTAGATGAGTAAGTTCCTTGGTTAGGGCATCTCCTGATTTGCTCTCTGGAAGAATCTTTTTTGTTCATCGTTCTCTATGATTCCAGATAATTGCTGTCTGGAAGGTTCCTCATTGTCCATTAATCTGCACAAGTCACATCTGTAGTGAGTTCAGAGATACATTCTTGGAGAGAATCTGCCACTTGAAAATAAGCTGAGGATAAGGCAGTAATCGCAATCTGATTTTTAGCTGCTCAACTGGCTCACATTGTCTGGTCTTTAAGGGAGAAAGCTTTGGGGCCACAGAGTTATCTCTCACTGAAACTACCTTTTGAGATTCACATCTTAAAATTATTTCAGTTGGCTCGATCAATTTTGCAAAGCCCCAAGTTACCAGATTCTTAGTCACCTTAAATTTCAGACGTTGGGCTGCGAAAGTCTACCTTAAAAAAAGAGCCAAATTCCTTTCAATTTCAGCATAGAACTTTGCTCACATTGCTTTTAGTAGCTCTTGTTCAACTTTGCTGAAAGTGACAAGAAACAACCAATACATATCAGTTTTGTGATTTTCCCTCAAGCTCAGGGTCACATGGTCTGCCTCCCAGGATTGCAGATAATTTCCCCAAATGCTTTCTCAGGCATCATAAGGGCACTAGTTTTCCTTTTTTGCACTTTCTGTGTTGCTGCAACTGACTTCTAAATGATTTGATTGCTAGTTATTCTGGATCTTGTTATAACCAAATTTTGTATTTGTTAGGTTATTCAGGTACTGTAACACAGACCTAAATTTACACTGGCCTAAGCAAGATAAGTGTTCTCTCTTTCATATGTGGTCTAGCCATAACTAGGCCAGGGTGGATGATATGAGGACGGCCTGGTGCCAGGGACCCAGGTTCATTCCACATCATTTCTGCAGCATCCCTAGGGCATTGCCTGTTACTGTGTAGTTCAAGATGGCCCATCACCTTGTCTGCACTCCAGCTAATAAGATGGTGCAGAGATAAAGAGGAGAGTGCACTTAGTTTTAATGTCAAGGCTCAAAAGTTGCACAAATCACTTCTGATCACATCCCATTGACCAGAAGTTTGCCGCATGGCCACACCAGGATTCAAGGTTGACTTGGGAAAAGAAGCCTTTATTCTAAGCAGTGATGCACTCAGATACAAAGCAGGGCTTTTTTTTTTTTTTTTTTTTAATGAGGAAGAAATAAATATTGGAGGCAACCTAGCAGTCTCTTTCTTATTTTTCACCTGTTAATGTGAGAAATTATAGTAAGACTCAGCAGTAGCTTAAAAATTGTTTATATTGCAAGTCAAATTATATATTTTTATTATACTCTTTATCTCTGAAACCTGATTTTTCTTATTCCAAATTAACTTAATTTGCACCCTAAGCCTGTAGTATCATGCAGATGCAATACCTAATATAATGACACTAATTTCAGGGGTAATGCTTAAAATTAGATATGACACTTGTTGTCATTCTTGATTTCTCTTATTCTTTAAACTTTACTTTCATGCTCCTTTTAAAGAGATGGTCCAAGAACAAAAAATAAACATCCTACACCTACATATTTCTCTTTGACTTATCAAGCATGTAAGAAATAGATGAAGAGGGTAAATACAACACCCCCCTGCAAAAAAAAGACCCAAATTAAAAAAACTGTTTCTCACAGAGTTGTTTCTAATTCATACACTGATTAATAAAACGTTTCAGATCCAGAAATGTCATTCCAACTAAAATCTAAAATAATATCTATAAGTAAGTGTTTTATATTCTAGCCACAGAAATTTTGTTCACTCAAGGTTTGTGCTTTTTGGCTGGTAATATTAACTTAAATCCTTTTCCTCTCCTTGCCCATTAGCTTATGAAATCTAAAATCAAAAATAGAATAATTGTGTCATTGTGAACATAGGTTTCTCATATTATGATTTCATTCTATTTGACTATTTGGTAATTTGTGATGGCCAATGTTTTGTTTTGAGATTGTGTCCTTAAGATATTGCCTGGTTGCTTTTAGTAGACTGCTAATTTTGCTTAAAAATCTAAATTATCCAAATTTTTTGTGGAAGTAAAAATTGAAATTAGGTATCAGGTGATGGGATGATTATAGGTGTCAGACCACTCTTTGAACAAATTCCAGTGATGAATCATGCAAAAATTCATCTTGCTTTCATTTTCATAATAGTTCTGGGGAACCGTGAATCCTATAAAACCCCACAGGGTATAAGGCTACTTATCATAAGATCTATTAAAAAAGGAAACAGATCCTCTTAACATATTCTGGCCTGGAATAAATTTATTTTTATATTAGAAGCTAGAATTTGGACCAGGATACAACTTCCCAATTGGCGGCCCATTTGCCACAATTGGCTTGTAGATATATTTTGTTTGGTCAGTATGGTATTTTAAAAATAAAACTGAACTGTTGTCTTAAAAATTAAATATTTTACATAAAAATTCATATTTTCAGCTTTTCTTTAAAAAAATAAATGTTAAGTTTTGGCCGTGAGGAGTCCACATTGCAACATGAGCTGAGTAGTGGCTGCCCTCTTAGTGGGGGTACTCTGGCTTCAGCTCAGTTCACCGATATTAGTCCCTTATTGATTTTGTTCTTGTTTTTTTAAATTTTATTTTATTTGGAGTATAGTTGATTAACAATGTGTTAGTTTCATGTGTGTAGCAAAGTGATTTAGTTATATATGTATCTCTTCTTTTTCAAATTCTTTTCCCAAGCAGAGTTTCCTGTGCTATACAGTAGGTCCTTGATGGTTATCTATTTTAAATATAGTAGTGTGTATATATCAATCCCAAACTCCCAATCTGTCCCTCCCCCCAACCTTTCCTCCTTTGGTAACCATAAATTTGTTTTCTAAGTCTGTGAGTCTGTTTCTGTTTTGCAGATAAGTTCATTTGTGTTATTATTTTTTAGATTCCACATATAGGTGATATCATATGATATTTGTCTTTGTCTGACTTACTTCACTTAGTATGATAATCTCCAGGTCCATCCATGTTGCTGCAAATGGCATTATTTCATTCTTTTTAATGGCTGAGTAATATTCCATTGTATATACGTACCACATCTTCTTTATCCATTCATCTGTCGATGGACATCTAGGTTGCTTCCATGTCTTGGCTATTGTAAACAGTGCTGCAGTGAATATTGGGATGCATGTATCCTTTCAAACCATGGTTTTCTCCAGATATATGCCCAGGAATGAGATTGCTGGATTATATGATAGCTCTATTTTTAGTTTTTTAAGGAACCTCCATACTGTTCTCCATAGTGGCTGTATCAATTTGCATTCCCAACAACAGTGCAGGAGGGTTCCCTTTTCTCCACACCCTCTCCAGCATTTATTATTTGTCGTCTTTTGACGATGGCCACTCTGACTGGTGTGAGGTGATACCTCATTGTAGTTTTGATTTGCATTTCTCTAATTAGTGATGTTGAGCATCTTTTCATGTACTTCTTGGCCCATCTGTATGTCTTCTTTGGGGAAATGTCGGTTTAGGTCTTCTGCCCATTTTTTGATTGGATTGTTTGTTTTATTGATACTGAGCTGCATGAGCTATTTGTAAATTTTGCAGATTAATCCCTTGTCGGTTGCATCGTTTGTAAACATTTTCTCCCATTTTGTGGGTTGTCTTTTTGTTTTGTTTATGGTTTCCTTTGCTGTGCAAAAGCTTTTGCATTTAATTAGGTCCCATTTGTTTAATTTTGGTTAGATGTAAGACCATTGATGGAATTTCAGTAGAACTGGAAGGAAGAGGAGTAAGTGGAGGGTAAGCCACATCAGCAGCTAAGACTCCTCTTTACTGAGATTCCAGCAATGCCCAGTCTCATCTTCCAGCCCATTCTTCTCTGAAGCTCTTCCAGGAGCTTCCACTTCCCATTGCCATTTCACCCAAAATGCCTCTTTAGGAGGTGTGCTGCCGCAGGGGGTTCGGTAGGGCTTCTGTTCTCTCAGTGCCCTTGGAGTCTTCTACATCTCAAATCACCTCCAGGGATTGCTGTCCTTTTCCTCACTGACAGTCACAAAATATGATTTTCTTTCTATTTAGCAGAAGTAGCTTTGGCACCGAGATGGGATTAGATGTTAGCATGGCTGCAGAGTGCCATAATAAATTGTAAGGAATTTTGGAATTATAGCAAGTAGTGAAATCTTGGGGAAGCTATTAAATCTGGCATTTCTAATTCTGGTTGAAATGTTAATTTCACTCACCAAATACAAGTACACTAGTATTGTTCATTATAGCTAAGAGTGTAGACATATAACATTTATGTTATAGACATTTGGTATAAATTTAAGTATCCCTGTACTTACAGGGATCAGACATCCATAGCGTAGAAGGTATCCCCTTGTTCCTGCCTTGTAGGACTAGGTTATTGTCCTATACAGACACGTGCAATGAGATTCATGTACTCTTGAAAGTTTCAGAGATTGATAGGATGAACAAGCCATCTCCTAAATTTACAGAAAATTAATATAGAGTCTCAGCCTCCTCCACCTGTAAAACAAAAGCTGTTGGACTCGGTAAATTCTAATTTCCTTAGGTCGTAAATACCTGCAATTTTTATAAAATAAAAAATAATTTAGGGCTTCCCTGGTGGCGCAGTGGTTGAGAGTCCGCCTGCTGATGCAGGGGACGCGGGTTCGTGCCCCGGTCTGGGAGGATCCCGCATGCCGCGGAGCGGCTTGGTCCGTGAGCCATGGCCGCTGAGCCTGTGCTCCGCAACGGGAGAGGCCACAACAGTGGGGGGCCCGCGAACCACAGGGGGGAAAAAAATTTACATGTGAAAGGTGAGAGCAGGCAAAAACTAAAATCTAAAAAATAAAACAAGGAACCTGTGGAATATACAACGGAGTTACAGAACCATGACACTATTTATGCTGCATCCCAAAGATTCAGCATTGATGCATCAGAGCTGCTCCTCATGGGCAGTGGTCCATTGCCCGAATTATTCCATTTTTGGGTACTCGAAAACCTCAGTAGGATACAGATTCTGCTCATTATTGCTGTGTCTTGCTGGTTTTGCTATATTCGTCACTAGACTTACTATTTCATATTTATTTACTCATGCTGAGTTACATTAGTCAGTAAATTATTTCCCTGGACTCCAATTCTGTCAAAGTTATACTGAATTCAGTTATGTTCTCCTAACTTATCCTGTCTTCAGGATTTTCTTTCCCAGCATTTGCAAGCTTCAGCATTCTTACTCCTTGCTTCCTCCCCAGACTTAAAAATAAAAGGTGAGCCATCGTAGTTTCCGTATTGATTCCCATGGCACCTTGCTTGTCACTGCTCTCAGCGTTGACACCCTTCCTTTCTCTGAGTCATTTGTCTCTGGACTAGCTCTCCTATGTTGCAGACAGTGCTTGTTGACCTTGGGGATTAATCTTTGGTTGGTGATGTATTTTTAAAAACTCATTGAAGTTCAGGTACTGTAATTTATGACTGTGGTTTACTTCAGTCAGATCTGAGATACTGTTCCTTTATTAAAATGCTGGCATTTATGTGTTGCAAACTTGTCTGTCCGAACAAAATTATTTTCTTCTTAAGCACCTTTTGCTTCTCCAGGATGACTCCATTTTGGTTCACAGCATCAAGGTCTTTTTTTCCCCCCATCACTCACTGTTCTTTCTGGGGCAATAAAAAGCATTTTACTGTGCTTTTTTTTTTTTGGTCCCAGCGTCCTAAATTAGAATAAAGTCTTGGATTCTAGCTTTGGTTCAGCCATTGATTATCCAGTATTGGACAGATCCCTTGCCCTCACTGTAGCTCATTTTCCTCATCAGGGAAATGGGCATACTATTGATTGGTTATCCTCTTGCACAGGATTTTTCCAAGGAAACTACCAGATGTACAGGAAAGGAATTTAAAAGTTATAATGCCATATATAAATAGGTTAATAATGTATTGTCATAGGCTAGGAGAGTAACTGGCACAGAGTATAGGCATGAGGTAAATATTAAGTAAGTCACATATCCAAGTCACTACTACTTTTCATAGATTCATAGAGTCAAAGGCAGTCTTATACTATCCCCTTTCATGTAAGGCCCAGCTAGTGTCCCTCTGCTTATTAAAGGCAAATCTGGAGTAGCATTTAAGACTCCTGGCCTGGCTTTTATATAGCACAGTTTTGGACCACTGCTTCTCATTGGAGTGTACACACAGTGGATGTGTTTGACTTTTTAAATCATCGCTGCCAATTTGAATGCTCTTCAGTGGGAGAAGAGAAACGTTTTTGCTCCCATATGTTGATTCTGGGAATGAAAAATGTGGAGAAAGTAAAATTATTCTACTCATGTATCTTCCAAAGTAATCTAGAGGTTTTCTTGAAGTGTAGTTTTATTTAGTTTTAATCTTCTCTCCTTCCAGATTTCATCATTCGTTCTTCAATCTAAAGCTTTCACCCAATTGTTCGCTGATTTTTTGGGTTGAGGTGTAATTTTGTTCTGACCTCTCTGCCTCTTGGGCTCTGGCTTCTCCATGTGGAGCTTAGCTTCTGTACCACCTCCGCACTGAGGCGGAACTCATTTATAAAAATAAATCTCTGATACCAGGCATTCATCCGGTTAGGGGACTTTATTGAACATACATTTTTGGGGTGTGGGCTGTTTATCGTAAGGGGTCAGTTCCATAACTCACAGCTTTCTGCAGTTTTGCCAGCCTCTATTTTTTTTTAATGTTCTATTTCTTTTTGTTATCTCTATCTCAGATTGTCTTAAGAACTCTAAATGCTTTCCTCTGTAATTGACAAAGTCTTTTAGTTCTCCTATAAGAAAACTTTGCAAGAGCCAACACAGAGACACAGGTTAAGAGTAGGGGATGAGAGGTATGAACTACCAGTCTATAAATAAATAAGTTACAGGGATGTAATGTGCAGCACAGGGAATATAGTCAATATTTTATGATAATTTTGTATTTTGTGTAATCTATAAAAATATCAAATCACTATGTTTTATACCTGAAACTAATATACTATTTGAAGTAAGCTATATTTCAATAAATAAGAAAATAAATCAAAGGCTATGCCAATATGACAAAAAAAGGAGTAGGGGATTGGTTAATTTTATCAAATTATATTGTAATGCAATGCTAAGAGAAATTCTGGTGCCACTTCTTTGTAAGCAGTAGTCCTCTATTTTGATTTATAAACCCTACTTTCTTATGATTATACTGATGAAAGTGTCTGAAGCCTTATGAGTCAAATTGTTCATTTTGGATTTTATTTTGTCAGTAACAGAATGTCAGCATAAACTGTATTAAATGATAAAACTCCAAGGTTGATTTAATCTAGCAGTTGAACAGTGTCAAAAATGGTAATCTTCGTGTGTGGGTGGCCCCTCTCAAAGTGGTGGGTGCTAACATTTGCCAAGGCTACATCTTTCTTGTCTGTACTCAGAGAGTATTGTCTCTCTCTCAACTTTAAAATTAAAATTCTGGATTCAGTGCTGACTGGATGATTTATGTTACATACTTACTTCTGTTTCAAATCACTGTGATCAAGTGGATAAGATTATGTTGATTGATTTAGACCAGTAAATGTTGACCATTGCATCTGATTAAGAACTCAGTTCGTCCATATGGTTCAGTATGGGTTGGGGGGTTATTTCCCAACGAAAATCTTAGGGTTGATAGTGTTTGAGTAACAGACCAACAGTTATCAACTATCCCACATGGAAAGTTTTCTCTCCTCAAATTGTGTGAATCCTAAAATGAGAAAGCCTATTATTTGTATCTACCTTAAATTACATTGATTGCCCTCTTTCAGATGCAGGGAGAGCCATTGTTGAATATTGTCAGTTATAAACCAAATCCGTTTTTCACTGTTTCTAGACTATAGTAACCATTATTGCTGCTCACTGAATATTGGCAGCTCTCCATCTTCTGGGTGCCAAGTAGCCTTGACCTTCATGGCCCCCTATGGTTGGATGAGACCCTGTGACTAGGTCTGGCATATATATATATATATATATATATATATATATATATATATATATATATATATTTATTTATTTATTTATTTATTTATTTTTTCAGTGAACTTTTTTCTCTTTGTATTTCATTTATTTATTTTTATTTATTTTTCTTATTAGTCATCCATTTTATACACATCAGTATATACATGTCAATCCCAATCGCCCAATTCATCACACCACCACCCACATCCCCCACCACTTTCCCCCCTTGGTGTCCATACGTTTTTTTCTCTACTTCTCTGTCTCAATTTCTGCCCTGCAAACCAGTTCATCTGTACCATTTTCTAGGTTCCACATATATGCATTAATATACGATATTTGTTTTTCTCTTTCTGACTTACTTCACTCTGTATGACAGTCTCTAGATCCATCCACATCTCTACAAATGACCCAATTTCGTTCCTTTCTATGGCTGAGTAATATTCCATTGTATATATGTACCACATTTTCTTTATCCATTTGTCTCTTGATGGGCATTTAGGTTGTTTCCAACACCTGGCTATTGTAAATAGTGCTGCAGTGAACACTGGGGTGCATGTGTCTTTTTTTTTTTTTTTTTTAAGGTATGAGGGCCTCTCACTGTTGTGGCCTCTCCTGTTGTGGAGCACAGGCTCTGGACATGCAGGCTCAGCGGCCATGGCTCCCAGGCCCAGCCACTCCGCGGCATGTGGGATCTTCCCGGACCGGGGCACGAACCCGTGTCCCCTGCATCGGAAGGTGGACTCTCAACCACTGCGCCATCAGGGAAGCCCCATGTGTCTTTTTGAATTATGGTTTTCTCTGGGTATATGTCCACTAGTGGGATTGCTGGATCATATGGTAATTCTGTTTTTAGTTTTTTGAGGAACCTCCATACTGTTCTCCATAGTGGCTGTATCAGTTTACATTCCCACCGACAGTGCAAGAGGGTTCCCTTTGCTCCACACCCTCTCCAGAATTTGTTGTTTGTAGATTTTCTGATGATGCCCATTCTAACTGCTGTGAGGTGATACCTCATTGTAGTTTTGATTTGCATTTCTCTAATAATTAGTGATGTTGAGCAGCTTTTCATGTGCTTCTTGGCCATCTGTATGTCTTCTTTGGAGAAATGTCTATTTAGGTCTTCTGCCCATTTTTGGATTGGGTTGTTTGTTTTATTAATATTGAGCTGCCTGAGCTTTTTATATATTATGGAGATTAATCCTTTGTCCATCGATTCGTTTGCAAATATTTTCTCCCATTCTGAGGGCTGTCTTTTCGTCTTGTTTATGGTTCCTTTGCTGTGCAAAAGCTTTGAAGTTTTATTAGGTCCCAATTGTTTATTTTTGTTTTTATTTCCATTACTCTAGGAGGTGGATCAAAAAAGATCTTGCTGTGATTTATGTCAAAGAGTGTTCTTCCTATGTTTTCCTCTAAGAGTTTTATAGTGTCTGGTCTTAAATTCAGGTCTCTAAACCATTTTGAGTTTATTTTTGTGAATGGTGTTATGGAGTGTGCTAATTTCATTCTTTTAGATGTAGCTGTCCACTTTTTCCTAGCACCACTTATTGAAGAGACTGTCTTTTCTCCATTGAATATCCTTGCCTCCTTTGTCAGAGATTAGTTGACCATAGGTGCGTGGGTTTATCTCTGGGCTTTCTATCTTATTCCATTGATCTATCTTTCTGTTTTAGTGCCAGTACCATATTGTCTTGATTACTGTAGCTTTGTAGTATAGTCTGAAGTCAGGGAGTCTGATTCCTCCAGCTCTGTTTTTTTCCCTCAAGACTGCTTAAGCTACTTGGGGTCTTTTGTGTCTCCATACAAATTTTAAGATTTTTTGTTCTAGTTCTGTAAAAACTGCCATTGGTAATTTGATAGGGATTGCATTGAATCTGTAGATTGCTTTGGGTAGTATAGTCATTTTCACAATATTGATTCTTCCCATCCAAGAATGTGGTATATCTCTCCATCTGTTGGTATCATCTTTAATTTCTTTCATCAGTGTCTTATAGTTTTCTGCATACAGGTCTTTTGTCTCCCTCGGTAAGTTTATCCCTAGGTATTTTATTCTTTTTGTTGCAGTGGTAAATGGGAGTGTTTCCTTAATTTCTCTTTCAGATTTTTCATTATTGGTGTATAGGAATGCAAGAGATTTCTGTGCATTAATTTTGTATCCTGCAACTTTACAAAATTCATTGATTAGCTCTAGTAATTTTTTTTTTTTTTTTTTTTTTTTTTTTTGCGGTACGTGGGCCTCTCACTGTTGTGGCCTCTCCCGTTGCAGAGCACAGGCTCCGGATGCACAGGCTCAGCGACCATGGCTCACGGGCCCAGCCGCTCTGCGGCATGTGGGATATTCCCGGACTGGGGCACGAACCCGTGTCTCCTGCATCGGCAGGTGGACTCTCAACCACTGCGCCACCAGGGAAGTCCAGCTCTAGTAGTTTTCTGGTGGCATCTTTAGTATTCTCTATGTATAGTATCATGTCATCTGCAAACCGTGACAGTTTTACTTCTTTTTCTTCTCTGATTGCTGTGGCTAGGACTTCCAAAACTATGTTGAATAATAGTGGTGAGAGTGGATATCCTTGTCTTGTTCCTGATCTTAGAGGAAATGCTTTCAGTTTTTCACCATTGAGAATGATATTTGCTGTGGGTTTGTCATATATGGCCTTTATTATGTTGAAGTAGGTTCCCTCTGTGCCCAGTTTCTGGAGAGTTTTTATCATAAATGGGTGTTGAATTTTGTCAGAAGCTTTTCCTGCCTGTGTTGAGATGATCATATGGTTTTCATTCTTCAGTTTGTTAATATGGTGTATCCCACTGATTTGCGTATATTGAAGAATTCTTTTTTTTATATAGTGTTTATTTTTACTTGTTGACAGTTTGCTTTATTTATTTATTTATTTTTGGCTGTGTTGGGTCTTCAGTTCTGTGCGAGGGCTTTCTCTAGTTGTGGAGAGCGGGGGCCACTCTTCATCGCGGTGCGCGGGCCTTTCACTATTGCGGCCTCTCTTGTTGCGGAGCACAGGCTCCAGACGTGCAGGCTCAGTAATTTTGGCTCACGGGCCCAGTTGCTCCGCGGCATGTGGGATCTTCCCAGACCGGGGCACAAACCCGTGTCCCCTGCATCGGCAGGCAGACTCTCAACCACTGCGCCACCAGGGAAGCCCCTATTGAAGAATTCTTGCGTCTCTGGGAGAAATTCCACTTGATCATGCTGTATGATCCTTTTAATGTATTGACGGATTCTGTTTGCTAGTACTTTCTTGAGGATTTTTGCATCTATATTCAGCAGTGATATTGATCTGTAATTTTCTTTTTTTGTAGTATCTTTGTCTGGTTTTGGTATCCGGGTGATGGTGGCCTCATAGAATGAGTTTGGGAGTTTTCCTTCCTCTGCAGTTTTTTGGAAGAGTTTGAGAAGGATGGGTGTTAGCTCTTCTCTAAATGTTTGATAGAATTCACTTGTGAATCCATCTGGTCCTGGACTTTTGTTTTTTGGAAGATTTTTAATCACAGTTTCAATTTCATTACTTGTGATTGGTCTGTTCATATTTTTTATTCCTGGTTCAGTCTTGGAAGGTTATACCTTTCTAAGAATTTGTCCATTTCTTCCAGGTTGTCCATTTTATTGGTATAGGGCTGCTTGTAGTAGTTCCTTAGGATGCTTTGTATTTCAGTGGAGTCTGTTGTAACTTCTTTTTCATTTCTAATTTTATTGATTTGAGTCCTTTCCCTCTTTTTCTTGATGAGTCTGCCTAATGGTTTATCAATTTTGTTTATCTTCTCAAAGAACCAGCTTTTAGTTTTATTGATCTTTGCTATTGTTTTCTTTGTTTCTATTTCATTTATTTCTGCTCTGATCTTTATGATTTCTTTCCTTCTACTAACTTGGTTTTTTTTTTTTTTTTTTTTTTTTTTTTTTTTTTTTTGTGGTGCGCGGACCTCTCACTGCCATGGTCTCTCCCATTGCAGAGCACAGACTCCGGACACACAGGCTCAGCAGCCATGGCCCACGGGTCCAGCTGCTCCGTGGCATGTGGGATCTTCCTGGACCGGGGCACAAAGCCATGTCCCCTGCATTGGCAGGCAGACCCTCAACCACTGCGCCACCAGGGAAGCCCCCAGTGAACTTTTAAATGGAAGTGACATGTATCACTATTGGACCACACCATATAAATGCCAGGGCAGAGCCAGACCTTATAAATGCTAATGAAAGACTCTTAAGATTTTTTTTTTTTTCCACAGCATCTGGCATAGATCCAGGGAGGATCTCAGAGTAAGGACAAAGAGGAAATATTGATCAGAGTTCCCAGCTGACTGCTGATGGACACAGAGAATGGGTAAGAAATAAAACTTTGTTCTTTTAAGCCACTGAGAGTTGAGGATTGACTGTTGAGTTGAGCCTATCCTACCCTACATAGTAATCTAATTTTGGTCTAGCATATTGTCATCCAGAGGGCCAACGGCTACATTTTCCAGTCCACTTTTGGGGTCATGTGTCTGTGTTTTCCCCAACAGAATAGGAAAGAAACTGATATATTCAACTTCCATATTACTTGTTTGAAAGGATATCTGTTTCCCTGGGCTACAGTGCTGACTGGGAATGACAACCTCTGCAGTTGTGAAAGTCTCATGTTGAGGATGGCAGAGCTCACCCCATGTCTTTGGTCCATGGATGACTTAGTTGATCAAAGACAGCTACTAGCTCAGTACTTTATATAAGAGAGAAATAAGCATCTATATTCTTTAAATCCCTGCATTTGGAGTGTTTACTGGAGTAGTCTGTTTTTTACCATGACAAATATATCAGTTGGGTAGGACAGCGTTCAAGGTGAAGAAGAGGGACATTAAGATTACAGTGCATGGTACTTCCTGTGAATGTGCTTACCGTTTAATAGGAAGGTTAAGAAATATGAAAATTAAGCATTTAGAGAAAACTGTGAAACAGAATAGGGTTGATACATCTTGTTATGCTGAAAGGAACCTGCACTTTGAAGGTAGTCAGACACAAAGTGAGATCTGAGTTTAGACTCCGTTACCTGCTAATTATATGATGTTGGGCAAGTGATTATAAAATGTACAATGATTATTATTTTGTAGGGTTGATGTAGTTATTATCATCCTATAAGTTGTCTAGAGAAGTTCATGACAAATAATGGACATTCAATTGATGTAGCTATTGTTAGTGTTAATTCAAAGTAGTTTGCATAAGCAATTACATTTCAAAGAAAGGATACATTTGCAAGGGGCAGCAAAATGAGAGAATGTTTTGTGTAGATAATGGGAAGAAAACTGAAATTTCAAAGCTCTAAAGGATTTGCCCTAAGAGAGAAGGTAGGTGAGTTGAGGCGGAGTTAAACAGATGTGTAGGAGCCCAGGGTGAAATGTGCAGAGGGTAGATGGGGCAGGGAGGAGATCAGATAAAGTACAGCAGGAAAGGTAATTAGAAGAGAGTTAAGAGAGAAGGATGGGAGTGCATCGTAATTCTTCTCTCACTGCTAGCATATAGCAAAGTCAAGGATAGATCCATTTGGTGAGACTTGAAAGATACCATTTCAGGACCCCCTTTGTTGGGAGAAAGAATCCGAGATTACAAATACAAGTTTAGGCACTGCAGAGTAAATGGCAGCAGGTCTGTGATCCATTCTGTTCCCTTACCAGGGAAGGGGGATGCTTCTAGGAGAGAAAGAAGGTGACTTCATCAGATTTCAGTGTAAACTTCCTAGTAACAGATCTCTTAACAAGTGAGTCAATGGTATTTGCTATCAGAAAAGTTACTGTCTTTGGAATATTTTTCCAGTGGAAAAACTTAGTTCTCTAGGATTGCTTGTGGAAGTTAAACTTTTATGGGATGGCTCTGGGGAAAATGTCACATTAACTATGTAGCTATCTAAAAACAAAATGGAGATGTTTTAATGACAGGAATGCCTCCTTCTATGTAAGGGGTGTGACTGTACATATTTAGAGATTTCACATATTAATCTAGGCCCAGAACTCATCTAGGGAGCTTCAGTGGAGGCCCTGGATCTTTCCCTGCTTTGCCTAAGCCTCATGATTACTTGAATTCTTTAAATTACTAGTAATGCTTGATCTAGTCTGATTAGAGAATTGATCTCTGATTTGTGTGAGTCTAATTTAACAATATGATTTTTCATGTCATTTCACATTGGTGCGTTGAGCAGGGTTGTATTTCAGATCCACAAATCCCAATAGCTAAGACATTTATTATTATTATTATTATTATTTTGGCTAAAAAATGAGGAGATGGGGAAATATGATGAAGACTTGATGTCAAGTTAGTGGCCTGTCAGTCTTTGAAATGGTGAAAACCCAATGTGTTTTTACTGAAATAAGTCTTATCAGTGGAATTTGTAGAAAAATCCACCTATATATGGGGGAAATGGCTAAATGGATAGACAAAGAGTGGTTGAAAAGGGGGCAGATTAATTAAAAATTCTATTCACTGGTCATTGTTAGCAGCCTTGATAAAAGATAGACTTCTAAAAGAAGAGTAGATGGCAGTGGGAAAAGATGAAATCATTAAGGTCAGATTTTTCCAGTCCTGGAAAGCTTCTCATGTCTCTTCGATAACCAGGAGAGGTGTTACTTTCATTAGCGAAGTAACTGAACTACAACGGTTGGTTACTCAGAAGTTTATATAAGCATCTGGAGACCCAGTCAGGTAACTTTGGAATCCCTAGAGATCCTTCCTGTTCAAGCATTAGGACACTTAAAAGCAAATCATCAGAAAAGCCTGGAGAATTATTATTGGCATAATCTCTTAGAAATAGCAATCAGGGAGGTATACAGTTGACACTATATATCGCTGAATGGAAGTGATTATTTGGGTTGATGGCTGATCCCCAAGTTGCTGAGAGCTTTGATGAGCCAAGGCATCTGGATGGTCTGCAGCAAACAAGCTGCAGTGGACAAGGGTGGGAGCGAGTCTCAGCCTCACTCTTACCTCTTAAAGGGCCACGGAAAATTTCCTCTAACTGTCCTGTCTGAAGAAATTTACTCCCTCAGCTAAAGGCTAAGCCATAAAATCCAAAAAAGATGACTGTGAAAGGCCAAGATCTGCTTGCTTAATCTCTGCCAAGGGGTCTTAGACTGTATGCCATGATTAGCGCAAGTGGCCTGGTAAGCAAAACCTTCTTAGGAATGTTAGCTATAGGTGTTCAGTGTAAAATTATGCCTGTGGGTGTGGGAAAGTAGGGAGTGTGCTTTGAGTGGTGTGGCGGTAGACTTGGGAGGAGGGTTAGAGGTGCTCCTGAGGGAACTAGGGTAGGAGTAGCGTTAGGATTTGGAAAGCGTGACTGGAAAGGATAGTCCCCTCCCTTTTTTCAAGAGTGCATGCTTCGGATGGGTATTATGTGCAAATAGGGCATATATTACCGTTTATAAGGAGGATATCTGCTAAATCCACCTTTCATGCAATTTTAATTGGCCGTAATAAATGGGAACCTTTGGAACCAAGCCTTCCTCAATAATAAACTTAAGCTACAGAGAGTTCCAAGAGGGAAATGAAGTTGCTGCTCTCATTAAGAAGTGGTTGCTCTCTCTCTCTCTCTTTAATAGTTCTGTCTGGATAGTACTTATGGAAGACAGTATTTAGAGGTTAATACTAGACTATGGAGGGTTAACCAAGGTAGTTTCTTTGGTTGCTGCAGCTGTGTTTGACACAATGGATTCCACACAGGAAGTACAGAAGACCAGTGGGGGCTGGTATGATGTTACCTCCTTGGCTGACCCATTCTTTTCGATAGCAGATTTGGAGCCCAGCCAGGTACAGTTTGCAGTCTTGTGGAATGGAAATCAGTATGCGTTCATTGTTTTGATACAGAGAAATTTGAATTCTCAGGCATATGTCCACAATCTAATGAGGGAGGTCTTGAACTTGATAACCATTAGAGCAAGGTAGTGTACTGCATTCATGACATGATTGTCACTGAGTCCTCAGAGGAGGAAGCTCTGGAGGACAAAAAGAGGCTGGCTGACACATCCAGCTAAAATTCAGGGCCTGGCTCAGTCTGAAATTCCTGGGAATTATGTGGATTGGAACAATCCAGGTCATTCCCCTGAGAAATACATTCTCAGAGACCCTGCCAAGAGGAAAGACCCTAGAAGCCATCAGGACTGTTCATATGTTGGAGAAATTACACTCCTCTTTTAGGACCCCTCATGGCCCCTATTCACAAAGTCACCAGAAACATTTGAACGTGTAGAGGGCTATGAGCAGAGAAATAATGGTTAAAAGAATTAGAGACGTTGGTGGTGCAGGCAGCCGCACTTGGTCGCCGTGAAGCATAACTGACTACACATAGACCAGAGCTTTTGGCAGAAATGAAAAAAAGTGAAGACATCTGGGATTTTGGATTTATAAACTGTCTGAAGCAGCTCCTCCATATAGACCATTAGAAAGCAGCTGTCAGTTTGTTACGAGGCAGTGGTGAAAACAACCCACGGCAGAGACATCACAGGCGGGAAAAACCAATCATTGTCTTGGGTGATATCAAAGCAATTTGAATGGGGATGGAGAAACCAGCAAAATTCAGTCATAAAGTGGCAGTGCCATATTCAAAAGCATGGCCAAGGGTGGGATTCAGGAGGGATTCACCACATACACAAGGAGGTGGACTTTATAGAACTTTTATAAATAAACCTGGAATCTACTAACGTATTGGAAAACATCACGTGAACTGTGTATCTATGTATAAAATGGAGATGTGTCAGGATCCGCATGGCTCCCACTGTGAGGTGACTGTACACTTTGCATAGAGATGTCTTGTGTTAACTTGGGCTCAGATATGAGAAGAAAGTCCCAGGGGGAGCTGCATTTGAGGCCCTGGCTCTTTCCCACTTTGTCTCTGCCTCATAACTGCTTTATATCTATGAAATTATTGGTGATAAAAGATGTCTAATTGTAGGAGCCTGATTTGACAGTAGGATTGGACGTTATCTCAGTTATGGAAGGAAATATTTACTTGGATGAATAAAAGTAATCACAACAAATCACAAATCTGAAAAATGAATGAATATCCAGAAAAATGATATTTTTATTACTTAGTAGCAGATTCCTCTGGGACACTCTTCTACACGATTTGGCTGCATCCTTTATAATCACCTCTTCCTATGATAATCATCTTGAAGTATCATATTGTGTAGGAAGAGTAGAAAGATAGTTCTGTCTTTCCTCTAGCATGAATACTTTATTTTTCATTATTGATGAGTTAGGCTAGGGGTCTAGGAGAAATAAATTCTCTGCTTGGAGTTTACATGAGTGAGGATGGAAAATCCTTCATGAAGTGTTCTTTGGTACATTTCAGACCTTGTTTCTCCTCCACTAGACCCATATTTTAGAAACATCTACATATCACCTGGCCCTGCAATTCTTGTCAGGACACTGGGTGAGTTGGTCAGTGGGTGGCAGAAGTATTCCTGAAAGCCATTTCTGTTAGGGTGGCTGGAAGTAAGTATGCATGATAGTGACTGTGAACAGCCCAGGTAATCCCCAAGCACAAACTAAATGTTCTGTCTGCTCCTTCAACTGGATCCTTCAAATCTCTACAGTCATTTCAATATCACTTGACATGAGGGCAAGTCTGACAAATGGGAGGCATGAGTGGAAAGGGCAGTGATCCTAAGTAATTTAAAAAAAAGTTTTGATTTTGTCAATTTCACATATGATGCTGTGAACACAGTGCTGGGGGTCCTTCCCAGGGCCTTGGAAGAGACCTGTGCCAGTGAGGAGCCCTGAATATTAAGCTTCATTACCTTCTTACTAAATCTACCTCTGAGTGGGACCAGATCGTGAAACGATTTGAAAATGGCATAGGAAGCTGGGTTTGATGTAGTCTGCATCTCATATACGCAAAGAACATTATTATGACCAGATAGCTTAGAAATTCAGAGTGAGTTAAAGATATGTGAGATGGGTAAGTGGTCTTCATATGCTAAAAGTATCGCGTCAGTACTCAGCAAATTATCTTGTTATAATATCAGAGCTCTTCAGAGAAAAATGTTTCATCTTTGCTGAAGTTTTTCTAATAATGGGATACTGGGGGATGGAAGAATTGCATTAAAGAAGTAGGATTGGTTTCACCAGAGCTAAATGCATTAGCAGTGCACTAAATCATCCTCTGGCTACGTCAGTTGGTTATCAGTTTCCTAAAACACCACCAAAAACATTCTAGCTGAATCTTTTATCAAGGCCATCACACATTTCAGACTTTGAAAATCCAGTGCCCTCATTCTGACTTATTTTTTATCCTGCCTAAGCAAATCTTCAACCGTGAACATGCTTCTTCATTTGAAAAACAGGGAGTGTTCACATTATTAAAATACTTGCCCTTTAGTTGGCATTATCAGAAAAAGAAAGCTCTAGTGGTTGCCAAAACTGAAAGAATAATGCTGCAGTGGAGGAAGCAGATTTAGAGACTGATTGGACTGATGATTTAAGACAGAGACATTTTGCACTGCTGAAGAAGTGGAAACATCTGAGGCTCAGTCAGTGGACTGCTGGCCTCTCTAGTGGCAGCAGTAATCTTCCCCCCCTTGAAGTGGAGACATGGCCAGAAATAGCCTCCTTATTACAGCTGTTCCCACACCCAGCCTAGTGACAGTATGTTAAACATGGGCCAGTGCGCAGTTGGGTTGAGTTGGTGAATATTCCCTGTTCTGATTATAGACCTGCATATTCAATTGTGTTTCATGCCTTTTCTTTTAGGTTAGCATTAGCACTTTAAATTAACATGTCTACCACAAAACCCCACGTTTTGTTTACTGATCTGATGCTCTAAAATCTGCTCCCCAGGATATATTTCCTACATTAGTAATTGCTCGTCTCTCAAGTTGAGCACCCAGTTTTGTGAACACTGTCCTCTCTGCCTCTGTCTTATTGTAATTCTTTATTATTGTTCATGTGTTTACCATGGTAGCTTCCTTACAGCCTTCTCTGCCTTCAGTTTTTCTTTCTCAAATCCACATTTCCAAATAAAATACAACTGTAATATTCTTAAAAAGCAAAACAAAATAAATCCTACGATGCCAGTCATTAACTTAAAACTATTCAGGGGTTCTGTCTTGCCATCAGTGTAACATCCATTTTCCACCATGACATACAGGGGTTTCTGTGTCTGGTCTTTGCCAGTTTTTCCATATTTACTGACTTCCCTGGTAAAGCTCTTCCAGCCCCATTCCAGCTATACCAAAGTCCTTCTAATTTGTTCTTTAGTCTCTTTGCCTTTGCATAAGCTATTTTCCTCTACCTGGAATGTTTTCCCCCCACTTCTCTGCTACAAGGCTAAGTAAGATTTCCTCATCCTATAACCTGTCTCTTCTCTATGCTTTAAGTACCCTATTTTCTAAGTATTTTTAATATTTTTCCATATGTAAGTTATTACTCTATATTAAAGCTATGTGTTTCATTGTCTATGAGGACAGGAGCTATCTTAATCACTTTGTATTCCTGGTACCCAGATCACTCTTGAAATATGTTAACTATTCAAGAAATAGATGTGTATTTGATGAATGAATAAATGTAGGCTGTAACTAACAACAGACCACTCATTCACCCACCAGGAAACATGCTATTTTTGAGAAGTCCATTAGATATTTGTAAAGCAGGTAAAGCTTGCTGAAAAACATTCTATATACCCAGAGTAAAATATGATTGGTCCTAATCATCAAGACAGAAGATAATCATACCGAATATTAAATACCCTGTGTTTGATGTTTTACTGACTATAGAGGAACACTATGTTCGATTCATCTAGGAATATTTGATGAGACTGTCAGGTCAAACTGATGGTATGAGTGTGTTATATGAGACAAGTACCGTTCACACGTGAAATATATAGAGGGTCTGTGTTAGGGGAGAGCCAGTAGAAATGGAACATGAGACATGGATTTGAGAGACATTTGGAACTGGTGCCAAGCAATCATGGAAGAGTAAATGAGTTTATTAACATGGTCATGCACCTGTGGAAGAAGATGATACTACAACCCAGTCTTACTATGATGCACCCTTATTTGAGATTATATGATTTAGAATGG
Source organism: Mesoplodon bidens (assembly GCF_964165515.1). Lineage (NCBI taxonomy): Eukaryota > Metazoa > Chordata > Mammalia > Artiodactyla > Ziphiidae > Mesoplodon > Mesoplodon bidens. The sequence goes on from NC_138181.1 coordinate 21,414,571, forward strand.
TTGACTTAGAGTGGATGCAACTCCCTTTATAAAAATTAAAAGAAAACTTGACCCTCCGCTTGATGGTAATTGCACTTTAAGACTGAAAATAAATTCTGAAAATTCATAGTGCAGTAGAGAAGTAGTACTAACACAGACGTATAGCACAAGTGGAAAGGATAGGAAGGAATGAAAACTAGCCTTTACTGGGAGATAAGTTACATAACATACAGAGGACAGGCGATGCATATGAAGCAGAGGCCAGTAGTGATCAAGAGCATTGGCTTATAACCCTCGTGCTATAGTCTCCTCACTGTGTGACCTTGGGCACATCACTTAACTTCTCTGTTCCTTGTATCATATTCAACAATAGAGTTATTCTGAATCTTAAAATAAATATGTGCAAAGTGCGTGGCACAGAGCATGGCATGTTTTATGTGCTGAATAAATATATGCCACTTTTTGTCAAGCCCCGTTGCAGGTATTTTGCATTTATAATCTCATTAAGTCTTCAAAAAATTTTTTTTAAAACTGTTTTTTTCAGACAATCAATTTATTAAAACTACTCAGTATTTAAAATGTTTAAAATATTTTATTAATTTTGTATTACTATAGATAATTTAAAAAATTGTGTAAGATACAGTGGCTCATATCGAGGACAATGTTTGGTACTCACATGGATTCATAGTTCCCTTGCAAGGTCCAAAGGGTCCTTGTATTAGAGACTGGAAAGCTATTTCCTTCTCACAAGTAATTACTTTCGAAACCCTTGAGATAAGCAATATTAGTCCACTTCTGTAGCATATAATGGTTTCTTCAGCAGCATTATAATTTGCCATGTAAATGTATATTTTGATATGTTTTGAAACAAATTATAAAATAGGTCATATATTTAGCTATTAATCTGCCTCCTCCAAACCTTAGAGATTTATTATGTAAAGGATTCTATAAACAGACTTTAAAGGAAGAATGTAAAATAGGCTTTATTTTATGTAAAGGAAACACTAATATGTGTGGATCATTGACCTGTTAAATGTCTAAAATAACTTTTATTTTATCATCTTTGAGTTAAGTACATCTGTAGTTCTTATGTATGTGCCCAGGTTTCTTTTTACAAGCTACGGACTAACATGGGACCAGAAATATAAGTGGATTTTACTAGTCACTTAAGCAGTGTTTCTGCCTCTGCATCAAGTTGCATCCAAGAGCTAACTGAGGGTGAAACTTCCTTAGTTAATCACATATTGATAAGTTGAGGATCTAAATGTACTAGTAGACTGATTATCCTAATTTAACCAAACATATTCCATAAAGCCAAAACTATTAGCTAGTAATCTTGATTTTTCTATATTTTAAATCATACAAGTTTAGACCAATGCAGGAAGGAAGCAGAACCTAGTCTTAAATTGATTGTGTTTGCAAAAGCTTTACCTCAGGTGTTTTCATAAACCTGAGTCTGCAAAATTTTTAATGGGAAGAATATAACCTAGGAGAATACTTAAGAGCAGTGCTCTTAGAGTGACAGTAATCTACAGTGTCTCCTTATTACTAATCTTGTGAAATCCAAATACCCGTGTCGAGTAATAATTATCTTCCATAAACCATCCCATATTTTTAGTATCATCTCTCTTTATTTTCAGTAAATCTTTTTATTCAACCAGAACAATAAGTTTGCTTACTTGAACATTAAGTTTTACATTTTTCAGTTTAAATTTCTGTTCTAATTTAAAGGTTTTATATACAAGAAGTAAAAAAAAAAAATCATTAAAGTTTGTGAAAGTCTCCCTCTTTCTGTACATTGGATTCATACTTAAGAACTTGGCTCCTGAAATTGCCCTTCCTTTCACTTTCATTTCTGCATCATTAACTTTTCCCTTTTTTTTTGGATCTAAACAACAAATCCCAAATTTTCAAAAAATTTCCAAGTAACTTAATGGCAACGCAGAACAAAATTCAATAATATTTATAAAAATACAGAAATATCTACCATCCCACAAGTTAAAGTTCAAAATATTTTTGACATCAAATAAAAATGACCATACATACATATAAGCAGGAAAATGCAAACCATAAAGAGGAGAAAAAAATCAATTAAAAGTGACTCAGTGATAAAAAGTGAGACAAAAATCCAACTGGATGAAGCCATAGCAGTGGAAACTATCCCAAGTGAAGTGATTAGATAAATGATCAGAGCAACATAATATATGTGTAATTTGAGTACACAAGAGAAGTGGGGAGGTGTACAGAAAATGCATTTGAAGAAGTAATGACTGAAATGTTTCTGAATTTGTTGGAAAGTATACACCCACAAATACAGGAGGCTCCATGAAGTCCAAGCACAAGAACCATGAGGAAGATGGCACCAGTCCATATAATAATCACATTGCTCAAAACCTGTGATAAAGAGAAATCTTAAAAGCAAACAGAGAAAAATGACACATTATGTACAGAAGGAAAGAGCTGAGAATGTGGCACGATTTTCATCAGAAACAATGCAAGTGAGAGGAAGGTTGAGTAATATCATAGAATACTGAAATTAAAAACAAACAAAAAAACCCCTGTCATCATAGAATTCTATCTTTAGCGAAATACCTTACAAAAGGAAAGCAAAATAAAGAAGTTCTTCAGAAATTCAAAAGCAGAAATGATTCATCATCAGCAGACCCACACTGTGATAAATGTTAAAGGAAATTATTCCAGCAGAAGGAAAATAATACCAGGTTGAAATTTGGATCTATACAAAAGAAGGACGGTCACTGGAAAATGGCAATTAAATGAATAAACACGTGTGTTAGTTTGCTAGGGCTGCCATAGTCAAGTACCACAACCTGAGTGGCTTAAAATAGCGCAGATTTATTATCTCACAGTTCTGGAGGCTAGATGTCCCAAATTGAGGTGTATCAGTGTTGTACTCTCTCTGAAACTGGTAGAGAAGAGTACTTCCCTTGCCTCTCCCTACCTTCTGGTGGTTTGCTGGCAATCCTTGGTGTTCCTTGGTTTATAGATGGATCACTCCAGTCTCTGCTGTTGTCTTTATTATGGTCTTTTCCCCTGGGTATCTGTGTCCCTGCATCTCTGCATCTGCCTCTCGTCCCTCTCTAATAAACACATTAGTCATACTGGATTAAGGGCTCACTCTACTCAAGTATGACCTCATCTTAGCAAATTACATCTTCAGTGACTGTGTTTCCAAATAAGGTCACATTCTAGGGTTTAGGAATTCAGTGTATCATTTTGGGGACACAATTCAACCTATAATAATGTGTATTTTTTTAATTTTTAATTTTTTTATTTATTTATTTTTTCTTTCCGGTATGCGGGCCTCTCACTGTTGTGGCCTCTCCCGTTGCGGAGCACAGGCTCCAGATGCACAGGCTCAGCGGCCATGGCTCATGGGCCCAGCTGCTCTGCGGCATGTGGGATCTTCCTGGACCGGGGCACGAACCTGTGTCCCCTGCATTGGCAGGCGGACTCTCAACCACTGCACCACCAGGGAAGCCCTTTTTTCTTATTATTTAAATTTCTTTAAAAAATAACTGTTAAAGAATAAAAAATGCAGGGTGAGTTTAGTCTGCTTAAAAACTCCAGGCATCCTATTAAATGAAAATAATTGTTTCCAGGTTTAAGTTATTTCAGTAGAAAAAGTATGTATTTACAGATGCTATTATTTTCGTATAAGTTAGTTTGATTTGCGATATGGAGAAAATCTCCTAACAAGTACATACGTCATCTATGTGGATCCCTGCTTATTTAATATGAATACATTATGGTCACTGTATTTTTAAATTCTTTGAAAAATAAGTTGATAAGTCAAAGACATGTGGCTAAACAGTAGGTAGTATTAGATAAAACTGAGAATCTCAGAAGCATAATAGATTCCATTGACAATAAAGTGTTTCTGGCTCAATGATTTGCTTCAGTTTTCAGGGGAGAAGCTCTGTAATATATACACAAATAGTGAATGAGCCATCTCAAAGACTCCCAGGAAAAAAATTATAAAGTCAGAATCCTTAAATAAAAATATCAAGACAGAACTTTTCTTCCAACAGTTCCTACCCCAAACTGATTTATATCTCAGAGTGACTACATTTCATTAATCAGAACAGGAGACAGAAGGGTGAAGTGGCTGTTTTTCAATTTTATCATTTCAAAATCATCTGCCTTGCAATGATGCGCCTGCGTGCTCTGTTTTTTTTTTTTGCTTTACTGCCTTCTGGTCTAGGCATTACCACTCTTGAGTTGGCTCTCAAATCCTTAGATGGAGAAACCGTGTCACTCCACTTTTTTAGTTAACCATCCAGCCTAGGTAGTTGTGATTTCAAGGGTCAAATACAGTTTAAATCAAAAGCAATCAGCAGCACCATAGACGCGGCCTGTGTGCTGGCCCTTGTAAGAGGTCTCCCTGGTCTGGGTCAGAATATGCATATTTCATGCTCCATGGTCATCTCTAAACCTATTTCCCAACACCTTGAAATGCCATAAAATAGTCTATGAAGAACTAGAGACCATTTTAGCTTGTTATAATCTCACAAAGGAGATCTCAGATCTGGAAAGAGAGGTCCACTCTCCACTGACCTGATCTCAGAACCAGTTAGGTCAAAGCTGCCTAGACAGTTTACCACAAGGCAAAAATAAAGCAAGTTTATGATTAAAATAATTTGGGGGGGCTTCCCTGGTGGCGCAGCGGTTGAGAATCTGCCTGCCGATGCAGGGGACACGGGTTCGAGCCCTGGTCTGGGAAGATCCCACATGCCGCGGAGCAACTAGGCCCGTGAGCCACAATTACTGAGCCTGCGCGTCTGGAGCCTGTGCTCTGCAACAAGAGAGGCCGTGATAGTGAGAGGCCCCGCGCACTGCAATGAAGAGTGGCCCCCACTTGCCACAACTAGAGAAAGCCCTCGCATAGAAATGACGACCCAACACAGCCATAAATAAATAAATAAATAAATAAAATTTAAAATAATTTGGTTTTGATAATGCTTTGGAAAATATTTTTGAAGCAGCAGTGGCTGTTTGGATTACTGTTCACGGCTTAAGGCTCAAGAATAATTATGATCCATTTACATAATTTGGCAGAAAAACCCCATTAACTGAAGTTAATACTGTACCTGACCCCAAAGTGCATGGATTGCCATGATAAGAAAAAGAAAGTAACAACACTAAATTCATAGCTTTATTAGCCAAATACTTGAGAGCACAGAAAGTTTATGAGGATAAACACAGGAGTAGGGAAGGAGGCCAGGGTCCAATAAGACTGGATGAGAATTTCACTAAAGGCCTAATGCTGAGACCCTTAATACTGAGGAAAGTCATTGGAAAAAACTCTCATATTGACATCGTATTCAGAATTACCTACTAGCCCAAATTCTGACAGACTGAATGCCCATTTGGACTCCCACTTTCTATTCTTGATTAGAACATTCTGGAGAATTGCAGTTTCATCTGCTCTATCAGTGTTGTTAGAATAATCTAGTTTGCACTCTTAGAAATCAAGATCCGGGCTTCCCCAGTGGCGCAGTGGTTGAGAGTCTGCCTGCCGATGCAGGGGACGCGGGTTCGTGCCCTGGTCTGGGAAGATCCCACATGCCGCGGAGTGGCTGGGTCTGTGAGCCATGGCCGCTGAGCCTGCTCATCCGGAGCCTGTGCTCCTCAACGGGAGAGGCCACGGCAGTGAGAGGCCCGCGTACCGCAAAAAAAAAAAAAAAACAAAAACCAGAAATCAAGATCCTCTAGCCTTTCCTTGTTTTCTAAGGTGTGTTTTTTAATCTCAGACTTGTTTTTCATTGAGGTAACACCAGTTTATAACATTATGTGAGTTTTCTGTGTACAACCTTGTATTTCTACTTCTGATACCCTACAGCATGCTCACCACTGAAAATTTAGTTTCCATCTGTCACCATACGGTTGGCAGAAGTGGAAATTTAAGAAATAGAAATGTAATGTTGTATACATGAAACTTATATAATGTTATAAACTAATGTAATGCCACATACATTTTGTTCTTCACTCTGTAAGTGTTTCTTTTGGTCTTATCCTGATCAACGTGCATTTTACTAAGTACTTCCTCCCTGCTGTTACTCCCTATCCATTACAAGAGTGGTAGAGCCATTTTTAAAAGTTTGAGCACCATTTAGTAGTTGTGAGAAGGAATATATTAAAAGAGAATTATTGAACAAAAATTCTCAGTGCTGGCTGCCTTAACTGAGTCCCTACCCACAGTTTATTGCCCCAGTGACAACTTAAAAGAGACTCTTATTTTTCTGTCTCCTGGTAGTTTGTTTCATTGTGCTTATATAGTTGGGTTATGAGGCTGATCATTCAGTGACCGTCACACTCAACGTGATGACAGACTCGTTTCAAAAGCTACCTCAATATGCTTTGTGGTGAGAGGAACAGGAAAACATTCAACTAGTAAATCCAGTTTCTCTTGCAAAAAAGACAGTTCTGGTAAAGAGCCATTGCAATACTCCTATCACCAATTAGAAAACATGTTTCTATTTGTACAGCACTTTTGGGCACCAAATGCAGTAACATTGTCTTCTTTTCCATATTTGTCCCTGATCTGGCTGTTATATATTTTTTTATTAGTTTCTGCTTTATAACAAAGTGTATCAGTCATACATATACATCTGTTCCCACATCCCTTCCCTCATGCATCTCCCTCCCTCCCACCCTCCCCATCCCACCCCTCCAGGCGGTCACAAAGCACCGAGCTGATCTCCCTGTGCTCTGCGGCTGCTTCCCACTAGCTATCTACCTTACGTTTGATAGTGTATATATGTCCATGCCTCTCTTTCGCTTTGTCACAGCTTACCCTTCCCCCTCCCCATATCCTCAAGTCCATTTTCAAGTAGGTCTGTGTCTTTATTCCCGTTTTACCCCTAGGTTCTTCATGACATTTTTTTTTAAATTCCATATATATGTGTTAGCATACGGTATTTGTCTTTCTCTTTCTGACTTCACTCTGTATGACAGACTCTAGGTCTATCCACCTCATTACAAATAGCTCAGTTTCGTTTCTTTTTATGGCTGAGTAATATTCCATTGTATATATGTGCCACATCTTCTTTATCCATTCGTCCGATGATGGACACTTAGGTTGTTTCCAGCTCCGGGCTATTGCGAATAGAACTGCAATGAACATTTTGGTACATGTCTCTTTTTGAATTATGGTTTTCTCAGGGTATATGCCCAGTAGTGGGATTGCTGGGTCATATGGTAGTTCTATTTTTAGTTTTTTAAGGAACCTCCATACTGTTCTCCATAGTGGCTGTACCAATTCACATTCCCACCAGCAGTGCAAGAGTGTTCCCTTTTCTCCACACCCTCTCCAGCATTTATTGTTTCTAGATTTCTTGATGATGGCCATTCTGACTGGTGTGAGATGATATCTCATTGTAGTTTTGATTTGCATTTCTCTAATGATTAATGATGTTGAGCATTCTTTCATGTGTTTGTTGGCAGTCTGTATATCTTCTTTGGAGAAATGCCTGTTTAAGTCTTCTGCCCATTTTTGGATTGGGTTGTTTGTTTTTTTGCTATTGAGCTGCATGAGCTGTTTATAAATTTGGAGATTAATCCTTTGTCAGTTGCTTCATTTGCAAATATTTTCTCCCATTCTGAGGGTTGTCTTTTGGTCTTGTTTATGGTTTCCTTTGCTGTGCAAAAGCTTTGAAGTTTCATTAGGTCCCATTTGTTTATCTTTGTTTTTATTTCCATTTCTCTAGGAGATGGGTCCAAAAGGATCTTGCTGTGATTTATGTCATAGAGTGTTCTGCCTATGATTTCCTCTAAGAGTTTGATAGTGTCTGGCCTTACATTTAGGTCTTTAATCCATTTTGAGCTTATTTTTGAGTATGGTGTTAGGGAATGATCTAATCTCATACTTTTACATGTCCCTGTCCAGTTTTCCCAGCACCACTTATTGAAGAGGCTGTCCTTTCTTCACTGTACATTCCTGCCTCCTTTATCAAAGATAAATTGACCATATGTGCGTGGGTTTATCTCTGGGCTTTCTGTCCTGTTCCATTGATCTATCTTTCTGTTTTTGTGCCAGTACCACACTGTCTTGATTACTGTAGCTTTGTAGTATAGTCTGAAGTCAGGGAGCCTGATTCCTCCAGCTCCATTTTTCGTTCTCAAGATTGCTTTGGCTATTCGGGGTCTTTTGTTTTTCCAAACAAATTTTGAAATTTTTTGTTCTAGTTCTGTGAAAAATGCCAGTGGTAGTTTGATAGGGATTGCATTGAATCTGTAGATTGCTTTGGGTAGTAGAGTCATTTTCACAATATTGATTCTTCCAATCCAGGAGCATGGTATATCTCTCCATCTATTTGTATCATCTTTAATTTCTTTCATCAGTGTCTTATAATTTTCTGCATACAGGTCTTTTGTCTCCTTAGGTAGGTTTATTCCTAGATATTTTATTCTTTTTGTTGCAGTGGTAAATGGGAGTGTTTTCTTGATTTCATTTTCAGATTTTTCATCATTAGTGTACAGGAATGCCAGAGATTTCTGTGCATTAATTTTGTATCCTGCTACTTTACCAAATTCATTGATTAGCTCTAGTAGTTTTCTGGTAGCATCTTTAGGATTCTCTATGTATAGTATCATGTGATCTGCAAACAGTGACAGCTTTACTTCTTCTTTTCCAATTTGGATTCCTTTTATTTCCTTTTCTTCTCTGATTGCTGTGGCTAAAACTTCCAAGACTAGGTTGAATAAGAGTGGTGAGAGTGGGCAGCCTTGTCTTGTTCCTGATCTTAGTGGAAATGGTTTCAGTTTTTCACCATTGAGGACAATGTTGGCTGTGGGTTTGTCATATATGGCCTTTATTATGTTGAGGAAATTTCCCTCTGTGCCTACTTTCTGCAGGGTTTTTATCATAAATGGGTGTTGAATTTTGTCGAAAGCTTTCTCTGCATCTATTGAGATGATCATATGGTTTTTCTCCTTCAACTTGTTAATATGGTGTATCACATTGATTGATTTGGGTATATTGAAGAATCCTTGCATTCCTGGAATAAACCCCACTTGATCATGGTGTATGATCCTTTTAATGTGCTGTTGGATTCTGTTTGCTAGTATTTTGTTGAGGATTTTTGCATCTATGTTCATCAGTGATATTGGCCTGTAGTTTTCTTTCTTTGTGACATCCTTGCCTGGTTTTGGTATCAAGGTGATGGTGGCCTCGTAGAATGAGTTTGGGAGTGTTCCTTCCTCTGAAATTGTTTGGAAGAGTTTGAGAAGGATGGGTGTTAGCTCTTCTCTAAATGTTTGATAGAATTCGCCTGTGAAGCCATCTGGTCCTGGGCTTTTGTTTGTTGGAAGATTTTTAATCACAGTTTCAATGTCAGTGCTTGTGATTGGTCTATTCATATTTTCTATTTCTTCCTGATTCAGTCTTGGCAGGTTGTGCATTTCTAAGAATTTGTCCCTTTCTTCCAGGTTGTCCATTTTATTGGCAGAGTTTCTTGTAGTAATCTCTCATGATCTTTTGTATTTCTGCAGTGTCATTTGTTACTTCTCCTTTTTCATTTCTAATTCTATTGATTTGAGTCTTCTCCCTTTTTTTCTTGATGAGTCTGGCTAATGGTTTGTCTATTTTGTTTATCTTCTCAAAGAACCAGCTTTTAGTTTTATTGATCTTTGCTATTGTTTCCTTCATTTCTTTTTCATTTATTTCTGATCTGATCTTTATGATTTCTTTCCTTCTGCTAACTTTGGGGGATTTTTGTTCTTCTTTCTCTAATTGCTTTAGGTGCAGGGTCAGGTTGTTTACTCGAGATGTTTCCTGTTTCTTAAGGTGGCATTGTATTGCTATAAACTTCCCTCTTAGAACTGCTTTTGCTGCATCCCATAGGTTTTGGGTCGTCGTGTCTCCATTGTCATTTGTTTCTAGGTATTTTTTAATTTCCTCTTTGATTTCTTCAGTGATCACTTCGTTATTGAGTAGTGTATTGTTTAGCCTCCATGTGTTTGTATTTTTTACAGATCTTTTCCTGTAATTGATGTCTAGTCTCATAGCACTGTGGTCGGAAAAGATACTTGATACAATTTCAATTTTCTTAAATTTACCAAGGCTTGATTTGTGACCCAAGATATGATCTATCCTGGAGAATGTTCCATGAGCACTTGAGAAAAATGTGTATTCTGTTGTTTTTGGATGGAATGTCCTATAAATATCAATTAAGTCCATCTTGTTTAATGTATCATTTAAAGCTTGTGTTTCCTTATTTATTTTCATTTTGGATGATCTGTCCATTGGTGAAAGTGGCGTGTTAAAGTCCCCTACTATGAGTGTGTTACTGTCGATTTCCCCTTTTATGGCTGTTAGTATTTGCCTTATGTATTGAGGTGCTCCTATGTTGGGTGCATAAATATTTACAATTGTTATATCTTCTTCTTGGATCGATCCCTTGATCATTATGTAGTGTCCTTCTTTGTCTCTTCTAGTAGTCTTTATTTTAACATCTGTTTTGTCTGATATGGAATTGCTACTCCAGCTTTCTTTTGATTTCCATTTGCATGGAATATCTTTTTCCATCCCTTTACTTTCAATCTGTATGTGTCTCTAGGTCTGAAGTGGGTCTCTTGTAGACAGCATATATATGGGTCATGTTTTTGTATCCATTCAGCCAATCTGTGTCTTTTGGTGGGAACATTTAGTCCATTTACATTTAAGGTAATTATTGATATGTATGTTCCTATTCCCATTTCCTTAATTGCTTTGGGTTCGTTATTGTAGGTACATTCCTTCTGTTGTGTTTCTTGCCTAGAGAAGTTCCTTTAGCATTTGTTGTAAAGCTGGTTTGGTGGTGCTGAACTCTCTCAGCTTTTGCTTGTCTGTAAGGATTTTAATTTCTCCATCAAATCTGAATGAGATCCTTGCTGGGTAGAGTAATCTTGGTTGGAGGTTTCTCTCCTTCATCACTTTAATTATGACCTGCCACTCCCTTCTGGCTTGTAGAGTTTCTGCTGAGAGATCAGCTGTTAACCTGATGGGGATTCCCTTGTGTGTTATTTGTTGTTTTTCCCTTGCTGCTTTTAATATGATTTCTTTGTGTTTAATTTTTGACAGTTTGATTAATATGTGTCTTGGCGTATTTCTCCTTGGATTTATTCCGTATGGGACTCTCTGTGCCTCCTGGACTTGATTAACTATTTCCTTTCCCATATTAGGGAAGTTTTCAACTATAATCTCTTCAAATATTTTCTCAGTCCCTTTCTTTTTCTCTTCTTCTTCTGGAACCCCTATAATTCGAATGTTGGTGTGTTTAATGTTGTCCCAGAGGTCTCTGAGACTGTCCTCTGTTCTTTTCATTCTTTTTTCTTTATTTTGCTCTGCATCAGTTATTTCCATTATTTTATCTTCCACCTCACTTATCCGTTCTTCTGCCTCAGTTATTCTGCTATTGATCCCATCTAGAGTATTTTTCATTTCATTTATTGTGTTTTTAATCAATGCTTGATTCATCTTTAGTTCTTCTAGGTCCTTGTTAACTGTTTCTTGCATTCTGTCTATTCTATTTCCAAGATTTTGGATCATGGAAATAGAATCTTGGATCATCTTTACTATCATTATTCTGAATTCTTTTTCAGGTAGACTGCCTATTACTTCTTCATTTGTTAGGTCTGGTAGGTTTTTATCTTGCTCCTTCACCTGCTGTGTGTTTTTCTGTCTTCTCATTTTGCTTATGTTACTGTGTTTGGGGTCTCCTTTTTTGCAGGCTGCAGATTCGTAGTTCCCATTGTTTTTGGTGTCTGTCCCCAGTGGCTAAGGTTGTTTCAATAGGTTGTGTAGGCTTCCTGGTGGGGGGGACTAGTGCCTGTGTTCTGGTGGTTGAGGCTCGATCTTGTCTTTCTGGTGGACAGGTCCACGTCTGGTGGTGTGTTTTGGGGTGCCTGTGGCCTTATTATGTTTTTAGGCAGCCTCTCTGCTAATGGGTGGGGTTGTGTTCCTGCCTTGCTAGTTGCTTGGCATAGGGTGTCCAGCACTGTAACTTGCTGGTCGTTGACTGAAGCTGGGTGCTGGTGTTGAGATGGAGATCTCTGGGAGATTTTCGCTGCTTGATGTTATGTGGAGCTGGGAGGTCTCTTGTGGACCCGTGTCCTGAAGTTGGCTCTCCCACTTCAGAGGCACAGCACTGACTCCTGGCTGCAGCACCAAGAGCCTTTCATCTACCCGGCTCAGAATAAAAGGGAGAAAAAGTAGAATGAAAGAATTAGTAGAAGAAAGAAAGAGAGAGAGAAAGAAAGGAAGAAGGAAAGAAAGGAAGGAAGGAAGAAAGAAAGGAGGGAGTGGGGAAGGATGGAAAGAAAGAAAGAAAGGAGGGAGGGAGGAAGGAAAGAAAAAGAGTGAAAGGAAGAAGGGAGGGAGGAAGGAAAGAAAAAGAGTGAAAGGAAGAAGGGAGGGAGGGAGGAAGGAAAGAAAGAAAGAAAGAAAGGAGGGAGGGAGGGAGGGAGGAAAGAAAAAGAAAGAGTGAAAGGAAGGGAGGGAGGAAGGAAAGAAAGAGAGAAAGAAGGAAAGGAGGGGCGGAGGGAGGGAGGGAGGAAGAGAAGGTAGGAAAAAAAGAAAGAGCAGGTAAAGTAAAATAGAATAAAGTATGAAATATAGTAGCGTTATTAAAATTAAAAAGGAATTTTTGAAAAAAAAACCGGACAGATAGAACCCTGGGACATACAGTGGAAGCAAAGCTATACAGAGAGAATCTTACACAGAAGAATACACATACACATTCACAAAAAGAGAGCAGGGGGAAAAATCAAAAATCTTGCTCTCCAAGTCCACCTCCTCAATTTGGGATAATTCGTTGTAAAAAGAGGAAAAGGGGGGAAAGTCTGAAATCTTGCTCTCCAAGTCCACCTCCTTAATTTGGGATAATTCATTGTAAAAAGAGGAAAAGGGGGGAAAGTCTTAAATCTTGTCTTCAAAGTCCACTTCCTCAATTTGGGATGATTCGCTGTCCATTCATGCACTCCACAGACGCAGGGCACATCAAATGGACCGTGGAGCTTTAATCCGCTGCCTCCGAGGCTGCACAGAGAGATTTCCCTGTCTCTCTTCTCTGCTCTCACAGCTCCCGGGTCTCAGCCTTGGACCTGGCCCCGCCTCTGCGCGTAGGTCGCCGGAGGGCGTCCGTTCTTCGCTCAGACAGGACGGGTTTAAAGGAGCCGCTGATTCGGGGGCTCTGGCTCACTCAGGCAGAGGGGAGGGAGGGGCGCGCAGTGTGGGGCGGGCCTGCGGCGGCAGAGGCCAGCGTGACGTTGCAGTAGCCCGAGGCGCTCCGTGCGCTTTCCCGGGGAAGCCGTCCCTGGGTCCCGGGACCCCGGCAGTGGCTGGGTGCACAGGCTCCCCGGAAGGCGGGGTGGACAGTGACCTGCGCTTGCACACAGGCCTTGTGGCGGCTGCAGCAGCAGCCCCAGCATCCCACGCCCGTCTCCGGGGTCCGCGCCTTTAGCCACGGCTCGCGCCCGTCTCTGGTGCTTTTTTAGGCAGCTCTCTTAATGCCCTCTCCTTGCGCACCAGGAAACAAAAGGGAAGAAGAAGTCTCTTGCCTCTTCGGCAGCTCCAGACTTTTTCCCCGGACTCCCTCCGGGCTAGCCGTGGTGCACTAACCCCTTCAGGCTCTCTTCCTGCCGCCAGCCCCAGTCCTCTCCCTGCGCTCCAACTGAAAGCAGATACCCGAGCCTCAGCTCCCAGCCCCGCCCGCCCCGGCGGCCGAGCAGACAAGCCTCTCGGGCTGGTGTGTGCCTGAGGGCACCAATCCTCTGTGCTGGAGTCTCTCTGCTTTGCCCTCCGCACCCCTGTGGCTGTGCTCTCCTCCGCTACTCCGAAGCTTTCCCCCTCCGCCACCTGCAGTCTCCACCCGCGAAGGGGCTTCTAGTGTGTGGAAACCTTTCCTCCTTCACGGCTCCCTCCCACTGGTGAGGTCCCGTCCCTATCCTTTTGTCTCTGTTTATTCTTTGTTCTTTTGCCCTACCCAGGTATGTGGGGAGTTTCTTGCCTTTTGGGGGGTCTGAGGTCTTTTGTCAGCGTTCAGTAGGTGTTCTGTAGGAGTTGTTCCACGTGTAGATGAATTTCTGATGTATCTGTGGGGAGGAAGGTGATCTCCGCGTCTTACTCTTCCGCCATCTTCCTCCGGATGTCTGTTATATTTTTTATATATTCCACATGCTGCTATTTCACAACTGTAGGTTTATGCTCTTTTATTCTGTCTCATCTCATCCTGCTGGCAAATTTTTGTTTTATTTTATTTTTTCATATCAAAAGCTTCCAAGATATTTGCATTACAAGGCCAGATGGAAGGTCCTTTATTCTCTTAAATCCTCAAAGAGATGTGGATGATGCTGTGTTTTCCAGCTATTCAGTCCTTATATATTAATTATTCTTCCATTAGCCTTCTTTCAAAAGAGGCTTATAAACAAGATGCCTTTATTTCACTTTTTTTCTCTATCCCAAAATGATCATAAAGATTCTAAAGTAAATGCTATACTTTAAAAAAAATCCCGAGTTTGCTTCTTATGGCACAGAATTACTTTTGTCTTCCAAAGTAATGTCACAAGCCAACTGCAAGTTCAAAAATGCACCCCATTCTGGGCATGGATAGCTATCGTCCTTGGCAGATCTTGAGACATGCATCATTTGTTAAGCCTCTTTTACTTGAATTGAGACTGTCCCTCCAGAGCAAATATCTTGTTCCTAAGAAAATGAAGAAATTATCTTTTTCTTTCCCTGAAAGCTCAGGCCCCATGCTTAGAGAGTTTCTCAGAGACCGAAAGAACCCTTTTGTACCAAGTCACTTTTATGATCCCCTAAAAGACTGTGTGAAGTCACCTAAGGATACTCCTTCTCCTTAGTCCTAGAAGCCATTGGATGGCATACAAGAGCAAAGGAGAGATGATGGAAATAGTGAAATGTAATTAGGATGCTTCCAGTTTTCCAACCTGGCTCAACAGAATTTGATTCAGCCCAATTTGCCAAGCCCATGCTGTAGGTTATTTTGTAAAGAAAAGCAGATCAACTTCTACTGTAATTGCATATTGTAAGTATACAACTTGATTTCATACAGAGGAGGAAGGGTTGTTCATATGAATCTGTTTTCATAACTATGTGAAAGTTGTCAAAAGGAACAGTGTTTAGTTTATCCAGGAGCAAAAACTAACATGGTCACTGTCAAAAAAATGTTTAGATCCCCATGTGCACTCAGTTTAAAGGTCAATTTCCAAAAGAAACATGTCACTCCTTAGAGAGCCCACCACACATTCCCTACACACATCAGTCAAAATCAGCTGGGACAGTGGGATGACAAGTTATGATTTTGAAAAATGAACTTTTGTGACTTCCACTTTCAAGAATGGCCATATAGGTTATTTGGACCCAGTGTCCTGCTGAAAATAACTAAAATCTTTGGTTAAAATACATTTTAAATGCCTCTTTGGAAGAAACAAGACCTGACAAACTGAATGGAATTATCAGATGAAATTGAAGGGAAAATCAGAACTCCGAGAAATAGGTAAACAAAGAAGCTGCTTTTCCCAAAGAGTGCTGATTCAGGCAAATTTGAACTTTTGTTTTCATTATTCACAGACCATTACTTCTGACCTCACTTCTCACCACTTTCCCCTTGTTTTTCCTCTGTTCTAAATACACTGGTCTTCTTGAATATCTTGTGATTGTACTGGAAATCACTAGGCCAGAAAAGGATTTATTGACCATTTCCCATCATATTAATAACCTTCCAGCATAAAGATGGGATAATCATGTTAGGAGTCAGCTCTGTCAAAAAAAAAAAATCTACCAAATAATAAAACTGAGGTCATGTCATGAGACATTCATTGCCCTAGTGGATGCTAACAGCTGGCAGATACTTTATGCCATCAGGAGTTGCCCTCAGCCAAAGAAAGCTTCATCCAAGTTCATGCCCTTTTCCCCAGGGCAGTTCATATCCAATGACTGGTTGATGCAGTGGGTACAAAAACTTGCTGAAATCTGAAGGGCCACACCAGATCCAAATTCCCGCATGGAATCTTCTCAGGCCTCTGTTGTAACTATAGCATAGTTCAGATTCTCCCATTGCTCCAGTCCTGCTATCGTTGCTTTCTTATGTATGCTGTTCCTTAATGCACTTCCCAATTAACTTCTTGCAGACAAATATCATAATAGAATCTCTTTCCAGAAAAACTTTTCTAAGATAGCTGGTATTAGAAGTTGTCCTAAGAAGTGGGTATAAAGTGAGGGTTGGTAAAATGGATCACCCACTGGTTAGATGGCAATAAAGGTCTGAACTCTGGTCTTCCCCTGGCTTGCTTTAGTGTGCAGTTGTTAAAATGTTCATTAGTTGTTAACTAAATGGAATGCACTTGCTCTCGTTTGTTTGAGAAGTATGGGGGAAGAAACAGTGCTAAGGACTAAGGAGCCAGATGGCTGCTGCTGGGTAAAGTCAAAGCATTGGGCAAAGACAACGAAAAATATAGGTAATCATCAATTTAAGTCAGAGTGTGAAAATCAAAGGGCCTTTTGGCAATATATAAAGAAAATCTGATCTTTTTCAATCAGAGGACAGAAAACAACTCAGGATAAGGCTCAGGGCTTGATTTTAAAGCTAGATGATCTCTAGAAAAGAATTAATTTTCAACCCCATGCAGTCTGTTATACCAAGGTCATGGCCTTAATTTGGATTCAGTAGGAAACTGAAATTTGGGATTGGGATATCTAGGTCAGTGCACTTGAAACAGACCGTTGGGCCTGCAGAAGTAGCACCTTTTTCATATGAAAGGTTAACACACGTGTTGCTTGAAAACAACGTGGAAACCTCTGCATTATAAACCATTGTGCCTTCATACCTGGATCCCACCCCTAGCTTTCCTCCTGGTAACTAGAATGGTAATTAGGGTCAAGTCACAGCTTAACCTGGATAAAGAAATACTATTGGCAAAGAAAAGAAAGGAGCTGTAGGACCTAGCCAACGTGTATCAGCAGGAATTGGGAAACTGTGTAAGACATTGGAATGGGAGGATGCTAGTCAAGGGGGATTCATTATATAGTTGGATAAGAGTTTATTGACCTGGAGGGGTGGGATAGGGAGGGTGGGAGGGAGACGCAAAAGGGAGGGGATATGGAAACATATGTATATGTATAACTGATTAAATTTGTTATAAAGCAAAAAATTTTTAAATAGATAAATAAATAAATAAAAAACTTTAATAAAAAAAAAAGAGTTTATTGATATGAAAACACTCAGCTAGAACATAACATTTAATACCTTGGGAAGGATCTTTAGACAGAAGTGATAACATGTTGTTAGGAGGCTCTCAGAAGCTTGGAAAAAACAATGGCACTTAATGAAGTAGAAACGTGAGGATTACCATGGTAGATGGTAGAATAAGACATCGAAATCTCAGAGAAATAGACAGACTAGAAAATCACCCATCAACTAAGTTCCATATGAAGGAAGGTCTAGAAAAGCCTACAATTACTAGTTTTAAATTATATGCTGGTGAGAGCTGTCCCAGGATCGTTAAGCAGTTCGTTCAGTGGTGACTATCCTTTTTAGACTGGAACTGGTGGTAGGAGATGTTATTACAGAACTGTGGATGATATAATCTCAAAATAATAAAGTCTAGACAGTGATACTTCACCATAAATAATGAGGCAGACAAAAATGTCATATGAATGTCAAAGCCATAGTCCAGGAGACTTGAACTGCAGGAAGCTCTGGAGATATGTTTCAGATCACGGTGTTCCTGGGAGGAAGAGAGCTGGGGAAAAAATGTGAGAGTTGCTGAAACTGCATAGTAAAAAAAAAAAAAAAATCTAGGATGAAAAATAAATCAAGGTCAGGAATCTTGAGGCCACTGCTCCACTAGGAAGTCAGAAGCCATTGCTTAATTTCTGGACCTGAACCAGGTCTCAGACCCAGAACCATTGCGCTGAGGAGAGAGAGACCCAGTAATACCACAGCAAATGCATCCCAAAATGATTCTCCCAGTACATCCTCAAAGGAAATACATCATCAACTTGGGTAACTTTATGCTGGGAAAGGGGAATTCCCAAACATTTTAAAGACTTTTGGATACAGGGTGTGAGGTATAATCTGGGGGACTCAAAGCATTAACATAGCCTCCTTGTTAGAGGGAAATTATGGGGACCAGACAGCAAATGGAAACCTGATAAAGTCTGTTTCACAGGGGCTCTGTTGGGTCCATACACCCATGAATTGGACATTTCTTTGGTCCAAATGCATAATTAGAACAGATATATTGTATACTTGGTGGAGCATCACAGCTGTTTTTTTGGCCTGTGGAATAAGAGCTGTTACAGTGGTATAGTAAGTGTGACCAAACTAGTAAATCAGAAACAGTATTGCATCCCAGGCAGAATGGCAGTGTCTCTTTTTAATGATCTAAATGATGTAGGGATGATGGTCCTCATTATATGCTCACTTAATTCACCAGTGTGACTTCTGGATTCTGGGTGATGACAGTGAACTGATGCAGACTTAACCAAGTAGTAGCCCCATTTGAGGCTCTGGTGACAGACGTGGTATCTTTGCTTGATTGGATAATAAGGCCTTGAGTGTATGGTATGCGACCAAGACTCTGACAGAGTTTATTCCATTCCCATCAGGAGGGGGGATTTAAAGAGTTTCTATACTATGACAGCATTAAGCATTTATGGCCTTGCTCAGAACTGTGTTGATTTTCCTGCTCTCTTTTTATAATATAGCCTGGAAGGATCTGGCTCAATGAGATATTCTGTACAGCTGTGCATTAGTTCAGTTTATCAGTGACATGCTATTAGTCCTGGGTCAGTGAGAAGCTGGAAAGTGTGTTGGAGGCTTTGTGAAGATACACACATTCCAGAGGTTGTCAAATAAACCCTATGAAAATTTGGGTGCCTGCCACATCACTGTATCCCTTGGTGGGTCACACAGAACTTGACTTCTCCCTCTAGTCAATCTGTTTTCCTTACTGCCTTATAGTAACTCCCCAGTGAAGTTCCTGCAGGAAATCTCTGTTTCCTTAAGAGAGAATCCAGGGCTTCCCTGGTGGCACAGTGGTTGAGAGTCCGCCTGCCGATGCAGGGGACACGGGTTCGTGCCCCAGTCCGGGAAGATCCCACATGCCGCGGAGCGGCTGGGCCCGTGAGCCATGGCCGCTGAGCCTGCGCGTCCGGAGCCTGTGCTTCGCAACGGGAGAGGCCACAACAGTGGGAGGCATACCGCAAAAAAAAAAAAAAAAAAAAAAAGAGAGAGAGAGAATCCAGACTCTTAAATGTTTGTAAATGATGCTTACTCTCATATACATACATCAAAGGTCTAAATTTGAAATTTCCAGGATTCAGAATTTTCCCATAGTTGTTCGTAACAAAATGGAACACAACCAATATGGCATCACTGTGTTTGGTCAGTTTGTGTCTATAACTCTCCCAACATATAAAGCGACCCCATTAGTAATTTCAGAAATTAGACACTTGGCTAACATTTTGGAACCAGTTAAGATGAGCACAATCAATACTCTGTTATAGATTACAAGGTAGATTTGACCAACAGAAAAATAGTTTTACAGAACTAATGAATTCTTGATTTTATTCTGATCAGAGAAAAATGGATGTGGAGTCACGTTGGAAATAAATGCTACACATGCATTGGAAAAAAATGCTACAGTATATTCCAGATAATTTAAAATCTAACTATGATGGGATTAGTCATTAGAAATAAAAATCCTGTAATGCATATGATCATGATGGACCTGTAATCATGGAGCAGTAGCACACTAGCATATAAGTGGCTGTGAGGCTGGTAAGATGCTGCTTAAGCTACATTGTTAATAATATGCAAAGAGGCTTATCTCCCTGAGTCTGGACAAGTATCACCTAACATGTACTTGGAAAGAATTGAAAAGAGGGTCAAAGTAGAAAGAAATTATTTACCCCCCACAGATTTAATTCTGAAGAAGGGTGGTGCTGAAAAATCATCCAAGGAGGATTGTGGAACAAGCGAGTTTGCCTTCCTTGTGTTAAGACAAGAGTAAAATAAAAATCAAATACAGTGTTTTTCCCCCAAATCTCCTCAATTGTGACTAAAAGCAAAGAGTAGACAAAAGCCTTGCATTAAAAAAAAGAAATTTTCTGAGAACCTGAATATTTTACAGCTGGTATACTCTGAAAGGTCCACTATGAGCTATTAAGAAATCTGTGGTTACATAAAGGAGTTTGCTTAGTTGATGGATAAACTTGAAATAAGTTCCCAGCCAAGATTAAATTTACCTACGCCATACTTTACACAATTTAAGATTATCTTGAGAAAAAAAATGAAGACTCATTTGATTTAGGAAGGCTATCTCAAGTGTCTACAGTTTAATCTTCTGTTTTGTCTTTTGGCTTTCTAAAATATACTTATGTATTATAATAAAAATTGTGCAATTTTACATATCTAATGGATATAACGTATTCATTTATACAAATTGGTATTACTCATATTGAAGCAAAACAATGGAATTGGCACTGAGAAACTGCCGTGAGCCTTATCTATACAGCTAATGTTCTCTGTAGCCCCTGACAAAGCCAATCTACTCTTTCTCCCCAGAGGGAATGCTTAAGTTAAAATTTGTGTTCTTCATCATTTTGCTTTACTTTATGGTTTCCCTCAAATGGATGTACCCTTAAATAAAACATCATGTATTTTATTTGCGTTTACTTTATAGAAGTGGTGTCATACTCTACTCTTCTGCAGTTGTTTTTCATTCATCATCTGACATTATGTTCTAAGACTCACCCGTGGTGATTTGTGTGGCTGTAATTAAATCATTTTATTTACTCTGTAATATTTAATCATATGGACTCTTAAAAGTAGTCTATTTTTGAGAGCAGTTTTAGATTTACAGCAAAACTGAAAACAAGGCAGAGAGAATTCCCGTAGACTCCTGCCTCCCTACCTGCATAGTTTCCCTCCTTACCAATATCCCCCACCAGAGTGGGATGTTTGTTAATACTGATGACCTTACACTGATGCATCATTATCACCCAAGTCTATAGTTTACATTACCATTCACTTTTGGTGTACATTCTAAGAACGTGAACAAATCTATGATGCTATGTATCCACCATTATAGTTGTTTTACTGCCTAAAAAATTCCTCTGTACTCTGTCTATTCATCCTACCTCCCCCACCCCCAGTTCCTGGCAGCCACTGATCTTTTATTGTCTCAACTGCTTTCCCTTTTCTAGAATGTCATATAGTTGGAATCATACAGTATGTAGCCTTTACAGCTTCACTTCTCACACAGTAATATATATTTAAGTTTCCTCCACGTCTTTTCACAGCTTGGTAGCTTGTTTCTTCTTCATGCTGAATAATATTCCATTGTATGGATGTACCACAGTCTATTTATCCATTTACCTATTGAAGAATATCTTAGTTGCTTCTAACTTTTTGCAGTTATGAGTAGAGATGCTGTAAATATACATGTGTAGGTGTTTGTGTGACATAGGTGTTCAGTTCCTTTGGAGAAATACCAAGTAGTGAAATTGTTGGATCATATGGGAAGAGTATGTTTAGTTTTGTAAGAAACAGTCTTCCAGACTGGCTGGACCATACTTCATCCCGACCAGCAATGCATGAGAGTTCCTCTTGCTCCACATTCCTGTCAGCTTTGGGTGTTGTCAGTGTTCTAGAATTTGGCCATTCTAATACGTGTGTAGTAGTGCAGTTAATTTGATACAGCAGCACCATGTATTTTATTTTTATTTTTATTTTTTTTGCGGTATGCAGGCCTCTCACTGTTGTGGCCTCTCCCATTGTGGAGCACAGGCTCCGGACACGCAGGCCCAGCGGCCATGGCTCACGGGCCCAGCCGCTCTGCGGCATGTTGGATCTTCCCGGACCGGGGCACGAACCTGTGTCCCCTGAATCGGCAGGCAGACTCTCAACCACTGCGCCACCAGGGAAGCCCTCACCATGTATTTTAAATTAAAAAATATACAAAACGTTTATTCTCTGACTTTTAACAAGAAAGAAGGTGTGTTTAAAAGTGGGAATGACTTGTAGGAATGACTTCAGAGCGGTGGTGGAATAGGAAGCCCTGGACCTCACTCCCCCACAGCGACCCTGATCTAACAGTACTATACAGTCCAAAAAACCTTCACGAGAACTCCAGAAATTAGTTTGACAGTTGTAGTACCACAGGCAATTGCAAAGCCACGAACAACTGCTTTGAAGTAAGTTAAAAAGAAAAAAAAAAAAGCTCCTCCCCCAAGCCAGCACCACTTAGCTTAACATTAACATAAAACTATGCTAGTGGGTACAAACATAAAAAGATATACATCTGTGACATGACAAAAGTGGGGAGGGAAACGTAAAGGAGTACAGTTTTTGTTTGTGGTTGAAGTTAACAGTTTAAAATCGCTTTGGGAAGGTTTATCCGTAAGGATTTTAAAGTCATTAGATAAGCTGTTATGTCTAAAAGGAGTTCATTTCCAAGGGCCAGTGCAGTTTACTAAGAGATTAGGAGGAATAGCTGAAAAGAAGCTGTGCAGAATTTAAGGGAAAAAAATCTATTTGAGATTGCCTCAAGGAATGTTAAATATGACTCAAGGCAGAAAAATGAAAGGGCACTTCTGAGAAAAGATTAAGGCTGGAGTAAAGTTCCCTAATCAGAGAGAGATGTTTCTAGAGAAGAGGAGTATTGGGAACAGGAGAGGGAGTGGGGGATTGTGTCAGAGTTAGAGGCAGAGAGTCCAGGGGCTCATAGATGCCCAGAGAGGGTAGATTTCCAGTGCGGCCTGAGGGAAAAAGTTATGGGAACCGTGATAAGCCATCTCTGAGATGACGATGGAGTAGACCTACGTATACATATATATGTACATATACATAACTGCCCATTCCACTTCCAAAATATTTCTAATATCCATTTAATTCTCAGCTGCTAGCGACCTAATTCAGACTACCATTTTCTCCTGCCAGATCAGACTCAACCTTTTGCTCTCTACAAATCCATTGTGACTCACATTTTAGCCATTGTGGTATTTTAAAAATTAAAATTTGATCATTTTGTTCACCTGATTAAAACCATGCAATAGCTTCCCAATGCTCTTAGAATAAAATCCAAAATCTTAAGGTGGCTTACAAGGCAATTTTTGAGATCATTCTGCAGAATCATCATCTTTCCCTAGTCTTCCCTTCCCTTTCTGTGCTCCAGCTACACTGGCCTCTTACCTTCTCAGAATTGCCATGTGTGTTGCATTCAGGATATTCATACATTTTCTTCCCTGTTCTTGGAAGACACTTCCTTTTCTTCTTTAGTGAGGTTGCCAGATTTAGGAAAAATATGTAGGATGTCCAGTTGAATTTGTATTTCAGATACACAGCAAATAACCTTTTAGTCTAAGTATGTCCCATGCAATATTTGGGGGGCTTGTTTTATCTGGTAACCCTATTCCTTAGTCTACCTAATTCCTTACCTTTCAAATTTCAGCTTAAGTGTTACCTCCTCTCTAATTTTCTCAGACTAGTTTAGATTTCATTTCTTACACATTCTCATAACATGCAGTACTGATATTATTTAGTATCTGTCTTCCCCATTAGATCACAGGCTCCGTGATTTAAAAATGTTTGGCAAGTATCTAGCACAATATTGACACACAATAGGAACTCAATAAATACTTTTGAATGAACATCTTAGCAAATAATAATGAAGCCCAGAGCAGTGTGGAGTATCGTGCATGCAATATATTGTAAAATACGTTAAGCCTGTGCTTAAATTCCAGCATTAAAATACACCAGCTGAGTTATCTTGGGTAAATCTGTGTTTGCTCAGCAGAAAATTGGAGTGACAATACTCTAAATTATGGGACTTGTCAGAATTACATGTGAAGGTACATAATAAATGTTCAAAAATGTTTTGCATTTTTCCCTCCTCCGTGAATTTGGTAAAGAACTGTGAGGCAGCCTCATCTTCCTGCATCTTTTGTGAATCAGTCAAAAGTCCCCTCGATGTGAGTCCCTCCACGTGGCATCCGTTCACATCAGTCTGCTAAGTACATACTCTCCCTCCCTCTTTAATTCTGTTCACTCACAGACTGGGGCTCTCCTAACTCACAGATGTCCTCTAGGCCACAAGTTTGCTGTGATAAGCACCTGCATGGAAAAGAAGATTTCTGGTTCTTTGGGGTCTCCATGCACAAAATTGCTTTATTATTATTATTATTATTTTGCTTTATTTTTGGTCACTCTCCGTGCCCAGTTGTGGTAGAGCTGCAGCTTTCCAAAAACTTTGCTCTAGGACATGGAATGAAATCTGCTCTACTCTTGAATCTGGAAATTCCCTCCTTTGCCAGGTTTAGATCGTAGGTAATGGACATCGGAGTACAGCTTTGTCGACTGAAGAAAAAACCATGCACAGCCTAAAAGTTGAGAGTTATGTTTTATTTGGTGTACATTTTTAGGATTTCAAGCCCAGGAGAGAGCATCTCATGTAATGCTGAGAGACTGCTCTGAAGAGGAAGTGGGGAAGCCAGGATATATAGGAGTTTTTGCAACAAAACCAGGTGGTCGGAACATCAAAAGGTTACTGTTAATTAAAGAAAACCAGATATCTCAAGTGAAGGAATTCAGTACTTTTCTGTGTATGGGGAGATGCAAGAGCCTGGGCTCATTGCTTTGATATGTACCTCAGCTATCTGGGGCCAGTATCCTGTGTTTTCTCATCCTGAGTTTCCTCAGGGTGCACCGTCCAGGTGGCTGTATATTATTAATGTGCTGGTTTGATGACTGCAGCATCCTTTGTTTACTGACAGGGCAGGCAGTATTTTAGTTCTCAGCTTGTTACTCATCGATCTTTTGTTTCCTCCCCTCCACTCCAGATCTTCTGTTAGTCCAGGGAACAGTGTGTGGGGCAGGTGGAGTGAGAACGGAATCCATTGTGTGATTCTTCCTTGTACAGATTCTTTGCCTCATGGAATGATAGAGTACCCGTCCGTACAGGTAGTCACAGAGGAAAAGAACACAGCACTTGAATTATTAGTTTAACAAAAATTAATTCTTCACGAATTTCCTGCCATACTCTCTCTTTAATCTCCATTCTGTTCTTTTCCCTCCTTCCTTCCCTGCTTTTCTTTCTTTCTTTTTTTTTTTTTTTTGCGGTACACGGGCCTCTCACTGTTGTGGCCTCTCCCGTTGCGGAGCACAGGCTCCTGACGTGCAGGCCCAGCGGCCATGGCTCACGGGCCCTGCCGCTCCACGGCATGTGGGATCTTCCCGGACCGGCGCACAAACCCGTGTCCCCTGCATCGGCAGGCGGACTCTCAACCACTGCGCCACCAGGGAAGCCCCTTCCTTCCCTGCTTTTTACAACTATCTCCTCTGTTAGGTCTTCCTTCCTTTCTTCTTATCTTCCCATCATTTTCTACATTTCATCTTTCTCCCTTTCTCTCTTCCTGTATCTTCTTCCCTTTTTTCTCTTCTTCTAGATTATAAGCAAATCTGTGTCTTTATTTGAGGTCTGTAATTGTATTTCTATAAAATATCAAATGCAAAAATCCATTTATTTCTAGATCTATCATAACTTGAGAGCTTCTCAGCCTAAAACTAGGCTGAGCCCAGGCCTGAAAGTCACAGAGAAGCCTACACTCCCTTCCCTCCCACTGTATCCCAGCTTTCTGCTTTTTGTCTGTGCTTATGTAGTCTGTGAGCTGTTATCCTAACATTACTGCACTTGAAATCATGCCAAATAATGTAACTAGCTAAAGACTAGGTTAATTCAGTCTAAAATGTGAGATTGAAAAGTAGCACCAAAAAAAAAAAAAAAAGAAAAGTAGCACCAAAAAAACCTAAAAATCTTATTCAGCAATTCCCAGTCCCTTTCTCCCAAATACTATTCTAAAAAATCTCTTTGCATACTGTCAAACACATGATAGGATAGAATAGGTGAAAATTGAACTTATGTGAAAGGAATATACCATGTATATGTGTGTGTGTGTGTGTGTGTCTCCCAATAATTATTGTACTGCCTTTGGCTTTACACAATTTCAAATTTCCTAGTAGTACTTCCTCACTGTGGCAGGTAGAGGCTGGTGCTTTCTTAATCTACATCTCAAATCTTGAGTGGCTGGGGATAACACACGCATTTGTTTTGACTGCAAAAGCAAACCTGGTGAGGGCAGCGGTTTTCTGAGGCTGGGATATCATCACTGAATGCCCACTAGCACTGCATGGATCAGCCTGTGTGTGCAGTAGACAGCCACCTCTATACAAAATGGAATGATGCCAGTGATAAGCAGACAGATGAATAAATCCCCTTTACAACAGAAACACAGGAACGCGGGAAGGGAGGTCACCATTTCAGTGCCCTAAAGATAAGCTGAAAATGAGAAAAACAGCAAGTAATTTCATAGGCCCTAATCATGGAAATCAGATATGACCAAGGAATGGTTCATGGTCCCAGATGGATTCCACTTCATTTCTTCTTCCTTTATTGGAGTCTTCTATTTACACTTCCATTTAAAAAAGAAAAAGACAGTGTTGTGGTTATATGAAAGTATCTTTTAAAATCATTTGGAGGGTTTTCAGGGTTGATACCTGCTTTGGAATGTGCAAATACAGGTATTATAAGTGCTATATTCAGGCAAGAAGAATGGACATACCTTCCCCAATGTCACAGACTAGGGATGTTCTCATAGCTTTACAAGTTTGTCATCAGAATCTATTTGTTTTCCTCAGAAACTTAAAAAAAAATTAATCTGAAGGAGTTCCATTCCTGAAATTGTTCCTACTATTTAAGCTGTTCTGCTTTTTATAAGTCAAGGTTCAGTGCAAGGAACAGCAAACATGCTAAGACTTTTAAACAAGAAGGTATAAGAAATATAATAAAGATAAGTGGGTGTTTACCAAATAGGAAAAAGGACTGAAGGAAGAGATTCTAAGCAGGACCCGTGGTAATGACTCCCAGAACAATACAGGACCAACCCAGGAGGAGAGCCCCTTATGAGGTTGTTACCGGAGCTATGCCAGAATCTGAAACCCACTCCCATGGCCTCTGGACAACCCCAGAGCTGGAGAACCAATGGCCATAGCTGCCAGCCAGGGATTGGATGGATGGGTAGAGAAGCCCCATAACTACTTCACCCTATAGCTTTCTTTCCACACACAGGAAGCTGGAGCAGTGCTGTCTAATAGACATATAATGAGAGATACATTTGTAATTTCAAATTTCATAGTAGCCTTATTTTTTTTAAAAAGTAAAACGAAACAGGTAAACATTTCTTTTAATTTAACCAAAATAGAAGATAAAAGCACTTCAAAATATAATCCATGATGAATTGATGGAATACATTTTTTTGGTACAAAGACTTCAAAATCCACTGTGTATTTTACACTTACTGAACATCTTCATTTGGACAAGCCACATTTCAGGTGCTCAGTAACCGCATGGGACTAGAGACTGTATATTAGGTGGCGCAGGGACAGGCAAGGATGCTGCTTCACTGCTGCTGAGAAATCTTTGTTTCCCCCACACATTTCCAAGCAGAAACAGATAAAACATGACAGGAAGGTGGCTTCTGCCTCAATGTTGCCTTCCATATTTCATAACTATGCATATGATTGGAGGATCTAACTTGCCTTCCAGAACCCTTGATTCAAAAGAATCTGGAAATTATGTTCTTTTTGTTTTGCTTTGATTTCTTAATTCCTCAGAACAAAGGTATAATTCAGGTTAAATAAACCAATCTATAGTATCCAGTAGTTCTTTTTTAAAAGAAGGACAATTGCCATGGGAATCTATCCATTGCATTTCTGTCATCCTACAAACACTTTCATATATGCTCCTTTAAGAAAAACGACCAGTTTACTTTCCTTCTATTTTGGAGCACTTGTGGTTAACCAAGGTTCCATTTGACAAAGTTTATCATGTTTTGTAAGCGTGAACACGATGGTGTATCTCTAAAATGGTTTCCTGTCACTTACTCTGTCTTAAAGCTATCTCCACCATACAATTTCTGAGACTTTGATCACAACTCAGGATAAGGGCTTTCCTCAGTTGTTTCTAAGGATTCCTACACAAAAAGGCATCAGTGTGAAAAGTAAACTTCCTTTTTAAATGTTTGGATCATTTCCAGCATTCTTGGAAATTGCATGAGTCCGACTGGGTAATTCAGCCTGACTCTGTAGAGGCTTGACTCAATGAGCATGAATCCTTACAATGCAGAGCAGCAATGGAGAAATGAGGAAATAAGATAACAGGCTTCTGGTCAAGATTCGTATCGTGAGAAGAGAGGAGCTTTTAGAGATTATTTATAACAAAACTAATGAAATGTTAGTGAAGTTCAGGGCACATTTTCTGAGAGAACCATAGTCAAGGAGTCTACAGTTCCATCTGCCTAAGATCCACTCAATGAGACATTCGTTACACCTTGTGTCTCCACTCCACACTCAATGCTTCCATTTATCACCTCAGTTCAGTACAAGAATGAGCTCGTAGCTCACAAACCTGTGTAACTTTTTCCTTTTAGACACCTAGAGTTTAATAAAAATCTAGATCTGTCTCCAAGGAATACATAGTAACGTGATATCATCTAGCACTACCTTGTACATGGTAGGTGTGCTGGGTACACATGTTGGGTAAATGCTCAAGTTCATATATGATTGGTTAGAGTGACCACATACTGGTTTAAAAAAAAACCTGAAACTTAATGACAAGTGAATATCATACGACATGTGAGAAGAGCACATGCTAGGCTGGTGCTTTCGGCGGGGGAGGGGGATTCATGAGCGCCTCTTCTTCTCCCTCATAAAATTGACACCTCCAAGATTTCTTCATCCTGCTGATTTATGGTTCCTGCTGAGTGTGACCTTTTCTATGACTACCATTGCAGTTAGCACTTATAAACAGGTGGACTTTAAAATCTATGTCTTTACCTTGCTCTTTTAGAACTCCCTTTTACATTCCAGATCCATATTTTCAGCCAATTGGTGATGCTCTCTAGAGCTTTTTCTGGCAGGCAGATATGTTAAGTCCAAAATTATCATTTTCCTCATATTTAATGAAACCCTCTCTCTGAGTTCACTATTTTTTTTTTTAATTAACAGCACCAGAAACACTTATCCTTCTGCCTAGGTATAAACCTCTAAATAATCTTGATTTCTTTCTCTCTCCCTTTTCCTTTAGGTGAAACTATTAGTTTAATCCAGTAAATTATTTTTAAATACTGTATTCATGTCTACTTTTCTTTATGGAAGTTACTAGCTTAATTCACAATTTAAATTTTTTTTTTTTTTTTTTTTTTTTGCGGTATGCGGGCCTCTCACTGTTGTGGCCTCTCCCGTTGTGGAGCACAGGCTCTGGACGTGCAGGCTCAGCGGCCATGGCTCACAGGTCCAGCCGCCCCGCAGCATGTTGGATCTTCCCAGACCGGGGCACGAACCCGTGTCCCCTGCATCGGCAGGCGGACTCTCAACCACTGCGCCACCAGGGAAGCCCCACAATTTTAATTTTATTTTTAAAAATACAATACGACAGACTTTTTTTTCCTTTTAGTATACATTTCTACAAAATTTAACATATGTATAGATTTATGTAAAAACCATCATAATCAGGATTCAGAACAATTTCGTCACCCCCCAGAAATCCTTTCTGTGATCTCCTTGTAGTCACACCCTTCTCCCATTTCTGATTCAGAACTGCTGATATGTTTTCTGTCCAAAGTCTGTCTAAAGTTGTCTCATCTTTATTTTTTATTTTATTTTATTTTTTGCGGTACGCGGGCTTCTCACTGCTGTGGCCTCTCCCGTTGCGGAGCACAGGCTCCAGATGCGCAGGCTCAGCAGCCATGGCTCACGGGCCCAGCCGCTCCGCGGCATGTGGGATCTTCCCAGACCGAGCACAAACCCGTGTCCCCTGCATCGGCAGGCGGACTCGCAACCACTGCGCCACCAGGGAAGCCCCTAAAGTTGTCTCATCTTTAGAGTGTCATATAGAGGAATCCTACAGTATGCAATCTTTTACACTGGCTTCTTCCACTCATCGTAATGTCTGACATTCATCCAAGTTGTAGTATACATTAGTAGTTTATTTTTCATGCTGAGTAGTGTTTCATGGAATGGATGTACCACCATTTGCTTTATTATCTTCCAAAACACGTGAAATTTCCTTAGGCTGCTGTTCAAGGGCCCTTATGATATGTCTTCCACTTCAAGCCTGGTTCCCTTGTTTCTCTTCCGTGTATAATTTCACTGAGAAAGACTGTGCTCAGTTACATCATTATAGTCAAAACTTTTTGTTTTATGATGTTTCTTCCAGTTTAAAATAACTTGCCCCTAAATATCCATTCTATTAAACTCTTAACCCATTCTTCAAGACCATTTTCTAGGAATCTTTTTCTGAAACTTCTGAATAGAGTTTGCCTCTCTGAAAACTTTATGGAGTGCTTTGATTTTATGAGACTTATGTTGATTTATAGCCATGCTTGTCTTAGAGATTGTATATGGATATAAGATGAATCATATAATTTAAAATGGTGTCTGCGAGTAAATATTGGAAATCAAGACATAGTGGATCATCAGAAATATGCGAAATCCCTTTAACTAGAATTTCTTAAAGGTTTTCACAAAGTAGGGTGAATGTAACTGCAGAGTATGTGCTTATCCTTCAGAAAATCCCATTTTTTTAAGGAATTCTACTTGAAGGCCCATTCAAATACCTTCTGACAAGATAAGTTCTCTGCCTTTGCAGTGAGATCGGTCCCATGTTAGGTTTGAGGGTCAAGTATATCCTCACTAGAGAAGTGTCTCAAACTCTTAGAACTTGAGTTAACTAAAATTTTGATTTATATGCCTAGTTACATTTTTCTTTTTTTCCTTTCTGTGTTAGTTTGCTAGGGCTGGTATAACAAAATACAACAGGCTGGGTGACTTAAACAATAGAAATTAATTTTCTTACAGTTGTGGAGGCTAGAAGTCCAAGACCAAGGTGGTAGCAGGTTTGGTTTTTCTGAGCCTCTCCTCTTGGCTTGCAGATGGCCAACTTCTTGCTGTGTCCTCACATATCCTTTCCTCTGTGTCCTCATATTCCTGGTGTCTCTCTGTGTGTCCATCCCTCTTCATATAAGGACACTAGTCAGATTGGATTGCAACATTAATTTTATATATCAATAAGAAAGAAAAAGTCAGTAAACCATGAAATATCGTCTGTTATTTCATACATCCAAATTAATAATGTGGTAAAATGTGGGAGATGTTTATCTTATTATCACCCACCCTAATGTCTCATTTTACCTTAATTATATCTTTAAAGGCTCTCTGTCCAAATACAGCCACATTCATAGGTACTGGAAGTTAGGACTTCAGCATGTGAATTTAGCCCATAATACTTGCTTAAGAAGGAACTTCTTGAAAACTTGTCTTCCTATATAACTTACTTATAAACAAATTGGTCAGGTTCACCCATTAGAATGTCTTGGTAGATAGATTTCTCATGACAGATTAATAAATTGACCTTCTAGAAAGTCCCTTGTGAGAGTTTAGTTTACATAAATCGGCATTTACTTGCCAATCAACTCTGGAACATCAATAAAATAAAAATTTTTATGGCAGATGCTGGGTCAGAATTGTGGTAAATCTGGAAGATAAATGCCTGATCTGGGCAACTGTTTTGGAAGACAGCCCACCTTCTCCAGCTGTAGTCCTTTGCATTGTCTGGTCCTGCATCACCTTCCATTTGCGACTTCTGCAGTCTTAGTCACCCTTGATATTTAACCTTGAACAAGCTACTTTATTTCATTCATAACAAGATAAACATTTCCCACATTTTACCACATTATTAATTTGGATGCATGAAATAGATGATATTTCATGGTGTACTGACTTTTTTCCTTACTGATATATAAAATTAATGTTGCAATTTAAAACTTACAGCAAGTTCAACTTAAGACTTAAGTTGAAATAGGATACTTCTATAGCTGCCTTTCCAGAATTGAGAAAATAAAAGTACAGGCCTCATTATGTTCTGAGGATTAAATAAGTAATCTATTGCTTGATACAGGTCTTGGTACATGATATACACTCAAGTATTGCTATTGTCATTATTTTAATGTAAAATTTTTTTGCTTGTACAAAGCCTCATGTACAGGAAATGAATAATAAATATTTTACTGAAGAGGAATTAAGATTTTGGGGAGGAATTAATGCTTATAACTCTTACTTTAATGATGGCAACCTATAAACACAGAGAAAAAGGTTATGAAAGTCCATTTCCTCAGAGCCAGAGTTTGTCAGCCAGAGAGATGGGAATGAGAGTATTGTACCATAATCCCAGATTTAATCTGGACCTGAAAAACACATGAGTATATAGTGTCTTTGAAAGCAATATAAAATAACATTTATCTTATTAAAAACTTTGCTATTGATCTCAATACTAATAAGATTCTCCTAAGAGGGTGTTTAAAAGTCTGTGACAGTTACTACAACATTCCTCTGTTTCAGCCACATCCTTCTCCTGGTTTCCTGGCCTTTCAGTGAGGAGGAAAACCTAACTGACTATTAGGTTCCTGACCAGTTCTACTCAGAAATTTTACTTTTCTCCCGTGCCCCCGTCTGTCTCATTGTCCCTTGGACATTATTGTCAGCAAACCCTGCTGTATATTCATTTGGAGTGGTGATAAGCAATAGGAAAATGTGTAGCCCTTTCTCAAAGAAAAACTAGGGACCCACGATCTCAAGGATAATTCAGGAATGTTATTCTTTCTTCAACATATTAGTTTTATCCTGTTTTCCTAATTGTGGGAAGAATGGAATTCACTTTTTGTAATCAAATATTACTTTCTACTGGTTAGGAATCTTATCTAGGGAACAAGAAAGCAAGAAGAAATTGTGGTCACATTTATGTCCTTAGGGTTAACATATGTCCTTAGAATCACTTGGAAATTTTCCTCTCCTAAATTGTATTTTCCATGATCCAGAAACTCCACTGTGTTCCACACACTGTGGGGCACAAACATCTTCCTGACGTCTGTGTCTTGGATTTACTAAAAGGTGATTTTCAGGCTGGGTCAGAATTTCCAGTTTATAGTTGTGCAGCACTCTATTTTTGATCTCATCAAAATTATACTCAAATCATTATTTGTGGGCCTTATGAAAGAAAGACAATGATTTTCCTCGAGATTTTATTAATATTAAGCAATAAGGCATTGAGCTGCCAAACAAGTCACTTATTTGGACACTGTAAAGGATAAATGGCATTTACTTCCCCATCTGAAGTTAATTTTGTAATTGACAGATTTTTCCATATATTTTTATGGTTTTATTAGCATTTTATAGCATGTTTTATATTTGAGAGAACTGCTTTACACTCACTTTAATTAGTTATTTCTCGTATGTATCAATTAGTTTCAGTAATAGAAAGAGTAAAGTCAAAAAGATTTTGAAAAGCAAGATGTCACATATGCATACAAATTAAGCTTTAATGACTTCCATCTGGGGATTATTACCCAGAATCACAAGTGGTTTGAGAGAAAAATGGTATGAATGACAGGTAGGCCTTGCTAGTTTTCTCATCTCATCCAGAAGAGGGTGAAATGACTCAGTCTTTAAACATCTTTTAAGTTGCTTAAGAAAATGGGCACACTGAATGACTATAGTAGGTGAGAAGAAGAAATAATATGAAGTGCAAGGTACAATACATGCACATGATCAGTAGCCAACGTCATAATAACGCAACCATTTAATGCTCAAGAATATAGGCTTCTGGAGCCTCCGACCTAGGTTTGATCTAGGTTTTACCACTTAAACTAGTATGTGACAAGTAAATTAGTTAATGTCTTTTAACCATGCTTTCCCCACATGCACAGTGGATCTATCAGTACCCATTTAGGTTTAAATAAATTCTTCTACAAAGTGCTAAACTCAGTACCTGATACCTGGTGAGCCCTAAATAATGTTCACTAGCATTATTTGTGTGAGCCATTTAAAGATTTTTTTTCTTGTACTACGATATTATTGATATCCGTTTCTACCCTGCCCTTCAGCTTTGATTTTGGCCAAAATTTTATGAAACTGCACTGTTTTTAAGTGACAGATCATACTGTGACTTGATCATCATGGATTAAAATCTAAAATCATTCAGTCTATGACTGATAAGGGTGATGTATCCTTTATCTGGAAGGAAACTTTGGCCATTATCCTAAGCTTTCCTTGTGTCCCAAATGATCTATGTAACCAAACTATTCCCTTTGAGGAGTATAAATATGACAGACATATCTAAATAGATATAGATGGGTCTATGGAAAAGCTCCTAAACTTTCCCGCCTCCTAAAGTGAGCAGATGCTTCCTCTTGTAATGGGGAGTGCTGTATGGGGCTTGTGA
Source organism: Mesoplodon bidens (assembly GCF_964165515.1). Classification (NCBI taxonomy): domain Eukaryota; kingdom Metazoa; phylum Chordata; class Mammalia; order Artiodactyla; family Ziphiidae; genus Mesoplodon; species Mesoplodon bidens. The sequence goes on from NC_138181.1 coordinate 21,448,903, forward strand.
GGGCCATCATCATTTAATGTGCAATTGATGGCATTCTGCTGCTGCAGTAAGCCAGGTTTCATGTGGATGTCAAATAACCAATTCATAGTTACTTCAGACTTCTTCTAATTTCAGATTTTTTTTATGTTTTGAAATTCAACCAATGATTAAAAACCAGCATCAAATTAAGAACAGCAAGAACATTATTGTCAGTCTGAAATATATTCTGGGCTAGACAGCATCACATCAGTGTTGATTTCAGTTTTATTTTGAACATTTTTGCACATTTCCCAGCCCTGTGAAAGAGCTGAAGTAACCAGTGCTCATTATATTTTGCCTAGGTAAGTCAGATGTTTGTATCAGTTTCCTCAACATATCATAAAGGATTGTCATTTTTCTTTCATGTAATGTCAACAATTACCAGAGTAATACGTAGAGATGAGCCAAACTAGATAAGCAGATATATTCTTTTAAATGTATTGTTAACAATGGATATGTGTTTAGTACACATGATTGTTTAGTTTCTACATACTGTTCAACCAGCCTTTGTATTTTAGACAAAGCACAGAGATAATGCATTAAAGTTCTTATGTGAATTATTGTTGCAATATAAATTGCAGCTGTCATTGAAAATAATGTATCGAAATAGCATATAGTGAGAACCCAGATAGTAACATTAGTACACTGATAGCCAGTGTTTATTTAATTCATGAGCATTGTGCAGGGTTCAGTGGAATCTAAAGAAGAATAAATGACTGCAGAAAAGTGTATCTTTAAAACTGATGGAAGTGTGGACACTAGACCTTCTAATGTTCTCCATGATGACTAGTGAACATTCACGTGAGTTAGTGTCCATCATTTACAGGCCTGCTTTAGGCCCTGCCTTATCATTTTGTAGTTCTGGCTGGTGCTGATGTCAGATTTGTCCATGAACTTTCAGTCTCCTCCTTGCCTAATTTGCATTTGGCATCTCCTTTTCTGTTATTCTATTATCTGGCTATTGCATGCCCAGCTCTACACCTGTCTTGTGAAGTTGATTTTCCTAGCTTGCCAAGTCTCTTTTGCCGTCCAGTCCCTAGCTGGCCTCTGCTTTTCACTTCATTGCCCTCATCTTTACGACTAATGACATGTCAAACTACTAAGGAGTTGAGAATTTAAATGGACTTACATATACCAGTTTGAAAGTGTAAATAATGCATAAATAAGTGTTAAATTGCGTGGCACAAATACTGTTGTAGGAATTGAAAGAGACTGTCAATGTTTATATGTATGTATGTATGCATTCATTTATGCACCATAGGCAGGTTCAGTGAATTCACATGCAAACACACACACACACACACACACACACACACACACAGGAAGACATACACACACATAGCTTTGGATCTTTGTGACATAAGATGGGCACATATATTACATAGCAATGGATATATATTCAATAAGGTTCATGGTTTAAGCATAGTTAAATAAACTACTACTAGGTCAGCCACACTTACTCCCCTGCTTTTTCTTTTGCTCCAGAAAGGTACATTTTCAAATATGCTTCTGGAAAATGAGGCTACTAGAATTTATCTCACACTGCTCCTCTCTGTAATTTTTCTTTTTCTGTTAGTGACATTAATAGATTATTCTGCCCCATCAGCCTCCCCCAGGAGAAGGGGAAATGCCTGAATGCTCTGAAAAGAGGTCTGTAAAAAGTGGGCATGTAGTAGAATTATATAAATGTGATGTCCTTAGGATATTTGAGTGAGAGCTTGCTAAGAATTCTTTAAGGATATTATCACATGTATGGAGAAATAAGTGAATTTCCTTTTAAGCCTGGTGTCTTAGTTCAGGCTGTAGTAACAGAATACCATAGACCGAGTGGTTTAAACAACAAACATTGATTTCTCACAGTTCTGAAGAGTGGAATTCTGAGATCAGGGTACCAGCATGGTCGGGTTCTTGGTGAAGGTCTTCTTCCTGGTTTACAGACAGCCGTCTACTCCTTGTATCCTCACGTGGCAGAGAGCAGAGAGAGATCTCTCGTCTCCTCCTCTTTTCTTAAGGGCACTAATCTCATCATGAGGGTCCTTCATGACCTTATCTAACCTTAATTATCTCCCCAAAAGCCTGTCTCCAAATACCATCACATTGGAGGTACAGATGTCATCATATGAATTTTGAAAGGGCATCAGCATTGAGTCCATCACACCTGGGCAAGAGTAACCAAATCTTTGAGAAACAGAACGCTGATCAAGAGAAAAGTTACAGGGAACAATGTAACTTGTCCCACTTTGAAGACTGGAGAAGTTTTTCTACTTAGGCTTTTATATGTGAGATCTCTCTGGCATAACTTTTCCAGGGATAGTTGCAGGAACTTGTAAGTACAGGGATTTATAATTTGGCAGTTCCTTGGATGAAAATTGCTAGGGACTCTGAATGAAAGTCTATACCCATTGTTCATAAAAATGATCAGATATATAGGGTTGACAGATAAAAGATATAATGCTCATTTAAACTCAAATTTCAGATAAATAATAATGTTTGTAGTATAAGTATGTCCCGTGCAATATTTTTATTTGCTAAATTTGGAACTCCTACAAGTAAGTAATTAACACATTTACAGACCATTGTATTCTGGAGGCAAACTGTTATGAAAGGGGTGGATTTCCACTGCAGACGATTTGCAAGTTAAAAACTACTGACCTGGGCTTCCCTGGTAGCGCAGTGGTTAAGAATCCGCCTGCCAATGCAAGGGGACACAGGTTTGAGCCCTGGTCCGGGAAGATCCCACATGCCGCACAGCAACTAAGCCCGTGCACTACAACTACTGAGCCTGTGCTTTAGAGCCCGTGTGCCACAATTACTGAAGCCCGTGCACCTAGAGCCCATGCTCCACAACAAGAGAAGCCACCACAGTGAGAAGCCCGAGCACCACAAGGAAGAGTAGCCCCTGCTCGCCACAACTAGAGAAAGCCTGCATGCAGCAACGAAGACCCAGTGTAGCCAAAAATAAATAAATAAATTTATACAAAAACAAAAACCAAAAAAAACTACTGACCTAGTAAAGTAAGCATTTTCATGGGAAGCCCTTGAGATAATTGGCCAAAATAGTCAACTGAGAAATATTATGGAACAAGGACACTGTGGATGTGGTAATTATAAAGAAATTTATAAATAGTAATAACCAGTTTATAATTGACTAGAAAAAATAAATGTGGACATGGTTCCATAAATGTTGATAATAAGTAAGTGCATTTCTTCCCAATGAAGGCTTCATGCAAATAAAGTTTGCTTAAGTAAGACATAGATTAACATGATATGAGTACTTACATTTTGGTCTGAGCTCAAAAGATCATATTCAGCAAAATCCTTACAGAGGAGAAAACCTTTTTTTGTGAGCCACTGGGTTTGTGACCTACAGAAGCTATGCTGAGACCACTGAAGTACATACATATTGATGCTGAATTTTACAAAATTACTAGTAGATTTCTACAGGCTAGTGATTTTATTAGTATGCTCTTCATCTTTAATCAGGTTGAAAATATGGAAGAACTCAAAAATGCAGAGACCAATAAGGAGTTTTATGACTTATTAAGAGTATGGTTGAAAGCATTCATCATAGCCATAGGTTTCGGACATGAATATTTTGGCACTCAGTGAATAAGAGAGAAAAGTTTATTATATTCTTCCTTCTCAACTTGGAAAATATTTAATACATGGACTTGTTAATAATGTCTAGTTGTATTTTTAAAACAAAGTTTTAGATGTAATTGTATTAAATTTCTGTGATAAAGTAGAATTAATTTATTAAAAAATGAGAGATTAAATTAGAGACAGAACAGTTGTAAGTGAAAAAGAAGCATATATTAAGCTTTGGTAACTTACGTTGAATTATTTTAGACTATATTCTTTTTTTTTTTTTTTTTTTTTTTTTCTTTTTGCGGTATGCGGGCCTCTCACTGTTGTGGCCTCTCCCGTTGCGGAGCACAGGCTCCGGACGCGCAGGCCCAGCGGCCATGGCTCACGGGCCCAGCCGCTCCGCGGCATATGGGATCCTCCCAGACCGGGGCACGAACCCGTATCCCCTGCATCGGCAGGCGGACTCTCAACCACTGCGCCACCAGGGAGGCCCCTAGACTATATTCTTGAACTGGGATAATCTAATGAGAAAAATCCTAACTGTATTTCATCATATATATTAAATAATTAGAATGTAAAATAATGTTTTAATAGCACTACGTTTATCAGATTAGTTTGGGGTGCTATGAATTCACACTCAGGTTTTTGATTGTTAAAATTATTTTAGGTCCAAAGGTCATTTTTTTTTTTTTTTTTTTTTTTTTAGCTCTTGAACATGGCCCTGTGCTAGCCAGTATTACTCTAAGAAAAATAACACGTGGTTATTGCACTTGAACATTGCATTCTGTTTTTCCTTTTGGTGTCAGTAGCTTCCATGGTTCCCTTAAGAAGTGGAGAACAATTATGGTTCAATGAGAGTGAGTGCGGATAAATGACACCTGGAACAGAACTGATTTACAGGGTGATACAGTGTTGGGGCTCTGGGTTTACCCCTCCTTTGGCCTGCTTGTTACATTTCAACTTTAGTTCTCACTCTTATTTACATGGCTTTCAGACCCTGTTGTCTAAGTCATTGGTTCACCTCCACTCTTCCCACCCTGACTTCTTTATTGGACTCACATTTCATGGTCCTCCTATTACAGCCACTGGTCTTTACCCTTGCATTTAACCTTAGTAAAAGTTATTGCATCACTCTGATATTCTTCCATAGCACCTTTTAGAAGCCATTGCAAGAAGATCTACACATTTCCTCCTCAGCCTGCCACATCTGTCCTATGTGAATTTAGTTCCAAACCGGCTGTTCACCTTGGAGGGTGCTTTATGGAGATTAGGTACTGGATGCATACACTGGGCCATGCATTGTGGAAGATTGTCTTTAAGAATAATTATAAGCCAAGTTTTAGCTTCTGTGTTTTGTCTGTCCGTCCTTTTCGCACCATCCTAGCCTCAGCCTCTCAAGGTCGGGACTGCCTCCTGCCACCTGGAAGCCTACAATTTAGTAGGATTCCAGGAACCTCCATGACCTGAAACTTTTATGCTTCTTCCCTGATTTGCATTTTTTTGGTAATATCTGTTAAAGATTTAATCAGATAAGCTAATTGGTCTTAATGTGAAGTCAATGCTTGTGCTTTATTTGAAGTATTATCCTAATTGAAAGACGTATTTTCCCAGAAACGTTACAGGAATTGACTCAAATGGTAGGAAATACAGGATGAGTTTAAGCTCCTTCAGTGAGATATTTTTAGGCAGGCAGCTCTTCCCCTGCTCTTTACATCATACCTTGGAATCTAATATGTCCATGACAGATGTCTAAGCCAGGCTGGTGAAAACTCAGATGGATTAGTTAGGAAGAGGTAGAATCATCCGGAAGTGAATGAGAGAGTCCCCCAGTCCTATAACTTTCCTCTACACTCTCCAATGAACTTTCTCCTACTTTGCAGAGTAAATAGAATACTCCAAAGAGCAATTACCCTAATTGTTTTTACCACCAAATCTACAAATCGACTACTATTCATACATATATGTTTGTTTTTTCCTTTGGTTATGACGTTATCTAAGATCAGTCCTTCCCACCATGCTGTACTTTCAGCTTCTTCCTCTCCACTCTCTTTTTGTCATTTGAATATTCTAAAGTTGATTCAACTTAAAAGCAACCCTTTTCCAATCTCATACTCCCTTCCAGAGTCTGCTCTTTTTCACTCTTCTACTTCGGAGGCAAACTTCTTGAACAAGTTATGTAGAATGACCAGTTTCATTCTTCAGTCTTCTAAACTGTGACATTTTTGCCACAATCCATTTGTACTGTCCAATATGTAGCCACACGTCATGTGTGACTGTTTATACTAATTAAATTTCAAAAAATTAACTATTGAGTTCCTCAGCTTCACTACCCACATTCTAGGTGCTCAATAGCCCCATATAGACAAAGCAAATACAAAATGTTTCATCTCAAAACATTGTATTGGGCAGTGTCGCTCCATAGAAACTATTCTGGTTAAAGTCACCATAATCTTCATACTGCTAGCCAAGTGGACATTTTTTAGTTATTCTGCTTGATCTGTTAGCAGGGTTCAACGTATTAACCATTTATAGCTTTTTAAAACACATCCCTTCCTTAGCTTTCCTGCCTCTATTCTTTTTTTAAGTTTTTTTTTTTTTTTTTTTGCGGTACGCAGGCCTCTCACCGTTGTGGCCTCTCCCGCTGCGGAGCACAGGCTTCAGACGTGCAGGCCCAGCGGCCATGGCTCACAGGCCCAGCCGCTCCATGGCATGTGGGATCTTCCTGGACCGGGGCACGAACCCGCGTCCCCTGCATTGGCAGGCGGACTCTCAACCACTGTGCCACCAGGGAAGCCCCCTGCCTCTATTCTTAAATAAACTTTTTAAAAATCTCTCAGCAATTTCTCAGTCTCCTTTGGCATTTTCCTTCTCTATACTCACTTAGTACTCCCTTGGATTCTATTCCTTTGGATTAAATTTCCATTTATATACTGAGAAGTCCTAAATTCATTTTTTTTTTGCTTAAATTCTCATGGTTCAAACAAACATTTCTAAAACTGAACATGGATTTTTTTTACCCTCCCCTCCCCCAAGCATACAAACAATCTTCTTACCCTCTAGTCTCCCCTAAGTCACTAGCACCATCATCTATTTAGTTTTACAACACAAAAGTTGGTGTTTACCCTGTCATTATGCTTACACCTAAGCAGTCTCCAATTCAAGTCTATCTTAAAATTATTGCAATAACCCTTAATTAATTTTCAGCTTCTACTTTTGATCTCTTCTAATCTTTCTTCAGACTGATTCAAAGCTAGTTTTCGAAAATCAATTTGATAGTATTATTCCTTTCACTGGAAATATTTCAATGGATTCTCATTGCTCTTAAATAAAAAACAAAACCTCAGCAGTGGTTGAAGGACAGTCCACACTGGACTCATCTCATCTTCTTTTGGTTCCTCTTAAGTACCCTCCTCTTTTCCAGCTGAGGATCTTCAAACATGCTGTTACCAAACCTGAAATATTAGCAGCTCTCTCTCACCCATCTATTTCCCACTGATCCTTCTGGTCTCAGTTTATGTGATACTTTCTCAAAGAGACCTTTCCTAACTACATCCCTGGTTAGTTTAGATCTCCGTGTTCAGAGCTCTCCCACATTCTCTATTCATCTTTCTTATAATTTACAATTTGTTCAACATTTGTCTGTGATGGTAAATACCAAACATATTTTGGCAAATGAAAACGTAAGTGGAATGGACCTTACTTTTATTTCACAGGTAAGTCAGATGATTTCCCCGTGGTCATATGCTGTTACATGACAGAGCCATGCCCTTTCCCTCTGCTCCAGAGGAGGGAATTGAAGTCTTGGAGTCCTGTGACTTCTGAATAGACATGATGAAAGAAACATAAACATGCTGGTAGGACTTCCTGTTCCACTGCCAGAATTTCCAATGTGCTGTCCTTTGGATTCACTTACCCATGAATCCTTGTGTTAAATTAATCATTTTTGTGATGTTATCATGCCCCCCTCACTTCTGTTTGTTGGCATCTTATGTTCAGTTTGCGTCCATTTCAAGGGTTACTATCCTTAATAAATATTGGGAATATTTGTTTGAGAGGAGAAGAAACATGAACAAAATTTAATCTTTAGTATAACAGAATGCAAGATTAGCAAATACAGTTTTCAAAACAACCTTGGATCATCGTTAAAATGCCGACAATAACAAAATGCTGAATGTAAAACAATTATAATCTTTGCAAAAATGGAGCAATTGTCTGCTATGCCTTTGTTGAGTTCCCTTGTGGATTAGGATATGTGGAGACTATAGATTGTGTGGAAACTGGGTTATGTGGATACACTGACTGTGGATTCAGAACCCAAAGCTTCTTGATTAGGGTTCATGTGACCCCATCAATAGTAACTGGAAATCTAATCACCAAACACAGAGGGCCAAAGCAATATTTTCTCTTCTACTTTTAAAAGTCTCTCTAGCCAGAGACTCCAGTACTTGACTGCAGCACGATTACTTATACTTTGATAATCACTCTGGGGAAACAATTTGCATTTCTTTTCCAAAATGCTTTTCTCCTTTTCTGAGGCCTTGCTGTTGCTTCCTCTGTGCTCTCATTCTCTGTACTGTGTGTTGATGCTGAAAACAATCGCACAACAAAACCTCTTTCTTATTGAAGACAAGGTCTTATTTCAAACTGAGAAAATAATTAGAAAGCTGACAGGAATTCCTTTGGATACAGTCATGTTTGTAATGAGAAAATTGTACATCATTGAAGTCAAAGGGCTTGGCCTTGGGAGCTGAAAAATGCTCAGTTTTTGTCTCAGGGGCTGAACCCAGATGCCTATCGCCTCTCTACTGGAAGCTGGTTGTTCCTTTTCCTGCACAAATATGCCAATCAGCACCTTTCTGATGCCTTGCTGCAATGCTTATTAGGTAAATCCTGAAGTAGTTACCCATTTCATTATGTCTGGAAAAAATCCAGATACTGGTGCATGAATTAAATTACTTACTTGTGCTACACTTCAAGCATGAAGTTCAAACTCATTGGAAGCCACAAATTATATGCTTGAGAGACTTCTGCAATTTCAAAAAGGACTGTACTTGACTGCTGGAAGAAAGAAAGGACACACAAGTGCTCAGTTCACTTCTGTCTGCTGGCATCTTGCTGATAGTTTACTTAGCATCCCAAGGATAATTCCAAAGGTCAGAAGAAGAAGCAGGGAAAATAGTGCTGTGACCTTATTCCCACACTCTTATTTGAATAACTAGAAAAAAATTGGAAGAAGTAGTACAGAGGTTCTTCTATTAGTAATAATAATAATTTTTTAGTAGTCCTAGAACACTCGTGTTACTGGAATGTAGCACAATGTATTAATAAATAGAAGGTACCTTTTAAAAGATAAGGACTGCACTTCATCAATAATAATAAATATTTAAGTTACCGACTGTAGCACTGTTTTTCACAAGTATCCAGTACCTTCTGACTGATGGAAATGTGAATCCTTAAAGAACAAAATTATTCTAGTCACATATTTACTAGTCACATGGTTACTGTCATGAATAATAGCGGCAAAACAAAAATAAACTTGTAAATGTTGTAGTTTAGTATAATTGGAGAACCACAAGAGTTTTAAATGTTGTAGTAAGCAGTTCAGTTTTCTCTCTCCTAGACCATTTTCTTTTTTTTTTTTTTTTTTTTTTTTTACATTACGCGGGTCTCTCATTGTTGTGGCCTCTCCCGTTGCGGAGCACAGGCTCCAGACGCACAGGCTCAGCGGCCATGGCTCACGGGCCCAGCCGCTCCGTGGCATGTGGGATCCTCCCGGACCAGGGCACGAACCCGCGTCCCCTGCATCAGCAGGCAGACTCTTAACCACTGCGCCACCAGGGAAGCCCTCCTAGACCATTTTATAAAAAAATACCTAGGTATTTTATTCTTTTTGTTGCAATGGTAAATGGGAGTGTTGCCGTAATTTCTCTTTCAGATTTTTCATCATTAGTTTATAGGAATGCAAGAGATTTCTGTGCATTAATTTTGTATCCTGCTACTCTACCAAATTCTTTGATTAGCTCTAGTAGTTTTCTGGTAGCATCTTTAGGATTCTCTATGTAGAGTATCATATCTGCAGACAGTGACAGCTTTACTTCTTCTTTTCCGATTTGGATTCCTTTTATTTCTTTTTCTTCTCTGATTGTTGTGGCTAAAACTTCCAAAACTGTGGAATAATAGTGGTGAGAGTGGGCAACCTTGTCTTGTTCCTGATCTTAGAGGAAATGTTTTCAGTTTTTCACCATTGAGAATGATGTTGGCTGTGGGTTTGTCATATATGGCCTTTATTATGCTGACGTAGGTTCCCCCTATGCCTACTTTCTGCAGGGTTTTTATCATAAATGGGTGTTGAATTTTGTGGAAAGCTTTCTCTGCATCTATTGAGATGATCATATGGTTTTTCTCCTTCAATTTGTTAATATGGTGTATCGCATTGATTGATTTGTGAATGTTGAAGAATCCTTGCATTCCTGGAATAAACCCCACTTGATCATGGTGTATGATCCTTTTAATGTGCTGTTGGATTCTGTTTGCGCATATTTTGTTGAGGATTTTTGCATCTATGTTCATCAGTGATACTGGCCTGTAGTTTTCTTTTTTTGTGACATCTTTGTCTGGTTTTGGTATCAGGGTGATGGTGGCCTCGTAGAATGAGTTTTGGAGTGTTCCTCCCTCTGCTGTATTTTGGAAGAGTTTGAGAAGGATAGTTGTTAGCTTTTCTCTAAATGTTTGATAGAATTTGCCTGTGAAGCCATCTGGTCCTGAACTTTTGTTTGTTGGAAGATTTTAAATCACAGTCTCAATTTCAGTGCTTGTGATTGGTCTGTTTATATTTTCTATTCCTGGTTCAGTCTTGGAAGGTTGTGCTTTTCTAAGAATTTGTCCATTTCTTCCAGGTTGAGGCAGGTAAGTTTTCAGTCTAAAAGATACATGTAGTATACAAAATATTTAAAGTGTTGGATAATTTTTCACTTTTACTTGAATAACCATATTTTAGGAATTTCAAGCAGTTAAAAGCCTTATCAAATTAAACACTCTATATATAATCCATATATTATTTGACATGTAGTCCAGGTTACAGTTTCCTGGCTATTATTTTTTATGTGAAGGTTAATACAGATATTAATGTATAACTATAATTTACTAATTATCTACAATAAGTATAAAACAAATATATTAAGCTGTCTGCCTCTGAAACTTTTGAAATATAGATAAAAACACAACTTATGGTTGAGTTCTTGGTTAACAAAATAATTGCCTTCCAAACTCCAAAATGTCTTGGGGCACCAACAGTGCAGCACAGATTATCTGGACAGGTGGTACCTCTTAAATCCAGTCACTCAGAGATTTATGTGATCTAACTGAGGAACATCATGAATCTGGAATTAACAGCCATACACAATAATTTGATCTGGCACTGATTTGTTTCTTGTGTATAGTATGAAACCCACCAAAAAAAAATCTCTTAAAATAACTTCAGTGTAATTCTCTAAAGTAGAGTAGGTGAAATTGCTATATACAGTTTTGTTTAGAGATACCAGGGTAATGTGTAAAACATCAAGACAAGGATTCTCAAAGTATAGAAGGACTCAAAACACCTCCCCCAAACAAAACAAAAAAACTCCTTGACAAGAGCCTGCTGCTAAATGCCATAGGATTAGAGGGCACACTTTTGCTTCACTGCAAACTTGCTCTCTGACCTTGGCCACTCTTCTAGCCTACTTTCATGGTTCTGCTGATGAGGCTGGGGATTAATACCATTCCACTGCCCACAGGAAGATAAATAAAATATCAAAAGTGTATTGAAGGGGACCCTGACGCCCAAGGAGATGGGAGAAACCCCCAAGTGAACGGGTAGCATGTGGGGGGACTGAGGGGGGAGGAGAAGTGGAGGCCAGACAGGATCAGCGCCCCTGAGGCTGGGGAGATCAGGAGAGGCAGGCGGGAGAAGTAAGTCAGAAAGAGAAAAACAAATACCATATGCTAACGCGTATATATGGATCTAAAAAAACAAAAAAAGTGGTACTGATGAACGTAGTGGCAGGGCAGGAATAAAGATGTAGACATAAAGGATGGACTTGAGGACACACGGGGTGGGAGGGGGAAGCTAGGGCGAAGTGAGAGTGGCATGGATATATACACACTACCAAATGTAAAATAGCTAGTGGGAAGCAGCTGCATAGCACAGGGAGATCAGCTCGGTGCTTTGTGTCCACCTAGAGGGGTGGGATAGGGAGGGTGGGGAGGGAGGCTCAAGAGGGAGGGGATATGGGGATATATATGCATATGACGGATTCACTTTGTTGTACAACAGAAACTAACACAGTATTGTGAAGCAATTATACTCCAATAGAGATCTATTAAAAATGTATTGAAATATTTCCCAAAAAAGATGGAGGGGAATTATGATCTTATAATGCACATTGTAAATATCAACTGTGCTAGAGAAAAGCATTTAGGGATTTGTTTACGGGAGTTAAGAAGCTGTTAAATTTCCTTAAACTTTATAGCTGTATTGCCTTTATTTGGAATTACTGAGTTACTGTATAGGAGTTTATCTGAGCTAGAAAGATAAAATCTTTATTTGGAAGATCAGAGAGTGTACTGTGAACTCAAAGTAGTTATCAGCTATCAAAGGAAGGCTAAGATATGAAATACTGCACAAGACAGTGAAAGCTGAAAATATATGTCTAGGAATATTATGTCAAAGATGGGGGACTATTAACATCTGTAAAAGGAAAAGATTCTGACAGCTGAATACTCTATTTCACTCTCCATTATGATAACGGATATTTCTATCGCCCAGTTTTATTTAAACTTTTTAACTTTATTTATTTACCATTTTATTTTCTATCAGAATATGCATTGCATTTTTGAGGATTTTTTTCACTTGGAAGTGACTATACTTATTGAAAAATTTGAAAATATCTCTATTAAAAACTTTGGGATACATTTTACTTTAAAAGTATAAATATTCTGCTAAAATGCCTACTGTGTAATTTCTACATATACTTCTGAACCTCATATACTTCTAAAGTTTTAATTAAAACACTGAGTTTAAAATATTGTATTTTTAACTGTCATAGGATTTAGGTTAGGTATGTTGTTTGTGCTTCTCACCTACCTTCCAAGATAGAACTTTTTTTTCATCCATTTTCCTTTTGGATTTATTCTCTTCTTCCTATTGAGTCATTAGAATTATTAACATATTCTGATAACTAATTCTGTGTTGCAAATGTCTTCTCCCAGTGTGAGTGTCTTTTCCTTTTGATTTAAAAACATTTCTATCATGTCTATGAAATCATATCCACTCCCTCCCTGCAAAAGCATAAAGATATTCTATATTCTCTTTTTAAAAATCTTAAGATTTTCTAATGACAGTTAAATCCTTTATCTGTCTGTAACTGACTTTTGCAGAAATAGGTCTCTGTTTTTCTCCCAAAGATGTTCAAATTTCCCAGCCTAAGTAACTGAAAATTCTATACTTTCTTTCTTGCACTATGATGCCATGTATCAGGTTGTGTAGTTCTGTAATGCATAGCAGAGTCAAAGCAGCAATCAGAGCAGTATGATTCATGCAGACCTATGCTGTTGGCTAGTTGATTATGGTTTTACTAGAAGTGAAATTGTAGGAAGTCTACTCAATTCTTACTTGATCTATATAAGCAGAGAAGTTCTAGATCAAGTGAACAGAAGTCTAACCTGAATCATAAAAACAGAGGTTCAGTGAAACTCTTTTTGTGTTGTTCTGGTATAAGTGCAGCATACCCCAGGAAGCCAGATGTCTATTCCATCAGAGCCTCACATTTCAGGGACAGAGAACAGATTTCCCAAGAGGGTCACTAAGGAAGAAATTGAAAGGTCCATTCTACTTCTCCTTCTTACTTCCAAGACATATTCTACCTGTTTGGGAACACAGAGCCATTTAATGGCTTTAGTTTCAAGTATATAATTCAGTTTGAAGGGCAATACCCCACACTCAGAATCTATCATGCTCTTTGAAAAGTTTATTTCAGAAAATCCACGTTCAGACATGGAGTAAAGGGGGACTAGACTAGTCCCTGCTACTCTAAACAATTAGAAAAATGGGAAAAATGTATAAGCAAACAGTTTTACCCAGTGAACAATAAACAGAATGGGGCTGTGGTCCCTGAGAGGAAATCTTATGATCCTTTCAGATTTCTGCCCGGAAGAAGTTTTGTACTGTAGCATAAGAAGAGTATACTCGTGCAAAGCAGAATCGTCTTACTAAACTGGGGAGATTGAGATAAAAGATCACAGGAGCTAAGTGGAGAGGAGGTTGCTCTATAGATAAAGAGATCCTGAAATCTTATTAGAACCTCTAGTATCGGTTGCTGAATACTAAGCTGTACCTTTATTAGGATGAAATATCACAAGATTAAGCAAAGTATGACCATGAGTCGGTGAACAGCCCAATTCTCTGAGCTCATACAGTGTGGAGTTCCAACCAGCCAGGGGAGAGTCCTCATCACATTCACAAGGATACGTACAGTAAACTTTAGAGTCTTGGACATCCACTCAGTCACCCTGAGATGAAGGGGTTTTAGCAGGGCTGTCACTGACTGAGTCTTTCTCTTATCTCTCTGTTAAACTGTCAGAATCTATTGGTTTTAGACACAGCTGTTAGTTTTTACTAATTGCCTGCTGATTGCTCTGATGTTTTTGACAGTGACCTGGGGATAAGTTGCCCCAAAATCTGATCTATTAAATTCAGACCACTTTGCATGGATGAACTACAAGACCAGGCTTTGAGGTTTGTTCGGATTCCAGGAGTACTCTTCTTAGCTGCCTCTGTCCCTGATTTTCTCTGCTAAACTACTAGCCTCTTCTAGAGAGCTTCTAGCCTCTCTCCACTTAAATGCTTACCACCAAAATCACCATTATTTTTAAAAGCACCCTTAGGGTCATATTTTCCCACATTCTGTTTTACATTAACATCAGTTTCCTGGGGAGAGCTTCAGAACTCTATTTTGATATGGCCGGCCTTTCCCCTAGGCAAAATCTGAGTTTTTCCTCCAGAGCTTGGATAGAAGCAATGGCCCACTTCTCTGGGAGCATCAGTCTGGCTTTATAAGCAGGAAACTGGGTAGGAATGCTATCTTACCGTCTTTTCAGCTTGCTGAAAAGATGTGGGGAAAGGACAGCTAGGTATCTAATATTCTTGGTGTGACATGACTGGGTTAGAACCTCTGCCTTCTGAGTAGGGACTTGGATGTGCAAGGGCGTCCTCGTCCTTTAAGCTGCTCTTGCTCGGAATTTAGACTCAACAACACATTGCTGGAAGGATATGGGAAAAGCGGGTTATATTTTCTAATTCTTGAGTGGAAGCTTGGGGTACGGGGGGGTGTGGGGAGAGGAAGCCCCATTTCTTGACCACACCCATCCTGGGTTTATATAATGCTAAACTGATTCAAGGGGGGATGTGGGGATGAAGTGGCTCATGGCTTAAGTGCCATGGACTCTCACTGTTCTTATTCTTACCGAGGCTTAGTAGATTTCCTTGAATGAATGTTTTTTCTTTCATTTGCTTGGTGCCTAAGGAGCTTCCTCACACTGCCATTCCAAAGGTCATACTCCTCTTAGATATTGTTAAATTTTTTCACTACATTAGAATAATTATTTTTTCTCTGCCATTTAAAAATATATTAAAAATGGAATCTAGAAAACTTCATATTGTTAATAGTACTTCCTATAAAAATGATGGAGACTGAAAAATATGTCACACTGTTAAATAAAATTATTGTTATTAGAAATATGGAAAAATCATATTTTCCCTGAAACAGCATGATGTGTGTTTTTATATAAACAGCAATAGAAATAAACATTTTGATTTGTATTCTTTGAAACAGATCTTTTGTTGAACACCAGGCACCAGGAGCTTTCTTTTTTTAATGTTTCCTCTGCCAACACAAGAAGCAGTTTTATGGTATACATGATTTATAAGATTATTAAGACTATGATTTTCATAATATTTAGAATGGGTAATTTGTATATGCTGCTTTTGAAAGAATCAACTGACAGTTTACTGTAAGAAAACAAGACATTCTTTTCCTGATAGCCCTTTAGAAATGCAAAACTTCTTGCTGTTAACAGTTTAATGTACAATTATTTCTAGTTATTTAATACCTGAATATCAGATTTCCTCACCCTGCAATGTTGCCTTTTATAGAGATACCAAATCTAATGTGCACATTTTCATTCTCTTTTACAGAGCCTGCTTGTGGGCTCATTAAGAGTATAAAAAATCTGCAGAAAGTTATCCATAAAGTCCCTGGATAAAAGCTAGACAAATAATAGCTGATACACCTTTTGAAGAAGTCTATTCAGTTTGAAGACATATAAAACTTAAATGCTGTAAGGAAGGTTTCCTTGTAAATAGAACAAATAGAAGCTACTTTGGAAGCCTGTTTAGTTAGGCCTTGGAATCTTTGCTTTAATAATTTTGAAGAGCAAAGAAAAAGTCATTTGATTTAATATGCATTAACATACATTAGTAGTTACTCAGACGTTTTGGCCATTTGTAGTTAATAATAAAAATAAACCTTATTATATCATACCCAGATTTTATATATTGGCTATAATGTGAATTAATGTTTAATTTGGCTCACCTGAAATAAACCTAAACAGGCCACAAGTTCAGTTTAGACTTAATCCTTTTAATTATTTACGTATTCATTCCACAAGTATGTGTATGAGTATCATGTATTACTTATGTATTATGAGTATCATGTGCATCATGTTTTAAGTAATATTTTTAACTCCTTGTTTTAAAAAAAAATAAGCCTTTAGTATTTAAACTAATTCAACTTTTGAATGTACTTCACATGGCTATGTTTAAAATTTGGCCAGAACCTTCCAAATCCATATCGGCTGAATATAATAAATAATAGGGAGATTAATTATCTTAGTTAAGAATATTTGATACAGCTACTTAAATTGACAGAACTGGTCTTAATACTAAATTCCTAGGAAAGGACCTTAGATTTACCCAGGTTTTTTAAGGGCTCTCGTGGAATCTGATGTGCCACCCAGATGCCCTCTTAGAAACGCAGGACTTTTCTCCCTGGCTGTGGAGAGGGTTGCAAAGGATGGCCTTTAGCTTCAGCTCTTTTTCGGGATGGTCTGGGCTGAAGAACACTGCCTTGCCCCGAGTTGTGCCTCCTTTCAGGGCAGTCCACATCCAATGACTGATCAATGAGGGGATATTAAAGCCTGGCCCTCTTAGCTCCACCTCAGAACCACTCTGAGGCCATGCCGACCTCCAGGCTGAGTCCTCTGTTAGGAATGCATCATGGTTCAGTGTCACCCTCTGTCCAGCCATTTCTTCCTCCCTTCCCTACGTGCTAACCTCCATTGCAGAGTACACTTCCTGGGAACCTAACCTGAGACCAGGTGCCAAATTCCATTCCAATCAATTGGGGCAGAGTTTGTGGCTACATTTTACATAAGGAGAGTGAGAAGTGAGACAAAGGGAAATAACTCTGGGAGACAAAGGGAAACAAACAAAGGGATGGCTGTGAACTAAGACACTTTGAAAGGTGTTTCCTCCTGGAAGTGCCTTTCAGAATGTTGGATATCACAAATGAGTATAATTTCATAAAATATTTGAGGTTAACTTTTTTTAAAAGAAAGAATTTCTAAAAAGATATCATAATCTTCTACTATTGCCACTTTTCAGAAAATAAAGAAAATTTGAACGTCAGAAATGTTAGGAGTATATTACCTAAGATGATGTTAAAAATTAACTTCAACAAATCACTATGTTGCATTTGTTAAAGCTTTAATCCTTAAAAAAAAATTAAGTATAGGGCAGGAAACACCTTATTATGGAATTATACCACTTTGGAATATACTCCTGCCCAATATTTAATAATTGCTTCTATTTCTTCTTTGTTTTTGGCATTGTCATGGAAATTATTACATTAAAATTTTAAAAGATTATAACTGATCATACTTCCATACCCAAACAGTTGAAATCAGAAAGTAGTAGAGTTGTTAGGATATTGTGGAAACTGCTGTTGTCTCTATAATCTTATGTATAGTTACATTATAAAAAGACCAAACAAAGGGCTTAGTTTGTCACTGCTTTTGCCTCAGTTGTCACCAAAAATATTATAAGGGCAATAATCCCAGGCTTTATCAAACTAGTGAAAACATCACATCATATTTGCCAACTCATTTTATTTTTGTTTATATTGTTTTCATAGAATGTAAGGGGAATTTTTTTGTCAGTAAAAAGATTTTGCTAATTAGGAAACAAATGATAAAAGTGTGGATTTTCATTTATATGTGTTTTATTTTTAGCTTCTTCGACAGCAGCTATACCAGCAAGATATTAAATTTTTTATTACTCCATGTGTGTTCACAGGCTGCCACTCACTGCCATTTCTAACTTCTTCAAAGAGTTTACCTTGCTTAAACATTTCAAATCTGACTTACTGAATACTCTAGGAGAAATATGTATGTTCTAATGATTTGCAACTCAAAGCAGCTTTTTATGTTCCAAGTGAGGCTGAAAGAGCAATGATTTTGGCCTAGCCACATTTTGAGGGAAACTTGACATATGCCACAAGGTAACTTGGAACATAAAAGATATCAAATCAGCTTTTTTATTTTACACCACTGAGAACATATCACAAGTCAAAAATAATTCTGACTGGACTTATTTGATACGTCATTTTTGGCTCAGTAAGAATGGAAATGTATACATTTTTTGAAATATTACTCTTTTGTAATATGTAAAATCCTAAGTTGATAGGCTTGCTGTCAAATGTTTTTAAAGCAAAAACACAAAAATATGCATAGTGATGAATTGTCAGGGATTGCATAATCAAAGATATTTCTGCTTTGAAAAAGCCAGCATTATAATAGATTTAGAAAGCTAGTTAGACACTTATAATTTTTGAGAAAATATTATGTTATGTACCCTCAGAAAGCCAGGATGACAAATTTAAAACTATTATTTACCCTTAGAAGATTATATACATCTAAGTAAGAACAGGTTTTCTTAAAGAAGGTATCCAGTTCCTCACCTTGAGTACTGAAATGCTGATTTCTAAAAAGAAATAGGAGGGTGAGTCATCACAGAAGCCACACACTTTACAGTGATACTTAGTCCAAGGTGTGGCCTATGAGACTTTCAAAATTTGAAAAGCAATTGTTTTATCCAACTCATCTGATTCTCTCAGTGTGATCTATATTTTTTAGTCATTTGCCATTTATGTTGCTGAATAATGAACAGTTTTTCTGGTTATCCTTGATGCTTTCATTATTCTGTTTCCCGAGGTTGAATCCATCATGATGTCTTATCAGTTTACCCCTAGACTTTTTCATTTATGTAAACTCCTCTCCATTTCAACTGCTAATATATGTTCAGAACTTCTTTAAGCATTTTTTTTATCACACACCACCATCCCTAATTATTTTTATATTAAAATAGATATTGACACAGTTGTAAACTGGAGAAATAATAGCCCTCACAAAAGACAGTTATATATTTAATGAGCTCATTAACTAATAAAACCAGCACTGGTTAAACATATTATAATTAGAAGCCACCATGCAAGCAAATGTTGAGCTTTTTTAGATGAATAGAACACAGTTCCTATTTTTTAAGGCAACACACTGACAATTTAAGTAGTCTAAGATTGATATGAATATTTTGCTAACTTACTCCTCATTGCTCAGTTTATTCTACTAATAATTCGATAAACATTTATTGAACATCTGTGTTCTGGGAATATAACAATAAGGCAGGTAATACCATTACTTTCCTAGGATTACACCTAACAGGAAAGTAGGTATGTGGTTCAGGAGAATAAATAAGTAAATGCCAAATAAAAATCACACTTCAGTGCTTTGCAGAACAAGGACTCAAGATCCTCCCTAATGACAGTAAGACGACCACGCTCCTGTCCTGTACGGTGAAATAATCTCAAAAAGTTTGCTGATTTGCAGACTTCTCAGGTGTATGGAGATCCCTCAATTGTTCCCGCTTTACCCAACAGGAAAGCTGCTTGCAGGGCCCAGGCTTTCCCTAGGAGCACCTTTGATTACTGCCTCAATTGCACTGGATCTAGTTGTTGCCGTCATGCTCATATATTACTCTGTTCCATTGGATGAGGACTTAATAAACCTAATTCTCTACATATTAATTAAATTAGTTGTGTAGTAAGTTACAATAATTTGAAGGCTTCCTAGAAGTATGCTACTATATCTTTGGGAAAAAACATCTATCCACCACCACAGCAAACTTCTTTGCTTATTTGTTTACCACGGGAACCTGAGGACCACAGAAAGTAACAATCCAGGCACAATTTAGCAATGCAGTGGTCTTTTTAAAAAAAAAAAAAGATCTCTATTGGAGTATAATTGCTTCAAAATACTGTGTTAGTTTCTGTTGTACAACAAAGTGAATCCGTCATATGCATATATATCCCCATATCCCCTCCCTCTTGAGCCTCCCTCCCACCCTCCCTATCCCACGTCTTTAGGTCATCGCAAAGCAGCGAGCTGATCTCCCTGTGCTATGCTGCTGCTTCCCACTAGCTAACTTAGTTTAGTTTAGTTTAGTTTATATCAGTTTAGTTTAAACAACATAAGTTTATCTTCTCACAATTCTCGGGTCCAAGTTTCAGGCCTTTCATTCTTTTTTTTTAATTCACATACATTTTATTGATTGGAAATAACATTAACATTAATTATTTTCACAGTAATCCTGTTTTTAATAATCTTTATACACTTAAAGATTGTATATGTGCTAGAAAGATGATCAGTCACTTTGTCTTGGCTATTTCTTGGTCAGCTAAGTGAAGTTCATCTCAGCGGACATATTTTTACATTATCTGCCATTATTGTTCACATAAATTTTCATTTTTTTACAGTTATATACCAATTAAAAAAAGACTCAGTGGTGAAGGGCAAAAGTAGAATGGAATGAGTCAGGTAAATACTAGCACTCATAATAATGTTAGAACTATAAATAGTGGACAGGATACTAGAACAAAGACAGAATGTGTATTTGTATAACTGTTTTACAGGCGGTAGTGTTTATATGTTGATGCTACTCTCACTTTGCCCCAGCTTCCCCCTCCCCTACCCCCGTGTCCTCAAGTCCATTCTCTACGTCTACATCTTTATTTCTGCCCTACCACTGGGTTCATCAGTACCACTTTTTTTTTTTCAGATTCCATACATAAGTATAGCATACGATATTTGTTTTTCTCTTTCTGACTTACTTCACTCTGTATGACAGACTCTAGGTCCATCCACTTCCCTACAAATAACTCAGTTTCATTTCTTTTTACGGCTGAGTAATATTCCATTGTATACATGTGCCACATCTTCTTTATCCATTCATCTGTCGATGGACACTTAGGTTGCTTCCATGTCCTGGCTATTGTAAATAGAGCTGCAGTGAACATTTTGGTACATGACTCTTTTTGAATTCTGGTTTTCTCAGGGTATATGCCCAGTAGTGGGATTGCTGGGTCATATGATAGTTCTATTTTTAGTTTTTTGAGGAACCTCCATACTGTTCTCCATTGTGGCTGTATCAGTTTACATTCCCACCAACAGTGCAGGAGGGTTCCCTTTTCTCCACACCCTCTCCAGCATTTATTGTTTGTAGATTTTTTGATGATGGCCATTCTGACTGGCGTGAGATGATACCCCATTGTAGTTTTGATTTGCATTTCTCTGATAACTACTGATGTTGAGCATCTTTTCATGTGCCTCTTGGCTATCTGTATGTCTTCCTTGGTGAAAGGTCTATTTAGGTCTTTTGACAGTTTTTAAACTGGGTTGTTTGTCTTTTTGATACTGAGCTCCATGAGCTGTTTGTATATTTTGGAGATTAATCCATGTCTGTTGTTTCATTTGCAAATATTTCCCCCATTCTGAGAGTTGTCTTTTTGTCTTGTTTACGGTTTCCTTAGCTGTGCAGAAGCTTTGAAGTGTAATTTGGTACCATTTGTTTATTTTTGTTTTCATTTCTGTTACTCTAAGAAGTGGGTCAGAAAAGATCTTGCTGTGGTTTTATGTCAAAGAGTGTTTTTCCTGTGTTTTCCTCTTAAGAGTTTTGCAGTGTCTGGTCTTACATTAAAAATTTTTTTTAAACATCTTTATTGGAGTATAATTGCTTTACAATGGTGTGTTAGTTTCTGCTTTATAACAAAGTGAATCAGCTCTACATATACATATATCCCCATACATTGAATCTGTAGATTGCTTTCGGTAGTAGAGTCATTTTCACAATGTTGATTCTTCCAATCCAAGAACATGGTATATCTCTCCATCTGTTTGTATCATCTTTAGTTTCTTTCATCAGTGTCTTATAGTTTTCTGCATACAGGTCTTTTGTCTCCCTCAGTAGGTTTATTCCTAGGTATTTTATTCTTTTTGTTGCAGTGGTAAATGGGAGTGTTTCCTTAATTTCTCTTTCAGATTTTTCATCATTAGTGTATAAGAATGCAAGAGATTTCTGTGCATTAATTTTGTATCTTGCTACTCTACCAAATTCACTCATTAGCTCTAGTAGTAGTTTTCTGGTAGCATCTTTAGGATTCTCTATGTATAGTATCGTGTCATCTGCAAACAGTGACAGCTTTACTTCTTTTCCGATTTGGATTTCTTTTTCTTCTCTGATTATTGTGGCTAAAACTTGCAAAACTATGTTGAATAATAGTGGTGAGAGTGGGCAACCTTGTCTTGTTCCTGATCTTAGTGGAAATGGTTTCAGTTTTTCACCATTGAGGACGATGTTGGCTGTGGGTTTTTCATATATGGCCTTTATTATGTTGAGGTAGGTTCCCTCTATGCCCATTTTCTGGAGGGTTTTTATCATAAATGGGTGTTGAATTTTGTCAGAAGCTTGTTCTGCATCTATTGAGATGATCATATGGCTTTTGTTCCTTACTTTGTTAATGTGGTGTATCAAATCGATTGATTTGTGTATATTGCAGAATCCTTGTGTCCATGGGGTAAATCCCACTTGATCAAGGTGTATGATCCTTTTAATGTGCTCTTGGATTCTGTTTGCTAATATTATGTTCAGGATTTTTGCATCTATGTTTATCAGTGATAATTGGTCTGTAATTTTCTTTTTTTGTGATATGTTTGTCTGGTTTTGGTATCAGGTTGATGGTGGCTTTGTAGAATGAATTTAGGAGTGTTCCTCCATCTGCAATTTTTTGGAAGAGTTTGAAAAGGATAAGTGTTAGCTCTTCTCTAAATGTTTGATAGAATTCACCTGTGCAGCCACCTGGTCCTGGACTTTTGTTTGTTGGAAGGTTTTTAATTATGGTTTCAATTTCACTACTTGTGATAGGTCTGTTTATATATTGTAATTCTTCCTGGTTAGGTCTTGGAAAATTGTACCTTTCCAAGAATTTGTCCATTTCTTCGTGGTTGTCCATTTTATTGGCATATAGTTGTTTGTAGTAGTCTCTTATAATCCTCTGTATTTCTGCAGTGTCAGTTTTGACTTCTTCTATTTCATTTCTAATTTTATTGATTTGCCTCCTCTCCCTTTTTATCTTTTCTTTTTTTTTTTTTTTTGCGGTACGCGGGCCTCTCACTGTTGTGGCCTCTCCCGTTGCGGAGCACAGGCTCCGGACACGCAGGCTCAGCGGCCATGGCTCACGGGCCCAGCCGCTCCGCGGCATGTGGGATCCTCCCAGACTGGGGCACGAACCCATGTCCCCTGCATCGGCAGGCAGACTCCCAACCACTGCGCCACCAGGGAAGCCCTCCCTTTTTTTCTTGATGAGTCCGGCTAAGGGTTTATCAAGTTTGTTTATCTTCTCAAGGAACCAGCTTTTAGTTTTCTTGATGTTTGCTATTATTTTCTTCATTTCTATTTCATTTATTTCTGCTCTGATCTTTATGATTTCTCTCCTTCTACTGACTTTGGGTTTTCTTTGTTCTTCTTCCTCTAGTTGTTTTAAGTGTAGGATTAGATTGTCTATTTGAGATTTTTCTTGTTTCTTCAGGTGAGGCTGAATTGCTATAAACTTCCCTCTTAGAACTGCTTTTGCTGCGTCCTATAGGTTTTGGGTCATTGTGTTTTTGTTGTCATTTATTTGTATGCATTTTTAAATTTCTTCTTTGATTTCTGCAGTGATCTCTTAGTTATTTAGTAGCCTCCATGTATTTTTTTTTACATTTTTTTCCCTGTAATTGATTTCCAGTCTCATAGCATTGTGATCAGAAAAGATGCTTGATACGATTTCAGTTTTCTTAAATTTACTGAGGCTTGATTTGTGACCCAAGATGTGATCTATCCTGGGGAATGTTCCATGTGCACTTGAGAAGAAAGTGTATTCTGCCATTTTCGGGTGGAATGTTCTGTAGATATCAATTAAATCTGTCTGGTCTGTTGTGTCATTTAAAGCTTGTGTTTCCTTATTTATTTTCTGTTTGGATGATCTGTCCATTGGTATAAGTGGGTTGTTAAAGTCCCATGCTAATGTTACTGTCGATTTCTCCTTTCATGGTTGTTAGCATTTGCCTTATGTATTGAAGTGCTCCTATGTTGGCTGCGTATACATTTATAATTGTTACATCTTCTTGGATTGATCCTTTGATCATTATGTAGGGTCCCTCCTTATCTCTTGTAACAGTCTTTATTTTAAAGTCTGTTTTATCTGTACAGGCAGATAGGAAGCGGCCCTGGTGTATACACCTGAGGTCCAGCCTTGTCTGGAACATCATGTGCAGTCATTTCCTGGAAGTCATTTACCCTAAGAGACGAGGACAAATGGAAAGAAATTCAGAGAAGACAGAGAAGTAAATTAAAACACTAAATATGAATAAGTTGTTAAGGTCCAGTTAGTGCTCATCAGTTGTTGTTAGTCTATAAATAAACATAGAGGAGATGAGAAGAATGGTGCAAAGACCTTGGAATTGAAGAAAAGGTTTTGTTTTTCTCCAACCAAAATGGCTAAGATCAAAAATACTTCCTAACACAAAAAAGTTATTAAATGTTCCTATCATATATTTTTTTCTGTTGGATCTCCTTATGAACTATCTCCTTTATCTGTTGTTTTCTTGGTTTGTTCCCCAAACTTCTGTTAATATTTCTGTGCTCAAGATACATTTTTATCTCAAGTAGCTTGTAAAACTTTTTCATTAGAGCCTTATAAAATTATTTACTTTTAAAGTTTTATAGGGAATGCGTGTTCAACTGGCTAAATTAAAGAGTGGGTAAGTGATATTACAGTGCCACAGTGAGTCGTGAGAGAAGCCATTTGAATAGTGGGCCAAGAATAGTATATTAGAGCTGCCAGACCATTGAATCAAATCCTCAAATTACTGACAGGGAAGATGAATTCTAGAAGGGTTAAGTGCCTTATTGCAATTAGTTATTGACACAGTTGGCTAGAACACAAATCAGGTCATATGATTTGCTGTTTTGCCCTGTGTCTGCACAACCCAGGATTGCTAAATTACTTATTCAAAACGTGGTCTCACTGCTCTGCGGTCAGTACAGTTTGACATCAGCACTCTGTTTAGTAATGTTATTTCCTCTTGAATAAAAGTTCTATTGCTTTTGGTAATGCAAAATTTGGAAAACAAAGAAAATCAGATTTTTGTGTCTTAAAAATAATGTAGTGCCTCTTAATGAGGGCTGTGCTCTCTGCTCTTGAGCTTATTATATCAATATAAAAAATCGAGGGTGCTTTTATGTTCATCAAAATTGGGTTTAAAAAGTGAAAAATTACTGCTCTAAATAATGCAGTGAAAGGAATTTTGAAGAGCTAGAAAGTTGCTCAGAAAGGATCAAAGTGGATTTAGAGCCTCCAGACGAATGCTTTTTCCCTGTATTGGGGAATTCAGCTAGAACGGACAGGAAAAGGAACATGGTGAATAAAATATACTGATTTACCTACTTTTTCCTTCTGAGGCTGCACTAAAGTGGCAGAAAATGAGACTCCATTTATACATCAATCCACATATGTGAGGGTGTGGGAGAGAATATGACAGTAGCCTTAAGGTGGAAAGTAGGACAAGTATTAACTGACCTGTCCGGAGAAATCGGGAACCCACTCTGGGATGCAGGGGAAGACCTGAAGCGAGCAAGTTAATGTTGCAAAGATCTCTCCAGAAGACTTGGGGAGTGAGAGAAGTTGGTACTTCCAAAAGTGCAAAGAGCAAGGTCCAGGATCTTACAGTTTATTTATATTTTAAGAAAAGTATATGTTTTTAAAAGTTTAAAAGGGTGGAACTTTAAAACTCTGGAAGGATACACAAAGAGCTAGTAAAAGTGGCTGGTTCCAGGCTGGAAACGGATCGTTTGGGGGATGGTGTGTGAGTGGTGAGAGCATTCCCTTTACTCTATTAACTAATGATATTTAAAATAAAGAGGGGGATTTGGAGAAGGATGATCAAGAGATGGATGTCCTTTGAGATCCAGTGTGTTGAGAGACTGAGAAGAGAAAGAGCAGAATCAAGAGAAAGAGGAGAGGAAGTGGAAGGAAAGAACAGGAAAGACGAAGGAGGAGGACAGGGAGAAATGCTAGAAGCAGCAGATGAGTAACCCAGGAGGATGAGGTAAAACAAAACAGAAATACATGATTCGGCACCTGAGACCAGGTTTTGAAAGAAGAATTCTGAAGTCCAAGAAAGGATGAAAGTAAATGGAGCAAGACATTAAATAAACTTCAAGATAATAAAAGCAAAGAAGGGGGATTTTTTTCCTTCGTGTTACTGACAAAAAACCCTCCCACTTTACTAAAGAATAAAAAGGAAAACTGACTGTTCTCTTGGCATCTGAGACAGAATGGAATCACCTCTTCTATTGACTTGTGGGTCCAATAACCTTCCTACGTTTCTTGTTATAACGATTCTCATCGTATATTGATAACTGTAGTTTTATTGCCAATGACTGAATACTTCTTTTAGTAAACATAGCCATTTTCATTTGAAAAAAACAATAGCCAGAATTCAATTACATTCAGTTCTTTTGTAATTCTGAGGCCCACAATCATGCCTTTGTGTTGACTTCTATTGATTTAAGTACACTTTTACTTCTTACTTTCCCAGAAGACCTTATAAGCAGTCTGCAAATATCTCAATACCAGAGTGGCCACTTTTTCTGCCAAATGTGATAATTTTGTCTGCATTACTAAAAAGTGTCAAACTATAAGCTAGTGTCCACTAAGCAGTGATACTTACGTTTTATTTCCGGTGCACTATATGAAAGTATATTCAGGTGAGACAAATAACATTTGCTTGTGTAACACTTGCTCTTCCTTTTTTCTGTGGATGGTTAAATTTACATGGATGCCTGTGTGAATTTATCCTTATTTAGTGTTTCGCGCCAACCTGTCAACAAGCGTGTAACCAAGTGAAAAGACTGTTACTCACAATGAAGGGGCTAGGTATATGCTTCTCAGAAGAGCCCTTGTTGACTTCTGCAGTGATATTGAGCACAGCAGACAAGTCATTCCTACAATTAGGTGGCAAAGTAATAAGAGATGATGTCACATGGTGGCTCGAAGTGTGGGTTCTAGAACCTGGCTGTAGGTTTCCATCCCAGCCTTATGTCTGTCTTTGTGGCCTTGAGCAAGTTTTCAACCTTGTTATTCCTAAGTATCCTCTCTGTAAGATGAAAATAAGAAAGTTGTTGAGAGGATTAAATGTCATAATGTATATAAAGCACTTAGAACAGGGCCTGGAAAAGAGTAAGCACCCTATTAGCATTTGCTATCATCATGATCAATAGTAGCAGTAATAGTTAAAATTTACTGTTGTTACTATTCCTAAACAACTATAAGTAAAACAGCAGAGGTACTCAGCTAAAATGCACATAAGTAGTTTACCATGGTCATCTTGGTTTTGATAACACAGGAAGAATTTATGACTGACACTTGTTTAAAAACAATTGCCATTTCACTTTGTTTGTTGATTTTATACATGTGTTGCTCATTAGTTAATATATGTTCAGTGTATTGATTTGTTTTACTCATTCCCACATGTTTTAATCAAGTTAGACCACCTCCACCCAATGGTAGGAAGATGCTACATGCAACCGAGCCTCCTAATGTCTCAGGGTTTCAGGGGAGACCTTCTGGTGGTGAGTTTGCTCAGCGGGTGTTTTCCTGAGTTGACTTGCACAGTGATACTAAATTGTTATTTGAGCTTCTATAAGCATTATGATATAGACACAAAACAAGGTATCAGACATACTCAGTTACTGTAGGGGAGACGGAAAATATGTTGGTAGATAAGACACCTCGAGGAATTATATAAAAATACGAGGTGGTGTTGCAATAAATGGGGAAATGTAAATATGGATACAAGTGCCCTGGGAAGGTTTATTGAAGGAATCAGGGGTGTGAATTGATTTCTGGAGAAAGAAGTAGCCAGGGGAGATAGGACCAGGTGCGGAGAGTGGGTTTGAAGCAGTGAGGCAAAGCACAATGAATGTAGCATTTTATGAGACTAATGAGTAAATTAGCTTTGTGATGAAAACCCTAGAAGAATGCTACTGGACTCAAAACAATAGGAGAGAGAAAAATAGTTCTGTGATCGAAGTAAATCTGTTAAAACCAGTCTTCTGCTCTTCGGTAAATTATTTCCCATCTTCATTTCCTTTCTCACCCTAGTCAGAGTGGACTTCCAGAAATTTGAATCAAGCAACAGCAGAAATACTCTTGCTACCATTCTTGACCCTATTTCCACACTCTGTCAGTCCTCCCAAACAGAGGATGAAGATCAGGGATGTTGCCAACTTTTATGTTTTATCTCCAGTGTACAGAAGTGTCCTGGTGCATAGTAGGACCCCAAATAAATTTCAAGTGAAATTATTGAATGGAGACCAAAATTTAAGGAAAAAAGCATGGATGTGGCCTCAAGCTAGTGGGAGACTCCACATTATAACTCAGGATTGTGATGGAAATAGATGCTCTTTTACCTCAGTAACATATTGTTGGAGGAGGTCATCCCGAGTGTGGTGGCCAGTTGATCCACGAGTTGGACTCAGGCAATGGGAGGCTGCTCACCTACTCCCACCCTTAGAATGTGTGCTCCGCCCACTGTTCCCACAGTGGGAGCTGTTTTCAAGGATGCAGCCTTGAGAGAATAAGGTGGTGTTGAGACCATCTGGACTATGTACATGACGGAACCCATTCAAGTACAAACTTTAAGATTCTGATGGGGGGCGGTGTGGAGATCTCCTTGTCTTGCAACCTCAAGGCAAGCCTCATGGGTAAACTTCGTTGCTTATTATTCATACCACCTACTGATCTGGGGTGGTTTGCCTCTTTCTTGGGTCTCTCTTTGCCCTCCATGTATGGGGACCAGTTAGCAAACCAGTGCATTTTAGTTATGCAAATGGGAAAAAAACAGTGAAACAACTGAAGAGACCATATGTTTATTTCCCCATTGGGAGATGTGCCTACTGTTTATAGATAATTTGAGGATGGAGGGATTACACTGACACCTATAAAAGCTTCAGCAGTGTCTTATATCCATCCTATCCCAATTCCCCACCCTCTTCTATCTAGCTACAAATAATTTTGTTGGGTAATAGTATAGTTGCTTTATGCTGTAAACAAGATACATTAAAGGACAAAAAAAAAATGGGGCTTTCTGATTTCTCAGAACGGAGTAGCTACAGGAAGAGTTAGGGTGATTCATGCTCCACAAGCGTCCGTGCCCATCACCAGACGTTGCTAATATACCCTGTACCAGGCAGTTGAAAAGACACACTGTGTAGGTAAAGGGCAAAGTCTCTATCCTTTGCTTAAACTGGTTTATGTATTCTCATTAAAAATACAACAGTCTAGGGGCTTCCCTGGTGGCGCAGTGGTTGAGAGTCGGCCTGCCGATGCAGGGGACGTGGGTTCATGCCCCGGTTCGGGAAGATCCCACATGCCGCGGAGCGGCTAGGCCCGTGAGCCATGGCCACTGAGCCTGCACGTCCGGAGCCTGTGCTCCGCAACGGGAGAGGCCACAACAGTGAGAGGCCCGCGTACCGCAAAAAAAACACAAAAAAACAAACAAACAAAAACAAGAGTCTACATACAGCAATTCAGTTATGTACAACTAAAAGCCATTTAACCTTACTCCATTTTAGTTTTTGTTATTCCTTAATTTGCCCTATTGTAAAATATCTGCCAGGATAAACACTTGACACATTTTTTTCCATATGTTTTAATCAATAGTCATTTTTTTAATATAAGAATGCTTCCAGCCAATTTGGTATAGAGCTGTAAGTTTGCTTGTGCACATTTATTCATTGGGATCAACAAAATAGGTCAGCTCCGTGGCTTGTCTGTGTAAACTTATGACAAGTGCCATTGAAATAGAGATATTCATAACTCTAGATAATGGGATATTTGCTTCAGAAAAAATATCCATAATAATTCCATAAATGAATCTTTTATAAAAAATGCAGAGTTCATAGTATATAAAAAGATCCATTTGCCAAAAAGATCATCTCTTGTCTTTCTTCCTGAGAAGTTTTGGTTAGGTTTGTCAGGTTAAGAAGAGAGAAGTCAAATCCCTACCCTGAAGACATAAGCCGAAAGCAGGCAGTTTATCAGGAAAAGGCATAAACACAGAGATGAGGGATTTAATTGAAAGCACAGGGAGTAAATAATAAGACAACTTAAAAACCTGGAAGACAGGCCAGAGAAGGCTGAGAATAATGAAAGCAGTTAAAATTTGTCCATTTTAGCTTCTATGTTCAAAACTCCTGCCTTCTCACTGAAATTAGGGTGTCAAGTAAAAATTATATTGCGGTAGCTTGATTGACTCTTCATAGATTTATTTTCCTCCTTACGGCGTCTTCCTTCCCATGAGAGGAGTATTTCACCACCACATTGATGTCTTGTTTTTTGCCAGCAGTTTCCTTACCGACCCTCTTTTCTTTCTTCCATGAGATCTGCACTGTCCCAGATCGGGGTGCTCCTTCAACCTGAGCCCAGAATAACAGTGACTGGGAGCAGAGCCCCAGCCGACTTGCACGGCCACATACTGTGAGTGACCAACGCGTGCATGTTACTGTAAGCCACTGAAGTGTCAGTGCCTGTTGTAATCACATTATTAGACTACACTAAGTAGGGTCATAAGGCAGAAAATAGTGCTTAACTAACTTCAGCAATGGATCTTTAAAACACAATTCAGAAGTCTAATAATAGTGTATTTCTATCTGATACTTATCTTTAGCTCTACAGCTAAGATCATACATTGTATATTTGCATACAAGCAAGTGCCTATTACATCCTTTAGAGTGAGTACTCTGAGTAAGTCCGCAGTTCCCTAATGTTCGATTTTTTAACTGAAGCATAATAATTGAGATTTTGATCTTTTATGCTAAAGTCTTTAGTTTTTTTCATTTTGATAAAGTCATAGAATTTCAAATGAATCTTCAGTATTATAAGTTGAATTTTTATTATATGTGTTGATTAAATCCAATATACTTTGGATTATTAAATTGGCCTTCTTTAGATTACTTTACATATAAATTCCTAGGGAAAATGTATATATGTACGTTATATGTGTATAATATTCTGTTGAGATGTGTAGCTCTTAGCACACTATCCATTCTGAAGAGATGCTAAATAATAAAATGATAAGCAATGTCATGTAAAAACTTACTTATGTAAGTCATATTTCATTCTATCCTATGATAATGTTTTTTATAGTGTTTTTATCTCTACATGTTACTTTAATGCTTTATTTCTTGGAAAATTATAGCCATAATATCTTAATAATGCTATGCGTTTGGGTAATATGCAAAAGAAAGTTTGTTAGTGATACACGTGCCTCTTTTACCTCTTGAGTATTAAAAATATAACTTGTTATTAAGGCCAAATATATTTCTTCTATGGCTGAATAAGCATGAGTCTTCCTTCAGAATCCATGAAGTGTGGGGATGGGAGAAAGTGCTTACTGACAGCGCTCCCAAGAGTTTAGAAGTAATAGTCTGTTTGATAGAAAAATATGTGAATCTGACTCAGCTTTAGGGAAAGCTTTGTAAACAACTAATATTACCAAAGGAAAGCCTGTACTGTCAAAAGTGACCTCATTATATAGATCTTTATGTCTGGAAAAATAATACCATTCATATCACAAGTGAATTTCACCAAAGACATTGTTATTAGGGTCCTCTAGGTACTGGTAGCATGTTAATCTTTCATGTGGTAATGAAACTAGCCACATATCTGTGAATAAAAATGCAAAGGTCCTTTATGACCTTTTATTATTGACATGAGATACTACAAGTGCATCCAGCCCAGATTCCCTTTTAAGTGGGTCATGTGTTTTAGAAAGACATGTCAAAATTATGAACAACTGTAATTTCAGTCCTGGAAGGACCATCCATAATATCATTTCCCTTAGCCTAGGTAGCAAACGCAGTGTTTAAAAGCAGCACTTATTTACTCAATTGGCTTTGTCTGCTCAGTTTTAAAATCATAAGAGGCTCTTGAGCTTTTCCACCCACTGATTTTCAGTTCAACTGACATTTTAACTGATAATCAAATCCTGCGTCTTTCCTTTGATGGTATTTATATAATGGAAATCAACACAAAACAACTTAAAAACAGCTTAAGAAAAGTAATGGGGCTTAATGATAACTTATGTGGCAAATCCAGCTTTCACCTAGAGGGTAAGCCTATCTGGGAGAGATGTTTTATTGCAATTAAACAAAAAAACTATCTTCTCTTTTGCCCTTTGAGGAGAATGTGGAGAGGAAAATAATCTCCCCCAGTCTCCCCAACACACAGCCACATTACACTGAGAGAGGGAAGAGCCCTAGCTTTTCACACTAAAACTCATTCTCATAAAAGTCTCTGAGTTGTAAATTCTCCATTAACCTATTTCCTTGAAAAATTTCACCTCCCCTACTTACTGAATCCAAGTCTTCCTCCCATCCCCCACCCCCAGTGCGGTCAGTTCCCCATCAGTTCCCTCGGATAGTTTCCCGCTCCTGCTCCCCTCCTTGTCATCACTATTGCCTAGATTTTGGAAAAGAGAGCTAACATTCTCTTTCTTCTTCACTACACTTTCTTTTACATAACGTTGCCTAATTATCGTCTCTCCCCTGCTTGCAGTTAAGGATTTTCGTACCCTTGTATTATACTTTTTGTAATCTTTCAACTGCTAAGATATTCTTTATCATAACCCGGAAGAGGGGCCACCACTCTCTCTTCCTTCCATTCCCATAGATCACGCTTTCCTGTTGAACCTGGCCTGGCCTGAGATTCATTCTCAACACAGTGAGTGTCCAGGCAGCCACTGTTAACTGATATAAATTCACTCACAAGAACTTTCAGTCCTGCTTAAACCTTCTTGATTAACTTCAGCTCAAACTCTGAAGCCTTCTCATGCCATCTCTTGTCATTATCATAGGGGAATTAAATATTAACTTGGTGACTTTTCTGTCACTCCTGCAGATAGGCAGATAGTTTTGTGGGGTTTTTTTAATCTCTTTAGCTACATGGATTTTCATCTGATTCTGTGTTTATCCTCACTGGAATAGCAATAATTTGTATCTGATCATCAGTGAGAATTACTGCCTTAAGATCTGAACCTCTGAAGTACCTCATTGTCCATACCCCATGTCCCTTTACTTTTATGAAACATTTTTCTCCTGTACCCTTTACTTTCAGTATGCATCTCAAAGACTTCCTTTTTCACACTCTAAAAGTACCTTCTTCACCTCCGTCACCATTCCTCCAGTCTGGTTTAAATCCTGATGGAAATCTCAATTTTCTCTCCTACTGACATTGTATCATGGTTACCCATCACTTCCCAACCATGAGTGAACATTTACATATGGCATTGCCAATCCCAGGCTGCTCACCCTTCAAAGAGATTGCATGTACTACATATTTCAGCTGTTCAGCATCTTCTATTATAAATATGTTCTATAATCCTTCCATTTTCTTTATCATCAGTTTTTCTTATGATTCCCTCATAATCCCTTCTAAAATACTGTCTTCACTTGGTTGGGAGGGCTTGAATCTCTGAGGAGATAATGCTTGAACAAAGGCCTGGGTGTTGAAAAGGAGTCAACCAGGCAAAATCTGGGTGGAGAGTATTCTAGGCAAAGCAAATAAAAGACTTAAAGGTTTTGACTCAGAAAATAGTTTTGTATCTTAAACAAATAGAATGTCTGACTGGAGTATACTGAGAGGCGTGGTAAACAGGAGGTGAGATCTGAGAGGTAGGCAAGGGCCATGAAGAGCCCTCTAGTCCATGGTAAGAATTTTGGATTGTATTCCAAGTGAAATACAGGGTGTCTCAACCTTGGTGTTACTGAAATTTGGGGTCAGATCATTCTTTGTTGTTGGGCTGTCCTGTGTTGTAGGATGTTTACTAGCATACTTAGCCTCTACACACTAGATGCCAGTAGCACCTCCCCCTCATTGTGACAACCAAAATTATTTCCAAATATTGCCACTTTTACCCTCGGAGACAGAAATCTCTCCAAGGAAGCCACTGAAGTGTTTCCAGGAGTAGATTTGTTGTGTGTTTAAATGTGTCGATCTGGCTTTTTTGGAGAGAATGGGCTATAAGAAGGTAAGATTGGAAGCAGAGGCAGTTCAGAGGCTGAATCTGCTCTGCAGGTATGAGAAGGTGGTGCAGTGGAGCACAGTGGTTGTCATAAAGGTTGTTTCATTCCCATCATGTTTGAAGGTATTCCTAGAATTTGGCCATATGATTTACTGAAAGGTATATAAAGCATCCAATTACCAATTAAGGTTGTCAGTAAGAAGTGGCGTGGAAACAAGTGGAGCTCAAAGGAGAGTTCAAGACTGAATTTACTAGAACAAAAGAGTTGGAGTCATTAGCATTTGTATTGTATTATAATAGTTGAATTTACAGAGGACCAGTGAATAATAGCCCTTTCCTTCTCTCAAGTTGAGAAGGATTAAAACATAAGGCATAGAATTTCTTTCTCACACCATATATAAAAATTAACACAAAATGGACCAAAGACTTAAATATAAGAGATCAAAATATAAAATATAAAATTCTTAGAAGAAAACTTAAATGTACATCTTCATGACCTTGGATTAAACAGAGGTTTAGGGCACAAAAATCATAAGCAATAAAACAAAATAAAAAATAGATAAATTGAACTTCATCAAAAATGAGATCTTTTACTTCAAAGGTCACTCTCAAGAAAGAGAAAGGGCAACACACAGAATGAGAAAAAATAATGGCAAATTCTGTATCTGATAAGGGTGTAGTATTTAAAATATATAAAAATTATTACAGGGCTTCCCTGGAGGCGCAGTGGTTGAGATCCGCCTGCCGATGCAGGGGACACGGGTTCGTGCCCCGGTCCGGGAAGATCCCACATGCCGCGGAGCGGCTGGGCCCGTGGGCCGCTGGACCTGCGCGTCTGGAGCCTGTGCTCCTCAATGGGAGAGGCCACAACAGTGAGAGGCCCGCGTACCACAAAAAAAAAAAAAAAATTATTACATCTCAACAGTAAAAAAAAAAAAAAAACCCAATTTAAAAATGGGCAAAGGATTTTAATAGCTATTTCTCCAAAGAAGATACACAGATGGCCAATAATCACATGAAAAAAAATGTTCAACATCATCAGTCAGAAGGGAAATACAAATCAAAACCGTGATACCACCTCACACACACAAGGATGGTGCTAATAAAAAAGGTGGATCACAACAAGTTTTGGCGAGGATATGAAAAAATTGGAATGCTCAGATATTGCTGGTGGAGATTTAGAATGGTGCAGTCACTTAAAAAATAGGCAGTTTCTCAAAAAGTTAAACAGAGTTACCATATGACCTAGCAATTCCACTCATAGATGTATACCCAAGATAAATGATGATATGTTCATGGAAAAATAGTATAGAAATATTCATAGCAACATTATTCGTAAAAGCCATAAAGTGGAAAGAGACCAGATATCTTTCAGCTGTTGAATGGATAAATGAAATGAGTATATCCATACAATGGAAATATTATTCAACCATAAAAAAGAATAAAGTACTGATAAGTGCTGTGACATGGATGAACCTTGAAAACATTATGCTCAATGAAAAAAGCCAGACTCAAAAGGCCACATAGTGTATGATTGCATTTTTATGAAATGTCCAGAATAGGCAAATTCATAGAATCAGTAGATTAGTAGTTTCCAGGGATTAGAGGACTAGGCAGAGGGGGAATGTTTGCTAATGGATATGGCATTTATTTTGGGAGGGGGGTAATGAAAATGTTCTAGAATTCTATATTGATGATAGTTGAACAACTTCGTGAATATACCAAAACCCACTGAATTGTACACTTTAAAAGAGTAAATATCATGGTATTTAATGATATCTTAATAAAAGTATGAATATTATCATATTTGAATTCTCTCTACACACACACAGACACACGCATTAACACACGGGTTTGGTGAGCCTGCTGTTTGACTAACCCCCCCTTCTCTTCCCAAAATAGAAAGATGTATAGGAGTGAGTAACGTTCAAAATAGTAATTATATTATAGGGAAAGCTGAGTTGAAGTGTATCAGTTACATACGTGGGCACAACGAACTTCTACTCTTTACCCCTGAGGTAAACAGATTTACCTACATAGTCGTGTGGAGTTGTCATTAGGACACCTCCCTCAAAGATGCATTGTGGCAAAACAGATTTTTGAGCATCCTCTCTTCAGTGGACTGAATAAAAGAGAAACATGGAAGCAGCTGAGCCAAGCCTACAGGGTTTCTTCTTGCAGATGCACCAATTACATGAGAAGCTAGAGAGAGGCAAAATTGTTAACCCTTGCTCAGTTCTTTCTCATATATTACATGAACTCAAAGAAACCGAGTGCCTTATGAACACGTGAAGAAGAACAGATTTGAGAGGATGATGAGTTAGTTCAGTTTTGGGCATTTTGGATCTTGTGACCATGAAACTTTTCAAGTGAAGGTGTTGGTAGAAGGATGAGTATATGACTGTTACGTTACAGCCCCATATGACTCTGGACTCTTAAAAAATCTGCCTCAAGAAATGATAGGGAAGGCTAAGAATGAGTCTCATAAGAGTTGTCTTTTCCAACCCACCAAGATAGGTTCATAGCAGCCATGAAAGTGGTTTAACGGAAACAGCAGTCCTCTGCTTAAAAGGATGGATAGTTTATGTCAAAAGTCAAAATTCATGGTGGATGTCTGCTCTAAATTTTAATAGCTCTTATTCCATGAAGTTTATTTTTTTCCTAACATTCACAGTTTTCGATATGGAGACCTATAATTTTTTTTGTTTTGATTTTGGCAGTGAGAAGAATCCTACTACGTAAATCTACTGGCTTGGGATTGAGAACAAACATTAAAAGTCATGATGCCTAAATATTTTTCCTAAAAATGTTTATTCAAGCATTTGTAGAACAAAATGACATCATTTTATTGCTTAAAAAGAGGAAAAAATAAAAATCTTTTCCAATGTGGCCTACCATTTCTGGATATTATACTGAATGGACTGTTTTATTATGATAAGCTAAATAATCCAAAAGCTTCCACACACTGAGAAACTTAATGGTTTGTGAAAGGTGTCCTGGGAGCTGATATAAAAATGTAGATATAAAAGCAAATAAACACCAGGCCCTCACGTTCATAAGAAAGTTATCCAATCCATAATTTTATGAATTAATGTGGCAGTTAGAAATCATAAAAGTGAAGATGGGATAATTGTTCCCCTAAACAGAAGCCGTATATAAATATTTTAAACCTCATATAATAAAATCACATTGAAATTTAGAGAAACTGGGGCCTAAAAAGTGCTGCTTGCCTTAAGCAACTTGAGGTTTCCCCTGCTCTTCAACAGACTTCATTTACTATTTATTCAAAATGTTAAGTGACTGCCAAGGCCAAAGGGAGGAGAGTTTAACAAACTATATTTCCAACTTCATTTACAGCTAAAAAACTCATTAAACATTATGTTACCCATTCTATATTTTAATTGCATTAAAATTAAACAATTTTAAGCTATTATATCTTATCTTGCACTACAGATTCAAAGAATTTTAGAAGTAGAAATAACCATATACATCATCTAATATATTGATAATTCCTTCATTTTCTAGGTGAAAATGGTAAGGTCTAGAAATGTTAAAAAAAATAGGTAAAAGTTATATTTTAACTAGAATTGGAGCCAGGACCCTTAATGGCTCCTGAGTCCAGCTTCAGAATTACTTTTATAAAACCACATTGCCTCCAAAATTTTGTGGCAGATGTTTGAACCAATCAACACTCTATTTGAGAAAATGCCTGATGAAACTGTAATTACAATTGCATTAGTCTATAATCATTTTGGGAATAATTAATATTTAAAACATATTTAATCTTCTAAGAACTTAGCATATATCTCTATTTGTTTATATTTTTCTTAATTTAATTCTTGAAGTTTTTAGTGGTTTTTAATTTTTTTAATGTAAACACCAAGATACAAAATTTATTTGTATGTATTTTATAAATTAAAAAAAACTACTGTAAATGTACTTTTAAGAAATTTCTTTTCAGTAAGATGGCTGAAATAAGATATCCCTCATAGCCTCACTTCAACAACAAGAATTTGGCATCCTTCCACAGATGAAAGTGTGTTTATGGGAGCTGTGGGATCCAGGTAGGAGATGGCAAAATCCTGGTGCAGTCCAGGAACAAAGAAAGTCATTTTGAGAAGACAGGTCTGTACACAAAAGGCTGACTTGCTGATTTTGGTCTTGCCTATAGACCCAGGAACAGCTTTGTGTCCCTGGGGACTGGACTATAGCACTCTTTGGCTTTGGATATGTCACCAGCATCGTAGCCAAAAAACCTGGGAGGAGTCTTGCCCACTCATGCATCAGGTAATAGGCATCAGACCAATGGTGCTGGCTTTGGACCCTGAAGTGGCCCATGGACAGCCTCCAACTCCTCTCAGGTATGGTCCAGTAGCCCCTGGAGAACACTGATCTAGACAGTCACCACGGACGAAGGGTTCTTGTGCAAGTCTAGGAGTCCAGTGGAGAAATCCAGCACACCATTGGAGCAAAAAAAAATCCCAAACTGGCAGCATTGGAGAGGGTAAGAGGAATGGTTTAATTTTACCCACATCACCCCTCCACTGAAGTGGCACAAATCAGCAACATTAAGGATATATTCATCTTTTCTTAATCTGTGAGAATATGACATAAATCTTTAAAAATTTACTCTTTCAGTGAATATTTAATGAGCACCTTTGTATATACCAGGTAAAATTCAAAGGATTTGTATATAGTAGTAAACAAAAGACACAAAAGTTCCTGTGGTACTAACATTCCAGCAAAATCACAGACTTAAATTAATAAATTATGTTAAAAAGAAACATGTATGGTGAAATTTAAAAAAGGAAAAGAGAGAATGTTTGGAAGCCTGGATTGAAAGTTGGGCATCGAGAAAGTCACCAATGACCTGGTGACATTATCGTAAAAACCTGAGGTGACTAAGTGTGAATAAGGAAAATTTGGGGAAAGAATATTTCAAATGGGGAACAGCAGATGTAAAAGCTTGGAGGCAGTCTTAGGTCTGCCATGTTCAAGGCTGGTGGACTTGGGATGGAAAGGGGGAGGAAGTGAAGAGTAACGAGATAAGAGAACAACTGCAGACTCCATAAGACCTTGTACGGCACCATGAGAAGTTCAGATTTTACTCTGCATCAGATATAGTACTGTTACAAGGTTCTGAACATATTTTAACTCACATGTTAACATGATCACTGAATACTTTTTGAGAATAGATCATAGGAATGAAAGGGTATAAAACAGAGAGACCAAAGAGGCATTTGCACTAATCCAGGTAAAGGATATGACGACTTGGTGGATGGATGTAGCAGTCAAGTTGGTAGGAACTGATTGGCCCACATGAGGTTTTGAATTTTATCATGATGTGAATTTTGCATCAAATTATTCAGGAAAGTTATATAATTTTCTGTTGTGTATTCTTTATTGAGTAACCACATTTTTCTTCTCAGAACTCAGAGTATATTCCTAAATAATTCTCTGGTTTACATGTGTTGTAAGAAAAGAACAAAGCTACCCTCGCTGATTATCTTTTATATGGATATACTTTGTGTGTGTGTATGTATTTAATTTCTCCCTGGACAGAATTCTTGTAAGCCTTTATTCTTAATAAAGTTTGAATTTTTAAGGATAAAACTAGAAAATACTTTTTATAGAAAGTTGAATCATTTGGTCTGAAAATTCAAGACTTTTGTCAACTCGAAACACATTTTATCCTCCCATATCTGTGGCTTTTATATGTACTTTGGAACTTTTGTATCCTCCTTTCAAAAGATGTTTTCCTCATATCTTTAGTGGTTTTTTTTCAATTTTTGAATTTTATTTTATTTTATTTATTTATTTATTTATTTTTGCGGTATGTGGGCCTCTCACTGTTGTGGCCTCTCCCGTTGCAGAGCACAGGCTCCGGACGCGCAGGCTCAGTGGCCATGGCTCACGGGCCCAGCCGCTCTGTGGCATGTGGGACCTTCCCGGACCAGGGCACGAACCCGTGTCCCCTGCATCGGCAGGCGGACCCTCAACCACTGCGCCACCAGGGAAGCCCATGAATTTTATTTTATTTATTTTTTTATACAGCAGGTTCCTATTAGTTATCCATTTTATACATATTACTGTATATATGTCAATTCCAATCTCACAATTCATCAGACCACCACCACCCCCCTCCAGTTTCCCCACTTGGTGTCCTTAAGTTTATTCTCTACATCTGTGTCTATTTCTGCCCTGCAAACTAGTTCAACTGTACCATTTTTCTAGGTTCCACATATATGCGTTAATGTACGATATTTGTTTTTCTCTTTCTGACTTACTTCACTCTGTATGACAGACTCTGGGTCCATCCACCTCACTACAGATAACTCAATTTCGTTTCTTTTAATGGCTGAGTAATATTCCATTGTATATATGTACCACATCTTCTTTATCCATTCATCCGATAATGGACACTTGGGTTGCTTCCATGTCCTGGCTATTGTAAACAGTGCTGCGATGAACATTGGGGTGCATGTGCCTTTTTGAATTCTGGTTTTCTCAGGGTATATGCCCAGTAGTGGGATTGCTGGGTCATATGGTAGTTCTATTTGTACTTTTTTAAGGAACCTCCATACTGTTCTCTGTAGTGGCTGTACCAATTCACATTGCCACCAGCAGTGCAAGAGTGTTCCCTTTTCTCCACACCCTCTCCAGCATTTATTGTTTCTAGATTTTTTGATGATGGCCATTCTGACCGGTGTGAGATGATATCTCATTGTAGTTTCCATTTGCATTTCTCTAATGATTAATGATGTTGAGCATTCTTTCATGTGTTTGTTGGCAATCTGTATATCTTCTTTGGAGAAATGTCTATTTAGGTCTTCTTCCCATTTTTGGATTGGGTTGTTTGTTTTTTTGTTATTGAGCTCCATGAACTGCTTGTAAATTTTGGAAATTACTCCTTTGTCAGTTGCTTCATTTACAAATATTTTCTCCCATTCTGAGGGTTGTCTTTTGGTCTTGTTTATGGTTTCCTTTGCTGTGCAAAAGGTTTTAAGTTTCATTAGGTCCCATTTTTTATTTTGTTTTTATTTCCATTTCTCTAGGAGGTGGGTCAAAAAAGATCTTGCTGTGATTTATGTCAGTTCTTCCTATGTTTTCCTCTAAGAGTTTTATAGTGTCCGGCCTTACATTTAGGTCTTGAATGCATTTTGAGCTTATTTTTGTGTATGGTGTTAGGGAGTGTTCTAATCTCATACTTTTACATGTACCTGTCCCATTTTCCCAGCACCACTTATTGAAGAGGCTGTCCTTTCTCCACTGTACATTCCTGCCTCCTTTATCAAACATAAGGTGACCATATGTGCGTGGGTTTATCTCTGGGCTTTCTATCCTGTTCCATTGATCTATATTTCTGTTTTTGTGCCAGTACCATACTGTCTTGATTACTGTAGCTTTGTAGTATAGTCTGAAGTCAGGGAGCCTGATTCCTCCAGCTCTATTTTTCGTTCTCAAGATTGCTTTGGCTATTCGGGGTCCTTTGTGTTTCCATACAAATTGTGAAATTTTTTGTTCTAGTTCTGTGAAAAATGCCAGTGGTAGTTTGATAGGGATTGCATTGAATCTGTGGATTGCTTTGGGTAGTATAGTCATTTTCACAATAATGATTCTTCCAATCCAAGAATATGTTATATTTCTCCATCTGTTTGTATCATCTTTAGTTTCTTTCATCAGTGTCTTATAATTTTCTGCATACAGGTCTTTTGTCTCCTTAGGTAGGTTTATTCCTAGGTATTTTATTCTTTTTGTTGCAATAGTAAATGGGAGTGTTTTCTTAATTTCACTTTCAGATTTTTCATCATTAGTGTATAGGAATGCAAGAGATTTCTGTGCATTAATTTTGTATCCTGCAACTTTACCTAATTGATTGATTAGCTCTAGTTGTTTTCTGGTGGTGTCTGTAGGATTCTCTATGTATAGTATCATGTCATCTGTAAACAGTGACAGTTTTACTTCTTCTTTTCCAATTTATATTCCTTTTATTTCTTTTTCTTCTCTGATTGCTGTGGCTAGGACTTCCAAAACTATGTTGAATAAGAGTGGCGAGGGAGGACATCCTTGTCTTGTTCCTTATCTTTGAGGAAATGCTTTCAGTTTTTCACCATTGAGAATGATGTTTGCTGTGGGTTTATCATACATGGCCTTTATTATGTTGAGGTAAGTTCCCTCTATGCCCACTTTCTGGAGACTTTTTATCATAAATGAGTGTTGAATTTTGTCAACTTTTTCTGCATCTATTGAGATAATCATATGGTTTTCATTCTTCAGTTTGTTAATATGGTGTATCACATTGATTTGCATACATTGAAGAATTGCATCCCTGGGATAAATTTCACTTGGTCATGGAGTATGATCCTTT
Organism: Mesoplodon bidens; assembly: GCF_964165515.1. NCBI lineage: Eukaryota > Metazoa > Chordata > Mammalia > Artiodactyla > Ziphiidae > Mesoplodon > Mesoplodon bidens. The sequence goes on from NC_138181.1 coordinate 21,491,426, forward strand.
TCATGTGTTGTTGGGTTCTGTTTGCTAATATTTTGTTGAGGGTTTTTGCATCTGTATTCATCAGTGATATTGGTATGTAATTTTCTTTTTTTGTAGTATCTGTGCCTGGTTTTGGTATCAGGGTGATGGTGGCCTTATAGAATGAGTTTGGGAGTGTTCCTTCCTCTGCAATTTTTTGGAAGAGTTTGAGGAGGATGGGTGTTAGCTCTTCTCTAAATGTTTTATAGAATTCACCTGTGAAGCCACCTGGTCCTGGACTTCTTGCTTTTTGGAAGATTTTTAATCACAGTTTCAATTTCATTACTTGTGATTGGTCTGTTCATATTTTCTATTTCTTCCTGGTTCAGTATTGGAAGGTTATACCTTTCTAAGAATTTGTCCATTTCTTCGTGGTTGTCCATTTTATTGGCATAGAGTTGCTTGTAGTAGTCTCTTAGGATGCTTTGTATTTCTGCGGAGTCTGTTGTAACTTCTCCTTTTTCGTTTCTAATTTTATTGATTTGAGTCCTCTCCCTCTTTTTCCTGATGAGCCTGGCCAATGGTTTATCAATTTTGCTTATCTTCTCAAAGAACCAGCTTTTAGTTTTACTGATCTTTGCTATTGTTTTTTTTGTTTCTATTTCATTATTTCTGCTCCTATCTTTATGATTTCTCTCCTTCTACTCAGTTTGGGTTTTGTTTGTTCTTCTTTCTCTAGTTCCTTTAGGTGTAAGGTTAGATTGTTTATTTGAGATGTTTCTTGTTTCTTGAGGTAGGCTTGTATTGCTATAAACTTCCCTCTTAGAACCGCTTTTGCTGCATACCATAGTTTTTGGATTGTTGTGTTTTCCTTGTCCTTTGTCTCTAGGTATTTTTTGATTTCCTCTTTGATTTCTTTACTGATCTCTTGGTTATTTAGTAACATGTTGTTTAGCCTCCATGTGTTTGTGTTTTTTTCATTTTTTTCCCTGTAATTGATTTCTAGTCTCATAGTGTTGTAGTCAGAAAAGATGCTTGATATGATTTCAGTTTTCTTAAATTTACTGAGGCTTGATTTGTTACCCAAGATGTGATCTATCCTGGAGAATATTCCGTGCTCACTTGAGAAGAAAGTGTAATCTGCTGTTTTTGTATGGAATGTCCTATAAATATCAATTAAATCTATCTGGTCTACTGTACCATTTAAATCTTGTGTTTCCTTATTTTCTGTTTGGATGATCTGTCCATTGGTGTAAGTGAGGTGTTAAAGTCTCCCACTGTTATTGTGTTATAGTTGATTTCCTCTTTTATAGCTGTTAGCAGTTGCCTTATGTATTGAGGTGCCCCTAATTTGGGTGCATATATACTTAAAACTGTTATATCTTCTTCTTGGATTGATCCCTTGATCATTATGTAGTGTCCTTCCTTGTCTCTTTTTTTTTTTTTTTTCTTTTTTGCGGTATGTGGGCCTCTCATTGTTGTGGTCTCTCCCGTTGCGAAGCACAGGCTCCGGACGCGCAGGCTCAGCAGCCATGGCTCACGGGCCCAGCCGCTCCGCGGCATGTGGGATCTTCCCGGACTGGGGCACGAACCCGTGTCCCCTGCATCGGCAGGCGGACTCTCAACCACTGCGCCACCAGGGAAGCCCCTTCCTTGTCTCTTGTATCATTCTTTAAAGTCTATTTTATCTGATATGAGTATAGCTACTCCAGCTTTCTTTTGATTAGCATTTGCATGGAATATCTTTTTCCATCCCCTCACTTTCAGTGTGTATGTGTCCCTAGGTCTGAAGTGGATCTCTTGTAGACAGCATATATATGGGTCTTGTTTTTGTATCCATTCAGCGAGCCTGTGTCTTTTGGTTGGAGCATTTAATCCATTCACGTTTAAGGTAGTTATTGATATGTACGTTCCTGTTACCATTTTCTTAATTGTTTTGGGTTTGTTTTTGTAGGTCCTTTTCTTCTTTTGTGTTTCCCACTTAGAGAAGTTCCTTTAGCATTTGTTGTAGAGCTGATTTGGTGGTGTTGAATTGTCTTAGCTTTTGCTTGTCTGTAAAGCTTTTGATTTCTCCATCGAATCTGAATGAGATCCTTGCTGGGTAGAGTAATCTTGGTTATGGGTTCTTCCCTGTCATCACTTTAAATATGTCATGCCAGTCCCTTCTGGCTTGTAGAGTTTTTGCTGAGAAATCAGCTATTAACCTTATGGGAGTTCCCTTGTATGTTATTTGTTGTTTTTCCCTTGCTGCTTTAAGTAATTTTTCTTTGTCTTTAATTTTTGCCAATCTGATTACTGTGTGTCTCAGCGTGTTTTTCCTTGGGTTTATCCTGTATGGGACTCTCTGCGTTTCCTGGACTTTGGTGGCTATTTCCTTTCCCATGTTAGGGTAGTTTTCAACTATAATCTCTTCACATATTTTCTCGGGTCCTTTCTCTCTCTCTTCTCCTACTAGGACCCATATAATGCGAATGTTGTTGTGTTTAATGTCCCAGATGTCCCTTAGGCTGCCTTCATTTCTTTCCATTCTTTTTTTTTTTATTCTGTTCCGCAGCAGTGAATTCCACCATTCTGTCTTCCAGGTCACTTATCTGTTCTTCTGCCTCAGTTATTCTGCTATTGATTCCTTCTAGTGTGTTTTTCATTTTGGTTATTGTATTGTTCATCTCTGTTTGTTTGTTCTTTAATTCTTCTAGGTCTTTTTTAAACATTTCTTGCATCTTCTCGTTCTTTGTCTCCATTCTTTTTCAGTGGTCCTGGATCATCTTCATTATCATTATTCTGAATTCTTTTTCTGGAAAGTTTGCTATCTCCACTTTATTTAGTTGTTTTTCTGGGTTTTATCTTGTTCTTTCATCTGGTACATAGCCCTCTGCCTTTTCATCTTGTCTATCTATCTGTGAATGTGGTTTTCGTTCCACAGACTGCAGGATTGTAGTTTTTCTTGCTTCTGCTGTCTGTTCTTTGGTGGGTGAGGCTATCTAAGAGGCTTGTGCAAGTTTCCTGATGGGAGGGACTGGTCGTGGGTAGAGCTGGCTGTTGCTCTGGTGGACAGAGCTCAGTAAAACTTTAATCCACTTGTCTGCTGATGGGTAGGGCTGGGTTCCCACCCTGTTCGTTCTTTGGCCTGTAGCGACCCAATGCTGGAGCTTACCCAGCTCTTTGGTGGGGCTAATGGCGGACTTTGGGAGGGCTCACGCCAAGGAGTACTTCCGAGAACTTCTGCCAGTGTCCTTGTCCTCACAGTGAGACACAGCCACCCCCAGCCTCTGCAGGAGACCCTTCAACACTAGCAGGTAGGTATGGTTCAGTCTCTTATGGGGTCACTGCTCCTTCCCCTGAGTCCTGATGTGCACACTACTTCGTGTGTGCCCTCCAGGAGTGGAGTCTGTCTTTTCCCCAGTCCTGTTGAAGTCCTGCAATCAAATCCCGCTAGCCTTCAAAGTCTGATTCTCTAGGAATTCCTCCTCCCGTTGTCTATCCCCCAGGTTGGGAAGCCTGACGTGGGGCTCAGAACCTTCACTCCAGTGGGTGGACTTCTGTGATATAAGTGTTCTGCAGTTTGTGAGTCACCCACCCAGCAGTATGGGATGTGATATTTTTGTGATTGCACCCCTCCTACCGTCTCACCGCGGCTTCTCCTTTGTCTTTGGATGTGGGGTATCTTTTTTGGTGAGTTCCAGTGTCTCCCTGTCGATGATTGTTCAGCAGTTAGTTGTGATTCCGGTGCTCTCGCAAGAGGGAGTGAGTGCACGTCCTTCTACTCTGCCATCTTGAACCAATCTCCCATATCTTCAGTGTTCTGTCTCTTTTTAATGAATTCTGTGGATTTTTTCAAGTTTTTCTTTTAATTCGCCTACTGATTTTTCTTTTGTCATTGTGTTGTTTTCTGCTTCCACTGTGTATTTTCCCCTAATTTTTATTACAAACTATAGGTCTGGGGAACCCCAAAGCTCTCCCAGATGTACTGGCTTAAGTAAACCATTTATGCATCACTTGAATTGTCCATTTTCCAGGGTGTGCAGTTTCATGGACTATGTTTGATTCTGCCTCAGTCTAAGTATTATTATTTAATTCATTTATGTGTGTTTGTGCAGACATTAGGGAATCTAATTCCATTTGGGTAAATTTTTAGTGTTGCTGATTCCTCTTACTTTAGAGATCAAGAGAACCATCCATCTTTCTTCTTGTTTCCCCCTTCTTGAGTTATTTCTTTCTTTCTGTAAGTTTGTGGCAGAACTATATGGTTTCCTTTGAATTTACTAATATGTCTGCTGTACTTCTACTCACTAAATTTGATACATAGATCCTTCCAATAAATTCACCCTATTCCCCGAGGTCAGTATTTCTCACACCACAGAATAAATGCGTGCAGAATAGCAAGGATGTTTTAGTTTGTCTAATTGAACTTTTCTTTAAACACAGCACATTCTGTTTATGACAACTTGTATTAAATTACATTCAACATGGTTGAAAAATGTAAATATAGTGGAAATGGCAGTTTGAACAACCAGCATTGTTAGAATACATAGCTCTTCCCCTTGGTGATGCTTAAGACCGCTGTAGGTTGCATAAAATAGAAAAAGCTGTAAGAATCCTGATGTGACTGATGTAAAATAACATTTAGTTTCCACAGAGAAGCCTTTCTTCAAAAACTGTTAAGGTTAAACATCTTTCAAAAATTCAACGAAGAACATAGCATGAATATAGACTCTTAGTAACACCTCTTAAAGGGAAAAATGAGAAGAATATTTTACACCAGAGCAGTGAGAGGAGAAACTGAGTGTGATTAAAAACTGATGTGAAAACTCTTCTGTTGGTGCCAACATTGATTTCACACTCCTGTGTTAGCTACCAATTCTATTTTAAATTATTGGGCCTCTGCTGTTACAGAAATAGATGGGATGTATCATGAATACTGCAGTCTTACTTGTGGTTGGGAGTTGACATATCCATGATATTATTCTACCTCTGAATGATACTAGAAGTTGTCCTTGAGGTAGAGATGAATAAGCAAGTGAGATGTTGGCAAAAATAGGGCTCAAGTATGATTATTGCAAGAAAAAAAGAAATTAGGATACTTTGAACTATTTTGAAACATTTGCTAAATATAGAAATCTTGATACTTTCTTTAGAATTCCCTAAAAAATTAACAGTTCTTAACTAGTCTTCTTGGCACATTCTATGGAAATTTGTATTCCTATAGATCATAGAGAAGACATTAGCAAATAAACTGGTCAAATACCATTTTCCTATAATATTTAAAATATCGGACACATCTCTGTTTATCTTTATCTTTATATATATATATATATACATATATATATATGTATATATATATATATATATATATGTAAAGTGATATAAGAATATCTGGAAAAATAAGAAACATCTCATAACTCCAGTGTGGAAACAGCTGGGATTGGGGTGGCACAAATAATAAGGATATTTGATCTTCAATCATATAGCTCTAAATTGTTTGCATTTTTATAATGCATATATGTTTGTATATTATGTAGTTTTTAAGATAAAGTTGCTCAGCTATAAACATGTATTACCTCTTGTGAAATAGGAGGGATGACTCTGAGGGCAGAGTCATGGGCCATAGAGGATTATTCCCAAGCCTTGAAACCTGATAGAGTTTGCCCTGTTAGATTCTGGAATTGCTTGGAAATGGTAATTCTGTTGTTCCTTTCATTTTCTTTTTGAATGAGAATATCCATAACTGTTAATATTATTCTATGCCTATCCCACACTTTTATTTGGGAAGTAAATAACTTATTTACCAGCTTCATAGGCCCACAGATGGAGAGAAATTTTTCCCCAAGAAGGAATGTACCTAGAGCTCACCTGCTTAATTTAGATGGCTTAGATAATGAGATTTGGGACTTGGACACTTACAGGAGATTTTGGACTTGACTTGATACTGTAACATGTTCAGATTATTTGGGACTTTTGGATGAGACTAATGTGTTCTGTATGTGAAATGGATATGAATGCTTGAGGGTCAGAAGGCAGACTATGGTAGGTTGAACAATGGCCCCCAAAGATGTTCAAGTCCTAATCCCTGGAACCTATGAGTATTTTACCTTATGTTGTAGAAGGGACTTTGCAAATATGATCGAGGATTGTGAAGTGGGAGGTTTTCCTGGATTATCTGAGTAGACCCTGTATAATCACAAGGTTCCTTATAATCACACGATTGCCTCTTAGCTTAGACAGGGAGAGGGAGGTTGTGCTGTAGCAAACCCTTCTTGCTAAACCTGTTTAAATAATGTATTTCAAATAGAATAGTCCATGACTGGGCTCAAGAAACAATCCACCTCTACAAGAGTCTCAGCTGGATTTTCAGACTTGTTCTCATTGCCTTTTTTGACAATCTAATTCCCTCACTTTGGGGCTTTTTATGAGAACTAACATAACCATTTTATTTCTGGTACCTACCTGTGTTGCAGTTAGCCCATGCATCCTATCTTGAGCTTTAAATTCAGTTGCACAGCCATTGTCAGGTCTTAATTAGACAACTTATCCTGCAGCATGGGAGCAGAAGGGACTAACTCCAGGCAAAAACAGACGTGTTATCCGGGCAACCTCCTCAACAGTAAAATTTCGGCAGTGGTAAAGATGTGGGTATCTTGGACTAATGTCCTCCCTTCTGACTTTGGCTTTAGATAAAAGAGGAGAACTGGAAAAAGAAAAGGTTAAAAATATCCCATGACTGCTCTTAGCAGGAAGCTGGCCTGGCTCTAACACCTAGGATGTAGTGTCCTCTTGCCAGACGTAAACAATTTCACAGAACACCCATGTTAGACAACATTATTCTAACCAAGATAAAGCAAGGCAAAAACAAGACCACTCTGTAACCAACTCTGAGCACAGGGGGAAAACAGAAGAACTCTGTGTAAACCATGATCATACCCAAACATCCCCTTCACTCTCCTAGTTATGTAACTGCTGCTTCTTTATCAACTATAGCTCTCCTCCATTCTTCTTGCCTTCTAAATAAAAAAAATATTGAGATGATCATAGAATTGCCCCCTGCTTACTGAGGATACCCAGTCAAGAGCAAAACCTGCTTGCTTACTTGAAACCTCCCCCAAATTATATAACATCAGTCCAAATCCTATGAACAAGTCTCTTCTAAACCCCTGTACTGACATTCCTACAGTTCTCCATTGTGCTGTGGTCTCCTTTGTTACAACGAGTGCCCCAAACCCCAACTTCACATGACTGCGGTTGTTCCCAGTCATCTTTGACTCGATGACACTAAAATAACAATGTCAAAATTTCAAAGACATCAAAGAACAGAGGTTTGATTTTCATTTATCTTACATGTTTATTGCAAATTGATAGGGAAGTTCTACTTCATGTTGCCCTCAATCTGGACAAGACGATAAATCTCCCAGTATCTTGAACATCAGTGGTTGATGTGGAAGAACGAAAGAGGACGTGCTGAATTGTGCGTTTGCCTGTAAAGCTCCTGCCAAAAATAACATCCATTCACTTCCACACACATTTCATTGGCTAAAGTAAATCCTCAACATCAAGGGAATGGAGTATGCAGTTCTACCATCTGCTTAGAAAAGAATCTAAAATATTTGGTAGACTGAACTCATGACTATTACAGGGTTGCTTTTTGTGGGGGGAAAAAACGGAAAGTTCTCTTGGGAATGAAGATTTCTGAGGCACGATGCTGTCCTATTTCTGGCCCAGGTCTTACGTACACATACATTCTCTTTATTATTGTTCTTTAGGGTACACATGCGTTTCTTACACTGTGTTGTATGTATGCTATATTTCACAATAAAAATAAATAATGAGATATAGGATAGAACTTAAATATATAACCTGGAAATTAAAAAATGGAAAACTGAACGGTTGATTTTATTAGTTTGGCATCCTTATTTTTCCATCCTTATCTATGTTACTAAAATGTCAACCAGTGCATCAAAAATTATCTAAACATCTCTTAAAAACTGGAATGTTAATGTTTGGGAATACTGACAATATTTATTTCCAAAGCCCAACTACATATTAAAATTTGTTAAATTCTTCTCTATTAATCAAACCTCTTGCTTTACCGTCACCAACCTTCCATTGCAAAAATGCGGAAAAAGACAAAGAGATGTAAAATAGGAGAAGAACAAAAGGAAAATAAGGAACAATTTAAGATGCCCAATATCCAACTACTGTGAGTTTCTGAAAGAAAAAGAAGAAATTATAAGAGGAAATTACCAAAGAAATTATAGAGAAGTGTCCCCAGAATGCAAGAATATTAATCTTTAGGTTAAAATGGTATGAGTGAAGAAGGGCCCATATCAAGTGATATAACTTTAACGTTTCCTCGACATCAGGATAAAGAAAATATAGCAAAACCTTTCAGAGAGAAAAAGAGTAAGAAAAGTAAGTTTATAGGTATTGCATACGTGTGGAAGCAAAAATTCTGAATAAAATTATAGCAAATTGAATATAACACAATATTCTCAAGAATCAACCAAAGAATGATTTATCCCAGAAATGCAAAGATGCCTCAATCTTTTTAAAGGAATATATGGTTCCATTTTATTATTTTTATTTTTTTAAATATTTATTTATTTATTTGGCTGTGCCAGGTCTTCTTTGCTGCATGTGGGATCTTTAGTTGTGGTATGCAGGATCTCGTTCCCGGACCAGGGATCGAACCTGGGCACCCTGCATTGGGAGCGCAGAGTCTTAACCAGTGGACCACCAGAGAAGTCCCAAAGATGCTTCAATATTAATTACAGCTATCAATGTAATTTACTTAGAATAAGAAAAAGATGATCTTAATAGAGAACAATCATTTATTAATTTAAATATCTGCTTTAGAATGATTAGGATTTCTCCAGGAAACAAACTCTGAGAAGCAGACTTGTGAGCAGGAGTTTACTGAGGAGTCCTTTCAAATACATACCCTAAGTAAGTGCAAGAATCAGGACTGGGCAGAGGGAGCAGTTGAATTGCAGTGTAGTTGTGAAAGACTCCACAGCTACTCCTCTGGGAAGATCTGGAAGTGGGATGGCCACTCGGAATTGAGTCAAGGGTCAAGGTTTTGTAGTACGATACTCAGCAGTCATAAATGATGAGTTGGCACCCCTTGGCCGAAATCATTCCTGGAGAGGGAATTAACTGTTTGCCATCAGCCAATACTTCAGCAGCTGAGGAAATAATTGGTTTAGTTCTAAAGGTGGCATTCCACTACTTTCCAACCCTTTTTTCACTCATATAGTGAGTTCATCTTATCTGGGAACAGCTCTTTGGGATAATGGTTGGTCTCTTCCTATGGGGAAACTAAGAAGAGGAAGGTTAGTAAGACAAACTACAATCACTACTCCAACTGGTCTCCAGGGTCGGTGTCTTATTGGGGTCCCAGAATGGATTCCAGTTGCTAGAAGTTTGGACGTTTGGCAGTGGCACTTGTAGTAGCCTTGGTGAGCAAGCTGGTACTGTTGAGCCCATGCCTAGCCTCCAGCTATGTCACTACACTGTGGCCACCCCACTTAAGAGTGATTTGCCAACACTGGCCATGACTGATGACAGAGGCTGGCTGACATCAGTTGGCCGAGTCATTTTGTCTGTTGAATTATTAAATGCTTCTTTTGTGCTGGATGCTCACTGGTGAGTGTTCACATGCAATATAACAGGACCTTCACCCTCTGTGCTTACCTTTATAAATCTATTTACCTGTCAGTTGTGCAGTTCATATAGTTCTGTCTTGTCACAGACTGGGGTTGAAAGGAATGGAGAATATATTGGAAGGGGCAAATGAAAGACATCCAGCACAATTCATCCCTTTTTCTTTTGGCATCCACTTTAAACATTTCTCCAGAGAAAAATGTATGTCCTTAATACAAAGGACACACAAAGTTCTAAAAGTGCCATGGAATGTGAAATACTAGCTACTACCAGAAATAGGAGAGAAAAGAACAAATGACCATGAACATAGATACTGTCATCCTCATTTCATTACTAGTCATGAGGTCTAAGTTGGAAATCACAGGTGCCTTCTTCTACCATAATTTATGTGCCCCTAACCTTTGACTACACCCCACTGAAAGACATTATTTATCTGGTGGAGTTACCCAGTTCTTACGCCTACAGGGTCTGAGTCTTGGTTATCCTCCTGCACTTTCCCACTCACCTGAACTGTTGATCAGGGCAGTCCTGAGGGGAGCCTCCATGAATCATGAATCACTTGTGTTCCTGAGATTGTCCGTCTCTTCTCCACTGTGTTGTAGCAGGACATTTTTTCCCTTGGAAATCAGGATCAGCTACTTCAGGTAACACAATTATCCCCTCTCTGCCTGTGAGATCAAAAGAAATATGAGTGAACACAAACTATCAGAGTGCAGTCTCACCTTCCAATTTAGTGAAATCATGATGATGTGTCCTGGTGGAAGTAGTCCTTTTGTGAGTACAGAAATCTGAATACCCAGAGAGCCCATACTAATGGAGACGGGGAGCTAAAATCCTTCTAATGGGTAACGATTTTAATAGTGAGAGAAATCACTCCCAGTTCTACTTGTTGGCTCTTAAACACATGCATCCCATCCATGGCAGATGTCTGTGCACCATATATTGCCCACTGATGTGAGGCTTATAGTAGTACATCTTTTTGATTGATATCCCAATCTTGTGGACTGTTGAATATGCTTTCAACCATGTTATGGTGATGAAAGATGTGCTAAGACCTATGAATTCTCTGTGCCATCTTTGCATTGCTATAACATATGTCTCTTGATCAAAGGGTATTTTGTATGGAATACCATGGCAATTGATGAGGCATTCTGTAATTCCATATATGGTAGTCCTAGAAGATGAATTGTGGATAGAGATGAATATGTTTCTGAATATATGTCTGCTTCTGTGTGTATGTACAGGGTGAGGTGAAATAGCTGCCTCTTGTTTTGTGGAAATTTGCATTATTGTCACAAATATTGGCTCTTTTCCTCGTAAGAGGATTATATTCCAGTGCTCTTTGCTTTTGTGATTTTTCCATTTGCCTTGTAAATGGTATATGGAGTATATTTTCCTGCCCCCATTGCTGAGGTTAGTCTTGTGAATTGTTTCGGTCAAAAGAAAATGAGTGGATGTAATTTATGGCATTTGCACATGCAGAATAGAGACTTTTAGTGAATTATGTCATTGATTTGTTTCAGCCTCTTCTGATTTTGCCCTGTCACAGGAGCAGGATATTCCAAATTGGAGTTGTTCCTTCACCATGGGTCCCAGATTAGAACAATGAGATAGAAGCCAAATGGAGCAGACCCATAGCCAACACAAGTAACACAAACAAGAAAGTTTTTGCTGCTATTACTAGTATTTTAAGCCCCTGGTAGGTTGAAATTGATTTTTACTGTAACAGAATCTATCTAGTACACATGATATAAGGGATCGAAGCTAATCATTGTGTCACCAGGTGGCCAGTTAGTACCCCAGGGAATGAAACTTCACTGGGAGTGAAACATTGGCATTTACTTTGGGCAGGTTGAGCATAATAGCAGTAGCCAAATAAACCTGGGAGAGGAAGTAGCTCTTGTTCAATCCATGCATAGCCCTCATCCCACTGACAATATCCACTTTGTAAATAGGCCCCTTGAGGAAGCACCTGGATGGCTGACAGGCACAGGGAAGTTCACAGGCTCCATATCATTCATAGTGCAGCCCACTGGTAGGCATTTATAGGCGTCAGAAATATTTTTACACTCTTTGCTTGTTTCGAGAGGTCCACACCTCAGCTCCAAATTTCTTGTTGCTAGTCTTCTAATTTTGTTCTTTCCAAGTCCCTCATTAGCCAGCTGACCCATTAGCCATTGCTATGATCAGCACAGATCTGTATCCCGTTCTCTCTCCTTGTATATGAAGTGATGTTCCCCCACACTGCAGAAGTCTGCGGACTAGAGGGACATCCCTGCTCTGTGGCCTTCTAAGGACATTCCTAATGGGATCATAATGCAGCAACTGTCCAATTCTGATGATTTCTTGAATATGATGCATATTACTCTAAGCAAATCCATACATTTCTTTCTTTGTCAAACAGGGTGATAAAAGATTGTGGTTTGCTCAGGACACTCTTGACTTATACCCGCTGTCCCATCCCATCTTAATTATTAATAGTGCCACTTTTTGCTCTTAAAAGTGCCCTCGTTTGGTTGTTAGCTATGTATGGTCACATAAATCATAGATGTCGTTTAAGAGAGAGAGGTGGTAAAGCAGTGAAAACATGTGCAGCTGAGCCTAATTCTTCTGCAGCTTGTGTGTATGTACATTCCAGACCTGTTCAGGTCCAGTCTCATAAATTCCTTTTCCATTACACAGTGGTGTACTACTGTACTCATCCAATTTTATGATTCAGTAGGTCAGCCACATCCTGTTAATGATGCGCAGACAGGGATGCATGATTACTTGTGATCCCATGGTCCAATATTTTGTTTCTACAAGCGACCAGTACCAGATCACAGGGTGCTTTTTGAATGGAGAGTTAGTTACTGAAAGGGCCAGGACCTACTCTCAAACTGTAGGGGTCTGTGCTGATTCTCCTGTTGAGGCTTTCCAAGGGCTCCTTAGAGCATCTCTGTCTGCGATCAACACTTCTGATACTATGAGCTCTGCTGACTGAATCTAAATTTCAGGGCATCTTTTCCCCACTGCAAAGTCTTTTCTTATTGTAGGTACATTCAAAACTGGCAGATTTATGGGTTATCCAGTAATGGGTTAGAGAAGCACACATCAATATGATAGTTGCTGTCTCAAAATCCAGAGAGTCCCAACAACCATTGAGCTTCTTTCTCACCGTGGGCAGTGTAAGGTATAGCAACTTGCTTTCACTTTAAAGAGGATATTCTGAGATATTCTCTATGCTGAGGAAACACCATGGAAACTTCCCTGAGGTGACGAATCCCTGAAATTCTGCAAGATTTAGCTGTATCTTACTATAGCATTTTGAAGGCTTATTAATTTCTCACCATCAGATTCAATTAGAATACTGTCATCAATATAGAATAACAGTAATGAGATACCAGCATAGGCAAGAGATCTTTCAACTTTATTATGACATAGCCTGAAGTCAGAGGAGTAAGGGTATAGATGTCATTGCTGCTGAAGGTAAAAATGCTTCAGGTTAATTTTTTTAATAGGAGTGGGAATGCACACACGAGACTGTGTTGATTGACCATAGTAAAGGCACTAACTTCAGCAACTGAACTGTGATTGTCATCACCACTGATTAATTTTGTGATAATCTGTAGTTTTTCTCTGTGAGCTCACTCTCTTTTTCACTGGTTAACAGGCAATTAATGAGGATGTGGTAGGAATTGCTATCCCTACATATTTGAAATATGTGTAGTTGGTACTAGTCTCTGCAAATGTCCCAGATTGACTTGGCTTTTTATTTACCCTCTTGGCAGGAGTGGGAATATCCAAGGGCTTTCACTTGGCCTTTTCTGTCATAATAACCTTCACTGTACAGATCATAGAACCTGTGTAAGTATTCTGCCAGTAACTAAGTATATCTATCCCCACTAAATGGCCAGACATTGGGAAAATAATCACAAGATGTGTCTGCCATAAGTTCCCTACTGCACTTGAATCAGGTTTCTCCACTAGCCCTAGAATTTTCCACTTTAATACAAAAAACATTTCTAGGCCACCAATCTGTTTCACTCCTGGTAACTTCATGATCAGTTAACCATTGGCACAGACCTCTGTCTCTCAAAAATAAGATTATCACCCAACTCGGTGGCTTATTATTCTCGATGCACTCACATGATCTATGACAGATCAACATTGCCACCTGCTCTGTGCACCTCTAGGACCCTGTTATCCCTGTTGAGATGATGGAGTCCAATTTTATTGCAGAATCCCTCATTGTTAGCTCTGGCTTACTGGAAACAACCCTTACAGAGCTTTACATGGTGGTGCTCCTCTCACCAATACGTTTCTTAACAGGTTAACAAATGGAATCTCCTTTGGGCAATTGTAGAGAAGATTTTTATAGGTAGATGAGCATTTTACACATAACAGAGTCAATCTAACATTCACTCTAAACTGATGAGGTTCTGGTATTTCATCCCTAATGACTGTAGGCTACTGTTGTGTTCACCTGTCAGTCAGCCAAGATATTAAGAGGATGGCAAGGTAGGTTCAGGGGAATGTGGAAGTTTAAAGATCTGCTACTGACTCCATTCCCAGGCACTCAATTCAATACTGTAAATCTATCAATAGATTCATCCCTGTCAGTGTTCATATTTTGTCCTTTCTGGCTTAATATCTAGGGTCCACTCATAAAGTGTTTCCCAAACTGCTGCCAATGGAAATTAGTGACATCCTATAACATATTTAGAGTACAAACTACCTCCTCTTGAGGCATGCCATGAACTTCCCAGTCTAGTCGATGAATATCTAACTTTTCATGGACTTGAAGGCAAAAAGGTGAGGTGGGGGTATGCCCGGAGATGACTCAGCCACCTCTTCTGAGGAAACAGCATGAGAACCATTTTAACCTGTAATGTATTAATAGAAAACATACAGTGTATTCATAGAAAATTTGAGGCATAGTAAGACCAAGAGATCAGGAAATGACTGACGTTGAAAAGATAGTTTATTACTCGTCGTTCTAGTAGGAGGGGGCATGCTGTGCCACGGGGGTCCATATGGGGAAGACCCAGGGTCAGTTAGGAGGCAGAGGGAGAGAGGGAACTGCAGGCAAGAGCTGTTACTGTGGTTTCTGTGGGGGAGAAAAAAGGGTAAGGAAGGATGAGCAGGCTTAGGATTGGCTACTTGGAATGATTTCAGCGGGCTCTGGGGTATAGGGACTATACCCTAGTTTTCTGGTACCTGGACCTGGAGTATGTTACAGACCAGGGTCCTTAATCAATAGAATTTGATCAGAGGCCAGACAAGAAATTGAGGCAAGGCTTTATTGGGGCCCCTGCTGCAGCAGGGAGAGCGAGAACAAGCAACAGGTTCCCTTGCTCGCTCGCTCCCTGAGGGGCTGCGAGCTGGTTCCTTACATGGGGGGAGGGGAGGGGTGTGTCCAGGGGTCCGGCCAGAGGGGGGGCTTGGGTGGTCTGCCCACCCCTTGGTGGCGGCGTGTGCAGGGGGCGCGCGCAGTGCCCTGCTTCTGCTCCCAGCTCCTCAGAAGTGACAGCTGGGGTTTTTGGTCTTTTTGTATCTTCTCTCCAGCATTTGCCCCAATTACTCATGCACGCAGTTCTTTTTAGTCCCTTATAGTTTCTTTGTATTTTGTAGTTTGAGGAGAGGTTTGTCCAGGTGCAAGCAATGCTGCACTGCAGCAAAGGGTCCCAGGTCCCAGGCCTCTCAATTAGGGAAGGTGGATAGCGGCCCAGGGTGCGAGAGCCCAGTAAAGGAGATGGTTAGCGGTGCGGCCTCTGGGTCAGTTAGTTTGTGTTTGAAAAGCACACTCCTGTTTGAGTTGTTTATTGTTTCTAAGAACTGGCTAGCCCTGAGAGGGCAGTCACTCCAGGGTCAGCAAGACGCCAGATGTCAAGGCATCAGGATACAGAAAATAAAAGGATCACCATCACATTTTTTTTTTCCTGCAGAGGGATGCTGGTTCCGTGTGTGTGTGTGTGTGTGTGTGTGTATTGGGTTGTTGCACAATGGAGGGGGGATATGTCTGCTGGCAAAGGTGGATTCAGGGCAATTTAGCTGTTCAGCTGTTTCCAATATACTGGAAAATATATTTTCCCAAGATTTGATATTTAAATGGTGCTGTAATTGAACAGCTTTTAGTGTATATGTGCTGCAGCTATAGGAGATGAGAGCCTCTTCACAATGGCCCTAAAGATTTTTGGATTTGTTTTCTCAGTTCTTAGTTGGACATTCAAGGACTTCAGTTTGTCCTTTGCACTATTTATGCTTTCTAGGCTAGTGAGAGAAAGCCAACTGACTCCACAGTCTTTATAATCATGATTGTTACCATAGTTACCAAGTACATTAGCCACTTGACCTCCATCCGCACAACATCCCTCATCGCACGCTACCAGTGGGGATAATCTGAGTTATCATGAGACCACCACATGCTACAGAATTAGTATTGGTCCATTACCCCCAGCAAAGAGATTATTTCTTCTCTTCTCCAACATATAAGCTCAATCATGGAATCTTGTTTTGATACGATTCTACAACCCTAAATGGTGGAAAACCCAAGTTTCCTAAAGCTACTCCAAAAGCCAATTACTCTGTTAGTCAGTGTCCCAGCTGGAAAAAGATGGAACATTCACAGTGGGTAACTAAGGAAAGTTTAATAAATGGATGTTGTACCAAAGTGTGGGCACCGTATAAAGAAACCGTCAAGGGATATTGCAGTACCCTGAAGCTAGCAAAAGTGGCTAGCCTCCAATATCACTAACTAAAATGGCAAGCAGGGAAAGCAGTTATCTAGACTCAGGGTGGGTAGATGCATTGCGTGGACCCTCTGACAGAACTGGTCTCCCTATTGGAGTAACGCAGCTGTCTGACAGTGACCCTGAAGCAAGCGAGTCTGTAAAATAAAAACAGAACCTTAATTTCTTTTTCTTCTCTCATTTTCTGCCAGAACTTCCCAGTGGTTGAACTCAAACGGAAGCCTCAGAAGGTAAGAGCACGAAGATACAGTTCACATAGGTCAGCTTCCAGTGATCCAGGAAGAAAAGTCTAGAGGGTGGATCTGGCAGGGCAAACACAAAATAGCCAGCCCAGGGACCCGCGTGAGAGGAGAAAAGCTAGAGCTAGCTCTAACATCTTGATCTTTTTCTTCTAAGCCCCTAATGGGTTCCTTCCTCTTTCTGTAGATGCAATGGTGTTAAACATTAGTTGTTGACTTGGTTCTTTTCTATCTAAGTCAGTCAGTTCTTCTTCCATCCCTAAGCATATTCCAGGTCAGAGGGCAGATGTTTTTTCGAAGGTTAGGAATGAACATTTTCCTCTCTTTCCTACTTTTCTGTATAAGATACGTAATGATCTGCATTTCTAAAACAATAGTAATATGCAAGAAGCATTGCTCCCTTAACATATAAATGCTTCATTTTGACCTAAACATATGAAGATGAAAAAGGAAAAATGTAATCAGGTGGAAAGGTTACAGTGGCATTTTCTGCCCAGAAAATAATTTCATATTCTGCGATCAGATGCAGGCTTTATATCTTCTTAGCTTTATTGACTAGGTAATTTAAAAAATTTCTGAGTCTCAGTTTCTCCATAATTAAAATGAGGGCTATAATACCTAACCTGAACAAAAATTGTTATTATTAGAGATAAAATAGATAATGCTCCTGGCACAGTTTCTGGTACATATTAGAACTGGAGTAATTGCAAAAGATTATTAATAGTATCAGACATAGAAGTAAAAGAGAAAATATTGATTTAGGTGTCTAAAAGATGAATGAAAATGCTTGAAGAAATTTAGAAATTCTCAAAATAGCTTTGATAACTCTTAGAATCCTAACAAAATAGATTTATTTGTATACCTGCATTCTGATTGGAAATGTGTAGCCACCAGCCACGTGTGTGTACTGAGACACAGCTCTTTTCTTTTTTCTTTTTAAAAATTAGAAGCATCCCCACAAATTTCCATAAAGGAATTAAACCCCTGTGAGCCAAACAGTTGAGAAATGTGTGTGGTCCAATATATCAGCCACTTTGGGCCTTAACAAAGTGAATTGAAAAAAAAAAAAAAAACCCCAATGATTAATGGGAAGCGAAGATACAGGCTGGACTGCATTTATTACAAAGCAGGGATAACCATTAGATTAAAGCCGTTTACATTTTGAATTTCAGCAGTCCCTAAAATCAGCTTATATGCAAAGCTGCTTATGCTAAAATGAGCTTAATTTCTGGTTGTAAACAGTTCTGCTGAACATAAAATTTCAGGCTTTGTGAGGATCCCTTGTTCAATTCGGATTAGCTTAGGAAAATCTTCAGTTATATTAAAACCTTGTATGGTGAATTTATTCCTGCAAACTTATACCAACAATTTTCTAGTGCATTTTTTCCTACTGGTACAACTTTTCCACCAGCATACTAGAATGCTAAGGTAAGGAACTAGTTATTTAATGGGCAAAACACATTTGTTTTGTGTTATATGGTATATATTTTTACTATTTGAAATGAGTACATTTATAATATTTCTGTTACTTTTATTTAGACTCATAATACAACTCATAACACCTCCTTCAAGAATTATAGGATATACTAAATACTTTTGAAAATACATAGGAAAAATCACTTACTAGTTTGGGCTCTCCATCCTCCATTCTCCTTTATTTTCGGTAACACTTTCTGAATTGCTTCTCAGGCATTCACCCTGTCCCCATGCAGTCCATGTAACTCAATGGAAGCTGAACTTATCCTCAGATCTTTCTTCCAAGGTAGTCAGCACATCCCTTCAAGGTAGTCAGTTCATGGTTTTTTGTTGGAGATGGATTCATGGTTCCATTAAAGTCAGTGAGATATGAGTATATATTCTTGAGATAGGCTTCTTGGGAACAAGCATTTGTGAGTTTTCAACAAACGTCATTGGGAGAGAATCATTTTATTAGCTGGAATTAAATGAGGATGCCTGTAGCTTTGGAAGCTGCTGGCAGCCATTCTGTGACTGTGAGGGTTTTCAACCTTAGCATGAAGCAGATATAATGGAAGACAGAGAAGTTGAACACATTGCAGTCTTTGAAGATATTCAAGCTTGACTGAAGTCTTCCCAACTTGTGGACATATTCCAGTTTTAGGTATATGTACTGAAAATTGCCACCATTTTTTAGCTCATATATGTATACCATTTTATTATTTAGGTCTGTTGGTTGCAATGGAGAAATTTCTAACAAATATTTATCCATTTTAATACCGTTTTACTTTGCATATTCAGTCACCATTTCCAAGCCTTCCAATGTGCCATTATGAAGGCTCCAAACATACTGCATCCCTTCTATGTGTATATGGAATTCAGAGCAAATTTTTTCCACTTTCAAAGTTTTCATAGAAAATTGTCTTGATTTGATTTAGATATATGAATGCATTTTAGTTTCAAAATGGACTTTGTGTTTTTGCTACTCTAATTAGAATTGGCAGCTAGCTTAAGCAAAAATGCGAATAATACTTGATTCATGCATATACAATTTTATATATAATATACATATATAAAGTAACACATAGTAATATGTAAAAGAATAATGTATACACATTTGGAAAATTATTTTTATTTGGGTAAGATCAGAAAGATTGTGCAGATTTCTCATGTTATTTCAAGTCATTATTTAAATACATTTCATAAAGCTATAGCTGTCATAGATAGGGATTTCTCTGATGGATCTGGGCGAAGTGAATTGAAAACCTTCTGGAAAGAATTTAGCATCCTAGGTGCCATTAGGAACATCTGTGATTTGTGGGAAGAGGTCAAAATGTAAATACTAACAGGAATTTGGAAGAAGTTGATTCCAGCCCTCTTGAGAGGTTCAAGAATTCAGTGGAGGAAGTAACTGCGAATGTGGTGGAAATTGCAAGAGAACTAGAATTAGAAGTGGAGCCTGAAGATGGAGCTGAATTGCTGCAATCTCATGATAAAACTTGAATGGATGAGGAGCTGCTGCTTATGGATGAGCAAAGAAAGTGTTTTTTTTGAGAAGGAATCTACTCCTGGTGAGGATGCCGTGAAGGTTGTGAAAATGACAACAAAGGATTTAGAATATTACATAAACTTTGTTAATAAAGCAGAAGCAGGGTTTGAGAAGATTGACTCCAATTTTGAAAGAAGTTCTGTGGGTGAAATGCTGTAAAGCAGCATTGCCTGCTACAGAGAAATTGCTCATGAAAGGCAGAGTCGATCAGTGTGATGAACTTCATCACTGTCTTATTATAAGAAATTGTCACGGCCACCCCAGCCTTCAGCAGCCACCACCCTGATCAGTCAGCAGCATCAGCATCGAGGCAAGACCCTCCGTCAGCAGAAGACTATGACTCGCTGAAGACTCAGATGATGCTTAGCATTTTTTAGCAATAAAGTATTTCAAAATTAAGGTATGTACATTTTTTTAGGTATAGTGCTGTTGCACACTTAATAGACTACAGTGTAGTGTACAGTATAGTGTATAGTGTGACATAATTTTTATATATACTGGGAAACCAAAAAAAATTGTGTACCTGACTTTATTGTGATATTCTTGCTTTATTGTAGTCTGGACAATATCTCCAAGGTACGCCTGTATGGAGGTATGCCATACCCAAGGTATGTTTCTTCTAATAGCTAAGACATAAAAGAGTCTTTGAAAAGTGAGAGTGTGTCCTGAAATATTTATTAAAAAGCACGGTTAAATTCCAAGTTGAAACTCTTTGGAGTGCAAACACACACACACACACACAAATGAAACTCAAAAAGCTGCCAGGAACCACTGAAATAGAGCAGTTACTGATGTTTGAGATAATGGTACCTTAAAGGAGTTAACATGCAAATCAGACTACAGAATATTTTTCCCCCATTGGAAGTAACTGTTTTCCCATTACTTTCACTTAAAAAGTCTTTAAAAACAACCTGTCAGAATATTGGATGTATTTTTCTCATTATTATTATTATTATTTTTAAAGAGTAGGCAGGTCTTTATTAATTAAAAGGTTGAAGCCAGGGAAGATTTTGAGCTGAGATGGAACATCCTCAGAGCCTTGGACTAAGAAGATGAATTTGCCTGCAGTGAGGAGGGTGAGTTGCAGGGGGATGAGACCCCTTTTCCCATCCTTCCTCTCTCTCCATCTGTCTCCTCCTCATCTTCACAGGCTTCCCCACCTGACCACAGCTTCTCCCTCTCTCCCTTCCATGAATCTCCCCCTCCTTCCTTCAGTTTTCCTTCTCTGCACCCACTTTCCGTGAACATCTTCTCATTACCTTTTAAATAGACAATTTCTGTCCAAACACAAGTGTTTCCAAAGCCACTAATGAGCAAACTGTTAACTAAACAATAGGATGGGGATACACAGGGTTTGGTGTATGAAAGGTTCTTTAATTAGTCAGAAAGGACAGAGTTATGATTGTCTCCTTCCCTCTATTGTTTTCTTAGTGGATGTGCATACAGTGGGCTTTCTGTATCCACAGGTTCTGCTTCTGTAGATTCAACCAGCCATGGATCAAAAATATTTGGAAAAAAATTCCAGAAAGTTCCAAAAAGCAAAACTTGAATTTGTGTTGTAACAACTGTTTACATAGTGTTTACATTGTATTTACAATGATTTATGTAGCATTTACATTTTATTAGGTATTGTCGGTAATCTAGAGATGATTTAAAGTATACTGGAGGATTTGTGTAGATTATATGCAAATATTATGCCATTTTATACAAGGGACTTGAACATCCTAGGATTTTGGTCCTTAGATACCTACGGATGGCTGTACATACTGCTAGAATACAATTTGAATCTTGGACAGTTGGAGCAGTTGTCAACTATGGACGATAGGGTTAGATTAATGATTTTTGTTATTATTTCGCAGAAACACAACCACTGCCTTAGATAAATTATATATTGTAAATTCCTCTACTTCCTTAGGAAAAGACAGTTGAAATCTACATGTGGTCTACATAATGACCCGTTTCAGAAGTTACAGCTCTCAAACACCCTTTTTCTCTGAATGAAACATTCAAAATCTGAAAAGAAACACTTTTTTGACTTCCCCTTTTGATTATTTTCTTATTTTTGTTTGTTACTATTGTACATATAAAAAGATTTAAGAGCTAATTTAGATATAGTCAACCAAGTGAAATATGAAACAATTTCACTGTTTTGACTGAATTAAATAAAGAGTTTGAGACTGATGTGGTAAGTTTAAGATGACAAAATGATTGATTGTATACCGTCGTAGACAAAGAGTGTTCTTCAGCTTTCCAGTTAAGCTTTGATATTCACATCAACATTGGCATTCCCACCATGGGCAGTGGCAACGCTACAGATTCTGTAAGTAACTTTGTGGGCTGTGCATATGGAAGCCAGAATAGTAAATAGGGTCGATGCTGTAGGATGACTGCAATTAAGAAACTGGTTTGTGAGTATACATGTTGTAACTTTCAGGGGGTCCCCCAGATTAACTTCAGAACCCTTCAGAGTGGAGAATTTCATTCAATGATAATTCTGACTTATTAAAGACATACCATATTATAGCCAGTATGAAAGGCTATGATGTCAGGATCACTGCCATAAGAGGTTCTTGTTTCTTTTCAGAAGAAAATTTGAAGGACTGCAGAGAAAACAAGCACAAGGAAGTCCTGGTCTGAGAAAATGGAGTCATTAGTTTTTCTTTAATTTGCAGGTAATTTAATCTGTAGTCATTTCTTTGTTATAGTCCTGGTTTAACAAACTGTGTTCTCTATGCCAAAATACAAAATTATTTAACAGTTCCTTGGGACAGATGCAAAACCTCTAGACTTGTTTCCAAGGAAGAAGACCTAAATACAAGAGAACTTATATAGAGTCAGTTTGAGCCCTCAGCTGCATAGATGTTTAAATGAAAAAAACACTCTGAGTTAAATTGGGAGTAGTGACAACTTACAGATACATAAAGTGAGCTGTTTCAATGTGCATGTCAGAGTTTGGGTGAGGTCTGAGGATATCAATAGAGATAACATTTATTAGAATAAATTAAATATAATAAATTAGAGTAATTGAGATAAATTTTAGCCTACAAACATATAAACTGTTGTTCTCTATAAGCATTTAATTTGGTTGCCTTGACCATTTGTAGTGGCAGGAGAAAGCTTCCAGGACATAAATTTATGGATAACTGCCAAAAAGTAGAGCGATACTAATGGGCCATGCCATTTTGCCTCCCCTTTCTTTATAAATGACAAATAAAAATTGTATATATTTAAGGTATATAATGTCACATTTTAATTTATGTATATATACATTGTGAAATAATTACCACAATCAGGCTAATTAACAAATACATCACCACACAGAGTTACCATTTTCTGTTTGTGTATGGTGAGGGCACTTAAAATATACTCTGGTAGCAGAGTTTAAGTGTGTAATACAGTAGATAACTGTAGTCCCCAGGCTGTACACTAGGTCTCCAGAACTTACTGCAAAGTGAGATTTTGTCCACTTTGCTCAACATCATCCCATTCCTCCCACCACCCAGCCCCTGGCAACCACCATTCTACCCTCTGCCTCCGTGGGTCCAACTTTTTCACATTCCACATGTAAATGAGATCATGCAGTATTTGTCTTTCTGTGTCTGGCTTACTTCATTTAGTGTAATGCCCTCCAGGTTCATCCATGTTGTCACAAACGGCAGGATGTCTTTGGCTAAAGGCTGAACAATATTCTGATTGATACAGTAATCACACTTTATCCATTCATCTGTGGATGATATTTTTGTGTGCTGAAACTTCCACTCGGTTCTTATTTCTTTTATTGCCCTAGGAAAACAAATTTGTTTTAAGCACTTTGTAGTTACTCACTGAAGTATTTTTATGGTGCCTGCTTTAAAAACTCTCTTGTTAGAAAATAACATCCATGTAATCTTGGTGTCGGAGTCAACTGTTTGTCTATTCTCACTCAGCAAGGGGTTTCCTCATTCTTTGTATGACGAGTGATTTTTTTTTTAACTAAACCTGGACCTTCGAGCTAAAACTCTGGGTATTATTTAAATCTTGTGTTTATCAAGCCTCCTCTGACAACCACTGCAGTGGATGAAGTGTGTATCTTGTTACTGTCAGACGAGTTGGAAGTACAGGTTCTTCCCTTGGCCTCGTTTCACATCTGGAATGAAGAAGCGCTCTTTGTTACTACTGGATGGGGTAAGAGTTCAAGTTCCGCATTAAACTTCAGCTGACACCTGGCTGGGAGCAGGAGAATATCTCCTTACTGCTTTCCACATGGGGCCCCCACTAACACTTCTGGGGAGGAAGTGGACTCTATCACTGAGTGGTGTTAAAAGCCTTGACTGTGTTGGACCTTTTCTAACACAACCCCAGTGAGGTAGCCTTGATATTGCTGAGTAGGAACGGATCTCCAGCGTATGGCATAAGAGTAGTTGTTACTTTTGTCAGGGATGAAAGTCTCAGTTCTGCACCCAGCCTTTTCTGACATCATCCTGCAGAGGGGAGGTTAGAGTGTCTCACTGTTGGCCTGCCACGGGTGGAAATCTAGTCTTTTCACTCAAACTTTGCTAGTGAGGGTGGGGATGGGGCTGTGGTTTTTTCTGCAGGTTAGGCTAGAATATACTGGTTATTGTCTGAAGGTTTTCTGTCTTTCAAGGCTGCCTTTTACCTGGTCCTTGGGCTACAGAGAGGAGGCTGTACTAGGGTTCTTTTATCTGCTACTGTTGGTGCTTAGGAGTTGTCAGCTTCTCCAGTTTTCATTCTGAGATATATGAGGCAAAAAGAAAACTCAGAATTCACCAACTTGTCATTCCTAGATATATTTATATCTATATCTACCGGTCTTGAAGTTTTCCTTAGTGGGTACAATAGGGAAAAGTACATCTATTCCTCTTCAACCTCTCTGAAAGTTTGATGAAAGTCATATGACTCTTTTTTTTAATTAAGGTATAAGTGATATACTACCTTCAGATGTACAATAAAATGGTTCAGTATTTGTATATATTGTAAACTGATCACATTAAGTCTAGTTAACATCTATCTTTAAAACTTTAAAATAAGCTCAATAAAATGTTTATTATAATATTTTATAATATTTAATGTAATGTATGTCTCTATACCATTTTCTTTAGTTGGCATTAAAGGAGGGTAAAATCTCACAGATCTGTTATTACCCCCAGCAAAAAATATATCCCTTTGGTGAAATGCAATAATACTAACCGTGAGGTTGGATAATGTGGACACATCGTAATTTAAGAGACTTTCAGTGGAAAGGAAAATCAAGAGATAGTTGTGACGTGGTATTCTTTTAAAAACCCCATTAAAATATTGGGGGATGATGGGGTGCAGATGGAGAAGTGAAAACAAGGTCTAGGGTGACTGTATTTTATCTGGAACTCTCCTGGTTTTAACACCAAATGTCTCTTAGTCCTGGGCAAACAGGAACAGTAGTCACCCTAATTCAAGAACCATGCTTATTTATAGATACTGTGCAATCTTAATCTTATAAGTAGACATACCTGTGGCTATTTTATTAATAAGGCATCAAAGGAATCACTAAATTACGGGGCATACCTCACCACATTCTCTGACCTCGTCCACCATTGTACCTGTGTGCTCATGATTTGTTCCAGTCGTCACTGAATTGGGCTTTCTGCTTTTGTTCTTCACCTCCTGGAGCCTCTCTGTTTCCAAACAGCAGCGGTCTTAAGAATACTGAAAAAATACATTTATGATTAGAAAACTTTATTGACTAGAACCAAATTTATCTGTTTGTTATATTATCTGTAGAATCACAGCTGTTTTAAAATGAATTAATGATGTAGGTTACTATAGTTACTAAAGTTATACTGAATCAATTACTTAATGGAATCTTCATTTACAAGAAATGATAGTGATGTAGAATAATCTAGTATTTTATTAAAAAGTAACACTTTGCTGTACAGCAGAAGCTAACACAACATTGTAAGGCAACTGTACTCCAATAAAAATAAGTGATAAATCATAAAAATTTAAATAATTTTTTTGTTATGTATACCCACTTTAAGTAATCAATGTGAGTTTTGCAGTGTGTTATATAAATGTTAGGAATGTAGTACACTGAATTTAAATCCTGTAAAGAGGCTAATTTTTAAATGAATCTAAGTTAATTTTTCTTTAGAGTAATAAACCTTTAGTTATGTCTATAGTCTTTCTTCAAAAGTGTTTTTAATATTATACTATAGACATTTTCCCTAAAGTTTAACACCTTTACCATTCAAATCATCAAACACATCTGAGTTTACTTGTCCTTTACATAGTATATTTAAGTATTAAAAGAAATTTTCTGTCTGCATTTTAAAGCTTCAAGCAAATTTCCAGTTAAAAAATATCTTCCAAATTACCAAGATTCCTGCTAAGGAAGGACGTGCACAGTAGCAATTAGGACAGTTAATCAGTTGGCTTGCTTTGTCATCTAAAGGGGAAAAATCATTAGCAAGACACTGGGTGGCTAGTGACAGCTTAAATACTTAAAAATCACAAAACTGTCATCTCCTTCATTTAAAAGAAAGGGATAGGTTGAGCCTTTTTTCAGTTTAAGTTTTTGATTTATGTCACTTTGTAAAAACCTAAACACTTGGAGCCTTGTCATGCAAAAAACTTAAAAAACCTCTTAATAAAAGTTAAACAAGGGGCTTCCCTGGTGGCACAGTGGTTAAGAATCTGCCTGCCAATGCAGGGGACATGGGTTCAAGCCCTGGTCCCAGAAGATCCCACATGCCGCAGAGCAACTAAGCCTGTGCGCCACAACTACTGAGCCTGTGCTCCACAAGAGAAGTCACTGCAATGAGAAGCCTGCGCACCACAACAAAGAGTCGCCCCCGCTCGCAGCAACTCGGGAAAGCCCGTACGCAATGAAGACCCAACGCAGCCAAAAAAAAAACCTAAACAAATTGTTCTAGAAAAAGTCAAAAGACTTGTCTGCACACTACATCAGAACCTCATCAGACCTTAGTAAACATTATGTCAAGAGGTTCACATACTAGTGTCCAAAAATGCCCTTTGAAATATAACAATGAAATGTTAGAAATACCACAAAATGAAGATTAATTTTAATAGATCTACTCTCTCAAATGGCTTAAATAAAGCCATACCTGTGCTAAAAACCAAAAACCAACCAGCCAATTATACCTGTCGTTTGAGGATCAACACTAGACTCAAGTGACGAATTGCCATAAAAACACCTTTCAATTGACTTGAACTACTTAAGCATCTCGACGATCTCTAGTAAAAATACCACGTGTACTCTATTTAACATCAACTTTATAACCATTAGTGTTCCAGACTCATCAATACTCAAGTCACTGAATCAACTCTTTTTTCATTCAATTTTCAGAGTTCTTTTTTGCATAATCATCATGTTAATCATGAAGTGATCCCAACTCAGGATACTCAAGTGTGTACTAAGATTTCCTAAACTTTCTAAGGTAGATGTGGACTCCATTTTCAAACCATATTCTTTCCTTTACAATAAAACAGAATGTGAAAGTCACTGGGGGACACATAGGATACAAACTAGCATCTAGATTTTATTAGATTTTATTCTAATAATGGTAGCTTTGCCATCATTAAATTAACTATGATTACTTTCTGAATGCCTTAACTATGTTAATACACACAGACTCTTACATGACCAGTTCGATTTGCACAATTTACTTAAATGGTACTTAAAAATAAACAGTCAGCAATGAGTATAAAATTGCTACCATTGCAACTCTTCGAAGAATTTTTAAAAGTTACTCAAGTGACCTCACTTGAGTAATTATTTATCACATACTTGCCAGGGAGTTTACTGTGCTTTTGACAAAAAAGCTAAGGGTCAGCAAAGCTATGGTCAAATACTCAGCTAATAATATATTGAACAAATTACTGGTACTTTTAGATGTAGTATACACCTGAAGTAATCATTAAATTCATCCAAATCCCATGTGTAGGGGAAGTAGTGGAAGCTTTTATTTGAGAATATAACACTTTTTACCTTAGTGTTTAGATGAGTATGGAAACCAATGAGGTAGGGGAACGAAGGTTCTGAGAGAGATTTCGGAGAGAAAGTGAGGAGAATGTCAAGACGCTTATTATATATGGTCCAAGCAACCTGGACCAGGAGCAGGAAGAAAGCACTGAGTCCAGTGTTATGTTTTAGCTAAGATCTTACGAGAGAATTTTAGAGAGATATGAAAGTTAAAAGGTCCAAATTTTTTTTTCCTAAAATCTTTGTAACCTTAAAAACCCTATGTTGAAAGCACAAGACACCTCTGCTTTATTGCCTTTGGAACATGCTATAAAATTTAAGGTCATGGGTACCTCGCATATTACTGGATAATATAAAGGGACAATGCCCAAGGCAGTAAGATAGAGCATCCTACATTTGAAATATAGAAAAATCAGGAGAAAACAATCAACAACCATGGAAATAAAGGGTAGTGGGAGTACATAGAGGAACACATTATTAAGTGAACAATTTGATGATTTTTCATAAATTGGACACTCTTGTGGAACCACCACCCAAATTAAGAAAGATTAACCCTTATTTCGTTACCGATACAAATCTCACCCAACCAAAGATAACCACTGACCCAACTTCTAAAAACCTAGATCAATTTTGTATATTTTTTTCTCTACGTTTAATGCTAATGTGTAAGGTGGAATCTTGCAGTACGTACTTGTTTTAGTCTATTTGGGCTGCTATAACAAAATACCATAAACTGGGTGACTTATGAACAGCAAACATTTATTACTCACAGTTCTGAAGGCTGGGAAGTTCAAGATCTCACTGCTGGAAGATATGGTGTCTGGTGAGGAGGGCCTGCTTTGTGGCCTACAGGGCAAGGGAGCTCTGTCAGGTCTCTTTGATAAGGGCACTAATTCCTTTCATGAAGTCTCAACCTTTAAGACCTAGTCACCTCTCAAATGCCCCATCCCCTAATACCATCACGTGGCCACTAGGTTTTCAAAATATAAATACTGGGGGGACATAAACATTCAGTCCATTGTAATGCTCATTTGTGTGTGGTTTCTTTTGCCTCTTTAGTACATGTGAAATTTTTCCATATGATTCATCTAGGTGTAGTTTACTCTCACTGCTGTATGCATAACAGAATTTTCAGAGGAGAATGGGTTAATGCAGCATTGTTTACAATAGTCAAGGCATGGAAGCAACCTAAATGTCCCATCGACAGATGAATGGATAAAGAAGATGTGGTACATATACACAGTAGAATATTACTCAGCCATAAAAAAGAACAAAATGATGCCATTTGCAGCAACATGGATGGACCTAGAGATTATCACACGAAGTGAAGAGAAAGACACATATCATATGATATCACTCATATGTGGAATCTGATTTTAAAAAATGATATAGATGAACTTATTTACAAAGTAGAAACAGACTCATAGATATTGAAAACAAATTTTTGGTTACCAAAGGGGAAACATGGAGGGGAAGGATAAATCAGGAGTTTAGGATTAACAGACACACACTACTATATATAAAATAGGTAACCAACAAGGACCTACTGTATAGCACAGGGAACTCTACTCGATATTCTATAATAACCCATATGGGAAAAGAATCTGAAAAAGAATGAATATATGTGTAACTGAATCACTTTGCTGTACACCTGAAACTAACACAACATAGTAAATCAGCTATATTCCAATAAAATAAATAAAATTTAAAAATAGGTATTTTCATTTTTATTTATTAGAAAAAATATGGCTAGCAAACAAAGCCATGATTCAGATTTATGGGTGCTTAGGATAAGGCTGGAACATGTGTATCTGTAAAAAGTAAAAGCACATTTAAAGAAAAACATGAATTCATTATTACTGTGGGTTGTACACAGCAATGGCAGAAATTATGTTCAGTTGACAGCATAACGTTAAACATTGATGAGGGCATGAGGCTATGTCCTGTGATTTCCAGGGAGCAGAAAGAATGAAGTGTTACAGTCAGTTGGATCAATGGAGGATATCTTTTCAGAGTGAGATAACAGGTGACCCGTTAAAGGCACCTACTAGGTTAACTGGTTATCAGTTTCTCTGCTGAATCTCCTGAGATCACATGAGTCAAAGTGATCATCACAAGGAATCTGGTGGCTCTACCTCTTATTTCTTTACCCAGTTTTTCTAGTTCTCTGTGGATCAGAGAAAAAAATCACAATGTCCCTTTTTAGGAAAGAAAGGACACAGTCAGTGAGGTTGAAAGATCTTGGCAAAATTGATCAGCAAGTGGCTGAAAAACATGGTGTAAATGGATTCTAAGGGATATAGACCACACAGAGCTAAATGTAAAGCCTGGTCTGGTTGAGTTTATCCATTCAGATGCGCTCAATCGGAATTTCTTGTAACTATATTGGTTCAAGTACTTGGAGCAATATTACACTCAGAAAGGCTGAGTAATTGAAGCCTGAACTCATAGTTCTCTTCTAGTCATGAGGTTGAGATGCTGGGACTTCTGTGGCATATTTGGAGGAGAGTTCAAAATCTCTGAGATACGGGAACATTTAAGTGCATCTACTGCCGGCAGCCTATTAAGCCATGTGCTGTTGTGGTACTCAAGTGGGCCATCTTTGAGGACATTCTTTTTACTGGGGCATAAAGAAACACAGTGGTGAAGAGAGCCCTAACATCCTAGGAAAGCTCTAGAAGGTGATCCCATGGAATTAGGCCCACGATTTCAATAGAAATAATTGGATCCTGGAATAGTGGTGTTTAACTTTTAGAAACAGAGTAGGGGCAATAACCAACTGTTTTGTTCGCGATCCAGAGAAGAGAGGACTTAACTCAAGGTTCATGCTCCGATGTAAGCTGGCTGGATGTCTGGGCCTTATGGTGGAGCATCCAGTGGTACTTGAAGTGTCTATGGCAGACGGGGGCAGTATGGTAGTCCCCAGAGGGGAATCGCAATGCAGACTTCCAAGAGTTTGAAGCAAAGCTATGATAGTCTCTTCTACCTCCAACTATTCTCTACTTGAAAAGAAGCTCCTGGCTTGCTACCGGGTCCCTCATCATGGTACACCAAGTCACTTGGCAGTGGCAGCTCGGCAAGTAATCCAGTAATTTTTTGGTCATCAAATCATAAAGCGACTGGTGTGCCTGGCATTCCATTATTGCTGGAAATGCTGTGTACAAGATCAGGCCTGAGCAGGTTTGGGAGACTCAATGATTTGCAAAAAAAAGAAAAAAAAAAAAAGCATGTGTATTCCTTTCCACTGCTTCTCTGTCACTCCTCCAACCGTGTACCTGTGGAATCATGATGTTTGTTTGTTTGTTTGTTTGTTTTTTTAAGGTATGCGGGCCTCTCACTGTTGTGGTCTCTCCCGTTGCGGAGCACAGGCTCTGGACGCGCAGGCTCAGCGGCCATGGCTCACGGGCCCAGCCACTCCGCGGCATGTGGGATCTTCCCAGACCAGGGCACGAACCCGCGTCCCCTGCATCGGCAGGCAGACTCTCAACCACTGCGCCACCAGGGAAGCCCCATGATGAGTTTTTGAATAACAGAAGAGGACACAGTTAACCAATTAACAGATGAAGAACTCACAGAGGCCTGGTTTACACGGTGTGCAGCAGCCACCAGCTGGAGGTGTCCTGCTGCGCTGTAGCTCCACACAGGGCTCATCCTGCTAGACAGAAGGGAAATCCTTCCATGTGGCAGTGATTGGAGCAGTACATTTGACTGTTCACTCTAGTTGAAAAGGTTCAGTTCTACACTAATTCCTGAACAATGCCTATTGGATTAGCTGGCTGATCAAGAACTTAGAAAGGATGAAATTGGAAGATGGCTGACAGGCAAGTCTGGAGTGGTGGGAATTAGTGGATATTTGTCAAAATAGGAACGAAGTGCAAAGATGTTTGTGTCCTATTTAAATTCCCTAAAGAGCATTTACTACAAAGAAGGATCTTAATAATCAAACAGACAAGAACTGTTTGTAGCCTTTTTCTTTGTGTACTTGTGAAAGTAAATACACTTTTTTTCAGATGGCTGGTTCTTGCTCAGTGGGACCAATAACATGGACTTTTCCTCATCAAAACGGATCTGCTTTGTGCCCAAATGACCAAGACCAGGCTAATGCTGGGCCAATCTGGTACCATTTTCCAGTGGACTCACCAGCCATGTGACTGAAGACTGATTACACAAAGTGTCTTCTGCCATGAGAGAGTGGTTGTTCTCACAGAGACAGTTACTCTGGATAACTGACCATGCCTTGCACAACACTTTTGCCAGCGCCATCGTTCACGTGCTCACGGAATGCCTTTTCCTGGCCACTTTACTAACAATGTCGTTTCTAATTTAAGAAATTCATTTTACCACTAATGAAGGGTGCCAGAGATTGTGCCACAGAATCCACTGAAAGAATTCAATCAAAATCAGCTGACCTGATAAAATGGCGGAAATGGCCAACTGATGACTCAATTGTAATGCCATCTGGGAGGGGGGGAAAACCCAGAAAATTTGAGGTCCTGTCCTACAGGCTGTAGCATAAGCCTTAAAATGGAAGACTGGAAGACTATATTGTGGTTTCCCTAGTAGTCCTTACATCAGCAGGAAGAGAGAGCCATCCCTTCTCACTATAATGCTTACTCATCCATTCACAGTATTTTTCTTCCTATCCACAGAAACTTGGGCTCAGTTGGGCTGGCAGTCCTAGTACCCAGGAGAGAGACACCCATGCCAAGGATCATGGTTCCATTAAACGGGAAGATGAGACTGCCAGCTGGCCATTCAGAACTCATTTTCGACTGAACTGACAAGCAGATGAGGGGATTAATTTGTAAGCTGTGGTGATTTATCTAAATTACCAAGGGAAAATCGGGTTATTATTAGACAAAGCAGAGAAAGAGAACTATGCTTGGACCTGGAGGCTTCATAAGGAGTTTCTTTGTATTCCCATGTTCAGTAATAATGTCAGCGGGAAACCAGGACAACTGAATAAGGTCAGGACTGACATGAACATAGAATCTGTGGAAGTAAATTTTTGTGTTGCCCAGCCAAATAAGAACCCCCTCCCACTAAGGCATCACGTAAGGCAAAGGGAATAAGAAATTAGATAGAGGAGGAAGGGAACTACGGCTCCTGACTTTGAGCTTGTGATTGGCTACAGAGGTAGTAGTTATGTCTTATGCCAAATAACTCCTTTTCCTCCATTTCTTAAACCTTGTGTGGTTAATGTTATAATCTGGGATCCATGGAAGGTGTGATTAAGTTGACATCGCCCTGTGATGATTTGGTGACAGGTGGGGTTTTGTGATTTGCTCTCTGTTGGTCAGGAATGGGTGCTGAGTTGCAAAATATGTGAAGAGTGTTGGCTAAACTCCATTTGCTACTTCCTGCCTGCCCACACACCTGTTTTCTGCTACTCTTTTGTTTGTGCTCTAAGGAGTGGACCCCTGGGGACTGCATTTTATCTGGGGTTTCCTGCCCTCTGGCTGCGGGTTGGATTCAGCCAGTGGAGGACTGCAGCAGCAGTGGATTGTTGAATGGAGGAGAGTGGTAAGGATATTTCTTCCCCACATCCTTCCTCCGTGCTGGCAGTGACCGCCTCTCTCTGAAACTGGGGGTTCTGCTGAGCTGTCCAGTTCGCCCTCAGAAACACTCTTCCCTTTGCCACAGGAGGCTGGCGGTGGTCATAGCTTCCTGCTGTTGCTAGTCCCTGGATTCCCATACACTTCATTAAATTCTCTTAGTGATTTGAATTGAGTGTGCCTTCTCTTTCCTGCTGAGGTTCAAACTAATATGCAGAAAGTATAACCAGAGAATCCCTGTCAACAGAGTGACTTGAACCATCTTTAACCCCCCCCCCCATACATTTATTTAAATTGTTTTTAGAGAGTCACTTTGTCAAAGCTCTAGATGTAATGAATGGAAGACTGAGGATGCTGGTGCTCATTTGTGCCCTTGCGGAGGTATTCATTTACCCGCCAACTCATAATTTCCTACGTTCTTGAAGCATATCCAAGGAAGAATAAATACACTTTTTGAATGAAATGCTGGTTTGAGGTTATGGAAGAACAGATTATATAGTAATACCGGGCTGTTCTAATACTAAATTTTTTGGTCTTCATGAAACTGTTTAACTTAAATCCTGCACTAGAATGGAAGTTACCATTCCGGGTTCCTCGGTGCCTTAATGCCCTTATCACTACATGAGAAAATCAGTAGATCCTAATGCATGAACGTGTTGTGAGGATTAAATGCGATGAGGCATGCAAAACATTCAGGACGGGTGTTTGGCTCTCAATAAATGATCATTAAGTAGGAGCTGCTGTTCCTTCACACATTCATGTGCACTCTGCGGTCAAGAGCACAGTTGTATTTACTTTATTCCCCATCCAACCCAACCTTCAGACACCCAGGAGACAATTTTACGTAAGTTTAGGAGGCGAAAGCAGCAATGAGTTCTCCAGTGCGGCTTTTCAGCTACTGTCTTATAAACTGCTCTTCTCTTATTTTTCCAGCATTGCACAAAGCCCCTAATTACAGGTCTTATTCCACTGGAGAGTATGAGTTACAATGTAACCACCTAACAGATAGCGAAACTTAGTGTGTGATTATACATCGCCCTTTAACTGTCCTCGTTAGAGTTCCTCTTATGAGTAAACTTAACTTTCCTTCTCGTTTACCTCCTGAGATAACATCATCCTTCAAGTTAAAACTTAGAGCAACATATTTGATTGAAACTTCAGGAACTAACAGTAGTAAATATTTCTGTAAAGAGAAACTATTTTAAACACCTTATTTTACCTATATTCGTAGTATGCCCTCATTTAATGTCTTCTTTTAAAGAGAAAATTTATCAGGGAAATCCATTATTGTAAAATGAAAAATGATTTAAAATTGGCATTATGTATCGCTGCATTTCAATTCCAGGACCTGTCCACAAACTATTGAGTTCTGAGATGAGAAAGATATCTGAAACAGCAAGGGACCTGTGTCAAATAACCACAGGAAAGTTGATTGCCCTGAAAGACTTCAGTAGAATATGTTAATTAAAATCTGCACTCAGGCCTCCTCAGCAGCTTGGCTGTTGACAAAAGCACTTCAAAACAGTTTCAAGAGATTATGTTTTTCATGTTAGGGAGCAATTGAAAGGTCAGTAATACCTCAATCATTTGAGATAAAAATACAATCTAAATTGTCCTGTAAGAGAGTAGATAAAAAGTATAGGCATTGTAATGCTCTTTTCGCAGGCAGCCTGATAAAGTCTAGCTTATACTGACGTAGTTATAAAGCAGGCCTAATCAAAGGTAGATTTATTCTAGATTTTCTTTCTATCACTCGACTTAGGATAGAAGTATATGGAAACAACTTCCAAGGTGGAATAAAATTATATAAACATTATTACTACGTTAAAACAAAGATAAAATAACACCACAGTTACCCAGCATTGTTGGGAAGTTCAGTTAAAGACGTTGCTTAACTGAAGTTTAACTCAATAGTGGAACAAACAGAAAAAGATAATTGGCTTTTTTCATACTTTGCATATTCTACATATTGTTGCAAATAGTTATTCTGAAGTAACTTCAATTTATCATGTAAAACTATAGATGTCAGATTCTTTCAGGATTGCACAGTTGACTAAGGTATTACAGCACTAGCCGGATGTTCTATTGTATTTTATAATGATACTGAATCACTTGAGACTGTCATACTCGGCATTTTCCAGTTTCCTTAACTTTTAAGTAGTAATGTTGGGAAAAATCATTGGGCCATTAAGATAAAACTCAGTAGACAAAATTAGTTGAACTCCTCCATAAGAAACACTTGGTAGACAGGGAGTTAACTAATTTGCTATTAGTATTTCATTTTGAATTACTAGAAATACAGAAGAATAAGATGAAGTGATTTTTCTTGTTTTCATGGAGTTTGGGCAGAAGGCAAAATGGTGAGATGATTAAAATAGCTGCCAGATCACCTATTCAAGACATATGTAGAGAATGAGAAATCAGTTACGAGACCTTTATGCTCAATACCCATCTCCAGGGTATATAACAGAAATAATTTATTAAAAGGCTGAAGAAGTTAATGAGGAGGATCTCTTTGCTATCAGGGTACTGTTCATCATTCATCTGGTATTTTCCAAAATGGCAACCTCACTAACACACACATACACTTGGTTTTATTTTCTCTGTCTTACTCTCCCTGAACCCTTGCCCCTGTTTCCTGGCATCACCTACCATTGATTATTCTCATTAGGGAAAATAGTATTTCTTGCTAGTTATTTAAGTTTTCACTTAAGTGTTTTTAAAAAAATGCTATCATTGTCTTTATATGTCTTACAAACTTCTCAGATTTATTCCCAAGTATTTATCTTGAGGCTTATCTTATTAAATTGTAATAAAGTTTTACTTTAAAACATTCCAGACATGCACAAAAGAAGACAGAAAAACATAAGTAACCTCTGTATGCCCACCACACATATGCCAAAATTATAAGGATGTTTTTCTTTTTCTGAATTGTTTTAAGTAAAATTCCAGGTATTATGCCATCTCTAAAGATATGAACATTTGCATGTGTAACTAAAATGCTATTAGCACAAAGAAAATTAGTATCTACAATAAGTGATATCATTTAGCACCTAAATGTCCATCAACAGAGGAATGGATAAAAAGGATGTCTACATATATACAATGGAATATTACTCAGCCATAAAAAAGAACAAAATAATGCCACTTGCAGCAACATGGATGGACCTAGAGATTATCATACCAAGTGAAGTCAGACAGAGAAAGACAAATATCATATGATATCACTCATATATGGAATCTAATTTTTAAAATGATATCATTGAACTTATTTACAAAACAGACTCACAGATTTTGAAAACAAACTTACAGTTACCAAAGGGGAAATGTGGAGGGGAGGGATAATTTAGGAGCTTGGGATTAACATACACACACTACTATATATAAAATGGATAACCAACAAGGACCAACTGTATAGCACAGGGGACTCTACTCAATATTCTGTAATAACCTAAATGGGAATAGAATCTGAAAAAGAATGAATATATGTATATGTATAATTGAATTGCTGTGCTGTACACCTGAAACTTACATAACATTTTCAATCAATTTACCCCAATAAAATTAATTAAAAAAGAAAAAGAAAAATGTCATTTTATCATTTGTGTGAATCAAAATCCAGACAAGATCTACCCTTTATTAGAGAATTAAGTCTTTTTATCCTGTTCTAAAGAATTTGTGCTCCCAACTTTGTTTTTCTAAATTATGTTTTCTATTTGGTGAAGAAACCAGGCCAACTGACCTGTAGAACATCCCACAGTCTGAATCTATTTGCCTCCTAATGGTGCCATTTATTGCATTTCCTTTTTTCTTTGTCCTTTAATCTTCAAATTAGTTCCACAAGTTTTATTAGATCCAGTTCATTTTTTTTTCCAAGAACAGTCAATAAGAAGGAGCTGCTGTGTAACTCACATGTATATCAGAAGGTCCTTAATATCTGATGGTAGCATTCTTAGTAATGCTGAGATTGGTCAGTGGCTTTATGTGGTGAAAACCTTGTCCTTTCATCATAAAACTCCTCATTAACCTGTCTTCTGATGGTTTCATCCATTGATAAAAATTTGCCTAAATCCATTATTTCTAGTGGTGTGTTGGAGTCTGCCTCCATCGGCTCATAAAAGCCTATTACATACATTTCTTTGCAACTCCATGTTCAAAGACTCAGATTTGGTAGCTTGAAATTAACCATGATAGAATTATTTACACCACAAAAGTCAGCAAATCCTACATATCAGAGTTTTTCTTTTTATAGGGCCAGTTTATCAGCGCAGCATTATTTCATAGGTTAAAAATCAAGGTTTTATCAAATGCTGGAGAGGGTGTGGAGAAAAGGGAACCCTCCTACACTGTTGGTGGGAATGTAAGTTGGTATAGCTACTATGGAAAACAGTATGGAGATTCCTCAGAAAACTGAAAATAGAACTACCATATGACCCAGCAGTCCCACTCCTGGGAATATACCTGGACAAAAAACTGTAATTCAAAAAGATACATGCACCCCTTTGTTCACAGCAGCACCCCTATGTTCACAGCAGCACTGTTCACAATAGCCAAAACATGGCAACAACCTAAATGTCCACTGACAGGTGGATGGATAAAGAAGATGTGGTACATATATACAATGGAATACTACTCAGCCATAAAAAATAAAGAACGCCATTTACAACATGGAAGCAACTAAAGGTTATCATACTAAGTGAAGTAAGTCAAAAAGAAAGACAAATACCATATGATATCCCTTATATGTGGAATCTAAAATACTGCACAAATGAACCTATCTACAAAACTGAAACAGACTCATAGACGTAGAGAACAGACTTGTGGTTGCCAAGGGATGGGGAGAGGGAGAGGGATGGACTGGGAGTTCGGGGTTGGTAGATGCAAACTATTACATTTAGAATGGATAAACAGCAAGGTCCTACTGTATAGCACAGGGAACTGTATCCAATCTCCTGGGATAAACCATAGTGGAAAATATAAAAAAAAGAATGTCTCTATAACTGAGTCACTTTGCTGTACAGCAGAGACAGGCACAACATTGTAAATCAACTCTACTTCAATAAAAACATTTTTTTTTAAATCAAGGTTTTATAATTCTCCCACCAATTCCACATTTCTAAGCCAGAATTATTCTGTAAAGAACGTTTTCTCAACGATGGCTATTTGGCAACCCTGAAAAATAATGCTTTATTTTAGGTCCCTCAGTGTAGAGGGACCTCACTGCCTTTCCTCATTTGGAAAGCCTTTGTTCCTTTATCTGTACCTCTATCTGCTCCTGTTTTGAAAATCTCTCTTTCTCTCTGTATCTCAAGATTAATGTAACATACTCACAATTAGTATAATAACTAATAAGTATGGGCTTATTCATGCCATCACATGATAATTAAATCATGCTTTCCTCTTGATCTCTGCACTGTTCTTCTGTTAGACTGAGTTTTCTTTGTTGAATTTCTTATCACTGCTGTTGTTACAGTTAGTAGTAGTAGTATTACTTATGTGGTCAAAAGTCACACAAAAAACTTTCAGTGTTTCATGTTGGTCTGCTGGTGGAATAGTTTTATTTTTCTGAAAATGTGTTTATTTTGCTTTCATTTTTGAAAGAGATTTTCATTGGGTATAGAAATAACGTATAGAAAGCACTCTGAAGATATTACCCTTTTATCCATAATTTCCTTTAAGAAGTCAGCTTTGTATCTTACTGTTAAATCCTGTGAAGGTGATTTGCTTTTTTCTTTTGACTGCATCAAAATTTGTCTCTGTTTTTGGCATTCAGCAGTTTTAGTATGATGTGTGGTGCTCTTTGACTTATACTGCTTGAGTTACTTGAATTTTTGGCTTGGTATTTTAAATCAATTTTGGAAAGTTCTTGGTCTTTATCTTTTTATAAGTTGCTTCGGTCCCATTATTTCTCTTTTCTACTTCTATGAGTCTAGTTACATGTAAGCTAGGACTTCCCACCTCCTTTTTTCTCTGTATTCTTCAGTACATATATTTTCTTTTGATATCATATTGAACTTCTCTTAAAATCCGTGAAACCATCTTTATCTGCATTGAAAGTCTTGATTCTGTTGGGAGGCAATTTGATGTAAGAGCTGGTCTGTAGAAACAGAGTATCTGATTTCAAAGCCCTGGACTCTGGTTGGAGGCAATACTCAACTTCTCTGTGCTTCAGTTTTCTCATTTATAAAAGAGTTAATAGTGATGACAGCTTCCTGTGGTTACTGTGAGGATTACATGAGATTATATACAAAAAGCCATTTAACACAGCGTATGCCATATACAAAGTACTCAGTAGTTTTAGTAACATCCTGTGAATCTTGTTATGAATCCTTGAAACACCTTTTTATGGGAGAGGAAAAAAAGATACTGCTTCTAGTGACAAAAGTACATCCCTATAGAATGGCATATCCTACAGTTGCTCCGTATTTTTTGTTAGTCTGTTTTCTGTTAACAGGTATCTGTTGACTGTATCCTGTGAGCCAGGTATTGTGTGAGGCACTCAGAAACACAGAGAGGGATGGGGTTGGCTGGTGGGCCTCTGAGTGCTCAGTGAAGTGGTTTAAAATTCCCTGAGAACAATTCTATGATAGAGTTTTATTGGTATCCAGGTGGTCTAACTACAATTTTTATTTTCCAGTGTGAAACAAAAACCTTCCTAGGGTTCTGTAAAAATGCATTATCTTACCTTCTGAACTTAAAAGTAAGTTCACTTCAGTTGTCAACTTTAATATTAAAAGAGGTACTCTGCTTATCAAAACCGAAAAGTCATACTGCTCTTAAATAAATAACTGTCCGTCACGGCTACCTCGTTTCAATCCGATTAAACTCTATTCTCTGAGGATCAAAGACTTCTAATATTCCATTTTAAAAGTCAGAGATTTTATCCTGCAGCATGACTGAAAATCACATCCTTTAAGCAACTTCTGTTCAAACATTTCAGAAAGCACAGATTTGTTCAGAGTAATTTCTGAATACTGGCAATGAATTTAGGAAGTTATAATTTTAATGGCATAAATAAAAAGTCACAATATTAGAAACTAATAGTTTTGAATTTTATTTTCTCTACAATAAAATACTAATTAATAGGAAATAGAATCTTGCACTTATTTGCCTTTCCGTTTAATTTATTATTTGTAAACACTGTCTTAGTGACCTTAAGCAAAAAAATTTTTTTTAATAAGTAGCAATATATACTCCTTGGGTAAGGCATTTTCTCTTGTATCCTGGAGAACCCTTGAAATTTAGAAAGACATGTAAGTTGACCCTTGAACAATGTGGGATTGGGGATGTTAGGGGTTAAAATTTACCACATGTTAAATGCTTTCTCTCCATTGTCCTTATTTTTGCCTTCCACACTTTTTCTACCTTTTGTGGTTTTAACTGAACATTTTATGTGATTTGATTTTTTTCTCCTTCCTTAGCATGCAATTTGTACAGTAGTAATTTCACTGTATACAAACGAGTTCCATTCCAAGAGCGTGTTCGTAAGTCCAGTTTGTTCGTAAGTCCAACAGAGTTGGCCTAGGTACCCAAGTAACACAATCGGCTATATAGTACTGTACTGTAATAGGCTTATAATACTTTTCACACAAATAATAAATAAAAAACAAGCACAAAGAAAACATTTTAAATCTTACAGTACCTTTTCAAGTACCTTGAAAAGTACAGTAGTACAACAGCTGGCTTAGAGGGGCTGGCATCGAGTGAACAGGCAAGAAGAGTTACTGACTGGAGGAGGGAGAGGAGGAGGGAGATGGTAGAGCTGAAGGATCATCAGCAATAGGAGACGGAGGGCAAGCTGCAGTTTCACTCATGCCTGACGTCGATGGAATGCACGTGCGCATCTTTGAAAGGCTTGTATGTAGGAGACTTACTGTACTTAAAAAAGTGTTTTCGCAGTGGCTGCCCTAGAGTTTGCAATATACATTTATAACTAATAGAAGTCCACTTTCGAATACTGTGTTACTTCACAGGTAGTACAAGTAGCTCATGTAACAAAGTATTCCTGATTCCTTCCCTCACACTTTGTGTCCACTGCTGTCATTCATTGCATTCATGTGTAAGCTATAATCATTACATAGAAATCGTATATTAATGCATATATGTGGAATCTAGAAAAATGGTATAGATGATCTTATTTGCAAAGCAGAAATAGAGACACAGACATAGAGAACAAACGTGTGGATACCAAGGGGGAAAAGGAGGGGAGTGGGATGAATTGGGAGATTGGGATTGACATATATACTCTCCTGTGTAGAAAATAGTTAACTAATGAGAACATACTATGTAGCACGGGGAACTCTACTCAATGCTCTGTGGCGACCTAAATGGGAAGGAAATCCAAAAAAGGGGATATGTGTATACGTATAGCTGATTCACTTTGCTGTACAGCAGAAACTAACATAACACTGTAAAGCAACTATACTCCAATAAAAATTAATAACAAAATCATTACATAGATTGTTGCTATTATTATTCTGGACAAACTGTTATCTGTTATATCAATTAAGAATGAGAAAT
This sequence comes from Mesoplodon bidens, assembly GCF_964165515.1. NCBI lineage: Eukaryota > Metazoa > Chordata > Mammalia > Artiodactyla > Ziphiidae > Mesoplodon > Mesoplodon bidens. Next base: position 21,533,065 of record NC_138181.1, read on the forward strand.
AAAAGTTTTTATTTTACCTTATTTCTTTCCTAATGCTCTTCCTTTGTATAGATCTGAGTTTCTAACCTATGTCATTCTTTCCTTCTCTCAGAGAAAGTTTTACTATTTCTTGCAAGGCAGGTCTATTTGTTTGAAGAACAAATTTCCTTACTTTTTGTTTGTCAGAGAAAGTATTTCTCCATCACTTTTGCAGGATAACTTTCTCAGACAAAAAGTGAGGAAATTTGTTCTTGAAATTTTATTTTTATTCATTTCTTCACCCTACTCCTATGAAAAAATGTGCTGTAGCTTACATTGATAGGGCCTAACTCATGGCTATGCCATGCCTTCAGTTGAAATGCCCAGTTTTAGAGTTAGTTAAGGAACCACATGTAAAAAAAAAAAGTTATTATTTAGTAACACTCGAAAAACGTTTTAAATGAAGAGTAATATTCTACATCTTGCTTCCTTTGATATGCCAGATGTGGTCATCACTGAGTTTGTGTTTCCCCAGGGCTAATTTACCTTCAACAATGAACATCTGATCCCAGAGCATCACAGCAGGTTAAAAAAAAATCACACAAAATAAGACTTTGTGGTGGATTCTATGGAATTCTAAAACTATTCCAAGGATGGCAGCATGTCTGGGACAAATATAAATACTCCCCAAGTGATAACATTGAAGAAAACACAATGAATTTTTAAAAGCATCACTGATTTGTAAATATATGGAAAACATAAAAGAGCGCAGCACAATGTGACATACCATGGATACCCAATTAGTGTTACTTACAATTAACTTTCTAACAATTCAGGAAAATACGGCAGCTGTGTACTGTGATGGTCATGAACTATTTCATAATTTCCAATGTCTACCTATTTTTTTTTTTACTCTCCACTTTCAACCGTTTCCTTTAATTTTGTAAATCATAACTATTTACTGGAGAACCATAAACTACCCAGAGTTACACAACAATTAGTCACAAAATTAATTGGAATGTAGGATGTGCTTTCAGTAATTCATCTTTTACAGAATATGACAGTCGAGTTAATTAGCAGCGATTAAAAGAATGGTGTTTACCTTTAGTGTTATGTTAATAATGTTGCAGAGTTGGGACTTAAATGTGAATGTGTCATGGAAAAAAATTACTAACCCAACTCCAGTTGACTACGAACATGTCTACTCATGGTTTGATGAACTTCAATATATGCATAAAAAGACACATTTTAACCTAAACATGTTAGGGAAGAAGTAAATATGAGAAAACATTCTGAGAGGTGAGAATGCTGGTATATTCCAAGTATCTGCCTTCTCCAGCCAGGAGGAAACATTAGTTGCCTCCACGTTGGAAAATCAGGGTTGGCATTTTGGGGGAATTATTAGAAACAAAATCTTTGCCCAACTCAGAAAACCTCTCCAGAAAAGTAGCAGAGAAAGAAAACAATTTTAATATTGCATAAGTATTAAACCAGAAAGTGATTTGCATCACAGGCAATCAGCTAAGAGGCTGCAAAGACAGAAGGACATCTCCTCCTGTAATAGAGCCAAGCAGATACAGCCCATTTACATCAGTGTTTTCAAGATAAGCAGTAACAAGCCCTCCAGTAAATGGACGTGACAACGCACTCATAGTTAATCCTAAATTCACCTGGTAATTGAAACGACTATCTGTGTTGGCTCATTGGCTTTATCCACAGGAAAGAAGATGTGGCACATATGTGCAATGGAATATTACTCAGCCATAAAAAGAAACGAAACTGAGTTATCTGTAGTGACGTGGATGGACCTAGAGTCTGTCATAGAGAGTGAAGTAAGTCAGAAAGAGAATGACAAATACCGTATGCTAACACATATCTATGGAATTTAAGGGAAAAAAATGCCATGAAGAACCTAGGGGTAAGACAGGAATAGAGACACAGACCTACTGGGGGTGGGCTTGGGGATATGGGGCGGGGGGCTGTGACGGGGCGGGGGAGAGGCATGGACGTGTATACACTGCCGGGTGTGGGGTGGATGGATGGTGGGGGGTGGCCGCGTGGCGCGGGGGATCGGCTCGGTGCTTTGTGGCCGCCTGGAGGGGTGGGATGGGGAGGGTGGGAGGGACGGAGACGCAGGAGGGAGGGGATGTGGGAACACATGTATATGTATGACTGATTCACTTTGTTGTAAAGCAGAGACTAAAAAAAAAAAAAAATAGAGATGGCTCCTCGATCCTTGAGAAAGATAACACTATGGCATAAAGATGACAAAAGGCATATCTAGTTTTCAAAAGGATTTACACATTTAAAAGGGAGGAGACTGTACTTATACTTGCGACTTTTCTAAAATAGATGTTCTAAGAAAAAGAAAAGGAAGGAACTCCCTTATTTTCAAAAGGGACAATTCAGCCTCTTAGTTTTAATTTGTATTTATCCTTATAGTATCAAAGTTTGCACCTTTTGGTAGTGGTCTGGTGAGGTTAGGAATATATAACAGATGACTTAAAATAGGAAAAAACACTACTAATTAACAGCTACTCCCTTTCTGTGTAGAATACTGTCACAACCCTAAACTCAGCCAATATATAAGTAAAGAAACAATGAGGAAACAGTGCAGGAACTAAATATAGACGTGGGCTTCAACTGAGTCTTTCTTTTTAGAAACGGGAGAGTTAGAATCCATGTCCTTATTCCAACTCTCCTACCACAAATTCAGTCTGAGCATGAACTTACTTGTGCTGCAGACCACACCCCTGACCAACACTGAACACCCCCCAGCACTTCTCTGGGAACAAACAGGCTCCTTAAATTGTTTCAGTCATAGTTCCGGGGTGGAGGAGGAACTCTGTCCTTCATTTATTATCACACCGAAATGAAAAGCATTTTGGTTCCTTTCAAGACACTGCTGAAAGTGAACACAGTACAGAAGCTAAATTCCAGCACTACTCGACTATATAGAGATAATAAGGTCTCGACTGTGTTTCAGTCAGTTAATTATTTATTGGATTTTTCTTAAGTGGCAACCTTCTTTGGGAAATTAATGCAGGACACCAAATACCTAAGACTACCAGTTGGAAAGGATACATGAAACAAAACCAGCAATGGTAAATAGTATTGAAATCACTCATAAAATAGGTTGTTTAAAAAGGACACGTCTGAAAGCTTCCTCTGAAGGTAAGCTGATCTGGACTTGCCAAATTAAGTTGGCAAAGAATATCTTGCCCTGCAGGTTCATGCTTTCTAATCAAGGGATATGGGCTCTGTTACAGCAGTGTGAAGTTTGTGATGGTGCAGAAGGAAAGATGTCACCCTTAGGTTTGAAAATACCCCAGGTAATTCTGAGGCTTTAGAAATTAGTCATTGCTTTGAATTACATTTGGTAGCAAAAGGTGCAAAATGCAAAACTCCTGAAATGTGTGTTCCTTCACATTCCTGCGTATTTAAATGAAACCAGTTGGGAAACTGCTAGCTGGAGGGAATAAATGATCACTCACAGGGGAAGTGAAGTAGGGAGGAGGCATTTGAGGAGAAGAGAAGGAAGATGGATAGAAAGGAGGTCAATCTGGCCTCTTTGCTTTCTCTCATGTTAGAAAACATCGGAGTGGAAGAGAAGGAATTTAGAAAACTAAACTTGTCAGAATCATTTTTCCAGATGGAATTTTTGGTTGGCATTCAGGTTAATGTTCAAACCAACAGCAGCCCCATCTCTGCTCCATGAAAAGTTGCAAAGAGTTGCCCCTCTTTCCCAGCTACCAGCTTACCTCTTCTCTCCTAAGTCCTGAGAGAACCCACTGAGTGTCAGGTTAGATGCAAAGTTTCTCACCAGAGATGGTCAATGCATCAATATTATCCTTTTTTTCTTATCTGATTTCTTCCCATATTCAAAAATTGCTTGCCCTGTAACATCTCAGTTAAATATCAGTGTAAAATCAGGATAAATTTGTGAACAACTCCACTCCATTTTCTGTACTTGTATCTTTACATCTCAGTGAGAGTTTTGAAAATCAAGCTTTATTTCTAAAGAAGCACACTTAGACAACCCACAGAATGGGAGAAAATATTTGCAAACGAAGTGACCGACAAGGGATTAATCTCCAAGATATACAAATAGCTCACGCAACTTTATATCAAAAAAAAGCAACCCAATCAAAAACTGGGCAGAAGATCTAAATAGATATTTCTCCAAAGACATACAGATGGCCAAAAATCACAAGAAAAGATGCTCAACATCGCTAATTATTAGAAAAATACAAATCAAAACTACAATGAGGTATCACCTCACACCAGTGAGAGTGGCCATCATCAAGAAATCTAGAAACAATAAATGCTGGAGAGGGTGTGGAGAAAAGGGAACCCTCTTGCACTGTTGGTGGGACTGTAAATTGATACAGCCACTATGGAGAACAGTATGGAGTTTCCTTAAAAAACTAAATATAAAACTACTATATGATCCAGGAATCCTACTCCTAGGCATATATCCAGAGAACACCATGGTTTTAAAGGATACATAAACCCCAATGTTCATTGCAACGCTGCTTACAATAGCCAAGACATGGAAGCAAGTTAAATGTTCATCGGCAGATGAATGGATAAAGAAGATGTATTGCACATATACGGTGGAATATTACTCAGCCATTAAAAAGAATGAAACAATGCCATTTGTAGCAACATGGATGGACCTGGAGATTATCATACTAAGTGATGTAAGTCAGACAGAGAAAGACACATATCATATGATATCACTCATATGTGGGATCTAGTTTTAAAAAATGATAAAGATGAACTTTTTACAAAATAGAAACAGACTCATAGATATCGAAAACAAATTTATGGTTACCAAAGGGGAAATGTAAGTGGAGGGGGGGAGGGATAAATTAGGAGTTTGGGATTCTTCATACACACAGTAGTATATATAAAATACATAATCAACAAGGACCTACTGTGCAGCACAGGGAACTCTACTCAATATCCTGTAATAACCTATGTGGGAAAAGAAACTGAAAAAGAATGTGTGTGTATGTGTGTGTGTGTGTGTGTGTGTGTGTGTGTGAATCACTTAGCTATACACCTGAAACTAACACATTATAAATCAACTATACTCCAATATAAAAATTAAATTAAAAAATTGAAAAATGCTTAGTTTTAGGAAGTATGTCTGTGCTCTTGAATAGAAATCAAACAGTCTAATACTACAGATGAACTAAATGCCCTTTAAAAGTCTGATGAGTTGAACGTATTCTACAGTGGGGAATAAAAGGTTAATAAAATCTGTCTCTGGAAACTAAAAAAATTTTAAAAAGCAGCACACTTAGATCCAAGTCCTGTCATCAAGGCTTCCATTCTGCCCTAATCTACATTTTTCCTATCGTCAGCTAGTCAGCACGATTCATGTGTGGCATGTGGATGGGTATATACATCAGTTGGGAATTGTGGCCAGTTCTGGTGGCAGCTCTCTGATTCACTGTGTACTCCTCCTAGGTCCCTGATTCCAACTGCCTCACTCCCTTTTATTGCACCAATAAGGCTTGAAATGGTCCCCGAGAACGTGACCATTGGGGGTATATCTCTTTGATGTTTTCAGGCTCTCTGCTCACAACTTTTGGCCTCTTTCCGCGCCCCTACTTCTCAGAAGACCATTACAAAGAAGGTATCAGTACAGCACAGTGTGACCTGCATTGTGAAGGCAGAATGACTATCTGATCAGCCTGAGGCAAGTGCCTTTTTGGTAATCGTGCAAGAGAGGCAGAGTGGAGGGGCAGGATTACAGACATGAACATCACCGCAAATGAAAATTAAACTATCATTGGATTGTTTTTGCACGTGCTGCTCCTTGTGTGGAATTTTTTGTTTTGTTTTCGATAGCTTTTCAGCTCCTTCTGAAGGCAATGAAATCTTTTTTTCCAATCAGAGAAATGTATCACCCTCAGAGAGAAGACATGAAAGTAGAGCTGCTAGCTTGTCCTGTCAGGGAGGAGTACCGAAGCTCCATGCCGTCTTTTCCATCTAAATTTCTCTGTGATGTCCTGGTTACTCCATGGAACTCCAGGGTTCCAGGAACCCAGTTTGAAAACCATATTCAAATCAGTCATACATCCAGAATTCTCTGGCCCATTTTTCTTGTTCAATATAGATAGCGTCAAAAGTATCTCTGACCTCATGAACAATAATAATTCTTTGAAGGTTAATTGGACAAAACCTAGCACAGGCAAGCCTGCCTGCATGCCTGAGTTATCTCTTCCTGGCTCAGTTTGGGGAGCTTTTACTATCAGTCCTTCTCATTTCTATTCAAAATATACAAATTTATATTGTATTGATCATTATCTCAATTTCCCTCTTCTTTGCGGTACACGGGCCTCTCACTGTTGTGGCCTTTCCCGTTGCGGAGCACAGGCTCCGGACGCGCAGGCTCAGCGGCCATGGATCACGGGCCCAGCCTCTCCGCGGCATGTGGGATCTTCCCGGACCGGGGCATGAACCCGCGTCCCCTGCATCGGCAGGCAGACTCTCAACCACTGCGCCACCAGGGAAGCCCAATTTCCCTCTTCTGTTCTAGACCAGAAACATGTAGAGAACAGGAACTGCATTTTATACTTGGTTATATTCCAACACTTTGTGCAGGAGTTGACATTTAATAAACTCTGTGCTTGTCTCTTTCTGTTGATAGTGATGATTATAACTCTCAGATTTTGGGGAAAAAAAGTTTTTTGGAAAAAATTTTGAGTTTGACTGAAGTATGTTCCTGTTCCCCTCAGCTGGACTCATGGTCACTAGGCTTCTTCCAGACTCTAGGCCCTGATCTCCCTTTTCTTAGAGCACAGACTTTGGAAAACTTAGCAATGTAAATTCTTTTTCTGCCCCTTTGGGATGGAAATCATTCTAAAAGCCTCTTGCCAGCTTTACAACCTAAGACTCTCTTTTTCAAGGACCTGGGAACCACCTCTCTGAAATGTAATTCTCATGGACCTTAGGGCCCCATCTTCCAGTTTATGTGAAGTTAGAACCCTAATTCCCACAGGGAACCTTGCTCTAAGTTGCAAACTATCTCTTATCATGAAAATAGGAAAAAGTTACTTTTCCTTTGGGCAAGGCCGATTAGTAAACATGGATGACCTGTAATTCTCCCCACCCATCTCTCTCTCCCTTCCCTCATCTCTTATAAACTCTCTAGCCCTTTGTCTTAGTGGAAATGAGCTCAGACTGAGTTTTGGTCTCTCTGCCTTAACCTTGAGGAAAGTCTTCCTTACCTGTTTTACTTTGTCCAGTGCAAGTTACACTTGGACAGAGACTTCTAGAAACAGCAAAAGCAAATGTTCCTCTGCTCAAACTCAACTTACCATAATCATACGAAACTGTATTTATCAGAGATGAACAAGCTATTTTAAAAACTGTTACCGCCCCACCAAGGAAAACTTTTTGCTATTGGTGATGGCGAGAAAAAATATGGAGAAAGCAGTTAGAGTAAAACTGACAAAAGGCTGAGATGAACAGGTTTACACTTGTGCACTCTGTGTAAATACATTGATCAGCTTTCTGAAAAGCACTGAGCCAGCTCTTCCGATGTATATGTCCTTGTATGAAACTGCCTTTAGACCCTGCGGTAACTTTTACAGGCCACAAGGGAACTCTTAAGAGCACTGAAGGTATATTTTACTGCCTATTACTAGACTATAAACATTATGCCCCTTCTTGGTAAAGGAACAGAATTTAAGCCATCCAGGTTTAGAGGTAAGAAGAAGCACATTTGAGCCCTTTCTGTGCCTTTCTTTTCAGCTGGGCTGGCTACTCCAGACTCTGCCCTCAGGGTAGTAACAGAGTATACACTTGACTATCCATCCTGAATTCACTTAGAGTTGTGGAAAGCAGGATTAGCTCCAGGAAATATAAGGAAGTAACCAGTTTCATAACATTTTAGGCTGAAAATGATCATTGTGGTTAGAGAGCCCCATCCTTTCATTTTGGAGGTGAAGAAAACATGGACTTCCTTGGAGTCACAAAATGAGCTAATGAGAGAAATGAGATTGAGAATTAAGAATCACAGAATCCTAGTCCACTGCCTTTCTATTAATTTCATGTCTGTTTCTGATGTTTTTCTTCTGTTTTTATCATTTGTTCCTATGTCCTTTGATTCTGTGTTTCCATGCTATCTCACATAGATCCCATAAATCCATCCGCTGTAGGATTTTAGGGACTGTATGAGTCACTCCATCTAGGAATATGTATGTTTTTTAAAAGAAGAGTGCAGGGAAATATTACATGGAAAATCACGAATGATCCTTGGTAGGATTTCTTTCTGCAGAGTGGATAACTTTTGTCCTGGGAGAGAGTGTTTCCTCTATGCCTTCCATCCCCTATGTTCTCTCTGCTGCAGACAGAAATCTTTGACATTACAATTCAGTGATGAATACAGTCCAAATCAAAGGCAGATTCTGAACACAGGGCAGTATTTGAACACAAATGACTTCAACATACAGCTTACAAGAAGGTGACTCAATATATTTTCATCTAAGTTTTCTCTCTCCAGACTGGAGAGACTCTTAGTTGGTACAGTCTCATTTCTATTTACTGAGAGAAGAATAAGATTGTAGGAAAATAGATAGCTAGTGGGAAGCAGCCGCACAGCACAGGGAGATCAGCTCGGTGCTTTGTGACCACCTAGAGGGGTGGGATAGGGAGGATGGGAGGGAGGGAGATGCAAGAGGGAAGAGATATGGGAACATATGTATATGTATAACTGATTCACTTTGTTATAAAGCAGAAACTAACACACCATTGTAAAGCAATTATACTCCAATAAAGATTAAAAAAAAGAATAAGATTGTAGGGACATTCCAAAAAATAACTATCACTGCTTTTTGACAGTTCCATCTCTTTTTATGTCAGTTTCATTCCCAGGCTTAAATAGAGTCAACCGAAGAAATGCCAACGTTAAAAAAAAATCAATTAACCAGCTTGGACACACACACACACATACACTCTCTTTGGTGAGTCTTGTGCAAAATCCTTCCTTAATCAAGTAGATCTGAAATGTAATGTGTTAAGAGTTGGTTCATCATATTCTTTAACTTTCTTCTTTAAATAGAGTTTCTTTCACTACACTGGGAAATTTCAGCCTCCAGTGTCATTAATAAACTTGTATCTTCATACCACACTGCATTGGTTCTGAAGCTTATAGGCTGTTTCTATACTCAGCTTTCATGTGAATTTAATGTCATTGTAGTTTCCTACATTGTTTGCCTTTCCAGTCTAACTCCTGGCATCATCAAAATATTACTGCCTTTTAAGATACCGCATGTTCCCACAGGGCTATTCTTTGAACAGATAAAAACTTAGAGTGGAAATGACCTTTTAGCAGATCCTTGATTTTTATGCTTGTTAGCAAGTCGTACATTTTGAGAGCTACCTTTCTGAGATTTTTAAGGCTGTGGATCCATTTTGTAGTTTTCTTCTCCTACATAAAATACCATTCTCTAAAAAGGGAGCAGTGACTCTGTTTAACATTGTACATTAGAAAATCTATAAGAAAAAAATGTTTAAAATACTTATAATGAGACTCAATGGTATCAAATATTATGAAAGAAAGTAGTAGGACACATTAATGGAAAATGTTTGAATTTATAAATGAAAATAAAAAAATGGAAATAAGGGCATATAGGGGTAGAAACACAGGAGGGCACAGGAGTGAAGTCCATTTATTTTGTTACTTTATGTTACTCGTATCATTACTTAGGTTTTTACTTTAAAATTATTAGACATTGATATGAAAAGAAGATCTAAGTGTGAGATAATTGAGGTTATAATTTGCTATTACTGATACACTGAATACTTAAAGAATAGAAAGTAATTTTTTTCTATAAATGAGGTTTTGGAGAATAAATGATCACCATTTTAAATGCCAGACCTGGAATTGTGGTGTTACCGGTGTCATTTTTTTCTCAGTATTACGATAGTATTTTAAAAATCAAAAAGTAAAATTCCTTAGTCTGTGCTTTAACTAAAAATTATACACTTATGCTAAACTGCAGAAAATTGGATTGAACACACGGTATTAGGTGTCAAGCATTTAAAAGGCTTCAGTGTTTAAACCATATTTAGAATGAAAATTTGTTTAGAGTTGTGATTTTTGTGTTTTACTCCCTACTGCATCCCAAGTATCTAGAACTTACACCTTGGCATAAATTAGGTAAACAGTAAGTATTTGCTGGACTGATGTCCTGGGTCACCATTTCTCACGGCACTGTCAGAGAAACACTGGCGTGTTGCTTTTTGCTCTGTGAGAAGGGGGTTCTCTGGTTAAAGACATTTAGGAACCACAGCATACGAAGATTCCAGATACTCAGGTTCTGGGTAATCACATACCTCTGAGAACTCCTTTGTTGAAAGAAGGTGTGATTGTGGTTCATCTCACTGACTATGGTAACCTTGATATAAGTAATAACCATGGCAATTTTCCAGTGGGAGATTCTATCCTCAGCCCCTCTTGCTCTCGTACACAATATGTCACGATACCTGCTGTCTGCTCCACCAAGGGATCTGCTTTGAGTCTAGATCCCATCTAGAAAATTATTTTTTAAAAATAGATAGAAAGTCAGCATTCATTCTTTGATGATCTTCCAAAGAAAGTGAAGATCTCATGGAATAGCAAATTCACATCGTCACACTTTGCAAAAAAAAGTCTGAAGAAATTCTGATTAATATAGCTTTTAAACTACAGATCAATTTTGAGAGAACTGGTGTCTTAACCATATTAATTTTCGGATAAATCAACACCACATGCCTCCTCTCCATTTACATAGGGCTTCTTTAACGTCTCTCTGCAATATTACAGTTTTCTATGTACATGACTTGCAAAACTTTGTCAGATTTACATTTACTATTTCATATTTGTTGATGTTTTCTTACAACCAATTTCAATTTCTGATTGTTCTTTGCTAATATCTAGAAATAGAATTGATTTTCGCATATTCATCATGTATTCTGCAGTTATTCTTAATTATACCTTCTAGTAGCTTTCTACATTTTACAAAGGATTTTTCACATAGACAAAATGCTTTGTGAATATGGAGAGATTTGCCTCTTTCTTTCCAATATGGATGCTTTTTATCTCTTTTTTTTAGGTTATTTTCCTAGGTTATACTTCCAGTATAATATGGAATAGAGATGGTGGGAGTGAACATTTGCGTCTTGTTCCACTTGCTTAGGCAGAAAGCAGAGGCTCTCATCACTGAGTATGATGTTATCTGTAGGTTTTTTCATAGATGCTCTTTGCCAGATAAGAAATCCTCCTTCTGTCCCTAGTTTGTTGAGCTTATTTTTCCCTCTTCAGGAATGGTCGTGAGGTTTTTGTCATCTGCTCTTTCTGCGTCTATTGAGATGATCATGTTTTTTCTTACACTGTTAATGTGGTGAATTACGCTGATTTTTTTTTTTTATGTTAAGTCAACCCTGTACTCTCAGAATAAATTTGACCAGCACAGACATGGAAGTTATCTCACTGTCAAGGGAGCGGGAATAAAAGGCTCCTATACTTTTATGGACCTGGGGTGAGGGTGGGGACTGGGAGTGGGGGGAGGGCTAGGACTGGAAAAATAGCGTAGGAGTCAGATAGGGGAAAAGTGGCTTCTTCAAGGTTACTCCCTCCTACCCTGATAAGGAGGACTGAAGAAGACCTCAGCAGAAGATCCAGGTAAAGAAACCTAGGAATGAAGGCACTTGAATTAGGAATGCAAATATTCTTAAGAGCCTGGTCTGGTGGGGGGTCCAGAGTCCTTGACTGCAACTCTCTTCAGAGAATGCAGTGCACTAGCTCTGCACCAAGTCTGGGGTGGGGAGAGCAACATTCCCCAGTGATCCCGCTAGGTGAAGCCCTTGTAATTGCTGATGGTAGCAGATCCCAAAATACTTAAAGTGAGGAATGCCTTTTAATGTTCATTAAAAAAAAAAGTATGGAATTTTGGACTCGATTTAATAGTAAATCCTTGCTTGTTTCAATATTAATATATTTTTTCCAAAATATTTACTTAGGGCCTCCCTGGTGGCGCAGTGGTTGAGAGTCCGCCTGCCGATGCAGGGGATACGGGTTCGTGCCCCGGTCTGGGAGGATCCCATATGCCGCGGAGCGGCTGGGCCCGTGAGCCATGGCCTCTGGGCCTGCGCGTCCGGAGCCTGTGCTCCGCAACGGGAGAGGCCACAACAGTGAGAGGCCCGCATACCGCAAAAAGAAAAAAAAAACAAAATATTTACTTAAACTTATGTTTTACACTCATCATCTTTATCCTGTGGCTATGAGGACTGCCTAGGACATCTCTGTGTATCCCCAAAGTTCACAACTATCCAAGCTTGAGGAACATATCACTGGATACAGGGAGCCTCCAACACTAATCTGTGATTTTATGTTACCTGAACTTAGATGAAAACTTTGAAGTGTATGGGGAAAAGATAACCTTATTTTTCTTGAATAATGTAAACTATGGGTTTACAAAGATTGATAGGTGTGTGTGTGTGTGTGTATATATATATATATATATATATATATATATAATTGCCTGCTTATTTTTCAAGAAAATGAAAATGAGATACACATATAGAGGAAAATTATTCACAAATAGAATTGGAGAATTGGTATTAAAGATCCGAAGTCTTGGAAAGCGTAGAGCCTTTCTAACTCCACAAGTTTGCCTCTCTCCTAGTTCTGTTAAACTAATGTTTTCTGACATATGTTCTATAGCAATGACAGACTGTCCAGTGTTCTGCATCCCCCAGAAGAAGACAGTCCTAGGCATGTTACCAAACGATATCCTTTTTTGTGTTTTCACTTTTCAAGACATTTGCATTTTTAAGACATTCTGAGTTCACTTACAATTTTCAGGTAGAATTTTATAAGACTAACAAAGGTTTATTATTGTCTAAGAGTTATGCCAAAAGGAAAAGCTTTTTCCAATTTTATACTCTTAAATCCTTTTAAAAAATGCTTGCTTTAACTTTTCTGGTAGTGATATGCATTTACATCAGCAAAAATACAGTGAAAAATAACCTTCATAATTTCTTTTCTAGTTCATTCAAACATGCTGCCTTGCCTTACCTTACCTTTTGTTTTACCTGTAACTATTCCATTACTAAATGTGTCAGTTTCAGGGGCACCTTTCATAATATCTTTAACTAATTACCTCCAAGGTTCTCTGCAGCCTGTTTTCCCTTGGGTCCTGCTGCCTTCTTCCCTCAGCCAGTCTTCCCACGTCCTCCTTGGACTGTCTGGTCTCGTAATTCTTAAGCAAGTCAGAATGTTCCCTACAATATGCTGCTTCATGAATCCTGACTTTAGCCGAGTAAAAATCCTGGCAGAGTTCCAATTTATTCTCTGCTCGAGATTTTATTTAGTTGAAGAAATTTTGCTTCATAGAAGTTTTTTTCACCCATCTTTCTTAAGAATAACTTAGTATATTTTTACTCTTTTTTTTTTTTTTTTTTGCGGTACGTGGGCCTCTCACTGTTGTGGCCTCTCCCGTTGCGGAGCACAGGCTCCAGACGCGCAGGCTCAGTGGCCATGGCTCACGGGCCCAGCCGCTCCGCGGCATGTGGGATCTTCCTGGACCGGGGCACGAACCCGTGTCCCCTGCATCGGCAGGTGGACTCTCAACCACTGCGCCACCAGGGAAGCCCTACTCTGATAATTTTTGATGGCATTATCTCTCTTTGAAATTAACCTTGGGTTTTTATTTTACCAGTTCTTATGGATTATTTAATTTAATACAATTTAATTTTTATTACTTTGTAATTTTTTTCAGCTTTATTGGAGGTTTCATTGACAAATAAAATTGTGAGATATTTAAAGTGTACAAAGTCATGATTTGCTATATGTATACGTTGTGAAAGAAGTTCCCCCATCAATGCCGTATTATCTACTATAGTCATGATGCTATAAATCAGATCCTCAGGCCTTATTTATTTTATAACTGAGATTGTATCTTTTTACCAGCCTCTCCCTATTTCCCCCATTCCCTCCATTCTCCAGTCCCAGGCAAATAATTTTCTATTCTCTGTTTCTATAAGTTTGACTTTTTTTTTCAGGATTTCAAATATAAGTGATACCATGCATTATTTGTCTTTCTCTGTTTGGCTTATTTCACTTAGCATAATGCCCTCCAGGTTCATCCATGTTGTTGCAGATGACAGGATTTTCTTTCTTTTTAATTTTGTCTGAATAATTATCTATCTATCTTGTCTTTATCCATTCATCCCACAATAGAAACTCTGTTTCTGTACCTTAGCTGTTGTGAATAATGTTGTAATCAACACGGGAGTAGAGATATCTCTTTGAGATAATGGTTTTACTTCCTATGGATATATACCTGGAAGTAGGATTGCTGAATCATATAGTAGTTCTATTTTTAATTTCTTGAGGAACTGCCATACTGTTTTCCATAGTACCTATACTAATTTACATTCCCATCAACAGTATACAAAGGTTCTCCTTTTTTACACATTCTAGCCAGCATTTATTGTCTCGTCTTTTTGAAAATCGCCATCCTAACAGGTGTGAGGTGATATCTTATTATGGTTTTGATTTGCATTTCACATACCTTTTGGCTATCTGTATGTCCTCTTTGGAAAAAAATGTCATCTACTGTGTTCAGATCTGCTCATTTTTTAATCTGTTTTTCTTTTCTTTTTTTTTTTTATTGCTACTGAGTTGTACGAGTTGCTTGCATAGTCTGGATATGCGGTTTGCAAATATTTTCTCTCATTCTATAGGTTGCCTTCTCATTTTGTTGGTGGTTTCCTTCATTGTGCAGAAGCTTTTTATTTTGATGTAGTCCCCCTTGTTTATTTTTGCTTTCATCGCCTTGACTTTTGCTGTCAAATCCAAAAAAATCATTGCCAAGAACAATGTCAAAGAGCTTACACCCTGTTTTCCTCTAGGAGTTTTACGTTTCTAACAACCAAGATCTAACAATCAAGACTTTAATCCATTTTAAATTGAATTTTGCATATGGTATAAGACAGGAATCCAGTTTAATTTTTTTGCATGAAGATATCCAGTATTCCCAACACCATTTATTGAAGAAACTATTCTTCTCCCATGTATATTCATGGCTCTTTTGTTGAAAATTAGGTGATCATTTATGTTTGGATTTATTTCTAGGCTCTCTGTTGTGTTCCATTGATATATATATATTTTTTGTTTGTTTTTTAATGCTAATGCCATACTGTTTTGATTGCTGTAGCTTTGCAGTATTGTTTGAAATCAAGAAGTATAATGCCTCCAGCTTTGTTCTTCCTTCTCAAGATTGCTTTTGTTATTTGGAATCCTTTGTTCTTTTTTATATGAATTTTAAGATTGCCTTCACTATTTCTGTTAAAGATACCATTGAAATTTTGATAAGGATTATATTGAATCTGTGGATCACTTTGGGTAGAATGAACACTTAATGATATTAAATTAATGATATTAATGATATTAATTCTTCCAATCCATGAATATGGAATATCTTTCCATTTAGGTGTGCCCTCTCCAATTTTTTTCATTAACTTTTGTAGTTTTCAGTGTACAGATCTTTCACTCCCTTGATTAAATTTAAACTAATTATTTTTTGATGCTACTGTAAAGGGCTTGTTTTCTTAATTTCTCTTTCTGGTAGTTTTTTATTAATGTATAGAAACAACTGATTTTTGTATATTGATTTTGTATCCTGCAACTTTAATAAAATTTTAAAATTCTAACAGTTTTTCAGTGGAGTCCTTAGAGTTTTTTAATAAATAACTATTAATTCACCTGCAAATAGATTCAGTTTTACTTCTTCCTTTCAGATTCAGGTATCTTTTATTTCTTTTTCTTACTTAATTGCTCTGGCTAGGACTTTTAGTGCTATGTTGAAAAAAAAATTGGTGACAGTGGACACCTGATCTTAGAGGAAAAGATTTCAGCTTTTCACTATTGACTCTAATGATAGCTGTGGGCTTATCATATATGGCCTTTATTATGTTGAGGTACATTTTTTCTATACCCAATTTGTTGAGGGTTTTTATCAGGAAAGGATGTCGAATTTTGTCAAAAGCTTTTTCTGCATCTGTTGAGATGGTCATTCATTCTGTTAATGAGGTGTATCACACTGATTGGTTTGTTTATGTTGAACTATTGTTTCATCCCTAGAGGCCTAGAATGAGTATGACATAGAGGACATAAAAGAACTGTCCCTCAGTGTTCTCGGTTCCTGTGTGCCTTTCCAAATGTGAGTCTCTTACTCTGCTGAGTGTAATTCTAGTATTAAAAAGTGTATTTTTTTTCATTTGAAAAGCCTGAAAATGAAATGGGGCCCTTTCCTCCCCTGTAAATAGTAAAGTGTTCCAATATTTTGGGAAAACACTGTATTGAATTTAATGAAGAAAAAATAATTATGTGCTCAATATTGGTATTCCTATGAGATTTGCAAAAAATAATCATACATGACCTTTACCTTGCTGATTGACTTCAATCTTAATTCCACAGTAGGATTTAATTCCTCTGTAATAGTTTATAGTAAACGCCATGTGAGATTCCCAAACCTAACTGTGTAAAACAGAATTTTAAATTCAATCTCCATTTACCAAAACAGATCCTCCCTCATTCATATTTCTTAGTAGATAAAACAGTGCCTTAATCTATAGTTGCCCTTGCTCAGGCTAAAAGTGTTAGGGTCATCTGAGATTTCTTCCTCTTTTACATGTATATCTAATCAGTCAGCAAGTTACATCACTCCATTTCCAAAGTATTCCCCGAATTTGACATTTTCCCTATCAGTAACCCAAGTTGTTGCCATCATCATCTCTTCCTTCATGAATTCCTATCAGGATTAGTTATACTGTTTCTCCTGCAACTCCTAGAGTCAGTCATTCTCTTCCCAGCTCCCAGACCCCAATGGCCTTTCAAGTTGTAAATTTGATTTTGCAACTCTTTTGCTTAAAAATCTTCGATGTTTTCCCAATGCAATTAAATAAAATCCCAACCCTTACAATGACCCCATTTAGTCTGTCCCTTGCTTATGTTTCAAGACCTCATCCACTTACACTAGTTCCTGATATTTTCTCAACCCTGGTTTATGGACACACCAAGTTTATTCCTGTCTCAGAGATTATGTTTTTGGTCTCTTTTTTTAGGCAAGTGCTTCTCCCCAAGGTTTTTACGTGCCTCCTTTTCCCAGACTCTCATGATCTATTCCAACATCCTGTTTTATTTTATTTATAGCAATTAGCATTTGTAGCAATTATATTATTTATATACAATGCTCTATTAACTAGTATGTGTGGTCTGAGATGATAGGAATTGGATTTTTCTTGCTCACCACTGTAGCATCAAATGTCTAGAAGAATGTCTGGCACTACACCACAGTGCCTTTAAGGGAGCCCTAAGCATTGTGTTAAAAGAGAGTGAGTTCAAATAGCTGAGACCTAGATTCTTGGTGCAGAATCTTCAACTGATGAACATTTTTTTAGGAGAACCAATGATTTTTATGAGACATAGAGATATATGATGGTCACAGATGGGATGCCATGTAATGTATACCTACATCTGCTCACTGTGAAACAAACTGACATTTTATGATTCAATTTTATTTGTGCAAAAGATGAATGATTAAG
Organism: Mesoplodon bidens; assembly: GCF_964165515.1. Lineage (NCBI taxonomy): Eukaryota > Metazoa > Chordata > Mammalia > Artiodactyla > Ziphiidae > Mesoplodon > Mesoplodon bidens. Next base: position 21,550,633 of record NC_138181.1, read on the forward strand.
ATAGCTGGATTGCAAGAGTTTGGTGTAAAATGAAGTTTAACTCTGTTGAAGGAAAAAAAATAAGCCAGTACAGATTTACAATGCCACACACATTGCTTATTTTTATAGCTTGACTTCATCATTTCAAATATACAACTACAAACACACAAGATCAACCAAGGCATAGAAACTGTTGTAAGGATATCCAAGATCCTGAGTAAATATGTTTCTCTCTCCTGAATTATCCTAGGGCATTGCTTATATTTGTAAAATTATTTTATTTTTGATGATGTAACCCTAGGGTACATGCTTTTATGATAGTAAACTATTGAGAGATTAACTCAATTTTATGTTGTTATTAGTTTAATACACACTTCATTCTGATCAAAATGATAAATTATCCGTGTATAATAATTTTTTTTTTTTTGGTATGCGGGCCTCTCACTGTTGTGGCCTCTCCTGTTGTGGAGTACAGGCTCCGGATGCGCGGGCTCAGCGGCCATGGCTCACAGGCCCAGCCGCTCCACGGCATTTGGGATCTTCCCAGACCGGGGCACGAACCCGTGTCCCCTGCATCGGCAGGTGGACTCTCAACCACTGCGCCACCAGGGAAGCCCCAGTGTATAATAATTTATAATCTATTTTCTGCATTTATGCAATTACATTTAAGATGATGGATGGATCATTACAAAATATTTGCTGCTCATGCCTCTAAAAATATACCAAATAAAAAATTATGTATAATACAATAGTAACAGGGATAGTGAAGTTTAAAAAGTAATTAACTGTGGACACTTGTGACTCAAAGTCCATGTAAATTGTCAAACAGCAAGATTGAATCATAATGATGCTAATACTTAAGTGAGAAAATGTGAGTTAAATTCTAGACCAATAAAGAATAAAAATGGAATATGAAAGATTGAAGGGCAAGAGAAACAGAGACTGCAATGTAAATGTATTGAGGCAGAAAAATCAAAAGATATTTGTGTAAATACTTAATATCTTGAGATTAATTAATTCAGACTAATTCTACAGCAACAGACAATCTCAGTGGTCTGGATTAAAAAATGATACTAGCTTTAATGCAGAGGTGGAAGTGCATTAGTTAATTATTAGATACTTTAACTTTTTAAAATATATAAAAAATACTATTTTAACTTGGCAGAGAATTTTAAAAGATTCTCTGAAGTTATACCTAAATGTTAATACATAAATGTATTTAATATAGGAACCCTATTTCTGACACACCTAAATTACACATATAAATAGGGCCAGGGAAAGGAGTTCGAAATGTATGAGTCACATTTAAGCCTGAAATGGCAAATGAACATGAATATGAATAAGAGCCATTTTAACTGTATGACTTTGAATATAAAAATCACATAATTTTTATTTTTAAGGACAGTATAGATGTAGTGAATTATATTATAACTTTAATGAGTTAAGATAACTAATTTGATCTGAAATAATCAGGTACTGTTTTGATACTTCTTTCATGTCCGTAAAGGAAAAGCACTCAGACAGAATTAGGGCACCATCCAATACTCACATAATTTGATTTCACAGGAAATGAAAGGATATTCTATCTGTATAATATTCATACCATCTATTTATCTCAATGTTAGTGATGTGTATCATCAATCACACTTCAGTGTTAAAGAATTAGAGTTTCCTGTTAACATGCAAATATTTTAGCTAAATATAACCATGTTTAACCATTAACAACAACAACAAAATATAGTCACGTATCAAAGAGCCAAGTTATTAAGGTAAGGAAGCACTTTTGAGAAAAATGGATGTGGCATTTGATTTCAAGGTGCTGCAGCAGGGTGGTGCCTTGAAAAGGACAACAGGGTAACATAAAGATGAAGGACCAAGAAGAGCAAGAACTCACACATAGGTCACGAGCTTCCCTGAAGACCTAATTAACCTACTGCGCCTTTTCTTAAAGTGTGTAAAAAAAATTCTTAAAGTGTGTAAATGCTGAATTCAACTTTTTTTCCATCTAATATTAACCCTGAACATTGTGAATTGTTTCTGTGGGAAACACTAGTGTCTTTACTCAAGAGCATTCTTTTAGAACCAAAGTCTGCCTTAATATTTAGAGAGAGGGACCAAGATGGTGACCTAGGAGACTCTTGAAATTTCTTCTTCCCATAGATGTATTAAATGTACAGCTACACACAGAGCAATTCCCTCTGAGAAAAATCCAGAAACTATCTGAGTGACTTCTGTATATTGGATAAATATTGGATAATTGGATAAGTGAGAAACAGGAAACAGGAAGGAAAGGCTGAGACACGATCTCACTATCAATCCCAGTCCTGGCACAGCACCATACAAACGGGAGGGAACATGCAACTCCCAAGCTTCTCCCTGAGGAACTAAGGATTTGGATCACACACATAGCCCCTCGTCTTTTAAGACTCTCATTTGAGCTATGAGCCCCCAAAACTTCTAGCTCTGAAAGCCAATGACACTTGAGTATACAAGTCTCACAGGATTATAGCAAAGACAGGACAGTTCTTAAAGGACATAAAGGGACTCCCGGCACCTGATCCCCAGGGCATAGCACAGAGGGAGCAGGTATATACACCAAACTCCCCGGAAGGAGTTTAATTGCATACTTTACAAGCTGCTGCCTGAGAATGCAACATCTAATTAGAAAGCACCCTGGTGCTGACTGTGATCCTCCCTGGAGCCTGAAAGATCCAGTGTGAACTTCCCCCACCATTTCCCTTCAGCTTTCTCTTCAATAATAAAACCAAGTCTCCAGTATCTTCCTGGAAGGAGCTTACTGACACATCTCGCACCCCAAACTTTACGAATGTCACCTGAGGATGGATCCTAAATCACCTAATTCTGATCATCAGTGGGCTTGCATTCATGAGTCCCACAGGACAATAACAAACAAAGAAGCAGTTTTCAACCAGGCACAGGAGCAATACCCCCCATCCCCATGGCTACACACCCTGGCTTAGCACAAAGGGAGAGAAGGCAAAAACGCCTATCTCCCAGTTTCTTCCTGGGAGTAGTTTAATTTCATAGTTTCCCAGCTGCTGCCTGAGAGTCTGGCTTCTAATCAGCCTCCATCTAGGTGCTGACTATGATCCTTTCCTCTGGGACACTGACAGGTGTTCACATACCCTCACTTACTAGGAGCCACAGAGAACAAATATGGCAGCTTAGGCAACCACAGAAGTTGACAGACAACCACAAGTTTGGGTCTGGCTGATTGACGAGGTTCATTTACATGAGGTCAGTCTGTCAAGATTGGGAGAGGTGGCTATCTAATCCAATGAGCAGAAACCAACACAGAGGATCAAGGAAAATGAAGAACAAGGGAGAGGTTCCAAATAAAAGAACATGATGATTCTCCAGAAGCTGATCTTAATCAAACAAAGGTGACTGATTTACCAGATGGAGAGCTCAAAGTAACAGTCATTAAAGGTGCTCACTGAAGTCAGAAGAGCAATGCATGAACAAAGTGAGAACTTCAACAGAGATAGAAAATATTTTAAAAGTACCAAACAAAGATCATAGAGCAGAAGAATACCATAACTGAACTGAAAACTTTATAGAGTTCAAGAGACTAGATCAACTGGAAGAATTGATCTGTGAATTCAGACAGGGCAGTGGCATTCATACAGAGAAGAAAAAATATAAGAGTAAAGACTGACTAAAGAACTTATGGGGCATCATCAAGTGGACACTGTACACATTATAGGGTCCCAGAAAGAGAAGAAAAAGAAACAGACATCCAGATCCAGGGGAATCTTTCACCTGGGGAAAGAAACAGACATCCAGATCCAGGAAGCCCAATGAGTACCAAATAAGATGAGTTTAAAAAACCCACACTAAGATACATTATTATTAATTATAATTTAATTGTCAAAAAGGTAAAGACAGAATCTTAAAAACAGCAAGGGAAAAGCAACTTTTTTATGTACAAGGGAACCCCCTACAAAGCTATCAGTGGATTTTTCAGCAGAAACTTTGTGTTTTATAGATGAAATAGAATATTTCTCAGCCATAAAATAGGACATAGTGTCATTTATGATAACATGGATGAACCTGAAGGGTGTTATGCTAAGTGAAATAAGTCAGAGAGAGAAGGCATTATGCTAAGTGAAATAAGTCAGAGAGAGAAAGACAATTACTGCATGGTATCACTTACATGTGGAATCAAAAAGAAAAAAAAAAAAAAAAAGAAAGAGTCTAACTCACAGAAACAGAGAGTAGAATGGTGCATGCCAGAGGCTGGAATGTGGGAAAAATAGGAAGAGGCTGGCAAATGGTTACAGACTTTCAGTTATAAGATGAATAAGAGCTGAGGTCTTAATGTGAAACATGATGACTCTAGTTGATAATACCATTACCATATAATTAAAATTTGGTAAGAGAGTAGAACCTAAATGTTCTCACATAAATAAATAAACAAATAAATAAACAAATTTCTGGTGATGGATACATCAATTAACTTGATTGGGGGAATCCTTTCACAATGTATATGTGTATCAAATCATCAGATACACTTTAAACATATTTGACAACTTTACCTTAATAAAGCTTTTAAAAAGTTAGTTTAGTTTACTAATGTGCCAAAATTATGTTTTGATTTGTTTAAGTTCAGTGTACTTAAATGAAATATATGGAGTAAATCTGTCTCTAAATAACAGAACCCTAGCTTAACATTTCAATAGAAAATAAAGAAAATTCAGGGAGAGCATCTGTGGTTGCATTTAATTTTCACAATAATGTATCATAACAAAAATAATACCTATGATGCAGATATTAATATTAGCACTTTACATGTAAGGAAACTTTCAGAAATTTATAGTTCAGAACTTTCAGAAGTTCATAGTGCTACTCAATAGTGGAGTAGGGTTTGAAAATACATGTGACTCTAAAATCTATGCTCTTTACACTACAGTGCAGTAAGTCCCCTGCATACGAACGAGTTCCGTTCTGAGAGTGCTTTCGTAAGTCCAATTTGTAAGTCCAACAAAGTTAGCCTAGGTACCCAACTAACAGAATTGGCTATATAGTACTGTACTGTAATAGGTTTATAATATTTTTAACACAAATAACACATAAACAAACAAACAAAAAATAAAGAGAACATTTTTAATCTTACAGTACAGTACCTTGAGAAGTACAGTAGTACAGTACAACAGCTGGCATACAGGGGCTGGCATCGAGTGAACAGGCAAGAAGAGTTACTGACTGGAGGAGCGAGAGGAGGAGGGAGATGGTAGAGTGAAGGATCGTCAGCAGTAGATGGAGGGCAAGCTACAATTTCACTCATGCCAGACGTTGATGGAATGCAGGTTCTCATCTTTGAAAGTTCGCAACTTGAATGTTTGTATGTAGGGGACTTACTGTACATAACTTTACAGCATGCAAAATACTATGTATAGTGTGTTAAGATAATTTAATGTATAACTTGAGTGCTATACTTGTCATTTCTGCTCAGGTTACATTTCTAGTTCCTTAATCTAAAAGAAAATGGCATTCAGTTGAATTAACTAGATTTTAAATGAGCACCTCCTCAACCAGAGCAAACTTAATGAAAAGTGGCAAGGGTGACTTAGCTGCCTGAAAGCAGGCTTTCTCATGTGATTCTATATGTACTTGACATTTGTAGTAGCAGCCCAGATGACAACAAATATGTTCACTTACTCACTATGAGTCTACAAATGCAGAAAATCATATAAGTTATGTTTCTTTGGATGGTCACATGCTTATTAGCACACAAAAACACAGGCATGACAAAAAAAAAAGTCATACATCTAAAACACAGTCCAAAATGAATTTCAAATAGCTTCTGAAAGTTAGAAAAAATGTAATAGGATTTAAAACTGCAACATGAACTGAAACCAATTTTTTCTGAACTTGAAGTGAACTAAAAGCTATTTGCATATATATTTATTCATCAGTTGCCAAAGATTTAATTTTATAATTAATGCATGCTCTCATTAAGTATAAATTAAACATATATTTCTCTAATATCTATGCTATTAAATATATTTTTTCGATGATTAGAAAACCAACAAAAACAATCCCTCTTAAAAATAGTGGATAAAAGTTTTTCCTAGGCAGTTTATACAATGTGAAAACCAAATGCCTCCGCATATGAAAAGATGCCCAACCTCACTAGTAACTAGAAAATACAAAGTTAAACAGTGGTGAGATACCGCTTAATATCCATTATCTTGGCAAAAATAAGAAAGTTAAATATTACCAATGGCTGAATGGGGAATAACTTTTATATACTATTGATTTAAATAAAAATTGTTGTAGTTGTTTTAAAGAGTATTTCTATCATAATTGGTAAAATTGAGAATGCACACATCACATCACTCATCATCCCCACTCCTGGGTACATTTCCCAGAGAAACTATAACTGTTCCCAGGGCACAGGGTTAATATGAAGATGTTCACGTCAGCATCACTTATAGCAGAATAACTAAAGGTAATATAAATAGTAAAATGTATTGGATGAATATATAAAATACCCTACAGCAATTAGGAGATCTGAAAACCCTAGTACTGAATGTTGGACCACTTGAGTGAATGTGTTTGCGACTCATATACGTTAGGCTCCGACATGAGGGATAAAATAAATACACAAGAAGAAGGCTTTCAATGACTATTGGAATAGTGTGTCATAAAGTGAGGAATATGATCACCTCAAATCTCTACATCTGAGGTAAATATAAAACATAAAAAAATCTTATGGATTAAAACACCAGATTTGGCAAAAATGTTTTTTTTTTCTTCCTAAAATCTAACTGATAGGATAGAATAATACAAAAAAGAAGAATTCACTGAAGTTTTAGAAGTTTAGAATGCTACAAAGCCTTTTGGACTGAACTGTTGGAAATAGAAATCATATGAAATCAGATTGATGGAGGAAAGCAATATGGAACAGAAGAAAGGAGAAGTACAGTACTACTCCCTGAAAGTGAGGTTTCCCACCAAAACCTTGGACAAGTCACACAAGCAGAGACAGCAAGGTCTAATAGGGGACAGTCTTCAAATCAATTAATTTAAGACTATGGGAAATTGTGCCATTATCTTGGTATCACAGCTGTTGGGTCTAGTATTTGCCTTGAAGATAAACATACAATGATAACATAAAATACACTAAAACTTATAAATAATTTGTCATAGGGATTCATAAAATGGGTGTTAGCGTCAGGCAAAGAAGCAACACAGGACTTAGTTTCCATTTGGTTTCTTCAAAGAACATGAAATATGCATCCCTAGAAAATACTGATACATTCCATCTATCTAAAAGCAAGCCAGCCTGTTCGCTTATCCAAAAGCTAACCCCTAACCCCTAGCTTCCCACTTCAATTCAGTCAGCACAGCCTCTACCTTGTCTGGAAAAATTACTTTATTGCCAGAAAGCAGAGTGCTTAGGAAACACTTCAGCTAGAAATATTTTACAATTTAAGATTTTGTTTCATGAAAATTAAGCAGGCAACCAAAAATCACTGCGAAGTTGAATAAAACCAGTAGCATGAAGAAAATCACTAGACTGAAAAATCCCAAGAACTGAAAGAGCAACTAACTTTAACATAAATGTAAATAGTATCCTCAGAGGAACGAAGAGATGCCACAAGAAAGAAAACCCCGCAAAATGTGCTTAAGAAGCAAATAACTTGAAGAAATGAAAATAAAGAAAAAGAAACAGAATACAAAGACTGAATCATAGAATGAGTATGAAAATCGGCTAAATCATGGGTTGGAAAGAATTCTTAGAATATGGAATAAAATAACTAAGGTAACATTAATGAGCACAAAGTTAGAAAACATGGGGATAGATTCTGGAGAACCCTGTCTAATTGGGTCTCCAAAATAAGAGACTGGAGGACAGTGTAGAGGCAAACGTCAAGGAAGAACATTTCCCTGAGCTGAAGCAGGACTTGAATCAACAGCCAAGAAATCTTCCATCTTTAGAGGAAAACTGGAAACAGACCTATACTTGACCGTTGCCTGGTAAAGTGAGAAAAAATAGTGAAGAGAAATAGAATAGCTTATAAGAATGGAAATCAAACTCATGTGAAGCTTTTGTTCCCAGCATGGCTATTCTGGGTGTGTTTGCTAGGGAGATTCTTGATGAGATTTATATTTGAATCAGCAGACTGAGCAAAGCAGATTGCCCTCCCTGCTGTGGGATGGCCTCATCCAATTCACTGAAGGCCGGAATAGAACAAAAAGGCTGAGGAACGGAGAATTTGCTCTCACTGCCCGACTGTCTTTGAGTTGGGACATTGGTATTCTGCCTTTAAACTCAAACTCAAGACTGGAATTTATCCACCAGCTCTCCTATTTCTCAGGCCTTCAGGCTCTGACTGAGGTTATACCACTTGTTCTCTTGGGTTTTCAGCTTGCTGACTTTCATATATAAAATCGGCCCCACAGTGCAACTGGATATCTCTCTCTCTATTTATCTACCTACCTACCATCTTCTATCGGTTTGTTTCTCTGGAGAACTCAAACTAATATATTGGGGAAATAAGAAAAGCACTGGAGAAAACTGTTATAATACTAAGTCTTAAATGTGCCAATCTATATTCAAATTTGAGGGCAAAATATTTTTATACATTCCCCCAATCAGAAAATTTACAAGCCAAATAGCTTTCTCTTGTCTTTTCTACAAGTATTTAGTGAGTAAAGCCTGAACATATTTCATTTCTTCAATGTTCATGAAGTGTTGCTCATTCACTGTATTCTCTAGCATACCGTATTCAAGATCCCCATCTTCACTGTTGACCTACTGGCCTCATCTATTCTGGATATTCTTTGTTTTTTTCGTTCCTGTGTTTCAACTCCTCAGTAAGTAACAGGACAGTAGATGTCACAGGAGGACATCTGAGCATGACTCTAGCACACTAGAGAGATTTCTAGTGAACAAGGTACCAGTGTAATCACCATGCTGCAGAGTTGTCCTGAGGGATAAGCACTCCAGAAGCACTGCAGAACAACTTCATTCCCTCTTGAATACACAAGAAGCATACTTCCAATGGAAGACCAAGCCCCAAATGCACACTTTCACTGTGGTTCATTCTAGAGTTCAAGAACGAGTCCTGGATTAGAAATTACCTGACCACATTCCATTCATCCAGTTATCTTGTGGTCTCTGTTCTTTCGTTTCCACACCAGTTAAATCTGGGCTGACCATGCCTGCTCTGCCTATTTCATGAGAATTTTTGAGAATTGTAGAATTCACAAATGGGAATGTTCTTTGTAAAGAGCTCTAAAAATGAAAGGGATTTTTTTTATCTGATGATAAAATGTTTGTCAATTAAAGAGTCCAAAACAATTTTGTAAACTCTCAGTGATTCCTAAAACTAGAACTTTTAAGTTTAATGCAACCAATAACTAAGGTTAATATAAAAAAAACTGTAAATTTGTAAAATAAAAAACTGTACATTTGTAAAATAATCTGACAGATGAATATACAAAAACTGAGAAATGAAGCTTATGAGTTAAGTTAAAGTACACTAATGTCCTAGTTTTGGGAGAGGCAATTATTGGAGGGGAAACTGATATTTATACATTTCTATTTCTATTTTAATTAGAAATTTGAAGGCAGGCATTAATCGATTTACAAAAAGAAACTGGAACTTTCCTTTCACTAGGGTACGAAAATATGAAAATACATAGTTGGCAGTATAAAATAATGTACTAAAACTTGAACTTAAAAAGTTAGGAATAATAGGAAATAGGAATAGCTACCCAGCCCGCTACCCCCCTTCCCTTCTGTAAGTTACCAGGACAAGATGTTTTGGGTACAAGTTTTAGAAAATCTCAGGAAACAAATATTCCAATGTTATTTATATATATCTACAAACTGTTTCAGAGCATAGAAATGAATGATACTAATTGATTTTACATGGCTAATGTAAATGAAAAAATCCTAGACACAGGTAAGGAAAAAAACCCTATGATTGGTTTTAACTGTGAATATATTCACAAAGATCCAAATAAGTTATTAGCACGTTTATTATGACAAAAAATGCAAAAGATATTCAATGCATCGTTTTGTCTCACAGTAAATATTAGTAATAACTAAATATTCATCAGTGAGGAAATAGTTAAGTAAATTAATTAAAAACATCACACAGTTTTTTAATTAGTTACATGTGTGCATACTGATATGAAAATACATCTAGAACATATATTTTGATGAAAGAATTAAGGTACAAAATAGCATGTATGATAGTCTCCTCTTAAAAATATATCTATCTGTGCATGTATGTGTATTATATATCCATGCTAAAAATTTATATAAATATAGAGCAAATATGATGGCTCCCCAGTGAATTAGGAGTATATATTTCTTTCAAGTTTTTTGAATTTCTTACAAACGTTTGTAAATTTTATTGTTGAAAATTATGAATTTCCCTAAAAGACTAGAGGCTATGAATTATATAAAAAGTATCAAGAGTACATACTCCTTCCCTTGGAGCAAGCTCAAATGTTTAAAAAAATTTTAAGCCTATTCACATGACAACATAAATCTCTCCAAGGGCATAACATTATTTCTGTTGTTTCTCAGTGTTAATACCTGAGGGCTTTGTGTGTGTATGAGTAGCACCATTTTAAATACGAGCTGAAGTGTTTTGCTAAAATTTCACCAACTGTAGTGAAGCTAAGATTTGTTTCAGGGACTCTGATTCCACTGTTCATGTTCTCAAACATGATATTCGTTCCCCTGGAGGAAATAAATCTAAAATAAATAATTTTATGTTATTTAAAAATACCTCAAATTTACAGTAAAATTATCACACACCTTCTATTAGAAATTATTAAAATATCTAGATACAGCCACAGTTACCTGCTTGGGGTGGTCTTCATATGTGTGAGATGATTATAATGATCCCACAGAATTATGGCATAAAAATTGAAAGAAGAATTTCCTTGAGGTTTCTATGTATCATGCAGTATATTTTATTGATTTCATGAGAATGTAGGAAAATCCTTTGCTGAAATTTTTGCTACAGTTTATGCTTTGACTTCAAAATTTTAAATGTTGTTCACCAAGATCTAGGAGGTTTCCTAAAGAACAAAATTGCTCTGGACATTGCCCATAAACTCTGTAATATACTGGGCTTCCTTTCATCTAAGACCTTAGATTTCCTGGTAGCTGTTAAGCCTTTTTCTTGATAGAGAAAAGGCTTTTGTAGATGACACAGCCATATATTGAGTTTGCCCTGGAGGGGCTTGGAAGTGTTCCAGAGATTACTGATTATCTTTCCTTCTCTGTATCCCCAATGTCCTCACAGCCCCTAGAATATAAAATGGAATGAACATTCCCTGAATATAAGTTTCCTTTACAAAACGGAAGTTCATTTTAAGTAGGAGACTTGGCAATAGCAAATTATGTTTTCTTCTTAAAAATAAATAATTTGTGATCAATAATTATAGAATGATTTTAATGTTTTTATTTTAAGTCCTAAAATAAATGTAAATTATAACAGTTTTGTGTGGACAAATCATTTTAGCAACAAATTAATAAAAGGTAATAAAACAATAAAGGTTTTTAACCTCTGTTTGTGTGCTCTTTATAATATATCCTGCTTTGCCCACACAGGTAATAATCTGTGCGCTTGAGAAATCATGTGCATTTTCGTACTCCTCTGTTCATAAGCTGATATCAGTAAATCACATTCTAAGTAAAGAAATACAAAATCTTGTTTAGATAGCTTGATTACATTTTAATGACAAACTTTCCATGAAACTAATGAACCATTGGCTTTAGGGGCCTTCACAGGCACAGACCCCTTTCCAAGTTGGCAGTGGCCTACGATAAGTTCCCGAAAATTTGCAAAATTAATATAATTGGCTACAAGTAGTAAAGGACAGTGATTTGCTCCATGCAACGTCCCCCACCACACTTTCCTTCCAATACCCCTAGAGGAAATACCATAGGCACTTTCTGATATCCAGGTAAGAGGAAGTTAGTTGGCGATCTATTTGGTTTAGAATCAATGGGATATAGTGATACATTTCACAGTCTTTTCTATGTACAATTAAGTTGTTTTTAGCTGTTTCCATGTAGAAATGGCTACCAGGAAATCTACTATCTACCACTGTCCCAACTCACCTAGCATTGTGACAGAGGGGGCAGGATCACATGTTATTTTGTGACTTAAATATGTCCTAAGGTATGAAACACTAGAAATACGTGGGTATTGAAGGAGAAATAAAGACTGGAATACACGGAGCTGAAAACTGCTCTGTGGAAAAATTCTTCTAGTCATCATACAGGTACGACTGTATGTGGAGTATCTGGTTGTCACTGATACCTAATCAAAACAGAAGTTACCTCCTAACAGCATATACTAAATAATATAGCATATACAATTAAAATATGCCATAAAAATGAGATTACCAAGAATCCTTATATTTGTCTAGCACATATCTGTAGCAGTACTGCAAATAGTACTGTAAGCATTAGGCATCTCAACTGTCAATAATAATAAACACATTTAGATCAGCCATATGAAAAGAAAAATTAACTCATTCTATAGAAAATATAAAATTGTTGTCATATGAATAAGTACACATCTTATTGCCCAAATCCCCAAACATTGAACTTTCCTCACTTTTCAGTCTTTTTCCTCAAATTACATCACTTCAGTGGGAACACCCTGCTCCAACTTCAGCCCCACATGGTCATTTGGCCAGCTCAAATTTAGCCCTCGGTGAAGGGAAGAATCTAAGAACAATAGGGGTCAAGTCTCCCAACTTTCCAAAATGAGTGGCTACAGCATTATGAATGTTATAGAGGAAGTTCTAAATATCACCTTAGGAGACTCACCAACAACTCTCTTCAGACAATATAAGTTTTAAAATTCAGCCATGAAGTTCAGAAATTAAGAAGAAATGTCTTTGGAGAATGCTACTGGAGTGTTATGGTATTTCCATAACATATCTTCTAAGAGAGAGGGGAGAGGATTCTTCTCCCTCATCTCTGCTCAAGCCAGAAAGGTATTAAGCAGTAACACAAACAGTATACATAAGTCCCTAGAAGTCTGGAAAGCATTTATTTCTGTTGTAACCCATCCCTAGAAAAATTTAAAACACTGGCAGTTGCTGCCTATTTGGTGGAGAGCAAAGAGAGTGGGATATATTGGTAAGGAGAGCACAGCCCTTGAAGACAGAATGATATGTGTGGTCTCTTGTGATTCAGATGTGGATTACATGGGGAAGAAACCATCTTTCATGTGGTGTTAAAAGAGCAACCATCCCAAACATTGTCCCACCAGGGAGGAGGTGATATTAGCTGAAACAAGCTGTTGCTCTTCTGTTGGTTGAAGGTCCATATTGTGTGTAGCTAATTCTAGAGAAGACACGGAGACAAAAAAGATGCAGCAGAAGTTAGCAGAGGGGAAATCTGCAAGGGGTTCATGAAATGTTCCCCAAAGGAGGTGAGCTTCTCCCATAACCCCACTCCAGGGACTGGCTTCAAGGTCGGAGGTCTCATAAACTGAATTTATAATAAAAGGAATAGATTCCTACCACATCCCTGTGATCCCAGCCAAGTGCAGACTTCCCAGTTGAATGCAGCCATGACTGGCAAAATGAGAATTTTATTTGCAAAAAAATGATTGAAATCTGATTGAAATGGATCGGGGCCTCAGTTTTACAGACACAACCCAAATGATGTCAAGAATGGATGAAAAACCATTTTTTTGTTCTGGGTACAAAAGGTTTATAGCTTATAAAAATAAGTTATGGAACAAAAAATAAATAAACTCAGCATGACACAAGGGCTCATTCCAACTATAAAATGACTTAGAACATGGATCCAGGAGGGTCAGTGGACTAGGACTGTCAACATACACAGGAGAACTTGCTGCCTAACTTCCTTATACTGAGTCCTAAGACGGTCACTTTGCCTTCCACGTGCTTTGCCTAACTAACAGGATTCATTAGAGTCAAGAAACCCATAGATGGAAGGAAGGACCTTCTAGTTCATATCACCTTTCTTCCTGACCCCTGGGGGAAAAATAGACCAGCACTTGGAGTATTAAATAAGGCAGGTGATCTATGTCATCATTAGCCTCTTGTACCTCTAGTGGAACATTCGGGAAGATGTTATAGGGCTGAAGGGGTACAATGAAGGAAGAAAAAATTATAGAACAAACATGGGCTACACACTGTAATCTGAAGAAGGAAACTGAGGTTATTTTCATAGTACACTTTCAGAACAAGAGACTAAACTCTTAGCTAAATAGCTCAGATTCATACTTTTTAGATGATCTTCTGGAGCCTCACTATTTTTTTCTTATTTTAGAGAGAATGACCCTCTGTAGCCAAAGCTGTTTTTGACCCTTGGGTCTTTACATTGTAGCATTCACAGACGATTTCTAACTTATGTGTACTTGCTTACCTTAGAAAGCAATATATAATTAGTGCAGTGATCAACTTGTCCTTGGGAATTTCTCTGCTATTTACCCCAACCTGAGCACAAAGAGTAACACAGTATTATGGCACAACTGACCATTTTTGTCTCCTTCCTTAAGTATTTGAGAGTACGAAATGGGAAATGACCTCAAAAGTTTGGGGAAAGAACTTAGGATGGAACAAAGTCTTCTTATTTCTACATGGATCCTTAGGTTCTTACTCTGTTGCTGAACTGTCACAGTTCTACAGGCACCTTTAATAGGAGCAACTAGGAAGGAGTACAGGGGTAGGGAGATTATTTCACACTGTGGATAGCATTAAAAACTATCTTATGCTTCTGAGAAAAAGACAGGGATTATCAAGGTACCCTACAGAAGATAATTAAGACTCTGGTCAGTTGATTCTGCCAAGTGTAAACGAAACATTATTGCAATGGAAATTAAGAGCCACCAAGGTTAGAAAATGGATAACTTGATAACAATAATGCATGCTAATATGCATGTTCTTTTCTAACAGTTACAGGTACAATTAAGCTTATTACTAATTCTTCAGGCCACCATGGCCCTGTAACCTAAGCCCAAAGAAATATTAATCATGAGGCAAAGGTTACTAAAGGGGATGTGAGGGAAAATCAATCTATCTGTCTGTCTGTCTATCTATCTATCTATAACTATATAGGCCAGAGCCAGATTACCCTATTCATCCCAGTGGACAAAGGGTGTGAGTCCATATAGCCTGTGGCTTTGTCCAGTCCTACTGCCAAGAGAGAGACTTGCCTCTAGCCAAAAAGCATCAAGGCAGCTTAGTTACTAGAACAAAACATTTTGATTGTATACAACTGGCAATACGATAGTGTGTGTTTTAGTAGAGCTTTATAATTTTACTCACTTTCCATATGGAGAATGGTGAGAAAATAAATATATGGCCTCTACAACTGTCAATCAGAGTATTATATAAAGTTATTTTTATGTGCTGCAAAGTTCAATCCATTATTGGCTCATGAAATTGATTTCACGATTAATCATCAGTATTTTCTCAGATACTCAAATGAAATGATTAAATATACTTTTGTGAATCGTATTAATTTTACTTGTATATATGCTTGTGTGTGCACTGGCTTCTGACAAATGAAAGTATTTTGTACTGTGAGCTGCAGTCAAATGTTTAAAGGTCACTGACCTAAGCTACTAGAAGACGAGAATTGTCAATTGCATTTCTGTAAGTAGTATTTTAATTTTTTCAATATCTAAAATTATAGATTAGATATTTCCTTATTATTGTTCTAGCCTAAGAGACTAAAAGACAGTGAAGGCTATTAACTCCAATTGAATCAGGGATCAGAGGTTTAGAATGTGTAAAAAAAAAAAAAAAGAATAAATTCACTTGCACAAGAGTGGAAAAAGACTAAGGCATTTTTTTACCTTGCCTGTTTTGGAAAAATTAAGTGAAAAGCCACAGAACGCATCAAATTCAGTTCTTCAGTAATACTTGCTTACACCTGACCAAAATTTAGTTGAAAACATTAATTTGTATATTTTCAATTTAAGCACTTATGAAATTAAAATCTTGTATTTTTTTCTAAGAATCTTTTAGGTTGCTTTCACTACTATAATTTTAAAGGTCACAAATCTATTCTTAAAGTAATTAGAGGAGTCTAAGTTTATTGAATTATCTGTAAAATACCAAGTAGTCAGGGGGAACAATAACATGGAGAGAGTCAACTGCAAGGAAGATACTGTACTAATAGCTCTTCAAAAGAAAAGCAACAGCAAACCCTCTAATTAAAGGTCTTTTCCTCAAATGCCTACATCACTGAATAGTATATCTTTATCTTCTTAAGCACTTAAGTGATTCAACAGATATTTATTGAGAACCTATATTATGCCAGGCATTGCAATAAGAGCTAGGGATGCAGAGATAAGCATTCCCACTCTCAAGATGCTTTTGGTCTCAGTAATACAGATATGAAAATTTATGCTTTCAGTATTGTATACTAAGCATATAATAGTGACAAGCAGAAACTGTCATGTTTAAGTCTATAGAGTTTCCAGGAAAGACCCAAAGAAGATGACACAGTTCTGTATGAATAAAGCAAGGAATAAAACTTTTAACAAAGAAAGAAGGAGAAAAAGGAAAATCAATGAATGGTGGTGCTTGGAAGAAAGGCTTGAACCAGGTCATGTAGGATATTAGACACACACTTTATATATTTGAATATCATTGCAAAAGCAACTGGGGAGCAATTACAGTCTTTAAACAGAGGAGTTATTTAATCAAATTTCATTTCAGGAAGTCCATTTGGGCTACAATTGAAGAATTAAGTCAAGGGGGCAATGATTAGCATTGGGGAAACCTATTGGTACGCCATTGTAGTAATTCTAGTGCAAATAATAAAATTATCAACTAAGACACTGACAGTGATGATGGAAAAATTGTTGAATTATTTCATATATTTTGAGGAAGGTATACAGATCAATCATCATGACTCACTTGAGGCTAGTTATGAGGAACAATTTTTTTTTAATTTAAACTTCTAATTATTTTGGCTTGAATGCCTGTGAAGGTGGTGTTTCAATCTATTATAATTAAGAATAAGAAAAAAAAAGTAGGTTTTAGGGTATAATAAAAACCGTGAATTTAACTTTTGATATTTTGAGCCTATGGCTGGGAATGCCCAATACTCAGTTCACAATATGGAGCTGAAGAAAACAGGTCCCTGGTAGAGAAGATGTGTAGCTCTCAGACAAAGAGTACGTACAGAGTAAGGTGGATAAAAGTTCAGGAACAGAACAATGAGGAATACTCACATTTAAAGGGTTAGTGGAAGACTTCAAACTAGAGAAGGTTAAAAAGTGTTTAGAGAATCATGAAGGAAAAATCAGGAAAGAACGAAACCATGGAAGTGAACCCCTCCAGGAGCCTCTTCCACTCATGACTACAGGTTTTACTTACTGTACACCAGAGGGAAGAGACACACCCAGAAACAGTACAGTAATTAATGTGAGAGTACTCTTTCATCCTCAAATTCATGCGTAGACAGGAAGTGAATCCTAGAGAAGGATTCCATTATCAGTCACTGGGGAACACGGGGAGGGAATTAGGATCAGTGGAGTCTAACATTTGATAGTCTATTTTTTAAATGTGCTTTTGCATATGCATATTTGTAAAAAATTTATCATTGTATTTTATTAATACTATAATTTTCATGGTTTATCCCTAATTTGTGTAAGTAAACTATCTGCTGTATCCAGGGTTGGCAATATTCTAGCCCAGCTGACATATGAAGTTGGGCCAGCACAACAGTAGCTCAAAGGACCTATTTTTGTTCCAATGTGCCCCACACTTTGGGGCATTCCTTTAATCATTCCCTGTTTTCACTATTTTCAAACAATTCAGTCATGAGTTTTATCAGAGTAGACAAGCATGAAATGAACTTTTTATCATGGTTTATGAATGACAGGAGAGCTCAGAGATCAGTAACATTAGAAGGCATTGGTGCTTGATGTTTAACTTTTCCTTTTTATTTAAGTAGGCAAATCCCTTCGAGCATTATTTTGAAATCCCAAGGAGAGCGTTTGTCCTAATTTTAAAGTAATGTATTGCTCTGAAGAGATGACTCTCTTAAATAGCAGTCTTTGCTATTGGAAAACGTGGACCTAAGTTTTGTGATTACACTTAGCTATTATGCCATTTATATTTATCTCAATAATATACTGTTCAATTCAGAACTGATTTTGAAAACTATTTCATTGTTTAATGCTTGTAATACTCTAATTTGAAGGGTAGTGTATCATATTACATTATTAATTTGAGAATATTGAAACAAGATTCTGTATTAAAAATCAAATATAGCAAGCAGATGACTATCTGTACACAGTTTTCATTGTTAAGTTTGCAAATAAGTACTGTGTTTGAATAATACATAATTGGCCTACATCTCTCAACTACTAATGTATAATAAAATTGTCAAATTGAATATCCTCAGAAGTTACACCCTGCTACTTCTTTTACATTTATACATTCACATTAAACGTTCATGACTATTATTTATTGACTCAAAGGATTCAAATTAAATTTATTGGTATTAAAAACCTACAAAGAAAACAGATTTTATTTTTATTCCTCATTTTGATTTTTCAAGGGCATTGGAAGAATTTGGGGACCTTGAATGTGAGGAATCATTTTCATTTAAGGTCATGATGAGGGTGGGCAGCTAGTCAGTGGGCATCATTATTTGAGGTGGCCCAACAATTCTATCTCCTACTCCACTTGGTCTGAGGGATTATAAAACATACAGTAAGAACAGACAGAACTAAATGTAAATTCTCAGTTGTTTCTGCCATTGTGCATTGTAGGCCCCTTCCCACTGTACAGCATTGAAGAGAACTGCTGCAAAAGTTTTCTACCAGTACAATTAAACTGCTCCTACCTGGCAGGAAAAACAATGCGAAGAGAAAAACCAAATAGCTTAAGGCACATTTTCCGCCAAAGGACTTGGTAGGTTAAGCTTGAACATGCTCTGATGTGTTTCCTCAGCCCTCCTGTGGCAACATACAGCGATTCTTTGCATATTTGCTTCTTTTTAATTGCTTCTTGCCTATTTATTTTGTTTCTAGAACAAGATTTTTGAATCCAGGGAAGATCATGCAGTCTTACTTTTCATCTACTAGAATTCTAGAGCAAAAATTTATGGATAGTGATTATGTTCGTGGTCAGGTGAAAGTCTAAAGTTGTGTGGCTTAAATATTCTGCAGTAAAAATCCTTTTTTCAATACCTGCTTTTGAATGGCATCTGTGTAAGCGCACTCGACACGGTCTCTCCCAGCTTCCTAAGATGAAAACCAACACCGCAATACAAAATGAGGACAGAGAAATTTGAGGAAGGATTGGGAGAAAGATAGCTCAAATAATTACTTAGGAAACAATGTTCAACTGAAGGAAATCAATGTAGTCTTCCCTCAAGACATCCGGATTTTCTTCGTGAAAGAGAAACTACTGGAAAAGATAAAATAACATGAAAGATGGATAGGTACTGAATCTGTCTCATGCCTCAGAAACCAAAGTTTGACAGAAAATCGGAAAGCTATTTCCTTAACCTGTGTAACCTACTTTTTTTTTTTTTGAGGTATCCAAAGTAATAATCTTATTTTTTTCCCCCCAACGACCATCTTTGCTGAAACTACCAGTGAACAACTAAGAAGGAAGTTGTGTGTGCATGTGTACTGGTTAGGGGTTAGCAGTGGCTAGAAAGGGCACCGTATTTGCTTCATGGGAGACATATATAATCTCCACAAAAAGCACAAAGGGTTAAAGTGGGGAGAAGAACACGGGGAACAATGTGTATCAAGAATGAATTTATTATTTATTATTCATGTGATCTGTACAATTAGAATATCAACAAACCAGATAGGAGGGTGTTATATACTGAATAATGCAGTCCCCCTGCTCAAATGTTAAAGTCCTAACCTCCATTGTGACTGTATATGGATATGGGACCTTTAAGGTAATGAAGATTGAATGAGGTCCTAAGAGTGGGGCCTTGACCTGATAGGATTGGTGTTTTTATAAGAAGAGGAAGAGGGCTTCCCTGGTGGCGCAGTGGTTGAGAGTCCGCCTGCCGATGCAGGGGACATGGGTTCGTGCCCCGGTCCGGGAAGATCCCACATGCCGCGGAGCGGCTGGGCCCGTGAGCCATGGCCGTTGAGCCTGCGCGTCCGGAGCCTGTGCTCCGCAACGGGAGAGGCCACAACAGTGAGAGGCCCACATACCGCAAAAAAAAAAAAAAAAAAAAAAGAAGAGGAAGAGATACCAGAGACCTCTCTCCCTCTGCGTCTGCACAGGGAGGAGGCAATGTGAGGACATAGGAGAACATGGTCATTTACAAGGTACGAAGAGAGGCCTTGATAGACACCGACTCTGTTGGTATCTTCATCCCGGACTGCTAACCCCCAGAACTGTGAGAAAATAAAAATTTTTTTTAAGCTACCCAGTCTATAGTATTTTGTTATGGTAGTCTGAGCAGACTAAGGCAGAAGGTAAAAGAAGTTATCTCCTCTTCAAAGGAAAATCAAACTAGTCAAGAGCTTCCCAATTTCTGAGAATTAGCCATACAGCGAATGCCATTTATGGATTAAGGAGATTATTCAAAGATTTCAATAAGAGATGGAAAAGGGGCAAAGGGAAACCCACCACGGCGCCCACTGCCAAGTACTGTATTTGCTTCATTTTGCCTCATTTAAGTTAAGAGGGAAAATCAACATAAGATATATTAAAGGTAATTTACAATAAAACAATTTTTAAATTATCTTGAATTTAAAATAACTTGAAATGAGTAAGTGCAGCAGCTTCTAAAAGAAAATGTCAGGAATGCATAAGGAATTCTTAATAGAATGTTAAAAATGTTTAAAAAAAGAACATCTATGAAAACAACAATGAAATTATGTGATAATGAAACAGAATGGGGAAGGATTACAAGTAAATTTAACATGCAATGCCAGAAATAAAGTCAACAATTAATATACTTGATATTGTGGAAAACTGAATCAACATTATAGATGACAAATTTGAGAAATTATTCAGAGTATAGAGTTAAGTGACTAATACATGAATAGAAATAAGGTGAAAATAATCACTCTGAAGGACAAAGAATTTAGGTTATTGCAGAGATTATTGGTAGAAAAGCAGATAGGGCTCAAATAAATGAAACAATTTTTTTTAAGTTACTTAGAAATGTCATAGATGCTGTGAAATTAACAGGATGGGTGAGACAACAAAGAGTTGTCTCATATCTAGTGTAATTAGAACCAGATTAATGCAATTATTAGAAATATATAACAAAGGTTATTGCTATAATTTCAATTGTAGAACTCAATGAGAGACTTCCACTCCCAGAAAGATAAACTAAATGTACTTTTTCGTTTTCCCTCTGCTAGGGAAAATTACAAACCTTGGATATTTATATGAAAGAAGCATAAAAAACTTTGGCTAGATGGAGAAAAGAAGGTAGACTGGCTAGAAATTGCAGGTTTTCTTTTCCCTTGTGTACTGGAGAAATTAGCAACCCAGAAACACCATCAGACTCAAAAGAACAAAGGGCTCCAAGAAAAGCCCCCTCTCTCTATGCAAAAGGTGAGGAAACAGTCAACCTAATTTGTTCTGGGCAATAACCACTCTAGTTTAGCCATACACAGAAAAACAACAAACAAACAAAAAACGGTGGCCTCACTCCCACCCCTGCCAACAAAGACAGAAAGTGGAGGGTAGACTTTTACCCTTTCCAGGCTGTAGTGAGGACCCAACACCTGTACTGGACTGGCGTCAGAGAAGGTGGAGTTGGGATGTGAACTTTCATTTCTGCCAGGAGGGAATGAGCCTCGACTCCCACCCTTCGGTGTCAGTGGAGACCAGCTGGTGAGCCTGGACCTCCCCCACCCAGTGGTAACGAGGCACACCTTCTCTTCAAGCTGAGGTGATGTCAGAGGAAGCCCACTGGATGGTTCTGCAGTAACAAAGCCACACTCGTCCACTGAGTCTGTAGATGCTATGCGGGAACAGTAATGAGCTACCCCTCTAGTTTAGCCATACATAGAACATACATAGAACATACAACGGTGGCCTTACTCCCATCCCTGCCAAAAAAGAAATGACACCGACTCAAAGGACATATGTGTGTGTTAGCAAGTACATTTATTGTGAGAGCTAAATTTTCTGGGTATCCCTTGATAAATTTAAATTTACTTATGTTTTCCCCAACATTTAAGTTGGTGCCATTTCATTTGTTATTTCCCTATCTTCTCTTCTTCTCTGCTTCCTGGCTTTCTAGTTTACATGGTCTTTTACAGATGGTTAATCTATATAGTCAAAGAGCCAAGCTAGAGGGAATTTCCTTGGAAGCACCAAGTCTGCTAAAAAGTTAGCACAAATGCTCAACAGTCTCTATACTGGAAGAAACTCAGAGGTTATTATTAATATGGGCACCAGCAAATATCTAGGTTAATCATAAACAGAGACATCATAATTCTTGCATCAAAGGCTATCTTTACTATCTCGACATTTATAATTATTGGAGTGTCCATCATTCTTTAGCAGCACAGAAAAGTTATGCTAAATGTCTCATGCAACATAAGAAAGTTGACATTTTATTTAATCTGATGCTTTAAAGGCTGTCAGTTTAATTCTATTTGTGACTGTCAAAAAGAAAAAAACCTAAAACAAAGCAAAATGAAAATCATTAAGATGATTCCTCTGTGTAAATTTAGTCAATAATTTTCTGAGGACACTTGTTCAGTGTCATCTAAAAACAGTGCTCCTGTCAAGGCTTTTTCATCATTATTTGAGATTTATGTAAAATTTTTCATCTTGAGAAACAAGCAAATTTTTGTTTTTATAAGAACCAAAAAGTGGTTGAATTAATCCAATTTTAGTTCACGTTAGTGATCAGAAACATATTTTAAATAAAAAAACATTTCAACTGATAAAATTGATATAACATTTTTCCTTGGAGTTAGAATGCCTTAAAAGAGCATATGATACCATTTGTTTTTCAAGGCACCTCCAAAATTACCAACTGATATGAATATGATTTAAATACTGAATATATTTCTGGTGACAGGCATATACAGATATTAATAGGCAAATGATGGATTTCCTTTTGGCATTTTAAAGTAGAGAGAAGAGACTGATATTAAGTAAAAACAGAATACTAAACATTTCAAGAAAATAGTTAGTCACTGGTATTCATGCCAGTGTTCCAACCTCAAAATGCTCCACATATCTTTTTGTCACTACAGATGAAATTCTTTAGATAATACTAAAATATTCTCAACAAATCAGTCCCTGTCCATCCTAGTCAAAATCGGAACCAGACTTTTTACTATGGCTTTCAAAGGTTTTCAATGCCAGAACATTACTATCAGTACTTAATTTCTTACTCTGAACCACATCCCAGAAGAGATTCAGGCAAAACTATGATGTTGGAAAAGGAGTCTTCAGAACTCCTCTACTGCCATTTCTTTCCTTCTGTGTGACAGAGCTGCCCTATCAAACGCACCCCAACTGTCTCGTTATGTCACCTCCTAAGGATGAATCCACTCAGTTCAATCACCATTATGACTCCAGCGGACTGGGTCTAACTTAACCTTTCCCACACCAGTCCTACCTGGTCATCAAGCAAATTAACCTCTCCTAAGTCCTATTCGACTGACTTATATATAATTTTAATTGTTGAGTTAGTTTTACCTGAGAGGGAAATGGCTACGAATTCTTCTCAAAACGTACCAGCATATTATTAGGAATTTTTACGGCTTGGGAGAATATTCTGGTTTGTCAGAGGAGATATTTTGTGGAGAGGAGGATTCTCTGAAATCTATGTCAGTTTGGCTACTCCGGAAAGCACGTGCCAAGGAGTCGGAAGTAGAAGAGTTTTGCCGGGGAGAGCACCTGAGAAAGATAAAGGGAGGGGGGGCAGGGGTCGTCAAGTGTCTTAAGACATTGACGCAGCTCTGACACTTGTAAAAGGATAAGGGTCATTGAGTGGAAAGTGGGGTGCAGCTCTGAGAATGTCTTGGGCAGCCCGATGGGGAGATGCAGCATAAAGACTGGGCAGGAATGGCCAGACCCCAGGCACCCACTGTGCTCGGCCACTGGCTCAGAGTTACCAAGGAAGATGCCCTTGACCTGACCACCGGGGTAGATCCCCAAGGCACTGCAGCTGGAGGCTGTCAGCTAGATTCTTACCTGGAGGGAGACGCGAAGGAAGTGGCTGCTGAAAATTCACCCCCTCCCTGCACCCCCCAACAAAAAACCACATCTAAACACTGCAGTGCTCGGCCCTAGCATTTCTTTTTGCACACAGTCAGTTTATTCTGAAACCACACATATTCATCCACTATGTTATTTCTGTACTTTTGCCTTTTTTTTTTTTTTTTTTTGTGGTACGCGGGCCTCTCACTGTGTGGCCTCTCCCGTTGCGGAGCACAGGCTCCGGACGCGCAGGCTCAGCGGCCATGGCTCACGGGCCCAGCTGCTCCGCGGCATGTGGGATCTTCCTGGACCGGGGCACGAACCCGTGTCCCCTGCATTGGCAGGTGGACTCTCAACCACTGCGCCACCAGGGAAGCCCTTTGCCTATGTTTTGACAAAAGTATGAAATAACTTTTATCCTTCTCCTTGGTGCCTCCGTCCCTTTGCTTTTAATTTTATTCAGTTCTGTAACTTATTTACTTCTCAATTTTTGTTCATTATTTAATTACTTTATATATTCAGGCAGATCATTACACACACATAAGGTAAGCTCATTATTTGAATAGGTAATATATGCTCTTTGTAGAAAAATCAAAGTATACCCCCATTTTTATCTCTAGTCTAAGGACCAACTTCTTAAGGTATCCTTCACTGATTATTCCCACAAATCTACAAGCTTCTAGCACATGCTGCGATCCCCCTGCTATACTGCAAAGCATGCCTGTAATACCTAGATTGTTTCATATATGTTAAAACCCAGCTAAAATGAGAATCCTTTCTACATGTTTTTATATATCTTAGTTCAAAGAGTTCTCTGTGAGAATAACCTATTCATGTAGAACAAACATAGCAAAATACAGCACACATGGTAGTGGCTGGCATGTTTTTCTAATAAAAATGCTGTCCTATTCCTGTGATTGGATGGCTTGGTTTGCAGTGCCTGTACCTAGGATATTTCCTATATTCTTGATGGTGATATCTGAGTAATACCGTGTGCCTGTGAATGCCTGGTAATATAAGCTCACCTATAATTTTAGAAATTCTAAAAAGAGAATGTAAATGTATGATCTTTAAATGGTATACCAATTTAGGCCAACAGGATAAAGAGAAATCTCTGCTAAATGATACCTATCCTTCTGGAGCCCTGGGTCTTCAAAATAATTCTGAACCAAGAAAGAGCTTGAGTTAGTTCTGCTTAGCCCTCAACAGGGATTAATATGGCCAAGAAGGGCGGTGTGGAATGTGATGCCGGTGCAATGGGATTGGCCAATCTCCCACCCAGCAGGGGCTCTGACTGACTAGGGGCTAATGCCTCTGACCCCTGGCATTCCTTCTTCCCCATTTAACCTGCCTGTCATATGACAAGCTTTCCATGAAAGCTGAGAAGAATTGCATACGAAGTATAAGACAAGAATGAAAGCAGGGAGAATACATAGGGTGGCAGACAAACAGGATCTAAAAAGAGGAAGGCAAAATGGAGAACGTTTTGAATATATCATGAAACAGAGCCATGGAAGAGTGACAGACAAGATCAGCCTGGCCTCTGAGAGATAAGGAATTACCTTCACATCAATAGTCTATCGGATGAACCTCTTGGGGAAATTACCTTCTTTGCTGTGCTTTATACTGAATATGGTTCTCTCTCTTTTTTTTTTTTTTTGCTGTACGTGGGCCTCTCACTGTTGTGGCCTCTCCCATTGTGGAGCACAGGCTCCGGACGCGAAGGCTCAGCAGCCATGGCTCACGGGCCCAGCCGCTCCGCGGCATGTGGGATCTTCCCAGACCGGGGCACGAACCTGTGTCCCCTGCATCAGCAGGAGAACTCTCAACCACTGCGCCACCAGGGAAGCCCGGTTCTCTTTTTAATTATACATGATAATGCATGTAAGACACTTGGAGCAGCGCATAGTATATAACAAGCGTTCTATAGATGTAAAACACTATCAAGCACAAAAAATACCAAAGGGATGGTAGGGAATCTGGTTCAACAACTCTGGGTAAAGGCGATTCACTCTATAAAATAGAGCAGTGCTTCCCCAGCATTTTCACACCAGAGTGCACACACACACAAATGATACTACTTGTATGGCACCGAATGGTAAACTGGAAGAGACTCAAAGCCCCAGACAAGGTTGCTGGCGGATGCAGACAACTGACCCAATGGTTCCAGCCACCCCACACCTCATCTGTATGTGCTGAGGCTGAAGGGTATATCATGAAACAGCAGTGGCACATCAGTGGGGGAGCTCTGCAGTAATGGTACACTGACAAGCTAAGTTACTCAGCTCTTTACCTTTTGGGAAGGCGTTCAATTAGAAGTGAATAAAAACCATCAGGCAGTGAGAATTCCAGCCTGGGCAGTACAGGTCTTGTCTGGCAGCTCACCAGAGCCCTTGGCCACCATCTTTCCCACGACTCCCATCTCTTCTCACCACCATTGCCCTACCACCCTGTTTCAAGTCGCCATGAATTCCAGCCTGGGTTGTTTCTATATTTTCTAGGGTTGCTCCCTGTGTTTGCCATTGTTTCCCTACAGCCTGTAATTACCATAGCAACCAGAAAGATCATGTTAAAACTAAGTCAGATCACATGCCCAAGTCTTTCCATCTCACTAAGAGAAAAGCCAGAAGTTGACACTGGTGCAAAGATATGCAGGATCAGCCTCTCTCTGAACTTATCTCAGTCCCCAGTACAGGGCATTTACTCTGTCTTCCTTTAGTGTGATTGCTTTTCCCCCAGAACCCCACATCTTAACCAGGATGTCCCTGTCTTATTAGGGTCTTTGCACATTTTCTTATTTATTATCTGTGATGGTTAATTTTATGGGTCAACCTGACTGGGCTACAGTGCCCATTGTTTGATCAAACATCAGTTAAGATGTTGCTGTAAAGGTATTTGTAAGATGTTATTAACACTTAAACAAGTAGACTTTGAGAAGAGCAAATTACCCTTTGTAACATGGATGGGCCTCATCCTATCAGTTGAAGCCATTGAGAAAAAAGACTGGAGTCCCAGAAGGGTATGTATATACAGCCTATTGGTACTGTTTCTCTGGAGAACTTTAATCGACATTTATGCTACATACCACTGGCACACCCTATCCCCTTTCCTGTTTTATTTGTGTCTATATTTATTGTCTGTCTTCTCCCAAATGAAGGCAAGCTACATACGGGCAAGATTATTTTCCCCACAGCTTTAGAATAGTGCCTGGCAGACGGTAGGTTCTCAACAAACACACGTCGAATAAAAATAGAAACAAATCATGATGTCTTCTTGCTCCAAACCCTTCAATACCTCCCCCTTGCTAGGTAACTGAGATGAATGAGACTGACAATGAGAAAGTAAAAAGGAAGAACAAACGCAGTCCGAAGAATGTACAGATATGGACAACATTTAGTTGTCGGCAGGGAGTGAGCAGCCAGTAAATTCAAAGAAAAGAGACTTTTCATATATAACTCAAAAGTCAGACATTTCAGAGACAAAGGGAAGTGAGAACGTAAAAAAGGGTACTCAGCTGTACTACTGACTTTTCAGCAAATCCAGTAGAAAAATGAGTAAAAATTGAGAATGGCTTTGGAATTAGAAGAATACATTTTTTGAGAGGAGTTTTATTAAAAATGAAAAAGGATGCCTCTAGAAATAGACTTAAAAAGCATGCTTCTGGAAATACATAAATTGATGTAAAATTTTTCTAAGTGTAGAATTAGGAGACCTGACTTCTACTACTAATTAGTGTTGTAAACATATGTAATGCATTTAGTATTTTAGTATTTCCCTCGGTTCTAACAGGAGGATTATGACATATACTTTACTTCTTTAGCACAATTTTTTCCCCAAAACTGAATCAGATGACAATGTGAAAATATCATGAAAAATTAAATCCATAAACCTGCAAGTTATTATTATAAGAATGTTGATTCAAATAATAGTGGTTTTGACAGGGTATGCTTTAAAAAACCTTCTAACTATAAAATAACTAAAAACTCGAAATAAAAAGTAGATTGTCAAAAAGTCAAAATAGTGATGAAGTGCTACAGCATGAATTGCAGGAGTGTTGTGCAGCATGTAATTGAGGTGGGGGGAAGGGTGAGAGAGAGAGAGGGAAACTTATGTTTTTGCCAAGCAGGCACCTGGAGAGACTGATATCCTCTAGTGCTTTGGAGAAAATTGGAAAGAAAAGTACAAGTCTAGTCTCTCGCTCTTTCTGACTTATAAAAATACATTATTTAAGGTTATTGCACAGTTGTTTCCCCTAGAGATGTGTTTAAAGTAAACAGTGTTAACTTAAATATGTTATTCTGTTCTCACAGTTCTTGAGGTAGACTTGTAGACTTGCCTGGAATCAGGCCGTCCAACGTGGTATGATTATTCTCCTCAAAAAGCCAAATTATACTTTGCTTTTTAAAAATGAACTATGATCATGATTTTTGACAAACTGCACACAATTTATAACTTGATGTTGAGTATAAACTGTTGTAGTCCTTTTGTCTCCAAAAACTTTTACTTAAGGAATTCAAAAGAATTGGCAAATATTAAAAATCACAGTTAAGTGTGTGGAAGAAAAATATTCAAACGTGACATTTTAGTGATACAAAGTCAGGGAGAGTAGACATTTTGTTCATGGTTTTGGAGAAAAATAAAGATTGGTTTAATGACAATATAAAATTCAGACTCTATTCCTGTTTGGTGTTTAATAAACTAAAGTGATCATTACCCAATCTTTTATTACAGATTTTTTTAGTCAAATCTGCTCCTTTCTATTCAACATCAGTAACCAACATCTTAACTATAGTTTATAAATCTATCAAATCTTAACTACAGTTCATAAATCTATCAATAAATATTGTATTTTTTCTTATGTATTTAAAACACTTAAGGACATTTTGTAGACATATTACTATTTGGCTGAAGAAGCAAGCATTTTATACAAATAAGCTTGGACATTCATGACCACATTTGCATCCCAAATAGACACACAATACAGTAAAATGTTTGCAGCTGATACTGAAACAGGAGGACCCTATGGCCCTTGTCCCTCATGTCCTCAGCCTGCCTTTTGTCTGTGGAAAAACTTTAGCCAAAGAATAAGTTTCATCAGAGAAGTAAGAAAAATGCAGAAACAAAGGAAAACAGTCCAACAAGACTAAATAATAAGAGTTTAGTCATTAAGCAAAGTCAAGGACCTTAGTTCCTCCTCAAGGGCTGTAGATAATATTCTGAGCCGTATCCTGTGAGCTGTCTTGTAGATACTGAAACCCTCACCAGGTGGAAGAAGTTAACTACATGATGACCAGACTGTAGAATCACATAAGCTGCCACAATTCTGAGAACTGGCCTCAAAGAAATGGGAACAAACCGACCCTGGAACTGAAGATGAACTGTACTTAAAACAATCAAGATGACACTGATTAGGCCACTGCATGACCAACTTCAAGATGACTGTCAGAGCTGACTGTGCTGTTTCTGCATGTGGCCCCCTCCCTCTGTGTATAAAAGCTCTTGGCCACAGATTGCCAGCGGGGAAGTCTGCCTTTGGACAGGAGTCTGCCCTCCCCCAACCCGGTGGCCAGCCTCTGAAATAAAGCAAACTTTCCTTTCCACCAACTTGCCTCTTTATTGACTTTTGAGCAGCGAGCAGCCAGATCCCCACTTTCGGTTACAATACTGTAAGTGTAATAGAATGTTAACTTAGGAATGAGGTTCTTACACCCCCGTAGTATTTTACATCACCTCCATTGGGACTTAGATCTAATCAGACAGTTCACACTGATATTTGTACCTTTGTGAGTCAAGGTCACTACAATGACTGCAAATATGGTTCAGAGTAGAACATTCCAATTGTAGAATATTTGTGTTTAGGAAGGAAGCTCACTATCAAGGGAGGATAAGACTGGGATTTAGAAAAATGCTTCTAGACATGGGCACGTGTACTGAAGGGGACATAACAAACAATGAGTTAGTCTTCTACATTCAGTGTAGAAGAACAGAGGAATAGAGCATTGAGAGTATGTAGTGGATGGGCACTATGTATTGATAACTCCTCTGAAGGGTTGAGCTGGAATGAGCATTTGTACCCCTGCATCTTCCATTCCTCATGAAAATAGAAGATTTAGGTACTGCTTAGAAAGCTCTTCCTATGGTACTGCATCCTAAATATCTGATGAGATGCTAATGTCCAACAATTGCATTATAAAAATGCAAAACTGTACCGAGGTTATATCCATGGGGCAAAGCAGTCTGAGTGATTAAAGCTGGGTAGTGAAAGTAAGGGCACTGGGGAAAAGGAGTAGGTGACAAAGACTGGATTGGGGGAACATAACACATTTGGATTCAGAAAGGTTGTCATCTACCTATATGCATCTATCTCTCTGTACATCTATATCTATCCATCTCTCTAGATATATATTTATTTATCTCTTTATATATAATTATTTTTGAGAGCTAGAGAGAGAGAGAGAGAGCTCTCTCTCTCTCTCAGAAATAATTATGTTGCTAAATTTGCAGTGAAAGGTCACTTTATCTGGGAATAAAGTTTTAGGAAAGTCTCATAGAGTTTATGAACTCACTGAGGGAGTAGGTATGGAAGGTGAAGCTGAGGGACACAGCTTGTCCTAGTTGGATACGCAAATATCTTCTCACTTACAGACTCAAAGGAGAGAGGAAAGATTATTTAAAAAAAATATTTTCTGACAATATATACAAATATTTTTGCTTAAGAGAAAAAGTCAATTTTAGAAGAGAGTCCCCTCACGGCACTAGAAGGAGGGTTCCCAGAGAACTCCGACAGCACGTTGAAGTCCCTCGTGTCCCCCATCTTGTGGCTCTGTGCATTCAGGAGTTGCAAACGAAGTGTAAGTTCAGATCCAGTAGCGAGCTTCATCTCAGCACTAATGTCAGAGTCCTCAACTATCTGTCTCATCAGGACCTGTAAGGCTTCAGTGACACACTTAAAACGATGCTGACTTTCTTCCTTTCTGTCAAGCTTTTGTAGAAAACTTCTTTCAAGTTCCTTGGGTCGGATGTGATGAGAACGGCTGACACTTGAGAACCAAACCAACACTATTCTCAGCATTGGGCCAAAAAGGCACTGAAGATATTTTTTAAACTTCCTTAAGCTGGCCTTAAAGAGTGACAGTTGAAACAAACATAGAAAAAGGATGATAGCCATTCTGTGGAATAGATAAACTGCTTTTGGAAAAATAAAACAATTTCAGTTGTTATATTTTCAAGGGCAAAACGAAAGAAGGAATAGCAAGAAAGCATGACAAGTCATACCTAAAAATATAGTATCCGGGCTAAACTCACTGTAGGAGATACTGACTTAAGATGTTTTATAGAACCTCAGCCTGCAGACTAAGCTGAATTTGAAAATAAGAGTAAGTGTTAACTAGAGTAAAATTTCAGCTATCTGGTTTTCTCAGAGAAGAAGGAATTTGTATGCAAAACCCAGGCACTGAAGCTTTAAAATCAGGACCATATAATTATGGCAGAAAGTGCTGTTACCAAAATATAGTCGAAAACAAAACGCACCCTTTACTCTTCCCTCCTTTTACAGAGACTGTGATGTAGTAGGAAATTTTACTACAATTTTGCAGTTGATTGAAATGTATTTCTTTAGAAAATAAGATAGTGGAAGCTAACAGTGTTTGTTAGACTGTTTTTACTAAATTGTTAAATGAATATGAAGGATCTAATACCAGAAAATGAGCAGAGCAATTTACAATTTGTGGTTTATACTTATCATTTACTATCAAGCTAATAGTAAACTTGAAAATTGAAATGCATGATAGAACTAGCAATACTAGGACTTTGTAATACATTGAAGTACACATTGACAAGAATAAACATAGTTGAAATGTTTGTACTCAAATAGATGCTTAGAAGAATTATCAATCCCAAAGGGCTTTTGGAAATTTTGAAGTGTTAAAATGAAAATAGAAGTTATTTTACTGTTACAACAAAGTCAAATCTTTACTATTTGCACTGTCTCTTTCTGTCAATAGTCTATAAATCTATGTGCATATTCTTTAGCTGCATCAGAGAAGGTACATTTGTTGCCTTAAACCTCCATTATTCATTCATTATTCACTCGACTGTCCCCACCTCAGAAATAGACTACCTATGATTAGAAGTTTCTCCATGAATTTGCCAGCTAATTTCTAGAAATTCTTAACTCTTTATACACAAAATAAAACACTAAATAACTTGGGATTTGTTGAAATATAGTGTAAAGTTAGAATACTTCTGATCATAATTTCCACTTTCTATTACAGACATGCAATTACTAGAAACACATGGAAGTGTTGATGATAATTATGTTTACAATATCTACACTGAATTAGTTTTACAGGGCAAAATCTCACAAGCTAGTAAATGGTGATAATTATTCAATGAAAATCTCCCTTTAGTAAAGGACCTCTTTGACTCAGTTTGTGGTGTAGGCACAAGAAATGTTTATCCTAAAATGAGTATTATCCCAGGCAGTAGCCTTCATGGCAGGAGAGGTGGAGCTCTCTATGTATCCTCCTTTCCTGATCAAAATACCCTTCATCTGGTAATAATCATCTTTTTTCTTTTTTGCAAAAATACTATATCTGCCTGGTAAATCCTTTATAACACAGCCTTAACTAATTTGAAGGTAAATTATGCAATCTGGTATATATTTTCATGTGTCATTTGCAAGCTATTTGTCCTGTCTTCCCAAGAATCATACACTTTCATGGCAGAACGTGTGTCATCTAGTCCTTTTCCCTCTTGAACAGTATCTGGCAGAATATTGGGTTTTTAGAAAGGTATATGTTTGTTCTTTGGCTACTTTAATGTCATAATCTGTGAGTTTCATTCTGGAAAACCACTGTAGTGCTATTTCAATGATGATTTCAATTATATTTCAAATCATTGCTAAAATGGACTATTTATGGAATAAATAATATTCCATAATAGTATATATTTGAAATAATTATAATACAATGGAATGGAATGATAATGATTATATTATAATGACTATCATATTTTAAGTGTTTTTCTAAATCATTTTCTTGTTTCCCATCTTTATGTGATGCAGTTAGACAAACTAAATATTATACACTATCATATTTTGAACAATGAAATACACCTTGGTATTCACTTAAATCATAAATGACATCTAGGTGCTAATGTTTTCCAGTTCCAGAAGAGGCTTAAGAATTATAGTAATTCATAGTATCTATTAAATGCTTTACAGTTTACAAAATACTTTCATATACCTAAATCATTGAAAATCTGTTTTGTTTACAGACTAGAGTTGCTAACAACCTAAGAATGCTTTTCAGTCAATGCAAGAGACTTTTCATAATGAAACTTTCCTACCCCAAATCTGCAGTGAGCAAAACCAAAAAAAACCAAACCAGGCTTTCTAGAGGATAGCAAGTGGTCTGATGCTTCTAGAAGAAAGTTTATATAGTAAAAGTCTACAGGGAGTGCTGAAGAGTCCTAGAGAGGGGTCCTCAGTGATCTTGGGAGAATTAGAATCTAGCTACTATGGTCCTAAAGTAGCAACTGACTGAAAGCCTCTTTCAAGTCAATGACTTCCTGCTAGCACATAGTTTAGTCACACAGTGATAATTTCAAAGATCCTAAATCATCCAAAACCCCCAATTGTTGATATTTTTCCTTATGTCTATGCTAAAAAAAAAAAAATAGGAACTGAAAAATTTTAAATCACGTTGGAAGTTGAAGTTTTTATTATAGTGTTCAGGGCTTGAGTAGCCATAAAGTTAAATGATGTAATTACAGCAATTAAATGTGGAACAGGTAGGACATATCCAGCATACTATATCTCATATAGACAAATTAATAATCACCCACGAACTAGAAATGTTATATGTGTTGAATGTTAACATATTTGAAGTTGATGTCTATATTAGCAGAACTTATGATAATCACTTAAATATTTTAAATGACTACACAAACAATATCCATAATAGTATTATTTTTTCCTGTTTGTGTATGATATACCACTGAAAATGGACCCTCTTAGGAAAAGATAAGAAAACTTTTTAGTCTTGTTCTCCCAGAAGGCTTGAAGTGTTGCTACTTGTATGGATGTTCATTGGGCAATCTGGGTACATATTTGGCCAGTGCTGCTTTTTAAGTCAGATCTAAGTCACTGGAAGAGAATAATGGATAACCTGGGATGAGTGATGATTCTTTGGAGAGATTCTATGTGTACATACAGGAAGTGGGTTCATCAGTTTTAAGCCCTACTGGGCATTACAAAAATGGATAAAATGGCCTTTCAAAATAGGCCCTCCAACCAGATCAGCCTAATGGGATAAAACAGATGGTAGAGGCATTAAAAAATATTCAATTTGATATAAACATGTATGGCAATAATTGTTTTCCAAAGTCAGCAGAGGAAACAATTACCTGCATTGCATTTCATAAAAGACATTGCCAAAAGGTTTCTACTTTCCAAAATACCTTGACTATTGGTTTAGAATTTTTTTTTTTTTAATCAAAGATCAATTACGTTGGGCCAAGTCACTGTGTCACCAGGAGTCTTCCTTTGAGATACAAATACACTTTAGAAGAGGCTACAGAGCGTGTGCAGCGTCTGTGAGGAAAAGGTAACCAGTATACAAAGAAAGAAAAGCTGGTTGAGGTGTGATGGGAGAGTTGGGGTAGAAGGGACTACTGAGCTTTTAGGTGGCATCTTGATGTCACTGGTCCTGAGGGAGGACCTGTACTAAAGATAGGAAGGGAAATTACAAAGCTCCCAAATTAATCTCCTATTTTGCTACTTTAGCCAGCCACAACCTACAGAACAAATCCAGCCCACCACTTGTTTTTGTAATTAAAGTTTTATTGAAACATAACCACACTGATTCATTTACTTATTGTCTATGGCTGCTTTTGTACTACTGACGGCAGAGGTGGGTAGTTGTGACCTTATGTCTAACAGAGACCTTACGGCTGACACAGACTAGACTATTTGGTGCTTTCCCCTTTACAGAAAATTTGCCAAAGCTTGCAATAGAATAAACCCATAGTCTGGTTATTCTACTTAAAAAGTAATGAAGATCTAAGTAAATAAAAAGGAGGCATGCATCTATTTTTATCCCTCACATGGAACTGTGTCTTACTTTATATTTCTGGTATAAGGGGCACCCTTCCTCAGCCTCTCTAGTTAGTTTCTTAGCTTATTCAAGTGGACACAAGGATTTGCTGAATACTGAAATTATTATCATTTTGAAATGTTATGATATATTTACATGATGTTTCCTACTATTAACAGAAATGATTACATAATGAGAAAAATCTACAAGCTGGGCTATTTCTATTTTTAATTGAATGAAAATCATAACTAAAGTTTTTAATTAAACATTTTAAAATTGTAGTTGACTTACAATAATATATCAGTTTCAGGTATACAACATAGTGGTTCGATATTATAGGTTATACTCCATATAAAGTCATCATAAAATATTGTCTG
This sequence comes from Mesoplodon bidens, assembly GCF_964165515.1. Classification (NCBI taxonomy): domain Eukaryota; kingdom Metazoa; phylum Chordata; class Mammalia; order Artiodactyla; family Ziphiidae; genus Mesoplodon; species Mesoplodon bidens. The sequence continues at coordinate 21,586,253 of NC_138181.1, forward strand.
TATTCCCTGTGCTGTACATTACATCCTTATAACTTATTTGTTTTATACCCAGTGGTTTATACCTCTTAATTCCCTTCACCTCTCTTTCCCCTCCCCCCACCACACTCCCCTCTGGTAACTGCTGTTTTGTTCTCTGTATCTGTGAGTCTGTTTTTGTTTTGCTATATTGATTCATTTGTTTCATTTTTTAGATTCCACATATAATTGAAAACATCCCATATTTGTCTTTCTCTGACTTATTTCACTAAGCATAAATCATAACTAAATCTTATTCTTGAACTGAAAACTTAAAAATAAAATTCAAATTGATATCTGCTAAATTAATTTTAGAGCATTTTTAAACAAAATTATTCATCCAAAGTAATATATGTGCCAGAATATAGGCCAGTGGAACAGCTGCTTATTTATTCTGTAAATCATTCATATGAGGTAAGTACTAGGCTAGAGACTGGGGATGCAGAGATGCAGACATGATCCTTTCCCGTGAGACAGTCACAGCTGAGTGTGGGGACAGACTGTAACTATATCACGGGGTAAGCGCCACAGCAACTCTTACCTCGAGCAGCCCGGACCTTTTGTAGAGCAAGTGGCTCCCATGGTGCCCACAGAGTGGGACTGAAGTTCCCTGGCTGTTTAGTCAGAAATTTGTGGGTTTGAATCTTGCCTCTGCCATTTTCAGACGTGTAACTTTGGGCAAATTTCTTAATTTCTCTTGTCCCCTCCCATCTGAAATGTGGCCAATATAAGGTTGTGAATACTGTATAATATGGAACTTGAGTTTAGCACATTCATGAATTAGATTAAGACCTGAAAACAAGTTGGCTATTCATACAAATATTGCTAAACTGTAGACATCTCCCTTTTTTTCTCTTATCTAGCCTTTAATCACTGAATATGTCATCATCTGCCTCTACTGAATTTTAGTGTTGTAAGAACCAGATGTAACAGTGGGCTTGTAATTTAAACCTGAGTTTTTGTTTTATGTTGGTTGTAGAGATTTTTTTCCTTAATATTGAGCAAATTGAAGAAGTTTTGGTTCATAGTCCACACCTGGAAAAGTCTACACTCAACTCACTGCCAGCCCAAACCATCACATCCTGTGATCTGACTACAGTCCAGTTACTAACACAGAAAAGAAGAAACTGACAAAACACCGTGTCTTAATAAAACAGTACATCACTGTCAAAGAGCATATGGAGAACCACATCAATAAAGCCACCAGAATCAGAACAAACTGAAATCTATTTAAAAATGTGTGGCCTAAAACTTGTCATCATTTATTATCTTTATGTGTAGAACAGACAGCATGGTATATTAAAAAGAGCAGGGTTTTATTGTCAGAATCTAGGTTTAAATCCCATCTACATCACTTACAGGTGTGATCCTCAAAGAGTGAGTATTTGTGATTTCACATTTGCCCAGAATTGCTTCTTCCATGGTCCTCACGTGATAATCAATCACATATCCCACCCTCCCACTGCAGTGTGTGAGGAAAAAACAAACAAACAAACAAACAAAAAACAACCCCCCAAAAACCCTGCCTCCCTGATTGGTTCAGAGAGATACATGTGACCAAAGCAAGACCCATTAGTCCTTCCTGGGATTGTTACACAGTCTTTGAGAAAAGAGAAGCTGCCTTCTTAACCTAGGAAGATTAGACCTCGGTAACAATTTTATCTCTCTGAGGAGTAAATCTGGGCAATAACAAGCAGAGAGATAGATACTTAAGGGCATCTGTGAACCTGTGAATGAAGCCCTGATGATATCATGCCCAGAAAAAGCAGAACTGAGGGAGAAAGAGAGCCTCAGTAAAGCCACTCATAACAGATTAACTCCAAAAACATGGGATTTTTAAAATTAATTAATTAATTAATTAATTATATTTTTGGCTGCATTGGGTCTTTGTTGCTGTGCACGGGCTTTTCTCTAGTTGTGGCGAGTGGTGGCTACTCTTCGTTGCAGTGTGCGGGCTTCTTGTTGAGGTGGCTTCTCTTGTAGAGCACAGGCCCTAGGCGCACGGGCTTCAGTAGCTGTGGCAGATGGGCTCAGTAGTTGTGGCTTGAGGGCTCTAGACCACAGGCTCAGTAGTTGGGGCACACGGGCTCAGTTGTTCCATGGCATGTGGGATCTTCCCTGACCAGGGATTGAACCCGTGTCCCCTGCATTGGCAGGCGGATTCCTAACCACTGTGCCACCAGGGAAGTCCCAAAACATGGATTTTGATAACACTAATAGTTAAGTCACAGGGTGGGTCCAAGATGGCCTCAGATTTTGCCACTTGCCTCTTATAATAGTGTCCCATCCACTCTCAAACACGACCTGGTTTGGAATAATTTCTCCCTACTCATAGCTCGGTATCTGTATCTTATCCACATAAAATATATTAGTAACATCTTTTTCTGCACCTGCTGGGGTTAGGCTTGAAGTAAAGGACAGCCAGGAACATTGCTACGAAACTCACAGAAAGGATTAAGTGGTGAGAAGTTTTGGATTCTCATTAGTGTTATTCCTTTCCAAGTGTAGAGTAAGGGTAATCTAGTATAAATTGAATAGAAACATTCTTTTAGTTTTTACATTTATCGAAGCAGAATTAACAGAAGACAGAGAGAATATCCCTAACACTTCCCACACAAGAAGATAAATTGTACCTTCAATAGTCTTACACAAAGATCATCATGTTTTATGACATGTGAGAAGTGGTGAAGGAATTATTTGTGACAATATTTCATGTGCTAATATTTTCAAAGCACCTGTTTAAAAATAAATCATGTACACTGTTGTACATAAGACAATATTACCCTTACTCACTGTATTCTGGCATACTTCCCAGCCTAGGAAGGGCAGACCTATATTACAAAGACATCGTGGTAAGTACACATCTGAATGCTGTAGCCTATAGGGGTGTTTTTAAGAACCCAAATATTTGTGAATAGTTACTCTAAAGGGACTTCCCTGGTGGTCCAGTGGGTAAGACGCCGCGCTTCCAGGTTCGATCCCTGGTCAAGGAACTAGATCCCGCATACATGCCGCAACTGATTCTCATGCCACAACTAAGAAGCCCACATGCCACACCTAAGAGGAGTCTGCATGCTGCAACTAAAAAAAAGAAAAAGGTCCCACATGCTGCAATGAAGATCCCATATGCCACAACTAAGACCCAGTGCAGTCAAGATAAATAAAATAAAAATAAAAATAAATTTTTAATAATAATTACTCTAAAAACCCATCTTACTAGTTGAAAATCTGCATTTCTTTTTTTCTCTTTGTAGCTAAGATCCATATATTATTTTGGACTTAGAGTATGGTAAATGATGTACAGTTTTATATAAATGGTATGATTATATAGGTTTTAGGTTATTTGAGGAGAGAAAATATGTAGTTTTAATCTGATCCTTCAAAAGATGATGACCCAAATAGGAAGCAACCAATGTGCATAAGTGCACCCACTGACTTCAAAGTCATTTCTACAGCACTGCCACAATCTCCGCCTGAGTCAATTTCAAAGGAAGTCTATTTCAGAACAGGTTTGCCACTTACACCTTTTGAGTGTTCTCCATCCAATTATGAAACTAGATCATTGAAAGACCTCCCAGTATAATTAGTCTGTTTTCTTTCAATAGTCACGAACTAGGTGAATTCTCATCTTCTTTGGCTTTTCATTAAATTACACAAGTAACCAGTGGTCTTATTTTAAACAAAACCTTGAATGGCTAATCTTCATTTAAAATGAAGCCTAAACATTAAAACAAAATGCCAAAGCCATGTTTGGAGACTTATTTGCCAGAACACTTTGATCTCTGGTTTTCTAGTTCAAACAGATGGAGATAGCTTTGTCACACACTTCATTTCAGATTATTTCAGCTATGCTTGTATCACTATGTGACGGAGAAGGGCAAGACTCACAGGCAGTAAATATGAGTCATTATACCCATTCTGGTCATATAAGAGTCAACACCAGGCTGTGTCCAGAGGGACAAATCAGAGGCCCCTAATTGGCTGCAACTCATATCGCTATGTTATTGCTACTCCCCTTACACAGTTATTCAGCTATTTAGATGGTTGCCAATGAGATAAGTTAGCTATGGACTGAACATACTTAATTACTTTCTTTCTGTCTTTGGAAAAAACTGATTTTCATCAAAGGAAATTAGACTTTCAAGAGCGATAAATGAGGAGGGAATGGAATGGTCTTTGCCAGAGTCTTCCCAAATAAACGTATGAAAAATTGTCCCAGCTTATGTGAAGGCTGAACATTAAATGAGTGGAGGTAAGATAACTATCTTTTAATAAAATAAATTGCTGTCACTGGGTGCATTTGACAGATGGTGTGTTGAATGGGCACCACCCAAGTGAGGCTATCTTATCCTCCAACAGAGGTATGAGCAGTACATCCCAGGTTTTGACAGGCTTATTTCTGTTTCTCATTTAGTATGAGCCCCGGAGCACTCATTTTAGTACTCAAAACTCCCTTTCCTTCCTCTCTGACAAAACAGCCACTGCAAACTCAATTTAATTTGCTCTCATTCCCCATATCCAAATCAATCCTCAAATCAGTAATATGTGATGATAGATCCAGATGTCTTATGCTGCAGTACTGGCTATCTCAGGATGGTTTGGCAGGCTGAGAAAACAAACCAAATAGATAAATCTATCACTTTAATGAAAAAAATTAATTACAAGCCAGTGAGAGCCACATATATTGAAATGAGCATTTGCCTTGCAGTGTACTGAGATGTGGACGCTTAGAAACAGGTTGACTGTTCACTCCTCACTGTAAAGGAGGACATGCTCCCAAGTTAATAATCAGTGACCCCATTGCACTTCCCCCATGGTTAAATTACGCACACATCTGCAAAAGGATACAACCAAGAGATCATTGAAGCTGTTAAAAGATAAAGAGGTCTATTAAAAAATTTTAGGAGTTTATTTGAGCAATTACCGATTGGTATCTGGCAGTGCCAAACCAGAAGGGGTTAGGAGCACTCCACCTACAGGAGCTCGGGAGAGACTTTTATAGAGAAAAGGCAGAAGCAAAGTCAAGAAATTATTGACTGGCTATGGCTTCAAGCCTAGTTGGCAGTTTGTGATTGGTTGTCCTTAGCATTTTGATTTCGTAACCTAGAGGCATTTATAGGCTTAGGTTTTGGTTTGATGACCTCGGCTGCCTGGCATTAGAACCACCTCAGTCCCATGGCCTCCTTGCTTAATTAATTTAACACAAGTAAGCTCGACTCAAGCTGTTCCTATCAAGACCCTTTTTTGAAAATATTTTTATTTTATTTATTTATTTTTGGCTGCACTGGGTCTTTGTTGCTGTGTGTGGGCTTTCTCTAGTTGTGGCGAGTGGAGGCTACTCTTCGTTGCAGTGTGCGGGCTTCTCATTGTGGTGGCTTCTCTTGTTGTGGAGCACGGGATCTAGGTGCATGGGCTCAGTAGTTGTGGCTTGCAGGCTCTAGAGCACAGGCTCAGTAGTTGTGGCACACGGGCTTAGTTGCTGCGCGGCATGTGGGATCTTCCTGGACCAGGGCTCGAACCCGCATCCCCTGCATTGGCAGGCGGATTCCTAACCACTGCGCCACCAGGGAAGCCCCTTGATAATATTTGAATCTTGTAAATGGGTTATTTCCTGGGCAAGAAATACCTGTTTTGGATTTTAATCCACTCCCTTTCCAAAATGTGTGTCCCTATAAGTAAGAGTTATCAAAGGGGCAGGTGGGCTTGGGGGTTGTTCCCTAACACTGTGGCAAGTTTTCTTCCATGGATTAACTCTGCAGACCTCTTTCTCATTCACTGTTTGCTTAGAGAGGAAGTTCTGCATATTCTAGTTGGGGACTTTGAAAGGAAGACCCTACCACATAGAGCCCGCCCTTTTTTTCCCATTTCTTTCTGAGAGTGAGCTGTTTCTAGAGAGTGAGTTGCGCTGGGGATCCTCTAGGGACAGGCTTTGTGGCTGGAAGTAAGGGTAGAGTAGCTGACCTTGGTGCATGCAGCGCTGGCTGCCTGGGTCCGGGCATAAGGTATTAGGAAGCTCAGCTTTCTGCAAATATAAGCTCTATTCTCTAATATCTGCTTTATCACAAATTAAAGTGATATTTTGGCTCTTATGTGTTTACACTTTTGTCTTATTTTTAAATTGACTTAGAACTTGGATAAGAAATCAGCATATTATTTACTGGATGTTTCTCAAAACGCTGAATAAGGACTATTATGCAGACCCTGGATTCTTAACCCTTCTGAGAGTAGTCAAATCGTGTAGTTCCTCTTGCTAAAATAATAGATATAGACACCAAAGATTTGGGCTGACTGTGGGCCAACTTGATTTGTCTCTTTCTGGCTGAAATCTATAAAAATCTAGGAACAAATGAGCACCTGCTATTGCCAATTCCACCTGTGATTCAACTGCCAGAGAGAAAGCAAATCAGTTGCTATAGTCTCCAACCCCAATTCTGGGTGCCTTAGGGAGGAGACGTCAATGGTGGGCAACATATTTGTTCACACACACAAGGGGCTCATTGGACAGGTCAGATTTCTTGAAAGAAAAGAATATTCTCTTCACTCACAATTGCTCAAGCCCACAATTTTCACATTGCATTTTCACAGTAGACAGATGTATCGTCAGTAAGGATTCTGTGAAGGTATCATATCATCCTTCTCAAATGTACTAAAACTCTATTTGACACCGCTCCTATACAATACGTAGCCACCCATCTCTTCTGTCCCAATCTTGACAAGTGACTTGCTGTGGCAGTTCTTTCAGAGTCAACATATTCATGAAACTGTTTGGCATATGGTTATACATTTGACATAAACATTCCAAACATCATCCACTAAGCTCTATATGGGCTCTAGAACAGAAAAATACTCTTCCCCAGAAGTGGAAACATCTTGGTGACTTTGTTATCCTGTAATGTCTAGCATTTTTCGGGTTCTGAAGCTCTCTATCCTTGAATCATGTGAGTCACCGTAATTCAAAATCTTCCATCCCTGTCACTGACATGGGGGTTTAGTTTCTGAAAAGGAATAACTTCAGCCATTGGTTAGAAAGTTTTTTTAATCTTACTGTAGCACCCCTATCCCTAGGAGATAGAGTCTTCAAAGCTATAGACTTAGAGTACAGAACTGACATTGCCTTCTTCTTGCATATAGCAAGTACACTAATTTTATAAGAAACTGGATTTTGATGGAGGGTAAAAGAAAAATCGAATTGCAGTTTATAACTTCATGAGGGAATGTTGGTAAACTTTTATAAGGTCGAGAAAATCTAATTCTACTTGACTGAAGTGTATCGGCAGGATGTTTCTTTAACCTGGCTCTTGATTTCTAAGAATCATAATGGCTCTTACCTGCTTGACTTTCCCTCTGTGTTCTCACATGGAACTCTGCCTTCAGTAAAGATTGACAATCTTAATATGAACTGCGGCTGAAGTTGAGGTCCCAAATCCAGTGCAACAGCTTTCAAAACATCATCTACACAAGACCTGGGGTTTGTCTAGGGCCTGATGTCTGCTCAGAGATGTGTCTAAATATGCTAGACCTGCAGTTAACAGTAAAGAAATTTACTTTTCATTTTAATATCTCAGAGAATGTTGAAGGGGAGCCAAGAACGTACGCTATAGAAAGCAGTTTTCAACACTCCCTCTCTACTGTCTTATCTCACAGTCCCTGACATCTTTCATCTTCCCTCAATCCTCTCACATTTCAGTCTCCCAGCTCTCAGTTATAATGCTGATGAAGAGGATGGCCACAGGGCAAATAATGAGAATGAGGAGTATTCATTTACTAGGTAAATAAAGGAGTCGTATTTATTTATATATTGTTCTCTGTGCTTTGCATGTGTTAAATTGTTTAATTATCAACCCCAAAACGCTCTGGATCTGTCAGTCTCTCTCTTCCTTTCTCTACTGTTCTTTCCCAAGTCTCTCTCAAATTATAAATTTTGTATAGCCTGACAGCCTTTCTGGCTATATACATATATATTTTTTAACACTTCTCATCCTTTCTAACCATTATCCATATTCTTTATCACAAAAGACCCGAACAAGGCTGTTAAGCGCTGAATTCTCCAATAGACTAAAAGGACTGGAGGGAGGTAGAAGGATTTGTGGCTGACTGGGAGCACACAGACTTTGGTATCTCTTGTCTCTAACATATGTAGGTTTTACTTAATTGTAATTGACCTGCCTAATGTACACAAATTTTGAGGACACATTTGAAATAAATATATATTTTTTCAATAAGTATATTCATATTCATAAGTGCACTGGAACATGATATAAAGGTCATTTCTTAAACTAGTTTTTAAATATGTTGAGGTTATGGACCCTTATGAGAATCTGATGGAACTATGAATCTTTATAAAAAACGACGGATGATGGCATATGCCCAACATCATATTTATGCTATTTACTTGACTGAAGTGGAAATACATGTCTTGTATATAAAATGTCTTCTGTATAAATGTATTTATAAAATGTTTCTTTGATTCTTATTATTTTTCATGTAAAATTTGTCACCACTGAAAAAAAGAAATAGGTTTAATTGGACACATACAATAGGGAAGTACATTTTAATTCTAACCTAAAGTAAACTTTAATGACAAAGCTACTTCTGTTTGGCATGAATAAAATTTTGAAACTGTAGCAAGATCTCTGATGTGACAATGATCAAGTTGTTTTTGAAACCCAATCAATTTTGACTCTTACTTTTAATGGCAATACAGTGTCGAAACCCCTGACTCATGAAGGTATGTTACAGAAAATAGAATCTGGGCTTCTGTTGCTGGCTCTGCTATATAAGGGTAGGCTTGTGTCAAAGAAAATCATGCTGAGTTGAAATTATGTCCCTACATTTACTTTGTCCCTAGATGAATGAGGTCTAGTTTGGCAATGTCTCTGCCAATGATGGCTTTGTCAGCAAGAACACAATTATGAATGCATGTTTCAATGTTTAGGTTGTCTGAGATAAAGTAATGTTTGAAAGCATTCTGCATTAGTCCAAGTATCAGAAGATTTCTGTCTGCAGCCAAGTTAATAATACTTTGTGCAGCTCAATCCTCTGAAGCTCTGGAAAGTTTTGCAAAGTTGTCTCCTCCAGTCACCTCTTCCAAAATGGCAGATTAACCAAATGAGCTTGTGGATTTTTTGGCAGCATAATTGGTACTATTTATGTGGGCTTGAACCAAAAGATTTACCTCAGTTATGAAGCCACATATGTCCATTGTTTGATGAATAATTAGTGAAACTGTTCCTGGAAAATTTTTCTCAAAATCATATTTTTTTATTCAAAAAGAGTATAGAGTTGTTTTCAAATTTAGCAATAAATGGCTAAAAGATTATTCTCTGAAAAGTCAATATATTTTGTGCAATAGAGGGGAACACTGTGTTTAGGACCTATTTCCTGAGAAAAATTCTCAAAATGATGGGAATTCACAGGTCAACTGGATGAATTGAGCATCTGCCTGCCAGTAGATAAAATATTTTAGAATTTTTGAAGAGATTTCCTAATACTGGTATATACAGATGTGGAAAGCCAGTGATTACACTGAATGTCACTATTGTTGCATCTTTTGTGCTCTGATTAGGTGGCATCATGGTCCATTATTCTATGATCACCATATTAAAATAAATGTCAGAAGTTCTGGAGAATTGCTTCTTTAGTGTTATTTCTTTGCTTCAAGCATTAGATCAGCAACATATCCATGGCTCACAGCTTCACCAAGTTCTCTTTAAAAATCTGAGGCTTATTTTATCTGCAAGCTAACCTTGTGAAAAACTTCAAGTTGATATTGAGATGGATCCAAAATGCTGGGAAAATATTTTCAAATCAAGCTTTTTACATAAAAAGAAACTCCCTGCCAGGTATACTTGCAAATGGACAGACTTTGTTTTATTATTTTCTCATCAAGACTTTTGACAAGAATCTGATACACAAGAAGTTATTTCAACTATTTGCTAAGTCATATTTGGTAATGAAATAAAGCTGAGTTACATATATTTTACTCAACTCTAGTAGGCAGAATAATGTCCGTATCCTAATCCCTGGAAGCTTGAATATGTTACCTGACATGGCATAAGGGACTTTGCAGGTGTAACTAAGTTAAGGAACTTGAGATAGAGAGACTATCCTGAACTGGTTAGGTGGGCCCACTGTGATAACAGAGATCCTTAATAGAGAAAGGAGACAAAAGGAGACTCAGAGTCAGAGATGTGAAGAAGCTGTGCTGCTGGCTTTAAAAATGGAGGAGAGCCACAAATCAGGGAATGGAGGCAGCCTCTGGAAGCAGGAAAAGGCAAGCAAACAGATTCTCCTCCAGCCTACTGACACTTGCTTTTAGCCCAGTAAGAGCCAGTTCAGACTTCTGTTCTCCTGAATTAAAAGCTAATAAATTTATGTTGTTTTAAGCCACCAAGTTTGTGTTAATTTGTTATAGCAGCAATAGAAAACTAGTACATCAACTTTTTGAAAAAAATTTTTTTCACATATAAGCTATGCCTTGGGTTAAGTAAAATAAAAGCAAAGTTCCATAATCACAATGCATTTGTTGTTTACTTAAAATCCTACCGACCGAAAACTAGTCTATAAAAAAAAGGTAATAATGATTTTGAAGAAGCAACGATGAAGAGTAACATTCCCTGTAGTACCAAGTACTTCTGGACATAAAAATGCCTCCATGGCATAAAGTCTTATATGGAATTTTTTTTTGATTGGTCTGTTTCTGGGTTTTGTAGATAACTGTTAGAACAGTAAGAAGCAAACAGCATCTACTCTGAATCAGCCACTCTAAGCAATGCATGTATGTTTGTGGAAATACAGTTGACCCTTGAACAACATGGGTTTGAACTGTGCAGGTGCACTTATGCATGGATTTTTTTTTCACCAAATACTACAGTACTACAGCATCCACGGTTGGTTGAATCTGAAGATGTGGAATCTCGAGAGGGAGGAACCAAGGATAAGGAGGGCTGACTATAAATTATATGCAGATTTTCAACTGTATGAGGTCAAAGCCCCTAACCCTACCTTTTTCAAGGGTCAACTATATATGTATGTGTGTGTGTATATATATATACATATATATATACACACACACACATACATGTATACATATATATATACATACATGTATACTTACTACACATAAAAATTTAATTCTCACTACAACTCTTCAAATTATTTTAATTCTCATTTCATGATTTTATTTATCCAAAAAACAGTTACTAACCACTTACTATGTTTCAGGCCCTGTGTAATCAATAGGATCTACATACTAGTTGCCTTGATGAAGATAATGTAAAATTTTCAGAGAAAGTAACTGAGGTCCAGAAGAATAAAAAAATGACTAAATGAAGCCCAGTCACCAAAGCCAAGAAAGAAGTTTTCATTCTGGAAAACAAAAGTTGTGTTGCTTTTATACTCCTTTGCTTTTGGCTTTCCTCTACTTATTCATTCTTGACTCAGCAGCCAAAAATGTACTTCAAGCTTGGACCATACTAGCTGTGCCCAAACACTTTTTGCTTTGTTAATATCCTCTAATTTTCAGGATTAGCTAAACTGCCACTGATGGCTTATCTTATCCCTAAATATAAATATGCTCAACCTTTTATTCTTTCATAGTTTCCTGTTCTTTAATTCTTTAGTACTTATCATTATTTTAATTATGCACCTAGTTTATAATGATTCACTTAATGTTTGATCTCCTGCTGGAGTTTCATGAAGACTGGAACAATTACTGCTTGTTTGTTCCTTTATCCTAATTCAGTTTTACCAAGTGACTAGTATAGTGTATGGCTTATATCATTTACTTGAAATATATTTGTTGAACAAATGAAGATATGAACATTTAACCTTTGGTATAGGACATGCACCTACCAACAAAATCGGGTACTGGAGCTCTCTTACTATCTCAGGCGTTGACTCTTGGGTATTGAAATATGGGGAATTAAGAGAAGTCCAAGAGATTGGCCAGTGCAGCTTGGGAACACTGTGGAACTTGTGGAACTCAGGGGGTTAGTCACCCTAATCCTAACCGTAATATTAACAACCAGTAAAGAACTGTTTCCATATTTTAACAACCAATATACAAGCTGAATATCAGCATGAAGAGATGGATAAAATAGAGCTATAGCTTAACTTCTAACTTCAAAGCTTATAATACCAAAGCTCTTTAAAATTTGAACAGATTTAATCATGTGGTTTTATCTCGTGTCATGCCCAAATAAGCTTAAAACAAACTAAAAGAATCAAGTTCATTTGAATTTAGATTCATTTTTATAACATATTTCCAAGGTTTTCTTAATTTTATGCCAAAATGTTGATTTTTATTCCAGTGAAGACATCACATGGATGTAAATGACTTATTGTATTTAGATAAACAGATGATTTAAATGTGTTATATTTTTAAAATTTCAGTAGGGTGCTTTTTTCTCATGTATTAAACTGTTTCAAAAATTCATAGTTTTAAAAATATGATTCAAATAAAATTTGTTAAAGCCTTTTATGATTATTGGAACCTTGCTTCTGTGCAACACAGCAGCTGTGGCCACACTCTTTGCCAACAATTGAGCAATGCCAACAGTTGTCTTTTGAAATAAGAATCTGGACACACACCAAAATTAGAAAAGGTAAAATTTTACAAAACTTTCATATGATAAAAAACCTACCACGTGTATTTTCCAAAAATTTTTGTTGTTATGTAGTTCCAACCTCTATTTTGTGGCATTTGTGTCTCTTTGCAATCCAATAAAATAAATGACTTTCAAGACTGACCATCTACCATTCTCCCTTTCAAATATTGCTCCAATGTTGCTCCAGTGACCATGAAAATATCATACACAAAGTGTTTGTGTCCTCTGCCTGATATGTTTTGCTTGGAAAACATATTACTTACTTATTACTTAAAAAGTAAAACATTTTTACTCTTTAAGAACTTTATATTTTTCTTATTAAACATTTCTGATTCCCCAAGACAGATTAGCCCTTTCTCATCTAGGTTCCAGCATCACACTGAACAAACTTTTATTCTGGTATTTTAAAAATCATAAGGTAATTGTTTTACATCTCTGCCTTCTGTACTAAACTGAGAATTCTTAAGGGCTCTGTCTATTATGTAATCATCCACATAACCCTAGAACCTAACCTAGTGCCTAAAATTTAGTGGATGTTTCAGTGAAAATGTGTGGAAATAAAGTCTTCTAACTATATCGTTATCACCATTCTTTTTTCTTACAAATCCCAAACTTAGGTAATTTTTAAGACAATTAAAAAGGCCTTCCCTTGACAAACCTTGACTTTCTTTGTTATTATTTCCTAATTATCATTAGTGCCTTTTCATTGCTTCTATTGTTCATTTTTCCTGGTCTGTCTTATAATTCCCTTTCTCTTAGCTGAGTGACATAGAGAGAGGTAAAATATAATTAAAAATACAGTCTGGGGCTTCCCTGGTGGCGCAGTGTTTGGGAGTCCGCCTGCCGATGCAGGGGACACGGGTTCGTGCCCTGGTCCGGGAGGATCCCACATGCCGTAGAGCACCTGGGCCCATGAGCCATGGCCGCTGAGCCTGCGTGTCCGGAGCCTGTGCTCCACAACGGGAGAGGCCACAGCGGTGAGGGGCCCGCATACGGCAGAAAAAAAAAAAATACAGTCTGGTTATTAAAATATACTGTCATAAACTTGTCACCTGGCACATCTGTTCTGTTCAGCTTTATGCAAAGCATTGTGATACATTATTTATAATGCTTTTTCTAGCTCATCTATTAAAGGCAATTAAAACAAAAGGAGGAATAATGTTCTGCATCTGCCTTTACCTCTAGGACCTTCTAGGAAAAGGAACAAGATGAGTTTTGGTATTTATGAAGCTCCTTGTCTGTTAGGCCTCTTAACTGAGGCTAACACAACCTTTCACACAATCTTAATTAGATTTGATGTTTTATTTGTCTTCATTAGGAGGCAAATTAATTTTTAATTAAAAAAGAAAAGATTACTGCATCACTGGATTATTAGAAAAACAACTTTCCATTCCTTAATTCTATAAGCAAGACATAATTATCAGTGACTCCAGCTTCAGGGCGATAATCTAACCTATTAAATAACTCACTTGTATGGGAAGAAAGAAGAACATTCAAATAGTTTTAATTGAGATATTTTCTAGTTTTATCTTCACGAATATCTTGTGTTAAAAACTAAAACTCTTAAAAGAATTCTTCAAAGTGCAGGAAGCCTAGAATTTATATTCATACCTTCTAAAACAACTGGATTTTAGTCACATAGTGCTTAGTGTGAATTTCTGTTGGTACTTATTCTTTCCTTCTTTGACAATGACAACACTATATAAATATAGACAGGTAGATATAGATATAAAAGAACTGTACTACAAGTAAACTATAAAATGGCATGTTAAAGATATATAATGAATGAAAACAAATACTGAAGTTAATCTAACTTGGGAACTCTGAAAAATGTGTAGCTCTCATTTCAAAGTTATCTCGCCCAAGGCATAAGGGAACTAGATTGTTTATACTGATTAAGAGGTGATCCTGAGGGAATTCATTTTCTTACTCACCTGGCCAGCCAGGAATTTTGGGCAACAAACAAACAAACAAACAAACCCTCAGGCAGAGAAATGCAGGAGATAAAAGCCAGAAGAATGGAAGACATGCACTGAAACATTAAGGAGGAGGGCACATAGGTTGGGCATGATATCTCCCTAACCATAAAGTCCACATATATGAACGTGTGTTTGGTTTATAACTGATACTGACTTGAGACAAACTCTTGTCATAGCTCTAAATCTTACTAAATATATACCTTATAATATTTATACTTATGCTGTGTCTGGAATTCATTTAAGAGACAGCTGAAAGACTTCCGTGCCAGAATTCATATACTGGCTTTGCCAAAGTACCGCAAATGAATTTGTTATATAAAAGCTAGAAGTCAGTATGGTGTTAACCTGTAGTGATATGACAAATAGGTATATTTGATTATATTTTGATTCATTAATATTTCAAGATAATAGATTTTTTAAACAAATTTTTTTGCAAATCTATTTTTCAATAGTAGTTTAAAAATTGACTCCATGACCTAATCTTACAAATAAAAAATATTATTTCTAGTAAAACAGAAGAAAAAAATCAATATTACAGGTGAGATTGCCAAATGGTAAATAGTGAAACAAAATTAGTTTTGAAATGCTGACTAACAACATTTTGAAATTTAGAGTTTGTCAAAAGGTACATCACAAAGTCATAAAGAACTCATCTTTTGTCTTGCTCCAGATGATCTAAAGGAAATGGATAATTTATCAATTTACTTGTGTCAAATTGAGATAATTAACAGCAAAGTAAAGTCCACTCACTATTTTATAAATATAAAAAAAATCAAGTGAAAAAAAGTCACCTTGACTATTCATCCAACCTAACGCAAAAATTGCAAACATTAAATGTTTTATTTTTTACTAGAATTTTTGCTGCATGGTGGATAACCTCCTGAGTCTTCCAAGCCTGGTCATCATGTTAAAATGATAATGAGGAGAGTAAAAATACAACGTATATAATAGAATAAAGATTTGCTTTTGCACAGTACCATTTTCTAGGTTGGTTAGCCATCTATCTGGGCCAGACTTTTAACAGACAAAACTGGTTTCTGAAGCTACTTTAACAAGATGCTTTATTCAGACAGTCATAAATATGGATGGACTCTCAGAGAATACTAGTCTAAATTCTCATTTTCAGAGATGGACAAATTGCCCCCTGAAAACAGTAATTAACTCTTCTTTTGCCATACAGCCACTTGTGGATTTAATCAAGGTTAAACCTCTGTGAAAGACTTATACGCTGAGAACTATAAAACATTAATAAAGCAAACTGAAGATGATTAACAGAAATGGAAAGATATCCCATGCTCTTGCATTGGAAGAATTAATATTGTTAAAATGGCCATACTATCCAAAGCAGTCTACAGACTCAATGCAATCCCTATCAAATTGCCCATGACATTTTTCACAGAACTAGAACAAATAATCCTAAAATTCATATGGAACCATAAAAGACCCAGAATTGCCAAAGCAATCCTGAAGAAAAAGAACAAAGCAGGAGGCATAACCCTCCCAGACTTCAGACAATACTACAAAGCTAGAGTAATCAAAACAGCATAGAACTGAAACAAAAACAGACATATGGATCAATGGAACAGAAGAAAGAGCCTAGAAATAAATCCACACACCTATAGTCAATTAGTCTTTGACAAAGGAGGCAAGAATATACAGTGGGAAAAAGACAGCCTCTTCAGCAAGTGGTGCTGGGAAAGTTGAACAGCCACATAGAACACACCCTCTCACCATACATAAAAATAAATTCAAAATGGCTGAAAGACAAACATAAGACATGATGCCATAAAACTCCTAGAAGTGATCATAGGCAAAACATTCTCTGACATAAATCATACCAATGTTTTCTTAGGTCAGTTTCCCAAGGCTATAGAAATAAAAACAAAAATAAACAAACGGGCCCTAATCAAACTTACAAGCTTTTGCACAGCAAAGGAAACCATAAACAAAATGAAAAGACAACCTACAGAATGGGAGAAAATATTTGCAAATGATGTGACTGACAAGAGCTTAATTTCCAAAATATACAAACAGCTCATACAATTCAACAACAAACAAACAAACAACCCAACTGAAAAATGGGCAGAAGACCTAAACAGACATTGCTTCAAAGCAGAAATACAGATGACCAACAGGCACATGAAAATATGCTCAATATCACTAATTATTAGAGAGATGCAAATCAAAACTACAATGAGGTACCACCTCACAATGGCCAGAATGTCCATCATTAAAAAGTCTACAAATAACAAATGCTGCAGAGGGTGTGGAGAAAAGGGAACCCTCCTACACTGTTGGTGGGAATGTAAGCTGGTACAGCCACTGTGGAAAACAGTATGGAGGTTCCTTAGAAAACTAAAAATAGAATTACCATATAAGCCAGCAATCCGACTCCTGGGCATATATCCAGACACAAATATAATTCAAAAAGATGCATGTGGCAAAAGTATGTTCAGTGAGATGAGTCGTTGATCAGTTGAACAGGTATAAACTTGGTCTGCATGAGCACCTTCAAGATGGCAGAGGAGTAAGACATGGAGATCACCTTCCTCCCTACAAATACATCAAAACTGTATCGACATATGGAAGAACTACTAAAGAACACATACTGAACGCTGGCAGAAGACCTCAGACTTCCCAAAAGGGTGCACGAGGAGAGGGGATTCAGAGCACCACCTAAACGAGCTCCGGGGACAGGCGTGAGCTGTGGCTATGAGCACGGACCCGAGAGACGGGCGTGAAACACTAAGGTTGCTGCTGCAGACACCAAGAAGCCTGTGTGCAAGCAGAGGTCACTATCCACAACTCCCCTTCGGGGAGGCTGTGCAGCCAGCCACTGCCAGGGTCCTGTGATCCAGGGACAACTTCCCTGGGAGAACACATGGTGCACCTCAGGCTGTTGCAATGTCATGCTGGCCTCTGCTGCTGCAGGCTCACCCCGCATTCTGTACGCCTCCCTCACCCCGGCCTGAGTGAGCCACAGCCCCCTAATCAGCTGCTCCTTTAATCCTGTCCTGTCTGGGCAAAGAACAGACACCCTCAGTCAACCTACATTCAGAGGCAGGGCCAAATCCACAGCTGAACCCCAGGAGCTGTGCGAACAAAGAAGAGAAAGGGAAATTTCTCCCAGCAGCCTCAGGAGCAGCAGATTAAATCTCCACAATCAACTTGTTGTACCTACATCTGTGGAATACCTGAATAGACAATGAATCATCCCAAAATTGAGGTGGTGGACTTTGGGAGCAACTGTAGACTTGGGGTTTGCTTTCTGTGTCTAATTTGTTTCTGGTTTTATGTTTATCTTCATTTAGTATTTACAGCTTATTATCATTGGTAGATTTGTTTATTGATTTGGTGGCTCTCTTCCTTTTAAAATTATATATATATATATATATTTTTTTCTTTTTGTGAGTGTGTATGTGTATGCTTCTTTGTGTGATTTTGTCTGTATAGCTTTGCTTTTGCCATTTGTCCTAGGGTTCTGACTGTGAGTTTTCTTTGTTGTTTTTTTTTTTTAATATAGTTTTTAGCACTTGCTGTCATTGGTGGATTTGTTTTTGGTTTGGTTGCTCTCTCTTTCTTTTTTTATTACTTTTATTTATAATAAGTTTTTTCTCTTTTAATAACTTTATTTTTTAATCTTTCTTTCTTTCTTTCTTTCTTTCTTTCTTTCTTTCTTTCTTTCTTTCTTTCTTTTTTCTCCCTTTTCTTCTGAGCTGTGTGGCTGACAGGGTCTTGAATGAATGAATCTGGTAAAGTAGCAGGATACAAAATTAATGCACAGAAATCTCTTGTATCCATATACACTAATGATGAAAAACCCGAAAGAGAAATTAAGGAAACACTCCCATTTACCACTGCAACAAAAATAATTAAATATCTAGGAATAAACCTACCTAAGGAGACAAAAGACCTGTATGCAGAAAATTATAAGACACTGATGAAGGAAATTAAAGATGATACCAACAGATGGAGAGATATACCATGTTCTTGGATTGGAAGAGTCAACATTGTGAAAATGATTATCCTACCCAAAGCAATCTACAGATTCAATGCAATCCTTATCAAACTACCAATGGCATTTTTCACAGAACTAGAACAAAACAATTTCACAATCTGTATGTAAACACAAAAGACTCCGAATAGCCAAAGCAGTCTTGAGAAAGAAAAACTGAGCTGGAGGAATCAGGCTCCCAGACTTCAGACTATACTACAAAGTTACAGTAATCAAGACAGTATGTTACTGGCACAAAAACAGAAAAATAGATCAATAGAATAGGACAGAAAGCCCAAGGTAAACCCACGCACATATGGTCACCTTATCTTTGATAAAGGAGGCAAGAATATACAGCAGAGAAAAGACAGCCTCTTCAATAAGTGGTACTGGGAAAACCAGACAGGTACATGTAAAAGTATGAAATTAGAACACTCCCTAACACCATACACAAGAATAAACTCAAAATGGATTAAAGACCTAAATGTAAGGCCAGACACCGTCAAACTTTTAGAGGAAAACATAGGCAGAACACTCTATGACATAAATCACAGCAAGATCCTTTTTTGACCCACCTCCTAGAGAAATGGAAATAAAAACAAAAATAAATGGGACCTAATGAAACTTAAAAGCTTTTGCACAGCAAAGGAAACCATAAACAAGACAAAAAGACACCCCTCAGAATGGGAGAAAATATTTGCAAACGAGCAACTGACAAAGGATTAATCTCCAAAATATACAAGCAGCTCATGCAGCTCAATAACAAAAAAACAAACAACCCAATCCAAAAGTGGGCAGAAGACCTAAACAGACATTTCTCCAATGAAGATATACAAACTGCCAACAAACACATGAAAGGATGCTCAACATCACTAATCATTAGAGAAATGCAAATCAAGACTATAATGAGGTATCACTTCACACTGGTCAGAAAGGTCATCATCAAAAAATCTACAAACAATAAATGCTGGAGAGGGTGTGGAGAAAAAGGAACCCTACTGCACTGTTGGTGGGAATGTAAATTGATACAGCCACTATGGAGAACAGTATGGAGGTTCCTCAAAAAAACTAATAATAGAACTACCATACGACCCAGCAATCCCACTACTGGGCATATACCCTGAGAAAACCATAATTCAAAAAGTGTCATGTATCACAATGTTCATTGCAGCTCTATTTATAATAGCCAGGACACAGAAGCAACCTAAGTGTCCATAGACAGATGAATGGATAAAGAACATGTGGCACATATATACAATGGAATATTACTCAGCCATAAAAAGATATGAAACTGGGCTTCCCTGGTGGCGTAGTGGTTGAGAGTCCGCCTGATGATGCAGGGGACATGGGTTCGTGCCCTGGTCTGGGAAGATCCCACATGCTGCAGAGCGGCTGGGCCCATGAGCCATGGCCGCTGAGCCTGTGCGTCCAGAGCCTGTGCTCCGCAACGGGAGAGGTCACAACAGTGAGAGGCCCACAAAAAAAAAAAAAAAAAAGATATGAAACTGAGTTATTTGTAAGAAGGTGGATGGATCTAGAGTCTCTCATACAGAGTGAGGTAAGTCAGACAGAAAAACAAATACCAGATGCTAACACATATATATGGAATCTAAAAACAAACAAACAAACAAAAAAAAACGGTTCTGAAGAACTTAGGGCCAGGACAGGAATAAAGACACAGACACAGAGAATGGACTTGAGGACACAGGGAGGGGGAAGGGTAAGCTGGGACAAAGTGAGAGAGTGGCATGGACATATATACACTACCAAATGTAAAACAGATAGCTAGTAGGAAGCAACTGCATAGCACAGGGAGATCAGCTTGGTGCCTTGTGTCCACCTAGAGGGGGGGGATAGGGAGGATGGGAGGGAGACGCAAGAGGAGGAGATATGGGGATGTATGTATATGTATAGCTGATTCACTCTGTTATACAGCAGAAACTAACACACCATTTTAAAGTAATTATACTCCAATAGAGATGTTAAACACAACAATAACAAAAAGCAGAAAGATACATGCACCCCTATATTCATAGCAGCACTATTCACAATAGTCAAGACATGGAAACAATTTAAATGCCCATGGACAGATGAATGGATAAAGAAGATGTGGTACATATATACAATGGAATACTACTCAGCCATTAAAAAAAAACCAAAAAAGCAAGATAATGCCATTTGCAGCAACATGGAGGCAACTGAAGATTATCATACTAAGTGAAGTAAGTCAGAAGGAGAAAGACAAGTACCATATGACATCACTTATATGTGGAATCTGAAGTATGACACAAATGAATCTATCTATGAAACAGAAATAGAATCATGGAAATAGAGAACAGACTGGTGGTTGCCAAAGGGGAGGGGGTTGGGGGAGGGATTGAGTGGGAAGTTGGGGTTAGCAGATGTAAGCTTTTATATAGAGCATGGTTAAACAAGGTCCTACTGAATAGCACACAGAACTATACTCAATATCCTACGATAAACCATAATGGAAAAGAATATAAAAAAATGAATGTGGGCTTCCCTGGTGGCGCAGTGGTTGAGAATCTGCCTGCTAATGCAGGGGACACGGGTTCGAGCCCTGGTCTGGGAGGATCCCACATGCCGCGGAGCAACTGGGCCCGTGAGCCACAACTACTGAGCCTGCGCGCCTGGACCTGTGCTCCGCAACAAGAGAGGCCGCGACAGTGAGAGGCCCGCGCACGGCGATGAAGAGTGGCCCCCGCTTGCCACAACTAGAGAAAGCCCTCGCACAGAAACGAAGACCCGGCACAGCCAAAAATAAATAAATTAATTAATAAACTCCTACCCCCAACACCTAAAAAAAGAAAAAAAAAGAATGTATATATATGTATAACTGAATCACTTTGCTGTACAGCAGAAATTAACACATTTTAATTCACTTCAATTAAAAAAAAGAAAAAAGATTCAACCTCTGATCTCTTAATTTCTACTAGAATGTTCTTATTCTATCGTGCTCCTTAGTCATTTTCAAGAGAAGTGAAAAAACTAGCTTCCATGTACTTTACTGCACTGCTACAGTCCATACAAAATTTATTAATGAACATTAAAAAGGTATTAAACCAACACCTTTGACATTGAGTTATTATTGTATATTATGAATGACCAAAAAATGGACATTTTTATAGACTTATTTGAATGTAAATGTTTTACGACATGAGATCTAATGTTGAGGACCGAGAGCCAGGCACTAGGACATTGATAAATTAGCTTTGGCTCCTGCCCTTATGACCTTAATCAGAAAAATTATAACCCATCTAGAGGTCATGATAGTAGTAACAAGAATGTGGGTTAAGTAAATATATACTTATATATTCATTATATTTTAGCTGTGAGTCCTCGGTTTGATGAGATGACACTGAGGAAAAATGATGTAGGAGTCTTTTGCATCCATTGTAATTAGTGCTGCTAAACAGACTTAATGAAGGTGTGAGCATTATTACATCCTTAATGAAAAATGATCTCTAAATATAGTGGGTAAGCTTATGATATATGAACTTATTATCCAACGTCAAAATCTGGGGAAGATTTACCTAATTAAAGCAGAGGCTGTTTTGCCCCGGAGGAAAGAAGGGAAACATGATTTTGAAAATAAATGAAGCTCTCTGTAAGTCTCCCTTCATTTTTAACTCATGAATAGAAAATTGACTTTTGACAGAATTCTAGACTTTTTTTTTTTTTGTCAAGACTTTAAAAATCTCTTTACACTAAAAAGCACTGTCTTCTTGGGGTGGGGGAATGCCTTTGTGGACAACTTGGAAAATGATAAAAACAAACGGCCAACAACCACCTTAGCAGATAAAAAGTCATTACAGTAAATGCCTTCAGATATTGTTAAAATGAGTCCATCCATTCAGTCCTACACTGTACCAGTTGTCTACTGCTGCCTTGACAAATGATCAGACTCAGATTTTTAAAACGATCCAAAGCTACTATCTCACACTTCTGTAAATTTCAGTGCTTGTTCTTGAAGTCCCGTTGGGCTTGGCTGGCTTCGATGCTCTTGTTCACAACAGGCTGAAATCAAGGTTTTCATCAGTGGAGGGAGAGAATCAGCTCATTCTGGCTGTGACAGAATTCAATTCCGTGGAACTGTAGGGCTGAGGCTCCCGTGGCCTTGCTGTCTGTCATCTGAGGTTCGGTCTCAGTTTCCTTCATTCCCTGGCTCATGGTCCCCATAATCTTCAAAGTCATCATTAGTAGAACTAGTTCTTTTCCTGTTTTGAATCTGTGATCTCCCCTTCTGCCAGTCTCTCCGACTCCAGCAAGGGAAAGTTCTCAGCTTTTCAAGGGGTGCTAAGATGAGACTGGGCCATTGGGATAATCCAGGATATTTTCTCTATTTAAGGTCTGTAACCTTAATTACATTTGCGAAGTCTTTTTTTGTTATATAACTTAACATATTCACAGGCTCCAGGGATTAGGACATTTTGGGGGAAGGGAAGATTCTCCATTGCACATACATGTTTAAGGGGAGTTCCTATTAGTCTAACTTTGTCAAGAGCAGTCTGCACTCACCAAGGAACTTTATTTCAAACTATTGCTAAACAGCTTATATGAAAAACAAAAGTAAAAGAAGCAGCCTGCTAGTACAGTTTTTATTTATATATGAGCTATGAGGGCATACCACTAGTTTTGTCTTTACATCAGACCGGACTATCGCACATTCCGTGCACTTTACTGACAGTCAATCGCTAAACACATGCCCAAGTCATACCTCCTACTGATAAAGATGTCATTTTTTTTTTTTTTTTTTTTTTTTTTGCGGTACGCGGGCCTCTCACTGCTGTGGCCTCTCCCACTGTGGAGCACAGGCTCCGGACGTGCAGGCTCAGTGGCCATGGCTCACGGGCCCAGCCGCTCCATGGCACATGGGATCTTCCCGGACCGGGGCACGAACCCGTGTCCCCTGCATCGGCAGGCGGACCCTCAACCACTGCGCCACCAGGGAAGCCCAAGAATAGACGTCATTTTTTTAAAGTAAAGAATACTGTACTATTTCTTGGTATTCAATCTTTACATCAACCCAGACATCTCAACAGAGGACTAGTGCCACTAATAACAAGAATAAAATAAATCACTAACATTTATAAGATTGTTGCAAAGTGCCAGGTTCTGTTCTAAAAGATTTACTTTATTAATTCATTTAAATCTCCAACAACACATGAGGAGGCACTATTATTACCCTCATTTTATACATGAGTGAACCGAGGGAAAACAAGAGTGAACACCTTCCCTGAAGGCATCCAGCTAGGCAATAAAAATGATAACATTGGAATTGCAAGTTTGGCCATAGAACCTGTACTTTAACCACTGCACCATCAGGCAGTTCTCAATTTGCACAGCACTGCATTGGTGGATCTCCCTGTACATGGGAATCCTACAAAGTGAGAGGCATGCTGTTGTGACATGCACATATTCTTGCTAATTCTGTGCAAAGTGAGGACTATCTGTATTGCTTAGGGAAAATTCAAAGATTAGCAGTTTCGATAGGATTCCATACTGGTAGTCATCTGTAACATTTATTATCTTGTTGTATGCGATCTAGGAAAGTAATTCATTACAATAAATGTCTTGGTATTTCCATTTTCAGCAGGCATATATTGGAGCATATCCATTGCCCATAAAATGTGTTAGATATCCTTTAAATTCCCTTAATCTTAACAATTTATAAGTAAAGTTTTCCTTATATAATTTTCAAAGTATTTGTGTAATAACAGCTACATGAATTATAAACAGTAGGACAATATTATCTACATTTAAAAGGAGAGAGATTTTGTAAGAGCTCTTTGAAAGGAAAACAAAATTCCATGCCAGAACACTTTATTTTGGTTAGATATTAAAATGAGCCACCTAGGGCAGATAGAGGTCAGACACATTTCTTTTGATTAAGTAAAATGATGGAGCTAGGTGTTATTAAAAACATACAGACAAGCTAGCATGCTTTAAGCACCTCCTACATATGAGGGAAAATCCCTACATCTGAGGCCAATGGAGCTCAGAAGGATTAAATAATTCATTCAAGGTTTATCATTAGTAGACGGCAGGGCTGAGATTTGAATCCAGATCTATTTCCAAAGCTAATTATCCTTCCAGCTGGTCAACCTGCTTTATCCAGGTCACAGATGCTGGCTTGCATGTTAATTGTGCTCTTCTGAATTTACTTTATTGAAACTGGATAAAGCTACTCTTGGATTTATCTCCAGTATGTGTTGGCTATTTAATATGGAGGGTATATTTTAAAAATCAATTGAACAGAAGTTAACTAGGTGTTGCTTACTTCACTCTCCAAACACTGGGAAGGAGAAAAGGTTGTTTCCATTTAGCTATAAACATCTCCTTCCTCTTCAACAGTATTCTCAAAGGCGTCAATCTTTCCCATCACATATTGAGTCCCCCCAAGCAAGGTGAAATGCAGATTAGAAAACAATTAGTTATAAGCTGAAATAGATTTTGAAATCATATTGCAGCATTTATGATATTTATTTGCCACTATCTGTGCGATTTATTTATTTAACAAACAGTTGTTGTGCACCTACAAGGTGTCAGATTTTAAGGTGGAAATCAATGATACAACAAGGAAGAAAACAGATAAGTGTTCCCATGCAACTTACAGTCTAATGGGAGAAAATTAATAAACAAGTAAACAAGTACGGGTCACCAGAGTGGGGAGAATGCTGTGGAAAACATGTCAAAGCTAAGAAAAACAAGAGTGTCGGGGTCGGGAGCCTTGTTCTTATATTTATTTAGAGTGTTCAGGTAAGGCCTCTATAACCAAATAACATTGGAGCAGAAACAGGCAGGAACTGAGGGCAGAGAGCATTTTAGGAAGAATTAACTGAAACGATAAAGGTTCTAAAGCAGAAGAAAGCATGCTGGGGTAATGAACCAGCACGGAGGCCAGTGTGGCTAGAGTATGATAAGCAGGGGGAGACGTGGCCAGGGCCCCCCACGTAAGGCTTGGTTGTGATTAAAGGGACTTTGTGTTTCCTCTCATTATCAGATGGTTGGAATGCTCTGACTCACTCTTTAGAAGGCTCTTTGGGGCTCCCCTGTGGAACAGCCTGGGGGAGGGAGGGGACAGACAGAGTCGGAGACTAGCTGGGTGGTTACTGCAATAGTCTGGGCAAGAGATGCTCCTGGCTTGGCTCAGGGTGGCGGCAGCGGAGGCGGAGGCGCTCCGTGGTACCTCTGGGATATGCTGCGTTTGTGGTACCCCCAGCTACGAAAGATGCGAGAGGTTGGGTATTTCGGTCTGGGCTTCAGAGGAGATAGACACTTAGAAACTTAAGAGCTGAGAGACAGACAGAGAAAGAGATGAAGAGATAGGGAGAAGACACAGGTAATAAAGAGAGGTGAAGTTAGAGACACAGACTGAGGAGTCTGGGGTGTAAGGCGGAGTCAGGAGTGGAGGGAGAATGAGTGGCTGCGAGATGGCAGGAGAGGTGAGGAAGAGCAGTGTCCTGCAGGCCAGGGGAAGCAAGTGTTTAAAGGAGGGGCTGAGGCGCTGCTGACAGGTCACATGAGGACCGAAAAATGACTGCTGGGTTTATCAACACGCAGGTTACCCTGGCCTCGAAAAGAACTGTTAAGTGTTTGGAGAGAAATCGTCACTGAGAAAAGAAGAACCATATAACTCTCTCAAGGTATTTTGCTGCAAACGGAAGCAGGGAATTGGGGTAATAAGTGGAGGTGGTTGTGGGGTCAAGATGGTTGTTATATAGAAGTTTGGGGGGGTTGTTTTTTAAGATGTTAGAAATAACATGTTTGAACGCTAATGAGAAAAGTGAACTGAAAATTCAGCAGAAAGAGGAGAGAATTGCTCGTGTCATATCTTGGAGGATCTAAAATGAGAACCTGTTTCCCTTTGGGGGACTGGCTTAGCCAGCTGTTTAGACCAGCCAGGTCACAGTGACAAGGAAGCCAGGCAGAGCCAAGGCGCAGGCTAAAGGGATGTTGCTGAGTGCACAGGGGTGTTACTTTTCTATTTTCTTTTGTTTCCCAAGTTTTATTGAGATATAATCGACGTATAAGCTTGTATTAGTTTAAGGCATGCAATACGATGATTACATATATGTATATATTACCATAATAAGTTTAGTTAACATCCATCAGCCCACATAGTTACAATTCTTTTCTTGCGATGAGAACTTTTAAGATCTACTCTCTCGGCAACTTTGAGATGTACAACAGCGTTGTTAACTATAGTCATCTTGTACGTTACATCCCAGAACTTACTTATCTCATAATTAAAAGTTTGTACCTTTTGGCCACCTTCATCCATTTCCCCTGGACGTTTCTTTTCATCATTGCTGTTTTCTCAGTGAAACAGAAAAAAGACTACTTGAGAATGCAGGTGGGGAGTTGTTAAAGACTTGAGGACAGAGGTACAAGTAAGAACTAATGACCTAGGAGAGGGGAAAGGTGAATGGGCTGGGAACTGAAGCAAGATTGCTGGGCAGGTAATACCTGTGATGATTTATGGGAGCTAGAATTTTAATTTTTATCTTTTTTTGCCAGGGGCATGAGGAGGAGAGGGAGAAAATGTTTCTAGCCCAGGCTGTTCTATTCCTATACCATTCTCTGAATAAAGTCTTTGTTCTTTTTTTTAGAAGTTCAGGGTAAATAAGCACATCACACCTTTACCTAGGATGCAAATTTTCCATAATTGCCCTAAAAGAGTCATGAGCAACATACACTTATCTAAACCTATTAATTTTTGTTTCTAAACATGTATTGGTACTAGATATATATGAATGAATGAAATTCTAGTGAATTCTAATTAGTCTCTAGGCACTAATCCAAATTCCAATTCCTTCTTGTATGATACTTTACAGAATGTGAAAGTTTCCTTCAATGTATTTTGTATGAACTTATAAGAACCAGTCCTTGAGGAGAGCTAGCTATCTTTTCCTTCCTTTCAATATAAACATAAAAATTAGTATAAAAATGACACTAATATTTCCCAACTGGTATATATGCCTTTTTACCATCACAAATTAATTAAATGATTGACAGACATGGTTAATAGAATCACAGAATGTTGGAAGTAGAAAGATCTCAGAGGTCATCGAATATAATCCATTTAATTTATAAATGATAAAACTGAGACCCAGAGAGTTTAGAAATTTGTTAATAATCTTAATCTGCTGATGAAATTAAATAAAGATTGCTTTGCAGTTAGCCTGGTACCCTTTCCACTTAACACAGTCTATTTTTTTATGTCTTTAACTCATTTCCTCTTGAATACATAACAAATTATTATTAAATTACATAATTGCTCACATTATTTTATCAATTTGTTTGTATGTTAATTAAAGAAGCAATATATGTTCAGTAGAATGTTTTGCTCTGTGGATGTTACTGTATGTAGTGGGTCAAAATCCATGCCCACCTGGAACCTCAAAATATGACTTTACGTGGAAATAGGACATTTACAGATATAGTTAAGGATGAAGATAAGATAAATACTGGATATGGGTAAGTCCTGAATCCACTGAGATGATTCTTACGAGAGATAAGGGAAAAAAAAAGAGAAGTATACACTGGCACAGAGGGCAAGCAAAATGACAACGGAAGCAGAGGTTGGAGGGATGTGTCTCCAAGCCAAGAAATGCCAACGATCACCAGAAATTACCAGAAACTAGGAGAAAGGCATGGGACTGTTGCCTCCTCAAAGCCTCCAGAAGGAACTAACCACACTGACACCTTGAGTTTGGACTTTCAGCCTCCTGAACTGAGACAGTACATTTCTGTTGTTTGAAGCCACCCAGCTTGTGGTGCTGTGTTACGGCAGTCCTAGGACATGAACACCTTAGAGAAGGACATTTCAAAGGCCATCACCTGAAAAACAGTAAAATAAAGGAAACGGGAAAACAAAGAAAAACCAGTTCCTTAGTTTGTGGCCATTAGTGAGCATTACCATGAAGCTTCCCCACTCAACAGATAACCACATCCCTTCTTCCTTGTCATTAAACTGGAAAAGTAAGGTAAATTTTATAACTTCTAACACCACCACATTCTACATTACAAAGACCATATGATACAGTGTTGGGGACAACCAATGACAAGCCTTTCAGAATTTATCATACTTTTTTTTTTCATGCCAATACTGGAGAATACTACTTTGATCATGTTTGCTGTATATTGCCTGAGACAAGGGTAACATCATGTGGATGTAAGAGCAATTATTTCATAAGTAGCTGCTCGGTACCAGTCTCTGTGCTAAGGGACTTTACATATTGTAGCTCATTTAATTACGAAGCATCAGCATTTGTACCCAAATTAGTTTGCCACTGCTTCCTGACAAGTTATCGCAAGCTTAGTGGCTTAAGACAACACACATTTATTGCCTCACAGTTTCCCTGGGTCAGGGGTCTGCACCCTCACTCAGCTGGGTCCTCTACTCAGGGTCTCAAGGCTGTGATGAGCGTGTGGTTCTCGTTCTTCTTACCTAAGGCTCAGTGTCCTCTTTTGAGATCCTTCAGGTAGTTGGCAGGATTCAGTTCTCTGCAGCTGTAGAACTGATATCCCTGTGTTGCTGTTTTGTCTTGCTGGCTGTTGGCTGAGGGTCACTCTCAGCAACTAGGGGTGCCGGTCACCTGGTCTCCTCCACATGCCATTCACTGCCTGGCTCTTTGCTGTTTTCCAGGCTAGGAGAAGAGCCTCTCTGTGTCTCTCACTTCAAAGCTCTGACTTTATCTGACTCAGATTTAAAGACCTCCTGAGACCAGGTCAGGCCTACTTAAAAGTCAACTACTTAGGCATCTTAAAGCTATCTTTCCCATAGAGTGTAACCTAATCATGGGACTGCATCTCACCATGTCTACAAGTCCCACCCACACTTTAGGGGAGAGGGTCTTGAAGTAAGTGTTCACCAAGGGGTGGGAATCTTAGGGACCAATTCACAATTTTGTCTACCACCGTAATACTAACAGTGAACGTTGATTGATCCCTTGCATGTGCTTTCATATATAACTCTCTTAAATTTGGAATATGAATACTGGCAGGGGTTTCAGAGATCACTGGCTTAATGCACTGTGGACGCCCTTGCATTTCCTGCTTCCTTTAACATTTCTCCTCACTTAATATGCTTCTAGAATAATAACCTTACAAGTGGCCCCAGCGGCCTCACATCTGTTGTTCTCACTTATTTCTAATACAGGTGGATCATCCTTCCTTAAGTTTCACACGACAGCAACAATATCTAGAGTGAAATGTGAGTTATGTGTTTTTCAAATGAAATGAAATGATTAGAGTGGGGTAACATGTTTTAGAGTTCTGGTAATAGATATACTTTTATCATTTTGAAAAAGGGTTTTCCTAGAAGCTCCAAATGAGACCTCTCAGAGCTTCCTACTGAAATAGCTGCAGAACATTAAAAAAGAAAGAAAGAAAACTCACAGCAATATTGGGAACTAGGCCTAGGAACCAACCCAAGGGAGAGAGTCCACTCACTGCAGACCTGACATGAATAGTGGATCGAGTAATTCCAGAACTCCCTGCTCTCCTCTGAAGCAGCATGAACATGTCCAAATGAAAGCACATGCATTTACAAAGATGACCCATCTCTCTCCTATTTTTTGCTGTTTGACCTTTATTTCAGCAATACAATCTTTTCCAAAGGTGAAAACCATGTGAATACTGATTTTTGTGTCACACTCAGTGTTGTTTTACTGACTCTATTCCAAAATCATTTTGTCAAAGTATATCAAAAAAAAAATGGGAGGGAAGAAGGGAGAGTGGCAAGGGAGAAAATGGAGTGCGCATGTGTGTGTGTATGTTGGTGGTGCTAAGTCCCATCCTAGGAATACAGTCCTTGGAATAAAGCCTCATCACCTGTTAGGTGTGATGGAGTTCAGATGAGTCCTGGTTCAACAAGCAAAGCAAAAGAATACAAAATCATAAAAATGATAGTGGGCCAGAAATCATATGAGTCCAGCAGAGCTAAGCATGTTTTAGAATCTCAGCATATCAAGCTGCCACTGTGAAGAGTATCAAATCAGAACTCAAGTGCTTAGTGAATGGGGTCAAGGACGATTCACATGCTCTGCTTTTAGTAAATAATAGGAAGGAAACGATTTTCTGTCATTAAAATATCAGTAACCAGAAGAAAATCAACACTAAGCTTAGGAAAAATATTCCAGGGAAGGAAGGAAGGAAGGAAGGAAAGAGAGAGAGAGAGAGAGAGAGAGGGAGGGAGGGAGAGAGAGGGAGGGAGAGAGAGGGAGGGAGAGAGAGGGAGGGAGGGAGAGGGAGGGAGAGAGAGGGAGGGAGAGAGAGGGAGGGAGGGAGAGAGGGAGGGAGGGAGGGAGGGGAGGGGAAGAAAGGAAAGGAAAGAAAGTTTTGGGGACATGATTCTAAAGATTCAGAAACATTGACACTTAGGGAAAATAAAAGATAAATAGCTAACATGTCAAAAACAAAATCAGTAGACAAACCAGATTTAGAAACATTTTGAATACAGATAATAGAGGGCTAATAGTTATTTAAATAATTCTTTTAAATTGACAAGAAGGTCAAATAAAACAGTGAATAAAGGTATTATGTGGCAACTGTCAGAAGAACAAATCCTACCAATAAGCAAAACACTTGTTTTTACAGATTCTCTTTTATGCAAACTCAGTGATTTCCCCTCCCATTCATTTTCAGAAATTACTTTAAGATCCAAAGAGGAAACAAGACCAATCATTTGAAGAAATCAACTACAGTAGGCCGACAATGTATATTTAAAGAGCAGTATATGCATCTATTATTAGAACACAGAGAATAAGATACAGAGGTAAAATAAAATTCTTAAAGAATATTTAGAGTACGTTTGAAAAGAACAGTCCCAGTATTATTTGAACAGGACAGAGGGAGTATAATATTGAGGGAAGAAAAGATGAAGGACATTTTACTACTATGCATGTATTGAGAGCCGGGATTATCAAAGAGGCACTTCTATCAAAAATAAGCTAAACATACAACCAATCAAATGTTTGCTTTGGTCTGTTGTTTGTTTGGACTGTTGGCATCTGGCTGTCTAGTTAGTCTTGCAGGGTTAACCTGGTCCCAGGACTTCTAGTTTACTGCTATTTTCACTGCCTCAAGTCACCACTGTGCTTTTCTAAGAGCAAATTACCTTTTGTCATGTAGTTTGGGAATGATGCAAAATAAACCCTTTGCTATGTCTAAAAAATTCTAAGTTAAAATTCTCCAACAAAATTATCTGACGAGCATGATTATTTGGAGATTAATAAAATTGTCATTCTTTTATTTAAAAAAGTAGACACAACAAGGAAATATCAGTAATATTTAAAAAGAAAAACTTGCACTCTATAGCTGAGTCTACACACATATATACACACACAGGTGAACAGAATGGAGAACTAAGTGATTTGCTTTCTTATTTGATTAGTACAGTGAACTGATCTGGAGAAATATTTTGTGTTATAATCAAGAAAGATACGGAGGCTCTTCAGGACTTGGGGCTGAGGATGGGGCTGTTAGGCTCTGTTACTAGCTGAGCCATGGTTTGTATTTCCTATTTTTATTTTGTTTGGCTTTTAAGTAATTGACAATTCGTGAATTCCATTAGTTGTTTCTTTAGCTGGCTCTCTTGGATGTTGGTATGAATTGCGGCTTTCTCCTCATTATCTAGAATACACAATCTCCCCAACCTCTGACTGAATTTCTTCAGGGGAACTCCATTTCTGAAATTTATCTTTTGCCAACTACAGCCAAGTATTTCATTACAGAATTGATTTTATTTTCTCCTCCATGGACACATCCCATAGATACTACCCACCCAGCATGACATCTGTTAAATAGTTCTATAAATCATTCCCCTACTCAGTTGCCTTGCCACCATTCAAGAGGAACCTGGGGTAATTGATCCTGATGCAGTCTTTCCAGAAGATCTATTTCACCAACCAAAAGGGACTTTTCAACTGCCCCACTAAATTCTCCCAACAGTTTTCAAGTGATATAGGGTAACTTATGCCTTTCCAAGGGGAAAAATATTTTTGACAGTTTTAACTTCAGAAGAAAGAAATCTGTGAAAAAGTAGCTATAGCCTCTTCTATACTTTTCTTAAGTCCATCTCTGCAGCTCTTCAGCATCACTGGTTTCTCTGTGAGCTCTTTGAGCAGGTTTTCAAAACCCCTTGCCTGCTGTAAACCAATCACTGATGATCACCCAGTGCCTTATTAGGCCACTAAATGATTTCCCTTAGGTCTAATTTTCTGAGCCCAGTCACAGGGCAAGCACTTCATTTCATGGTTGTCTTAAAAATAATGTTAGGCCCAACATCAGTTTTTTGTTTTTTGTTTTAACTTGTAGGCTAAGTTAGTACCACTGACTTAGCACCCAAGCCTTGGATTTCTCAGTAAGCTCTTACATAGTTGACAGTCACCCTTAAGATCTAGACCATCATCCAGATGCTTAGAAAGGAGTGGAAGGTAGTTGCTAAACTCTATCTTCATATCATCTGCACTAACACATCGTTGCAAGATCATAAATGCACTTAATATCTTTTAACCTCAGAAATGCAATTTCTTATTATTCGACAAGCAACACTATGACAAGGACAATTATTCATCCAGTTTTCTAATGTGTTCATTTTTATCTTGTTAATTGTGACATAAACCTACAATTACTAAGCATTCTTAGGAAAAAAAAAAACTCTCAGCATGCTACATGAGAAACAAATCAAAGTCACGTCCTGTGGTTAAGAAAATAGTGTTAAAAGGCTTGTTGAGAATCTCTAATTGCTTCGTTGACATCATACCGGTCTTTCAAAACAATCGAAGTAAATTAAGAATAATGAATCAGAAACTTGAGCATTCTATTGCCCTAATAATATATTTAAAAACAAAGGAAAAGCCTCTTAGGGATTGAAACCAAATAGAGTATATAATTAACTTCATCTATAATATAAAGTATATTTGGGTTTTGAACCCATTAATCTGAATTGCAAGACTTTAATATTACAATACTAGTAGCACATATTACTTTTGAGGATCAAAACTTCTGGATCGGGGTGGACCTTCAAGATGGCGGAAGAGTAAGATGCAGAGATCACCTTCCTCCCCACAAATACATCAGAAAAACATCTACATGTGGAACAACTCCTACAGAACACCTACTGAACACTGGCAGAAGACCTCAGACCTCCCAAAGGGCAAGAAACTCCCCACGAACCTGGGTAGGGCAAAAGAAAAAAGAAAAAACAGAGACAAAAGAATAGGGACGGGACCTGCACCTCTGGGAGGGAGCCCTGAAGGAGGAAAGGTTTCCACACACTAGGAAGCCCCTTCGCGGGCGGAGACTGCGGGTGGTGGAGGGGGGAAGCTTCGGAGCCGCGGAGGAGAGCGCAGCCACAGGGGTGCGTAGGGCAAAGCAGAGAAATTCCTGCACAGAGGATCGGTGCTGACCAGCACTCACCAGCCCGAGAGGCTTGTCTGCTCACCCGCCGGGGCGGGCGGGGCTGGGAGCTGAGGCTCGGGTTCCGGTCAGATCCCAGGGAGAGGACGGGGGTTGGCGGCGTGAACACAGCCTGAAGGGGTTAGTGCGCCACGGCTAGCCGGGAGGGAGTCCGGGAAAAGGTCTGGAGCTGCTGAAGAGGCAAGAGACTTTTTCTTCCCTCTTTGTTTCCTGGTGCGCGAGGAGAGGGGATTCAGAGCGCCGCTTAAAGGAGCTCCAGAGACGGGCGCGAGCCGCGGCTAAAAGAACGGACCCCAGAGACAGGCATGAGACGCTAAGGCTGCTGCTGCCGCCACCAAGAAGCCTGTGTGTGAGCACAGGTCACTCTCCACACCTCCTCTCCCAGGAGCCTGTGCAGCCCGCCACTGCCAGGGTCCCGTGATCCAGGGACAACCTCCCCAGGAGAACACACGGCACACCTCAAGCTGTTGCAACGTCACACCGGCCTCTGCCACCAGAGGCTCGCCCGGCACTCCAATTATAACTACTGTACCCCGGCCTCCCCTAGGCCTGAATAAGCAAGAGCCCCCTAATCAGCCGCTGCTTTATCCCCCTCCTGTCTGGGCAAGGAACAGATGGCTGAGATGACCTACA
The DNA here is from genome assembly GCF_964165515.1 of Mesoplodon bidens. Lineage (NCBI taxonomy): Eukaryota > Metazoa > Chordata > Mammalia > Artiodactyla > Ziphiidae > Mesoplodon > Mesoplodon bidens. The sequence goes on from NC_138181.1 coordinate 21,620,929, forward strand.
TGTAGAGGCAGGGCCAAAACTAAAGCTGAACCCCAGGAGCTGTGCGAACAAAGAAGAGAAAGGGAAATCTCTCCCAGCAGCCTCAGGAGCAGCAGATTAAATCTCCACATTCAACTTGATGTACCCTGCATCTGTGGAATACCTGAATAGACAACGAATCATCCCAAAATTGAGATGGTGAATTTTGGGAAAAACTGTACACTTGGGGTTTGCTGTCTGTGACAGATTTGTTCCTGATTTTTATGTTTATCTTAGTTTAGTTTTAAGTGCGTCTTAACATTGGTGGATTTGTTTATTGATTTGGTTGCTCTCTTTATTATTTATTTTAATAATTAAAAAAAATTTATTTATAATTTATTTTATTTTTTTATTTCTTTTTTTCTTCCTTTTTTTCTGAGCCACGTGGCTGACAGGGTCTTGGTGCTCCTGCCAGGTGTCAGACCTGAGCCTCTGAGGTGGGAAAGCTCAGTTCAGGACATTGGTCCACCAGAGACCTCTCAGCTCCATGTAATATCAATCAGCATGAGCTCACCCAGAGATCTCCGTTTCAATGCTAAGACCCAGCTCCACCCAATGGCCAGCAAGCTCCAGTGCTGGACGCCCGCCCCATGCCAAACAATTAGCAAGACAGGAACACAACCCCACCCATTAACAGAGAGGCTGACTAAATCATACCAAGTTCACAGACACCCAAAACACACCACCAGACATGGCACTGACCATCCAGCCCCATCAAGGAGAACACAGGCACCAGTCCCCTCCACCAGGAAGCCTACACAAGCCACTGAACCAACCTCAACCACTGGGGGCAGACACCAAAAACAACAGGAACTACAAACCTGCAGACTGCGAAAAGGAGACCCCAAACACAGTAACTTAAGCAAAATGAGAAGACAGAGAAATATGCAGCAGATGAAGGAGCAAGGTAAAACCCCACCAGCCCAAACAAATGAAGAGGAAATAGGCAGTCTACCTGAAAAAGAATTCAGAGTAATGATAGTAAAGATGATATAAAATCTTGGAAACAGAATGGAGAAAATAAAAGAAACATTTAACAAGGAACAGGGGGAACTAAAGAGCAAACAAACAATGATGAACAACACAATAAAGGAAATTAAAACTTCTCTAGAAGGAATCAATAGCAGAATAACTGAAGCAGAAGAACGGATAAGTGACCTGGAAGATAAAATAGTGGAAATAAGTACCACAGAGCAGAATAAAGAAAAAAGAACGAAAAGAATTGAGGACAGTCTCAGAGACCTCTGGGACAACATTAAATGCACCAACATTCTAATTATAGGGGTCCCAGAAGAAGAAGAGAAAAAGAAGGGGTCTGAGAAAATATTTGAAGAGATTATAGTTGAACACTTCCCTAACATGGCAAGGAAAAACATGCCAAGACACATATTACTCAAACTATCAAAAATTAAATACAAAGAAGAAATATTAAAAGTAGCCAGGGAAAAACAACAAATAACATACAACGGAATCCCCATAAGGTTAACAGCTGATCTTTCAGCAGAAACTCTGCAAGCCAGAAGGGAGTGGCAGAACATATTTAAAGTGATGAAAGGGAAAAACCTACAACCAAGATTACTCTACCCAGCAAGGATCTCATTCAGATTTGATGGAGAAATTAAAACCTTTACAGAGGAGCAAAAGTTAAGAGAATTCAGCACCACCAGACCAGCTTTACAACAAATGCTAAAGGAACTTCTCTAGGCAAGAAACACAAGAGAAGGAAAAGACCTAAAAAAACAAACCCAAAACAATTAAGAAAATGGGAATAGGAACATACATATTGATAATTACCTTAAATGTCAATGGATTAAATGCTCCAACCAAAAGACATAGACTGGCTGAATGGATACAAAAACAAGACCCATCTATACGCTGTCTACCAGAGACCCACTTCAGACCTAGGGACACATACAGACTGAAAGTGAGGGGATGGGAAAAGACATTCCATGCAAATGGAAATCAAAAGAAAGCTGGAGTAGCAACTCTTATATCAGACAAAATAGACTTTAAAATAAAGACTATTACAAGAGACAAAGGACACTACATAACGATCAAGGGATCAATCCAGGAAGAAGATATAACAATTGTAAATATCTGCGCACTCAATGTAGGAGCACCTCAGTACATAAGGCAAATGCTAACAGCCATAAAAGGGGAAATAGACAGTAACACAATCATAGTAAGGAACTTTAACACCCCACTTTCACCAATGGACAGATCATCCAAAATGAAAATAAATAAGGAAACACAAGCTTTAAATGATACATTAAACAAGATGGACTTAACTGATATTTAGAGGACATTCCATCCAAAAACAACAGATAACACTTTCTTCTCAAGTGCTCATGGAACATTCTCCAGGATAGATCATATCTTGGGTCACAAATCAAGCCTTGGCAAATTTAAGAAAACTGAAATCATATCAAGTATATTTTCCAACTACAACACTATGAGACTATATATCAATTACAGAAAAAAATGTAAACTACCAAATGTAAAATAGCTAGTGGGAAGCAGCGGCACAGCTCAGGGAGATCAGCTCAGTGCTTTGTGACTACCTAGAGGGGTGGGAAAGGGAAGGTGGGAGGGAGATGCAAGAGGGAGGGGATATGGGGATATACATTTACATATAGCTGATTCACTTTGTTATACAGCAGAAACCAACACAACACTGTAAAACAATTATACTCCAATAAAGATGTTACAAATAAAGAAATAAATGAGTTTATAAATGGAAAAAAACAAAAACAAACGAACAACTTCTGGATCCTCAGAATGGACAACTCAGTAATGTACATTTGAAATTAACAATCTTCTTGAATTAGACGATTTCTGCAACTGTAGCTCAACAAATATTTGAATTATCCTTGGCTTTTAGAGATTTTTCTTTAGTCAGTAGTTTGTATATAATTAAAGCCAATTAAGTTTCCTGTGTTTGATATGTTTTACAAGTTAATAAAAGATACTTTGCTTTGAGTGTAGTGTGAGTTTTGCTTATACATTTAAATTTTGTATTATCAATAGCGCAGGATTTTTAAAACAGGTAGCAAATGCTGTGTAATTATGATTTGATCTCCAAAGAACAGTGCTTTGTGTGCTGAGTAGATGACAAGGCTGAGTCAATTTCAGGCAAAGTGCATGCATAAGAAATACTCTTACGGCACCAAGAAATATTCTGTGTTCTGTGTAAAACTGTTAGGGAAATCTTCTTGAATTTATAATTGGAAAATGAACAGATACCCAGCTCACTTCAATGCAAATGCTTTTAAAGCAAATACGGCGCATGAGCCTAATCTGGGGCTGCCTCTTTTTGTAAGGCTAAGAATGCTTTTTACAGACTCACATTTATAACAGATTTGACGGTAAGGAACACTAACCTTGAACCTCAGTTAAGTGGAATTTATCCTCCCCCTGCCACCAATGAATTATATTCTTCTCATCAGTAGATCTGTACTAGAAAAAAAATGTTCTCAATGATCATAATTCTACTTTGAATTTCATCGATGTAAATTTGTGAATATTGTTTTATCTCACTATATAAGTACCTACATAATAGCCTCAATTTTGCCTGTTTGTCCCCAAGATGGAAGTATTTACTATCTAGCCCTTTACAGAAATAGTATGCTTACTACTGTCTTAGAACAAGATGAAAACCTATAGAGATGGAAAAGGAAAGTTTGCGAAGTGGTTAAGACCAACAACTTTATATTTAAATAGGGCTTAACTGAGTCCAGGAACTGCCATTTATTAAATCTATGAGTCTGGATAAGTCACTTGCACTCACTAAACTTCAGTTAATTCACCTATAAACATGAGCTATTGTGATGTTTTAATGGGTTTAATAATAATGGTACCCATTTCATAGGGTCGGTACGAAGATTAAACTGCCAGGCTTGTAGAAATATCTAAATGTCTACTACAGGAAAACAAATGTTCAGACTCTCAACCTGGTTTTATATGAAAGTTCAACTCCTGGCAACCCCTATGACCTCTGTAAACACACAAGCAAAAACATAATTGGAGAAGGCAAATCTGCTCCCAAATACTTCAAGGGAGAGTTTGAAGAGTGAGCCTTCTCTGTTCAGAATTTTTTATCTGTTTGCTTGTTTTGTTTTGCCTTGTCCTTACTAATGACTAGGGCTTGGGTTGAACCGGCCATTATGATCAATTACATTCTGTGATAAGTTGTAAGTTTGGGTAGCTGGGAACCTACCAAGCAGAGGCTTGTTGGAAGGGATCCTACAGAGCTTTGAGACCTGATTCTGGCCACTTGTTCTAGAAGCTTCCTCTCTTTACCCCCATATATCCAGAAAGTTCCAGATGACTTGCTAACTAGAAGAGGCCCAAAGTTCCAGTCGTCCAGTTGGAATAGATCATAGTGCTTGCTAGAATCCACTAGCTTTCATGTGAAATGTCTGAGAGAATCCCCCTCACCTGCACCCGAGACTTCACCTCCTGTTGATCTCCTAGTCTTCATGAAAAACAGAAGTTACCCTACACCAGGGATGCACAGCTGACTGCCCAGTAGGAAGGGCACTAACACCAACACCATTACAACCACCTCTTTTCCAAAGTGCCAAGGACACTTTTATGCCCAAGGAGGACTGTTGCCACCTTGAGGATCAGGCGGAGGAAGTCCAGTGCTAATGCCTGGTGTGGGAAGCACCCAAATAAGCAGTTGGGGCTCCGGGAAATAGGCATTCCCCTCTTACTTTAAAAAGGTAAAAGCAAGGATAAACAAGTTTCTTTCTCTGTTTCACATCATTGCATTGTGTATTCTGTGGCCCTGAGGAAGGATTTCAAAGCAATGTACTCTTGGTCACAGAATGAAACTATAACATAAAAGATTAATAGAGTGGAGTCTGTTGAATTATAAATGCTTTAACCTTAGACACTCTTAATCTCAATAATAATGCCTATTGGAAAGAGGCTTCCATTTGTAATCGAGCAACATTTCTCTATGGAAAATAAAATGAACCAACAGCATAAATTGCCCCAAACATTTCACATCGGCATTCTCTACCATCACAAGGTACTGTATCTTCTTAATTGTAAAGAAGATTGAAGATGCTCCTGACATGCTTTATGGAGGCTGTATTTTCCTTAGATGAATAACTTGCTCTTTATGAATATTCCAAAAGCAAACGAGAGGCCTATTTGCATACCTCATTAATGATCCCTCTTTAGCAGGAGCATGTTCCTAATTTTACATACCCATAAACACGTCTTTCCATCATCTGAATGAAAAATAATATATTTTCTGCCAGAATTTGTATTTGGATACTGGTGTATGAAAAACATAAATTATGCTGAAGACTCAGATATTTGAGAAGAATAAATTACAATAGTGATATTACTTTCAGTGTGGTCATAGCTTACTGGACTCTTATTTTCTTGTCTTCATCCTTATGTTTCCATCTATTTGGTCACGATCCTCTTTCTTGCTTTGTTGTTATTCATGCTTTCTCATGTGAATATGGGAGAAATGTGATGCTAAGAAATAGTGTTTAATTTTCAGACACTTGATAAAACCTTAATTTCTTTATAAATATAACAGTTTATATTAATGGATAAGGGTTTCCCTTATAAGTGTGTTTGTCTTATGTATATATTTTTTTATGATGTAGCATGTCACAATTGAGCAAAACCAACATATACTAATTTAATGTTTGAGCTACTATCTTCATCTCAAACACTCCTAATTAGAAAGAGAGAACAATAACTAAGTATTCTAATACTTAAACTTGGACAAAATGTAATTCTTTATCTTCAAAATAAGACTGATATGAACTGCATGAAGGGAGTAGATCTGACTTCATTTTTCTCCATACATTCATTCAAAGGATATGTTTTGAATGGTCGCTATGTGTTAGGAACTCTACAAGGCAACAAAGATTCAGAAACAAATAAGGCAGCTCAGTCCTTATTAATTAAAATAAGCTAAATTCAATAGCTAGAATGATAGTGCGTTATTACAGAAGTATACATATTGGAGTACGGGAGCACATAAGAGGAACATTGATGTCATAATCAAGGAAGGCTTCCCAGAAGAGGTGTTATATGAACTGAGCTTCCAACAATAAGTAAGAGTTAGCCAGAAGAGAGGAGGGATGTCATTTCCTGAGGGACATGTGTGGAAATCCAGAAGGCAGGAATATTTTTAGGACTTCATATATTGAATAGCAAGAGATGAGTCTGAAGGTGTAGGCTGGGAATTATAGAGTTCATATGTATCTTGGAATTCAGGAGAATTTTGAAAAAGTTTAACAAGGTAATGATTACAGTGAGATTTGTTTTGGGTTCGCATCCTTGCTACTCATTTGTTCATTCTGGATATGTTTCTAGAATTCAACATGTACAACCTCCCCACCTTTAAAGACAATCGGACACAAAGTTAAGGAACTTAATCCACTGCCCACTGTCTCAGGTGGTTAGACAGCACCAGGAGCCAGAATTGTTCATTTTCTTACATAAGTATTAAGAGTGATTGAACACGGGGACATTTTCCCAGACTACCTTTTGCTTTCCAAAGTAATAGTGAACAGTTTAATAATGTACTTAAATAACCCATCACAGTTACAAAATGCACAGGTCCAAATTGGAATGATTTTAGATACTGTGTTAAAAATGTAGTCTATGCCAAAAAAATAAAATAACCCCAAAACAAACAAATAAAACAACAAAACCACACTATGTGTCAGCTGCTCAGAAAGCCTGTCAACTCATTGCAGGTGATCATCAATCAGATATGTCAGTTCCAAGTGGCAGCTTTTCCTGTCTGGAGTGCAGAAAATCACCATGAAAATGCTCTGTGGACTAGTGACCTCATTTGTCTGTGCTATTAGGAGACATTTGTGAATTTTTTTTTATGAATATGCAACTTTTAGATGCCGCTCAGTAGCTACACCTTTTTAATCATTATAGATTCAAAAGATATTTTCTATCAGAGAAGTGTAGTATCATTGAAGGAGTGGATACTGTATCAATTCAATTCATTCTAATACACAGAAATGCTTAGGTCCATATTTATTTATTAACCATCTATGAAGTGGAATATTAGTCTGATTCTAAAACACTTTGCTCAAGACTTAGCCCAAACAGAATCTATTATATTACTTTGAAGAGCAGTCAGGAAAAAAAAAAAAAAACTAGACTACTGGGAAGTATTTAGGGGAATAAATACAAATATAAATTAGACTGTGAGTCTTAACTGGAGAAATTTGATGACATTGAAAGGAAGGGGAATAAGACTCCTCTTCATTTGCTCATCCCTTAAAGGTCACCCACCTCCCATCCCTTCCTTACCCTTCCTTTTATTTCTTACCCTTTCTTTTGGTGTTTGACTTCTTTTGCAAACTGAAGTATTATTGATAGCGCTCAAGTCCCAGCCCTTCCACTGCTTCTCCTTCTCTCTGACATCCTTTCCGAAACTTTGTATTGTCAGATAGTTTCTTTTTGGTCTATTTGATGGATGTTAAGTGGTATATTATTTTTGCCATAACATCTCACTTCCAGTACACTTGTGAAAATAAGACTCTGCCATATAAATGCCCAGACTCTGGCTTGTCTTTCTCTTTTTATTGGGAATTTTCACCCCAAACAGAGGTTTTACATTTTAACATAGACATATTCATCAGATCTTTTATTTATATGTTATTTAAGTTATTTATTTATAAGTCATATAGACTACCCACCATAATCACTTGTTTCCTGGAGAATGTAACAATTCTGGGGATGTGACTACAAGCGGTATCTACCTAGGAGTTGCTTGCTATGATACAAACCAGTTTCAACACCAGCCTCTCATTCAAACTGTATTGAGCTCATAGGACTTTATAATGATGACAATACATATGGTAATCACTTTTGGTTCAAGACAATTGCATCAATAGTGATGAAATGTCTACCTAGCTACTTGTGGAAAAAGAAAACATGCCAGAGCAAACATAAATAACAGATGAGTCCAGTTTCCAATGTAAAATTTCAATCATGAAGATGATGGAAAAAACGAAGGTGAGTATTTTCATAATCTTTGGGGTTCAGAAATATTCAAATTTTATAGGTAACATAGACCACAAATTAATGTTTAAATTTGAAGTCATAAATGAAAACTTTCATATGACGCAGTACTATAAAAATAAAAACAAAACTAAGGAAAAGAAGAAAAATTTTTCTGAGACAAACATGCCATACAAGGCATTGATATTTTCAATATATAAAATTATTTACAAACTGAAAGAAAATGATTATATATAGTAATATTAATAATCCACACAAACAAGTTATTATTAGAGAAGAAATACAAGCTCTTGATATTTAATTAACTAGTAGTGAAACAGAGCAGGACCTTATGGTCCATCCCCGCCATGTCCTCTGCCTGCCTTTTGTCTGTAGAAAAACTTTAGTCACAGAATAAATTTAATCAGAGAAGTGAGAAATGCAAAAGCAAAAGAAAGCAGGCAAACAGGACAAAATAATAATAGTTTAGTCATTAAGCAAAGTCACGGACCTTTAGTTCCTCCTCAAGGGCTATAGACAGTATTCTGAGCCATGTCCTGTGAGCTCTTATAGATACTGAAACCCTCACCAGGTGGAAGAAGTTAACTACATGATGACCAGACTGTAGCCATGACATAAGCTGCCACAATCCCAAGAACTGGCCTCAAGGAAGTGGGAACAAACCGACTCTGGGGCTGAAGATTAACTGTACTTAAAACAATCAAGACGACGCTGATCAGACCACCACATGACCAACTTCAAGATGACTGTCAGAGCTGACTCTGCTGTTTCTGCATGTGGCCCCCTCCCTCTGTCTATAAAAGCTGTTGCCCGCTGACTGTCAGGGAGGGACTTGGCCTTTGGACACGAGTCTGCCCTCCTGCCCAGTTGCAGACCTCTGAAATAAAGCAAACTTTCCTTTCCACCAACCTTGCCTCTTTGCTGGCATTCAAGCTGCAAGTAGCCCAACCCCACTTTTTGTAACAATAGTCTTATGGACATTCCAAATAAAAACTGAGGTGTTAATGTTTTGCTTACCAGACTGGAAAAAAACAAGGATTAACAAGATTAATTATATAAAGCATGGCACTAAAGTGATTTTATAAAGCTCTTAATACAATTTATATTATATAGTAAACATTCAATTAACAGCAGTTGTTTATGATAATGCTTGTGGAGGATATGGAGAAATTAGTACTGTACTCATGTCCGATCCTGTTGGAGATGTAAATTGTTATAATTTATATTTTAAAAATATATTCTGACTGCTAGCCCCGAACTGGAAAGAAGTCAAATAGTTATGATTAGAGAAAGAGTTAAACTAATTGTTGTATATCAATATAACAGGATGCTACCAGCCATTACAAATGATACTGTATATCAAAGGTCTCCTTGATATATTTTTTTGGGTGGGAAACACTGCTTACAAAAGAGGATAGGCTGTATTATGCCATTTATAATATAATTTACTGTGCTTAAGTAATATTCAAACATTAACGTTAATATTTTCTTGTATCATATAAATTTTATATAATATACTTAATATTAAAAACATAATATATAAATGTATATAGGTAAAAATTATATATACATATACAATCTTCTTCACTGAACCAGCTTAACACAGGAAGATACAAAAAGAAAACTGCTTTTTCTCAGCCCACTGCTTCAATCACATTCCAACAGATATTCAGTGGCTTTGGATGATATTTTTGACAGATCCCATACGCATCAGTCTGGGTCACATTAGGAAGCTAGCAGATGGCGCACTCAACATTGAAATAAAAGTAAGTGTAATAAGGTGGTATTACAGAGATAATGTTAGGAGTAAGGAAACTAGGAAGAGAGAGTGATGCTCTCAGGGCTCCCAACAGTGGCACTAACACCAGCTGTACGCCTTCAGAGGTAAGGTTAGGGAACAGTTAGTTACTTGAACCCCTGTAGCAGTAAACCATAGCCATGGAACTCCACAGGGGTTGTCCACATGGGTAAGAACCAGACATTATCAAGCCATACCCAGTAAAGAGGGTGTAAGTGAAATAAATACTTTGAATTCCTTTTCCTCCCTCTCTCTGAGGTCTTGCTGGTGCCTTAATTGGATGGACACAATCAGAAGCCAAAGGACACGGGGGCCGGGAAATGCAGGGGTCGGCCTCCTGGGCAAGAAGCTGGGCAGGAAAGAGCAAGGAATGGATCAGGAGGTGCAAACATAGAATAACCAGCACAATATAGCACTGGGGCAACATTTAGGCAGCAAAACAGTCTCATTTTCCAGTTAAAAAGTCTAGTCCAATCTATATAAAAACTCGAGCTTACATTTGGTTTAAAGCTCCTCCCTCTCCACCCATAGGGGCCATCAGTGGCCTTTGTGCTGTGCAGCCTCTTCCCTTTCTCCTTCCCCATGCATTGTGTTGCCTCTGGTTTCTCCAGAGATGGGCGGGTCCCGGGGGATAAGAATGGAAGTAAAGAGGATACAGATCTTTTATCTTATGTTGTTTCTTGCCCTTGCTTGACTGATAAATGCTCACTGTCCCAGCAAGAATCCAAAATAATCATTCACTTACGGGCAGTTTGTGGGATGGTTGGGTACCTGCACATCATGAACTATGCCCTTTTACATGGACCATGCACTCTTCTGCTGCTGTGTTGAGACGCCCCTCAGCTTCTGTCCTTTGGTGATATCTGAATACTAGTGGTTTTCTATATAGGTCACTCATCAGAGTATCTTTTCCTCTATCTTACAACTATAAGTTATAGAAAATTGATAGTAATGCGAATAATTCATGTCCATAGAAATGCAAGTTTTGTCCAGTGGAATGGACATCATTGTCCTGTGGATTGTTGCCAGTTTTGCATCTATTAAATGGATTAATGTTAACATTCCCAGTGGGCTTACGTATTCGTCTATTCTTTGGATTTGTTTTTAAATTGTGATCACTTACTGATTTCCTCATTAGGAAAAAAATCTAAAATCTTTGGTACATGTTTATTTTATATGAGTCATGGTTTTCCTTTTCTTTCTTTAAATATTCTTTAATCATATGACATAATCTTTCTTTTCTAGCATCTACCTGCTCCAGCAGGAAGCTCTTTGTGGTAAGGTCCTTTTCAGATGACTTAGCCACACCTGACAGCTTCCTTGTGGCGCATGGGAATTCATACACCGTTGACCCACCAAAGGCAGGTGGCAGCTGGCTATCACTCTCTCTTTTCATTCTGCTGTTCAGAATGGCTCCAGACAGGCATGGACCAGGGAGAAAGATTTATTCTCCTGCTTTTCTTGAAGGCACACAATTTCCCAAACTCTTCTTTTTATCCGAGTTCTTTATCTTGTGCCCTACTTGCTTGGTCTAAGTGTATTAGAAAAATGATGCTTCTCCCTTCTCTCATGGAGAGGAAAACAGAAACACTGCTGTACTGTTTATAGCTTAGGAATTCCTACACTCACCCCACCTGGGTCCCATGCCCCAAGTGTTTCATCTTCTCTTTGATTGGTTTTCAGGAATGGGTTGCTATCATTGCAGATAGAATTCCCTGGGAAGCAGGCTTTTATAGGAAGTGTAGCACACAAGTTTATTGGGATTGATTTCAACATGTGTGGTGGGGTGAAGAAAATGCGATTTGGGACAGAGAGAGGTTCAGCTGTGATGCAGTCAGAGCAAAGGCTTCAGCAGATCCTATGGACAGCTCTAAAGCTGGGAAAGCCGTCTAGAGTTGTCTCAATTTGACGTAAGAAGGCTGGTCCTTTTAAATCCTTCATCAACCAGTAATTGGGTGTGGGTCACCTCTGGGAAGGAGGAAGTAACAGCTTTGTTTAGCCAAGTATAAGTTGTGGAGAGTCACTCAGGGTGCCAAAAATTGGAATTTGGGGGAATGAATGGAGTGGGGATCTGGTCTTTGAGGATGGACCATTTCTTCTAATTAATCATTTGTCAATATGCTTAACACCTGTTAATGTGTTAAATTAATTAACCTGTTACTTGTTTGCCTATGTTCTCAGCATCACTGGGACTTCACCCCAAATATATAAGATAACAGGAACGATCTCAACATACAACTATGAGTAGTATGCATATATAGGTGAATATATGCATCACATTTCAATGCATATAGAGATACTGGAAAAGACTAGTTAAAATATTAACAGTGTGTATCTCTAGGTGGTGGGATTCTAGGAGGGTTCTTTTTCTTGCATTTTTTAACATATTTTTGAATTTTCTAAATAAAAATCTCAGGAAATAAAGGATATGCATTAAAAAACAAACAAGCAAGCAGACAGAAGACAAATAAGAAAAATAAACCCAATTTTTTTTTTTTTTTGTAGAGGCCAAGATGATGTAGTAGAGGGACCCAGAGCTCACCTCCTCTCAGGGGCACGCCAAAATCACAACTGTCCTCAGAACAACCATCAAAAAACGCCCTGGAACCTACCAGAAAAGATCTCCTACCTCTAAAGACAGGCACCACACGGGGGAACCACAAGGAGATGCGGGTAGGAGGCGCAGACGCGCGGTATTATTAAATCCCAGACCGACTGGGGGCGACCCACAGGCTGGAGAGTAATTACACCCTCCAGAGGTTCTCCCACACGAGTGAGAGTTCGGAGCCCCACGTCACGCTCCCCAGCCCGGGGGTCCGGCACCAGGAAGACGAGCCCCCAGAGCGTTTGGCTTTGAAGGCCAGCCGGGCTTTATTGCAGGAGCCCCACAAGACGCTTCACTCTTAAAGGGCGCACACAAAATCTCAAGCAAAAGCAGTAATTTGACAGGCGCCTGGGCCAGGCCTACCTGCAGGTCTCAGAGTGTGTCCCGGAGAGGTGGCGGCAGAGGGCGGCTGTGGTTGCCTGTGGGGAGACGGACGCTGGCGGCAGCCGCTCCCGGGAGCTCCTTCTACTGAGGAAGCTGAGGAAGCCGAGGAAGTCGAGGAAGCCGGTGCTGGCGCAGGCGCACGCCCGGGACCCGCCCCCCGGCTCCCGAGACTCCTCGGGCCACACAGCTAACTGGGCCCATCAGCAGACAGGCTGCCTAAAGACTAACGGGCCCACAGCTGCCTCTGGTCATGCCCCTAAACACGGCCCAGCCCACCGGAGGGCCCCAGTTCCACCACCAGTGGATAGGCGCCGGCCCCTCCCCCCAGGAAGCCTCGCCCACCGGGAGACAGACTCCGGAAGCAAGAGAGCTCGGAGCCGCAGCGCAGGCCAGGCCCTACCACGGACCAGCTGGACCCTCGCCCCGCCCACTAGCAGGCCAGCCCTGCCTTCCGGACAGCCTGGACCCCATACCCAACTGGGTCAGGAACCGGCCTCCCCCTCAGTGCTCTGAAACGGGCTCTGGGATGCCTGGCCCTGTAGCCGGACTCCAGGAACCAGCTCTGCCTGCCAGTAGTCCAGCGCTAATGCCAGCATCTGGCTTCACCGGCAAGGGGGTGGGCAACAGCTACAGCGTCTTTGGGACTCTGACTCCAGCCACCAGTGAGCCAGCGCTAACCAGGGGCCCCGAGGATTCCACAACCAGCCGCCTGGTGAGCAGGCCTCGCTGAACAGCAGCCGGCAGCATCCGCAGGGGCAGGGCCTGGCAGCCACCCGGACTACAGGCCGACCAAGCCTACCAGACCACGCACATAGTCCACCACAATGGAAGGACCCACGCAGCCCTCTTAGGGGGAACCCCTGGAGCGTATAGCTTGGGTGACGAGAGGGGAGTGCACTGCTGGGACATCAAGGACGCCTCCTACAGAGGGCCACTTCTCCAACATCGAGAGAACGTATCTAACGTACCACATGCATACAAATACAAATAGCAGCTTAGAAAAATAAACCCAGAGTCCACTTTAGTCCACAGTGGAACGTATTAAAGGATATTCAGTAGCACTCAGCTTCAGAGTGAAGACTTGACCACCACTGATCCCAGGTAGACAAGAAACTGGCACAGGATGTCATGACGTCTGTCAGAGAATGGGTGCCTTCAGTAATGCACTTGCCTGAAAATGGATTTCACGTGGAAGCAAGCTTGCAAAGCAGTTTTGCGTGGGTGTGTTTGATCCATGATATCTATGTCACATGCTCACACCCTAGCTTCTAGGTCTCCACTTTCAGTGAGCAGGATTTATAAGGTAGACAGGTTCCCCAAATACAAAGAATATTTAAAAGGCACTTAGTAGGCAGAAAACATAACAAATGACCATTACCATGTGTTCTCTCAATATAGGTAGAAAATACTTAAGTAATAATCTTTAATTAGAAAAGATAAAAGTTATTAATGCTCATTTCTAGACCTCTAACCTCCTTCTCGCAAACCTGTTGTTTATGTTTCCAAAGTGGTTTTTTAGACAACTTTGAAATAAGATTAACTAGTAAAACCAGCTTCTGTTTACAGTTCTGCTTCTTGGTCTCAGGTTCATTTTTCCTTATTTGTAAAATGGGAGCGATAATATCCATTTTGAAGTGTCATTGTTTGTATTCTAGAAAATGGTTATGGAACGGCTGACTCGTAGTAGTCATTGGATAAGAAGTAATTGAGTATCATTACTTTATCATTATTGACATTGCTCTATTCATAAGAGTAGGGCAGGCGTGACAATTTTTCAGGTTGATTCTCCTAAGAGTATTGGTCATTATGCCACCTATGTACATGTTTAATGCAGAGAGTGTTGACTATTTTCCTACAGATAACTAAATAGGTTTTCCTATCCTTAAGACCCTGTCCATATACAGTACATACTTCTGTTCTCATGAGGCACTGTTCAGCTTCTTTGACAGAGTATTGAACTCTGTCAAATGTACACATTTTCCCCATCATTGGTTATTCTGCTTTCTGTTCATGTTACATTTATTCGTAGTTATCCTTGCACTATTGTTCTTTTCCCTAAACAATATCTGTAAATTGAACTAAGTTGCACTGAAAGATTCTGTATTTTATGGATAGTTTTTTGCAAAGATAAGCTACTTTTGTATATCTTTGACGCTAGTATAAACATTTTTGACATCAGATAGCCTTTGGTTTTTTGTCCTATTGAAATATTTCCTGTAGTAGTCAGTAGTAAAATAATCTGGCCCTAACTGTGTTGAAGGACATTGATGTCTCTAACTTTAAATCAATCCATAATCTATTTCTGACTTGGTACTATTTGTAATATGTATTTTTTAACTCTTTCTCATATATATTGCTCTATTTTCCTGCCAACATATATGCTCATACCGTCACATATATTATGTTTCTTAGCTCTTTCCTGTATTATTGGATTGATGTTTCCTCCTTTTTAAATGTAATTTGAAGTAGTATATATTTATAACAGTTTGATTCCAAAAGGGAGGAATGAGAAAATTATTTAATATGTGTATTTTATGAGAGTGCTGGGCTTTTCATAGTCTGGAAATGTGCTTTTTTTGTTCTGCATCTTTTGCTTGAAATAGTACTTCTTGGATGTCATCATAATAATGTAAATGAATTGTTTTTTAAAATACTGCGAAGTTTATTTAAAAATAAAAATGTTATTGGGGCTTCCCTGGTGGCGCAGTGGTTGAGAGTCTGCCTGCCGATGCAGGGGACATGGGTTCGTGCCCTGGTCCGGGAAGATCCCACATGCCGCGGAGGGAGCGGCTGGGCCCGTGAGCCATGGCCGCTGAGCCTGCGCGTCCAGAGCCTGTGCTCCGCAATAGGAGAGGCCACAACAGTGAGAGGCCCGCGTACCGCAAAAAAAAAAAAAAAAAGTTATTGGTATCCTTTTGCAAGGGCATCAGGCATTCTAATTCATTAGGTACAGTCTAGAAGTAATAAGATTATATTATTAATGCTTACAAATAATGTAAAAAGAAGATGGAGATTTGAATCAGTGAATAAGAGATTATCTGACTACTGGCTCTCCTTATCTTCAAAGCTGGGTTTATCCTCATTTACCTCTTCACAAGAGAATATTTTAATCAAAGACCATAGGTTTTTATTCTCATAAATCTTTAACAAAAGCCTTTTAAGATCTAAATTTAAAAAATAAATAAAAGGTGCTCTGGGAACAAATAATTTTTAAATATACTGTCTAAGGAAAGTATTATGAAATAACTATGGGATTATAGCATTGCTAGCTCTATATGTTATTACTAAATATAAAAATATTATACTTCTCCAAATTCACAGAATCTTGGCCTTAGTCAAGATGCAATCTGAACTCTTGTTAAAGAGGAAATGATCCAGGTCTAAGACAAGTTTTACGAAATATATAAATATGCTTGCCATCAATAGGCAGGCATAGAAGCCTTCTGACTGTCAAAAGGCAGAGAGATGAGAAGATCAGAATTCAAACTGGCAGGGTAAATACAACACATGAAAAATTCTTACAGTAAGTTAGAAGTTTTTAATTTAAAAAAAATTAAGTTACCTGCATGTGCTATGGACATGTGGCTGGAGAGTATTTCTTTGTACAATAATGTGGTGACTTATGTAAGTGAAATCTCAATTAACTGTATGGTTCACTGCCGAAAAACCTAGAGCAGCTTTTCCCAAGATATGCTTCAGTAAGACATTTTCTGTAAAAACAGATTTCTTTGGTTAAATAACTGAGAGGCATTGCAAAATGTATCTCCATCTTGAAGTTATTAAATATTAGTTTATATATAGTTATTAAAGGCTTTTAACAAGTAAAGAGATATGTATGACTTTCTTTCCAGTGACTTTTGTTGTTAGCACTGTGCATGTTGTTTGTTTCATTTTGGTTTTTTGTCCATATGACTTTTTTTTTCACATTATTGTTTATATTTTGTGGAAATGGAGTGCAACGAAACAAACATTTGGAAACACTGACTCAATGTAATACATGTAAGTCTGCATTAAGAGATTTATAACCCACTCCTTTTAGAGGTAAATATTGCCCTCTTTCATAGGCTGCAGTTTCACAGAAAAAATAATTGAAGACAGTGAATATTTGCAGAACATCCTCACTTATGAAAAATAAAAGGTATAATTATCAAAGAAGAAATAAAGGATCAGTCTGTATTTTGAGTGACTATTTCAATCTGGCATTCACTTTGGTAGATGTTTTAATTCTTTATAATATAATTTATTTACTACTATTTTCCCAGGGAATTTTTTTCTTCCTAAAATAAATGTTATTACATGGAAAAGCCTTCCATGTAATATGAGAGACAAAGATACAACATTTGACTATAATTTTTACTAAATATTTTTATTTACATTTATTTTAAAAATCCAATGTAATATACATTTTAAAATTTTACAATATATTACATGTATATTTTTTCTAATAATCCCAACAAAAACATATTTCTAAAAGTATATAGTATATACTATTTAGAGATTTTATTGGAATGTAAATATTTTATTATAACAATTTAACTAAAGTGATATTTTAAAATTAAACCGTACAATATTATACTTTTGGAAGAAGTGCTTATACACCTTAAAATTATATAGGGACATTAGCTCTACAGATATAAATTATATTGTCCCAGAAAGTAGAGTTATGAGGCCAAAATTTTTTTTTTTCTTGTTATAAAAAGTACATAGCAGTTATTGTTTTTGTATTTAGGTATAATATTGTCAGTCTCTTAAAAAACATAAATTGTACTCTATATGTGGAAAAATTAAAAATTTATCATGCTTTAAAAATACATAAGGTTTTGAAACAAGAAGTTAAAAAAAATAACCAAGAGAAAAAAAGTGGTATGTTTCCAGCACACTCTTAAGATAGGTAATGTGTTTTTCTGCAAACAAAATTTCGAATCATGAATAAACATAGACCTTCCAATGAAAGTCCTTGTGAAGAATTAGCACACTGCTCCTACATTTCCCAAAGGAAACTAAGGGTGTATGTGTTAGATAATATAAATATTGGGTAAGCATAATTGTATACTGAAGAGTTTCCTATACATTTTGAATAATCACAAAGTCATTTCTGTTGAAAAGCCGTATACTTGAGTTCAAGTAGCCCATTTTTCAGATAAAAATACAGCATGTCTCTATTAGTGTAGGACGAATATAAGATGCAACTACTCTAATTTTCTATACTTAAACAATTAAGGGAATTCTATTTAAATGTTTTTCCAATAACTATTTTATGGTAGGGCAATTCAATCTTTTCTTTTGGAAAGTAGCTTTATTTTGTTGTAGTCCTTAGATTTTTCAAATAGGAAATTTGGGTATTTGAGGTTAAGACCATTTTGTTGGATTCTCTGGGTAATGAAAAGTGTCCCAATTATATTTTAATCTATTGGATAAACGTAATTGGGGAGAAGTTCAGAGGATTAAATTAAAACTTTAAAGTACCAGATTATTATTACTTACATCTTCAGAACATGATAATCAGAAAAATGCAACTTATTCAAACAATGAATAATTAATGCTTTCAGCCATGTACTTTTCCTTCTGTTTATTGATTTTTGAAATGATTCACCTTTTCTGAGGTCATGAAAAACCAGGCTAATCCAGACACTATGGACTGAGAAACTAAGCCTGTAGAAACTGCAACACTTGGAAGGATATCATTTGCCTTTTATTTTCTCAATATATATTATTGAATTTGTTGAAGCCACCATAGAGAAGATCATATTTGCAAATAATGGCTTTGAGCTCAAAGCAAATTATGCATTTTAATGAGAGTAATTGCTTTTAATCTTTGACTATTTTTTGGTTATTCATTTCCCTTTAATTTTCAAAATGTAATATAGTTCCTATAATTCATTCCCAAAATTGAACACTGTTATTCGGTAAATAGGCATTTGAATTCCCTTTGACTACCCATTTGCACAGCATTACAGAATGTAGAGAGATGGTAGGTAAACAAAAGCTAAAATCATTTCCTGACAATTCAGATCAAGTCTTGCTGTTACACAAAATGGATTAAAATATATTTCCCTACCATAGCACAACAATTTAAAACAACATTGCAGATATAGTGTCAATAGTCTTTGACATTTTCAGCACATCTTAAATTTGAAAATATGTGGCTAAACTACATTAAAAAATACTATACATTTTAGACAAAGTAGCCACCATGTTAAAATATTCCTCTAGTTTATCTTAAGAGTTTATGCCAGGAAAAATTTTTAACAGTTTTTGCATTTACCACATTATCACATTAATCCACCTAGATCAATCTTACTTCAACTCTGGAAATATGTAAAGTAGAGAACTATCCTATATAAGCATTTGCAAACTGCAGAATAAAACTCTGATTATAAATAACACAGAACAAAAACAAATAGAGAAAGCTGAGGCAGAATAAGTTTGATTAGTTTTATTTCCACTTCCTGATCTTTGGTAAGATAAATGATCTTTTGACCTTCATAATCATGATCTGAATATTGATAGGAGATTATTCTGGGCCACTCTTAAAGAAATAACTTAAAATAAGTTATCAAATGACACTTACCACTTCTTAGAAGAAATATATATATATTTTTTAGAAGTCTAGAGGATATTTGCATTATTCAGTTGTACACATTCATGGGGTGGTGAAAACACGGTAGGTCAATTTTCTTTAAAGCACTGTGGGAAGTTGATGAATCAGTCAGAGCCTGGAAATATATTTTTCATGTCATCATTGACAATAGTTGTAGCTTCAAACTGAATCTAATTCATCCTTGAAAACCAGAGAGTAATTGCAGTGAAAATGGTAGTTACCTACAAATTGATAATATTAAATACTGGCCCTCTGATTCAATTGTTTTTCTCTGTTTTAATTGTTCCAATTAATAAGTATTTACCACAATGAATTTTTCCATGGTAACCATGCTAAGATAACCATCCAACATAATAACAAGCTGTATTCAGGGAAATGAACTGGTCTGTGTACTCTTTTTAAAAAACCATAAAATCTAAAGTTTCTGAATTGGACAATTATCTGGTCTAAATGTCTTTATATAATTTGTTAAATATTTTGCAAGTTAAATATTGGAGCTTTCAAATACCATACCATTTTTAGATCAATCAATATGGTTGGCCATAAAGATTTATTAGACTGTACTCTGGGGTCACCTTAACAATACAAAACTTTAGGATGCCCAATTTTAAAAGAATAAAGTACCCCAAACCCTTCCCCACTTATATGATTCCACTTTCCCTTAGGGGCACATGACCAAGGTATAAGGTTCATTATTTATTATGTTCAATGACAAATATTTTAAAAATGCCTAAGATACTAAGATTGATAATTTACTATTCAATCATTATAGAATTGCAGGGATAGAAAGAATCTTGTCAAACCATAAGGAGAATCTTGCAACTCCCTGTTAGAACTACCCCTAAAATATTCCAGAATAATGTAGGAATACCTGACTCAACAGATTCGTCCCAGAGAGAGACAAAACTGCCTTAGCTTGGGATATGTTTTGTGATAATTCTCAGGTCAATTTTACTAAATTATTCTAACAGACCCATCAAAAGGAAAAGCAACTAATAAGTCATTCAACATAACATAAGCAACACTGAGGGTTTTAAGCATTTTGCATGGGTTAGATTCCAAAAGTAGACTGTGAGTCTACCAGAATCCTTCTGGTAGAATGTGATTGCACAATGAATTAGCGGTCTTTTTTTTCCCCCCAGGACATCAAAGCTCATATTTTTTTCATTAGAATACCATTCTGAGATTTATTTTGGTGGGGAGAGGCATTCCATAGTACAAAACCTTTTGTCGATGCTGAGTAATGTATCATGCTCACACTCAATCAAGCATAATTTCCCACATGCAGGCAGGAGATAAAATCAACAGGGATAATGGTCTGTGTTAGAAGAGAGTATGTCCAAAGCCAAAACATGAAATCTCACAAGAGATTGTGATGAAAACTGTGATATCATGTTATGACTTAGAATCCAGCTGTAGATTTAAAAACTGTAGTGTACATTTATTCTTGCTTTATATTTTACCAGTAAAACATTGTTTATGTTATCAAAATCTAATAAATTTTCTCAGTCTCTGTTCTCATGACTATTTTCCAAACTGGCATCCTGGTATTCAAGTGGTTGGGTTGGCATATAGCCTACTGCACAACACCCAGAAAATGTAATGACAAAAGCCTTTGTGACTTGAAATTATAAGGTTCTCCTTCTTCTTAAACTGCTTACCATAATGAGTGAGACTCACCCTATCAATATCTCATTGCTTATTTTCTTCATAGAACTCATATTACCACATTATCTTGTTTATTAATTTTTTTGCATTCTCTTACCAGCCCCAAAACTCCACATGGAATTCTCTATCTGTTTGGTAAACCACTGTTTGTTTACCAGTGTCTAGAATAGTGGAATAGCGCCTGACATGGAGATACTTGTTACCATTTAGTAAATAAATGAGCAAATGCATGCACTAAAATTAAAATGCAAAAAAGTATAACAGGTGATTTACTTAACCACTCCTAAACACAGCTTTCATGTTTATAAAACTGGGATTAATTAAATTTAATACAAAAATATATGAGATTATAATTAAAGGAGTAACATAAATTGTCTTAATTCAGTGTAAAATAAAGAATATATGCTTAACCAATGTTGGTTCATGTACTTCTCTCTTTCAACAGTTGATTATCAAGTAAAATTGTTATCTGGAGCTCAGATAACTCTCATAACCCAGGTAATTCCGTTGCATGCTCTGAATTATGAAATGGACCGTAATTTATCAAGGGCTTGACAACACCTTACCTCTGTTCCTTGTTTATTTCATTTCAGTACATTGTTCTATATGTTATACTTCCACATTAGTGTAAAAGTAAATTCTATATAGCACAGACTTAAACATTAATATTTTAAAGGATATTAATATAACATTGATGCATTTAAAGATATTTTGAATTTAACCCCCTTAGTTTACATTTTGGGAAAGCGAGGCCCTGTATTGAGTTGAAAGACCTTGAGACCATCTCACTGATAAAACAGAGCAGAGGTAGTGCAATTAATCAATCACTCCAGAACCTTTGACATGATAGACCACAATACCACTCCTCCCTGGAGAGCTTGAACTTAGTTCTAGAATCATTCTCAATAAAATGTTGCATGGTGATAGCTCTTATCTCTAAAATTTTTCACATGACACTAAAAAGAAGGTAAACTTCTGCTTGGTAACTAACAAGAAGCAACAGCAACCATTTCAGTTTATACAAGTTGTCTTCAGTAGCTGTTCCCTTAGCAATATGCCATTGTTCTGAAAACACTAGTATAATATTGCATTGGAATTATCTGGCTTAATATCCATTGCCGATCTCCACTCTCCAATACCCCACTTAATGGAGAAAAGAGTTTACCAAACACCAGGCACTACTTTGGTTGGTAAATGGTGTGAAGGATCTGCTGGAAATAAGTTTGCGAGTGTCTGGTTGCTTATTAGAACCATCCAAAACTTTGTTGTAGATTAAATAAAGCTATAAAATGTATATATGATTCCCCAAAGTGAAAGCACTCATTTATTTTCTATTTAGATTTAACATTTGAAAGTTTTTGTAAGGAGTGTAAAATGATTCTGGTTTTATTTCTAATATCCAAACTAGTGTATAGAGGTATTTGGAAAACAAAGAAAAAAAAGTAATAGTGAATTAAAAAAAAAAAACTTTCAATGGCTCCTGTTCCTTTTTTGGAAACTAAGAGGAATACTGTCACTCTCAAAGCTTGTAAGGTATTGCACTGGGAATTACATCTCTAAAAGGTAATAAAGTCCATGTTATTGTCTTGATGCATGTTCTTGATATTTTGAGTGTAACAAGGAAGTGAAGAAATTCAGCATCAAATAAGTAAATGACAATTAGCATGCGTGTATGTTCAACGCTGCACATGTATGTGTATTTGTGGGTGATGCTATGTATCATGTAGGGTGTGTGTTTGAGCAAACAGCAGTTTGTCTAGTCTTATCCTCAAAATCAAATCACTGAAGTTTCAGAATGGATAAACTATTAGCTAGTCATCTTGTAAAATGTAGTGACCATGACTTTTAAATCAATTTGAATTCTTTAGTTTCATTGGTCATATATTTAAGAGGAAAAATATGTTCAGCTTTCATAAGAGAAGCATCTTTAGCAAGTAAAAATATATAGATTAAACTAAATTTTCAAAAATGTATATCTTAATGGAGTTGATATTTAAAATGCATAATCGAAAAAGGTCTCTGTGCAATACTAATACTCATTTTCCTCCTCTTTGAACTTTTTTCTCAATAAAATAAATGATAGCATATGAGTTCTGATCCTTTTTGACTATCATATTTAATCATGGTTACACAGTAGCACCAAAATTAGGACAAAATACAAGAATTACAGGAGAGATCTTAAATTATGAGCTCATTGCATGCTTCAAAGTTCTCACTTTCTGAGAAAAAAAAAAGTTTCCAACTGCCAAACTTTGCTGCATTTCCTCCCAAAAGAAATATAACCCAATCCACCCCAAACTAAACAAAAGATACAATAGACTGAGTTTTGAATAGATATGTTATCTACAATTTATGGGACAGATAGTCCATTTAAATAGAAAAAGACTGATTTTACATAAAGCGAGATAGAGTACAAAAGCACAGCTTTTGTAATTTTGGTAATATTGCAATTTTACAAACATATTGCATAGTATGTGTAAGAAAATAGTTCCATTTTTCATATTTCTGTATATACAAGAAAACATTTACATGAAAATTACAAAACAAAATATATGAGTAGTGGACCTGGTTTAAAGAACTGTATAAATAACGAGACACTCAAACTTGAAATTACATATTTCCATTGTTAGTAAATGTCCTTGCACATTTTTAACCCTGTTTGGCTTTTATTTATAAATATTCAAACAAATGAGATATTAAGACTGCAAAAATCAAAAGAATCACAGCTCATTATACCTCATTTCCTTTAATGTTTTTCATTGACTTTCTCAAAGAATGGAATTGCTTCAATCAACACTTAAAAAAATAGCCCTCGGGGCCTCCCTGGTGGCGCAGTGGTTGAGAGTCCGCCTGCCGATGCAGGGGATACGGGTTCGTGCCCCGGTCTGGGAGGATCCCATATGCCGCGGAGCGGCTGGGCCCGTGAGCCATGGCCGCTGGGCCTGCGCGTCCGGAGCCTGTGCTCCGCAACGGGAGAGGCCACAACAGTGAGAGGCCCGCATACCGCAAAAAGAAAAAAAAAAAAAAAATAGCCCTCTGCTTCTAAAAGAATTTCAAATTAATTATATTTTCCAAAGAATTTTTAGCAAGCAATGAAAGTTTAAACTCAGCTGAGTAAATCCATCCTGGGCCCATTTTAGGATATAGTCTTTATATACTGGTTTTATGAATATCAAGGTGTTTATTATGCATGTATAAAAGGTATGTGGATTACACGAACACATTTTTCCTTTTAAAGCAAAAGCATTAATCAATGATCCATAGCTCAGAATCCTGCAAAGGAGGATGTTTACTACCTTATGTTTAATTATAAGCCCTCCCATTCATTTGAATAAATTAGTAGAAGCAGCAGTGTTGTAGGGTTAAATACAATATGAATCCCAGTCTTTGGTCTTTGACATTTAAACAACTAATGAACCGCAGTATAAAACAATATAAATAACAGTGTTCAATGAGGTCATTCATTAGTTTATGATTGTTTTAAAAGAATTAAAATGCAATATTATTTTACTTTGTGATCATAACATTTTGCAATATTCATTACTATAATATACACTAGTACACAGAGGAAAATCATTTCTCCAAGTAGCTTTAAATAGGGTCACATGAGCAATTCTAATTAGACCAAAGCTACTGGAAGAATAAGGTGACAAGACCTCACTTATAAGAGACTCGAATGTGAGTTTGGTTTTGATGGCTACATAGAGAATTTGGTCATTAAATATCTTCAACTATTTTAATAATTTAATATTATGATATTGATATTACCTGCTATAAAATGCTGCCTCATATGCTGCCTCATACAGGGATGCCAGGTTTGCAGTGATATAATTCATTAGGAGTTTTACTGTTATCAAATGTCAGTTTTATAAAATGAGGCACTGTCCAACTGGGTAATTCAAATGGCAGAATATGTAGGAATTTTGAATGGCATAACAGGTTACAAAGAATTCAGCAACCGACCTTTGTGATCAAATTACCATTTCTTCAAAAGACCAATGCTTTTTAGTTTGATGGAGATAAGTAATCATAGAATGATCAACAGAGTACTGATATTTGGTATCTACTTCTATTAATTTCCTAGTCATTTTTAATAAGACCTAAATACATTCTTTTTCTCTTTAATGTTAACCATATTACTGGAGCCTGTCAACAAAGCATCTTTTTCTGAAAGGGACGTTGATGTTCAAATGATTAGAGCAAGAAAGGGAGTGTAGAAAAAGAAATAGCATTTGGCTGCTGGAAAGATTTGCATTTCAACATTTATAAACAACAATGTCTAGGTATAGAAGGAGGTCAGTAATAACAAGTTCAGAGCAGGGTACTGAACGCAAGATTGCTGAGTCTTTTCTTAAGGGAATCAGTGACATTTAGAGATGAAGGTAACCAAAGGAAACTTCTAGTTTGGCGTACCCCTCTCCAAGAGAAGTAAATGGTGACCAAGATAATTAAATATATTTCTTGAGGTCACATGAGTAGGTGGAGGGGCAGAACCACAACTGGGACTCCTGGCGCCATTTTCAGAGATGTGAAGTTCTGAAATCTAAGATTTCCAGGCTAATGTAAAATATGAAGCATAAAATTATCTTAAATTCTTAGATAAACAGTTTTGCACCAGATTCTACAGCTTATGGTTCATAATAAAATAAGAGAAAAAAAGTAGGACCAACAAGTACAGAATAGAAATTTTGGAGGAAATTTGGAAGTTGTTTTTTTTTTTGGAAGTGTCTTACTGAAATATTCTGGAAGAAAAAAAATAATTTGTCCTTTCTGCTTCTCTCCTTTTGATCTCCAAACATGAGCGCAAATACTTCTCTGTTTGTCCATGCTCGGCTAAGAATTTAAATGCTAGGAATGCTGTCAGTCCCCTTCCTTCTCTCTATCCTTCCTTCCTGCCTCTTTGCCTGCCTTCTCCACTTAAACTGGATACCAAGTTTAGGGTCCATGTAATACATTTGAAAGGAATCACTTTTCTGAGTTTAATTTGGGAGAAATGAAATTTGCATCTAAGTAAACTGCACTAGATGTATTTTGTAACACAAAAATGGTACTGGAAAAACAGATAATAAATCTGTTTGGGTAATCTGCAATTAAGGAAAGAAACTCTGAATCAAGAAAGAATCAAGCCTTCTTTATGAGGAAATTAAGGACCTTTCAGAGCAATCTTCTGTGTCTTTAATAGAAGCCCAAACTCTGAGGCTGAGTTTATACTTAGATTCTAAGGAATCTAAAACAGCCAGTCGAGTAATTTAAACCACCCATTTAGTGTTGAATAGGAAAGCTACCTGTATCGCTATGTTATTTTTTTCTACGACACTGAGCAGATATTTTTACATCATCTAGACATAGTCTAAATCTCTTATACATTTCTTTTGAATTGTGTTTATAACATTTCAAAATACATGTGAATTCAAAATTTGACAGCCCCTCACTGGAATTGGTTTTAACACTTTTTATCTTTTCTCCTCTCATGACATATAGTTTAAAATTTCGACAGCTCCTTTCACCTTCTATAATATTTGCTCTTGGAATTAGAACATGTTAGAGCTGGAAGAAATCTTAAGAGACCATTTGATTCAATGCTTTTGTTGCAAAGTTGAATAAACTGAAGCCTGGAGATATTCCCAGACTGCCTAAATCAGTTTACTGATTAGTAGAAGACAGAGCTGAGATAAGAAACAGGGTTAATCACTAACCAAAAGAATTGTTCCCATTTGACTAAGAAACTTTCTCATTAATTTAGAACTTGAATGTGTCTCAAATTAATACATAGCATTTCCTAAAAGGTCCGTACAGTGCTTAGCACCTATAATTTATCAAAATTTCTTGTGTTATATTTTGTGTGAATATTATGCAAAAACCAATGGGAGGATTTCTCATAGTAACTTCTAATGTTTTAGCTTAAATAAATTAAACTCCTGTGTTAGGATATGACTTTTTAAGCAATTGCACATCTTAATTTTTACTCCAATATTGACTTAAGGTTTTATATAATAACCCCCAAACACAAGTTCTATTTTAAGAGTAATAAAACTGCACTAGCTTTCTGACTTTTCTGCTGAGTACAGAATACATTTAGTGAAATGGAGGTTTTTCAGGTATTCGATGTGTTACGTTATCCCAACAAGAGAATTCTGGTCAAACGGTTTGCTTTGTCGCTTGCCTTACTCAGATTTCTTACTTGCACTAATATAGATTATTTCTATAAACTCCAGTCTCCCACTTCACCCTGTGCTGCAGAGTCCTGAACTCCAAAGATTCTACAGTCACGGACCTCCAAACTGAAAACTTCCACACATAATCGTGTGTGCATGGGGGAGAAAAAGATGGACTAACGTGTGGAAATTAAAGACTTACCTTATAGTAATCAAGTCATCTTCCCAGAACAGGAAATAGCTAATACAATTTTATCTTCTTGGCTTCTATAAGGTGCGAGAGTTTGAGTTAAGGAGTGTTGTAGTAAACGTGTGGGCAGTATTCTGGAGTTATTTATCAGCAGCTAATTTACAAAAAGAAGCATCAGAGGATGGAAGCAACTACGCTCTCTGATTCGGGGTAGCTTAACAGTCTAACAAAAGTAACCAAATATTAAGAGCTGCAAAGGAATGTAACTAAATTCCTTAAAATATGAATCTAATGGAGTAAACACATTTTCAACACATTTGCTAACATTTGTATGTCTTACTGTTTAAGCAGGGATTTTCACTTTAATTTCTACCGTCCTTAAGTCTTAATCTCCAATAAAAAGTACATAGATATAATTCTGTAGATGATATTCCAATGGAAAGTGAATTCATTCTCAGCATTAGGCATCACAGTTTTTATTTATTTAGAGGATGTTTGAATTTTAGCAGTCCGAGTCAAGTATAAAGTGAATGAAGCAAACAAAAATTGTACCCTTAGAACCTAGTTGTAAAGGATATCACGTGAATTAAAAAAAAAATCTATGGATTCCACACCATTGGTAGGTCCCTCTTAATCCTACCTTTTTTGCAATAAATTAGATGTTTGGTTAAAAGCAAATACGTCACATGCAATAGCCAAGTACATACCATATAAGGCCATTCAGATCTGACAAATGATGGTATAATGGCATTTTGTTAATTCTGTAAAGATTCTATTGCTGAGAGCTTTCAAAATTACCTAATGTACCAAACTCTAGAGTTAGTAGACAAAGAGTAACAACACATCGAATTTAAAGAAACAAATAAAACTCAGGGTGGGATTCTGTCTTGTCTTGTTTTGTTAAAAACCATGTATTGAATTTAATTTTTAGTAAAGCAAGCATTACATAATGCTTTAAAATTTTTAAAAATCAGGGATAAAAGTTTACATCCAAAAAGATGAATGGAAAATTGTGCTTTCAGACTGTAGAACTAGTTTTCTTTCAGGGTTAACCATTTCATCTTGCCATTGGATACTGGGAATTTCATCTATGTCATGTGTATGTGTGCAGTCCATATCCAGGTCCTGCAAAAATCTAAAACTGTGTGCTTCACTTCATGTAGCAAAGGCACCTATGTTACTCTCCCTTCTGAGCAAAAGTTATGATCCAGTTTTCCTGCTGAAGATGGTTTTTCCACTGTTCTGTCACGCACACTCTCCGTGTTGAGCAGTACAGAAAATCACGAGAGAAGGTGGTGCGAATCCCTGCTTACACTGGAAGGAGTTGCTCTGTGGACCACTTGGAGAAGCTCTGGACTGATCACGAGGGAAACGGAGCAGAACTGTGAAGGAGATGGATGGGAACAAAAGGCTATTCTGGTGTGAGGAGAAATCAGTCAGTTCAGCTCCACAAGCAGATGTTGCTACTGGACTGACAAGTAGACCCAGCCCCAGCTGGAGACAGGTACAGTTTGCCGTTGGGGCAGACACACAGTTCATGCACTGTCTGCCGAGAGTGGGAGGGGCCGGGTGAAGAAGAGGAAGAAGAGCCGGTTGGCAGGTTTCCCAGCCGGATTGTATCCGCATTCAAAAATATCTAGGGGGAAAGAAATTGCATTTTAATTCCTGTTAGCATCCTATATTCGTAAGAGCTTTACAGCATGGTCTAATAAGAAAGACCACAGGACAAACAATTTTGTTGGTTTAGCTGCCAAACCTTATTGAACCAACAAATTGCGTTCCTACGGTACAGCCCAAATGCCCTGTGGCTACCTGAGCCTTTGAGACACCGTACATTCTGAGAGAATGCCCTCGAAATGAAAAGCAACATTGTATAATCTGCTTAAGGGGCCAACCCAGTTATTCAGACACCACAGAAAATGAATGATTTTGACTGTCTCTTAATTTAACTTAAACATGCCAGTCTAAAGAATATACAAAGAAATAAGGATGTTTATGGAGATGCCACTAGTGAAGTGATGGGCAATTAATTAAAAAAATTTTAGTCTCTGGTTTAATTTTTTTTAAATACTCATAAAGTCATGTTGACTCCCAATCTACACCAAGTAGATAATGTGCACAGTAAATAACAGATAACTATTAGATATAATCAGTTTTGAAGACTCCATGAAATATATTACCTGTACTTAACACCCATGTTGCTAAATCTTCTAACTTGCAAAATTACTTCACTTATTCCAAATCATGGACACGACACTTTCAGGGCCAGAGATCATATGGTTTTGACATGCATGGGGAACGGTCCAAAGAAAGGAAAATTGGATCATGAATTTGAATGAGCAAAGAAACAAACTCTCTCTAGCTATGTCTTGGTTCTATTGTTCTGTAGCTAATTACGGCCTAAAGGCATCTCTAAATTGACAAGAGAACCAGAGAATATTCCATTTTCTACACATTTGCTCTCACCCAAGTCCTAATGATTTCTTACTAAGACTCTTAGTTAGGGGCAATAGCCCCCTAATTGGCCTGCCAGTGGCAACTCTTGTCCTCTTACAGTCTATTGTACATGCTGTTGGAGTCAACTTCTAAGAAATGCAAACCAAATCATGTCCTACCAGCGCTCAAGTTTCTCTAATGGCCTCCCACCACGCTTAAAATGAATCTTGATTCCTTTCCATGGCCCACAAGTCCTGTATGATCTGGCCTATCTCTCTAACATCACTTCCTACAATTCTTCTTGCACGAGCTCTCACATTTTCTCAAATACACCAAAACAACCCTGGCCTCAGGGCTTTTTAACTCCTCATTTTCCTAGCCTGAAAAACTTTTCTCCAAATATTTACAAGTGGGGATAGATATTAACAGAGTGGTTAGAGAACAGAGGTAGGAGGGAGATTTCCCGTTTGCCTTTTTATGCTTTAAATTTTTTGAAATATAGGAATCTATGGCACACTAAGAATAAGCCAGAAAAAGAACTCCTATACCATAGACATGTAGATGGGAGCATATTTATCCGGATCTCTACTAAAAGGTCACCCTCTAAAAGAGGACTTTCCTAACCACCCTATTAAAGTAACACAAATCCATTCATCTCTCCTTACCAGCTTTACTTTACTCTGTAGTAACAATCTCTTCCTAACATTATATTGTGTATTTGTTCATTTATTGTTTACTTCTCTTACTTGCACGTAATATCTATGAGGGCAGGGCCTGTCATTGGTTCAAGACTATAGAACAGTGCATAGAATTGTGCCAGTACAAGTTGCATGAAGTAATGCTTTTCCTTCACCTTGTACACGTCTCTCTCCTCTAGGGTACAATTCTCACCCTCCACCAAAGCCCAGTTCATCTGCTTCATCCTCCACAGACCTTTCCCTAGTGCCCCAAGATGGAAAGACTCTTCTTATTTGGTTCTCCTGTAACAGTTTATTATTAATATCTTATTTTGCTCATCACTTGGTAGCTTATTTTTTAGTCATATTGATATATTACTTTCCCCAATAAACTATGTCCTTCTTGGGCTTCTCTGGTGGCGCAGTGGTTGGGGGTCCGCCTGACGATGCAGGGGACACGGGTTCGTGCCCCAGTCTGGGAGGATCCCACGTGCCGCGGAGCAGCTGGGCCCGTGGGCCGTGGCCGCTGGGCCTGCGCATCCAGAGCCTGTGCTCCGCAGCGGGAGAGGCCGCAGCCAGTGGGAGGCCCGCGTACCGCAAAAACAAAAACAAAAACAACAAAAAAACAGAAACAAAAACAAAAAATCTATGTCCTTCTTGAAGGTAGAATTAAGTCCGGATTTTTTTATAACTTCACAGTGCTTGACCCTGCATGTACAGCTTCCATGTAATACAAAGAGTTGTTGAATAAATGGACAGATTATGAAATAAAAATGATTGCATTTACCAACAGTATTCAAAGTTAAGAAAGAATAATTAAAGTTTTTGTTTGTAGGTATCGAATATTGAAATTTATTACTTCATAATTTCTTCTAGGTTAAGTGACAGGAAAGCAAAGAGAAAGGACTTCTATTTTTTTAAGATGATTTTTATTTTTCTGATTTGAAAGTTAAAAGTGCACAAAACTAAGTAAAAAAAAATGACAACATATTTTTGGGGTATAAATGCTGGGCCTCATTTCTTCCTGCTGTGTGTTTCCATGATGAGGGACATCAATGAGTGTAATACCAATTGTTACACCCTGTGGGTTCTTTCACTCACTTCTCCACGGGGGAGGAGGGATGATTCCTCTTACTGGTTGAGTTTGACAGAGGAACTGGGCTTGCACAGCATAGCCCCCTTTCTTCCCTTCTGTTGAGGAGTTGGCATGCTTGCAGAGAGTAGATATTCTCAAGCTTTGCCAATGCCAAACGTATTATAAAGACGAGCTCTGGGACTGTGGGGTTTAGGTCTGCATATGTGGAGGTTAGTTCCTGCTGAAAAAGTGTTAGGAGCTTGTGTTTTGTCCAAGAAACCTTGTGACATAGACAATAAAGAATGGAACATGGAAAGCTAAAGAACATGTGGATAAGGAGGCTCATGCAGGATTAATCAAATGACTGTAAGATATTGTCAGTGGTTCATTTCTTAGTAAGCACAGAAGCAAGTGTTACTGGCAAGCCCTGGTGGGTTTCAGAGGCTTGCTGACACCAGGCCACATCGCTGGGTTTTATAGTTTGGAACTGATTGCCTTTCCGTTGGTGTAGCCTGACTGAATAAATGTGGAGAGTAGCTGTTTTTATACAGGTAGGACATGCAGGTGGCAGCCTCTGAAAGCAAGCCCAGCTGTGGTGGCCTTATCAATGGAGTTAGCCTTGAATCTTATGGTGTGTGGCCTGCTTCAGTTTAGCTATAGCTGTGCCCTCCAGCTCTCCTATCTATTTACGGGTGACTCTTGATCATATTTGGCTATGTGGCAATACTTAATTCCATCATCTTCTGAGATCCACATTGTAGCTTCACCCATATATGGGAAGTAGATTTTTATTAATAGGTAAATTAAAATGAATGGGGTCTTTAAAAAGAGAAAAAGGGGGTTAATTATATGGGAATGGATGATAACCAGAACTTTGGTGGTGATCACTTTGTAGTATATACAGATGTGAAATTATAATGCTGTACACCTGAAACTTACACAGTGTTATATACCACTTTTACCTCAGTAATAATGTAAAATTAAAAAAGAAATAATAAAGGAACAAAGAAAGGATAAAGAAAAAGAAGGAACATAAATAAAATTCTGAATTTCGAAAGTTAGCCTCACAGATATAACATCCATTCATAGAAGGATGAAAGATTGAATAAATGATGGCTTTACATTTAAAAAATAAAAAGAAAGAAAAAGAAAAGAAAGGGGAGAAAGAATATTTTCTTGGTTTGAGACAGAACACTAAGTTATGAGATAAAAAGGGGTGTTGTATATTGATCCTTTCCAACCCCACGTTGCTCAGCTTTTCCAGGCTTCTGCAGCTTGGATGGACTCCCTCATACCTCTTTCTTTTCTGCTTAAGGCACTTACTATGACACTGATCCCTTTCCAACTTCTAAAATTGATATTTCTATTCCCTATCACCCTATAAACCATATAATCCATTTGTTGTGAAACTCTTCCTGGTACTCAGAATGACACCCCTGAGCTTTTAAGTCACAGCCCATTGTCTTCTCTCTACCAAGAATCCATTTATTCCATTCTTACCTGTTGAAATCAGACCTATCCCTGTAGTAGAACATTTAATCAGTTTGCAAGATAAAAAAATTGTGTCATCTTGTAACATACTTTATTAAGTTATTGCATTGCATATGCTATTATAACTTTCAATGTTTTACCTACAATTGTCATTCATGTTGTTTTCAGAGCTGAATTTGAAATTCCTTGCAATACGGTGTCTGAAATGAATGAAACTTCTGCAGTGCAGAACTTTGTGTGCAATTTCATTCTTACTTATTTTGGTTACCGCAACACCATGTTTGCCCTGATCTTAATTAATTTAAACACTACCTAAGAGTAGGGACTTCATATTTTTCTGTATTATTTAATAATTGGTGGATCTGCCTTTCTGTGGCATAGTCAATGAAGCAGAGAGAAAGATTTTATATCATTTCATACTTCTTCCTAGAAAAATTACATGCTATTTCATTCTAATAGAAAGTGCTGTGCTTTTCTATTTATTTTATTAATATAAAAAATGGCCACAGCTGAAAGCTTTTGGCTGTGACTTATTTACAGCATAATACTCAATTCACAATTAAATGCTAATCTGTAATTGAATTCAAGGATTCTGCTGATACTTTGAAAAAAAGAACATAAGTAAAGTGGTGCATAAATAAAAGCAGAATGGAGATTAATAACCGTCAATATTTATTATGAGATGATTCATTATGAATAATTTGAATGAAATGATTACCATGATAAAAATGCTTTAAAAAAGATGTGAAATATTTAAGAAAGATTTCTCTCTTGCTGTGGTAGACAAAGTATTGTAGTCTGCAACTGTGGTGGGA
Source organism: Mesoplodon bidens (assembly GCF_964165515.1). Taxonomy (NCBI): domain Eukaryota; kingdom Metazoa; phylum Chordata; class Mammalia; order Artiodactyla; family Ziphiidae; genus Mesoplodon; species Mesoplodon bidens. Next base: position 21,654,864 of record NC_138181.1, read on the forward strand.
AGAAATCCTGTAAGGTAATATGGATATATGTTTTCAATATTATAAAACATATTTCTAGATTATTTAAGCTGTAATATCAGATAAGATGCTAATGATCCTGGCAATAAGTTTGTTTATAAAAAGGAAGCCAAATGTGTAATATAAATTTATCTTGAATCAATAACTGAGATACTGGTATTATAAGGTAAGAAAGGAACATCCTTTTTTTTGATTCTGTTAATATCTGCCCTCATATTTACATCTGAAGAGGTCCGAGATGCTCCAGAGTGTCACTCTCAAATCATCCTTCCATGCTTTTTCTTCTCAGCTTCACCTTTATAAACTCATTAAAAAATAAATGAGCACACGAAGGAAGAAAATATTAAGGGAATTAATTGGTGGAAACAGCAGCACAACAGATTTAGACCTTCAAGGACTTTGGGAATTGTGGTAAAAATATACAGAATCCAATATGTATTATGCATAAGGCTTTGAAATAATGAAGGTAGAAGTAAAAACAAACAAGCAAACAAAAGAGCAACTACCAAGATGTCCAGGCAGATTTGAAAAAAATCAAGAGATGAGAATCCTAGAAATGAATAACAAAATTACTGAAATTCAAAGCCCAATGTAGGGACTGAAGAAGAGATTAGATACTGAGGAGGAACCTGGCATGTAGATCTGAATAAATAGCAGAGTGAGGCATAGGGCAATAAAGAAATAGAAATGAGGAAGGAGAGGCTAAGAGATCTGGAAGGTAAGGGAATGAAAAGACATAACATTTCTTCAGAGAGTCTGAAAAAGGCCATAGAGAAAAAGGGGAGAGGGAATATCTGAAGACGTAATGTTGAGGAATTTCGAGAATGGACAAAAATGTGATTCTGCAGACGCAATAGTCACAATGTATACAGCAAGTAAAGGAGACAAAATAAATACCTGCCTATCACATTCCAGTGAAAGAATGGAAGCCCAAAGACAAAGGGTTCTTTAAATCAGGCAGTAAGAGAAAGAAGACGATCTTTAAGGGAATGAGGTCAACAGAGTTTAAACAGACTCTTGGGTGAAATAAATCAACAGGGAAGAAAAACAGCATGTATCTCATCTAGGAAATAATTGGGTGAAATAGCAAAATAAACTTTTGCTTTTTGTTTCCCTTTTAGAAAAATATAGGTACTATTTCTACTGAAACAAACACACAAACTTTCAAAGCACTTTTTGGAAAAACTTTTTGAAGACCAAAATGGAACAAAGACAACAAAGACTGCCTTCATTCTGGGTATTACCTTGATATTCATTCCATTCATCTGTCGAGTTTTGAAACTGCAGGAACTTAAATGCCCCACTTATAAATGACTTATGAATGAATATCTTTCAGTAGAAAATAAATGGAGCTTTGACTTACGAAAATAACATTAGGTTTACCCAGTTTCATATTTAAGAAGTATTAATATTTTCATAATTTGAACCCTCTTATGAAGTAGTTCCTTATGTTTCTCTTGGAATCATATGCGTATAATTTGAGAAGAAGCACCCTCTGCAGTAAAAGGCCAGTGTCTACACCTCAGAACTCACCTCCCCCTCTGTGGACTGCAAATGGAGCTCCTTCCTGCAGGCAGCCTTGAAGTCTCCGGCTGCAGCACTCACCTGGATGCCCCGGGGAGCTTCCATTATCAAGGACCTGGTTGGTGATTCAAGCCTTAAACAAACAAACAAACAAACACCTTAATATTGATAAGAAAAAAAGTTTACATTGAACTCAAAGATACTGTTAGTCAACTAAAAAAAAACAGGCAGGCATAAATACAAATCCTCGCCATTTCCAAAAAGAAAAAATGCTAAAATGAGTTTTAGAAAGATTTTTGATTGTTTTATCTATTTTTTGGCTCTTTCTTCATTTGTTAGCATCAATTATTTACTCTCACTTATATAATGATTTAGTAACAGTTTCTTGTGTTGTTTCCCTTCACAATGCACATGAAAAGTAGGTCGTGGTAGTTTACTAGTTTAAATCTTTTACACATTTTCAATATTAATGATGGAGTCTTAAGAAATAAATTTCTAGGAAGTTAGCATGTAAGTATCCCTCAGTAAAGAGTCCTTGTCTTGCAAAGATGAGAGAGTTTTAATGAAAATCATGAATATTGCAAACTTCCAAATGTGCCCAGTCAAAATTCTGTAAACTAAAAAATTCTCAAGGGACTCTTTACACTTCTAGACATTAATTAAAATGAAGACGTAAGATATTTCCTACATCACCTGATCTCTATCGGCCCAAGAAAATGTCCACAGAATGAATGACATTAGTCTGAGAAAGAAAAATTTAATGAGGGGTGATACACAAGTGTTTTAGATAGCTGTGCCTGCAAAAAAGATAGTCGGGAGGCATTTTCAAAATTATCTCCAAATATAAACCTAGAGAAAGAGCAAAGGAAGGCAAAATACAGAAACAAGAATATAGTCATAAAAAGCACTTGGTGTGATAAGAGATCTTATCCTGGAGTTGATCGTTTTGGATAATAGCTTGCTCTGGGGCTGTAATTGCCTGTGTTCCTCGTGACCTCGGGACTTCAGGCCAAGACTCCCTTCAGGCTCACATTCACCATCATCCAGAGCAACGGGTCTCCTTTGAGGCAACAGTCCCAGTGTGGTTTTTCAGAGAGAACCACACCAAATAGTTTGAGCACTGAAGATCAGCCCTCTCTCTCAGTAGTAAAGTTGAACTTAAACACTTGAAAGTGATATTGAAGGACCAGAGCCAGCATTTTGAAGAAGTGATTTCAACACTTAAAAATTTTTTTCACTCACTAAAGCAACTTTGAAACTTTCATCCCTATAGGCTTTTTGGATATCTTCATAAAATCCCTGGAGGGTGAGGTTTTGAATATATATATTTTAAAGAAATGTCTGTTTTTTTTTAAAAACACAAATTACACGTTTTCACAGAATATTTGAAAACTTCAAAAAGAATCACCCATAATTTTTTCATTCATAATCCTTATACTTTGCACAGAGTATCTAAATTTCAAAATCTGAATGTTTAAATATATATTTATAAGTGATGTCCTCTGATACACCCCCAAATATTCACCATCTTGAATAATATATCTGTGACCATTTCTATTTCCACTTGTTATAGACCATTTCTATAACATTAAATGTAATTACATAAGTTTGGGTATGACTGAACCACTCAATCAGAAGTCAGATTAGAACTTAATTAACATGAATTAATGTTCTGAAACATTATGAATCTGACATTGAAGGAAACACAACTTGTAAGCGGGAGGAAAAACACGCTTATTTTATCAAATAATTGATATGGTTTAGCTTGTTTCCAAGGATAAGGGGTTGGGATACTTACATATTTCACAGTAAAATATCTGTATTAAGTGTGAACATTTTTTGTACAATATTTGTACCCTATTTCTGCTAGAGCATTAAAATACAGTAAGTGCTTCTGGGCTTTTGAGTTTTTCCAGTCTCATTCTTACTAATTATTTAATTAAAAAATCTTAATTGTCTTCATCTTCATTTTAGACCTCAGGTACCCATTGCCAGTCTTGCTGTAGAGTGTTTTGCTAGCATTGACTTGGAGGATCCCTATTCAAAGAGGCAGTAAAGATGGAGAGCTGGCTAGACCTGGGTTCAGGAAAGTGAGCCAGCAGCAATAAATTTCTGTTTTATGACCTCTAAAATTGACAATTATAATGTTTTCTTATAGGATTGTAAGGACTCTCTTAAATTGATTAAGGGAAATAGCTATGTAGTGGGATAGTAGTTTGAAATGTATAGGATGTCCTCCCCATCCCATTTCCTTGCTTCCTTTGCCACTCCCCATTCACTAAACACTATCTTTTGCCAAAAATGGTGGACGATAGAGCAGAGAAGCTGTTAAGGGTATTTTGTGTTTCCTAATGTTACAGACATTTGAGTTGAAAAAAAACTCTAGCCATTTATTGTGTTGAAAATGATTCAGCACATAAACAAAAACAGAGAAGAAAACCAACATCAGTGAGACCTTGTTGTTTATTTCACGAATTGGAGAAACTGTTTTCTTGATTCACAGGCTAGAGAAGATTAGGAGAGAAATAAACAGAATTGGTCTTGAATGGCTCTCTGTGTTCTGCTACCTGAGGTCAAGTCCTAGGTTGTGGGACCTTTATTCTTTAGGTGTTAGGGGTCTGAGGAGAGAGTGATATTTCAGGATAACTGAGGACAAGAGACCACAAGATCCTCAAAGGAGAAAAGAGTGGTGACGTGCAGCGACTGAGGACTAAGTGACGGTAAGAAGAAGAACATCTTGGCAAATGCCAGTTGGATCATGAGGCTACCAAGGACCCAATGTCACCCCAAATGCTTTGGCAGGGTAAGCGTCTTGGTATAACGATGCAACCCCAGGGAGAAAGAAAAGAAGTGAATAGACTGGGGCTTAGTTTCTGATAGTGAGTACAATGGAGACCATACATGTAAATTAAAGTTTTACAGGAATATTTTCATTTCTTCTACAGATAATTTTGTGCCCTAAGACAATATATACCTGCCATATATATATATATATATATATATATATATATACACACATATATGTGTGTGTATATATATATATATATATAAAACATATCAAGGGGTAAAGGGGTACATAAAACATGTTATATGATATATATAATATATATAAAACTTATCAAGGAGTACATAAAACATAAAAAACATGGCAATTTTACAGTATTGCTAAATCCTTCAAGTTCTGAAAGTGATAAAGACTGAAAGTGATTAAGACTTTGAATTAAACAGGCTTCAACTGTATGCTTTGCTAATCTTGATAAAATTAAAAGTAGTGATCACTAAGAAATGATATGTTTTATTAAAAATAGCACTGTTTTATATAGTATCCATCACTCAGATAAGATAGATACACTAGGAACTTTAATTATGGAGAGCATGCAGATAGAGTATATAATAAAAATTTATTAGATCATTTGGAGGATTTCATAATTCTATTTTCAAAGGAACATGTTATGGTATTCAAATATTTCTTATGAACATGAAAATTAAAGTAAGCTGCAAACTAGTTTTTACAAGCTTGCCTGACTATTTAGCATAAGCAAAGAAACTAAAATTTTGGGTAGCAAAAATTTCATAGCAGGACTACAATGTATATGGAGGCCTAAAATCTTCAAATTAACACTACTGTGAATAGCATAAATTCAGTGTGAGCATTTACAGATGCATGTATTAACCTGAATCATCCAATATCAATATTCACAATTACATGTATACTTACATTTAAATATTACATTTACACACATTACCTACCTAGAACTGCCCATTGTCTCTAGGTCTATCACTTGGTGAATAAGGAAAAAACACATTTTTCACAAGCGGTGTGCAAATTTTGTTCTATATTTCCATCCAAACTGCAAGTGTTAAACTCCATGAATTCTGACAATAAGAAAGTAATATTTGCATTTAAGCACAATGCGGCACTTTTAAAAGGTTTTGAAATCAGGTAAGCATATGATCATGATATTAACTATCCAAAGAACATTACAGAAAAAGTAGATGTAGACACAAAACTTAAAATATATAAAATAAAAAGTAGACATCATGTTACCAGTTATCCCAATTTATCAAAAGGATTTGATGATGGTGTAATAATATATTTCATTGACTATTTTATAAATAATATTTTCCCAGGCTCTTACTAGAAGCTGGGTACTTCTAGAGGCTATATTATAAACTGCAAGATATAGAAAAAGTATTTTCTATATGTATTAAAAGTGTTGCTGCATACTATGAAGTAATGAAAGTTATTTCCAAGAAGCAGTCTGGGAAATTCAGGTATAAACTCACTGAGAATTATTATGTGCAAGAGTTACATCAGTCTAATGAAAGAATTAAACATAGGACTTTGAATAATAAGCTCATAGTTTCTACACGAGTTCTACTAGAAATTTTAAATCCAGTTAACCTCACTGGGCTCAGTTACCTAATAAATAAAATTACAGTGCACCTCAAACATAAAATATTTTATTCATCGCAGAACATCATTAGATCTGTTCTTTATTAGTGTGTTAGCCATATATTTATAATAATACACTAAAAGCTATTTTAAGGAAGGACAAGAACATTTAAAAATAAAATTCTCTCTCTTAGTTTGGTCCTCCTCCCTCTGTCCCTAATGTGCAGTGTGCATCTCCATTAAAGTGCCTCAAAGGTGGGAATGCCTGCCTGCTCCACAGAATGATCTTTTTTTTTTCCTTTCTTCTGACACTAGCTATGCAACTTCTTAAAAGAATAGCATTCTTTCCCAAATCTGTAGGGGGTCATAATGACTTGCTGTTCCTTTTGTATGATGCTTATGCTTACCTGGACTGTGAGTCTTAAGTGAACTTTATGTAAAATACCAGTATGCCATTTTGAGGTATGATCCTTTGTCTCAAAAATGTACATGACTGTGCTTTCCACTTCTGACAGGTGGAACAGTTCTCAGGGCTTCTGAGAGTCTGTCTCCTGGATTATAATCCTCAATTTGCCTTGAATAAAATTCCCTTTCATTAATTCTTCTTAACTTGATTGTTAATTGAATTTTTGTCAACAAAGAGTAAAATGATACAACCACTTTGACAAAGAGTAAAATGATACAACCACTTTGGAAAGTTCTGGTATTTTTATATAAAACTTAACATAGCCAGATACATCCCAAGCATCTTTCAATTATGAAAACGCATAGATAAAATATTGTATGTTCATATAATGGATCAGCAATAAAGCAGAAGGAACTGTTGATACAGACAACATCATGAATGGCTCTCAAAAACATTATGTGGAATGAAATAAATCTTACAAAGAAGTACATCTTGTATGATCAATTTATATTAGTACTAAGTCAGCCTAATCTAATAGAGGGTAAAAAAAAAATGAGAGTAGTTTGTTTCTGGTGGGTAGTGGTGGGGATTTACCAGGAAGGAAAGGAGGGAACTTTCTTGAGTGATGATAATGTTTTATATCTTGACAAGAATTTGGATTACACAGGTGTATGCATTTTTCAAAACCCAGCAAATATGCATTCAGGCTTTGTGAATGTCATTGCATAATTATTTTACAACAAAAGGAAAGAAACTGTAAGTGATCTTGGATACTAGTTAATGATGTACATGCTGAAGTGATCAGGAAGAGTGTACAGATTTATACAACTTATGTTCGAATGCATAAAAATTAAGATATACTGGTGGATGGACAGTGGAAATGTATACATAATTTAAGATATACAGAAAAATGATACTAGGAGAATCTAGCTGGGGGTTATATAGGTGCTTTCTATAAGATACTCTCAACATGTAGTATGTTTGAGAATTTTCATAATACAATGTCGGGAAAGAAAGTGTGGTCACAGATCTTACAGGATTATCTTTTTTTTTTTTTGGTAAAATTTGTAGAACTGTATACTATGAAAATCTAAATAGGAAAACTGTTAATTGATGCTAATATTTGATGGTTATTGACTGTATTACAATGCAATAAAGATATTAAAGACATACAGGGATACTATAAAAATATGTAATTCCTGTTGCTAAATCATTATATTAATATAAATGCTATATTATTCAAAGTCTGTATTTTACAATTGTTTCCAGGAAAGGGATACCTAGAAAGGACATCTGATATTCTTTACTTTACCTGAACATTCAAGAGTTTGAGGTATTCCTGGATAAAAATAAGCTCATATTTATACTTCCATATCATGAAAATTCCAATATATCAAAAATAATAAATATATGTAATAAAATTCCAACAAGAATCTCAGTAGAGTCTCTTGAAACTTAAAACTTTATGTCAAAATATTTTGAGGGGAAAAATATTTGTGACAATTACCAGATTTGTTAAATGAAGATACAGTAGGAGATTTTCCTTTTAAAATTAGAACTTAATATAAAGGCATTTTAATTAAAAAATTATATCAAAATTAGAAATGGAAATTTGGTCAATGAAATGCAATACAATCTAAAACAGATGGCAAGTATTTATGAGAAGTTAATATTTGACAAGTTGTAGCAATCATTTTGGTGTGGAAAATATGAGGTTATTTAATAAATGATGCTTAATAAATTGACTATCCATACTGAAGAAATAACATTAGATCCTTAACATGCTCTGCAAGAATAATTTCCAGTTTTATCTATTCAAAATATAAAAGCTAATAAATTATAGACTGTAATTTTCAATAGAAAATTGGAAGAAAATTCAGAACATAATTTCCCATTTTATTTACTCAAAATATAAAACTAAGAAATGACCTAGTGTACAAAATAAGCAACAAAATTAGAAGAAACAAAACCAGGAAATACCCAACTCTAGAAAAGGGAAACCTTTGAAACAAGACTGAAGCCTAGAAATCATAAAGAAAAATAATTTATATAGTTTACAATGCCAGTTTTTGGTTGGACTGGTTTTCTCCAGATACCCTCCACTTCTCAAATCAGCCTAGAATCCCTCTAGAATGTCCTGGGCTCAGATCTTGGAACTCAAATCAGACTAAACCTGGATTTTCTTCTAGAACCATCTACTAAGTAGACTTTTGGTAACAGAGTATCAACAGTTAAATGATGCCTTGCTTCTCTTCTCCATGGAAATTCTCAAGCTTCCACTGAGGAGGGTTTACAACATATACTTAAACTATTTATTTTATTACAAAATACTTTCTAAAAGGCCTGTTGAAAGATGAAGTCCACATGTATTGGCAAAACTTGTGAACTTCTATGCAATTAGTCACTGGAATTAGTGAAGAACAATTGGGTTCATCTTTATAGCATTATAGTAATCACAGCAGTGCATTTCAGAGGAGTTTTTATAGTGGGCACCCAGGGATTATAGTAGAGAGAAGGATTAATGTTGAACTCAAGTCACTCTGTTGCCTATTTTTTCCAAGCAATTCAGTTTTGGTGTTTAGACACCGAAGCCATAACAAGATTTTGCTTTTAAGGTGTTACATAATTTTCAAATTTGAAAATGAGCGGCCTAGATTTCCAGAATTCTCAACATTCTGAGAAAATGATTTAGACTTCTCTTAAACTAAGTTGCACGATGCAATTACTAAATGGAAACTTAAGCAGAACTTGAGTATCATGTGCCTTGTTCTTGCTAAATATTTAATACAGTAACAGAGACAGAGTTGGCACTCATTATTTGCCATTTCAAGGATGAAATAAATGGAGAATTGCACAGAAAAGTGTTTTTAGAAAAAAAAATCCAATGCAAACTGTGACCTGAACATACATTCTTATACTATCTTACCACTTTTACTGTCTTATCACTTCGGGCTACCCTAAGCTTTTTTCAGCTGCAAATCACATTGTTTTTGTTTCCACCATTTGTATTGTTTCCTGCCCACTTGCACACCCCTTATGGTCTCTTCCTGCAAATTAGATCAAACAAATCCCTAGGTAAATTTTTGTTCCCTGTTCCCATGACTGGAAGCTAAGGCAAGCTTCTCATTACCCACATTTGCTACAAACCCTAATATACAAACACATACATAGAATGAAAGAATGAAAGAATCAAAGCTATGTGTTTCCAGAGATTAACTTGGAGCCTGCAAACCTCACATTTCAGTTTTAAATTATATGCATACAAGAATGGAAATGATGAAAAGATGCCAATTATGTCATTAAATAGTAACTTATTTTACTAAACCAAAGTCTAAATTCTTGCCTTATTCTTGGAGCAGTTAATAAAACTCAGATCCAAACAATCCTTGGACAATGGGCATTACATTATAGATTTTATCACTTCTCACCAAAGAGGGCAGAAATCCTATTGAACTATAATAATTTAGCTACATATTAATTTAAGAAAAAATAAAAAGAACATTTATACTTGGACTATTTCAGGCAAAGTGCTATGATGTCCTTACTATTTGTTGTTTAGCCTTTTAACAAATAAGTCCCTGCTGAAAAACAATATCACCTTATATAAAAAAAATTAAAGAAAATCTACACCTGTATTGTTAAAATGCACATGAAGACTACTAGCACAGACCTTGGCACATAGTAAGCATTCATCAAACAGCCGTTGAGTAAATAAATTATAGCAATCTACTACATTTCCACACCAAAATATTACCTAAACTCTACAGTAAACTTTTTGAAATGTTTCTTTCTAAAGTCTTTTATTCTTGACAAAAGCAAAATCAAAGACAACATGGCTTCTTACTCCCTAAATTACATTTTATTTCCTTGGTCAACTAATGTCACCTTGTTGATTAGACTTAGGTGTCAACTAAGGGTACTTCTTATTGCCCTGAAAGGAAAATTGTCAGCAAGACTGTAAGGCTCTCCTCAGACACTGCTTTTAATCTTCAGTACACAAATGAATAATTGAATAACCTCGTCATTACTGTGTTTTGCTTCTGTTTCCGTTTTGGAATTTAGATCAGTACCATTCATCTTGGGGGCTGCCAATCTGCTTTTAGTACTAGCAGCTAAGCCTCGCTTAGGTCAATGTTTAAATAATTTATGAATAATTAGAAAACAAAAACTGGAGACATGATATACTAATCATAATTTAATTCACATTCATACTTATGAATGTTAAGACATGTCAGTAAATTAATTAAAATAGCAGTTGGTTCTTATTCCTTTTTTGGCAAAAACTAGCTTGTTTGAATCTGGGCTACTCAACTAGTGAAAAACTGAGTTTTTTTAAGGAATTTTATCATGAAACTATAAAGGTCTACAATATTTACTGTTGTAAAAGTATGACTGTTTTAAAATAAATTTATTTATTTTTGGCTGCGTTGGTTCTTTGTTGCCGTGCGCGGGCTTTCTCTAGTTGTGGCAAGCAGGGACTATTCTTCCTTGCGGTGCACGGGCTTCTCATTGCAGTGGCTTCTCCTGTTGTGGAGCACAGGCTCTAGGCGTGCAGGCTTCAGTAGTTGTGGCACGTGGCCTCAGTAGTTGTGGCTTGCGAGCTCTAGAGCGCAGGCCCAGTAGTTGTGGCACACAGGCTTAGTTGCTCTGTGGCATGTGGGATCTTCCCGGACCAGTGCTCGAACCTGTGTCCCCTGCATTGGCAGGCGGATTCTTAACCACTGCACCACCAGGGAAGTCCAAAGTATGACTTTTTTTTTAATTCGCATTTTTCAACTTTGTTTTTCTATTTTTATTTGAGCATTTTTTCCACTCATCCAAGTAGGAAGGGCTGAGCCTGCTCTTTATGAAATAAAATGGGTATTTTGCTTAATATTTTATTGTGTTTCAAGACAAAGACTCTATCTCTCAGGTTAATAATTTAATTCAGCTTTAAAAATGATTTTAAATATGTAATTTATTTTTTATATCGATATGGGTTGTCTTTTTTCATATCATAGCAAATGGACATATATACACTACCAAATGTAAAACCGATAGCTGGTGAGAAGCAGCCGCATAGCACAGGGAGATCACCCCGGTGCTTTGTGACCACCTCGAGGGGTGGGATAGGGAGGCTGGGAGGGAGGGAGACGCAAGAGGGAAGAGATATGGGGATATATGTATATGTATAGCTGATTGACTTTGCTATATAACAGAAACTAACACACCATTGTAAAGCAATTATACTCCAATAATATGGAGTACCTATTTGAAATTAATTAGATACCTATTTGAAATTAATTAGAGGAAACATTTTTTATTGGCATATAACATTGTATTGGTTTAAGGTATACAACAAAATGATTTTGATAAATGTATATATCGCAAAATGATTACCACAAGTTATTATAATAGGTATAATTTTATATAAAATATATAATTTTATATAAAATATATAAAGTATGTATTAAATATATATTTATTGAGTTAAGAACAATAGATAAGTTAATAGATTTTAGTATTTCAACTTTTATCAGTGATTGCCATGATTATTCTGGGGAGAATACCTTATAATGTTGTCCTCTCAAACTGACAGATGGAGCTTATTCCACTGGAAATATTATTAGATTGAGGAGTATATCACGGGGCAATTAAGTTCTGCCTTTTACTGATCACTGTTTACATTTGTTTCTGATTTCCCTCTACTTAAGCCTCCCTGACTATTTATAGCTTTCTCTCACTCTCTGCCTCCCCTTTCTTTATGCCTATGCAGGCCATATATTTCACTATCTATATCAGATTTTCTGAAATCCTTATTTTTATTAGTCCTCCCCTCAACATCCTCTATAACTGCCTTTTCTTTTCTTTTTCCACACTCCTCCTGTCCGATATGTTTATTTTATATCCGTTGTATATTTGTAAAGGAAAAATATACAGAAGGACAGAATAAAAACTCACATTTTCTTGCCCTCAATGAAATATCCGATTATCTATTTACCATGTAGGCAGGGAATGTCAATTCTTTATACAGATATGTAGCACATTTTCTGCTTTAGTTCTTGATATATCAAGGACCATCATCAGTGGTGGCAACAATGACACAGGTATAAATGCCAGGACTTACCTGAGGTCTTGGGAAGGTTCTGCTCTGATGTGAGGTGTTTCAACAGAGTGCCCGAACACTGCTCCTTCAGTGCCTGAGGATAACGTGAATCCAGGAGTCAGTATAAGCAAGTGGACAGACACACTGGTTTTCATTACTACTGTTATGTACCAAATATTCTTCTAAAAATGGGACAACTGAAAATAGGAGTACAGAAAATAAAAGAGAAAAATTGGAAAAGGAGTTTAAGGTAGTGAAGGGCCAAGGAGGGTAAATCTAAGTTCCACCATGTTGACCCTTTTTAAGATGATCTTATTTATAAAAGTTCAGACTGAGTGAGAATTTTCACCTTCTGATCATAGAACAAGATCCATTTCCTTCCCTTTTCTTTATTTCCAGGTAAGTGAATTTGAGGGAGGGATAAGTCACAATATTCAGTTGTTTCAACAAGCAGCAAAGCTTGAATGAAAATGTGGAGAGTGAGCTCTGATGTAGTATAGTATTAATTGTTGCAAGACATAGGTCCATAGGGCATTTAGCAATTCGCCCACAAGCAGCACTAGCCTTTAGTTAGAGTGATCATCGAACGACAGAGAACAGGGCACCTTACTCTGACCTTTCTGGAATTAAGGCTCAATCTTAAACCATGAACGGCTTGAGTTCATTAGAGTGGACTTCACCTGGGATCACAGTTATCTGAAGAGGTCATGTGCTCAGGTAGTTGAATGATACTCTATCTAAACTTTCATTTATCGACTCCATTTGATTTTCCAGGTTGACAGAGCTTTTTCTAACTTAACTGAGCAAAATAAAATGATTTTCCTTTCCAAAAATCAAATGCAAAAACACTCGTTAAAGATGATGAAAAAACAGCCCTCTTTTTTTTTCCTTTTGTAATTTTACATAAATGAGATCATTCCCTTCAGAATAAACTTTATTTTCTTTTGGTTTAATCATCTTCAAACATCTTGGTGTAAGAATGTCATGGCTGCTCCATCAATGGCCCCAACAGTAGCTCAACAATACAATGCAAATAAAAAATACAAATTTTACACCTACAAAGTGAAGCTTCTTCTACTTATCATGAAGAACAATATAAAATATATTGATTCAATAAGCAATGAAAAAACTGCCACTAGGAAATTAGAGCTAACATTTAAATTCCTTAAAAGTAAGTGTATATGTAGGGAAATATACTAGAATCACCAGAGGACTCCTCTACAGAAAACAGCAATGCAGATTTTGATCTTGAATCACAGAGGAAGAGGTTTTTTTCAGTCTGTAACATCTATATTATGGTTCTAAGGGTAAATGTACAAGGTTCTGCTCCAGTAAATTCCTTAGATTGCAGATTTCAGTTTATAAGCTAAAAGCTATCCACATTTGTTGACCTCTTACTGGATTTTATTAGTTACTGGTGGGTTTTTTTGTTTGTTTGTTTCTTCCTAGAGAGGATATGTAAGGCATATACTGTTTATTTATTTAACTGTTTTCACAAATTTAGAGCAATTATTTCTTTAAGGAGTTTGCTCTTTCGGTATTTTTTAAAATATTTTATTTTTTTGAGTGGACAATTTTTAGAAATAGGTCTTTGAAAGTAAAGTAACAGTTTTAGATAAAACTCTGATTTTGTGACTGTGGAGGGGCTGGCATTTGAAACAACATTCTAAGGCACAAATTTCTAGGTCTCAAGGAGAGACCCCTTTGACATTTTAAAATAAGATATAATTTCCAAGTGGGATAGCTATCCACAGGCAAAGTTCACAAGTTAATTTCTACTATTTTATAATTTTGAAAACTTCCCAGACGAGATACCAGAAATATAATTAAAGAACAGTAGTAATATTTATTTTAAAACACAGAATGGCACATATGGTATAATAACTTAGTACAGAATATATCAATGAAAGTGAAAGTAGAATGTTATCAAAAGTTTAATTTTACAATGAGGATGAAAAACTGATAAAGGTGTTGATTCTAAGTATCAATATAGAAAACTATTGATGATAAAAAAAAGATACTTGAAGAAATAAATGTATAATCATACCACCTAAGGGGCTACATTGAAAACTGCATAAAATATCATAAATAATTAACTAACTATAGACTTCCAGATAATGAGAAAATTAATCTCATCCTCTCACTTTTTGTTCCAAAATGAGCCAAAAGGGCAACAATTAATAAGCAGCAATGATAATCTTAAAAGGAAATCAGTGAGGAAAAATAAAAGCCATCTGAGCCAGAAACAAATTCTCACAGCATAAAAAATAAAAAATATATATAAATATATATTTCCCATGAATGGGAAAATTTTACAAACATCAGACTATTGGTAGGGTTGCCAGACTTAGCAATTAAAAATACTGGACACAATTAATTTTGAAGTTCAGTTAAACATAAAATCATATTTTAGTATAAGTATGCAATACTTGCTGAGGATATACTTATACTAAAAATCATTTGTTGTTTGTCTGAAATTCAAAATTAACTGGGCATCATATATTTTACCTGATAAATCTAACCATTAGTCAACATTTATTTGGAACAAAAAGTAAAGATCTGCTTTATCCTCACTTCAGGAAAAAAAAAATGTGTGATGAATTCTCACATCTTAAGTTATAGAAACCACGGAAACCAAAAAGGAAGAGGGACAGAAAAAGGAACATAACATAGACACTTATTAATATGTATATTTAAACTTGTTGACTAAATAAATATTTATTGTTTATTGCTTTTGAAAAGGACTGTTCAAAAGGGCACACTGTCAGTTTTGCTTGATTGTATAGATGTTAAAGGATATTTCAGATAATTTAAAGTGATGACGATGTTATAAGATATAGAGAAAACATAGACTGTTAACTCTTGTCATGGTCAGGAAAAATGATGCAGGCAAACCTCATGGTCAAAAAATACTGGATCTCATTCATAGGATAATTTCTAGCCTTTAAACAAAAGAATAAGGATGGCATATTTTTTGTTAGAAAGAAGAAAGAGTATATATGAACTGTGGTCCTACTTTATACTTAAAAACAGTTTTAGCCATAAGCTAGGATGCTACTCTTTACAAATGCCTAAGATAAAATAATTTCACCCAATTAAAAACATCATTAAAAATAAATTTATGTATCCCTCCTAGTATGGCTATCTATACTCTCAATGTTGTACTCTAAGCTACTCATTATCAACCCTTTGGCCTCCATATGTCCTTTGGGAAGGCATTTGCTTCAGAAGGCAGGACAAGAAAAGGAAACCAAAAATTCCTGGTATTCCCAGGTCCTCAACTTCATAGTAACTGAAAAAAAATTCTGTGAAATATAGCATCTCTCCAGCCACCAGCTTCATGAATTCTACTGTGGTTAATTTCAGATACTATTTTATGGGGTTATTGGGTTTGTGTAGAAGAACCTGTGATCAGTAATATATATACAAGCAAGGCAAAAATACCTCTATGCTTTGAAATATTAGTTTTATATAAATTATCTAATTTTTTCTCACCAACATTTTTAATATACGTAGATAATAGATTGTTTACACTTGAAAAATGAGGATGCTCTAATCAGAGAAATTAAATACCTTATCGATGAGGCTAGAATCTTGGAGTTCAGGTTTTCTTATAGATACACTATGAACTTTGAAATTAGCCATTTTGGGAAGCAACGCCAGCTTCTTCATTCCATCTAAGTGACCTTGAGCAAGTTATTTAATCTCTCCAAACTTCAATTTCCATTGATACATATACGTATAGTAATGCCAACCTTGCAGTTTGGGCTAGGTTTTAATTAAATAGGATACTTGGTTCACTGTAAGAATTCAGTATTCCTTAATTCTCTCTATCAATTTCCTTTATGAAAGTCAGCCACAAAAGATGTACGCGTTATATCTGTAGGGTTAATGTCCCAGCATGGGTCTACTCATTAATATGTGAAATTTCTATTCCCAAAATGTCATAGCTTCAAGTAACATAGTCTCATGCTGAATTTTGAAATCTGAAATTTAGACACTGAAAAGATATTCTTGAATGTTAAATTTAAATGCATTTTATTAATCAAAACTCTCTTCACTAAATCAAGGAATTTTCTAATGCAGCCGCTTAGGTACCAGATAAGATCAATCAATGCTCAAATAAGCTCTGAGAATGAAGTTTCTTCTAAAAAAATGTCCAGCATGAACTTACTTTTAATTGAACTTCATCATAATATTTTAAAAATTGAGGAAACGTGAAAACAAAAATGCATAGTAGACCCTTTAGTAACTAAAGTGGATGGATGATGATTTTTTTCATGTTTTACACTTACTAGTTCTTTGTGCAGGATATAATAGAAATGCATCATTTGAATAATTGGAGTAGGTAAAACAGTCATTAACTCTACCAGGGTTTTAGTTTCCATTCAAAAATCAAAGGAAAAGTTAAAGAAAGAGTAGTACAGGGCATCATTCCTTAGAATATTTCTCTTCTCAAAGTGAAATTTTAGTCATGAATTGGTAAGAATTCCAACCTAAAAACTTAAGGTAGAGGAATCTGAGTAATGTCAACCATACCACTTCTCTTATCTAATCCATGGAATTGTTAGGAGACTTAAATAATGAAAAAATGAATTAACAGTAGACAGCATTTTAAATTGCTATACTGGAATAGGGCTGAAGTCTAGGGTGGATTCATGTAGATTTCAGGGACAAAAATATTCCTGTTAATTCATTATCTTCAAGTTTGATCCTGTGCTATTCAATGCATATAAATTACTTGGCTAATTAAATTGAAAGACACTTTACAATATTTTCTTTTTAATTATTATTCTATTTGAGACAAGGAGCCTTTTTCACTCCTGTAGTTCCACTTCCTAGCACTTTATCTAGTATAATATAGACATTCATTAGTATGTCTCTCTGAAGTTGTTGAATAAATAAATGTTTTCTTTGGTTTGGAAGTAAGATGAAGAACACAGCAGCAGAAAGCTGCCTAGAAGGAGAGCAGTCCTCACTACGGCCTCTATATGCTGCTCGAAAGGCTTCAAATGGAGGAGGCTAAGGTCTGGCGCAGAGTGCTTGCTGTTCTGGGAAACCAGAAAGAAAAATAAAAAAGAGAAAAGCCAGGTACATTGGGAACAAAGGAATGAAGAGAGACTGGGGCACTCTGTGGGAAAAGAAGCTAAAGAGGAGTAGAAACATTGTTGAGTTAAATTCTATTGTTATTTGTCTTGATGTTTGCCAATGAGATCTCCTAGTGCTTTCAGTTTTTCAATAAAATCTACCATGATCTTTGTATTTTTTAAGATTTTTTTTGGAGAGGGACAAAGAAGGGAATGAATACCACACCCAGCTCTATATGGGACAGAAGAAATAATAGGAGGCATGAGGCAAAGGATGTTAAGAGAGCATGAGTACCTGTCCGCCTGCCCTCTTCTCCTGACAATGGGAACTTAGGCAGCATTTTAAATTCCTGCACTAGAATAGGGATGAGGTTCAGGGTAAGTTCATCTAGATCTTAAGGGCCAGAAGGATTCTTATTTATTCATTATCTTCAAATTTAAACTTATGCTACTGAATATTTCAAATTCTTTGGAAGTCTTTACACTTTGCTTTCTTTTTTCTTTATTTGCATCTCTTTCCCCCCAGATCTAAATTGGTAGAGTAAAAGATTGGACAGGGAGCAGTTTCATTTTATTCCCAAATCTGCCTCTAATTCATTCTTTGATCTTTGACAAGTATTTAAAGCCGCCCCCCCCCATTGCTATTTGTAAAATTAAGCTCTAAATAACATGATCTCTAAGGTATCTTCAATTTCTTTGTTTTGTGGTACGCGGGCCTCTCACTGCCGTGGCCTCGCCCATTGTGGAGCACAGGCTCCGGACGCGCAGGCCCAGTGGCCACGGCTCACGGGCCCAGCCACTCCGTGGCACGTGGGATCCTCCCAGACCGGGGCACGAACCCGTGTCCCCTGCATCGGCAGGAGGACTCTCAACCACTGCGCCACCAGGGAAGCCCAGGTACCTTCAATTTCTAACTGTCACAAGTTACATAATTTTTTCTGACATGTCGAAGCCTGTATACCTCTTCTCATTTCTCCTTATATACAAGTGGAAATAAGTTTGCCCCTGCAAATCGACAGAAAACGTATTTGGGGGAAGGGATGGAATAATCATATTGGAAAAAGTAAATTATTAACTATCATATCTTTTACTCCATTAAAATGAGTTCCTCTGAATCCTGAAAGCATCGTTACCCTTTAAAAGGAGAAATGTCAACCCATTTCAACATACATCTCTTACTTGTGTTATTTTAATAGTCTAAATGGTGTTCCTGCTTCCAGCTAACTGCACAAAATACCACCTATACATTGCTATATTAATTTTACCAAACCTTCTGATATCTCACCTGTACAAAAGCCTGTAATTATTTTCTTGTATAATGCTTTTGCCCACCATTCAAGACTTCTGCTTGAATGCAAAATCCATTCATTCAGACTTATTTTCCTCTACTCATCTATAAATCTATTTACTAATTTTCCCACCCGTTAAGGTAAATACAATCTGTTCATTCTCTGACTATATTTGGGGTTTACTACCTATAGCACTCATTGAGAAGCTATCACATCTATCCTGAAATTTTACGTGCTGAATTGTATATTACTACCCCTCTAGGCTAAAAAAATATATATATCAAAGACGTTCCTTATATCCCATTGTATTCTTGTGAGCAACATGGTATCTTACATATGTAAGGTAATTAATAAATAGTGGTAAGGATCAATATTTGGAGGACTTTCTTCTTGAAAACTTTTCCCCCTGTTTTTAACCCTCCTAGTTTGATTAATGGTACAATCATGCCCTAAAAACTCAAGTCAGAAATGGGGAAATATACTGAGATGCCCTTTCTTGTTCAACTTCCCTATTAGTTGACTTCTTTTTACAACTTCAGTATCACTTATATTTTCTCCCAGTTATTCCTCGATACCATAGCCAACTAAGGTTCTGAAATTCAAAGCTGACTGTGTAATTCTCACTTAAAATGCTTCTGGAATCCAGATGTCTGTGGAAGTCAAACCCAAATTCCTTAGTAGGACTTACCTGTTAGCAGTTTTCTGCATTTTATACTCCAGTGACAATAAAACTTTTGCAGATTTTGAAATGTTTATAAACTGTTAAGAGTACCACTTCTTCCCGACATACCTCTCTTGCCCCTTTAATGGTTGTCTCTACTCATTTTCAGGATCTGATTCTAAATGATTTTCTCTGTGAAGCATTTACTGTGTCCTTCCTACTGTTCCTCTTTCTGCTCAGCTTCCCCAGCTCCTTGTGAAAATTACTATACATAGCAGTTATACTGCTTTGCAATTCACGTTAAACTTCTACCCAGTAATTTATGAGTTCCTTGAACTCAAGGACTTTGTCTTAATAAATTTTGTATGCTTAGTACTGATCTTGAATTCTGATATACAGTTAAGGATCAGTAAATGAAAGAAAGAATGGGAATGAAAAAATTAATAAAAGCGTGAATAAATTAAAAATTATTCTGCAGTATTTTATGATTGATATGTAAAACTTGCTAAGTTTCTGTTTCCCAGTATATTTCTTCATTTAATACTTCAAAACAAATCAGGTTATTAATATCCTGAGGTGATGATCTGAATTTATTAAAACTGTTATTATGAGCCTATTCAATGTTAATTTTTCTAGTAAAACAGGGAAACAGTATTGTTAAATTGTCTCTCTGAAACAGAAACAAACCCCTACCATGTTGTTCATTTGAAAGCAGAGAATAAGGTGCCAATATTTCTGAAAATAAGTTATTTCAAAATCTGTTTTTACTTTTCAGTCAGCATTTTTCATAATTTAAAAAAATATCTCAAGGCATTTACTCTCAGATGCCAAATCATGCCCTCTTTCCAACTTTTTAAGGTTTTCAGAAGATAAAAAGAGATCATGGAAAAGATACTTAGATGATCAGATTGAAAATACATTAGAATAAAGCTATTTTCCTCAAGATGAAATAGATTCAAAAATGAAATGTTTTATCACTATGAAGAAAATTAAACTTAAATATATCAAGATTTGAAATTACGCAGAGACCCTTCTTGCTCATATTTTATAAACTTCAAGTAGCTTGTATTTTTCTAGCATTTATCTCTGATTTTTTTAGGGAAAAAAGCTCTTCTTTTGTTAATTCCTTCTATTCCTTTTAATAAAGCAAAAAATACTGATATTTAAAAGTGTGTGGAGAAAACAAAAAAGAAAAAAAATGTTCAAATTGAATGATACTTGATGGAAACTACATCTAGGAAAAAGATATAGAAATAATCCCTCTTTTCAAATTTCTACCTTCAGAAAAGAATATCAGAAGGTCAAGCAGAGCTTTCATCATTCACTCTTAGGATATATATTTTCAGAAAATAATAAGTAATTTCAAGGTCTATAATTCCTAAGGTTGTCATTTTGCCCTTTACCTTAATAATCACTAAAGGAATAAGAAGCAATACACACCTGAGACATTTAAAAAATCTTAAATGAACAAGTGTTACCAACAGCATATCTTTAGCAAACACAATCATAAGATTGTTTTGTTATGGATTTATCAAAAGGCAGCTACATTTGAATTGATTGATCACTCCACTGTGCACATTCTAACAGAAACTGAAACATAAAAATGTGAAATAACTTGATAACAAATGAACTACCTATACTTTTTTTATTTTGCAAAACATTTCATAAAAAATCAGTTCATGATGTGATTTGGAAAATTAATAAGACAAGATCTCTACGTGAATTACCTTTTTACTATATTTAAGTTATCTTTGCAAGCTTTGAGACACTTAATCTAGTAGTGTATTTTGTTTTGAGGTTTGGACATTTTACCTAAATACAGATAGCATAGCTAGTGCTAGTTTTGCTTCTTTAAGGTCACATTGATTTTTATGCAGGAATATTTTCTGTATAGCCCTTTCCTTTACAAACTTTATCATTATTTAATCCACATGCAATTTAAGCTTTTCTGATCCCTGTGGAAATTATTTATCTAAAAATGTACTGTTAGTTGTACCATAAACTCAGGTTCTTTGGGAAAATAAAAGAATACCTTAATCCTGCCTTTTTGTCTTATTTTATTCTTTAGATTCTTCACCCCTATTTAAACTAGTTTCTGGAGAAAAGTAAGATGGGCTTTCTACTGCTGTTAGTCATAGGCAGGAAGACTGTGTTTCCAACTGGCACACCATGCTGATCATTTCAAGTGGAATGCACAAGGACAGGTACTCATCTTAGCAGCACTTTTATTTCTTAATGTTTTTCCCCCTGATACTTCTGATACATTGCCACTAAAGCACATTATATGGAAAATAGAAAACCATAGAAATTTATCCAAAAGTGGTGGTACCCAACTGTCTTTAGTGGCTTCAGATACTACATGTGTTTATGGATTTACAGGCATACCCTGGAGATACTGCGGGTTCAGTTCCAAACCATGGCAAGAAAGCAAATAAATGCAATAAAGCAAGTTACACAAATGTTTTGGTTTCCCAGAGCATATAAAAGTTATATTTTTACTATACTGCAGTCTGTTAAGTGTGCAATACCACTACATCTAAAAAAACAATGTACATACCTTAATTTAAAATATTTTATTGCTAAATAAATGCCAACCATCAACTGAGCCTTCAGTGAGTCACAATTTTTTTTTGCTGGTGAAGGATTTAAAATATTGCAAGAATTACCAAAATGTGACACAAAGATATGAACTGAGCAAATGCTGTTGGAAAAATGCTGCCCATAGATTTGCTTAATACAGGACAGTCACACACCTTCAGTTTGTAAAAAACACAATATCTGCAAAGTGCAATAAAGCAAAGAGCAATAAAATGAGGTATGCCTGTATCTGAACTTTCTACAATCATTTTTTCAATTAAAAAAAACTTGTGGCTTCCCTGGTAGTGCAGTGGTTGGGGGTCCCCCTGCTGGTGTGGGGGGCGTGGGTTTGTGCCCCAGTCTGGGAGGATCCCACGTGCCGCGGAGCAGCTGGGCCCATGAGCCGTGGCCGCTGGGCCTGCGCGTCCGGAGCCTGTGCTCCGCGACGGGAGAGGCCGCGGCGGTGAGAGGCCCGTGTACCGCAAAAAAAAAAAAAAAAACCAACAACCCAAACTTGTGTGTTCAAAAGATGCTAATTCTATAAATGGCTTTATGGACCTGAGCTACAGAGTTAATATATACAAATCAGCATCTGAACGCAACTAGGACTTCTAACACGGTACCTTATTAAACACAGTTTAGTTAGACTTTCCTTCTTATCTCAATATAGCTAAGTGATTCTAAAATATTAGAGGGATTTCCCTGGTGGTCCAGTGGTTAAGATTCTGCTCTTTCAATGCAGGGGGTGGGGTGCGGGTTTGATCCCTGATGGGGGAGCTAAGGATCCCCCATGCCTAGGGGTCAAAAAACCAAAACATAGAAGCAATACTGTAACAAACAATAAAGGCTTCAAAAATGGTTCACATCAAAAAATACTTTAAAAAATAAATGAAACATCAGAGTTTAACCTGTCATTTTCTGAGTGTCTGTGCAGTTGTGGACAAAGTCATAATTTGGAATTTTCATTTGGCAACCTGCCATAATACATATGTTTCCACTCTTTTAGTAATAATCGTTTTTTAAAAATTGAGGTGAAAAATGCAAGTCTCAAAAAGTCTATCCTCCAATAACAGGATAGTGTGGCGTTCATAGAGAGAGACCAATTGGGAAACAGCTAGGAAGAAAGCACTTCCTAATGCCGAACCAAACTCCCTTCATCCTTTTGTTTCTATGAGTTCTTTTTTTTTAACCTCTTATTGTTCCACATGCTCCTGTGAATTTTATGTTATCACTTGCCATGTAATTCATTGTGTGCCAATAGGGAAACAAAGAGAGCTTGATTTCCCTGTGTTTGTTTTCTACTCACAAGAGGTTAGGTAGCATTACTTTTTTTTTTTTTTTTTTGCGGTACGCGGGCCTCTCACTGTTGTGGCCTCTCCCGTTGCGGGGCACAGGCTCCGGATGCGCAGGCTCAGCGGCCATGGCTCACGGGCCCAGCCGCTCCGCGGCATATGGGATCCTCCCAGACCGGGGCACGAACCCGTATCCCCTGCATCGGCAGGCGGACTCTCAACCACTGCGCCACCAGGGAGGCCCAGCATTACTTTTTTAACATCTTTATTGGAGTATAATTGCTTTACAATGTTGTGTTAGTTCCTGCTGTATAACAAAGTGAATGAGCTATACATATATATATGTATCTCCTTATCTCCTCCCTCTTGTGTCTCCCTCCCACCCTCCCTATCCCACCCCTCTAGGTGGTCACAAAGCACAGAGCTGATCTCCCTGTGCTATCCAGGCTGCTAACGCAGCTGATCTCCCTGCTGCTTCCTACTAGCTATCTGTTTTACATTTGATAGTGTATATATGTAAATGCCACTCTCTCACTTCGTCTCAGCTTACCCTTCCCCCTCCCCAAGTCCTCAAGTCCATTCTCTAGTTCTGTGTCTTTATTACTGTCCTGCCGCTAGGTTCTTCACAACCATTTTTTTTTCTTTAGATTCCATATATATGTCTTAGCATACTGTATTTGTTTTTCTCTCTCTGACTTACTTCACTCTGCATGACAGACTCTAGGTCCATCCACCTCACTACAAATAAATCAATTTCGTTTCTTCTTATGGCTGAGTAATATTCCATTGTATATGTGTAACACACACACACACACACACACACACACACACATATATATATATATATATATATTTTTTTTTTTTGTGTGTGGTACACAGGCCTCTCACTGCTGTGGCCTCTCCCGTTGCGGAGCACAGGCTCCAGACGCGCAGGCTCAGCAGCCATGGCTCACGGGCCCAGCCGCTCCGCGGCATGTGGGATCCTCCCGGACTGGGGCATGAACCTGTGTCCCCTGCATCAGCAGGCAGACTCTCAACCACTGCGCCACCAGAGAAGCCCTACCACATCTTCTTTATCCATTCATCTGTCGATGGACACTTAGTTTGCTTCCATGTCCTGGCTATTGTAAATAGTGCTGCAATGAATATTGTGGTACATGACTCTTTTTGAATTATGGTTTTCTCAGGGTATATGCCCAGTAGTGGGATTGTTGGGTCATATGGTAGTTCTATTTTTAGTTTTTTAAGTAACCTTCATACTGTTCTCCATAGTGGCTGTATCAATTCACATTCCCACAAACAGTGCAAGAGGGTTCCCTTTTCTCCACACCTTCTCCAGCGTTTATTGTTTGTAGATTTTTTGATGATGGCCATTCTGACTGGTGTGAGGTGATACTTCATTGCAGTTCTGAATTGCATTTCTTTAATGATTAGTGATGTTGAGCATCCTTTCATGTGTTTGTTGGCAATCTGTATATCTTCTTTGGAGAAATGTCTGTTTAGGTCTTCTGCCCATTTTTGGATTGGGTTGTTTGTTTTTTTGATATTGAGCTGCATGAGCTGCTTGTATATTTTGGAGATTAATTCTTTGTCAGTTGCTTCGTTTGCAAATATTTTCTCCCATTCTGAGGGTTGTCTTTTGTCTTGTTTATGGTTTCCTTTGCTGTGCAAAAGCTTTTAAGTTTCATTAGGTCCCATTTGTTTATTTTTGTTTTTATTTCCATTTCTCTAGGAGGTGGGTCAGAAAGGATCTTGCTGTGATTTGTGTCATAGAGTGGTCTGCCTATGTTTTGCTCTAACAGTTTTATAGTGTCTGGCCTTACATTTAGGTCTTTAATCCATTTTGAATTTATTTTTGTGTACGGTGTTAGGGAGTGTTCTAAGTTCATTCTTTAACATGTAGCTGTCCAGTTTTCCCAGCACTGCTAATTGAAGAGGCTGTCTTTTCTCCATCGTATATTCTTGCCTCCTTTATCAAAGATAAGGTGACAATATGTGCATGGATTTATCTCTGGGCTTTCTATCCTGATGCATTGATCTACATTTCTGTTTTTGTGCCAGTACCATATTGTCTCGATTACTGTAGCTTTGTATTTTATAGTCTGAAGTCAGGGAGCCTGATTCCTCCAGCTCCATTTTTCGTTCTCAAGATTGCTTTGGCTATTCGGGGTCTTTTGTGTTTCCATACAAATTGTGAGATTTTTTGTTCTAGTTCTGTGAAAAGTGCCAGTGGTAGTTTGATAGGGATTGCATTTAATCTGTAGATTGCTTTGGGTAGTAGAGTCATTTTCACAATGTTGACTCTTCCAATCCAAGAACATGGTATATCTCTCCATCTGTTTGTATCATCTTTAATTTCTTTCAGCAGTGTCTTATAGTTTTCCGCATACAGGTCTTTTATCTCCTTAGGCAGGTTTATTCCGAGGTATTTTATTCTTTTTGTTGCAGTGGTAAATGGGAGTGTCTCCTTAATTTCTCTTTCAGATATTTCATCATTAGCATATAGGAATGCAAGAGATTTCTGTGCATTAATTTGTATCCTGCTACTTTACCAAATTCATTGATTAGCTCTAGTATTTTTCTGGTAGCATGTTTAGGATTCTCTATGTATAGTATCATGTCATCTGCAAACAGTGACAGTTTTACTTCTTCTTTTCTGACTTGGATTCCTTTTATTTCTTTTTTTTCTCTGATTGCTGTGGCTAAAACTTCCAAAACTATGTTGAAAAACAGTGGTGAGAGTGGGCAACCTTGGCTTGCTCTTGATCTTAGTGGAAATGGTTTCAGTTTTTCACCATTGAGAACGATGTTGGCTGTGGGTTTGTCATATATGGCCTTTATTATGTTGAGGTAAGTTCCATGTATGCCTACTTTCTGGAGGGTTTTTATCATAAATGGGTGTTGAATTTTGTCGAAAGCTTTTTCTTCATCTATTGAGATGATCATATGGTTTTTCTCCTTCAACTTGTTAATATGGTGTATCACATTGATTGATTTGGGTATATTGAAGAATCTTTGCATTCCTGGAATAAACCCCACTTGATCATGGTGTATGATCCTTTTAATGTGCTGTTGGATTCTGTTTGCTAGTATTTTGTTGAGGATTTTTGCATCTATGTTCATCAGTGATATTGGCCTGTAGTTTTCTGTCTTTGTGACATCCTTGCCTGGTTTTGGTATCAAGGTGATGGTGGCCTCATACAATGAGTTTGGGAGTGTTCCTTCCTCTGAAATTGTTTGGAAGAGTTTGAGAAGGATGGGTGTTAGCTCTTCTCTAAATGTTTGATAGAATTCGCCTGTGAAGCCATCTGGTCCTGGGCTTTTGTTTGTTGGAAGATTTTTAATCACAGTTTCAATTTCAGTGCTTGTGATTGGTCTATTCATATTTTCTATTTCTTCCTGATTCAGTCTTGGCAGGTTGTGCATTTCTAAGAATTTGTCCATTTCTTCCAGGTTGTCCATTTTATTAGCATAGAGTTTCTTGCAGTAATCTCTCATGACCCTTTGTATTTCTGCAGTGTCAGTTGTTACTTCTCCTTTTTCATTTCTAATTCTATTGATTTGAATCTTCTCCCTTTTTTTCTTGAGGAGTCTGGCTAATAGTTTATCAATTTTGTTTATCATCTCAAAGAACCAGCTTTTAGCTTTATTGATCTTTGCTATCATTTCCTTCATTTCTTTTTCATTTATTTCTGATCTGATCTTTATGATTTCTTTCCTTCTGCTAACTTTGGGTTTTTTTTTTGTTCTTTCTCTACTTGCTTTAGGTCTAAGGTTAGGTTGTTTATTTGAGATGTTTCTTGTTTCTTAAGATAGGCTTGTATAGCTATAAACTTCCCTTTTAGAACTGCTTTTGCTGCGTCCCATAGGTTTTGGGTCGTCGTGTCTCCATTGTCATTTGTTTCTAGGTATTTTTTTATTTCCTCTTTGATTTCTTCAGTGATCTCTTGGTTATTTAGTAGTGTATTGTTTAGCCTCCATGTGCTTGTATTTTTTACAGTTTTTTTCCTGTAATTGATATCTAGTCTCATAGTGTTGTGGTCGGAAAAGATACTTGATACGATTTCAATTTTCTTTTTTTTTTTTTAAATATTATTATTTTTATTTATTTACTTATTTTTTTATCTTTGGCTGTGTTGGGTCTTTGTTTCTGTGTGTGGGCTTTCTCTAGTTGTGGCAAGCGGGGGCCACTCTTCATCGCGATGCGCGGGCCTCTCACTATCGTGGCCTCTCTTGTTGTGGAGCACAGGCTCCAGACGCGCAGGCTCAGTAGTTGTGGCTCACGGGCCCAGTTGCTCTGCGGCATGTGGGATCTTCCCAGACCAGGGCTCGAAACCGTGGCCCCTGCATTAGCAGGCAGATTCTCAACCACTGCACCACCAGGGAAGCCCTCAATTTTCTTAAATTTACCAAGGCTTGATTTCTGACCCAAGATATGATCTATCCTGGAGAATGTTCCATGAGCACTTGAGAAGAAAGTGTATTCTGTTGTTTTTGGATGGAATGCCCTATAAATATCAATTAAGTCCATCTTATTTAATGTATCATTTAAAGCTTGTGTTTCCTTATTTATTTTCATTTTGGATGATCTGTCCATTGGTGAAAGTGGAATGCTAAAGTCCCCTACTGTGATTGTGTTACTGTCGATTTCCCCTTTTATGGTTGTTAGCTTTGCCTTATGTACTGAGGTGCTCGTATGTTGGGTGCATAAATATTTACAATTGTTATATCTTCTTCTTGGATTGATCCCTTGATCATTATGTAGTGTCCTTCTTTGTCTCTTGTAAGAGTCTTTTTTTTTTTTTTTTTTGTGGTACGTGGGCCTCTCACTGTTGTGGTCTCTCCTGTTGCGGAGCACAGGCTCCGGACGCGCAGGCCCAGTGGCCATGGCTCATGGGCCCAGCCACTCCACGGCATGTGGGATCTTCCCGGACTGGGGCACAAACCCGTGTCCCCTGCATCGGCAGGCGGACTCCCAACCACTGCGCCACCAGGGAAGCCCAGAGTCTTTGTTTTAAAGTCTATTTTTTCTGATATGAGAATTGTTACTCCCGCTGTCTTCTGATTTCCATGTGCATGGCATATCTTTTTCCATCCCTTCACTTTCAGTCTGTATGTGTCCCTAGGTCTAAAGTGCGTCTCTTGTAGACAGCATATATACGGGTCTTCTTTTTGTATCCATTCAGCCAGTCTATGTCTTTTGGTTGGGGCTTTTAATCCGTTTACATTTAAGGTAATTACTAATGTGTATGTTCCTATTACCATTTTCTTAATTGTTTTGGGTTTGCTTTTGTAGGTCTTTTCCTTCTCTTGTGTTTCCAGCTTTAGCATTTGTTGTAAAGCTGGTTTCGTGGTGCTGAATGCTCTTAGTTTTTGCTTGTCTGTAAAGGTTTTAATTTCTCCATCGAATCTGAATGAGATCCTTGCTGGGTAGAGTAATCTTGGTTGTAGGTTTTCCTCTTTCATCACTTTAAATGTATTCTGGCACTCCCTTCTGGCTTGCAGATTTTCTTCTGAAAGATTAGCTGTTAACCTTATGGGGATTCCCTTGCATGTTATTTGTTGCTTTTCCCTTGCTGCTTTTTTTTTTTTTTTTTTGCGGTACGCGGGCTTCTCACTGTTGTGGCCCCTCCCATTGCGGAGCACAGGCTCCAGACGCGCAGGCTCAGCGGCCATGGCTCACGGGCCCAGCCGCTCTGCGGCATGTGGGATCCTCTCAGACCGGGGCACGAACCCGTGTCTCCTGCATTGGCAGACAGACTCTCAGCAACTGTGCCACCAGGGAAGCCCTCCCTTGCTGCTTTTAATTTTTATTCTTTGCATGTAATTTTTGATAGTTTGATTAATAAGTGTCTTGGTGTGTTTCTCCTTGGATTTATCCTGTATGGGACTTTCTGTGCTTCCTGGACTTGATTGACTATTTCCTTTCCCATGTTAGGGAAGTTTTCAACTATAATTTCTTCAAATATTTTCTCAGTCCCTTTCTTTTTCTCTTCTTCTTCTGGAACGCCCTATAATTCTAATGTTGGTGCATTTAATGTTGTCCCAGAAGTCTCTGACACTGTCCTCAATTCTTTTCATTCTTTTTTCTTTATTCTGCTTTGTGGTAGTTATTTATACTATTTTATCTTCTAGCTCACTTACCCGATCTTCCGCTTCAGTTATTCTGCTATTGATTCTTTCTAGAGAAGTTTTACTTTCATTTATTGTGTTGTTCATCATTGTTTGTTTGCTCTTTAGTTCTTCTAGGTCCTTGTTAAATATTTCTTGTATTTTCTTCATTCTATTTCCAAGATTTTGTATCATCTTTACTATCATTACTCTGAATTCTTTTTCAGATAGACTGCCTACTTCCTCTTCATTTGTTTGGTCTGGTGGGTTTTTACTTTGTTCCTTCATCTGCTGTGTATTTCTCTGTCTTCTCATTTTGCTTAAGTTACTGTGTTTGTTGTCTCCTTTTTGCAGTCTGCAGGTTCGTAGTTCTCGTTGTTTTTGGTCTGTCCCCAGTGGGTAAGATTGGTTCAGTGGGTTGTGTAGGCTTCCTGGTGGAGGGCACTGGTGCCTGTGTTCTGGTGGATGTGGCTGGATCTTGTCTTTCTGATGGGCAGGACCGCATCCAGTGGTGTGTTTTGGGGTGTCTGTGAACTTAGTATGATTTTAGGTAGCCTTTCTGCTAATGGGTGGGGTTGTGTTCTTGTCTTGCTAGTTGTTTGTCATGGGGTGTCCAGCACTGGAGCTTGCTGGTCATTGAGTGGAGCTGGGTCCTCGCATTGAGACAGAGATCTCTGGGACAACTGTCGCCAATTGATATTATGTGGGGCTGGGAGGTCTCTGGTGGTCCTATGTCCTGAACTTGGCTCTCCTACCTCAGAGGCTCAGGCCTTACACCTGGCTGGAGCACCAAGACCCTGTCAGCCACATGGCTTACATGTAAATGGGTTACATTCTCCAATCCAAAGGCACAGGGTCACTGGCCTTCTGCCCTTAGCTCAGTCCTCCAGGCACGCATTGTCCTCCGGGCCTTTTCGATATGGAGAGCCTGCTTTGGATCCAGGTCCAGCTGCATTCCCTAGCATCTAGAAGAAGCAGCTGATGCCCCCATCCTCCCTTATCCCTGCCTGCAACTTGTCATGATCCTGGAGTGCCTCCATTTGTGAATTTATAATCATTTCAAAATAAAAGTTGACAGTTATTCTTTGGTTGGCAATTTCCCTCCTAAAGTCAGAATTTTGGGGCTTCAACCTGAGCACTTACCTTGACACTTAAGCCTATTCAAAACGTGTTCCTGAGGACAATTTTGAACTCGCCAAAAAGTGATCTCCAGCCTACCTGTGAGAATGCATGAGAGGTTTAAAAGATTTGGAGTTATCTAATCAGGCCAGTGAAATCAGGATTGAGACTCTATTTCAGTGATAAAATGATGTATCCTAAAGAGTAAGGTGACCAGAAGTTTGACACGTCCACTGAGAAAGAGAACAAAAGGAGAAGTGAAATGGACTGAATCTTTACGATCCCCCTTCAATCAATAATACAGAAGGCCTGTGTTTCACTCACTCAACAGGGACTACAGTCTTCCACTGTTTGCAGTCCAACTACCTTAGAATCCTACTTCTGGTTTTATCAATTTGACAGTTGATGTTCAAGGGGACTAGGCTAAGGCACCACATAGTCATTGATATGTCTAGATTCTCTGAGAATGACCATTGTATTAAAGCCACATCATCAAAAAGCTACAAACCTACCCTATGTAATTATATATCCCTGTATCAAGATCTTCACAGCATTGAAAGTTAATATTGTATACTTCATTTTTTCCATATTTAATAAAATAATTTACCATATTGCTATGGACTGAATGTTGTCTCTTCAAAATAAATGTGTGGTGGCTATCTGTCCCAGTGTAATGGTATTTGCAGACAGAGCCTTTGGGAGAAAATCAGATTTAGATGAGGGACATGGTGGGATGCTCATTATAGGATTAGTAACCTTATAAGAAGAGTCAGAGATACCAGGGCTCGCTCTCTTTCTGCCTTGTGAGGACACATTGAGAAGGCAACTGTCTGCAAGCCAGGAAGAATGCTCTAACCAGAACCCAACCATGCTGTCACCTTGATCTTGGACTTCTAGACTCCAGAACTGTGAGAAAAATTAATTTCTATTTTTTAAGCCACTCAGTTTATGATATTTTATTACAGCAGCCTGAGTTGACTAAGACGTATGTGGAGAATATTTTTCTATAGTCTGAAAAACGTTATGTGTGGGTTATTAATTATGTTGTTCAAATTTATATTTTATTGTTTGAAACAATGTCAAGCCTGAAGAAAAGTCATGAGTATAATTTAAAAAAGAAAACAAAAGACTCTTGTATACCCCTTGCTCTGGAGCCCCATTCAAGTTTTGCTAAATGTGATTGGTTTTAAAAACACACCCACAAATTCTTTGAAACTCCTTTCATAAAAGGAAAGCGGGTCCTCTTTTATGACTTTCTTCACATTTCTATTGCACCAATTATATTTTCAAGAAGTTTTGCTTTAACAGAATTAGGAAACATTTAAGTCAGAACTCAGAGAAATAAAATAAGTCACGGAGAAGACTGTCAGTAAGGTGCTCAGAGGAAGCAGCTATTTTCTGACGATGGCATAGTTCATTATTAATACACTTCAAAACCTGCAATCAGTTTTCACCCAGAAATTTGGGGGCCAGAGTGGTACTCATCTTTAACACCTCTAAAAGCTTTATCCTCTGTAAGTTTTAAAAAACTAGAGACAGTAACCATGCAGATGTGCTTTTGACGCATTTCCTCAGGCTCGCTGGGGTGGGAGGAAAGGAGGAGGAGTACTAATTTAAAAAAGCAACTAGAAAATTGAGTTGAGTGATTTACCCCAGTCTACAGACTTGAAATGCCACACCGAAGAAAATGAAGTGATTGCACCTCACTTTCCTCAGCGCCTGATCTCATCACGTTTCTTCAGGTGCCATTCAGACGAAGCAGCTCTATCCTGATGGTTGAGTGTTACCATGTTCCTGGCATTTGGACAGCCTGGAGGAACAACAGTCCTATGTAATAGAAAGGTTAATTCCAAAGCTGACCCCATCACAATGTCCCAATTGCACAGACAAGAAGAAGGATGTAGAAGGCTAACTAATAAAGACAAACCAGAAAATACTGATTTCAACCCAGAAACATAGTGTTTAACTTAAAGGCAGCTCTTTGGAAAACTCTTTCTTTTGTTGTCAAATAAGCATTGGAACCTGTCTATCTTTCCAATCATTCAATTCAAATAGAGACAAAGGAATGACACTCTTGGCTTTCAAGCAAACACTAGGGCACAGGGTGGATGCATGATTCGGATTCACTATTCTTTCAAATTGCCAGTTTTTTTTGTTTTTTGTTTTTTTTTTTTGCGCTATGCGGGCCTCTCACTGCTGTGGCCTCTCCCATTGTGGAGCACAGGCTCCGGACGCGCAGGCTCAGCGGCCATGGCTCACGGGCCCAGCCGCTCCGTGGCATGTGGGATCTTCCTGGACCGGGGCACGAACCCGTGTCCCCTGCATCGGCAGGCGGACTCTCAACCACTGCACCACCAGGGAAGACCCAGATTGCCAGTTTTAATTTCTACTGCCTGATAAAAAAGAGATATCCTTTCTTCTCATACATTGAGCCATTTTCTACTTTTCTCTCAAAGGCAAAACAGAGAGATCTAACTCCAACTAATGGCTTTTAATTTAACATGAAAGTATCCTATAGGACTAAAGTCTTTCACTTTATAAAGTCAAATGACCTGCACTTTGTTTTCTAAGTTAATATACTACTTGGAATAAAAATGAAAGTACAAATCGCAGTTGATTGATTCTGCCTGAAAGCACTAAATTTAAGAGTCTTCTGCATGTAAAGGTTCATATCTTTTATTTATTGACCTGGTCTCAAAAGATAATTGCTTTAAGTAGTATCTTTGACCAATATTAGGGAATACAAAGGAAAATAAAGTTGTCAAGTATGCATATGTGAGCTAAAGTGTAAAACTCCCATATATTCAATGATATAGACAGGGTATGTTAAGGTCGAATAAGTATATTCATATTAAGAGTTAAGCAAAGTACTACTGAGCAAGTCAAGTAATATCAAGAGTAAAAACATTAAAAATTGAAAGCATGTGACTGACTGATTGCTGAACATGCCGATGGGGTAATGAGGGGTGGTGGTATTCAGGTAACCACCTGCCACTTTACTTCTACCCTCCTGCACCCTGAAAGTATTTAAATGCATCAAGTACATCCCTGCTATGCTCTAAGGAGAGTAAATTTGAGTATCCGGAGCCACACTAGATCTACAAATAATTTTAGTCATAAGTGCTTTTGCCTCAGCTGGATAGACACACTTATTATCTAAGTAAATTCATCTACTTCTGCCACCTGGAAAGAGAAGTCCATGTACGAAATGCCGTTTTTCCTAAAATATAAATTAGAAAGGATCCATTTTAATCCCTATGGATATTGCTTAAATAGAACATTTCTGTGTCACAAATTTAAAATTCTAGAATCAACCTCACACAGATCTCTTGTCACATGCAACTTTGAAGTCTTGTCAGCACTGCTACCTAATTTACATGAAATACCCTGGAGTCACTGTTTCTTTGTAGTATAGTTTGTTAAATATTTAAGCACTGCTTTAAAGTACATATGAGGTTACTAATCAATCCCAGTGCCCTTAAATTGCATGCTACGCTATGCACAATTTTCTCCTCTAAGCATGTGAAATTCTAAATTATATTTGCCATTGATAACTTTATTTTCCTTTATTTTAGAGGTATCACAAGAGGAATAAAGCTACTATAAAGTTCCTATGCGGTATTCTGGTAATGGAGTAAGGACCTCACAGGAATTTGAGAATGTGTGTGTATGTGTGTATGTTTGTGTCTGTGTCTGTGGGTCTATCTGGGTTCTTCTGTGAGAAACAGAAGTGTGACTGGATACTGAGGGGAATTTTAATCATGTTAAAGTACTCCCCTAGGACTTCGCTGGTGGTGCTGTGGTTGAGAATCCACCTGCCAATGCAGGGGACACGGGTTTGAGCCCTGGTCCAGGAAGATCCCACATGCCGCTGAGCAATTAAGCCCGTGTGCCATAACTACTGAGCCTGCGAGCCACAACTACTGAGGCTGCGTGCCACAGCTACTGAAGCCTGCGTGCCTAGAGCCCGTGCTCCACAGCAAGAGAAGCCACCGCAATGAGAGGCCTGCGTGCCACAATGAAGAGTATCCCCCACTCACCACAACTAGAGAAAGCCCGTGCACAGCAACAAAGACCCAACGCAGCCAAAAATAAAGAAATAAATAGATAAATAAATATATTAAAAAAATAAAAATAAAATAAAGTATTCCCTAACTTAGCATTATTTATGAAAGATGTGGCCCTTGCATACCCTCATCAGGTTAAAAGCCAGGGTTACTTGTTATAGACACTCTCATTGTTCCCTCCTGTGTGATGCTTCCATCCTTTACAAAAATCTGCCTGGATTCTATAATTGTGAACTCAAAATTGTATTAGTTTATTATTTAGGATCTTCTGGAGTCATATGATACATAAACATACTGTAAAACTGATTAATTAATTTTTTGAGATAATTGGAAAATATAGATTAAACAAGAGTATTATGAAAAATAAACTCAAAGCTGTGTGTATATATTTGAGACAGAGAAAGAAATGGAAAAACAGAGCTAGAGTGAGATATATGTATTTATCCATCTATACATCATACAATATACCATGCATATATCACACACATACAAAGAGGAGAAAGAGAGAAAGAATGAATAATAGGTCAGCAGAGATGACTGCCCTAAGACAGTTAACTGAAAAGCAAAAAATCCTTAGATTTTTTAGGGAGCACTTTTTCCTCTGATTTAATAGTCCAATTAACAATTCAAAGATGGCAACCAGGCTACCGAGAAAAAGAGGAAATAAATGTGAGTATCTATCTACCTCCAAGAAGAAT
Source organism: Mesoplodon bidens (assembly GCF_964165515.1). NCBI lineage: Eukaryota > Metazoa > Chordata > Mammalia > Artiodactyla > Ziphiidae > Mesoplodon > Mesoplodon bidens. The sequence goes on from NC_138181.1 coordinate 21,690,194, forward strand.
TAAAAAAAAACTAGTTATTGGGTCTAATTTTGTGAAGACAGTACTTCGCTGCACTAGTTATGAGAAAAATCAAGGTAATATAAAGATCAGAGAAAGTTAGAATTCCATGAGATCATAAAAGCCGTCAAGAGCTCCAGAACTACCCTTCACTTATGAATACAAAGTACCCAATGCAAATATCTGAAATGCATGAAATAATTTTTGGTCATGTGTGTAATATCCTAAAAGCTATGAGGATTATTTTGGTATCAAAGCTGATAACTACAGGCACTACCAAGGTTTAAAGATTGTTAAATATTGAAATCACATCTGCCCAATCCCTCTGAGTGCGTTTTTACTCTGGTTCCCGACTTTCTCACCAACTAGTAACTCAGATGATAGCATCAAGGGTCCTAAAGTCAATGTCCTTTCTGACTTGTTTGTGCTCTTTGCCAAGGAAAATCCTCATGATTTTTTTAAATAAATTTATTTTATCTATTTATTTATTTTTGGCTGCGTTGCGTCTTTGTTGCTGCACGCAGGCTTTCTCTAGTTGCAGTGAGCAGGGGCTACTCTTTGTTGCGGTGTGCGGGCTTCTCATTGTGGTGGCTTCTCTTGTTGTGGAGCATGGGCTCTGGGCGCACAGGCTTCCGTAGTTGTGGCATGCGGGCTCAGTAGTTGTGGCTCAGGGGCTCTAGAGTGCAGGCTCAGTAGTTGTGGCACACGGGCTTAGTTGCTCCGTGGCATGTGGGATCTTCCCGGACCAGGGCTCTAACCCGTGTCCCCTGCACTGGCAGGTGGATTCTTAACCACTGCACCACCAGGGAAGCCCTCCTCATGATTTTTTAATTAAAAAAATTTTTTTGGGGTCCCTGACTGCCAACTCAAGACTTAGGAAGGCCAATGTTTACCCCATGTACATGTTTACTCCTGACCTTTTTAAGGAGTCTTAAGAAAGAAAGAGAAATGAGGCTGATGTGCAGTCCTGCGAACCAGCCCAAACACTAACCCAATGGAGCAGGCTCCAGCTACTCATCAGAAAACTCACGAAAGAAAGAAAGGAGGCCCTTGGAGACAGTAATGATGGTGGTGGTAGATTGTGAGCCAGACCAGAGATGCCCAGTGAAGATCCCCATTCAACGATCTTTGTTGAATTTCATTGTTATTTAATAGTGTATCTTTCTTGAAATCCACACAGACCCTGGTGTCTGGGATATTGGCAATATCAATATTATCTTTATTAATAAAAACAAAAAGCTAACCTTTACAATGTCTTCATTATGTGCCCAAAACATTCTAAAAACACACATGCACACATAGGCATGTGCGCACTATCATTTCAATGATTTAGATGAAAGACAATAGATGGCATAGATTTACTCAAATTATTGAATGGTGGAGGCAGAATTTAACCCAAACAGCCCACAGCTGAGGTCATTTACCATGCAAACTGCTCTCACATGGCCCACAGGCTCTGTTCTACCTAGATATGATAGATATCCCATGAGCTGTCCCCAAACTCAAATTTGGGAAATGCTAAGCCAAACATATTTAATGTTTTAAATATAGGCCTCTTTGTCTTTTAAAAATATTTTATCAAAATAATGTGTATTGTGGTTGTAAATGAAATTATTCAAAAGAGCTTGTATTCAAAATGCTTAAAATAGTATTAATAAAATTCTTCCCCATTCCCAATCGTGCTTTTAACTTTCTGTTATTTTGTTCTTGTTTTCGCTTTTTCATTTCAGTTGGTGGTTGACACTAATGGCCCTAATATTAGAATAATGACTTTAATAATGTCTCAATAATAGGTGATTAGCACTATTTCTTCATTTATATACTTTTGAAGATAATTATGAGCCCTAAAGAACAGGAATTTAATTTACTTATAACCTTCCCCTTACTTCATTCTAAAGTTGATACTTACATTTTAGTTCTTCTTTTGCATATCTTTTACTGTTAAGGAACACTTCTAAATTGTATTTATCTATCACCTTGAGTAATCTTTAATCATTGTTTGCACCCCCCCCCTTTTCTTCCACCATCCACACTCAGTTTCCTCCACCTAACCCTGCCTGAGACGTGCAGCTTTGCTTTTACATCATTAAGGCTAATATTTATAGTGTCTTCTGCAACCAAGACCAGAGCTTTCTGTTTATGACTACTGGAAAATCAAATGATGTGATATCATGATATTATGCAAGACTCAATTTCCGGCGTGGGGACCATAGATATAAAAAAGTAGTTTCTCGTTCAGTTGCGTATTCTTTCAAGAAGTAAACAGTGTTCCAAGACCTCCATCTACAGTACCTGTAACTTTCAGCTTTTCAGCCCCAATGGTAATTCCATCTTCATCTGCAGAAAACAGCACCCTGCCGTCTTCACTTGCTCTCACTTCAAACCTTTTACACTGAGCTTCCACAGCATCAGCTCCTACGGTCAGAGGAAAGGTTTAAAAATGAATCTGGTATCCAGGAAACCATTAACATGTATTTTTTTTGAAAAAGAAGAGAAATACATATATTATTTAATCTCTACAGTATGTTTTATACCTAAATTAATATTTTAAAATTACCATCCTTTTCAGGAGGCTGTCTAATTTGGTAGGGTATTGCTGGGCTAAGTTGGTTGGGTACACATCTGGCCTCTAAATCCTGACATAGTCCTGACAAGGTCTGTGTGGGCTTAGCCAGTTAGAAAATCTTTGCATATACACAAGGAAGACGATGTCTGCTTTGTTCCTGGTGGCAGCCTGAAGACTTGGCATTATACCTGGCATGTGCTGGATGCTTAATAAGGACTTGTGGACTGAAGGATTCTCGTGTTTTCTCTCTGCAAGTAGACAATAGTGCCCATACTTGCTACATCACAAGGTACTTATAAAGCATTATTGAGTTGTGAAACTTCAGTTACTCTACACTTCATAGATTCTAATACTGCAATTTGTTCATTCTTTATTACTACTGAATGTGAATCCATTTTAGATTCAATATTGCAAATGTATGTGTATATCTATATATACATACATAACATATATATTTAGTGTTCTCCAATGTATCTTCTAATCAATAATTTTCTTTATTAAAATATTTTTAATAAATACAATTACATCATGTAATTGAAATCTATTTTCAATTTATCGGACAATTTTGCACATTAATCCATCCACAATCCACAAAGCCAGCTCCCATATGTGGAAAACATAATTAATTTGAGAGTGAGCAGGGCTTCAGCAAGAAGATCAAACTGGTCACGGGGTGAGGAACTGCTATTTCCGTAACAGTGATTTCTTTCTTTTGCAATAATGCATTTGGCATATGGATCTGTAACTTCCCCTCCTGTTAAGATTTGGAACATCCCTCTGCTGCTATCTACAGCAGAAACTCTTGGCAAGTACAATGTGGTCCACTCAGGGACCTGGGCATAGCACCCTTTGTGCATATTTCTTTTCATTTCTCTCTACATATGTTATGGACTGTTTGTATATGCCCTAAATTCATATGTTGAAATCCTAACTCATAATGTGATGGTGTTAGGATATGGAGTCTATAAGGTAATTAGGTCATGAGAATGGAGCCCTCCTGAATGGGATTGGTGCCCTTATAAAAAGACACAAATAAGTTTGCTTTCTCTCTCTGTGCAGTCTATGGAGTGAGGACACAGGGAGAAACTGGCTGTCTGCAAGCCAGGAAGCAGCCTCTCACCAGACACTGGATGTGTTGACACCTTGATCTTGGACTTGCAGCCTCCACAACTGTGAGAAATAAAAATCTGTTGTTTAAGCCACCCAGTCTATGGTATTTTGTTACAGCAGTCCAAATGGACTAAGACAATGTACTATCATTTTTTGTTAGCTATATGACCCCCAGGAATTCAAAATAGGAGATTATATTTGTATTCCAAAATGCCCTCTAAATTTAAAATTGTGTCTAGTTTCTAGTAGGCTTTTAGTAGGAGAATATTGTAGAGGTGAATGAGTGCAAGACTTAACTTTCTTCCCGCTTCCTTAGTCCTCAACCCCACCTCAGCCCTACTCTCAACCCTAGTCCATGGGTTTTAGTACTTACACTTTAGTAACTTACACCTCCCCATCATCATAGCTCCTGAGGAGTACTTAATAAGAGGAAGACATTATTCCACACTGGTAACATGTGGGATAATTTCTCTGAAAACAAGAAATTTTTCTTATATTCTGAAACTACATATATGTTTTCAGGTCCACAAAGAAAATGTGAAAACCTCCAATGAGAACAATGCTAAATACTTAAAAACTGGTGTTAACCATGCAAGCTATCAAGTTCAAAACAGCATAGATTGTATTTTTTTTTTTTGCGGTATGCGGGCCTCTCACTGTTGTGGCCTCTCCCGTTGCGGAGCACAGGCTCCGGACACGCAGGCTCAGCGGCCATGGCTCACAGGCCCAGCCACTCCGCGGCACGTGGGATCCTCCCAGACCGGGGCACGAACCCGCGTCCCCTGAATCGGCAGGCGCACTCTCAACCACTGCGCCACCAGGGAAGCCCCATAGATTGTATTTTAAAGTCTGTTTTTTTAAGCAAATAACTTTCCTTATGGGATTTAATGGCAATATTGGAGAAACCATGGAAGACCTATCGTTCCTGGTCACAGTCATTGCATTTGATCTTGCAAACATTATTTCAGCAGCCTGTGTTCAGTTGATTTTGTTTTCTTCTAATCATGGCCTAACTTTCCTGTATTGAGCTTTTAATCTTTGAACCATAATAACTCAAATGGATGATGTTCAAAAAGCCATGTTTGAGGCCACATGTGTTGATAAAAGTGATTTCTAAGTTTTGAGGCTTCTGTGTTTCAATCTATCTTCAGGGCACTGAGGCATACCTTAAATATGAACTGCCGAAAAGATACTACAGGTACTATACACGTAAAACTTAACATGTACACTACCTTGCTTCCTTCAAATGTATTTAATTATTGGGTGAATTGATCCACAAAATATATCACTGACTTTAATGACATTGAAGTATGTAGTTCTCTGTGCTTATAGATACATACATACCTACACACTATATATACACACACAGCAGCAAGACTTTTCTTGGCATAATACTTAATGTTGTTATATGGGAGACAATTTATTAACATAAAAATGCTATATTATAAGTCACAGAAACTATTAGAAATATAACTTAAGTGTCTGGATGTGGCAAAGTAAGTTGAAATCTTAATTCATTACATTTAAATAAGCAAAAGAAAATAAGCAGATTAAAAACATTTATGCACCTGGAATAGAAGAGATGCATCTAGGCCATAAATAAATGGATAAAGACTCATCCAATTGAAAAATAGATATATAAATTAATACAGCAGACTACACTCTATTCAACATATTAGTATAATTACAGAAGGCAAAATTGCAAGCAATTAGCAATGCATTGATAATAAGTAAATATTTTAAGTCAGAAAATAATTTTGAATGTATTGTGCTTCTGTATATTACTTTTCTGCAAATGGGAAGCACTTAATATATGTAATTGGACATATATTGCATTGTTGTGAATATTTATGTTTAAAATAAATATATTAGGCTATATGAAACTGAATTTATTATATCCTAACATGCTTTGTGTTGTCTTATTCTGTGTTTCAGGTTTCAAGTTAGCATCTCATATTCTCTAGGCTAGATCACCTTAGGAGCCAGTTGTTCAGAGGGGCAGTGATGTCCAGTTTAACCTTATCTCAATCAAAGATGCCTCCAGAGTTGCAGGAAAGCAATATGTCTGAATGTCTCTGGGTAAAGAGCTCTGATTCCTTAGCAAATAGATCATGGGAAACAAGTTATCCTGAAAGCTCTATATTTTATTAGTCATCCTAAACACCAAATTGCTAACTAAAGTATCAAGACTAAGTGCTTCTTTCAGAATATCTCTGAGAAGTTCATGTCAGCAACTTCGAAAATCAAAGAACAATGAGGTATAGAACAAGAAAAGAGGGAGACTGATCAAGATGGCAGAGTAAGAGGATGTGGAATTCACCTCCCCCCACTAACATATCAAAAATACATCTACATGTGGAAAATTTCTCACTGAAAACGAACTGGAAACTGGCAGAAGGACTTCTGTACAACCAAGGCTGTGAGAAAGATCCACACATAATTGCACAGGAAGGGAAGAAAAGCGATCAGTTTGGAACCTGTGCTCCCCGGGAGGAGACTCAGAGGAAAGCGAGAATACAAAGGTGAACACACTGGGGAGTGAGAAGTGAGAGCCACAGACTGGGCGCCTGGGTCCTGGGGCCCTATGTGGGGAAGACCAGCTGCCTTGGCTGGTTGGAGGACCTCTGGGACAGGCAGGAGGGCTGTGGGAAGGCTGGACTCTGATGGTGAGGAGCGTGCTCACTGGCTCCCCCTCGAGGCAGGACTGAGAGGGCAGAGAGAGGACTGCTCTGGAGCTGCCGGGTTTCCCACGACCACCTCAGCATGTGCCCCAGACCGAGCCAAGCAAACACTCTGGCGATGCTGAGCATATTTTCATGTGCCTGTTGGCCATCTGTATACTGTTGGTGGGAATGTAAACTGGTGCAGCCACTGTGGAAAACAGTATGGAGGTTTCTCAAAAAACTAAAAATAGGACTACCAATATGACCAAGCAATTCCACTACTGGGTATATATCCCAAAACACTAATTCGAAAAGATACATGCACCCCAAGGTTCATAGCAGCGTTACTTACAATTGCCAGAATATTATGGAACAACCTAAGTGTCCATCAATGGACGATTGGACAAAGAAGATGTGGGATATTACTCAGCCATAAAAAACAATGAAATTCTGCCATTTGCAACAATGTGAATGGACCTAGGAAATATTACGCTTAGTGAAATAAGTCAGACAGAGAAAGACAAATACTGTATGATATCACTTATACGTGGAATCTAAAAAATAAAACAAAGGAATGTACGTAGCAAAACAGAAACAGACTCACAGATATAGAAAGCAAACTAGTGGTTACCAGAGGGGAGAAGGAAATGGGGCAAGATACACATATGGGATTAAGAGATACAAACTACTATGTATAAAACAGACATGCAACAAGGATATATTATTGTACAGCACAGGGAATCATAGTCATTATCTTGTAACAACTTTTAATAAACTATAAACTGTAAAAATACTGAAACACTATGCTGTACACCTGAAACTAGTATAATATTGTAAATTAGCTGTAATTCAACTTAAAAAAGAACAAGAAAAGAGAACCGGCAGGAAAAAAAGAAAATATGTAAGCAAAATACAAGGTTTTTTAAAAGGACTGAAGTGTTCAATACATATCCAAATATTTTCTCTAGTCCATTTAATGTTCTGTATAGATTCTTTAAAAGCAAACAAACTAAACAACAATGTTAATTTCTTATTTCCCTCAGAGATGGCTCCACTGCCCTTTTTGGAAGGTTCACATTTCTTACAGTCATATTTAGTGTCCAAATGCATGTTTTGCAGACAAGTAGAGAGGCTCCATTAATTATGTACTGGCTTTGCATTTTCTATCTTAAATCAGTCAAAGACATGAACTGGAAAGTTTTCTTCAATAAAAAGAAAACAAGGCAAAGATCAAAATGGATATGTCTGGTGTGTTTTCCTCAAGCATAGCAGGATGAATCCTTTCTTCCTATATAACTCTAATTTTGTACATTTGTCAATATTTTCAAGGTCTTAAAGAAGAGCATTATTAAAAGATTAGAAATTCCCACAAGAAAAACAAAAACAAGATTCAATACAGTCAACTAAATTCAGTGTTCTGAAATCGCCGATTTAGAATTATCACGGGTCAGGAAAAAAACCAAACCAAGTTTGAAACAAAGTAAGCTGCTTTCATGAAATATAAATGTAAATAAGCCTGTAGTTTATTTTATTTTACACGATGTGTGTCATTAAAATCTTGCACGTGGAAAGTGCACTCTGAGTGTACGGGGGACAAGAGGAGAAGAAGCAGCAGAATAAAGGGAAGGTCACCAGGGCCAGGCTGGGAAGCTTGTCTCAGAAGAAGGGCTATTGAGCCTTGGGGATCTGCAATCCTCATGGCATCTTGCCAGAGATAGTCTTTGTTTCTTTCCCCCTACCCTCAGGAACTGCCTTCTGTTTTGGAATTGGAGGAGCAGGCATTCTTCCATCAGCAAATACGGTAGTTATATTAACTCTGAGGCTATATTCACCTTTGTAGCCCTACCTGGGACTCCCTACAGTCCTGGGTCTAGACAGATGCCTGTGCACAATATTTCTCAATTAAAGTGTGTTTTTTAAGTTGAAATGAATTCCATGACTCTCCACCATTTGTACTTTTGAGCCTTGTTGATCACTTCCTTGCCCATCTATACTATCTCTACGATCACATACTATTGCTCACCGTCATCCTTTTCTAAAAAGTTATGAAAAACTTATGCATATAATAATTATATAAATAATGTTACCCACCACCCCACTGAATACATATCTACTATTTCCAAAATAGGTGAAACTTTCAGTGTAACCTTTCCTTAATCATATGTCCCTTCATCCTCAGGGAGCTCCAGATGTCAGCAATGTCCCCAAATGAGTCTTTATCACTCCCATTTTATAACCTTACTACTTACGTATGTATCCATCAAACATTTTTCTTATTTTTGCATGTTTTGCACAAGATACACACACACATGCACAGACACACCATTTTATATGATTTGTATTTTTCAGTGACTTGATTTATTTTGTTAAATTGTAGCTCTGGTTTATTCACCTTCACTGCGATATTCTATCGTACAGATATACCACAAATTAGTGATCCATTTTCCATTGAAAATCTTTTAGATTGTTTCTAGGATATCAGAATCCGTAACAATTATGCTATAAATGTTTTTGTGTAAGGATCCTTCTACACTTGGTCAAACGTGTTCTAGGGCTTTTACGTGGGTGTGGGATGGCTGGACAGCAGAGTGTGTACTTTAATTTTACTAAATAATAAGAAGTTGCTTTCCAAACTGGTTGTATTGATTTACATTCCTACAGAGAAAGTATGAGAGTTCCTGTAACTCCACATCACTGCAAACACTGAACGTTAAAAGACTTTAATTTTTACCAATCTGCATGTTAAAAGGTATGCCACTATGGTTTAAATTTACAATTCCCTGATTGCTGTTGGAGTAAACATCTTTTTGTTTTTCTTTTTTTTGCAGTACACGGGCCTCTCACTGTTGTGGCCTCTCCCGTTGCGGAGCACAGGCTCCGGACGCACAGGTTCAGCGGCCATGGCTCACGGGCCCAGCTGCTCCACGGCATGTGGGATCTTCCCAGCCTGGGGCACGAACCCGTGTCCCCTGCATCGGCAGGCGGACTCTCAACCACTGCGCCACCAGGGAAGCCCTGGAGTAAACATCTTTTTTATGCCATTGCTCCACAGACTCTTTCCTGACAATATACTCCCCACAGTCAGTCCATGGGGGCATGTGAGGCCAGCTCTTTCTCTAGAAGTGGTTCAGTTCTCATAGGATATTATTCTCTCTGACCAAAGCAGTTAATCCATACACAAGCATGTGACTCAAGCGCTCTCCTGATTTTTGCTCTAAGTTTTGAAAAAGAGGCACATTCTTCTTTGAGATCAGACACTGAGCATGATATAAACTTAAAGCTTTTAGCTGTACTTCCAACATGGAGAAAGTCTGCCTGAGAAATCAGCCAATCAGTGAAAGGGAGAAAAAAAAAGAAGAGAAAGAGAAGGACAGAGAGACATTCCTGAAATTATTGCTTAAATAGTCAGATCCAGTCAGAAACAAATGAATCAAGCTCTGAACTTTCCAATTTTATAAATCAATAAATTACTCACTGACCCCACTCATTTTGAAGAGTTCATAAATTTTGAATTGGGTTTCCTTTAGCTGAATTCTTTAACTCTTTATTTTCTCCTTTAAGTTTCTATGCATTCTCCTTTCCGTCATGTTCATCTTTATTAAACAGAAATTCTGGAAATGTTCCACCTTTTAAGTATCACTGAATTTCCCCACAAAAAATTCAACAGTCTTTAATTAAAAGGAAAAAAATATGCTCTGTACCTCTAAATTAAAAAGCATTAATAATATATCAAATGTTACTTCATAATGACAAAAAAATTGATTCACCATGAATATTTAATTTAAATTATTATAGATGTAGAAACATGATGTCAAAACAAAGCAACATTTGACAAAACTACAAGAAAAACTAGCCAAAGGCAGATTCTTGACAGGAGATTATAAAATCTTTTCTCAGTAACACAGCAAAAAAAATAATAATGGGACAATTAAAACATTTTTATCAACGTCGGCATATTGGTCGTGCATTGAATCCTTAATATAAATAGGGACTTCCCTGGTGGTCCAGTGGTTAAGACTCTGTACTTCCAATGCAGGGGGCATGGGTTCGTTCCCTGGGCAGGGAACTAAGATCCCACATGACGTGCAGTGTGGCCAAAAAAAACCCCCCCAAAACCCCAAATATATATATATACATATACAAATAAAATAAATACTTTAAATTGTTCCTTTTCAATTGAATATTTTTTTCCATTTTATTGGAATATAATTGTCTACTACATTATATAAGTATAAAGTTTTCAGCATAATGACATATATATTGGGGAATAATTGAATATTTTATTTGACTATTTTATCTCAACCTACTCTATTAAATACCTTAAAAAGTGAATCATTACTCTGGCTTAATGCAAATCTTAACAGATAACAGCATGAAAATTATAGAGATTTTTATCTGACCACACTGCAATCAATCTTAAATAACAAAAGTTAACTGATATATCCCCATATGTTTAGAAATTTTAAAACTCACATTAAAATAAGCATTGGGCAAAATTCTAATAATAGTTGAAATTAGAAAGTGTTCCAAACTAAACAATGATTACGATATTATTGTCAACATTTGTAAAATATGCTAAATCAGTACTTACAACAAACTGTCTAGCCTCACATAGCTATATTGGAAGAGAAGAGATGCTAAAAATTAATGATCAAACATCCCTCTATGCTGAGAAGTAGAAAACAACAGCAATAAAACAACAAAAAAATAAATCCTCAAAATGTAGATGGAAACAATAATGAAGGGCAGATATTAATGAAACAGAATACAAATCTATAATATATTAGATAATGAGGTCAAAGGTAGATTTATTACAACTAATAAAATTGACCAATTTATGGTGAAATTAATTAATAAAATATTTAAATATAACAATACATATCAGTAATAAAAAGGGACATTACTACAGATATTATAGACGTTCAAATGGTACAAATATTTTATGGCAACATTATATCAATAAATTTGAAAATCTGTTTGACTTGAAAAAATGCCTAAAAAATATTACTTACCATACTGACTTAGGAATAAACAGAAAACCTGAGCACTCCCATTATAATATAGTATAACATAGTACAGAAATTACAGAAGTAGTTTAAAATCTTTACATATATACACATACAGACATGCACACACACACACACACAGAAATTCTAGTCTGTGCTATTCAGGAAAGAATCAATTTGAATACAAATTACAACTCTTAATGAGAACAGAATAATATGAAACACTCCCCAACTGATTTCATGAAGCTAGTATAATTCTGACACAAAAACCTTACAGAGATAGCACACTGAATAAAAATTACAGTATAATTATACTCATAAACAAAAAATCAAAAAGCCTAAGTAACACATTAGCCCACCATGTTTACCCCAGGCATGTAAGAGTGGTTTATATCTGACACTCAGTAAATGTATTTAACAATCTTTGAAGTTTTAAAGAGAAAAGACAGGATTAGCTCATAGAGGTATAAAAATTTTTTGACATAATTCAACATTGTTCATAAGAAAACCATTTACCAAACTTTGTATCCTTTCCTGACACAAATTACACACTAAGAAGCATTCATTTACGTTGAAGTGGTATTTAAACCATGTTTTTTTCAGTCTTATATGATCCAATGTATTAATTATCAATAATTTTAATGTATTTATTAAATATTCACTATATTTCACAAACTAGGTTAATGCTGAGTATATGAAAATAAAGAAAAGGGTTTTGTACCCAAGGAGATTATAGTATATTGGAATTGCTAAACAATTATACAAGGCTGATAAACCAAAATCTATACTGATTGTTTGATTAGGTTTATCAGTGTTACTTCCTCATTAGAGGCATCACAATCAATGTACAGATCCTCACAGGTACAGCTTTAAATAGCAGCTTTAAATAGCATAGCTTTTTAAACTAAAACTACATATTTTAAAAAGAAAATGTTTTTGAAGAGAAGTGCCATAGACTACAATTTCCCCTGTGTATGCGTAATCTCTTGTAATTTTGGATCAGTTTACTTGATGATACTACCAGAGCAACATGTGCTTAATAAAAGTATATTTCTAACTTGAAACTACAGGAAAATTCATTAGAGCACAATGAGATTTAGTACTTTCTAAAATAGAGTATCCCACCCTAATGGTTGTATGGCAACAACAGCTTTATCAGTGTACATGCACGAACTAATACTAAGAGGAAGTAATTTTCTTTTTAATTAGGCTTTATAACATTTAAGTTTCATTTCAATCTATAATATCTAATCAATAGTTTAGTTACACATCCAGACTACAAACATTTTCCCCTTCAAATGATCAATCACATCAGGCTTTCATTCTCACTACTCCACTCTAATTGGTCTTATCAAGATCTGGAATAAACATTTTTCAAAATTTAATAGCCATAGACCTCATCTTACAGGATCTCTCAGTAGCATCTGACTCATTCAACACTTTTTTCCTTAAAAGCTTTTTTCATTACACTTGAGAAACCACACTCTTGGCATTTTTACTAGCTCACTAGTCATACTTTTCCAGCCTATATCCTTGCTTTCTTCTTTTCTTCCTATTCTCTAAACATTTACTTGTCTCAGAGGTCAGAATAATGATTCTTTTTTTTAACATTTTTATTGGAGTATAATTGTTTTACAATGGTGTGTTAGTCTCTGCTTTATAACAAAGTGAATCAGTTATACATATACATGTATCCCCATATCTCTTCCCTTTTAAACTGTATTCTGTGTGAAAAGTCTCCAGAGCAAAAGAAAAAACCCGAAAAGAACGGAAGGAAATCCTATTTACTCCTCTCACTTCTCCATGCACCTGGGGGTTCTCATTCAGGATCATGGCTTTAAGTAATATGTATGTGTTGAGTCCAAGATTTCTAACATGTGCACTAATATTTACCAGGAAATCCAAGTTTATATAGACACCTTTTATAGATGTCTAAAAGGTACTGAAATATAGTTTGTCTCAATAAGAACTCCTGATTTTCACACACTTGCCAAATTATTTTTTCCTCAGTAATCTCCTTCTCAGTGAATAGGGCCACAATTTACCCCAATCGTTTAGCTCCCTTCAAGGTTTATCTCAGGTCCCACTTCCACTTTTTTTCCTCTGTGCCATTTTCTTTTTTTCTTCCAAGCCCCTAACTGATACAGAAACCCAAAGAAAGAGGTAAATACATTGAAATATTTATTTTCATAACGGAATGACAAAAGCAAAGGTAGTGAATAAAGATTGAGTCTTTTAAATTAACTTAAAATTTCTGTTAATTCAGAAACAGCATGTCTCTAACCCATTGTTTTCTTCCAGTTTAATAAAACAGCTGTCTAATGAATTGTTTAAATAAGGTAACAGGGTTTTCAGATAAATAAAATAAACAATATCTCTCTAAGATCTACTTTTTCCCTACATTCATCTTTCTAATAACATTCTTACTTTCCTTAGTCTCTGGAAAGATTTCTTGGTATCCTGAATATTTCAAAATATTCAAGAACAATTATAAATAACTAAACTGCCCCTCCGCCCAAGCTAAATTTTTGAACATACTAGTAATATTTGGGGTGAGGATATGATGAAGTCATTTATTTAATTAAATATTTGGGGAAACTTCCGATGCTTTTAGGCAGTTAACCGTGTTTCAGTAGAGATCACTTGAATTTGTTAAAAATAATTTGCAAAATGGACTTTTAGTTTTCTTATTTACTGATATCTATTACTCAGTGTGTATTCTCTTTTCATGCCTCATCTCCCCCTTTCAGAATAGGTATTTAAAAGAGGGTGTGTTTAGAGTCATCCAAAGTAACTTCCTACGCTGTTATCATCCGAATGAAGCTTTTAATTCTTTTCCACATATTGTCCTTCACTTTAATACATTTTTTTAAACTCCAAGGGAATTTTCCAATTCAAAGCACTCTTTTTTATCAGATTATCCAGCCAAATATGAAAAAAAAGTTTTATAGCCACATGTGCAGCACATTTTAAATACTAGTCCAAATTTCCCTCACCAGCATACCCTCCACCTGTCTTTCCCTGAAAATAGCTTTTTGGTGTTCAGAGAATGTAAGTAATCTGATGATGAAATTAAATGGAATATTATTAGGATATCTGAAAAACTTGTAGGTCAAATTCTTTTATCATCACTTATTTATTGCAGGTATATCTAAGAGTTGAAATTATATTTCCAAAATATTCATTCTGGATATTACTGTATATCAGAATACTCATTAGGCTGTTTCTCTTTCTGATACATGTTTGGTATGTGGTCCATGGTTAGAATGGAGATATGGGTCTTGGGAATGCAGGCCTTTTCTATTTTTTTCTCTGCCACTCTCAAATTATGCTTCTATCTTGGAGACCAATATAGGTGCTACTGGTCATTTTAATGAGTCTTATTCTAGAGAGCAAGAAGACAGAATAAAGGGCAGGTCCATTTTTTAAAAAGACACCATCTAAAATTGTATACATCACCTTATTTATATCTCATTAGCTAGAGCTCAGGCACATCTAGCTGTAAGGGAGACATATAGTCTCGAGCTGAGTAGTCATATGCCCAGCTTAGACCTGAGATTGTATTACTAAAAGAGAAGGAAAGAAGAGTTATGAGGGGGAGCAGCTAACGGTATCTGTAACATCATACAAGAGCTTTTATTTCAGAAAGAATCTTGATAATTGCTCAGACTTTGGAAAACCCTAAAGTCAATGTTCATATGCATCTTTCTTACTATTCTTTTGCTACTAATGCCTGGATTCCACATCCTGTAGGATGTCTCATCCTAATTTTACTCGTACTAGTTAATCTAAAATAATACTGATCCCTTTGCCTATAAATGAAAGAGAGCAAGGCTAACAGAAGCAGAAACCAGTTAGATTTCAGTCATATGTACTTTGTAAACACAGTATTTTGTTAACACAAAATATTTATGACTTACTGAAAAAATGCCATACAATTCATGACTTTAAAAAACAAATCACATATATAAGAAGGTACTTGCTATGTTTCCTCTGAAAATTCTAACTGGGTGGTGCTTTATAGTCAAAACAGAAAATAGATAATTTTATTGTTTTTCTTTAGCAAATTACTATGTTGTCTTTTAGTACATTTTTGCATTTAAAGGGATATAAATAATAAGAAGGAAAAGAACACTGCTGTATCTATTGCTGATAGCGGTCACCTTGATAATTAGCACCAAATATCCTCATCCAATCTGAATTTCTTTCTCAATAACCCATAATTTGCATACTGTTAAACACTCTTCACTTTTTATTAGTAAATCTCTAATATTTCTTTCCATAACATGTATATTTTGGAAAAGTAATATCACATTCAGATGTTAAAATGCTTTGCTACCTCCAAGCACTCTTTAATAAAAATTACCGGTAAATTACCATGAATAAATTGCATATGATGTTTGAGCTTTTATTCCAGAATTCTATCTAAGCCTATACTTAATACTTTATTTCTTTTACCTGGTTCTATATTTCTTTTCTTTCGAGCCTTCATCTTCACTAATTAGATCAGAATGAAATTGATGTCAGTAGTTTCTCAATATTACCTTAATGTCATTCAAGCACTATATCTAGCTATTTAAGATATAAACTACTATAAAGGAGAACAGAAGATAGCCTTCATGGAGTACACATTTGAATTTAGAATACAATTGACATTTTGAAAATGAAATCATCATGGCAAGCAACCTGAAAAAGTTTAATAGAACCTGAAAGAATTAAGATGTATGCTGTAAGAGACTATACTCTCACCTATTAAAAATTACATATATGTATATGATGGGTATGTATATCTGCATATACTGAAAGAAATGATAATATTTTTAATTTGCCACAGTTATGTATATGCTGAGATAGCTTTTTAAATATATTAATTGTAGTTACCCTGGCAGAATTAGTACTTTTTTCAAATATCTCTTCATGGAAAACTATATCCTATAGGTTGTCAAAATCTTTTCTCCTACATTATTGTCATAAATCGAGTTTTCTTTTTTGACAAGATAATGCATTTATAGGATACAACACTTAAAAGCATAACATACACCAGCGAAGTCTCACTTCTACCTCTGCCCTAGACATCCTTTTCTGCTATTTCCCCTAAGTGGAAAATTTCTGTGGTTCCTTTTGAATTTTTCTTTTAATTTTTAGCAAATAGAAGCACAGACAATTATATCTCTCTTTCTTAAACAAAATACACATTTTTACAATGTTTGTCCATTGCTTTTCCTATAACAATTATAGTCCAATTTTAAATATTCTTTCAACTCATGACAATCTAAATGAATGAAGGGATATAATAATGCAGACACCCAAATCTGTCTAGCTTTGTCTGGTTTAACATGTGTTTATTTTATATTTGCATGAAATTATTCTGATAAGTTGTGACTCCTTATAGCTTAATAAGGAAACTCCTATCTTCAATAACGTGGGGTTTTTTTATTTTTTAACATAAATTTGTTTATTTTATTTGTTTATTTTTGGCTGTGTTGGGTCTTCGTTGCTGCCCACGGGCTTTCTCTAGTTGCGGCGAGCCGGGGCTACTCTTTGTTGCGGTGCGCATGCTTCTCATTGCGGTGGCTTCTCCTGTTGCAGAGCACAGGCTCCAGGCACACGGACTCCAGTAGCTGTGGCACGTGGGCTCAGTAGTTGTGGCTTGTGGGCTCTGGAGCACAGGTTCTGTAGTTGTGGTGCACGGGCTTAGTTGCTCCACGGAATGTGCGATCTTCCCGGACCAGGGTTTGACCCGTGTCCCCTGCGTTGGCAGGTGGATTCTTAACCACTGCCTCACCAGGGAAGTCCAATAACATGTTTTATTAATCATTTTGGTGAATATGTTGGTGCCATGTTAATTAAACTTTCATGTAACACAGAAAATGGAGGAATAACTACATACACAATCAGAATTCCAAAGGATTTTGACAAGTCATGATGGGTTCAGATACTAGTTTTTAAAATAAACTTTGAGATAAATAAATTATATTTTTTGTAGGTATCAAGAGACATCCTTTGAAAAGCGACACAAAAACAGAATATGAGGGAGGAGAATTATCAACATTTGTGGGATAAAAGTGTTTTATCTTTTAGACAACTATGCCCAATGTGTTTGAGGAGTAAACATCATCTTAGACTGTATAAATGGAAATGTAATGCTGATGAACAAGAAAATGATCAAGCTGAACTCTGGGTTGATCAAATCATATCTGTCTGGATTGCTGCATTTTATTATAGGCTTTCTGTGATGGCTGATTGTTGGTGTGAATTAAAAATGTGACCAGAGGGCTTCCCTGGTGGCGCAGTGGTCAAGAGTCTGCCTGTCGATGCAGGGGATACGAGTTCGTGCCCCGGTCTGGGAAGATCCCACATGCCGCGGAGCGGCTGGGCCCGTGAGCCATGGCCGCTGAGCCTGCGTCCGGAGCCTGTGCTCCGCAATGGGAGAGGCCATAACAGTGAGAGGCCCGCATACCGCCAAAAAAAAAAAAAATGTGACCAGAGTAAGAGCACCCCTGCTAGGGAAGAGATATAAAATTAATCAATTAGTCAATATAATAAAACTACTATCAGAAGTCTAGTGTAATCTTAGTTTGAATGAATAAGAGTGTCATATAGAGGATAAGTGTGCCACACATTTTGGTTACACATTGCTGGTGTATTCAGCTACCTTTTGAACTCTAAGGTTTCAGAAGGATGTTAACATAGCTGGGCATGATAAGAAAATAATCAAAACTATATACATATATGTATGTGTGTGGAAATAAATAAATAAATAAATAAGTAAGTAAGTAAGTAAGTAAGTAAGTAAATAAATATATATATATATATATATTTTTTTTTTTTGCTGCTTCTGACCAAGATGGAATATCTGGGATTAGATTTACCTTCTAGTCTGAAATGACAACAAAAAGGACAAAATATATAAAACTATGATTTTCAAGACACTGGACCTCAGGAAATGATGGACAGTGATACCTAAGAGACAGAAACAAATGAGATGAGTCACACAATTACTGCAAGTTACTGCTAAGGGAGTTCCCAGGCTGTGGTGCCTAGAAGGGGAACCCAGGTGGAACCCAGCAGACTTCCTGAATTGTGGAGATGGAACAGAAACTATGACAGGTAGTTTTTAGGACAAAGTACCAAAGAGAACAGAGATGCGGAGAGAAAGGAACTCCAGGGATCTGCAGAGGATTGCCCTTAAATAATCAGCAGATTACATATTAGTGAAAGTATGTGAGACAACTACCCCAGGTCAGGGAAAGAAATAGAGGGAATAGTGTGTGGCATTCACAGAGTGCTCGGAATAGTACCTGCCAGATTTGAAAATAACAAAATCAAAAACAAGCAAAATAAAACAAACATCATAATTCATGGGGCATGGTTAGAGGACTCAGGAAAATCTTCAGTCATAATAGGAAATAATTAGCCCTAGACCTAGCAAAGCCAGAGGTCTGTGAAAGAAACATCAAATGCAGAACCCTGAAGGGAAAAATCTGTTTTCAATTAACTTAACTACATCCAGGACAAAGTTTGAGACTATTTATAAAAAAATACCCAGCACCAAAAGAAAAAAAAAATGTACCATGCCTCACATCAAACCCTGAAAGATTACTAGGCATGAAAAGAAGCAGAAAAACATGGCCCATAATGAGAATAATTGCTAATAAAATGTGACTCAGAATTGAAAAAGATGTTTAAATTAGCAGAAAGGGACAGTAAAGCAGTTATTATAATTGTATGCCCCAAAGTTAGAGACACAGATTAAAAAAAGACCCAGATAAAACTTCTGGTGATGAAAACTACAATGAAATGGAAAATACACTAAGTGGGATTAGCAGTAGATTAGATGTTGCAAAAGAAAAGTGAGCCTGATCCATAAAAAAACATAAAGAGAAAATGGATTTTTTAAAAAATGAAAATAACATCCGTGCTATTTAAAATAACTTCCTGTGAGTTTATATACTTGTAATTGGATACCCTGAAGAAGAAGAGAAGGAGGACTGAGGATAGGAAAATATTTGAAGATACAATGGACAGAACATTTCCAAATTAGATGAAAACTATAAACCCATATCTCAACAAATCCTAAGCACAAAAATACTAAGAAAATGATGCCAAATAAAACCATAGTCAAACTACTCAAAACAAGTGATGGAGTGCAAATTATAAAAGTAATCATAAATAAAAGACACTTTTTATACACAGAGTATCAAAGATAAGAAGGGCAGCAGATACGTACTGGGAATAATGCAAGGGGTAAGATGGACACGGACACCTTTAAAGAACCCTTGTCCCCTGCCCCCGCCAAAAGAAGAACAACCTAAAATTCTATACCTAGTGAAAATATTTTTCAAAAAAAGGGAAAAATAAGATGTAAAACATTGAAGAATTTATTATCAACAATCTGCACTCTAGGAAATGTTAAAGGAAGTTCTTAGAAGGAAGATAATAATCAGATAGAAATAGGGATCTATACAGAAGGAAAAAGGGTAACGGTAACTATATTGGTTTGGTAAGTATAATTTTCTAATTATTTAAACTGTTTAAAAGATAATTAACTATTTAAACAAAAATAATGACAATGTATTGTGGAATTTATAACTTGTGTACCTAAAATCTGTGACTACAGTATACTAAAAACTGGGAGGGGAGAAATGACAGTAAACTATTCTAAGGTCCTATTGAAGAGGTATGTTATCACTTGAAGGCAGACTGTTTTAAGGTAAAGATGTATATTATAAGCACTAAAGTAACCAGAAAAATAATAAAACAAATAAGCCAATAAGTAGACCAATAGGATCATATAAAATACTCAGCTAATTCAAAAGAAGACAGAAAAGGAATAAAAAGGAAACAAAGAAGGCAATATGTGGAAAACAAATAGCACGATGATAGACTTAAAGTTAACCATATCAATTGGACAGAAATAATTTAAACACTCTGGTCAAAGGTAAAGACTTGCAGATTGGATAAAAAGCAAGACCTTACCTACAACGAATCCACTTTAAATAAAAAGACACAAATAAGTTAAAACTAAAAAGATGGAAAAAGATATGCCATATTACTCTAGTCAAATGAAAACAGGAGTGACTGTTTCAATATTAAATAAAATAAATTTTAGTGCAAATCATATTAACAAGGATGAAGAAGTTCATTTTATAGTGATAAAAAGGTCAGTTCATCTAAGGGGCAAAAAGAATACCAAAAGTTTATACACTTAATGACAGAGCTACAAAATATACAAAGGAAAAATTTATAAAACTGAAACAACCCTCAAATTACAGTCAGAAATTTCAAGCCACATCTCCCAATAATAACTATGATAAGCAGACCAAAAAATCAGCAAATATTTTATAAACCACACAGTACAGTTTTATATGAACCATCAGCCAAAGAAGAAACCAAAATAGAACGTATTTATTTAGAAATTAATGAAAATGAAAACAAAGTATATGTGTTGGATTAAGACTAAAGTTGAATTTGTATAAATTTATAACACTAAGCATCTATATAAGAAAAGTGGAAAAATCTAAAATCAATGACCTCAGTTTTCATCTCAAAAAACTAGAAAAAGGAGAGCAAACTAAATTCAAAGTAGCAAAAAAGTAAAATAAAGATCAAAGTAGAAATCAATGTAATGGAAAAAGAAAAACCAAGGAGAATATCAATAAAACCAAACGTTATTGTTTGAGAAAAGATCAGTAAAAGTGGTAAACATCTAGTCAGGAAAAAAGTGAGAAGACACAAATTACCAATATCAGTAATGAGTAAGTGGCATTGCAACAGATTCAAAAGATACTAAAAAGTTAATAAATATATATATTACACATGGCTTATGCCTACAAATTTGAAAATTTGGATGAAATGGACATATTCTTTAAAGACTCAAACTATAAAAGCTCACTCAAGGAAAAATAGATAAATTTCATGGCCCTATATTTATTAAAGATATGAATTTATGTTTAAAAACATTCCTGTAGGGACTTCCCTGGTGGTCCAGCATTTAAGACTCTGCATTCCCAATGCAGGGGGCCTGGGTTCGATCCCTGGTCAGGGAACAAGTGACCCAATTTCAGTGTGGACAACATATTTGAATAGACATTTCACCAAAAACAAAAGAATGTTTAATGAGCCCATAAAAAGATGCTCAACAATATTAGTCAGTGAGAAAATGCAAATTAATGCCATAGGAGATACCACTTCACACCCACTAGAATGACTATCCCTAAAGAGAGACAATAATAAGTGTTGGCAAATTTGTGAAGAACCTTGAAATGCAAAAGTTTTCAGCCTCTTTAGAAAACAGTTTGGTAGTGTTTTAAATGAACACAAATTTACTCAGCAATTCCATTCCTAGACATCTACCTAAGAGAAATAAAAGCCTGAGTATACACAAAGATTTGCACATGGATCTTCACAGCAGTGTTATTCTTGATAGCCCCAAGCTGAAAATGATCCTTAGATTTATTAACTGGTGAATGAAAAAACAAAATGTGGTAAAGTTGTACAGTGGTATGTATTCAGAAATAAAAGTAATGGGGTTACTGAAACACATGCCACCACATAGATGAGCCTCAAGGACCACATATGTGATTCCATTTATACCAAATATCCAGAAAAGGCAAATTTGTATACTATAGAGGAAATAAATTATTGATTGACTGGGAAGGCATAGAGGAAAGGGAAATGACTGCAAATGGGGAATTGGTACATTTTGGAGATAACAGAAATGATTTAAAATTGGATTGTGACAATGGTTGCACTCCTCTGTAAATTTACTAAAAACCATTTAAAAAACCATTTTAAATACACTTAAAATGAATGTATTTAA
Organism: Mesoplodon bidens; assembly: GCF_964165515.1. Lineage (NCBI taxonomy): Eukaryota > Metazoa > Chordata > Mammalia > Artiodactyla > Ziphiidae > Mesoplodon > Mesoplodon bidens. Next base: position 21,712,358 of record NC_138181.1, read on the forward strand.
TATGATGTAAATTAAGTACCAACAAAGCTGTTAATAAAGTTTCCTTAAAGAAAACGTAAGGTCCAAATGACTTCACTTGTATAATGGCCAACTCTAATACACATTTAAGCAAGAAATAATACCATCTCTATACTGTTCCTGAAAATAGAAATGGAAGGGACATTTCTCAACTTATTACAAGGCCAGTATTATTCTGATACCAAAACGTGACAGATATTACAAGAAGAAAAAACTACAGGCCAATATCTGTCTTGAATAAAGAACATCTTAAATTTTCAATGTAATCATATATACGAGAAAATCAAATCAAGCAGTATTTATAAAAAGGATAATACATCACAATGTTTATCTCAGGATAAACATAAAAATCAATGTTCAGCTTCTGAAAACAAATCAGTATAATTCACTACATTATGCCAGACTAAATAAGAAAAATCATATGATCATCTCATTAGCTAGAAAAAAGGCATTTGCAGAATTCAAATTTCATTTATTATAAAAATCCTTAGTTAATTGGCAATCGAAGGGAACTACGTCTCCTTGATGAAGGGTATTTATAAAAACCCTAAAGCTAATAGTATCTTCAAAGCCTGAACAAAGAATGTCTCCTTTCACTATTCCTACTGAACATTGTACGGGAGGGCCTAATCAGAACAATAAAGACAAGAAAAATAAATAAATAGCATATAGTTTGGAAAGGAATGAAGGGATTTGCGTACAGTTTGGAAAAGAATGAAGGGATTTGTAGATGGCATGATTCTAGAAATATAGAAAAAAGTTACTAAAAGTAATGTGATTTTAGCTAGTTTGCAGGATATAAGGTCAACATACAAAAAAATTAAATGTACATGTTTACACTAGCAATGAATTAGTGGAAATTTAAATTAAATGTAATCCTATTTATAACAGCCCCCAAATCATTATTTGCTTTAAATCTAACTGAACACATACAAGTTCTGTATGCTGAAAAAGCTGAATCACTAAGGAAGAAAATTAAAGACCTAAATAAATGGTGAGATACACTGTGTTCATGTATCAAGACTCAATACTGCTAAGATATCAATTCTCCCCCCAAAGATCTGCATATTCAATGTATTCCCAATAAAAATCCCAGCAAAATTTTTGTACAGACTGACAATTGGATCCTAAATTTTTATGGAAAAGAATGTAATCTAGAACACCCAAAACTTTTTATGAAGAACAATGTTGGACAACTCACAGTAACTAATTTAATAGTTTACTATAAATAATCACATAGGATACTGCAAGAATCACGACAGTGTGGTACTTATGAAAGGACAGATCCATAGATCAATGTAACAAAATAGAGAGCCCAGGGATAGAACCACATATATTATAAAATTAATGATTTTTGGTATAAATGCCAATGCAATTTAAAAGAGGGGAGATAGTCTTTTCAACAAATGGTACTGAAACATTCAGATGTTCATTTAAAAAACAAAAAAAGAAAGAAACTTGGTCCCTACCTCACAATATATATAAAAATTAAGCCATAAAGTCAAAATGGATTGTAAACTATAAACCTTGTGAGTAGAACATAGAATAAAATCTTTGTGACCTTGGATGAATCAATGATATTTTTAGAAATGTCATTCCAAGTATAATCCATTTTAGAAAATTGATGCATTCAAGTTCATCAAAATCAAAAACATCTGCTTTTTAAAATACACTGTTAAGAAATGAAAAGAGAAGCCACATACTAGAATAAATTATTTATGAAATAAATATCTGAACTTCTGTTCAACATATACAAAGGACTCTCAAGATTCAATACTTAGAAAACAACCCAACATTTAAACAGACATTTCATCAGGGAAGAAATGCAAATAGAAGATAAGCACATGAAAAGAAACTCAGTATTATTAGTCATTAGAGAAATACAAGTCAAAACCATTACATACACATTAGAATGGCTAGAATTAAAACAAAAAACAGAACAAGTTCTGGCCTGGATATGGAGCAAGTGGAAATGGTCATTTAGGCAGGCAGTAACACACAATGGTACTGCCACTTTGGAAAACAGTTTGAAAGCTTCTTATAAAGTTAAACCTACACTAACCATATGACGTTGTAACCCCTCTCCTAGGTATTTACCCACATCAAATGAAAATTTACGTTTACATAAAAACCTGTATGCATATGCTTATAGTGGCTTTATATTCACAATCACCAAAACCCAGAAAACATCTAAATGTCTTTTCACCAGTCAGAGGATAAACAGACTGTGGCACATCTGTGCAATGGAATACTCCTCAGCGATAAAAGGAATTGTATACACTAGCCTCTCCCAATTCATCTGTTACAGTTCAGGTTTTCCTACCTCTGGCAGTGATTCCCCCAGGACCAGAGGTTTTAGCTCATGAAGAAACTCCATTAAGTTGCGATTCTCTGTAATTGCCTGTTGGTCTCTCCAATTCTGAGTGCAGCAGTTTGCCCTGTGACTTCCCTTCTCTTACAGATCTAAGAAGAGTTGTTGCTTTTTCAGTTTGTCCAGCTTTTTGCTTATTAGAACACAGTGGTGTTGTCCTACGCTTCTTATATGCTGGCTTGAAAACTGGAAGTCCAGGTTTGGTTTCTGGTTTCTGTTTTTATTTTGTTTGTTTAAGATTTGGAAAATACATTTTCTAACACACCGCCTATTCCTAGTAGATTCTCAGTATGTGGTGGCTGCTATCAGTACATTTTTTTTTCGTCTATTACTTTCTGAGACTTCTCTTACATATTTTTCTACTTCTTAATTTACATAAATTAAGGAATGGTCAACCTCTTTAAATTCACCAGCTTAAAGATCTAATTAAGAAAATTTAAAAGCAATGTCACCTACTAAATTTTCAGAGTGGAAAGCAGGGTTAAGGACCATCTGTTTGTAAGTACATTAGTAGACACGGGATTGAACATAACTTTGATGACTGGGCCTACAATTCATCGTAATTTTATTATCCCCGTATATGAGCTAAAGATCTCCCTATTCACAATTTTATTTGGAAGAAGGTTTTTATCTATTGCTCTTTAAACAGTTTTTCAGTGAATAAAACTAGTTTTATACTTAAAATTCTTTCTCAAGATAATTAACAACTCTGCAATTTCTTACTGAGTTTCACAAAGAAAAAAAAAAAGAAAAAAGATCCATACTAGGAGAATCTTTTAATACCCTACATTGATGAAAGGCAGATTGATGTAATAAGTTTTATTCTAAAGCCATGTTAATGTGAGAATATACGCAAATATTTGATTAAGGATTTTCTATTTTACTTCCTTCCAAGATATTTTATGAAAGGCTTAAGGACCCCTTGGTGATTTTGTAGCATTAATCTAGTATGGAAGTTATACTGAGTTCCTTCTTTGTGTATATAAACTCATCTTCCTTTTTCCTAGAACCTAAAGTTGTTCAGTGCACTACCCAGTGATTTATTGATGTCCCCTGGAACATTTTAAAATAGAATAAAAATGCATTTCTCCAAATCTTAATAATTCTAATGATATATTTGTCTATTTGGCTTTTAGTTAAAGTTCAATCAGCAAAGGTACTGATACTATTCTATACAAAACAAATTGGTAGATGCTGTAAGACCAAAAGAGAGCTGAGGAACTTTTCTAATCTAGGTTCATAAATGAGTAATGTTATTGGAGCAAACCACTTACTTTAGTTAACACAGAACTTTTACAAGTTTTTAATACTTATTGTAAATCTATTCCCCTTGATTTTCATAACAAATCTCCCCCAGTCATATGTACAAATTCTTGTTTTCCTAGAATCAATTTGATACCCTAAATTTTACTTTTGGCATACTTTTTGGCAACTACAGTGGGATAATGTGTTTTGATCAGAAAGTTAGATACCTGACTTCATTTTCAGTGATGGCAAGGTCAAAGTTGCTACCATGGGAATGTCTGGATGAAGAGAAACAGAGGTCACTGGAGGTCACTGGAGGTGAGCACCAGGAAGGCAATGCCAAATGAAACATGGTTCTTGTCCTTAAGGACCTTATGCCCTCAGGTGGCATAAGGACCTTATGACCTAGTGAGGGTTATGATAAAGAACCAGGTAATTACAGCAGAATAAAATTAACACTATGAAAGGGTGAATTAGAGGGCACTTTTGGTGCACACAACTGAAGCAGGTCATCATGCAGGTAATACGTGGAACTGAAGTGTAAAGGTTGTTGTAAGAGTTACTCAGGAAAAGAGTCAGAAGAAGAGTGTCCAAGCAGAAAGAGTAGGATTTGAAAATGTATAGAGTCTAGTGCACTGTGGAAACTGCAGTCATTTTTATTTTGATAGAGAATAATTCCATCTCTGGATCTGGTATCAGTTTCTGTCCTTCTTTGCCAAACCTTTGAACCTTTGCCCCAGCAAGGGCATGGTATGGAAAAATGTGGCACGGTAAGAAAGAGACAAGTGTAACTGACTTTTCCTCTTTTTTCTCTCATTTCTGTTACTTGGAGACTAATCTTGGTTTTCTGGCTCTTCTCATTTCATTCTGAACAGATTTTTTTTTTTTTTTTAGGCTAACACCCAAGTCTCTGCTTTACACCAATACCAGTATGACTCAGAACATGGAATTCTACATTCTTATTTAAGAGATAGATTATTTGAGAAGCTCAAATCTACCTTGGATGAATTTGAGTTCTTCCCAAATCTTTCAAAACTAGTGTTGACCTGCTCTCCAGGAGTTAAGAATGTGATTTTTTTTTACCCACTTGCCTATCAGGACTCTAAAATCATGTAAATTCATTTTAAAAATCACGTGTCAGCCTTTAATCAACTACGTACCCAAGTAGCATCTTAGTAATTTTCTTTAAAAGAGAATCAGTCTATAAGCAGACTACAAAATGACACTTGTCAAAGATTCACTTAAGACATCAATTGAAATGGACTCCCCCTCAACATGCTAACTAGTCATTAGACAATGTTCTCCAGGCTCTTCTTTTGTATATTATGAAATCTTCAGAAAGCAATGTACCTGGATCATGTTTTCCTAGCAACCTGATAAAATGCTTTTTAGAAAGTTAAAATTTAATGCTATTCCTTGAATTTTATGTGAAAGTTATATAAGAAATGTTCAATTGATGAATATTTCAGTATTTTTTCCCTAAAACCATGGTCCAAAACATTGTCCATTATGTCATCTGATGTTCCTTATGGAAGGATAAGTCTATAGTTCAGGGCCTGAGAAGTTCCTTTTCCTTAATGAGCTAATGGGCAGTATTTTAACCTGACATTATATAATCAAATATAAGCACTTTTGTTTGCTTGTGGTCTTGTTTTGTACTTAATATGAGTGCCCAGGTAGCTCAGATCCAATATTAAGGTAGTCATCTAGCGAGTCACAGCTGTGCCCTCTCCAACAAGTTCTGGATCTCAGTTCAGGGGCTGGGGAGAGGGAGCTCCTTCTTTGGGTTCTACCTCAGTTGTAGTTTAGTGGCTGCTCCTTATATCTGCTATCTCTGCATTGTGTAGAGCTCTCTTTACTTCCTAAGAGCCAAATCTCTCATTCCTCCATCCTGCAGCAAAGGGCGACCCAGGCCCAGCATCTCCCAGCTGTTTACCTAATAGCAAAAAGCAACCCAGAACTGGTGTTTCTTGATCTCTTCCCCAGAAGCAGAAGATGGCTTACATCAGCCCTTCCTTTTCCTGGCAGTACCAGCAGAGATTTGACGAAAAACCTGAGAGAAATAGGCAGCTGGAAAACAGGCCAGGGGAATCACTAGGTATCCTGAGGGCCTGGCATCTTCAACCCCTTGCCTGTAAACACTGAGTGACCCAGAAAAATGCTTCTGCCCCCCCAGGAGGCACCAGTATGGATCAAGCAGGAGCTTAAGCAGAGCCAAAAGCCTCTCCTTCCCATCCCCACGCCCCAAAAAAAAGTCGGTCAGAAAAACATTGCAAGGGCTTAGAAAACCAAATTGTCATTGGAACTACATCCCTCAAAGTAGCCCAGAACCTACGCACTAAACTTAAAGAGGGTGACTCCTTGTTAAAATAGAAAATTTAAATAGGATCGAAAATCTCTTAAGATAATATCCATGATGTCCAGCATACAATCAGAAATTACACATAACACTGAGAAGCAGTGAAATCACAATTGAATGGGACAAGACAGTCAATTGAAGCCAATGAGATGAATTCGATGTTGGAATTACCGGACAAAGATTTTAAAGCACTGATAATAAAACCACCTCTACAAGCAAGTACAAATTCTCCTGAAACTAATTATAAACAGAAAATTTAAGCACAGAAATCAAAGTTATGAAAAAAAACCAAATGGAAATTTTAAAATTGAATACTAGTATAATGAAAATAAAATAAAAACCTGTTGGATAGGCTAAGAGTGGAGATAAAAGAAGATAGAATCAGTGAACTTCAGGATGTATCAATAATATTTAATTAGAACAACAGAAAAAAAAAAGATCAGAAATGGTAAACAGATCTTCAGGCACTGTGGGAAAGTAGCAACAGATCTAACATTTGTATCATCAGAGTGCCAGAAGGAAAGGAGGAAGAACGAGGGGCTGAAAAGGTATTCAAAGAAATAATGGATGAATTCTTCCCAAATTTGGGGAAAGACATAAACTACAGATTTAAGGAACTAAAATAGGATAAAAACAAAGAAATACAAAACACACATAATTAATCTTCTGAAAACTAAAAACAAAGAAAAAAATTTAGACAGCAAACAGAGAGAAAGGATGCATTACCTTTAGGAAAACACCAATTCTTATGACTGATTTCTCATCTGAAACCATGGAGACCAGAAAGAGGTGGCATAACATTGTCCAAATGTTGAAACAAAAGAACTGTCAACCTCAAATTCTTTCTTTAATTGAAGTATAGTTGATTTACAATATTATATTAGTTTCACCTCACACCTGGCAGAATGGCCAGCATCAAAAAGACAACAATAAAAATGTACTGACGAGGATGTGAGAAAAGGGAACCCTGGTACACTGTTGCTAGGAATGTAAACTGGTTCAACCACTATGGAAATCAGTATGTAGGTTCCTCAAAAAATTACAACTAGATATCCCAAATGATCCAGCAATTCCACTTCTGGGTGTTTATCCAAAGAAAACAAAAACACTAATTTGAAAAGATATGTGTACCCCTATGTTCACTGTAGCATTATTTACAATAGCCAAGATATGAAAGCAACCTAAGTGTCCATTGATAGATGAATGGATAAAGAAGATGTTGTATATATACACAATGGAAGATTACTCAGACATTAAAAATTTTGAAATGAAATTTTGCCATTTGGGCCAACTTACATGGACTTGGAGGGTATTAAGCTAACTGAAAGAAGTCAGACAGATATAGACAAATACTGTATGATTTCACTTATATGTGGAATCTAAAAAAAAACCCCAAATAAATGAACAAACAAAACAGAAACAGACTCATAGATACAGAGAACAAATAGGTATTCACCAGAGAGGAGGCAGAATAGGGTGTTGGGTAAAATAGGAGAAAGGGATGAAGTGGTATAAACACCCAGTTTTAAAATAAATAAGTCACCTGATGTAATGTACAGTGTAATGAATATAGTCAATAATATTGCAATAATTTTGTATGGTGACAGATGGTTACTAGATTACTGTAGTGATCAATTTACAATGCATATACAATGTTACAATGTATATACAATGTTGAATCACTATGTTACACACCTGAAACTAATACAGTATTGTATGTCAACTATAATTCAACTAAAAAATTGAAAGTTATAAAAAAGACAAATCATGTAATAGTATCAATTGAGGCAGAAAAATATTTGTCAAAGTCTAACATCTATACATGGTAAGAATTCTCAGCAAACTAGAAGTAAAGAGAACTTCTTCAACTTAAAATAAAACCTATACCTAACATTAGAAAGGCTGAATACTGTTGACCCTTGATCAGCTGGGAGTTAGGGGTGATGACCCTCCTCACAATAAAAAATCCAGGTATAATTTATAGTCTGCCCTCATCATTTCCAAGGTTACTCCTTAACTGAGGTTCTTCCATATCTGTGGTTCCACATTGCTGGCTCAACCAACCTCAGGTTGTGTAGTTCTGTAGTATTTACTTTTGAAAAAAAATCTGCTTATAAGTGGACCCTCACAGTTCAAGCCCATGTTGTTCAAGGGTCAACTGTACTTTTCTCCTAAGATCAGTAACCAGACAAGTATGTGGGCTCTCCCCACTCTTATTCACTGTAGTTCTAAATGTTCTAGTCAGCAAAATAAGACAATAAAAAATTAGGGGCTGTAAGAGCACAAGAGAACTTTGGGGTGGAACAGTTATGTATCTTGATGTGGTAGTCGTTAGACAAATCTACGTAAGTGGTAAAATTGCACAGAAGTCTATACACACACATACACACACAAACTAATGAGTGCACGTAAAACTGGTGAAGTCTAAATAAACTGTTCATTGTACCAAGGTCCACTTCCTGGCTTTGATATTATATAACATAGTTATACAAGATAAGGCATTTCGAGAGCTGGGGTGAAAGGTGTTCGGGATCTCCTTGGACACGTCTATGCAACTTCCAGTGTATCTATGACTATTTCAAAATAAAAGTCTGAACAAATAATGTAATTCACTCCACTGGCAGAATAAAAGAGAAAAAAGTCATGATTATTTTAATAGATGAAGGAAAAGTATTTCAGAACATTTAGAATTCACTAACAATTTTTTTTCAAAGGTGCAAAATAGTAAAAAAAAAATAAAGGGAGCTTCCTCAATATGATAAAAAAAATGTAGCTACTTCCATCATCTAAAGTTGTGAGAAGCACAAAAGGAAAGGCAAATTTCAAAATCTGTACAAGTTATTTTATGTTAATTGTTGAGATAGCACATTCATAAGTATTTGGCCAGGGACACTGAGGTCAAAAAACAAACTGGAGTAAAGGATACATTTGGTCTGCGAAAATTGGAAAAGAAAATTAAATTTCAAGCAGAAACTAAGGAAAGAGACATAAAATAGAGAGGCCAGGAGCCTTGGGGAAAAAAAGGCCAACAAATGGAAATACAAATCTGTTCTATAAACTCAAATTGTAGATAGTGTATATTCAGCATCTTATGTGCATGTGTCATTGCGTGTGTATGTGTATGTAAAACCTGGGAAAGAAGATTTGGTCAACTTCTAGAAAAATGGTAGTTCTAAACTGCGAAAGTGTATGTTGGAAGACAATCGATAAATTATTAAATACTTTCTTGGCACATATCACATATGTACATTTAGATGTGATTTTATGATTGATTGATTAACATCTGTAATTCCCGCTAGAGACAACCATTGTTGTTTTTGCTCACCACTTTATCTCCAGTCCTAGCAGAGTGCCTGATACTTGGTGGCACTCAATAAATACTTGTTAAAAAAAATAAAGATACTCTACTAACCCACTAAAATAAAAATAATAACAACAAAATACAATAGCTAGCACAGAGTGGTTTCTACTTAGTAGGCATCATGACGTCGATGTAGATGTAATCCCAATTAGTCTATTGCAGGGTGGATTCCATTCACAAGTGGGCGTGGGGACTCAAAACCAGAAGAGTGGGAAAACCATGACAGCAACAGGAATTCTCTAGGAGACTGAGAGGAATGACGCCACCTACTGGATGCCTTCATTAAAACAGCATGTGAGATGGAACTTTTGCTGATATGTAATTACTTCAGTTTTGTTTATGGACTATTGACCTTCAGAATAATTTTAACTTTCATGCATGTAAATGAATAAATCTTTTTTTCTCCAGCTTCTGATGTGGAGTGTACCCTGGAAGACCTTCTCTACACAAAATCAGATAGCTCTTCTAACATATTTTTCCATTATTTGTTTAAAATTTAAAATAAAACCTTTATGGTTAATTTCTTGTTTTATTGTTTAAAGACATAGAGATTTAACTTTTGCCTCTAAACTGTTAAACAATTATGTCAACATCATTTTTTAAATAAGTAATTCCACTTCTCACATCCCTGTTGATTTGAAAGGGTATCTTTATCTTATATTGAATTATTGTAGATACATGGTATCTTTCTTAGTTTTATATCATGCTCTACTGTTCTTGGTATTTCTAATCCCTGACTTTATTAGTTATTGTGCTTATAATATTTGATGTACACTTATTAAAATTCTCTAGGCTTTTCATTTTAATAATATTGTTTTGGAAATGTTTCATCCAGTTGTAAAATATCCATTAGAATTTTCATTTGTATTGCTTTACATTTGTAAGTTAATTTTGGAGAGAGCTGATCATTTTAATAAAGAAAGATGTATATTATAGAGTTCAGATTGTTTATTAATGTATATATATTCAATAAATATCAATCTAAAATGATGCAATTAATAGAAGATATGAAATCCACTATTCATTTTTATGTTCATCTAATATATTCACATCTAGAATAGTAATTTTTTTATCAGAATTAATGAGCTGTTGGAATGTCAGAAAACTAAGAGGGAACAAATATAAAACCTTAATGTCCTGTCAGTGACTGGTTAAAGGGCCAGATGCTACGGGTAATTTAATTGTGCTTATCGCCCAGCAGCAGCCTCATGAGTGTCATGACATGTGGAAGCACCTGCCTATACCGATAAATCAAGCGATAACGCTTAATAAACTTAAGATGCTACAATGAAATGTTACCTTGAGTGATCATCTACACCATCCAATATAAATTACGATAATTCTTAGTAAAGACTGTTTTCTGCTTGTTCTCCCTTTAAGAAACTATTGCTGCTACTACTACTAATGATAGCAGGTAGCATTGCTATAGTGCTTAAAATTTGCTAAGATCTTCACTTACGTAAACTCACTTAATTATCGGAATAATTCCACAAGACAAGTACAATATTATCATTATGCCCATTTCACAGTTAGAAAACTCAGGCACAGAGAGGTTAACTAACTTGATCAAATCACACAGACAGTAAATGATTGCATGAGATTTAGACTCATGTAGTCTGGCTCCAGAGTCCACGCTCCTTGCTCCCAGGAAACTTTGAACTGATGCTGAACTCCCAGCAGCAGTTGGGTCCCCGAGATCCTCCTCGCAGGATAAGCTGAGGCCTCAATTGCAGGGCCTTAAGGATCAGCTTCTTCCCTTCCCCAGTCCTGTCTTCCTGCTTTTCTCATTCTCTTACATGTGTGCCTCTCAAAACCACTCCCTATATAATTTCTGCACACAGCTGGCTATCTCTGTTTTCAGGAAACCAAACATAGACACATTAAATATACTTGCATTTTCTAGACACACTCTACTTGTGCCCATTAACTGGTTTATTTCTAATTTACATCACAAAGCATATCCTTAATACTACTGTGCCACTCCGAGCTCAAACTTTTAAAGTGATTCTTCATAATAAATAATGGTCAAAGTTTTGGACTTACATTGAAAATGATAAAATTCAAACCCAATCAGTTTTTCAAGTTTAAGCCTAGTTCTTCCATACACAAATTATTTCTCCAGACAAACTAGATCATTATCTGTTACGTGAATACATCCAGAATATATTTACTAGGGGATGGGAATACCAAGGATACAACAGAACCAATGGTAACACTGCAGTAAGTTTAGTATTCTCCTTGTTGGCAGATAAGATAGCACTGGGTGGAGGGGGTCGGGTGTAAACTATGGTGGGGGTAAAGCTGGTGGCAAAGGTATGGAAAATATCTCTAGCTCTGAAGGCTAGAAGGATGCAGAGTTCATGAGTCAGAAAAGTGTTTAGACTTTCTAATTGTGCCTTACATGGCTTTGAGACAAAAATCACCATCACTATTCAGTATATGTTATGCAACTTTGTGCTTCTTTAAATATGTCCGTATGAAAAAGCTCAGTTATGCTAAAATAGTATTTCTTTATTTTGATTACTTTGCTTGTGTCTGCTACATACAAAGGAAGAAAAGTATAATTTTAGATCTATTGATATTCTGCCATAGAAAAGCTTTTATTATGTTACCATAAAAATTATAAAATGACTCGGGGGAAAGAGGCACAATTAAAGAGAAAATGAAAGGAGGCCAGAAAGCTCATTAAAGATGATAATCATTATTATTTCTAACGCAACATGATATGCTTTCCTTGAAACACTTACCAGATTCTCTTTCAAAACTATTTAGTCTTGATACTTTTACTGTGACCCCACTAACATTTTCCTCCATCTGTTAAATTTCTTCATGTAAAGAAAATTCTTTGGTGTATTTTGAAAGGTACATTTGGTGTTCATCATTCTCTGTGCTCAGTCAGTGACCTCATGAACTTCTATTCGACAGTAAAGCAGCTTTGCAGTGTTTCTTTCTTTTATATTCTAAATGTAATCTCATTTGAAACTACTTATTCCTAAAAACCATGAACTATTCAACAGAGTATGTTTAATTTTCAGTAGTTGACATTGTTTGCATTCATCTCATTCCCTTTGTTATCAATATCACTTCAACACTCTCTATGGTACTCATAGATAATTTCTATTTTCATTGAGCTTTAAGGAGGTTATTAAGAAGTTGAGGTATCCTATTTAGTGTCCCGCTCAAACAAGTTATGGCTATTCTAAATAATAAGTTGAGGGGTGAGAAAACAGAAACAGAAGCTGACTTCTGAAGGAAAGCTGATTAGTTTCATTAAAGTAAGAAAAAATTTCTAAAAATATGGAATATTAATGTTGAAAGGAAACTTAGATACCACTGTCTTTTAAAACTAAAAATGGAGGCAGATATAGATTGTTAGCTTCTTGAAAGTAGCCAGTAGTAAATTCACAATGAGTTTGAGATCAGCATGATCATCAGGTAGACACAGCAAGAATGGTTGGCTTGTTGGTTTCTTGTGATTGAAGAAAAAGAGAAAAAGTTAGAGGGGTTTATTTGGTAGCCATCCACATATGTGTGGTAAAGGATCATATCATGTAACCTAGTTAGAAAAAGGATATAGATGGCGTAAAAACAGATAGAACAAGCTTTAGTGATGGTAGTGCCCACCGGAAACTATTTGCAAATAATTTTAGTAATTTTTTTATATCTTTATTGGAGTATAATTGCTCTACAATGTGTTATTTTCTGCTGTACAACAAAGTGAATCAGCCATATGCATACATATGTCCCCATATCCCCTCCCTCTTGAACCTCCCTCCCACCCTCCCTATCCCACCCCTTTAGATGGTCACAAAGCATCGACCTGATCTCCCTGTGCTATGCAGCAGCTTCCCGCTAGCTATCTATTTTACATTTGGTAGTGTATATATGTCAATCTTAAGACTGAAAATGAAATGATACTAAGCTCACTTTCACTCAATAAGGAGGACTCAGTTATTTCAATACAATTAATAAGGATCTTGGCAGCAAATGCCACTTTATTATACACTTGCTGATACCTGAGAAAGAACTGTGGTTAGATTTGTACCACAGACTTTGTCAAAAGTTTCCTAAAGTGATTTAACAAGACTTGTGTGACCTTGTTAACTTGATAGGACACAGACAATCTACTCCTGAGTGGCTGTATCATTCTGCATCTCCAGCATCAGAGTGTACGTGCTCCAGGAGCTCTGCATTCATTCCAGCACTTGGTACTGTCAGCATCTTTTATTGCAGTAATTGCAATTATTATGGTTTATGATTCCTCAGAGCTTTTAACGTGAAAATATGTATGATTAATAGGAAATATGTATGCTTAATGTCTCAGTGTATAACACTGAAGGCTTTATGCCCCAGATATATTTACCCACACTTCTCCAGTGTGGCTTAGGTTGTGGATAAATTTTGATTCTGTTAAAAGTAGCTCACAAATTGGGTGAGGAATGAGCCTGCAGGTGAGGAGAGGAAGGGGAGCCAATCACAAAGACTCAAGAAGACAGAGATATGGGGAAAGGGAGCTTATTCTTTTAGAGCCGCCCGTCCCACAACCCTCCCCCCCAAAACACTTGCGTGACTGGCCTGTGAATTATTTCCAGTAATATTCGTAGAATGATAAAGAATGGCAAAACAATGTAAGATTAGAAATGAGAGATTTTGTTCTAAATACTGTGACAGGAGAGAAGGTGAGTTCCGAAAAGTCTGAGTTGTTAACATGCTTTAATTCCTTGGGAAAGGGTAAAGGAGGATGGAACATTAAGCATACATTAGACCGATGTGCTTGTGAGCATTTAGAAAGCAAAGCAGCAGGCATATGACCTCAGAATGGAAGATTCCAAACAAGCCATGCCAAAATCATTACATGAAGGGAATGTATAGGAGCAGATAGTACTGATTTCAGGCAAATACAAGGCAAACTACCTAAAGATAATATTGTGGAAAGGTTGCAAGTGAATTCAAAGCTGATTAAATACTTTAACAAATGAATGTAGATTAAGGGATTGATAGTAATCTTAAGGTAGTTTTAAGACACTTTGGGAACGTTTCCTCATTACGAGGAGGGTGTTGTCCAAAGTCCAATAAATACTTGGAAACAGAAGAATTGCTCTGGTTTATTTTTTCCCTTATTCCTATACTCAATTTTCTGTTCACACTGCATTTTATTTTTCCGATGTATGCATTATCTGACTTGGAATTTCTCCAAAATAACACATAAAAATAGAGACATAATCCAAAGTGAATCTCAAGCAAAAAAAGCTAATGTGGTTGATAGACCTAGACCATTATAAGTAAGGGCCCCTGATGCTTTATCTCCCTCTCTTCCATGACCGGGCAATTAGGATTTTTCTTCAGTAGTCTGGGTTTGGCTGTGATGTCATCTAAGGCCCCTAATTCTGAAGTAAATAATCTTCTGTGTACACACGGACCCCTAAATTTTATTTAGCTTCCTACCACCAGATGTTTTCTGATAATTAGTCTCATAACCTTACATTTGTGAACAGTATGCCCTATTAACCACATTTCCAAAGACCAACACAAAATTGCATGTTCCGTAAGTCAATTACATATGAAACTCAAATACACCTGCAGTTCTGAGGTCCCACAAATGGAGCCTCATTAAAAACAAAGCTTGGCTCAGTGCATAAACTGTAGACTCGTTAATTCCAGCCAAGTCATATAGCTATAATGCTAATGAAATATCTAAAATATGAAGGCAGAAACCACTCTTTTGCTATTTTGTTTATTCTACTTTTATCCTTTAATGAGCTCTCTAATATATCATTTTAAAAATTTCATTACAACTTCTTAATATTAAAATTGAAACACTGAGCTATAGTCATAGCATATTTTGAATAACTTTATGTAATCATAGAATGAATAAAATGGTTATCCCTCTCGTCAGTGCTTTCCTCAGTATTACAAAGTTAGAAACACTTAACAAGTTCTTGCAATATATTTGTTGAAAAAATCTATATAATCTCCTTTTATCATTATATAAGGAGGTGGACTGGCATGGGAGTGCTAAGATGGAGGAGTCTGCCACTTTTACACCATTAATGTTAGTAGAATTACCATATTTCATCTTATCCTCTCACTCTCATGCCTAAATATTCAAGACTAGATTTATTTATTTGACAACTAAGGGCATTATTACCAAAGACTATATTTTGAAATATATATTTTGCCTGGAAGGGGAGAAAGTTCAAAGACATTTTCCTGTCAATCAAAGCAGTGTTACCCACTGACAATTCTAGCTGATGAACTACCCATGGTTCTGAGAAGTAGAGGCTGACACCTTGCAGGGCTGGCCTTAGAAGCCTAACACAGAGCACTGTTAAGTGGAGCTGGCCTAGCAGAATTGCAATGATCAACCCCAGACTAAGGCACTGAGTGCCTGGAGGAGGAGGAGGACAGAGGCCAGCACAGGAGGGACATGACTAGCCAAGCCATTCATTTCAGAAAATGGTTTAGGTTCTCGAGGAAGAAACATTCTTAGTAATTATTACTTTATTATGTTTTAAAATATAATACTTAGAAATAAAAAATTGTTTTATACAATATACATGTGTGTTATAAAGTATCAATAAATAAAAAGCCATGAAAATAGACAGCTAGTGGGAAGCAGCTGCAAAGCACAGGGAGATCAGCTTGGTGCTTTGTGACCACCTAGTGGGGTGGGATAGGGAGGCTGTGAGGGAGACAAAGGAGAGAGGAGATATGGGGATATATGTTTATGTATAGCTGATTCACTTTGTTATAAAGCAGAAACTAACACACCATTGTAAAGCAGTTATACTCCAATAAAGATGTTAAATAAAAAAGCCATGATTTCACCATAAAAAAAAACAACAGAAACATTCTTGGTATGTCTTGATTCTGTACTTCTAAATATACAAATACTTGGGAATTAAACTAAATACTTGAGACAATGCATTTTGCTCTTTTTAAGGTAATAAGAAGCAGTAACTTCAAAAGGTAGCGTAACGATTCAGGTTGTTAACACATGATATAAAATACTGTGATATAATGTTTCAAAACATGTACATTATTGTCTTTTCTTCAGGCATTATAATTTTCTTTATACCTGAGTTACACCAATTTAGGGTCCTAATTTATAAGAATGCCATCTTTTTCCTAATATCACAGGCATCTATTTTCCCAAACTGATTAATTAATATTAAACTAATTGGTAGTTTAATTAATATCAATGAATGAATTAATATTGATAATGAACTAAAATATCAACGTGTTTAATCATTTAAAATGTACGTGTAATATTAATGCTAAGTGTTGTGTTGATTCACTCTTCAAGATTTGCACAACCCATTTTACATAAAATATTCATCCTTATTAAGTTGTCCCGGACTATTACAGCATTCTCTAAGTTAAAAAAAAAATGAGTCAATGACAAATAACATAAATTTGGTACGTGAGAATAATCTATAACCTTCTACTTTTTGTGTCCTACACCACATCTGCAGTCAATTAAGTGATTCCCAGGTGTTCACAGTAACTGCTTTAATGCAAGATTACATGCCACTTTAGGAGTCTTTAAATATTTATTATAAAACCCTCATCTACATTTTTCTCCATTCATTTAGAGAAAAAACATGCTGATGTTTAGTATTGACAAAAATAAGCTGATTGCACTTGTTGAATTATTTTGTAGATTAGCTTTCACTAAAAAAAACTTTTTTATAAGCCAAAATTTGATGAAAGAATGACATAATATGCTGACTTAGTTGCATTCTTCATTTTAAATGAAAAATATGTACTTATAATTTGGGGCTAACATGTCAATAATCAAATTAGATGTCATTTTTGTCAGGAGTGTGGAATATGGGGAATTTAATGGACCAGAGGATTTATCAGCCGATTTCTTTCTTTAAAGGTAAAAATATAATTTTTCACTTTTAGACTTGGAACAGCAAAGAACCATGGAGACATCTCATATAATATTCATTTGATAGATAAGGAAAATACAACCCAGAGGCTTGGTCAAGTGTACAGAATTATTTACAGGTAGATTTAATAAAATTTACAATTACTAACATATACATAATGCATACTATGCTCCAGGAAGTGTTCCTAGCACTTCACATATATTCACTTATTTAATTCTCACATCTGCTCTGTAAGATGAGTGCTTGTATTATCCCCATGGAAGCTTGGAGAGGATGCCCTGAGTAACTTGCATAAGGTCACAGAGTTGGAAGCGACACATCTAGGATTTAGCTGGTTCCTGAATCTATGTTATTAACTATAAAAATATAATTTCTTCCTAAAACTAGTTTCTGAGGAAATTATGATTTCTAGGTGAACATACCCTTCTGCAACATTTTGATATATTACATAATTCATATGATTATCTTCATAATAGTATTAGGGAAAATATTCCTATATTTTAATGATAATTTTCATGGAACTTATGTTCTGATTTTTTTGGTTTCTAAAACATCTCTTAGTAATTAGTCACAATAAAAATGCCTTTCTAGCAAGCATGTTTTGTGTCTGATATGGTGAAATCTTTGGATATATAGATTAACTTAAGTCTGTGGAACATTAAAAACAGGCTCAGTGGTTTCAACAATCTAATACACACTAAGTGTATATTAAATTCTTAATAGTAACAGTTCCCTTAAAATTATGTGATTTTACTCACTGCTTGCGTTACTGAGTTTTTATTTTGCCGTGATAGGTGGCTAGCAAAGACTTTTGGAAAAGCTTCAAGACAAATTAGTTTGTAGCATATCACATGAAATAAAATGCTCATGTGTCAATGAAGCCTGCTGTGTGTAGTAGTAGACTTAGAAATGTTTCTTTAAAGTTGTACTGGCTTTACTACCCAGTACTTTCCTTGTACCAGTTCTGCGGGGAGGCCTGTGTGCTGTGCTGTGTGTGTGTGTGTGTGTGTGTGTGTGTGTATGTGTTTGTGTTTGTCTGTCTTGGATGTTGGGGGATGTACTGAGGTGGGCAGAGGCATCAACACAGTTAAGAGACTTAGGGTTTTCAGTTTTTACTAAAGGATGTCAATTTTATCATCGGTTCACTTTATTTCTGAAATGAAAAGAGCCAGCAAAAATCACTAACTACTTGGGCTCTCACTTCATCTGACCAATAATAAGCCTGGATGAAAGTATGTCAATTAAGGAATATTTAAAAGACACACATATGGTTTCTTGCAGATAAATCTAGATTCTCATCGTTGAACCAGAAAACATGTTTTATTTCTTGCCCCCTACAATGATTTTATCTAACTACATTTTGCTGTTCTCAGCCTTCCTTAAAGCACTCTGCCAGAGTATTAGCAGACCCAATGCTTCTTCTGATATAGAGTTGCTAAAAATAGTCTACAATATAACATCTCATTTTCTTTCTGTTAAACTATTGTAACTTTTGTTCAGTGTATGTGAGGAAAAATACCGGGTTTCCCATAAGATGTTTATATGTTTTCTCCTTAAATATAGTGGGATCATGTCATTAGTCCCATTTCCCTTTACACCTTTACTACTGGGAAGGTCAATGCAGTTTAATCAATCTCTCGATAGGATACAAATAGCTTTCCTATGGATAAACAATGTACTAATTTTAACGTCATTTTGTATGTTAGTCCACTTTTACTTATCTCCTTATAAACTTGATGTATCTCAAAAGTGATTGTTTCATCGATAGACTGTATTATTCGTGTATATTCACCCAAATTGGTAAGAAAACAAATAAAAATATATTTGCCTTACAGAATCCTAATGTGAGGATTGTTTACCAAGCTCATCTTCTCTAAACAAGAATAAAACAAATTTGATTTTTAAGTGTGTAGCTGATCAACAGCCCCTGAAAAAGGCAAAGGACTGGTACTGACACCTCTCTTCGGGCACATAGGCTGCTTATATGTCCCACTCCCTGTCTGGCTCCCTCATAAATCCCCTTAAGGTGATGAAGGAAAGCACCTCAGACTTCAGAAGAAACCACAGTTGACCCTGCTGCAGAAGCTGTCCATAACTGTTTTCATTATTATATGGTGTTTAATCCTCAAAATTTGAAACATGAAAAGAAAACTAGCACTAAATGTAAATACTTTGTTTAATTTCTTGCAAATAACATTCTTTCTTATTACATTAAGACAACCATGACTTTGGGCACTGAAGAAGTATGGAAGAAAGAAAAAATGAGGAGTTATTGATTGTAATTAAGGTTTTTATATAATTTGGTATGTCACTGATTTTTGATAAATGGAATTAAGAATACCAAAGACAATAATAGCTAGCAGTTCCTAGGAGTTAATCGATTCTCCTAAATGTGTTGAGCACTCAACAAGGAAAATTATGATGACACATGAGCTTCCATTTGAAGCATATGGTTGTGATTTTAAACACATTTTAAAAGTACAATTTTATAACAATGACATTACAATTATTTAATACACAGTTAGTCTTAATGTTTTACTGGGATAATGACAGACACGGCCTCGTGGAACTTATCATGTTTATGACACAGGACCACATAACAGCCATGCCACGTTTCTCAAACATCACTGTTTGTGACTGAAGTTTAAATGAGGGAGGCTACCAAATAAAAAGAATTAAAAACAAAAACTAGTTCTACACATTACTATCATTCCTTGTTCAACTTTTCAATTTATCTTCCTTTCACTTTTATCCTCCAGATATAGACTGATGACAGACGGCATAAGAGAAGGAAAAAAATATATATTATACTTCAGCCATTGCTTTTTCAAAGATAAACAATGCTTTGTAATGGAATGTAAGAAAAAGTAACATATAATTTTCATACCTTAATCAAACTGGCTAAGAGTTACTGAAAACTTGAATTGTTTTGCTGAAATCAACATTTATACTGTTTAAACTACTTATGAAAGTAGTTTAAATATTTTATATTATCGATCAATGTAATATTATTGTTAAATAAAAGATAACTCATTATTTGCATCATACTGTGGGAAAGGTTATTACATTTTTAGCAAATCTAATTCCTACAGCATTAATTATCACTATTATCAGTATTATGAGCAATGTCTATATCAAAACTACATGACAATATTTCATCTGCACTTCCCTAAGGAAATGATTTTTATTCTATATATCACATTGTAGCAGTTTTCTAAGAGACTATAATAAGCTTCACAATAATGGTGAATAATTCACATATTTAATCTAAAATTATTTGATGGAAATGTCCTGAAAAATATAAAATATAATACTATCAACACATATGAACATATAACACTTAATATCACACACTGTTTTTGTCACTTACATAAAAAAGGAATGTCCTCCTAGCATAGTAATTACAGATTGAAAAATAGAAAATTTGACCTGGAGAATGATTCTGAGAATTAAGTTCTTGTTGGTTTTCAAGGAACGTGAACACCTGGGATTCCGTACTTTCTTTAACCACTTCCCCCAAACAATCCGATACCTCTCTTTTAGCTTTATTCTACAAAGAGAAATCTGTAAGAAGAAATCTGGAGATCACTGATCTTCTCCTATGTTATGAAGGCCATAAGAAATTAGAGTCTTGGAGGAGCTTCAAGATGGCGGAAGAGTAAGATGCAGAGATCAACTTCCTCATACATCAGAAATACATGTACATGTGGAACAACTCCTACAAAACACCTACTAGAATGCTGGCAGAAGACCTCAGACCTCCTAAAAGGCAAGAAACTCCCCACGTACCTGGGTAGGGCAAAAGAAAAAAGAAAAAACAGAGACAAATAATAGGGACAGTACCTGCACCAGTGGGAGGGAGCTGTGAAGGAGGAAAGGTTTCCACACACTAGAAGCCCCTTTGCAGGCGGAGACTGCGGGTGGCGGAGCGGGGAAGCTTCGGAGCCACGGAGGAGAGTGCAGCCACAGGGGTGCGGAGGGCAAGGCGGAGAGATTCCCGCACAGAGGATCGGTGCCGACCGGCACTCACCAGCCCGAGAGGCTTGTCTGCTCGGCCGCCAGGGCGGGCGGGGCTGGGAGCTTAGGCTTGGGCTTCGGAGCGCAGGGAGAGGACTGGGGTTGGCAACGTGAACACAGCCTGAAGGGGTTAGTGAGCCACGGCTGGCCGGGAGGGAGCCCGGGAAAATGTCTGGAGCTGACGAAGAGGCAAGAGACTTTTTCTAGCCTCTTTGTTTCCTGGTGCACGAGGAGAGGGGATTCAGAGCGCAGCTTAAAGGAGCTCCAGAGACGGGCGCAAGCCGCGGCTATCAGCGCAGACCCCAGAGACGGGCGTGGGATGCTGGGGCTGCTGCTGCCACCACCAAGAAGCCTGTGTGCAAGCACAGGTCACTATCCAAACCTCCCCTCCTGGGAGCCTGTGCAGCCCGCCACTGCCAGGGTCCCGTGACGCAGGGACAACTTCCCCGGGAAAACGCATGGCACGCCTCAGGCTGGTGCAACGTCACGCCGGCCCCTGCCGCCGCAGACTCACCCCGCATCTGTACCCCTCCCTCCTCCCCGGCCTGAGTGAGCCAGAGTCCCCGAATCAGCTGCTCCTTTAACCCCGTCCTGTCTGAGCGAAGAACAGACGCCCTCAGGCAACCCACACGCAGAGGCGGGTCCAAATCCAAAGCTGAACGCCGGGAGCTGCGTGAACAAAGAAGAGAAAGGGAAATCTCTCCCAGCAGCCTCAGGAGCAGTGGATTAAATCTCCACAATCAACTTGATGTACCCTGCATCTGTGGAATACCTGAATAGACAACGAATCACCCCACATTGAGGAGGTGGACTTTGGGAGCAAAGATATATATATATATATATTTTTTTCCCCCTTTTTCTCTTTTTGTGAGTGTGTATGTGTATGCTTCTGTGTGTGATTTTGTCTTTATAGCTTTACTTTTACCATTTGTCCTAGGGTTCTGTCTGTTTTTTTTTTTTTTTTTTTTACTTTTTAAATGTTTTCTTAATAATTATTTTTTATTTCAATAACTTTATTTTATTTTACTTTATTTTATTTGATGTGCTTTCTTTCTTTCCTTCTTTCCTTCCTTCCTCCCTCCCTCCCTTCTTCCTTCCTTCCTCTCTCTCTCTCTCTCTCTTTCTTTCTTTCTTATTTTTTCTCCCTTTTAACCTGAGCCGTGTGGAGGACAGGCACTTGGTACTCCCGCCAGGCGTCAAGGCTGTGCCTCTGAGATGGGAGAGCCAAGTTCAGGACAATGGTCCAAAAGAGACCTCCAAGCTCCACATAATATCAAACGGCAAAAATTTCCCAGAGATCTCCATCTCAACGCCAAGATCCAGCTCCAGTCAAGGACCAACAAGCTACAGTGCTGGACACCCTATGCCAAACAACTAGCAAGACAGGAACACAACGCCACCCATTAGCAGAGAGCCTGCCTAAAATCATAATAAGGCCACAGATACCCCAAAACACACCACCAGACGTGGACCTGCCCACCAGAAAGACAAGATCCAGCCTCATCCACCAGAACACAGGCACTAGTCTCCTCCACCAGGAAGCCTACACAACCCACTGAACCAACCTTAGCCACTGGGGGCAGACACCAAAAACAAAGGGAACTACGAACCTGCAGCCTGTTAAAAGGAGACCCCAAACACAGTAAGATAAGCAAAATGAGAAGACAGAGAAACACACAGCAGATGAAGGAGCAAGGCAAAAACCCACCAGACCTAACAAATGAAGAGGAAATAGGCAGTCTACCTGAAAAAGAATTCAGAATATTGATAGTAGAGATGATCTAAAATCTTGGAAATAGAATGGAGAAAATACAAGAAATGTTTAACAAGGACCTAGAAGAACTAAATAGCAAACAAACAGTGATGAACAACACAATAAGTGAAATTACAAATTATCTAGAAGGGATCAATAGCAGAATAACTGAGGCAGAAGAACAGATAAGTGACCTGGAAGATAAAATAGTGGAAATAATTACTGCAGAGCAGAATAAAGAAAAAAGAATGAAAAGAATTGAAGACAGTCTCAGAGACCTCTGGGACAACATTAAACACACCAACATTTGAATTATAAGGGTCCCAGAAGAAGAAGAGAAAAAGAAAGGGATTGAGAAAATATTGGAAGAGATTATAGTTGAAAACTTCCCTAATATGGAAAGGAAATAGTTAATCAAGTCCAGGAAGCACAGAGAGTCCTACACAGGATAAATCTAAGGAGAAACATGCCAAGACACATACTAGTCAAACTATCAAAAATTAAATACAATGAAAAAATATTAAAAGCAGCAAGAGAAAAACAACAAGTAAAACATAAGGGAATCCCCATAAGGTTAACAGCTAATCTTTCAGAAGAAACTCTGCAAGCCAGAAGGGAGTGGCAGGACATATTTAAAGTGATGAAGGAGAAAAACATACAACCAAGATTACTCTACCCAGCAAGGATCTCATTCAGATTTGAGGGAGAAATTAAAACCTTTACAGACAAGCAAAAGCTCAGAGAATTCAGCACCACCAAAGCAGCTTTACAACAAATGCTAAGGGAACTTCTCTAGGCAGGAAACACAAGAGAAGGAAAAGACCTACAATAACAAACACAAAACAATTAAGAAAACAGTAATAGGAACATACATATCGATAATTACCTTAAATGTCAATGGATTAAAAGCTCCAACCAAAAGACGTAGACAGGATGAATGTATACAAAAACAAAACCCATACATATGCTGTCTACAAGAGACCCACTTCAGACCTAGGGACACATACCGACTGAAAGTGAGGGGATGGAAAAAGATATCCCATGCAAATGGAAATCAAAAGAAAGCTGGAGTAGCAATTCTTATATCAGATAAAATAGACTTTAAAACAAAGACTATTACAACAGACAAAGAAGGACACCACATAATGATCAAGGGATTGATCCAAGAAGAAGATAAAACAATTGTAAATATTTATGCACCCAACATAGGAACACCTCAATGCATAAGGCAAATACTAACAGCCATAAAGGGGGAAATCGACAGTACCACAATCATAGTAGGGGACTTTAACACCCCACTTTCACCAACGGACAGATCATGAAAATGAAGATAAATAAGGAAACACAAGCTTTAAATGACACATTAAACAAGATGGACTTAATTGATATTTATAGGACATTCCATTCAAAAACAACAGAATACGCATTCTTCTCAAGTGCTCATGGAACATTCTCCAGGATAGATCATATCTTGGGTCACAAATCAAGCCTTGGTAAATTTAAGAAAATTGAAATCGTATCAAGTATCTTCTCCGACCACAACGCTATGAGACTAGATATCAATTACAGGAAAAAAATCTATAAAAAATACAAACACATGGAGGCTAAACAATACACTACTTAATAACCAAGAGATCAGTGAAGAAATCAAAGAGGAAATCAAAAAATACCTAGAAACAAATGACAATGAAAACACGATGACCCAAAACCTTTGGCATGCAGCAAAAGCAGTTTTAAGAGGGAAATCTACAGCAATACAATCCTACCTTAAGAAACAAGAAACATCTCAAATAAACAACCTAACCTTACACCTAAAGCAATTAGAGAACGAAGAAGACAAAACCCCCCAAAGTTAGCAGAAGGAAAGAAATCATAAAGATCAGATCAGAAATAAATGAAAAAGAAATGAAGGAAATAATAGCAAAGATGAATAAAACTAAAAGCTGGTTCTTTGAGAAGATAAACAAAATTGATAAACCATTAGCCAGACTCATCAAGAAAAAAAGGGAGAAGACTCAGATCAATAGAATTAGAAATGAAAAAGGAGAAGTAACAACTGACACTGCAGAAATATAAAGGATCATGAGAGATTACTACAAGCAACTATATGCCAATAAAATGGACAATGTGGAAGAAATGGACAAATTCTTAGATATGCACAACCTTCCCAAACCGAAGCAGGGAGAAATAGAAAATATGAACACACTAATCACAAGCACTGAAATTGAAACTGTGATTAAAAATCTTCCAACAAACAAAAGCCCAGGACCAGGGCTTCCCTGGTGGCACAGTGGTTGAGAGTCCGCCTGCCGATGCAGGGGACGCAGGTTCGTGCCCCGGTCCAGGAAGATCCCATATGCTGTGGAGTGGCTGGGCCTGTGAGCCATGGCCGCTGAGCCTGCGCGTCCAGAGCCTGTGCTCTGCAATGGGAGAGGGTCCAGCAGTAAGAGGCCCGCGTACCACAAAAAAAAAAAAAAAGAAAAAAAAAAAGCCCAGGACCAGATGGATTCACAGGTGAATTCTATCAAACATTTAGAGAAGAGCTAACACCTGTCCCTCTCAAACTCTTCCAAACTATCGCAGATGGAGGAACACTCCCAAATTCATTTTACGAGGCCACCATCACCCTGATACGAAAACCGGACAAAGATGTCACAAAGAAAGAAAACTGCAGGCCAATATCACTGATGAACATAGATGCAAAAATCCTCAACAAAATTGTAGCAAACAGAATCCAACAACACATTAAAAGGATCATACACCATGACCAAGTGGGGTTTATCCCAGGAATGCAAGGATTGTTCAATATATGCAAATCAATCAATGTGATACACCATATTAACAAATTGAAGGAGAAAAACCATATGATCATCTCAATAGATGCAGAAAAAGCTTTCGTCAAAATTCAACACCCATCTATGATAAAAACCCTCCAGAAAGTAGGCAAAGAGGGAACTTTCCTCAACATAATAAAGGCCATATATGACAAACCCACAGCCAACATCATCCTCAATGGTGAAAAACTGAAACCATTTCCACTAAGATCAGGAACAAGACAAGGTTGCCCACTCTCAGCACTATTATTCAACATAGTTTTGGAAGTCTTAGCACCAGCAATCAGAGAAGAAAAAGAAATAAAAGGAATATAAGTTGGAAAAGAAGAAGTAAAAGCTGTCACTGTTTGCAGATGACATGATACTATACATAGAGAATCCTAAAGATGCTACTAGAAAACTATTACATCTAATCAATGAATTTGGTAAAGTAGCAAGATACAAAACTAATGCACAGAATCCTCTTGCATCCTTGTACACTAATGATGAAAAATCTGAAAGTGAAATTAAGGAAACACTCCCATTTACCACTGCAAAAAAAAGAGTAAAATATCTAGGAATAAACCTACCCAAGGAGACAAAAGACCTTTATGCAGAAAATTATAAGACACTGATGAAAGAAATTAAAGATGATACAAATAGATGGAGAGATATACTATGTTCTGGGATTAGAAGAATCAACATTGTGAAAATGACTCTACTACCCAAAGCAATCTACAGATTCAATGCAATCCCTATCAAACTACCACTGGCATTTTCCACAGAACTAAATCAAAAATTTTCACAATTTGTATGGAAACACAAAAGACCCCAAATAGCCAAAGCAATCTTGAGAAAGAAAAACGGAGCTGGAGGAATTAGGTTCCCTGACTTCAGACTATACTACAAAGCTACAGTAATCAAGATAGTATGGTACTGGCACAAAAACAGAAAGATATATCAATGGAACAGGATAGAAAGCCCAGAGATAAACCCACACACATATGGTCACCTAATCTTTGATAAAGGAGGCAAGAATATACAGTGGAGAAAAAACAGCCTCTTCAATAAGTGGTGCTGGGAAAACTGGACAGGGACATGTAAAAGTATGAAATTAGAACACTCCCTCACACCATACACAAAGCATAAACTGAAAACGGATTAAAGACCTAAATGTAAGGCCAGACACTGTCAAACTCTTAGAGGAAAACATAGGCAGAACACTCTCACATAAATCGCAGCAAGATCCTTTTTGACCCACCTCCTAGAGAAATGAAAATAAAAACAAAAATAAACAAATGGGACCTAATGAAATTTAAAAGCTTTTACACAGCAAAGGAAACCATAAACAAGACGAAAAGACACCCCTCAGAATGGGAGAAAATATTTGCAAATGAAGCAACTGACAAAGGCTTAATCTCCAAAATTTACAAGTAGCTCATGAGACTCAATATCAAAAAAACAAACAACCCAAGCCAAAAATGGGCAGAAGACCTAAACAGACATTTCTCCAAAGAAGAAATACAGATTGCCAACAAACACATGAAAGAATGGTCAACATGATTAATCATTAGAGAAATGCAAATCAAAACTACAATGAGATATCATCTCACACCAGTCAGAAGGGCCATCATCAAAAAATCTACGAACAATGAATCCTGGTGAGGGTGTGGAGAAAAGGGAACCCCCTTGCACTGTTGGTGGGAATGTAAATTGATACAGCCACTATGGAGAACAGTATGGAGTTTCCTTAAAAAACTAAAAATAGGGCTTCCCTAGTGGCGCAGTGGTTGAGAGTCCACCTGCCTATGCAGGGGATACGGGTTCGTGCCCCGGTCTGGGAAGATCCTACATGCCGCGGAGCGGCTGGGCCTGTGAGCCATGGCCGCTGAGCCTGCCCGTCCGGAGCCTGTGCTCTGCAACAACAACAAAGAAAAAACAAACAAAAAAAACAACTAAAAATAGAACTACCATATGACCCAGCAATCCCACTACTGGGCATATACCCTGAGAAAACCAGAATTCAAAAAGAGTCATGTACCAAAATGTTCACTGCAGCTCTATGTACAATAGCCAGGACATGGAATCAACCTAAGTGTCCATCAACAGATGAATGGATAAAGAAGGTGTGGCACATATACACAATGGAATATTACTCAGCCATAAAAAGAAACAAAATTGAGTTATTTGTAGTGAGGTGGACGGACCTAGAATCTGTCATACAGAGTGAAGCCTGGAACTTTAAGCATACAGCAATATTTGTCATTTTAAAAATTTACCCAAATTCTAAAAATGCTTAGTTTTAGTTTACAATGAAAATAAAATGTGGAAAAATATTCAAAGTAAGTCAGAAAGAGAAAGACAAATACCATATGCTAACACATATATATGGAATCTGAGAGAAAAAAAAAAAAGAAAGTTCATGAAGAACCTAGGAGCAAGACAGGAATAAAGACACAGACCTAGTAGAGAATGGACTTGAGGATATGGGGAGGGGGAAGAGTAAGCTGGTACAAAGTGAGAGAGAGGCATGGACATATATACACTACCAAACGTAAGGTAGATAGCTAGTGGGAAGCAGCCGCATAGCACAGGGAAATCAGCTAGGTGCTTTGTGACCACCTACAGGGGTGGGAGGGAGGGAGACACAAGAGGGAAGAGATATGGGAACATATGTATTTGTATAACTGATTCACTTTGTTATAAAGTAGAAACACACCATTTTAAAGCAATTATGCTCCAATAAAGATGTTAAAAATATATAAATAAAAAATAAAACAAATGAGAGACAAAAAAAGAAATTAGAGTCTTAAATTTAATAGGGAGATTCTGATATTATCAGAAATTTACGTAAAGCCTGGAACTTTAAGCATACAATAATGTTTGTCATTTTTAAAATTTACCCAAATTCTAAAAATGTTCAGTTTTAGTTTTGATTATGTCTGAGCTGGCATATATATAAAATATTTTCTTTGCCTTATTGGATTATAAATAATCTGGTTTCATATTCTTAGAGTGAGTTTGGATTAGAATTAACACACCAGTCTGCCTAGGCCATGGACTACACATATCCCTGAGAATTGGATCAGTAGGAAGGTAGACTTGTAAACAAAAATAGAAGGGCAGAGTACAAGGGGAGTGGATATTTGCTTGGCTGAACAATCTTTTATGTATTTTTGAGAAAAATGTTACAAGTAGCTACTGATAAGGGAAATTTTCTTCTCCCATTTACAATGAAAATAAAATTTGGAAAAATATTCAAAGTCTGTCACATTGGTAGAATTGACTATACTTTCCTAATCGTGATTGATAGATTTAGGGTAGAAATTAGAATTTTTTTACCTAGACAGTGAAGAATAACTGAATTTATTTTCCATAAATATTAGTCTATTTTTCAGTAGTATATTTTTTAAAATATTGCCAAGTAATGTCATGCTTAAACTATAATCAAGACCATGCCCCTGAACAAAAACTGAAAGAATGAAAAAAAGGAAATAGGAAAAAAGGGTTAAAACAGTTACTTTGTGTCAATATAATTAAAAATGAATCCTGACTGAATACATTGCTTGAATCCATCCATTTATCTCTTCAAATTCTACCTAAAGATAATTTTACCATGACATGATTAAAACATTATCCACACATCAGGCACACTTTCTGTGATGTGTTTTGTAGTATATCTTTGTAACGGTATTATAATCCAGCATGTATTCCTCAACTACTATCCCAGAGACACATTGGATAGAAAAGCATCATGAAATCTTTCACATGATAGCAATGTATTTGTAACTTAAGTGATACCAAAAATTACAATCACCATCATCCAAATAATGACCAATTTGAGATTTAATTGCCTAAGATTTGCAGACACTGAAATTGCCCCAATTCTTATGTATGATTCTAAATAAATGTCCATATCTCTATTTTAGAGATGAGAAAAGTGAGTCTCCAAGAGATAATTATTGTTTTGGAGTCCCATATGGTTTGACTCCAAAAATGAATACATTATCCCTGACCTACTCCCCTTTATCTACTTCTTCCTTTGTTCTCTGTATGTTTATTGAAAAATACAAAGCAGTGAAAAGATGGAGGTCACCAACAGTACACTCAGAGGACCAGGATATTAAACAGTTTTCAGCTTAAGCCTCACTGGAATGAGTATGTTTCTATCCACAGAAATAAGCTGCTGCATCATTAAATAGATTTGCTTCATTTAAAATTAAGCTTAATCTTTCTCCCTAACCTATCACCCTTTCTGTTCCTCTTCATTCTTCTTTCTTTTCATGTAATTGGCAAATATTGATTCTACGTTAAAATTAACTTGGAACAGTGGTTGAAAACACAAGCACAATACTATTATTCTTCATATTTACTGCAGGAAAGCAGGTAGCAAAATGTAAATGGTATTTGATTATCCTTCATAAAATAAAACAGCTGCTTTGCTCTACAGGTAGTACAGTAGTTATGTAGTGATTGTATGTGACACTGGACATTGGTATATGGTCTTTGCGTGTTTAATTTACAGGTTGGCATTTCCACTATGGACTTTTTTTTTTTTAACCAAGAAAAGGATGCAGAATAAAGTTCTATCTAGCTAAAGAGTTCTCAAAATTAAAAAAATTATGATATGGAAAATCTGCCCAGTTTAGGCCTGTTTCCGCAGTTCCAACATAGCAATAGTAAATTGGCATGGACATTTAAATTAAGCGCCTGGTGCTTCTGAATCAGTTCTGTGTCCATAGACATATTTCTTTTCTCTAATTTTTAATCCATTTGTCTATAGCGCCCCCCCATAATTGATATCATGTCACAAAATACTATCAAATGTAGCAATTGATAGATATCTACTGACCAACTTTTACAATGTAAATAAAACGCAAAATAAAATTTAATAATTATAATAAAATGCAATTATATTTTTTCAAAATACACATATGCCACAATGTAAGTTTCACTTTGGGCTTCATTAAAGCGAGTAACATCAAAAAGTGTTTCATATACCTAGAAATAAGTGGACAGAATCAAATTCATGTTTATAAATCTCACATTTCATATGTCATACTCTTTTGTAATTTAATTAGAAATACTGGAAACATACATTTGCATTAGATGATGATTAATTTCTCAAGATAAGGATAACTCAGCCCTCAAAATTGCAATTTACTCTTTATAATATACTATCATGCATATACAATATCAGTAAGTATTAGGTAATTTTCCCACAGAAAAATACAGTATTTTAAAAATATTTTAGCAATTACACACAAATCAAGTCTTTGTATCATTTTACATAATTACAACTGACTTTTAATTTCCCTTTTTTCTTATAAAAATTCAAACAATAATGCCACTAATGAATCTCTAAATTAATTTTTTGACAATATGAGAAAACATTAATAATATTTTATCATAAACTTATATTTACAACTTCTAAACCGTATAAACCCTAAGATATATATAATTTCAACATAAAATTTATAAGTAATTGATCAATGTTAAGATTTTTTATATTCAATTACTGTATTATTTTTTCTAATTTTATAAGCAGATAATAATTAGTAAATTATTTGTTTAGAACAAAGGATACATAGATGTTACATCTCATGTTTGTTTTAGCCTATTTACTATAATTTAACATATACTAGGGAGATATTGTTAGGAAAGTGGTACATTTCATAATTCAAGAGTAATAACAGCAAAATATATGTAATTCAGTCTCACAATAACACAATGACAAGAGTAACAATGACCATAACTAGCCTATGACAAATCAAATCATGTGCTAGCTAACTGGGCTGGAATGGGATGCCTAAATATATATTAGAGAAATAATATACTTTTGCTTTTCCCAATTTAAACAACCACAGAGTTTTAAATGGAGTAAGATGGTATGAGCAATCTTTACCCCAAAGCACTCACCTACTGTCAGCTGTCCAGTTAACTGCCCCATGTGATTTCTTGCATTCACTGTTACATTCCTGTCAGACTGTAAGACCAGTGGACTATCCTGAGAAACATGTATAAAATAAAGAAATCAAATAAAAAATAGAAATATAGTCAAGATTTGATATATAAATTTATACTGCACTTGCTTGGGTATTATCAAAATTCTATTTCTTTGTTTTCTATTAGGCAGTTATTTTAACATCCCAAACATTGGTTGAACAACATAAAAAATATGGGTGCCTCATAATAACTATTTGACGTAATAGGGACGTTCCCATTTTGGTAAATAGGAATTAACTACTCGATGCAAACATTTCAAACTGTACTGATTATTGCACATCACAGCTGTAGTAACCTCTCTCCTTGTCCCCCTCCAAGTGGCATAGATGCCTGCCTTTGGAGATATTTTAGACCCTATACAAATGGGGAAGTCACTTGTAAGCTGAACTTGCAACTTTCAGATCTCAGCTTAAATGTTACTTTCTTGAAAGTGCCTCCCCGATCACTGTTAACTACAGATTCATTCAATCCCCAACTCCCAATCTCTATTAATTTTGTTCAAAGCACTATCACAAGACAAATTTATTTTGCTAATGTATGTGTTTACTTGTTTTTTGTTTGTTTCTGTCACAAGAGGAAATGTCCATTGGGCAGGGACCGTGGCAGTCACGTGTACACAATTTTATTCCCACTACTTAGCATACTGCTGAAGGAAAGCATTTACTAAGTGTTTATTGAACGGACAAATAAATCGTCATAATAAAATTGATATTACTTTATGTATCTAGCTCACGAAGAAATGCTTTGTAAATCACAGGATGATTTAAGAAAGGAGGTACATAGAATAAAAGAGTATAACATATTTTAGTACAAATAACCTTGGTTAGATGTTTACTTTTATCACTGATTTAGCACTTAAGAATAAAATATTTTACTGAAGGACAATATCACTCTGCCTTAGGAACCTATATATTAGGTATTGCCACTACCTGCCTCAAACAAGTAACTTACAACTGGCTACATTCTCATTTTTATTATCTAAAACAAGCATGGTGATCATTTACAAATTGTCCATTCATTCATTCAACAAAAGTATTCTGAGAATAATGAATATATTGAGTGCTCACTCTGTATGATGTACAGGCTTGGAACATTTCAGGGATCAAAACATAAAACAGTATCTGTCCTCATGGAGCTCGTAATCTAGATACTGAAATTCTATGAAAATCTCTCCCAATACCATCCTCAACATGTAGGTACTTTGTCACTTCTATGTCAATGTAAATACACAAGTGCTTTCATACATGAGCCATATAAAAACTCTTTCGAGAAAAGAATTTGAAATTTGTGATGGATATACATAATAAAGATTTTATAGTTTTTTTTTCCCTAAAGCTGTTTTGCCCCTTCTGACTATATGCAAAGCACTGAGCAAAGATACACACACACACACACACACACACAGATGTTCCTTTAAAAGTGGGGTTTGCAGGGCCTCCCTGGTGGCGCAGTGGTTGAGAGTCCGCCTGCCGATGCAGGGGATACGGGTTCGTGCCCCGGTCTGGGAGGATCCCATATGCCGCGGAGCGGCTGGGCCCGTGAGCCATGGCCGCTGGGCCTGCGCATCCGGAGCCTGTGCTCCGCAACGGGAGAGGCCACAACAGTGAGAGGCCCGCATACCGCAAAAAGAAAAAAAAAAAAAAAAAAAAAAGTGGGGTTTGCTAGTATGTCTAAACTAAGGCTTAATTTTTTAAAGTAATTTTCTGCATTTTCAAGAATAGATTTATTCTCTGAAGTGAGACACAGCTGTACAAAACCACGTTAATTTAATTCTGTCTCTTATCACAACTCATTTATTTTTGCAACAAATCAAAAGTATTATACCTGCAGTTAAAAAAAATCTAGTCCTTTTTGCATAGGTATTTCTAGGCTGCAGACGTTCATTTTTGAAAATATATGAAATATATTTAATTAATTCCCTCATTCCTTTCAAATGGCATATTCAAATTCTGTTTACAATATGGATTGTGGAGTAAGGACTATTTGCAAATAATTACAGTATACCCAGTAAGGATACTGCACAAAGAGAATGGCTAATTAAAGCACAAAAATATTTTAAATTGGCAAAATTAAATATATGTTGCCCCTGTATTTAAAGAAGGAGCTTTGAATTAAATAAAATTAATTTGAATGTTAAGAAAGAGCAGAAGCCTATAAAGCACTTCATGGTTCAAAACATTGTAAAAATATGTTGGTTGAATTTTCATTCACATATTTCAATATTTTTATGATATAACATATATGACTTGTTTGGATATTAAAAAATTGATGACACTATATGCTCATATTTGAATTACTAAACATAAGTTTCTGTGAACTGTAGCATAAAAAAGCATAACCATTAGAATGTACACTATAAGAACTATGTAAGTATATTAAAATAAGTATTACTTTATTAAATATTTTAAGATGAGAGAAAAGTCCATTTTAAAAAGGCAATAAGTATTTAATTTGATTTACGAGAGAAAGAGCTCTGGGTTAGAATTGAAAGTTTAATCATCACGTCTCTTTGTTTACAACATATCAATCTTCTTTCTCTTACTCTAACCAGAGAGATCTTATTGAGGTTCTATCCCTGGCATTCTTTCCTTTTCATTACATGATTCTGCCAAATTTCCCCTCTGAATTAAATTTTTGTATCTAGATTAAAATTCTACTATGGTAAAAACAGCAATCATTTTACTGACTAAAGCTATAAACATATAGTTATCAGAGGTCACAGACAATTCTTCACACTGTATTCAGGTGACATCAGTATGTTACACTGATTTATTAAAATGTGATCAGGTGAACTGAGTCAAAATCGAGTAACTGTTGTTGGTAAACAAAACGCAATGCATGTAAGAGCATTGTTTTCACTGACGAATCACACTGTCATTTCTGCATTATATTGATATATCACCCGGATGACATTTTTGGGGATTAGAACCATGGCTTATGCATTTTAGGTCCACAGCATGACCTTTTACACAATATACACTCGTATATTAATTATAACATGATTAATTAAAATATACATATGTGATAAAAATATATATGATAAGACTAAGAGCAACTCTCAATCAATCCTAAACAATTTGCAAATCTTATCGCAAACACATTTTTAGGTGAAAATCAGTACCAAGAGATTACTTCTTACCAAAAAATTGACATTTAAGAAGGTGTCATATCTTCTTTCTTGTGTTCATTTCTCCAAAGGTCTCCATATAAGAAAATAACTTCCACTAATAAATCACTGGTTTTCACTCTTTTAAAAAAATATTCCCTCTTCATGTTTCTTTATAATTCTGTGCTCCAAAACTTTGAAAGCTAGGGTCTAGTTTCAGATATTAAAATAAACATATCAATACTCCTTATGGTTTATTCTTGCTGAGAACATGAAGGGGAGAAAAGTTACCTGGTAGTATTAACTCTCAAATAGAAATAAGATATGTAAGTCTATAAGGGTAAGTAAGTATTATTCTGCACAATATATTAGTATACGTATCTCTTCTGGAGGAAGAAAAATTTCTTCTTTGAATTCAAATATTTTTCCTCCAAAACCAAGAAATCTCCTGTAGCAGGTATTTCATAGTTTTCTGGAGCTGACCTGCATCTTGGCTGCGACTCTAGGAAATATATTTGCCTTCTTATGCTTCTCTTGAGACAAAGCAGGTAGGCAATCCAGGGAGAAAGGCAATGGTACCATTGGGGGGCCCGAGACCCTCTCTGACAAGTCTTTTACGCTCACATTCTTTATGCCAAGGGCCTGCTTGTCACCTTGTTAATGATTATAGAAAAATAATGCACTGTGTCCTCATTTCGATGTTGTTGATAGGCTATGCAAGTGACTGAGGGGAGAAAAAGATCCTTTTCTTCTTATTTCTATTGTGTTCACTTTTGTTTATCACAAATATTTACTAAGGGCCTATGATGGGTCCAGCTGTTTGCTGGATATGAAACAGAAAAAGGGTAGACAAACTTTCTTCTCTTATGGAGTTCATTATCTAGTAAAGCAGACAATAAGCCAGGTAAATAAAAAAAGAGAGAGAATGTTACTAGTAACATGCTGCTGTGATAGAGACTTCTCTAATAAAGTATCAGTTATACTGATGAGAAGATGCTGTGCATTTATGCACATAAGATGTCATATGTATATCAGGCACTTCAGTTTCTGACATTCATAGGTTAACTATTAAATTGTAGTAGAAAGAGTAGTAGTAAGAAAAGCAACTAACATTTACTGGCACTTAGTCAATGCCAGACATACATGTAAAGATTTAAATACTTTACATATGTGAGCTCACCTACCTTTAAAGCTTAAAATAAAATCACCCATGAAAGAATCAGGAAATAAAGTGGTTGTAAGACAGACAGTGAATCCTGACTGTTTGGGTTCAAATGGTGCGTCTGCCAAACTCTGGCTTCTTGACTTGGCAAGTCAGTCAGCAACTCTACCATGATTTCCTCATCTGTAAATAGGGTAATAATACATAATCTGTGGGCTTCTCATAAGGAATTAATAAGAACATGTATTAAAATGCTTAGATCAGTGCTTACTAGCCTTTGCTAAGGGCACTCTTAGTGTTTACTTTTATTATTTATTCCTCATTGTAATTACAGTACTCTACTAATAATAGTATTGTCTATTATCATTCTTGTTTTGCAGATGAAGAAACTTCAGCAAGGAGAGTATAAGTCACTTGCTCTAAATCACACAGCTAATAAATAACAGGGAGTATTTGAACCCAGATATATGGGTAAAGAATCTCCCCTGTCAACTGTTATGAGATATTTTGTCTCTGGTGGGTGATTACAGGCTAGGCTTTCTAAACTGCAAATATTTAAAGATTAATTGAACAAAATATATTTTTAAATTCCTTTAAACATTTCAGTCTCTTAAATAAATATCTGATACATGCATGGTCTTAAATGGTAAGATACAACCTCACGCTGCCATCATCTACGTTTCAGTAAGAGTCCGGTTCTTTTTTTTTTTAATTGGAGCATAGTTGCTTTACAATGTAGTGTTGGTTTCTGTTGTACAATGAAGTGAATCAGCTATATGTATACATATAGCCCCTCCCTCTTGGACCTCCTTCCCACGCCCCCCCTCCCATCCCGCCCATCTAGGTCATCACAGAGCACAGAGCTGAGCTTCCTGTGCTTTATAGCAGGTTCCCACTAGCTATCTATTTTACACATGGTAGTGTATATATGTCAGTTCTAATCTCCCAGTTTGTCCCACCCTCCCCTTCCCCACCCCCAGTGTCCACATGTCCATTCTCTACGTTGTGTCTCTATACCTGCCCTGCACATTTTAAAATTTTTTCTCAGGTTCTAGAGGAAGAGAGTGTACTTCTGAACAGTCCTCTGCACACACATTTTAAAATATACCACCTATGAGAGTCTCCCTACTTGCAATCCAAAAAGAGAGCATAATTAACTGTCCACATTGTTCAGTGTAGACGGCAAAAATTTGATATGTCATTTCTTGAAATTATACAGCTTTACCAAGTAAGTTTTCTTATCTTCACTGACAGATATTATTCATTTTTTCAATAAACCTACATTATCACTAAACTCTCTATCTTCCTTTTCCTCAATATCCAATCAGCTATGTCAGAAATGTTTCTTAAACATGTTTTCCCTGTGATCACTCCTATAATAGACTTGTAGGTCACATCACAATAACCATTTCTTCCTTACATTAATTCTTCATATCCACTGTTATTCTTATAAAATATTTTAAAATTAAAAATATTGATATTCTTGAATTAAAGCAAAACAAAATAATACATTTATTGATTCCTCAATCTCTGCTTGGAACAAAATACACATTTATATAAGGCACTTTATGATACAATTCAATTCTACTTTTATAGCTCTATTTCACACCACTTCACCGTGCAAGAATTACCCAAATTTCCATGTTTCTGAAAATGTGCCACTTCTGTGCATTCTCATCATCTGTTCCCTGTGCCTGAAATTCTTATCCACTTCTCCATAACTGGATATTTTTCAAGTCCCAATTCAGTTATGTCCCCTGTGAAGCTTTCCAGCTCCTCCAGAATTCAAATTTACCTCCCACCCTCCAGTTTCTCCATCTGTGTTGATGTCTATCACAGTAGCTGTCACAGGATCTTTGCTTTGCTTTCCATCATTCCTTTGTTTATACCCTCCATTAGACTGAATTGTCCTGAAAGCATAGTGTGTGTTGTCATTTTCTTTTACACACATAGACTTTTGAAAGTACAGTTTGTGTCATGCTTGGCATCTCGTTCCTGTCCAGTAAATGTCTGTTAAGTGAGTGAACTGAACTGGGTATATTTACAAGCTAATGCACTCAGGCTACATGTGTTTACCTGAATTTGAGTTCAGGTCACACAAAACTTACCAAGCTCTTGCACCATTTTTTTTCTTTTTTGACCCAGAGCAAGCTTTCTAAAAAGCCATTTAAGTGGAACAAGTCATATCACATTTTGATTTGATCTATATTCATCATGTCTCTGCCCAAGGCAGTCACTTCATTCCTTTCCTAAGAGTTTGACCCACTTAAGAAGATGAAAAATAGGTAGTTTTTTAATTCTTTGGTTAATTAAAACAATTACTTGAAATTCCATTTCCTTCAGAATGAAAATAATTTAATTCTTGAAATCTGTATTTTAAGGTAGAAGTATTAATCAAGAAAATTCTAGAGCTGTTAAACTGCTTTCCCCAAATTCTCCGTGTTCACATTTTAACTTGAATGTGAAGTGGTACAGGAGAGAGAGCATTTTTTCATCAATCATCTTTTCTGTATTTCTACTCCAACAGTTTTACTGAGTTGCCAGATGACATATGAAAATAGCACAGCAGTTACCTGTTCTATTTGGTTCCTAGTTAGTCTCATTCTTAAAAATAGATTTAATTTTATTTCCTAGAAAGGTTAGTGGATTTCATA
The DNA here is from genome assembly GCF_964165515.1 of Mesoplodon bidens. Lineage (NCBI taxonomy): Eukaryota > Metazoa > Chordata > Mammalia > Artiodactyla > Ziphiidae > Mesoplodon > Mesoplodon bidens. The sequence goes on from NC_138181.1 coordinate 21,751,121, forward strand.
TATGAAGAAAGTAATCTTTATATGTTTCTAAAGCTGATCCATTATTTTCAAAATATATTTTTAAATCACAGAGAAAGAATAAGTTGTTTTACAAAACAAGTTACTGTTAAAATTAAAAAAAAATGGAGACCAGCCTTGAAAATTCCCTAAGCAGACAAAACCAGTTTAGTCCTACAAGCAAAGCTTAATGTAGCTTATTTTGCAAGACTAGCTTGAACTGGGTCATTTCTTGCTTATGCCTCTGGAAATCATAAGCAAAACTTAAACTGTTTCCCAAGGTTCATATGAGGTAACCACTAACCAATTCCTTATCATTTAAGACAAAATCACTGTGAAGGATAGTCACTCTTTACTATATAAGCTGCTTTATAACAATATCTCTCTGAGCCTCATTTTGTGTTTCGGTTTGAATGCTCCCAGTTCTCAAACTGTCTTTTTGGTGTGTGCACAATAAAGTTTTACTAATTACTCTTTCAGTGATTAATTGGTTTTACTTCTGCTATTTCTTATCTTTTGATGCAATCTATATTAAAAAAGTAGAAACAGCTAGGAATTTTTAAATGTAATAAATTAACCAATTTAATATTAGTAAATATTGTATTTAAAGGCATTTTTTTCTATTAAAACATAGAATTAGTGATATATGAGAAATAAGTGGACTCTTTCCTTGTTGAAAAATTATCACAGGCTTTTTGAATTTTTTTTTAAGTGTAAAAAGTATTACAGTTTGCCTTAATTGTTCTGTTTTTCATGAAAAAATAGAAGGCAGATGCCATATGAAGAGCAAACAGAAAGAGGAGAAAAACATAAAATATTAATGGTTTTATTAAAACGGTACTTCTCCCAAAAGATATTAAGCATGTTATAAACTTAAACACAATGTTAAATTGAGCACTAAAATCTATAAACAGAACTAAAGACCTTTTAAGCCATGAGAAATAATTGTGTCCAAACACATACCTTGTTGCTAGAGTTGAACCCCAAATTTTACTTTGACTTTCTTGGCAGTTAAGGCAAAATAAAAATGCTATATTATAAAATTTTCATTGCCTGATAAAAGCAAGCCAAGGAATTTGTAGGGAAAAATATTTTCCCCTAATGCTAGTATTTAATCTTCTCTTTCTGAGAAGTTTAAATACACTCATTTAAAGCATTTGGTTTCAAATTCAGGCAAATCAAATGGTGTACTGTACTGTCTGCCGGGGGGCTTGCCTGACCCAGTGCCATTGGCAACTAGATGTCGAATACAAAGGAAGGAGTCAGAATTTCTAATTATGTCAAAAAATCAGTGAAGTGGCAAAAATGAATGAATGAATGAATGAACAATGTTCAAAAACTTTTTTTTTAAGAAAGAGTCCAGCTGTTAGATATTGTTTCACCTCCCATTATGTGTATGCAAGAGTAGTATATTAATTATGTACCCATTAATGATTTATATTAACATACAAGATAAAAAACCTTTTCCTATTTAATTCTTCTGCTGAACACATTTAGAACTAGAATGAATGCGTGTACTTACCATTTTAGAAAGTGAAAGATATAATTTACCTTGTTATCTGTAGGAGGAATTTTTAATGCCTGAGATTCATTATTCTAAATATGAGTGATGAATTTAATAAATCTGTAGAGAGTGTACGGGACTAATCTGTGTTTATATATATTCACATTTTGCACTGGAAAATTCTTCACAATTTAGTAACTATGAATTTGCAAAACGTTAAAAATAACTTCCTCATCTATGAAGTGAAGTACTAAACTAGACTCAGAACAATCATACGTTGAGTTCCTATTATCTCTCCAACTGTAGCTGGTTTTGCTCCCTTTTCTAGGGCAGGAAGGTGGGGGATGTATCTTCTGTGCACCTCAGAGCTAGTTCCAGATAATTCTCCCTTCCTCTTTCCTCCTCCCTAACCTTTGAATCTCACATCATCACACTACATAATCTACTCCTCCTAGTTGCCCTCATTGCTGGAAGATTTTATTTCTTAACTCACTCCTCGTCATTCCAGCATCATCACAGTCATAACTATCAGCTGTTTTAATTACTACATAGACAATTTTCTGATACTCTGAATTGTCGAATTCTTGGTCTCTCCTCCCATGATTTTGTCATATACCCTGCATTAGCCTCCCTGGTAATCATACTAAGATTTCATCATTAGTAATAACTGAAACTCTTCCATTAGCTCCAGTTGAAGCTGTGGACAAAAAATGTTGACTACCATTTCAGTAAACAAGGAATGTTGCCTGCATCAAGCCATCAGCCACTGCAGCTGCCCTGAGGGGAATTCAGGATGGAGAAAAACAGGATACTGGCCTTAGATAGTTAAGATGGATAAGGAAGAAGGCGCTTCAAGATGGCGGAAGAGTAAGACGCGGAGCTCACCTTCCTCCCCACAGATACATCAGAAATGCATCTACATGTGGAACAACTCCTACAGAATACCTACTGAACACTGGCAGAAGACCTCAGACCTCCCAAAAGGCAAGAAACTCCCCTACATACCTGAGTAGGGCAAAGGAAAAAAGAAAAAAACAGAGACAAAGAATAAGGACGGTACCTGCACCAGTAGGAGGGAGCTGTGAAGGAGGAAAGGTTTCCACACACTAGAAGCCCCTTTGCGGGCGGAGACTGCAGGTGGCGGAGGGGGGAAGCTTCGGAGCCGCGGAGGAGAGCGCAGCCACAGGGTTGCGGAGGGCAAGGCGGAGAGATTCCCGCACAGAGGATCAGTGCCAACCAGCAGTCACCAGCCCGAGAGGCTTGTCTGCTCGGCCGCCGGGGCGGGTGGGGCTGGGAGCAGAGGCTCGGGCTTCGGAGCGCAGGGAGAGGACTGGGGTTGGCGGTGTAAACACAGCCTGAAGGGGTTAGTGCGCCACGGCTGGCCGGGAGGGAGCCTGGGAAAAGGTCTGGAGCTGCCAAAGAGGCAAAAGACTTTTTCTTGCCTCTTTGTTTCCTAGCGCTCAAGGAGAGGGGATTAAAAGCACTGCTTAAAGGAGCTCTAGAGACGGGCACAGGCTGCGGCTGTCAGCGCGGACCCGAGAGACAGGCAAGGGACGCTAAGGCTGCTGCTGCGCCACCAAGAAGCCTGTGAGCGAGCAAAGGTCACTATCCCCACCTCCCCTCCGGGAGCCTGTGCAGCCCGCCACTGTGAGGCTCCCGCGATCCAGGGACAACTTCCCTGGGATGGCGCGCCTCAGGCTGGTGCAACGTCACGCCGGCCTCTGCCGCCACAGGCTCGCCCTGCCTCCGTGCCCCTCCCTCCCCCCGGCCTGAGTGAGCCGGAGCCCCTGAAATAGCTGCTCCTTTAACCCCATCCTGTCTGAGCGAAGAACAGACGCCCTCAGGCGAACTACACGCAGAGGCGGGTCCAAATCCAAAGCTGAACCCTGGGAGCTGTGCGAACAAAGAAGAAAAAGGGAAATTTCTCCCAGCAGCCTCAGGAGCAGCGGATTAAATCTCCACAATCAACTTGATGTACCCTGCATCTGTGGAATACCTGAATAGACAACGAATCATCCCACATTGAGAAGGTGGACTTTGGGAGCAATGATATATATATATTTTCACCCTTTTTCTCTTTTTCTTAGTGTGTATGTGTATGCTTCTGTGTGTGATTTTGTCTGTATAGCTTTGCTTTTACCATTTGTCCTAGGGTTCAGTCTGTCTTTTTATTTTTTACTTAAAAATTTTTTTTTCTTAAGAATAATTTTTTATTTTAATAAGCTTATTATATTTTATTTTACTTTATTTTATTTTATCTTCTTTCTTTCTTTCTTTCTTTCTTTTCTCCCTTTTATTCTGAGCCACGTGGAGGACAGGCTCTTGGTGCTCCAGGCACGCATCAGGGATGTGCCTCTGAGATGGGAGAGCCAAGTTCAGGGCACTGGTCCACAAGAGACCTCCCAGCTCCACGTAATATCAAACGGTGAAAATCTCCCAGAGATCTTCATCTCAACACCAGCACCCAGCTTCACTCAACGACCAACAAGCTACAGTGCAGGACACCCTACGCCAAACAACTAGCAAGACAGGAACACAACCCCACCCATTAGCAGAGAGGCTTCCTAAAATCATAATAAGTCCACAGACATCCCCAAACACACAACAAGACGAGGAACTGCCCACCAGAAAGACAAGATCCAGCCTCATCCACCAGAACACAGGCACTAGTCCCCTCCACCAGGAAGCCTACACAACCCACTGAACCAATGTTAGCCACTGGGGACAGACACCAAAAACAACGGGAACTACAAACCTGCAGCCTGTGAAAAGAAGACCCCAAACACAGTAAGTTAAGCAAAATGAGAAGACAGAGAAACATACAGCAGATAAAGAAGCAAGGCAAAAACCCACCAGACCTAACAAATGAAGATGAAATAGGCAGTCTACCTGAAAAAGAATTCAGAATAATGGTAGTAAAGATGATACCAAATCTTGGAAATAGAACGGAGAAAATAGAAGAAATGTTTAACAAGGACCTAGAAGAACTAAAGAGCAAACAAACAGAGATGAACAACACACTAAATGAAATTAAAAATTCTCTAGAAGGGATCAATAGCAGAATAACTGAGGCAGAAGAATGGATAAGTGACCTGGAAGATACAATAGTGGAAATAAGTACCGCAGAACAGAATAAAGAAAAAAGAATGCAAAGAACTGAGGACACTCTCAGAGACCTCTGGGACAACATTAAACATACCAACATTCGAATTACAGGGGTCCCAGAAGAAGAATAGAAAAAGAAAGGGACTGAGAAAATATATGAAGAGATTACAGTTGAAAACTTCCCTAATATGGGAAAGGAAATAATTAATCACGTCCAGGAAGCACAGAGAGTCCCATACAGGATAAATACAAGGAGAAACACACCAAGACACATATTAAGCAAACTATCAAAAATTAAATACAAAGAACAAATATTAAAAGCAGCAAGGGAAAAACAAGTAACACATAAGGGATCCCCATAAGGTTAACAGCTGATCTTTCAGCAGAAACTCTGCAAGCCAGAAGGGAGTGGCAGGACATACTTAAAATGATGAAAGAGAAACCTACAACCAAGATTACTCTACCCAGCAAGGATCTCATTCAGATTTGATGGAGAAATTAAAACCTTTACAGATAAGCAAAAGCTAAGAGAATTCAGCACCAAAGCAGATTTACAACAAATGCTAAAGGAACTTCTCTAGGCAGGAAACACAAGAGAAGGAAAAGACCTAAAATAATAAACCCAAAATAATTAGCAAAATGGTGATAGGAACATACACATCGATAATTACCTTAAATGTAAATGGATTAAATGCTCCAAACAAGACACAGATTGGCTGAATGGATACAAAAACAAGACCCGTATATATGCTGTCTACAAGAGACCCACTTCAGACTGAGGGACACATACCAACTGAACCTAAGGGGATGGAAAAAATTATTCCATGCAAATGGAAATCAAAAGAAAGCTGGAGTAGCAATTCTCGTATCAGACAAAATAGACTTTAAAACAAAGACTATTAGACAAAGAAGAACACTACATAATGATCCAGGGATCAATCCAAGAAGATATAACAATTATAAATATTTATGCACCCACATAAGAGCACCTCAATAAATAAGGCAAATACTAACAGCCATAAAAGGGGAAATCGACAGTAAAACACTCATAGTAGGGGACTTTAACACCCCACTTTCCCCAATGGACAGATCATCCAAAATGAAAATAAATAAGGAAACACTAGCTTTAAATGATACATTAAACCAGATGGACTTAATTGATATTTATAGGACATTCCATACAAAAACAACAGAATACACATTCTTCTCAAGTGCTCATGGAACATTCTCCAGGATGGATCATATCTTGGGTCACAAATCAAGCCTTGGTAAATTTAAGAAAATTGAAATGGTATCAGGTATGTTTTCCAACCACAACGCTATGAGACAAGATATCAATTACAGAAAAAACTCTGTAAGAAATATAAACACATGGTGGTTAAACAACACACTACTTAATAACCAAGGTACCACAGAAGAAATCAAAGAGGAAGTCAAAAAATACCTAGAAACAAATGACAATGAAAACACGACGACCCAAAACCTATGGGATGCAGCAAAAGCAGTTCTAAGAGGGAAGTTTATAGCTATACAAGCCTATCTTAAGAAACAAGAAACATCTCAAATAAACAACCTAACCTTAGACCTAAAGCAAGTAGAGAAAGAAGAACAAAAAGACCCCCCAAAGTTAGCAGAAGGAAAGAAATCATAAAGATCAGATCAGAAATAAATGAAAAAGAAATGAAGGAAATGATAGCAAAGATCAATAAAGCTAAAAGCTGGTTCTTTGAGATGATAAAATTGATAAACCATTAGCCAGACTCATCAAGAAAAAAAGGGAGAAGATTCAAATCAATAGAATTAGAAATGAAAAAGGAGAAGTAACAACTGACACTGCAGAAATACAAAGGGTCATGAGAGATTACTACAAGCAACTATATGCCAATAAAATGGACAACCTGGAAGAAATGGACAAATTCTTAGAAATGCACAACCTTCCAAGACTGAACCAGGAAGAAATAGAAAATATGAACAGACCAATCACAAGCACTGAAATTGAAATGGTGATTAAAAATCTTCCAACAAACAAAAGCCCAGGACCAGATGGCTTCACAGTAGAATTCTATCAAACACTTAGAATTCTATCAAACATTTAGAGTAAGAGCTAACACCTATCGTTCTCAAACTCTTCCAAAATATAGCAGAGGGAGGAACACTCCTTAACTCATTCTACGAGGCCACCATCACTCTGATACCAAAACCAGATGAAGATGTCACAAAGATAGAAAACTACAGGCCAATATCACTGATGAACATAGATGCAAAAATCCTCAACAAAATAATAGAAACAGAATCCAACAGCACATTAAAAGGAGCATACATTATGATCATGTGGGGTTTATCCCAGGAAAGCAAGGATTCTTCAATATCCACAAATCAATCAACATGATACACCATATTAACAAATTGAAGGAGAAAAACCATATGATCATCTCAGTAGATGCAGAGAAAGCTTTCGACAAAATTCAACACCCATTTATGATAAAATCCCCCCAGAAAGTAGGCATAGAGAGAACTTTCCTCAACATAATAAAGGCCATATATGACAAACCCACAGTCAACATTGTCCTCAGTGGTGAAAAACTGAAACCATTTCCACTAAGATCAGGAACAAGACAAGGTTGCCCACTCTCACCACTATTTTTCAACATAGTTTTGGAAGTTTTAGCCGCAGCAATCAAAGAAAAAGAAATAAAAGGAATCCAAATCGGAAAAGAAGAAGTCAAACTGTCACTGTTTGCAGATGACATGATACTATACATAGAGAATCCTAAAGATGCTACCAGAAAACTACTAGAGCTAATCAATGAATTTGGTAATGTAGCAGGATACAAAATTAATGCACAGAAATCTCTTGCATTCCTATACACTAATGATGAAAAACCTGAAAGTGAAATTAAGAAAACACTCCCATTTACCTTTGCAACAAAAGAATAAAATACCTAGGAATAAACCTACCTAAGGAGACAAAAGACCTGTATGCAGAAAATTATAAGACACTGCTGAAAGAAATTAAAGATGATACAAATAGATGGAGAAATATACCATGTTCTTGGATTGGAAGAATCAACATTATGAAAATGACTATACTCCCCAAAGCAATCTACAGATTTAATGCAATCCCTATCAAACTACCACTGGCATTTTTCACAGAACTAGATCAAAAAATTTCACAATTTGTAAGGAAACACAAAAGACCCCAAATAGCCAAAGCAATCTTGAGAAAGAAAAACAGAGCTAGAGGAATCACGCTCCCTGACTTCAGAATATACTACAAAGCTACAGTAATCAAGACAGTATGGTACTGGCACAAAAACAGACATATAGAACAATGGAACAGTATAGAAAGTCCAGAGATAAACCCACGCACATATGGTCACCTTATGTTTGATAAAGGGGGCAAGAATATACAATGGAGAAAAGACAGCCTCTTCAATAAGTGGTGCTTGGAAGACTGTACAGCTACATGTAAAATAATGAAATTAGAACAGTCCCTAACACCATACACAAAAATAAACTCAAAATGGATTCAAGACCTAAATGTAAGGCCAGACACCATCAAACTCTTAGAGGAAAACATAGGCAGAACACTCTATGACATAAATCACATCAAGATCCTTTTTGACCCACCTCCTAGAGAAATGGAAATAAAAACAAAAATAAACAAATGGGACCTAATGAAACTTAAAAGCTTTTGCATAGCAAAGGAAACCATAAACAAGAAGAGAAGACAGCCCTCAGAATGGGAGATAATATTTTCAAATGAAGCAGCTGACAAAGGATTAATCTCGAAAACATAGAAGCAACTCACGCAGCTCAATATAAAAAAAACCCCAAACAACCCAATCCAAAAATGGGCAGAAGGCCTACATAGACATTACTCCAAAGAAGAAATACAGATTGCCAACAAACACATGAAAGAATGCTCAACATCACTAATCATTAGAGAAACGCAAATCAAAACTACAATGAGATATCATCTCACACCAGTCAGAATGGTCATTATCAAAAGACTACAAATAATAAATGCTGGAGAGGGTGTGGAGAAAAGGGAACCCTCTTGCACTGTTGGTAGGAATGTAAATTGATACAGCCACTATGGAGAACAGTATGGAGGTTCCTTATAAATCTAAAAATAGAACTACCATATGACCCAGCAATCCCACTACTGGGCATATACCCTGAGAAAACCAGAATTCAAAAAGAGTCATGTACCACAATGTTCATTGCAGCTCTATTTACAATAGCCAGGACATGGAAGCAACCTAAGTGTCCATCAACAGATGAATGGATAAAGAAGATGTGGCACATATATACAATGGAATATTACTCAGGCAGAAAAAGGAAGAAAACTGAGTTATTTGTAGTGAGGTGGATGGACCTAGAGTCTGTCATAACAGATTGAAGTAAGTCAGAAAGAGAAAAACAAATACCATATCCTAACCCATATATATGGAATCTAAAAAAAAAGAAAAAAGAAAAAAAATGGTCTTGAAGAACCTAGGGACAAGACGGGAATAAAGACGCAGACCTACTAGATAATGGACTTGAGGATACGGGGAGGGGGAAGGGTAAGCTGGGACAAAGTGAGAGAATGGCATGGACATATATACACTACCTAACGTAAAATAGCTAGTGGGACGCAGCCGCATAGCACAGGGAGATCAGCTCGGTGCTTTGTGACCACCTAGAGGGGTGGGAGAGGGAGGGTGGGAGGGAGGGAGACACAAGAGGAAAGAGATATGGGAACATATATATATATATGTATAACTGATGCACTTTGTCATAAAGCAGAAACTAACACACCATTGTAAAGCAATTATACTCCAATAAAGATGTTTAAAAAAATGCATATGGAAAAATAATTTCAATGAGTCCATATTCTTGCATCTTCCCATACATAGGAAAACACTAAAATCGTTAACTTGAGATGTACGTTTTTTGTGATTAGCAGTAATCTTTTGATGTCTGATGACACGTTTTCTTTATTTTTAGCAAAAAGTCCTATGTATCCTGGATTCTGCCTTTGCTCTTTGGAACAGTTTCTCAGAGATATCTGAGAGGCTGCCTTCCCGCGCTGCAGTCCTCAGTAATGTCTCTGAATAATTTGCAACTTTTAGGTTGTGCAGTTTTCTTTTTTCAGTCAACAAAACACACCACATCTATCCTTTCAGCTTGCTCTTTGTAGTTCCTGACACCAGATTTAAAAATAATTCTTCTGGATTGAGGTAAAATTAAAATTAATATTTAATGAATAAAAAGAAAATTATATTACAAATTTGGTTATAAACATCAAAAAGAAAAGTACACATTTATCAGAAATGATTACCCCAGTTAAAATTTTTAGAAAGATACTACCCCCCCAAAGCTTATCCGAAATTTATAAGAATTACTTTTTTAAATGATTTAGATACTTCTTTTCCCCCAATTAGTTGACATATTTGTGAATGAATTGCTGGAATTTAAAAGGGTTCAGCATGAGATATATTCTACCTTTCCTGTATGATTGAGAAAGTTGTTTTCATCATTAAGTAGGTAGAAAAAAAGAGATTCATTATACAAATGTTACTTAATTTTTGAAAACTTTTTGAAGTACATTAAAAAATCACATCACACTGATTTATCATTAATCTTATAATTGAAAATTCAATTAGGTACATCTTCAATTTTGCAATAAGGAGTTGATTGGAATCCAAGTAACTTGCAAAATATTCTATTACCCAGCCATTAGAGTTATCACCTTTCTCATTTGTTAGGAAGCATGCCTAAAAGACTTTACTAAAACAAATTATTCAATAAAGGATTGTTTATTTTATCTCTTATTCTCTCTCCAAGAGGTACTTTGTTTAACCCGATATTCTTTGGAATATGTTGGGGAAGTTCAGAGATGGTTGAAGCTTGTGATATATAAAATGCTTTTATTTGATCATGTGCTTCACCCATATTATCATAACTTTGGAGCTTAAGATTTACTTTATTCTATTCATGAAAAATGTGCCACATAACCTAAGGCTAAGAAAGATATAAGAGAGATACATAGATGAGACATGGATTTTGCCGTGTAATCATTGGCTACATTAAATAAGGTGTCATAAATGTCTCCTTTTGTGTCATTATTTACTTTTTTGTTATAGGACACTTCTCAGAAAAGATGCACTTGATAACTAGGGTTGGAAAACATGAGATCCCTACGGGAACTTGTTAACACTCCTGCTGTGCCGTTATGCAAGATAATTGAACTCAGAATATCTCAGGTCTCAAAATAACTTGCCTCATGCTTAACATAACATCCCCTATATATTGATAAATCCTACCATGAGTTTTTGATACCCAGTTTGTAAGTTTCTTTCTTTCTCTCTCTTTCTTCTTTTTTTTTTTTGACTCTGAAGGTTTTTATATACCAAGACAATGAATCTTAAAGGTAAAATCCATATTTTTACACGATGAAGATCTGGCTTTGCTTCCACCAACTCCTTTAAAACTTTCCATCAGATAAGAATCCTTAAATTTTTACACTACCAAGTTAACCTTACAATCTGTTTGCATTGTTCTCAATCACATGAATCCACTCACAACAAGCAGATCTAAATTATGATCTTTCCAGGCTTTTATCAGAAGCTATGCCATCAAACTCCCTGATATTTATTCCTGTTACAATCTCAGCTGAGAAAAATATTTATAGAAGATTGCTTGAAAGATCTATTATTGTCTATTTATGTGGATTGATTACACATAAATTGAAGATTATTCCTTTGTTAATCCTTCTCAAAAATCAGTTTTATTTAGCTCAATTTAAAAATAGTTCTCATAAATGTTACGGAAGGTATAATACAAAACTATATGAAACATGTTTCTGCTTTTACTCTAAAACTGTTTTCACACTTTCTACTATTTTGCTCCATGATCTCCTTATGAAATTCTACTTAACAAATTTCTTTGGCAATTTATTTAAGAAGAGTTTTGTTTTCTTTAATTAACTGGTTATGTTTCTTTATTTTAGAAACTAAAAGCATGTAAGCAACCATGTTTCTGTTCTTTTTTTATTCTTGAAGTCAAAATTGAAACTGAAGGGTAAAAACCATATGAGGTTCCTTTTTTTTTGATCTTGTCCTATTTCTATTTTAAGTTTATCCAGTTCTGCCTTTCTTGGTATTTTTTTTTATATTTTGCCAAATATTTGTGCATTTTCATTATTTTCATTATATTAATAGTTTCTGGAATAGAAAAGTTAAGTAATGTATAATACTATAAATTTATGTTACTATGCATATGAACATATTTAACATGAAATAATAAATGCTGTGACAATTTAAACTGATACTAAGCAATGCTGAAAGTCTAGATATAAATACAGATAAATAGATATATTACCTAACAATTCAAGATCAACAAATGGATAATTTGCTTCAATATACTTATACAATGAAATGGCAGGGGTATTTGGTAATTGGTTGAAATAAGAACCTTGCAGACATTTTGGATGATGCTAGGTTTGTAATTATAAAGCAATCAAAGTAGTGCAGTAGTGTTATTTAAAAGAAGTACCATTAATTAGATCTCTTTATATTTTAAGAAGGATTACCTTATATCCTAGCAGAGAATATGGATATTAGACGATCATTTGCACATCTTAAGATAATTTAAGCAAAATATTATTTTTCTTCACATATGAAGATTATAATGGAAATAATTAAAAGGTAGGTATGTCCTTTTGAGGAATAAAAGGATATAATTTTTCTTTCAATTCAGAGTTTCTCTGGACTCCAAAGTTACACCATTAATCACCAGTTTGAGATATTTCATTAAAAATATGGAGCAGGGCTTCCCTGGTGGTGCAGTGGCTGAGAGTCCGCCTGCCTATGCAGGGGACACGGGTTCATGCCCCGGTCCGGGAAGATCCCACATGCCACGGAGTGGCTGGACCCGTGAGCTATGGCTGCTGAGCCTTCGTGTCCAGAGCCTGTGCTCCGCAACAGGAGAGGCCACAACAGTGAGAGGCCCATGTAGAGCAAAAAAAAAAAAAAAAAAAAAAAATATGGAGCAGTGCATTAGTCCTCTGCATGCTGAAAACTACACATGACCTATACATCCCTAATCTCCTGGGAAGCTTCTAGTTACGCATTAGAACAAAGTCAAGTTCACACTGAAAAAGATAGTCCAGAACCTTAGACTAGCCCAAGAAATCCACTTGACATTCTGAATGAGCCAAGGTTAACAGGTTACAGGTTAACATTAGGCTCACAGGTTGTAGGTATAGTAAGTTAATGGACAGGATAGATAGAAATATAGCAGAAGATCTACTACTTCTCCAAATAAAACAAGTGCTGAGATTTATGTCAACTGACAAAAACAGCATTCAAATTTTCAAAAATATTGTGAGAGTGAGCTTTCATAGAGTGCCTTCCATATAACATAAAATAATATACAAATATTTCACTGGATTAATGTGGTGTGCTTGTGATTACCTGCAAGCAGGGAAAACAGGCATTAAATTAGTTTCTACATCTTAAGGTATTTTAAGTGAACTTTTATAATCTTCACGTGTGAGAATGATAGAAATAAATGAGAAATAGAAACTATTGCAACAATATGTCCTTGCCTTCTTCATGCTGCCAACCTGATTTCTAAAGATCATTAGACATTCTAAGTAGTGCAGCATAATGCAAAGGCAGAGAGCAAGTTTTTAACCTTACAAAATGTTCAATAAGCAGCTTCACCATCATCATGACACATACTTGGCTGCATCTTTGTGTTTGATTCCAGAGTGCTAAAACACTACCTTCTACATTTTACTCATTTATGTTATGAAGAGACATTTTTAGCCTTATGTAACTTCCATATGTGGATTTGAGACATTACATTTTACAATGTAAATCCAATTTTCAATTTACCATGGGGTGTTCCAGTTATACCATATACAATATATATACCTGGTTTATTAAAAAGGACACATTAATAGAAGTGGTCCCACAAAAATGTTTAAGAAAAAGGCAAATTATATTCCTTTAGAAAACAAAACCACATTTTGCAATATGAAATTTTACTATATTGTTAAGCCATCAGATATTGCCCAAGTAGAATTGTATTCCCTTACCTCTAACACATAAAACACTGAGCTGATACTTGAAACTAGTAGAATGATACTTAGTAAAATTTAAGAAGAGAAACCCTCTCTAAACAATTACATTTAATTTATTTAAGGCAAATAAATATTTTGATAGTTTATGTTCTTGTTATTAAAGTGTGAGTTTACTGTAAATATTTCTTTGGTATTGAGGTCATACAGATCACCAATTTAAAAAAATTTTTATTTAGGGCTTCCCTGGTGGCGCAGTGGTTGAGAGTCTGCCTGCCGAGGCAGGAAACACAGTTTTGTGCCCCGGTCCAGGAAGATCCCACATGCCGCGGAGCGGCTAGGCCTGTGAGCCATGGCCGCTGAGGCTGAGCGTCCGGAGCCTGTGCTCCGCAACGGGAGAGGCCACAACAGTGAGAGGCCCGCGTACGGCAAAAAAAAAATAAATTATTTATTTATTTTTACTAAAGGTCTATAATGAGTTTACTTCCGTAAAAACTTTGACTGGGGCTTCCCTGGTGGCACAGTGGTTGAGAGTCTGCCTGCCGAGGCAGGGGACATGGGTTCGTGCCCCGGTCCGGGAAGATCCCACATGCCGTGGAGCAGCTGGGCCCGTGAGCCATGGCCGCTGAGCCTGGGCGTCCGGAGCCTGTGCTCCGCAACGGGAGAGGCCACAGCGAGAGGCCCGCGTACCGCAGAATAAATAAATAAATAAATAAATAAATAAATAAATAAGAGTTTGACTGAACATAGTATTTATCAGCCCCTGTAGAACAATGCAAAGTTAACCTGTTCATTTGGATCAATGTCAAGTATAAGCTGACTGAGCTAACTAGATGATTTATAGTTATCCTTAAATTTACTTGTCAAAATATTGACCAAATGAGGAAGTAATTTAAAAAAATTTTAATGTCAATCAATTTAAAATCTAATATCCCATTTGGCTAGTAGTACTGGAAAGTATAAGAATTCATTAGACAGAACTATCTAGTCCCATCGAAGTATCATCTATAAAGAATTTGTTCCCTCTAATTTCTATATTCATTTTAAAAAAGACATATATTATCTTTTTTATATTGTTATAATAATTTATTATATTAGTCTTTTGCCTTTTTACTGTATTCAAATTTTAAAATGTCAACGGCCTTGAATAAATAACTCATATATAATTTATCATCATAAAATATATATATTGATACATATCAATAAAACCTAGGGAAAAAAGATGCAAAGCCCAATCAAAAGGTGTTTCAAACAATGCTTAAAAAAACAATGTGTGCGCACACACACACACACACACACACACACAGCTTTCTAAATTAAAAAAGAGTCAGATGTGAGAGGCATAATCCTATACCCTAAGTACCCACTATGTCACAAGAACTAAATAAACAAGAACAAAATTGAGAAATCCTTTATCACCTCCTTTTATACTAACATTTATCTGTATTTGTGTTTTTTACATAATTTTTTTTCTGAAATTTTAAATAAGCATTTTCTGAAGAGTAGGAAGACAGATCTGTTTTGAAATCACTTCACATTAAAATAAATACTTTTTGCTTTAGTTCTGTTTTCATTGTTATGTTTGTGTTTAATGGAAGTAGAGATATTCTTAAACACTATGTAGTAAACAATAACATTTGAAAATTTCCTTAAACCAGTTGTAGAAGGCACATAGAAGTATAGTGGTTTATGAAAGGAAAATACAGAAGGGCATGGTACTACAGTTTCAGTCCATGAAAAGATTTAAAGATCATTAAGAATACTATTGTGAAGATTTGTACTTTGAGGTCTGTGTGCTATCTCTGATAACATCCACAAGACAAGAAATTGACTTTTTTGGTCAATTTTCAAGCTCTAGGAATTTCCAGTAAGACCAATCATTTCATCCTTAACCAAAACCATCAAAACTGTCATTAATAAAAGTTAACCTGTACTAGTGTCTGATTCCATGTGGCACCTTTAAGACAGTTCTTAGCATAACTGGGAAGGCCAGTCCTGGCCAGCAAGAGTCTACTGGAATTATGTTGGACCACTATATGTCTGTCTATTTGAACCCTGTCCAGTGCTACCTCATCTGACTCTTTTTGAGTACCAACTTTGAATATCTAGCACAACTATGAAAACCAATATCATTTCACTAGAGTCTTCAAATATGGCACTTCTGATATCTCAATTTTGACACTTTTTGAGTCATTTTGGATTTACAGCATACTTACAAACTCAACATTTAATTGACAGTATTCATTTACCTGCCTCGTTTACTTTCTTAAGAAGGATTAAAATGTTTGTTATTTTCTAGAAGTGTCTGAAACCCACAACCCACACAGTCCTATGTATTTTTTGGCCAGTACTATTTCTTGTTGGTCCTACAGTTCTTTTTGAAAAAGGCTAAAGAAAATGTCAAAGTCTGGAAGACAGCCAGACTTAGGTAGGGAAAGTTTTCTTCAAGACACGATGTTCACACTGAGTGTTAACTAGTGTGTGGGAGTTAGCCAGGAGAAGGGAAGAACCTAAGGAAAATGGAAGACATTTCTGGTAGTAGTAAGAGACCAAGCAAAGGCAGAAGGAAAAGAGCAAAATGGGGAACTGAAGTCAATTCACTTCCATACAATGAATTGTAGAGAAGATTGTGACATGAAACCATGGTGAAGAGTGTGGAAATCATGGGGGACCTGAAAGGCCATTCTCACATGCTTGGATCTTCTAAGCAAAGATGAGCCACTGAAACCCTTCCTGTTGTCTATCCTCAAAGCAACCAAGAGCAAAATCCATGATGTCTGAATGGATGGATTAACGAGGTAACCTCAGAAATAGTTGTGGCGTGGGCCAGTCATCATGAAGAAAGCACTGGGATCTGTGTTATCATAGCCACACAACGTGCAGTAGGGGAGATACAGTGTACCACTTAGAATAAGCAGATGTAGACGAGCTTCTTTCAGTGACTATATCTAAAATCAGTCATGGCTGAGCAGAATTATGGAGCTGATTTTGGAACATAAGTCCACCTTCTCCCCAGATTGCTGGCTTTATGATTAAAGCACGTTTTCTGTTTCTACCAACATTTGCCTCTTGAGTACTGGCTTTCAGGTGGCGAGCAGCCAAACCTCAGTTTGGTAACAGTGGGACACTCTTTCAATCTTTAACATGTCTGGTTTGGAGAGTAAATAATATTCACCATAATACTATGCTACTGGATGTTTCTGACGTACTAGGGAAGGACTCCAAATTTATTTCAAAATATTAGTACTGTATTCATAATAATATTGAACAGCTTGCTATAACCTCCTCTTTGACTTGTGCTGGATAGAAGCATCTGTGGTAGCAAATAAAAAAAAGTTTAGTTTGCTGTGGTCCCATTTGTTTATTTTTGTTTTTGTTTCCTTTGCTCTGAATAGTCATATCTTGACTTGTAACCTAATGTCATATGTGGAAATTTTTTGTTTCATGAATTAATTTGGATTGACTCTGAAATGGAAAGGATGATGGCAATCTATTTCCCCTATATACATCAAGTCAAACATGTAAGTGTGAATGTCAAATTAAAAATAAATGAAGTTTACATTTAAGTAAAATAAGAGTGCTATAAAATCTTCTAATTTTATCTGAGGAATGTTTTCATCACCTAAGTGTCATAATAAAGAGTTTTTCCTTAATGATAATAATTCATTAAGACTTTTAAATAGGTACAAAATATTTATAAAAATTTATAATACATAAAATAAAAACAATAGAATATGGTTCCTCTTCTGTGTTATTCTTCCTAGTTGCTCAGTCCTAGGCTCAGTTATTATATTTTATTTACAACACGTATTACACCTTGAAAAGGACTTAATAATTCCTTCCTTTATATTCCAGTAAAATGTCTCTGGCTTTGAACGGAAGAAATCCTCTTACCCTTCCTAAAACGATGCTCATATGCCACACATTTCTCCCACACAAACAGCCCTGAGGTGGACATCCAACTCTCTTCCCAGTCTCCCAGGACATTCCCAGAAGTTAGTGCTCATCGAATCTTCTGGTGAAATTTCTCAATCCTTATAATAGCATTTAAATGTAGATTTCTAATACTATCAATTAAAATGTCTAATTACCCTACCACACTACCCAATCCCTATGTTTAAAGGTTTAGAATATTTAAATATTCTATCCTGAATCTTCAACCAATAAAATCCAAAGATATGGGATAGCATGCATTTTAATATACTATCATGTGTGTTGGGTAAATAATTAAGTACAAGTATTTCAGTACTTATCCTTAACAAAGAAAAGAAACAGACAATATCAAATGCAACCTGAATACTGTCAGTATCTTAGAGATTTTAAAGTTGTTAAATTCTTTTTGTTGTTTTACAAGAAAGATGGGATTATTTTTAGCAAATATACCTGCAAATTTCTAACAAGTATGCACTCAGACAGATGGCCTTCTCTCCTGATATTATTTGTCAGAAACAGGCTTCAGGGGGAAAGTCTTCAAGTTATCTTTCTTTTGTTAAATCTCTTTCTAAATATATTCTCGTATTTTAATATTTGCTTATTTTATTGATATTTTATTTGTATATATTAACATAGAATTTTAAGAACTCAATTTCTTAAACTATTATTGCTGTTTTAAATTATAGTAAAATTAATTTTATTCTAAACATTTCATAGAAAAAATAAAGTACTGAAAATAATAGGAGTTTAATAGAAATTTCAAGTGAATTCAACACTGTTTTTTCAGCATTTTTAAGACTAATTTTGCCCACAAAAGAAAACAGTTGATTTACATAAATATTTAATCTTACTAAATTATGCACAAGCCATTTGTTTTAAATTCTGATGGACTTAACTAGAAACATTTGAAGAGACCAAACTGAGCTTGATTTTAGATCACAGGTTTAAGTTATAAAAAATTAAAAATCTGTACACTAACTGTTCTTTTGTGTGTGTGTGTGTGTTACCAAAATTTAATACAGGCTTCTCTTACTTTCCAAACATGTTATTATATGACAGTCTCCTTCAAAAGGTATCCCAAATTCAGTTTTCTTTCAAATGATATTCATTTGGAGACTTCATAAACATTTATTTCAACAACCTCAAATATGTCCTTTCTCTATGCTTTTTTTTTTCCACAAAAATTTTGCTGTTTATACTTTTGTATTCATGTTTCCAAGGCATTCAAATCAGAGACATTATTATATAAACTGCAAAGTTGCTATGAGAATAACAGTAATAATTCTCTGAGGACTGTAAAGTAGAAATTGTGGCCTCACATTCTTTTGCTCCCTAGACCTTTGGCAGACCCATATCCTTACTTCAGATTTTTCCAGTCATTAGCATTTCTTAAACAAGAGAAATATGTCAGAGAAATATTATTCATTTAAACTCAGCATTTTAGATATTTACATGAGACTTCACAGAGATCAACTAGTTTAACTCCTTAATGTACACATGAGAACACAGAGAACACAGGGTGGTCTGACCATGTGCCCACAGTTACAAAGGTCAGAGCTAGTGCCTAGGTCTCCTGACTCATAGTCTAATTTCAGTTAACTAACCAAGGTCAAAGATTCAAACATTTGAAAACTGCAAGCTTTCTAATCATGGAAACCAAATGTCAACCCACGGAGGGACATTAGATCTCAGTTTGGTTCTCCTCCATTGCTTATTCCAACCCACTCAGTAGAACAACTTCTTCCCTATCCCTTTGGATGAAATCTAGTCAAAGCCCAATGAATCTTCTGGATACTCTCAGAAAATGGAAAGTCCTCTTTGTAGTAGTCAATGCATTTAATCTGGTGTATTATTCAAGTGCTTCACACTTCCTCTCTTCTCCCTCAGCTGGGGACTGCTGACTCTAGCTGCTTTTACACTTAAAAGAGGAGATATATTTCCTTCTTCTCTTTGACCACTCAGCACTTCTACACATCCTTTTCCTTCTATTCAGTATCAGAACATGACGGGCGTGGGGGAAGAAATGAAGGGACAGGGCATGTTCTTCCTTCACTAATACCACCCTGGGCTGGAGTTAGCACTTTATGCCCATTGAAGATGCTTAGAGGAGACTCTGTTTCATCCTTTTGGAAAAGTTGTTTCTTTGATTCACTGGGGACACCTCCCAGCTGCTGGAGATTCCTCCCTTGCAGGATCCTTTATACAATGGAATGCTTCTCCTCCAGCCTGTAGTTTGAAACTGTTTCCTTACACCTAGGAATCCTGAAGCCCAGCTACAAGCTACTTTATCCCTGCTGATAGCCCACTTAGCTGGAAGACAGACCCAAGCCAGCTCACATTCATAGAGGACAGCATCTGGTTCAGGAGGAACACTCAGCATTCTTAGTCTGCCAAACTTGAGCAGTGAAAGCCGAACCAATGTGCCAGCCTCTCACCTTTTAACCTCTCAGGCTTGAGTCAAACATTGGTCCACTTTGCCTACTGAGTCCAAGGGAACATATCACATTCCCCAATTGGAGCCACTCCCTGGGCTAGAGGTGAACACACTTCTCCTTTGGGGAACAGCAGAGAACTCATACATGAAAAGCTCTTTAAAAACTCACTTCTATTACACAGAACCCCTGTACTGGTGTACACTCAGTTTGGTGGGCATTATGAATAGTATAAATTATTTTCTGATGCCTCTCTTACAATGCCGGTATGGTAGTCTTACACTTTACTTTGAAATGTAGTGTGTATTTTCTTGGGTCTCAACTGAAACCGTGATTAAAAGAATTCCATTTAATCATCTTGTCATAGATTCTTGGAGAACATGTAGCATTCAGTATTGCATTCCCAGGGCTTATCACAGTGACTGAAATGTAGCAGGTATTCAATAACTGTGCTTTTTTTGAATGATTGAAGTGATTTTTAATTTAGATCCTGTACCATGTGTTCTCATAAAGAAACATGTAAGTGATTCTTGATTTATCTCCCATGACATCATCAACAAAGTTTTTATCAGTACTTAATGATTTTACATCTTTTCTATCACCAGAATCTTTGTCTCCCTCCACGCCTATGCGATATCTACTGACTTAATTTAGGTGCTTACCCCTTACTTGGAATGTTCTAAAACATTCCTAACTATTTCCCTACAATACTTTCTCCTCCTTCTAGTCAGCACCCTATGCTGTCTTCAAGGGTACGATTCTAAAAATTTAAATTTGATCATTTTATTCTCTCCTACCAGTCTGCCCACTGTTTAAATCATTTCTGGTTTTCTTTCACATATGAAATAGAGACCAACTTCCCCAGAATGATACAGCCAGCTTTTTCAGTGTGAAACCTGCCTAACTCCCCATTACTGACTGCCATCTTTCCCCACTTCCACTTTCTTAAAGTTCAGCAATATTCCACTACAAAGAGATTGCTGAACAGGCCAAGTTCTTTCATAATTTCCAACTTTAGCAAACCTGTTTCCTTTTCATGAAACACCTTCCTCTTTGTTTATCTGCTGAACTTCAAATGCCAGCACAAATGATATTTTACTCCTCCACTCAGAAATAGTCACTTCCTAATTTCTTCTACCTCCAGACAGTATGCTCTTAATACAGGTATCTCACTATATTATTTGTTCACATATCTATCTGTCTTTTCAACTTGACAGAAGGGTGGTCTCCATATTATAATCAATCAGTCAATAAATGATCAATGAATTAAGAGTTGCTAAATTGTTAGTATGTTGATGGGAGGAAGAAAGCATCACAAGCATACCAGCTGGAACATAAGTGGGAAGATTGAAATGAAAGGACTGATTGTGTAAAATATATACTATTTATTAGTTCTACTTATTTTCAAACAGTTTAATAGCCACGAGAATATCACAACATCTAAGTGATCTGCTTCCTCCTACTCAGACCTCTAAATAGTTAAATCAAGACCACAGGGAGCAAAATGACCTCAATGGTGAAAGTACGCATAGAAGCAATAGTGTAAGGTAGGGAGTGCATTAAGATTCTCCTGATCAGCTACTTGTTCTCGGGCAACTCATGTCAAGCTGAAAAGGTCTTAAAGGAGGATGAAAGATTGTGAGATGGTGATAACGGGCTCTCCAAGGTTTCTGTATTCTTTACCTCGCTACTTTCCAAGCAGCATGTATTCTGCCAATGGGTTTGGCATCTATAGGTATAATCTTCCAGCTACAAAGTTGAATCTACTTGCAATTACCGGACCAAATAGTTGGCTTACTTACAGGAGTAGTACCCCATTAAAATATAATGAAGAAGTTGCTGTTCTGCTATGCTCTACCTCTACATAGGACTTCACATTTTTGACAGACTCAAAATACACACAATGCCCATGAGAATTATCTCTAACAATTCACAGGATGCTTTTAAATTCTCAGCCCACAAAAATATGTCAGTTGCTGTCATAGACTCCTAGAATGCCACATCTCTCCCCTGATAAATGGATGTTTTAACGACATGGCCCTAGTTCTCAGTCTAGGCATTTAATGAGAAAATGTCTCTTAAAAGTGAAACAATAGAAAGACATTGCTCCACTTTTGTTTTGCTACCTAATTTAATCTTAATTGCCTATCCTAGCTTGAAGTCTCTAGAAATCAGAGCCTGAGATAAAAGTTTATGTGCTAACACTTAATTAAGGAGTACAAGTTGTCCCTGGGGAACAGTGGCGGGGAAGGGGGGTGCAGTGGGACAGGGAAGAAGGAAGAACACATATAATGAGAAGAGTTACCCAGATGGCCACTGATTGACATTCATCATCAGAGAAGCCTTATAAACAGTGACAATGTGAGGATAATCATCTGTCAGGGGCAATAATGATCTGGTTCCCTAAACCCCACTGATCAAAGGCTGTGCCACAAGGTCCTAACTCCCCCCACACTCCTGGGTTGTGTTTAAGGAATTCAGAGCTCTCATGGAACTCGTCAGTCAGCCTGCAGGGATCTTTTGTCTGTCAATGTCAAGCATGGGGTTTCACGATCTCTTGTAGGAACAGTTACAGCAGCAACAGTAGAGATCTGGCTGCATAACTGGAGACCATTACAAGCAGTCACTAGGACCTCTAGCAAGCCAGGTGAATGGATGGAGCCCTAGTGAAGCAAAAACAGAACCCATTACTCTACTATCTCATGACTTTTCATGACACCAATATGTAAAAGCCAGTGTTACCTGAGGTCTATCTAACTACCTTAGATGGCTGGTTTATTTACTTTGTTCTTGGTTTGCTTGCAGCAGAGAAGCACGTGTACACCATTCTTGAGTTGACCAATCAAGAATAAATAGGCAATCCACTTCCGGTTTTACCAAAAAACTCTAGAATTGCAACAAATAAAGAAACAAACAAAATAAGTCACTGGATCTGGAGATTATATGCACACGTCTTCTCACCATCAAAACTCTGGCCTGGAGTTTCTTTCCTGACTCCAGGCAAGGACAGTTATAGACTGCCAACAGTGGGTGGCAGTAATGGCATAAAGATGGTACCAACCTGATGAACCACTTCGAAAGGAGACCGTATTTTCTAATGTTTATGTTATTCATCAGTCACAAGTATCTTTTTGGTCAAAATGATAAATTTTCCTTTTTTAGTAACAAACGGTTGCTGTGATTCGTCATCATTTGCTTTTGGAAAAAGAATCAGTGCTAGTACTTGTAGTGAATCACATAGCATTTTGGTGACGTCTGATGGAGAAGGACGGTTATGTTGAAGAGATCAATTCAGGGGTCACTAATAGAACCAAATCTCCTGTAAAAAAATTGCAGTATTTTGAGCTTTTAATCTGAAGAAGTATTTGTCGAGGCTACGAACTAAACAATATCACGAGGTGCTCTTTTAGCTTTTGATCATCAAACTGCAGCTACCCAATTTATTTTTGAAAATGCAAAATCAAGGACCTAATTGAGTGTTTGCAGAGGTACCTTTAGAGGTAAAAAAAAGCAAACAGATGTAGGCATGTCTTATCTTTTAAAAATCCACCACAGATGAACACTACTGTCCAAACAAATTCTGACTACGGCTAATTTTGAGATATATTAATCTGAAACTTTGTGTCCCACTTCTCTCCTAAACAATGTTTTGGGGAGCTTCCCTGGTGGTGCAGTGGTTGAGAGACTGCCTGCCGATGCAGGGCACACGGGTTTGTGCCCCGGTCCGGGAAGATCCCACATGCCGTGGAGCAGCTAGGCCCGTGAGCCATGGCCGCTGAGCCTGTGCTCCGCAACGGGAGAGGCCACAACAGTGAGAGGCCTGCATACCGCAAAAAACAAAAACAAACAAACAAACAAAAAACCCCACAATGTTATGAAAACTGATGACTACTTGACATACACTAGGCAAATTGGAAAAATAGATATTAAAAAATTTAGAGATCAAATTTTTTCTCCAGATTTAAAATGATTTATTTCCTAATAATAAAAACATAACATGTTCATTATGGGAATTTTAGAAAAAGAGAAAAGGAAAAAATAAAAGTACGCTAAATTCCTACCTCTAGAAATGATCACTGTGTGAATTTTAGATATATATTTATTGATAATTGGGTACTTAGATTACATACTTTTTTACTTCATAGCTCAACTGTTTTCTAATTCTTTCTTCAATCATTTCTGATGACTTTAAAAAAAATATCTTTATTGGAGTATAATTGCTTTACAATGGTGTATTCGTTTCTGCTTTATAACATAGTGCATCAGCTACACATTTACATAAAACCCCATATCTCCTCCCTCTTGCATCTCTCTCCCATCCTCCCTATCCCACCTCTCTTTTGGAAGACCCCTTAGACCCGGTCTTTTTCCTTTTGGCTTAGGGATCAGTAAATTACAGCCCACTTGGCAAATCCTACCTGCTGTTTGTTTTTCTACAGCCTACAAGTTAAGAATATTTTTTACATTTTTAAATTAAAATTTAAAAATTAAGTGAAGAATAATATTTTATGACACATAAAAATTGTATGAAATTTAAATGTAAGTGTTCCATAAATGAAGTTTTATTTAAACATAGTTACACTCATTTTATAACTGTGTTATCAAAGTTTCTCTGTTAGGTTACAAGATTCATAAACCTCTCTTGTTTCTGGAACCTCTCTCAGGTTAAGCTTTGAGGAAGAGAATCAGTAGCCATATTAGTTTGCCATTTAATTTAAAATTGTACATTTATTTTTAACTTGAAAAAAACATGGTTAATTATTGTTACTGAAAAAGTCCTCACTTTTGCTTAATTTTCATTATAGGAGTTTTTAATGTCTACATAAAACCTCAGAGCTATAACATTGTCAATTATGCTTATTGTTGAAATAACCTTGAGATAAAGGTTTTGATAGTATACCCATGTAACAAGGGGTATATAATATTTTAATTGTATAGATTTTAAAAATCAGTGGACATTTGATACAGAATTGAAGGACAACTTGGCTCATTTACTAATCAACTTTGTTCATTTTTAATGGCAAAACCAACTTATTTTCTTGTTTCTATATATCACTGGACAGTCTTTCCTCAAATTTCAATAAACTTCAACTTCACTTCCTGAATTCAGCCTCTGGGTTATTTTTAAACGGCCGTTGTGAAAATAACAGCAACTACATGTATAACCAGTGCAATGAAATATCCAGGAGCATGTTGAGTGTAGCTGCAGACAAGTGATTGAAAACCTGCAATGTGTAACATGCTATTTTTCATGGAAATGTACAAAAACTAGTTAGGTGAGTTCATCTCTGATTTTCTTTGAGAACTTATACAGAACATTCCTAAAACATACATTTACAAACTTTACAATATGTTAAATAATTTAAGGTTCAGGTTCATCTGTTTACTGCTTTTTTTTTTTTAAACTATAACCGTAGACAACCAGGTACAAAAAAGCTACAGATTACCACAATGACATGCATGCAAATCTTGAATTCTTAGAGGATTTTTTTTAAAGATTAAACTTTCTTTTTAACCCATTCTATAATAAAAAGAACAAGCTGACTAGGATAGATGATTCCATAAATCTCTCTAATTATTTCACAATAAAAATAAAATCTGAATCTACTTTATTAACAAAAAAGCAGAGGTACAAGGAGAATCCTCATCTATAGAGTATATTATCACATCACAATGTTAAATGTAGCTGTTTTCACTGCACAACTTCTGGCAGCTAAAGCTGCATATATTATCCCACATGCATGATAGAAGGAGGCCAGTCTTAACATATGCAAAGGAAACTCACAGCCTCAATAATATTCATTGTGATAGTTAATAACTCTGAAACTTCAAAACATTTTCTCTTTTTTTCTAATCTGAATCATCATGCATCAGGTTCTAATTTTTTAGTCCTTAGAGAAAATAAATATTAGCTGGCCTCTGGTGAAAACTCATTCTTTAACTTGGTCTGTTAAATAACAACTTGATCTTGGTGAAAATGAACTAGGTCTAAATATAAATATTAATCAGCTTTGGGGATTTGCTCAGCTCCTTTTCATTTTGTCAATGTCTTTTTAAGTTGTGGAAGTCAAATACAGACTTTGTTCTGAGCCATATGATTTGGGATTCTGTTCAAATGGAATCAAATTTGAATTAGGAACAAATTAATCTAATCTACTTTTATTATAGGTATAGGCATACTACATACACAATCTTCCATCATTGTCAAATATAATAACATAATGCTATGGGTGATAACTAGGATTGTCCTATTCTGAATACATATAAATGAATGGTCTGCTTGTTCTGATATAACAAAATGTGGGAAATGTCTTAAAAATTGCATTTTCAAAAATAGGTAGGAATATAAATCTAGTTAATGTAATACATATTATAGCAGAGTAGGAGAGAATCAAGATGATTAAATGTTTCTGTAACCTAAAGGTAAGATTTTACTCCTCTAACACTACTAAATTCTTCCCTTTAAAAAATAGGAATATTGTTAACACTAAATTTTCTAAACGACTAGGCTAAATGCAATTTCATCATTAATACTGTAGTCATATAAAGTATGACTCTAGGAAGAATATTGCTTTGACTTCTTTTAATACTATTGTTCCTGAGCCCTTAAATCTTAAATTTCTGGTGGTTTCCTCAAGGCACTTAGATTTTATACACTGTCTTACTAAATATTGGGAAACACCACCACTAATAATGATTATTACTGTTGATTCCTTTGTGGTTGGAAAGAAAATTTGTGTGACATTGACTTTGAACAACTTTCCACCAAGGAAGTCATGTTTTTATGCTTTTGTTGCTATTTATTTTACCCTTTCTTCAGTGCACTTAGCTCATATGTTTTGGCTTTTTCACCAAGCTTATAGCAAAGATGAATTGCTTGGCTAGTTATCATATGTGTGATGGCAGGACTGCTAAGACAAGAGAGGGGGAAAGTATATAAGAAAAGAGAATGGCATAATAGAGAATAAAAGTAGTGTTTATATTCTGATAATTATATCCCTCTTTAAATGATGAGGTTGATGTTATTACAGATCAGACAAAGTTTTCCTTTGCTACTGTCTATATTTTATCACAACTATAAATTTTGAGACCTTACATGATTTTCATTACTATAATGGGACAAAAGATTTTATATTCATATTATTGGGATGGAGTCCTAGTTTTATTGCTTTATAAAATGGGTGTATTCAAGATAGTAATTTAGAGATAAAATAGAGAAGCCATGATACTTAGTTTTCTACTTAGTGAACTGACATAAGCTTCTACTTAGTGAACTGACGTAAGCATGCATACCTCATTAGTTAGTATAATTAAATGAGATAATAAGTTTATATAATATTAATAAGAAATTATTTCATGAGTTCTTATGTGCCAGGTAGTATGTCACAATGCTTTATGTATATTGTTTAAAATAGCTAAGTGCAATCTACCACCATTAGTTCTACTATCTCTTGCTGTCTTGAGTTTTCTGTTGTTTTTAATTTATGCAGTATTTTATCCACTAGGTAGTTCTTAACTTATTTATATTACAAATCTTTGAGAATCAGATGCAAAGTACCCTTTCACTACCCAATCAAACTGAATTTTAAAAAGTGGGGACTCAAATGTATAGATTATATAGAGATACATAAAATCTAAATGCTAAGTAAATAGAAACAAGATGATCGTAGTCAACTCTCTTAATAAAAATATGCAATGAAATGCACTCTTTTTGAATTAAAAATATATAATATGAGAGAAAAACAAAGAATCTTGGGGTCAATCCAGAACATATAGAGGGGACTGTGATATGACACCTTATTATAATACAAATATACTTTCACGACATATGTGTATGTATATGTGGGAGTCTTGAGACATGAAAGGACATTATTCCCAAACAAAATTCTTTTTGCACCTCAAATTCAATGTGCCCAAATAAATACATATTTCCCTTGCACTGTGTTCTAATATTTCTGAATGTCATCAATATCCTACCAACATTGATATAACTAGATGTATTCATCTTAGTCTATATCAAACCAGTCTTCAAGCCATATTGGCTCTGTCTAAAGGCAGTAAACTTATTCTTCTTTTTATTCCTTACATGCTATCAAAACAAGGAATTCAAAAAATGTTTATTGTACATCAACTGTGTGAAGGATCAAAGGAAATTCTCATATGTCCCGAACATGATTCAGAATATTTTTCTCCCTCTTTGCTTTAATTGAATTCTGCTTAGCCCCTACTGATCCTCCTGCATCCCTCCCTAAAAGCTATTAATTCTCAGACACCACTGTAGCTCAGAGTCAGAAGGTACATTATATATCTTTGCTCCACATCCACAGTATTGTTCCTCTTTCTCCTAAATACCATATATTGTTGAGAATCCCGTCATCAATTTATTCCATCCCCCTTCCTGTCCTCATTTATGCCACTCACCATCTCTTGGTCATTCCCACCGTGACTTCTACACACACACACACACACACACACACACACACTCATATTCATGAATATTTTATAAACCAGGTCACTCTCTTACTCTGTATTCCTGTGATCGTTCTTGGTATTTTAGGCACTTAGTGTCATTTACTTTACCTCTCCACGTACAATTACTTTTCCTCAACTCTTCCTCAGCCACCAACCTCTATGGTTGCACACTGAAATCAGAAAATAGACTTTCAAAATCACAAATAAAGCTTCCCACACTCTGCTCACAGCCACCTTCATCCATTTCACTTGCCCCAGTGCCTCTACTACAAAATTTAGTTTCAGTTCATCAAGACCTCCGATCCTTTGCATGATCCTCTTCTCCTTACCCCTTATTCCTTTCTGACTATGCCATCTTTCTTTTCAAATCCCCTTCCTCTAGGTCATCACTATAATCATTCTCTTTCGAATACTTTCAATATGCTTGCTCCTTCCCCATTTGTTCACATAGTCTGAGAAATGCCACCTCTGAATGAATATCTAGGTGATATTCTGTCTTTTCCCGCATAACAGAATTGCTGGAAATAATCACACAAACAAGGAAGCTGATATCATAACGGGTTCACAATGACCAAACTCAAGGAGAACCTTAATATTACCCAGTAATCCTAAGTATCCTCATAAATCCGTTTTTCCCATTCTGTTCAATTAAATTGTAATCCTTTTTACTTTTCAGAAAACTTCCATCTCCTTTCCTCTGTTTAACTCTCTCAGCATTTTACTATAAGTTCTCTTTAAGAGAATGCAAGAGATGAGAGTACCTAAATTTTTCATGTTCAGCAGATAAAGTCTCCCTACTTAATAAAATGCCCAGTCATTTACATGTGCTCTGAAAACTTACCCTCTGATCATACCAATAATTTTCCATATGTAAATAAAAATTACTTTTCCTGAACCATTTGAGAGTGTTTTGAGTACTTTGTGTTCCTGTATGCTGAATACTTAAGTGTGTATTATAAAACAACAAGAACAACATTCTCTTATATAACCATGGTACAATTCTCAAATCAGCATTTTCAACATTGCTGAGATACAATTATCTAACACAAGAATTGGCAAACTTTTGTTTTGTTTTGTTTTTTGTTTTTTGCAGGAGGCCAGATAGTAAACATTTTAGGATTTGTAGGCCATATGGTCTCCGTCACAACCAATCAACTTTACTGTAGTAGAGCAAACACAGCCATAGGTGATACATAACCCAATGAGTATGGCTGTGTCTCCTACAACTTTATTTACAAAAACAAGTTGGAGGCCCTGAATTAAACTACAGTTTATATTCCAAACTTGTCAAATAAAAAATGTAATAGAATTTTTCTCTGGTTTAGAACTTATTTTTTTGCTTGTTTGATTTTTCCTTTTATTTCTTTCAACTTCTGCTTTATATATTTTGAAGTGTTATTAGACCTCTGGAAATTAAGGATTGTTATATCTTCCTCTTGAATTGACCGTTTTATTAGTACATGTCCCTTTTTGTTTCTAGTGATAATATTCTTACACTAAAGTAGAATTTATCTGATTTAAATATAGCTATACTATGTCCTTTTAGTAATTATGTGCCTGGTATATGTTTTTTTTCTTTTTCTTTTCAAATTACCCATCTTTTTAACTTTAAGGTGTTTCTCCTGTAAACAGCTGGGTTTATCTCTATCCATTCTGACAATCCTTGTCTTCCACTTGGAGTTCATGCCATTTAAATTTAATATTAGTATTGAAGTGGTTGAATTTAAACCTGTATTATTATTTGATTTCAATTTATCCCAGCTGAGATTGATCCTGCCTGTATCTGCATCAATCTTACTATTCAAACCAAACAATGCTTTTCCATAATTTTGAATATTGACATTTTTCTCATTACAGAATGTATATTTGGTGCTTTCAGTTGAAATTTTTATATGCATCTTCTCCATTATTTTTCATTGATATAACATTCATAATTATGTTAATGACCTTTTCTGCTTACTCCAGCTGAGATCATCTGTATGTCTTATATTGCTGTTTGTCTCTTGATTTTTGGTTATTCCTGCCTCTTTGCATGTCCAGTAATATTTAATTCTATGCTAGGTATTATATACAAGGTGTATGAAAGGTGCCTCCAGATGATACTTTGCACCAGAAAATATTTTCTCTTTTTTACATTAGGTAGTTAAGGTGAGATACTTATTACATCAATCCTTTGAGAGTTTGATTTGGATCAAGGCTGGGCTTCAGGATTATTAAATCTCAACTTTCCCTGGGTTATGTCAGTTCCTTGGTCATGATCTTTTTAGGCTTTTATTGAGAGCTGGATAAATCTCTTGCCCTTCCACATAAAAGATATTTGAAACTCCTTTCTTCCTTCTGGGGGCTTTTGAGGTTGGCTTTAGAAGTGCACCCTTCAAGATGGAAATTCTGCCAAAGGTTTTAAGGAAGGAACAACCTGTGTGCTTGAGACTGACGTCCTCTCTCTATTGGAACCTTGTATTCTAAGTACCCAGACAATACTCTGGTTTCTCTTCAGAACGCATAAATCTTTCGCCTTTTACTAAGTACCCAGACATTATCAGAGTTTATTCTGATTTTAGATGCACTCACTCTGATGTCTGAACCTTTCCAGCCTAGCTTTCTAGCTCCAGAAAACTTTAGCTCTCCTGTGGGAGACATAGTCTTATATTTGGAATCAGTATACTTCCATCCAGTCTTGTCAGACCTGTGAGACTAACAAAACATCAATGTCTTCTTATTCTCCAGGTAAAATCCATCTGTGTGGAATAAGCCAAATCCATAGTTCACAGAGGGAATTTTCAATTAATTCCAAGGAAGAAAAAGGGCTGGGACCATCAGTCTACCTCATAAAACCTCCCTGTATAGTTCCAATTTATTTAGTCCTTAGAGATTACAAAGTTCTCTCATATCTGTAAAACTTTTTAAAAAGTTTAATTTATTCACCTTATTCTATTTGTAGCAGTGAGAGTTTTAGTTGGCTGAAATTTCCTATGTCCTCTTTAACAGTGGATGTTAAAAGTCACTAATTTTTTATTATTCAGTTACTAGAACAAAGAAATGTTATAAATATATGCTAGTATCTGCCAGACCTTTGACTGACTAACATGACAATTTTTGCATGAGACAGTGAGATCTGAGCAGGTTACAGTAAAGTGTGTTCACTGTACTTTACACAATCATTTTCAATACTCATACAGCAAGGTTAATGTCAATTTTAAGGGACGTTTCTCAAGGTGTGCTAGAGGGTACTCTGCTTGGTTTATCCTGTTCAAATTTAAAAAATATATATTTGGATGAAGCCCATAAGACATATTTATCAAATTCTGTTTATATCAGAGAGTGGAATAAGTAATGTACCTCCAAACAAAAAGTGTTGCATTTATAAAACTAAATAAAAATATATTTAAAGTGATACATCACAGTGACAAAATATATATATATATATATATAGCAAATGGGCAAGAATTGGCTTATCAGTACATGTGAAGAGACCTATGTGTGTAATTGCATGCAAGTAAATATAAAATAAGGGTGTTATGGCTGTCAAAAAACTAAAACAATCACAGTCACATTAGTAGAAACATATTGTTGAGAATAAGAGGTCATTGTTTTATCTGTGGCTATATCAATATTGTAAAATGTGACTTACTGAGTTCAGCTGCAGATCCAGTTAGATTTCTCTCACAGACTGAAGCTAGCCCAGGGGAGATTAAGCCCAGATATGTTACAGACAAATAAACAAACAAATAAGCTTGTCAAGTGGAGACTATCTGAATAAACTGGGTAAATTTAGCCTAAAACAATTATAGTCAGAATGTTGATTTGGAATATAAAGTTGATCTATTCTGTTCAACTCTTAAGAGAAAAACTCAGTTAAATGAGTTATATGAGGCAGCTGTAAGAATGGCAGAATTTCCCACCAGAGCTATAGAAAGGGCCTTGCATAAATGCTGCTCCATGACAGTGGAAACTTCTTAGTACTCCACCACCTCTCAGGAAACTTAGAAGATAAAACATTGAGATATTGAGGTCACGCTTCATATTTCATGAGGAAATATTTCACAATACCTATTGAAAACATACGGGCCCACCTATAGTGTTTGAGATTGGTGTGTTAAGACGAAAGGAAATGATTCTTGCCACTGAAGAAAACAAAACTAGAAAAATAGGAGGAGGAAGAGGGGGAGGAGAAGTGGGAGGAGGAGGGGGAGGGGGAGGAAGAGGGGGAGAGGGAGGAGGAGGGGGAGGAGGAGGGGGAGGAGGAGGGGAGGGGGATGGGGAGGGGGATGGGGAGGAGGGGAGGGGGAGGGGAGGAGGGGGGAGGGGAGGAGGGGAGGGGGAGGGGAGGGGAGGGGAGGGGAGGGGGAGGAGGAAGCCTTCCCACCCTACAGCGCAGGGAAGCTGCTTCTAGGTCTCTACAGTTAATGATTCTCGATCTATGATGTATTCATGTAGGAAAAACAAACAATGCAGGGGTTCTCTGTCAACATACATCTATGGGTCAAGGTTGAAGAGAGGTTCATCTTGCAACCTTCAGTGGGTCATATTATGTACTGTAAGAACTCCTACCGTTGTGGACAATTTTATGGAAAAAGGAGAAGACTTTTTCTCATAACTTGATTAAAACATTTACTGTAGGGAACACATACTGTTTTTTGTTTGCTTGTTTTTCCCCAGATAATTTACTACTATTGTATCTAAAAGGAAGATTATCAGGATCAATTATTAGTAATAGAAACTATTTATTCATTTTGCATTTGAAGTTTGGCTTCATGCTAATGCTGTCTGTGCATTTTGCTTTTCCTCTAAAGAGTCCTTAAATTGGACTTTTCCGGTGTTAAAGCTTATATGTACTTAATTTTCTATAATGAGTACTCCACTTGCTTGCATGGTATTCTCTCCACAGGATACCAAAGTGTCCTGCTAATTCCTAGAAGTTGCCTTATTCCTAGCATATTGTGTTCACCATATTTCTACCTATTATCCTTTTACCCACCTTCCCAGGACCTAATTTAAAAACTGCCTCTTTCATGAATCCTGATCCAAGCAGGTTAGTTACAAAGGAATTCATCATCCTCTGACCTCCAGTAACACTAGCCCGCCATGCAGAGTATATGCAAAATGGGACAGATAGCTCAGCTGCGGCAAAGAGATCCCCTTCTCACAAACAATGGCACCAACTGTTTGACAGCCCCTACCTAAAGTGTGTTGAAAGGCATTTTGAGGCTCCCTGAGTTTGTAGTACTGCTATCTTTTTTTTTTTTAATAATTTATTTATTTTTGGCTGCATTGGGTCTTCATTACTGTGCCCGGGCTTTCTCTAGTTGCAGTGGGCTGGGGCTACTCTTCGTTGTGGTGCGCGGGCTTCTCATTGCAGTGGCTTCTCTTGTTGCAGAGCACGGGCTCTAGGAGCGTGGGCTTCAGTAGTTGTGGCACACAGGCTCAGCAGTTGTGGCTCTCAGGCCCTAGAGTGCAGGCTCAGTAGTTGTGGAACATGGGCTTAGTTGCTCTGTGGCATGTGGGATCTTCTGGACCAGGGTTCAAATCTGTGTCCCCTGCATTGGCAGGCAGATTTTTAACCACTGCGTCACTAGGGAAGTCCCTAATACTGCATATCTAATATCATACCAGGCATTATAGAATAGTTTTATTTGGTTTATCATGATTGGTATCTCATACTATTAAAAATTGATCATTGATCATTTTTTATGAAACACTAACATTGCATCATATTAATCTTATTTAAGTTATTTTCAAATTTTGCTTTTAGAATTAATATTATAATTATTCATTATATTGTTTGTATATAAATTTCCAGAAATAAATCTATTACATAGCAGTCTTCGAGCATTTTTAAAGATGTTAAGACATACATGAAATTGCTCCTAGAGAGACTGAAGCCATTTATATTCCCATTAGCACTTTGTGAACATCTGAATCATAACCATGACAAAGCCGTCATTTAAAAATTTCATTCGAAAAGTAAACAAATGTATGTCATTATAGTTTTAATATGCATTTTCTTTGTGAGTTAAATTTTTGAGTTATATTAGTGACTTTAGTTTTTTTCTTTGTATGTATTAGACATGTTTTTGTGAATTACTTGTGATTTCTTTGTAAATTTTTCAATTTCTCTGATATGACACTTATGTTTTCTTATAAGTACATAAGTAGTTGTTATATAAGTAGACAAAAAGCACATAAACTTATTAGAAAGTACACAAAAACTTTTTAGTTGTTGCAAATTATTTCCCATTTGCCAATTGTCTTTACTTTTTAATATCATTAAATTTTTTCAATGTATATATTATATGGTCATATAGCATTAAAAATATTTAAACTGGAAGGCAGAAAGGTAGTCTTCAGGTCCTTTCAATGTCATTTTAGGGCATTATATTACAAGCTTTAGCTAACATTATTTAATTATCTAGGGGAATGTACCTCTATTTGACTTTGCTATTTACTAGTAATTAATGGCTTAGACCTTGTGAAGATACATATTAAATTACAGATCTCTACCCAGTAGAATAAAATAGCCCCAAAGGTTACAGTTTTATTGCTCTGTAAGATATTAATGAGTTTGGTTTCTAACTCACCAAACTTATTTCAAAATATCTTTCTATCTTTAATACAGTTTTCACTATCTGAGGTATTAGTTGCTTCACTAATAAATTAGGATTACAATACCTCTTAAATTGTAGGATATGAAAAAATAAACAAAGAAAACACACTTCTTATTCTGGTTTCAGGAAAATAATCTTCTCTATTTAACATGCTATTTAAACTATTTAATAGTTTTCTCTATGTCTCTATTTCAATTTATATATTTTAACTTTGTGATAGCTCCCTTTTTCTGGAGTGACAAGATGACCCTTAATGTGCAAGTTTCCCCAATTATCTATATTATAAAATGCAAAGAAAACTTGGCTTCATGAGAATTATTTATCACAGATATTTTCTTAAGAAAAAAAAATGAGTCTGTCCTGTCTTTCCTGGGATTTTCCCACATTCAAAGAATAGGAATTTTACTGTGTAATATAGGTCCTCATCTTCTGTGTAAAATCCCCAACTACTTTAATACTACACTCAGGAAGAAGAAAAGAGATAATATGTTTTTTTCAATATTCTGTCTATTATCTTAAGAGAAAATGTATTATTTTTCTGGGCAATTCAATGAGTAGAAGAAGGTTTTTAAGCTTCAAGGCTCAAGACTTAAATAGATTTCCCAACTTCAAGTATTATTTTATAAAACATCATTAACTAACCTCTTAATTTTACAAACATTTTTTCAAGTGCAAAAGATAAATAAAAGAGACTATGTGTTTCTCTTAATTATTCTACTCAGGAAATGGAAACATGAACAATTACAATACATACACAAAGGTCATGGAGATTTGCATAAGTTAACATGGAGCAGACATGACGGCACCCACCCAATCATGGATGGAAAAGCAGCTAAGGAAGGACTGGTGAAGGATATAACTTGAGCTAATTAGTAACACAACAATAATGATGATTCAGGGGAAATTAAAGAAAACATTAAGGGAAGAAGAAGCAACACATGCAAAGGCATTGATTCAAGAGACCATAGTAAACCAGGGATCAACAAGGAATTCATCCTACCCTGAATATAAAAAAACAAGTTAGCAAGTGAGAAGACTTCCTGTTGTTGAAATAAAAGGTTGCTTTATGTGTAACTCTTAAAACATTCTATGTTTCTATGTTATATACACAGCAATGTAGCATGGTAATTTAGCATATGTCACTGAAGACTATCAGACTTCTCTCTACCTGGGTCAGATCCGGGCTCTGCCACCTACTTGGTATGTGACTTTAGTTACTTAACAGTTTCGAGTCTCAATATACAGATTGTACCAAGTAGTTAAAAAATACATTAACATATTATGTTATGCACAGTAATTAATAAATATCAGGTATCACTGTTAGAGTATTACTATTGCTATTATTTTCCGGCATTAGTATACAAACCACACATTTATTAGAATGTATTAATGCATAATATATAAACAACTTCTAAAGCCTTTTCATGATTCTTTAGGTTTCAGGACACAGAGAAAAAAAGTCAGCTTTTAAATTCCCAAGGAAAAGTAAACATAATAATTTACCAAAGATATATTTACCTATTGAACTTTTCAGAAGTAATTTAAAATGTACAGCCAAAAATGGCCTTTTCAGCTTACAAAGATTTAAAGAAGGACGTTTTGAAGAAAATGAAAATCAAAAGAATATGGGAAAAAGCATAATTTAGCTACACATATCTAATGCAAATGAAGGAAAATCCCTGTGGACAATGAATGTGATATATGTAAGAGTGAATGCACTTAAATTTTATCCAGACTCCACACCTGCCATGTGTAAGTGCCCAAAAGTTCTTTTTAAATTTTTTTTTTTGTTTTCATCTACATAGACAAATAGGATCTAGAAAATAGAGATATTTCAATTTTCACAAAGACATAGCTTTGGAATAATAAAATGCTTTCACTTGGACTTTTAACCCCCTCAAAATGAGTTAGTTTTGATATATATACACCAATGATTTCTAAATCGTGTTAGGAATTGCTCTGTTTTATAAATATAAAATAATGTATTTCAATAATGCTCCAATCTATATAAAATCTTCAAACTAGTAAAGGTGATCTGAAGGAGGTCAATTATGTATTGAAGTTCATGGATCTCTGAAAGTATGATGAAATGATAGGCAGTTATTGATCTGAGATGGAGAAAGCTCTTCAAAGAGAATTCTAATTAAGCATCTTCTTACTTTCTATGTAACGCGACCCCTTTGAGAGAATTAGAAATAGATATTAAACACCTAATTAAGCCAGATGAGTAATTAAAATGTTGTGCTGCCTCCTTACTGGCCCACACTGGTAACAGAAAATGACAACAGACAGAACCTAGCCTAGGTCTCCTCTCAGTTTTATAATCACCCTTGGATTTGGTTCACAATGGCCAAGTCCCTCAAGATTCTGGTACGAATGAGCTTAGAGCTCATTTTACTCAAGTTTAAGAACAATAAAAATAACCTAAAGTATTTTATTTTAATGTACATTCTGGATGTTCCTTACAATGTTTACTACATTCTTCCTAGTACAAACTTGTGGGTGTTTACATTAAAATAATCGGAGACAACAGCTTAAACACATTCTCTGTTCCTCCTCCTGCCCTGTGGTTCCTACTGCTTCTTGGGAGAGTGAACCAAATAATCTACTCCTGTCACAGCACCTAAGGTCCTGAGTTAACTGCAAAACCCAGAAGCCCCATACACGAGACACTACAATAGCGGCTTTTCTTGAATGCCTCTTTATCCCTCTTCTGAGGCCCTGGCACTGATTACCGTAGGGTTGCATAGGGTGGGCACTTGACTTTTCTGGGAAAAAAAAAAAGGAAAAACAGACTTGAAAATCAGGTTTGATGGAACAGCCTGTAGAGTTCTAAATAAGAGAGTTCTATTCGGGAAGACTAAGAGGAGGGGAGGGGGTCACAGGTTCTGATCCACGGTAGGCAGAGGAGGGAAAGACCAGAAAGACAGAGGTAGGAAAACGAAGCTATATAATTTGTGTGATCTGATAGTCTATCTCTGGGAATGTTCACAGTATCTTTATTCGAAAACAAAGGTTGACATAGTCATCCAATAAGATACTACTCAGCAATTAAAAGGAATGAACAAGTAAATGATGAAACAACATGGATAAATCTCAAAAATATTAGGCTGAGAGATAAAAGACAAAATAGTCCACACCTTGACTTCATTTATGTGAAGATCGAGGACAGAAATGATCTATGTCTTTTTATAAATCTGTAGTATTAGAACAGGGACTGCTCTGGGTGGCAGGGTGAGGCTTGGGTTTAGGGAACTCTCTAGAGAAACAGAAATGTTTCTATCTTGACATTGGGGTGGGTCACAAGAGTATATACTTTTGAATTACATTTCAAAGCTATATATTTCACTGTACATATATTATATTTTAATTAACATAAAGTTCTACGGCCAAATGAAGGAAGGAAGATGCAGAGGGAGGGAAGGAGGAGCACCCTTGGGCTCTGAGATTCATAAATATAGTTCATCCTGCCAGGTCTGCTACTTATAGCATGACATTAGCCATATTAGTAAGCTTGTCTAATTTTTGATTTTGTTACCTAAATAAAGGAGCTTTTCATAATATTTGTAAGATTATTATGAAGATAATATAACATGATTGTTATGAAGATTAAATAACATGACACATGTATGAAAAGTCTTTAACACTGGACTACATCCCAGTTAATAATTGCTGGATGGCAGTTATAATGGTGATGGATAGTGAGTACAGTGTGGGAATACAAACATCTTCTTAAAGTAGAGGTGAGACAATGAGTATTGTTAAGAAAGGTCTTAGGAGGAAGGAGTCCATTAAAAGGATTTCACTCAAAACTACAATGAAGTATCACTCCACACCAGTCAGAATGGCCATCATTAAAAAATCTACAAATAACAAATGCTGGAGAGGGTGTGGAGAAAAGGGAACCCTCCTACACTGTTGGTGGGGATGTAAATTTTGCAGCCACTATGGAAAACAGTATGGAGTTTCCTCAAAAAAGTAAAAAACAAAGTTATAATCTATTAATCCCCATCCTTGGCATATATTTGGACAAAAGTGTAATTTAAAAGGATACATGCACCCCTATGTTGATAGCAGCACTGTTCACAGTAGCCAAGACATGGAAGCAAACCTAAATGTCCACCAACAGGTGAATGAATAAAGAAGATATGGTACATATATACAATGGAATAATACTCAGCCATAACAAAGAATGAAATAATGTCATTTGCAGCAACGTGGATAGACCTAGAGATTATTATACTAAGTGAAGTAAGTCAGAAAGAGAAAGACAAATAGCATATGATATCACTTTTATGTGGAATCTAAAATATGACACAAAACAGAACAGACTCTCAGGCATAGAGAACGGACTTGTGGCTGCCAAGGTGGGGGTGGTGGAGGAAGGATGGACTGGGAGTGTGGGATTAGCAGATGCAAATTATTTTATATGGAATAGATAAACAATAAGATCTTACTGTATAGCACAGGGAACTATATTCAATGTCCTGGGATAAACCATAATGGAAAAGAATATAAAAAAGAATGTATTTATGTGCATAACTGAATCACTTTGCTGTACAGAGAAATAAAAAAAAACATTATAAATCAAATATACCTCAATAAAATAAATTTTAAAAAATAAAAGGATTTCAGTGTGTAATAGTCGCTAAAATATTTAATTCCCCACTACTGTTCCTGAGGCAAATTACCTCAAAATGCTTTCAGTAAATTGGAAAAAAATGAGAGATCCTTTGTGACTACTATGAATTCTAACTACAGAGTAGACAGAGGTGAGGTATTGAACCTCACAGAAGCAGGATCTGCAGCAAACAGGACAGTTCCACCACACAAATCTTAAAGGTGGCCAAACAACACGGATCCAAAAGGCAATAATTAGGAATGGAGAAGGAGTGAAGATCCAGCCAGTATCAGACCAGGAAAGGTACAGCCAGCAAGTACTCATGTAGCTAAAATTCTCCTGTCCCACTGTAAAGGTGTGAATCAACTTTGATATACAAGAAAATCATCATCATCATCCATTTATGGAACACTTATATGCTCACACACTGTATCTGGTTTATCTAGTTTTACAACTTACAACTATCTTGTTGAGATCTACGTATAAAATTCCCCAAATGTGCATATTATTTAAACCAAAACAAAAGAGTCTGTACACATTTTCCTTAGTTTCTCCACTGCTTGGTGAAGCTGATTAATGCTTTCTGATGAAAGAAAGGACAGGATTATGGAAGTTTGTAATACAATTTCTACCTGGATAGGAATTCAAATCTCACAAAGACTTTTGAAAAGTCTAATAACTCCTTTTCTGGAGTTAACTATAAATCGTTACCTGTTTACACTCAGATTTGCCTTTGTCTGATTTTTATTTTAATATTTTATAGAGCACGTGATACCAAATCTCATGGAAGCCTTTTACCAAAAGAATAAAATTTGGGCCTTTTCAATTGGTTTAACATAGAATCTAGAGTGAGAAATATTATTTCTCAGTGTTTCAACTTTTGTTCTTCTAAAATGAGAATAATTTTACTTGGCATCAGTTTATTTAACTGGATTCTATCTATTCAGTGTATTATCCCTGCTCCCAAATCCATTTGAATAAATGTTAGAAAAATAAAGCTACATTGAGGTGAATAAGTTGAAAGTTTGGGAAAACATTTGAAACTGATTGTAATATTTATTTATCAAGTACTACACACATAGTTTTTAAGTTATAACTTTATTTTGTTGTTCATCTTTCTCCTTTAGAAAACAGATTTTTAAACTCAAAGCACAACCAAGCATTTTCAGATGAAAATGATAATTTTGTACCTGTTTGAACATTTTCAAAATCCTCTTTTCAAAGGCTGCCTTTCATTTAGAGGTCATTGATGTTTTTCCCCAATTGTTTAGAAATATCTGTCAACTGCTTTATAAGCACTAATTAAAAGAAGTCACTGATTTATAAAGGGTGATATTTTTGACACATATATGTATATTCACTCACACAGAAAGCATCAAGGGAGTATAGAAAATGAAGTTATGCCTCTAAAATGTCTTCTCTTTCTCTAAGATTACAATTTAAAGGCACATACATCACTGTAATTGGACCAAAATGTGAGACAGGAGACTTTTAATAACCGCTTTTTAAAATTTTTAAGTTAAATCAAGCTCTTAAAAAATACAAAACATTTTTATATAATCTTTCGCAAAAGGAAAATAAAATAACAACATCTGACATGAAATTTAAGCACTTCTGTGAAAGCACTGGATTGGGTATTTGGAATTTTCTCATGAGTTGATTAAACATATGATTTTGACAAATAAAAACTATGCTTCTAGATGTTTAGTTTTCTTGTTTATCAAATTAGGTATATTTTATCTGCCCAGTATTTATTCAGAGGAGCTTCTATTATATATTTACATATGTATATATGTATATACATATACATACATGAAAGAGAGAGAAATTTTATATTTTTTGTTTTCACACTTCAATCTTCTTACTTCTCTATGCACTGTTCATAGAGACGTTTTTCTCCCCAAGAAAACATGATTCCCAAAGTTCTAACTCATACCTGGTGCTTCTGTTGCCCCAACTGCACTCAATTGTCATTCACTTAGAGAGTTTTGACCATCTTATCATGTGCTTGTTCCCTCACCTGTCTCTCCAGCTTTATGCTTTAATGAGCTACTATTTTCCAAAGGCCTGTAGGTATTTCCATCAAAATGTCTCTCTGCGAACTCAAGCTTCATCTGTCCCAAACTAATGCTATTTTTGCTAAGAAATACACGGAAACACTGACCTTAATATTTTTCTCCCTGCCTCAAATTCATTCTGTATGTAACTGCCAGAATCTCATTCCTAAATAAAACTCTAAACCACTTAAATGGTCAAAAAATATTTAACAGCTCTCTAGCTTTCAGTGAGTAAAATCTAAATTCTTGATTCATATTCACAGGGAGAGCTAGCATGACTTCATGCTTTCTTTCCAGTTTCAGCCATGTTTGTACTTCCTACTTTGACTCCTGTTCAAGCTCTCCCTCTGTCTAGTTTTCTCTTTCTATCTATCATCTTATAAAACCCTCATCAAAGGCCATTAACCCTATGAGGCATTCAAAGGCCACTTTTGTCTGAGATAATCTGGGAAGTGAAAAATTCTTAAATATAAATTAAAACAAACTTATTTAAAATATCCACACATATTTTGGAACTAGCATCTGCAAAGTATATATACCTCAGTGTATTCTCAAATTAGCTAAAAAGCAAAGCCATAATAAGAAGTATTATATAAGGGAAACTAATTAACCCCAGCTAAAATATATATGAGGGGAATAACGTAAATACAGAGGATAGAGGTACTTTAAAAATAAAATGTAATTTTTCACTTATTTCACACAGAAACAAAATATCAAGATTAGAAATTCTAAATATTAAAAAGGACATGGGTTTGTTTAAAAACCAATATTATACACACTCACACAGATACTGGACATTCAACAGGCCAGAAGTCCTCTGATAATAAACTCTGAATACTCATATGGAAAAGCAAATGTTGCTTGAATGAACAACGAGTCAGTGGATTTATAGAAGTGCCACACTGAAATTATATGCTCCAAATACATATATATTTTTGTTACAACTGAATGACTCCAAAAAAGTTCCAACAAAGCAGAACACATAAGCATCCTGAAACATCAGA
Source organism: Mesoplodon bidens (assembly GCF_964165515.1). NCBI lineage: Eukaryota > Metazoa > Chordata > Mammalia > Artiodactyla > Ziphiidae > Mesoplodon > Mesoplodon bidens. Next base: position 21,793,927 of record NC_138181.1, read on the forward strand.
GTCCTCTTGATTGTCAGTGGAAATAATGGAGAACCAATTACATTCAGTAGCAAAATATCAATGAATATAATATTTTACTCTAAAAATAAAAAAGTATTTCTTCATGTTCATTTCATTATTGACTCAATCATTTTTAGTAATTACAATAATGTTAGAGACTGTTATTTTTTATCACTAGAATAATAAATGGAGTTGCATTATAGCTACATTGTTGATAGAAATTATTCCCTTAGTTGGCCAAATAGTTACAGTTTCTTTTCTAAATTCATTTCTAAGACAGTGAAATTTTCATTTCCACTCTATCATTTATTCTTTTTCCTATTTATTCTTAGTATTTCTCTGAAACACTATAATGAAAATGACAATCCATATAGTCTGGTATAGTTTTAACATGGTTTTACATTTGTGAAAAAAGAAATAGTAAAATCATAAGGTCCCCTATAAATGATGCCACAAATCATTTTCAAATGAAAATAATAGGAATATTTTAATACCAGAAAAAATGAAAAAAAATATATCTCATAATTATATGGCTTTACATCCCATTGCTATGGTAATGCATCATCCTTCTTGGGATTTATTTCACTTCCTAAAAAAGTGGCTAAAGTATTTAATAAATGTTCTTTATGGCTATAATTTCAAACTTTAGGGTTATTTTAACTGGGTAAAATGAAAATTGTAACCATTCTGGAAATAGTACACCTATTCTCACATTAATTACGGATATAATTTGTTTATATTACAGTAATAAGACATTGCCTGATTAAAAAAATAAAAGAGAATCAAATTTCAGAGATTTGTAGCCTTAGTGAAATTTTCAATTAATCATAATTTAGGAAAGATAAACTGTCGTGATTACATCAAAATCTATAATGTTCATTAAAATCAAGTGTTGTAGCGCATACAAGATATTATAATTATCTATCCTAGCTTAGGGTGCTTTATTGTATAAAGAGTCTAGATAAAATAGAGTGGACATATATCTTATCTGCTGGTGCTTAATATAATATAAAGCCAAGCTATAAACCTTCAGAGGGAAATCAATGTCAACAAATAATCCACCAATATTACTATCATAAGGACAACATAATCACATAAATTCAAAGAGATGAATAATGATTAGCATGATAGATGCCTTATGAATCATAGTAATGCCACATAAATTACATGTGTTGATTTGATCACAGGATCCAACATTTTAATAATTATATTGCTTATTTTAAAATTTCAGGAGTCAGTGCCTCAAAACTAAGGCTTTCAAAATAACTCAAATAAGCAGGTTGTCCATATCTTCAAATGTTATTCTTAGTTCTGAAATACGATAGAATAGCAAAAATCTAGGAATTTTATCTGATTTTAAGTGAAAAAAATTCATCTCCATAAGTTTAAATTAAAATCTCCTTAAGTTTTAATTAAAAATGTTCACTTTTTAAACAAATGCATAAGTACACAATTCAATCATTCATAGATAGTGCGACTGATAAACTACAAAATAAAAACAGGCTATTAAATTACTAAGACAAGAAATGAGAGTCTTTGTGTTGGTTTGCAAAATGGTCACACATTCTCCCATTGCTGTACGCTGCTTTGTGAAGTGTCTACTGTTCTACCAGGAACCAGTCAACTTTCCAGCCCTAGAATCTGGACTCAGCCTTGTGACTTTTACTGGCTAATGGATGTTGACAAACTTGCCACAAGCAGAGGTTTGGGAAGCATTTGCACCACGTTGGGGCTGCCCTCTCTTGCTGCTGGGAACCATTTGTCACCGTGTGATCAAGCTGGGGCTAACTTCCCACAGGAGGAGAGACCCCGTGGTGTACCATCTCAGCCCTCATAGCCAGCCGAGACACACCTGTGAGGACATTCTAGATTAACCAGCCCCAGGCCAGTTAGTACAAACTAGAAAAACAGCCTAGTGTTTCTTATTCACAACTTTGAGGGGAATCATAAAAATGTATGGTTCTAACCTATTAAGTTTTGAGCAGAAGCTTTTAATTTGCAGCGAAAGCTAGCTGGATCAATCTTCATTTTCATTATTGTTTTTATACAACTATTTTTCATAACTATCATAACAACCAAAAAAGTCTACAAAACATGATCAGAGCAAAATAACAAGTTAAATGTGATGACATTATAGAATGATATAAAATTCTTAATCAAAAAATAATATTTTCTATGCTTCCCCATAGAAACTATGTACTTTGCATTCATTTCATGAATTTTGAAATAATATACAAGGTTAGATGTTTGATTGACTATTTAGCTAATTAAACATTACTCCAAATAAAATGTAAAGCACTTCAAATATTAAAATTAATTTCTCTACAAAAGCCTTTTACTTTACTGGATGATCTCCCAAGTTCTCTCTTTGATAATCTCTGCTACCCAGCATGCTCAGCAGTATTTTTATTCTAAATTCCTGATTTGGTTTGTGATGATCAAAAGAAGCCAATATGGCAAAAGTATGGTAAGCTGAGTGAAATACAACATGGGATGCTTATTGCAAATCATAGATAGATGAAGAGGACAAGAATGGCATGGTATTACACTGGTGCTGATTTTTTTAAAAAAGCAGTAAGTGAAGGCATTTGCATAAATTATGTTAAATTCCTCTTTTCGTACTTCAGGATACAATAAAAATATGGCAATTTGCAGTATCAGATCAAAATTAAACTTAGAAAAAGAACAGAAGAAAAGTAAAACAAACAAACAGGTATTAAATTGCTTGTTTTTCTTCCACACGTACAGAGTATAAAAGACAAAAAGACGATGCAGCTTTATAGCAGCTTGTTTTAATAATTCACTTCTCAAACACTTTCTAGAAAGAAATGAAATGGCAGATAGTTACTAATTACACCTGAAATATATTGAAGGGGAATATTTTCAGTAATTTGTGTTTCATGAAATAAGAAAAAGAGAAAATTCATGAATTTAACAAATATTTTATCAGGGAGATAAAAGAATACTGCTAAAATAACTTACTTTACTATTCACAACTAGAGCATACGTAGGAATGGAAGTAGTGAATATGGGACACAAAAAATATGGCATTTAATTAACTATTCCTCTTACTGTCTCTTTCCTTATTTCCTATTCATTCAAATTTTAAGATTAATAATTTGTAACCTACTTGAAGGCTAGAAACATGTAATTCAGCTTCAGACTGGTGTCAGTGTCAAAGAAACAGTTCAGCGGAACAAAGTAAATTTTAGCAGTTCGGAACCTTTATTTGCATATCTTAAATCCATGAAAATAAAATCTGAATATTTTTCTGCCACATGCTTTTTTACAGAATCTGAAAAATACCTCTAATTCTTCCTAGATTTTCATTTGCTCTCTCCTTTTCTTCTCCTTTCCTAAATTACAGAGGTTGACCTAAACTTTATTTAGCAAAAAAGACTCCTTCCTCTTTAGTTTTGTAACTAAGGATAATTAATTACAAGATGCTCTTTGGCTCTGAGGAACAGTGTTAAAACTAGGGCCCTGAATTGAATTAAAATTGTTGTCCTGTGATATATGCATGTTGTAATAATTTAAAAAACACAAAGGGAACTAAGTTTAAATTGTTTCCTGTCTTTATGTTTAATTCCATTATCTGATCTAAATTCTCTTAACAAAATGATGGGCATTTTCCCAACTATTTTCCTTTCTTATAGAGAAATACATACATTATTCTCATAGATGAAAGAATTTTTTGGTGGTTGATTATGAGAGGGAGGGAAAGAGAAAAAGAGGATGGACAAGAGAACAAGAAGGACTCAGCAATATGACAAAATACATTTAAATAATAGGATGTCTAACACTTCATTTAAAATGGTTTGCATACCACAATGCAAACACTCCATCTCCTTAAGACATTAGTGAAATCTTTACAGAAGAAAGAATTATGTGTGAATATATGTGCATGTTATAGTTAAAAAGTAGGAAAATCTAGGAGATGACAGAGATCCATATTTGGGTAGATATCATGGCAAAGGAAAGAACTTTCATGTCATATGGGGAAAAAAATTAAATGGTGACAGAAGCTGGGAGCCAGAGGACTTAAGTCCCCTGGAAACAGAAATGTTATGGATATAACTGAATAATCCATAGGATATAGAACAAGAGTTGAAGCTACATATAGAAAATACTAAAGATGCAGTTGAAAAACTGTTGGAACTAATCAATGAATTCAATAAATTTGCAGGATATAAATCTCTCAACTTTCTAAAAAGCAAGGTGATCAAAGGCAACATATGGATTCACTGTAATGAAAATGTTGCTTAGCAATGATAAAATCATAAAACCAAAATTATATTGAATGTAGTTTTTTCTTTCTTTTCTTAATCCCTGGGAATTTCAGGATCTTGATGTGTCTTCGTAGTTTGTGATAAAGATTATATATTTTGCCACAGATGTGCTTATTTAAAGCAAATTCTGATTTATAGGAGGCTGCTTATTACTTCAAAAGAGATTTCAATTGCTATGGAGATGGAAAATTAACAAGAAGAGATTATACCCTAAATCTTTCCTTTTTTTTTTATTAATGCAAGCCAAAGAAAAATCAGAGAGGTATGGTGGAAGTATGTGAAAATGCAAAATCATGACTATAATAAATTACAAGCTTTTACAGTGATGAGGAAGCTTACTATGATAAAATATGGACAGTAAAGTAGTTATAGTATTAATATTTGTGATTGAATTTTATTATAATAGCTCTACAGAGAGTACAATGAGTAAAGTGTAGGACAAGACTAAAGATAAAAACCAGTGTTTTTCAAGCTAGAAAGGTTTCACAGATTCCTATCACAGATCAGGCAGCCTCTACATCTGTTTGCTTTATACTGCTTTTAGTTTTTGATAATATTTTATTTGATGGAACAGTCCCATATCTACAAATCATTTATAAACCATCAATCCAGCTAAAAACAATATTTAATTTGTAATATCTGAGTAACAAATTTTAGTATTAAGATACTGAATACTTTAAAACATTATGCCTTTATCTGTGACTCAGTATAGTGCTTTTTAATAAAATTTCTATCACTCTTAGAAATATTAAAAGCATGATTATCTAACACATTAAAATGCAGTAACCCAAAATGAGGGGAAAGAGTGGGGAGCTTTTGTTATTTGCAAAAAAAAAGTGCATTTCATTAATTTGAAATATAGTAAACTAAGCAAATGTAAGATAACATAGGCACTTTAGAGTTTCATTGCGTTGAGGATAAATTCCAAATTCCTTAGCATTCAAACCCTGCATGTGTGAAGCCCTAAGGTGCATTCCAAATCAATGTTTCTCTGCTCCTTTATATCCATGTTTGTCAAATATTTTTTTGCTCACTCATTTCCAAAAATATTTTTTTAAACTGTATGTCCTTGAATATTTTTAAGCTGATATTTGAAATATTTTTGGTATCAAAAGTTTGTTTTTTGCAAGGGATAAAATAGCTGACCCCACATATTATATATGTATTTTAAATATATTTTGTAGAATACTCCAACTTTGTGGAGCCCTGCATTGAGCTTATCCAAATGACAGAACATGTTTGCCATATAATCTAATTCATCAGTAAACCCAGCCTCACTTTCTATCAGAAAAATATTTGAATGTTTTATTTCAAATAAATGTATTAATATTACCCCATGATAACTAACTTATTTTTGATTTATAATTCTAAGACAGAGGATTTTGCCTTCCATATAACCTGGATGGATAGGCTTCTCCTTCAATTGTTCTTATCTAGCAACTAATACTTTCTTCTCTCTACTTTTTTACATCTATCTGTCTGTCTATCTATCTATCTATCTATCTATCTTTTTACTTTTAATTCAGGTGTAATGTGTCCTCATACTCCCACTTTGTTTAGCCAACCACTCATCCCCCATTTTCAACTTTTTATGTCCTGAGCAATATATTTTTTAATGTAAAAACAAAGGATTGATGACAGTTATGTTACTTCTGAAAAATAATGGATGGGACTTCCCTGGTGGCGTAGTGGTTGAGAGTCCGCCTGCCGATGCAGGGGACATGGGTTCATGCTCCGGTCTGGGAAGATCCCACATGCCGCGGAGCGGCTGGGCCCGTGAGCCATAGCTGCTGAGCCTGTGCGTCCGGAGCCTGTGCTCCGCAACGGGAGAGGCCACAACAGTGAGAGGCCCGCGTACCGCAAAAAAATAAATATATAAATAATGGACGTGATAATGGGAGAGAAGTTGGAAGAAAGAGAAGTAGCAGCTACAGGGTCATTCTTGGGCAGATCAAATTTAGGAACAAGTGCATTTGAAACTTGAGACTCAGGAAACAGATCTCCATGCATCAGTACCCCATGGATAGTCTTGAAACACCCACAGGGGTATGCTTGCCTGGACTGTTACCTCACAGGATTCCTCAATCAAACCAAATTGTTTTACTCACTTTTTCCTGAAAAAAACTGTCACTGTGTCTTCTATAAACCATTTTCTTGCTCACAAATTATCTAATTTAGAATCAAAATCTCAATCATTCTTCAAAGTACAGCTCATATGCTTTCATATGGAAGCATACCAACTTGACCCATGGAGAGTTATTTAGTAGGGAAGGCCCAATTGAAAGTAAAAATATTGTCACTAAGATTGTTTCCATACTCAGTTCTCAGGCCTGACCTCTAAGGACAAGGAACTACAAAATAAAAAATAATGTGCTTCCCTTTTGTTCTAGGTTTGCTATCTCATTATCTCACATCTTTTCTGGAGGAAGAAGTAAGTGTAGGGCTAAATGTGTACGTGTGTACGTGTGTGTGTGTGTGTGTGTGTGTGTTTGGTAGAGAATGAGATGGGACACTACAGGTAATTGGTTTATGTGTTTGTTTATAAGAACTACTACATTTGAGGTAAGGAGGGAATCTTCACGTCTTTGTAAGGCTTCTGCAGTGTGTGACAGACAACACCTGTGAGAGGACAATAGTATCATCTCTGGAAAAAATATATGGTAAGTAGAATTCCTTTTAGAACCTCCTACTTTTTTTTTTAACTCCATGGATTACTGCATTTCTATAACCAAGCTCACCTACACTTATATATTTAGCAACATCAAACCATGTCCTAGCTTAATGAGGATTTCCTTCCATACTATTTTTTGTCTTATTTTTATTTATTTATTTTTTTTTGCGGTACGTGGGCCTCTCACTGTTGTGGCCTCTCCCGTTGCAGAGCACAGGCTCAGGACGCGCAGGCTCAGTGGCCATGGCTCACGGGCCCAGCTGCTCCGCGGCATGTGGGATCTTCCCGGACCGGGGCACGAACCCGTGTGCCCTGCATCGGCAGGCGGACTCTCAACCACTGTGCCACCAGGGAAGCCCCTTTTGTCTTATTTTTAAACAAGATTCATTGCGTTCAAATTATTCACATTCTTTTTTCTGTGGGTCTAGCCCAGAACACCATACACAGAAATAGAAATATGGATTTCCTGGAGAATATGTAAAAAAATTACTTTGGAGAATACAATGAATTGTTTAAAACAATTTTTTTAATTTGGTAATGAAAGATAATTTTTTCATTTTGGACAAGTAATAAGACACATTTTCAATCAGTACTTAAAATGTATCTTCTGATAGCTCAAAGGTTTTAATTTTCCTTTTAAATAAAATTTTTCAATGGTCAAATGAGAATATCTATAGAGTTGCCTAAGATATATTCTTCCTTTATACCTGGAATAATTTTTAATTTTATGACTTGTTTAAAAGCAATGAATCAGAATGGGGAATTTAGGTTTGAGTCATAGTATTAAGACTTCTCTTTGCACAACTTGAGACAGCTAAATTGCCATATGCAAATGAAGACAATATCTCCTCCTGTATAGCAGTATGAAGGTAATATGTATAAAAATGCTTTGTAAATTGCAAAGTTTAATGTTCAGGATTATTAAACTATAGTGAGTAGTTACATAGGTGGTTTCAGTGTTTTCATCTGTTGACATATGGTTGAGGGGCATTTATGAACCACTTAAAAAACTGTATATAATTATTCATTTTTATCCTTGTATTTAGATATTTTCCTCAGCTTTGAGTGGATTTTACCAAAGATGTCTGAATTTACAAACACTGAAAAGCACTTTGTTGCACAAATGTGTGTTATCTTTTCTGTATTCATTACTAGTGTTCCTTAACCAGCATGTACACATAACCTCAATAAAGAGGCTCAGATTAATTATTTGTAGATGTTTGTTAATATAACAGAAGCTTAAGTTCATCAAAACTGAAGAATATAAATTGGTACAGCCACTTGGAGAACAGTACGGAGATTCCTTAAAAAACTAAAAATAAAGCTACCATATGACCCTGTAATCCCACTCCTGGGCACATATCCATAGAAAACCGTAATTTGAAAGGATACATGCACCCCAATATTCATTGCAGCACTATTTACAATAGCCAGGATATGGAAACAACCTAAATGTCCACTGATGGAAAAATGGATAAAGAAAATGTGGTACATATATACAATGGAATATTACTCAGCCATAAAAAAGAACAAAATAATGCCATTTGCAGTGACATGGATGGACCCAGAGATTATCATACTGAGTGAAGTAAGTCAGACAGAGAAAATATCATATGATATCACTTATATGTGGAATCTAAAAAAATGGTACAAATGAAGCTATTTACAAAACAGAAATTGAGTCACAGGTGTAGAAAACAAACTTATGGTTACCAAGGGGGAAAAGGGGGGAGGGATAAATTGAGATTGACATATACACACTACTATATATATAAAATAGATAATTAATAAGAACTACTATTCTTATAGCACACAGAACTCTATTCAATACTCTGTAATGACCTATATGGAATGGAATCTAAAATAAGAGTGGATGTATGTATATGTATAACTGACTCATTTTGCTCTACAGCAGAAAGTAACACAACATTGTAAATCAACTATACTTCAGTAATTTAAAAAAATGAGGAACTTAAAGTCCTATTATTTCTAGTGCTGTCAGACTGTAAATATTTACAGTCATTAATTATTTAGAACAGCAGGTCTACAATTTACAGAGAGACAACTATAGAAGAAACTTTTGCAAAGACGAGGTGGATAGAACAAGAAGCAATGACTTGAGATGTGAGTTCTGGCTCACTTTTGAGTCCTCAGACCTTGGACACATCACTTAAATTACCTAAGTCTTGAGGTAAAGTATCGGCAAAATGGCAATAAAATTATCTGCTCTGTTCGCCTCACAGGGTTGTTGCTTTGACATTTAGATATCTTTTCATGGAATCCACTGAATATATTAAATGAGAGAAATAATAAAAATTACATTGATAGATATATAAAAATATGGAAAAAACATTGATTTCTCATTAGACTATAATCAAGCTAATAATAGAAGGATGGATTTTCAGACTTCATGTTATTTGACCCAACAGAAACAGTTCTTCACTCTGTCAACTTGGAAACACTTTCTTCTCTTTCCTTTCAGGATACCATACTCTTTTGGTTTTCTTACTACTTCACCAATCTCTCCTTCTTAGTCTGTGGTTGGTTCTTACACTTCTCTGCAAACTCTTCAATAATAGAATGATGGATTATAGTGATTATAGATAGAATATTCAGTATTCTATCCACACTTACTGATATTCTTGTCTGATCTCATGTATTTAAATTAAATAGATAGATAGATATAGATATTAATATTGATATAAAAATGTTTCTAATTTGTGTCTCGAGCTTATACCTCAACATGAAATCTATACTCAGATAGCCACCTGCTAACTTGAAATGCTTGCTCTTCTAGTAGACAAAATTATCAGCTCCAAAATTGTGCTCAAAATCTTCCCCCACTCCCTACTTTGCCCCAAATTGGCTAATAGTGACTACTCAGAACAAAAAACCTTGATATCGTATGTGATTCTCTCTTATTCTCACATCCCATTTGCAATGTGTTATCAAATCCTTATATTCTACTTTTAAAATATACTGTCTTTGATCATAATACTCATCACATAGTGAGGAGAAAATATATGCAAAGGATGAAAAATATGCAAAGGATTTAGTATAATGTTTGGCTTTCATTAAAAATAATAAGCAATACTGTTTCTTGTGTTGGACTCTGTGGTAAAGGTTTTACATCGTTTATGTCTTCTAATAAAAACCATAACACTCTAGTCCCTAAAAATATTAGGGGCTATGATGAACTTTTGCAGATGATAAAAGTAAGGCACAGAGAGGTAAAATCAGGTAACAAGTCACAACGGCTAAGTAACAGAGCCAGGATTTGAAGTCAGGAATTGGACTTCAGAAATTTACTCTATGCTGAATGTTAGCTAGTGTTAAAAACCATTATCTGTCGAACAGCCACAAAAATGATTTGAAATATAATAGGAATGAAAAACTTTCAAGAAAATGGCCAGCTTACATTCACAACACCCAAAGGAACAGTTTTTCTCCACAAGCACAAAGGTGAAGAGAAAAAGGAATGGAAAACCCATTCCCATATGCAATATGAATCATAAAGTGACTGACAAGAAACTTGTAATGCTTATATGAAAAAGAATGTTAAAAATGTTCCTGAGCAACACAAAATAAGTTCTCGAAAGAAAAAAAAAATCAGGAGAGAAGCCATATTTCTAGATAGAAAACTCTCAAAACTATAAAGATGTCAATTTTCTCAAATTAAATGCAACCATAATTAAGTTTCCAATTGGAATTTTTATGAAACTTGACAGCTGATTATCAAGTTCATTTGGAAGAGAAAATGCACAATAGTCAAAAGGTTTTGAAAAAGAGCAATAAAAAAGAACTTGCTGTAACAGTTCCTTAAAGTTACAGTTTGGTTTTAGTCCAAATATATCAATAGAACAGATAGAGGGGCCATAAAAAAATCTATGTACATTTAAGAATGTAGTATATGAGGAAAGTTGTACTACAAAACAGCAATGGGAAAAATGGACTATTCAAATTATGGTATTGGGGGCTATTGGTCATGATGGAAATAAAAAAGGAAGGAAGGAAGGAAGGAAGGCAGGAAAAAAGAAAAGGAAGAAGGGAGGAAGGGAGGGAGGAAGGAAGGATCCTACCTAATAAAATACATCAAAACAGAAAAGTCTCAAAAACTCTCCCTCACTACTTAACAACTTAAACAAAAATTATTTCTTTTAAAAATCTAAATTTTCTAGGAACAGCCATCAATTTTTGATACAAGCTTATATTATAAACTTGAAAAAGTGAAAGCCAAGAAAAGAAAGATTACTTCATAGTAGCATATAGTATGTATCCCTGCCCTATTTTCACCCATGTCCCAGAAGAAAAGAACGAATGTTGGCATGTTTCTGAGAAGTGTAACCCAAATAAACTGTTCTGCGTATAGGAAAGAAGGTAGTAGAGTAGACAGTACTGGAAAAACCTACCAGACTGTATATGTCATTAGAAGAAATCCACCGAGGCAAAAAGGGCCACTTAGACCCATGGTATTAACAGAGTCCAAGTCTGGTTGGCACAAGGCATTTACTCACAGTCTAGCTTCCCCTTCCCATCAACAATCTCTCAAGGGAGACAAACAAAGTTGCTAGAAAGTAATTTTCCTACCTCAAATTGTACTCATTAGGGATAATGAAAACTAGGTAAGGAAAGTGCCTTAAGTCTTAGTATTTAAAATTTTGGATTTTAATAAAACCATAGCTCGAAGACAATAAAACAACCTGTAAAGATTTAAAAGACTATAGACCTAAGGAAAATTCTGAGAGTGGAAACAACACCCTTATACATAAAATACATGAATTAGAGAGAGCAAAGGCAAAATTCATACAGAGAAAAATAAACTAATGGCAGAGAAGACAGACTCTAGATCAGTGGCCCCCAACCCCCAGGCCACAGACTGGTACCGGTAAGTGGCCTGTTAGGAACTGAGCCGCACAGCACGAAGTGAGCGGCGGGCGAGCAAGTGAAACTTCATCGTATTTATAGCTGCTCCCGATCGCTTGCATTACCGCCTGAGCTCTGCCTCCTGTCAGCATTATGATGATTTGTATAATTATTTCATTATATATTACAGTGTAATAATAATAGAAATAAAGTGCACAATAAATGTAATGCACTTGAATCATCCTGAAACCATCCCCCTGCTACCCTGGTCCGTGGAAAAACTGTCTTCCACAAAACTGGTCTCTGGTGCCAAAAAGGTTGGGGACCACTGCTCTAGATAATAACTTACTTGTATTCAGAGGAAACATACAAAGTTTAAAATAATTAGAGAAATTATGATAGCTGTGGAGGACAAAGAAGATCCAACATAAGAATTATTGCTTTCTCTGAAAACCTTAACAAATGTAACTGAAAGATATTGAGTGATATAATATAGAAAACGTTCCTGAAATGAAAGAAATGAAATGGCAAAAATGTATCAGACATCCAGGTAGAACGTGCCTGTCATCAACAGGAGAAAACTACCAGACTTTCCTGAGACATTTTATGGCAATATTCAGTGCTAGAATTCCACAGAGCAATGAGCAAACAGGAAAAGAAGGGATGAACCATTAATAACATTCCAGAAAAGAATAAAGACAACAGTCAGATACCTTTCGCATGCAATATTTCAAGTATCAGCAAACAAACACACAAAACTAATTAACAATGAAATACAGGAAAGGGAAGAATGATTTGAATAATGAACTCAGTCCTGGAGAATCCATAAAAAAAGGACTGGTGGTGAGAATGGCAGGCATCTGTATTGTGAATTAAGACCAAAGTGCCAAGGCAATTAAATTCACAGAACAGAGTGTAAATATTATGAACTCTGACAAAGTTAAAATCATATAATTATCCAAAAAACCTGAAAATGAATAGGGGTGAAGACAAACTGGAGGGAAGCTAATCACCCAAATTGCACTACAGGGAGTTAATGAACACTGTCTGAAAAGAAAACATGGAGCTAATGCATCCAGCTTCCTAATGGTTTTCGTTGTCTTTTATTCTTAACCATAAAGACAGTTTAAAAAAAAACATTTTTGTGGTAAACAAATATTTAAGGTCAGCAATTCTTTCCAATTTATGTCAGTTTATGTTTCTTCTATTTAATTATGTATAATATACTAATTATAAAGAGCAGGTACATGTCTCCCTCTATATTTATCTTTTTTATTTGTGCAAATATATAATTATATAACTGTCATGATGTTCACCATATGTTAACAAGTTTTTTTTCTTGAGTGTAAAGATTTTGGGATGATTTGTGTGCGTGTGTCTGTTTTAACTTGAATAAAGACATTACAGTAAATAATAAAGTTCATCAGTATTAAACATCTGAATGTGAAATAATAAGAATGATAATAATAAAAAGATTATAGAAGCTTGCAGATATCTATTTATGATTGGTTTGCATGGGAGAAAGAAACCTGCATAGAGGAGATTTGCCAAGGTAGCTGAAGGACACAGGGTCAGGAGATTTATCATGTTGTGTAACCAGGCAAGAGGTTTGCTGAACTTGCCTGGCTCCATGGCTTTGTGTCTGAATTCTATAAAGAAGAATTGAACACAGGAGATGAAAAACTGATTGTAACCAAGAACCCAGTTAGTATCACAGCTCTGAAGCCAAGTGAAATGACTGGAAATGAAGAGAGGGTAGAGTATTGCTCACAGCTCTGTTAACACAGAAATCCTAAAAAAAATGCAGATTTCTTTGTTTTGCTGTGGAGTTACAGGAACTGGAGTTATCTGGTAGCCATCCCCCTGACACAATTATCAATCTGTCATGCAGGATGCTGGGATGCGGGGCAATAGTGAGGTACCACCTTAACTGAGGATCCTTAAACAGAAAAAAATAAAAGAGGTATTCAGCTAATATCAGATGAAGTTGGATAATACTTAAGATAGTCCTAGAGAACTCATGATGCAATTTTTTTCTGGTAACAATCAGTGAAATATAGATAATCTAACCACCTGAGCACTCTGAATTCATGAAACCTTGAGAAACTTTTCAATTACATTAAAAAACTGGTGATTACAAGTCCTAATTTCCTGATACTTCAAATATTTAACCTAAAGTTAGACCACATGCATTAAGGACCCATTCAGAATGTTATAATATATGCAAGGTCAAATCCCAAGTTCTTCGAATATTTTGTATCTAAAGAAAACTATATATTTAACTTCACAAATGTTCAGTGAGTTCCTACTCTCTGAAAATAATGTTAATTTTGAAGATGCATTGAATTCTAAGATACTTTAAACATAGAATATGTTTTTCTGTGTGCTGATATGATCAACCACTTAAAAAGGTTTTTTTTTTTTAAGCATGAATAAGAGAGTAAACTGCATTGGATAATAATAGAATTTCAAATATCTATAGAAATTTGGTGGTGGATACAGCCAACTACCCTACAGTTAGCTTGTAGGGTAGAAACAGCCCATGGTTTATTAAGTTAGGAGGCTAGGTGTGTGTGTCTGTGGGCAACTGCATTTTCTGACCAATAGAAATGTATTACATTTCCATGTATAGGATTAAATAAATACCTATGTAACCAGAAAATAATTTTAAATAAGAAAATTCTTTATTTCAGAGTGGAATACTGGCTAAATAGGAAGAAGGCAATACACTGGCATTAGTGTAGGAAAACACACACACAAATCAAAACTGCAGGAAAAAAAATCTGCACAAATAAAAATTGTTTGTACACTACTATTTTTCTCAGCTTAATTGAATCTTTGTAAGTACCTGTTGAATTTTATAGATTTTCTTATCTTACCTACAGGAATTTTGACATTTATCATAAAAACATTTGAATACATGAAAATGTGTGGAAAGACAACTAAGTGGAATTTAAAAAATAATATAAAACCTCATCTCTACTAGTATTACTGAATTTGCTGTGTTCTTTCTTAACCTAAGAATCACATATTTTGATAAGTTTCTACCAAACTCACTTTATTAATGAGAAAACTAAGGCTCAGGAACATTGTGACTGGCTTTTTGAAACAGTGAATAAACTTCACGGCAGAGAAAAAACAACTGCATGCATTCATGGACAAGAGAATCCTAATATGGGGACTGCCTATAAAATATATATTTCTCTTTATTTTAAATATTTATTTTTTTGTGGTATGTGGGTAGAGACATTTCCAAGGAATAAATGAGTCTCCTTCTTTTTCTGTTCTCAAACCAGTCCTCCCGTCTGACTGCTGATGGAACATGCGGCCACCTGCCTGGGCTGTATCACGCTTCACAGTTACTGAGAGGCAAATGATAACGAGAGGAGAAGCGACAGGACTGGGGATGTGAAAGGGAGCATTTAGATTTCCATCAATACGGTGAGTTTTAGAAATGCTTGTGAACTTTCCCAGGGATAAAGGTTAGAAAGCCCATCTGCCACCACCTCCCATTTTAATGCTATAACATCAGTGAATTCTTTCTTATTTGGTCCATAGTTGGAGTGAACATACATCCCCGTTTCCCAGGAGTATCCTCGTTTACACCTGTTGCTTGCTCTCAAAAATGTTCCTACTAGGAAGGTAAATTCTATGACCCTCCTGCTGGCAGAGGGCTTCACAATCCTCCTCTAAACTGTACTCCCAGGAAGCTGCTCCAAATTGGTCTAAAATGGCTTTGAAGATAAATCTATTTTTTTTTTTTTTGCTATCCCCAGACTTATCAATAGGATACATTTTCAAAGAAGTTCCTGCCTATGATGACTCTCACCTTTGTCCTATGTTAAGTACTGTTTTTATTTCCAAGTATGAGTTTTCATTTCTTCAAATATGAAACTGTTTAGTGGTGCCAAACACAAGAAGGAACCAGAAAATAACGGAGTGGTGATAACTTCCAATCAAAGGGAAGATGCTAATATGTGTAAGCATGCTATATTTTTTCAGTTTTCCTAACAATCAAATCAAACAAGAACACCAAACAAACTTTTTAAGTTTAATTAGTTTTGATAGTTTAATCAGTAAGGTCAGGTGTTCATACATGTGTCTATTGTATTATTTATTCTCTGACCAAAATCCAGAAAGTAATCTTAATAAAAAACTTCCAGTACCCACAGTAGCAGTCAGTATAGTATATTAGGAAACTCTGCAAGTTCACATATAACAAAATAAAATTTAAACTTAATATAATTATCCTAATTAGAATTTTTATGAAAAAGAATCCTTTGTTCTGTGTTCACTTTGATATTTAAGGGAAAAATAGCCTCGAAGCAAATTATAAAATTTTGGCTTACTATGCAACTCATTTGCTAAAATATTGCTAATATTAAAACATTCTAGTCTAAAATACACTTTCATATTTATGAAATAAGGTTAGTAATCTTTCCACATTTTATATAACAATCTTTCTAATTATTCTGTTTTACTAAATTTATTTCCACACATACACACATATCCCAGGGGAAAGCCTATTATATTTGAAAGAGTCTAATGAGATTCTGATGTACCAAAGATACTACCTTCTGAGAAATAACACACTTAAGCCAAAATGAACAATGTCTAAGCTATAATGTTTTGATTTTTAGCATGCTGCTAGGTGAAAAAACACACATAGCACACACACATACACACATACATTTGAAGGAATAAATATTCTTACTGGTTTTAAATAATGTACATCCAGAAATAAAGTTAATTTCTGTACTAAGACTTCTTGTCACCTCTTTTAGAAAATGCATGTCCGTTAAAGCTGAGAAGATGTAAAATACATTGAATTAATATCATTTATTCAAGTCAAGGTTCTTGCAGAAATTACTCAAAATATGTTAAATGCCCCTTTTGGAATTAATATAACTGGATTTTTAAGGTCCATTGAAAACAGAAGGGCATATTTTATAGACTAACAAAAGCAACACTGCAGTTTAATTCGAAATGGCTCTCTAATTTGTCAGTTTGAAACTAACTTCTCCACTGTTTTTTCAATTGTTTCATTGTTTTGATTCCTTCAAATAAGTCTTTAGCTTAAAATAACTAAATGCATACTGAAGAGATAAGGGGTATCTGTCCTCCTATTTTAAGCTAAAACATAACCTCTAAATTATCTTTTACAGTAAGCCAAAGCCAGTATCACATACCTTTCGGGAATGAATTTCTTTCACATACAATGGAAGTAGAAACTCAGATATACCTTCAAGTCGGATTCCCTTCTTGGTGACTCTCAGATTTCCCATACCATCCTACAAGCAATGAAATATAGTTCACTTTTAGGTTAAGTAGAGAATGAATAACTGGCCATAGTTTTCTTAGGCCTAAGTTGAGAAAACAGTAAGCTCAAATCAGCGATGATTTAAGGAAAATGAGAGGTTGAATCTACTTAATGAATGATTGCAGCAGTTTGCATGCATATGGTGGGCTCTGTTTAAAATGAACAGGGAAAGAGGAGTATAAAGGACCTAGTATCTCTTTCAAGTTCTAACAGAGACTGGGACTCATCTGTGAATAAATCCTGTACTTTCTTCATGCATCAATCCTTTTAACTATTTATTAGGTAAAATGATACTTACTACCTGATTATTGAAAACAACTTTGCAGAGAGATCTAGTATTATTTTTACATGACAGTTATACACATATTTCTACTACAATCAAATAGTCACATTTGTACAAGCAATAAATGACTGACTAGTGTAAGGAAGAATGGTGTCCCAGTGTTTTAACCATGGGTTAATCATACATCCTTTTCTTTAGAAAATAATACACTATGAGGAGGATAAAACAGTACACAAATAATATTTATGAGATGAAAAGTAAAAATAGTAAGAACTTGGGAATTAAAGAGAGGAGAATTCACATCTGGTTGGAGAGTAAACCATTTCTCATGGAAGATACTGACTACGATAAAGGCCTTAAGAATATGGAGTTTCAACAGAAGACGTCCCTAGAGGGAGGAACAAAATGACCATTCTGGTCGCAATTAGGAAATAGCATGCCATCCAAACTGGCTAATGGAATACTGTGAGCAAAAACAACTGGGAGTATGTTTTGAGGCCAGAGAAAGAAAAGCCATGAATGTAAACTAAGGGGTCTGTATGTACAACAGCGTCCAAGAGAAGGAATGTAAAAAGTTCTTGAATAGCTCAGTGGCTTGAAATGATCAGAGTTACGCTTTAAGGTTAAGCTGGTAGAAGTATTATGTGGAGATATCTGACAGAGTATCAATAATAATGCACACCTTGGTAATAAGTGTGAGAAGTGTGGTGGAAGAGCAACCTTCAAGACCCAGTGACTAATTTTATCTGGAGATACTGAAAAGAGGGCCATTTATGACTGACCCAAGGTTTCACAACTATGACGATATAAGGACATGTAGTGATTTTTACACTGGGACTAGTAAAATTTGTAGGCTCAATGGAAAAAATAAGTTCAGCTTTGAACTTTCTAACTTTGGACCTTCTAACTACTTCCAGTAGCAACACTGGAAAAAAGAATTTTATCCATCAACCAACACATCTGTAGAAAGCAGGCTGGGGTGTGACAGTTGCTTAAGTCTCACTTGAATTTATCATGATGGATGAGCAAGTCCTGTGTGGAAAAAATGTATATAAAACCAAAGAGGGACTCCTAGATAATGCCTAGGTCTGTGGGTTGGAAAGACGTATTTTCTACCTCCTGGGAGGCTGGGATTAGTAGAAGAGGAAAGGCAAGAGATTATGATAGCCAGCCTCAACCCTCTGCTCTGACCTCAAAAGAAAGCCAAAGAAGTAGTAGAACAATGAATAGAATTTTGAGTAAGAACTGAAGAACTTTTTAAAAAACTCAGACAAAGAAAAGGACTAAGAAGACAGAGAGAAATATTTTGAGGTGGTGAGATCTCAGTCTTCTCATGGAAGGAGAAAGGAATTGATTCTGGTTGAACTGAATTTGGGATGAGACAGAGGAATTCACTTCTTGAGCCTGAAAACTTCTTGTCAGCTTAAACTTAAAGCTGACACTGGAAATGCCTAAATTTTTTTAAAAATAAGAAAATTTCAAGCATCCCTGTAGACAAATTCTGATGGGAAAATAGGCCTACTTTTGTTTCTCTCAGACAGAGCTAGTTTATACCAGTTTTATAATATCCTCTCTCACTTTTGAAACTGAAGTGTCTCTGATATAGACATTAATTACAGGGTCGCTCATTCACTGGCTTTAATTAGTTTTGCAACGTTATGCAACAGAAACAGGCAGAATTAACAGTGAGAGATATTCAAAACTGAGGATTTACTAGACAGGAGTGGCAGAAAGTCATAGGAACGTGGTGTTCTAAAGTAACAAAAAATTGATGCCCCTTAAAAGGCTATTATTTTTTTCTTGTTGGATAGAGACATGTAAAGCCAGAACAGCTGTGTCTGGCTGCAAAAATAGCACAGGGTAAAGAATAGCAACAAATGATAAGTCAATCATCAAGTTCAATAGGAGTTAAAAAAATATGAGAAATGCTGAGACAGGTTTATCATCAGAAAATGGAAACTCAGATTTTGAGATCTTGAAGGTGAGAACATTTCCAGACATGATGAGGTCCAGAGAACACCTGAGCAGTGGCTGCAGCTGTAGACTGGAGACAGACCCTGTATATTTCACAGAGCCTAGAATAATAGTACATGTAAAGTGATGTGTGGCTTTAAAATATTATTTTGTTTCAGAGTGATTTTCTTGACTAAATCTCACACACTGACTGTCCATGTATATTCTCAAATGCCTGCCTAAAGGAAATCTACTGAAGTGCTCTCCATGGAGTTGCTTTGCAAATGTTTAAGGCAAATGTCAGATTATCTCAAGTAAATAGAAACAAATTCTATCATGAATGTTATTCCCAGTTCAATATTAATCTTAAAAAATGTTTTTATAAGATGGCTAAAAATAAAAGAATTGGACATCCAAAGTTAACTGTGATATTACCTATGCTATATGCATATTCAATTTTGGAAAGTTTCGATTCTTATGCTCAGTGTTTTCTTCTTATATTTTCTATATAACATAAAATGTGGCGGCAGATATATAGTTATATTCCATTTATTTAATTTAAAAAACTTTTAACATCTTTATTGGAGTATAATTGCTTTACAATGGTGTGTTACTTTCTGCTATATAACAAAATGAATCAGCTAAACATACATCCCCATGTCTCTTCCCTCTTGCGTCTCCCTCCCTCCCACCCTCCCTATGCCACCCCTATAGGTGGTCACAAAGCACTGAGCTGATCTCCCTGTGCTATGCGGCTGCTTCCCACTAGCTATCTACCTTACGTTTGGCACTGTATATATGTCCATGCCACTCTCTCACTTTGTCCCAGCTCACTCTTCCCCCTTCCCATATCCTCAAGTCCATTCTCTAGTAGGTCTGTGTCTTTATTCCCGTCTTGCCCCTAGGTTCTTCATGACCATTTTTTTTTTTTAGATTCCATATATATGGGTTAGCATAGGTATTTGTTTTTCTCTTTTTGAACTTACTTCACTCTGTATGACAGACTCGAGGTCCATCCACCTCACTACAAATAACTCAATTTCGTTTCTTTTTATGGCTGGGTAATATTCCATTGTATATATGTGCCACATCTTCTTTATCCATTCATCCGATGATGGACACTTAGGTTGCTTCCATGTCCTAGCTATTGTAAATAGAGTGGCAATGAATATTGTGGTACATGACTCTTTTTTTTTTTTTTTTTTTTTTTGTGGTACGTGGGCCTCTCACTGTCGTGGCCTCTCCCATTGCGGAGCACAGGCTCCGGACGCGCAAGCTCAGCGGCCATGGCTCACGGGTCCAGCCTCTCCATGGCATGTGGGATCTTCCTGGACCGGGGCACGAACGCACGTCCCCTGCATTGGCAGGCGGACTCTCAACCACTGCGCTACCAGGGAAGCCCTAACTTCTTGATTCGCTATATTCCTGGTCCCTTCAACATCTACAGGGAGAAAATAATTTCTGGCTTTGCTGTTAAGAATGATATTGCCAAAACAGCAGTAAATAACAGAATCTAATGTACCTATAGCCCAGACCCCAACCTTGCCTCTACCACATTCCTCCTGTATAAGTTTCAACAGCTTAACTAATCATTTTGCACCTTGTTTTGTCATCTGTAAAAGGAATAATAACAGGATTTATGCTATGAGTTTATTGCAAGGATGATATGAGGATGTAAAGAGCTTAAAATCATGCCTAACTTATGCAGAAGTACTCAAAAGTTTTAACCATTATTAACATTTTATTTAAAATAATTGAAAATTTACCTAATTATTATAAAAATTCATATTGTTTATTTTCAAGGGATTATTTTTGAACTTTAGTAGACTCTACATTAAACTTTATCATCATTATAGTTATAATGCTTTTATTCATCATCTAATAATCTCAAAAATCATTAATCTACTTTTGACAGAGAGTACAGTGTCATTTTAGAAGGGAATGTGTAGTAGGACAGCTTGGATTTGAAACGTGACTAAATGTTGACTTCGTCATCTTCTTTAAATATAATTCATTTTCTATAAGCATCAGAAAATTATAGTTTTCCTCACATAGATGCTGAAGTAATTTAACAAAATAATATGTAAATGTCTTATTCCTGGATCTGGCATATTCTTGATAATCATTCCCTTTACTTGTAGTTTATTTAAAATTAATACTTTGATAACAAATATAATTAATCTCTAATCAACACGTTTTTTAATCAAACTCTCACATTTTTCATTTCTTCCTTTCCATTCCCAAGGGCATTCAACTCCAACCTGCCAATTGCCTCCAAACTTACACTGTTTGGAGTGTAAACTTACATTGTTTACACTGTTACTTTATTGATCATGATCAATAAATTGATATGATCATGATCAATTGATATGACCATGATCAAGTGGGGTTTATCCCAGGAACACAAGGATTCTTCAATATACACAAATCAGTCAATGTGATACACCATATTAACAAACAGAAGAATAAAAACCATATGATCATATCAATACATGCAGAATAAGCTTTTGACAAAATTCAACACCCATTTATTATAAAAACCCTCCAGAAAGTAGGCAGAGAGGGAAATTATCTCAACATAATAAAAGCCATATATGACAAATCCACAGCCACCATCATTCTCAGTGGTGAAAAAATGAAATCATTTCTACTAAGATCAGGAAGAAGACAAGGTTGCCCACTCTCACCACTATTATTCAACACAGTTTTGGATGTTTTAGCCACAGCAATCAGAGAAGAAAAGGAAATAAAAGGAATCCAAATCAGAAGAGAAGAAGTAAAGCTGTGAGTGTTTGCAGA
Organism: Mesoplodon bidens; assembly: GCF_964165515.1. Lineage (NCBI taxonomy): Eukaryota > Metazoa > Chordata > Mammalia > Artiodactyla > Ziphiidae > Mesoplodon > Mesoplodon bidens. The sequence continues at coordinate 21,816,105 of NC_138181.1, forward strand.
TGACATGATACTATACATAGAGAATCCTAAAGATGCTACCAGAAAACTACTAGAGCTAATCAATGAATTTGGTAAAGTAGCAGGATACAAAATTAATGTACAGAAATCTCTTGCATTCTTGTACACTAATGATGAAAAATCTGAAAGACACATTAAGGAAACACTCCCATTTACCATTGCAACAAAAAGAATAAAATACCTGGGAATAAACCTACCTAAGGAGACAAAAGACCTTTATGCAGAAAACTATAAGACATTGATGAAAGAAATTAAAGATGATAGAAACAGATGGAGAGTTATATATCATGTTCTTGGATTGGAAGAATCAACATTGTGAAAATGACTATACTACCTAAGCAATCTACACATTCAATACAATCCCTATCAAATTACCACTGTCATTTTTCATAGAACTAGAACAGTTCCTTAAACAAATAAAAATCGAACTACCATATGATCCAGCAATCCCACTACTGGGCATATACCCTGAGAAAACCATAATTCAAAAAGAGTCATGCACCACAATGTTCATTGCAGCACTATTTACAATAGCCAGGACATGGAAACAACCTACGTGCCCCTCGACAGATGAACGGTTAAAGAAGATGTGGCACATATATACAATGGAATATTACTCAGCCATAAAAAGAAACGAAATTGAGTTATTTGTAGTGCGGTGGATGGACCTAGAGTCTGTCATACAGAGTGAAGTTAAGTCAGAAAGGGAAAAACAAATACTGTATGCTAACCCATATATATGGAATCTAAAAAAAAAAAAAAGGTTATGAAGAACCTAGGAGCAGGATGGGAATAAAGACCCAGACCTACTAGAGAATGGACTTGAGGACACGGGGAGGGGAAGGGTAATCTGGGACAAAGTGATAGTGGCATGGACTTATATACACTACCAAATGTAAAATAGATAGCTAGTGGGAAGCAGTCACATAGCACAGGGAGATCAGCTTGGTGCTTTGTGACCACCTAGAGGGGTGGGATAGGGAGGGTGTAATGGAGGGAAGAGGGAAGAGATATGGGGATATATGTATAGCTGATTCACTTTGTTATAAAGCAGAAACTAACACACCATTGTAAAGCAATTATACTCCTATAAAGATGTTAAAAAAAGATTTCTTTTTGTTATTTATTCTTTCCTGCATGCTAAAGGAATAAAAAATCCAACTGCTAATTAAAAAGAGGAAATTCTCTTTAAAACATCTAAGCATTTTCTTTTTCTTACCTGTTTTATGCTGAGGTTATTTATAATTTATAATGAGCTGTTTTTCCTCAAGCATAAGACAAAGAACAAATAAAATATAAATTGGAAGCCTGCTTTATATATGTGTTTTTACTATGTTGTTTGCTGTAATCCTGTATTTTATTTTATTTTAATTGGCCTTCCTTATTCCTGCCTATTATTAGAAAATAAACTCTACAGTAATAAGGATTGATAGACTTAGGAATTTGACCTCTAATTCAGCTTGTATAGAAACATCTTTAGAGATTGTTTTTAATAACATAACTTTTGTCATCTGGAGCACGATTTATTCTTTTTGTTCTTAGCCAATAATTGTTCTAAGCTTCACAATTTATGCTTCGCCAATTATAAGAGTTTTGAAAAGTTTTTGAATATATGATATATTGAATAAGATAATAAATACCGTACTTTGTATCTATTATTTGGTGTTGTTCGGCAATGTGAATGATTTTTTAGAAAGCATAATACAATAAAATGTAATTTGTTTTCCAAGTTTTTCTCGACTTATGATACAATTCCTTGACAAACATTTTCTTCTTTTCCTAACAATCCACCTATCACTAGTCTCATAGAACATGTCATTGTTTAACAACAAAATCATCATAGTGAATATATGCTGAAACAAAATAAAACCAAAAACAAAACTATATTAGTCTGACATGGCATATGTGATTATAATTATCTGGTTAATGGAGAAAAAAATAGATACATTCAATAAACCCAATAAGACTGCAAATAAGGGACAAGCAAAATATATTACATATATGTGTATACACACATATTATATATATATATACACACACATATATAAACAATTACTTCAAATGATGGAGAAACAGACATAGCTATTCAATCCACTAAGAACGTTTTGAATACATAAGCATTTTATGTTCAGTAAAAAATAATCCTTTTGAAAAAAATCCTTACAGCACATCTTTTTCTTTTTGTATTTTATTTTATTTTTTATACAGCAGGGTCTTATTAATTATCTATTTTTTACATACTAGTGTATATATGTCAATCCCAGCCTTTAGTTTCTCTTCAGATAGAATAAATCTTTCGCCTTTTATAGGACATCTTTCGGAATCACTATCAGGAAAAAAAATTGGTGTGGCTCCGTCTAATAATCCAATTAATCATATGATACAACCTTAAATGTGCAAGGAAGCAGCATTGTGCCACTTTAACATGAAGTTAAAGTTACACTCTGAGGATGCGCAAGAGACACAGATTTGCTAATCAAGAGTGCTGCAGGAAAACCAAACATGCTATTATAACAAATCATATTTCTTGGTGGTTAAGTAGAGACAGCTGCAAAGAACCTTAGGTATTTGCTTAAGAAAAATAATAAAGAATTAATAATAACACTACATACCCTAAAGATAGTCATCTGTAAATGGGTGACTGAAAAAAATCCACATTGTAATCTGTGTAACAAAATTACAAAGCCTAAAGCTTCACTATTAGTGTGTCTGTCTTTCCCAAACATGCTTAATAGTATGTAACAATTATAATAAGCCCAATGGAAAAAGTTCAGTTTTCAAATAAATTTAGGAAATAACTGCATGATATATTCCCACTCAGAGATTCATAATGCATATTAGCATACTCAACACACTGAGAAGTCTGGAGGAGAGAAATACTTTACTTTCTCTAATACAAAGTTCCCTGAACATTTGTCCAAAGGGACCCCCACTCACTCATCCATCTTTTGGAATAGGTGGAATAATGTCCCTTTGAACACACTGTGTTCACTTATATTTTATAAACCCTGAAGGAAGATCTATGTAAAAAGGAGATGCGTTGTTTAGCATGAAGGCTTAAAAAGAGTTGATTAATTAAAAGCTACCGTGTCTCCACAGATATTTATTGAGAGCCTATGTATCATACCACTAAATTCTGTTTATTTTCGGCTTCTCAGCTGTATTTAAAAACTGGAGAGTCTGTGTTGAACACTGCTAGGAATCTGGGCTGCTTCTGAGATGTAACTTGTTGCCAATAAGAAAGAGAGGCAATGTTGAGCACACCTCTAGTTTTTGCATATATATGTCAGTTACTATAAGGATAATTTAGTTCCTAAAAGGGGAATCACTTCTTACTTTGAACAAAATCACATTTCTGGACCTGTAAATTAAGAATAAGACCTCAGGGTATGGTAACTCTACATAGTTAATCCTCATGGTAAGGTCTTGTCTAAGAATTCCTTCTAAATGCCCAAGACATCTTTAATTTCTACCCAAACTATGGAATTAATCCTAAGAGCTAAGTTCATAGAGCAATTTAGCAGCTACTGATACAATGGTGCATTGTCCCAACAACCCTGTAAAATAGAAACAATATTGCCCTCCTTTTATTTAAAACACACACACACACACACACACACACACACACACAAAGTTAAGTGAATTGTATGCAGCTAGTAAGTTAGCCTAAAGTTTAGTCCTCTCACTCTTAGTCAATCTAACAACTGTGGGGACAGAAAATGTAAGTTAAATTTATTTTATTATGTAACTCCATTAGGAATATTCTAATATTTTTCATTATTATTTCCGAACTAATGTGTATCTCTTCTTTCTTAGACTGTTTGACTTTTAACTTTTAAAAAATTTCCTTCTCTCACTGACTTCATTTACCAGCACATATTTCTCTTTTGGCTTGGATCTGCATCATGGTATCCTGAAAGCAAATTACTTCTGGTAAGACAAAACTCTACTTCCAAATAATTACAAAGTTCATCTTGACAATGAAGCCCCCTAGAAAAAATTATTGATATTTTTACAGTCATAGACCATTTTAAAGGAGCCTCAAAACAATATTTCTGTAAATAAAAAATTCACTGTTTCACATTCTTCCTATTGCATATATGTCATTTCCTATTCCTATAACTGCTTTATAATTACCCTCATTCTATAAAACTAAGTTGTATATACTGCTATATGTGTATATATGTGTATATATGTGTGTGTGTGTGTGTGTGTGTGTATTTAGAAGAGATGAATTGCATAGGGAGGGTAGGTAAAATTAACTTACTGAACCCAAAATTATAGCTATCCTATTAGCCTGGGACTAAGGGGATTTTAGGTGAATGTCAAGATTGGATGAATAGCCCACAGAAGGCAGTTGCCCCAATGAACAAGTCATGATTGTTTGCCAAATTTTGGTCATGAGCCAATTTTTTGACCCAGAATCCAATGACCTCTCTTGCCAAATTTTGACAGTAAATGGACAAGTGCAGCTGCCTTAGCCTGAGATTCCTCAGAAATGAGGATGTTGGTTATGCCACCAGGTGAGCCACTAAATCCAGCAAAACTGAGGTCTCACTTCAATGAAGGACCTGCCCCACCTACTGGGATCACCAAAGGCAGAAAACCTTTAACTTCCAGTCTTGTCAGGAAATATCTTAGCTCAAAGATCCATCTTGTCCAAAATCATGTCCCCCAAACACCACCTGGGATGGCTTTCATGACTGATTGATCAATGTGAGGATATAAAGATCTGGCCACCATATGAACCACTCTGGACAATTCTCAGGTTTATTTTAGCTCCAGAGCTCCCTGTGGGGTGAGTCAAGGTTGCCATTCCTTTGCATCACACTTTGACTTCTCTCTTCTCTCTGCTCAACTCTGCTTGCTTGATGTGATGTTATTATCTAGATTACTGAGAAATCTTTTAATCAAAATGTAACTAACTCCATGACACTTTTTTCTTTTCTTTTTTTCTTTTTTTGGTGGTACGCAGGCCTCTCACTGTTGTGGCCTCTCCCCTTAAGGAGCACAGCCTCCAGACGCGCAGGCTCAGTGGCCATGGCTCACAGGCCTAGCCGCTCCGCAGCATCTGGGATCTTCCCGGACCGGGGCACGAACCCCTGTCCCCTGCATCGGCAGGCGGACTCTCAACCACTGCACCACCAGGGAAGCCCCATGATACTTTCTAAACTAAAATTAAATTAACAATTAAATTAAAACTTAGGGCAAGGATAAGACTGATGCTAAAAATGAAAGTGAACTATAATCTATATTAGAGAAATCAGTACATTAATATTTCTGCCAGTTGAGAAGAAAAGTAGGATAAGATGAGAAGTCATTCATATTGAGAAGTCAAAAATATGATTTTTTTTTCTTCCAGAGAGTGCTTTATTAAGATACCATCATCACCAGGAAAGCTCTTTCATCTTTAATGCCCGCACTGCAGTCTTTCTTCTATGGTAATTCATTTACCACAGACTTCCTTAAAATATCTGTTTACAGACAATGGTAATTTTCTTTTTTTACTTTTTTTTTTTTTTTTTAGCTCCAAAGCATTGGGTCTTCGTTGCTGCACGCGGGCTTTCTCCAGTTGCGGCGAGCAGGGGCTACTCTTCCTGGTGGTGCGCGGGCTTCTCTTGTTAAGGAGCATAGGTTCTAGGCACGCAGGCTTCAGTAGTTGCGGTATATGGGGCTAGCTGCTCCGTGGCATGTGGGACCTTCCCGGACCAGGGATTGAACCCGTATCCCCTGCATTGGCAGGCAGATTCTTAAACACTGCATCACGAGGGAAGTCTCTGTAATTTTTATAATAACTCAGGTCCAAACAAATAATGTAGATCTGGGTTAGTTTCTACCTACCTGGATGCCAGAGAAAGGACATCTCTTCTCCACCTGATTGTTAAATCAAAAGTTTGAAAATGGTTGCTTAGACTTGTGGTTTTTCAAATTTTTAAACATTTGGAAACTTTTACGAGATAAAATATGGTGTTTGGTGGGGTATTGGTTTAGAAGTTATTGTAGGTAATAGCTTCACTATTGATCCTGTTTCTAGCTTTTAGTACACAATTCAGAGTCATGGTAAATGCTTTCTTTTTCTTCCACACGATGAATCAGTTGCCATGTCCTATGAATGCGTGGGGGATAGGCTTGTGTAGTCTCTTTGCGTGTGTGTGTGTGTGTGTGTGTGTGCGCTTGGAGAAAATATGAGCATCTATCCCAGGAAAAGTGGATGAGTAAAATATATGGCATATCATGCAGCCATGTGCATAAATGAATAAATGTACACCTAGCAACAGTACTTAGAAAATTCAAAAAGTAAGAAATAAAATAATATTTATATAAATTAAAAATGTTTCCATAACTGATGAAATCTATTTCTCAGAACACACAGGATCACCAAAAAGGATACAATGATTGACTACAAAGAGAGGGCAAGTGCTGATAAAGGGAGTAAAAATGGAGATATAAATAAAAGGAATGAAAGAATAAATAAATGAATAAATAAATAGAAGCAGTAAGTGAGAGAATTTGTATGGACCAATGATGTAATAGTGACAATGTTCCATAACTGATGTACATAATTATCTCAATCTTCTGCACCTGAATTTAAAAATAAAGTAATATCTGCTGCAGAAAGGTCAACTCTCTCTCTCCCTGTCTATCCTTACTGCTATTGTCTTAATTCAGTTTTTTTGGTTCACTTTCTGCCTATACTAGTTTCTTAAATGTCTTTATTATCATTAAGGTACCCAATTAAAATCCTTTTTCATATTGTTGATGTCCTTATCCTCTTATAAAGCAAATTTTATTTTAGCAGTGTCCAAGGATAAAGTTAACCTAAAATGTCTTTCACATTCCAAACCACATTCTAGTAAACTGTGATTTAATAACAACAACAGCTTATTGTTTCACAAACATTCCCATAAAGTATTCTATTCCTTTTCTTTGTGCCCTATAAATCATTGTTTACTAGAAAACCTCTCAGTGTGTTCTGTCTTTATTAAGAGAAGGTATTATGTCTTCTGAGCTGGAAAAAATCTCTTGTGTTTTTCCTTTACTTCTATATTCACAATACTCCTGACACTAGATATGTGGGTTTTCCACACATCAAGCATTCTCTAAGACACTAGGCGGGTGTCCTACAATTTAACCCAATTCTGATACTATGTACCTGGACACAGACTCCACAGGTTAAGGTTTCAGTCCCATGAGATTGCCCCTCCTCCCCATTTCAGATGCCACTTGCAAGTTCAGTTTGTTACCTGTGCTTCTCTGACCAACTGTCTATACATCAGAAGTTCCCATGGCGCCCCACTCAGGTTTGATTAAATTGCCAGAGCAGCTCACAGAACTCAGGGGAACACATTATTTACTAGATTACTGGTTTATTATAAAAGATGTAACTCAGGAAGAGCCAGACACGGAGCTTCCATGCCCTCTCTAGGCACCACAGTCCCAGCACCTCCACACGTTCACCAACCTAGAAGCTCTCCAACCTTTGTAATTTTGGAATTGCTATGGAGGCTTCATCATGTAAGCCTCAATCTTTAGCCCCTTTTCTATTCTTTGGAGAGGGGCCAGGTTGAATGTTCCAAGTTTCTAATCATAGGTTGGTCTTTCTGATGACCAGCCCCATCCTGAATCTATCTAGGAGCCCAGGAAGAGTAGCCTCAATAGAACAAAAGACACTTCTATCACCCAAGAAATTCACCAAGAAACCAGGGTCAAAGTCCAAATAGTAGGACAAAGATGCTCCTACTGCTCTTCTCAGGAAATTACAAAGGTCCTGGAAGCTCTGTGCCAGGAACCAGGAGCAGAGATCAATATACACAGTTGACCCTTGAACAACGTCAGGGTTAGGGACACAGACCTTCTTTGCAGTCAAAAATCCGCACATAAATTTACAATTGACCATCCGTACCCACAGTTCCACATCTGTGGATTCAACCAACCTAGGATTGTGTAGTCCTGTAATACAGATTTACTGAAAACTATCCACATATAAGTGGATCTGTTCAAATCCATGTCGTTCAAGAGTCAACTGTATATTTTCTACTATTTCACTACTATTTTCATCTCTAGAATTTATCATAATGGCAGTATATACAAGCACAAGTACTAGTAAGTCCTTGATAAATATCAATTGAGGTTAAAATGCATTTTTATAATATCTAAGAGTAATCAGAGTGCCTATGGCAGAGTAGTTCATAGCAGACTAAAGCACCCACTGAAAATATCTACAAAATGTTTAATAAAATAATAAAGTGCAAACCCATTGTCTTTGAAGGTAACACACCTTTTTGTTGTGGTGAAGTATACATCATATAATATCTACTATTTTAACCATTTCTAAGTACATAGTTCAGTGGCATTAAGTACATTCACATTATTGTGCAATCATGACCACTATACATCATCTGAAATTTTCACCATCCACAACTGAAACTCTGTACCTATTAAATAACAGCTTCCCAATACCCCCTCCCCTAGCCCCCAGTAGCCACTATTCTACTTTATTTCTCTATAAATTTGACAACTCTAGGTGTTTAATGTAAGTATAATCATATAATATTTGTGCTCCTGTGTCTGGCTTATTTCACTTAGCATAATGTCTTCAAAATTCATCCTTGTTGTAGTGTGTGTCAGAATTTCCTTCCTTTTTTCTTCAGCCTGAATAATATTTCATTGTACGTATATGCCACATTTTCTTTATCCATTCGTCCATGGCTGGACACTTAGGTTGCTTCCACGTTTTGGCAATTATGAATATAAACATGTGTGTACAAATATCTCTTTGGACACTGCTTTCAATTCTTTTGGGTATACACTCAGAAGTGGATTTACTGGATCCAATAATAGACTGTTTTATTTTTTAAATTCTATATTTAATTTTCTGAGTTACCCTATAATGTTTTTCACAATGGCTGTACAATTTTACATCCCTCTCAGCAATGCACAAGGGTTCCAATTTCTCTACATCTCACCAATACTTGTTATTTTGTTTTGTTTTGCTTTGTGTTTTAATATCATAGCAATCCTAATTAGTGTTAAGAGGGGTAACATATTTCAAGATAGTTAGACTTGAAGGGCCAAGATGCTGAAAGAAAAGATACGTATAACTTAGCTTCTTGTTTACTTATTTTCCTTTCAAAGCACTTGCCAACTTAAATAGCTCAAGACAAGAGGCTGAGGTTAAGAAGCTAGAAGAGAATCGATAAGTGGTAGAGAGGAAACAACGCTGTCTGTAATCTCATGGTCCTGAGGAGACAAAAATTAAATTCCAGGCCTGTCAAAGCACCTAGATCTTGAGGGACTAACATACCAGAGAAAGGGTAGGTGAAGAAAAATGAAACCTGGAGTTTTCTTTAAGTCATTTGTTGGCTATTAAGACTGCTCAGGGTGAGGCTAAAAGGCTGAACTAAAAATGCCTGAGAATTTCATGGGAACGTTTAGCAGTTGTATAACACTGGAGAACAAAAATCACTAAGGGGACCCAGGTAAACACTGAAAAGTTCATTTGGGAACCACAGAAGATTATACCTTAGAGAGGTCATAATCCATAGTCAGAGGAGACTCAAACCATATAAATCTTATCATCAAGTAATCTCCCACCTCGATTTTATTGAGTAAAGGGGCTTAGAGTAAATCCTCTTTAGACAAAGACAACATTGTCTAGAGCCTCTATAACTTTTCAGACACCAAGTCTAGAATTGATCCCAAATTACCAATTATACCAAGAATTAGTACTGAAAAACAAAAACAAAAACAAAAAAAACTAACCAGTGCAAACAGGCAAGAAGTGTTCCAATTGTTTGAGATTGCAGCTATAGATCCAAAATAATTATGACTCATATATTCAAGAAAATATATGATATGATACAAAACACTATCAAGGAAATCCACACAAAAAATCAAGTGGAAATTCTAGAACTGGACAATTCAATAATTTATATTAAGAGCTTGATGGATGGGCAGGGCATTGGAAACAGCTGAAGAGAGAACCAATGAAGTGAAAAGAGGCCATTAGCTAATATGCAGATTGACTCAAAAGCAAAAAATGGAATGAAAGATACAGAAAATAGCAAAACACAAAAGTGGACCATGAGGAAAATATCTAAGACATTTTAATTGGGGAATGTGGATAATGAATTTGCCAAGCAAATATCCTGTAACAGATTCAAGAAAATCTGTGAAACTCAAAAAGGAAAATTACAAATAAAGCCATACTAGGCACAGTGTAGTAACTCCTCTGAAAAAAAAAGAAAAAAACCCCCCAAAACTCTTCAAATCAGTAACATTGTAGAAAAAGAAGATACTAACTACACAGTAAGAACAATAAGACCAATAGGTTACTTAAGAGAAAAAGATTTTGAAGCAGCCTAGGCTAAGCTAGTAGATATTCCAAAGTTTAATAATACTGGCTTCAGTAGAAAGAAAATATTGCAACCTCAGGAACCTGGATTCTACATCAAATTGTACTCCTTTCTAGTGTGCGAGTTTATCAAATCTTTTTGCATTCCAAGTTCTTTGACTTAATTAGGAAATAGAAGTAGACAGGCACCTAGGTCCTTTCTTACTTTAACTTTCCAGGATCTGATTTTAGGGTCAGGCAGAACCATACTGTTATTCTTCAAATGATAATTTTATTCCCCTCCTCCACTATCAATACCATGGCTTCATTTGACTTATATTTGCCTTCATTTGCCTTTTATTTGGTTTCACTTGTATTAGCTAGCAAGTTCTTATTTGCTTAATGAAAACACTTCAAAAATATGCTTGACCATTTAAAATAAGTATATGAATGATTATACATTCCAGGTATATTTTTCTCATGTGTATTAAGGTATCTGGGAAACTTCTGTTATCCTGATATTGATAAATAATGACATAAAAATTCCACTATGGAAATAGGTGAACCTGAAAAGATTACGTGTGTATGATTCCAACTATCTAACAGGTAAAAGGCAAAATCATGGAGACAGTAAAAAGATCAGTGATTTCCAGGAATTCAGGGAAGAGAAGAATGAATGAATAGGTAGAGCAGGAGATGCTTAGGGCAGGGAAACTATTCTGTATGATACTATAAATGGTGGATACATATTATAAATTTGTCAATCCTCTTGGAATGCATAGCACAAAGAATGAAACAATGTAAACTATGAACTTTAGTTAATAATGGAACATTATTGGCTCATCAATTGTTACAACTGTATCACACTAATGTAAGATTTTAATAATAGGGGAAATTGGTAGGCAGAGAGGGGGTATATAGAAACTCTGTACTTTGTGCTCTTCTATAAACCTAAAACTACTCAAAAATTAAATCTAGTGTTAAAAAAATCCACTCTAATATTTTAATAACTTTGAGAATAAAAAAATTAAATAGATTTTAATATAAGTGTTATACATTTAATTTCCTTCACTGATTTAGCATTCTTTGAGTTGGGTAATTTAGCAAAATTCTGAGATTAAAAAATAGTGAAAAATAATTATATGTTGAAAGAAACAATTGATAAACTGAATTTCATTAAAATTAAAGTTTTATGCTCCATGAAAGACACCGTCAAGAAAATGAAAAGGCAGACTGAGAGAAAATATTTACAAAAGAAAATATTTGTAAAATATCTGATAAAGGGCTATTATCCAAAATATACAAAGAACTCTTAGAACTCAACAATAAAAGAAAAATTAAAAATGGGCCAAATACCTTAACAGGTACCAAAGAGGACATACAGATGGCAAATAAGCATATGAAAAGATGTTCCACATCATATATCAGGGAAATGCAAATTAAGCCAACACTGAGATACCACTACACATCTATAGACTGGCCACATTCCAGAAGACTGACAGCACCAAATGCTGATGAAGATGTGGAACAGGAACTCTCATTCATGGTTGGTGGGAGTGCAAGATACTACAGCCACTTTGGAAGACAGTTCAGCAGTCTCTTACAAAACTAAACGTAGTTTTATCATAAGATCCAGCAATCGTGTTCCTTGGTACTTACCCAAAGGAGATTAAAATTTATTTCCACTGCAAAACCTGCATGCTAATGTTTATAGCAGCTTTATTCATAACTGTCAAAACTTGGAAGCAATCAGGATGTCCTTCAGTAGGTGAATGATTTTTTAAAACTGTGGTACATCCAATGGAATATTATTCAGCAATAAAAAGAAATGAACTATCTAGCCATCAGAAGGCATGGGGGGACATTAAATGTGTATTACTAAGTATAAGAAGCCAGTCTGTAAAGGCTACATACTGTATAATTCCAATTACATGACATTCTGGAAAGGGCACAACTAAAGAGACAGTCAATTAGTGTTTGCAAAGGGTTGGGCAGGGGAGAAGATGAATAGGCAAAGCACAGAGGATTTTTAGGGCTGTGAAACTACTTTGTATAATACTATAATGATGGTTATATGCCACCATAAATTTTTCCAAATCTATAGAATGTACAACATTAAAAGTGAACCCTAATGTAAACTATGGGTTTTGGGTGATAATGAGGTGTGTGTGCAGGTTCATCAATTGTAACAAATGTACCACTCTGCTGGGGGATGTTGATAATAGGGGAGGCTGTGCACGTGCAGAGCAGAGCAGGGGATACATGGGAAGTCTCTGGACTTTATGCTCAGTTTTGCTGTGGACCTAAAAGTGCTCTAAAAAGTAAAGCCTGTTAAAACAAAAGAAATACATAGAAATGAAAAATAAAATTAAGGGATTAAGGAGACTGCTCAGATAAATACATTGCCTATTTTAAGTCACAGAGTTATATCATTTATTTTGCATGAAAAATTTTAAAATAGGTACATATCAAATGCCTTAAGTAATATACCTGTCATTTATCTCAGCACAAAGCATTATATAACATGGGAGTTACACAACTAAAGGGAAATAAAGTAAGCTATTTTGAATTATAAGATTAATTAGAGTACACTAAAGATAAGAAGCTAAGCACACTTTAATATGTTTAGTAATTTTTGTGGGTAATGGCCTAGAAAAAAATGATCTTTTATCTTTCTCTGTGATACATACATATATGAGTGTGTGTACCTATGTGTATTTTTTTAAACTAAGAATAAAATTTAGGTTGTTTCCTTTATTTTTCTTACATTTTATAAATATTCCAATGAAAAGAAATTGTTCAAGACAGAAATTTTTGACAATATTTTTTTAAATAAGTCTTCTATTAGGTTTGTTTTCTTAATATTTATAAACTTGCTAATTCTAACAGCTGCTGAAGAAGACTAATGTATCTGTCCTTAATCAGCATAGAGATTATTAGCCCGAGTTACTTGCCAGAGGCTGTAATTTCTTGTCAAAATTCCAGCTGACAGAGATTATATTGTTTTAAAGAATATAATATAAAAGAAAAACTACTCATTTTTCCCAGAAGTCTACATTCCAGCATTTGGTAGAGTCTGGCAGCCAAAGGACTCCATATTGGGATAATATGAGTATATAGCCACTGGCAGAATTCCTGCACTGAAGTGAACTTCAATGCAGTGTCCTGAATTTTATTGAACATTTCTAAAATAACCAGCCACATGAATTCCACTTTTTAAAATTTCCAGAAAACTTTTATTGGGGGTGCTTTTCTTTATATCACCCATTGTTTTTCACATGAAGGAAGCTGCTTAGGAATACAATAATAGGAAAAAATAATGCGTTCCTTAGGAAATGGTATGCTTCTTCTTTTCTCATATTTGAGCTATCACATTTTCCTCAACTTTTAGTTTATCACATTTAAACTTTATATTTAGTCATAAAAATTATCATAGTCTTTATATTTAATTTTGAATCCTACACATTTTACTTTCTATTTTACTAATCCAATTACAGATGCTTTATAAAATAAACTGTTATAAATTCTTTTATAAGAGAAAAATAATATACACATATATATGTAAATGTCAGGATTAAATACAGTCCTTTTTATCAAATAGGTAGAGTGTATTTTTAGATTAAAATATATTCTATGTGTCATATATGAAATTAACTTTGGGAGCCATGTGACAGAACATCAATGAAATAGCTCATTATCCTTTAGAGTAGCTGACACTTAGGACAAATTTTCACAAAATTTTTTTGGAAAATAATTTACTCTGGGGTGGATTCTGGAGGGGAAGCTAAAAATAAACCTAGGAATTTATTTATTTATAGAAATATATGAACATACTTAAGGTTTCTTTAACTTTAAAATTCTTTGGTTCTGGAGTCAACAATACTGCGTCATCTTGAACTACTATCAATGGATTTTTCATTCTGAAGTACAATAGTGAACTTTAGGATTAGTGAAATGCTGTTCATGTTATTAACCTCTTTAAAAATTTTAGATGTCCTCCAGTAATCTAATAATGATAAACAAAATTTATAAGATGAAAAAATAATCAGCTCACTTTGAATTTGTTTTTATTTTTAGCTTTGTCTTTATGTATTTCCCCCTCAACTACTTCCATGCTATAGGTTGGCTTTCTGGACTAGCAGACATGATTTGAAGAAGTCAGGCTTTTCCCTGAATTAAGTTCTGATAAGTACACCTTGAATCTGGAAAGTCATTCTCTGAACAATTTTGTGGATTATTTTCTACCTGTTTTCAGTTACCAGATTAGACACTAAGTCTTTTTCTTTAATTTTAGGCACAGCAGCATTTTATATCTACTTACGCAAGTGCATCTTTCTCTCTGTAATTTAATTACGTTTTATATATTTGTTCCCACAATAAGCAATAAGTTAAACTTTGTAATCTTAGTGGCTAACACAGTCCCTAGAAAAAGGAAAACAATAAATGTTTGTTGAATGACTATCTAGACAGTGTAGACTTTAAGAAAATAATTTGAAATTAATGTTATTAGAAAGTAATCTTGTGTTTTTATTAGGAAAGTAATATGTTTTATTGCACAAAATATGGAAAAATGTAGAAAAGCATTAAAAAGGAAATAATCCCACAGGAAATAATTCCCATAATGCCACCGTTCACATGTGAACACATAAACTAAATGAGTAAAACATGATATTATAGTGTCTGTGTAGTACTGAATTCCTAAGCACATAAGCATTACCAATAAATAAATAAATGTGTACACACATATGTACATAATTTATGTATTCCCAAACATATAGGTACAGAATATAAAATATTATCTTGATAGATTGATTTTTTAAATTTCTAAAAAAACTTCTGAAGCTAAAACATTACCTTAAATTTTCATATAACTTCTATTTCCTGACCAATTCTTAGCACTTATATGCTCAAATATTTTGTTCGTGAGGCAACTAAATGTTACACAAAGTCATATCCAAATGATAAAATTTCATTTTCTCAATAGCTCACATAATTGAGCTGTAAGCATCTGGATTTATTCCCAAGCAATTTTCTGTAGTACACCTTTGATAACAAATCTATTCGCTGAATATTTTCAAAAATTGTAAGTATATTTCATATTTAATTTGGCAAGCTCGCGTTCCAATGCTACAAATAAGACATTTGTCCTAATATTTCATTGAATCCAAATGTGTTATTATTATATCTAACTTATGATGTCAATCTCTTCAATGTTTATTGCATATTTTATTCATGCACAGTGTTTGTGTACTTTGCTGGTTTATAAGCTACAAGCAGATGTTTTGCTATAACCATGTTAGGAATTCAAGATAATTTATATATTTGATCAGCAGTAAAACAAGGACAAAATTTTTATTTGTACTAAAAACCTCAGCATATATTCTCTTTATTCTTGATTCCAAATAAATTCATAACTTAATTGCTAATCATGCCAAGAGTAGCAGCTGATTTCTTTTAGTTGTGAGGTAAATTTCACAAACCTAACAAAAACATTTATTTTATTCTTCAGTGAAAATTGGCATATTTATTCGACTTAAATCCAGATTTTCTGAATCTCTAGATGCACTATTTTAAGATCTTAGTAAAGTCACTTAATCTGAGATTTCACTTATTAACATACAATTCAATTATCATGTATATCCATTCTACTTGACAGATTTGATTAAAAGATTGAAAAAGTAGAGCAAATCAAAGATATTTGGAAACTACTGAACATGGGGATAATAATTTTTCATGTTATCGTCAAGGCTACTTTCAAGGTGACAGTCTGGAGAAAGGAGAGACTGCTATAAAGTGTTGCTAATCGGGAGTCTAAATGCAAAAACATCCTTTATTACCTTGCTACCTCCATAGGACTAAAGACATCTGTAAACAGCAGTGTGAGTGACAGGTGACATATTGTACCTTGGGTGTAGACAGGTTCTATAAAGACAATTTGAAATATATGAGACCTTTCATATCATGCTATTTTCCTCTCATTCTTCATTCACTGGCAGTCTTATATACTGTGAATGTCGAGAGCCAGGTAATAAGGGAAAGATATTGACTTTCAGGCTGAGACTAAACTCATACAGTTACCATCTAGAGATGATATCTTTCACACCCAGAAGCTATGATACAGCACTATTAATTCTGGATGGGTTTCAAGCAGCACTTTGGCATTTTGCTTTATACCCATAGGTAGTAAGCACAAGACCTGCAGTTAGAACAGAAAGGTATTTGTAGCCAGATGGCATTTTCTTTTTCTATTTATTTTTTTTCCTTAAGCAACAGTTTACTTTTAACAGTAAAGAGGATCTGATACTTTGGTGCTTTTATCAAATTTCACCTTACCAACTGGCTAACAAAAAATAGGAAACATTCAATCCTTCATTTTTATTCAACTAACAGTTATTGCATGACTGTTTTGTGACAGCGACTGGACCAAGTATTGAGGCTGCACAAACTTTATTTGGAAATGGCACCACTGGCACTACTTATTCTCCTTTTGCAATGTTTTCTGTCTGAAGCCATTTACATTTGTCTGGTATTTTAATTTCATGATCTACATTTCTCTGATACCACTCGTATTTGACAGATATATTTCCTCTTGAATTATTGTTTATTTAGAAAATGCTTATCAGGTTTACATGTTACTATTTCCTTGTATGCCTTTTTATTTTTTTGAATTCAGTACAGAATTGAGATAATTCCACCCCTAAATTCATGGCATACTATCATCAGCAATCATATCTCCCCTTTCAACTATAATTTCCAATTCTTTTCCTCTCTATCTCATAAATACTATCATTTAGTTTATAAATTATTTTCTACATGTTGTTTCAACATTTATGTAAATGTGTTTTATATTTATACACATTCTATTTTCCATACGTGCTTTTGAAATCATTTCATATTGTTTTGTGCACAAATAATTAAGTGCTTTTAATGTTATACAGATACTATGAAAAATACGTAGCTTATTTTATTTACATATTCCTCTGTTGATGGACTTTAGATCATTTCTCTCTGCCTGCTAACATAAACAATGCTGAACATTTTGCTACATCCTCTTCTGCAATTTTCTTCTGGCTCATATAATGAAAGAGTTATTGATAGGTCACTCACACATAGATTTTTTTACTTTAATATACATTTTAGACTTGCACTGAGTTTCTCAAAAACATGCATTCTCTAACACCCTTCTGTGTCATTTTGGCCATTTCACTAACAAATAATTATTTTTTCAAATAATCTTTGAATCATATACACAAAATTTTCTGCACTTTGTTTTATCCATTGAACAATTACTTCAATACCTCTAAGCCCTCTAAATCAGTTGACAAAGTTTTGATATATCATCATTTTTATATATTAATTGATTTAATTTTCTAGTATATCATGTAGAATTTGTTGGCCTCTATGTCCATGATGCAAACTTGTAATTTCATTTTTTATAATGTTTGCCAAAGATTTGGAAGCAAGGTCATACTGGTCTCATCAAATAAATTGGGAATTGTTTTTATAGTTGATATTCCCTGGAATATCAATATTAGTATTAGTGTTATTTCTTACTTAGACATTTGGAGAAATATATCAGGAAATCTATCTGAGAAGATTAGAAATAACAAATAACAAATACATTTAAAAATAGGTAACATTTTTTCTTTCAACAACACTGAACTTACATTTTTCTACTTTTTTCATTTTTGGTAGATGCTGTTTTTCAAAGAATTTGTTCATTTTATCTAAACTGTTGAGTTTATTGGCATAAGATACTGAATAAAATTATCTTATTATCATATTCTCTGTGCGTGACCATATTGATTTTCCTCATTTTGATACATGGCATTACAGTGTTGTATTTTTCTCTATTTCTTGACTAATATTGAAAGTGTGTTGTCAACTTTATTCATCTTTTCAAAGAACTAACTTCTGGCTTTAATGATTTTCTCCATTATCTGTGTCTTTTTTTTCTATTTATATGCCTTTCTCTCCCTTTTCACACTCATACACACACACACACACACACACACAGAATGCGTTCATGTCTATACAAATACCTATTTCCCAGTTCTGTCTGCTGCACAGGCTAGTTGCAAAGAGCAATGAATACACCCAGTGCCCAGACATTCTCTTAATACCATTTTCAACTGAAAGAAGCTGGGAAAATCGCTGTTTTCACAGCTGGGGCAGGGAAAGAACAAGATGAGCACAAAATATCCTCTTGTGCCAAAAAGGAGACCAATACAGAACGATTGGGACCTATCAAAGAGACATAGAATCCAGTTGCAAGGGTCTAATCTGGGACAAGTTGAACATTAGAATAAATAATGATCTGAAAGTTATAACCTACTTAATAAAAGTAAGAATAGATGAGTTTGCACTCACATAAATAAATACACTCAGGGGAAGGAAACACTCTCCCATACAGTCAAATGCCAACTCATGAATACAGAAGAATGGAATTAAGTTCACAATTTGGCAATTAAGCAAAATTATCAACAGGTGCAAAAACTCACTGGTAGAAGTTTGAGGTTAGAGGATACTTATAAACTTTCAAAACATCTCCCTGCATGGTACTAATAAAGTGCAATGAATAGATAATAAAATAATAACTCTACAGTGGCAAAAACTGACAATGGCAAACATTATGGTCAAAGTTAGCATTCCCAGCCAAGGGACTAATATATGGCATGTGCACATGTGAGGATCCACTGAGAATAACTCCACCTCAAGTTTGTGGTATTCCTGCCAAATGTATTTAACCTGATTCTAATCATGAGGGAAGGAGACAAACCTTCATTGAGGGGCAGATTACAAAATAATTAGCTTGTACTGTTCAAAAATATCAATGCCATGAAATATAAAGAAAGAGTCTACAACTATTCTCAATAAAAAGATATTAAACATAAATAGCAACTGATTATAACTGATTATTTTAAAGTTGGGGAGGAAGGGGTGATGTGAAGGACAACATTAGGATAAGTAGCAAAATCTACATGAAAGTCTAGACAATAGTTTAGTATTAATGCTGATTTACTGATTTAGTAGTTCTATGTAAATTACTACTTTGTTTATCAGAAGTCATGCTGAACTATTTAGAAGTAAAGGAGCATCATATTCTCAATTCACTATTAAATGTATGAATATATATTAGAAATGTATACACATTAGAAAAATGCATGAATATATACATATATATATACACATATACAGATATATGTCTATACTTATATAACATACATAGAGAGAGAGAAAAGGAAAGGAAGAAAAAAGGAGAAAGGAAATATTGTGACCTACAGACAGGACTCCTGGGAATCCTTGTAATATTGTTATAAATTTTCTGAAAGTTTAAAATTATATGCAATTATTTAAATAACTTAATTGTTGGATTACAAATTGAATGTTTTAGTTAACATATAAATGAAAGCTACATTATTTATAAATTTTCTATTGCTAAAGCTAAATGTCAAAATTTCTTGGCTTAACTAAATGTTAGTCAAGTGTGTGTGCTCACTGGGGGAGGATAGAAGGGTTTTTTTCATAATAAACCTTGGAAACAGTAGCAGTGGAGGATAGTTTCTCTATTGTTATTAGTAATTTGGTACTACTAAAGACAAAAATTACTGTATAATTTGTGTTGTGTATGAAGCATGAAAAACAGTAGGTATTACATAATAAATATTTCTGATATACTTAGCATTTAATTTATAAATTAAGTCAGGGAGGGTGTGTTGGATTATTTAAGAGAACAAGAGTTGCCTTCCCATTAGTTCAAGTCAACTTTTGTGTCTTTAGGGACCATTGAAATTATTTCTCATGTAAATTTTGCATATTTTTTGTTTATTCCGAAGTACTATATCTTTTTTTTTTTTTTTTCTTTTTTTTTTTTGCGGTATGCGGGCCTCTCACTGTTGTGGCCTCTCCCGTTGCAGAGCACAGGCTCCGGATGCGCAGGCCCAGCGGCCATGGCTCACGGGCCCAGCCGCTCCGCGGCATATGGGATCCTCCCAGACCGGGGCACGAACCCGTATCCCCTGCATCAGCAGGCGGACTCTCAACCACTGCGCCACCAGGGAGGCCCTCTTTTTTTTTTTTACATCTTTATTGGAGTATAATTGCTTTACAATGGTGTGTTAGTTTCTGCTTTATAACAAAGTGAATCAGTTATACATATACATATGTTCCCATATCTCTTCCCTATTGCATCTCCCTCCCTCCCACCCTCCCTATCCCATCCCTCTAGGTGGTCACACACCACCAAGCTGATCTCCCTGTGCTATGCAGCTGCTTCCCACTAGCATTTAATAAAATTATTAACAAATTGAATATATTTTTTTCAGTGATGAATGGACATATGCTGTCAGTGAGAACAGCAGGTATAAGATAGATGAGTAAAGAAGAAAAAGTGTAAAACATTTACTAGAGAAAAAATTAGGCACATCGGACAGCTGGACAGTAAGGGTAAATATAATGATTAATGGCCATGAATTTATGGAGAGACTAGACCACATGCTACTATGTTGTTCCTCAGAAAAATTCATCTATTTGGGAATAGAGATGCAGTAAACAGAAAATCAGAGTTTTCCAAAGGAAAACAAGGAAGCAAGAGAAGGATAAGGTTGTTGAGGGTATATGAATGGACCATGGAGTTTGCTAGGAAAAATACAGTGAAAAAGCGTTACAGAGTCATGGAAGCTGAAAAGATGTCATAATTGACTGTAAATCATGGTGAAGTCAAATTATTTAGTTTTGAAACAAGAAAGAATGAGTTGTGGGCTTCCCTGGTGGCGCAGTGGTTGAGAGTCCTCCTGCCGATGCAGGGGACACGGGTTCGCGCCCCGGTCTGGGAAGATCCTACATGCCGCGGAGCGGCTGGGCCCGTGAGCCATAGCTACTGAGCCTGTGCGCCCGGAGCCTGTGCTCCGCAACGGGAGAGGCCACAACAGTGAGAGGTCTGCGTACTGCCAAAAAAAAAAAAAAAAAGAAAGAACGAGTTGCAATAGTAGGAACTGTAAATCAAAAAGGGAGTTGTCTGGAGTGGAGTTATGGAAGATTTCAGTTTTGGGCAATTACAAGTTCTAGGGATGATCATGAGAGTGAGTCATTGAGTTTGAACTGAAGAGAAAAATCACTGGAGAAGAAAAGATGAAGGAATTGAGAGGCCAGGAAATGGGGACAATCATCTATTGGGTTGGGCTGGCCAAAAACTTCATTCAGGTTTCTGTAAGCTCTTACAGAAAAACCTGGATGAACTTTTTGGCCAACCCAATACGTGGATATTTAGCATGGATTATGATAAGAAGTGTGATGAAACAGAAGAATGATATTTAGTGGTAAAAGCTACAAATCCAATGTAAATACAATACTTGTACACTGAACAACAGAGCAGACCCTTTGTAAAGCAGGAAACTACAGGGAATATAAAGAGAAGTAGGTAGAAACACACTCATAATTAGATATTTTAAAAAACATCTCTCAGGGCCTCCCTGGTGGCGCAGTGGTTGGGAGTCCGCCTGCCGATGCAGGGGATACGGGTTCGTGCCCCGGTCTGGGAGGATCCCATATGCCGCGGAGCGGCTGGGCCCGTGGGCCGTGGCCGCTGAGCCTGCGCGTCCGGAGCCTGTGCTCCGCAACGGGAGAGGCCACAACAGTGAGAGGCCCGCATACCGCAAAAAGAAAAAAAAAAAAAAAAAAAAAAAAAAAAAACAACATCTCTCAGCATAAGAAAGGTCAAGTGGCCAAAAGTATAAGTAAGGATAGAGAAGACTTAAGCCTCATAATCAATAACATAATCATTAAGGAGACTGCCTAACTAGCTTCTATCTTTATCTATTTATATCTATATCTATCTATATATCTATCTATCATTTATCTATCTATCTAGAGATCTTTATAATACATTATGTCTCTAAAAGGCATTGAGTAAATGCCATAAAGTAGAATTATTAAAATAAAACTCTGGTCACAATGTAATAAAATTCAAAATTGGTAATAGAAAGTTAAAAGGCCTTCACTATGAAAATAAAGGTATCTGCCTATTAAACAACACCTGGATTTCCAACTGAAAGGGGATATATAAACCAAAATTACATGATGGTATAAAATAATAACAATAAAAACACTTCATACCCAAACATATGGGAAATATTTAAGGGAGTGATCAGAGGAAGGCACGTAGACTTGAACATGTGTAGTAATTAAAAGGAAAGAATGAAAATTAATAAATTCCCAGCTATAAATCAGAAACAGGAAAACAAATAAGCTAAAGGAAATCATAAGAAAGGCAAAAATAAAGATAAAAACAGAAATGAATAAGATAGAGAAAAGAAAAATGAGAACTTCAATTGTCATGTCAAAATGCTGGTCCTTGGAATAGCTAATACTATATACAAATCACTACCTAATGTAATTGAGTATAAAAAAGAATAATCAAAAAGATACAAAATAAGAAAAAAACAAGGGAAAATAACTGTTGAAACAAAAACAAATTTATTAAAAGGAGCTTATTTTGAAGACTTCTACATAAACTAATTTAAAAAGTTAACTGAAATGTGTAATTTCCTAAGAAAGCACAGTTTATGAAAATTAATTCCATTAGTGATAGAAGACCTAAATCAATTACCACTGAAGAAACAGAGAAAGATATGTACTAGACAGATTGTTTTACAAGGGAATTCACTCAGCCTTCAAAAACAGATCAGTTCCTAATGCTACATATAATTTTCCAGAGCATGGAAACTGAAAAAGAGTTCCAATTTTTATTAGCAGAAAATATAATATGAATATCTAAGTCAGATAAAGGTGCCACAAAAAAAGTGCAAAACAATATTACTTGTGAATACCAAGGTAAATATCCTAAATAAAATTTTAGCAAGCAGAATTCAGTATCACATTAAGAAAATAATAATGCATAACCAGGTAGGGTTTATTTAAGGAATGCAATGTTGTTTAAATATTGGAAAACCCACTGACACAATATATCATATTAATAGACCTAAGAAACATATAATTATTTTTATAGACTTTAAAAGACTTTGACAAACCCACTTGTTTCTTTACAAAACACTTAAAAATAGGAATTGATGGAGCTTTCTTAGATGATATATTTACCTTGATCCTTAACCTAGCATCTTAGTTAAATAGAGACTAAAGACTTTCCACTAAGATAAGGAAAAAGGCAAGTATGCAACTCTTTTCACTGCCATTTATAATTCTTCTAAAAGTATCACCAAACGCAAACAGAAAAAATCAATTAGAATCTTAAGAACTGGGAAAGAAATACTGAACCTACTTCTATGTGCTGTATACTTAGAAAATCCTGAAGAATCAATGGAAAAAAAAAAGACCCCACCATTTTAAGTTAACAATAAAAGAATTTAGTAAGGTAGCAAGAGATAAAATTAACTTATAGAATTAACCTTCTATGAAGTAACCTTCATAGATTACACAAACAGTAACTAGATAGATGATGTAATGGTAGAGAAACCCCATTTGTGATTACAAAACACAGATCAAATACATAGGAATAAACTTAAAAACTGTGCAAAACTTATAGGAAGAAAACATTAAAGTCTTCCTCTAAGTCACAGCATAATCTTGAGCAAATGGAAAGACATCCCCCTACTCTCAGACAGAATAACTGAATATCAAAAAAATGTCAAATTGTCTTATGATAATTTATAATATTCCAATAAAATGTTGATAACTACTGTTGGACCTAATCAATTAGATGATATGTTTATATGAATAAATAAGTACGTAATAGTACCTAGGCAAACTCCACAAGAAAAAAGCTCTTAGAGGAAGAGGTGTCTTGCCCTACCAGATATTAAAAGATTAGAATTAGAATGTCATTTTAATTTTCACTTCTAATAACGCTGACTACTCCTAATCTTAGCTATTTGAACTTCCTCTTCTGTAAGTCTGTCATGTTCTTTCATAGGGGCATGAGAATTTTTTTGCTTATTGATATATGCAAGTTTGTATGTCACATTAACATTACACAGGCCAATTTATTGTGAATATTTTTCCCAGTCTAAGGTTTGCAATTATTATGTCATTGACATTGTCAAATACATTAACCTTTGCTTTCTTTGATGTTTTGTTAGAAGGCTTTCTTCAGTCATCTATATCATCTATATTTTCATCATAATCATCTATATTTTCCCATGACATTTGGATATCATAGTATTAGCTTTAACTCTAATCCATCTAGAACTTATTTTGAAATATAATGAACTGTTATCAAAATATATTTTCCAAGTATCTAGTCAATTTTTCCAATTCAATGTATCAAATAATGTACTAATTCTCTATTGATTTTGTTTTCATTGTACTTTAAGACTTACAGCCATCAAAATTCAAACAATAAGGAATTCTATAATGTAAAATGTAAAACTACCCTTCCTGGTCTCAATTCTAATCCCCAGAGGTAACCATTTTAAACATTTTAGTGTGTATTCCCAATGATTCTTGACATATTCTTTACTGCATATAAATGTATTTCTTTTCATAACTAGAGTCGGCTTCTGCCCCATTTTATTTTGTCATCGGGCCTGGTGATGGGCAAAAGTGGTAAAAAATATATTTTGTAATATTTGATAAAAATTTGAACTGGCCTGCCTAAGAATTCATAGGATTTAGTGATTAATATAGGATTTGTGTTAATTGTATTAATGGTCGAGTTTGAATGCTAACATTTTGGCCAGAGGCAATTACAAAACTTCTCTGACAAAGAAGCATATAATTTGATCCTCAGAAAAAGCTATAAAGGTTCAGAGAGCAGAGTTCGAAAGAGGTTCTGAGTATGTAAATATGCAATATTCTAAAATCAGAAACTGTTCAGTCCTAGCCACGCTGATAGCATTGATGGGGGTCACACTATGAATGATAATCCATATTTTACCATGTCTTGCTCTATTGATCCCATATGACTTATTGTCCGATAGGGTTGTTCCGTAAACGTAATGAAGCCCCAGAGTTTATCCATACATATGTTATGGTTTCACTTGTCAGTCATTCCCTGAGAGATGCTTCTAGCTTTCTGCTAAGTATTCCAGCTCTATTGACACCTCACTAGTTCTCAGGACCTGGGGAGAATCGTTCCTTCTTGGTCAAACATGGTCACTGCACAGCTTTACCATTTCCTGAGCCTTACCTTGCTAACTTTTGGAAAAAGATTAATGAGTTAAAGTGACAGAAGGAATGAATAATCCCTCCAGCCTTTCTTACTACACAATAATAAAAGGGACCCTAGGGATGTGCTGTTTGTGTAACGGAATCTTCCTGCTAAACCAGAGCTAAGCTTCTGTTAAACTGGTGATGGAATTAGGCACCATTACCCCCTTGAGATCTTCCAAGAATATGTACAGAACTTTATATCCCAGAGATTCTGTCTGTACCAGTATCATTTATTTTTCATGAGAACCAAGACCTGTGGAAAAACTCTAAGACCCAAGAGAGAAGGCTCACAAATATATAGAACTGTCTGACAGTCACCAACTGAAGTGAAATACCATGATATCACAGCACATATGCCATTGTTTGGCACAAAGCAGGTACAAGCTGAATATGAGATGATTATATATATGAGTCTCATATATATAATCATAATATTATATATATGATTATATATACAAATCTACTCCTTCCCTGGGACTCCTAATACACACATCAGTTCACATAGGACCCTTAAAGTCAGAAGAAGGATGTGTCACAAGCAGTCATTATTAGTGATGTTCAAGAATATTTGAGGAGGAGTTTCCAAGAAAACAACAACAACAACACATTTTTTTGCTGGGTGAAAAGATAAGTGCTGAGAGCACCAAGATTTATAAATGTGACATATGAATACTCACCAGTGGGCAAAGTATTAAATATATAACTGAGTTGCATGAACCAGTTTTGTAAAGTTACTTATGGCCCTCTCATTCTTTGGCACACACAGGAGTGTCCAATGGTTTTTTCCAGAGACCAGATTCAAATCAAACAGCTAGAATTGTGTACTAAGATGCATTACTGTCCTCCAGTGACTAAAGTTTTGATAGTAGGTTTGACTCATTAGGTCTGACTTTTTCTTCTCTCAGGATCACTTCTCTCCCAGAAAGCTTCTCTGTCCTGAGGAGAAACTTATGTGGAATCACCCTACAATTTCATGTGCCTGTTTACAACCCAGCAGAGATACAACTTATGTTCAATTCCCAGAAATTTTCCTAACCTTATGAAGAATGATATCTATTGGGTCTGGCCCAACCATCCTCCAAATATAAACCCTGTGGTAGATGTCAGAGAGCTATAACTCAAGCTGAAATCTCTGTTATGTATACGCCATTTCAAAATTAGTTTTATAAAACCAATTAACTTAAGAGTTAATTACAGTATCAAAAGTAAAAAGCTCTAATTTTGAAGAAAATTGATGTAAAATGAGGCTTTTTGCTAAATCAATGAGAATATAATAGAAATGGTCCCAACAAGAGTGTAGAAGAGAGAAAAATGGCAGAAAAATAATGTTTCAAAAATAACAACTTAGAATTTTTCAGAATTAAAGAAAAATATAAATGCTCAAGTTAGAACAAGAAATCATGTCCAGAGTAGATAGAAGCAAATTCAAAGTAGACATCTTGATGAAACTGTTGAACATCAAAGGCAAAAAGAAAATTATACAACTAACCTGACAGGGAAAAAAATGGATTAACAAAAGTGGTGATAGTCACACAGAAAAAAAGACTTTTGTGACAATAGAAATACAATGAAATGCAAATTTCAAAGAGCTGAAACAAAGTAACTATCAACTTGGAGTTCCAATTCTATCAACCTTGAAACTCTGTAATGCGAGTGGAAAATAAAGACATTTTTAGACAAAGGCTAAGATAATTTGTTTCCATAGATCCTTATAGAAACATAAAAGGATATGCTTAAGTAAGAAGAAAAATATGCCCAGGAAGAAGGGTTAAGATGTGAGAGGGAATGGAAATCAAAGAAACTGGTAAACAGTTGTCTAAAACTGAACAAGTACTGAACATAAAAATAATAAGTATGATTAATATTTGAAAATGTTTTTAATTATTGTTTTGTGTTTCAGTTTCCCCAAAACTGATCTGCCCAGACATATTGAGAGTAATCCTGAACAACTGTCAAAAGCATAAGAACCAGTAAGTCATCAAGTAAAGGAAAGTTGATGTGGGTGTCAGTATTGACAGGCTGAAAGACTAATGATTCTTACAGTTGAGGTAGTTTCAATTCTTTTCTTTCTACAAAATTAAAGGTAGACTGAATTGAGTTGTCTGTTTGTATAACATTAAAAATTAATAATAGGTAGATCACTATGAATGTCATTATTGTTATAACAAATTGTGATTGCTAAATAAAAATTCCATTCCCATCTACTTATTTAGGATTTATGCAGTACTTGTAGTCATATAAACAAGTAATGGGAATACAACTGAAATCTATTTTACCCTAGCATATATCCTTGGATATAGGAGACATTGGAGGGGCAATAATAAAATAACCCTCAAGTTTGTTTCTAATGAAATATTATTTTGTTTAATAATTTTAAAATATGTATTATTTCTAAAGCTTTACAACTATTCTAATTATAATTGTAATAATAAATAATTTGACAAGAAAATAATGTTTACAGCCTTATGGTGAAAAAACATTAAGATTTTAAAAATTAAATTTATTTATTTTTGCAGAGATATATGAGACTTTTAAGCATAATTATGTTAGGATAACATTCTATGAGAAAATAAAATAAAAATGCAAGTTCAGAAACAGTATGAAACATTGAAAAAATCTGACTGTTAAAAATCTTTATTATTTAACTAGATTATGGTAAGGATTGAATTGGTATGGTATGTAGATTCCATTATATATATTTAAAATAGGTTTACAGCCATTCTACATTTACATAAAGTGCATCATTTGTAGCTATTTAAAATTACATAAAAATATTTAGATGCTAACTTTGTATGCTGGGAACACATACTTTTTTCATTTTTCTTAACCGTATATTAGCAAACAAATTGTTGAACACTATTCTAAAGAGTCTCTTTTATTCTAGAAGAAGATAGAGCTATTCATTATCTTCAAACTTATTAAGGATAGCTATTGAAATAACAATACTATAGGATATAACTTCCATAATCCTAGCAAGAAATCAGAGGAATAAAGTGAATACATTCAACCCAGAAAGAAGAAAAGGTGGGGGAAATACACAAGGAAACGTGATGGCAAATAAAATAAACTTCTGTCCTACTTCAAGATGCACAGAATTAAATAAAACATGTGTCCCTTATCTCCAACATGATCCAGTAACAAGTCTCTAGGATTCAAGAAGGTCAAGTATATATGCCCTTAATTGAGGCTCCAGGGATGATCTGGATAAGGATTGATACAATGCCTGGTTCACAACTGGAAACAGTAAGGCTGACCAAGCAAAATGATCTTATTTCATCATTGGAAACATTTCTTCCCCAAAATGATCAGTCTCCTGATAGAGGCTTTAAAAAATTTTTTTTTCTTCTTATAAAAAGCAGCATACAATTATTGTAGATATAAATAAGTAAGAACAACAGCAACAAAAATACCAATGCATGCATAACCATACAATGTAGAAATAGTCATTATTAAGACTTCAGTCTATATTCTATGTATATATTCTTAAGAGATTCCATATGTATCCAAAAAAGACTAATACTGTATGTATTGATTTGTATTACAGCCGTGGGAAGCTACAGACATACTTAAGCAGGGATGTCTGTGCTCAGTGGCAGAACTAAAATGGATGGATACAAAAAAAGCCAGTCTACTGGGGGGGGACCAGTAAGGAGACCACTTGAGTACTGCAGAGAGACAGGTATGAATTAGTGCAGTAAAAGGCAGAGTGAAGAGTATTTTGTGATTCATTGCATATAGAACTATTGTAAGGAATAAGGGAGAGGGAGAAATTTTAAATGATTCCCAGTGTTCTGGCTTAATCTCCTAAATTTAATATTTTAGATAAATCGCACAAAGACAATTATCAGTTATTTTAATGCAATAACAGCCATACATTAGTGCACAGTTATAAGTTCTCTGAGCATATATATAAATGTGCAAGTATAATTATTCTGAATTTAAGAAATTATAATAAAATTACATGGAAGTTAATATCACACATATTAATAATGATTTTTTCCTTTGAGTAATGCATACGTATTTAATACCTTTAGCCTAAAAAGATTAAACTCTACCATACAAAAATGTTTGAGATTTACATATGGGCTCTACTTTTTAAAATAATTTTCATGCTTTAATAATAAAAATAAAGTTACAGTTAGTATTTCTGTCCTTTAAGTTAGCAAATTGCTGTTATATGAATTTACTTTTTATTATACTTTATACTATGGGTTTTATTAGAAGGTATACAATAGAGAACAAAACTCAAACTCTACTTCTAATAATTAGAAGATTATTCTATGTATTGATTTCTGTCCGGGCCCAATGGAGGGGAGGAGTAGAAAAATACTTCTGTATTATCTTGATTTGGTTGCCTTTCTAAATTTTAATATCTTTGTTTTCTACAGCTTAATATAATTGTCCCCTGTATACAAGAAATAAAGTAGTGCTATATCTTGTATTTATAAACAAGAAGGGCAGATATATCTTGTGCCTTTAGATGCTCCCAGAATTATTCCAATAAGACTATTAATTTATAGATTCTAATGAACTCTGAGCATTGCACAAAGCATAAAATCCTAGGAGGAAATTTCCAGTTGTCACCTTTGTGTAAATCAACTTTCAAATCTGGCCAATTTTTTATATGCATTAATTTCCTGGCCTTGTCCTTTAATTAATGTGTGGGCTTTAACTAGAAACACCTTTTCTTTAAGTCAGATATTAACAATCAACAATTGCTGAGTTTTATTTTAAATGTTTTATATGTTTAGTATGAAAACAGAAGTAAAATATGAATGCACACTTTTACTTCCTGAACTACTTTGTGCACTTCCGTATCGCCAATATCCTCGAAACACATATTGATATTTTAAAAACACTTTTTTTTTTTTTTTGCAGTATGTGGGCCCCTCACTGTTGTGGCCTCTCCCGTTGCGGAGCACAGACTCCGGACGCGCAGGCCCAGCGGCCATGGCTCACGGGTCCAGCCGCTCCGCGACATGTGGGATCTTCCCGGACCGGGGCACGAACCCGTGTCCCCTGCATCGGCAGGCGGACTCTCAACCACTGCGCCACCAGGGAAGCCCTTAAAAACACTTTTTAAGATGACACATATACCAATTGAGTCAAACTCAAATACTTGAGGTCTGGCTTAAGTGCCTGCTCTCAGATTCTCATCCATTGACAGATGTGAATCTCTGACCCTCTCATAGCTAGTAATCTGTGGGCAGAATGACAAAGGCCTAAATTTGCACTGTAGAAGAGATCAAGTAGAGATATTTGGGGATATAAAAGGGGTCAGGATCTTAGCTTGGTGATTGGCTGAAGATATAAATTTAAAGAGAGAATAAAAAACAGGAAGGGAGAGGAGGATAAATAATGAACATATGGAGTCTAAGGTCATCCTTGGATATGTCAGAGCCATTCATGTTTCCAGGGATTCTATCAATTCATGGATGTTATTGTGCAGGTATTGAGAACACCATTGTCAGACTACTTGGGTTTTCATCCTGGTTCCGCTGTGTGCTAGACGGTGGCATAGGTAGGTTGTTTAACCATTTGGGACCTTCATTTTCAAAGCTGTAAAGTTGCCATAATAATAACTATTGCCTCAGAGAATTCTGAGCCTTAAATCAAAATAAATAGAAAAAGTACTTAGAAAACGTAGGAGACAATGAATGTACTCAATAAATTCTACCTATATTTATTCTGCCCTTAGCCTTTTGGTCACAGTCTGTATAATCTCCCTTGGTCATTTTATTTACTATGATGGTTTCCACTATCACCTGATGATTCAAGAATTTCCGTATCAAACACAGACTTTGCCCTTGAGGTTCAAACTCATGCACTTAACTAGAAGTTACTGTTAAGGAAATAGCATAGAAAGAGAAGAGTAGGATTCTTAAAGAGAAGAGGAGGCTGTGTTTATCAATCAGGTTAGAGGAAGGAAACAGAAGGCACACTCAGATTAGGATGTTTGAGGAAAATTTGAAACAGGGGATAATAGAAAGGGAGGATCTTTGACACAGGGCTGTTTCCCACATGACAGGGAATAGTGAAACACACTAGTGCTAGTAATGGTGGAGCCCTCAGGTCCCCAGAGACATCAGGAGGGAATGGTTTTCCTAACCCAGAAGGAGAACACTTAATGTAAAGGGCAATGTTAAAAAGATCATTAATCTTCACCACAGGACACAGCCAGTCAGAAGTGACTACACAAGGAGGATGCCAAGGGAATAACTATCCAAAATATCTTGACCTCATTTTCCCTACTTCCTCTACTGCCCCATCAGGGCCACCCATTGGATGAACACCACCGGAAATCAGAGGGCAAGGAACCCAAAATAAATATCAGGGAGAAGGGTGGAGAATATATTTGCAGGGGCAAACTTATGATATCTGGCACACAGTGTCTAACTGAGGGGCTATCAAAACAAGTAGAAACATCAAATAAGATAAATGCAAAAAAGAACTGTTAGCTTGTCAATAAATTCTGGTTTGACACATTTAGTTTCAAAAGGATCAGGATAAGAATCAAAATAAAATTATCTACATTCAATGTATCTTCATTTTATGTATATTTAAGATAAGGTAGAGGATAAATACAAACAAAAAATATTTCCTTTTTTTTTTTTTAAACCAAGACTGGGGTATGGGTGTTAATTGCTTCCTTTTCCTGGCAATTCTTACCATTGCCATGATAGGTGCCTATGCCTTGCCAATATTTCCTTCATTGCTCTTGAGGCCTGACTGGAAAGATTACCCATGTCATCTATGACTAACTTTACCCTCTGTTTCTTCTTTTAACTCCCGGGCAGTATGTTTTTAACTTAGTGTAAGGTGAGGACTTCAAATGAACATATTTTGTGAACAGAAAAAACAGATATTCTGATAATGTTTCCCTCTGTTGCTCTGACTTCTTATTGCTGTTTCTAACCTTTGATGGGAGTGGGCAATTGGTTCACTGAAATCCCCATTTGATGGCAAATCTTCATGGACAACGATGAGAATTAGACAAGTTAAGCTTGGGGCACTTAGAAATATGATCCGGCCTTTTCCCTTTTATGCCTCCTACTAAAGTCACATTTATTCATTCATTCAATATTCAGTACACACTTACTGAGAACTTCCTCTTTATCAGGCTCTTTTCTTGGTGCTCAGGATCTTGAGGTAGACAAGACAGACAAAGTCCCTATTTTCACTGAACGTTGCATTGAGACTAACTGAGAGCTAATATAATAGACAGATTCATCATCTTTTCAAATTCCTCAGGGTGTTTGCACAAGCATTTTCATGGTGAGTCTACATAGAGGCTTATTTTGACTCTGGTCGTCCTGTCTCGTCCCTTATACTCAAGATAAACCAAATGCCTAAGGAACATCTGGAAGGGATTAAACAGCAATACTGTACATTTGGAGGAAGCCAAATGAACAGACTGGTGTGTGCAGAGTTCATGCTTTAACCAAGGGAAATTTGCTTATTCACATTAAGAAGCAGTTCTCTCATTGGTAACATGGTCACACTCACCCTCCCTTACAAGGTTGTGGAGAATTGATGACAATATATAGAAGAATGCTAACCCTAGTTGCAAAGTTATCTGAGCTTTCAAAGACTAAATTTTCTCATCTTTAAAATGAGAATAATATTACCTAAACCTATTCATATTAAATCCCTGATTTCGGGTGTTCTCTACTAATGGGAGGTACAGAATTTTGACTGACTTCTCATTTCTCCTTGAGAGATGTTTATTCTTCACTCCCTTTTTTTTTTTTTTTTTTTTTTTTTGCGTTACGCGGGCCTCTCACTGCTGCGGCCTCTCCTCTTGCGAAGCGCAGGCTCCGGACGCACAGGCCCAGCGGCCATGGCTCACGGGCCCAGCCGCTCCGCGGCACGCGGGATCCTCCCGGACCGGGGCACGAACCCGCGTCCCCTGCATCTGCAGGCGGACTCTCAACGACTGCGCCACCAGGGAAGCCCCTTCACTCCCTTTTGAGAAATATTATGGACATGTGAGGCTTTAAATATTTTTTTAAAGTTGATAATAGGAGCTAGTAATATTCCAAAATAATAGCATTTCTGGTGCAACAGAAAGCATGAGAACTAAAATTAGACAATTTACAGTTAGGTCAAACTGCATAAATCACTTTTCATTTTTTGTGGGTTTTTTTTCCTCAATTAAAATAACTGTTCCTGCTTGAATAGGCATTCAACACTTTAAATGGTGGAAGTAATTGCTCCACAGGAATAATTTTTTTTTGTTTTATCTTTTCTGTTGCATTGACACATAATACTTCTAATCAAGCTGTGGTATTACCTACCTTAAATTTTACATAAAGAATGGAAATAACTACCTATTTCATGATATTCAAAAGCCTGCAATATTATTGTACATAATAAATATTGTAGTAACATGTTTTTATTCTAACGTATAAAACATAACATTCATCTCTACAATTCAGGCAGTCAGATATGAGCATAATCTCATCTTTACTGAAAATGTTCATAATTTCTCCTAGTGATTAAATATGGAGGACACACAAAATTATTTGGTATCCAAAGATATCCTTCAAACACCACAGAAGCTTATCAGTGATCCCCTTTCAGCATCTGTCACCAGCGTCTTTAACAGAAGTGCTGGAACATCTAAGGTGTTTCACAGGGGCCATTCAACCTGTTTAGGGTTGTCAACCTGAGCAGAGCCTTGGACACTTAAATCACTTCTCTTCATCAAAACATCCTTTCCCTGTATTTCATTCCCCAAAACCCTGTGCTCTGACTACTGGCAAACACCTGAAAAATCTCCTCGGTCTAAGAAATTGTCTTCCTCTAAGAATGTCTACTTAAGTTAATGATTCAGGCCATCAACTCAGGTAAGAGCTTTTTGTGACCCTCAGTTGACATCAAGTCATCTGGATTTTCCCTGACTGGAAAAACCAAGAGTAAAGTGAAAGTACAAGAATGTGGAGTCAGACAGACCTGCTTCTCTTAGCTGCATACAGGTGTGCAAGTTATTCAAATGTTCTAAAACTCAATTTTCTCATCTTTAAAATGAGAATAACATTACCTACCCTTTAGAATTGCTTTTTAGATTACATAAAGTTATATCTTTAAAGCACCTTATTATTGATAGTTCTCTGTCATCTATGTATCTTTTCCTCCTAGGTGCAAATCCTGTCCTGTTTTTGTACTTTTACCACCAAAGATCAAGTTTAGGACTATTTAGTATATACAAGCCTTTGGACATCAATTATGAAATTCCATTTCAACAAGTGTAAATGCTTATTGAAATAACAGATTTAAATCATAAATTTGAATATTTACTTCTATAAAACTGAGGTTTTACTTGCAATTATTTATTACTTCTAAAAGAAACATTTCTTTTTCTAAGCTCCAATCTCCAAATATGTTGGGTTCAGAAACTGGATTTGATCCTTATTCTTTTGAGATATGAGTAGAGGGTGACACTCTCATTGCTTTATTGAGTAGTGCAGTATTTCAGAATTTAAAATTTTGTTGGCTATAAATGTTATATTATTTTCAGTTATATATCAGACTTCTTTAGGCACATTTTTGTAAAGATTTTTATATAATAGTTATTCTTTATTACAAAATAACCTGTGATTATAATTGCTTAGATGATTGGTAAATGAGAATTCGCTTACCAATTTTTTACATCACTGGTAGAATCCCATAGGACTGGGAATCCACCTACTTTTTAATAATGCATATGATGCCTTTGTCCAATGATGTTCTATCAAACCTGACAGGCCAAAAGTTTTTAATGACTTTCTCATGGGTAGCTTCATTTATGTTCTAGATGCATAGGTCCTTTCCTACCTAAAAGATGATTTATTAATACGAAGAAATTTTTTCATAGTCTTACTAGATGTAAGTTAAAATGACCTTCTTTTAGAGAGACACTTTGCAACATGTTTTTTGGTACTTTGCAATTTCAAAATTATATATCTTTATTTCAACGGTATAATGAGCAACATGAAAACAAGGGCAAACCTTATTAGTTGTTTGTAATCTCTTCAGACCCCATCACCATGTTTGAGCTTAATCAATACTTTTCAATTAATTGGTGATACACTTTACATGTCTTATTCAGACTCTTTCAGGTACTAACAACCTAATACCTGATAATGCATGTCTAAAATTTAATTTTAACAGCTTTGTTGAGCTATAATTCACATGTTATAACATTCACCTATTTAAAGTATTATACATACAGAGGTGTGCAACCATCAACATAATCTAATTTTAGAACATTACCACCGTCGCACACAGGAACTCTGTACCCATTAGCTATCAGTTCCCACTTCCTCTTCCTGCTCCCCTTCCGTTCCCCCTCCACCAAGCAGCCCCAGACAATCACTAATCTACTTTATGTCTCTGTATATTTGCCTTTTCTGGACATTTCCTGTAAATGGTATCATATATGATGTGGTCTTTTATGACTAGCTTCTTTCACTTAGCATACTGTTTTAGAGATACTACATTCATGTAATGGCAAGTAACAGCACTTCATTCCTTTTTATTGTAAAAATAATATTCCATTGTATGGAGATACCACATTTTGTTTATCCATTCATCAGCTGATGAATATTTCAACTGTTCACATTTTTCAACTATTATGAATAATGCTGCTATGAGCAAACATATGCAAATTTTTGTGTGGGTATATGTTTGCATTTATCCTTGGTTGGTACCGCCAAGTGGAATTGTTGGAACATACTGAGTTTTCCATTCCAAGAAAAAATTAAATACAATGTGACAGAAACATCATTGAATTATCATATTCACTTGTTTTATACCATGACTATTATATTATTATGTGCCCAGACCATGTACTTAATATATGAATCTTGCATGGCTTAATTAAATGTGGCATGCTTGTGCTATTGTGTGCAATTTTTTAATGGGTGCCCATTCTCACATCTGTATTTTTAAAAGTGCAAAGCTACAACTTCCTAATCAATAGCTTAATTACAGAAGAGTAAAATATATGTACAGAGATGAAATAGGGCCTGCACGCATGGAATACTCAACAATGAGTTACCTTGGCAACATAAACTAATTTATTTGTTGATCTTCTAAGACTTCAGATTAATTTTTATAACTGAATATGTGTGGCAATTATATTTCTGTTTGGTTCTGTTAAATATGTTTCTAACAATGAAAGTCTAACCGCACATTTTCATAACATCTGAAGTCCTGGCAGTCAGTGGAACATAATTTGAAAACCAATAGTTCACTGCAAGCAGGCCAGTCCCACCCTATGCATTAATTTTTCTCTGTTGTTAATGCCCCTGGCATAGCCTTCCTTCTACTCCACCAATCCAAGTCATTCAAGTTACAGCTCATTTTACACCTACAACTAGTAACTACAACTAGTAACTTTCCCAGATTAGTTTTGCCCATAACAATGCAACCACATATACTATTTCTTAACTATCTTTGCATTATCCATAAAATCAATAAAACTCCTAGCTCATAGTAGATAATGACCCTTATGTAAAGCACATTGATTTTTTTCTTCTCGTACTGTTGTCTTATTTTTTCAATAGGTTGGAAGCCACCGGTTTTAAAAAATGAAGGTCTTATAAAAAAGTTTTTCTTGTTCTTTGGGGTCTGAGAATTTCTACAAAAACATTTTTTTAAAAAAAAATTCTACTAGCCTGTCAATTATTATCTTAAAAAAATAAAACCCCAAACATCTGTATTATAAAACAAAACTGTCTTTGTGGTAAAAGCATAGTTACGAAGTATTTATCTGAGCTTCCATAGAAAAACTGAGTTTCATAAGTCAGTATTTCTCAAACTAGCATGCTTTTTTCCCCCAAAGAGGTTTGTGCACTACTCTAGTTTGAGGAAAAATATGCAAACAATAGTCATGTAAACTAGTGTAAAGATCGTTTTACCTGGAGCTAAAAATCTGTTAAATTTGTCAGACACTTTTTATTCCTCAGAGCTTTAAAAATCACGAGACGGAGCAGGAAGTCTAGGTCTCAGTTGGGAAAAGTATTTTGATAGGAAAGTGAAGGAAGAGAAATGAGTGTTCTGGCAACTGGATATGTGTCATGAATAAAGCTCAGAGAGGAAGACCCAGAAGGAGACAGGCAAGATGGATGGGTAGACTAATAAATGATGTACCTGAGTATCATGAAGGAGAGAGAATAGATGAAGAGAATAGACGAAGAGACAATATGAGATCAGAGGAGGGAAGGTGCCGGAGGCACAGACGCATTACCTTTCGTTCAGTTTTAAATTTCACTCTCACGTTATAATAATCATATACTTAGACCAAGCTGTAAACACCCCATATATTTACTTTTATCTAGTGCAATTTTCTTTTTCTAACTATATAAAGTTTTGCCAGTGCTTAGTGTGTATAAAACTGCTAGAAAATCTTTAACTTTATACTGTACTAAATACATTCCCTAGTAAATGCTAAGAAAATATTATCCATTTTTGTGAAATATGAGCATCAATTTAATAGCAGCACATCCTTTTGAAAGAAGACTGTATTTTAGAGTGTTTGCACATTTATGAGCATTGGAAGAGGTGGGGGGGGAAGTTAAAAGGGGATTCAAATAATCTTAGACGTTCTTTTCATACTCAGAAATAATGATAAATGACTAAAAATGGCATTGAGGTTTTCAAATTAGGTGAGAAACGTCAGGCCTCAGGTTGTCATTTCAAATTACATGTTGTACTTACTGTTTTTCTTAAATCCTTAGAAAAGATCTTTCTGATTTGGCACCACTGAGAATTCATGAGGATATCTGACTTTGATTCTGAAAGGAAGTACAGATTTTCTGGCACGTTCTTTCTCCAATCCTGCATTTAAATCTTATAATTGACATGTGTGCCAGTCCTTTTCCTTTTGGCTCTGAGATCCATGCCTTGTTTTTACCTTGCTCTGCTCATAGGTCACAGAGCTGAAACCAGAAAATGACACTGTCTAGGTTTTCTTTGCCCACAAAGTTTCATGTTAGTTTTGGCTAATAAGGGGGCACTGATGGGAGACCAGAGGGCAACAGGAAAGAGGGGCGTGTTTGCTTCTTGCCGTTTGACAGTCATGGCATTAGCTTTAAATCTTGGATTTCAGATCTGACCAGGTGACCTTTTCTCCATGATTTACGGTCCAACCTGGCGGGCCCGGCTGCCTAAATCCTCATGTCCGCTTATCACACTTCTCCCTCTGGGTGGCACTGGCTCCCGAACTCTGGGACTACCGAATCCTTTCCCTCTCCCCAGCCCTAGACTGGATAAGGGCTGCCTGTAAGTGTTGACTCTGAGTTGCCTTATCTTCCTCCTTACTCCTCTGTAATCAGTTCCTTGTGTTAAATCCCCTCTGCTGAAACCGCTAACATGGATTCTGTTTTTCCGACTGGAGACTGACAGATAAAATATAGTTTAGCTGAATATACAAGTTTTGCAAGTTATATCACTGTTTTAAACCTATGATGTGAGTTATTACTGCTTTACATATCCTCCCCATGAAACTATAATTTTTTCTCACACATATTCCATTAAGATTTAAACTAAAAGGAACACATAACATTCCATCACACTACCATTGGATAAAAAATTCTTTTGACTTGTGAATTGTTTTTATCTACTTCAGTGTGCATACCATTGCTTATTTAAATAATACACCCTCTTCCACAGAATATCAAGGATGGCAGGGAGACTAATTTGCTTTTAATATACCCTTATGTCTAGAATCATGCTTGCCTACATTATGGCTGATTTGCACATTTAAAAAAACAGATGAAGTGTAGAATTAAATGTGATGGAAATGTTGAAGTAATTCTGCCTTAAGATTCTGTATATGTGACCGTACCAAAGTCTTAAAATTCCTGATTTTCAAGCCTGCGATTTCCAACCATACTGTACTGCACAGCTGTGACATACGTCAAGTAACCATTGCTACTTATAATGGTTAAGTATTAAAAGTTTGCAAATACATTATTTTTAATACATTAGAACATTTCAGTATTAGTTTTACAACAATATCTCAATCACTGGCATTTCACTAAAATTTTTCTTTTCAGTGAGAGCTAAGCAGGTAACTTGGAATAAGGGCTGCAGGCAAGTCTGCATCAGGAGCAGTCTAGTAAGCTCACCTTCCGATAGTTATTTACATTCCTGTGAACAGCTGTTTGCCTGTGAAGTCATGCAGATAAACGTCAGACATTTGTATCTCCTCATCTCACACAACACTGTCCCTTGCTTTAAAAGTTATAGTTGCCCATCTTCCCTCTGGTTCTTGAACACGGCAAGCTTATGTCTTCCACAGAGAAAGCTTTGCCTCAGTCCCTGCACTTCCCTCTGCCTGTGTGTCTTTGCAAGACTGGTTCTTTCTCCCAGCATAGGGCTCAGCTCTCTGTCTCAAAGAAACTCCTTGACTAAATGATCTGGATGATCTCACACACCACATGCTGGTCACTCTCTTTCGAGATTTTGTTTATTTGTTTTCTACAGTATAGATCACTGAAATCATTTTCCAGAATTTTTTTATCTTCTTAATTATTTTCCAACTTTTGGATATAAATCCCATGAGAAGAAGGATCTTGTGTGTCTTGTTCACTGCTGTAAGGCTATCTCCTCAAACAGAACTTGACATATAGTAGGCACTAAAAGACTGTTTGAGTAAATCTGACCTATGACTTAGCATCTTATAAACATAGATACAGACCAATTCTATGTGTTATGACAGGTTTCTCAATCACTTGCCATAGCTAATTTTAAAACTAAACTTTCTTAATCATCTGCCATAGCTAATTTAAAAACTAAACTATTGTCTGTCATGTTTTACAGATAAAAACATTGAGATTCAGAAAATTTATCATGGTAGCCAAATATGACCCAAATAGTGGTGAATTCTGGATTAGGACAAAGATCTCCATACAACTACTTTCATGTTTCCACCTATTATATAATACCTTCCTTAAGTATCAGACAATGTTAATTAACATTAGATAATAAATAATAATCAGAGGCATTAAAGCATCACAACATAGGCATATAATATATAAACGTATGATTCACGTCTATTATATGCTATTCCTACTAAATATTTAGTTAAACATAATATAGTTTCAATGTCAAAAACTGAGAAAGGTTCTCATCCAAAATGAAAACATGCCCATCTGTCACTGAAGAATCATTCCAAAAACATACAGCCAAGGCATTTTTTTCTTTGCATATATTTCCCTGTATCAAGGAGAGATTTTCAAAATGGTGACTTTGTTCATTCTTTCCAAAGTAGCTTCTAAAGCACCTAAATATGCTTAGAGGCAGTCTTTGAATTCTGATTGTGGAGAAAGAAGGAAGGTCTTGAATCTCACGTTTTTGTTTTTCTCTTGATTGTTTTGTCTTAAGTCAAGGTATTGAAGTAGACAGGAGGTAGAGGGATAGTTATTTAAGGGCAAAAGCGTAGTATGTGTAAATGAGGGGGAAAAATGGGGATTGCATTTTTTTTTTTTTTTTTTGCGGTACACGGTTCTCTCACTGTTGTGGCCTCTCCCGTTGCGGAGCACAGGCTCCGGACGCGCAGGCTCAGCAGCCATGGCTCACGGGCCCAGCCGCTCTGCAGCATGTGGGATCTTCCTGGACCGGGGCACAAACCCGCATCCCCTGCATCGGCAGGCGGACTCTCAACCACTGCGCCACCAGGGAAGCCCAGAGATTGAATTTTAGAGACTGATTTTAATTGGAAATTCACTGCCTTTTCACATTTCTCAACTACCTTTTCTACCTCAATACTCATTGTGGAACATAGATATACTATATAATAAATTAAAAGAAGTAGAAATTGAGAAAAAATGTAGGGGCTAATCAGACATCATAGAATTAGGAAGACTGTGTAAGATAAATAATCACAATTCAAGGACCCAAAGAGAATTACTGCTCTTCTTGATTTGGAGCATCAGCTGTACAGTTACTAAACTTTGTGACCACAAGATCTATTCAAACAAAAGTTAGCTACTTATAGATATGCCCTAATGTCATAAGCAGCTCCTTCTAGACCCTGTGAGTTGTGTACACATCTTTCCTCCACTCCTCTCATTCTCAAAAATCCAACCCTTACTAAATAGATCTTTAATTTTTCTCATTCTCTCCATCATCTCTGCCACCACCTTTGCCCATGTTGCCACCATCTCTCACCTGAACTTCTGGGCACATCTTCTCGTTCTTACATTTCCCAATTTACTTCTCTCCAATTCTTTTTCATTTTTTTTTCTAGCCAGAGTGACTTTTTCTGTATAAATCAGTTTATATGACTCCCTTATTTAAAACCCGTCAATAACATCTCATGGCCATTAGATGGTCGTGTGGACCTAGGTTATCAGATCTACCACTCTAACCTCAGCTAGTCCTACATGGCACCTTGTTTGCCAGGCTCCAGCATTCTTTTATTTTCATGAATTTTCCACGTTTTTGTCTGCTTAGGGTCTTTGTTATTCCTCTCAGTCTTGAGCTGGCTAACAATATCAGGTTTTAGGTTAAACATAATTTTATGATTGAAACTTTCCCTGACTCCTAACTTACTCTGAATTATTCTTCTCTTTTATAAAGATATTTTTATATTCCTCCAAAAACATAACACAACTTTTAATTATGCATGCATTTATTTGGTCAATGTCTGCCTCATTAAGTAGGTTTTCACTGTCAGGATTATTTTCCATCTTTTTTTTTTAAGATTATTTTGATGTGGACCATTTTTTTTTTTGAACATCTTTATTGGAGTATAATTGTTTTACAATGGCGTGTTAGTTTCTGCTTTATAACAAAGTGAATCAGCTATACATATACATATATCTCCATATCTCCTCCCTCTTGCATCTCCCTCCCACCCTCCCTATCCCACCCCTCTAGGTGGTCACAAAGCACCGAGCTGATCTCCCTGTGCTTGCTATGCGGCTGCTTCCCACTAGCTATCTGTTTTACATTTGGTCGTGTATATATGTCCGTGCCACTCTCTCACTTCATGATGTGGACCATTTTTAAAGTGTTTATTGAGTTTGTTATAATACTGCTTCTGTTTTATGCTTTGGTTTTATGGCCACAAGGCATGTGGGATCTTAGCTCCCCTACCAGGGATCAAACCTACCCCCACTACATTGGAAGGTGAAGTCTTAACTACTGCCAGGGAAGTCCCTATTTTCTGTCTTTTATACACAACACAGAGCACACTGTATAGCTGTTAATACAGTTCTCAATAGTGTATAGTGATTCAAGTTTTGGAATCAACTATTACAGAGATACAGTGGTAAAAATCCACCAGTCATTCATTCAAACAACCAACAAACATTTATTCAGCATTTATCTATACCAGAAATTCACGTGAGCATTTATAATACAAAGCTTTAAAATAACGACTCAAATTACACTTCCTCATTAGATATTCTGACATGTGGCTTTAGGAAGGGACCTCTTTAAAAAATAAATAAAAACAAACAAACACAATATGTGGTTTCAACATGAACATCATCAACTAAGTGACTATTTCTACACCTTCTGTTTTGATAGTTTAGACATCCAGCCTTTGGTCATTGAGGAAGTCCGGCTCAGAACTTGAGTTAATCAAAAGTGGATTAACTTTCATCAAAATGTCCCACATGCTACCTCACTGAACTTAGTATCAGAGACGAGGAACATTGTCAAACTTTTACTCTACAGAAAGGCCAGATGCAAAATTTACATTAATTATATTAGTAACATATTTGTTATTTAAGACACTCCTGCTATTACCTATAAGTAAAAATAGTTAAAGCTAAACAGCATACTTCTGAAAATACTAATGATCACTTGCTGAGAACTTTGATTCAATCCCTCTTTTTGTCTTACATACATGAAATATATTGATGTGCATATATTGCAAAAGAGATTTAGATATATACTGATTTGCAAAGTAGATTACCAGTGTGACTATATTGCTATGCCATTTCAAAATATGAACAATTACTATAGGCATAACAACTACAATAATATATGCGAGAAAAAAATCACTCACTTAGAAAGTGTGCCTATAGCTCTCACAAGAGATAAATAGAGGAAAAAATCAATGAATTAACTAGAAGATTCTTGCTTAGATATACAGGCTTTGAATACAGTAGGTTGATGACTCTGAAAGGCAAAGTTAACTTCTAATTGTACAACAAAATATGGAGAGATAAGAAAGGGTTGATTTAAATGACCCAAATGGATCTCTATGTATAATTGACTCTGTATCAAATTCTGTAAATGGACAAAATTATATTTGGGGATTGTAACATGGGTATTCTGCATAATTCTAATTTAGTATAAAAAATAAATAGGATCAGCCTTAAAAAGGAAGTGAAATTCTGACACAGGCTACAGTATGGATGAACCTTGAGAACATTATGCTATGTGAAATAAGCCAGTCACAGACGAAAAAATATTATATAATTCCATCTATATGAGGAGCTTAGAGCAGTCAAATTCATAGAGACAGAAAGTAGAATAGAAGCTGCTACGGGCTGAGG
Source organism: Mesoplodon bidens (assembly GCF_964165515.1). Classification (NCBI taxonomy): domain Eukaryota; kingdom Metazoa; phylum Chordata; class Mammalia; order Artiodactyla; family Ziphiidae; genus Mesoplodon; species Mesoplodon bidens. The sequence continues at coordinate 21,860,121 of NC_138181.1, forward strand.
GGAGGAGGAATGGTCACAGAGTTTCAGACTGGGATGATGAAAATGTTCTAGCGATAGAGTGGTGATGGCTATACAACAATGAATGTACTTAAAGCCACTGAACTGTACACTTTAAAATTATTAAAATTATAAACTTTATGTTATATATACTTTAACACAATAAAAATTTAAATAAATAAATAAGCAGGAGTTAGAGTTTCAATGAAGCTTTCATTTCAAACACACTTCTACTGCTTCTACTTCACACTGCTACTCTCTAACGGAAAGGTTAAACAAATAGAAGTCTTTAGTTTGTCAGTTTAAATCAAATGATAGTGCTGACTTTTTCTTCCATGTTTTTTCCTTTATATTTTTTTTCAAAAGCAATTTTAAAAAGAGTCAAGAAGTTCCTGTGTTCTTCAAAACAACTATGGTTCCTGAAGAAAAAAAATTAAAAAGCTAAAGAGCATTTGGATCACAAACCATTGTATTATGCAATTAAAATAATGTGATTACTGATATAACCAATGGGTTTTGGTTTATGCTATTCTTCTGATTTACTTTTCAAATTAGCAATATTTTTACTTAATGATAGTTATAAGAACATAAGCATTTTTTCCTTAGAAACAACTCTGCAATTCTTTTTTCTCTATTTTTTTAATTGAAGTATAGTTGATTTACAATGTTATGCTAATGAAGGGGTCACCCTTAAAACATATTTCTTCTCTTGAAAAAAAACCAAAAAGCTAAACTTTCTGTATAAACATTGTCATATTATTTTTAGCTATAAGATGTATAAAATACATTAGCATTCTGTTACTTAGTAAAACTCTTAAGTTTGTGTCTCCTTCAATTTAGAAAACTTTTGGTTCATTTCACACAATGCCTAACTATGCTGAAATCAAGATCAAGTCCCTAATGACATACCAAGGGAAGATGGAGAATACAAAATTTCACTTTGCTGCCTATAGTATATAAAGTCCAAGATTATAAAAGAGTAATTGTATATTTCTTAATTCCCCCAAACTCAAAAATTCCTGAGGGTATGGGCCATATCTATTATTGTAGACCATTGTAAACCCGCCATCTAATAAAACATCTAGCACATAGTAAATCTTCACTAAATATTTGTCTCACAAATAAACACTATTTTAATAGTAGCATTCTAGAATTACCCGATTATATGTAAAGATATTCAATATTAGTCATCAATGAAACAGTCCTTCAACAAAATCTTAGAAATGTGTTCTCTTTCCAATACAAATACTTTCAACATACCCAGATGATCTAAGGGAAGGAGAGCCAGCAAGTGTCATATTTTAATCACACAGTATCTCAGAAGGAAAGCTGAAAGACGTTGACAGCAGGGAGGTGATGAGTGAAAATATACTGTACTTTCCTCAAAGGCAGAGGCATGCATCTCCTGTTCATAACTGTATGTACATCCTCAACACCAAGCCAGTGTTGAGCTTAGAGTTGACATTAAAAAATCGACTCACATTAAAGGATGACATGTGTTGTTTGGTTATTATCAAATTCTAATTGACACTGAGGGCTAGTAATGGAAAGAATACTATGGACTGTATTCTCAGAGACCCCACTCAAATCCTAACTCTTAACATTATACTAGTGAGAAACCCAGTCTCAGTTTCCTCTACCATAAAATTCAAAAGTATTGATAGTTCAGATCCCCTGGTATTTGGGGGGGGGTGTTAAAGATAATGTATGTAAAGCATCTAGTAGACAGTCTGGCACATAGATTGTACCTAATGCTCAACAGCTATTATAATTATGTGTGTTTCCCTTTGGATCCATGGGTATGTGTACATATGAATGTCTAATTCATATAGATGCAAAAATGTGGTGAAATATTCAAATGAATTGCATTTCTAGCTTAAATAGATAATCTCAGCATAAGTGCTGCCAGGGTTTGCCTTCTGCAGCTGTTCTGTTTAAATAATTCAGCTAATCATCAGGTAAAAACACATACTCTGCATCAACCTTAAAGAAGTGCATGACAGTGAGCATCTTAATGACTAAGCTAACATTTTACTGTTTCATTTTCTTGAGCTATTCATTTTGATCAAATATTACAGCCAACCATGGTAGAAATTTCTCACAGAGGCTAATGTATTCAATAAACAACTATGCTGCATATTAAAAAGCTCACTAAGGATGTACACATGACAAGGTAGCAAAATACTCAGCTGCAACTACAAGGATGACATAATTTTCATGAAAATAGTTGAATTCGTAGAGTGTTTGGCATTCGAAAACTTGATGAATATAGGCTACAAGTAAGAAAAAAGTATTTTTTATCGTTTGAATTATTAGTTGAGTAGCATTTAATCAGGTGCATTATGTGAGAAAAATAAAATCATAACAAATAAATAGCATTTACAACCTAGATGTTAAGCTCTTACTGTTAGCTGCAAAAATCAAGATTTACTTCAAATTTTAAGATAAACTTAGAATTATTATGCTTTGCATCAAATAAATCCATTAAAAAATTTTTATTATTAATGATAAATTCTTACTATTAATTACTATTTTAACATTAGCAATTTTATCAACAACTTTCCTCCAGCTGATAAGGTAGCATGATAGTACCATAGACCACAGCAACATAATAATATGAAAATATGCTTCTACGATATTGCATTGATGGACTCTTAGATCTCATTACTTTATGTTAATCCACAAAGGGTGTGGTTAATTAGAAGGAATTCTAGAACACATTATTAGCTCACCTCTCTTATTGCAAAGTTACCCTTACTCTCTATTTACTAAATTCAAAAATTCTGTTGCTTCTGTTTATTCCTGCTTTGTTAAAAAAAAAGTTATTTCCTGTTATGTTTTAAGATGCCCATCATAAGTGAATGTCCTAATGGATCCTGTTGAATGCAGTAATCTTGTTCAAGCTAAATGGATGTTTCAGAAGTACATAGTAAAATGTGTTAGGTCTCTCTATGTCATTGTTTTATAATGTTAGGTTAAGTATCTTTCTAATTCATGCTGGTGATGTTGATTCCTTAGATTTCACTCAGTCTTTTAAGTTGCTAAATGTTCTGAAGATAATGCCCACAACACCTCTCTCTGACATCTCCTTTTTTCTAGAGCACTAAAATCAGATTTCTTTTGTATCTACCTGCTTAATTGTCCTTTGCAACCTTTTAAGAAGACACCTGTATACTAAACACAGAGTCTGTCTTATAAATCCATTCATATATTTACCTTTTAGATAGATCATAAGCCCTAGGGAAGAGAGTCTTTTCTTTGGTCTATTTAGTTCTCTGATATATCTATACTCCTAGAACTTTGTAAATTCACAATGAAGATGTATTCAATGAGTAAAAACATCATCTATTCTTCTCTAGTAAGACTGGTTTCTACCCCTACTGTTATTTAGATATTTAATTTAGTCTTTTTTCTCAATTCATAACTCATAAAAATAAATTAACATGGCTTGAATTTATATGTTTCACAACAGTTGTATCTCTAAGATTGTTATTTTTAAAATCAGATAAAAGCTTGCAATCTTAGATATTTAGTGGGACTTGCACATGAATTTTAAGAGACCAGAAAGAAAGGAAAACAACAGAAAAAAATGCAGCATCACACACAGAAACATACACAGAGAAATCTTTTAAATAAAAAATTGGTTTTATATTCCTAACCTATTATCAATTTTTATTTTGTTGTTATTTAGCTTAGATAGGTCATATACTTATGACACTCTGCTCCGCATACCCTTAAATCAGTACTTCTAATATATGAGTGTGCATAAGAACTCCCTAGAGAGTTCAGGTTGGATTCCTGGATCCCATTCTCAGGCCCCATCCTGACTATGTAAGCCTAGGATGGGACCTGAAAGGTTTGAACCTGTCTAAGATAAATTTAGGCAAATAAAAACCCATCATCACTTTATCTACTACCTCATAAACTTATAAACCACCTCAAGAGTATTTATGAATAATGGAATTCAAAAAGGATTTAAGAGCAGAAAAAAAATGTGTGATATGCCACCTCAAACCAGTACTATAGGCACAAGCATGACTCATAATTAACCCACTATAATAGCATAACAATAAGTCTGACCAATCATGCTCAAATGTGTTGAACTAAAGGCACATTTTGGAAATGGAGGGAGTGCCTTCTAGTATGTGAAGAGGTAGGTAAATAAATACATATGTTAGTATTTGAAATATTTCATAACAATTGTTACAATAAGACACATATGAAATTGTGATCATAAAACTGAAATTGGAAGATTTAATATAGTTGACAATCTACTTTGAAATTATTGTTTCTAGAAATGCTGATTAAAGTAGACACCCAAAATTGGAAAAACACTACAAAAAAATAAGTTATTCATTTCTGAGCTCATTTAATAATATTTTAGAAAATTGTGCTTAGTGGGGCACTTGAAGACAATACAAAATTATTCTACTACTTCTATCTTTTTTATTAATAGAAGAATGTTTTTACAATGCCCTGAAGTAGGAATTCTCTATAATTTCAGTGAATTTCAAAGAAATAACACTTGATTCGTTGGATCCTTTGATATTAATGAAAAGAAGAACATTAAATAATGCTTTGCAAGTGTTCATAATTCATTTAAATATAAATACAAGTTTTCAGCCATACAGGCACCAAAATTACATTATAAGGAATGTCTTTAAACTAATAAAAAATTCAGTTTATCATAAGAGAACATGAGTGTTTTCAGAAATAGCATGAGAAGTACATTACACTTTTCTAACTGTGAAAAACATACAGGAAAATTACTGAAATTAAGAAGGAGACAATCAGGTAACTTTATTTCAAAACTGAATATTTTTGAATAATTAATGCATATTTGAGCAAAAAAAAAACCCATACTCTTATAGCTCCTGAAAATAGCAAAGATGAAATAAATAAAGCATTATTGAGTCAGGAAAATGTGCATGTTGTCATAGAAATCCTATCACTCTGCTTAACAAGAAAATTAGTGTAAGTAAATTAGTTGACATCTTCCATGGAATTTTAGTTCCTTTGATTCAGATGCAGGCTTAGCACTTTTGAAAAGCTCCTCAAGAATAAAGTGGCTTTATTAAAGGTATATTTTGTTTGTTTAGATTTTCCCTTGGGAACAGGTGAGAACATACCTTAAAATTTAAGAGAAGGTGCAGACAAACCACTTCCAATCTTTGACAGAAATAAAAGAGTTCATGAATTTGGTCACACCGCATTGCACACATAGTGGATTGAGTGAATATAAGCTGGCCAGTGTGGCTCATAGGACTTAGGACTGCCCTGATTGCCAAAAACTATATCCTTCCCTGACTTGCTTTAATATAAGAAAACCTATTCATTATAATCATTTCTTTGCAATAATGGAAACATGCTTATTTATTTTACAGTTTGCAAGAACTTTCCAATAAGTTACTTAATTTTATCACCAGAAAACCCTGTGAGTTGGAAAAGGCAATTTCTGTTAATATTCTGATACTACCTGAGATTATACAGCATGTTCACAGAGCAAAGCAGAGGAGCTGGTTTTAGACCAGATCTTGTAATTAAAACACACCCCTGCACGTGCACGCACACGCACACACACACACTCACACACACACTTTTATACCAAGAGAGGAAACAAATGATTTCCAGAAGGCCTCTTTAAAGATGGATATTTCCTATGGGAAGTTACATACCTAGACATTGAATTAGAGATGAATGTATTTATAAGATTGAGCAACTATTGTCCTATATAAAAAATTTATATTTGGTTTCCATTTAGTGTTCAATTTCAAAGTAGAATTTTATACTCTGAATACATAATCTTATTATATTAGGACAATTAAAAAATAGTAAAAGCATGTTCTGGAGAATGGAAAAGTACTTGAAATTATCTAGAGACCACAGTGGCACCGATAGAGTCTGAGTAGCCTGGAAGCAAGGTGAGGCCCCAGATGACTCAGACAGAGAAAGGTTGAGCCAAGAAATAAAATTTTTACTTGTCTAAAATTTTGCCCAAATTTGCCAAAAGTAGTAAAATTTTACATGGATATTAATGACTCTCTTACTTGGATTCAAAAATAAAATTCCGTGTTTAAATGTATCAAAATTAGACCTAATAAATTTTTGCTACATTTTTACAGTAGACGTTTTTTCCCGTCATTATTGGAAGACGTGCACTGATTTTATATAAGGAAAATTTTATTGCAGGCAAAATTTAGCACCATATCTGGCAATTTATTAGCTTAATGGCATGATGTCTGTCATTTAGTCTGTCTGGGTCTCAATTTTCTCTTTTGTAAACTGGATAGAGCAATACGCATCTCATAGCTTATTGAAATCAAATAAAATATGGACACAAAAGTGCTTATATCCTATGTATAAGGTATTATTATGAGAAAAAAATAGCATGTAGATTATACTGTTTTCATGTCACCAATGAGGTCAACATAGATGAAGATTATGGAAGGAGTGCTGGGGGTTATGTCATGATTTTGGGTTTATTTATTTATTTATTTTTAATATTTGTTCTCAGAATCATGCTGGCTGCTTGAAATTCCTCAAGAAGATAATGAACCTGAGGAGAGCTCTTCCTCCATGCTCAATCTGTTTCTGAGCTCACATTATAAGAGCCTGTCTGAAATTTCTGAGACATGAAAATGAGGGTACCTAGAAAAGCAGTTCTAATGTGTAAGATGTTTGAATATTGACCTAAGACTGTTTGACTCAGTTCTTAATGGAGTTGGCGAGTATGGTCTCAAATGAAACACGCAATCCATTTCTTCCTTCAGTAATTCTATGCAGTGAGGCATATATTCTTTTCTTCATACAAATTCTAAATGGTTCAACTTTGTATTCCTCTGGTGCTTATGATAATAGACTTATAATTCAGTTTTTTATTCATCAAGTATAGATACCTCACTCTTATCACCACTCTTCCTCTGAACTACTTCTGCAATGATCATTATTTTTCTTGATCTGTTTATTATTTTTCAACTTTGAGAGGATATATATATATGTATCATATGTATTAGTTGTTCCATCAACTGTAATCATTACCTTTTTTATCCTTCCCTCAAAATTTCACTTATATATACTGCCAGCTACATTTTTACTGCATTGTCACTCTCATTAATATTTACATTCTTTCTACAACCATAACAAAGCTGTGTGTTCTTTCTCCACATGTCGGCAAAAAAAGTTGAAAACCAATGAAGATAAATTACATTATTAAAAATACATAAATTTTGTTTAATGTTAAGTCAGATGTGCTAGATGTATTCTTCTTTACTATTTCCATGTCGATTTTCCTGGTCCACTTAAAGGAAAATGTTTCTAGCCTTAGAGGCCAATGACCTCTTTTTATATAGTCAAATAATTGTTTAAAACTATGTCCCTTTTTTAATGTTAAGACCTCTAAATTTTTGTTTTTCTTTGAATTTTGAGTTGGCTTTTTTAGGTTTTTAGATTTTTATCATAGATTCAAATTTTCCAGGATGCATTTACTATCATTTGTTGAAGAAACATATTTTCCCTCCTAACCCTTCAGGGTCCTCCCTGAGCCACATCTTTTTGTACCAGCTGTTTCGTAGGCTATGCTTGCCTTGTGTTATATTCTTTGTTAGGTGGTGGAGATACAGGGGTAGGTTAAGAACACACACATGTCCTGCCTTCATTGGACTTCTACTTCAGGGAAGGAAGGAATTTACCATATTAAGAAAAGCAACCTAGGGACATCCCTGGTGGCGCAGTGGTTAAGAACCTCCCTGCCAATGCAGGAGACACCAGTTCGAGCCCTGGTCCGGGAAGATCCCATAGGCCACGGAGCAACTAAGCCCGTGCGCCACAACTACTGAGCCTGCATGCCACAGCTACTGGGAAGATCCCACAGGCCACGGAGCAACTAAGCCCGTGCACCACAACTACTGAGTCTGCGTGCCACAGCTACCGAACCCCATGAGCCTAGAGCCTGTGCTCCACAACGAGAAGCCACCACAACGAGAAGCCCACGCACCGCAATGAAGAGTAGTCCCCGCACCGCAAAGAAGAGTAGTCCCCGCTTGCCACAACTAGAGAAAAGCCCACGTGCAGCAATGAAGACTCAATTAACTCAAAAATAAATAAATAAATAAATAAAAAAGAAAGAAGAGCAACCAACCTGAATGTCCATTGACAGATAAATGGATAAAGAATATCTGGTACATATATAGAATGGAATATTAGCCATAAAAAAGAATGAAATAATGCCATCTGCAGTGATATGAATGGACCTAGAGATTGTCATACTGAGTGAAGTAAGTCAGACAAATATTATATGATATCGCTTATATGTGGAGTCTAAAAAAAAGGATACAAATGAACTTATTTACAAAACAGAAATTGAGTCACAGATGTAGAAAACAAACTTACAGTTACCAAGAGGGAAAGGTGGAAGAGGGATAAATTGGGAGATTGGGATCGACATATACACACTACTATATATAAAATAGATACCTAATAAGAACCTACTGCACAGCACAGGGAACACTACTCAATACTCTGTAATGACCTATATGGGAAAAAAATCTAAAAGAGTGGATATATGTATATGTATAACTGATTCACTTTGCTGAACAGCAGAAACTAACACAACATTGTAAATCAACTGTATTCCAATAAAAATTAATTTTAAAAAAAGAAAGAAAAGCATTTTAAGTAGGTGTATACCATGAAGACATTTTCCATCACATTAAACGTATTTAATCATGATTTGGGCTCTAAGGCATTCTTCTCAAAGGCTGGAGAATTGAGAGTTAATATTTAACAACAGTGAAGAATTGAAAATTGAGTGGATATAAAGAACTGCTTGTGGAAGTATTAGTCCTAAGAAATCAAAGCTATACAAGAAAAGGGACTCCTTAGAGGTATGCAGAAAACAGAGTGACAGTCACACTCCTGTAGTATGTTTACATATTAGGAGGTCTTCCTGCAAAAACTACTTTTGCGGAAAGGAAACTATTTTTATCAATCTTTGTTTACAAAACAGTTTGTCTTAGTGTTTTACCTAATACTATTTACACATAGTTCACAGAATGGTGTTGGTTTTCAAAGTCTGAGAACTACTGGTTAATGACCAACAATAAGATAAATATAGAAATTGAGACTAAATACTAGCTTGAAACTTTTATGGAAGTTTGACTTTGCCACACAAATTTATTGTGCTTTATGAAAGTATTTATCTATATGGAACTAGAAATGAAATAAAGAAAAGCAATTAAAAGCATCCTTCTCCACAGATAGTTTAGGAAGCAGACCACTGCTGCTACATATAATCAAGAACATACTGAAATCGGATATAATTTAATCAAAAGTTTTGTGGGTTTAAAGCATTTTAATCAGAAATATATCAGGAAGACACCCATTGGATGGCTCAAATGTACATTTCATAAATGCAGGTTTGGAATAAAGTCACCTATATCTTAATGTTAACTATCTACTGGCTTTTTTGATTCAACTGCATGGCAATATCATCTATATGTTAATATTAAGTATCTACCAGAATGTTTGCTTTCAACCACATGGCAGCCTGAGAAACCCAGAGACAGACCAAGAGCAAATACTTTAGAGTTTGAGAAAAGTATAACAACAATATTTAATATATTGTCAAACTCATAAAATAAAAAGAATGATCTACCATTCACACACATTAATTCAGAAGCTAAAAGGAAATGGAAAGCCAGAAGTTTAGTGAGTGAGCTGAAGTGAAAATAAAAAATTCACCTGAGTTCTTAGACACAGAAAAATACCCTAATAGCCAGATAATGTGAGTTATGTAACTCATCTGATTCCACTCATTGTTTTGACTGCTAAGAAATAAGAAATAACTTTCCGTAAGTCCTTCCTCATTTAAAGTTGTTGATATACTTTTCTCCCCACCTCTTATCAATTCTCTTTTAAATTTTTATTCCATCTGAGGTTTTTTTTTTTTTTTGTCTCATTGTACTTTTGCTGTTAGCCTAAGCTATTTTGTCTCCTTTGTGAATCTAGGGAGCATAAAAAACTAAGCTATTTTGTCTCCTTTGTGAATCTAGGGAGCATAAAAACTTATTTCAATTATTTATTCCCTTTCTTGCTCAAGTGATACAGAAATTACATGTTTTTAATTATTTCTTAATATAATGGCAACTATAGTGCTTGATGAAAACAATCTCAACCACCCATTTCTATATTACCCCAATTTATGACACACAAGGTAGACCTGCTTTTGAGTAATGTGGGCTTGATTTCCATTTCTGTTAAATTTCCAACTTAGGCTTAATTAGTGCGTGCTATTATAAATTTATTGGAATTAAGAATACTGAATGTTGATTTTACTGAATTCAAAGTCCAACCGTCAGGCTGAAATGACTAGCATTTGTCTTCATAGTGATAGAAAGCATGTACCTTTCTCATCCTCAATATGATTCCAGAACAATGGGCACCAAATGTGATTTATTGAAAATATGTTTTCTTTATTTGCTGTTAAAAACCCTTTCCAGTCTCACCACTGTACAGATCATACTAATCTTATTGTATTTAGTACATTCACCATCTATATTATAATCCAGCCTGTTAAACTGTATTGAATGGCTTATGACTCTGAACATGTAATAATTCTACCTTTTTTCTATAGTATATTATCCACTAATTTGACTTTCAAAATTCTCAATCTTATTTTTTGTTTGTCTGTTTTCAGTCCTCTCAAAGATGGCTGAAATATTACAAAAGAAAATACAAGTAAATCTTCGCAGTCACATAGTATATTATACCTTAGCACGAAAAGGACTAGTAACCATTACTAACCATTACTATTTATTGCTATTCACAATAGTCCCAAATTGTTACTTACAGCAAAATCTTTGCTTTCATTTCAACTCTTTTTATATCAGCTTTGTGTATTGGTGTTGATTCATTTTTAAATTTATTTTGGCTTTAGTGTATTTTAGCTTTGCCTTCTATATTCACTATTCTTCAGGAGCTCTAATATTGTCTTCAACATTTTATCGCCCTGTATGTATTCCTTTTCCTTCTTCAGCTTCCTGATGGATACCAGAAGACTGACAGCCCTGAAGTTCTGACCCTGGAAACCTTTTTGCCCAACATAGAGAGGTCAGACCCCACTTAGCAGAAGAACCATAGAAAACATGTGTGACTGGCACACCAGCAATAACAAGTGCAAACTGCCTCCCAAGGCCTTGGCTGGAGTTTGTTTGTGCAAGGCCAGTAAAATATCATGCCTTCCCCAGTGAATATGCTTATTTATTCTTCTCTTCCTTATTAAAATATTTTGAGCATTTTATTTTAACTCTATTAGAAAAAAGGACTAGTTGCTTTATATTTGCATGCAGTTCTTTCCACCTTTAATCAAATGGCCAGTAGATGTTCCTGATATATTTATTCTATTTTATAACATATCATTTATTGATTGACTGCACTGTTTCAATTGGTTAGCACTTTTAAGTCTTTGTAATAAAAGTGCTTAAAAATTAATATGATGACTTTATTCCAAGTTATTCTGAATTGTGATTTTCTTTTCCACTCTTCCTTCATTAATCAAAAATATATATTAAAAAATGTGAGAGAATTTTGTTAGAACTCATTCATGTGAATAGTCTAACATTCCCATATTTGAAATTGGATTATATATACAAAAAGTCTGAGAAATACTGATGTCACTCTTCCTTTGCTTCTCCTATCATACCACTTGAGCTCAGCATTACTTCACACTGTCTTTTTAAATAACATCACTCTTCATTCTTTCTTCCTTTCACCCTATAGAACAATACCAGGCAATTGGTAACATTTTCTAAAATTTTAACAGAATTCCCCACATCAAAAGAGTCACTGTTTTTTCTAAAAAGTATGATTCATTCACACTGGACCAAACCATGCATACATACCTGGTCTTAGGGTCCCAGAGCAAATACAACCATGTTACATCAATGACAACTCCAAGACATTTTTATTCCAAAGTCCAGGTTTGAAAAGGCATATCCACCTAAGTCATATATATATAATATCAGATAAGGACATAAAAATCTATGGTGAAATATCCAGAGAAATATAAAGTTTAGTCAGCTAGGACCACAGATTTGTTCTAATCTTTTCAACCTTCAAAATAAAGACTCCTACAGGGTGTGAACTAAGAATGCTGCCTGCTGTATCAGTAAACAAAGGATGTTGCAGCCATCAAGCCACCACATTACAGCCACCCTGAAGGTAAGCCCTGAGGGAACTCAGGATAGAAACAAAGAATGCCTGCTGTCTAGCAGTCAATTGCTGCAGCCACCCCTGACGGTGCACAGTGAGGAGACTCAGGATGAGAAAACACGGGACAGGGGCCCCAGAGAGCTGAGGTGCATATCAAAGGAATGATTTCAATGAGCCCAGATTTTGCATCTTCCCATACATAAAAAAATGCTAATTTCATTAACTTGAGATGTCTGGTTTTCTTTAGTTAACAATACTCTTTCGATGTTCTGACTACCTGGCCTCTGTTGCAAAAACTCCTATATATCCTGGTCCTCCCCCCACCCCCGCACCGCCCCCCCAGCTTTGGAACAGTTTCTCAGTATTATTTGAGATGTTGTGTCCCAGGCTTGAAGTCCTAAGAATGTCCGTTGAATAAAACATAACTCTCTACTTTTAGGTTGTGCATTTTTTCTCAGTTGACAAGGGGTTCTGGTTCAAGATGGTAATTGGGACAGAGTAAAGGGAAAAAGTAGTTGATTAAATAGTTAATCCCACTAAGGGATTGTAAGTGAAGAAAAAGTATGAGAGACCCTGTAAGTTAATGATCACTCGTGAAAGCAGGTTTGCTTAACCACAAAACCAAGCAGGCTTGCTTAGCAACAAAACCATGCAACAGAAGCATGAAACATACCCCCAAATGATAAAAAAAATATATATATGGTGGCATGAGACCCACATCCTGCCCAGTGAGCTCAGTAAGTTAATGATTCCTAGGACACACTCCTCCATGTGCACCAAAAACAAAAAAATAAGGAAAAGGTGACATTATACTAAAACCTGAGATGGTTTACCATTTTTAGCATATGTTACCACCCTTCTGCTAATTTAAATAGCACCATGATAGTCCTGGCTTGACCAGGTAGGGACAAGAAAACTCCCCCAACTGACGTGGAGAAGGAGCTGATGATGGTAGCCTGACGTCTACTCAAGAATAAGGAAGAAGGTGGTCTTTTCCCCCTTCCCACTTCTCTTTTGATTATAAAACTGTAGCCCACTATGTTCTCAGGGCGTGTCAGCCTCTCACCTGTCTGCCTGTAAGCCTCACAAGCGTCCTATTCTAATAAATCACTTCTTAGCTATCATTTTGCCTCTCGCTGGATTCTTTCTGTGCTGAGACATAAAGAACTGGAGCTCCTCAGAGCCCTCCAAGATGCATTTCTGTGGTTTCAGTGGCAACATAGGACAACATAGGAGGCTCCTGAATTCACCTCCTTTAATGGACACATTGAATCTGCAACAAATAAGGAACAATTTCCTCTGAAAGAAATCCAGAAACTACCTGAGCAACTCCTATACGTGAGGTAAACAAGAAAATACCCACAATGAAATATGTAGGAAAGGCTGAGATACACTCTCACCACAAATTTCACCATGACACAGAAATATACAATTGAGAGGAAACTCAAGCTCCCAGTTTCTCCCTGAGGAGAGAAGGGTTTGGACCCAACATTTACTACCCTAACTTTTAAGATTTCCATCTGAGGAATAAACACCTAGCTCTGAAAGCCACCAGGGCTTGTGTCCATGAAACCCATGTGTCTACAGAAAACAAAGAGCTTTTAATGGACTCACAAGAACGAGCTCTGGCTAGTAACCCAGGGCTCAGTACAAAGGGAGCAGATAGAAATGCATATCTCCTGGTCTTTCCTTGAAAGTGATCTATCTGCATACTCCAAAAGCTGCTACCTGAAGGTCAGGTTTCTAATTTAGCACACCTGTCAGGGTGATTGATCCTCCCCTGAGAATGGAGAGGTGGGTGGGCACTGTTTCCACATTCTCCCTCTGGCCTGCTTCAGGTTGCCAGTGTGTCCCTGGAAGGAGCTTATGTACACAATCTGGAGCCCCAGCTTTTGCAGCTGCCACCCAGCTGAGGGAAGAATAGTCTCTTCAATAAATGATGTTCATAAAACTGGATGGCTACATGCAAAAGAGTAAAATTGGACCCCTATCTTACACCATAAACAAAAACCAAGTCAAAATAGATTAAAGACTTGAAAGTAAGACATGAAACCATAAAACTTCTCAATGAAAATGTAGGTGGTAAGCTACTTGACATTGCTCTTGGTGAGGATTTTTTTGGATTTGAAACCAAAGGCAAAGGCAACAAAAGCAAAAATAAACAAGTGGGACTTCATCCAAGTAAAAAGCTTCTGCACAGCAAAGGAAACCATAAACAAAAAGTCAATGTATAGAATGAGAGAAAATATTTGCACACTGTATAGCTGATAAGGAGTTAATGTCCAAAATTTATGAAGAACTCAATGGCAAAAACAAAAAATTCTATTAAAAAATTAGCAGAAGAACTGAATAGACATTTTTCCAAGGAAGACATATAAATGGCCAACAGGTACATGAAAAAAGTGCTCAACACAAGTATTCATGAGGGAAATGCAAATCAAAACCATAATGAGATATCATCTTGCACCTATTAGAATGGCTATAATCAAAAAATAAGAAAAAACAAGTGTTGACAAGGATATGGAGAAAAGGGAATCCTTGTGCACTCTTGGTGGGAGTGCAAATTGGTACAGCCACTATGGAAAACAGTATGGAGGTTCCTCAAGAAATTAAAACAAAATACCATATAATCCAGCAATCCCACTTCTGGGTATATATCTAAAGAAAATGAAAACAGGATATCAAAAAGCTTTGCAATCCCATGTTTGTTGCATCATTATTTATAATACTCAAAATATGCATAAATATTTATATAAATAGATGCATTACACTAAATGAGATAAGCTAGATAGAGACAGAAAATGGCAAATACTGCATGGAGTCACTTACATGTGGAAACTAAAAAAATAAAATAGTCAAGTAGAAACAGAATAGAAAATTTGTTGCCAGGGGCTATGGGGTGGAGGAAATATGGAAAGTTTGGTAAAAGGGTACAAACTTCCAGCCATAAAAGGAGTAAGGTCTGAGAATTTAATATAAAACATGGTGACTACAGTTGATAACACTGCACTGTATAGGTGAAATTTGCTAAGAGAGTAGGGCTTATGTGTTCTCATCCAAAAAAAAAAAAAAGAAAGAAGAAAGAAAAGAAAAAAGAAAAAGAAAAATGTGTGAGGTAATAGATGTGTTAACTAAATGAGGGAATGTTTCACAATGCATATACATCAAATCACCATGATGCACACTTTTATATCTCAAAATTTCATGTCAATTATACTTCAATAAATGTTAAATAATCTTTTAAATATAAAGACTCATAGAAATTAGAGTGTAGGAATAAACCCTGAGGATAGGGATTTTTATCTATCTTTTGCCATCATATATCCAACAGCCCAGAATAGAGCTTGATACCCAATAAGCAATTAATAAAATATCTCTTAAATTTAAAAATCTAAAGGAAAAATAGATTACACAAAGTGGAAAAGTTTATTTAGAACTTAGATTTCTATAATGAAACATTTTAAGAATTTTGTTTGGAAATGTATGAACTAAGACTTTTTTAACCACAAAGTTTTTAGTCTTGTTTTAATAAAGTCTCTCAGTTATGCAAACTATATGTATATTTTTAATTACTCATACTTCCTGGATATACATTCAACTGCAAAGGCTTAAAACCCACATGCTTTTAATAGTAAGTTAATTTAAAATTTCAAACATGAGAAAACACAACTCTATCTGAAGTCTGTCATCAGGAAATAATCCAAAATACGGCAAAGTGCATGAGATTTATGCTTCGTCCAGAAATACTAGATTAAATAAATGTTCATGGAATAAGCATTTAATCTCCAGCAGTAAGATCAGTTTGGTTTTTTGTTTTATAATTTGGATCTGTTAGGCTATTTTTATGCTGACTTAATATGCTAAATAAAAAGATAGGACATGTATAAATACGTACCTATATATAACTGTATATATATATATATAAATATATATATATATATATTTATATTTAGTTGATTTAATAGGCAAGACTTAGCTACACTATGTTATTTCCCTTGATGGAAATTGTCTTGCAGGCAATTTCAGACTACTTAATTTAAACACTGAAAATCTCATTTTGAATTTCAGCTTCAAGTGTGTCACAGATGCCTCAGGCACTCATTGGTGCAAAGTAGACTGAAATACTGTAATTGGAAACTATGAAGAAAACTCACATTTATCTTGAGTTATTTTTCTGCATAATGTAAAAGATTTCTTATATAAAAAATAATGCTTTAAGAAAAAGAGCGTAGACTTACTGGATTTGTTGAATAAGGAAGGCCTGTGGGGAAATGTAGATGAGCTAGTGTAGTTTTCAGGACCAGCCTAGACAACTCAGAAGTACATAACAATTGCTTTTGCTACCCTAGATCTTTCCTAGTTATTAATACTACTAACTTTGATTTAGTAATCACCAGTGCCCATATTTAAACACCTTCTTGGCAGTATCACGTGTTCCAGAATTTTTCTGACTACAAATTCTATCCTCCTAAATTTTCAGAAGACACTGTTAATTAAAAAATAACATTTTCAATAAATACACTGCTACAATTAATATTCTACTTTGCTTTTCTTACCCTCCCTCTCTTCCTTCCTCCCTCCCTCCCTCCTTCCTTCCTTCCTTCTTTCCTTCCTTCCTTTATCCTTTTCTCCCTCCCTCCCTGCTAAATACCAGATATATTCATATTCAGGTAATTCATGAATCATTAACGTATAATAAATGCAAAACAGAAAACCTATAGTGTATAATGATAAGATAGTAAATAGTATAAGTTAATGCTGATTTAGAGAAGTAATGAAAGGCTTCAAGGGGATAGACATGTGAAATAATGCAACTCATTACAAATTTCACAGAAAACTCAGTGTTCTGAAATGTAAGGAGAGAGGAGGGTAAAAGAATGGAATTAGAACACTCTCTAACACCACATACAAAAGTAAACTCAAAATGGATTAAAGGCCTAAATGTAAGACTGAATACTATAAAACTCCTAGAGGAAAACATAGGTAGAACACTCTTTGACATAAATTGCAGTAATATATATTTTTTTGGATCCATCTCTTAAAGGAAATAAAAGCAAAAACAAACAAGTGGGACCTAATTAAACTTACAAGCTTTTGCACAACAAAGGAAACCGACAACAAAATGAAAAGACAAACTACTGGATGGGAGAAGATTTTTGCAAATGATATGACCGATAGGGATTAATATCCAACATATATAAACAGCTCATACAACTTAACATCAAAGAAACAAATAACACAAATAAAAAATGGGCAGAAGACCTAAATAGATATTTTCCAATGCAGATAGCCAACAGGCACGTGAAAAGATGCTCAACATTGCTAATCATCAGGGAAATGCAAATCAAAACCACAATGAGATATCACCTCATACTTGTCAGAATGGCAATTGCCAAAAAGAACACAAATAAGAAATGCTGGCAAGGATGTGGAGAAAAGGGAACCCTCACACACTGTTGGTGGGAATGTAAACTGGTGCAGCCACTGTAGAGGACAGTATGGACGTATCTCAAAAACTTAAAAATAGAACTAGCATATGACCCAGCCAATTCTACTGCTGGGTATATACAAAAAAAACCAAAATGTATTGCAAATAGGGCTTTTATTTTCTAATTTTTTATTTATTGAGTTTATAAGATTTTTACTAGATTTATTTAGTTTCTGTAGTTACATTTATGATCATATACATATATAATTTAAAAAGTAGTACAAGTGAGAAAGGCTGTTGGCCTAAGCCAATAAAATGTCACTGTGAATTAAATAAAGAGTGAGGAATAATAATAACACAAAGAAGATATTTTTAGCAGTTACCATTTATTAAAGAAAGATCAGCAAATTAGAAGGACAAAAAGAGAATAAGGCTAAAGAAGCTAAAAGAAGAACCTAGATTCAGACATTTTAAAGTAAATATGTACCTAAATATTATTAACTCTAACTGTAATTTAATATATAAAGGACTCTCTCTATTTGTTGTTTTCCTAGTAAGGGCCAGAATTCATTTGTTCATTCAATACTATTTATTGAGTGTCTAATATGTTTTTAGTCCTCTTCTGCATGCAGGAGATTCAGCCATGAACAGAAAAGAGGCATATTCCTCTCTCGTATAGCTTCAATTCTAGAAAACAAAGGCATATTATAAAAGGATAATAAATAAAATTTGTGGCACATCGAATGTGTTATAGAGAAAATAAAACAGGTAGTGGGGGAATAGGGATAATTGTCAGGGTGTGGGAAGCAAGTGGGAACAACATATTTTTTTTAAAGGCAAAATTCACACTTTCTTTTTTTTTAATTAATTAATTAATTAATTAATTAATTTTTGGCTGCATTGGGTCTTCGTTGCTGCACGTGGGCTTTCTCTCCCCGCTACTCTTCGTCACGGTGCGCGGGCTTCTCATTGCAGTGGCTTGTCTTTGTTGCGGAGCATGGGCTCTAGCACGTGAGCTTCAGTAGTTGTGGCATGTGGGCTCAGTAGTTGTGGTGCATGGGCTTAGTTGCTCCTTGGCACATGGGGTCTTCCCGGACCAGGGCTCGAACCCATGTCCCCTGCATTGGCAGGTGGATTCTTAACCACTGTGCCACCAGGGAAGTCCCAGGAATGACATTTTAATATAGGGTGGTGAGGGGACATTCGAGCTCACCCATTTGGTTAACAGAAGGTAGTGACCATCGTAAAAGAAATGTATTATGGTGTCGGTAGTGTAAGCCAAATGGCAGAGGGTTGAATAAGTAGTTAGAGAAACAGAGAAGGAGAAAACACGCTTGGGTGAGTTTTAGTAATGAAAAGGAGAGAGATGGTGAAAGAGATGAAAGGGATCTTAAGGTTGAGAAAGAGGATGTGTTTGCCATTTCTGGTTTAGTTTAATTTAGGAAAACTTTAGCATGTTTCTGAGCTGAAGAAAAAGCTAGAGAATGAGTAATTAATGCAAACTGGGCTCTGGATGAAATGTGAGAAGACAGGAGAAAGAACATTACCCTCTACTAGGAGGAAACCAGAGATGATGCAATACATATGTATAGAAAAGTGTACAAGGTGGTGTTTTAAAATAGAGTGCTATTATTTGGAAATGTATCCTGAAGGGAATGAATAGATGATGAGGAGAATGGAAAAATTGTCTAAAATAAAATAAAGGAAGTTTCCGGTTGTCTCCAACTTTGCATTTCATTAATATTATATGTAAGGTCAATATATTAAAATAGTAAAAATGCATACACTATTTATCTATAGATATACACACTTATTTCTTTATTATTCTAACTCCTCTAACTCCAGTGCATATCTCTCAATTAGTTTTCAACTCAGAAGGGATGCGGGGGCTTTGATTGATCCATAGTGTTATTTTTCTAATCACATTTTTTCCTCTTCAGTCATATAAAGAAGCCAAATGTTGCAGTGTTTATATCTTTGTACATCACTGTGGTTGTAGATTATTTTTACATGTAGAAGGAATTAACCATACAATATGTTTTTGTGTATGCAATCAGCATTTAATGAGTTTTACATACAAAGTATAATTTTACTAATTATTGGTTAAAAACATTCTATTATTAGAGATTTTGTTTAAAATGTATTTCTCCTCATCTCTGAAAAGGTACTTTGAAGTTTAAAAAACACATTCAAAATGAAATCATGTGTTCAGTTTGAAATTCAACAAAAGTAGAGCGAGTTATTTGTGTCAGACTGATTTATGGGGATACGTGGATGGTCATGCAGATGACACAACTCTGGTAATTCATACACAGAGGAAATAGTACTATGAAGTGACAAGCAGTGCTTTCACTTGTTGATTTCCTACACTTGGACATCAATTCACACCAAAATGTAATGATTCTACATGTTGATTTAAAATAATTTTTATAAGCTTATGACATGCCTTCACAGTTTAAATACATGATTTTTGAATTAGGGTAAAAAAAATTTGTTTTAATTTTGGTTGGGAAACTAGGTTAGGGAAGAAGTATTTTATTTCCAAAATAGAAAATCACGTTTATTTCATAATAAGCCATGAAAAGGGCCTCCCTGGTGGCGCAGTGGTTGAGAGTCCGCCTGCCGATGCAGGGGATACGGGTTCGTGCCCCGGTCCGGGAGGATCCCATATGCCGCGGAGCGGCTGGGCCCGTGAGCCATGGCCGCTGAGCCTGCGCATCCGGAGCCTGTGTTCCGCAACGGGAGAGGCCACAACAGTGAGAGGCCCGCATACCGCAAAAAAAAAAAAAAAAAGCCATGAAAAAATACTACCTAAACCTGCTGTTACCTTATAATAACAATGATTAGACCATTATTGAATATTTAACTATGTGTAAGGTACTAATTATCCAAGGTGTTAGGAAGGACCTAGTACATTTCACAAACTTTGCTTTGAAGAAACCTACATTCCTGGGGTGCATCAGTGAACACTACAGACAAAGATCTCTCTCTCCCTTTGCAACCTACATTCTATTGGGCTGATGCACACAGTAAAAATAATATAGCAAATAATTTTTAGTGTTTTAAGAGGCAATAAATGTTATGAAAAATAAAAATGTAGAGTCGGTCCTGCTAAGGGGAATTGGGAATGCTGGTGTTGAGGATGGAGTTTGAAGAGGGTTACAATTTGAAAAATGTTTGTCAGGGTAGGAGGTAAGGTTTAAGCAAAGATTTGAAGGAAGTGGAGTGAGGCACATGGCTATCTGGGGAATTTTCCAGCAGAGGCAATAGCCAGAGCAAAGTCCCTAAGGCAAACACTACATGATTTTTTCCAGAAATAGAAAGGAGGCCAACAGCATGGCTAGGGCGGAGTGGGGAAGGACAGTGGAGAAGATGAGGTAAGAGTGGGCCAGGTCACACAGGGTCACTACATGCATTACACACATGTAGTAATTTGAATAGCGGCCCCTAAAAGACTTTTCCACCCATAACTGGGAATGTCACCTTATTTGCAATATTATTTTTGCAGATGTAATTATAGTAAAAATTTTGAGATGAGATCATACGGGATTTAGTATGAGCTTTAAATCCAATGACTAGTGTCCTTTTAAGAAAAGAAGACTCAGTTCTACCATGTAACAATGTGACCTTGTCCAATTTACTTAACTTTTATAAGCCTAATTTTCCTCAAGTATACAAAAATTCTTTCCACAATGGATACAACAGTCAGAATAATTCTACATTTTGTACATTATATGAAAAGAAAAATACAATTTCAATATAAGGATTTGTGCCCTTTGGGCAACATTGTATGAAGTTATATCTCAAAAATCACGGAAGTAGAGCTACATGAAATTATTGACATGTATTGTAAATACAGGCATACTTCATTTTATTGTGCTTCCTTTTCTAATGCTTTGTGGATACTGTATTTTTTACGCATTGAAGGTTTGTGGCAACCTTGCATTGAGCAAGTGTATTAGTGCCATTTTTCCGACACCATTTGCTCACTTCATATTTGTGTCATATGTTCACAATTTTCGCAATATTCCATTAATATTATATTTGTTCTGGTAACCTGTGATCAGTGATCTTTGATGTTACTATTACAACTCTCTGATGGCTCAGATGATGGTTAGCATTTTTTAGCAATAAAGTATTTTTTAATTAAGGTATATACATTATTTTATAGACATGATGCTATGGCACATTTAGTAGACTACAGTGTAGACTAAACATAATTTTTATATGCACCTGGAAACCAAAATTTTTAAAAATTTGAAACTTTCTCTGAACAGCCATATGTGTATAAAATTCCATTATATATACATATATATAATGGAATGTTATTCATTTGCAACGACATGGATGAAACTTACAGGCAGTATACTAAGTGAAATAAATCAGAGGAAGACAAATACTATATAAATTCCTAGGTCTAATGTAAAACACAGTGACTGTAATACTAAAATAATTAGAAAACCATAACTGTAATGATATCAACACTATATTATCTATCACAAAACTCTTAGCTTATTATTTGATAGAAAGGAAACATTTTTTCTGACTGCAGTGGTATTATAATGAACTTCGGAAAGAGGCACTTTCTTTTCCTTTTAATAATACTTTTATAAACCAGAAAGAATTTTTGTAAATCTCAGAAGACCAGAGATAATTAAGACAGAGGATCTTTTACAAAGTGTCCTCTGCAGAGTTTTATAGATGCCAAGGATTAACCCTGCTTAGTGGCATGGTGAGCTATTTTATGACATCAAGGTTGAAGGGATTTGAATCCCCTCTATGGGCTCTGCCTCTAGCCATTATACATTTGTTAAAGGGAATGATTTTTTTTTTAATGAGAAACTGTGTTTGAAAAATACTGCTTTAAGGTTTTTAATAAGTTTTATAGGAATTTTCAGTCTGATGGGATTGCTTTTAATCTCCTGATTTAAGAATATATATAATATATTTATATTATATATAATTTTTTTAGAAAAATTGATTTGCTTTTGTTTAAAGGATTAGGTTTAGCTGTATTCTGTCTCACTGGTGTGATAACAACTGCAATGAAAATCAAGTGGTACCTTGAATTTAACAATATAAAAAGGAAAACCCCTCTAAATATGGATTATTACTAGGCGCTGAAAAACAATCATGGAATAAGTGGAGGAATTGTCAGGGTCTACTTGGTGCTGTTCAGGATTATTCAACGCAAAACTGTTAGAGCCAGCTTTCAAGAAAAATTGCTGAAAATTGCAAATGCTGCCTCAAATCCTGTAATAACATTTTGTAAAAGCATGACTCAAAGAGGTGAAGCTGACCTTTAACACTGCCAGTTCCCCTTTCTATTCTCACTGACCTTACCATTTCAAAGCTCTTCATTTTAAAATCAAAGACGTTGTTTTAATATAAAATGCAATACTTTCAAATATCACTGCCACGAACACTATCTTACCTCAAATATTCCTTTAATTTCCAGATATTTCTAGTTCTTTAAAGAACATTTCAGTATTACTTGATATTTCAAATCTAAATGATATATATATATATAAAACAGATGCAGACCAAAAAAAAATTCCCACAGAAGCTTTCTTTCTATACCCAAAATACCAGGAAAGGAGCAGCCTAGCAAGAGGGAAAATTTTAGGCAATCATTTCTCTACTCCAGTCAGAATCTCAAGAAAAACAAAATAAAACACTGTGGTGCTAGTCTCACCCAGGGCAGCAAAAGCCAAGGGGGGTGGCTTCCACCCAATCCAGATTGTAATGACAAATACCAACTCCATCACTGCCTGGTGGGTGCTACTGGAGAAGGACAAAAGCTAGCCAAGGCTTACCAAGGGCAGGAAGTAGTCCCTCCCTCCTCATTCTTTCTCCCCCTACCATGTGGAGAGACCATGTGGGGAGCCTAGAGTTCTATCCCATCCAACAGTGTGAGGACTCCCTGCCTTTTGACAGGATAGTGTCAAAGGAAGCTAGCTAAAAGAGAAAGTTTTAAAAGGATCCATAGTCTCGTAACATAATATCCCAAAATGTCCAGTATAGAAATGAACAATCCAATTAGAAACTGTGGAAAACATAGGAAAAGATATTTCATTGAAGAGGATATGCACATAGCATGTGAATACATGAAAGGTGATCAACATCATTATCCCTGATGCAAATTAAAACCACAATGAGATATCACTTTATATCTACTTAGAAAGCCTATATACAGAATAGTGAATACCAAATTCTGGGAAGAATGAGGGAGAAACAGATTCTCATACATTAAAGGGGGAAAGGTAAAATGGTAAAACCACCCTGGAAAACAGTTTGGTAGTTTCTTATAAAACTCAATATGTGGGCTTCCCTGGTGGCGCAGTGGTTGAGAGTCTGCCTGCCAATGCAGGGGACACGGGTTCGAGCCCTGGTCTGGGAGGATCCCGCATGCCGCGGAGCGGCTGGCCCCGTGAGCCACAATTACTGAGCCTGCGCGTCTGGAGCCTGTGCTCCGCAACAAGAGAGGATTTGATAGTGAGAGGCCCGCGCACCGCGATGAGGAGTGGCCCCCACTTGCCGCAACTAGAGAAAGCCCTCGCACAGAAATGAAGACCCAACACAGTCAAAAATAAATAAATAAAATTAAAAAACAAACAAACAAAAAAAAAAAACAAAAAACTCAATATGCACATTGGATGAATGGATAAAGAAGATGTGGCACATATATACAATGGAATATTACTCAGCCATAAAAAGAAACGAAATTGAGCTATTTGTAATGAGGTGGATAGACCTAGAGTCTGTCATACAGAGTGAAGTAAGTCAGAAAGAGAAAGACAAATACCGTATGCTAACACATATATATGGAATTTAAGAAAAAAAAATGCCATGAAGAACCTAGGGGTAAGACAGGAATAAAGACACAGATCTACTTGAGAATGGACTTGAGGATATGGGGAGGGGGAAGGGTAAGCTGTGACAAAGCAAGAGAGAGGCATGGACATATATACACTACCAAACGTAAAATAGATAGCTAGTGGGAAGCAGCTGCATAGCACAGGGAGATCAGCTCGGTGGTTTGTGACCACCTAGAGGGGTGGGATAGGGAGGGTGGGAGGGAGGGAGATGCAAGAGGGAAGAGATATGGGAACATATGTATATGTATAACTGATTCACTTTGTTATAAAGCAGAAACTAACACACCATTGTAAAGCAATTATACTCCAATAAAGATGTAAAAAAAAAACCCAAAACTCAATATGCAGTTATCATACAACCAAGTGACTGCACTCTTGAGTATTTATCCCAGAGAAACGAAAATTTACCTTCATGTACAAATCTGTATAGTAATGCTTTATAACAGCTATGCTAATAATAGTGAAAACTGGAAACAGCTCAGACCACCCTCAACCGGTGACTAGTTAAACAAGCTGGGATGCATTTATGCCACCATGATGCATTTATGCTACTCATCAATAAGAAAGAACAAATTTCTGAAACACACAAAAGCTTGGATGAATCTCCAGAGAATTATGTTGAACAAAAAATGCCAATTCTAAAGGTTACCTACTATATGATTCCATTTATATAACATTTTGGAGGTAATAAAATTAATGAAATATAGAAAAGATCAGGGGTTAAGGAGAGGGTGTGAGAATAAAAGAAACAGACGTAGCTATAAAAGTACAGCATGACCGATGCCTTTTGAATGGAAATGCTTGCATCATGATTATACCAATGTTAATATCCTGGTGAGATGTCTACAGATTTGAAGGATGCTGCCTTTGGTGGGAATGGGTAGAAGATACAGGGATTGTCTCTATATTATTTCTTAAAACTGCATGAGAATGTATAATTATTTTAAAATAAAATTTTATTTTTAAAAAGCCTCAAGGGCTTCCCTGGTGGCGCAGTGGTTCAGAGTCTGCCTGCCGATGCAGGGGACATGGGTTTGTGCCCCGGTCCGGGAAGATCCCACATTCCGCGGAGAGGCTAGGCCCGTGAGCCATGGCTGCTGAGCCTGCGCGTCCGGAGCCTGTGCTCCGCAATGGGAGAGGCCACAACAGTGAGAGCCCCGCGTACCACAAAAAAAAAATAATAATAATAATAAATAAATAAAATAAAAAGCCTCAGCACTTATTTCATTGTATTGACTCTAAATGCTTCTAATTTGCAACATATTTACCCCAACAAAACTACCAATCTAATTCATCATTTGTCAGAGTCTTCCACTTAAAAAAAAAAGTTTGGGGCTTCGCTGGTGGCGCAGTGGTTGAGACCGCCTGCCGATGCAGGGGAAACGGGTTCGTGCCCCGGTCCGGGAGGATCCCACGTGCCGCGGAGTGGCTGGGCCCGTGGGCCATGGCTGCTGAGCCTGCGCGTCCAGAACCTGTGCTCCGCAAAGGGAGAGGCCACAGCAGTGAGATGCCCGCGTACCGCAAAAAAAAAAAAAAAAAAAAGTTTGAAGCTTGATTTATATAACATAAAATGTACGGATTTTGATTTCACGTATTTCTAAGTTTTTAAAATGTGTATACTCATGTAACTCTAGTCAAGATATTTCTCCCACCGACAACATTCCTCTATTTATGTCATTTAATATATGTAAAACAAAATATTTATTTCCATTTTTGGTATTCCCTAGATTTAATGTACTTGACTCCTAAATCTAGATTTGAGTAAGACTGATCAATTCATCTTAAATGTCAACTGAGCTTTAAGCAAATGTGTACAAATTTGAAAGTCTAAGTAACCCAGCAAGTGAAAGACACTGTTTAGAACCAATTCCCAAATTTATCTTAATCTATTTCTTATTTTCCTTTTTTTACATTTATTTTTATTGGAGTATAGTTCTTTTACAATGTTGTGCCAGTTTCTACTGTACAGCAAGATGAATCAGCTATACGTATACATATATGCCCTCTTTTTTGGATTTCCTTCCCATTTAGGTCACAACAGTGCATTAAGTAGAGTTCCCTGTGCTATACAGTATATTCTCATTAGTTATCTATTTTATACATAGTATCAATACTGTATATATGTCAATCCCCATCTCCCAATTCCTCCTATCTATCATGTCTATCTACTAATTGCATTCATGTTTGGATTCAGATTGTTTTTCTAATGTAATTTTACAGTAAAAAATTACGTTTATCGTCTTCATGTGATTTCCATGCAGTCAATAAAGAAGGAAATGTTTACCTTCTTTTTAACTGTTTATTCATTAATATAAGTTCTTCTGAGATGTAAACTTTGATATAAATATATAAAAAATAATGTTACATCATCACAAATTATCAGTTGTATATATTCTTATATGGCACACAAAAACATTTATTCTTCAGCATATGGTAAGTAGATGCTTACTCTCTCCAGTTAAAATAATCATGGCATTGTCTAGATAAACTATAAACTCTACTTATATTACTTTACCCCTAACTGGAGATACAGCTCAAGTAAATCAGGTGCAACAAACATAATGTTTGTTGATAATAACAAATGATAAGGCAGGCATTACCCTAATGTTAAATCTCATACAAAAATAACTTGATATCCAGATGGATATTATCTCTAAAAATAGTTTAGATGACAAAGTACAGCATCTACGTACATGCTTTTATAAATTATGTGAGCATTCTAAATTATTAGCAGTGATAAACTCTGATACGGTATTCAGAAAGTGTATTTTCCATAACAATGCAAAGTCAATTTAGAAGTGCATTTCACTGTGCTATAAAATGTTTAATTTTTTTTCTCTGCCCACTTTATATATGAATCTGTGATTAATTTATAAGAATTTAAAGGATTCTTTATTTTACATAAGATTTATATTAGATATAATGGTGTGAAGAAATTGAAGGCTCTTATTTTTTTTTCATTTGTATTGTGCTGACTAGACAGCCTTTTTTGTTGTTGTTTTGTTTTTGCCGTACGCGGGCCTCTCACTGTTGTGGCCTCTCCCGTTGCGGAGCACAGGCTCCGGACGCGCAGGCTCAGCGGCCATGGCTCACGGGCCCAGTCGCTCCACAGCATGTGGGATCTTCCCGGACCGGGGCACGAACCCGTGTCCCCTGCATCAGCAGGCGGACTCTCAACCACTGCTCCACCAGGGAAGCCCGACTAGGCAGCCTCTGAGTCAGCCTACACACTGGTATAAATTAAGGGCTCAGACAAATTTATTGTGAAAACCAATACAGATATGAACTATTATGCTATTATTTTCCCAAAAGCAAGAGAGAAATATATTTTGAAATATAACAAGAAGATTAGAACAAATCAGTCTTTATATTTATTACCCCTAGTGAAATATAGTTTAATGTTAGTTTCAAAGCTGTTTGTGTCCAAAAGATTAAGTAATTTTTATGCAAAAGCTTTAGATCTTTGAAAGTAATGGAATTAAAGATAAAAATAGGAAAGGTACTTAATTCACTGAAGCAGTTTTCCAAGGCATATTCCACATTTTCCAGGAAATATATGCTTATAAGAAGTGAACTCTCTTTAGGATATTAGAATATCAATCTTGCACAACAGGCCAAACATCACGAGAGGCCTTAGACCTATACTCACTCAGCCAGCCTAGTGAAGCAAAACCTGAGGCTAAGATATTTTAGTGACTTATTTTAGTTCGACAGCTTATTTAGCTCAACAGAGGAAGCCGTCTGCCAAACCAAGATTCTCTGTTACTCAAATTATTGGGCTTTCTATGAGGCTTAATGCATACTTGTTGGGGGTTCATAAGATAAAACATACTAATCTTGAGTCATTTTAATGTCTCTTGGGTAAAAAAAATGGAATTTAATATTTTTAGACATCTAATAAAATCCAATTATAGTAATTTATTAAAACATAAAGTTAAATATGTAAGAGAAAATTAATTCACTACTAATGAAGTGAGTTGATTTTTCTAAGCAGTAAGTAAAGGCAATCAATATATGCTTTTAAATGTACAATAACCTAAATGCATTCATTCATTCATTCTCTCACATAAGCCACATGAAAGATGAGTTAGAACAACCAGAGAGATTAATTAAAGAAGGACTAATCTTGATACTGTAGCAGCAAGAAAAAAAGTAGCTGGTGCAGTTAAAGACTCCATCAGGCTTTATCTTGGCAATGTTTTGAAGCATACGTAATGAAAGACTTTGCACTATTTCTTAATCATCGACAACCATCTCTTTGGGATACATAATTGACAAGGTCCATCATAAAGGGTCACGTTAGGAAAGATAAGTCAGCTTACCTAACATATACAGAAAATGTACATATATGTACCATCTCAAGTTCCAAAGTACACACATGCTCATAGAGGTGAATTTTCTTTTTGATGTTAGAATAGTTGCAAATGGGGTGAAAAAATGAAAAAAAGAAGGGGAGCCTACAAATAACACCAAAGTACATTCCAAATGAAAGAACTGCTATGGAACTAGTAACAGTTACAACAGTAGACCAACCAGAGATGGTATACAGATGTTAAGAAGATATCAATAGGGAAAGCATAAGACTCCAGATGCTCTTGCTACTAAAAAGCAGATTCAGGGATCACCATCTGTGGTACTCTGTTGCCAAGTACCTCTTATATATGGCCACTGCCACTGCCACTGGCTAAGATGAAGATCCATATTAAGAAAACACAAAAAAAGACCACATGGCAGACACTTTCCTGATACCAAGAGACCAGTGTAACTACAATTCTCTACATGTTGCCAACTTCCTCTAGAGTAAAACTGTAACACTGGACCTCATGCATCAGTCAGTGAATTCGAGCCACCTTTTAATTACTGCATAATCTATCTAAAAAGACTGAACCATGAATCTTGGCTTCGCAGAACTGAGAGGAGAAATCTATAAATATTCATAAAATAGTGATATTAGCTAAGCCCATGGCAGTTGTTGAGTCTGATAACTAAAAAAGCCAAAAAACATTTGGGAAGAACTAACTCCATGATTATGCTCAGGCACAGAGGCTATTTGTATGAAGGAGGTAATAAGAGCAACAATAACAACAGTCATTTGAATTTTCTCAGCTCATTGGTGTTCTTGGAATCTTTTCTTAGTGTCTTTTTTTTTTTTTTTTTTTTGCTGCGGTACGTGGGCCTCTCACTGTTGTGGCCTCTCCCGTTGCGGACCACAGACTCCGGACGCGCAGGCCCAGCGGCCACAGTTCACGGGCCCAGCCGCTCTGCGGCATGTGGGATCCTCCTGGACCGGGGCACGAACCCGTGTCCCCTGCATCGGCAGGCGGACTCGCAACCACTGCGCCACCAGGGAAGCCCTTCTTAGTGTCTTTGAGGGTCAAAAACCTAGTGTCACAGAGGTTTAGCATCTTTCTTATGAACTTTCTGGATGCTGCTTTGCTCTTCCACTGCCACTGCTGTCACTGCTTTTCCACCGACCTCTGCATTGGCCGGTTAAGGATTTTGGTCTCCTCTAGCCTTGGATATGACTCCATGACCCTGGTGATGCAGTGGCCAACACCACCATCTCCTCTATTGTTCTATCACCACCTTACTGTCTGTTTGTCCTTCACTTCTTCCCTATACCTCTGTATATGCACTTGAGATCTAAACTGACAAAGCTAATAAGCCTGATACTTACAAGAATGTCTCTTTCCCTTTACACTAGCAGGGAACAAAAAGGTTAATCTGAATTCAAAGATTAATGCCAATGACCACTTGGCTTTCATTAAGGAGAGATTATATTTGCCATGCAAACAAACATATTATATCCCAGACTAACACATACAAGTGAGTGGACATATTCCCTGATGGCTCCTTAGCTCTTCACAGGGTGAAGAGTAAGTCCTGTCAGGAGGTCCCTGCAATCCAATCAGAGCAAGGAGCCTGCTGGGGAGAAAGAGTGCTGCATAGAGGTCTTACTGACTTTATCACATTAAACAGCACTCAAGGGTCTGCTTACTACCTTTTAAACAAATTCCATGTTAGGCCACAGTCATGAATGTCCTTGTTCTCTTTCCAAACAAAATATCGGATCCATATGCAGCCCTGCTCAATGTTTCCCACTTCAGTACTATTTACTTACCCACTTTATTCTCAAAGAATGCTCTCTGAATGGCATTGTATAATAGATACACTGGCCCTGGAGCATCTCTTTTCTAAATTCAAAATGTTTGTGTCCCAATATTTTATAGCTTTTGTTTGGTGAAAGCATTCTTTTAATTCTTACTTCTACTACTCACCACCACTGTACACTCAGTGACATATTCATGTGACCACTTGGTCCTCAGAATCACTCTTCCTAGATGACATATTAAGGCTTTGCATCTAGATCAGATGTTGTGCCTGTGCCTCTCCACCACCCTCACCCTTCACCATAGGAAGCATCCTTACAAAAAGCTTGTCAATAGCCCTACAAATAGAACCAGCTTGGGTCTTCACACAGGAAGCTACTCCTCACTCATTAAAGGAGATTTGTTTTCCCTTTTTGGCAGCTGACCAGATGAAAATTGTGGACATAGCCTGGGCTTAAACTCAGATTATCACTACACTTTTAGCTTTGGAAAGAAGATGTCTGATTTAGTGTGAGGTCCAAGAAATGTTAAACTAGAAAAATTTTAATTTGCATTCCAGCTTTGCCAATTACTAAGGGTGCTACCTTGAACCCCCTTTTTTTTGCAGTTCTGAGTCTTATTTTTCAAATTTGTAAAATGGGGACTGTAGCTATCTCATAGGTTTTATTGTTACATAACTTTATAATAATGTAGATGAAATACTTGGCGCAATAGCTGGCCTTTACTATATATTCAGTAATTCTTGGTTGCTGTCACGTTCACGTTCATGTTATTTCTATAATTAATTCTATTTCTGATCATCTAATACTTCTATTACATGACTGAAAAATATTTTCATACTAGAAAGCCTTTATCATTCCTTTGATGTCATTTCTAGATAAGGGTAAAATAACTTAGAGGCCCTCTTATCCAAATATCAGCTTCTAAAGGGGTATAAAAAAGTCAGTCTTATACAGTGACCCATGGCGTTTGTAGAATCACAGAAATTTTCATCTTCAGATTATAGACCTTTTGTTATGGGTTGAATCGTGTCTTTCAAAACAGATGTTGAAGTCCTATCCACCAGCACCTCTCAATGTGACCTTATTTGAAAATAGGGTCTTTGCAGATGATCAAGTCAAGATGAGGTCGTTTGAGCTGCCTCAAAACCAATATGACAGGTATCCTTTTAAAAGGGGAAAGTTGGACACAGAGATAGATACGTACGGATGAAAGATCGCATGAAGACACAAGGAGGATTCTGGAAGCGAGGATGATGGTGTGTAACAGATTCTACCTCACAGCCCTCAGAAAGAACCAACCCTGCTGACATCCTGATTCAGACTTCTCACCTCTAAAACTATTGTGAGACGAAATCACTGCTCTTTAAGCCACTTTACATGTGGTTCTTTTTAGAGCAGCCCTGTTAGAAAACTAACATACCCTTCACTTGCAACACTTTCTCCCCCATGTATCCACTGATGAGAACTCTTCTCTGAAAGTACTCATTCTAAGAAATTTTTGTTGAATACGTCTCTATTAATATATGTACAGCAGTTTGCAATATCAACGTAGTTAACATACAAAATATAATTTAAATTAGATTTAATAGCTTTCTTAATTTAGTGTTACAATGACAAAATGTTCTGTCATGAATAAAGTCTATAGAAAAAAATACAACAAATTATCTCCAGGACTGTCCTTCAGAATGGGGATTTCATTCAAGATGATGTTTCTTGAATATATTATTTATCAGGATAAGGTGCTCTTTCACTGAAAGGCAAAAAAGAATCCATAAAAATATTACGTGCCATGTAGAAAAAATGATTCCATGAATAGTCTATTGAATGTTAGACAAACTCTCAAATATTAAATTAAGAAACTGATATTATTCTTAGTGTATCAGACTCTTATGAATTTGGGCAGTTAGGGAAATTCCCCAGGACTCAGTTCCTTCTGCAGAGACTCAGAAAATAACTTTGACGTGCATTTGATAATGAAGATCAGATTCTGAACTTGAGATGGAATACTACTGAATTCACCCCGAAATCCTCTCCCTCACCATAGTAAACAGAGCAACTATTGTGTACAAAAGGGAACATAATAATGTGAAAAATATAATGTAAATCATATATTATGTATATATAACATATATAATAAAATAGTAACATAATATAATCCAGAACTCCTTTAGAACAAAAAGGAAATTAAAAGGAAAACGTGAAAAATAAATCTATCTATTCAAAATGTGTAGCATTGAAGCACAAAGGAAACAAGAATCTGCCAGTCATTGTCAACAGAGGTGCCACTGTGAATGTGCAGCAAGGCCACGGTTATACGATGAAGCCAAGATACACAGCAAGGACCAATCCCCAGCAAGGATCTATACTAACAACCTAACATTCTGTCAATGAGAGCAGTTGAATGCACAAGCAATCATGATCCTTTCTACAAAGGCATCTCAAGGATGCCTTAGCATGCAAGTATGTGGGCTATGCTTATTTGATTTCAATCTCCACTGTGGAATAAAAAAAAAATGAAGTGCAGAGAAATAGGCTTTATAGTCAGCATAGCCTAACATAAAGGGTCAGGAGTGTAATAAGCAGTATTGAATTAACTTGAAAGCATAGGTGAAAATGTCTGTGTTGAAATATAATCATCTGCCTTATCAAGAGTGTCCCGGTATCTTTGGTCGTAATTTGAAAGCAGCTATCATTTTGGTTAAATGTATCATCAGGAAATCACAACCTCCAGTGACCGCTTCTGCTTATAGAAAATTAGATCAGTTCTTTTCACATATGAGGAAGTATGCCAGTCAGTAGAACTGTACCACGGTGACCACTTAGATTTTAATTTAGCCTATTTTAAGATTCTCAGAAAGTTAAACCTCTCATCTATGTCATTACAATGGAGTTCTGTGCCGTTGGTACAGGGCAAAATTGTTTGGAGGAGAGTTCTGAAGTGCACACTAAGGACAGGATTACCTGGGCTCCAGATCTATTTTTCCTGATGTGTGTATTCTTTTCAAGGATACTACAAAAGTGATTATTTCAAATCCCTCTAGCAGCATCCACTGGAATCATCTTGGGGCAGGCAGAATATGGTAGTTTTATGAATACTCATAGCAGCACATGGCCCACTATGATTCAGTGTGCTGTGCAAAATACAGCTGCTTTGCTCCAAGTCCACCAGTAGAGCAGAGGGTACTTGTTTTAAATGGTCCCCAAGGTCAAAAACTAGTTAGCGATTTCGCAGTTAGAAAATTATCCATCTCACTACCCATGTTAAAAGCAGTCTCTTTTAAAGCATTCAGGGATCTATAAACAGACTTCTCTCTTTGATACTAAAAGTGAACTATTTGAAGACTGATAAAAACAAAAATAGATTCCATAGGAAATTTAGCTCCCTGCATGTCTTCCTTTTTTCTGTCCTATATTTATTTTTGATAAATATTTATATGATGACAGGTTCAGTGATTTAAACTAGAAAATATACAATCTGTTAGGAGTCTATTGTTAACAGTGAAATCCAATTATGTGTCAGGGTACAGTGTAACCTAGCAGATATATCATTAAACTAAGAAACAGATGGTTTCCCTTACAGCTTATATTTTTGCTTATATATGAGAAAGTTACTTTTTCACTTTTAATATGAGATAAAAAAATAATTACCCATAGCTAAGTTTAAAAAGAAGCAGGATCAACAGAATGAGAAGACAAGCCACAGAGCTGGGAGAAAATGTAAAAAGACATGTATTTCATAAAGGACTGTTAATTAAAATATACAAAGAACTCTTAAATCTCAACAATAAGTAAATGAAGAACCTAAACAAAAATGGGGAAAGAGGTGGGCACCTCACCAAAGAAGATATGCAGATGACAAGTAAGCATATGAAAAGATACTCAACATCATATGTCACTAGGGAATTGCAAATTAACACAACAGTGAGACACTACTACACACCTATTAAAATAACCAAAATCCAAAACACTGACAACATGAAATTCTGGGAGGGATGTGGAACAGCAGGAACTTTCATTCATTGCATTGAAGACAGTTTGGCCGTACCTTGACAAAACTAAACATATTCTTACAATACAATCCAGCAATCATGGTCCTTGGTATTTACTCAAATGAATTGAAAACTAATGTCCACAGAAAAACCTGCAGACAGTTATCTACAGCAACTTTAACCATAATTGCCAAAACTTGGAAGCAACCAGA
Organism: Mesoplodon bidens; assembly: GCF_964165515.1. NCBI lineage: Eukaryota > Metazoa > Chordata > Mammalia > Artiodactyla > Ziphiidae > Mesoplodon > Mesoplodon bidens. The sequence continues at coordinate 21,894,944 of NC_138181.1, forward strand.
TGTCCTTCAGTAGGTGAATGGACAAATAAACCGCAATACAACCAGACAATGGAATACATTCAGCGTTAGAAAGAAATGAGCTATAAAGTCATGGAAAGACATGGAGGAAACACTCAGTGAAAGAAGCCAATCTAAAAAGGCCACATACTATGATTCCAACTCTACAACGTTCTGAAAAAGGCAAAACTATGGAGACAGTAAAAAAACATGATGGTTTCCAGGGGGTGAGGGGAGGGTGGATGGATAGGTGGAGCCCAGAAGATTTTTAGGGTAGTGGAACTACTCTGTATGACACTATGATGGTAGCTGTTTATCGTTATACATTTGTCAAAACCTGTAAAAGGTACAACACCAAGAGTAAACCCTAATGTAAACTAAGGCGCTTTGGGTGATAATGATGAGTCAGTGTAGGTTCAGCTATCGTAATGAATGTACTGCTGTGGCGGAGGACGTCATCAGTGGCGGAGGCTGTGGGCTTTTGGGGAGAGAGGGTACGTGAGAACGCTCTGGATCTTTTGCTCACTTTTGCTGTGAACCTAAAACTGCCCAAGAAAGTAGTGTCTTTAAAAAGAAAAGAAACAGGAAGCATGAAACATCCTGTGTAAAAAGACCAATAATTCAAAGGTTTAATATAAATGAATGTTCATAAATTTTTAGAAATGGTTTTCCCTTTAAAAGGGGTTTGTAAAAATGAAACCATACAAGTACGGGAAGAAAAGGTGAGTGAATTCTTCTTTGAACTTGGGATAGAAAAGTTTTTCTAAGGACAACGCAAATTCAGAAACAGTAAAAGAGAAGACTGATATATTTGACTCCACATTTTAGAAAATGCATCCAAGACATGCCACTAGCAAAATCAAAAGACAGCTGAAAAACAGTGAGGAGATATGTGTAATATATACCATGGTTGTAGGGCTAAAACCCCTATTATATAAGGAATCTCTGAAATTTAAAGGACAGAGTAATAAAAACCAGGTAGAAAAATGGACTAAGTACATGAACAAGTCATAAATACATATTTTAAAGTGACCCTCAAAGAGGTAGAAAGTTTTAACTCAATCATAATTAGGGAAACCAAATTTAAACAACACTAACGTATAATTTCTTGTCTATCAGATGGGCAAAAATTAAAAGTGTGATGTTGGTGAATTTGGGTAAAGGCAGTCTTATATATTGCTGGTGAAAATGATCATCAGCCTGAAAGTCTGGGAGGGAAATGTGTCAATACCTATACACGTTTGTCAATAAATATATATACACACTCACTGTTGCTTTCTGACCAGGCATCCCACTTCTAGGAATCTACCATGAAGGCATACCTTCGAAACCATAAAAATAATACATACAAAAATTATTTGTGTTGTTTGTAATTGCAAAAATTTGGAAATAAGCTAAATGTCCATACTTAGGAGAGTAGTTGATCTGAAGGAAAATACAGATGAACCTGGAATATCTTGTGGTGTCAGAAATTTAAAAATTACTCAGAAAAGAGATGAGGAAATATCAAAAGGACACAAGAACAATCCTGCTCCCAAATGGAGAAGACTAAGGAGACAGGAAGAAATGCTACGTGGGATACTGATTTATATCCTGAAACAGAAAAAGACCTTAGTGGAAAACATGGTAAAATTCAAATAGTATTATTGTAGTATGTATAGTTAATATTTTTGTACAAATATTAATTTATTAATTTTGATAAATGTATCATGCCTATATAAGTTGTTGACATAAGGAGAAGTTGGGTGAAGGGTATACACGGACCCTTTTTACTAGTTTTCAACTCTCCAATAAGTCTAAAGTTGCCTCAAACAATATATTAGAAAGAATATGAGATACTTTTTTAAATCCACATTTAAAAATTTGGAAATTGACCAAGACAAGGTAATGCAAATTGCCTGAGGTCAAACAGCTGTGTAGGCACAATTCAAAACCTATAAGCCTGAATTGTGAAATTATATTCTAAAACATTCACACAAAGTTAAGGTTATTACAAGCTCTCAACCAATATAAGAGAATTCAAAATTTAAAAACCCCTAACCTACATAGACATTTTGTATTAACAACAGAATGGCTTTCAGCGGGCATCAGTGCTCACTCCCGGTGCGTGGAAATCAGGAAGGGTAGCAGGAATGGTTGCCCCAGATTACCTGGATCCTCGATGCCTAGTACGAAGGAGCCAGGGATGCTAACAGCTCTGCAGTTTGTAGGAAAGTTTTGTACAGTAACAACTGACATTTCCAAAGACCAAGAGTATACTGACTCATTGAGAAACACTGACAGGAATACAGAAAGGCCTTCTAAGTCTGAAGAAGTAGATTTTGTCACTCCTCGGCCCTGTTTATTAGATTAGGAAAGTTAAAACTGTGTGAAAAGGTAAAGAGCTGAGTGCTGACATCTTGCTTAACCCTGGAGCTAAAGTTGGGAGTACCAGATTCTTATTCATTTCAGATAAATGTTTCAAAACAGCAATGTCAATTAATTTAAATGTTGTTTAATATGTTAGCAAAGTGATAAGCAACACTTTTATCTGGTGCATATATGTTTGTTAAAATCAGATATCCAGCCTAAACTTTGATCAATCTCAATACATTTCCCAATAGAAAAATGTTACTTTCTCTCCTCATTACTTAGCATAGGGAAAAATCAACACACTCCCCTAATAACAGGTATGAAAAGGGACTCATCGTGGGTTGGTGGATCAGAATGTTATCTTTCTACAATAAGGTACTTTCAATAGATGTGCTGGCTGTAGCCCCTGTATTTCACGGTAGCCCCTGTATTTCTTGTAGATGATTCTCTCATGGCGATAATTTGTCTTGGTAGCAGTACTGTCAACAACTAGTCCCATAGGATATATCTTCTTCAATTCTAATGGCTTGCTTCCATTCAGAGCCACTCTGAGTTTCAATATTCTGTCCTTTCTAGAAGGAATATAGCTTTGTCCAGCTTTCACACATGGCAGCATCTGTAATATCCTCAGTGAATCTCACCAACTTACACGTGTCTAATCACTTTCATAGCTAGCTCTTGCCACTCACACTGTAGTCTGTAGAGCCTTTTAGAAATGCAGAATCTCAGGCCCTACCTAGACCTACTGAATCAGAAACTGCATTTTAACAAGATCCCCAGGTGATTCATTTGCCATTAAAGTTAAAGATGCCCTGACATACATGAGTCAATGTGGCAGTTTCAGTACCATATTTAAAGGCCAGCTCACGCCAGGGTCACTGAGGAGTTTTTGAGTGACAGCTTGCTTCAGAACTCTTCCACACACTATACATAAAGGCTTTAGACCGGCAAGATATTCAATGTAAAGTTCTAATAAACACAGCTTAAATACATCCTTTAAAGATTTTTCTTTTTAAGGCTATTTTGTGAACAAACTTTTTTAAACGTTATGAAAAATTGTCAAAAGTCACTTCTAAAAAATTCCAGAGCAAGAAATACAGTCATTTAATTCCAGAAACAACACTAGTCTTGGCCTCTGTATTCTTGGAAAACCACTTCTAGAAAACTACTTCTGATGTATTTATTCACATAATTTTCTGTCCTAGTTCATTTCTGAGCATATAATGAGGACTAAATATATGATGATTGGAGAAAATCAGTAATTAAATGACACCATTCTGATACAGAAGAGAGATGAGCACAGAAAGGTGTGGATGAAAAGTGCCAGGGATAAAACCGCCCTCTTTGAAAGAACTCAAGAGAAAGTCATTTGGGGAAGACTGCTAAGAAAAAACTGGTTTGCCATAGCCCTCACTGATACTAAAATAGCAGGTCCTCTGGTGTATTTAGATAGTTGCCTTAACAAGGAATAAGTGGTCTTAACAATTCTGCTTGCTTATTAGATCTTTAATGATCTAGGCCCCAGGTACAATGATTACTTCACCATTGCTAGTAAGAGAAACAACCCTAGACTGACTGATAGAGTGCCTTCAAAAAACCCTGCTTTCATTATTTTTTTCGAATGTTTTGGAAAAAAATATTCTCAGGCAGACAGATGCATATACATTTTAATTTTTTCTAAACCTGCTTTAAGCAAATCCTACATCCTATTTTAATGGAATATTTATTACCTTTAATAACTCCATAAACCTTTTATAACTGTTTTCTTCAAAAATGTAATAGATGAAAGCATGGCAAATGAATGTTTTCCAGAATGATTAAATAATTTGAAATGTAGACTATCTGTGTCATGTAGAATGTCATTATACTCTACTCATTTAGTGTACTTGGTATGAGAGAAGAATGAATGATTTGCAGTGCTGATAAATACAATAATTAGCATAAGTTTATGAATCATATGTTTTAGCAATGGGACTATATTATTAAAGACGCTGATTACAACTCATAAGACGTATGCTATTTTTCTGGCAGCAAGCACATGTATCAGTCCAACCTAATACTAAATATATGATACAATCTTCAATTATTTTGATGGCATATACAAGGAGGACCTAATCTCTGGATTGAGTATGTCAATGGAGGTTATTCTTCCCATACAAATTGCCTCAAATGAAGATCCCTTTTGCTAATAAATTATTCAGTATATCCTCTAATTATCACCAACTCACTTGAAAAGTAATTTATCACTAATGTCACGTTAGCTACCTAAATTTGAAAGCCAATTTAATATTTACTAAATACTATGAATAAGCTATTAAATTAATACAAATAACCATATTAGTGCCCATTTAACAATGTTGAATTGAATACATTGTTCCACATACAATTTAATTACCAAATAAAGATCTGTCAAAAATTGCTATGATAATGATTCTAAATAAATGAATAATTTTACTTTATTGGTAAGTAGATTTACAAAGGGTTCAAATGAGTATCATATCCACATCTAATTAATCATTTTAAATAAATACATTGGTGTCTAAAATAATTAAAAATGCTCATTAGCTTTTCCAGATGTAAGCTATCTCCAAATGTAGTGATTCATTTACCTACTTATGATACCATTAAAAATTACCAATATTCTTTTTTGATTTTTTTTAGGCTTGCAGCACGTGGGATCTTAGCTCCCTGATGAGGAATCAAACCTGTGACCCCTGCATTGGAAGCATGGAGTCTTAACCACTGGACCACCAGGGAAGCCCTAAAAATACCAATATTCTTATTTGTTCTAATATATTAGGAATTTATTTGTATCAGGAATAGATTACTCAGAGAAAATTAAATGTGTATAACATTTTACAGAATCTTATCCTAAATCTGACTCTCATAAATCACAGTAGTTATGTAATAAAAACACTGTAAACACAATTTGTGTATACAGGAACATTGCTCCCAGGGGAAATCCAGGGTTAAGTTCCTTCAAGCTTCTGCTCACGGCATTTTTGTCAATCTCTCAATGCATAACTCTGATTTATGCTTGTTTCTCATTTTAACACATCAGATCTCGTATGTATTTTGGATTCACTAACACTGAACTCGTGATCAGCAGCACTATAACTCATTCTGGAAGGAAGGTTATCTAACACACGTGCATTTTCCCTACAAGGCACATTACTGCCTTCTTGTGCTTAGGGACGCTGAACAGCACTACAGCACCCGACCACTGCAAACAGCTTCTTCACCAATAAAAAGTATAAAAATGCAAAAAAACCCTCAAACCTGGTACTAAGCAGATGACAAAAAGGACACTATTTACCATATGAGAGTTGCCACACTAAGGCTCAGTCCCCTTGTTCCTCCTCAGCTAGGAATGTGCACCTGAGGTGACTCAAATGTTCCTGAATTCGCAAAGTGTTGCGAATATTGATCTGGGAGTTACACGTGATTTTTGCAAATAGGCAAATTCACAAATCCACCGGTAATACAGATCAACTATTCATTATTTAAGATGTGCAATTTGGGGCCTACAGTGATTCAAGGTGAACTAAGGAAAGAGACCTTTTACTATCTATTACAGCAGTACGGAAACAAGATGGAAGGAGGGTCACCTGGATATTGGATAAACCTTAAATTCACACATTTCAAATAATAATTTTTACCAAAAATAATGATTTTAATATCAAATGATTAAAATCAATTTTTTGAATGTAAACTTCTTGAGAAGAAGAATTACTACCTTGTTAATAGTAAAGACTGCTGAATATCATCAACGTGAGAGTAAAAACCACACAATAAACATAAGATTTCTTGTTAACTGAAAATTGTTAGAAAAAAATTGATAAAATATAAATGTACAATATGAACATGAAAAATACTTTTTGAAATAAATGATGACTATGGCAGAAAAAGACAAATAATTTATAATGGTAACAATAAATTTTGACAGAAACAAAAACTTATCAATGGAAAAAATGTCATTGTAAAATATTAATATACAGATGTTAATCCAGATTTTTTTTAAATGTTAGTAAAAACCATTTTAAATGGCTGGACATCATAAAAAATAATCACAAAATTACATTATCTTATGGTAATTTACTTTTGAAAATACTTTCTTGATGAACAGTTGTTGGTGTTAACAGTTCAAATTAAAATATTTTTGGTTTTACAAACACAAATCATATACTTAAAAAGAGTAAAGTCAGGGCCTCCCTGGTGGCGCAGTGGTTGAGAGTCCGCCTGCCGATGCAGGGGATACGGGTTTGTGCCCCGGTCCGGGAGGATCCCATATGCCGCGGAGCGGCTGGGCCCGTGAGCCATGGCCGCTGAGCCTGCGCGTCCGGAGCCTGTGCTCCGCAACGGGAGAGGCCACAACAGTGAGAGGCCCACGTACCGCAAAAAAAAAAAAAAAAAAAAAAAAAAAAAAGAGTAAAGTCAAAATATCAGATCAAAGTGTCAGTGTTAAAATAGTATTATGCTTTCTATATAATATTCATTAAAAAAATTGCACCCAAGGTCAGGAAACACCAATCAGTGTTCATTTCCCAAGTTGATGGCACTTTTGTGATTTTTTTACCTAACAGTTTGGGTCACAGAATGGCTACCACTTTTCACTCCACCTAAAAATAAGCTAATATATTCAATTTTATAAAAAGTGGTCATGATCCCTTCCAAAAGACACCTTGTTTTTAACAAAGATAACACTGTAGTAAAACAAAAATAATAAATCACTTCTCTTAAAAACTGTCTTTTGGGCTCCAAAAGACTTCTATATACAATCACATCATTAAACTCAGAACTAATTATAATCCTAAAGTATGGTAGACAGTGGTAATAATTGTGATGTAAACACCAAGAAATTGTAGAAATTAAGTAGATTTGTGAAAACTCTTCTGGTGTGCTGCACCTTTTTCTGGAAACCCATCATTGCTTTGCTCTTTCCATTTTTACTTGATTTTTATCTACCTAAACCTGTTATCATATTTCTAATGTAAAAATACATCAAGGTTAGGTTTCATTCACTGTAAATTTTAATTTTCAAAGATTTTTTTACTTGTTATTCTCTAAGGACCGCTTTTATTGTTTTTCCCTGTTTTTGCAAGGCTTTTCCCATCAAACTATGTTACTGAAGTCATAAGAAATTTGCTGTCTCAGTTTTCAGTATTGTTTTCAGCATGTGAACATAAGTAGTTTTAAATGGTTCCAACTACAAGCAAACACACTGACCTTTAGTTGGTTTGTGCAGTTTTACAGTGGATACAATTTCCATCAAACTTTTTGATATACTAGAAAAAATTATGAATCTCCACTAATGTCTTAATTTAATAAATCTGCTTGTTCACGACTTTAATTGGATTAAAAGCCAAATAGAGATACTTGTCCAATCATCACTCCTCTCAGAGACCTACAGTATCATTGTCTCCAAGCTGTAGACACTTCACAGATTTAATATGGTTAATGAGTTGATGAACTCAAGACCTGACATTCACATATTCACTTTATAATTATGCTGTCAAGTCTAAGCTACACATAGTATAACCCAAACTTGTTTCATGATATTTATTTCATCCACATGCTGGGCTATCATTAAATTACAAGAAACTCAACGGTGATGTATGCGATGTGGTAATACATGTTTCTCCATATTAAAAGGATTCTCCTCTCTTATGCTGATCTCACAAGGCACAGTATAATTCCTATTGAACTAGGAGAAGGAATATTGCAATATGTAAATGCTCTTCCGGTACAAATAAAAATATTCTCTTCAGACAATTGTATGTGTATGTGCATGTGTGTATTATGGTTTAAAAGCCAATATTGTTTTTGTAAACAATTCTAAAATAAAAATTTCTCACTGTAAATACAAAAAAAAAAAAAAGAAGAAGATGATAGCATCAGTCCTAAATAATAATCCCTGAAGTAATTTTAGCCAAGGTCTCTCACTCTAAACCACCAAAGTAGCCCATCTTTTTATGGTGTTTCAAGAACTGCATGACCCAGTTTGTGTTTACTGATGGTGAAGTGGTAATCAGTGAGTCTTTATAAAAAATAAATAGCATTTACATATCATGGGTTTTACTAATTCTGAATAGTATCTAAGAGAAATGTTCAGTCTAACTAAATAACTAAATGGGTCACTGAACATTCAAAGGCAATTTAGAATGAATTGAAATCTGTAATAAAATTCACACTGGCTCCCATATATACTAAAATATATTACAATGGTTTATGAAGTACTCTATGTTTTATTACAGAAATAAATTTCTATTACAATAGGATAATAGCTTAAAATTATAACTATTTTCAAATTACTTTTTTTTTTTTTTGGCGGTATGCAGGCCTCTCACTGCTGGGGCCTCTCCCGTTGCGGAGCACAGGCTCCAGATGCGCAAGCTCAGCGGCCATGGCTCACGGGCCTAGCCGCTCCATGGCATGTGGGATCTTCCCGGACTGGGGCACAAACCTGTGTCCCCTGCATCGGCAGATGGACTCTCAACCACTGTGCCACCAGGGAAGCCCTCAAATTACATTTTTATGTATAAGATAATTAAGAATGAAAAAAGTTTCTTCCACATCTGCTATTGCCCTCATGTTAAACCAAATCTCTTTAATTTTATTATTGCAATATACATATGATATAACCTCATTAAATACATTGCTGATTTCTTACCCTTAACCCTGGAATAAATATTAGGCAAGGAAGTATATATAACATGAAAATAATAAATTCATTACATAAGTAAATATTTCTACCAAGAATAATATTAATTTCCACCAGTATTTTAAATTACATAGGTGTTAGTGAAAACATTTGATGAAAATTCATAAATAAATAGAATTAAATGTTCTTATTATTTTTCAACAGAAGTAAAAATAGCTTCTATGAAAAATAATATCTTTAAATAATTTCCCCATGTGTAGTAGTATTCATTGCCAATTTTTTTCCCCATATGGGGAAAAAATGTACAGATGAAATTTTAAAATCCCTAATTGAAAGGAATAGAAACCTTTCCACTGATGAAGGGCATCTGCCGTTGGGAAGAGTGACTTGCAACAACGTAATGTAACATTCTCTAAAAAGCTTATTTTGCACTCAAATTTGAAGTATTAATGATTTATGCAATTTGTGTAAAAATACATGAATCAGATAATCAAATCCTTTTCAATTTGGATTAGTATAATACCTAATCTGCCTTCTGTGCATGCAAATATCCAAACTTCTAAGTTATTTTTCAAGTCTTGCATATTTGGTGTGGATGATTCAGATGCTTTTTTTTTCTTTGTGTACCCCTAAATTTATAGGCATACCCTCATACATACATGAATACACATATAAGCTCATGTGTTCACATAGAAATAAATGCTAGAAATTAGTTCTTAAACCCATTTAATTAATATCAGAAGTTCATTTTGCAGTAACAGTTATCCTAATTCTCTTTCAATGTTTAGGCATATTTTTACTTTATAGAGAGCTCTAAGAATTAATTTCAAGAATGGAAAAGATAAATCATACGAGGTAGCCCTTCATGCAAAATTAAAATATATCTGTCCATTAGAAAGAACAAAATACTTTTCTAAATTATATATTGCAGAAATTCACCTCCAAAGAACTTTGAAACTATATTTAGAAGCTAAAATACTTAAATTTACTATTAGATTTTGATTCACACTGAAAAATCAATTACCTGCCCTTGACAAAATCTTTTATTATATCCAAATGACTTTAACCACCAAAAAGATATTGAAAAAAAATTTAAGTCAGAGACAGCTTTAATCTGCAAGTGCATCATTCCAAATTATGTGAGATAAATTTGAAAAGGTCAAATCTACTATAATGGTATAATGAAAGCCATACTTTGGATTTCTTTACAGTTGATGTTGCCAAAAATCTAGGCTGAATACCAAAAGATTTAAGTATTCTGGTTTATATTCTTTCTTCAGCAGTCTGACATCATAATGTGGACTTGTTCAATGAGTTATTATATTACTGTTTTATAAAATAAAATATTTCAAATCATACAATAATATCATGGTAGAGCTCTGCATTTTACATTACAAACTGAACAGATTTAATTTTGTAGTGTTAAAGAACAAAAGAATCATATTTTAATATACTATTAACAAAAATATATAGTTTTATCTTTTTTTATTTCACGTGCACACCAATTTTCTAAGCATTATCCCCTTATATAAGTGGCATTGTTTCCAATTCATAGTAAAAGAATTGTGGGATTGGTGCCAGAATACAATTATTACAAATGTAATAAAACCAAAAAATAAAGTAAAAGATAAGGTAGTAAAATCATTAACTTAAGAGTTTTTAAATAGAAATTCCCTTCTGTTGTCATTTAAACTGACATTTCCATGAATGATTCATTTTAATAACGTGATTGTTATTAAAACAGAAGAAAATACATCTGATTAAATTTTCACTGATGGTCCAAAGTGAAGCTAATATTTTAACTTATTTCACACCTCCATTTGTTGGTTTCTATTTACAAGAAAGCTTTGTGCTAGAATTTGTTGGAAGTACAATAAAACCAAAATCCCTATTTCAACTTTCCAGGACCTTATAATCAGTCTTAAATCCAGAGGATAAAATAATCAGAAACAATTCCAATTTAAGGAAGTATATGGCAAGTTCAATATGGGTGACACATACACAACAAATATATTAGTTTAAATGGTTCAATATTGGACGTACATGTATATATGTATGTCTAATTTATTTAAATGATACATAAATTTAAAATAGCTTATTCTTTTAAATGAACTAATAATTAAAGCAAAACCCATGTGATATCAAATCTCTTTGTCTAACTCTATAGCTAATCAAAATTTAATAATAATATGCTTCCATTTATCAAGTATTTTCTATATTCCAAACCTTGAACAAGTACCATTATAAATGCTAATGCACTGATTCCTACAACAACTTGGTGAAGTAGTTATTATTATCCCCACTTTGAGATGACATGATGGGGCTGTCACAAGTTAAGATACTTGCCAGTCTTGTACAGTCAAAAACCAAACAAGAACTAAAACCCAGTCCTGTTTAAAATTCTACCTTCATGTGTTTTGCCTGTGTCTCACCGTCTTGGAGAAACAGTTCCCAAACTCTTCCATGAACTTACAAACGGAGGCAGACACTCATCTATTCTTTAATGAACTATTATATTTCCCTACTTGTCCTTTCCTAAATACCCTACCTAAGACCCACAGAACACAATACTTTGTTGTCTTTGGGAAATCTCTGAAGAACTGCTGCCGGTGGTAAGTGCTTCTTCCCCTAATTTATAATTTGGGTATATGCAATTTATTCTACTTTACATATTATTTCTTTCCTTTTAAGTTCATGCTTTGTTTCTTTTTACTTCTGTAATTTATAGTTAATAAATTATAAACTTATTAATTTTTAACTCTATAAAATGTCTGTCCATAAAATTACTTGTGTGAATTACCACTGGCACGCTACTTTTTCATTCCATTAACAAGAAAAAGCCCAAACCTACTGGCAAAAAACCTTTATAACAAACTCTGAGATACTGAAGTACTTTGGTTTTAAGCATTTGACTTTATGAGCTCATTAATGAAAGTTAATATTATTCATTGAAATTTACTACCTGTATTTTTATGTTTCTTAGCACTGTGAGTTGTTTTATATACTAGTGATTTTTATATCCTATTAGTATTCTAAATTGAGTTTGGGTAGTAGAAATGACACAATTATTTTTATTAGATACCTCCTCATAGTAGTTTTACACTATTGTATTCTCTTTACATAGTTTATCATCTACTAAACCTGTCTAAAACAATATGTACAACAGGCTAATAAATGGTTATGTTTACCTAAATCTACTCTGGTTTAATAACCATGAAAATATTAGGTCTGTATTTCCTAAATTTCTAAACATCATAAGCAATTTTTTGAAGTGTTCTGATTTTCATCAAAACACACAACACTCCATATCATCTTATTTTCAAAAATGTAAAAGAGAAGGAAACATATGATGAAACGCCATACCTCTTCTTCAGCTATTGGAGTATGTCCGACTAATGAGGTTTCTGTCATCATAAACTTAGTATTGTTGTTTACTCTGCAATCTTTAGCTCTTTATATATGGTTAACACTTTTTGTTTTGTTTCTCCAGGAGTTTTTTTAGAATTCAAGGAACTCAGTAAATATTGTCCATAAAAGGAGGTAGGGGATGAGTTGAAGAAATTTATTGTCATAATTGAATGTCTTAAGAAAACAATGGAGATGGAACCTTGAAAATGAAGGGTAGACAACACCAAATGCTAGCGAGGATGTGGGGCAATGGAAACTATTGCTGGTGGGAATGCAAAATGGTACAGCTGCTTTGGAAGACAATTTAGCAGTTGTCTTACAAAACTACATATACTCTTATCATAGGATCTAACAATTGTGCTCCTTAGTATTTACCCACAGAGTTGAAAAAGTATGTTCACAAAATATCCTGTAGACAGAGGTTTCTAGCAGCTTTGTTCATAATTGCCGACACTTGGAAACAACCAAGATGCCCTTCAGTAGGTGAGTGAATAAACAGTGGTATATCCAGACAATGGAATTTTATTCAGCATTAAAAAGAAATGAGCTATCAAGCCATGAAAAAATATGGAGGAATTTGTTTAGTGGAAAAAAAGCCAATGTGAAAATATTATATGATTCCATCTATACATCTGGAAAAGGGAAAGCTTTCTCCTAGGACACAGTCCTTTGGGTTCCCAAGACCATCTGGGTGGTTCCCTACTCTTGACAGGCCATAAAAATCAATTTTTCTCCCTCTAAATCCCCAAGTCTCCTGAATGCACACTTTAGTTTTTCAGCTGTTTCCTCCAGAGGGTCAAATACCCCAACTTGAAAAGACACTTGAATGCTAGATTCATCTGGCTTCTTCTGGTTCTTTCTAAGATCACAGCCTGATTATCCCCTACTATCTTATTAGTCTTTGATGATAATAATAAGACATTTATCTCTATGAGTCTGTTTCTGTTTTGTTTTGTTGCCAGAGGGGAGACGGGTGGGAGGAGCAACAAAATAGGTGAAAGGAGTTAAGAGGTCCAAACTTCCAGGTATAAAATAAATAAGTCATGAGGATGTCATGTACACATAGGGAATATTGTCCATAATACAGTAACAACTTTGTATGATGACAAATAGTAACCCACCATATAGTGGTGATCATTTTATAATGTATAAAAATGTCGAGTCACACCTGAAACTAATATAATATCATATAATATTGTATGTTAATTATAACTCAGTCAAAATAAATTTAAAAAACATAAAGTGAATATAAAAATGTACATTTTTATTCTGCTATTAGAATCTAAAGACTGATGGATTGATATTTGCCTTACATTGTATTTTGAATAAAAGTTTGAAATATTATTCTGTATCCTATCATCATGTTTAAAATAAATTGCTTTTGGTTTGTTGCTCATGCCAGTGAGAGCATTAAGGTTCTCCCTCAGTTTGAATAAATAATAGACAGATTTTCTTTTGACTCCAGAAAAATGTTATTTCTTAGAGCATTTTCTCTAGAAAACTTTCAATCGTAAATGCTTTCTCTGCCCCTCTGAGCTGTAAATCTTCTCCAAGCCTCTTGCCACTTTTACAACCCAGGAATGTCTTTCTCAAGGACATGAGAACCATCCTTTGAAAAGTAAGCATCAAGAAAGACAGCAACCCCATGTCCCTGTCTCTGTGGGAAGGTAGGTGCCTAATCCCCATTAGCATCAATTAGCAAACCCTCTGCCTCTAGCCTAATCACAGGCCCAGCCTCCCTGCTGACATCCTCCATTACATTCCCACAGATCCTCTAAATGTCCTTTAATCCTCTCCTGCCCTTTGACTCAAGAGACTTGAGTTTGATCTCTCTCCTCTCTTGCAGTCGTCTTGAATAAAGTCTTCAAACTGTCTAACTTTGTCCAGTGCAATTTTTTGAGACTTAACTAAAGATTAATTTTAATTAATTTCTGGGAATTTACATATTTTTATTCATGGAAGCAGTGGAATCTTCTAGATGAAAAAATTTCACCAGTCATATATATTATATTATGTATTTTTTAAATGCAAAGATAAAATACCACAAACTAATGGAGCTGAATAGAAATTCAGAATTCAATTCAAATACAAATAGAATTCAATTTTACAGAACATGTCCATTCTTTCATGCTCTTAGTTTTATTAAATATGAAAAAGTAATAAAAATACTTGCAGAATTCTCATTTTACTTATCAATTCATTATCAGCAAATTAGATTAACAAGGCCATTTTGTAAGAGGCTATGACTGCATTCAAAAATTAAAATGAGAACAATGAACTGAAAAACTTCATTTTAAATTATTACTCAGGGCTTCCCGGGTGGCGCAGTGGTTGAGAGTCCGCCTGCCGATGCAGGGGAAACGGGTTCGTGCCCCGGTCCGGGAAGATCCCACATGCCGCGGAGCGGCTGGGCCCGTGAGCCATGGCCGCTGAGCCTGCGCGTCTGGAGCCTGTGCTCTGCAACGGGAGAGGCCACAGCAGTGAGAGGCCCGCGTACGGCAAAAAAAATAAAAAATAAAAAAAAATAAATTATTACTCAGTTTGCTCACTGTGCCTGTGGGTAGACAAATCTGCTTCAGCAGCCACAAAATTATGAAATGGATACAGAATAGTCTCCTCAAAAAATTAAGCAAGATCTCTCTTCTTAAAAGGACTACAAATATAATCTAACTGGCTTGACACTTTTACTAATCTAAATAAACTGTTTGCCTCAACGACCCTGTTTGTCCATCTGAATTAACTTTGCTCAGTGTGTGTGTGTGTGTGTGTGTGTGTGTGTGTGAATGGCAGTTTACACTGTGGATGGAAGTGTAATGGAAAGCAAGAAGAAGAGGAGTGGGTTAACTTAGTTGCACTTTTATTATACACAAAACATACGTACTAAGAAACAATGGTGTGGTAAAAACTAGTGAAAATACTTGTAATTGGCATTTTATTAGACTTCAGTGTGTAAGGAATACATGTGACTGGATCTCACAGACACACTCAGACCGATTACTGACCTTTGTGTAACATCTTGCTCATGCGAGTTTAACTACATTTTACATAAATGAAACGGTTTGTAAGTCAGTGTCTTCAGTGGACTATATTGTTATGTATTGTAGTATGAAAATACAGAATATCTGTGACCTTCCACATTCTGCCTGGGAAATAAAAATACTGCTTGTGCATGATGCTAAGTGCTTCCAAGCATAGGTTTCACTTGGCTCAGAAATGGAACTCAATGACAGAACTCAATACACTGCAAAGTGAAGCCTGCTGATTCTCATCCTCTTAGTCTCAGTCTATCCCCTCTTCTTCATTCCTTCCTTCCTGTCTCCCTCTTCCTCTCCCTCCCCTCTTCTGTCACATCCCTCTCTGATGAATAAAAAAATTAAGTAGTTTTCATGTGAAGTTAAAATTCATGGAATCAATGTGTTGATTTGATCATCCAACAACCATTTATTGAGTGACTATTTATAGACCAGGCTGTGTTTTAGATAACAGCTCAGGAAATCAATGGATTTTTTACATCCATGTACATAACAGAAATACACATATTCCATTGTTTTAAAAAAAAAGCTCTGTTAAGGTCTTTTGTTGTCAGAATCACAAAAGAAAAAAAATCCCTCCTTTTAACAAGTCGTTTTTGAGACAGAATAATGGAAGTAGAAGATTATGGAGGCATGTTCTACTAGCTCAGATCTTAACTACTGTTCTTAATTAATTGACAACCTCATTATTCCTAGTTTAATATACTCACATTCATCCGATATTAAAAAACTTTAAAAATATTTCTGATTCACTCTGCTCATCAATTTTTAAAATCTAACTCATGTCTTTGGTTATATTTCTTCATTTTTCTTGATCTTGAAGACTTCTTTCCTATCCAGCATTAAAATCGTTTAATGTCTATTTTGTTGACTTGGTTTAACGACTTTTGACCACTTTTGGTACACTTCCTCCAGTGATTATGTAGGAAAGTTTACAAGATCATGATCCTCTCTCTTCCAAACCCCTAATGGCCACTCCTTGATGGACACATATCACAATACAAGCACACACACACATAGAGACACACAGACCCATGCATGCATACACACTCCACCAGGTTGAACGATAAAATACTTTTAAGGGAAAAGACATCGTACATCAACAATCTCTTAGTGCAATATATGCTCCTGAATTCCTAAGAGTATTCAGTTGAGGTGAGTATACAGAGGTTTCTCAGGTTATTTGAGAGCTAAGCTTTGTTACTAGTGAAGGACACTATTGTAGTAATACACTATATAGTGCTCTTGGGTCTTTAAAGAATTTGTGTGCTTTCCAATGAAAAAGGAGTTAGAAGATCTTGAAAATGCAAGTTTATTATATACTTTAATAGATAAAGCAAAGCTGATACCAATATATTTTAAATTTATATCCATTTTTGTCCATTTTCCTTTGCTTGAAATATACATCTTTTTAGGTTACTGGAAACGAGAAACATCTTAGGGAAAAGAAGTCAAGAAATAAATTACTCACCTTTACCCTGTGCTTTGGTCTAGTAACCTGCTTCTGCACATACAGATTATAAATTGGTGTCTCAGGGAACCTCTTTGGTATTTCATTTTAATAGCTCATGTTGGAGAATATATTTGGATCGTGTATCACTGACATTTAAATCTTGACCCACATAGAAATGAATTTTCAAAAATATGTCAGAAGCCTAGACACTATGAATCCTTTTTCATTGTAGAACAATAAAACTCTTGCCATTCGTTGCTTAGGAATTGTTCAATAAATCTAAGACAGTTTGGGCATAAATAGTCATGGGTCAGTATGACTCATCATTAATGTTTGTAAAAATTAGTACAAACATTTTTGGTTGACAATAAAAATCTAGACATGATCTTACTTTGATAGAGATAGCCAGAGGTAGATAAATTTTTCTTAAAGCAAATTAATAATAAGAGAAGTATAAAAATGTTTGCTCTATAGATACAATTTCATGATGAAATTGTGCTGAACAACATGAATTAAATGTGTGTTTTGTGTGCTACGTAAGCAGTTGCAGTATTAGAGCCTTTTAAACATTTCATTAATTTCAAAATGTAACATCACTGAAACAATCTGATTTAGTAAGTTGGGTTAATGAATAAGGATTGGCATTAGCTGAACAATAACACATTACAAAATTAGACTTCTTCGTGTACTAATACAAATACCAGAAAAGAAGTTCTATAAAATGATTACTGTAAAATGACTATCATATTACTCAAACCTGAAAGGAATTGAAGGATTCAATAACTCTTTAGTGACTTCAATTGAACGGAGATAACTTAAGTGAGTTGCATTCATTTTATACTATTCCTATCCATTTTATGGCTTACCCAAGATTGTGACCACGAATAAAGCCCATACGTTTAACCCTTTAAGTAGAATAAGATGCCATGAAGGAATAAGGAAGCTCTTTCCATTCAAGTGTTCCACTCTTTGCATCAAATCAAACTAACCTTCCCAGAGACAAGAACACTTCCGATGTCACACTGCCACCATCACATCTCTCCTGCCTCAAGGCTCAACCCTCCAAGTTTTCTTGAATGGATTTGGAAAAATTTCATTTTGTGATATTCTAACCAGCCCAGATGCCTCTCTCTCACTAAAGCTGGTATTCTTCCCATGTTCTTTATTTTTCTCTTTCAGGGGATGAAACCAACTTCTATCCACATCAAACATCAAGAAGCCATCAATGACATTTCCTTCTCCCTCACATTCCAATTTCCAGTCACCAAGTCTTGTCAGATGTTACCTTCTCTATGCTTCTTGAATCTATTTTTGTCCTTCCATCTTCATCACCGTCATTGGATTCAAGTCCATCATCAACTCTCAACCGGGCTAATGTGATAATTTCTAAACTGCTCTCTCTGCATTTATTCATTCTTTATCTAAATCAGTTTCTGTGCTATATCCAGAATGATTTACTTGAAATGTAAAAACAACTCTTTACGTATCACAGTTGCAAAGAACTGAATTAATCATACTCCTTAGTTCAGGAGACGTTATCATCACTGTTTCTTGGAAGTTTCTTTCTGGTTTTACTTATTTATTTCTTTCCTTTTATTCTGTATCCCCTGATATAGGCAGGTGCTCTAACATTGTTGATATCTGTCATTGAATCTATAAGAATTCTTAAAAATATGAAAAGTTGTTTTCCAAGCACGTATGTGCATAGGCATGAGTGTATACATTTTTTCATAAATAGTATACTGTGCTATAAACTTAATTCCATTTCTAACTTATTTTTTCACACAGCATAGTGTTCTTAATATGTTACCACATTGCTGTAGATTCTTTTAGGTTCATTTTCCTCGCTCTCTAATTGCTGCACAGTTTCATGTAAAATGAATCCACCACATTTTACTTATCCACCCCCACAGAACTGACACCAATACCCTGCTACCAAAAGATCCACTTGCATGAATAGCATCCTTATAAAAATACCTTTCTGATCAAGTGACACAATTTGAAATATATACTGAGAGTGTGATATCTAGGTCATATGTATTTTAAAATAAATCCTGCTAGATTATTCTCCAAGTGTCTATAGCCATTTAATTTCTCATCCACTGCCCATGAGTGTGGTTTTCCTCATATTCTCATCCAACAGTATCATCTATGACTCATATTTTCTAAGCACGTGGTGTAAATATATATCTCACTTTATTTGTGGATATTGGCACATGTCAGATTGTTAATAACATTTTGGGATTTGGGGGCCCATTTTTCTAATGAGTTTACTATCAGATTTTGTTGATGGCTTGAGTGTTAATTATATTCATTTTGCCTATCTCAGCCATGTAAATGTTTTCTATCAATCTATCATATATCTGATAACTTTGTATTTCTATCTTTTGTTGAAATGAATCCTCCTGTTTTTATATTCCATTAAGAGTTTAGTTTACCTTTTCAGTTACTTTTTAAATTTAATAAACTTTTTTTTTTTTTTGGCTGCACTGGGTCTTCGTTGCTGTGCGCAGGGGCTACTGTTCATTGCAGTGTGCAGGCTTCTCACTGCAGTGGCTTCTCTTGTTGTGGAACTCGGGCTCCAGGTGCGTGGGCTTCAGTAGTTGTGGCTGGTAGGCTCTAGAGTGCAGGCTCAGTAGTTGTGGCGCACGGGCCTAGTTGCTCCGTGACATGTGGGATCTTCCGGGACCAGGGCTCGAACCCGTGTCCCCTGCATTGGCAGGCGGATTCTTAACCACTGCACCACCAGGGAAGCCCCCTTTAATAAACATTTTGTTAAGTATAACCTACATACCAAATCTACGTTTTGGGGCATTTGTTTAGATTTAGAATTTTTATATATTTTTGGTGGATATACTCCTTTAACATAATGAATTGTGACTATTTCTGCTAGTGTATTGAATCTCTGAAGTCAGTATTTCGATCTTATTGTAGATACACGAATTTTCTTTGGTTGGTGTTTATGTAGTTGCATTTTCCCTGTCCTTTTGCTTCCAATCTCTCTGTAAGTTTCTTCTTCTACTTTAACAATCTTTGCCTTTTATGGTAAAAAAAAAATATGGCCTACCCTGTTGAATGATTCATGTGCACTTCAAAAAATGTGTACTCCACTATTGTATGTTGACTGTATGTATTTCATAGTCAAAAAAATCGTATATAAACTGGCTCCTCCCCTACCTCTTCAGAGCAGTTCCTTAGAACTTATAGGCTGTCTCCCAGGCTATAGTCCTCAGTAAGACCCTGAATAAAACTTAAGCTCACAACTACTATGTTGTGTGTTTTTCTTTAAGTTGACACTTGCTCCCTTGTACTTAGAATATAGCAGAGATATGCCTATCTCAGGTCCTCTGCTAATGCTCCTTCTGATGGAATGCAATTCCCTGAGTTTTCCACATGACTCACTCAACTCTTTTTAGGTCTTAATTTATATATTGCTTTCTTAGTGATACCTGCCCTTCAAACTGCAACTCATTCTCATCTTAATTCTTCTAAGAACTTATCACTATCTAGCATACTATAGAATTTACATATTTTTCTTATTATCTCTCGCCATCACTAGAATATAAGTTCATCAAGACCAAGGATATTTGGCTCTTTTACTCACTGGTCTATCTCCATCATGTAGACCAGTTCCTGGCACATATTAGGAAGAACAAGGATATTTGGCTCTTTTACTCACTGGTCTATCTCCATCATGTAGACCAGTGCCTGGCACATATTAGGACCCCAAAAGGTATCTGTTGAGTGAGTGAATGAATGAAATAGAAAACTCTTACTAAAAACTTTAAACAAGTGATGAGTGACTAAAGGCATTTGAACACTGTCTTTTTAAAAGAAGTAAATTTAAAATCAGAGAAGAAGAAACATCTACTTGCTACAACTAAGGCCCTAGAGATGGAATTCATGGAGCCGTCTGCATGCTAATCTTGTTTTCTGTTCTACCACTTGAACTATGCATACTCATTTTTATAAGAGCTATGAATTAATTTCTCCAAATCTTTTGGGAAAATTAAAATTCCATGGGTATGCCATAGTGGGCCTATAACTTTCTCCCTCAGTGGCATTCTATCAAACATCTTTTTGAGGAGCATGACATTGAGCAAAGTACCTTTCTAGTTAAAAAAGGTTACACTGCATTGCCTGCCAAGTTGACTGTCGAGTTTTAGACTAAATTATTTTTAATATATTACACTCTCCTACATGTATTTATTTGAAGACTATCCTTCAATTACTCTGATTTAAGAATCGAATGAAAAGAAAATAGGTTCACTGTACTATTTGAATAAACACATTTTTATATGCTTAAACAGATTTAGGACTAACAAAAAGAATATAGAAACAATTAGATATTTTAATTTGCCTTATTATTTCACAAACTTTAAATAAAATGTGTATTATTTATTGAAACAAAAGAAACACATTTAAATCCAAACGCTAGGTTTTTTAATGTTAATATAGCACATTCAATAACTTTGTGCACTATCACTAGATCCTGGGATTAACACCACTTATAAAGATATAAGGATCATTTTATAGTAAACAAAAACTACAAATTTATTATTTTCTATGATTTTTACTGGACAATCCTTATCATTTCAAACACAGTTATTGTCTGTAATTTCATTTTTGCTTCTTTGTTTATTCAGTGAAAAATAAAAAATCATATTACAGGATCCAATTTCTCTCTGATCCTGTCTGAAGCTTAAAAAGCAAAAGTTAGTTAAACTGACAGAAAATAATAAAAATAATTTTAAAACCTTAGCATAATTGCTTTGGACATTGCTCTTACTTTTGCTTCCAGAAGAATACTGTGTGTCCAAATGTATATGAACTGATTTACCTGCTGCTGATTCATTAATTCCAACTTCTGTACACAACAGTCATCTGTTAGAGGTAGGCTAATAGACTTGAAATTTTTAAGTGAAAGCAATTTCTCACCAGAAAAACATCAGCAGCCATCGCCAAGGTGAGATAGCTCTAGAGTTCTTCTGAGTCTCATAGAACTTTCAAGTGGCAAAATTAGCCTCAAAGCATTTTGAAACATACAATCAGATTAAAACTACTTGAAAGAATAAACATTAAACCAGAATAAGGAATTAGAGATATACATCTTAATAAATTTAAAATATCAATATGTAATATAAAATAGAGAAATTCAAATTCCTTTTCTTTCGATTGACAATCAAAATTCTATAGAGAGAAAGAAAGATATGCCCAAAAGGGATAGCCATTTTGGTTTCAGTGGTGCTTAAATGCTCTACCGGTAGATGAATTAAATTATTATTTTTTTAGGTAAATGAAATTTTGTTACATTCAGAAGATGATGAATGGGGAAATTTTAATCCAGTGGAAATATTTTACAAAAATGGAGTAATACAGGATTAGAATTTTATATGCATTGTATCATAAAGGTAAAATGCAACAACCACAGAGAGCTTAAAGTAATGACAATGCCAAAAAAGTAGGCATGTCAATATTATCTAATTCCCAAAACTGATGTTTTTCATATTTTACCAAAATTTAGGCTATGCAAGGTAAACCAAATAACTAAAGAAATAAAACTACTGGAGAAGTATGGGTAAATACTTTAAATTTAAAACTCAGTATTTACTTGTTTAGAAGATGTAAGACACATATTAACTAGGGGCAATCTGTACTTCCACCTACTAGTACTGCAAAATCACAAGTTCTTCTAAATAGAGAATCATTGAAACTTTTCAAGATACCAGATAACATTTTAATGACTGTGACTAATTTACTATTTCTACTTTATTTACCCAGTAAAATAATTTCCAATTCAGGTCAGTATATAGGGCAAAGACCTTCAGATGTAGAAATTTTTTTTTAGATCACTTAGAAAATATAATTTTATATTTACAAATGCCTAATAAGTTTTGGGCTTACCATTAAAAATAATCTCCCTTATATAAAACTATACTTTTACAAAAGTAAAATAAGAGGCACAATGGTATAGTAAAAAGAACTGATAATTAAAACACTTAAGTTCTAGTTAAAGTTCTTTTAATAACTACCTCACACCAGAAAAATGAAGGCTATTGGCTTTGGTGAGGTGTAAAGATTTTCCAGTTTCAGAATGTGCTAATATAAAAACAATCTTTGTACTCTGGAAAATACACTAAAAAACTTTCTGCTTTATAACAACACATGCTATGAATATTTTAGCCTAATTAATTGAATTGTAATCTACTGACAGAAAAAAAAAAGAAATTTAAACTACAACTGCCTCTAGTCAACTTTGCCTCCTATGGTTATACCATAATTCAGCTTTTGATTATTAAAATACAATGACAGACATTTTGAGGAGTGAGGCTGTAAGGTAAATACAAATTTAAAGTAAGAAAAATAAATATTTAATTTTCTCAGGTTCAGAACTGGAAAGCAATTCTCTCTTGTTCTTTTTTCTTAGCGCATTTAAGAAATTTAGAATTTAATTTGAGGGCTTCCTTGGTGGTGCAGTGGTTAAGAATCCACCTGCCATTGCCGGGGGTACAGGTTCGAGCCCTGGTCCAGAAAGATCCCACAAGCCGCGGAGCAACTAAGCCCGTGCACCACAACTACTGAGCCCGCGTGCCACAACTACTGAAGCCCAAGCGCCTAGACCCCATGCTCTTCACAAGAGAAGCCACCGCAATGAGAAACTCGCACACTGCAATGAAGAGTAGCCCCCGCTCGCTGCAACTAGAGAAAGCCCGCGCGCAGCAACGAAGAGCCAACACAGCCAAAAATAATAAATATTAAAAATAAATAAATAAATAAAAAAGAATTTAACTTGAGAAAACTTGAAGTTGTGAATTCTTTTCTGCTCCCTTGAGATGTATTTAAATCTTCTTACAAGCTAAATAAAACTTTCACCAGCTTTCCTAGCCATGAATGTCTTTCTTAAAGAACCTGGAGCCATCTCTTTAAACTGTAAACCATAAGGAAGACAGTGCCCTATGCCCCAATTTTTGTGGGAAGGTAAGAGTCTAACTTTAGCTAGTTCCTAACTCCAAGTTGCAAATCTACCTCCTCTTGCAAACATATGAGAAATTTATTTTTCTTCTGGATAAAGGCAATTAGCAAATACAGATGGCTGCCCAAATTACCAGGTGAATTTAGGATGAACTATGTGTGACAAATGTGGTTGTCTTCTTCCTTGAGGACTAGTTATTGTTTACCTTGAGAAAATACATGTATGGGTTCTATCTGCTTGGCTATATAGGAAGATGAGATTTCTTTCTGTCCTGACAATCCTTTTAGTGGATTGCCTACGATGCACATCACATTCTAATGTAATGCTTATTCAATAATAAACCTGTTAAATTTCTCTTCTACTTTGTGGGGAGGTTTTTGCTTGTTTGTTTGCTTGCCTATTTCTTTTGAGTTGGAGGGTGTTTTGCTTTTAATTATAGTTCCTCAGTAGGCCTAAAGGTGACATTGTAAAGAGACTATACAACAAAGAGGTGTATGGGCCTCCCTGGTGGCGCAGTGGTTGAGAGTCCGCCTGCCGATGCAGGGGATACGGGTTCGTGCCCCGGTCTGGGAGGATCCCATATGCCGCGGAGCGGCTGGGCCCGTGAGCCGTGGCCGCTGGGCCTGCGCGTCCGGAAGCCTGTGCTCCGCAACGGGAGAGGCCACAACAGTGAGAGGCCCGCATACCACAAAAAGAAAAAAAAAAAAAAAAAAAAAAAAAGAGGTGTAGACTCAGTTTTTTCCTAAGGGCCTAAGAAAAACTGAGAGCAAGTTTTTAGAGAATTGCAAGTCTGAGAGGATCAGCAAACATGGTAGGATGGTGTGGGGAAGTGAAAAAGTTGGCCACAAAAAAATTCCAAGGGCAGGTAGCCTAAAATAAAATAGGAATATTCTAATTAAGTTTTCAGTTGTTCATGATTTTGCCCTAAATCTTTTAAAATCTTCAGATTTTGTCCTAAATCTTGTATGTTGGAATGAAAACAGTCCTGCACCAACTCTAGTTTAGGAGTGAAGAAATTGAGTTACAATGTAATATGAAAAAATTCAGGGACAAAAAAGACATTAAAATATTATACTTAACTTAATCCAAGTTCTTAAGCAAGATGTTGGAGCCAAAGATAACATAATTCCCCACCAACAGTCATGGGATTTCAGGAGGGATGTTCAAATAGGTCTATTTCCTTTCACTCTCAAAGGACAGGGTATCCTTTGATTACATCTGGGAACATCAGCATAGTCTCCAGATCATTAATAACAATTTAAAAAAATTGAAAACCTTATAAATTGTGTGTAATAAATGTTGAAAACACTAGCTGAACTCTTGAGGATAAACAAAAGAAGCTGTTAATCCGAGGTTTTAGTCATAAACACTCCTGGCACGTGAAATGTTCTAGGCTATACGCATCCATCAACACAGTAACAAGTAAGGTCACGACAACTAAAACTCAGCCCTGCCAATGAATTTTTCAAGATCTCTAGGTATTTTCCACACTGTTTGGAAATAGGACTGATCCCTAATTATCTGAGTAAATGGATGCTAGGGAAGCAGAAAGTTGGCCTTGAAAAGGAGATACTAGAGTGCCTATTAGTATAAACAGATGGAAGCTGAATGATTAATTGTTCAAATATAAAAAGAGTTTATACATCAAGCAGGTTAATCAGTTACCTATGTAAAAATCTCTAACTAAATCATAAATTCCTTGTTGCCTGCCAATACATACACACTTTTTTCTGTTTGGTGTGTGTGTTTCCTGCTCATCCATAGTTCCTTGTGAATATGTAAATCGTAGCTGATGCTCAAAATTTAACATTTAGAATTTTAGAATTTAAGAAGTTTAAGAAACTTTAGGAATTGTCTAGCCTGGTGTTTCTCAAATTTCATTAAAGACTCCTCTAGGTGCTTGTTAAACATGGATCTTCCCAGCTCCCTTCCCTGGAGATCATGTTTCTGTGACTGTGGAATGAGGCCTGGGAATTTATATTGTTAGTAAGCATCCCTAGTAATTCCTATCATCAGGGGTATATAAGGAAAAGCTTATCAAGTTCAAATTCCTTTTTGTACATAGTGCCCTGCCCAAGGGTACACAGTAAGTCTCATAGTGAAGAGTAGAACCCACATCTCCTGATTTGAGATTCAGTGATTTTTTAACTTCCCCACACTGATACACATATTTGCTTGTGCAACCAAAATGCAAGTAGTAATATTAACCTTAGAAGAACATGAGCACTATCATCAATTTCAATATGAAAAATTATTCTGTTTTAGCACACGGTTGTGTTAGAGAAAAATTGTTTTCAAAGACTAAAATGAAAAAAGAAACTGCTTAAGTCCATAATGTTTGCCTCTAAACCATTATACTATATTTTAAACTAATTCATTCCTAAATATGGCCCTCCTTAAAATAATTTATAATATACATTATAAAACAACTGTATAAATCTGAATGTTTGTCTACAGCTTTTTTTCAGTCTAGGCCATACCCAGGAATAGAATCTCATCCTTTAGGTACATACTTGATGCACGCTTTTTAAAGATCTGTCCAATTAAGATTGTGTCAGTGACTTAATAGGAAACAAATAAAACCAGTCCTTCAATAATGCCTCAGAAAGGTCCCTCGGATACAGGTAGTCTGGCCAGAACACTTAGAGAATGGACTTGAGGACACGGTGAGGGAGGGGGAAGCTGGGGCGAAGTGAGAGTGGCATCGACATATATACTCGACCGACTGTAAAACAGATAGCTAGTGGGAAGCAGCCGCATAGCACAGGGAGATCAGCTCGGTGCTTTGCGATGACCTAGAGGGGTGGGATAGGGAGGGTGGGAGGGAGGCTCAAGAGGGAGGGGATATGGGGACATATGTATGCATATGGCTGATTCACTTTGTTGTACAACAGAAACTAACAGTATTGTGAAGCAATTATACTCCAATAAACATCTATTTAAAAAATATGAACTAACCTCAATATATTACAAGTAATTTATATCTTCCTCTGAAAAAAGTCAATGGTCTAAACGACTTTTGTACCCTCCCAAAATATTTTTAGGGGGATGTGAACTAGAAAAATTTCATTATTCTCTTAGTGGTCTCTCAAGAAACAGAATTGTTTGTGGCAAAGCTGTTGACGAGGAACTAACTGGGACACATTTTCAATATTTTGGGAGTTTACAACTAAGGTGTTTTGGACTTTGATGGGCAATGATAACAGTATTTTAGGAGATTTTGGGAGTGGCCACTGATGGTAGAAGCCCATGAATTTCTCTGACAGGGTTTTTAAGCCAGAAAAACCAGATGGATAAGAGTGATATTTTACTTAATAACATGATAGGCCAAACTGAAAATATTATAATGGCACCACTTCAAGTGTTGAGTACTAATTCACTACCATTAGAAATACACTATTTTAGGGACTTCCCTGGTGACGCAGCGGTTAAGAATCTGCCTGCCAATGCCGGGGACACGGGTTCGAGCCCTGGTCTGGGAAGATCCCACATGTCACAGAGCAACTAAGTCCACGAGCCACAACTACTGAAGCCTGCACACCTAAAGCCCGTGCTCCACAACAAGAGAAGCCACCGCAATGAGAAGCCCGCGCACCACAACAAAGAGTAGCCCCCGCTCACCGCAACTAGAGAAAGCCCGCGCACAGCAACGAAGGCCCAACACAACCAAATAAATAAACAAATAAATAAATAAATGCATTTATAAAAAAAGAGAAATACACTATTTTAGGCAATCACTTGATGCTAATGGTATCAGAGATGTCACCAAATAAAGAGGCAAACTGGCACTGTGGAAAAGACTTTAGATATAAAAAAACAAAATTTGGGCTTCCCTGGTGGTGCAGTGGTTGAGAGTCCACCTGCCGATGCAGGGGACGCGGGGTTTGTGCCCCGGTCCGGGAAGATCCCACATGTCGCCGAGTAGCTGGGCCCGTGAGCCATGGCCGCTGAGCCTGTGCGTCTGGAGCCTGTGCTCCGCAACGGGAGAGGCCACAGCAGTGAGAGGCCCGCGTACCGTAAAAAACAAATAAATAAATAAATTTTGAAGTCTGTTTCTGCTACCTACTCCTAATTTCTTTATCTTTCAGTTCCTCACCTGTAGGACAGGAATAATATCTAACCTTGTAAAGCTCAAATGAGAAGAATATGTATGCTTTCAAGAATATGGTAAGGATTTGGTAACTAGGAGCTGAGATGAAGTCAATATTCTGATTTAATTTTATCATCAGTGTATGGTTTTTTCCAAGGCTGGTAAGCAACTATATATATATATATATATATATAATATTTGTATGTCTAAATTTTAGGTAGATTTATCTATGTGAGTATATATATACACACACATATATATAATATATATACACATGTATGGGGAGAGAGAGAGTGAGACAGTACGTGTTGATCTACCATTTATTAAAACTAGTACCTTTGCTATATATGTGCTCACAGACAAATTACTAAAATATGACTTCCGTTTGATTTCTTTTCTCTATACTAGATTATACCCTAGGGAAACGACTAGTGGAATATTTCAAATAAACAGCATATAACTCAGGTATTGAAACTTCCTTGTTTTCTGAAAAAAATTAGAGTACAAGAAATATGGTTTTATATGTCACACAACCATAAACGTGACAAATATGAAAAGGTCAGCTTATCTCTAGGGTAAATAATCCTCCCTCCAATTATTGGTCCCAAGTCTGTGGCGGTCCATATTCCAACAGCCTGAGCTGTGTTGAGCCACTTCATTAAAACTGCTTCATGTGTCCTCATCCCTCTTCCATTAAACCTGAATTTCTAGGCCACTGGGAGTGACAGATGTGCTCAGGGCAAACTGATGGTTTCAGCACTCACTGGCTTCATTAAGTTTGTGCTCCTTCTGTATTCCTGCCTCAGTGGTTTTCAAACATCTTCTTGCATTGTACCATTTGTAGAAAAGCTATTTTAAAATATTTAGCATTATTAGGAAGTTTCAGTAGGAAAAAGAATATCAAGTGCATTATATTTCCAGCATAAGACACGACACGACGGCTCCTTGCTTTGTATCTTGGTTTTTAATAAGCAATTTGTCATGAACAAATATTCAATAAACCTATAAATAGTTCCATATGTAAAAGCACCTTATTTCTGTATAAATATTCATTTTAAGGGTTCATCAAAAGATATGGACCTAGCCTTGTTAATGCACATTAGTGTATCTCTAATTAATTGTATTATAAACCACTACACAATATACCTTGTTATATAAATGTCTTTGCATTTATTTGTGAGTTTATCTGTAAGAAACAAAATTTCTGATATGTGTTTTGTTTAAAAATATTCACGGGTATTGTCCACTGAATTTCAAGGTGGACACTTTAATTTACACTTCCAATAATGGTACATGAGTTAGCTTAATTTACACTTCCAATAATGGTACATGAGTTAGCCAGTTTTCCAGCAGCTTAGGCACTATCACTTATTAAAAAATGTTGTTGTTTTGTAATCAAATAAGTGCTTTGCTAAGATTTGCTTGGAAGATGGATGATTTAGAGTATATTTTAATATGTTATTACATTATTTGTTAGTTTTCAATCTATTTCAATTCTCATGTTAAGAAACATTTTATTTTATATTTTAAAATAATATTCTGTTAAAAATCATCTGCAGTATTAGAGAATGTTAGGTACTAAGAATCCATAAAGAACAAAAGAACACCTTTTGGCTTCCTCTACCTTTCTTCATGCACTTTCATATCTTGAAACTTCAGCCTCTGCTGTCTCTACATCTGCAATCGCCTCTCCTTTGTGCTCTTCTACTCATTTTTCAAGTCCTGCCTTAGAATACATTAGTTTTATGGTTGAGACTCCATAAGTATAATCAGCTATTTCATTAGCTATGTTTACAAACATTTTAAAATAAACTACAGCATACCATTGATCATATACATATATATATATACATATATCATTGTGCTTATATGTACTATATATAATATATATGTGTATATACAAGGCTGTTTTACACCCTTCAATATTAGCTTCTTGAATAGTGGTCATGTCTTACCTCATATTACCAACATATATCATAGTGTTTAAAATATTGCATTCGCTCAAGAGCTACTGGTTGTGAAAACACTGAGTTAGCTCTCCTTTAAGAAACTTTAGAATAAAGGCATGATGATAAATTTATTATGACAAAGAATTTGTCACAACAAATATTTGAATAACAATCATTCCAAGTTATACACAACGTGGTTTACAGAACAACCTGTAAAATCCTTAAGGGCTATTACCCAGTTGGAACTTGGTTCTCGTTATTTAACAATGCATTTGAACTAGGAAAACAAAGTTTGATTTTGTCTTGATGACTACAGAGCGTTGGGGAATTGACATATTGAAGTGTTCTCTGGCAGTCACACGGTTTCTAATGACAGCTTCCCTACAGGAATCTTCTGTTCAGGAAAGTAGCTATTACTATTCATAGTTGTTGTAGCTCATGTCAGCCCAGTGAGACTTGAGAATGTTGTAATCAATGGCAATTGAAACTGTTTAATAACATTAAAATTTAACTTGGACACAGGTACCAGACAGAAGTGCTTTAGATATATCTCTTGGCACACTGCTGGCATGTACTAAACATCCACGTATGTTAATAAATGAATGCTTAATCAGGGAAATAATTCAGCAAGGAAAATAATATAAAACACATCAATTTTCTCCCTAGATGCAATAGTACTGAACCAAAAACTGTCATATAACAGTCACTTAATAGAATAAGTGAAGCAGGGATGAAGACATATTATATTCCTATGTGAAAATGAAATAGACAGATGATAAAAAAGAACTGAGAGCATGCAAAATATATATTAGGATGAATTATTTTCAATCTGGCACTCAAAAGGAATTTTATGCTAATTTTGACCTTCTTTTATTATTGTATTTGAAAATGTTAATTTGGGAAATTCTCACTCTCTCTGTCTCTATTTCTCTCCTTGTAATAACAGCATATATTTTTGGGTTCTACTTTTCTAAAATCAATATTATATAATAAGTGTGTATGCATTTGCTATAAATGTAACAACTAACTTTAGCAATAGCAAAACATTAAATCAAGAAGATATTTTCTCTAGCATATAGTTGATTTAATTAAAATTTTATCCTGAAATAATTGTAGATTCACATGCAGTTGTAAAAAATGATACAAAGAGTTCCTTTGTACACTGTACTTAACTTCCCCCATTCATAACATCCATCTTATAAAACTATTAAAAAGTCACAACCAGGATATTGACATTGAGCCGTAGAGATACAGAACATTTACATCCCCAGAAGGATCCCTCATGTTGCCCTTTACGGTCACGTTTCCCTCCTGACTCCATCCTCCATAATCCCTGCAAACACTGATTTCTTTTCCGTTTCTATAATTTTGTCATTTCAGGAATGTTATGTAAATGGAATCACAAAAAATTCAACTTTGGTGGGGTGATTTTTACACTGAGCATAATTTTCTGGAGATTCATCCAGGATTTTGTGTGTAGCAATAATGCATTCCTTTATACTGTTGAGTAGTATTCTAGCGTGGTTGTGTCCCAGTTTGTTTAACCATCAACCTATTGAAAGACATTTGGGCTGTTTCCAAATTTTGACTATTGCAAACAAAGTTACTATAAACATTTATGTACGAGTTTTCTGTGAACACAAGTCTTCATTTCTCTAGGATAAGTGCCCAGGAGCACAATTACTTTGGTAATTAAATGCTTACTTTTACATATATATTAAAAAAAAAACCTGGCAAGTGAATTTCCAGAATGCCTATACCATTTTACATTTCTACCAACAATGTATGAGAAACCCAGTTTCTCTATATTCTTGTTAGCATTTGCTAGTGACATTGTTTTTTATTATATTAGCCATTCTGGAAGGTATGTGGTGATATAACTGCACTTTTAACTTGCATTTCTCTGACAGCTAATAATATTTAACCTCTGTCCATGTGCCAATTTTCCCTCCATGTATTTCCTCCAGCAAAATGCTTGTTCATGTCTTTTGTCCATTTTCTACTTTGAGTGTTGTGTGTGTGTGTTTACTGGTGAGTTTTAATAATACTGTATATATTTCAGATACTACACTTCTGTCAAGCAAGTGTTGTGAAAACATCTTCTGGTCAGTAGCTTCTCTCTTGGTTCACTTAACATTCTTTTGCAGAGCAAAAGTTTTTCATTTTGATGAATTCAGCTTATAAAATTTCCTTTTAAAGATGATGCTTTGGTGACAAGCCTAAAAACTGCCTAGCCCTAAGTCCTGAACATTTTCTCCTGTATTTTTCTAAAAGTTTTATAGGTCTACATCTTGTATTTAAGACTGTGATCGATTTTAGTTCATTTCTGAAAGTTTGAAGCCTAAGTTTTTAGTCAAGGTTTGTTTGTTCTATGTCTATAGATGCTCAATTACTCCAACACTATTTGTTGGAAAGAATATCTATCCTCTACTGACTTGCTTTTGTAGGTTTATTTCCAGGTTTTCTTTCTCATTCCATTGATCTACCCATCTGTACACAAATACCACACAACCCTGAATTATGGTGAGTATTCCAATGTCTGTCTCCTTTATTTAGACATTCTTTGATTTCTTTCATCTGCATTGTTTTTCAACACAAAATGCTGAACATTTTAAAAAAACCTAAGTATCTAATTTTTGAGCCATTATAATTGGTACTTATTTTAAATTTTGGTATAAACAGGTCCATTGCTAATATGGAAATAATATTGATTTGTAATGTTTATCTTGTATCCTATAACTTTACTGGACTCATCAATTCTAGGAATTCTTTTTAAGATTCCTTAGGATTTTCTTCATAGACATTCATGTCCTCTGAAAATGGAGACTGTTTTCTTTCTTTCTTTCTATCTGCAGGTCTTTCTTGCCTTACTGCACTGGCTAGAACTTCCAGTACTACACTAAGTGAGTGGCGAGTGGGGACACTACTGCCTTGTGTCCGATCTCCTGGAGAAAGCACTGTCTTTAACCATAATGTTACCTATAGGTATTTTTTTTAAGTTTCTCTGTTTTTGTCCTTTTTTTCTTTCCAAGATAAATAGATAGATAGATAGATAGATAGTAGATTGATATATCTAACTGTCCATTATCAAATGACAGAATAACTTCATCTTTAAGCAGGTGAAACCTGGAAATCGAGTTCCCTACTTGTCCTTGCCCCCTGCTTCTTGAGATAGATATTCCTGTTATTTTATGTTCCTGAAATACACAAAATAAAAATAATGTCTTCTTCTGTCCTATTAGTAACTGATTCTAAAACTTCTGAAGGAAATCAAAACATTTTCTTTAAAAAGTGTATTTCCTGTTTTGTACTTTGCTTTCATCTTTCTAGCACACTCCTAATATATAACTACTAATTGAACAGTATAATAGTAATATTGTTTACATGTAAAGGTAGTTATCATGTCTTACGAAAAAGATTACATATTTCTTTAAACTGTTTCATATCCTTTGCCTATAATTTTATTTGCACATAACTCCATTTACATGTTTCTTTATATGGTTAACTGGTCACAACATAAAGAAAAACATTCACCAACACATTAAAAAGCAAATTTAACACCAATAATTGAACCTGTGCAAGGAAGAAATATCTAGCTAATTACTAATGTTAAATAGCTCAGTCACTGTTGAATAACAACTCTAAGAGAGGTAGCAAGCTGTACCCACAAGCCAGGTAGGCACAAAATGCAAAACAATATATGATACTCCAGAAATCTTATACATCTAGTCTTCAGATATTATTTTCCACGGGAGAAAAATAGGGTGCAGAGTGTTTTACTATCTCTATTAATACCTTTAACAGAAACGTGCTAAAGTTAGAGAAGGCCAAGGTAAAGTGTTCAGTCACAAAAAATATCATAAAGTACTGGTATTCGATTTTTGTAATGCTTAATTTGAAATTTTGTAAGATATTTTTTTCTGACCATATTCAAAAATAGTATTTTGAAACTTGACAGAAAAATTTTGATGTGAGTGTACAATGCAATAATGTTTCTTAGGCTGTCAAACTTACATGCATTAGCTGTTTTTATCACCTGTAAAAATGACTAAACAATTTATCATACCTGGAATTAATCTCACATAAGCGTACAATATTTAGCAGTAACTTTCACAGAAATCTTAAATTTTTCACATAATCTTGGTATGTTCTGCCTCTCCTCTATTTCTAGATCTGTTAGTATATGGTGAAATGTTGGTAGTTGAGGTGAGAATAGCTGTAATTGTTTTCTCTTTGAGGAAAGTTGCCTCAATCTTCAGAACTGTAGATTTAAGAAACTGAAAGCAGCTATTGTACAAAGAACTCAAGTATATGGAAAACCTATAAACCTAAATTTAAAAATATAGTTTACACCAATGTTACCTTTGAACTACAGTATTTGCAGACTTCAAACACTATTGTGATTTTTTCTCTGATTATATTAATTTCCACCAAGTTGATAGGAAATTATTTTCCTTTGAGCAAAAGATGCATACCTATTTCTCAAGCTAGTTAGTGCATTTCTTGATCTCTTGGATCCCTTTGTTACCCAGGGAATACTTCAGTAAAGCTGCTGACTCACCCTACCAGTTTCATTGCTCTGAGGATGTAAAATGCGTATCACACCCATTCTTAGTAAGTGAACTCTTTCTTCTCAGGAGGTTTCTATCTTCTCTCCTTACACTGAAACAGGAAAATTTCTTTATGACAGATTCATACTACATACACAAAACTGAGCTTCTAGCAACTTCTACTCTGTGATCATCTTGGAAGTTTTGTGGTTGCAGGGACTTTTGCAAAGATCGTTGGCCAATTATTAACCAGGCACAACCAGTCAACTGCCCACTTGCACTCATGAATATTTTTGAACACTATCATGTTTTCAATATTCTGAGGCATTTGTCATTACCTTCTTAGCAAGAAATTACTCACTTGTACTCACTACCTTGCGAATAAATTTCACATAAGACAAAACGTTATGAAAATTCTCATGATACTCTTCCAAGGTAATTAGCCCTTCCTTCACAGATTATGTAACATTGAATTAGAAAAGAAAGTGTTAGTATGAAGAGGGGTTTGGTAAATAAGGAATTGTCAATAGATGTTTTGGGTGTGTATTTTCGATGATGCATAATCTCTGTTGTGAGCATTTAAACTACTCATATGCTTCAATTTCAATAACAATAATGATATGTCACTATCTATAACTATGATATTGGAATTTGTAGCCACAATTTACTCATGGTTACTTAAGCTTAAAGTTTAATTAATTAAAATTAAATTTAAAATTCAGTATTTCCATCATGCTGGCCATATTTCAAGTGCTCAACAGACACACGTGCTAATGAACACAGCACAAAATACCATTTCCTTCATGTCAGAAAGTTATTTCGTACAGCCCACATCTACAGAATTTTTAGACTATTAACATGCTACATTTCTGCCGCCAAAATGATCGTTATTGAGTTCCTTAAAAAATTCTGTAAGTTAGTAAAATAGTAAAAAAGAAAAAGGAGAGATACCATTCAGAAATACACTGTGAGCAGCAACAGCTGCAAGGCTTTCCATCATGTGCGAACTTACATATTTCAAAACTAACTAGAAGTGTAGATGAGAAGTGACTCCTCACTTATCTCATAAGTAAATCTAATTTCTCAATCTCACAAAATAGATCCAAACCTAGACCTTATGTTGTTGGTATACATGATACTTGTGTTCTGAACCCCCTCTGTGATATGTTTTTATAGAGAATAGTAACACAGGAGATTGACTGAAACCACACTTATGGATATGTACCGAATGAATCACTGCAAACCCAGAATGTTCTCAAGTCTTGGAAAGAAGGCCGTGACAATTTTTGACAATGAATTTGTAAATGAACTACACCATCTGCAATGTTTGCCTTTATTCTCAGAGGTTGCTCTCTTAGAGTAGGAAAAAGCAGACAGTGGATGAAAAGGCAGCACAGGACTTTAGTAAAAATGCTATATAAGATTATAGGTAATGTGTGTGTGTGTTTGTGTGTGTGTGTGTGAACCCCACTTCAAGCAACTTCTGTCTCTTAGTTCAGGATCTCAAGTAGATTAAAAGAGGTAGGGTGGTATAGAGCCACACATACCAAATGAACCTCATACACACTCTGAATTTGTCGTTATCCAGCTTTGGGACAGTTAGTCACTCAGGGCCTTAGTTTCCTCTTATTTAAAACAAACTCTCTCAGTGGTCATCTCAGTTTTATGTCCCCAACCCCTTGCTCCAACACAACCCAAAAACTACAGATTAGACTTCTGTTAATAACTTAGATGAGAAAGCAGACACTTGTAGTGGAAAGAAGCTGAGGATGACCTCCCTCTCTGGCCCAACTTCTTTTTCTGCGTTGCCTCCTTCCTCTAAGTTGATGACCACTGGATAAATTGCACCCTGTCTTATGTAACAAAACAAAAACAACCAAACAAACAAAAATAACAAAAAACTCTGAAATTTTGAGATTTATAAACAGGCATCGGTTTTTCATATAGGGAAGGGATCTCAGATATCACCCAGCCCACTATCTTAATTTTATGGATGAATAAATTGAAACCAAGAAAATCAGAACCATCTCAATCAAATATGGCTTACAATCTTCACTGAATTCTTTGCCATCAATGTATTTCCTGTTTTATATTAATGCATTTTTAGGAATGATCATCAACATTTAGATTTTTTAAAGAAACATTAATATTCAGTTCAGTATGTTTAGTCCAACATATATGTGTATTTCATATTTAACATGTATAATATTCTAACTGGTTGCATTATTTGGACTGAGTTATTTGAGCATTCGTTTTTTCCCTTATGATCCTACAGCCATAGGCTGAAGGGCAAGTAAGGCACACCTGCGGAAAGCCCACACCTAACTCATTTCAGCACACCTGCTTGGTTCTTTCTACTTATATACCCTGTATTCCTGCTGACTGCAATTTTACAAATCCTCTGACCCCATAAAGACTGCCAGGGGCTGGCACACGTGAGCAGCATGAAATCAAATGTGCCATGTTGTTTAGCATCTGTTCCTAACTCCCCATGAAGTTTTCTTTGCAAACAGCCCAGGGCTGTCAGCTTCAATCAGCTCGATAGAGAACTCTACTAAGAAGCATTAGTCTTCATCTAGAATTCCTCTTTACAAGATCACACCTTCACATGAGGCACCTAGGTATGCAATGGAGAGGTTTAATGTTAATATGCCTATATTACCAAAAGAGAAATCTCTTAAATTTTGCCCTAATATTTCTATGTGTTTAATGAGATCTGAATGTTAAGTATATCTCCTGGGACGAATAGCACACCTTTTAGCAACTACTCTATGTTTATTTTTCTTCTTGAAATGCTTCACTAAAGGCTTTGATAAATGCTTTTGACTTTAACTCCTCAAGCATTCCCTTAATCTCATCTTCCTTGTAGACAATAATAAAATTAAAAGGTATTAGTGCCCCTTTGCAGAAACACATTTCTAAAATTTGTAATGCATTTTGAAGTAAGATCTATTTGGGTTTCCTCTCCAGAATGGTAATTAAACAAAAATTATTTTATAAATTAGGAATGCACAAGTGCTGCATAATAGGCAATGCCTAATTTTAGGTTTTATACACATAAACACATTTAAAATTTAAACATCCTTAATCTGCCAAATGGTTAATCTGAAAGATTCTAAGTAAATATCTCCACATTTCCCAGAATACAAAACATTTATTTACATATTATGCTATTATAAATAATCATTTGAGTTCTCATAAAAATTATATACCTGTTCTTAAGCTGTCTAAGGAAAAAAATAATTGTGGAGATAAATGAAAATGTATTTTATCAGCTTGAAACATGGTAATGCCCTTTCTTCTTCTAATCTGGCCCAAAATATCAGTAATCTAATATGTATTATTTGTTTATAACTTATGACCTTCTCACAGATGATTCAACCAATGAATTATAACACTATTTTTTCAATTTAAAGTTTTAGTTTTTCCCTTTTTTGACAAGAAGAATCATCTGACTCTGATCACGTTTTTATTTATTAACATTTTATATAAAATTGATCAAGTGTTTTCTGAACATTTCAGCTTTCACATTCACATTTCAGAGCAGTCTTGAATATCCGGCAGTTAGCTGATAACATCTAAATGTATTAAATACAGAATTGTTCTTGTGACTTCTTTGAAGGGACAATGAAGTTGGCATATACCTGTAGTAATGTATAGTTCACTATGGAATATTTAATAATGAAAATGAGTCATCAAAAGTAGTTAAACTACTTTGAAACTATATAGGTTAAAATATTTTTATGAAGAATGATTTTAATAGTACTTGAGTAGTAACATTATCAAGAAAATTCACTTACGTGGAAAATTAATTTCCTTGACCAGAAAGGATAAGTGAAGTTCTACTATATGTGTACAGATGAGACCTAAGACTCTATGGTACCTGGCAGTCTAGAGGTTCCCAAGAAGACAAGAATCCTGAAATAACCCCGATAGTTATGAAGAGGATGCAAAGAATAGGAACAAAGATCATGAGAAGGAATCTAATGTATGTCAATTAATAGACTCTCCTCTCTTTTGCTTCCCAATCCCAAATACTGTCTCCTTTCCTATTAATTTATTTTCCTTTCCTTTCAAACTCTAATCATATCCAAAACTTCTGAGCACCATAACTTATAGCTACTAGATTGTAGTTTCATTAATGCAACTAACATTATCATATGTGAAGAAGCTAAAAGTTAAACAATATTAGAAGATATTTGGATATCTAGGGAAGAACTTAATAGACTTTATGAAACCAGCATTAACTGAATAAATATCTCATTTAAAATCCCAGGTAGAGAACTTGATTTAAAACAGAGCTAACTTCATCACATAAAAATATATAGAAGCAATTATTTCAATGGTTTCAATAGAAAATGTTTTCCCTCTAGCAAACAGGATATGTTACAAATCTTGCCAGGTAATTGTTTTAGTTAAAAATTTTTTTTTAAATATATTGAAAATATTGTTGAATACCTGAATAGCATTATATAAGGACCCTGGAGGCCAAGATATGCCTGTGTGTCCAAGGCACAGCATTAAAAATCACAGAGGTATCAAGATCATGGGGAAGTAAATGATTTGTGCCCCAGAATCTGAAGAAAATAAAATTTCCATTGCAAGAGTATATTTACTTTTAAGGAGCAGAAGCTTGAAACCTTCAATTAAACCTAAATGTAGTATTAGCACTCTTCAGTAGAAAGTTAAGTGTAAAATGGACACCAACAAAGGAATCACCTGTTACCTCCATGAAAACTGCACAGATTCCATGGGTGAATGAGACAGACCTTGAATTGGCTCAAGATTTTTAAATTGTGGCATTTTGGAAGAAGAATCTAGATAAGACAAAGAGAGCTAACAGTTAGACGTTGTGAAAGCAAGTTGAAGAGCATCCCCTTCATAGAAAATGGTAATGTAGAAAAATACAAGAGGAAACCAGCCAGGAGCTGACTTACAGTCAATTTGTAGTGTGTGTGTCTGTGTGTGTATCTGTGTGTGTTGTGTGTAGGAGAGTGTTTACATAATAGTATAAGTGAAGAGGAAGACTAAACCATTCCACTTTGCAAAAGCATGGAGCAAGTCCTGATTCACTAGTGATATTCTGAACGATATAACTCTCTCCTTTAGCTCTTAGTTCACCTGAAATATCAGATGATGTCATTTAACAAATAAGTCAATTTATAACTTTCAAGGTTTGCCAGTTCCCACAGCAAGCAGACCAAATAAATTGTTCTCCCTACAGTAAAACTCTATTACTTTCTCTTCAAAACATTTGTGTATGTCCAGTGCATCCTTATAAAATTTGAAAGTCAAGTGATTAATACTATATTTTCATATTAACCACTCTTGAAAATAAATCATACTTATTCTGGATTAATTAAATATTTAAAGGCAAAATTTAATTAATTTAATTTTTTTAAGTTATATAAAAATAAAGATTTATTGAATAATACAGAAGTTTACTGCTTATTATTGATTCAGGTTGATCAATAAAGTTTTTAAAAAAATTTTTATGCTACTAAGTAATGTAGAGGAGAAATATAATTTTATTAAAAATATTCTCAGATAGCAGTTAATTTAGAAATATGGAATAAATTTAGTGATTGCTTCAAGGAAATTCATGATGACATAATTTTGAATCTCTAAATGCAAAAATTAAAAGAATATAGTGTATGGAGCAGACCCCGATCTGGGGAACAGCCAGATTCATTTTAGGAATCTAAGTGTACTGTTTTCTTGATCAATATATTGATATTTTTTCCCTCCTTACATTACAGTTTTTATAATTCATAGCCAATGATTAGTTTTAACCACATTAATCAAAACTGTATATCCTCTGTGAATAAGAATAATTACTGAATTAATTTGAGTAGCATTCAGAAAAGTTCCAGAAGACTTTCTGTGTAAGATATGTCTACCTGGCCCTAGATTTCCATGTTCACATGGTGACTGAATGCCATTAAAAGGATAACGTGTTAGCAGAGGTCATGAAAACAAAAATGAGAGCAAGTACAAAGGAAAGAAGGCCGCTACAGAGTAAGAGGATCTGCGTCGTGTGATCGATATGATCGATATGATCTACTCATACAAACTATACTTTTCAGAAATATACTATGGATGAACTACAGAACTGGTACATTTCTACCCAAGAACCCAGCATGAAGTAAATCACAGAAATAAGCACCAATTCATCATATATATATCAATAAGCAAATATGCCCATGCACTAAGTATAAAACAATCATTGTTATGCCTGAAATTGCTATAAAATCAGAAAAAGTGACCTGAAGATACTGATTTTATGAAGAGTCCTTCTGTATCATAATGTAAACATACAACATGATCAAGCACTGTCTAACTTGATCTAAAAGTAAGGGTCTGGTGTTTGAAGACAAGATCTACATCTAATTTTTCTTCATGGTTCCCACTGAACACAAATGATTCCCTGGAATGCAGGCGTCAATAAATAAAGTTTTTGAATTAAAAAATGAACGGAGGGACTTCCCTGGTGGTACTGTCAGTAAGACTCCACACTCCCAATGCAGGGGGCCCCGGGGAACTGGATCCCACATGCATGCTGCAACTAAGAGTTCACATGCTGCAACTGGAGATCCCGCGTGCCACAACAAAGATCCCGCATGCCACAACTAAGACCCAGGGCAGGCGAAAATAAATAAATAAATGGAATTTTAGAAAAGTTATTTCTATAATACCAACCAACTGAAACTCTCTAAAGGATTTGAACTTTTTTCTCTGAGTAAAATATTATTATGGGACATTGAAGCATTTAGATATCATTCTTTTGACTCTAGCATATGCTCAAAATATTGTGTGTGTGACTGTGTGTGTAGAAGATCATAATGAACATTTTAACAAATCAAGGACTTTCAATATTTTTCCCATTCACTCTCAATTTCATCATGGGTTAATGAAAAGGTACATGTGCCGCAAAAAAATAGGAGCAATCCTTTTTACTGTCCTTCAGTTTTCACTGCCCAGCAGAGAAGTGACTCTTATAAAGCATTTTACTTATTGGAAAGCTATAAAAAATTATTATGTAGGTCATAAGCCAAAATCCTATAAAAAGAGAGTCAAAACACCCCTTTTGAATTGTAAAAGTAGGCAGTGACCTTTCTAAGCAATAGGAGCATTTTTTGGGCAATGGTTAAAATTATACTGCATGCCAGTTCCTTAGGGATCAATAACTAAAGCTTAATGAAACTTATTCTGTATCTGCTATTTGCCAAGCACTGGGAGAAAACCTTTCAAGCAATATTTCATTTAGTATTCATTGAATATTCACAACAATTCTATTAGTTATTATCACTAACATTTAACAAAAGAGATAACTGAGACTCATAGAACTTAACTAACCTGATTATGGTTACATTTATAATTTGTTGTCAAAACAAAATTTGAACTCTTCAAGCTTTGAACTCTTCAAGCTTCTACTCAGGTTTTTTACAGGCCCAACTCTGAAGCAGCTACCTGCCAAAGCGTTTGGAAGTAGAGAATGCCTTAAAGAAGATATCCTGGCCAAACTACTATGTCAGAGGAACTAAAAGTACTATCACCTAAACATGATGAGAATTTATATGGTGGAGAGCACAGACAATTTCAGCTCATAGGTTGTAGGGAAGACTCTTTGTCAATCATTACTCTAAGTCTCTTCCTTCTTTGGCTTTTTTTCTTTTGGTTACTGGCTTTCTTTTTCAATCTCCCATTTTGCAACAAAAAGCTGCACGCTGAGGCTTTGATCATTGCTTATATGCTCACTGGAATTGGAAAGAAAAATATACTCATTTAGAGGGAGCAAAGAAGTGAATGAAGAACTAAGAGAATATGAGCAGGAGACTCTTCAAGCTTCTACTATGATCAGTCTAAATAATTTTAGGCAAGAGAAACTGGAATCCACCCTCACTGATTATTAAACGTAAGTATCCTTCATTTCATACCTTTGATCAAGAACAGAATATTTATTTATATTTTTAAAATGAATGAAACCCATATAACTATGGAATAAAAAGATGTACAAACACCCACAAAATGGACAGTATCATCTCCATTATAAATATCTGTGATGGGATACAAAATATTTTTGAAATGATCTGTATATAATACAGGGGTTGAAAATTTCTAGTCATTTGCTACTTAACTGTAAATTAATTTATTGAGAATAATAATCTGTATCTTTTTGCCAATTGTTTTAATTGACTTTTAGGTCAAGTTTTATCACAGTAATGTTGATAATTTGTCATCAGAATTTTCTCTCCCTGGGATGCCCCTGGGTAGTCCAATCTAATTACAAGTTAAGGAGTATAAAAATCAATATAAACTTTATCAATATTCTTGATTACAAAAAAAGTAATGATTATAGCATAAGACTTTAAAATTTGTCATAATGTTTTTTATTTGATTTGTGAATTGTTAAGCATCTGATTTAATCACTAGTCATTCTAAAACCAGAAAGCATTAATATTGATGAAACTAAAATATAATAACTCTATCTTGATTATAGATTTTCTTAGGAGTCTAAGTTGAACAACATTATGCCAGTAAAAATAATTTTATTATATTGCTACTTTCTGAAAATACCAACAAGATAATTATAAGGACAGAATGAATAAATGTATTTGGATAAATCACTTTTAGGGGTATTATTGGTAAGCAGGGCAGTATAGTTGAGAATAACTAGTTAATTAAAATGTGTAATGATGAAAATAGCTTTAATTACAAATGCACAGTTAAACTGAGTGGTCAAAGAAACCAAATCCAACTATAATTATATCGTAAATCATAAGACACAAGGTATGGCCCGTTACACATTTGCCCAATGTCATAATCCAAGGAAAAGTTTCAATGGCCAAGAAATAGTCAAACTGCAAAAGCCCTTCATAATCTAGTAGGAAAAAATAGCACACACATTTAAAAAAGAATATTAAAGAATTTTCCAATGTCCCAGAATATACACAGACCATGTAGGAGCAGCACTTAAAAAACAGCAACAACAGTAAGAACCTGTAGTATCTGACAACCCTGACAATGACTAAATAAGTTCTTGGGCAAATTATATACTTCAGAAGTGCTAGTTCCAAGACTATCTGGAATAAAACTTACATAAGAATTAGAAAATATTAACATAGTGCTAAACCAGTGTTTGTTGAATCTGAACTCACATCATGTTGTCTCTTACTTGACTAATTAAATACTTTTTACCAGGC
Source organism: Mesoplodon bidens (assembly GCF_964165515.1). NCBI lineage: Eukaryota > Metazoa > Chordata > Mammalia > Artiodactyla > Ziphiidae > Mesoplodon > Mesoplodon bidens. Next base: position 21,938,612 of record NC_138181.1, read on the forward strand.
ATTTCATTATGCTGCATTGTGTCTTACAGACTGCAAGTAACATAGGGGCAAACAATAGGGAACGTTCAAACATTAGAAAACAAATTGAAGTCAACTCCAGATGAACTAGGCAGCAAGATAGGAAATACCACAAAAATCCTTAGCACTCTTGGGTGACTTTGGTTTTTGGTCTTACAACATCCTGATATTACTTCTGATCATGGGACCTGCTCTCAAACCTCCTTAAGGGTTGGAACCAGTCATATTCACTTTGGTAATCTTTTGACCTAACCTTGACTGGACTTGCAATGGGTATTTATGAAAAAGAGAAAAATCTCATCACAGAATATTTGAAATCTAACCCATTACACATTGGAGGATTAGATGTATTTCAAAAGTTATTGCTATTGAGCCTGTACCCCAGGTCAGACTTTTTAAAATTACATCTATCGATGGGCTGTTTTGAGATTGGTGCATGTGTGTGCACTTCATCACAGCTTAACATGCAAAAGCAAGAACACTTAATGAAAAAATTAGGTTACGTCAAATGTAAAAAGCTATAAAGGTTTATGTATTTTTAAAATATAGATTTAATATTTTATTATATATCAATACTTTATTGGTCTTTATGGATGTTCTTCCCTGTATATGAGCAATATCACATTTATAAGTTATGATTTTTGTAATTACTGAGAAATTGGATAGTGGGTAGAAATGTTTACTGATATAAATATTAAAATATCCCTATCTTTTGGGAGTTATGCAAATTTTAATACAAAATACAGCAATATTTTAAAATTATAGTTATAAATAAATGTTGATCCTCCATATAATATGTAATTGTATCTATATGTTCATTTTATACATACACATATGTGCATTAGTGTTTATGTTCATTCTTGGGAAGCATAAAAACAATCCTCAGAAAATTCTTTACCTTTTCATTTCCAGCTAAGGAGGCATTGATACAATCTATATCAATAAGGAAAACAGCAGAAGTGCATACATTTTAAATAGTTAGTTTGTCAGCAAGAAAATTTATTTTCCATACCCTCCAAGAAGAAAGATAAATCATGTATTTACGTAGGTTCACAAACACACGGGTTTTTAAAAGGCAAAATATTTGAGTTTACTATCAAAGAGATTTATATTTGAAACATGTTGAGTTGCTAAAACCCGTATGTAAGAAGAGTTAAGTGGCTTTAGAAAAAAGGTTAACAGTTTTTCAGAAAAGGCTAATTAACAAAGTTCTATTTTTCTTGTAGTTCTTTTTTAGAATCATAGAATTTTAGAGGCACTTTATTTTCTTTGGGTGAAGGAGTAGATAGCAATTTACTGACCACAAATTCTTTCCTTGCTGTGAAGTCCTTTAGTAAATTACTCCTCATTCCTGCTCCCTTTTGCATTTGCCTCTAGCCACTTAATACTGCAGGTATTATCATCCCAACTTATATGAAAGGAAACTAAGATTCAGAAAGTTTTATATTCTGTCAGATATCTTAGAAATGTCAAGGCCAGTTAGTGTACTCAGAATATCTGACTCCAGGGGTGGTCCTGTTAACTATTTGGCAGTACTGCCCACAGAAATTTCCAAGATTTACAGATTGAACATATTAATTTATGTAAAAGACTGGGTCAATCAGAAACTATCATGCCCTGTTATGGAAACTCAGAGAAAAGAAAGCCCAGAGGTAAACTTTGACAGTACCAATCCATATGGGGGAGCATTAACTTTGGGCAGTGAATGTTTCCGGTATTTTCATCCTGATGACCCTAAACAGTGAATTCATTTTACTCTCCTAGTTTTGATCCTGTGGTTATAATATAACTTTCTGGGTATGATTTATATATCTGCCTACTAGGAGAAACAGCAGTAGACACTGAATTTGCTGGTACCCAAGACAACTATACTTCTCATCTACTGATAAGTTTGCATTCTGAGTATAAGCATCAGGGTTATAAGATAGTGAATGTGAGTTTAATATTGAGTAATGGATGCCCCCTAGGTGTGATAATATGGTCAGTTTTCCAAGATTGTGACCCTGAAGGTTATAGTGTAGACTAAGGTAAATTCATGAAATAATAAATACTCTTTTGTATCATTTTTTACCCTAGGCAGGTACAGCACACAAAGAGGCATGCACATACATACATACATACATACACACTCTTTATAATATCAACCTTACAAAAGATGTAAGGAATTTTGGTTTTCTTTTTCATGTCAATTTTATATTGCAGTAATTCACAAAGCCTAGTACCTCAATACTAGGTTTATAATCAATGCTAATAATCAAATGTGTATTTTGCAGGCAATGTCCAAGTTACAAAAGACATATACTGTTGCTACTAATGAGTTAAATGTTTTTCAAATCCTCTAAACTCATAACCTTAACATTAAATATAAATATGAATATATCTGCCACTTTTATCTGAAAAAATCAGACTTCTTGGTTAAAATGACTTAAATATGTTATTGTGTTCGACATATCTATACAATTTGCCAACAAGGCATACATGAAAGCAATTATAACAATTTCTTGTTACTGTTATCAATAAGCAGCTGACAGGGTTGCTCATTAACACTCAGTTAATTCTTTAGACAGAATTTATTAATCACTGGGCATTATACTTAGGATCTGTAAAGTTGATTTTCTTACCAAAATAAAAATAAAGAATTTTCTGATTTCAAGTTTAATATGATCCATTCAAATTACCTTAAGGAGTAGAAACATTTAGCAAAGTTGTCTTCATAATTTTAGGGAATTTTTGTAAATCTTTTTATTCACTAGTAGGCACTAAAGCACTAAAGTATGTTATAATGAGAAAAGTTATGCATATAAGTTGCCTATCCAGCTAAATATAATCATGATAATTACCTCCAATTACCTCTCTACTCTGCTACTCTGCTCTTTTTTTGGACTTTCAGCTCCTGTTTTCCACACTGAGAGGTTTTGATTGTGTGGCACCTCATTAATTACATGGGTTACGCATCAAATTTGGACCACTTGATATTTCTTTGATGTATTCTTCTGAATAAACTCTGTGGCTTATTGTACCTGTAAAACTTATAAACCTAGCAAAATTTCTTTGAGTATGAAGAGGATACTAAAATTTCAGTTTATGAAAGGAGATATATCTAAAAAATGTTAATAATTCTAGAATCTGCAAAGAAACACTGAAAAAGTTTCCAGGGATCTAATTTGAAGCTGTATATGTTTTCCACCAACAATTTGGAAGGAATATCTTTGCCCTACTACCTACAAGTAGCTCTAGTGTTATTATATAATGTCAAACACCTTAGACACTGAATGGTCCTGAGTGAACAGTGTGGCTAAGGAGAACTATTCTACAGCTACTGACCTTTTCTACAGAAATGTAAATGCAGGTATGGTGGTACTCTTCCTATGCATCCAAAGAGTCCATTTTGTGCCTTGTGTTGTATTTTACTAATGAGTCAGAAAAAATGTCCTAGTAATCACATATCACTCAGATAAATGTAATCACACATCAATCAAATAAACTTTTCCAACTCATTTGATCCATTAGGCAGTCAGAATCTCACATGCTAGTTTGTAAACTGAAACTTAAGTGGTTCTTTAAATATAACTTATCTCATTGCTTTATGTGAAGGACTATCACAAAACTCTAAACTTTCTTTGCTTTTTGTTTTTGGATTTTTGTTTCTGAATTTCAGAGACAACCATTTCTCTACACTTGCATTCTGTACCAAGTATGTGCTCTGGGCATTACAGTGTATAAGTTGTAAAAAATGGAAAGGAGCACAGCAGGGCCTTGAGAATGGCCCATTCTGCTGTTTTCTAAAAAATCCCTTTACAACAAATAGCTTTTTGAAGCTGAAGACACGGACTAGCTTACGTAAATACATTTCTGTAAATGCAAATTACAAACATGTATTTAAATATGCATTAAGATGATTGAAAGGAATGGAAACAATGGACCAATGGTAAATAAAATGCATAAGGGGTGTGCATGTGTGTGTGTGTGTGTGTGTGTGCGCGCGCGCGTGTGTTTGAAAAAGAGAGAAAGAAAAGTTTGTAAGGAAGGAAATGCTTTGTAAAAGAGCAGAATATTAGATAAAAACAGCCAAACATTATAGAATAAATGAAGAGAAAGAATGTGGAAGTTGGTAGAATATAACCTTTTCTGGGGTCTAGTTGTTCAAACATTCTGGATATGGAATAAGAGAAAGAGCAGCTAACTCAAATTTTCAGCTTTAACTTGCCTGCATCTCATTCCAAATACAGTTTTTAAAAGTGTAAGAGGATTAAAAAATGTAGACAACAAAAAAACATGAAAAATAAATATATAGGTTTTCTGTACTTTACATAACTGATTTAAACTTCTTCATGAGTGCCAATTTCTATGGATGATGTTGAGGTGGAAGAGAGTGAGGAAGGGTAAATAACACATACTTTCAATTAAAGTTATTTCAGTGTTCCAGTGTCAGCAGTCTCATATGAGATGAGCACAACAGTCAGCCAATTCATAGTCCAGCTTTATAGCACAGTCATTTTTTATGATGATGTGTTAATGTCAGGGGAGCTTAAGTGGCCATATCAAGTTGGAGACGGGGGCTCGTCATGCACATGTGGATCTTTTTCTTGTCTTTTAGAATCCTTTCTGGCCCACGATAATTATGGCCATTGTCCTGCCTTATTTCGGGACATGATATTGGCATCAGGCCATACTTCATTCTTGGTGAATTGTGTGTTGTGATTTTGGCAAAATCAAGGCAGTGCAATTACTCTTGCTGTTGACATAACCCTATCTGGCTCTCACAGATCTTTTGAGTCCCCAGACATATTCATGATCTACCTCCTGGCTAAAGATGTCTACCCTGCAAGCTCTATAATAGAATTTCCTCATCCAGGGCATCAGAAGTCCAATGGAAGCCATATGTTCTCTCATCATACTAATTTCTATTCTCTTGGAAGCCTACAAGAACTCCTGGATTTCTTCAAAATCACACAGTTGTTGAGTGGGATTTAAGACAGTATCTATCTATCTATCACCCTGCCTAAACAGGCCAATCACATTCCCACTCTGCTTTAGTAACACATATCAATGTGGGGGCTCGGTGTAAGGCTCCCCAAAATTCAAAAAAGAGGTAGGAAAAATATAATTGGTGTTCAGCTACTTCTTCAATCTAGATGGTATTTCAATAGTTTATCCTTTTTCTTCCTCCAAAGTGAGGATAAAGAAACCAAACACTTTTCTTTTGTGAGTTTAAGTTCTAAACCTTACTTACCTACCACTTAATAGTTTAAGTGTAAGTGAAAGAAAATGCTAGGGGATTTTCCTGGGCTAGTAAGAGTTGGTGCAAATCGTCATGTGTATTTGCATTGGAAGGTTAGAAGACTATCCACTAAGGAGGAAGTCCTTAAAATAATGTAAAGAAATCATACTCCAGTAAAGATGTTAAAATATATATATATATATATATATAATATGGATTTATGAGCATTTTAAACCTTAAGCCATCTGGTCTTTTTCTTTTTAATGGATTAAAAAATAGCTGCTTGAGATAGACTAAGAGTTTTTAATCCATTAACTTTCAATTTAATGTAGACAAAAAGTTCGATATCTATTAGACTAAATTGGAAGCTTTCTCATTATTCTGTATTTGCATAGCCTTTGAAATAGTAATTTCTTAGTGGTTCCTAGGATGTGTGAGGTTTCCTCTTTGTAATGGTCACTGACCTTCTTAAATGATGCAGATGAAATCACTTCTCAATACAAACTTGGTTAGAACTTGATAAAATAAAGCTTGGAGTTTGAGAAATAAAGATGTATTTTTAAAAAATTAAAAGTTTAAGAACCCTAGCATCTAACTTCCTCTTGCTAATTTCTTTTACTTCTTGAGACCTCCTTTCTGAACTGGTAAATCTCTTTTTACCTTTTCTTCCTGTTCCTCAGAGACTACTCTCTCTTACTATGACTTACTGTTTAAAGAACCAGTTAATAGGAGACAATTTACAGCAGTTATTTCAAAATATGATAAAACAAAGATGTTGATATGAATTTGAATATTCAATTGTGCTACTTAATATTCCCAGTCATTTAGTGTTTGCACACAGAGATTAGTAACACAAGAAAAAATGTTTGTGAACTCTAAAAAGCTGTTACAGTTTCTATGGAGTAGGGTAACATGGGTGGCCAAGTTATATTTCCTTGTCAGGAGAAAGGGGAGTATAAGATTGAACAGATAAAAAGAGAGAAAGACGTCTATTAACAAGTGCAATGGTTTTGTTTTATTTTTTTCCATCGTAGAGATTATGAGGTCAGTCATAAATCTGACTCCTGTACTCCTCTCCATTCTAAATGGTTCATGAGAGATACCCCTAAAAGTGGTTAGGTTAACTAGATGTCTTTCACTCTGAGAGAACACAATTTTAAAATATATGTCAAGATGGTCTATCTTGTACATCTTTTCAAATACACATTTTCCTTTGTTACAATAGTTTAATTATTGAAACATATCAGCTTTTCCTCCATCCCACATTTGTTTTTGGTATCTTTACTTATTTATAGCCATGTTTCCATCTGATTTCAAGGTTTAGCTGAGGTAATTTTAAAGAAGGATTTATTGTGCACAATTTTATGTGAAGCTATGTTTAATTACTGAGAATATAAATACAAATAACAGACAAGCTTTGCCTTCAGGAATTCCACAGTCTAGTGGGAGAGGATGAAACATAAGCAGGTGATATAAATGGAGCAAGAGTGGAACACTCTAGATTCCGTGGAGCACCAAGGACCCAAACTGTGGATGTGAACAATATAAATACCACCCCAGGGGCTGGTGTCAGAGCAGAGGTTAGAAGAATGATTAAGATTTTCCTCTTATACACACACAGAAACATCTTCCAGGAGGAAGGGACAATAAAAGGAAGAGCACCTACCAGCAGATGTCCATTACTGGAGCATAAAATTTTGGATATTCAGTGGTGCAAATGAGGCAGGAAAGTTAGGCAGAAATCATGTTGTAAAAGACTTTGTACGCCACACTAAGGAGCCACTTGATTTTACCTATTAGGCAATAAGTAGCCTTTGAAATATTTTTAAGGCCTATCAACTATGCATTTTAGAAAGCTGACTATAATTCCAGTAAGGAAGAATGACTTTGAGGTGGGTCAATCAGGAAGCTATTTGAAGTACATGATGATTAACTTCATGTGTCATAGTACCCATGCATTTGGTCAAACACTGGTCTGGATGTTGCTGTGAAGATATTTTTAGGTGAGACTAATATTTAAATCAATAGACTCTGAGTAAAGCAGTTTACCCTCCATAATGTGGGTAGGTTACATCAAGTCATTTAAAGGTCTTAAAAGAAAAGTAGGTTGCCGTGGCTAGGACTTCCAAAACTACGTTAAATAATAGTGGTGAAAGAGGGGTGGCTGGAATGAATTGGGAGACTGGGATTGACATATATACATTAATGATACTATGTATAAAATAGATAACTAATGAGAACCTACTGTATAGCAGAGGGAACTCCACTTAAGGCTCTATGGTGACCTAACAAAGAAATCTGTCACTATCATTTGAGTTTGGTGGAGCCTCAAAATCAGATAGGAAAGTCGGAAGTCTTAAGAGTGAAAAAAGAAAAGGCTTCAATATGCTCTCATTACAGGCTGTTGAGTTGGGAAAGCTGGAGGTGGACTAACTAGACGTGGAGAATTTTACGTGATTGCTTTGATTTTGTCTTGAGTTCGAAGTTGGGGCAAAAGATAAAAAAGCTGGCAGTCAGTGACTAAGTCCTGACCACTCTGGGCTAATTGCTATAGAGGCTGTGAGTCAGAATTCTGCTGTCATAGGTGGTCTGGCTATTGTCCATTTGTCACAGTACACTTAGTCTTTTAACCTGTTAATTTTAACTAGTTTCAAATGTCAATTGAGAGCTTATAAACATTTCTCAAAAACATTTCCCTATGTGACATTAATCCAGATATATTATGAAATGTAATTTATTGGAAAAAGAAAAGATTTTCTACTTTAAGAACACTGAACCATTACTAAACTGGAGATTTAGAGCTGGTGAGGCAGGCCTGTTAAAGTTATTATTCATCTGAAAATAAAAATAAATAAATAATCTTGGATATATCCAGTAAAGAATAAACAAAAACCACAGTAGTACGGCACCTTAGATCTGAGTTACAATTCTGGCTCCTCCACTTACTAGCAATGTGTTTTGGACAAGTTAATTTAACCTCTAAGTGGGGCTAATAACAGTAACTGCTTTCTTGGGTTGCTAGGAGAAATGAGTTAACATGTGAATAATAGTAGCTATTATGATTTGTAATTCTCATAATTATTTATCTTATTATTTAGTATTGTTTCCTCAGTGACTACAATGAGGTAATTTACTCATTATAGTTATCCACCAAATAAAAGACTATACTTCTTGAATAAAAAGACATAATCCCAACCACTTACTGTATTATAAGATCTTGACCATCTATGATACTACATGATTAAATATAAACAGAATAACTAAAGCTACCATTATAAAAAGCAAAAGTTTCTTTGAAAGCTAAAATATTTGACTATTAATATTCACTGCTATTTTTAATGGATGCATTTATATTAACAGGCATTGTCTCAGGCTGTGCTTAATTGGCAAACAATTTGTTTTCATAGCAAATGGCAGCTGTCCATTTATATATTAAATATATATACTTAATGCCAAATTTGATATATTCATTATTAATTTTATTAAAAAACTCAAACAAGACATTCTCTATTAGGTTACTCTCTAGAGAACTATATCCTTCAGAAATTAGGATTATAAAAGTCTGATTCTTTGTAATTATAAGTAGTATATGTTGCACTCTTGTAAGCAAGGTTAAAAATACCATTCAAACACAGCGTCTTAAGGAGGAGTTTAGTGTAAATAGAATTAAATCCTTAGCTTAATCACTGAGATGAAAATAATAAATTCTAAGTCAGGCAGCTCAGATAATTTTCCAGAGTATTGCTGTGGGAAATATAATGGTTTGTCTTACACTGAAAATAATGTGACAAAGTGTCAATTAATAAATGAAGCTATAAATTCATTATATAAAGATAAAATATATTATTCCATATTTGATTTTCAAGATACTGTATATTTTCAAATTTAATTTAATGATCTCTAGAAAATATGGTAGTCATTAATATCATAAATATACCTTTTCCATTAATTTTGCAGATTCCATTAATTTAGAAAAGTCAGCTCATAAATAATTCTAATGTTGTTTTCCAAATAATATTTGTAAAATATTAATGAATGACTATTTTAAATTCATGAAATCTCAGATTATAAAAGCTGATTATGAATATTTAATACCAAAAAGTTATCCATATGTAGTATTGTTTCAATTGATTTTAGGTGTATTTTCCCACACTGTTCTTTAATGAATTCATTTTTGCTATATTCTAAATATTTATTGAATTAACGTGTCCATGGATAGGAATGCAATAAAATGGAGGTAATTTTTTTTTTTTTTTTTTTTTTTGCGGTACGCCGGCCTCTCACTGTTGTGGCCTATCCCGTTGCGGAGCACAGGCTCCGGACGCGCAGGCTCAGCGGCCATGGCTCACGGGCCCAGCCGCTCTGCGGCATGTGGGGTCTTCCCGGACCGGGGCACGAACCCGTGTCCCCTGCATCGGCAGGCGGACTCTCAACCACTGCTCCACCAGGGAAGCCCGGAGGTAAATTTTTAAGATGTAATTAGAATTGTATGAAGCTAGAGGTCAGAGAAAGTAAACACCCGTAAAATATTAACCATACATTCAAAACAACAATCTATATTTCCCATTCCCAATTCTGCTAATTATTGGAATGTAAATTATTGAATTTACATTAAAAACTTACCTCACCTTATTTTATTAACACAGCTTTATCTGAGGGCTAATTTCTATTCTCGTTCTAATCTAGAAAGAATACGCAGAAAAAGCAATAAATTCAAGAAAGATTTAAGGCACCTGGAGTTTAGAATTTACACATTATATACTGCTCTTTCCCTTCCTTCCTCTCAGGCACAAACACTGGCTAATTAGTTCCTGGGTTTTATTTGAGAGACCAAAAAGGAACAAAAGGTCAGGACAGGTTTGCATTGCTGACACTGTTAAATTCTGCATGGAGTTTCCAAATTTAGATTCAGGTTATTATTTGGAATATAGTAGTATTGCTTGAAATATCTAATTTTGTAATGATTCAAAATGAAGTTTTTATTTCCTGTTGTTTATGTGTTTGCTTATGACTGTGATGTGGCTGTGAGCAGGCACTGATTGTGCGCTGTCAAGAGCCTGTCAGAATTATGCTGGAATTCAAGGATAGGTGATTTGCAATTACAATTTTGCTACCCAAATACCCAATTATCAGCATTCTGGAAAGTAATGTTTAATAATTAATCACTACTACCCTGCCGAAGTGATGCAGAATCATGGATTTAAATTTTAGATTGCTAATTTCTATATTTGTTTATAAATAACATCTTCTGAAACAGAAGCTTTATGAAACAAAATTTATAAGCAAAAGTTTATAAAACAAATTATTGAGGTAAAATGACTTATCAAACTTTTTGTTGCACATTTACTGAATTATATGACTTCTTTGAGAATATAGAGCTACATAATTGATCAGAAATCAATTTGTAAGGTAATACAGTTGACTCTAAATAAGAGTGTCAGTTGCCTTTGGTGGAAAGATGCTATGATAGCAGTTATTTTCTTCTAAAATAAAAAGAGTAAAGTCAGTGTCTCCATGTTGATTACAGGAGAAAAAATGAGAACTAATATGAATCACATGTTAATTTCTTCCATACAATTTTCAAAATTAGGGTTGCAAATATTAGCTTACCATATCTCAAAATGAACCTCTATAGGTATAGACTTATATCACAAAGACTTGAATTAAAGGGCTAAAGAAGGATTTCAGGGACAACATTCAATATGGAGAATGACAACAAAACAGGTCTAACTTTTCCATAATTATTTCTTTAAGGTGACATAGCAATACCTAAACTATCAACAGTTAGTAAAAAACATAAAGAATGCATTTTTTAACTAAAAAATAGAGAAATCAGCCAATTACACTATACGTTGTCTACAAGGAATAATACAAATAGTTGTATTGAATTGACTTGAACAACATTAATGCCCCTGGAATAACTCAAGATTCATAGTTTAGTGAACAAATCAAGGGAAAATATTTATTCTTTACTGTAGATGTGACTAAGCATGACATTTTGTATTGGAAGGCCAGAGCTCTATTAAGTACAGGAATATGGTTTTGGTTGATTTTTAAAATGTATACATATTTATATTTTATATATAATGTCAATAGATTTTCTTTTTTTATGGCCATTTTAGGTTCACAGTAAAATGTAATGAAAGATACAGAGATTTTCATATACCCCTTGCCACCATAAATGGATACCCTTCCCCATTATTAGCATTCCAGCCAGAGTGGTACATTTATTACAACTGATGAACCTACATCAACACATCATTATCAACCAAACTCCATAGTTGCTTGATTTTTCTGATTGGCAAAACTTTGTAAGGCTTCAGCAATTTTTGTTTGCCTCCAATCTCAGTATTCCTCCATTTGGGACACTTAAAAAGCTTAGGCCAAATTAGTATAAAATTACTCAAGTACTAGGTGAATTAATAGTAGGAAATTTTATAGAGCTAGAGATAAATGATTCCCAGGAAGAATTCCTATCCACAATTTTAATGAAATAAACCACTGCTATTTATTTTTAGAAGGGAGAAAATACAAATAAAAGTGTTTATTTAGTGAATGATTTGTTATCTTTCACAATTTTTATTAAAATAAGATTACAATTGGAAAACTATTTCAGAGTAATAGCATATTGCACTTGCTACTTTAAACATGATTTTTAGGAAGAATTGAATATATATTGTTTATTGGCTTCATGAAGACAGCTCTTCATGCAAAACATGGATTGAATTCTAAATAGGAATCTTGATTGGATACAATACATCAGTTAAATAAATGAAGGAGGTAGTCCTCACAGTGGTTGTGGTAGAACTACATGAGTTTTGCTACTTTTAAGATTTATACGTTTATTTTGAATTTAAGCAAAAGTAAAGAATATTCACAACAAAATTATCAAGTCAAGTTAACTGAATGAAGCTACCAATTGAAAAAGGCAGAAAGCAACGCCCTGTTTTAAAATACGCACATATATCACTGTAGGTATAGGAATCAGACCTAGTCAGTCAGAGGGAAAGTCAAGTACTTTCATCATTAATAAAACATAATCAGGGCAGTCAGGTTAGGCTTCTTCCCACCCAGAGGGAAAATAGAGGTCAGAAGTCTAGTTACACAGCTTAACCTGTTTCCTAGGGACTAAATTCACTTTCATATAAAAATCATTGATGAGGAAAATTAAAATATTTCTTGATCTAATATTCAATGGCTCATAACTAAAGATTAGATTTCCATATGGGTTTTTCCAGGTCAGTAAGATTTTTCTGATGCTCTTAAGATTATTTTTAGAAGACAGACATCAGAACAAGTTGCTGATCTAGGATCAGGTGTGTCTTTTGTAAAATATGGATTGGTCCCATCTTGGCAGATGAAAGTCTAATTTCACCCTAAAGAAAATAGCTTGTTGTCTCTGAAAATCAAATACTAATTTCTCCATTTTCTTAAGTAAAACAAGACAATTGGCACAGTACTATTTTTAAGTTCCCATTAAGTATTATTTCATAAGGTCTTTAAAACATTTAGATTTTCACTAATAACCCATATTTTTGGATTTAATTCCAGAAAAGAAAACAAGCTTTTTATATTGAATATAGTGAACTCACTATGATTCACACAGATTTCTACTGATTATAAAATACACAGCCACTGAATAAAGTTTACAAAAAAAGTACAAGAAGAAAGTTGGAAAAAGAAACTTATAAGAGCACCACTAAAAGGTAATTGCTATTTAATATTTTGCTTTTATTTAAGATACTGGGTTGGCCAAAAAGTTCGTTCAGGTTTTTCTGTAACATCTTACAGAACGAACTTTTTGGCCAAACCAATATTTTTCTAAGCAACTCTTTTTAGAGATGATATAATACTGCATATGTTATTTTAAATATGTCTTTTCACTTGATTCTATAGTATAAACACTTATTCAAAATCATTAATATGATTTTGAAACTTAATTTTTAATGATTAATATTGCATACATAAATTTATTACTATAACCTTAACTCCCTCTTGTGTTTAGATCTTTATGTTGCTTTTTACATACAGAAGATATACTTATTTGGACATAAATTTTTCTCTACTCTTCTGATTATTTTTTTAGGGTACACACCTGATGTCAAGTTACTCTAAAGGCCTGGAATTCTAAAAAATGGTACAAGTTTCAAATTGTTCTTTATAAAGGAAAGGAAAAATCCTTTTGTGCTGTCAAGCAATAACTTAATATTGTCATTACTTTTAATAAAACTTCAGGGTAACTATCTTTAAGCTGTAGGATATCTGGTGATTATAAAAGTAAGTATGTTGTGTAATTGCATCTAAATATAGATACACACATACACATGCACATATATATACACATATATACTCACACAATATATACACATATATATTGAATATAGATATATTAAAGTGTGTAATATTTCTGCAATTAAACTAGTACTAAAGGGAAAATAATAAATATATGGTAATTCGATAAGTTTGAAAATGGTACTTAAAACACTGACAACACCAAATGCTTGTGAAGATATGGAACAACAAAAATCCCCATTCAGTGCTGGTGGAAATGCAAAATGGTACAACCACTTTGGATAACCATTTGGCAGTTTCTCACAAAACTAAACATACTCATACCATATGATCCAACAATCATGCTCTTTGGTATAACTCAAAGGCATTGAAAAGTTATGTTCACACAAAAACCTGCATATGGATATTTACAGGAGCTTTATTCATGATTGTCAAAACCTGGAAGCAATCAACATGTGCTTCAGTAGGTGAATGTATAAATAAATTGTGGTACATCCAGACAATTATTTAACACTAAAAAGAAATGAGTTATCAAGCCATGAAATACATGGAAGAAACTTAAATGCGTTTAACCAAGTGAAAAAAGCCAATCTGAAAAGGCTACATGCTGTATAATTTCAACAACACGACATTCTAGAAAAGGCAACACTATGGAGGGTTGCCAGGTTTGGGGATTTCCGGTATTAGTGTAGGGGGGGATGAATAGGTGGAGCACAGAGGAATTTTATATCAGTGAAACTGCTCTGTATGATACTATTATATAATGTTTGACACGTCATTATTTAATTGTCCAAACCCACAGAATGTATAACATCAAGAGAGAATCCTGATGTAAACTATGCACTTTGGGTAATCAATGATGTGTCCATTGATCTTAACACATGTGCCTCTCTGGTGGGGATGTTGATGGTGTACACGTGTGGGGTCAGAGAGCATGGGGAAACTCTGTACTTGCTGTGAACCTAAAAGTGCTCTAAAAAAAAATCAAGACCATTTTGAAATTCTAAAAATAAAAGAGATATTTAGCTCTTGTTTTAATTGCATTTCTTAGGATACAAGTGAAGTGGAGTCTATTCATCCTATGAATCTTGACTGTACATGTGACTTTCTTTGGCTAATAGAAGGCTCAGACTTGAGTGATGACGGCCAACGAGTTTGGGTCTTAGACATCTAGAGGTCTCGCATATATCTACGCTCTTCCTTGGAACTTCTAACCTGTTTAAAAATGGCTAGTTTATTGGAGGAAGAAAGACATGTGATCCAAGTGAAATGACTGTCAAGTATGGGGATGAGGCATCCTAAACCAGCCAAGCTGCAAGCTGGCTAGGACAGCTGACTGCAGACCCATGAGGAAGTGCTGCCAACATCAGATGATGGAATCACCCAGTTAATCCACAGATTCCCGATTTAAATTAATGTTGATTATTTTAAGCTACTGGGATTTGTGTCTGTTACACAGCATTCTTGTGGCAATAGATCACCAATACATTGAACTTGTTTAAAATGCCTGTTAGTATATGAAAAGTTGAGTATGCCTATAGTTAAAACAGAGCTCACATTTCTTATTTGTACAAATGGCAGAAAAAGTTATAGCAAGTATCATGACTCTGTAGTTCTGTTATAATTAATATACTATGAATATGATTATGAATCAAAAAGAGAGAAACAGAACATAAACTAATGTTAGCAGACAGTAAAGTAAGAACCTCACCCCATTTCAAAATTAACTAGAAAATATTCAATCTCATGCCCCTATAAAAATGTATGAGGACTTATATGTGAACTTATTAAATTATTGTCAAATAGTAGAATATTGCTTATGTAGAAAAATTGTACTTTGGCTACAATGACGTGTGAATAACATCAACAGTAGAATGATTCCTAAGCAGGTGAAGCAAATTTGGCCTGCGGTGTTAGATAAACAAATATTCAAATATTTATTCAGTCACTTTTTAATTACGTGAATTTGGGCAAAGTTTTTTATTTTAAAAGATATAATAATATGCATCTCATAGGAATGTCCTACTATGTAACACAAACTATGTAAAGTACTTAACAAACTGTTGCATGATCACTTGTTCCCTTTCCTTCTTTACTAACACCAATTTCTATGTTTCTTTAAATACCTAGGTATTCAGGTATTTTAAATAAATTTGTAAGAGTCTTCCTAGTGCAAATCTGGTTATTTTGTCTGTTTTTTTGCAGCTCACTAACCAGAGCTCTTAGAGAAACATAAAGTGACAATATTGCTTTTAAGTCATCAATCAAGACTGAAGCATATCAGAGAAAAATTAACCAGGTTAACCGAAAAACAGAGTCCACTTCATAAAACTGCAACTCACTGGAAGTGAGATTAAAAGGCATATTATAGTGGAGATGCACACAGGTTTTACACATTGTTTAAGCAATTTGTATTGCTTCTTAATAATCATATTTTTTGGACTTTAATGAACACGGAAAAGAAATACTTCTTTTGTAATGAGTGCACACACATGCATATTTGGGTCATGCTTATATTTAGGTTTTACACTTCCCACCTCCGACTAAAACTATAACTAGCATCAGGAGATAAACTTGGTCAGTTTATATGAAGACTTTTAACAAATGCCCAGTGCTTTTTCAGTTTAGTTTAAGTTAACCCCTTGATCAAGAAGAAATAAAGAGGATATGAGAGAGAACAGAGGCTTAGCCTATTTCAAAATTTCTTAAGCTCAGAAATATACAAAATTTTCAATAGCAGAAATATGTGAATCACAAGAGAACAGATATATAATTCTCTAATGACATTATTCAGTGGAATTTACAAGTTGAAATACAGCTGAACACTGTTGAAGTTGTATTATGGACCATCATGCATGCTTTGGGGAGGAAGCTGTGAGCTACCCCAAAGATGATAGCCATCAGCTGATATAAACAGCTTCTGAAACAGTGTAATTATTTGCAAAGGCGTTGTAATGGTGAATTTCTGGAAATATTTAAAACTAAATATTAAACTATTTAGCAAACTAAATCTGCTTATAATAAATAGTATTAACATGTTGTATCAGTACTATTAATTTATTATGTAGTACTAACATATATTTGATCTGGGAATGAGTTTACAAACTAACAAGAAGGTCTATGGTGAAATTATTATTTAAATTAATAAATTCATATGATTCCTGCCTAAAAGATGACTTTTATTAAAAAATATATTTTCTTAGAAACAAATATGACATTTCAATTATGCTTTTGAAAAACAAATGGTTGCTTCATTTTTTTTACAAAATAGCAAAATGTTAACTCTTCTTAAGATAATTAGCATTGTTTCATTTTAAAACTTAAAATTCCCTCTAAATTTCCTACTAAATTAGTCAAAGTATATAGGTCATACTATATGCTATTATATGTGAGAATAAGCCCAATGCACTTATTACATTAAGTTCAATGTGATCTAACATATTTTATAGTCTGGTTGCAAGTCACCCACATGGGTGACTGATTTTATCTTTCTGGATTTCCATCTTCTCTGTGTAAAACAGGCACTGAACCAAAGTCTTTTCCATCTCTATATTTAATAAAAACATATGAACTAACAAGTCTGTACTTTCTATAACTTTTGATTCAATGGCTAATTTTCTTAATTCTTTGTTTTCTCCTGCAAAATATGTGGTATTCTAATGTACTTCATTCAGCACATGCTATGTAGAGTTCATGGTTTATCTTATGCCCCTGTTTTTGTACTTTAATTCAGTCAAAGGAATGACTGCTTGTTACTTGTCTGAACTTGTATAAAAGTGACTAAATTTTTCTTTCTAAAGGCAAGGGAAGGAAATGTACTGCTAGGCTAAGACTGAGCATGAATGATTTCACCTGAGAGGGACAATTTGTCAGAAAATTATGAGGAGGTACAAACAGAGGGTTATAATGGAAGCAGTCTTGCAACATTAACTGTACTATTCACTCTCATAAGTTCTGTAGTAAATCCACACACACCACACTGAGGGGCGGTGCAGGCCGGATGGCTCTCCAGCAGGCGGGCACTCACTGCTGGTACTCCTCCTGTGGAGTGGTCGTCACGCCACAGAAGATAGCACCCCACCCCCCTTGGCTTGGGGCGGGAGCAATGATTCATGTACTGAGGAATTAACTGGAAAAATAGAAATGACAGCCCAGAAAGGTGGATAAAAGCTATGGTCCTAAATCACCTTCAGAATGGTTTTTCATCATGAGCAATTAGTTACTCCTCAGCAAAATATAGTTTAACGAGGGCAAAGACTACATTGGAGTCACACAGGGATACAACAGCCTTTATGAAAATCATTGTCCCTTTTATAAAGGTACCATTAATAAGCACCATTTCTCTATCCAGAAATTAAGCTTAATGCTCATTCTGGCAAACTCAAAAGCATAGTCATGTTTGGAACTTACAGAAGAGTTTTCACTGTTCTAATTACTCACTGACTATGAGAGATTAGGTACATTTCCCCATTAAATTAAAATAGTTCAGAGGATTGAGGTATCTTTTGTCCAATGAATTTTAAATATACTTAAAAAGCAGTGATGTCATAGTTATGTATCTAATGGTATTGTGTGAATGCACTAAAGTAGACAGGAAAGTAAATTATTTAATGAAGAACATTGAACTAATTTAATTTTAACCGAATCTTGATAACATTAATGCAATGAAAGGTGGCAGAAAGAGCATGAACTTTAAAACTGTAGAGCCCAAGCTTCTAACCTTGCTCATCAGTGTGACCTGGGGAAGTTTATCTAATTTCCCTAAGCCTCTGTGTCTTCAACTGCCAAAGGGGATATAATATTTACTTTGCAGTGTTGTGAAATCCAGTAAGGTCTGGTCTATAAAGCATATAATCTGGCTGAATACAAACTACATGCTAAATAAATATGGGCTGCCAGGCATCTCAAACTTTCACTCCCAGATCTAAAGGTTATAACCTAAGGGCTATAATTCAGAATGCAATATCTCTATCAGGTAAGCATTTAAAGCTCTGAACATTAAAGAAACTCAGAACATTTAGGATCAAAACCAGAAATCCCACTCTGTCATCCAATTTTTAAGTAGTATATTTGTCAAAATGGTTCAAAAAAGAGATTAGCTCTCTCTGGAAAATAAGCTCCATCATTCAGACAGGCCAGTAGGGTCCCTTTCAGGTAATGCAGATTTTCAAACTAAACGTCTTAGAGTCATCCAAATCATGATGACGTTTTGACAGCTGAACTGTTCCTCTTAAAAGTTTTGGGTAAATTTTTATATCTGAGTGTCAAATTAGAATTTCAAAAGAAATCTTTATTATCCATCCATCATCCCAAGGAAATAAGACATTTTCTCTTATACAATGTATCCTATAAAATAAATAACTAATTATGAACAGCTAATCATGCCTGGAAATAATGTTTGTCATTACATATAGCTAGCACTAATTAGTACTTACTGTGAGGCTCTATGTTAAGCACTTTTATAAGAGTTCATTCACTTATTACTTCTAATATCTCTGTGGGTCAACACCATTGACCATTTTGCAGATGAAGAAACTGGAGTTAGAGAGGTTAAGTGACTCTCACAAGACCATCCTTCTAAGCAGCTGTTCTGGAGCCAGAATGGGAATCAGTCTGTCTGTCTCCAAAGCTCATGCTTTTAACCTTTATGCATATCATTAGTATGAAGCAAGATTATAAACACCCTCATTTCTTTACTACTTATTCATTAATACACATGTTTTTAGACCTTTTTACATTTCTAGGACTGTTTTATGCTCAACATTAATAGAAAAAAATCGTTAACTCATATGATGTATGGAATAACTGAGAAGTCAGAACAGCAGAAATATGAGTAATAATAATAATAATGGCAAAATCTTAGCTATTAGGATATGCCAGGCACTTCTGAAGAACTTTCATTATTTTAATTGTTTTGACGTTTACAACGATCTAATAAAAATAATAATATTGCACCCATTGTACAGAGTAGGAAACTGAACAACAGTTTAATTTGTTGAAGGTAATATAGCTAATCAGTGGCAAAACCAGGATTTGGATGCAAAGGTCTGGTCCAAAGTTCATTCTTTTAACCATTGTTGATGGATGATGAGAGGTGTTTTTGGCAGTACCAGCAATCTAAGGGAATCTGCTACTGACACCAATTTTCTATGGGAAAATATCTTACCAATATGTAGTAGAGACTCAAGCTTTTTCCTTGGTTATATAATAGTTATGGTTATAAAAATGAATTCATGTTCTGTTCTTAAATTGTTGTATACACAAAACAGATGGTGATATGTCTGTGGGTTTTTGAAAGGAATGAGTAAAGAGCATAAGCTTCAGAAGTTTTGAAAGTCTGATTCTGAGTCCATGTTTTATAACAATTCTGTGAGAAATGCAAATAAAAACCCACACCCCTGCTTTTGCCCTGTGGGCCACTTGAATAAAATTCTTCCCATTTTCTACTTTCTCCTGGTATTGATCCGTTTCATCTTTTTTCAGTAACCGGAGACTAGTTTGTAATTAGTGGGGACTTATTTTGTGTGTTGTATCTTTTATTTTTTTTAATCAAAGTAAATTTAGAAAAACGCAAATATCCTTAAGATGAGACCAAGTTGGGTCAACAAATTTCTCTAGACAATCTCAATATTCCTTTGATTTCAATTGCTAAATGAAGAGACTTGGGGAAGTTATGATTGTGGTGGGCAGGCTGAGCCTCCACAGCAGTAGGTTCCCTCCCAAGAGAGGCTGGAAGTCAGGAAACACAGTTAGTTTCTCTCACACTTGAGGTTCTGATTATGTTTTCTAAAGGGATTGTAATAAGTGATGTAATGGTCAACTGAAAATAATGTATTACCTACTATGTGCCTGGCAAAGATACCAAGATAAAAAAGATAATAAGACCCGATTCTGCTCCATGAGGAATTCACACATTAATGGGGCTTTGGGAAAACGAGGGGAGAAGAGTACATATTTAGATGAACCATAATTATACATCTAATACAACATAGCAAATCCGCTCGCAGAGATAAGACATATGACTAAAAATAAAGGAATAAATCAGTCAGAAAGGGACACCCAGATAAACAAACAAACCAAAAAACAAAGAGGATCTTTATGAGATAGCTGGCTGTCAGATTTGTGGCTTAAGAGGTAGCAGTTTAGTTTAGCTGGCAGTTCTCTGTTAAGAGTTAAGGAGAACAAAAGAAACCCTTACAGGTTGCTCGTGGTGGTAGCAAACTGATTCAATCACTTTAGGGAAAAAAATTCATGTTAAAAGCCAATATTTCTACACATACACTCTAGACTCTAGAACCTAGAGAAACTCTTGAACATTTGCAACTACACTTATCAATATACAAAAATATTCTTAGGATCACTGTTTGTGAGAGCAAATTAAACAACAAAGAATACTTTGGAAATAATTCAAAAGGAAAATTGATAAATAAATAAGGTACACTCAAAATGAAATTTACAGCAGTAACTAAATAAATTGCAGCTATACACATTAACAGGGATAAATCTTGCAAACAGATTGCTGACCTAAAAGCAATATAATGTTTGAGGTTTATACACACACATACACTCACATGAAACTAAATAAATCACGAAAAAAACATTCAGGATTGTGGTTCTGAATAGATAGAGTTAGGAAACGTTGGTAATATTTATTTTTATAACTGGGGGATGTGGCACAGTGTTCATTTCATTGTTTATGATTGTTATTATTATCATTTGTGCCTTAAATATATATTATATGTATATTCTTTTATAGGATAAAATATTTCATAATAAATAAATGTTAATAATGGCAGCTCTCTGTACCACTGATAATGGATAATCAAGGTTGGGCCTGCCTTCTTGGAATGTGTTGGCTCTTAAATCAGGAGCCACTGGGAAATATTAATCTTGGTGTTCAGAACACAAAACTGCTTTTTCAATGTAGAAGTTAATAAATACCACTGCATAGACCACGAACTATCCCCTGTGCTTATGAGACCGTAAACAGTAGCAAAGAGACCTGGGATAACTAGTAGTTTTGCCTCAATTCTTCCTAGATCAAGCTGGGCCTTTGGAAAGGCACACATCATAGTGAAATGAAAAGCTAACTGGTTTTCAACGCAGGTAATGTTAAAGACTGATATTTATCCCACAAATACTCATGAAGGGCTAATTATCTGGAAGGGATTATCCTCTGCTTTGGGAATACAGCAGTGGAAAAAGTGTCAAAAACCCTTGGCCTCACGGACCTTATATTCCATTTGTGGAGGGGGAACAGACAATAAACAAGGTCATATAGAAAGAAAATATTTTGTGATAAACATGCTAAGGAGAGGAGAAAAAAATAAAAATCAATGAAATATGGTTAGTTCATATTTAAGCTTCACATATGTTTATCCATATCCATAGATTCTGAGTAAGAAATAAAATGCATCTGAGATTAGGACACAGCTTTGATAAATATAAGAACTGGTTGGATAAATGGAGATGGAAAAGTTCATTCCAAGGTAATGGTCCTATTAGAAAGTGAAATGAAGAAAACAGTGGGAGTAGCAAGTTTTTGGATGGATACACAGATGATAGCATGTTGCATATATACTTTAGCCATCTTAGGTAGATTTGAAATGGCTATAGATAATACATCACTTGGTTACTGATGAAGATTTTTAAAAAAGGAATAAATAGTTACAAGTGTGAGATGGGGATATGTGATGTGTCATTTACCAAAGTATTAGAAGGAGTACAGGATTTAAGAATCAGAAAAAGTATATTATTTCATATTCCTCCCGAATTAACTTTAAAAACATTTAGCTTTAAAAAGTGAGAAAGCATCCGCAACAGGAGAGGCCACAACAGTGAGAGGCCCGCGTACCGCAAAAAAAAAAAAAAAAAAAGTGAGAAAGCAGAAAGCTTAATAGAGTATTATGTGCAATCTCAACTTTAGAAAGGTACACTAAAAGAAAAGAAAATATGATAAAAGGTATCAGTGACTCTATAGACAACAGCCATAAACAGAAAGATATCATTAAAGGGTTGATCATCTTGTAAACATATACTTGTAAATATGTAATAAAGAGAATATGAAATGAAAAAAGGAAGTCGCAACTAAGGAAACCAAAGGGATTGCATAAGAATCTTGCTTTCATATTCTGATCTTTAGACATTAAAATGCAATATGATCAAAGATATATATATCCTTGATGTGTATATGTATAAAAGTATATAAGTGTATATATGTGTATACGTGTGTGTGTTTGTTTATATATGTATGTATATGTGTGTATACTGGAACATATTGTGGTCTTGATTAATTAATAAATTGATGTCAGACTGAAAGAATGGAATTAGGATCCTAAGACTGGAGTTAACATACAGGAAGATTGCAACAAGATACCAAGATATCAATAACAACAAAACTATCCAGTGATATAATGGGATGGTTTGCTTATCATCCAAAGGAGGATTTAAGCAGATGTTGAGTGACCAAATGGAGAGAACATCGTAGAGTGAACTCTAGAAATACGTGGATGGTTGAACTAAAAATGTCCCAGTTCCTCTTCAATCCTTAAAAACTAAGATATTCAATCCAGCTTCTCCTGGGATTTCCCTTCATCCAACGTTCATCCCACTCATCATATAACCCTTTAAGAATTTTTTTTTCTAATTTATTCAATTAATTGATTGTTTCAATTATTATCCACATCTGGGTACTCCTGACTTTTCAGTCACAACGTTCATGACCTTCCTCTCAATCTTCACTTCATAAATGGCACTTAAGCTTCCATTCTTTCTTTTGCTGGCTTGTTAACATGTCTAATCAAATTAAGCTTCAGTTGGATGCCACCAACTTTTACTTAGTACTCTCATAACTAAAATGAATACTTTATTATTATATTCATTTTCAATTTCCAAGTATAGAGCTAATTTACTTACCATGGGCACTGGAAGAAAAGAACACTGCCTCAGCAGAATGCCTGGTTTGATAGATCTGCTGGACTAGCTTATTATACTGAATCACAAAGATATTATACCAAACAACGAAACAACAACAACAGAAGCATGTAATTGGGTTATACTGATCTTGAGAGAATGTTGTTTCAAAATCTCTCCCTTCAACTCATGCCTACACTTACCAACTCTCATGGCCAGGAAATTATTGTTTATATCTACCCTCAGTTTTTCACCCTGTGGTATAAAGTCATTTCCTTTTTCTTGATTTTCTGCAGCTGGATATCTCAATAGCAGAGTGATATTATTTTCCACAAAATGAGAAACAGAATAAGGTCATATCAACCATAGAGATCATGTGTAATACTGGTCATAATGATGGACTCCAAGAAGCATCATAAAACAGGTTGGCAGCTACACTTGCTTTGCTGAAAACACAATATTTTGAGAGCAATAACGTGTCAAGTTTGCCCAAATAAGAGATGTTAACAGCCACATATTTCCATGTATTGAATGGCAACAGTTGTAATGAAAGTGAAATACATTTTGTGCAGATCAATAACACTCCCTAAACAATTTACACACCATTTACTACTTCTCACTATAGTATGGCAAGTGGTTTTTGGTATTCATTCTAGAGATAGATACAATCCTAACGTACTAGTGAAAACTAAAATTGATTTTTTTTACTGCGCTAATGCAAGAGGATTACAAATGATTTCACTTTGCAAGTACGTGCAGCTTAATCTGATGTGTAGTATTTAGGACTGCTAAAATCTGCAATTACTTAAGTAATTTGGAATTTTTCTGAACAATTATGAATCACTGCATGGATATAAAGAGTATGTTACCTTATAAAAATTATCTTGATACAAAAATTACAACTTTATCTTTCCATTTATTTCAGGTACACATAAATAGCTCACATAGCTAAAGGAAGGATAGTTCTCTATTTTGATTATAAAAAAATAAAATTGTGATTTAAAAAACAAAAAAAGAAAGATAAGCCTAAAATAAGAGAAGTAAATAAATATCAAGATTCCTACAGAAATAAATTCCTTTTCATTATCCCAAGGAATATGTTGACATTTACATTTTGGCCAGCTGAGGTTCAAATTAGATAGCTCCATAGGTAACAGAGACCCAGAGGCCTGTGTGGATCCGGAGGACAAAGATGACAGTTCAATTATTTTCCCTGAATGGCTTATCCAGCTTTGGCCTCAGCATGGGGCAAGGTATTGGGAGGTTGATGCATGCAGCCATGAAATTACGCATTTAAGTCTATTTTCTTAATTAATTTAAGCATACTTCAGAAACATACATGCATTTAATCTGAAAATTCCCGTGGCCTGGTCACTGGATAGGATCAAGGCTCCCTAAGGTGAGAGAGTTGATCCTATTTTTCATGAGCTTTTAAAAGATGTCTCTTGATAGAGGAAAAAGAATGCTTGAAATTGTAAGACTTGGAGAAAAATCTACTCTTCTTCTCTTTAAGAGAAGAAAATTTTTTTAGAAAAATGATGTTGAAGAACTTGCTGTCAGCAACTGCTAGTTTGGCTGATAGTTAAGAGAGCATAAAAAAATCTGCAGGGGTACACATATTGTCCCTACTGTGTGACACACAAATCACAAATGAAGAAGGCACGAGTAAGTGAACACAGAAGCGGAGCTCAGAAGAAAAAAAGACTACAGGTAGAATTAATGACATTTGTGTCAGATACTCTCAAGACTGTTTTTTCTGGGGGGTGGTGGGTATGGGAATGAGCCAGCTCCTGGGACAAAGGAATGGTTCATATGTGTTAGCAGAGTCTCATAAAGCTATCATTTGCCTAGTAGCCCCCAGCTCCACCTCTAGCCACCCACAGGCTCACATGCCTTGATCAATGACCCTGAACATATATCCATGTCTAGGAAGCAGTTATTTTCTCTAAACCCGGAGCACACTGAGTCCTGCCCATCTTCTCTTTGTCTTTCATTTCTTTTTTTGATGAATACCCTTCAGAATTTGCACTGTATTGGAAAAAATGGAACCCTTGCTCAGCTCATTTTTCTCCATGAGCATATGCTGTTTTATCATGATTTGCACAGTTATAGTTTTTCCTCTTTGGAAGGTTAGGCCACCTGCCCCCCAGGCTCCTACTGCACACAGCCGCAGTGCCCTACACTGTGGACAGATGCTGGGCTCACTTTCTAGTTAGAATTCGGTATTAGTGAAGTCAGAAAGAAACTACCTTTGCTAAATCAATACACAGCAGAGTTTTGTTTTGTTTTGTTTAAAGGCAGCCCCACATCAGAAGATCAGTGAAATTAAATAGCCAGCTTTATACTCACCCCGGAGGATGCAGAGTTCTAAAGAATAATAGCCATTTGGTCAGCAAAGAAAGATACCTGCTTGGATATGAAGCTATCTGAGGTTTCTAAGCAAAGGCAGAATGGTTTAAAGACAGAGTAGAGAAATTTAAGAATTTAGCCAGTAAATATAAAATGGCTAAACTAGACTTTGCTGAAGCAGCTAATTTTTCCCAGATAAGACATCCTCATAGGTTTATTGTACATGGTCAAAAAACGGAAGCAAAATTCATCTATGGATTATACAATGATTTTGCTAATTACTGATTTTTGTAAAATAGAGATTTAATTTCTGGTTTATCTTTTATTTACCATGGCCATGCTCTCTGATAGAATGAGATCACCATGTGATGACAATTATAGACATTGTTCCATGCAGCCCAGGAAAATTCCAGGGTTTAGATTTGATCATGCAGTGTATTACACAGAAAGCAAATGTAGAGAGGTAAACACTCTGTATAAAGTATTTCAAAGGAACTTGTGGTTTCATATATTAATTTTAACATGAACTATCATTTCTAAAAGCAGACTCATCTTTCAGATTCCCAGGTTTAGCAAACAATGCTTCATGCTTATTGATTAAAAGTTTTCTAACTTCCTAATAAATCAATGTGCTGTGCTGTCTCATGATCTAAATTCTCCACACCCAAATGGCAGGTAGTAAAATATATGTATCATGATTACCTATTGAATGCAGTCATAAAATAATATATGACAGTCTTTGAAATTTCAAGACAAACATGTAAAGATTAAGATGAATAACTGTTAATTAAAAAAATAATAAAGCTATATCTTCTTTGAACCAAAGGCAACAGATATAAAATCATGGTGGTACTTACCACAGTGAAGTTCATCACTTTCAATATCCAAATTGTCATGGCTAAGTTAACTATCATGGTAACCAACAGCAGAAGGACAAAGAAGTATAAGCACCTCTTTCGCCATCCATAAATTCCCACTGGGTAAAGTTGTGCATTCTCAGCCCTTGGCAGGTTATTTTGTTGTGTTGCTAGTATGTACTGTTCTCGTGTCATCTGGAAAAAAAAAAAAAAAAGAAAGAAAAGAAGTATTCAAAAATAAAACCAAAGATTTTTTTTAAATCAAAAGGCACAAGATATCTAAGAATAATGGTGAGTGCTCACACAATTATTGATGAGTAATTAAAGTTAATTTATTTAATTAAAATTAATTGAAATGTTATAAAACCCCTTAAATCCTTATCACTAGTTTTGCTTTTCAAAGCTATTTAACTACCTGTTACATCTCTAAGATGTGTATCATTTTCAGCGGGGTTTGTCCAATCCTAACATCGACCTTTGCTCTCAGGAGTCTGTGAAGATTCTCAGCAATACTTCCATTTGTCTAAAACCCAGTAACTGTATGCACAGCTATGCTACTCTTGGAATGAACTTCATCTGTTCTTCGGAGTAGACAGAGGCCAACTGTACCACAGATATTTTTGTGGCTTTAAAAATGCAGGATATAAGGAGCTCAGTATATATGTTTTAATAAAATGTCAGTGTGTTTGCACAAACCTATGGAAAGAAAATTACTTTTATTTAGAATTATATAGATGTAACTATTTAATTAAAACATTTATTTAGAATGTTGTTATTTATTTTAGTTGTATTTCAATGAGTTATCAGTATAAGATTGATCTCTGAAAGAACAAACCGCATATTTACTATCCTGTAACATAATACAATGATATCAGCAGAAGTCAGTCTTGGAAAAGGGGAGATGGTATTCTATGGTAGTATATAAATTTAGGTTCTAAATTAGTTCTTTCAAAGAGCAAATGCATTATTTACTATCTGATTAAACCTAAAAATATGGATAAGAAATGTCAAGGCATATGTACTGGGTATACAATTTTCAGAATAATATATTCATTACCTGAAGGATGGAAACTTTAAATTTTATAAAATATGATTTTCTATAGAACAATAATTGTTCATTTTTTTTCTTTTTAGGTTCTTCTCAGATTTCTTGTGCATGCAATTAACAATTAATACACCAACAGAAATCATGCTGAATAAATTATGCAACAATAAAAACAACATTAACAAAGAATTTAAATTACCTGTTAAGTAGTACAAAATATATAATGTAAGGTTATTAATTTATGGTGTTAATTGACTTAATCCTACACTAAATAAAATGTTGAACTATATATTGAGAAATGCAAAATATCCAAGTTATTTGGCTTTCTCCCGTTTTTCTTTTTATTTTAGAGCTATCACTTCAAATTGTATTAATGCACTGTTAAATATTATCTCTCCAATTTTTTTTTTTTTTTTTTTTTTTTTTTGCGGTACACGGGCCTCCCACCGTTGTGGCCTCTCCCGTTGTGGAGCACAGGCTCAGGACATACAGGCCCAGCGGCCATGGCTCACGGGCCCAGCCGCTCTGCGGCATGTGGGATCTTCCCGGACTGGGGCACGAACCCGTGTCCCCTGCATCGGCAGGTGGACTCTCAACCACTGCGCTACCAGGGAAGCCCTATCTCTCCAATTTTTTATGAGTGACATATTATATGTAATATAATAAAAATAGTTTCATATGTTAATTATAATTTAAAATGTATTAGAAGAGCTAATACTATTAGATGACTAAGAACAAATTCTTTCATAATATAAAAAAGTACCTTTTTCTTTATTGTCATTGTTATTATTTAAATTAATATTTAATATTTTCTTGAAAGTAGCCAAAAAGCTTTAGACCTTACTTCCAATTTGGAGTGGAGATGTGTAACTTACTAACTGCTACAAAACGTAAAGTTATACAACAGGTGACAGAATACCACAGGAATTTACTTTGCCTGAAGATTCTGGTGGAGATTTTATAGTTCTGATAATGGTTATTATTACAAAGTGGAAAATACATTATAGGAAGATGATAAAGGGAACTCTAAGGACCACCACAATTAAAGGGAAGAAAAAGGAAGAGCCATGTTCTTGAAAAGAGGAAGAGTATGGATGTGAGAGTGGAGCAAAAGAGCCCAGAAACCTGATTATGTCCAGCTGACAAGGAAGAGACCTTCCCTGGGATAGCTGGTCTCTGAAGTCACAAGTAAAATGCTGTGACTATTCAGACCATGCATTGTCTTTAATCTCATATTAAAGCAAACTTCCTTTTTAGAATATTCTATTTCTACAAATTCTGTTTAGACATGAAGGTGAGATTAACATGCCTTAGAAAAGAAATGAGAACTTAGTATCTGAAATAAAACAAACACACATTACAAAGAAAATGGTCTTTCAACAACAGAATTGATTTTTTTTGGTAAGGCATCAGAAATTCAGTAAATATATCAAATGCCTCTAACAATTTGAAAAAGCAAATAGCATAACAAAAAGCCAAGAGAAAAATTTGTCAAGAAAACAAAAAATCTGTTATTTAATTAAAACTATTTTACCACCTCAAGAAATTCAATGATATTTTCTTAAATAAAGATGAGTTAAACATTATTACTTTATATATTTTGTTCATCACAAAATACTTCAGAATATCCAAGCTGCAAAAAGACAACAAGATTATAGAGGTTTTTTTTTTTAATTTCCTTATTTCTTAAGTCTCACAGACCTGAGTGTTTTTCAAGATCACAAAAGCTTTCACAGTGGTTACAGTGCTCTCATAGTACTAGAGAAGAAGAACGACAACATACAACTCTTAAGAGATTAAGCAAACTACCCTATATTTGAAACTTTTACAACCTTCGCCTGAAATGTTAAATGCTGACCCATTTTCAAGTATTAAACATATTCTGAAATATCTTGGTTCCCTTGGCATTATGAGAATTCCATAAATAAAATAGAAAATTATTTAAGTGTTTATTGTCATTCTAAAGGAATGTAACAAACGTACACTTGCAGATATACTTATTTTCTCAGAAGAGCTAAGTAAACTTCCTGAAAGAGAAATGGCCAAGATTTCCTGAGAGAATATATCACTGTGCTGAGATGTCTCTCTGGTTAGTCCTCTCTACTGCCTTCTGAAATAAAAATTCAACATTCTCAAAATTATTGCTTTGCAATTCTTTTGGTTTTCAAGGTTGTGACTACCCCTATTATTGGTTATTACTTAAAATAATTAGGACTTCCTTCATCTTAGTTTTGCAGTTCTATTTCATACGAGATTTTATGTTTAAAAGCATTCGTTAGAATCAAATAACTTCTAAAACACAGTTTTTCTTAGCTAAGGTTGAGGAAGTCTTCAGCCTTATTGGATCCAGATGTTTATCAGCATTCACATTAAGATAAATGCATTTACTTGTATCCTCTTGTAATTCAGGGAAGGGTTGATTTAATTCTGGACTTTGCACTTTCTAGACCTTGTGAACTTTTCAACATTTTTCTCCAAAGGTATGGAAAATCTGGTTTTCAGAAAGGGTTATTTTGTTCAGTAAATTTAATAACCTAGTGTGTAAATACTAGAAGAAAATGAATTAATCATTCATTAACCACTAATGACCTAAACATAATTCATCACTAATAATCTAGCTCTGGAGAATTCTGGTAAAGTCTACCGAGCTGGATGGAATGGAAGAAAAATTAACTAAAGCATCAGAGTCAATTGGCTACTACTCCCATGCCTCACAGAAGGGGACAACTGTACAAAATACTAAAGCCAAGGTAATGTTAAAAATATTCCAATCTACCTGGCATCATTATTTAGGTATTTTGTATAAATACTCAGAGCAAGGCACAGTATTTGAGACTCTAGTCTTCATTCGATAAAATATGTTTTTAGTGACAACTATGTGCAGGTAGAGTTCAAGTTCGCTGCACTCATGAATTTCACATAGTTATGGAAAACACAATAAACCAATAACGTATAAATTTATGTGTATATAGAAAATAACATATCAAATAGTAATATGTTCTGAAGATGATAAATACAATATAATGGATTCATGATATAAGCAATAAAATATTAAATAGTGATAGATGCTATGAAGATAACAGGCATGGTGATATAATGGGGGCGTGGGAAACTACTTTGAAAGTGGTAGAAAGAGAGTGCCTCACAAAGGAAGTGACACCTAAGATGAAATTAAAATGATGGAAATCTTCTATGAAGAAAGTTAAAGGAGATCTTTGAAGATGTATCTGAAGGCCGAATTAGAGTGGGCTAAATAGAAAATGAAAACTGAGAAAGTGGAGAGAGTATAGACATTTTTTAAGGGGTAGAGAAGAGCAAAGGAATGAGATTTCAGATGAGAATATGAAGTCAGATGTTGGAGTATTAACTCAGGGACCAGTGTGATTTATCTGAAGGATATGAGAGAGAAAATGGAAAAGCAATGAGGTTACTTAATATGGGACCAATAGTCGAGGTGAAATCTGGGATACAGAGATGAGTTATGCATTCTCAGAGGTGTGGTGGCCAAGAACTAGTGACAATGACAGAAGATCAGCCAGGCAGCTGGGCTTTACAAGGTGGGAATAAAGTAGACAGGTTATAATGATCATAATCCAATGAGAAGAGTTCTTGGTCTTAGTCATGCACTAGTATTCTGACTCACATCAGCATATGCAGAACTGAAGGTAGCTGCACCGTGGTTAGAGTTTGCAGGCGCCTGGCTCTGGGACGTGTGACACTGAGACTCGGCTGCTCCACAGCCCACTTAATCAGAGGCTCCATCACTACGAACTTGCTCCATTTGGATTTCACCGTATAAGACCTAGAATGCTCATGGGTACAAGTACCATCTTCTCCTTTCCATCCCCACAGTCTTTCCTCTCTTTAAGTAAGGTTTTATTATTTATTTTCTAAAATTGGGAGTAGAGAAAGGAGGGCATTTGTGAATATAATTAGACGTGGCATCTCTCTAGATAGACAGGAAAGGCTAAAGAAAATTCGACATGTCTTAATATTCGTGAGACTAGAAGAAGAAAAGAAGAGGTTAAAAGAGATTACAATGTCCGAGATAATTGTTTTACATTGCCATGGCTAAATTAAGGGTAAAAATAAAAGCTATTAATGGAATGCTCTGTTTTATGTTTTGTAAGGAAGAAATATTGTCTGAAAGGATGATCAAGTGACCTGCTCACGTTTGTATCCTTATGATCCTAAGAGGGAGGGGGTTTAAACAACTTAAATATGGCAGTGAGAACTGAGAAGTACGGAAGTGAATTGTAAGTCATCACTTCTTTAAATCTGAGTTTTACCAAGAATAGAAAAAGGACTCTCGGACTTTGCCCAAAAGCATGAAGACATTAGAAAGTTAGTTCAAGCCCAGGTATTAAGAACCTGTTTTCTCCAGTCCAGATTTTACCACTAAATTGTCAATCTGATGATAAAGGTGTAAAGAGAACCCAATTTTATATTTCAAGTCATATAACTGATGTAATTGTTTTAAAATACCACATTTAACACTATTATAATACTACTCACATCAATACTGGCTATAACACAGAGATGTAAGCACACAGACTGGAAGGAAATAGCAGATTATTTAACTCACTATTTCATTCCTTAAAATTAAAATATAAATTAAGAATCTCAGTTTTGCTCAGACCTATTCCCTGTGTTCCCTGTTATGGGAAATATGAATATAAAAGAGAAGCATGTGTCTCCTGGAAAGTAAGCTAGATCATTTGGGAAATTGCTTTTAATTTCTGATTACAGAGCTAGCACTTGGCACATTCAAGTAGCAATATGCAACAGCTTTGTGACCATAAAAATTGAAACTCAGTTCCAAACCCCCTTAACTTCCTCACTGGGAATAGCTTAGATTCCAGGAGAAGTGGTAAATCATGTTGGTGTCACTGCTCATTAAGTGTTGATCATGTTAGATTTAACACTACAATTGTCTGTTATTTGTTCAGACAAGGAATGGGCACAGCAAGCTAAGTGCAGTCTCAGATTTATGTGCCAAGCTGTAACCCCAGTCTGGCCATTCTATTCTGTACATCCTAGGGCAAGCCACTTAGCCTTCCTCTGCCCCAATGCCCTCTGCTCTCAAACGAACATTCCACTGACTTATATAAGCGCAACGTGGGAGGAGAAAAGTAGAATGCTAAAGTTCCCCTTTCCTTTTGAACAGTAAAAATACTCATTTAAAAAACTGATCTTCCACCTTTTAGCTAGTGGTCCCCTCCTTCAGTGCCGTATAAGTATTTATATTGGAATTCATTTTAAAAGACATGCTGGAAATATCATTTTAAAAACCAGATGCTTGAAGTGTCCAAATTATATGGCATTAACTTTACACAGCAGAAAGGCATTTTGTTTTCTGTTCCCAGAAAATGAGTCTCTAAACAGCTACTAATGTTGAGAGAGACTGAAAACAATAAAGTCCACTTACCATGGCAATTGAAACTTCTCCCTATCTGGGATACTTAATTCTCAAAGGCACATTCCAAGAAGACGGCAGTTAAAAATTTCTATTTAAGAAAAATGTCCATTTGCAATGAAATTTTTTCCCAGTTGGTTTATGGAAAATGCTGTAGACAGATTTTACAGCCTGGAAAAGTAGCAGCCTAGCAACTGAATTTCAAGAATGATGAAAGATATCTCAGTCAAATGGAGCTACCTCTTGAGATG
Source organism: Mesoplodon bidens (assembly GCF_964165515.1). Classification (NCBI taxonomy): domain Eukaryota; kingdom Metazoa; phylum Chordata; class Mammalia; order Artiodactyla; family Ziphiidae; genus Mesoplodon; species Mesoplodon bidens. Next base: position 21,971,973 of record NC_138181.1, read on the forward strand.
AAATAGAAGAGGACTCTAGCCAAGGCTGACAGTAAAAAAGAAACCTGAATAGACATTAAAAGGGCAACACATTCCCAAATGAATAAAAATTTTAGAAAAATGTGGACATTTACAGAGAATGACCCAGTTATCATTCTGAGCTTATTTTGCATACTTCATGTACTCTAAAATGAAGCACTTTTACATAGAAAATACTTTTCCAGTATTTAATTGGATGAAAACTCCATCACAGTTTTTGGCATTTATTCAGTCACAGACTTAGATTTAGGTTCCTAACAATAAAGTCACTCAATTCTCAGACCCCCTCATGTGTTATTAACAGAAAAACTTAGCCATTAAAGTGATTTTGAAGGAGGCTGGGAAATCTTTTGCCCACTCAGAGTTGTATCATCACCAAGAGATGAGACAACATAGGTATGGGACTTCCCTGGTGGCTCAGTGGTTAAGAATCCACCTGCCAATGCAGGGGACACGGGTTCTATCCCTGTTCCGGGAATGTCCCACATGCCGCAGAGCAACTAAGCCTGTGCACCGCAACTACTGAGCCTGTGCTTTAGAGCCCATGAGCCACAACTACTGAGCCCGCGTGCCACAACTACTGAAGCCCATCTGCCTAGAGCTCGTGCTCTATAAGAGAAGCCACCACAATGAGAAGCCCGTGCGCCGCAACGAAGAGTAGCCCCTGCTCACCGCAACTAGAGAAAGCCCTGGCGCAGCAACGAAGACCCAATGCAGCCAAGGATTAATTAACTAATTAATTAATTTAAAAAAACAAAAAACAACATAGGTGGTTGTGAGCATCATTCACACTAAGACTGCAAGCATGAGAAGCCCGTAGGAAAGTGCTGCTACACATGCACAGCAGGAGGAAAGGGAAAAATCTTTAAGGAAACACAAATTTGCCAGAAACATGGCTGGAGAGCTTAACTGGGCAACCAGAAAGCCCATAATATTTAAAGCAATAAGGATCAACAGGAAAACATGTTTAAAGGACAATAGTAAGAAAGAGAATAGGAGAAAGAGTAAGGCTTTTTGGCTTTTTTTCTAACAGCAAGCAGAAAAACTTCAAGAGAACAAGAAAGATAGAGTATGGCTTCCACAGCCTTGAAGATTAATTGGAAAGCACCACTGGTTGTGAAAAATCTTGCAAACAAATTTCAAAATACTTATTCTATTGAAAGCCACTTTTTTCCCACTTTCACAAACTTAGTTACATTTTACTACATTAACTTAAATTATTTATAGTATAGTCAAATTTGGGGGTTTTTTTGTTTTGTTCTGTTTTTTGGTAAAATTCTCTAATGTGTAATGAGCTCTTAAGAAATGTGCTCTGCTTGAGGTTAAGCTCAGTTTTGGAGATGAGGAAAAGAGGAGATGCATGGAGAATATGTTTTAATTTAGAATGTACTGCTTTAAATGAATTAAACAAAGATGACTTTGTAAAGATACACATGATCTCATCAAAACAAAGTTTTTATCCCCAGCATAACTAAATGTTCACTACCTGGATGAAGACAAAGCCACTGGGCCAATAATTAGATTTCAAATCTCCTGAATTTTTGTTCTAAAGTTGGGGGAAAAGATAGGGTCCATTTTTGTTAGTGGCAGAGAGGAAATGCAGACTAGTTCAGCAACTGATGCCATGAAGGAAGGGTGTAGAAAGAAGCCTGAATAGTCATCATGAAGTGGGACCTGTGTGGACAGACATCTCCATCAGTGCTGGAGAGATGCCGCCTGAGGGTTGGCCCTGATCCTCCGACTCTCCCTCTGTGGAATCTTAGTAGGGGCCATTCGGGAGAGCACGGGCTAGGAGAAGAGGTGAATGCTTCGTCCATCATTACCCATACTAACCTTGGTCAGGTACACCTAGATGGTGAGTATAACCTGTCTGTCCACCAGAGGTGAAAACTGGAAAGAGAAATGGACTGATGGCGCTCTGATTTTAGTTTATACACCACAAATCAGGCTCTTTTCAGTGCTGGTATTAGAAAACTAAATAAGATTAACTGGTTATTCTTCTCAGCTGAGGAGCTTTGGTGATGATGTATGTGTTGTATTCCTTTTCTTTTCAGTTTTATTGTTTTATTGTTGTTTCTTGTCTTAGCTGAGGAAGGGTAGCAGAATAGGCCACCCCAAAGTATGCCACTTTGGCACATTGATTCTTTTGAGCTACTGGCACTTGAAAAAACAGCAAACACAGGGAGAGGATTTCTCTGAACTCCCCTTCTCTGCCTATAGATGGATTTAGCAAAAGGAACTCTATTGTCATAAATCCCCTCCCCAGGAGTTGCATCAACCAGGGCAAATTGACTCGTGTCACCGGAGACTGGAAATGACACTACACCCAGACCCACTTTGTCACAAACTATTCACACCTCCCATCTATTCTTCTAAGGGCTCATTCATCTTTCCTAAATGTCATTTACTCTCCCCTAAGAGACTTACATTTCCTTCTTCTTTCCCTATTAAGGTGGTATTTAAGCCTGAATTCTAAACCACTTCTTTGAATTACTCATTTTCCCCTGGGCATGCAGGAGGGATACATTTTAATAAAATTCTGTTTGTTTTTTCTCCTGTTAATCTGTTTTTTATTGTAAGATTCTCAGCCAAGAATGCATAAGGGTAGAAGGGAAATTATTTTTCCTGCTTTACACTCACAATAAATGCCTTTGCTTAGAATTCTTTTATAGTCACCCTAGCACCAAACACAGAGCTAGATATGCTATCAATGATAAATTGAGATTAATACCCACTTTTACTGAATACCTGCTCCATGCTAGGCATTCTACTGGTACCTTTATTGTTGATTCAGCTGAAATCAAATTGATTTTTATATTAACTCAGAAAAGGGGGCACTGTAGGAATCATAAAGATGCCATTTAGTATATTACTATTACATCCATGGCCTTCATTAAATAACTCAACAAATATTTGTTGACTCTATGGATGGATGAATATATTTAGAAAGCATAGACTTCAGGCAATTGGAAACATATTTAGGGAACATGGTGAGAGTGAATGGCATTATATGAGATTCAAAATAATATACAATTGTGGACATATTTTTTCCATTTGTGAATTGGAAAGCTGTAGCTTTTTCATGTCCTTAATGGATCAGATGATATCTCAGGGATGGTAGTGGGGTCCTCTTGAGACAATGATACTTAAAAACATATCTCTAATTTGAACTTCAAATATAATCCCCAGTTCTGAATCTCCAGCACTCTAAATTCGGAAGCTTCTGAATCCAATTAAGTATATACAATTGAGCTATTTATTCATCCCAGTGTCTCTGATTCTATTGATAATAGCACAATATTTTAAGTCACTGTACTTAAAAAACAAAGAATTTTATTGATGCTAAGATCCTATGTCTCTTTTTTGGGAGGTGGGGAGCATATAGCTCCATCTTTCTTTATTTTTCATATTTTCCACATATATCTGTTTGTATCAGTCCTTATTGTCAGCATTCTGTTTTAGGATTTACCATAGCAAGATTATTTTAAAGTTTTCTGACTTCTGACTTATTTCTTGCCTCTATTGCTTAGTCTCAACACATATTCCCAAAGCATAAATACCATGATGTTTATTCGTATATTAAATAAAAGTCAGTTTAGCACTTTCTACTCACAAGGCATCTTTCTAGAAGCTACAGACGCAGCAGTGAAGATGACAAACAAAAATTCAGTTGTCACAGGTCCCCCCCCCACCCAGGAGTTTCATCAACCAGGGAAGGTTAAGTCTTGCCATGGGAGAGGAGACTAGAAGGTGACACCACACCCAGACACACTTTGTCCAAACTATCACACCTCCCATCTATTCTTCTAAGGGCCCATTCACCTTCCCTAAAAATCTTTACTCTCCCCTAAGAGGCCTACTTTCCCCTCCCCTTTCCCTATTAAGATGGCATTTAAGCCTAAATTCTAAGCCACTTCTTTGGGTTACTTATTTTTCTCTGCTATCTCTCAGGTATACACGAGGGATACATGTTAATAATCTGTTTGGTTCTCTCTTGTTAATCTGTCCTTTATTACTAGAGCCTCAGCCAAGAACTAAGAAGTGTAGACAGAAAATTATTTTTTACTCCCTTACACTATGAACACTGGTCCACGGGGCAGGAAACCAGCTGGCTGCACACAGCTGGTTGTTGTGCTCCCGTATGACCTGCCCTGTGCTTTCTCTGTGTGGTAAACAAAGCTTTCTGAAAAGCTTACATAGAGGCCAGACTCCATATTCTCCCACTTGTTTTCTTATTGCATTATACAAAATTATGTATGTTTAATAATTTTATTCTCTCCAAAGATCTGGAGAGCTGTATTCCAGGCCACAATACTTAATTTAGGCTTCTACCTGATGGTCTGAAAAGGCCATGTCCATATTATAAATTGGTGACCTTTGTAAATTGCATTTAGCTAGTTTAAAAGTACCCATCTTACAGGCAAGAAACTGCACAGAAAGTTCGACTAGAAGAATATAAAAGAAATGTTTAAAAGCATGTCAATTGCTAGTTCTAAGAATAATTGAAAATATCAGTAGCCAAGGTGAACCTTGAGATATTTGTGTGTGTGTATATATATATGTGTGTGTGTGTATACATGTATGTATAATTTATATTTATATATAAATACATTTATATTTATAATACATTTATATTATTTACTTATAGTACATAGTATACTTTAGAAAAGGTAGGTTGGAATGAATAGGAAAAGAAACAATAATAAAAATCACTGGTTTAAAACACTTAAAAAATCTAATTTAAAAGAGCTAAAATCCACATATTTTAATTCATTTGAATCACTGTATGGATTTAATGATGAATTACAAAGTATTCATTCACTACATTATTTTCATGATACAGTATTAAGGTGAAATTACAATAATGCATGGTCTAGTGCCATGTGCAGAATTTTGCATTTTAACAGTACTTCAGCGCTCCCTATCACATGTGTTTATGCCCAGCTTGTGTTTGGTCATATTCCTAAACTAGAAAGCTAAATGTTTCCATGTAATCTGAAAATAAAGCAAAATGAGTTAGTTTACTTTAAATAATACCCACCCAAATTACTTTCTATTAAGAAATGAAAAAGAATCCTTTTCAGTGAAAAAAGAACCACATTTTAACACTGAATGATCCTTCATTTGAGGGAAAGAAAGGGAACTAACAATAATAATAGTAACAGGAAAATGATCTCATTGAGATTGTCACATGCTAGATAGTAATGTCCACCAAGTGTTACTCATTTAATCCTAACCACCACAGCCGGACCCCACGCTGCCTATGGCCTAAGTACTCAGCCAGCCCTTGACCTAGGTTATCTCATGTATTCATCAACACCACTCTACAGAAGTTGACTATTGCAAGTCTCATTTTAGTACCTAATAATCTACAGACCCTGAAATTAACATACTTAAAATCCCACAAACCAGTAGGAAATTGATTTTTGGATTCAGGTGTAGAGATTGATATGGGAGTTATTGTTGATGTTTTGGTTTCTTAAATTATGTCACACTACTCACCCAACAAATATTTACTGAACACCTACTCCATGCAAAGCATTTAAAATACATTTACATATACACCAGACCATCTCTAGTATCCATAAACAAATAGGCAAATGAATGTAATCTGTGCTTCCTCCACTGTGAGATTCTGTACTACTGGGGGTAAGAAAATTGTGAAAAGTGTAATCACTTCAGACAGTAAATAAGCATGACATTAAACATCTTTGATTCACCTAAAGAGAAATCTATTCTCTTTTACATTTGCTTCCAAGCTTTCTTAGCACATCATGTGGCAAGTCGTTCTTATGCTAGTAAGCAAATTACTAATTTCTAGCCCTTCCCCTCAGAAGAAGAGCTGTTGGGGAAGTTTTCAATCAAACAGTATGTCTCTAGTTAGGATATAATAAATTTGTTTTGTTTTTGTTGCATTTATCTTTCCTGTTACCTTACAGCAGGTGAAACTGGCTGTATCTTTCCAGTTATCTTTTAGTATGCTGTCTTTTGGCAAGACAGGTTTCCAGTTTACCGTACTGGTCTAAAATTTCCAAAAATAGCTTTATTTACATAGAGGTATATGTGTTGTATAAATATGGGGGAAATCATAAAGTTTGTAGAAAGTGACTAATGTTTGGAAAGCAGTTTTTACCGCCCTCCTCTCCATGTGTGAACTTGGACACGATATTTGTGCTCTATGTACCTTCCCTGTAAAATGAGAGTGATGAAAATCTGCCTAGGGTTTGTTTTAAGCACGTATTGAAAATATATAGACAAATGTAAAGTGAAAAACAGGATGAGAAAAAAATGGTTAGAGGTTAAATTTGTCTACTGCTACTCCATGAAGCAAGTCTATCCTGAGCTGAGCCTTCTAAAAGGAAAAGAAAACTGAAATTTGTAATCAGAGCAAGAAAAGGGAAGACCCAGGTACTGCCTAACAAGGGGAGCCTTGTAGGGGAGTGGAATGAGGGAATATATAGTAGGGGTAAGAGTTAACTGTAAGGTGGCTAAGGTAATTCTTAGGAATGGAACATTTATTATTCACCTATACCTAAGAAAAATGGCCAAATTGAGATTGAATTAAATTCTAAGAACTTATTTTATGTCCCTGAGATGGGTTCCGGGAAGCAGTCTTCTGAAAACAGTGACCTGAAGGCACTTGCTTAAAGCCATAGGCATGCTCTCACGCACCTGTTCTTTACAATCTTTTTTACATAACAGATCAGAGAGCAATAGGCCGCAGATCAGTGCAATGACCTTGGACAGAATCCAACGTCAGTGGAAGAAGTTTCGTACTCTAAACACCACCTGGGTGGATGCATACACCAAGAGTGCGGTGGCTGCTCAGCAAGTAATCCATCGTTCCCTAAATCTGAGTTTAGTGACACAAATAAAAGAGTGTTGCAACCTTCTTAATGTAAGGAGGGATGCGAAAGGTGGAAAATGATGAATGATTCACGCTCGTTAGATGACCCACCAGAGCGTTCTTGTAGAGTCATCGCCGAGAAAGCACGCTATGAAACCAATAAGGTTTAACATACTTTAGATTTACTGTATTAAAAATCTTTAAGTAATGCTTCAAAAAATAAAGTTTCAAATCTAAATGGTGCATTTATTTATAGATTAAGATTTCTAACTGCCAAAACAGATATTTAAATGAGGACTGGATTACTAAATTAATACTAAAAGCCTATAAACCATGCTAAGTGCATTTGTGAAATAGTCATTAACTGAATACATATGCCTATTGTGCTACATGGACTCAGTAACCACTCAATAAAAATAGATAAATATACAAAAAACAACTTACCACTATTTTTCTGCTATCATATATAAACATCTTAGATATTTCAATTTTTACCTGATCTTATCTTTGATATTACCAAATTAACTTTACAACTATTTCATGTACTTTCAAACAAGAAAGAAATAAAACATTCTTAATGATATATTGGAATGACATTCAACATTCAACATTCTAATCTGCTCACAATAATGAAATATATACATGTTTTTATCTGAATGTCATGAATTGGGTAAAATTTTGTGTCCTTTCTAGCCAATAGGCCATGTTTTACTGATTGAACATATTCTGTTCACTTATTTATTTCCAGGGACAAACCATGCCTGACTCATTAAAATAATGAATAGTCACTGAAAAAATGTGGAAAAGAGTGAAAGAGTGTGATTTTTTAAATTTCAGCTTTATTGATTTATAATTGATGTAAAATTGTAAGATATTTAGAGTGTTCATCCTAGCGATTTGATATATGTGTACTTTGTGAAAGGATTTCCTCCCATCTAGTTAATTAACATATCCGTCACTTCACATACCTATCTTTTTTGTGTGATAATATTTAAGATCTATTCTCTTAGGAAATTTCAACTATACAATACAATACAATGTTATCAACTAATAGCCACTGTTTTATGTGAGCTCCTCAGACCTTATTCATCTTATAGCTGAAAGTTTCTAACACGTTTACCAGCCTCTCTGTATTTCCCCTACCTTCAGCCCCTGGCAACCACTTTTCTCCTTTCTGTTTCTATTAGTGAGTAAGTTTTACTTTTCTGTTTCTATTTGCAGCATAATGAGATTGATATGAACTGCAATAATGTACACTTTACAGTACACAAGGGATCCGGGAAATTATGACAGACTTTCACAGTCCTTGTATACCTTTCCTTTCCTATACTTCACCTTGAACTCTGAAACCTATTTTATTAAATTTGTGTGGAACTTGGGGGAACAATATACATTTTGGAAATATACATGCAGATTTGGTGATAGAGAGATGGCAAAGGTTTGACGACAAATAGAACCATTTATTGACACTAGTTGACTCACACAGGTGTCAAGCTCCCCCTAGCCACCACCTGTATGCACACTTTCCCCAGTCCATACCTAGGCCTCCACAGCCCACCCCAGGAAGGGGGGCATTCCCATGTCCACCAGTTTTCAGCAGAACAGCCAGATCCAGGGGATGGGCTCTCCTCTGCCTCCCCTTCTTCCAGCTACCTCACAGGCTTGGGCACTGGCTACAGGTAGTGTCACATTTTCTCTGCCCATGTGACTGAATAACCAATCAGAAGTATAATTCTAGAATTTCACTGCAACCGAGATTATATATTATCACTGCTCTCAAAAGTAGTTTGGGAGATTTAGAAAAAGTAAATATAGGAAGATGGCGGAAGAGTAAGACGCGGAGATCACCTTCCTCCCCACAGATACATCAGAAATTCATCTACACGTGGAACAACTCCTACAGAACACCTACTGAACGCTGACAGAAGACCTCAGACCCCCCAAAAGGCAAGAAGCTCCCCACATACCTGGGTAGGGCAAAAGAAAAAAAGAATAAACAGAGACAATAGGATAGGGACGGGACCTGCACCAGTGGGAGGGAGCCGTGAAGGGGGGAAGGTTTCTACACACTACAAGCCCCTTCGCGGGCGGAGACTGCAGGTGGCGGAGGGGGAAAGCTTCGGAGTAGCGGAGGAGAGCACAGCAACAGGGGTGCGGAGGGCAAAGCGGAGAGATTCTGGCACAGAGGACCGGTGCCCTCAGGCACACACCAGCCCGAGAGGCTTGTCTGCTCGGCCGCCGTGGCGGGCGGGGCTGGGAGCTGAGGCTCGGGTATCGGCTTTCAGTCGGAGCGCAGGGAGAGGACTGGGGCTGGCGGCAGGAAGAGAGCCTGAAGGAGTTAGTGCACCACGGCTAGCCCGGAGGGAGTCCGGGGAAAGGGTCTGGAGCTGCTGAAGAGGCAAGAGACTTTTTTCCCTTTTGTTTCCTGGTGCGCGAGGAGAGGGCATTAAGAGGGCTGCTTGGGGAAGCGCCGGTGACAGGCACGAGCCGCGGGTAAGGCACGGACCTCGGAGACGGGCGTGGGCCGCCGCCGCCGCCGCCGCCGCCGCCGCCGCGGGGCCTGTGTGCGAGCGCGGGTCACTGTCCGCCCCGCCTTCCGGGGGGCCTGTGCACCCCGCCACTGCTGGGGTCCCCGAGACCCGGGGACGGCTTTCCCGGGAAAGCGCACGGAGCGCCACGGGCTGCTGCAACGTCACGCCGGCCTCTGCCGCCGCAGGCCCGCCCCACACTGCGCGCCCCTCCCTCCCCTCTGCCTGAGTGAGCCAGAGCCCCCGAATCAGCGGCTCCTTTAAACCCGTCCTGTCTGAGCGAAGAACGGACGCCCTCCGGCGACCTACGCGCAGAGGCGGGGCCAGGTCCAAGGCTGAGACCCGGGAGCTGTGAGAGCAGAGGCAGGGAAATTCTGTGCAGCCTCGGAGGCAGCGGATTAAAGCTCCACGGTCCATTTGATGTGCCCTGCGTCTGTGGAGTGCATGAATGGACAGCGAATCATCCCAAATTGAGGAAGTGGACTTTGAGGACAAGATTTAAGACTTTCCCCCCTTTTCCTCTTTTTACAACGAATTATTCCAAATTAAGGAGGTGGACTTAGAGAGCAAGATTTCAGACTTCTCGCCCTTTTCCTCTTTTTACAACGAATTATCCCAAATTGAGGAGGTGGACTTGGAGAGCAAGATTTTTGATTTTTCCCCCTGCTCTCTTTTTGTGAATGTGTATGTGTAATCTTCTGTGTAAGATTCTCTCTGTATAGCTTTGCTTCCACCATATGTCTCAGGGTTCTATCGGTCCGGTTTTTTTTTTTTTTTTTCAATAATTACTTTCTAATTTTAATAACGCTACTATATTTCATACTTTATTCTATTTTACTTTACCTGCTCTTTCTTTTTTTCCTACTCTCCCTTCCTCCCTCCCTCCCTCCGCTCCTCCTTTCCTTCTTTCTTTTTCTTTCCTCCCTCCCACCCTTCTTCTTTCCACTTTCTTTTTCTTTCCTTCCTCCCTCCCTCCTGTCTTTCTTCCTTTCCTTTCTCCCTCCCTCCCTCCTTTCTTTCCATCCTTCCTCCCTCCCTCCCTCCCTCCTTTCTTTCTTCCTTCCTTCCTTCCTTCCTTTCTTCCCTTCTTCCTTTCTTTCCCTCTCTCTTTCTTTCTTCTACTAATTCTTTCTTTCTACTTTTTCTCCCTGTTACTCTGAGCCGGGTGGATGAAAGGCTCTTGGTGCTGCAGCCAGGAGCCAGTGCTGTGCCTCTGAAGTGGGAGAGCCAACTTCAGGACACGGGTCCACAACAGACCTCCCAGCTCCACATAATATCAAGCAGCGAAAATCTCCCAGAGATCTCCATCCCAACACCAGCACCCAGCTTCAGTCAACGACCAGCAAGCTACAGTGCAGGTCACCCTATGCCAAGCAACTAGCAAGGCAGGAACACAACCCCACCCATTAGCAGAGAGGCTACCTAAAAACATAATAAGGCCATAGGCACCCCAAAACACACCACCAGACGTGGACCTGTCCACCAGAAAGACAAGATCGAGCCTCAACCACCAGAGCACAGGAATTAGTCCCCCCCACCAGGAAGCCTACCCAACCTACTGAAACAACCTTAGCCACTGGGGTCAGACACCAAAAACAACGGGAACTACGAATCTGCAGCCGGCAAAAAGGAGACCCCAAACACAGTAACATAAGCAAAATGAGAAGGCAGAAAAACACACAGCAGGTGAAGGAGCAAGATAAACACCTACCAGACCTAACAAATGAAGAGGTAATAGGCAGTCTACCTGAAAAAGAATTCAGAATAATGATAGTAAAGCTGATCCAAGATTCTATTTCCATGATCCATAATCTTGGAAATAGAATAGACAACATGCAAGAAACAGTTAACAAGGACCTAGAAGAACTAAAGATGAATCAAGCATCGATTAAAAACACAATAAATGAAATGAAAAATACTCTAGATGGGATCAATAGCAGAATAACTGAGGCAGAAGAACGGATAAGTGAGGTGGAAGATAAAATAGTGGAAATAACTGATGCAGAGCAAAATAAAGAAAAAAGAATGAAAAGAACAGAGGAGAGTCTCAGAGATCTCTGGGACAACATTAAACGCACCAACATTCGAATTATAGGGGTTCCAGAAGAAGAAGAGAAAAAGAAAGGGACTGAGAAAATATTTGAAGAGATTATAGTTGAAAACTTCCCTAATTTGGGAAAGGAAATAGTTAATCAAGTCCAGGAGGCACAGAGAGTCCCATACAGAATAAATCCAAGGAGAAATACACCAAGACACATATTAATCAAACTGTCAAAAATTAAACACAAAGAAATCATATTAAAAGCAGCAAGGCAAAAACAACAAATAACACACAAGGGAATCCCCATAAGGTTAACAGCTGATCTCTCAGCAGAAACCCTACAAGCCAGAAGGGAGTGGCAGGACATAATTAAAGTGATGAAGGAGAGAAACCTGCAACCTAGATTACTCTACCCAGCAAGGATCTCATTCAGATTTGATGGAGAAATTAAAACCTTTACAGACAAGCAAAAGCTGAGAGAGTTCAGCACCACCAAACCAGCTTTACAACAAATGCTAAAGGAACTTCTCTAGGCAAGAAACACAACAGAAGGAATATACCTACAATAACGAACCCAAAGCAATTAAGGAAATGGGAATAGGAACATACATATCAATAATTACCTTAAATGTAAATGGACTAAATGCTCCCACCAAAAGACACAGAGTGGCTGAATGGATACAAAAACAAGACCCATATATATGCTGTCTACAAGAGACCCACTTCAGACCTAGAGACACATACAGATTGAAAGTAAAGGGATGGAAAAAGATATTCCATGCAAATGGAAATCAAAAGAAAGCTGGAGTAGCAATTCTTATATCAGACAAAATAGACTTTAAAATAAAGACTATTAGAAGAGACAAGGAAGGACACTACATAACGATAAAGGGATCGATCCAAGAAGAAGATATAACAATTGTAAATATTTATGCACCCAACATAGGAGCACCTCAATACATAAGGCAAATACTAACAGCCATAAAAGGGGAAATCGACAGTAACACACTCATAGTAGGGGACTTTAACACCCCACTTTCACCAATGGACAGATCATCCAAAATGAAAATAAATAAGGAAACACAAGCTTTAAATGATACATTAAACGAGATGGACTTAGTTGATATTTATAGGACATTCCATCCAAAAACAACAGAATACACATTTTTCTCAAGTGCTCATGGAACATTCTCCAGGATAGATCATATCTTGGGTCACAAATCAAGCCTCGGTAATTTTAAGAAAATTGAAATTGTATCAAGTATCTTCTCCGACCACAATGCTATGAGACTAGACATCAATTACAGGAAAAGATGTGTAAAAAATACAAACACATGGAGGCTAAACAATACACTACTCAATAACGAAGTGATCACTGAAGAAATCAAAGAGGAAATTAAAAAATACCTAGAAACAAATGACAATGGAGACACGACGACCCAAAACCTATGGGATGCAGCAAAAGCAGTTCTAAGGGGGAAGTTTATAGCAATACAATCCCACCTTAAGAAACAGGAAGCATTTCGAGTAAACAACCTGACCCTGCACCTAAAGCAATTAGAGAAAGAAGAACAAAAATACCCCAAAGCTAGCAGAAGGAAAGAAATCATAAAGATCAGATCAGAAATAAATGAAAAAGAAATGAAGGAAACGATAGCAAAGATCAACCAAACTAAAAGCTGGTTCTTTGAGAAGATAAACAAAATTGACAAACCATTAGCCAGACTCATCAAGAAAAAAAGGGAGAAGACTCAAATCAATAGAATTAGAAATGAAAAAGGAGAAGTAACAACTGACACTGCAGAAATACAAAAGATTATGAGAGATTACTATAAGCAACTCTATTCCAATAAAATGGACAACCTGGAAGAAATGGACACATTCTTAGAAATGCACAACCTGCCAAGACTGACTCAGGAAGAAATAGAAAATATGAATAGACCAATCACAAGCACTGAAATTGAAACTGTGATTAAAAATCTTCCATCAAACAAAAGCCCAGGACCAGATGGCTTCACAGGTGAATTCTATCAAACATTTAGAGAAGAGCTAACACCTATCCTTCTCAAACTCTTCCAAAATATAGCAGAGGGAGGAACACTCCCAAACTCATTCTACGAGGCCGACATCACCTTGATACCAAAACCAGGCAAGGATGTCACAAAGAAAGAAAACTACAGGCCAATATCACTGATGAACATAGATGCAAAAATCCTCAACAAAATACTAGCAAACAGAATCCAAGAGCACATTAAAAGGATCATACACCATGATCAAGTGGGGTTTATCCCAGGAATGCAAGGATTCTTCAATATACGCAAATCAATCAATGTAATACACCATATTAACAAGTTGAAGGAGAAAAACCATATGATCATCTCAATAGATGCAGAGAAAGCTTTCGACAAAATTCAACACCCATTTATGATAAAAACCCTGCAGAAAGTAGGTATAGAGGGATCTTTCCTCAACATAATAAAGGCCATATATGACAAACCCACAGCCAACATTGTCCTCAATGGTGAAAAACTGAAACCATTTCCACTAAGATCAGGAACAAGACAAGGCTGCCCACTCTCACCACTCTTATTCAACATAGTTTTGGAAGTTTTAGCCACAGCAATCAGAGAAGAAAAGGAAATAAAAGGAATCCAAATTGGAAAAGAAGAAGTAAAGCTGTCACTGTTTGCAGATGACATGATACTATACATAGAGAATCCTAAAGATGCTACCGAAAAACTACTAGAGCTAATCAATGAATTTGGTAAAGTAGCAGGATATAAAATTAATGTACAGAAATCTCTGGCATTCCTATACACTAATGATGAAAAATCTGAAAATGAAATCAAGAAAACACTCCCATTTACCATCGCAACAAAAAGAATAAAATATCTAGGAATAAACCTACCTAAGGAGACAAAAGACCTGTATGCAGAAAACTATAAGACACTGATGAAAGAAATTAAAGATGATACAAATAGATGGAGAGATATACCATGCTCCTGGATTGGAAGAATCAATATTGTGAAAATGACTCTACTACCGAAAGCAATCTACAGATTCAATGCAATCCCTATCAAACTACCAATGGCATTTTTCACAGAACTAGAACAAAAAATTTCAAAATTTGTTTGGAAAAACAAAAGGCCCCGAATAGCTAAAGCAATCTTGAGAACGAAAAACGGAGCTGGAGGAATCAGGCTCCCTGACTTCAGACTATACTACAAAGCTACAGTAATTAAGACAGTCTGGTACTGGCATAAAAACAGAAAGATAGATCAGTGGATCAGGATAGAAAGCCCAGAGATAAACCCACGCACATATGGCCAACTTATCTTTGATAAAGGAGGCAGGAATGTACAGTGGAGAAAGGACAGCCTCTTCAATAAGTGGTGCTGGGAAAACTGGACAGGGACATGTAAAAGTTTGAGATTAGATCATTCCCTAGCACCATACACAAAAATAAGCTCAAAATGGATTAAAGACTTAAATGTAAGGCCAGAAACTATCAAACTCTTAGAGGAAAACATAGGTAGAACACTCTATGACATAAATCACAGCAAGATCCTTTTGGACCCACCTCCTAGAGAAATGGAAATAAAAACAAAGATAAACAAATGGGACCTAATGAAACTTCAAAGCTTTTGCACAGCAAAGGAAACCATAAAGAAGACCAAAAGACAACCCTCAGAATGGGAGAAAATATTTGCAAATGAAGCAACTGACAAAGGATTAATCTCCAAAATTTATAAACAGCTCATGCAGCTCAATAGCAAAAAAACAGACAACCCAATCCAAAAATGGGCAGAAGACTTAAATAGGCATTTCTCCAAAGAAGATATACAGACTGCCAACAAACACATGAAAGAATGCTCAACATCATTAATCATTAGAGAAATGCAAATCAAAACTACAATGAGATATCATCTCACACCAGTCAGAATGGCCATCATCAAGGAATCTAGAAACAATAAATGCTGGAGAGGGTGTGGAGAAAAGGGAACACTCTTGCACTGCTGGTGGGAATGTGAATTGGTACAGCCACTATGGAGAACGGTATGGAGGTTCCTTAAAAAACTACAAATAGAACTACCATATGACCCAGCAATCCCACTACTGGGCATATACCCTGAGAAAACCATAATTCCAAAAGAGACATGTACCAAAATGTTCATTGCAGCTCTATTCACAATAGCCCGGAGCTGGAAACAACCTAAGTGTCCATCATCGGATGAATGGATAAAGAAGATGTGGCACATATATACAATGGAATATTACTCAGCCATAAAAAGAAACGAAACTGAGCTATTTGTAATGAGGTGGATAGACCTAGAGTCTGTCATACAGAGTGAAGTTAGTCAGAAAGAGAAAGACAAATACCGTATGCTAACACATATATACGGAATTTAAAAAAAAATGTCATGAAGAACCTAGGGGCAAAACGAGAATAAAGACACAGACCTACTTGAGAATGGACTTGAGGATATGGGGAGGGGGAAGGGTAAGCTGTGACAAAGCGAAAGAGAGGCATGGACATATATACACTACCAAACGTAAGGTAGATAGATAGTGGGAAGCAGCCGCAGAGCACAGGGAGATCAGCTCGGTGCTTTGTGACCGCCTGGAGGGGTGGGATGGGAAGGGTGGGAGGGAGGGAGATGCATGAGGGAAGGGATGTGGGAACAGATGTATATGTATGACTGATTCACTTTGTTATAAAGCAGAAACTAATTAAAAAAATGAATAAATAAACTTAAAAAAAAATGGAAAAAAAAAGAAAAAGTAAATATAATTTAATTAGAGTTAACATTAATATGTATGTGTTTAAATGTTTGATAAATTCTAGTAGACACAGTGAGGGCCATTTTAGTAAATTCAGCAGTGAATGAGGAGGTGACTTCTAATTTCAGCAAATATCTTCAAAAAGATTGATGAAGAAAAGGGAATAAAATTTGGATTCATTAGCCCGTAAAAGAAAAATCCTGTTCTGTAAGGGTCTAGCATATTCATTAAGACTTTATCTCTATGTGTACAAACAGAATATGCAAAACTTAATTCTTACTAAATAATATCTCATTTGTGAATTTATCACTGTTTAATTAATTTTATTGTTGAAAATTTGTGGGGATTTTATGGATTTTTTTCTTACTCTGTTTATTTTAGGATCTACAAAGGGCACATGCTCTACATTTTGGAAAAGTTATCTAGATTTGTAATATCCACAGTGACATAATTTTTTGCCTTTATCCCTACCTCTAGCAATATCATCATTTACACATAGCAAGCTCACAGAAAATGTTTAAATAATTAATTTCTGTTTGCTCCCCAGAAACAGGAAGAGCAAGGGAAGTATTTAGAACTTAGGCCGCCAGCTCGTCATTTTTTATTTATACACTATTAGCTAAAATGTCAACAACTAATGTTACCAAAGTGTCTCAAGTGTGGAGTGGTTTACTAAATGAGCCGCCCATGAAAATACGAAGGAGTGAATGTATTAAGTATGTTTAAGTATTTAGAAAATAAAAAGCAAAATTGACCTGCGTGTAAATGAACAGATGTATAAACAGAGACCCGAATCAGAAGCGCATGTTCTCATTCTTCCCTCCTTACCCCATGCTGAGCCAACAATGCAGTCCCTCTGCCCTTAACACTCTTTCTAATCAGGCACTGTGCCTTGCACACTTATTTTTTAAAATCAAATAATGCAGTATCAAGATCTTACACTGGGTATATACTGAATTAATCCACTGCTTCTTTACATTATTAAGATTAGTTAAACCTTTGGGAAATTGTATCAAGTATGGCACTATGAGAATACACAATTTTCTGAGAACATTGGATTTCTAACAATCACTTATTTGCAACCTTTATATCCTATATAATCAGTTGTGTTAAGCTGTCCCAATTTGCTGTTTCGAGGCAGCTTAATTAATGAGCCTTCTGGGCAAAGGAAATCAGCGGAGACTTATGGAGTGGCTAGAGAGTGGTATATGGAAATGTAAAAAAATGTGGATTTTGTGTGTATACGCATAATCATTTTTTCTCTTGGTTTTCTTTTGTATATCTAGTTTAAGTACAATTCTGCATCTAGATAGACAAACAGACTAAAAAAATCCGTGTAAGTTCCCTTGAGTCTGAGCAGATGTTATATATGCCAGAGAGTGATATGGTTTAAGATGAATATTTTTGTTCCATTGAGCACTCTGGTTGTCTACTGAAGTGATTTAAGGGGCAGTTAACCACGAGTGGTTTTGAAGTACTCTGAGTCTGTTGGGTTGAAGATTTACTCACGCATAGCCTGTTTTACTGTTTCCCAACAGAAAGACAGTGTGGAGAAAGGGTCCTGGAGAAGGATAGAGTTGATTAAAAAAAAAAAAATCACAAATACAGAATACTCAGTAAGCTGTGGAAGGGAAAGGCAAGAACAGCCAGACTGTAATGTGGGTAAGGATTAGAAAAAGAATGTCCAGGGCCACAATTTTCAAAAATAAAATTATGATCCCATCCATCAAAATACTTTAGAGTATCAGTACTAAAACAGGTCATAAAATTAAGGGCTAATTTCTATTATGATTTTTCACTCATTGGAACAAGTTTCAAGAAAACCATTTTGAAAGTTTAAAAAAATAATAATACTTTAAATGGAAGGGTCTTTATGACAGAAACCTTCAAAAATACTAAAAGTTAATGTAGAAATAAGAGATTATAAGCTTATTCAGTGTATTATCATTCTTGTACTAATTATCTGAAGAAAACTTTAATGGAAATATTTAGAGGATAATGGTAGTATAAATAAATAAATAAATAAAGTGACAAAGAAGTAAATAGTAGTAGAAATAAAACATATTTATACAGAGAAAACATTAAGAAATTAAGTAGTACAAATTGATTTCTCAGAAATGAGTTACATTTATCAATAAATGGACTAGAATAAAATAGAAGTTTAAAAATTTTGAAAAAAATTCTTGGTAAATAATTATCTTTATGGTTCGCACAAACAAAAAAATGGTTTAAACAATCTGTGGGAGATGTTTAACATACGGATGGCAAATTGGTTATATCATAAGTGCCCATTCTGATCAATCTGTAGTAGCTGCTTGGAGAGATGGATGGAGGGAACTTCTCCCATACTCTGGGGGCAGGAGTGCAATGAATGATTATGGTGCAGGAGGCTGACTCAGTCCAGCACATTTGCTCATATTTACCATCCTTTCTCTCTTTCAAAGTAGAAGGTAATCAAACATTAACACTACAATTTCAAAAGTAAATGCCTTTTTTGAGATTCATATCTACTGCACCACACAGACACATGTACCTGTGAGATATTCTCCTAAAATAGTAAAATTCCAAGGTTAGGGAATGAGTTGTCTCATACATTTGTTACTGTTTTTTTCACAGTGCTCAGTGTACATTATTGACAGAATATATTAGAGTCCAAGTCCATAATAAACTTCCAAATCTCACAGCATGAGGTAATAGATTCAGGGGAAGAGAGAGTGAATTATACTAGTTTTTCCAGAGACAAAACAGAATCACTCATGTTTCATATAATGTAGCTTCGAGGTCTGGATAGCTTCCCCAAGAGTTACTGCTCTTCATTAAAGACAAAAAGCAAAGCACTTCCTACAACTTTTCAAACTGTCAGTTATGCCAGGACACTCTGAAAAGAGTTGAGAATATTACGATAAAGGTAGCAAAGGGAAATTGGTGAACAAAAAGCAAAGTTAGAGCATACTACTTAAAAACCTTTAACTAGTCTGAATGCTTTTCATACACATTATTACAAAAGAAGTGTGTATATATGTATATATATACATGCACATAGACACATATACATGTACAATAATATACTCATATATTTTGGAGTCTATCATTAAGATTAAACTCTCATGAAATCACCATACTCTTTAATAATTCCAGAAAGATGAGAAAACTGTGATTGTCTTTAATATTTTTCAGAGAGGAAAAATTGCAATTATTCATCAATAATCATGCCTATCATCTATATTCAATTATCATCTCCAAATTCTCTAGCTTTCTTTCCAAAGTAATGTATTTCCAAAATAATTATGTAATTTACATTCAAAAATACTTATAAATTATAAATCATAATTTATATCAATCAATGAATGATTTACCTCTGAATTTATATAGGCATTTTCTTTCTTCCTTTCCTTCTCTCTTTTAAAAACTTTTATGTTCCCCTTTTGAGGTACACATCTATGTTAAGATTTTCTAAATTATTTCTGTAACAGGGCAGGGTATTAAATAATGGACTTGTTTTTTCCAAAATTGACTCTGTTAGGGATACAAGACTATAAGATCTTGTCCTTTTTCTCAAGGAGTTTACAATCTATTTGTATATTTAGATGTTAATATAAGGTGTAGATTTTGGCACACAATGAGGGATACACACCACATATATTTATGAGGCAGAAGTGAGAACAATTATTAGGTGTTTGACTTGGAGAAGGAGATGGGTTACAAATGCGCATTGAAAGACAAGTAGAATTTGAATAGGTTGTCAGGAGAAACTTGATTCTCTAGAGGCCAAAAGCCCAGACAACATGAGAAAATGATGGAAGCTGGAACATGCAGGTAACAGTTGTGTGGGAAGTAGACTGAAAATTAGTATGCATTTATTTTTATGATATGGACTTGGGTTAGATCATGGAGGGCTTATATTTTAGCAAAATTTTTAATTTTATGATAAAAATAATGTGTCTAATGAAGAACATTGGAAGAATTTGCGCTAGTAAACAGATAGATGTAATTAGTGTGTTGTGACATTAATAAAAGGAAAGGAAACAGAAGACAGGTGAGAAGTGGTCATACATGAAAACAAGATTATTCTAAAAGATTAGGTTTTGATGTACACTGATTCCGAGCAAAGATAGTAAAAGTGAAAACAAAAGAGTTATGGGTCGTTTAGGGCCAAAGACAGGATAAATTTTTTTTACAGTACTGAGGAAAATGTCTAGAATACAGCAGAATTCCATAATATATAAAAAAGGATGGGAAAGAGGCAGATAGCAAAACAGTTATTAAACACATGTTCTGTGTAAGCATTGGGCTAGTTAATTTCACACACAATATTCATTATATGTTATAATAACCTAGAAGATCATTTCATTATGCCCATTTTCACATAAAGAAACAGACTAAATGAGGTTAGAAAGTTTATTCAGAATCACTTGACAAGCAAATTATGTCTTAAATTAGTAACTGAAAAGTTTGTATAAATCTTGAGCTCAGATACTCTCCACCATCTTGAGCTACAGGAAACAGTAAGAAAAATTCTAACTTACTTGAGTTGCAAGGTAAGGATGCTTACAGGTCATGAAATAAGTATGAAAGTATCCTGAAAATGTCAATATTTAAGTAATTCCCTGAATTTAGATAATCTCTACCAATAAACATTAGTTTTTAGTTTCCCCACTCAAATATAAAAACCTCAAGAAGTGTTTGCATTTTCATTTGTATTATTTTTTTATTTTATTATTTTTTTATTGGAGTATAGTTGCTTTACAATGTTGTGTTAGTTTCTGCTGTACAGCAAAGTGAATCAGCCACACGTATACATATATCCCTTCTTCCTTGGATTTCCTTCCTATTTAGGTCACCACAGAGCATTCAGTAAAGTTCCCTGTGCTATACAGTCTGTTCTCATTAGTTATCTATTTTATACATAGTAGTGTATATACATCAATCCCAATCTCCCAATCCACGCCATCCCCCTCCCCCGGCTTGGTATCCATATGTTTGTTTTCTACGTCTGTGTCTCTATTTCTGCTTTGCAAGTAAGTTCATCTATATCATTTTTCTAGATTCCACATATATGCATTAATATACAATATTTGTTTTTCTCTTTCTGACTTACTTCACTTTGTATGACAGTCTCTAGGTCCATCCACGTCTCTACAAATGACCCAATTTCATTCCTTTTTATGGCTGAGTAATATTCCATTGTACATATGTACCACACCTTATTTATTTATCTTGAAACCTCAACTGTAGCTACACAAATATTTAACAAAAACTTTGAATGAATGACACTTTATAATATTTATTTTTCTATCTTTTTAGTTCTGAAAATGATGAGTTAATATTCCTAGACTCTTTGGTATTTTTTTCATGTTTTATTGTAGGGCTACTCAACTATTTTAATAATTATGACTTCCATATTATGCAGATTGTATTCTCTCAAAGGTTTCAACATCTATAATTGTTAAGAGAGTTGACATGGAACCAAGGCAAAAACAAACCTTTTAGAGTCTTTCAGAAACCTGTAAAGTTTTACTCTCACCCTACAAAGGTTATTCATTTATGAAAAATATATACGGTGCATTCTCTGAACTTGAAAATATAACTACAATTGAAATTAATAATACAAGATTAGTTCAATACTTAACAAAAAATGCTTATACATTCTTGATATATCTGATACACAAAGATTAATTAAATGCTTACTGTCCAAAATGGATAAGAGGATTAATTAAAAATAAAGCAAAGGTTTCATGTGATTGTCAATTCTGTATATATACTAGCAAACCATGGGTATTCCAAGAAAAGAATTTAAATTGCCCTTGGCTAACGATGCAATAGTGAAACTAACCACAGGATTGCTTTCATTTCAAGTTGCTCAGACAAAGAACAAAATCCAAATAAGTCCTCATAAATGCAAAGTAAGATGTCATTAAGCAAAGTTACTCAGTGAAGCACCTCACAAAGTCTAATTATTGTGATCAATAAGGCATATCCAGGGATGACTACAGTTGTATTAGAAAAATACTCTTTGTCATTGCAAGTTCTTTTTTGAATATCTATGTTTTAAATATTGTATATAATATTATTTCTAAACGATTTATATTTAGATGGGACAAAGTCATTTGAGGATGGTAATCACCTGCTTAAAATACAGACTATACAAGTTCATGTCCTTATACCCTGTAGAACAATTTCATTAAAATACATAATTTAGAATATCAAATATTTGCAAATTATTCTTACCTAATTCTTAAATGAATAAAACAAGACAAACTTTGATTTTTATTATTTATTTTATGTTAAAATTTGAGAAAGTAATTTTTAAAGTTAGGCATAAGCATTAGAGACAATATATGCAATCTGTAATAAATATTTCATTTATGTGTCATATAAAAACTTCTCAATTCATTATGAGATTCAGAAGATTTCTAAATGATAATTGAGTTCAAATGAAACTTTAGCAGAGGCTATAGCAAGATGTTCTTTGAAATGTCATGGCCTTTAAAAAATAAAATTTTATAATTAAAAAAAACAGAACAGAAAACATTAAGAAATACATGAATGGATATGATAAAATGGAATTACCTACACTTGCATTTGGAGTTAAAAAAGCAAAAACAAGCAAAAACAATTAGTAAGGAGGGAGGCCAAAGTGATCTGTGTTCTGTTTATAAATCTAGAAGAACTTCAAAACATCAAACAGGCAATTCATTAGTTACACTTTGACAATCACCATAAAAGTAGGCCTGTTAGTTACCTAGAATTGTGACAAAATCCATCTTAAAATATGCCTTCAACTTGTTCAAATTTTTCAATTAAATTTTTAAGAGTGAAAATCTTATAAAATGATTTATAAGATTTAAAATCTTATAAAATCTAAGCATATCTTAGATCTTGCAGCCATCGATATAATAGATGCTCCCACTCTAATAGGAAGCAGTTCTTATACTTCATCTCTGTCAGTTTGGTAATGTCTTAGGTCACTGATTTTTAAATGATGTTGAATCCTAAGTGTAGGCCATAAATCAATAAAATTGAATCAAGGAAAAAAAGTCTTCTTTTTTGCCTGCCCCAAATAACAAATATTAAAATAATTCAGCAAGTAGTTTTGCTGTTTGGGTTTGCCAAAGGTGCTGTGTTATAAACAGATTTATTGGCTAAGTTTGTAAGCAACTCAAAATGATATCCACTGTTCCACTGTGAATTTTATAGACTACATCATGGATCACATCTTTCTCAGTGGCTTCTGATTTTAAACAAATATTTTTAGAAAAGTGGGTGATAATACTGTGAATTTATATATAGGATTTATGTTATATATATAATTAAATAATAAATAATGTCAGAAGACAAAAACTATATAATATAGTTGGAATCAGACAAAACTGAGTTTTAGACAAGACTAGCTTGACCAGTCTTTCACAGGGAAATTTGAACAAATCACTTGATCTCTTTAAACTTCAAATTTCTTTTTTCTAAAATTGAAGAAGTATACCTCAAAAGCCTTAGTAAATGTTATTATTACACGTAGTACCATTATTTGATTTTAATTTGAAAGGTCATAGGTAGAAGTTTCTCTAATAAACTATAACTAAATATTAATAAGATTAGAGGAAAAGAACAAAATATGCAGCACAGTCCATTAAAATAGAAAGATCTGAATAAATTTTGAACTAAGTTATTCAACTTCTTCATTTTACAAATATGGAAACTGAGGCCAAGAAGAAATCTTCCACATTTGCCCAATTGGATTTGGCCCTGATAGAATTTGACACCAATGTTCTAGTTCAGTATTCTTTCCTGAAGCATGTAATTGCTTTCACCCAGATATAAGAGCAATCTGATGGGTACAATGGTCATCTCATTGATCACTGGAGTTATTCAGCTGATCTGTCTAGCTAGTTGTCCTTCCTGCCTAAGTCTTGTGTGTACTTTGGATGAATTGCCTTCCCAAATACATGAGGAAAGTTCTTTGGTAAAAATGCACTGCCACTCAACAAGAATCGAGCATTTGTGCGTTTTTATTTTATTCAACAAGTTTCTTATCTTATGCATCCCTTGACTACAAGAAGAACTAGTATTAGATTACTTCTTATCTAGTAGGACAAAGAAGATGAATAAGTAAATGAGAATAATAAAGGGTTAGAATAAATAATTTCCTTAAAATATAAATAGGAGATTAAGAAAAAATGATAAAGGAGTAAAAGAGGGAGGAACCACTACTATTTTGGAAAATCAGTAAGGTTTCCTAAAAGATGTAGAGAATAAATTTTAATTGATCAAAACATTTTTTTCTGTGTCCCATTATGATGAATTATTAAAATCAAGAAATTATCATTTTAATCAGATATACCATATTTATATTAAATTATTTATTATTTTAGTCTTTACTTTTTTCTATTATTTTCATAATTGTGGATCAGAGTTTGGTTTAAAGTTTATTTTATAAAAATGGAACACATGGCAAAACCACCAAAATCTCCTATTGAGTTGTGTGTTCTCTTTGTAAAGATAATTATACACACACACACACACACACAGTGTTTTATTTAATATTATTTTACCTTTCACAAATTTCACCAAGTGAAATTCCAAGGAACCACAGGCCAGAATCACCTGATAAATCTCATGCACTGTTCAATGCTTTATATTATCTCTCATCATAAATAATGACTAAAGTACAATTATTTTAATATCATCAAATAAATTCCTGATCAAATTGGAGCTCTAAGGTTCTTTTTTTCAAAAGCTCAACTGTTTCTCTAACTTCTCTGGGGTTTGCAAACTATGTCTCTTTAAAAACTAAACTTTATGTTTTACTGAAATTCCTAACTTTAGTAATCCAGGCTCCCTTTAATTAAACCACTTGATATGTTATTTCATATTATAATGCTGATTTGCAGTGTTTTTATATATTCCAGCCTAGCTATTATTTGAGGTAATAAACTTAAAAATTTAAGAAATACAAATATATAGAATATATATTTAGAATATAGAAAAGATTCATTATCCCCCAAAGATACACAAAAAAGGATCAGAATCTGTGATGCAAGCATTTCACTAATTATTTTTATCCTTGAATTTATATTTTTCAGATTTTGTAAGATGTTAGCGTAAATGGATGTTGATAACATCCATCAACATTTTTCTAAATCATTTCACTATGGGAGTAAAGCAGTGAGGAATAAAATTGAAAGTTTTAACTCAAAACATTAAGTTTCCTACATAATTTTAATGTTTGAAAGCTGAATAATTTAGAGAAAGGAAACTTTAGCCATTAAAAAAAGTACTTTTGACATTCATGTCAACGGGGCTTAAGTCAGCATGTCTGTTCTGATAGTGCAATTTGCTTGGCTTTATACTGTCAATTATAATTCCACTTTATTGCTAAGTCGATACAATTAGATTACTACAGGGACTTCATTACAGCCACAGGGAGGACAGCAGCTGAGGTATACAATTTTCTTCCTATGATGCCATCACTATTAAACAGTTATTGGAACAATGGTCTGCAAATGGGCAATAAAAGCTTCTGTCTTAAATATTGTTATACCATTATATCATCTGACAAAAGATGACCAAACTTAAAAAATGTTAATGCAATGGAAATCCTGCTTTTACCATTAGTCTGATTTGGGAAGGTTACTACAAATCAGTTGTTTCTCACTTATTCCTTTAGATATAATTCAGATTGCATATAATCCCCAAGCCTTAGATTCCTAGTGTGAAATTTGAGGGAGTTAGAATTTATGGATATCTGATATGCTTTCAAATAAATGTGTAAAAATAAAGAATAGTGAAATATTCCTCTTGATTAGATTGTTGCTTGCTCATAACAGTACCAATTTCAGAACCGACGTTTACATCTTATGCTGATATTGTCCAGTATTCTTTCTTACCACCATAGCTTTAAACTGTATGTTAGGATTCATATCCAGAATTCTACTTCCAAGTGGCATACTAATTAATATCTTTCTTTCTTAATTATACAAAGTTTATCTCTTCTGAGTATTATTCTCTATATTCTGCCATCTGCCTTGATATATCTCATGCACATTATTAAGTCTTAAAAATTGGCACATTTCACTACTTTCCTTATTCTTAAAAGCAACAAAGTCTGTGAAAAAAATAAACAACACTTTCAAACAAACAAATCAAAGGTTGATAGTTATGAAATTTCTCTTACCCCCAAATTTCAAGACTCTTTTACTGGAAAAATTTTATGTTACGATGGTATTGAACTAAATTTTACTGAGTGCTTACTACATGACAGACTCTGAGATAGGCTCAGAGATTGCAAAATTATTGAAGGAAATGGGGTTGTCTCTTAAAGGTGCTCAGAGTTTAGCAAGACAGACAGACTAGCAGAAAAATAATGACAATATAGTGCAGTAAGTGTCATTCTGGGCTCCTTAGCCCAGTGATGTGAAACCATTTATCACTGAGTATTCCAACAATCTATTTAGTTCAAGCATGAAGTTTATAATGTACAAGTCTACTACATTTTTTGCTTGCTTGTTTCTGTCCCTCTGGCATAGTGCCTACAGATAAGTACTGAATTATCTTCGTCAAATAAATTATACCAGCTACATCTGCCCTGGTGTTTCAGATCGAATAACGCCTTCTCTCCCCAAAGATGTCCATGTCCCAATCCCTAGAATCTATGAATATATTACCTTAATGGTAAAGAGACTTTGCAGAGGGAGCTAAATTAGGGATCTTGGGATGGGGGAATGTTATTCTTGATTATCACGAAGCTCTATATAAAAGGGAAGCAGAGGGATCAGAGTTAGCAGTAGGATGTATGCAATATGATGACAGAAGCAAGTGATTGCAGTGATCTGAGGGAAAGACCACTAGCCAAGAAATACAGGCAGAATATAGAAGCTGAAAAAGATGAGGAAAGGGATTCTCCCTTCATCCATCCAGCAGGAATACAGTATTACCAGCATCTTGACTTTAGACTTCACATTCCCAGGATGGCAAGACAATAACTCTGAGTTGTTTAAGCCACTAAGGTTGTGGTAATTTGTTATAGTAGTAACAGGAAATTAATACACTTGCTTTTCAAGAAACTGCCAAATTAAAGTGCTTTCTTTTATCCTCACACTTATATGAATTGATTTTTAATTTGGCAAGCACTGTTATAGCAGTGAAAGGATAGGTGTTTCCAAAATATTGAGAACTTTTACATGAACCTAAGAAAAGCTACAGAAGACAAATGATGAAAAATAAGTCATACTGTTTCTGAAAAAAATGATCCTATATTGGAACATATTACATGTTGGAACATCTTACACTGGATTGGATTTCATGCCCAGAGTCATACCTGCTCCTTAATAGGCTGAATTTGGATCCACGGTTAATTATCTGATGAGACAGCAGTCTTCAGACTTGAGTTTACCAGAATCAACCAGAGAGACTGTTAAAATACAGATGGTCGGGGCTTCCCTGGTGGCGCAGTGGTTGAGAGTCCGCCTGCCGATGCAGGGGACACGGGTTCGTGCCCCGGTCTGGGAAGATCCCACATGCCGCGGAGCGGTTGGGCCCGTGAGCCATGGCCGTTGAGCCTGCGCATCCGGAGCCTGTGCTCCGCAACGGGAGAGGCCACAACAGTGAGAGGCCCACGTACAGCAAAAAAAAAAAAAAAAAAAAAAAAAAAAAATACAGATGGTCGGACCCCAGCCTCAGGGTGTGGGACAAGAGCCCAAGAATTTGCATTTTAATGGTTTTTCAATGATGTTGATTCTGCTGGTCTATAGACCAGACCTTAAGAAACCTTAATGTGGTAGAAAAAGCATGAGACACAGAAATCTGGGTTCATGTATTTGCCACTTTCTAGCTATGTAATCCCTTAACTCAAGTGACTTTCAGCTTCCTTTCTGTCCAAACAATCTTATAGGTCTGCTGGAATGATCAAATACATTATTTATAAAAATCAATGAAGACAGTAAAGTCATATAGAAACACAATGACTATAATTAATAAAAGGCAGGAGTTTATGCCTATGGTAATGTTATTTAATATTCTGCATAGTTTTCTGTGAATGGGCATTTTAAGTTTTTACTTGCCATACATACTCTCTGTATGTACATTGGTTACGTTTCAAATTAAAAAGAAAATATGCATGAATGTGTGTGTGCATATGTGCATGTGTATGTGTTGGGGGGCATTATGATTATGTGAATTCTAATAATTCAGTGTTTCCTTATTTGAGAATCAGTTAACATTCCGATTTAAGCCTTTTTTTAAAAACTATTTTTGTGCCTACCATTATAGAGACATTGCTATATCTATATTATTACAGTTCATTATTGAAAACTCAGTAGATACTCAGCATGGAGAAAAGGAGATATTTATTTATCCTAATTAGTAAAACATTTGTTTTCCTATTTTAGACTTTTTCTGTACTAAATTATTATATAATACCTAATCTAATTTTAACTTTTTTGCATCATATAAATGGCTTTATTTGTGTGTGCTCTGCTTTTTAATTTATTATCACCTGAAAATTTTATTAACATCAATAATTATAATGAATGAAACTGGGATTAGATCTACTCTTTCTTGTGTCCCACTAGGCCATTTTCTCCTGGAGAACCACTGTCATTCATTACCCTTTATTTAAAGCCCTTCAGGCAAGGTTAAATACAAGTCATCTCAAAATAGCGGTGATTTATTATTTTTTTTAGAAAATATACTAAATATTTCCTCAAAGTCAAGGTACATCTATACCTGGAAGATATCAAAACTAGTACATATGTATCTGTGTCTATATGTATGTATGTGTGTACTCACATATATAAATACATAACATGAATGCACACTCACTCACACACACACACGCACACACACACCATGAACTGACAGGCAGCTGGAAAGGGAAAAGGAATTGATCCATAGGTAGAACTATAATGACACAGCATGTTTGATAGACAGAACCGTGGGTTGAAAGTCTGGTGGCTGCTCTCAGATCCCACAGAGCTCCATCAATAAGTAGCTGGCTGGCCTTAAGCAAATCCCGTCTGTTTGCAGCTTCATCTCTTTCCTGTAACAATGAGGGTATCCAAACGCTCAACTTCTAAAACCCTTCCACCTTGAATATTCTGTGATTTGGCCTTGGTAGAATGCCTTCAGAAGAAAATTAATAAGGCACAAAATCCTTTCTATAATAGCTTATGGAGAAAACAGAAGTGAAGCCTCACTTGTTCTGATAATGTTCCCATTTTCAAAAATGCAACTCTGCCATGCTAACACAGCAGATGTCCTGAACTCTGTAACAATTAGATTGAAGAAAAGATTTTAGGTTGTCTAGTAGGTAGGAAAAATAACAGACCTACTCAAAATGAATGGAAAATGCATGTTCAAGAAGACACCACAGAAACGGGCAGCTCTGGGTCCTCCAGCTAATCAGTTTACAGTGTTAAATAATGAGAAGGATAAAACCTGTCACCTTCAGACAGATGGACTTTAAATCCTCGAGACAGGCTGTGGTCTTTATCTCATTTAGTATCTGTCATAATGATAGGTGAAAATATACTCTGCAGTATTTGTAAAGCCTTTCATCTTAATGTATTGACAGCCCCAGATGCGGCCCTTTATGACTGGCTTCCAGCAAGATATTTTACAGGACCTCCTCAATTAGACCATGAACTCTTGGCAGAAGTGAAAAGTTTTGCATTAACCTCCTTCTACCCAGCACATGGGATAACACTACCATAGAAAGTGTTTCAGAGCAAATGTGAAAGAAGGGATAAATTCATTTGTATGTAAGGATATTTGGAGAAAGATAATATTATCATTCAATAATAAAAAAATAATTCAAACTTTTAACTAGGGTCATTAGCATTTTGATATACCAAATATACACTTTATTTTAATTTTCCATAAATAGATATTTCCATATGGCTTAAATGACAATAACAGGTTATGAAAAATGTTTGGTAATAAAAATACCTATTGTTTATTCTTTTCTTCTTTGAAAATTGAACCAGAATTTCCTTGGACTGCAGTAACTGCAGCAACTTCAGTAACATTAAGTGATCAGTGTAGAATATCTTTGATGTGCTTCAGTTAAAAATAGCCTCAAAAAAAAAAAAACTGTCATCAACCTTTTGGAAATGCTGAAACCTAAGTCAGGGTAACAGACTAGAGAATTCAAAATAACTCACGGTTGCCTTTAAATGCCTGAGGTAGTGTAGTATTTTCCAATATTTACAGCATTTTCCAAAGTTAAACTATAAGCAGCTATGAAGAATTGCTTATAGACATTCTTAGACAGTTTTAACTATTTTTAGAATGTGTTAAAAGATTTTAAATTGAACAAGCTGCAATTGCACTCCCTTAACAATATCAGGCTTTATGAGAGGACTGCTGGTTTATTTCTTCAACGAAGGCATTCGCTAAGCATCGCTTAAGGAACCTTTGGAACATCGTCCTATAGGCCCATGGAGGACATAAAAGAAGTCCAAGGATTTTGAAGTTAGTTTGGGAGAGTAAAAGTATTAAGCTAATATCACTGCTTTCAATAGTAATGGCAGATATGAATAATTGAATCAACAGACTATAGAGATGCAAGTCTCTTCGCAGGAAAACGGGCTAAGAAAACGTGATTTATGTTTTTATTTACTTCATTGTTTTCCTCCAGTGTTGACTCAGCTAGGAGCACTGAGGTGCATAACGGTAAAACTGTACAGAGTCACGTTTTTCTTTCTCCAACTTTAGTGGTCTAAAGAGTAAATACACAAAACAAGGATTCCTTCTGGCACAACCATCTCTGAGCATTTTTATAGTTTTCAATTATTCCTATTGCAAATAATCCTTTGAAGAATACGTATAAATCTTTGTCTGAATTACTGATTTTTAGGAGATATTATTGGAGAAAGGACAAAAGTCGAGAACTTATTTAAGGTTTTGCTATATACTAAACTGATTTCCCAAAATGTTATAGATAATGGTGACCATTTCATTGGACCTGGAAAATGGTTGATAATTATCATTTTAAGTGTTTAGATAATTTTATACTAAAACTTTGTATTTTATCTGATTTCAGGTGAGGTATTTTTGTCATATATTTATTAGCAATTTATATTGCTTCCTTGTTTAAATCTGCTAATTTTACTAACCGGATTTGATTTTTTTTGCTATTTTGTATATGCCCTTTATATACTAAATTTATCAAGATGTTGCATATTTGTTACAAATATTTTCCTAATTGTTAGTATCTTTCCTAATTTTGTATAATTTTTTGTCTGTACCTTGAAAGAGATTTTTTAAGACTTTGATTCCCCTTGTGTCAATCAGCCTGGGAACTCCAGGCTACACCTCCTACCCCGCACCCACCCAGGACAAAGATTTTAGCAGTAGGCTCACATTCTCTCTGTCTCTCTCCACCCCTACTCTATATTAATTTTTGATACTTTCAATATCCACTTAGATAGTCTTTATAAAACTCTGGCATCCTAGACCCTCGTCCTCCTGTCCTCCAGTGATTTTTGTACTCTACCCTAAATCATTCATTCAAGAACAGAATCATATGCAAAACCTTGTCATGGGCAAAATCTTCATATTCTCCATAATTCAATTTCAAACATCTTTTCCTTTGGCTACTTCCTCTTATCTTTTAAAGTAACTATGTCTCAAGGACTCTTCTCTTTGGGGCTCCAACATAGTGGTTAGACCAACACATCACTATTTCCTCATATCCATCTTCACCTATTTTAGATGCAATGCCCATCATCATGATCATTCTCTTTCATATATCCTCAAATCCCTTGTTCCAAGCTTGCTTTTACACACCCTTTTATCAAAACCACTTCCATACTTAAATCCAATTCTCTGCACATACATTCTCAGAGGTAAATGTAATGGTAGAAAGACACACGGCCATCCACATTATTCTACCTCATATTAGTTTCACAACGGCAAATCTCACAGGGGCTTTTTGTGGCCCATTACATTTCTCTTGTCAGTTTACTCTTCTACTGGGCCAAAAGAGTTTTTCAGATCACTTTCCTCTCTCCTCTAATCTCTATCTCCTTCTTATCTTCATTCTCATAAGAGAAAACTGACTAAGGCAGAAAAGAGCTTCTCAACTTTCCCCCCACTAAATCTGGAATCATACTTTCATTTACACACACAAACAGTGTCCTTCCTTCAATGCATGAGCCATCTATGTCCCCCTGTAAGACACACTGTTTACTCTTTCTTCTTATTAAAGCTCTGAAAGCAGTCCTCACCCCCGAATCATCAGTGGATCCCTCTTTGTAGAATCTTTCTCCTATCATCTTATAAACATGTTGTATTTTCCATTTTATAAAACAAAGACTCTTGAGTCCACACTCTCTGCAATCTCCTCTAGCTACTGCCTTGTTTCTTAGCTTCATACTATAGGGAGAAACAAATAAAACAAACATACAAAATTTTAAAAAAAAAGCTCCTCAAGAGAATTGTTTGCTGTTGTAATCTGCACATTTTCTTTGAAACCTCATCTATACCAGGATTTTATCCTCACTAGTGGGACAAAACTATTCAAAGTCACCAGTGATTGATTACAAGATTTTTTTTTTTACCTGATACATTTGGTAGTAGCATATAACCCAGTTATTTTTTTCTTCTCCAACAGTTACTTTACTTGGCCTTCTGAGCACTATTCTTTCTTGGTTCTCACTCTACCTCACTGCCTTATGTTCTTAGTATTTGTTGCTGGATTTTCTGCATTCACCCAGCCTCCAATTTGTTGAGTGCCTGAGGGCTCAATCTTGTTTGTTTCTCCTCTATTTGCTAATCACATCTATATGTACTGGTAACTCAGAAATATAAATCTCCATATGCTCCCTTGGAATCTGGGATCTATCATCTTTACTGGGATAAACTGCCTACTCAACATCCTCATTGGGATCTGTCCCCACAAAGATTGTTCCGCCCAGAAATGAGAATGTTGGAATTTTATACCCTATGACGACAGTCATTAGCTAAGGGCCTTCCCAATACGGGGGACTCAAACTTCTCAGGCATTTCCTGATACACAGGTCCCCATCAGCTAAGTGCAAGTCTCCAAAGGAGGGTACAAGTATAATGTAATAGCAGTCAATATGTACACCTAGGAGATGATTAAATCAGCTGGTAAAGAGTATCATGGCAAGGCAACAAAAGCACATTCTGCACTCTGGAATAAGTATGTGATAACTGCCACGAATTTAACTTTAAAAAAGTATATATCTTTTTACAGATGGCCTTGTACTATATTATTTTTAAGTACAAAGTTTTTAAAAGAGAATCAAATTAATCCATTATTGTCTTTAGGTATAAATTAGATCAAGCATATACACAATTACAGAATAGTATAACAACACTTTGCTTGGGAAACAAAACTTTAAAATAGAGTCTAGGGCCTCCCTGGTGGCGCAGTGGTTGAGAGTCCGCCTGCCGATGCAGGGGATACGGGTTCGTGCCCCGGTCTGGGAGGATCCCATATGCCGCGGAGCAGCTGGGCCCGTGAGCCATGGCCGCTGGGCCTGCGCATCCGGAGCCTGTGCTCCGCAACGGGAGAGGCCACAACAGTGAGAGGCCCGCATACCGCAAAAAGAAAAAAAAAAAAAAAAAAAAAAATAGAGTCTAAGCTTTCTGATGACCTTTTTCTAATCACTTTAATTTCAGAGTAATTGCAACTATGAATTGAGTATGAAATTTTCAATGATATTTTTATACTTTGACTACATATATCTTTATAATCAACAAAATACATGCTTTTATATTTACATAAAATGAATCATACTGACCGTATTTCTGTAAACAATTATTTTTCTGCTAACGTTATTTGTGAGATTCATTCATGTTTTATGTGTGGCTATAATTTATTCATTTCACTACTAATCCCATGTATGATTATATCATAATTTATATATTCAATATCCTTTTGATGGGCAGGTAGATAAATGTTTTTCTTTCTTTCTTATTATAAAAATATAATTGATTAAACATTCCAGTCCATACTTCTTTGTTAACATATTTGAGGTTTTCTCTAGATTTATACCTAGAGAGTGTAACTGAAAGATAGAAGGGTCAGTTCAAATATTACTATAATTAAATAAGTAGAACTATGCACTTAGTTTCTTGCATTTGGTTCCTTTCTGTTAAGAAGAGTGAAAATAAATATTTAAAGAAATGTCTGTAAAGTTGACTTTTTGGACAATTCACATGCCTTTTATGCTTAGAGGCAGAAGTTATTATTCTCCCCTGAATCCATTCCCATATGTGGAACATACTGAATGGTGCCTGCTATCTATCTCTTTAGAAAAGCAGTTTCTGACCTTCCCTGGGATTATCTTTTCTCATTGGTAGTAGAATTTTTTTCAACATGACACATCTGAGAAAATCTATAAGGATACGTTCCAGTATTGCATTAGACAAGAATGCAGAGAAAATGGCCTTTCTTTTATGTTTCAGGTCCTATGCTAGAAGATTTATGTATACTTCTTTAATCCTCAAAACCCTAGAATGCTAATATATACCAATTTTTCTGCTTTGGAGAAACAACTGTCCCCAAGTTACATAGCTAATAAATGAAAAAAATCTGGATTCTAACTCAAATTTATCTCATACATGGTATGAAGTTGGCTTATATGGATGATACTTAGGTCAACTGAGTTTAATTAATAATATGTAAGTAATTAATATCGGTTTTGCATATTAAAATCTTAACTATGTTTCAAGAGTCCAAATTCCAATTCTTTTAGAAGCCAGTCTCTATATGTAGACTGAGATTTTTCTTCTTCTATGCTATCATTTTATACTCTACTGTACTATTCTGCAGTTGTCTGTGAAAACTGTTAATATAATATCCCACACCAAAATTTAAGCTTCTTGAAAGTCTGTACCTAAACTACATATCTGTGGTATCTCCTAGTCACCACTTCTTAGCCAAAAGTCCAGTGCCTAAGAGGCAAACCTAGGAAAATTACAGCGCAAAAGAACGTAAGATCATTACCTAAGGAAATGGCAAGCAAATAGCAAGGCATGGTTGTCACAGGATATTGGGAAATCATATAGTACTCATGCAATAATAGTATCAGTAGGGAAAGGAAACAGTGAACAAGCCAAGAAAAATTCAGGCATGACTTCAGAGGCACGAGGAGGATTTCAGAAACAGAAGCCACAGAAGTTGAGAATAACACAAGACCAACCCTACATTTTACAGCCAGGAATACTGAGAACCTGGTAAGTTATAACACTTGAGCATGGGCACACATCAAATTAAAATGTCAATTAAATTGCCAAGATGGTTGTCATCTATGTAAATATTTTAGTTATGTTCATTCAAAAACAACTGTTTTTTGGGGGTTTTTTTTGTTTGTTTGTTTTGGGTTTTTTTGCGGTATGCAGGCCTCTCACTGTTGTGGCCTCTCCCGTTGCGGAGCACAGGCTCCGGACACGCAGGCTCAGCGGCCATGGCTCACGGGCTCAGCCGCTCCGCGGCATGTGGGATCTTCCCAGACCGGGGCACAAACCCTTGTCCCCTGCATCGGCAGGCAGACTCTCAACCACTGCACCACCAGGGAAGCCCCCAAAACAACTTTTAATTAAAAATACTAGTAAAGAAGGTTAAGCAACAAAGATATAAAAGAAATGGCTTCTGATTTCAAATAGCTTTAAGATAACAGCATTTTAACATTAATGGGATTTTTTAAACAAGGTCATCATAAAGATTTTAGGTAAAATTTAAATCTTCATTTAAGTTTCTATTGTGAGACAGAAAGATCCACAAATGGAATTAAGATATGATTGATTAATTTTTCTTGCCACTGATGTAAACTTGAGTTTTATTAGCTGTAAGGTACAAATTTACCTTATTTCCCTGATAGCAGGTTTTTATTTGTCACAGGTTTTCAAATAAAGTGAAGTTGCTACTTTCTCCTGGGAAATTCCACTCTCTTTGGTGATTAAGCTCCTTGAGGTCAGGACCCCAGTCCTATCTTTGTTTTGTGCTTCTCATGAAATACAATGCAGTTTTTGACTGTATTTTAAGTATTCAAAAACTATATGATGAAATGATTTAGCTGTACATGACCTGCTGATCTTGTCAAAGTAAGACTGCATAGCAACAAATCTCACATTGTTACTATGGTTAATATATATATATATATATATATATATATATATATATATATATATATATATATATATATCCTAAAAATGATTCTATTTCGTTAACACAGCAGCCCAACTAAAGCTCAGAAATCACACTGCTTATTCTGTGAGAAATTGTCTACTACTACTGTTTACTTAAAATATTCTACTATCATTTGTTACTTTTGTTTTAACCTATGAAACATATATCAAAATGTTAATGTAATGTTAGGATGTCATTGTCTATATTGAACAAGGTACAAATTGACTCCCAGAAAAAAGGAATGGCGAATCACCTTCATTCCATTGCCAACCTCAACCAATTGTCAGTGGCTGCCTGGAGTGTTCTTTTTTGAGAGGAATTGTGAAACCTAATGTAGGCTCAGAAGGAAAGCAAACCAAGATCAATTATTGATGTCTGCCATCGGTATACAAGAGAGTGAATGATAATATATAAGCCATGAGCTTTCTTATCTGTGCACTAGAGCTTGAAATATGTAGTCATTTTAATTATTAAGAGATAGGCATATTCTTGCCAGATGAATGTCATGACAGGAACAATAAACTTTAAGAATGTACACCGACTTTTAGGAGCCATGCTTACTACATGCTCCAATGAAGTGATAATAGACCTCTAACAGGATCACCATTCTTCCAGGATACTACTGTCAGAGTAATAGAATGTCACAGTTCATACTATTGTTTCCTTTCTAAGGATAGACTATTATATTAGTTTTCCAGAAAAAAAAATTGCCAGGAGAATATTTGTTATTTTTACTTAAATGTATTCAGATGTATCTACTGATGTCAAAAAAGGAAAAAATGGAAGTTCGGAGAGGTAATTGTTTAACTCCACAGCCTTCTACTGTCTCTTTATTTCAGAATAAGATCTGGCTTTGATCTCCAGACAGACCACTTGGTAGCAGTGACTATGGGGATCAAATTAAGTACTAATAACTGTCAAAGTTCTCTGTTTGTACCAAAAGAATATTAATTAATGCTAGTATTATTATGTACTATCTGCTTTTATCCCCAATCTTGATATCTGATTTTGAACCTAGTTTCAGTTACCTGAGTCCAGTTCCTTCGTCTAACTTTCCTGATGCCCTGTTTTCAATCCCTTGATTTTGGACTGTACTCTAGCTACAATAACCACCCAGAAAGATTCAGCAGAATACTCATCCCCTTATCTGGAAAAATGCTTCCTTGAAATGCAGCAATCCATAAGAAATAGCAAATGCTATCTCCATTGGGTACAAAAATATTTGGTAAATTTTGGAATTTCACTCATTCATGTTTTGTATCAAAGAGAAAAAGTTACAGAGATAATTGACTTAATTTCTAATTTGCAGATATAGGCAATGCTCCTCTAGGGATTCTGTAATGTGGTCATTTTGAGGACTAGTAGTCAAGACTAACATTCTCAAATTAGAAAACATAACGAAATTTTATGTAAGGATTAGAAAAGAATCAATGAGTGAGATGGCTCTTTGTGCTGAAATGAGGCAATGAAGTAAATATTGCTTCCTAATTCTGTTATTTTACTTATATATAATGAAATAAACAATTATAATTTGTATAAAACTTCTTATAATATGCCAGAAAACTGAGACTCATTATTTTACCTTCCTCTACATCAGCATCACATCTAATTTATCAACAACTCTTCCAATTGCACCTTTAAAATATATCATTGATACATGTATTTTTCTTTAACTTTTCTACTACTGCCTAGATGCAAGAGAGAATCAAGCCTTACTAATAGTGCTAAAATACCCCCTTTATTAGTGGCACCATCTCCTCCAATCCATTTTTCATCTACCAATTTGATTTGCTTTCAACACATATATCTGATCATTCCATTTTCTTGCCTCATATCCACCAACGGTTTTCTTATTGCACCCCTTATTTGGTTTATAAACCTCTCAACCCATACCACCCTCCTTTCTCTACAAGTTTAGCTACAAAGGTCTTGTAGTTCCTCAACACCACAAAAACCTTCTGTCCTTGAGGACTTAGTTTGTGTTGTTTCCACTAGCTGTTATGTTCTTGCTCTGACCTCTCAACATTCTGGCTCTTTCTCATCCTTCCAGGTCTTCAGGTATCAACTTACCTGCTGTGTGCTCTATGACCGCATTGCCTAAGTAACCCCCACTCTTTCTCATAGCAGTCTATTTTATGTATCATAGTTCTTCCAGCAGTTGCAATTAAAGTGTGTTTGTTTATTATTTTCCTCACTCCCCTAAACTTGTAAACAGATGGGTGTAGAATATTTTATTCACCACGGTACCTGCAGTATCTAGCAAAATGTCTGACATACAATAAGGGCTAGATATGTATTTGTAGAAAGAATGAATAAAAAAGAATCTCTGATGTGGTTTATTTGTGGTTACTGTTATTGTCGATGATGGTGTGGCTGTCTTTAGTGATGGTGATGGGTTGTTGGCCTATTTGTGGTAAGTTTTTACTGTTGAGACTATTAAGTATCAGAGATATTAGGCAAATTAACAAGTAAGTAGAGAAGCCAGGATATAAGTCAGTGTCTAATGCCAATATCATTGTTTCTAATAGTACATGATACTGTTTTCATATTCATCATACATTCAGGGAGCATACTGAAATGGAAAAAATTATTGGTCTATTGTCCAACAACCCTGGATTTAAACCTTGGCTCCTCTATTCATTGACTGTGTCTAGTCTTCAGTTTCTTATCTGTAAATTGGGTATAATAACCTCTACCTAATGGACCCCTTTTGGATATTGACCAAAATTATAAATATACATATCCACAAAAAGCAATGGGCATATGAAAAGAACTAAATAAAAGATTTGTCTCTTCTCCTTCCAAATGATCATCAGCACACATTTGGCATCCTTTGCCAAAGTGTTAAATGTCCTTCGGATTGCAAATTTCCAGCACTGATAGTTTTCTCCTCTGCACCAAGATAATTATTGCTTAACTATAATTTTCGTAAAAACTCTTTCTCTTTCAAGGTCTATGATAAACTTGATCTCCTACACTATTAATTCATTCAATTTGGTAATTCAATAATAGTTTATGTCCTGATTTAAAATAATCCATTTTCAAACAGACATCATTTTCCTCCCACTATGGTACATTGATTCTTCATAACATTTATGTAAGAAAACTTGGCAGCAGTTATAAAACACATGCACTTTTGAATGCTGCCCAAATTGACAACAATTTCAATTAACTATTCCCAGAAAAATGCACAGAAATAAAGTGACAATCATCAAGTAGCTAGAAAGGATTATTGACCTCAACTTGTGAGACCTACTCAATCAAGAAAAGAGAAATGGAAGAGGAAGTGTCCAAAAGAACTGGCTTTTCAGGCTTATCTTGATCATTATGTTAACACGGACAGATGGAAGCACGTACACAAACTATACAAGTGTGCCTGTGTAATCTAATAAATATATTTCTATAATATTAGCAAAAAGATTTCAGAATATTACTCTAAAACATTTTTTAAATCGTAGTTAAAAATCTGATTGGGCCACTTGTACACTTGTTCGTGCTGTAAGAGACAAAACCAGCTTTCTGAAAGTTTCCAATGGATTATAGGAAAGGTTATATGATCCTAAAAATAAGGACTAAGACTGCACTGTGATCGATTATTGTCAGGAAGAAAAGCACATCCTCCTCCTTTGTCACTTGATTACTGTGAGCACAACAAAAATATAATTACAGTACAAAAGACTCTAAAGAACTGCTTTTTAAAAACGAGGTGTCAAAATTCCCCACAAAGTGTAATGAAAATAACTTATAAATACAGCTTTTTACAAATTGATTTCAACTGAGAGTGCTTTATTTTAGGCTTCTTTTAAAAGGTGCCCTAAATGCAAACGTATCATTTTAAAGTTTTGGATTTGAAAAAAATGACAAAATGAAGATCCAACCTCCCCCAAGATCATTAGTACTCCAAGTTAATAATATAATTATTTGGACAATTTAGATAAAAATAAACTCAAGTAACTGAATAGTAGGAAAAACATTAGAAGAAACAATTTCATATTTAAAATTCATTATGAATGATGGAGGCATTCTTTACTGGTATTGTTTCATTTGTTTTGTATAATAAAGTGATCAAATGTGTGTTTCACTTATGAACTATTGTTAAACCTTTTAATTAATTACGTATCATTTTATTTTTAGGAAAGACAATTTGAAGATCTCAATGGCTGCCTGTCGCTAAATATAGATTCCATTTGAGATTATAATATGGAAATGAGCTCATTAATATTTAAGAGTAAACAGGAGTTTTGCCTGTGGTGATATTTATTTTATTTATTTACTTATGTATTCCCTTATTTTAATATTATACTATGTCAGTGCCAGGATTATAATAAAATGAATTCATTTCTTGGCTGAAAATTCCTTTGGAACAGTACCAAATTATGTGAACAGAAGTTTCCAAGTGATAATATCTACCACCAGATGTCTATAAGTCACTTGGAGATCCCTGGAAGGAAGATATTAGATAAATAATATTATAATTTTCTTTGAAAAATTCTTAATTAGGCCTTCCAGCATAATGAGAAGTACTACATGAAAAAGTAAAGTTTAACTGATTATATTGAGGTAAATTTCATCCATTGATCAAGGCTATATAAGGTTTAGAAATAAAATAGGTGCCATGCTATTCAGCACTTTAGAAACCAGCATTTCTGATACATCATTTTCAAACCTGGTACCCAGAACTGAATCCTGAGCTAAATTTGTTTTTTTAGAGGTATATAATGCATGCTTTCTCAAACAGCATTGGTTCATATATATCTTTCATTTCTCTCTTAAGTAGTACAAAAAGGGAAATAATCAGGAGGAAATAAGAAAGCAGGAATATGTTGAAGCAGAGTTCTCAACTTTCTTCTTCCTTTATATATAAAGGAATGAGTATGACAGCTTTTACTACCCTGATTTGTGTAATGGGTCAGCAAATAAACTCAAGTTAAATAAGAAAATATTGAATTGGGGACATATTGGTGTTTATAAGTCTGCTTATAGTAAGGATTTCAACAGTTATTATTTTTTTTTAACTTCAATTGATATATTTTGAAGATCTACTAGGTGTAAGAAACTGACTCAGGTCCTGCTGGATATCCACAATGAGTAAGACAAGCTTCTGACTAGGGTAGGGGCCAGCTTTTTAAGTAGAGATAGAGGATTCATAGAGATGACCATGATATAAGGCAGAAAATGTGTTTCATTAAAAGAAATAGATAAGATATATGTAAGACCTTATAATATACAGACATTGCTGCAAGGGAAGAAAGAGTCATATCTGTAGGAATTAACAGGAGAGTTAAGTGCTCACAAGAGTACACACATGAACAGATTGTGTCTTCAGAAATTGAACTGTGAAGCTGAATAATAGAATGCAAGATAGTTATAATTAAATATTCAGATAACGTTAATGGGATTGAAACCCAATAGTTTTTACAACATACACTTAAAAATCAAATTAGTTCTTTCTTTTAAAATTAAATTTACTGATTTGATAGACATTCTCAACCACAAAAAACTTAAATGTATATTTAATAATTAAAATATAAACAAAACTCATGCAAGAAATCTTTTCTTTCAAAATAGTCAAAAAATAATCATCAGCTTGACAGAGATCCAGGTGTTAGAATCACCTAAAATGTCTATTTATTTTCTTTATTTTAATAATTTATTTCTCATTTTTAAATCTA
Organism: Mesoplodon bidens; assembly: GCF_964165515.1. NCBI lineage: Eukaryota > Metazoa > Chordata > Mammalia > Artiodactyla > Ziphiidae > Mesoplodon > Mesoplodon bidens. Next base: position 22,014,016 of record NC_138181.1, read on the forward strand.
TGACTCAAAAGTGACACTTACTATGAAATATCTAAACACTGATTCTTCCCCATTAACAAGTCTATCATTTTTAGTTTTGAGAAAATTTTCACTACCTCAGGGGATAGGTGAAGGGAGTGTGTATGCATCTGTGTTTATGTGCAAGTATGAGACAGACTGGGAAACTGTTTCTGGAAAAAAAATTTTTTAAGTAGTACTTTAAAAAATTTTATTTGGAAATAAAAATATTCCAGAATTGTTTTAATTCCATTTCCATTGGTCTCTATGCCAAAATTTATACAAATTAATAATGTCATTAATTAACAAAATTTCATGAATTAATGAAGTCATACATCGATTCAGAATGATTTATATTGTCCTTTGCTGAAAAATATGTTCAGCGTAAAACTCCTTCAAATGCTAATGAGAACATTTTTTTTTCTCAGTAGAACCTCCAATCCAGAAAAAATGGCAGTGAAACTCATTGGTGCAATATAGTTCATAAAGAAATATTTCACTACATAGCTAACGTTCTAATATGACCTATGCTACCAAAAGATTGAAAGCAGTCCAAACCAATGCTAGGCGAATGGTTTAATAAAATATGGTATATCAACACAGTAGGCAATGCAAAAGTATGTCACTCATGAGCCAATGTAGTAAATATCGATTGTACATGCACTACGAAAGATGTATGTTAAGTATGATGTGTTAACATGTATATATCGAAGTCATTTGGGATTTTAAAAAAATAATTGGTAATTCTTGCTGCTCTAAGCCAAAGCATCATTTCTTCAAGGGAGAAAAGGAATAAGTCGTTAAAAACAAAAAGAAAAAAACAGTATTCAGCTTTTCCTCCATATCAGGATTTCAGAGAACAAAACTTAAGAAAATTTTTGTTTTCATATGCAAGAGCAAGTCTTTCTTTTTCCCATGGTAGAAAAGGAGGATTTAGGATTCACAGCCACAAAGTCTGGATTGGTCAGAATCTAGAATTTTTTTTCAAAGGCCAAAGAATTGGCAAAGTTCAAATATTTTATGAGTACAGTTTTATAATGACAGGTGGAAGATTTTCTTTTTTAAAAAGGCCTTTTCATCTGGGGAGAGGAGTCTGTTCACAAGGTCAGGTGTGCACAAGTAGAAAGGGTACGCACACTGTGTCTCTTGTAGACAGCATATATATGGGTCTTGCTTTTGTATCCATTCAGCCAGTCTGTGTCTTTTGGTGGGAGCATTTAATCCATTTACATTTAAGGTAATTATCGATATGTATGTTCCTATTACCATTTTCTTAATTGTTTTGGGTTTGTTTTTGTAGGTCTTTTCCTTCTCTCATGTTTCCTGCCTAGAAAAGTTCCTTTAGCATTTGTTGTAAAGCTGCTTTGGTGGTGCTGAATTCTCTTAATTTTGCTTGTCTGTAAAGCTTTTAATTTCTCCATGGAATCTGAATGAGATCCTTGCTGGGTAGAGTAATCTTGGTTGTAGGTTTTTCCCTTTAATCACTTTAAAAATGTCCTGTCACTACCTTCTGGCTTGCAGAGTTTCTGCTGAAAGATCAGCTGATAACCTTATGGGGATTCCCTTGTGTGTTATTTATTGTTTTTCCCTTGCTGCTTTTAGTTTTTTTTCTTTGTATTTAATTTTTGATAGTTTGATTAATATGTGTCTTGGCGTGTTTCTCCTTGTATTAATCCTGTATGGGACTCTCTGCGTTTCCTGGACTTGATTGACTATTTCCATTCCCATATTAGGGAATTTTTCAACTATAATCTCTTCAAATATTTTCTCAGTCCCTTTCTTTTTCTCTTCTTCTTCTGGGACCCCTTTAATTCAAATGTTGGTGCATGGGCTTCCCTGGTGGCGCAGTGGTCGGGCATCCGCCTGCCAATGCAGGGAACACAGGTTCGTGCCCCGGTCCTGGAAGATCCCACATGCCGCGGAGCGGCTGGGCCCATGAGCCATGGCCGCTGAGCCTGCGCGTCCGGAGCCTGTGCTCTGCGACAGGAGAGGCCACGACAGTGAGAGGCCTGCGTACTGAAAAAAAATAAATAAAAATAAATGTTGGTGCATTTAATGTTGTCCCAGAGCTCTCTCAGACTGCCCTCTATTATTTTCATTCTTTTTTCTTTATTCTGCTCTGCAGTAGTTATTTCCACTATTTTATCTTCCAGGTCACTTATCCGTTCTTCTGCCTCAGTTATTCTGCTTTTGATTCCTTCTAGAGAAGTTTTAATTTCATTTATTGTGTTGTTCATCATTGTTTGTTTGCTCTCTAGTTCTTCTAGTTCCTTGTTAAATGTTTCTTGTATTTTCTCCATTCTATTTCCAAGATTTTGGATCATCTTTACTACCATTACTCTGAATTCCTTTTCAGGTAGACTGCCTATTTTCTCTTCATTTGTTTGGTCTGGTGGGTTTTTACCTTGCTCCTTCAGCTGCTGCGTATTTCTCTGTCTTCTCACTTTGCTTAACTTACTGTGTTTGCAGGTTCGTAGTTGCTGTTGTTTTTGGTGTCTGCCCCCAGTGGGTAAGGTCGGTTCAGTGGGTTGTGTAGGCTTCCTGGTGGAGGGGACTTGTGCCTGTGTTGTGGTGGACGAGGCTGGATCTTGTCTTTCTGGTGGGTAGGACCACGTCTGGTGGTGTGTTTTGGGGTGTCTGTGAGTTTAGCATGATTTAGGCAGCCTCTCTGCTAATGCGTGGGGCGGGGGGGTTGTGTTCTGTCTTGCTAGTTGTTTGGCATGGGGTGTCCAGCACTGGAGCTTGCTGGTTGTTGAGTCGAGCTGGGTCTTATTGTTGAGATGGAGATCTCTGGGAGAGGTCTCGCCGATTGACGTTACATGGGGCCAGGAGGTCTCTGGTTGTCCAATGTCTTGAACTCGGCTCTCCCACCTCAGAGGTTCAGGCCTGACACCCAGCCAGATTCCCAAGACCCTGTCAGCCACAGAGCCACCATCTTGTTTGAAACTCCCCAAAATCTGGTAATCTAGGTGAGGTAGTTGTTAGTTCTTCAGGAAATGAATTGGCCAGCACTTTTCATCTTAGACTTCCCAGCCTCCAGAACATTTCCTTGCAAACCAGAAGGGAAGATCCTAGAGGGCAGGGAATATCATTGTTTCTCTAGTGCCTATTACAATGTCTGGTCCATGGCAGAAACTCAGTGTGTAATAGGGAAGAACAAATCTGACTACACACTGGATTAGTTAGTGTCTTATACTTTAAACTTTGTATTCGATTGTTTTTGCTTAGTCATACTAGCTCAAGCAGGCATGAAACTGAGCATGACCCTGTTGGGCCCTCCCAAGTACAAATCGAGTTATTTCTTACTACCCTCAATCATTAAAAACACATTCTCCTAAATCACAGTCCATGCAGAATTTGCAAAAGTTCACTCCGTTAGGTTGTATAAATAATATGCAAACCACACTTCACATAATTACCTTTCAAGGCAAAGATAAAGTTTGAATGGGTTGGAGTAATTAACATGAAAGTATGCAACAGCTATAATAAACTTTTAAATTACACATTTAAAACCTAATTTTAACTATGTAACTTGGCTTAGGGAAAAACAAAGTAGACATTACCCCTTTACATAAAGGAATAAAAGAGCTAATATTAAACCAGCTAGCAAATATACACAGAAAGCCAGCATTCTACAAAAAGGCCAAACACAGAGAGAGAGATTAGGGAGATGAAAGTACAGTCTTTTACTGTGCAACTCGCTGTAGAAAAGAACAGCCATGAGATATTGATGATAAAATCTGAACCAAGTCTGCTTGAATCATTTTTGCTATTTACCAAGATTTGGAGGCATATATTTTAGAAAAGGTTTGGGTAAGATGTGAGAGTGAACAAGAGTCTGATGAAGTTGGCCATCCATAGACAGAAGAAAAATCTAAATCAAAATGGCAACCAATTCACATTATTTACATGGTATCAACTGACACTCTCAAAAGAAGTAGAAAGAAAAAATATTAGAATCAAGCACATGTTCTTTTACCACCGAACAACTGACTTGTTAATGACATTAACAGCTTGATATTTCTAAACTAAAATCATTGATAGTTTTTACTATGTCAGTTCAGCCACTGCCTTCAGTGAGCACAGGTCCTTCACTGAACCTCATGTGAAAACATACAGTGAGGGGCTTCCCTGGTGGTGCAGTGGTTGAGAGTCCGCCTGCCGATGCAGGGGACACGGGTTCGTGCCCCGGTCCGGGAAGATCCCACATGCTGTGGAGCGACTGGGCCCGTGAGCCATGGCCACTGAGCCTGCACGTCCGGAGCCTGTGCTCCGCAACGGGAGAGGCCACAACAGTGAGAGGCCCGCGTACCACAAAAAAAAAACACAAAAAAAAACCATACAGTGAGTTCTCTGACTAGTAATAGATTTGATCCTTCAGATTAAAGTACAGTAAATTATGTCATCCAGTACAACTTTCCTAACACTTGCATCTAGATTAAATGTGCTGTCAAGAAATTGATAAGAACCTGTTTCTTCCACCTGGCTCAAGAGGGTGGTCAGTGACGGAATCAGGCAGGAAATATGGACAATCTAGAGAAAGACTCTATTCATTTAATGAACAAAGGTTTTTGGAACACTGAACACATGCTTCACACTCTACCAGGCCTGAGTGATGGAGGCTAAGTTCCTGCTTTTAAGGAGGACATGGTATATGAGAAGAGACAGAGAGGCAAATGATCAGAAATAAAAAATGTTCCACAGTAGAGACAAGTAGAAAGAAGACAGAGGGGAGCACATGACATAGCCCCTTCCATTGGGTGAAGACTTCACAAATTAGGTTACCTGTAAGGTGAGTCTTGAAGGAGTTCAAAAGGAAAAAAGGAATATTCAGAGTGAAGCAACTGCATAAAAGTGTGAAAGAGTGAGATGCATTTGGAGACCTGTAACCAGTTTGCAGATGAGTATTTCTGTGGTGGAATTTCTTTCTCTCTCTTTAGTGAAGTTTCTTAATAGGCTTTAGCAAACTCAGACTCTATCATGCCATAAAACAAAGGAGTCCTTGAAACAGATGAAATGTTCCATGGTCAAATGTCCACTAAACTAACTGAAAAGAGTAAATGTCAAAAATACAATGATAAGGTGAAATACATAAAGTCTTTAAAAGAAGGTTCAATATCTATGCTTTGTTTTAATAAAGGTCTCTTTCAATGTCAATTATTAAACATTTTAATTATATTTAAAGCATTGTGAGGGCATAATAAATGTATTATTTATCTTTAGACATTCCCCTTTCCTTCCGCTATTCCTTGCATCTCTCCCAAAGCCCCGTAAAAGATTTTGCACAGACTTGGTGTGCAGTGAGCACGTGTTAAATAAAGAAAAAATAGGTGATGAATGAATCTATAGCTAGAGATTCCTGTTATTATCTGGGACAAAACAATAGAACATAGACATATAAGAATTCAAGACAAATGCCTCAGTCATATAACAGATATGAAGTGAAAGGAAAAGTAGCATACAAAATTATAGTTACCTTTTGAACTGAAAATGAATTAAATGTCCCAAAACAACCTTGAAAAACTAATGCATTTTTAAATAATATAGCAAAATATAAAAAAATGGAAAGTGAAGCACATATTTTTCTGTATAATTAGATTACTGACAATATTATATTCCTTGCATCCACTTATCTAAATTTATAATTCTCACCCCCTCCAACCAACACACAAGGAAAAAAATGTAAAAAAAAGAAAAAAAAACATGTAAACTAAAATTTATAACATGTACATAGGTCTGTATATAAATTAAATAGGAAACATGGTTATGTTTTTCTATTTATCTCTAATATCAATTTATTCAGAAAGATATTTGTGACTATTTGCCTTTCAACATGCATTACTAGGGAATATTTGAAATACTGTGTGTGTGTGTGTGTGTGTGTGTGTGTGTGTGTATGGCAGCTTGACTGAACATGTTTCAGCTTCCAAACTTTCTTCAAACATTTTTGATTCTACTTCACTTTTGAGTTGGTACTGCACGTGGTTTGTAGTTAGAGTTAGAAAATTCTTGAAGAAAAGAAAGAAAGACCTTATTGTAGAAAGACAGTATGTAGGCATAAAAGAAAAAGAGACTATTAAGTATTTTACAAGAGAAGAGAGTTAAGAAAACATGGAGTTGGGGCACATTTGAAATCTATAGCATCTAATAAAAGAATAAAAAATGAACAGTAAAATATGTGAAGAAATATGAACCATATTAATTGTATCTACTGTTGTTGAACGTTACAATGTTACAGGACCCAATCAAACATTTTATCATTTCATATGTATAAGGAATGCTTATCATAAAATTTTAATTAAACATAATTACATTTAATATAATGAAAATTACAGTTAACATAATATCATTTAAAATATATATCATTATGAGAATAAAGGAGAAGAATTACGCTCGTATACACATTTGGGCACATTCTCCTAATAACAGCGTGAAGACAATAGTAAGAAAAATACACTGAAAACCTCCTTTTTTTCTTTCACAAATAATGGATTCTAACGTGATCTCAGCATCACCTTTGAAGAGAACAGTAAAATCTCTGCTACCTGGATCTTTTCCAAACAGAAAATATTACGCATCAGATTTGGGGAAAATGTTCTTAAATAAAACAACAATTATTCCAACCTAGACTAAAGTTTCAAATATTTTTCACAACTTGGGAGTAAGAAATGCATTTTACATCAGGACTCTGTGAATATTTACATGTGTAAGTACACAGTTAAAACTACTGCTTCTGCAAGTGTTTACTCCATTCTACTCTACAGAGGTTCCTTTCTGTTCCACCCCATGACATTCCATTCTATCCTATTCTATTCTCTCCTACCTATTCTACTTTATTCTATTTTATTTGAAATAATTTCTAGTTATAACCCATCAAAATGATTACATGACTTATTAATGGATCAGGACTGTAGTGTAAAAAACACTGCTAAACAGAAGCAAATTGATCATAATAACAATAAAGACAAAAAATAATGGGATGACATTATCTCTGCTCTAGTTCTCTAAAAAGTAATCTTACCACATGCATGCTTCATCAGTCTATTATTACATTTTACCAAAGAGGTTTGGACAGTGAACTAATATTTATTTTTAATCTGAAAAATCATATAAACTTAGTGTTATCCAAGACATAGAAATCATTTAATGCAAAACTTCTATGATCCATGAAAATTGTCTAAAACATTCCTCCTGCCAAAGTGTGGTCCAGCCTCTTATACCTCAGTGAGGTATAATTGCCTACTACTTAAAGCAGTTGATTGTTTTGCAGAACAAGTTTAATTTACTCTAGATATAACCAGATCCTGATTTAGAACTTTGACAAGAACCAATAAAGGACACTGTAAAACTCCAACAAGAGTAAAACTCAAATGGTATTATTTGCAGTTTTAAAATGCATAAACTTTGCCTTTATAAATTTTAGAATGTCTCTAGGTAGGATAACTTTTAATAAGAAAGTGGATATTCATCCTCCAACTCTATAATCCTCTTTATTTACACATTGCCCTTCACAGACATTTATTAAAATATTTTAACCTTTTCCTTTCAGGGTTTAGACTGGGCTCTTGGAATATTGTGGGTCTTGGAAGAGTGACAAACTGAGCCCCATCTTCTGTCTCTAGTGAATGAGAGCCCAGCAGATCCTGTTATTCTAGATAATAGTCAAAAAGGAAAGTTGTTCTGCTTCAGAGATGATCACCGTAAGCCCTTTTCATAGTTATTTGGTGAGGGCTTGGACAATCATGGTTTTACTCATTATCTTTATTATTCCATGCCCATTTGTTAATTCTCTCAGCTTGGTAACTGGTTTTTTTTTTTTTTTGCGGTACACGGGCCTCTCACTGTTGTGGCCTCTCCCGTTGTGGAGCACAGGCTCCGGACGCACAGGCTCAGCGGCCATGGCTCAAGGGCCCAGCCGCTCTGCGGCGTGTGGGATCTTCCCGGACCGGGGCACGAACCCACGTCCCCTGCATCAGCAGGCAGACTCTCAACCACTGCGCCACCAGGGAAGCCCTCAGCTTGGTAACCTTTGTTCTCACCATAACACTGCAGATATTTTGTCTTCATCTCCATGCCCACCACACAGAGGCCCCTTATCTCTTTCCGCTCAGAGTCCCACCTCAGACTTTCCTAACATGGGTCTTAACTGGAGCCGACCTGCAACAATAGCATCCCTATATTGGTTTCTGACTCTCAGGCTTTGGGCATTAATACTGAGTAGATATTTAAATTTTACTTAAACTGTGTGAATATTGGGACACTGCAACGCAATGCATCATTTTAAATTTTCTTTCTCCTATTGTTAAGTAATGAGTATCAAAATGTTTTATTTTTACACCAATAATGAAAAGTAATTATGTAATCATCCAATAAGTAACAAGTAGAATACCATATGCCCTATTCTATATGAGGCATGGGGCACTGATAAGTATGTAGCAGGAACATAAATTAAATCAAAGAAATGGCCTCAGCTCTGTCCCCAAGAACTTAAAAATTCAATAAGAGAGGCACAGCACAAATACATTTAGTTTTTTTGTTAATATCTCAAATATTTTAAACAACAATCTATTTCTCTTTTTTCCTACTTTTCACACTCCTTCAACAGAATTTCATATACTATCATGCCTTTTAGTAAGAAGAAAAGAGCAATTCAGATATTTATGGAAAGAAAAGATTCCAAACTGGAGCCAAGTTCTAAAGAAGATAGAGTAATTTTGGTTGACAGAAAACTGTGAAGAAAAGAATGTATCAATTTTAACTTCTCTTGACAGATTTTTTTAATTCCCCAAAGCCTTTCTGAATACTAAGAAAGCAAAAAATATTAGTTATATCTTTAACAGTTGTGTTCATATTTACCACATGTGTTTTTACCAAATTTATAATACAATAAAGTTGTATTTATATGTGTTATTCATAACTATAAAGAACATTAGGGACCTTAGGAAAATCAACATGTACACATTTTTTCACTGTTTAATAATATTTGGAGCATCATTTTACTGTTCTAAATGACCATGTCTCTTTTATCTGGACTTCTATGATGTCTCTTAGTCACAGCTCTGATTTATATAAGCTATGTCCTTGGTCAGAGAATTTTATCTTTAGAATTTTAAGCTTTCAAATGATGAGTTTTATGACATAGTTTCCAGAAATTTACTTTGGCAAAAATCCAGGGATGCTTGTTTCTAAGCTTTAGAGTCCTAACTATAATGCGCTTGAAGTTTAGAGAACAAAGAAATAAATGTGAAGTAGATTACTCAGGGAAAACTTCCAGTTAGAGAAATGGCTTTCACTGAGCCTTCAAGAAAAAGTAGTATTTAGCTAGGCTGTAAAGCAAAGGGTCATAAGGCAAGAAAGAAGATATAGAGATAGAAGAATATAAGGGGAAAAAATACTGTAAACCTCTTCCCAGGTAGAAAAGGAAGTTCATGTTGAAAAATGGTACTAGCACAAAAACAGAAATGTAGATCAACGGAACAGGACAGAAAGTCCAGAGATAAACTCACGCACCTATGGTCACCTAGTCTATAACAAAAGCAAGAACATGCAATGGAGAAAAGACAGTCTCTTCAATAAATGGTGCTGGGAAAACTGGACACCTACATGTAAACGAATGAAATTAGAACACTCCCTAACACCATGCACAAAAATGAACTCAAAATGAATTAAAGACATAAATGTAAGGCCGGATACTATAAAACTCTGAGAGGAAAACATAGGCAGAACACTCTTTGACATAAATTGCAGCAAGATCTTTTTTGACCCATCTCCTAGAGTAATGAAAATAAAAACAAAAATAAACAAATGGTAGCTAATTAAACTTAAAAGCTTTTGCACAGCAAAGGAAACCATAAGCAAAACAAAAAGACAACCCTCGGAATGAGCGAAAATATTTGCAAATGAAGCAACTGACAAGGGATTAATCTCCAAAATGTACAAACAACTCATGAAGCTCAATATCAAAAAAACAAACAACCCAATCGGAAAATGGGCAGAAGACCTAAATAGACATCTCTCGAAAGAAGATATACAGATGGCCAAAAAGCACATGAAAAGATGCTCAACATCACTAATCATTAGAGAAATGCAAATCAAAAGTACAATGAGGTATAACCTCACACTGGTCTGAATGGCCATCATCAAAAAATCTAGAAACAATAAATGCTGGAGAGCGTGTGGAGAAAAGGGAACCTTCCTACTCTGTTGGTGGGAATGTAAATTGGTACAGCCACTATGGAGAACAGTATGGAGGTTCCTTAAAAAACTAAAAATAGACCTACCATATCATCCAGCAATCTCACTCCTGCCAATATACCTGAAAAAAACCATAATTTGAAAAGATACATGCACCCCAAGGTTCACTGCAGCACTGTTTACAATAGTGAGGATGTGGAAGCAACCTACATGTCCATCAACAGAAGAATGGATAGAGGAGATGTGGTACATATATACAATGGAATACTACTCAGCCATAAAAAAAGAGTGAAATAATGCCATTTGAAGCAACATGGATGGACCTAGAGATTCTCACACTGCGTGTAGTAAGTCAGACAGAGAAAGACAAATATCATATGATATCACTTATATGTGGAATCTATAAAAAGGGGGTAAAAATGAACTTATCTACAAAACAGAAATAGAGTTACAGATGTAGAAAACAATTTTATGGTTACCAGGGGGTAAGGGGGGAGGGATAAATTGGGAGATTGGGATTGACATACACACACTACTATATATAAAATAGATAACTAATAAGGACCTACTATATAGCCCAGGAAACTCTATTCAATACTCTGTAATTACTTATATGGGGAAAGAATGTAAAAGAAGAGTTGATATATGTATATGCATAACTGATTCACTTTGCTCTACAGTAGAAATGAATACAACATTGTAAATCAACTATACTCCAAAAAATTTTTTTTAAAAAGAAAAATGTGAGAGAGTAATTTTGTGTAATTCTTTTTCCTGTGTGTAGGACTTCAAAATATAAAAGTTACTTCCAGGGCTTCCCTGGTGGCGCAGTGGTTGAGAGTCCGCCTGCCGATGCAGGGGACATGGGTTCGTGCCCCGGTCCGGGAAGATCCCACATGCCACGGAGTGGCTGGGCCTGTGAGCCATGGCCGCTGAGCCTGCGCGTCCGGAGCCTGTGCTCCGCAACGGGAGAGGCCACAACAGTGAGGGGCCCGTGTACCGCAAAAAAAAAAAAAAAAAAAAGTTACTTCCAGAAACCTGGACTTATTTCACCATCAGGAAACATTAGAAAGTAAATAAAATAGATATAATTTCTCTGTAACAAGTAAAAATGTACAATCCAGAGACCTCCTTGAGCCTGCATTTTTCTCAGTAAAATGGGAATAATTCTAACTTCATGCCATTTCATATACCCAACAAATATTTACAGAGTGGCTACCATGTGGTAGGCACTATTCTGGGTACTTAGACTAATTTAACAATAAAACAGATTAAAATATCTACCCTTGCAAAGGCTATATTTTATTAGGGAAGGCAGATAATAAATATAACAAAAAGAAAATTGTATGACGTGTTATGTAAATTCTTCAGAGGAAAGAAATAGAGCAGGAATACGGTGTCATTTGAAAGACAGGTTGACTTGGTCCCATTGCGTTTTTAAATATGTTAGTCCTCTTTATTGAGAGGAGCCCATGCAGATATCTGAGAGAAGATAATTCCAGGAGAGACAAGCGCCAATGCAGATGCCCTAAATGATAAATTCTCCTCTCGTATTCAAAGGGTAACAAGAAGAGCAGGATAGCTCTGGTGGAAGCACGTATGGGTAATTCAGGGGGAAACAGAAGGGTAAACAAGGGTGGGGATGGGGCAAGCAGCTCATGCAGTGATTTGTAATCATTAAAAAGACTATCTTTTACTCAGTAAAAAGCAGAACTATTGGAGGATTTTGAAAAGAGGGAAACATAATCTGACTTAGGCAGACGCGTTAAGAGGCTGAAGAAGTAATTCAGGCAAAAGATGATAGAGGTTCATCCAGGGGAATAGCCATAGAAGTCACAAGAAGTGAGCAGACTGTGATGTAGCATATTTTTAACATACACCCAAAGGATGTGTTAACCAACTGAATGGGGAGGACGAGGAAAAGAGAAGAGTCAAGGATAATGCCAAGATTTGGCCTTGGTGAATGGAATAATGAAGTAAGGATAACTGGAGATGGGGAAGACTGGGTTAGAACATGTTTTGTGGAAAATAACAGAAATCCAGTTAGTCTTTTAGATGTCCATGTGGATATATGAATCTGGAGTTCAACAGAGCAATATGGTCTGTAGATATAAATTCTGAGCCATAAATCATCTTGTAGATGGTGTTTAGAGATCTAAGTGTAGATGAGGTCGTCAAAAGAGTTTGTATAGATAGAGAAGAGAAGAAGCCCGAGGACTCAGCCCTCCAAAGAGGAGAGGTTTGTGAGGAGAGAAACTAGCAAAGGTGACTGAAATGGATTAATTGGTGAATTCGGATAAAAACTCACAGTATGTGTTGTCCTGGGAAGAAAACAAAGAAAATGTACCAAGGAAGAGCAACCATCAAATGCAGCTTTTGCTTACTGAGAACTGACCATTGGATTTAACATCATGAGACCCTTGTATGAGTTTCTTGAGGGCAGGACTGTGTTCTTATTTATTTCTTTGTCCTATAGTCCAGCAGAGAGATCGAAAAAGCCCAAGTGCATTATTTTTTCTGTCACAAAATCTCATTCTCTAGGTAAAGTGCTATCAGAATACAGAGAGTTTCAATCAGTTAGATCACATGAATTTTAAATAGTTAGAAACAATAAACAGGCATTGCATGAACGTGTGTTATTGTTTATGGTTCTTTTTTTCTTGTTTTTTTTTAAATAAAAACAAGATTAAAAGCTAGTGGAAAATGTGATGAGAAAATAATTTAAGTGACTTTTCAAAGTTGGCAAGTTCCTGGGGTGACACTAAGGAAGAAACGATGATATGTGAAAATAGTGTAAAAGATGTACATCAGGAAACCAGAAGAGTAAGGGTGCCAGTGATTCACTGGAATCACTTATACTGATGTTATTATTGACTTCAAGTATTTTTAAAATTCTAAACATAGTTAGTTAATAAAATAAAACATTTCATTGTACATTAGTTATCTAAGTGGATTATTGAAATAAAAGCAGGTAATGCTCCAACCTTCTCCTGTGTTCAGGCAAGCCCCATGCATCTACTTGGTCTCCCCAGTAGCAGACAGGAAAGATCATGCCTGCACTGAAAGGTCCTGTTTTTCTGATACATCAGATGACAGAATTCTCTCTGGGAACACACCAAAACAAGAACCACCTTCATAGGCCCTCCTTATTAGAACTCAATTTAGTCGCTTTAAATTTAGCAATGCCTTATCATAAAGTATTATTTTAATTTAAAATAGTGCAGACACAAGAAGGTGAAATAACCATAATAACTCACCACAAAGAATAAAATGTTAATGCAAAGAAAAATTAGTAATTCAAATCAAGCTTGAAAAATGAATTAGGTTGTTGGAAAGCAACATTCATACTACATTAGTTTGCACCAAAACATAATTAATAAAGAGAAAGTACATAAATACTATTTGAATATTTTTGTAATTGAAGGGAATATCTCTTTGTATGAAGTAAAACAACCCAAGAAGCATGGGGCCATTCCACTGTTGAGCACATAACAAGCAAAGATAACAGATTTCTTTGACCTCTGTCTCTCTCAGGACAATAGGAACAATGATTATACCTTGTGAGGACCAAAGAAGGGAAAAAGCGGCACCCATGTCCTTAGACAGAGATGTCAACATTTTACCCAAAACATATGCTCCTTCTTCCCTTTTTGTAGGATCTCAATTAGAGATTACATTTTTTCCAAGCTCCTTTGTACCTTCACGTGGCCAATGGGTTTTGAACGGAAGTGATGTTTACCATTTTCAACCCATTTCCATGAAGAAGCAGATTGCCTTTTACTCTTTGTCTTCTCCCCTGGGGCTGGGATGTGGTCACCTCGCTGACAGCCAGATTTCATGTGGAATATCTCAATGACTTAAAGAATGGCAGTGCAACGAGACAAGAGCCTGAGTTCTGAATGATCTTGGGAACAGAACTGTTTCCCCACCCAGGACAGCATAAAACACCCATTTCTGGACTTTTCTATGAGCGAAAAATAAACGTTATATTTGGCCACTGCATTCTGGAGTTTCTTTGTTGTTGTAGCTTAGCATATACCCTAACCGATTCACACAGAAGTTCCTAGCACATAAAGTCCACTCCTCTTTTCCTTTTTTCCCCAATATATACTAAATAGATATATAGCAGATTCCCACGTGCCTCTATGAGTCCTGAAATTTTTGAAAACATCACGCAGACTTAGTTACTGAAAGGGCCAATGAAGGCACATGAATAAAAATTATTTTCTTAAATAGCTTACGCTATCAGATCTCACAAAGGAAGTAAACCTCAACTGAACGTTCATCTCTGTCCAAAGCCTTAGAAATTCCCCAATGACAAGTGTTTTTCATGCCAAAAAAGTTACTTTTTTAGGGTTCTAGTATCTGTTGTGCTAAATTAGTTGCAAATTATTTGGCAGCATAGAAAATAAAACTAGTGGACTGTAAATAATGTTAATAATAGAGGAGATGACTAAAGATAGATAATCGTGTTCACAGAAACCACGCATCAATAATAAAGCCAGCAGCTTTTCGTATACACGTCTATGATAAAAGGAAAAGAATAGTAAGGAAGTGGGAATGCATCACGATGATCAAATTCCTGACATCAATTCTTCTAAAAATGAGGTTCCACAAAGGGGACACAACCTCCTTTATATCTAAAATCCTTCCTTAGACGTTTTCATTGATTGTACCTGTGTCTTCTACCTATTCGTCAACTTTTTAAATGTTGAAAACAATCTGTTTTATACTATCAGTTAATAAACATGCAAATTGTCCCTTTTGCCACCTTCTCTGACATTTAAACTGACAATACTGTTGTTGCAGTTTTTATGCATTGCTATTTAAATCTGTTCACTTTGTTAATTGCTCCAGAATTTAAAGATAAGTAATTGTTCTCTTGGTAAAATTGAAACAGTTTTGAGCATACTACAAAATGTCTTGATTAAATTGCATATTTTGAAATCTTTATAATTGATTACTGTTTTCTTTTCATGGATCATCCAGTGACGTTTTACTGGAGCAGCTTCTCCTGATGCGTGGCCACTTGGTGCAGAGGATAGGCTTTTCAGAAAGAAAGCAGACAATCTCTGCTTTTCTGCAACTCATGATCAAGCCTGCAGAATATATGGAGTATCATGCTATTCTTGCTTTACTGCATAGTATTTTTATCATCCTTTGAGCTTGATATGGGCAGATGACATGTGGAGGAAAGTCTAGCTGGGGCTTTATACCCAGAGGATCCTTTAATTATCAATAACTGACCATTAGCTGAAGGCAAACAGTCTTAGAATAGTTCCCCGAGTTTCAATTTTGGGGATCGTAATATACAGTCGCCACATTACTGATACAGATGAATCCCAAGTTGGTTCATTAAATTTGAAGATGACATTAAAAGCAGCAGAATTATTGCCACCTTGAAAGGTCAAACTAGAATTCACAACATTCTGAACTGCTTAGAAAAATATGGTGAGGTCCTAAAGAAACAAATTTAGGCAGCAAAATTTCATCCAAAGCTGAAGTCCATTTACAAGGAAAAAGGGGCAGTAACTAACTCAGGAGTATTACTTCTTTGCTATCTCTTTCTCTTCCACGCACCCCCTAAAAATCACAAATTTCCTCATAGTACACTCTCCTTTTCCCCCTCGCTTTAGACAACTCCGGACTTGGATTTAATATTTGTTCCTGGTCGTTATGAGTTGAATTTGACTCCCTCTCCTCAATTCATCGAAGTACTTACTAACCCCCTTAGAATGTGAACATATTTGAAAACAGGGTTATAGCAGAAGTAGTTATGTTAGGATGAGGTCATATTGGACTAGGTTGTAAAGAAAAGTTTTACAGCACTTACAGCACTCTAAATAGAAGAAATAGAAATATGATGAATGAATAAAGGTAAATAAAATACATCAATAAAGTCCTTTAAATTATATAAAAATGGCTAATACGTAAGCAAATAGTAATTCAATAGGAAGCAAAACTGTTGAAAACTCTATGAAAACTTTTTTTGCATTGCTTTAAATTGTCAATAAGTTCATTATATATAACATTATTTAAAAAGAAATTTTGTTTAAGAATTTAGATCCAAAAAGGGTGAAAAGTGGTCAAATAGCAAGGATCCCCTCTCCAGACCTGTCTTGTAACTGTCATAACGATGTTTACAGAATATTTGCAACACAATGAATGTTTGTTGACTCAAATTACATAAATATTTCATTAATAAATGCATCCTTTAATATTTATTACCTGCATTTATCATCTGGCATTATTTTATTTATCTTTCTCTCCTTTTTTTATATATAGAGAGCATTGTTTATTGGATAAGAAATTAATTTTTGGAATGGGACACACTGAAGTTTCGATTCTGGCTCTCTCTGTATTAGCTCTGTGACCTTGGGCAAGTTACCTGCTACCCTTCCAGGTTTTACAGTTTTCTCACCTAAAATAGACATAATAACTCACAAGATGTTTTGAAAAAATGAAATACTGCTTAACATTTATCAAGCATGAAAGAAAAGTTATTACAACAAAATAAATACATTCTTAAGAAAAAGCATTTATTATTTATCATTATTATTATTTTCATAACTAGAAAAAATGTTGGCAAATAATTATAGGAAGTATGTTGCATACATCTGTATGGGTGTAGGAAAATACACTGCCCACAATATGCAGCTGTTTTTATCTACTTAGGGCAGTTATTCCAAATTTTATGCCTTGCTCATTTACTTCTAACTTCTGGTTAACTCTTTTTTACTTTGATTTTTGGTTTCAGCAATAATTTAGCCCCAGGGAATGTACAGCTTGCAGAAAGATTCAACTTTGTATCTTTTAAAAAAATCCTGATGTTAAAAGTTAAATCTGAAAACTAAATTCATGTATCCAGTTTTATTAGCATTCATTTAACCTCACAAACAAATTGCTTTCCTTTCTGCTTATTTTACCATTAAACAAAAAAAGTTCTTAGTTTTTAAATACAAGGATCAGTTTTGGCAGTCCAGAAGTGAATACTAACAGTCCTTTTGCTTTTGGTTGAGATCCAAGACTATCAGCATAAATAATTCTAATACATTTTCCAGAAATTCTGACAAAAAGGACACGATTTAAGTATGTCAAGATGAAATGCAGTTTGACTTTTTACTTTTTTTCAATAAAGAAAAACAGCTTTTCTACTGATATTTTTTCATTTCAACAAGTTTGGTGAAAGCCTTGAATAAATTTTTATTCCCCACCTCCAATTTCTGTCAAGTTGACATACCAATATTTTTATGAGTTGTAATGAATATATTTGTGTCTACAGTACCAAACTAAATCATGAGATGAAGGAGAAATAGTGTTCTTTGTTGTTTATTTAACAGAACAAAAAAATGATAGTCAATTTTAAAGGGATATTGGTTTCATTTCCCTGTTTATTTGTTTTATATTTTTTAAACCACCCAGACTCAATGTCACACATTTACAATATTAGGCCACTTACAAATAAAATTTAAAATTTCATGAATCCATAGTGTAGCAATTATTGCAGAAAATACTCAGAAAAAAGTTCTTCTTTTAAGAAGCTAGTGAAAGCCTTTTGAATAAGTCAGATTGAGCCCTTACTTAGTTGAGCAGAACCAGGTAATTTATATAAGAAATGACTATGAAAGAAAGATGCCTTGAAGGAGCAAAACCATTGAGGTCTTCAATTTCACTGAAATACCCCATGGATATTAAGAGAAACCTGACAGGAATAAATGACTTTCAGATACATGTTGAAAAAATAAAATCCCACAAACCTTTCCTGGCATTACTAAGAACAAGAAACTAATGCCCATGCCTAAATCAAGAAATAATTGCTAACTTTGATAATTCAGAAATAAATTAAATGCTGATAAATGACACCCAAGAAAGACTTGGTTAGCCAACGAAGGCTTGCGGAAGGAAAGATGCCCAAACTAGGCCTGAAGCCTGAGGAAGAATTAATCAAGTGAGAGGACTGGAATATTAAGTACTTGCATTATTAATATTGATATCATCTGAAACAGCACATACAAAGAGCTAGAGGTGAGTAAAAGGTTGAGATGTTTCAGGACTTGAAAGAAGCTCTGTGTGGTTGGAGAGTGAAGGTGAGAGGAAACATCCTGACAGGTAAAGCTGGGACATAAGTGGAATCTGATTACAGAGAACCCTGTTGGGAGCTTAAGAATGAGCTGTTTCACAAGAACAATTAGGAAATCATGAAGGGTTTTAAGCAGGAAGATAATATGATTCAATTTTCACTTTAGAAAGATTACTTTAACTACAATATAAATAACAGAATCAATAGATTCCAAACAGAAAAAAGGAGAACCAGGTAGAGGTTTACTGAACTCTAAGGGCAAGAGAAGGTGAACTCAGTGATCGTGAGATTGAAGAGGACAAATTCCAGATAATGTTATGAAATGGATGTGAATTAACGAGGGATAGAACAATCTACACTGATGCCAGATTTCTTGTTTGGACAAATGAAATTTCAGCAGGAAGAGCTTGTGTGTAGGGGATGGTGGATGACAGGCCAATTTAGGGCATTTAGATTCTCAGGTGTGACCTAGACAGCCCCCTGGGAATGTCTACTTGACAGCTGGTGCATGTATCAGAAGTTCAGAAGATAAAGTATATCTGGAAATGAATTTGAGCATCAGTATTACCTGGAAAGTAACTTAAGCCATGAGACTGGATGAGACTGAATGAATGATTGAAAGCATGGATGACGATAAATGCTAAGAATAGTTCCAGCTGAGATGGTATAAATAGTTTTACTTATCAAAGAACAAAAAACCCCAGGGCTTCCCTGGTGGCGCAGTGGTTGAGAGTCCGCCTGCCGATGCAGGGGACACGGGTTCGTGCCCCAGTCCGGGAGGATCCCACATGCCGCGGAGCGGCTGGGCCCATGAGCCATGGCCGCTGAGCCTGCGCGTCCGGAGCCTGTGCATCACAACGGAAGAGGCCGCAACAGTGAGAGGCCCGCGTACCGCAAAAAAAAAAAACCCAAAACCTCAGAACAAAACAAAAAAGAGTGTCCTTATGAAAACTCAGAAGATTAAAAGACCTATGGAAATAATTCATTACTAAAGCCACTGGACACTTTTAAATCCATATATATCTCTACTATGGCAGAATTTAACATTTTATGTGGTTCCATTATTCTAGCTTCTAAAACAATATTTTTATTTTAGTTGTCTTTCTGCTTCTTGGCTTCACTGCAGACTCCTATTTATTTGTCTATATATCCTAGGCTTTTCTCTTTGACATTCTCCACTTACCATGTTATGCTCCCATTCTTGAAGCATTTCTCATAGCTCTGAATTTGCCTATCACCTATATGTGGACAACTCTAAATTTTACATCCTCTACCCCAGATCTCTCTATTGACGGAGACCAGTTCAGTCTAACTGCCTACTGAACCTCTCAATTAAATACTAGTATTTCAGTTCATTATTCCCTCCAAACCTGCCCTCTCCTTTTCTATATCCAATTTCCACTAATATAATCTCTACTTACCTAGCCAAGTTAAGCAGGTGTAATCCAGAGTCATAGCCTAAGTTCCTCACTTTCCCCCCTTCTCTTATCCGTTGGCCAAGAAACCCTGCTTATTCCACTATTTCACATTTCTTGAAGTCTACTACATTGTCTCATCAATTATCACAGTGCTAGGTCCGGAGTAGGTGTTCAAAGATGGTTTTTTTTTTTTTTTTTTTTTTTTTTTTTTGCGGTACACAGGCCTCTCACTGCTGTGGCCTCTCCCGTTGTGGAGCACAGGCTCTGGACGCGCAGGCTCAGCGGCCATGGCTCATGGGCCCAGCCGCTCCGCGGCATGTGGGATCTTCCCGGAACGGGGCACGAACCCACGTCCCCTGCATCGGCAGGCGGACTCTCAACCACTGTGCCACCAGGGAAGCCCTCAAAGATGGTTTTTGAATGAATGAACGAATTCCTCTTCCCTCTGCCCTGACGTGAGTTTGTGTTCCCCATTACTCTTTTCTTACATATTGGAATGCTTTCTCAATAAATCACCCAATATAAATCATTTTCCTTCCTCCAACTCATCCTTTAAATTGAAGCCAAAGTAATTTTTATGTACTTACCAAATTTTATTTGGTATAAAGTTTATAAATTTAAATTTAATGGGTTCAATCATGTTCTGAAAGTTAATCAATCTTTCCCTCCTCCTACAATACAAAGGTAAACTTTTTAGCATGTTTTTAGCATTACCAGCCTTTTAGCATGTTTTAGCATTAGCAGCTCTTCTTCCCACTCTAGTGAACTCCTATTTCTCCTCAGCTCAGTGGTCATCTCCCCTAAAAGTGATCCCAGCTCTTCTACTTAACCTAGAGAGGTGAGCACTCCCTCTTTTGTGATTCTAGAGATTTTAGTGGTGAGTTAACCTTGAATCACTCTCAGCTATATTGTGAATTTAAGCAAATATTTTTTAAAAATCTATTTTCCAGGCTTCCCTGGTGGCGCAGTGTTTGAGAGTCCGCCTGCCGATGCAGGGGACGCGGGTTCGTGCCCCGGTCTGGGAAGATCCCACATGCCGCGGAGTGGCTGGGCCCGTGAGCCATGGTCACTGAGCCTGCACGTCTGGAGCCTGTGCTCCACAATGGGAGAGGCCACAACACTGAGAGGCCCGCGTACCGCAAAAAAAAAAAAAAAAAAAAAAAATCTATTTTCCTACCTTCCACATTTAGGAAAGTTACAAAGTCATGTGAGGCACTCAACATAAGTTGATCTAGTGAAAGAATAAATATATTACCTGTAAAAATCTCATAATACACTTGCGCCAACAATAATATACCAAAGGTAAGACAGTGATATAGAATACAGAAAAAGGATCTTTAGAAATAGCACTTCAAGGAAGTGGGACTAGTTTTAATGAAAACCTGGAAAGCAACTGTGTTAGTCAGAAAATTCTGCTGAAAGGTACGGTTACAGTCCACTTGTGTTACGGTTTACCAAGAATATTTTCTTCCTCATCTGAGAGCTGCCATTAAAAATGACTTTTCTTCAAGCTCCCTGCATTAGTAATGAACTCATAAAGACAAAGAGCAAAAGCTGTTAAGGGCCATATTCTTTAACAAGGGAATAGGTTACTTCATAAAGATATTAGGAATTACCAAGAGGATAAATCAAATCACTTCCAGTGTACCTTTTTTTTTCAGGAAAATCAGTAGATTTCAAAATATAACACAGAAAGCTAATGACTCAGTAGTATTAGTAGTTAATGTAGTATTGGATAATTTTGAAGGCC
This sequence comes from Mesoplodon bidens, assembly GCF_964165515.1. Lineage (NCBI taxonomy): Eukaryota > Metazoa > Chordata > Mammalia > Artiodactyla > Ziphiidae > Mesoplodon > Mesoplodon bidens. The sequence goes on from NC_138181.1 coordinate 22,035,455, forward strand.
TGCCTATGAATATATTCACCTATGCACTATTTTTACACGTTTTAATGTAATGTCACGTAATGTAAACAATGTTTAATTACTCATTGTTCAATATTTAATCTAAAAGTATGAAAACAATCCTGAATACTACTTTTAACAAAAATATCTAGAAATATATCATATTAAAACGGGTAAGGATTTTATAATGAGATAGAAAATTATCCTCACGCAAAAGGCTATTTTCCTTCTTGGTGTAGGGGGAATTTTAAGAAAAGTGAATTCATGTGATTCATGTGATGCTATTAGGCCCAACTAGGCAGAGCTATTTTCCTTAGAGATCTAGCATGAGAAATTCAGATATTGTCAAAAAATGACAGTGGGTACTTAGCTTAGAGGAAAAAAATAAATGCCCTAGGCCTACTCAAGTCTTTATTCACACTGGGAATAAACCACACATATTCATGTATTACACTGAAATTTTTCTGAATAAAAGTGCTTTATTTAAATAGCTACATAAATTTTAAGTACTTACTGCCTGTATTTACAACCTAACTTTAAGGGAAGGTTAAATTTAAGTCAAGATATTAAGAAACAGAAAATTGGGCAGAATAGTAAAAGCAATGAAAATTGCTTGAGTTTTAACTTTTACTTAGAGAATTTCTTGGAGATCAAAGTCAGTTCCAATTTGAAAAGCCCCCAGACAGCTCATCCTCTGCCCAGAGAAGCAGGCACATCTCATCTCTACTGATAATTAGAGTCCCTGCAACTTTTGCATCCTGCGGATGTGGTGGACCGAAGAGTTCCAACCAACCGGGGCCCATGTCATATCTAGGATAAAACTGGAGACATGTGGCTCGTAGTCATTAAAATATGCTGCTCATTCCTGATATCGGTAACATTGGTATAAAACCTTGCTCTATGCAATGCAGACAATAGAAATCTGAGAAGTCCTTTAGCAAATTATAAACAGGCAAGTATACTCTGGTCCTATCTTCTCCCATAGTCCAAACTGGACTAAAAACTTTTAAATGATAACTAAAAACTTTAAAATGAGGAAGTAGGAATCCAAGGATACTTCTCAAGTCTCTTTCCCCAACCTGTGTCAAACGTGCTTTAGTTGCTGTGGCAACAATGCCGTCAGTTATGTTTTGGCTCCAGGCTTACACTATTACAGCATTACTTTAAATCAGTTAACAACAACAAAACCCTCAAAACACACAGGCACACACATATGTACAAATATTTAAACAAAATTACATATAATATTTAAATAAAATATGATATAATATTTAAATAAAATTCTAAAATGGCTCCATTATTCAAGTTGCTTTCATGTAAATTATATTTTTAAAGTATTTTAACATTATTTTTGTAAAGAAAACTAACATTTGAAACATAATTTAGCAAATAGTTTGAAATAACTCACAGTAATTTGTTAGAAGCAATTCTGAATCCTACATGTCTCCTAAAGGCTAACTTTATGTTTAAAGCAGTATTAGAGTTTACGAGTCAGAAATCTTTCATTCTGCTTTGTCCTTTGTTCAGAGACACAGACAGAAACAATGCACTGTATGTGCGGTAATACCTAAACATTACTCAGGAATTATTTAATCACAGTCTTCAAAACACACTATATCTCGGGCTTCCCTGGTGGCACAGTGATTGAGAGTCCGCCTGCCGATGCAGGGGACGCGGGTTCGTGCCCCGGTCCGGAAAGATCCCACATGCCGCGGAGCGGCTGGGCCCGTGAGCCATGGCCGCTGAGCCTGAGCGTCCGGAGCCTGTGCTCCGCAACGGGAGAGGCCACAACAGTGAGAGACCCATGTACCACAAAAAACAAAACAAAACAAAAACAAAAACAAAAAAACCCCCACACTATATCTCATTTAAAAATACATTGGGCTTCCCTGGTGGCGCAGTGGTTGAGAGTCTGCCTGCCAATGCAGGGGACACGGGTTCGTGTCCCAGTCCGGGAAGATCCCACATGCCGCGGAGCGGCTGGGCCCGTGAGCCATGGTCGCTGAGCCTGCGCGTCCAGAGCCTGTGCTCCGCAATGGGAGAGGCCACAACAGTGAGAGGCCCGCGTAGCGCAAAAAGCAAAACAAAACAAAAAAAACATTATTTCCTATTCATTCTTGAAGAATATGAAAATTATTGTTATGATAACCTGTTCTGTGAGGTAAATTTCAAGAAATTTTAAACCCACTTTCTGGACCATGGTCTAGGGAAAAATCTCGAGTTCTTTTCCCATTCCTGTAATACTTACCACATTGGGAATAAGAGGCAGTTTTAGTGTAATTCTACTGTTTGCAATTGTTGGTAGTGAAAATAAGCAAATCACATGGACTAAGGTGATAATGACAGGCAGTTATATTGAAACAAAAGCTACCTGCTTCCTAAAGGTGTATCTCTCCAGGGATGAAGGACCTTGGAAAACTTTACTGCCATACAGTAAATCCATTTATCAATGGTTCATTAGTATTTGGCAAATTAAAAACTAATATTCATTGTTTTTGTCCAATTCACCTGGGAGTATTTTAATAATGGAAAAGCACCCAGAGTCTCAGAGTATGACCTTTTAGCCCAGTTAAATATCTGAATCATGGCCAATGAAAAAGTGAAAATATGAGTATTTCCTTGCTCTCTGTTCAGATGGGAATGTACTGAAAAATAAATCACATGAGATAAAATTATTTACAAAGTGGATAAAATAACTGCAACAGCATCACTTTTATTTCTATTAGTTGTGTTTATATAACTGGTAGGAAAGTATAAAGAAAGAATAACGTATACTCGATAAATCAGAATAAGTTGTTACTTCCTCATACCTTTCAAGAGATGTGAAATATAAAGTCATACTCATTTTTAGTATCTGTATGTATAGCCCTTTCCTTGATAATTAGGAAGATTCTGTTCTAAAGTAAGTAAGAAACTATCATGGAGAGTTAATAGTTATGTCACCTATGTGCTTTTTCTAACACCTTGGCTCAAATCTCAACCAGATGAAAGTGCTATTTGTTGTCTGGATCTACACAGCAAATATTTTTCTTCTAATTGTTATGTTAATATTCACCAATAGCTTCCTTTCTTATTTTCAATGCTGTTCCCATTTAAAACCAATTTAGACATTGGAAACTGGTTATTTTTTTTATGTAGATAGTTAATTTCTTAGCCAGATTTAAAAATTTATCAGTTATAAGGAAATAAATAACTTAGCATATCCAAGAAAACACCACATGATTTTTCAATAAAGCAAAGGAGGATTTATATTGTCTTTTAAAGTCTAGAACAATAAATTGCTTTGACTTATATTATTTAATATACACTAGAATGTAAGCCTAAATGTGTAGAGATTTCTGTTTCATTCACTGATACAATCCGAGCCCCTGAAAAAGTGACCTGCACATAGGAGGTGCTCAGTAATATTTGTTAAATGAATATATTTTTACTTGGTGCTCTTTTTTTATAAGGAAAGATACTGTATTAATGCTTACAATGGAATTTTTTCTTCTCTTTTCCCTCTATATTCTTCTTCCAAAAGAATAAATTTAAACCGAAAATTAGTAGCAAAATAGACTAAGGGAAAAAGCAGCGTAAAGTAAGAAAACTGTTCTTTATTAGCGTAACTGAAGGTAAAGAGTCAGCTTAGGCAGTTCGGCTTCAGAGGTGGTGATTCTTGCTCAAATTTAATCAGGTTACATTATTACTTTTCACTTTACTTTGTCACTCTACCTGAAATGTTGTCTAATAGCAATTTATGTAAATTCATTAATGTCTGTTATAAATGCAAATAGCTCAGAAGGTTAAGGAATAATTAATAAAGTAGCTTAATTAGATTACTTAGCACCCAAAATTTATTTACTATGCTTTCAACCAAGTAGATAAAAGGCTTTCTTGTAAGAAAAACATGGGTGATTTCAAAACATCCTGATTAAGAAGCCAGCCAGGAAAATACAAGACAATCTGAGTTTAGCTGGATTTTGAGATTGTGGGAAACGTTTCAGGAAACAGAAAAGAAGTGCAAAGGGAGAGACGGAATCATGAGCATTCCATTTCAAAAATTCCCTATAACCAGCCCTGAACTCCAAAATTGGTGTGGGTGGGGGAATGGCATTTTTATTTCTGGTTTTTCTCTGGAGCACAACTGGCTCTGTGCTTTCAGAGGAGCATCAAGAATGGCAGAGCCTTCTCAGAACCAAGATATCTGAAAGGTGCATGATTTGAGGAGGTACTGGAGGCTTAATCTCATCATATTTGAAAAAGTGTATACTTGCAATGGAAGGACGCTTTAATAATAAATTTGTGCTAGCTCATTTCACACACACACACGCACACACACACACACAGAAACAATACTAGAGAGATCGGTGGCTCCTTAAATCACACAGATGGTTAGTGAAGTAGCCTCTCTTCAGATCTAATTCTCTGTCCGTAATAAGTTTCCATGATATCGTATAGTTCTTACTATTTCTACAGGAAAATTCTTTCTCGCTTCCTCAATGAATAACACTGTTACAATGGGAACACTGGAACTGAAGATGCAGATGCCAGGTTTGAAAGAGTAGTCCAATGCAATGTAATACAACACAGTAAAACCAGTTTACAACACAAATGTTAGATGGGGCATATCTCAAGTAATCAAAGTACAGTAAATAATTTCAAATTTAAGACTGAGTAGAAGAGATTTAGTGGCTGGGACAATTAGAGGTAGTAGAGATTTATAAACATAAATCATGCAATGAGCAGATGGGAAAAAGGAGAGGGCAGAAAGACAGAACATTATTCAAAACAGGAGGAGCTTAATCCATTGCAAGACAAGTACTGTGTGATAATGACTCTGCCTCCAATGTTTTTCCCAGTAAAGAATACTGATAGACATGATAGATAAATTACATTTAGCTGGGACATTACTAATATGTGTTGATGACAGAATCATTCTAAGGCACTGAAAAATCAAAGCATGGAAATAACTAAAAGACAAAACAGAGCTGTCTTGCATAATATAATAAGTTTTCATTTGATTTCCTTCAAAAAGTCATATCCTGAAAACGAAGGTTGCCTCTGTCATGAGCCACAGAAACCTAGTAACAGCACAAACCAATGAATAAATCGAGACAGAGTTGTATGTAACCAAAAGCTAATAAATAAAAATGCAATTTAAGATAAAAAGATTATTAGAAGTCAACATGAATAAACAAAGGCCAATACCTTTACAATCCTTAAAAACAGATTTGCTACCTAGTAGTTTTCCTACATGTAAGGTCTAGCAAAAGTAAGTTGAAATAAAAATAAAAATCCCTTTTAGGAGTTGTTACTTATCTACATATCTATCTTACTGTGATGGTTAACGTTATCTTGTCAACTTGACTATGGTGCCCAGCTGTTTGGTCAAACAATAGTCTAGATGTTGCTCTGAAGGTACTCTTTTGGATAAGATTTAAATTTAAATCAGTTGACTGTGAGTAAAGCAGATTATTTTTCATAGCATGCATGGAACTTATCCCATCACTGGAAGGCCTTAAGAGCAAAGACTGGAGTTCCCCAAAGATAAAGAAATTTTGCATCAAGACTGCAACACAGAAACCCTGCTGCCCTGTAGAATTCAGACTTTTACCTGGGCTTCCAGTCTGTCAGGCTGCCCCACAGGTATGCCATCTCCCACAATCATGTGAGCCAGTTCCATAAAATATCTCTCTCCTCTCTCTCTCTCTCTCAATCTCTCTCTCTCGCTTTTTTATACTATTATTATTATTATATGTTTTATTATATATTACTACATATTACATGTAACATTTTATTATATACTATATTTATATCATATATTAGCATATATTATATATGAACATATTTAAATATGTATTTACCCTATTATATTAGGATATTAATATAGTAAGATATATAGCATATAAGATACACATATAGAACATCTAGTAGAGTTCCATATAAAAGGGTATGTATATATGCTATTATTGCTTCTGTATCTCTGAAGAACTCTGCATTACACAGTAGTTATCAAATCAAAGGGCACTGGGGTCAGGGAGGCTGTGGCTCTTGAATTCTTATCTCAGGCAATGCCCTATTTGGTCACTGGTTCTATTCCTCCATGCTATGTAAATTCTAGCAGACTAGTCAAAAATCAAGGCAAATCTAAAGATACTAGGGTAAATTCGAAGTTCAAAATCTGCTTCTTAGGTAGATAACAGGACTAGTTATACTTGTTGAGTGAACTTGCCCATTAATTTGAATAACTGGTTAATTTATATAAGGGAGAAATTAGTCAAATAAGTTGATGACCGAGAAGACCAGTCATCTCTTTCCCATTGTTTAGATGTCAACATCTTGACATACATATAAAGTCGCTGTATGGTTACATAAGTAAAGGAAAAACATCTCAAACAGTATTTCTTAGACTATGGCCTACAGTCCAGATACAGTATCCATATCAGAATCACCTGAGTGTCTATTAAAAGGCAGGTCCTTGGTACCATCTGAGCCTTCCTAAATCAAATCTTGTGGAAGGAGCTTAGCAATTTATCTATTTGTCACACATCCCAGGGCATTCTTATGCTACCAAAGTTTAAAAACCACTGATCTGGGGCTTCCCTGGTGGCGCAGTGGTTGAGAGTCCGCCTGCCGATGCAGGGGACACGGGTTCGTGCCCCTATCCCGGAAGATCCCACATGCCGCGCAGCGGCTGGGCCCGCGAGCCATGGCCGCGGAGCCTGTGTGTCCGGAGCCTGTGCTCCGCAACGGGAGAGGCCACAGCAGTGAGAGGCCCGCGTACAGCAAAAAGAAAAAAAAAAAAAAAAAAAAAAAAAACCACTGATCTTTAAATAGGTATTAAATGTAGTTGAAATTGCAATTTAAACTACCAAATTAAAAAATGTCTAAATGATTTCTGAATTTATATACAAGATTTTTGGCTGTGAAAATGTTTTTACGACGACCACAAGTTGTTTAAATTTTCAATGTAACAAGATACCTTTCTAATTGTGAAAAATATTTTTGCTTTAGAAATTATAATGATTTTTTTGTAATTTAAAATACAATTAGAGACAAAACTTTCATTTAACCTTCTAGCACATGTTGGCAATTCCCAAAATAAATATTTGAGATGAAATTTTGATTGAAATTATTTGCATACTTCTATAGGACCACTTACAAAATTACCATTGATTATATATATTTGAATATTATGAGTAAACAGATAAAAATATATTCCTGATATCTTCTAAGTTTTCCTAAGTAGCATCAGATCAAAAATGATCCCTGCTTTGTGTCTGGTCTTTGCAGGTGTCCTAATTAGCTTCTTATATCCTACCTACACACACACTGTCACACTCAATCTCCATTAATTTAAATTTTGTGAACTTCTATGCAGTAGGTCCACAAATAATATATGTTGATTAACTGATACACTGATTGAAAATACAGGCATATTTAGACATTTAAAACAAATTTCATTTTCTCGGCATTAAGGAAGCATTGCCTTAATTTAATTAAATTGAGATGCTCCATAAAATACTTCATGTAATTATCTTGGTTTCTTCAAACTGTTATCTTAGTACACATGATTTTATTACACAAAAATGAGCAAAACTGGGGACTTCCCTGGTGGCACAGTGGTTAAGAATCTGCCTGCCAATGCAGGGGACACAGGTTCGAGTCCTGGTCCGGGAAGATCCCACATGCCGTGGAGCGACTAAGTCCATGCACCACAACTACTGAGCCTGCGCTCTAGAGCCTGTGAGCCACATCTACTGTGTCTGTGTGCCACAACTACTGAAGCCTACACGCCTAGAGCCCATGCTCCGTAACAAGCCACCGCAATGAGAAGCCCATGCACCGCAGCAAAGAGTAGCCCCCACTCATCGCAACTAGAGAAAGCCCGCACACAGCAACGAAGACCCAACACAGCCAAAAATAAGTTAATTTTTAAAAAATGAGCAAAACTGGAAATTCATAATCTCAGAATCCTGAACAAATTAAAATAAAATGCCACATATAGATAGTTTACTAAACCATATAAACTATTGCTAAAAATAGAAATATTTTGTCTAAAAGTTGCTCTTTGGAAACAGTGGTACAAATATTTTAAAAATAATATTATGTATTAAAATATTAAGTATATTCATTTATCTATTGAGTATTAATTTATACATCCATTATTCAATTCAGAACATAGATTTTAGGCACGAACTATATACCAGGAACAAGGAATACGAAAGCAAGCAAGACACGGTCCCTTTTCTAAAGGATTTTCATTTGTAATGAGAATAATATTTAGCAAATAAAGACAAATAGTTATTCTTTTTCAGAATTGTAGGTCCAGCTGTCTCCAGGCTCACATTTCAGAAAGCAAGCCCAGGGGATTCCGACTGGAGTGCTTCCTTGAGGCATACTACTTTAGCCCGTTTTGGTGGAACCTGCAAACTCTGTTTTATGTCATGACTTCCACTCCCACATACTCCAATCTTTCCAACATCTCATTTGGGCAGAAATACGTAGACTGTGTTTTCATAGACAATGTGTTTATAGAGATATGACTAACGATAAACAATATAGCTTTTTGGACTGATACCAAAGAAATAATGAGACTATAATCCTCCAGCATTTACCTTCTCTTATAGGACATGTATAACATTTCTCTGTCATTATCAATGATCTCATTGTTTCACTGATATCAAAATGTTGAGAAGAAAATAGGTGCTATTATATAACATAAAAGGGCATATATTTAATATAAAAAGGCATAAATGAGATGTAAAGATGAAGAAGTTTATTGCTTTTATTTAGAGACCTGGATTAATTTTATCTGCATTACCAGCTGCCTATCAATCTCTATGAGTATACAAAATGTAGCTATATGTGTATATAGAGAGTATTCAGCTTCTCTGTCTCTGTCTCCCTCTATATATATACATGTATGTATACACATGCATACACACACACACACTTATCTCCAGATAACACAAATATAGACACAATTCAGATATTTTTATCAGAGGTATGCTTAGCAAATATTTTCTTCCAATCTGTAGATTTTCTTTCATTTTGTTGGTTGTCTCCTTTGCTGTGCAGATCTTTGTTTTTATTCTGCTGAGAACAAAAATCACTCTTAATGTTGGATTACATTTCCTTACAGTATTTTATCTATGTTTTAATGTAATTTTTATCATTTTGTATACATAATTTTGTGTTTTGCTTTTATACTCATGAACATCATTTTAATGGTTGCATAATATTCCACCAAATCGATGTAACATCATTTATTAGCTCTAATTGTAGACATTTAAATAACATTTCCTAATTTTTTTTTTTTTTTTTGGCGGTACGCGGGCCTCTCACTGTTGTGGCCTCTCCCGTTGCAGAGCACAGGCTCCAGACGCGCAGGCTCAGCAGCCATGGCTCACAGGCCCAGCCGCTCTGCCGCATGTGGGACCTTCCCGGACCAGGGCACGAACCCGTGTCCCCTGCATTGGCAGGCGGACTCTCAACCACTGCGCCACCAGGGAAGCCCAACATTTCCTAATTTTTAATGTTGCTCTAAATAAGGCTATATATCACTAAAGCACTGGGTATAAATCTTCCTTCACCTTTCTGGCTATTTCCTTAAGACAAATTCTAAGAACAAATGATTTCAATTATGGGTCTTGAAAAAAATATTCCCAAGTACCGTTTGGAAAGTTTGTAACAATATACACTCCACCCAACAGTGTTTAAGAACGCTTCTCTCACTCTACCTTCACTACAACTACTTCTTTTCTAAAGTTTTTGATAATTTGATAAGCTTTCTTAAAAAGTTTTAGCATTGCATTTCTTTGCAATTGTGATGCACATTTTAAATGTTTACTCTCATTTTTATTTCTCCTTTTTAACAATTTTTGTTCATGTCAAGAGCTGCATCGTGAGTCAGACCCCTCCCAGGAGATTCTGCTGTGTGCCTCCCACCTCACTCATTTGATAATTCCTGGACTAGGGAATGTTTAGGAGCTTTAAATGATCTGGAAGGCCCTTTTCTGGTCTACTCATCTTGGAGGAAGACAGAGAGGGACACTAAACTTGCTCCCTCTCTCTCCCACTTACATCTCAGCTTTTCTTCCAATCTGTAAAATTATCTTTCATTTTGTTGATTGTCTCCTTTGCTGTGCATTTTTTTTTACTTTGCTTTTGTTGCCTGTGATTATAGTGTCATATCCAAAAAGTCATTGTCAAGACCAGTGTCAAGGAGCTTTTCCCTATGTTTTCTTCTAGGAATTTTAAGGGTCCAGGTCTTACATTTAAGTCTTTAATGTATTTTAAGTTGATTTTTGTGTATTGTTTTTTTTTTTTTTTTTTTTTCTTTTTTTTTGCGGTATGCGGGCCTCTCACTGTTGTGGCCTCTCCCGTTGCGGAGCACAGGCTCCAGACGCGCAGGCCCAGCGGCCATGGCTCACGGGCCCAGCCGCTCCGCGGCATATGGGATCCTCCCAGACCGGGGCACGAACCCGTATCCCCTGCATCGGCAGGCGGACTCTCAACCACTGCGCCACCAGGGAGGCCCTGTGTATTGTTTTAAGATAACCATCCAGTTTCATTTTTTTTGCATGTGGATATCCAATTTTCCCAACACCATTTATTGATTATTAATTCTTCCAATCTGGAATGCAGTTTTAATGGCTGGAGCTGCAACAGCTACCATGTGATTCCAAAGACAAAAAGTATGTGCTAAACATAAAAGGACTGGAGAATAGAAGGAATTTATAACTGAGATATCCTCCTTGAGCAATAGCACCAAACTTTGGACTTCATGCCTCCAGAATTATTGGATATGAGAAGCACTAATCTTTAAACTGTTTAAGGCTCAGTTCTTCGAGTGACATACAGTATTATGTTAGTTTCAGATATAAAACACAGTGATTCAAATTTAAACGTCATGACCATCGAAGTCTAGTAACCATGTGTCACCATACAAAATTATTACAGTTTTATTACCTATATTTTGTATGTATATTACATTCCTATAACATTTATTTTATAACTGGAAGGTTGTACCTCTTAATCCCCTTCACCTATTTTGCCCAACCTCCCATCCCCCACCCCTCTGACAACCACCAGTTTACTTTCCATATCTGTAAGTCTGTTGCTATTGTTTTGTTTGTTTGTTATGTTTTAGATTTCACATATGTAAGTGAAATTCAGCTACATGCAAAAGAATGAAATTGGGCCATTTTCTTACACTACATGCAAAAATAAACTCAAAATGGATTAAATACTTAAATGTAAGCCCTAAAACCATAAAACATCTAGAAAAAAACAGGGAGTACACTCTGTGACATCAGTCTCAGAAATATTTTTTTGGATCTGTCTCCTTAGGCAAGGGCAACCAAAGCAAAAATAAACAAATGGGACCACATCAAACTAAAAACCTCACACAGTGAAGGAAACCATTAACAAAATGAAAGGCAACCTACTGAGCGGGAAAAGATGTTTGCAAATGATACATCCAACAAAGGGTTAATACACAATATATACATAGAAACCATACATATCGATATCAAAAGAAAAAATCTGATTTAAACATGGGCAGAGGACCTGAATAGACATTTCTCCAAAGAAGATATACAGATGGCAAACAGGCACATGAAAAGATGCTCCACATCACTAATCCTCAGGGAAATGCAAATCAGAATGACAATGAAATATCACCCTACACCTGTCAAAATGGCTATTATCAAAAAGACAAAATAACAAGTGTTGGCTAGGATGTGGAGAAAGGGAAACTCTCATGAACTTCTGCTAGGAATTTAAATTGGTGCAGCCACCATGGAAAACAATATGGAGGTTCTTCAAAAATTAAAAAAATATAAGTACCACACAACCCAGCAATTCCACTCTGGGTATTTACACAAAGAAAACAAAAACACTAATTTGAAAATATATGTGCATCCCTATGTTCACTGCAGCATTATATACAATAGCCAAGATATGGAAGTAACCTAAGTGCCCATCGACAGATAAATGGATAAAGCAGATGTGGTATACATATACGATGCGATATTACTCAGCCATAAAAAAGAATGAAATATTGCCATCTGTGACAACATGGACGGAAGTAGAAGATATTATGTTAAGTGAAATAAGTTCAGGTTTTTCTGTAACTAGAAAACAAACACAAAGCTAATTGCTAAACATAGGGATTTCCAGTTCTAATTATAACAATAAATAGTAACATTATATCTATTCCAGTATAAAGTTGTATATAAAGTAATCATTGCATTTGGCTGTTCTCCCTGAAAAAGAGAATAGCCAGCCATACTATTTGAACTCAGCATTAGACATTCTGCCATTTCACTGAACACACAAAAAGGCTGATTCAGTGAATGAAGATAGGATGGCACAGTTCACACCTGCCTCAGTGAGTCTGTTATAAGCACTTTCCTAATGCAGGTGGGGTGGGAATCTCTAACTATAATTACATTACGTTGCTTGCAGATAGAGGCCATATTTTACTCATTGATCTTCCTTGTGCTTGGAAGTGTCTTAAAAATTAAATTTCAATATTTGTTTAATTGAATTGCATGGCTCTAAATGTTGTTTAGCAGAGTATGTAGCAGTAGAAATAAAAATATGGGGATTCAACTAGGAAATCAGGGTTTGAACAGAAAAACAAATATAACATTCATATTATCAGCATCTCTTTAAAGAGGACAACCCATCAATTCAGACTCTTCTCATTAAAAGCAGGGTGAGACCAACTAGTGGTATTAAATTTTTTTAATGACTTATTCTGGAACACTCCATTCTTTCATGGGTCTCAGTTAGTGTATGATTTACCTTAAGTGTCATTAAATCGCTGAATTTAAAATCTTATATCAACTGTTGATATCACTAGGATTAATAATTTGGATTCCATGTTCTGAGAAACATGTTCCAGGAAAAGTAAATAGCATCTGCTGCTAAATATCTTATGTTGTTCCAAAGCTCTAAGATACAGATTATGGTTAAGGAAGCTAGATCTGCCACCAGGTCACCTAGTTTTGGATCCAAACTCTCTGTCGCTACATGATCCTGGCCAAGTTGTCTGTAAAATGGCATTGACATTTTTTGGAGTGAGATAAAGGACACTTGGCATTTAAAGCTCTTAGAACTCTATCTGCCATTCAATATGTATCCCATGAACATTAAAGTTATTTTATTCCTGTTTTTGAAAAAGCAATGTTTTCCTGGTAGTTTTACTCAAATCACATCAAATCAATTCCCAAGACATTTCCATATCGCATTAATCACCTTTATAGTATTAATGCAACCAACCAAGGAAAAGATAAGGTATGTACATATTTCCTTCTTCCATTGTTTTAATCCCTGTGTACTAATCTTTACCAACTGCCACTAAAAGATGACAAAAATCTTATGTTAATTCTGAAATTAAATGAAAGGAATTAATTTAAGGAGTAATGTGTACAGATTATTTGAATTGAAAAAGTTAAGCTTTCCACTTTCTATTTTAGGGAATTTAAGCTTAACAAATGCAAATAATTCTACATAACGTGCTTTGAGAAAAAGACATGGACAGCAGCCCCACCTCCTGGGCAGCATGTGACACTTGCAACATTAGTCCCTGGGAATAAGCATGGACAAGAAACTAATCCTGGCAAATGAACAATCATTTATTCCCACTCAGTTTTTAAACAACATCCCTGTTCGGCTACAATAACCACATGACTTCTGATGTTTCTGCCAAGTATCCACCTGCCTTTGAAATGTCCTAACAAATACTTCTATTGCATCCAAATCCCATGAAGCATCTCATTACTGAAATGTTTGCAAGGCATAAAAGAAATACTGGCAGCATGTGAAGTAGTAAAAATGCCCTCTCTATTGTAGGTAATTTCCACATTGCTGTTTTCACCAGTAGGGGCTTATGGGATGACAGAACTCACATGCAAGGTCTTTAAAAAGCTGTCTTGCAAATGAATTAATATTTTTCATTTTATGATCATAACTGGTGACCAGCTGCAGTGAATCAGAAAACATGTTAGTGTCCTTTCAACCTAACAATCTTTTGTCTGCTTAACAAACAGCAGGTTGAAGGCTATAAAAGCAAATAAGAAATAAGATGTCAATTATATCCTATCAGCACACAGATAAATGCACAAATATTTTGCTTGGCTTTTTCCATAGATTAACTAAAACATATTTACCAGAGTTTGGAACTGAAAAAGAGAGCACAAGTTATTTTCTCAATACCCTGATAGAGAGACAAGGACATATCATTTGCTTCTAAGACTTGCAAAAAAGAATTGAAGTATAAGTTTCTAAGAAAAAAGATAAAGCTAGGGTACATTTAATAGTTTTTTTTTTTTAATCTTGTTGAGAGAAATAACATCAGGCATCACTGTGCTTGTATCTACGGGATGGGGGGTGTGCGGTAGTAACTCTTCAGCCTTAGTAAAAAAACAGAGTTATTTTAATTTCCATCTAAGTAAATACTAAGATATTCTATAAGAATAAACTCTACAAAGATAGATGATAAATAGATGGATGGATAGATAGATACATAGATGTTACAGTATCATCTTTAATACTCAGTTTCTCTGAAAGTAGGTATGATATAAATGAAAACTTCAAAGTTTCAATAATGATTTTTAAACCATTTTTCTGAATGGAAGAAGAGCTGAGAGTAATTCAAAATGTCTGGAGGACACTAGTGCCTAAACCAACCTCACATGTTCCCTCTGGCATGTTTAATTCATAAATAAGCCTTCCACAAAATTAGAAAAATTGTTTGAACACTAGAGATGTGGATTTACAAACTGCATTTATAAGATATTTACAGAACATACTTTCAAAGCATCATTTCATGATGTATCATGTGACGCATTAGGAACCAAGTACAAACAATGTGGGAGATCACAGCCCCTGTACTACCTGGCCTTATGTTGTCATAAAAGCTCTTTTCCCCAGACCACATAAACTTCCAGAGAAATATATCTGAACTGTTATTTTTAAAAAGAGATATTAATAAAACAGTCTTATTCTATTTTTGAAGTATTGAACACTAGCAAAGTTTTCTCTCCTTGTATGACACTGCATTGAATACTGTGCATTTACATGCAGTTTAGACCACAAAGACATACAAAAATCTGTTATTACTCTAGAAAAGTAAAATCATGATACTTTGAATTACTGATATTATTGAACATTTGTTGATTTTCATTATGCTTGGAGCATTTTGTTATTATTTCAGAAGGAATAAAACATGGCCCCGTGAATCAAAGGGCTAGTAACTGACACAGGTCATTAAAAAAAAAAAAAAGATAGTGAAAAATAATGAAGAGATCACTGTTAAAATAAATGTTTTTCCTCCATATAAGGAGCTCAGCTCTATTAAGGATACCTAAAAAACAGAGTTTGCATACACCTCTTCAAGGAAAATTTGATCTGTGATCCACTAAACAACCTGGATTCATTTTCAGATAAATGCATGTTCATAGGCAGAAATTTTTGTTATGATCATATCCAGTACGCGAACATATAATTTTTTCTGCTTAGTCACACCCCTGACTTTAAACTCTACTTGCTTTGGTTGATTAAAAAAATAAGACCACATGTTGTTTCAATCTTTGACATTAAAAAAAAAAAGAAAAGGCATGAAACTGAGCTGTGGACTTCCTAGATAAAATTTAAAACCTATAATTCTACCCAGATTTATAATCAGGAATTTACTCTTAGCTCTGTTTTAAACTTCATAACTTATTTCAAAATCTAAATTTTGACTACTCTTTCCTCTATATGTCTTATAAAAAAAATAGCCTTTGTCCAAATCAATAAATTCCGATATGACCCTAGGCTGAAAATGTGAGGACATATGGAGGCACTATTTTGTCATAGAACAGCAAAGAGGCTAACGTGGAAGGACTTACATGAGGAGGTGAGTGAAAATGCCAGCATCATGCAGTCTCATTATCATTATATTCTTTCCAATCCACAAAGAAACCAAGCCAACAAAAACTAGAAGATCCAGGAATGGGGACAGATTTTTCCCCTTGTTGCTCATTAAACAACACATACCAGTTTCCTATGATATTTTGGAAGCAATAACAAAGTTTATGTTTTTGTTAGCTAAAATAGTTTGTCAAAAGCAGTCATTGCTTCATCCATTCCAGCAGGAATTGTAAAAGTCATTTGCCTTCGGCAGTTGTGTAAAGTAATCACAATATGTTCATGCATCTGTATGAACTGCTCCAGCCTGCCTATAATCCAAATTTTAGAATTAGATCAATGAAAGGCTGTGTTTCCAAATATACTGAAAAAGTAAAGTTTTCTATAGTGGCTGTAGTGCACCCTTTGTGTTTGGTGATTTGAATATATTAATTTGTAGAATAAATATTTATAATTTACCCCCAAATTAGAACAAAATAGTCTGTACTTCAGTTTATATCTAATACTGTCTTAGTTGTATTGTATACTATTACTGTCAGTTTATTATTAGTCCCTCAAATTGGTATGTTTCAGTGAGCATGGTAAAGTAAATAATTATTTGCAGTAACAGAGTTAAAGTACTTTCATGTGTCTTTTAGTCTTTCAATGTGCCAAGGAAATCCAGTGAGGATAGGAATAATCAGTTAGATGAATCTGAGACCAACAAAATATCAACAGATGTAAACTACTAAAAGTGCTCATACCTGAGGAAAATGATCCAACTAATATATGAATTGGGACACATGCTGTAATAATAAAAGCAACAATAACCAAAAAAATGGTGCTTTTAATGTTCTGAGCCCTATTCTAAGTTCTTTGCGTATTTTGACTCATTTACTCCTTAAATAACCCATGCGGAGGGTGATATTCTTGTCCCTCATTTTAAAGAAGAGGAAACTGAGGTCCAAAGGGGATTAATAACTTGCCCAAGTTTACACAACTAGTAAGTAGCAAAGCTGATATTCAAATCTGAGCAACCTGACCACATAGTTCATGTTCTTAATCTACTGCACTAAAGTGCTAATGACAGTGCACAGGTTGGAGCCAAGGAAGAGACTGGCTGAAGAAAAACAACTGGTTGGTTTGTATGTGTGTAAAGAAAGAAGCCCAGTTTCCAGCCCTTAGGTTTCCTCAATGCCTGGCAGGAGCTGAGGAAAGCAGCAGTCCAGTGTGCCTTCCTCTATCTCTCCTTTAATTCCTCCAAGTTTATACAAGTCATAGGTCCTCTGTACTGCAGACTGAGACATGTGAAGGACAGAGTCATCCATCTATAGAACTAATTTCTTCTGTGACCTCTCAAAATGTTTGAAAATATGCAGGTGTGTATGTCTGACAATGGTGCAACGTAATGTGGTATCTTGCATGGCCTCTTCTGCCTGTCTCTGCTCTGGCTTTGCATAATTGGGCTTCAATTTTGGGGACCCAACTTATTTAACAAAAGTTCCTTATCAGGTGTTAAAATAAAATTCCTTTTCTTAATAGATGGGATGACATCACTTGATTTTAGTTTTTACTCAGGCAAGGAAAAAGCCAACTTTGAAAGGTTTTATACATTCAATGCTGCCTATTTTTTTACTGATGGTCTTACAATTCTTTGGAAAGGCATAATTATAGGCTAGCACAAACACAACTAAATTTCCTCAAGAAGGACTTATTGTGTAACTTCCTATTACAAATTTCACCTCAGAGTGTCCAGCTGAGATAAGGGTGAGGATTATAAAGATTATGATTAAGAAAGTAAAAAAAGAAAACTCATAAATTAAGCATGAGTAGTTTATATTCTTAATACTCAGACCCTTCATTTTCACTTCTAAGCCATATTACTACCGATAAATATTTGTAGGTAAAGTAGGGATAATAATATGAATAATTTCAAAAAACAAATCACAAACAAAAGAAAAAAAGAATCTCCTCAGAATAAATGCTTTACTTCTCAATTTATTATAAATATTCACTGGAGGCCATTTCCCCCATACAGCCTAATCCTAGAACTGGTCTTTTTCTCAGTGTAAATATACTAATATAATAAATATTTACTTATCTTAGTGCCTTTTGCCAGTTTTTCTTAGTAATTTCATAAGACAGCATTTCTAAAAGCTGAGGACATAGCTACACTGAAAACAAAGACTATCTTCTAGTTTTGGAATAAATATTACAAATCTTACATACAGACCCAGAAGTTACTTTGACTCTTTTTCTTTGAAAACAGGAGAATAGCTCTGAGAATAGAAAATGCTGTAAGAATTTTAAAAGGTGCCAGGAGTTTCCTGTGTCTTCTAAATTCCTTGAACAAGTATTGTACTAACTATACCATTTATTTATCAGTTAATTATAAACTCATTTTTGAAAGCTATTTCACTGACCTATCTAAAATATGAGACCATTAAACTTTTCAGGGGATAAGTTATTAGTAATGTGTGATTTCCTAAGCATCTAACACTCTGTGTCTATACTCTATACTTGATAGGTTGGCTGCAAACATTTGTTGATTGCTCAGATGCACTATTTAAAGAATATTTTTGCAAGATATTCATAAGGCATTGAGTTACAAGATGGTGGTTAGTTTTTTTTTTAATACTTCCATGTATGTATTCAACAATCATCAGTGAAGAGCTACACTGTTAAAGAATGATTCCTGGGCCATGAGACAAACCTTAACAAATTTAAAAGAATAGAAATCATATAGTGTAATGTCAGCAAAATGGCAGTACAGGAATTTCTAGCACCTGTCTCCTCCCAGAAACATCAATTTGAAAAATTATTCATGCAAAAAACTACTTTCACAAGAGCTAAGGATTCCAGACAAGGAATTTCAGCACCTCAGTGAAACATATAAATAAGAAAAGATGCAATGATGAGCGCAGGAAAGATAAATTCACATTACCTGCATCATCCCTCCTCAAACCCTAGGCAGCCCAGCATGAAAAGAGACATCCTCCCCTTTGGAGAAGGAGAGTGAAGTGAGTGCCCAAATTTACTGCAGACCCCACTGCTGGCCTGCCCAGCACCAGGCCAACTCCTGAAGCCTGAAATATGGTGGTATATTAATTGAAACTCTAGTATAAAAGTTAAAGGACCAAAGTATTAAATATAGCTACAGCTACAAAACTTTGTTAATGAATGTATAATATAAAAAGAGATAAATTGTGACACAAATACATAAAATACGGGGGGAGTACAAGGGTAGAATATTTGTATGTAGTCAAAGTTAAGTTGTTATCAGACTGTTATATCTTTAAGATATGTTTATGTAAACTTCATGGTAAACACAAAGCAAAAATCTATAGTAGATTCACTAAAGATAAGAGAACCAAGCATATAACTAAAGAAAATCATCAATTCACAAAGAAAGAAAGCAAAAAAGGAAGAAAGAAAACTATAAAACAGCAAGAAAACAATAAGACGGCATTAGTTAGTACTTCTCTATCAATAATTACACCTTAACATAAAGGAATTAAATTCTCCAATCAAAAGGCATAGAGTGGATGAATGGACTGAAAAACAAGACACAACAGCTGCCTACAAAAGGCTCACTTCAGCTTTAAGGACACATATAGGTTCAAAATTAAGGGCTGGAAAAAGATATTCCATGCAAATGGAAACCAAAAAAGAGCAGAAGTAGCTATACTAATATCACACAAAATAGAATTTAAATAAAGATTGTAACAAAAGACAAAGAAGATCCCTATATAATGATAAAGGGGTCAATTCAGCAATAAGAAATAACAATCATAAATATATATGCACCCAACATTGGAGCACCTAAATGTATTAATAAAATAGTAACATATATGGAGGGAGAAATAAATGACAATGCAGTAATAGTAGAAAATTTCAATACCCTACTTTCAACAATGGGAAGATCATCTAGACAAGAAACTAATAAGGAAATATTGGACTTGAACTATACCTTAGACCAAATAGACCTAATAGGAAAATTTTTAAATGTTTTGAACTAAATGAAAATGAAAACACAACTTATCAAAATTTATGAAATGCAGAGAAAGCAGTGATTAGATGGAAATACACAGAAGTGAATGCATATATTAGAAATGAAAAAAATATCTAAAATCAATAAACTAAGCTTCTATCTTAAGAAAATATAAAAAGAAAACTAAATCCAAACTAAGCAGAAGAAAAGAAATAATAAAAATAAAAGCAGAAATCAGTGACGTTGAAAGCAGGAATCAAAAGAGAACATCAAGGAAACTAAAAGCTGGTTCTTTGAAAAAATCAATAAAACTGATAAGCCTCTAGCCAGACTAACTAGGAAAAAAAGAGAGAAGACACAAATTACTAATATCAGAAACGAAAGAGGGGACATCACTACAGATCCTATGGACGTTAAACAAATAGTCAAGAAACGTTATGATCAACTCTATGCCCATAAATTTGATAACTTAGATGAAATGGACAAATTCCTTGAAAAAAAACTATTTGCCAAAACTCACACAAGGAGAACTAGACAATCTGAATCACTTTCTATCTATTAAAGAAATTAAATCACAATTAATACACTTCCCAAACAGAAAGCCCCAGGCCCAGAGGGTTCACTGGTCAATTCTACCAAACATTTAAAGAAGAAATCATACTGATTCTCTAGTCTCTTTCAGAACATAGCAGCAGAAAGAATACTTCCCAACTCAATTCACGAGGCCAATTATCATACTAACACCAAAACAGACAAAGATACTACAAGAAAGTACAGACCAATACTTCTCATGATGCAAAAATCCTCAACAAAATATTAGAAAAAAACCCTGAAAAAGTATAAAAAGAATTATATACCACAACCAAGTGTTATTTCTCCCAGCTATGCAAGGCTTGTTCAAATTAGAAATATTAATAATAATAATGTAATCATGTCAACAGGTTAAATGAGATCTATCATGTGATGATATTAATAGATGCAGAAAAAGTATTTGACAAAATCCAACACCCATTTGTGATAAAAAAAAAAAACTCAGTAAACTAGGAATAGGGGAGAACTTCCTCAACTTGATAAAGAATATCCACAAAGAACCTATAGATACCATCATACTTAATGGGGAGAAATTAAAAGTTTACTCACTAAGATATAAAACAAACAAGGATGTTCCTCTCACCACTCCTTTTCAACATTGTCCTAGAAGTCCTTCTTAATTCAATGAGGAAAGGAAAGGAAACAAAAGGTATACAGTCTTGGAAGGAAGACATACAACTGTCTGTTCTCAGATGACATGATTGTCTATGGAGAAAATCCAAAAGATTCAACAAAAAATCTTCTAGAACTAATAAGTGATTTTAGCAAGTTTGCAGGATACAAAGTTAATATGAAAAAATCAATTGCTTCTCTTTATATCAACAATGAACAAGAGAAATTTGAAAATTAAAATGTAATATCATTTACATTTGCATTCCCCAAAATGAAATACTTAGATGTAAATCTAACAAAATATTTACAAGATATAATGAGGAAAACTACCAAACTCTGATGAATGAAATCAAAGAAAAACTAAATAAATGGAGAGATATTCCATATGGATGGAGAGGAAGATTCAGTATGGTGAAGATGTCAGTTCTTCCCAACTCGATCTATAGAGTCAATGTGATTACAATAAAAAGCCCAGCAAGTTATTTTATGGGCTATTGGCAAACTGATTCTAAAGTTTACAAGGAGAAGCAGAAGTCCCAGAATAGCCAACACAATACTGAAGAACAAAGTTGGAGGACTGATGCTACTCAACTTCAAGAGTTATTACAAAGCTACCGTAATCAAGACAGTGTGTTATTGGCTAAAGAAGAGAAAAATAGGTCAATGGAATAAAACAGACAGCCCCAAAATAGACTCTCATAAATAAAGTCAACTGGTATTTGACAAAGGAGTAAAAGCAATATGATGGAGCAAAAACAGTCTCTTCAATAAATGGTGCTGAAACAACTGCACATCCACATGGAAAACAAAAAGAATCTAAATACAGACCTTATACCCCTTACAAAAAGCAACACAAAATGCACCATAGACATAAATGTAAAATGCAAAACTATAAAACTCCTAGAAGATTACAGGAGAAAATCTAAATGGCCTCGGGTATGGCCATGACTTTTTAGATATAACACCAAAAATGAGAACCGTGAAAGAAATAACTGACAGGTTGGACTTCATTAAAACTTAAAAGTCTGTGAAAGACACTATCAAAAGAATTAGGAGAAAAGCCACTGGCAGTAAATATTTGCAAAGATATATCTGATAAAGAACTGTTGCCCCAAATATACAAAGAACTCTTAAAACTCAACAACAACAACAAAAAAAACGATTAAAAAATAGGTCAATGATCTTACCAGAAACCTAACCGAAGAAGATATTCAGATTGCAAATGAAAATATTCAGATTCCACATCATATGTCACCAGGGAAATGCAAATTAAAACGAGATAACATTACACACCTATTAGAATGACCAAAATCTGGAACACTGACCTCACACTGTAGAGATGAAGTGGAGAAGCAGGAACTCTCATATGTTGCTGGTGGGAATGCAAAATGGCACAGCATTTTAGAAGATAGTTTGGCAGTTACTTACAAAACTAAACCTATTCTTTCCATATTACTTAGCAATCATGGTCCTTGGTATTTACTCAAGCAGTTGAAAACTTATGTCCACACAAAAACCTGAAGAGGGATGTTTAAAGCAGCTTTATTCATAATTGTCAAAATCTGGAACACACCAGGATGTCCTTCAATAGGTGAATGGATAAACTGAGGTATATCCAGACAATGGAATATTATTCAGCACTAAAAAGAAATAAGCTATCGAGTCATGAAAAGATAGGGAGGAAACCTAAATGCATATTTCTAAGTGAAAGAAGCCAGTATGAAAAGGCTGTATGATTCCAACTATATGGCATTCTAAAAAAAGGTAAAACTGTAGAGACACTAAAAATATAAGTGGTTGCCAGGAGTGGGAGTGAGGGAGAGATGAAAAGGCAGAGTAGATTTTTAGGGCAGTGAAAATACTCTGTATGATATTATAATGATGGATATATGTCATTATACATTTGTCAAAACCAAAGAATGTACAATAAACAAGAGTGAAACTTAAGGAAAATTATTGCCTTTGAGTGATAATACGTCAGTGTAGGTTCACTCTTCATAAAAATGTACCATTCTGGTGAGTGATGTTGAGAATAGGGGACGCAACACATCGGGGAGGCAAAGGGTTTGTGGGAAATCTCTATAACTCCTCTCATTTTTGTTTTTAATCTAAAACTGCTCTGAAAAATAAAGTCTTGAAAAGAGTCAGGATAACACAGTTACATACAGACACATTTAGGTTTGTTAAATCACATTTCATATAACTTAAAAGTAGTTAATAACTATTTTTGTACTCTCCCTGACTGTGGCTAAAAGAGCTTTGGGACCTTGCAGCTGGCTGATGCTCTTGGAGCTGCCAGAGGTTTGCTACCTAAGATTCTCAGAGAATACATTCTGCAAACATGGGGATATTTCTGTTGTAACTGGGTTAAATCTTCCAAGAAATAAATGAGGCAATTTATTTGTTGTTGCTGTTAAAGCAGTTGTTGGCAAAACCCATGTGATGAGTCTTAAACTTTATTTTGGTGGCCAATCACAATTCCAAAACTCTCCTCTTTAATAAAATCTAATTTTTAGTTATAATGAAGTTTCATGCTTATTATTGTAAACATGGAATTTACAGATAAATTTCCTAAGCAACAAAAATGTCTTTGATTTCAAAGTTAACCCACTGTCTTCATGGGCTTAACCAGTTGAGTGGGGTCCAGGCTGCAATTTTTTCAGCCACCTTTAAAAAAAAAAAAGTTAATGATAACACAATGGAAAATACTGTATTGTGTTATCATTAGCCTCTGTATTATGCATGCATTTAGAAGCTTACCTGAAATCTGCCTTTTATAAAGGAATAGTATGGATAAGTTGAACTGTACATTTTTAAAACTTGATTGCCATTAAAGGAGAAATTATAAGGTTGCAACAACAACAACAAAAAAGTTAACAAACCATATCACATCTGAAGTTATTGCAAGGAAGTATTCCCTTTAAAAAGAAAAATAATCCAATAGTCCTTCATACCCTGTTGGCAGCTGGTCCTTGTCATTTCAATAGATAGCACAGCCTTCAATGAAACACACATGTGGAGGAGGGTGTTCTGTCATCTGTGTGGGCTGTAATGGCTGGTCATCTGTTTAAATACGCAGTGGTATTTCCAATGTAATTAAATTTCTAACCGTACATCCAAACTTTGTCTATGTATTGGCATGTATAATGAATTATGATTTATAATTGTTAAAAGCGATTAATTTGAAATCTGTGGGGCAAGTCTTCACCATCCTGACTGTACCATGAGATTCATTTCTTTTAGAAATTATTTGAACTATATTAACTGAACTTAAGTTTAAATATTATGAAATTGATACTGTTACAGAAGGAAAATTGAAGCTTCAAATAGTATTTATGCTGGGCTATTTTTATATTCTCTGAAAAAGCAGTTATTTATATCAAGAACAATTAAATAATAAATTCATATGAATAAAAGGAAAGTTTCTAGATGTTATGTGGTGTTTTGGGTGGACATTTCTAATTATACAGTAAGAAGGATACAAAATATTTCTTAGTTACTGTTGAGAATTGGACACAGTTGAAAGTTTAGCTTGAGCTATTAAGGCACATTTTAAAGTACAACTAAAAATGAAAAGGCAGTTAATTTTTCTAAATTAACAACTTTTAAACCTTTTAATCTCATAGTTTATGGCACTGGCAGAACCCTGTTATATGAAAATCTGAACTTATAACATACTTTGGGTAACCCATATCTATAGTGAATAGCATTGCTATTCACTGTCATGCTTCAGTAAGGCCACACCCATTTTTAAGAGCTGACATTATCTGATGGGCTGGGGCATTATGCCATCAGCCAAGACATGGAAGTAACCTAAATGTTCATCGACAGATGAATGGATAAAGTAGATGTGGTACATATATACAATGGAATATTCC
Source organism: Mesoplodon bidens (assembly GCF_964165515.1). NCBI lineage: Eukaryota > Metazoa > Chordata > Mammalia > Artiodactyla > Ziphiidae > Mesoplodon > Mesoplodon bidens. The sequence goes on from NC_138181.1 coordinate 22,060,409, forward strand.
TTAGCCATAAAAATGAATGGAATAATGCTATTTTCAGCAACACGGATGCAACTAGAGATTATCATATTAAGTGAAGTAAGTCAGAAAGAGAAAGACAAATACCATATGATATCACTTATATGTGGAATCTAATATATGGCACAAATGAACCTATCTATGAAACAGAAACAGACTCACAGTCATAGAGAACAGACTTGTGGTTGCCAAGGGGGAGGGCATGTAGGGGAGGGATGGACTAGGAGTTTGGGGTTAGTAGATGCAAGCTATTACATACAGAATGGATAAACAACAAGGTCCTACTGTGTAGCACAGGGAACTATATTCAATATCCTGGGATAAACCACAATGGAAAAGAATATAAAAAAGAATACATATAACTGAGTCACTTTGCTGTACAGCAGAAATTAACACAACATTGTAAATCAACTACACTTCAATAAAAAGATGAATTTAAAAAAACCTGGCAAGTTAACAAAGTGATACTACCAATGAATATTCACTAAACAATTATCAGAGCATTCATTAAAGTAAAAAGCATTTACCTAGTTTACCTCCCCAAACCACTGTACTAGAATTTATAGCAGCAAGGCTTGGGTTTAGCTGTTACACTAATTAACCTTGTAGATATTCAGCCTCAATATGGTAGTCTAAAAGAGAAATTACAGAAGCCCATATTTCTATTAATTACTTCTTATAAACTGAATGTTTCTTTTCAACCAGGACTTTAACATCCACACTGAACTTCCATACTTTCATCTGTATGACCTAGTGGCTCTGTATAAAAACTCATCTGGACAATTGATAGAGAAAATTATTCTTGTCCTCCAAACGCTTCACTGACTATTATTTTACATTATATATTTAGAACTGATTAAGCAGTCTTAAATCCACTCCTGCTTTCAGGCTATAGGGAGGATAATATAATGATTAATTACTGTAATATGTTACAAACACTATGATAGAGATATGTACAACATATAATACATCAACAAATGAAAGAAAAATCAATCTGCTTGGAGCAGCAAAGAAATGTTTACAAGGAACAGGCAGAAGGTACAGGACTCTAAAAAACAGAACAATTAGAAGGTTATTTCAAAAATTCAGTTGAGAGATAATAAAATCAGAAACTCAGAGGCTACTGCTGTAATCCAGGTGAGACACATTTCATTTGTATCTGGCTATACCTGCCAGTTACTCTGAATCAATATCCAGTCAATCTCAAATGCATCTCACTAGCCCTGATACAAAATCATAAACTTTTACTACAATCTAAAGTCCTAGATGGCTTATAAGAAGCAATTTCTCCATGGCAGTTTTGGGTCTGTTGAAGTGAATCCTGTGTCTTACTAGAAGGATAACTAGTGATTATCAATAGAATTTTACAAATCCAGTTAAGTACCCATCACTTATTAAATGTCATTTCATTTTTCTTCATAAGTCATTTGCTCTCTGCTTCAAGAATACAATGTATTTTTAAACACACATATACACACACACACAATAAATAAAACAAAATGAAATCAGAAACTAAATCAGGAGCAATAGGGTGAGAGAGATCTGATAGGAAAGGTGTTATTAAAGTGGAACTGATAAAATTTGTAAGTCAGTAAGTCATATTACGGGAGGAGTAAGGTGCAGGGAGATGGGGTGACATCAGATTTTCAGTTTCTGGAGGTCCTGGACTATTAATTAGGAGAAGGGACCCCTGAAAGATGAAGCAGATCTGGGGTACTATAGGAAGTTCAGGTTTAGACATGTTGTGGTATCTGAGATTGCATATATGGTGGTGTAGAACAGCTCAAGAAAGCAGTTTGGAATAGCAACCTATATTTTAATGCATGGGTTTGATTATGATAAACATTAGTGAATTCACAGAGATGATCAAGGTCTGATGCCCAACAAGAAGATGACACAGCAAAAGAGAGTGAGGTGATACTTCCATGTGGCTGCACCACCAACAGGAGGAAGAAAGCACACCATTATTATCACCTTTAAACCAAGCCTATGAATTGTAATTGTCTTCATAATGCACCTCACAAGATCTTCAGTAATTATTTTTGATACACGATTACACAGTCACACTTAAAAACAAAACAATGCCCCCGCCCCCAGCATTCTCTACTTTTAAAAAATAGTCTACTTCCAAGATTTGTACACTCTATTTTGAAATGGTTATGAATGTGATTTTAAAACCTTAATAAAATTTTGATTATAAGAATAAGACTTGAAAGATTGAGCATTTTTTCCTAAGGCTCTTTTTCTAACTTACAGAAAAATCTATTTTATCAAATATTTTTTTAAAAAGCAAGCAGAGCAAATTTCCTTGTTTCAATTGTTAAAGTTATTATAATATTTCATTTTAATGCTAACATAAAATAATATTTGACTACTGCTGGGAAGATAGTTTTCTTAAGAGCAATTTTGAAATGGATATTAAAAGTGAAAAATTGGGCATATATTTTATCTATTAATTCTACTACTAGTTTATTTTATTAAAAATATCTAAAGGGACTTCCCTGGCGATCCAGTGGTTAGGACTCAGCACTTCTACTGCAGGGGCCTGGGTTCCATCGTAGTTGGGAACTAAGATCCTGCCAGCTGTGTGGTATAGCCACGAAAGGAGAAAAGAAACAAGCTTAAATTTGCAACAGTAGTAAAGAGGCCACGAGATACAAACAAACAAGACAACTGAAGAGGGGAAAGCAAAATTAAACCTTCTCTTCTACAGTCTGCAGCTCTAAAAATAAACTGTGAATTTGCTTAGTCGATGACCATATCTTATGAATTAAAGTGAAAACATTTTTACTTAATTACAAATTTATTTTCAATCTACATCAAATTATATATTTGGAACCTGAGTTTTTCTTTAATTTTAACATATTCTGCTCCTAACAGATATTGAAAGATCTTAAATGTGACATTTCTCAAAAATCTCCAAACGTTTTACTTCATTTAGAAGCTTTAGTATGTATAATTAAAGTTAATATTGAAAAAATACAAATTACATGCTAAAATTAAAACAATTATTTCTTTCTTATTCCATTAACACATGACCCCCAGAAGTAGGACTATGAGAGATAATTTACAATTTTGCTCTATAAGTAATATTTCAAATAATAATTCATTCGTTTTGCAGTAGTTATTTTGATAGAAGGGCCAATATATTTGGAAATTTTTTAGCATGCTCAGGGCTTTGTTATTGCTAACATAATTAAATTCTACATTTAGTGAATTGTATTATATACAAAAGTACACCTACTTACCAGTGGGAGTAATTTGCCCTACAGAAATCTGTTATAGTATTTAAATGAAATTGTTGATCAGGGACTATTTACAGCTGCACCTGCTCATATTTGCAGCATGAAACTGTGTAATCACTGTCAGTTCCTCCAGATCTAGGCAGAAGATAACCATTAATACAACAGAAACATAACTAAAGAGAATCCCCATCTACTGTATTATCCTGGCTTTGTTAAAGAGTGAGCGACATGGGTGCAGAAGGCACCAGGGAGAAGAATGGGAGGAGACTGGGTGTTTATGACAATGCCACCTATCTCCTACACAGGACACTGAGAGAATTACCCAAGAAAGTCCAGCGATTAAAGGATGAAGAATAAAGTTAGAAAAAAAGTTTAATAAACCAGACTATGGTGAATCCACTTACTTTTAAAGGAAGATTTTAGAATAGAGAATCAGTTTGGAAATGGAACAAAAGCCCCACAAACATTTCTAAGCCATTTCTAAGTCTATGAGAAAATTTGCTATGATTGGTTTTCACCCAGGAGAGACCACGGAGTGATAGTCAAAATATCCCAGAGCTACCTGTAAAACTTTAAAGCAGGGCAGTTAAGTTGCAATTGTGGCTCCAAAACTGATTTTCTCTGTTTATACAATTCAGGCATAGTAAAATGGATTATAAACAATTAAGCAGACACAGGTATTGTGGTAAAGGTTACCTATACTGAGTCGATTGTGATTTCCACGTTTTCTGTGTAAATAAATATTCTTCGACTGCTAACTGGCAAACTAATTGAAACAGCCATTGATTGAATATTCCAGTATGTTAAAATGCCTACAATAATTTTATTCCTTAATAATTACACTTTCATTACAAGAAAAAAGATTAAGTCAATATCTTAGTATTTTGAAGATATATACTGTCAGCATATAGGGGTATACAAAGGGGTGTTTCCTAAGCACTTGTAGGAGGTAGGGCATGATTATCAACTGAGAATATGAGTAGAAAAACTAAACACTACCCTAAATAATAACCGTAAACAATAGACTTAAGAAAGTTGTCCATGACAGTAGTCAGCATGTGGCTATAGGTCTGCAGTTCTAAACTTTGAGAATCATGAAACCTCTGACCCACCCATTTCCTCAAGGAAGTTAAGTGCAAAGTATATGCAAAGTTTTACTCTTATTTCCAGAAGTTTCAAGAAATCCTTCCCTAATGCCTCAGTTCAAACACCTACTCTAGGCAAATCCAGGCTGCACAACATGTTAAGCTCTGAGGTTTTCATCCAATCTTAGCCAGCATTGACTGCAACACACGACATTATATTATGTCTCACCAAGAAAGCAAAAATGCAGTCAATAGATCTCTGACACAACGCTTTCTTAACTGCTTTGAATCTTTATTTTATACTTGTTGAAAGGGCTATTTGAGGCAAATTTAAGATGTGGATTTTTATCCTATCAGGCAGCTCTATTTTGTTGCCTTTCTGTGTACACAATATTTTGTTTGTTTTAATGTAAAATCAGTGTTAATCTTTTTGAGGATATTTTAAATAGCAATTAATTTCTAATCTCACCATTAACACGTCATGCAGTTGAACAGTTATGACCAAATCTTCACATTTGTTGGCAATGACAACTATATTGTGACTGCTGCCTGGCTGACAGAAATTATAAGATGTCATTGATTACAAAACAGAAAAAATCTACAGATATTAATATTTGGAGAAAGTATGTTAGAAAATTGATGAAATATAATACACAGAAAAAAAAAAAACAGGCAGAGGGTAAATATATTATGCTTGGTGCATATTCAGTAGAGTGAGGGCAAAAGAGAACTCTGGCCAAAATCGATGACCTTGGTTCCAAGGGCAAGGCTATCTTGATGAACCTATTTTAACTGAGAAACCTATAAAATGGTATAAGTTATCTTTTATTCTATTCTTACAAAAGCGCTGTTTAAAATGTTGACTGTCCTTTAATACATGGAGAGAATCTACTGATCTGGGGTATTTTGCACATTCAGATTCTCCTTACAATTGATATTAAATGTAAATTAATTAATTAGCATTCTAGAGTTTACTTCAGTCTTTGCTCATTATAATTGTCATGAATCAGTCCCTCAAGGTTTGATCATCCTTTAGTCCTAGTAAGTAGAGATATTTTTGTCTTCAGAATGGGAAATTTGATTCTAGAACTCAACCAACTTGTTGAAGATTTGCTACCTCCAGTCTGCCCTGATAGATTCTAAATTTCTATGGGGACAGGGTTGTGATTGCCTTGTTCACACTTAACACCCCAGCATTTAGCAGAGTGTCAGGCTCAGTAAATTGTAGTTGAATAAACCTTACTGTCATTTCAATATAGAATTTCTTACAGAGTTATGCTTAATTAAATGAAAAATCTCAAGCAGATTTTTATAAATTATTCTTTTTGCATCTAAAACTCGCATTTAAGAAGATTGCTAGGTTAGTGAAGTATGTGTTCAATACCTTCCAGAAAAAAAATCAGTTTCCCTCTCTAAAATTCATCCCAAATTTAGATTCAAAATGTAATATTTAATGTGAAGAGAAAAGAAACAAAAATGATTTCAAAAAGTTACCTTACAGTAGGAATTTAACATACACGTCAACATGAACCAGGACAAGGAATAAAAAAGAAGGAACTTTCAGTGCTTTGGAAAATAAATTATTTGTCTTGCCTAAAAAAAACAAAGTTGCTAACACCCAAGGAAAACTGATGTCCAGAGATGTTTCAGGAAAGAGAATGGTCAATCAGAGCTGATTTGGGTGTAAAAATAAGGTAATAGAAAACGCTAGAGATATTTTTTTATGGTGGTAGTGATGATATTAATGATATTTTGCCATTACACAGTATGAACAACTATCTTGTGAAGAGCTTTTTTCACAGAGCAATAACCTAGAACAATAAAGTTAGAAAATAAACTCTTAAAGGAATACACAATTTATCACAACTATGTAAGACAGCAGAAGAAATATTAGTAAATGTACATGAAACAAGCATCACTAGCAAAATTCCAAAGAATTTACCTCATGTTGAAAATTACATATAAGATGATACATATCATGACATTTGTTGGGGCAGCGTGGAGTAGGATACAACCCGGGTATCACCACCAAAAGATTAAATAAGTAGAATGTGGTGTATCATTAGATGGCATCCTATGCAGAGATCAGATTTAATGACCTTAACTTACATATATCAACATGAGGAGATATTTTGATAATAGTTTAAAGATAAAAGTAAGAAATAGTCTGAAATCTATATAACACAATATAATTTACACATTACAAATTAGACACATACATACACAAACCAATGTTATATAGTTTTTGAAGACGTATGCATATCTAAGGACATAAATTCATTGAGATGATTACCTACAAAGGTGATGGGAATGGGAAGAGTCCTAGAAACGATGAGAACATAGAACAGAACAAGACAAAGGCATTACCAATAAAGAAAATAGTTAATAAACTGAGGAGCATGAGTACTTCAAATCTGTGCAACCAAGATGAAAACATAAATATTAAAATAAAAGCTAAAACCTAATTTGCCTCCTACAGCAATACTATATCAGAGGAAAATTTTAAGGTATCAGTTTCTTGTTTCACCTTAAATCTCCAGAGAGTTTATGTGACAATTAATAGTGGTTTTATATAAATAATTTATTAATGCAGTTATATTTTGGTTGCTTTTTCAGGTTATAGGAAATTACATTTTTCTAAAATGCATTTTCCATTAATGCCTTCATTGTATAAGGGTTGACATTGTAACACATTTGTAAAAGTGAATCAGACGTTTAATATTCCTTTAATCTAAAACCTCTCTAAACTGTGTGATTTAATTAACAGATAATTAAATACCAAGTATGAGAACTTTAGGGACTAACGCACTGAGGCTGTATCAGGATGAAAGATGTTTACACTTATCGCAAAGATTCTCCCCTGACTGAATGAGGCTCGGAATTGCAAGCAAGGCAAAGTGAAAGCCAGCTGATAACAAGCTGTTCATTAAAGCATTAGCCTCCCTGAGCTTAAAGGATGTCAAAGCCTCTTCTCACACATCCATGGAAAAATAATTACAGAGCAAGAAAGAATGCTGCTTCGCATTTGTAGTAAGGGGCAAAAATTACCTTATGTTATATTCGAAATTAGTTCTAAAAATACTCATTTCCAAGTTTCTTTTCTGATGGTTTTATTTTCCGGATTTATCATTATGACCCTCTCTTTATTCAGTCTTTCTCCCACTCATCTGCTTTCCCTTTTCTGCACTGTGAATTTGCTTTTGTGAGTTGTCGTGTTGTCCCATTTTATCTTGCATATTATATAGCAGCTTTAACACAAGTAACACACAGAATTTATTGGTATATTTTGGATATATCCTAAAACACAGTGTTAAAGTCCAGAGACAAAAAAGACATGTTTTTCCCAAACAGTTATAGTAGACAATAATTTGGAAATTTAATATTGGTAAAGTGAAAAAGGAAAAGGAAAATATTAGAACATTAGCTAGAAATGAGCTTAGTGTAGTCTTACATTAGATATGGGGAAATAGCAACCTATAGGTTTTAGGAGAATTGTCTGATGTTCTATAATCATTACTAGAGATTAAAATCTAGAAATGCATTCCCCCCTCCATTTATGTGGTATAACAAAACATTATATACCGAAGCTAGGTAATAGACATGGATTCATTCCATTCAGTTTTTAAAGTGGCCAGGACACTGGTTAGGAGAAAGGGCCTGGAGTCAGAATGCTTGGATTCAAATTTTGGCTTTACTACTCACCAGAAATGACTGTTCGCAAATCTCTCTAAACTTCAGTTTCCCTATCTAGACAATGACAAAAATAATCATGCCTAACTCACTGGATTGTTGAGAGGATTAAATGAGACTATTCATGTAAAGCAATCAGCATGGTGCCAGGCACATAATAATACTTTGTAAATGTATTACTTATCTTAAAAATATATTAGCTCTTCCATTCACAAGACATCTGAATACCACTCCCCATGCTAAATTCTGACATAACATACAAGGTGCAATCCCCACAGGTAAGACAGGTATACCCTGTTTCTGCTGGTTATATAATTCTTTAGTGAATTCAACAATTAGCTCATGTTTTTCTTTTCATCTTGTCCCATACGTAATATTTACTAAATTTAATAAATCCACCAATAAACCCTTCTAAAATGTGCTTGAGAATCTCTTTACCTCGTTGTCAATTATCTCCATCTTCCCACAGACATTCACTACAAATTCAACACTCTGTGTCTTACAATATCTTCAATAGCTTTACCTTTAGCATCTCAACTCTAAAATCTTATTTTATATTAAAAACAACAGTCTCTCCAGCCATCTTATTCCCTCACTCCTCAAAATCTGCTCTTTTCACTACTGACTTTTGGAATCCTTGATCGATTTCTCTCTTTCTCCATTGCCAATCTTTGCTACCTATATATTAGAATCCACAATCAGAAAGTTCAAGCATATGTTTGAACCACTCTGGTATTTGCTGACTGTTCAGTTTGCTTCTGAGCATTTTCTTCATTTTAAAAGGCAACATATCAGATTTAGCCATTTAAAGTTTTGAAGACAAAAAGTATCCCTTCCTATTTAATAACGACTCATAATTCCAATGATCACCTTCCCAGAGGTCAAACAAAATACAGACGTGTTCCTTTTCCTGCAAGAATGAAATGTCATGTGACTTGTTTTAGCACCAGTAACCTAATAAAAGGTGCTTCTAAGTGATATTATTATTAAGACCCTCAAAAAGTACATCACAGGTCCTCATATGGTCTCATTAAGCACTGGTCTTGGGAAAGTGAAATATACATTGCAGATTGCTGGACAAAATTTTCTGGTACCCAAAGTTGCTACAGTTTAACTTCATATTAAACTTTTGAATTTAACTAATTATAATATTATATCAAGAGTCAAGGGGTAATGAGAAAATATACAGGTTATAAATTTTATTAAAGGTTATTTCATGTCATTAAAACCATAAAATTTAGAAGCATAATTTCTAATTATAACCCAAATCATACAATTATAGAAATTTGGCACTAGATAAAATATTTTCTTGAAAAGTAGCTAATTACTGAGCTAACTTGTTACTAACAAATTGCATGTTTTCTGCATATGTATATATAAATCATAGATATATATACACATGTGTGCATATATAGATAATTGTTTACTACATGACACTCTATATTCTAATCTATAAATAGAGCCAAATAACCCTCAGCTTCAGAAACCTGCTGCTCTCAGTCAGGGTAGAGTGTTTTGCACTAAGGCTGAGCCAGTGGACACTCACTAAGTCACCCAGAGACTTGATATATCAAGTCTTGTCATATCGCTGCCATCCTGTATTTGAAGCGAGTGAGATACATGAGGAACAAACTGAGTTGCACTTCCAGAAATGAGAGTAGTATGACCAATATAAACACATGTGTTCTTGTCCTTACCCATTATGGGCTAGAAAGGTAAACCAAGGCAGATCAGATATCAGGATAATCCTGAAAGCCCTGAAGGAGTGGATTCTCAACCAGAACAGAGCCTCTGGCCATAAGTAAATAAAAGGAGACAAAATAGGGCTTCCCTGGTGGCGCAGTGGTTGAGAGTCCGCCTGCCGATGCAGGGGACACGGGTTCGTGCCCCGGTCTGGGAGGATCCCACATGCCGCGGAGCGGCTGGGCCCATGAGCCATGGCCTCTGAGCCTGCGCATCCAGAGCCTGTGCTCCGCAATGGGAGAGGCCACAAGAGTGAGAGGCCCGCGTACCGCAAAAAAAAAAAAAAAAAAAAAAGGAGACAAAATAAAATATGGTAATAGAATATAACAAAAAGTTAGAAAATTAAATAAGGAATAATAAACCAATGTTATGAGAATCACTTAAGCACCTTGAGCTTTTTTGTTTTTTTGCATTATTAATTTTTATAAAATTCCTAAAAATACAATCTAATCTGTAGTGATAAAAATTGAACAGTGGTTGTCTGGGATAGCAGGGCAAAAGAGGTGGGGGATATTTAAAAGGAATACAAAGAAATCTTTAGGTGACTTTCATGTGCATATTCTTGATTACAGTGATAGTTTTATGTATGTCTACATATGTCACAACACTTTAAGATGTACACTTTAAATATGTCACATTTTCTTCTGTTTTTTTTTTTTTTAGCTTTAATTTATACAAACAGAGGTGAGAAGATCCCTTTCAGCTTTGAATTATATTACCCTAAAAGATGATTAAAAACAAAAAAAATCAATTGAAGCAGTATCTATTTTGTATTTTTTGACCATTTTTGCTAGAAAATAATATTAAATATTTATAAATTTCTCACCTATGTTTTACATTTTCTCATGTTAAATATAAATGTATCATTCACATTCTTGTATAATCATCTATTGCTGACTCCACTGGCAGAGACCAGTATGGCATGAAAGAAGTACATTGATGGTTTAGAATCCAGGCCTTGCAGTATACGCTCTGGGAGTCCCCGAGAGTGTATGTGTGTGTGTATATATATATGATGCCTTACAGATAGTAGGTGATCAAATAAGTAGAAATTGTTATTGTATTTGGTAATGTCATTCTATAAATGAAATTCCACTCTTTAAAAAGAAACATGGTGATAATTACCAAACTCTTAGTTTTATAATATGTTTATAAGGTTAGGAATATGCATAATGTTTAGGAAATCTCTTCCTCAAGCAACCACAGAATACCTAACACATTTTGAATGCTAACATGTTGTGAATACAATAAAGTACATGAAAAAAAGTTAATTCTTAAACAACTAGTACTTCTTTTTAATAAAAGGCTAATTCCTACCACAAAAGGAAGGTGGTAAAAGAAAAGGCTTATCAGGGACTAAGTAATAGGAGGAAGATGGGAAAACTTTTAAAATAATTAGCAAGAAGAAGGAATAGGGGAAGAGTAATAGATAAGTAAAAGAAAGACAGGTGAAGAGGCTCACAGAAGCATGAAGTTAATTCCTTTATTTAAATATTTTTATTTAATTGGGTTATTAAATTTTAGTGACAGAAAAGAACTGAAATTATGTAAAAGGACAAGACAGAGGCATACAATATCCAGAACAAAACTCCTTATATGGGTCTTGTTAAAAGAAAAAGTACACCCTGAGAAACTGAATCTAAATTAAATGTTAGAACAAATATATTTCTTTAAAGGGAATTGCAACATAGCATAGTTCAAATATTCATCTTTTGCAGAACCCTGTCAAGCTTCTAACTCTTTTTTCTGTCATATAAACTATTTGGGAAGAAATTTTCTAAGTATTGTAGAAATGAACGATATTTTTATTGACAAAAGTAATTCTCCTTTAAATGGTGAAAATACGACCACTAAATACAGCATACTACCCTCACAACTTTTCCCCCTTATGTACTCATCTAAAATAAAGCCTCAGCCCTGTTTCAACCAATTCTCTTCTCCTCAGCACCTACTCTGAAGTAGATAAGTACAGAAGAAAACAACCATCCAGGCTTCCTGGTTTCATCACTTTAAATTTAGTATCACAAATTCTAGGGTCTCTCCCAGGCTGCCTGATGATGCTACTATAGCCCCTTTGTCAGGGACCTCTCCCACTTTCCAAGACACCTAACCTATACATTCTCCTCAATCTTACAATTTCCTCTTCATTTCTCATGGTCAGTTAGCTATCTTGCTCCTTATACTGAAAGAGTAGAGGCAGTCATAAGAGTAATTATTTCGCCACCACCAGATCTGCCACCCTATAGCCTCCGTGCTCTATAGGCTGTCTCACGACCATTAACAGCATGCCTTTCTGCTACCCCTGCCTAACATGAGCTTTCTCCCTGGAGCACTGCATTCCATCCAATCTCATCTACTCATCCACACAGCTCCTCAGGAAGCCCTTATCTCTCTTCCAGTATCAGCTTTTTTTTTTCTCTTTACTTGGTCATTCTCATCAGCTTAAAATATGTGGAAATATCTCTCATCTTTAAAAAAAAGCAAACAAACAAATCTTTCTTGATCTACATTTGCCTCTAGCTATGTCCTAATTGTGTCCTATTACTGGCTACACTTCTTAAAAGTTGTTATAGTCAGTGCCTATACCTTCTCTAGTCCCATTTCCTCTTAAGATTCTCTCATCAGGCTCTGGCCCTCCCCACTCAACCAAACTGTTCTTGACAGGTTCACCAATCACTTTCACTTCGTCAAATCCAGTGATGAATTCTCAGTCCCATATTACTCAATCTCTTGGAAGCGAGGACATAATTGATCACTTCCTCTCTGTTGAATTAATCTCTTAACTCGGTTTGCACATTTCCAAGTGAAAGGCTCTCTTGATTTTCCTCCCACATTAATGTCTGCTTTCTCTCTGTGTCTTTCGCTTTTTCTTCGTCTTTCTTACATTTAATGTTAGAGTGTTCAAGGGCTCAGCTTCCTATCGACATATACCTGCCTTGGGTGAGTCAATCTACCCTTTCTAAGTGTACTCTAGAGTATAGTGTATAGATTCATCACACTGATGACTACAGAACACACCCCTTCCGTCTCAGCTCTGCACCACTCCTGATCTGCAAACTGCTATATCCAGATTTCTACACAATGTTTCCACATGAATAACTAAGACAACTCAGACTTATGTCCAAATACAGAAATACTGATCCACCACCCCCTCAAAAAATCTCCCTTCAGTGGTATGCATCTTAATAAAGGACACCACTATTTACACCTTGGAATCACTAATGACCTTCTCTCAAACGCCACTTCATAGATATCAGTAAATTTTGCTGGCTGGGGAATTCATGTCTATCCTTAATCTCCAATCTTCACCTCCTCCATCACTATCACCTTGGAGCAAGCTTCCATCATTTTCCCCTGGGACTGATGCAATAGCCGCATAACTAGTCTTCAGTAATGTATTTTCAGTACAACAAATGTATTCCTTTAACATTAAATCTGATTATGTTACCACTCTAATCAGAACATTCCACAGCTTCTCATCGAAATCAGAACTGAATTCAAGATACTTACTTTGGTCTCTGAGGCACTATATGAATCTGGCTCTGGTTACTTTTAAAAATTCCACCTCCTATCATTTATGTCTTTGCTCACTCTCCTTGGCCACAATGGCCTCCTATTGGTCCTTGAAAACAGCAAGCACACTGTTACCTTAGAGCATGTGCATTTGCTCCTCTCTTTGCCTGGATGGTCTTATTCCAGATATTTGCATGACTTAATCTTTTCCTTAGGATTTCTGCTCAAGTATTAGGCCCCTGAGAGGTTCCCCGTTCATGCACTCGAAGGTGTCACCTCCACACTCTCCGTCTCCTTATCCTGCTTTACTTTTTCTCACGATATCAAATACTACCTTATGTTATTTCACAGAAGCTCCATGAGGGCAGAAACTCTGTTCTGCTCTGATACATAGAAGACACTCAATATATGTTGAATGAGCAAATAAATCATATGGCATTCCTCGTGAAAATGAGCAGGACTCTGTGGGGCTCCTGAGCAAGAAAACCTTTCTGTGTCCCCCATTTCTTGATTGTAGGGAATAAGTTTCAGCCTCCATGATCTTCCCTGAGTCTCAAAGGGCAGGTTCAAACAGCTAATCAGGGAAGGGAGGTGAAGCAGAGACAAGGAAGGAGCAGTCAAGAAACAATAGTGCAGCCTTGGTACAGGATGCTGGTTCCACCTCAAGGGATACACATAATGATACCATCGAACTCTTCTGCAGAACTAAAACCCCCCAAAAATGGAAGATGCTACCTACTTGATGAAGCACTCTTCATTCCTGAGAGGTCACAGTTTGATAACCTCGAGAACCACAGAGCCTCATCAGGAGACACCCCTGAGGCCAGATTAAAGGAATGCAGACCCTGCACACACCCTGATCCTTATCAGCAACCCCACCCTTGAACCACTGCAATAAAACCCCTCACCAAATCCCCCGGGGTTGGGAAACACAGATTTGAGGGTATTAGCCCACTGTGTCCCCCTTTGCCTGGCAAGGCAATAAAGCTAGTCTTTTCTACATCACCCAAAACTCTGTCTCCAAGATACATTCGGCACCAGTGCACAGAGGCTGAGTTTCGGCAACACTTGCAGCCATAAATTCATATATAGTCCAAAAGCTTTGTGGACAGCAGCTGGGAAACAATGTTTCCTAAAATATTGCTCTTCACTTGATTATATAAAATGGCTTCAGTGGCTGTGGTTTCTTAATAACAATAACTTTGATTGAAGAGCCATGTCAAGCAATTTGGGCTTTTAGTTATTAATTTAAAAACTGAGAATGAAAGAGAAGTTGATAAATCATACCAGTTATAGAAAATTGCTAATTTAATAAGCAACTCATTAGAATTTGCTATGGTGGCTCTGAAGTTTAATGAGCAGAAATTTTCCCTCTAATTTTTCTGAAGCAGTGAGATGCCAGTGAACTGAATTGATGCTTTAATAATTGTGATTTCTCCTCTACCTCCTTCTTCATGAGAAATTAGTCCACACAGCCTCTAACTCACACTCACATATATCAGTTGTACCAGTATGAGAAATCAGAAATCATATAATTTATAGGGTTTAAATACATTACATAGCACGCACTTCAATACTCTGGTTGTAGCCTGTGGTAACTAGTTCACATTTATACAAAAATGCATATTCATAGATTTTTCTAATATGTTTGTCTAAGAGAGTAAACTAATAATAATATCAGTAACTACTGCCAAGACCCATAATATTCACCCTACATACTTCTTAAAATTCTTTCTTTAATATAACAACTTTTATTATCATTAAAGGGGAAAATCCACTGATCCACTTTTAAAAAACTTAACTACTAATTCACACATATACATTCACTTCATAATGCTCTTTTAAAATCATGCTGCTTTTGCACCCAAACTTAAACCCTGATAGGCTTTTTTAAAGGCCAAAACTCTTCTTTCTTCCATATGTAGTCAAATTTCATACACCCTTTAGGAAGTCACCTTCATGATGATTACGGCAGAGAAAAGTGCATTTCTCAAAATCATACATTTTGAAGTCAGATAGAACTGAATTTAACACCAGATCAGTCATTTAGTAACTGTGACCCTGGGCAGTTAGCTTAATCTCTCAAAGGCTCAATTTCTCCATCTTTAAAATAAGGGTAAATCTGTTACAGAGAATTGCTGTGTGGCTTAACTGCATACACTTTTATAAAATGGTGGCTCATGGTAGGCATTTAATAAGTGTTCTTTCCCACCCCACTACCCTTCTTGAAATACTGACCCATTCATTCTGCCATTCTTTGCAAAAAAAATTTCTTAGGCATAAATTAAATGCCAGATATTGAGAATATGCAAGCCAAACTTCCTTACTTCAAAGACGCTGTAAGAACTGAGGCACTGTCAATCATTTTTCTGTTCATTGCTACTGGCACCAAAAAAAACCCCACAAAAAAACCAAATGTCCAAAAAGCCTGATTACCTTAATAGATCTCAAATGCACATTTAGTAGAAAATGTTCACATGGATTAATAATCATTAAAACAGCGATTTTATGGTTATATTTAATTTAAAAGGTTAATCTTTCTTCCAGTTATAAAGTTTAAAACTATGCAAATGGAGACCAGGAATAAAGTATTTCAGGGATAAAGTCAATGCTCATTCATTCTGAAGAATTTTTTTAGACCTTACTGTCCTCGTGACAAGTACGTAAGCAAACTCTAATGACTAGGTTAAATAATATTGCTAGTCAATATGTAACTTTGTGGGGAGTGCGGAACACATGGTTTTTAAGATCATTTATTACAGGCATAAAGTTTTGCGTCTACTGGTTCTGCTTGAAGAAGAACATTCACTTTGAAGTTTGACAGTCAAGATTTCTGAGCCTGGTTATGGTACATGAACTATATATGTGATTTTAATCAAATTACTCTCAATTTCCTCATCTGTAAAGTGTGTCTTGAGTACTAGAAGTGGTAAAAAGCAAAATGTTTGCCATACAATAAAAACAGAGTGTTGGTGATTTTTCCCCAAACTTTGTCTCAAATTACTTTATTTAGTTACAGTTTTTAAGTATGTAAGTGGATGAAAATGTTTCTGTTTTCCTAGAGAATGATTATGCATTTGGTTTCCAAATGAATGCTGTGTTTTGGAGCCCTAGTTTCTTACGAGTGCATCAAAGAGACTTTGTTATCTTCAGATTACATGGAATTCTGGGAAGCAGAGGTTTTGAATAGAAGTTAGTAAAAGTATCAATAGCTATGGAAAGCAATACATCTAAATGATTAATTTGCCTTCAGGCTAATCTTTTACTCTCTTTTCATCAGTCTACAGAACTTTGAACAAATTTTATATCTGTACTGACTTTCTGAATACTATAATACCAGTTTTGAACTAAGTCTGTATTTCCCACCAGAATGAGTTAAGGACATAGGTTCACTTACAATGCTTGGCATCTCACAATTATTTGTTGACTTAATAGCTTAGAATCATAATAGAAAGAGAGAACAGTCTGGAAATATAAGATTATAAAAGAGATTTATTTCCCTTTTGAAAAGTATCATGGGAGGGCTGAGTCAAGATGGCGGCATGGGAGGATGTGGAATTCGTGTCTCCCCACAACTAGGGTGCCTGCCAGACTTTGGTGGAGGACCTCAATGCCCAAAGAAACAGGAGGAACCCCCAAGCGAACCAAACCAGTAGCACGTGGGGGGACTGAGGGGGGAGGAGAAGTGGAGGCTGGACAGGACCAGCGCCCCTGAGGGGTGGCTGAGAGGGGGAAGGGGTTCCCATGCCTAGAGGGACCCTCAAGGGCTCGGATCGGGGAGAGCGTGCCGAGTGCTTCCCCTGCCCAATCGACCCAGGAAGGCTGCTCAGCTCTCAGGCCGGGTCCTATGCCCTCAGAGGCCCCCTCTGTGCCGTGTTGGTCCTGGGAGCATAGGAGGGAGGCTGGGGGAGAACAGGAGAGGCAGGTGGGAGAGGGGCTCTCCAGGACTGGAGGAGAGGAGAGGGAGCAGAGGACGTTTGCCCTGCCTACTCAAGCCTGCGGAGTCTGCTGGGCTCCCAGGCTGGGTCCCCCAGCCGCTGAGACCAGAGGCACACCTGGGCCCCTTCTGTTCTGTTGAGCCTAAGCCCCACCCCCCACACCCCCATGGCCTTTTCCAGCCCTGCTGATCCTAAGCATAGGCCCAACCAATGCCCAAACCCCACCCCTGCCTATACCCCACCCTCCACAGCCAAGGCCTTTTCCACCTTTTTTTTTTTCCCCTTTAACTTATTTTTTTTTCCTTCTCTTTTTTACTATTGTGGTTCTGTTTTACCCTCTGGTTGTCGTTTCATCTATATTTTTATTTTTATATTCTTTCTAACATACCTGTTAGTTTCCTAGTCTAATTTTATTTTTTACCCTTTCTTACTGTTCTCCTTTTTTTTTTTTTTTTTTTGGGGTCACCCCGCGTGGCTTGCGGGATCTTGGTTCACGAGTCAGGGGTCAGGCAGAAACTCCTGTGGTAGGAGCTCTGAGTCCAAACCACTGGACTAACAGAGAAACACAGACCCCAGGGAATATTCATCAGAATGAGGTTTCCTGGAGGTCCTCATCTCAGCACCAAGACCCAGCTCTACCCAACAGCCTACAAACTTCAGTGTTGCAAGCCTCAGGCCAAACCACCAGTAAGACAGGAACACAATCCCATCCATCAAAAAATAAAAATGAGATGGCAAAAGAATATGTCACAAATGAAGGAGCAAGGTAAAAACCTATAAGACCAAATAAATGAAGAGGAAATAAAAAATCTACCTGAAAGAGAATTCAGAGCAATGATAGTAAAGATGATCCAGAATCTCAGAAATAGAATTGAGGCACAGATGGAGAATCTAGAAAAACTAAAGAACAAATAAACAGAGATGAACAACGCAATAACTGAAATGAAAAATACACTAGAAGGGATCAATAATAGAATAACTGAGGCAGAAGAACGAATAAGTGAACTGAAAGACAAAATGGTGGAATAACTGCCAAGGAGGAGAATTAAAAAAAGGATGAAAAGAATTGACGACAATCTCAGAGACCTCTGGGACAACACTAAATGCACCAACATTCGAATTATAGGGGTGCCAGAAGAAGAACAGAAAAACAAAGGGTCTGAGAAAATATTTAAAGAGCATATAGTGGAAAACTTCCCTAACACAAGAAAGGAAATAGTCACACAAGTCCAGGAAGCACAAAGAGTCCCATACAGGAAAAACCCTAGGAGAAACACACCAAGACACATATTAATCAAACTAACAAAAATTAAATTCAAAGAAAAAATATTAAAAGCAGCAAGGGAAAAGCAAAAATGAACATACAAGGGAATCCCCATAAGGTTACCAGCTTATTTTTCAGCAGAAACTCTGCAGACCAGAAGGGAGTGGCAAGATATACTCAAAGTGATGAAAGAGAAAAACCTACAGCCAAGATTACGCTACCCAGCAAGGGTCTCATTCATATTCAACGGAGAAATCAAAAGCTTTTCAGACAAGCAAAAGCTAAGAGAATTCAGCACCACCAAAGCAGCTTTACAACAAATGCTAAAGGAACTTCTCTCGGTGGTAAACACAAGGGAAGAAAAAGACCCACAAAAACAACCCAAAACAATTAAGAAAATGGAAATAGGAACATACATATCGATAATAACCTTGAATTTAAATGGATTAAATGCCTCAACCTAAAGACACAGACTGGCTGAATGGATACAAAAACAAGAGCCATATATATGGTCTCTACAAGAGACCCACTTCAGACCTAGGGACACCTACAGACTGAAAGTGAAGGGATGGAAAAAGATATTCCATGCAAATGGAAATCAAAAGAAAGCTGGAGTAGCAATACTCGTATCACATAAAATAGACATTAAAATAAAGACTGTTACAAGAGATAAGGAAGGACACTATATAATGATTAAGGGATCAATCCAAGAAGAAGATATAACAATTATAAATGTTTATGCACCCAACATAGGACCACCTCAATACATAAGGCAAATGGGGTTCGTGCCCCAGTCCGGGAAGATCCCACATGCCGCGGAGCGGCTGGGCCCGTGAGCCATGGCCGCTGAGCCTGCGCGTCCAGAGCCTGTGTTCCGCAACGGGAGAGGCCACAACAGTGAGAGACCCGTGTACCGCAAAAAAAAAAACACACAAATACATGGAGCCTAAATAGTGTGCGACTAAATAACAAAGAGATCACTTAAGATATCAAAGAAGAAATTTAAAAAGTACATAGGAACAAATGACAATGAAAACACGATGACCCAAAACCTACGGGATGCAGCAAAAGCAGTTCTAAGAGTGAAGTTTACAGCAATTCAATCTCACCTCAAGAAACAAGAAAAATCTCAAATAAGCCATCTAACCCTACACCTAAAGCAACTAGAGAAAGAAGAACAAAGAAAATCCAAAGTCAGTAGAAAGAAAGAAATCATAAAGATGAGAGCAGAAATAAATGAAATAGAAACAAAGAAAACAATAGCAAAGATCAATAAAACTAAAAGCTGGTTCTTTGAGAAATAAACAGAATTGATAAACCCTTAGCCAGACTCATCATGAAAAAAAGGGAGAGGATGTAAATCACTAAAATTAGATATGAAAAAGGAGAAATCACAACTGACACTGCAGAAATACACAGGATTATAAGAGACTACTACAAACAACAAGTATATGCCAATAAAATGGACAACGTGGAAGAAATGGACAATTTCTTGGAAAGGTACAATTGTCCAAGACTGAACCAGGAAGAATTAGAAAATATAAACAGACCTATCAGAAGTAATGAAATTGAAACTGTAATTAAAAATCTTCCAACAAACAAAATTCCAGGACCAGATGGCTTCACAGGCTAATTCTATCAAACATTTACAGAAGAGCTAACACTGATCCTTCTCAAACTCTCCCAAAAAATTACAGAGGGAGGAACACTTCCAAATTCATTCTGTGAAGCCACCATCACCCTGATACCAAAACCAGAAAAAGATATCACAAATTAAGAAAATTAGAGACCAACATCACTGATGAATATAGATGCAAAAATCCTCAACAAAATACTGGTAAACAGAATCCAACAATATATTAAAAGGATCATACACCATGATCAAGTGGGATTTATCCCAGGGATGCAAGGATTCTTCAATATACACAAATCAATCAATGTGATACACCATATTAACAAATTAAGGAATAAAAACCATAGATTCATCTAAAAAGATGCAGAAAAAGCTTTTGACATAATTCAACATGCATTTATGATAAAAACTCTCCAGAAAATAAGCATAGAGGGAAGCTACCTCAACATAATAAAGGCCATATATGATAAGCCCACAGCAAACATCATACTCAATGGTGAAAACCTGAAAGCATTTCCACTAAGATCAGGTACAAGACAAGGATGCCCACTCTCGCCACTTTTATTCAACATAGTTTTGCAAGTCCTAGCCATGACAATTAGAGAAGAAATAGAAATAAAAGAAATACAAATTGGAAAAGAAGTAAAACTGTCACTGTTTGCAGATGACATGATACCATACGTAGAAAATTGTAAAGATGCCACAAGAAAACTACTAGAATTAATCAACGAATTTAGTAAGGTTGCAGGATACAAAATTAATGCACAGAAATCTCTGGCATTCCTATACACCAGGAACCATTTTCCTAACAACGAAAAATCAGAGAAATTAAGGAAAGGATCCCACTTACCATCGCAACAAAAAGAATAAAATACCGAGGAATAAACCTACCTAAGGAGGCAAAAACTTGTACTCAGAAACCTATAAAACACTGATGAAAGAAATCAAAGATGGCATAAACAGATGGAGAAATATACCATGTTCTTGGATTGGAAGAATCAATATTGTAAAAATGACTATACTACTGAAAGCAATCTACAGATTCAATGCAATCCCTATCAAACTACCAATGGCATTCTTCACAGAATTAGAATGAAAAATTTTACAATTCGTATGGAAACACAAAAGACCCCGAATAGCCAAAGCAATCTTGAGAAAGAAAAACGGAGCTGGAGGAATCAGGTTCCCTGACTTCAGACTATACTACAAAGCTACAGTAATCAAGACAGTATGGTACTGGCACAAAACCAGAAATATAGATCAGGATAGAAAGCCCAGAGATAAACCCATGCACATACGGTCACCTAATTTACAACAAAGGAGGCAAGAACATACAATGGAGAAAAGACAGCCTCTTCAATAAGTTGTGCTGGGAAAACTGGACAGCTACATGTAAAAGAATGAAATTAGAACACTCCCTAACACCATACACAAAAATAAACTCAAAATGGATTAAAGACCTAAATTTAGGACGAGACACTATAAAACTCTTAGCGGAAAACATAGGAAGAACACTCTTTGACATAAACCACAGCAAGATCTTTTTTGACTCATCTCCTAGAGTAATGAAAATAAAAACAAAATAAACAAATGGGACCTAATGAAGCTTAAAAGCTTTTGAACAGCAAAGGAAACCATAAACAAGATGAAACGACAATGCTCATAATGGGAGAAAATATTTGCAAATGAAACAACGGACAAAGGATTAATCTCCAAAATATATAAACAGCACCTGAAGCTCAATATCAAAAAAACAAACAACCCAATTAAAAATTGGACAGAAGACCTAAATAGATATTTTACCAAAGAAGACACAGAGATGGTCAAGAGGCACATGAAATGATGCTCAACATCACTAATTATTAGAGTAATGCAAATCAAAACTACAATGAGGTATCATCTCACACTGGTCAGAATGGCCATTATCAAAAAATCTACAAACAATAAATGCTAGAGAGCGTGTGGAGAAAAGGCAACCCTCTTGCACTGTTGGTGGGGATGTAAATTGATCCAGTCATTATAGAGAACAGTATGGAGGTACCTTAAAAAACTAAAAATAGAATTACCATATGACCCAGCAATCCCACTACTGGGCATATACACTGAGAAAACCATAACTCAAAAAGAGTCATGTACCACAGTGTTCACTGCAGCACTATTTACAATAGCCAGGACGTGGAAGCAACCTAAATATCCATCGCCAGATGAATGGATAAAGAAGATGTGGTACATACATACAATGGAATATTAGTGAGCCATAAAAAGAAATGAAATTGAGCTATCTGTAGTGAGGTGGATGGACCTAGAGTCTGTCATACAGAGTGAAGTAAGTCCGAAAGAGAAAAACAAATACTGTATGCTAACGCATATATATGGAATCTAAAAAAAAAAAGAAAAATGGTACTGATGAACCTAGTGGCAGGGCAGGAATAAAGATGTAGATATTGAGAATAGACTTGAGGATACGGGGTGGGAGGGGGAAGCTGGGGTGAAGTGAGAGTAGCACTGACATATATACTCGACCGACTGTAAAACAGAGAGCTAGTGGGAAGTAGCAGCATAGCACAGGGAGATCAGCTCAGTGCTTTGCAATGACCTAGAGGGGTGTGATAGGGAGGATGGGAGGCAGGGTCAAGCGGGAGGGGATATGGGGATATATGTATGCATATGGCTGATTCACTGTGCTGTACAGCAGAAAGTAACATGGCATTGTGAAACAATTATACTCCAATTAAGATGTATTAAAAAATTAAAATAAAAAATAAAAAGTATCATGATTTCCTATTCAAAAACCCTTTCCTCCAAAACCTAGGTTTTTTTTTTCTTTTGTCACAGCTTAATGACCAGTCTTTATTGAAATCTTAGCTTTACATTAAGAACATTATCATTTGTTCTAAATCAGTTTCTGAATTAAAAATTAGATGAACCCATGTCAGTTGCTACTTTTTAAACCAGAATAAAATAAAGTCTTATTCACCCTCTTTAGAGTAATCAAAATCCTAACTCACTATAAGGATTCTCTTTTGACAAGTATATTTTATGTGAAATCTCTGGGATGTTTGTAAAAGTCAACATTTTACCAAATGTCATATTTAATTTTACTTAAGGTATTCTTAAACTCTGTAGGAATTAAACTACATTCAGAGACTCTATTGTTTTGCCTTCATAACTAAAGACATATCTACAAATCTTTCCTAAGTATTCCAGTTGTTGTTCCATTTCTTATTCTTAATAACCAAAGTTGAAAAATTTCTTAGAGTTTATCAAGTTTAGCAATTATGCATTGGAATTTCAAGTTCTAACCCTCCGATTATATCCCATAGCCATAGTCAACTTGTGGGTCTACTATATTAGAAACCAGGTCTTAGCCAGCAATGGAGAAACCAAAGCTACTGATTAGTTAAAATGAATTATTCTTACAATGCTAATGCAAATGCATTAAGAAGATTTAAGTTATTTCAAATATTTTAAATTATAGGATTATTAACATCACAATACTATACTTTTGTTTGTATGTAAGGCTCATGTCCTTATGTTAGAGCCAGATGACACTGAGTTGGTTTTAAATTTTTCCCTAAGTTTATGAAAGTGGTTTCATTATAAATGTAAAATATAACCAGACATTCTTATCATCTACAGAAAAGTTCTCAAAATTATTTATGAAATTATTTTGTCATTTGGTCAGAGTTTTTTGATTTTTAAATAAAGGATTTTGATTTGTCCATATATGTTTCAGTGATTAGACGACTTGATGAGCAAGATTAATAATGGAAAATGTTATAGAAATAGTTGTAGGACATATAAACAAGATTGACATTTCCCAGAACAAGGAGAAAAACCAACAAAACTAGTCTTTAAAATTTCAGTTTCAGCTCCAGTTACTGCTCAGAAGTCTATCAGGGAATAAAAACTAGAGAACCTCAAACCTGCTCCTATAAAAGACTGAAAAATTAGAAAATTCACAAATACTTTTCTTAGTGATTTTTTTTTATCCTGAGAATAAGGAGAAAAAGATTGCTTTCTACCTGATTACAATTTTCTTATTTCAAATCACAGCAACATTTCTAAAACTCTAACCATGATCACAGCATTTACTTAAGAACACACCCACTGTGTCTTATTGCCATTTTCCTGAGGCGGAATAAATCACAATTAATCTTTGTTGCAACTGGATTTAACTCCAGCTTTTATTAACTCTCAATTATATTAACATAGGATGCAGCCATTAAAATAATGTGAGTGGAAAATGGTTATGATGTAGTGTTAAGTAGGTAAAAACACAAATATATGTGATTACCAACAACATAAGAAAAGGCAGAGGTAAGAAAAGAACTGGAAGGAAATCAAACAGAATAATATCTGTTGTGTATGTAGAAATATGAGCACTTTAAAAAAAAACCCAAGTTCAAATTTTCTACAATGCTTTTTCTATAATAATTTAAAAATTTCTGTAGTAATTTTAAAGTACATTTAAATTATTAACTAATTTTATTAAATTATAATAAATCTTAATTTTGTCTACAGTATTTTAAAATTAAAAAATGAAATTATAAAACCACAAGGCAGATTTTTTTCAGCAAAGTATCAACATATTCAACTTCTTTAAAACACTTATGCAATTGTGAATATTTCATAGAGTACTAATTTATGTGCCAAGAATCTCTCAATGCATTAAATACCGATCAGTTTGATCAGTATAAATATTTTACATATATTCGGAGATTTAATCATTTAAAGCAACCCTAGGTGAAGATATTTTAAAAGCAAGCAATCATCCCTATATTTGCTATCTGTTTTGTAAAATTTGGACATTTGTGCACTAGGTTTTAACTTGCAGCAAAAAGCATTTAAATAGTAGCTATTTGCTATTTATTATTGATTATTCTGTGTATAGAACATATGAGATTTCTGACTTTCCCGAGTCTGTCCCTGATCAACTTCTTGAAAATATTACTCAGGAACTGAACAGAAAACTTGGCATTTTGTCAAAAAGAATAATAGAATACACAGAGACAACACACAAATATCTTATATCCAGGTATTTATAAACTTCCTACTTCTTAAAAATATGTTAGCTTTCTATAATAATAGAAGAGCATTGGGTTGTTTTTAAAAAATGGACAAGGTCCTACAGGAAAAGGCTTCTGTAAGGGTAAATTTGACATTATGATTTCTACTTATTTAAAATTATGTTTTCATCAGTTTTATAACCCTACAATAATGTTTTCACAGTTAACACTCTCAAATTCTTCCCATTTGGTGCCTAGTAACTGCTTCAACAACAGCCTGTTGAAAAAGAAAAGAAATTTTATGCCTAGAATTTTATGAACCTTAATCTGATTTATAAGTTCTTAATTGTGGCTAAACTCTCCAATTCAACAGATTCAAAGGCCAAATATTTAAACCAAATTGTGATTAAATGCAGAGAAAAATGAAAAGTTGAATTTTATTCCTTCTCTTTTTTTGTGTTCTTACCAGATAATATAAATATTTTGTCAAGTTCTAAAAGCATCTTATCTAAAAGCATACTGCGCTATTACCAGTCAACTGCAGAGATTATCTGTATATCACCTTGATCTGATCTAGCTTCTATCAAACCCTCAAATAAGAAATTTGATCCTCAAGAAATGCTGAATGCCTTAAAGAATGCATAGCTAGTCCCTCTGCCCAAGTCAAAGCTATAAGCCACACCTTATTAATTTAGCTGAAATAGCTAACTATAAATGCATATTCTTTCTGTATAATATCACAAACATGTAATTTAATCATTGACTGAATTCTCAGTTATTCTTAGGATAATAATTGACAGGGAAAGAAATGGAGGGACATCATTTACCAAATCCAGCCCTGCGTGGAAATGGTGCCCTTTTTAATGTGTAGACCTCAGTAAACACTTGCTAATTCATGGCCTTACTACATAAGCTGGAATGCAGAGTTAAATCACTGTTAAAATTAATCTTTCACAGTGGTTTAAAAATCAAATTCACAATGATATACAAAACTATTTCATTTACCGTGACCCAGGTTTGCAAGCAAAAAAAAAAAAGAGAGAAAGAGACAATTTGGAACTAACTCTTTATGAAGTAAAAATGGCAATGTTGAAATAATTTATGAAATGGATTGGAAATTAGTACATTGGGCTATATTCAAATGCCACTAATCTTTATTGATGACTATATCACTTACTGATTACTATGTGCAAGGAATTTTTCCATGGGTGTCTGCCATCATCCACACTAGACTTTTATGAAGCAAATAGTGTCCCCATTTTATGAGAAGACAAATGATAATCTTTATATTAACTACTTAGTAAAGTCTTTATAACAAAATAATAGAGGAACTAGGACTCAACCAGGTAATATTCACAGTATTTACACTAGAATCCTATTCAACTTCCATTTGTCACAGCCACTGAGAAATTTCCAATCCTGAAGAAACTTCTTAAAAATAAATTACTGGACACTGTCTTTGGAGTAGACCTTAGAATTCACTAGGAGAATTTGAATTTACAGTTTAAGAAAATGTCCTGTGCTTCTGATGTAACCAATCCTTGGTCCATGTTCAAGAATTTAGAAAGTGCTGTTTTTACAAACCTTTTTACTGCTTTAATGATTTTGTAAAATTATTTTCAGTTAGCATATTAACTATGTGTGCTCCTTATTTATTATTTATCGAAAATATCTTAAAATAAAATAAAAAATACAGATAGAACATCATAGAGATAATTTAGTTTACATAAAAAAGATTTAACTTTTTCATCTTAATTCATTCCAACATTTAACCTTTTATTGTCATTAAATTAGTATATATGGCAGATGGCAACTGTACTAGTAGAAAACAATAAGAACGATGAGTAATATTTACCATGTAGCAATAATGTTAGTGAGCCTTTGTCATACTGGTTTCATTACTAACACAGTAAACCATACACAGTAACACTAGTCTATCTTATTTGGTGTGCTATGATAGGAGATGGACAGGGAACTAGATACTTATGGAAGACATTTCTATTAATATTCTTTCACCTAAATCTCACAGAGACCTTTTTTATCCAGGCATCATTAGAGACATTTAGCTTATTTCAAAGCTGTTCGTAAAGGTTCAAGTATGCAGCATGTAAGGTTATACAGGATTGCTTCAAGCTTGTAGGGTGCCTATGAACTGATTTTTAAAAGTTCCTGTTTTGGGCAAAAATATTAGAAAAATGAACTCCTCCTGGGGAGACAAATGGCACCTCTAAAACAGACACAAGCCCATGACTTGGCAAGGGAAACATCTCTTGGATTCTAGCCCCCATTCATCCCCTTAGCTGGGTGTCTTTGAGCATTACCATACTACACAACTGTATGAGGTAGCCCTGAGAATACTTTTATTTATCTGATGATTCAGTTATTTTATTACTTAGCACATATATTTTTTGTCTTTGCATTTTACAAATTCTAAACTCAGACTCAACATGTCTTCCTACAAGCTGCAGAAACCATATTCAAAACATGACCTTACTGTTATTTTTGTAAAGGGAATGAGTCATTGGATTCTCCATTGTGCTACCACAAGAGCATATAGAAGAATGGCTGTTCCAAATTATGACCTGGTTCTTTAAGAATAAGCCAATTAGGAGATTGACCTGCACTGCCAAGACATAAAACACTTTCTCCTCAAGACTAGGACATCTGGGTGACAAATGTATTCATTTGCTAAACTACTGTGTGAGCCCCCTAGTTGCTCATTTTTACTAAAAAGTAATTAACTAAGCACCATATAAGAGTTCCAAGCTTATTAGGAAAGTTTCTTGGGAATTTAAATAAATTAGCTATGATTAGAACTAATGAAATCTCCAAGAGTTACCAGATTTAATTCCAAAAGTGGTTCAGATAAGATACCTAGTAATTTGTATTAGAAATCTGGAGGAAGTTAAATAAATGTCCAAGTGTATCAAAGAGAGAAGAAAAGTCCAACATTTGAAAAATAGTAATAATAAAAAATTTTTAAAGGACGGTAAAATATATTCAGAAATATTCATGTACTAGTAGAAACATTCAATATAGTAATGTAATGAATGTTAATTTGTTATACTAACACTTTATGTGTAATTTTGGGGGTTCTTTGAGGAAAATCACTCTTTTAATCGGTGCATATAGTTTATTTTGAAAGACTATTTTCTATGGTATAAGTAAAACAACTGAAATTTTTATCATTTGCTGAGGTTTTAAAAGTTTGAAAAAGTTTGTGAAAGTTAAAGAAGGAAACAGTGCCACGCTGCAGCTGAAGTACAATATTCATTTCAAGCTCATAATTACTTTGAGTCAAAGATTTAATAACATGATTTATTTTCATACAACATAAACAGATATTAAAAACTAAGTATATCTCTAAAAAAAGCAATATAGTTTCTATTTTTTGCAATAAATAATATGTCTTATATCCAGAAAGGTTTCCTAAAATGTTTTCCTATTAAATCACTTCATTTGTCTTGGCCAATAATAACTTTATTTTCTAATGGCACACACATGTTTTTATTTTATACTATGCCTCAATTTGCATATTATTAAAAAAGAATTAAAATGAAAATACCTAGAATAAAATTGTGATTAAAAAATAAATAAAGCATTAGGATCAGGAAAATGAATCCAGAAATAGAAATGAAACATTAAGAAAAAGAAAAAAAAAGTAAGTCATAGGACTTACATATTTAAGGACAGTTAAATTTCAAATGGAATTGAACATCTTAGCAGGCAAAAATAGTTTCACAATCCTCACTGTCAGAAACTGGAAGACTCACCAGGAAATGCAGAAGATTTTCTTAGTGCTAAATTTTAAAATTAAATCAATGTGAGGTTTTACATTATAGAAGTGAGAAACAGACACAAGTGGCAAATGTCCTTAGTGATATTACTATATCAAATGTAGTGGTTTAATGTGGCTGAACCTTGTAGCTTCCTGCTGTAAAGCCAAGGATATAAATAAAGCTGTTATTCTTCAAGGGCCATTGTAAGGTGCTCTTAGATTGTAGCCTTTTGATAGTCTGGTGTGGCCTAAGGATAACATTTGAGCACGTGGATTTATTTTTTAAAATTCGTATGCTTCAGGCCGTTTCTTTAAAAAAATTTTAAACAGGAAAAGAACACTTCTCTGTGTTGTATATTCAATGAAACTGGCAAGTAAATAGTTGAAAGCTTAAAAGCTCAAAAATATTGAGCTTTTGGTTGAGGGTAAATATATGAAAGTAGAAATCAAATCAACATATATGGTTTGGTCTTTCTCCAAATGTTCAGAGAAAACTCCTCTTAGTAGTGTATACTGACAACTTTTGGAAAACACACACACACACACAGAGTAGTCTTTTAATGCATGGGTCAGCTAAAGAAGAGTAAGGTAACTCCTTAGAGGCCAGAAAGAACAGGAAAGAGCTTACCTAAGCAAGGACTGCAGTATGTAAATTCACAAAGGTACCTGTTCATCCATCTATGCTCTAAAGCCTGCATACAAAAAACTGTAACAAAAACTAGGGCTTTAAGCATGGGGAAGGTTAGAAAGATGTCTTCTACCACTACAAAACTCAGGACTCTGTAGAAAAACATGATCAATAATGAGAGTGGGGAGAAATATCTTTCCAGATATTTTTTAAAGATAAGCCTACCACTCCTACAACTTAGAAAAGCTCTATATGGCTGGGGGGTGTATGGCAGAATTGCGGAGATGTCATTTAAGGGTAAAACTTGCAGCTAGTAGATAAATAAATTCTGGAAATCTAATGCATAACAGTGATTACAGTCAACATATTATATTATTATTATATATATTATATTATTGTTATATTATATATATTATTATATTATTATATTTTATTATATTATTATATATATTATATTATATATATATTATTATATTATATGTATTATAAACATCAAAGTTGCTAAGACACCAGATCTTAACTCTTCCCAACACACACAAAAAATGGTAATTATGTGATATGATAAAGGTGTAAGCTAACTCTACTGTACTAATCATAGCATAATATATAAATGTACCAAACCAACACATTGTACACCACAGACTCACACAATGTTATATGCAATTATATCTCAATTGCAAAAAGCCCTAAGCAGAAAATTTAGATTGATGTCATCTTGTTTTGGCAGTGCCCATGGCTATTTTTTTCTTCCTCATTAAACTTGGTTTTAATGGGTTCAAATTTCTGTGACGGATTTTTGGTCAAGTTGTTTCCATTAAAAAACTCCTAATTTTAAAAACTAATAACTTAAAATTGCAACACAGAAAACAAATGGTCCATATAACATTCTCCTTTTCTTTTGAAGGTTTCAGAATGCATTGTTACCATTAATCAGCCTTTCACTATTAAACTGAAATGGCCAATTGAGACAAACAGTTCTGAGACAGTTTTTCCACCACTGGCTCAGACTGAGGTGGCAGAAATTGGGGATAATATTTATTTAGCCTTCTGAGCTTTCTGGGCAGACTTGGTGACCTTGCCAGCTCCAGCTTTGCCGGCTGCACTGATGTGATGACACCCACAGCAACTGTCCATCTCATGTCACAAATAGCAAAATTGCCCACAGAAGGATGGTCAGAGAAGCTCTCAACACGCATAGGCTTGTTAGGAGTCATTCTATCAGTTTATACTTTAAAACTGGCCTGAATATATTTTCAAAGGAAAAATCTAATCAAGAGGAGTTCACAATTTTAAAAATGGTCACAAAATATATTGGGAAACACGTCATCATCAGTGAGATGCATGAACACAAAAATTTGATATGAAGACATCACTATATGCTGTTAAGATACTCAACTCACCAGATAGGATAACAATTGCAAAGCTGATGGCTCCCAATTACCAACTTCAAAAGCTAAACTGACGAAGTTATAGGAGAAAGTCACTAATCTCCATCATTATAGTGTATTTTTTCCATTTCTCTTAGTAATTTATCCATTAAACAAATGAAAAATCAAGATGGATATATGAGATGTAAATAGTATATTCATGTATAGATATGTGTATATATACGGAGAGAGAGAGAATTGTATCTACATGAAACGACTACAAAAATGACAACATCATGGGTAATAAGTCACAACGAATGTTTTGAAAATCATTATGATGGAGATCACATGCTTTGTATTTTATACAAATCAGAAAGCAGTATCAAAGGATAATGAAAAGATAACTCAAATACATTTCTCAATCATTTAAAAATGTTAAGGAAAATATCACCTAGCAAAACATGAGAGGCAGATAAAGTGGTACATAGAAAGAAATTTATAATCTTCTTATGTTTAAAAAATGGGAATATAAAATAACTGAGCTAAGCTAAACTTTGGAATATAGTAAAAATACAATAGAATACACACAGAAGAGGAAAAAATACAGTTAGTAATAGAAATAAATGAAATAGAAAACAAAGACTAGAAAGAAAAATAAGAGCCCAGATTTTTTTTTCTTGAAATGCCTGAGAGAAAAATCATGAATTAAAAATACCTTGCAGTTTTTATGTATATCTTAAAAACTGTCAAATGTTATGTTTGAAATGATATTTTATAGTAAATTGACTACTCATGCTGTAAGGACTTACATCTTCCAAAATTGAACACACAATTATAATTATTTTGGGGGATCCTCAGCAGTGAGTTTGGTTTATAACATACTGAAATTATAATTTAAATTTAAATTACATCATTTACATATATCATAGGAAACTAAAAGTAATTTGAGTTCTTTTTATACTCAAAATGTCCTTTGTTTGTAATTGAAAAATTAAAACCAAACCATTTTCTATTTCTTTCTTCACACATTTTTGTAGCTCATCATTACATATAGAAAAAATAGCTAAAACAGTGTTAACTCATTACAAGTCTCTGAATGCACAGGTTACTAAGGAAAAAGTAGCTTTATATCTGATGTTTTACCTTTAATTCCATGTACTTTCTGGCACTCTAGATGGCAAAAGCAGAAGATTTTATGATCATTCTACTCTTATTGCTCCTGTATTTATATTTAATGTTCTTAAACTTTTTATAAAGCCTAATCTCTGCAATACTATATTACTTTCAAAATGTCCATCTTATATAAGTGCAGTTACATTACACATTATCAATAATGCATGAAAAGATTTCATCAGTCCTGGGTTCATAAAGGTCAAAAAAGAGTGAATGTTGAGGCAGGAAATCTGCATAGAAGTGACATTTTTTGGATAATGATAAAAAAGCAATTCCTTTTCAATGAATTTCATATTTTACTTTTATTTATTTTCCCTCTGCCTAGAATATTCTCGCTCATGTGTTCCCATGATTCTCTCCTTCACTTCCTTCTCATCTTTTCCCAGCTGTTTTCTCAGTTATCTTTCCTGGTCAATCTATTTAAAATGTCAACTCAATTTCTCTTGCTTTTTCTTATTCCCCTTTCCTTTATTTTTCCTGCTTTGCACTTATAAATATCTAACATGTCATTTATTTCATTAATGTATTTTATTATTTTATCTTTTTCCACCATTAGAATTAACTCCTACAAGGGCAGATATTTATGATTATTTTGTTAACCACTGTTAAATCCACTAACTAGAACATAATCTGATAAGCAGTAGAGACCAAAACATGTTTATTGAAAAAAATGAAATTATTGTCTTCATTTAGAACAATGAAATCATTTTCAAAAGTGTGTATTTCTCTAATAATAACTGATACTTCAGCCATGATTTAGAAGTGGAATAAAATAAAAATAGACATGGAAGCTTACTACCGAAGACTTTATAAGCCTAATCAAATAATAATTATTATTTGATAAATATTTGATAAACTACAGTCAGAATTTTCTCAATATGTTGAAACACTTTTATACATGTATTTGTGCATACTGATTATGTATTTTTGTGGGTATACTATATATTCATTACCTTTCTCCCTGAAATGGGAGATCTATATGCATATTTATTTGTGCTTTTATGCATATTCGTATGAGTCTGTACACATGTATTTATGTGTATAAAAGCAGGAACTAACATTTGTTGTATTTCTACATTGCTAAACACAGACCGAACTACGATTTAATCTCTGAATAATCCAAGTACCAATTCAATAGAAAGCAGGACCAGAATTCAACTCAAGTCATTCAGACCCCAAATTTCAAGTTCCTCACTTTTATTTGTTTGTTTCTTTTGTATGTCTATTTTGCCGGCTGGGTTTTGATGAAATACATAAATGTTAATATAGAAACAGTAGCTAATCACCAGAATGAGGCATGGTGTCTTTGCATATGTATGTTTACTTTACCATTATGTTTAAATGATTTAATTCCAAGCTAATATAATGAAGTGATAAATGTTATTGAATGGTTTTAGTCATGTGTTCATTCTATCAGCAAGAGTTACGAAAAAGTGGAAATAGTAGAGGAAAAGAGAAATAGATTCCCTAATTTTCTCTTTCTCCCTATTCTAAAACTGCTTCTACACAAAGCGTGTCACATTCTCAAACATTTGCTTCACTGAAGACAAAGTTAATGATGTGAGGATGGTTGGGAAGATGGTTGGCATCATGGAGGTATACTAACTAGTATAATGATGATGATGTTGGTCATCATCTCAGAAATATGACAGCATATGAACCAGCCAATATAGGTTTAAAAAAATAACAGGTGATCCTACTTCTAATGGAGCATGTTTTCAAAATAACTTGACTGTAATTGTGAAAACACATGTTAAAACTATTAATTAACCTTCTGATTCAAAGATGAATTCTTAATCTCTATAAAACAAGGCATAGAACTAGAAATTTAAAACCAGATGTTCATTTCATTTTAATATTACTAGTGATTTAGTATAAAAAACAGATTTAAATCATATAAAATTTTATTTTTTTGTATGTGTATTAGATATATGTAATTTTATATATGTGTATATATATAAACAGTGCAGCTAAGTATGCATGCACACATATCTACAATATATTTATATATATATTATATATACACACCTGAATGTATATTATACATACATATGTATATATATATATAATATTTAATGTTTTTTGTTTTTTGTTTTTTGCGGTACGCGGGCCTCTCACTGTTGTGGCCTCTCCCGTTGTGGAGCACAGGCTCCGGATGCACAGGCTCAGTGGCCATGGCTCACGGGCCCAGCCACTCCGCGGCGTGTGGGATCTTCCCAGACCGGGGCACAAACCAGTGTCCCCTGCATTGGCAGGCGGACTCTCAACCACTGCGCCACCAGGGAAGCTCCCTATTTAATGTTTTAAATGCAACAAAAATTATTCAGTAAAAAGGATCTCCAAAATTATGTTAATAAAATTTTAGTGTTTCCTTATTCTCTTTCAAAAGGTTTTCATTGCCATTATAGCAACAGGATGGTCAGTGAAGCATAACATGATAGGGATGAGTTCTGACTGTATTGATGGACTGATGTTTAAGAAAAATGAATAGCTTCGTGCAATGACTATTTTATTCACGTTCTTGGTGTTAAAAAACAATTGCTGAAAGTCTATAAAATCTCTAAAGAGCTATATATCAACTAAATTATGACATAAAATGAGAGATGGAGAAAAATGTACTTCATCTTTAGTAATCATTCTAAGGCTAAATAAGTGAATGGCAAAGGTTTCCAGTATTTGACCCTAAATATTTTCTTCTGCTCTATACTACTTTAGAGATATAAGGGATTGGAAACAGTACTGAAGAGAAGGCAGAATGAAAAAATATATATTTACTTTATTTTCCTGTTCTTTTATAAAATCTTCCAAAAATAAAAATTCAGAGAGATGTATAACAAAAACCCAGGTAGATATCATTAAAACTTAATAAAGGCTAATGATTTACTATGTTTACAAAAATTATTTTAAATAAAATGAAGCATTAGCTAGAGCTGAAATCCACATTTTGCTCCTCCAAAAATCACATTTGCCTTCTATGTCTGAGAGGCAACCACTACTCTGAATTTAGTGTGCATCTTTTAATTCAATGTTCACACATGACCTGTAAATTCAGAGTGAGGATGAAATAAAGACTAAGAGTTTCTTTACCACCTACATGCCATGATTGAAAGAATTACAGTGAAATGATTTAACTTAACAAACAGAAAAGTGAATCCAAAGAAAACAGAAGATAGAGGTATGGGGAGCACAAAAGAATTGGTATAAAAATGTGAATACCAATTTAATGTACATTTTTTCTCATTTTAATATTAATAGTATCTATTTCTGTATTAAGTTAAAAAGAGAACTAAAATTCTACATAATGATTCCAAGGAAAATAGAGAAGGGGCTTTCTACACACACTGTAATTATTAATTACCCTTAAATCACCCCTTGTCTTACTTAAAAGGAAGAATGAGTTATACAAAATATTTACATTTATTAGAATAATTCACAGTTAAGAAGTTATTTTAAGATGTAAAGGCAATTGCTGAAAAATTAGAAACATCATATAGAGCTTGGAAATCAGCAAAGGAAAAATATAGAAATAAAGTAATATTTCATTAAAGTAAGAAATTAGCACATTGTATTTTTAAATTTCAGATACACAATCCATACATGTTATTAAGAAGTCATACAGGAAGAATGAAAATAAAAGAGTAGATAAGCATGTACTTTGTACAATTTATTTTAAAAGTTATTAATCAGTTAATATTAATGTCAAAAAGAAATAAATTTAAGACTGAAAATGCTTTCATGATAGAGAGGCACTGCAGTAGTTGACTGAGAAAATATAACAATTATAGACCTGCTTCCTCCCAGCCATAAACCCAAACAGTTAAAAAAGAAAAAATTATAAATATTCACAATACTATTATGAGATTATAATACACATCTATCAGTAATTGAAAGATCAAGCATACAAAAGATTAACAAGGGTATAGAAGATATGAACAATAATAAGATTAGAAAATTTAATTTAATATGTAACCCTGCACTAGTATGATTTTTGCATGAAGTAAACTAATTCAGATATCAACAATAAAAAATAGGATAAAAAAGCAAACTTTTTTCTGTAAACTGAAAAATATACTCTGCCACACAATGAAGAAGAAAAACTGGTGAATATTATAAATATTAACTAATAAATAACAAAGAAATACTAGACTTCAAAACTTATGGGATTCACTAACCATAAAGGAAGTCTGATAAACTGACTTCATCAAAATTAAAATTTGGGGGCTTCCCTGGTGGTGCAGTGGTTGAGAGTCTGCCTGCCAATGCAGGGGACATGGGTTCAAGCCCTGGTCTGGGAAGATCCCGCATGCCGCGGAGCGGCTAGCCCCGTGAGCCACAATTACTGAGCCTGTGCGTCTGGAGCCTGTGCTCCGCAACAGGAGAGGCCGCGATAATGAGAGGCCCGCGCACCGTGATGAGGAGTGGCCCCCACTTGCCGCAACTAGAGAAAGCCCTCGCACAGAAACGAAGACCCAACACAGCCATAAATAAGTAAATAAAATTAAAAAAAAAAAAGAAAAAGAAAATGATGCTTTAAAAAAAAAAAATTAAAATTTGTTTTTCATCAAAAGACATCTTTAAGAGTTTATGTACTTAAGCCAAAACCTGGGAAAAAATACTTAAAAGACACTTATCTGGCAAATGACTTTTAACCAGAATATATAAAGAACTCACACACACAAAATAATAAAAAGACATATGACTCAAATAATAAGTTAGAAAAATAGCTGCACAGACCCTTTACCAAGGAAGAAATATAAATGGTCAAAACCACGTTAAAAAATGCTCAACATCTTTACTCATCAGGGTTATAAAAATTAAAACCAAGATTATGTTCCATTTAAATACTCATTAGAAGAGTAAAAATTAAGAACTTTTCACAATACCAAATGTTGGAGAAGATTTGTAAAAACTGAAACTATTATTCATTGCTGTTGAGAAGTTAAACAGCACAAATATGTTGGAAAATTGTTTGGCTGTGTCTTATAAAATTAAACATAAATCTACCAAAAGAGACAACAAGATCTAAAAAATTAAATGTTCATCAGGCAAAAAAGTAGACAGAAAGAAATTGAATTATAGTGGTAAACAGAATTCCTCACAGGAGCAAATATATTGTAAATTCTGAAGCAACAGAACATGCTTCAAATGTGAGCCATTATAATTTTTGAACTAATTTTATAGAAAGTATTTGAATGTTACCTATCATATAAACTTGCTTGATATGTTCATTCATGCTAAGTCAATTTTTCTGAGTAATCTAGTTTGTAAACCAGACTGTGTAACTTTGTCACTAGGCAAATCAAGAAAGACTGACTTCTGTACCCTCAAAATTCATATGCTGAAGCCCTAACTTGGAGATAGGGTCTTAAAGAGGTAATTAAAGCTAAATGAAGTCATAAGAGTCAGACTCTAATCCAGTAGGACTGGTATCCTTTTAGAAGAGGAACAGACACCAGAAAAGTCCATGTGAGGATACAGCAAGAAGGTGGCCATCTGCAAGCCGATGAAATGAAGCCTGTAGGAACCTGGATCTTGGACTTCCAGCCTCCTGAACTGTGAGAATATAAATTCTTGTTGTTTAAGTCACCTAGTCTGTAGTATTTTGTTATGGTAGCCCTAGCAAACTAATACATTTTATATGCAAAACATTGCTATAAAACCTGCCGTTCTATGAATAAAAAAAAAATCTCTAAGTGTCACATATTGTATGATTTCCTTTATATACCATTCTTAGAATGACAAATTATAGATGTGGAGATCAGACTAGTTTTTGCTAGAAATTAAGGATGGGGGAGGGGAAGGAATGAGTGTGACCCTAAAGAACAGTATGAGGGAGATCTTGCAGGGGATGGAATTATTCTGCATCTTGATTGTAGTGGTGGTTACACCTTTCTACACATGCTATAAAATGATATAGAACAATACACACATTGGACCAATGTCAAATTCCTGGTTTTGACATTTTACTATGGTTATATAAGATGTAACGTTATGGGTTTCCCTGGTGGCGCAGTGGTTGAGAGTCCGCCTGCTGATGCAGGGGACACGGGTTCGTGCCCCGGTCTGGGAAGATCCCACGTGCCGCGGAGCAGCTGGGCCCGCGAGCCATGGCCGCCGAGCCTGCGCATCCGGAGCCTGTGCTCTGCAACAGGAGAGGCCACAACAATGAGAGGCCCACGTACCGCAAAAAAAAAAAAAAAAAAAAGATGTAACATTATGGGAAACTAAGTAAAGAATACACAGATTCTCTCTGTACTATCTTTGTAATTTCCTGTGAATGCATAATTATTTCAAAATAAAAATATTTTTTTAAAAACACCTGCCATTCTGGTTGAAATAAATGGTACCTCTTTAGCTTTTCGACAAGTTTGGATCCCTGATCAAAATCACATGAAGAAAATCTTATCAGACATCATCACTGGATGAGGGGTCTGCAGTGCCACAAGAAGCTTTATGCTCCAACTGGCATATTCTCTTCTTTGTTTGATGTATTAATATATATTCATTTGAAAAAAGATATAGATATGGAGATAAATACAAAAAGTATAAAGATAGACTGATTACAAAATGTAAGTCCAAATAGCAGAAACAAAGTTCTGGGGGGAAAAAAAAAAGTGGCAGTATATGTTCATGTGCATACAGGAGGGGAGCGAGGGGGTGGGAAAGCTGTAAGAATAAGCAAAAATTAGTTAAATCAATTAGAATATTAAACTGCAATTACTCCTTGCATGTTCTAATTTGTTCCTTTTCCCCTATTAAATGTTATGTTTGAAGATACCTGAAGCCTTGGCTAGTATTTTTTCGATACATGACATGGTTAGAGTAAGGGAATCTGGAACAACATTCAGCCGGAAACAATTCTAAGTAAATATTTGATCCACTGATACTACATTCTGGAAAGCGTCACTAAGACCCTTTTTTGCATGTCATCCCTCTGACACCAGGAACTGTGGCCAGCATGTTCATCACTGCATCTCCATTATTTAGGATTTATGTTTATCTCAGGAAGGTCAACAAATATTTGTTGAATTAGAACTGAATAGTTGTTAAAAGCAATGAACAATTGTATTTTCCAATTAACAAAATGGATAAATATGGTGTTCCTGTTCAATTCAACAACACTTGTAGAAATGGAATTTCACTACTCATTTTTTTTAACATGTCTTCTCTACTCTCTCTTTGCTCTGTGTGGATGACTCCGTCTATCTTTACTTCTCCATTTTAGTGTACATATGACATACTTGTAAATATTACATATTTTCACTTTCTTTCCCTTCAGGGCCAGTCTGTTATTAAATTCTACTTCTCACAAAATCTCCAAAATCAATAAAAAATTTTAAAAACTAAAATGCTTAGCCAATTTGAGTTCTGTTTTTACTGCAATGTATTCCTCCACTGGATAATCTCCTGAATCTTTCTCCCCAGTATATCTAGACCATCTCCAACTCATTATCATGTTAATACGTTTAAATATCTATTGTATCAAATCACATGCCTTTTCCATTCTTGATAACATTAATGTGTCCTATGATACTAAAATGAAGTATGCTTAACGAAACCAAAAATTAAAATGAATCTCAAGCATAACTATGATTCCAGTAGAACTTGTTAAGCCTTTACTTTAGAAGTAATATTACTTCTGAACTCAGTCTTAATGCCAATGGAACCACAGTATACTCAGGTTATTTAAGTGATAACAGAATCCAGGTCCTTTCTTCCTTGCTTTCTCACTCTCTGTAACTCTCTCCTCACTGCCTGTAAGTCCATCCTTGCCGGCAGCACTCACTCTAATTAAGGTAAGTTGGGATATTGCCAGCCCTGCTGAGAACAGTATTATGAGTGTAGACTCCCTGATTCTACGCCCTTCTCAGCTCCAACTTCATTACCCACTGATTCTTCTCTCAGTATAGCAGCTAAGAAAAAACAGATAAAGAGATAAAAAATGGATGACTGATGCTGTATGGAAGAGATAACCAGTAGTGGGGAAAATAGTTCAAAATGGTTTCAATTTCTTTAAGCCTTTTGCAGGATCAGGAAGCTGCTGAAGTTCAGTCAGACCCATAGCTATCAAAATTTGCATGCTAAGCCCCTCACACTCACCGGAGGAGTAGTCAGCAAAGCAGTGGGGTCAGACAGTGAGATTTAGAAGTAGATGACTGGGCTTCTATTGCCATTTACTAATAGGGTGATTCTAATAAGTAACTTAACCTCTTTATTTTTTATTTATTTATTTTTTTAACATCTTTATTGGAGTGTAATTGCTTTTCAATGGTGTGTTAGTTTCTGCTTTATAACAAAGTGAATCAGCTATACATCTGCTTTATAACAAAGTGAATCAGCTATACACATACATATATCCCCATATCTCCTCCCTCTTACGAAGAAATAGAAAATATAAACAGACGAATCACAAGCACTGAATTTGAGACTGTGATTAAAAATCTTCCAACAGACAAATGACCAGGACCAGATGGCTTCACAGGCAAATTCTATCAAACATTTAGAGAAGAGCTAACGCCCATCCTTCTCAAACTCTTCCAAAATATAGCAAAGGGAGGAACACTCCCAAACTCATTCTACGAGGCCACCATCACCCTGATACCAAAACCAGACAAAGATGTAACAAAAAAAAGAAAATTACAGACCAATATCACTGATGAACATAGATGCAAAAATCCTCAACAAAATACTAGCAAACAGAATCCAACAGCACATTAAAAGGATCATACACCATGATCAAGTGGGGTTTATCCCAGGAATGCAAGGATTCTTCAATATACACAAATCAATCAATGTGATACACCATCTTAACAAATTGAAGGAGGAAAACCATATGATCATCTCCATAGATGCAGAAAAAGCTTTCCACAAAATTCAACACCCATTTATGATAAAAACCCTCCAGAAAGTAGGCACAGAGGGAACTTACCTCAACATAATACAGGCCATATATGACAAACCCACAGCCAACATCATTTTCAATGGTGAAAAACTGAAACCATTTCCTCTAAGATCAGAAACAAGACAAGGTTGTCCACTCTCACTACTATTATTTAACCTCTTTAAACATATCTCTTCCTCTCTATAATGGGGGGAAAAACCACACATGCAAGGTTTGAGGCACAACAAACAAAATACTTTGTGTAAGTCTTTATAAACTAGAACTCACTCTAAGCTGTAATTTTTTTTTTTTTTTTTTTTTTT
Organism: Mesoplodon bidens; assembly: GCF_964165515.1. Classification (NCBI taxonomy): domain Eukaryota; kingdom Metazoa; phylum Chordata; class Mammalia; order Artiodactyla; family Ziphiidae; genus Mesoplodon; species Mesoplodon bidens. The sequence continues at coordinate 22,101,694 of NC_138181.1, forward strand.
AGTTCAGGCACAAGAAACTAAGCACTGTATTTTCCTTATACTGGCAGTATAACTAATGGTCTAGCAATGATGTCTTGGATATCATGCTCTAAAACACAGTTTTAAAATCTTATCTACAGATTTCATGGATTGTACATAGGTTTACAATGTTAAACACATATTAACCATGTATTTCAGATTATTTGACATCTGATGACTTACTGGCCCTGAAGAGAATGCCCCACACAAGGCTAGCTAATTCCTAGAGATACTAAACAACTCACTTGTAAGCATATCTTTGATATGCAAACCAGTCAGTCAGGAGCCCATACCTGCAACAGATCCTTTGGCTCTCGGAAGGCTCATATTCTGGACCACTATCCACCTATTCGATCATCCCAGAGACAGAGATCAGCCAATCAGTGATAGTCCTTACAGCCCAGAATCTGCCAAAATTACTCTAACTATCCAATCCTAAACCTGCTAAGCCTGCTACCCTTGCCCATTCCTTCCCATTGTAACCACAGTTAAGTCTTTGGCCCATGTTTTCCCCTTACTCCCTTCCTCATGACTGACCCTGGTGCTTCCCCGTGTGGCCCTGAGTGGCATGCTGTTCTTCCCTGTTTCTAAGAACCTGTGACTATAAAATCTTCTCCTTTCATGACAGTGTCTGTATATTTTACCACACCTGTTAGCAAACAAGTCCTGGATAACCTTAAAAGAATAATTATACTCTTTGAACATTTTCTGTCAAGTATTTTCTTGTTTTACAAGATTTTAATTCTTTAAATAGGGACTATTGATCACTTTTTTTGTAATTCCAACTTGTTTACAAAAATATTTTAAATGAATTTGTATAAATGCAGATATGTTCAGATGAAGGAAACATGGAGAATTTAAATAATAATCATAACATTAAAACATATCTGTAAGAGTCCACAGAGGACCATAGGATTAATTTTAACTTAGTTGTGAAAACTTGATGTAAAACAGAATGAGTGAAAAGTAACTTCAAGGCTTTGGAATCATATTTGTTAATTATATACCCATGAACTTCTTATTTTTCTCTTCCTCTGACTAGACACTTGTCTGAATAGTGAATCAAAGCAGAGAATAAACCTACACTGGAAAGACTTTTTTTATCCTCTTCTATCTTCAGTCCATAAATCAGTTAATGGAGAAACTGAACTAGTTTTCTAAACCATTGTGTTTAGCATTTATGTACCTTGAAAGGACTCTGACATAATAACAGAAGCAGCAATCATGGATTCTGTTACAGATGAAGAAGTCAGAGGAGAGTGTCACAGGTTTTGAACATAAATTTATGAAATGAAACAGGAAATGTCAAAATGCATTGCTACTGCAGTAGCTGGCTTTAATAAAGGCTATGACAAGGTTATGTTGTGTTGTCAAGATTGAATTCCCAAGAATGTGAGTTGAGGTAAAAAAATAAGAACAGAAGACAGGTATCTGTAAAAATATAATAAAATACTAGGAATCTACCACTGAATAATAAATGGTAAGAAAAGGCCAGCAACAAGAAGTCAGAGTACTTGACTCTCTTAATCTAAACAAAGTACAAAGAAATGCTATAATAAAGAATATATATGCATTTGCCCAGAAATTTTACAACAAAGTGTGTCTTTTAAAATCTTCCAAGAGGCATAATGAAGGTCTGACACCCTAGGGAACTTAGTATTGTTGCCATAGTCCATAAGTATTTACCCAACATTCTTTTTCTAAATGCGTGATGTATGAATAGAATATTGAAGGGATATTATAACCACATTCACTTACACTAATATATGAAGAGACAATTCAACTGTGTTGTTTCTGTACCACCACCTTCTCCAAACACCCTCCTCCACAATATAAACTATGTTGGAAAATACAGTATTTAATAAGAAAAACTGTCTACTTTCTATTTAATGGTAGTAAGTAGTCCTACTTAAAGTCTGGTATTTTCTCATCATTCATTGTTATAAGAGAAATTTATATGTATTTTACCGTGATTAAAAATATAAAAACATTCAATAATTATATAAAATGTGATAAAGCTACTTTTATCTTGCTCAACTTGGTATGGGAATGGGAGTTCTGGTCCATCAAATACTGAATAATATCTTATGTATACAGTAAATAGAGTATCAACTTCAGAACAGTAAGACTACAAAAAATAAACTTAGTTTATCCAAACAAGCATTCGTCATAGAAGATATAAAGACTGAAGCCAGGAGTATAAATTTTTAACTCTAAAGTACCTCACAAAAAGATCTGAGAAGAAATGAAGGTGAAACATTGATTTTGATGCTTTCTCAGAAGTATACGTAGTGCCTAGCAGAATGCCTAACCCAAAGTAGATGATCCAAAGTTTTTCTGAATTATTGAATGATATTAATTAAATATATCACTGCAACATGTCATGGAAACACAAATGATAGAAATTTTTACTTTGTGCTCTTAAAGAGGCAGGGTTAATTGATGACAATCAACCTGAGAAGGAGTTTATCATGGGTGGAGGCAGCAAGAATGAGTAGAACCATTCCAGCCTGAATGAGAATCATGAGGAAACGCACCAAGGCATGCATCCAAGTCCATTATAAACCCTAGAACTTTTGATAAGTGTAGATGAATACAGGGATCGAAAGCAGACTGAGGACTTCCCTGGTGGCACAGTGGTTAAGAATCCGCCTGCCAGTGCAGGGGACACAGGTTTGAGCCCTGGTCCAAGAAGATCCCACATGCCACAGAAAAACTAAGCCCGTGCGCCACAACTACTGAGCCTGCACTTTAGGGCCCGCAAGCCACAACTACTGAGCCTGTGCACCACAGCTCCTGAAGCCCGCACGCCTAGAGCCCGTGCTCTGCAACAAAGAAAAGCCACCGCAATAAGAAGCCCATGCACCGCAAGGAAGAGTAGACCCCGCTCGCTGCAACTAGAGAAAAGCCTGCATGCAGCAACAAAGACCCAACGCAGCCAACAATATATAAATTAATTTTAAAAAGAAAAAGAAAGCAGACTGAGATTTAACAAACATTCCATCTCAGTTTGTGATGTCTACTCTGCAGTTATGCCTTCATCTAAATTTCTTCAGATCGCAGACCTTAATTGTAAGTACCTTTACCTAATATGTTCTCAGACCATCCTCCCTTGCTTGAATCTACCTCATGCCAGAAGTGTGAAATACGGTCCATATGTTGTGGAAGTTCAAGTAAACCACTGTTTATTCTTCTGGCTTTGAGAACTCATAAATCTCACAGTTAGTACAGTGCAAACATATGTAATTGAATCCTTACTATATCCAAGAGGAATACATTTTCTTTAAGTAGCCTCTGTTACATTTTTCTTAGTCCTTAGTTGTTGTATTCTATGTTAAGTTAAACAAAGTAACTTGCCTCAAAATATTCCAAAAGCAAAGTATCTATAAAAGCAAAATGAATGAATCATACTTTGGTATTTTTCTTTGATAGTAGAGATTTCTCAGAGTCTTATATTCTCGTTCAAAAGAGGTACAGAGTATTGTCAGTTTGAAAATTATTCCCAGAAGTTGTAACAAAACCCAAAACTTCAGAATTATAGATGGTCAGTTGGAAGCAAGCTAATGTGACCTCTTTTGATAGAAGCCTATTAAGATGTACATTTTCCACTGTCACTGAGAATCCAAGTTTCCTGACTTCAGCAACAGCCAACATCCATTTTGTGCTCACTGATTCAGGTACTGTATTAATTTTCTAGGGCTGCCATAACAAATTACCACAGACTGGGTGGCTTAAACAACAGAAATGTATTTTCTGGAGGCTGGAAGTCCAAAATTAAGGTCTAGGAAAAGTTGGTTTCTTCAGAGGCCTCTCTCCTTGGCTGGTAAATGGTTGTTTTCTTTCTGTGTCTTTACAGGGTCTTCTCCCTGAACCTGTCTGTGCACAGATATCACCTTCTTATAAGGACATCAGTCATACTGGATTAGGGCCTACCCTAATTACCTTATTTTAACTTAATTACCTCTTTAAAGACCTATCTCCAAAGACAGTCACATTCTGAGGTACTGTAGGTTAGGACTCTAACATATGAAGTTTTGGGGGACACAATTCAGTCCATAAAAGATAAGACTACTTTATATACATGATTTTATTTGATATTAAAAACCAACCTGTGAGACACTTTTTATATACATTTTACAGATGAGAAAATTAAGCAAAGGGATGGTTAATAACTAGCCCAAGTTCACACAGGCAGTAAGTGAAGAAGCTCTCACGTATAAATGCTGACATTCTTACTTCAGTACCCGTGCTATTCACAACCACCCAATATTGTTATTGAGATTAGCTAACCTTCTACATGAAACCTCTCCTATATGAATTTCTTCAGAATTTCTCCTTTACATCTCAAAAAACTCTCTGTATCTATTAACATTATTTTGAATCATTTTTCTTCTTTCTAAAGTAGAAAGATATTACCTTACTGACAAGACTTTGGCTTTGTGCTACAAATTCCCCTTTTACAGAGCTTCAATCTTTCTTTTTGCCAGATTTTCATGGTCTCCTTTTCCCATCACAGTGTATGATCTAAAGTACTCTCAAAGGTTCTCTTTCCCATTTCATTTACTATCAAATACCTCTTTAAAAATAAGTGATGTCAGCTAGTCAGCTACACTCAACTGAAATAACTTTTTCTTTTCCTTCACCAGTGAAACTCAGATCATTTAACTAAGAGCCTTTTCCTCAGCCAGCCCTCATTAGGAGCTGTGTACCTAATTCATAAAATTTCCTCTGCACTTACTACTCTGATACATCACTCTTTCTTTTCCTGACACCTCTGATGGTTTGCAAAGAGTTTACAAGACTTGCTAAAGCCCCTTTGGGTTTAATAGACAGAATATTACATTCATTAAGATTCCTTCCTTCAGTGGAGAGCCAAAATGAAGAGAAGTGAAGATATCCCAAGGACATAAAATGGTAACAAAAGTCAGTAATTTCTGAAGATGTCCTAGCATCTGTGTTTTGTTAACTAAAAAACAAAAACAATTTGTTTGTTTTTCTAAAGGGAGTCTAAAAATGAAAGTGGGTGTAAGGGGGCAGGTAAAAGTTAGGTTGGATTGAATTGTTTTGACTAATGTATATAAGATGCTTCACCAGATAGGATACTTTTGGGAGAGAGAACCTAGACATGTAACTACCAACAACTACTACAACAACAAACATTGGTGGCTAAAGGGTTGACAAGGGACCTCGGAATATATGCATATACTGTGAGGGATTTAAACGTGTTAGCTGTGGATTGTAGAATGCATCCCATCTTTATCTGTCTCCCTGAAAAATCTTCAAGAGTTATATGTTGTTCACTATTGTTTTTTGTGTGAGTAGATCCTTCAGGGGAATTCAGAGCTTTTAATTTCTAAGGTGGGAAATGGAACGTAAAAGCCATGATGAGAAGGGGTCAGCTAATATCTAAATAGGCTAGCATCTTCAAAGAAAGTTAGAGTGAAAAAGAAAAATGAACACATAAAAACAAATGATTTCTAGTACACTATCCAGCGATGATTAACTAAATTATTAATTGCACTTACTTATGTTCAGTAAGTTTGTCTACATAGGAAAATAAAATTGAACTTAATTCTCTAGAAATTTGATATGATTTAAAAGTACCTTTAGATCACACACACACACACATAAAAACACACACATACATACAAACACACACACACACTAACTGGTTGGAAGATTAATTATCCAGCTTACCATTTAAGAAAATAGAGATCATGTACTTCTATGTCTCCTTGTTGGTGAACTCAAAAATTATTCAACGGCGAGATACTATAACACCACAGAATTCTAAAACTATTTATTCTCTGATACTGACCAGTCATATTCATTTTTTCATATAATTACTCCTTTTCCTTGTATTAGTTTTCCTTTTAGAAAACTGTTCCAGTTCTGTACCGCCATGCATATAATGAGCAACAGAATCCTCAAAGATGATGATGATGATATTACTTACAATTAATCTCCTAACTAACAAGGATTCTCAAACATAACAAAAGAAGAGGAAAGGGCACTCTCTGATGTGATCTCTATGCATATTCCAGGGGGAATGCTTATCATACTAGGTCATTAAAGACTTCCATTTTTATTCGGCAAAAGTGCTATTGCAATTTCATATTTAATTTTATTACAACATTATCTTTTGGTACCAGGGAAAAGGAAAGACATACTTAAGTTCACACATAATAAGCAGCATCTGCATATGGAAATGGTCTCCCTGGCTCCTTTTCCAAGCACACTCTTAGGCCCTATTGCAAAGTAAATTCTTTCTATATCCTTTGTTGGTGGGGTTAAAATTGGCAGTTAAAAAAAAATTGGAGAGCATACTGAAAGATAAGTGACTGCAGCTATTGGGCATTTCACAACTTCAAGAGGTTACTTTCAGCCTTGACTCTAGACTGAGTCACTGTCTCCTGGAAGATGTCTTAAAAGCATTCCAAATCAAAGCCTTGGTATATTCAGATGCTTACCTTTCAATCAAGATAGTTGGAATTCTTCAAATTGCTAATTCAAGAGAAATATCTTTAAGTGATATCCGCAGCGGGAGAGGCCACAACAGTGAGAGGCCCGAAAAGACTGTGTGAATTTTCTTGAAGTTAGAAAAAGTGTAGGGTTTCAGCATTTTCTTTCTTTAAGAGTAATTTTTTTCTAAATAAAATAGATTAACGATTATTAACATGTTTATTTTAATGTAAACCCCAAAGTCTCATTCATCCATGCTTTTTAGAAGAATTCCTATTTTAGAGACGGTATCAAATGTGATCATTTGGAATAGTCCCATTAAACATAATTTTCCATTAATTTACTACTGAACTAAACATTAAAGATACAATTATTTTAAAGTTTTATTTACAAATATTCATATTGCTTAACTGTTCTCATAGTTTATATTTTGAACACTTTTAAATCTTAAATCCTTAATGGAATATTATTATTATTATTATTTTATTTTATTTTTTTTTTTTTGCGGTACGCAGGCCTCTCACTGTTGTGGCCTCTCCCGTTGAAGAGCGCAGGCTCCGGACGCGCAGGCTCAGCGGCCATGGGTCACGGGCCCAGCTGCTCCGTGGCATGTGGGATCTTCCCGGACCGGGGCACGAACCTGTGTCCCCCGCATCAGCAGGCGGACTCTCAACCACTGCGCCACCAGGGAAGCCCTGGAATGTTATTTTGATATGAAACAACTTTACATATATTGTGTCCCCTACAAAAAGTTTTGCAAGAAGACTTAATTTTTTCTGTCCATGACTTGAAAATCTGGCAAGCTGTGCTCTTTATTTTGTGAAGTTAATTGAAGAGTATGAGGAAAAAATAAAATACACAAATTCACTTCAGAATCTATACACAGAACTATGCATAGTCTGAGGCAATAAAATTGACAATGTTTTAGAAGAAGAAGGAATATTCGCTTTAATTTATCGCATTCTACAGCCACACCCACCGAAGTGATTGAGCCATACCTTGGGCAAATCTTATTATTCTTTTTCCTTCTTGCAAAAAGCAAAGGCTAAAGAACAAGGGTCTTTGAGAAGGAAAAAAGAGACTCCAAAGCCATGTGGCCTCGATTTAAAAGTGAAAATTATGAGGATAGGAAATAATTACACAGTGAAATTCAGTGACGGATTAAATCCAGCAGAGAATTCCCCATGTACTGTGTACTGGAGATCAGGAAGGACAGCTTTCCTTGGCCTGTTGTTTTCATAATCTTTCCCCCAAATTTTGCCTCTTGAATTCTCTCCTACAGGTTCTGCATGTGTAGAGGAGAGGCTGAGCCCAGAGTCACAGGCTGTGGAATAGCCACGGGCTTAGATATTGCCAAGGGTTTCATCTTTTTAGTCTCCTCAAAAAGAAAATAAAAACAATTCGCAAAAACCACCATAGGGGTAATAAGAAAATGGAAAGGAGCACAGATAAAGGAAGAGAGACAGTGCTCTCCTGCAGACTAAGCCTGCACAGCAACATGCACTACAAAATCTTTTCTGCACTGCTTTATGTTGAAAATACCAAATGTACCTATGTGACTCTCAAGAGTATAGCTGGGCTGTCTATTTGGGCCAAGAGGTCCTTAGACCTGCACATATTGCAAAGCTTTTCCCCGGAGGCTGTCTTCCCAGATTGAGGTGACATCTTCTCTTGGTAGGACATGGCCTGCCATCATGACTGTCATGCAGGGGAATTCATCTGTACCAAATTTTACTCTGGATCCCTTTCTAAGTCCTTGCTTATAATTAATTAAACTGTTTTATATACTTGAAAGTCAGTATATAAGTCAGCTGACAGTAGATCTTAAACGTTCTCACCACAAACATGAAATGGTAATGATGTCATGTGATGCCAGTGTTAGCTACCTAGGCTGGTAATCGTTCTGCAATATATAAGTGTATCAAATCAACACGTTGTACACTTTAAAACTACACAATGTTATATTTCAATTATATCTCAATAAAGCTGAAAAAAGAAGAAATAATGGCCTAGAAGAGGAGAACAACAACCACCTTTTCCTGTTATAAATTTCCTGGACAATGATAATCCCAAGCACAGAATTTATACTTTTTAAATACAAATAACAAGCCTTAGTTTTCCAAACATCCAGAAGTCTGAAAACTTCTTCAGGAGAAAATGCAACCAGATTTTTAAAAAAATGACTTCATGCTTAAAATTTTTATTTTATCATTTGCAGCTACTTCCTGTAGTTATAATTCATATATAAACCGAGTATCTATTAACCACTTGTTTTCTGAGATACAAATCATAGAAGAAATCATACAAAAAGCATCATTTACATGCTTAGAAATTACTTATGTTTAAATCTGTAACAATTTTCCATATGCATCTTTTTCCTTTTAAACATCTTTATTGGAGTATAGTTGCTTTACAACGTTGTATTAGTTTCTGCTGTATAACAAAGTGAATCAGTTATACGTATACATATATCCCCATATCCCCTTCCTCTTTCATCTCCTTCCCACCCTCCCTATCCCAGCCCTCTAGGTGGTCACAAAGCACTGAGCTGATCTCCCTGTGCTATGCAGCTGCTTCCCACTAGCTACATATTTTACATTTGGTAGTGTATATATGTCCATGCTACTCTCTCACTTCATCCCAGCTTACCATTCCCCCTCCCCATGTCCTCAAGTCCATTCTCTATGTCTGCATCTTTATTCCTGTCCTGCCCCTAGGTTCATCAGAACCATTTTTTTTTAGATTCCATATATATATATATATATGTTAGCATATGGTATTTATCTCTTTCTGACTTACTTCACTCTGTATGACAGACTCTAGGACCATCCACCTCACTACAAATAGTTCAATTTTGTTTCTTTTTATGGCTGAGTAATATTCCATTGTATATATATGCCACATCTTCTTTATTGATTCATCTGTCGATGGACACTTAGGTTGTTTCCATGTCCTGGCTATTGTAAATAGTGCTGCTTAGATATTGCAGTGAACATGCTGGTACATGACTCTTTTTGAATTATGGTTTTCTCAGGTTACATGCCGAGTAATGGGATTGCTGGGTCATACAGAAGTTCTATTTTTAGCTTTTAAAGGAACCTCTGTACTTTTCTCCATAGTGGCTGTATCAATTTACATTCCCACCAACAGTGCAAGAGGGTTCCCTTTTCTCCACACCCTCTCCAGCATTTATTGTTTGTAGATTTTTTGATGATGGTCATTCTGACTGGTATGAGGTGATACCACATTGTAGTCTTCATGTGCATTTCTCTAACAATTAGTGATGTTCAGCATCCTTTCATGTGTTTGTTGGCAATCTGTATAACTTCTTTGGAGAAATGTCTATTCAGGTCTTCTGCCCATTTTTGGGCTGGGTTGTTTGTTCTTTTGATATTGAGCTGCATGAGCTGCCTGTACATTTTGGAGATTAATCCTTTGTCAGTTGCTTCATTTGTAAATATTTTCTCCCATTCTGAGGGTTATCTTTCCGACTTGTTTATGGTTACCTTTGCTGTGCAAAAGCTTTTAAGTTTCATTAGGTCCCATTTGTTTATTTTTGTTTTTATTTCCATATCTCTAGGAGGTGGGTCAAAAGGGATCTTGCTATGATTTATGTCATAGAGTGTTCTGCCTATGTTTTCCTCTAAGAGTTTGATTGTGTCTGGCCTTACATTTAGGTCTTTAATCCATTTTGAGTATATTTTTGTATACACTGTTAGGGAGTGTTCTAATTTCATTCTTTTACATGTAGCTGACCAGTTTTCCCAGCACCACTTACTGAAGAGGCTGCCTTTTCTTCACTGTATATTCTTGCCTCCTTTATAATAAGGTGGCCATATGTGCATGGCTTTATCTCTGGGCTTTCTATCCTGTTCCATTGATCTATATTTCTGTTTTTGTGCCACTACCATACGATCTTAATTACTGTAGCTTTGTAGTATAGTCTGAAGCCAAGGAGCCTGATTACACCAGCTCCATTTTACCTTCTCAAGTTTGCTTTGGCTATTCGGGGTCTTTTGTGTTTCCATACAAATTGTGAATTTTTTTGTTCTAGTTCTGTGAAAAACACCACTGGTAGTTCGACAGGGATGGCATTGAATCTGTAGATATAGTCATATCTATAGTCATTTTCACAATGCTGATTCTCCCAATCCAAGAACATGGTATACCTTTCCATCTGTTTGTATCATCTTTCATTTCTTTCATCAGTGTCTTATAGCTTTCTGCATACAGGTCTTTTGTCTTCTTAGGTAGATTTATTCCGAGGTATTTTATTTTTGTTGCAATGGTAAATGGGAGTGTTTCCTTATTTGTCTTTCAGATTTTTCATCATTAGTGTATAGGAATGTAAGAGATTTCTGTGCATTAATTTTGTATCCTGCTACTTTACCAAATTAATTGATTAGCTCTAGTAGTTTTCTGGTAGCATCTTTAGGATTCTCTATGTATAGAATCATGTCATCTGCAAACAGTGACAGTGTTACTCCTTCTTTTCCAATTTGTATCCCTTTACTTCTTTTTCTTCTCTGATTGCCACAGCTAGGACTTCCAAAACTATGTTGAATAATAGTGGCGAGAGTGGACATCCTTGTCTTGTTCCTGATCTTAGAGGAAATGCTTTCAGTTTTTCACCATTGAGAATGATGTTTGCTGTGGGTTTTTCATATATGGCCTTTATTATGTTGAGGTAGGTTCCCTCTCTGCCCACTTTCTGGAGAGTTTTTATCATAAATGGGTGTTGAATTTTGTCACAAGCTTTTTCTGCATCTATTGAGATGACCATATGGTTTTTATTCTTCAATTATTTAATATGGTGTATCACACTGATTGATTTGCATATACTGAAGAATCCTTGCATCCCTGGGATAAACCCCACTTGATCATGGTGTACGATCCTTTTAAAATGTTGTTGGATTCTGTTTGCTAGTATTTTGTTGAGGATTTTTGTGTCTATATTCATCAGTGATATTGGTCTGTAATTTTCTTTTTTTGTAGTATCTTTGTCTGGTTTTGGTATCAGCGTGATGGTGGCCTCACAGAGTGAGTTTGGGAGTGTTCCTTTCCCTGCAATTTTTTGGAAGAGTTTGAGAAGGATGGGTGTTAGCTCTTCTCTAATTGTTTAATAGAATTCACCTGCGAAGCCATCTGGTCCTGGACTTTTGTTTGTTGGAAGATTTTTAATCACAGGTTCAATTTCATTACTTGTTATTGGTCTGTTCATATTTTCTATTTCTTCCTGGTTCAGTCTTGGAAGATTATACCTTTCTAAGAACTTGTCCATTTCTTCCATGTTGTCCATTTTATTGGCATAGAGTTGCTTGTAGCAGTCTCTTAGGATGCTTTGTATTTGTGCCGTGTCTGTTGTAACTTCGCCTTTTTCATTTCTAAATTTAATGATTTGAGTCCTCTCCCTCTTTTTCCTGATGAGTCTGGCTAATGGTTTATCAATTTTGTTTATCTTCTCAAAGAACCAGCTTTTAGTTTTATTGATCTTTGTTATTGTTTTCTTTGTTTCTATTTCATTTATTTCTGCTCTGATCTTTATGATTTCTTTCCTTCTGCTAACTTTGGGTTTTGTTTGTTCTTCTTTCTCTAGTTCCTTTAGGTGTAAGGTTAGATGGTTTATTTGAGATTTTTCTTGTTTTTTGAGGTAGGATTGTATTGCTATAAACTTCCTTCTTAGAACTGCTTTTGCTGCATCCCATAGATTTGGGTTGTTGTGTTTTCATTGTCATTTGTTTCTAAGTATTTTTTGATTTCCTCTTTGATTTCTTCAGTGATCTCTTGTTTATTCAGTAGTGCATTGTTTAGCCTCCATGTGTCTGTATATTTTACATTTGTTTCCTGTAATTGATATCTAGTCTTATAGTGTTGTGGTCGGAAAGGATACATGATACGATTTCTTAAAGTTACCAAGGCTTAATTTGTGACCTAAGATATGATCTATCCTGGAGGATGTTCCACAGGCACTTGAGAAGAAAGTGTATTCTGTTGTTTTTGGATGGAATGTCCTATAAATATCAATTAAGTCATCTTGTTTAATGTGTAATTTAAAGCTTGCATTTCCTTATTTATTTTCATTTTGGATGATCTGTCCCTTGGTGAAAGTGGGGCATTAAAGTCCCCTACTATTACTGTGTTACTGTCAATTTCCCCTTGTATGGCTGTCAGCATTTGTCTTATGTATTGAGGTGCTCCTATGTTGGGTGCATAAATATTTACAACTGTTATATCTTCTTCTTGGATTGATCCCTTGATCATAATGTAGTGTCCTCTTTGTCTCTTGTAATAGTCTTTATTTTAAAGTCTATTTTGTCTGATATGAGATTTGCTACTCCAGTTTTCTTTTGATTTCCATTTGCATGGAAAATCTTTTTCCATACCCTCACTTTCAGTCTGTATGTGTCCATAGGTCTGAGGTGGGTCTTTTGTAGACAGTATATATATATATATATATATATATGGGTCTTATTTTTGTATCCATTCAGCCAGTCTATGTCTTTTGGTTGGAGCATTTAATCCATTTACATTTAAGGTAGTTATCGATATGTTTGTTCCTATTACCATTTTCTTAATTGTTTTGGGTTTGTTATTGTAGGTCTTTTCCTTCTTTTGTGTTTTCTGCCTAGAGAAGTTCCTTTAGCATTTGTTTTTAAGCTGGTTTGGTGGTGCTGAATTCTCTTAGCTTTTGCTTGTCTTTAAAAGTTTTAATTTCTCCATCAAATCTGAATGAGATCCTTGCTGGGTAGAGTAATCTTGGTTGTAGGTTTTTCTCCTTCATCACTTTAAGTATGTCCTGCCACACCCTTCTGGCTTGCAGTTTCTGCCGAAAGATCAGCTGTTAACCTTATGGGGATTCCTTTGTATGTTATTTGTTGCTTTTCCCTTACTGCTTTTAATATTTTTTCTTTGTATTTAATTTTTGATAGTTTGATTAATATGTGTCTTGGTGTGTTTCTCCTTGGATTTATCCTGTATGGGACTCTGCACTTCCTGGACTTGATTGACTATTTCCTTTTCCATGTTAGGGAAGTTTTCAACTATAATCTCTTCAAATATTTTCTCAGACCCTTTCTTTTTCGCTTCTTCTGGGACCCCTTTAATTCGAATGTTAGTGTGTTTAATGTTGTCCCAGAGGTCTCTGAGACTGTCCTCAATTCTTTTCATTCTTTTTTCTTTATTCTGCTCTGTAGTAGTTATTTCCACTATTTTATCTTCCAGGTCACTTCTCTGTTTCTGCCCCAGTTATTCTGCTATTGATTCCTTCTGGAAAATTTTTAATTTCATTTATTTTGTTGTTCATCATTGTTTGTTTGCTCTATTGTTCTTCTAGGTCCTTGTTAAATGTTTCTTGTATTTTCTCCATTCTATTTTCAAGACTTTGGATCATCTTTACTATCATCACTCTGAATTCTTTTTCAGGTAGACTGCCTGTTTCTTCCTCATTTGTTTGGTCTGGTGGGCTTTTACCTTGCTCCTTCATCTGCTGCATATTTCTCCATCTTCTCACTTTGCTTACCTTACTGTGTCTGGGGTCTTCTTTTTGCAGGCTGCAGGTTTGTAGTTCTCATTGTTTCTGGTGTCTGCCCCCAGTGGGTGAGGTTGGTTCAGTGGCTTGTGTAGGCTTCCTGGTGGAAGGGACTGGTGACTGTGTTCTGGTGGGTGGGGCTCGACCTTGTCTTTCTGGGGGGCAGGGTTGCATCCGGTGATGTGTTTTGTGGTGTCTGTGAACTTAGTATGATTTTAGGCAGCCTTTCTGCTAATGGGTGATGTTGTGTTCCTGTCTTCCTATGTGATTGGCATGGGGTGCCCAGCACTGGAGCTTGCTGGCTGTTGGGTGGAGCTGGGTCTTAGCACTGAGACGGAGATCTCTGGGAGAGCTCTCGCCAATTGATATTACATTGGGCTGGGAGGTCTCTGGTGGGCCAGAGTCCTGAACTTGGCTCTCCCACCTCAGAGGCTCAGGCCTGACAGCAGGGCCGAGCACCAAGACCGTATCAGCCACACGTCTCAGAAGAAAAGGGAGAAAAAAAAGAAAGAAAAAAAAATTATTAAAATAGAAAAAAAATCATAATAAAAAAAACCAGAAGAGCAACCAAACCAATAAACAAATCCACCAATGATAATAAGCACTAAAACATATAGTAAGGTAAGCATAAAAATCAGAAACAAATCAGTCGCAGCCAGCAAACCCGAAGTCTACAGTTGCTCCCAAAGTCCACTGCCTCAATACTGGGTTGATTCGTTGTCTATTCAGGTATTCCACAGATGCAGGGTACATCAAGCTGAATGTGGAGATTTAATCCACTGCTCCTGAGGCTGCTGGGAGAGATTTCCCTTTCTTTTGTTTCCACAGCTCATGGGTGCAGCTTCGGATTTGCCCCCACCTCTGCATGTAGGTAACCCTCAGGTATGTATTCCTACCCAGACAGGGCAGGGTTAAAGCAGCAGCTGAGTAGGGAGCTCTACTCACTCATGCCATGGGGTGGGGGTGGGAGTGAACCCCAGTCCTCTCCCTGGTGTCTGCTCCCAGCCCCAACCTGCCCTGGCGGGTGAGCAGACAAGCCTCTCAGGCTGCTGAGTGCTGGTCGGCACCGATCCTCTGTGCGGGAATCTCTCCACTTTGCCTTCTGCTCCCCTGTTGCTGTGCTCTCCTCCATGGCTCTGAATCTTCCCCCCCACCCACTCCCCCATCTCTGCCAGTGAAGGGGCTTCCTAGTGTGTGGAAACTTTTCCTCCTTCACAGCTCCCTCCCAGAGGTGCAGGTCCTGTCCCTATTCTTTTATCTTTTTCTTTTTTCTTTTGCCCTACACAGGTATGTGGCGATTTTCTTGCCTTTTGGGAAGTCTGAGGTCCTATGCCAGCATTCAGTAGGTATTCTGTAGGAGCTGTTCCACATGTAGATTTTTTTTTAATGTATTTGTGGGGAGGAGGGTGATCTCCACGTCTTAATCCTCCGCCATCTTGAAGGTCCCCTCCCACCATATATATCTTTTCCATAAGGTTATTCATATAGTATCAAACCTTAAAAAGTCATCAGCAGAATAGAGATTCCATTCAATGAGGTATTGAAATTTAGAGATTTTTTAAAGTAATGGAAATTCAGTTTCAATAGAATTTTAAACATGGCCTTTCTATTCTCATCTTTGATTCTTCAGAAATTTTATATACAAATTTTTTCTCTGTCAAAGACTTATTTTAATAAAGTATATGCAGATTGAAAGATTCTACATTCTGAGACATTTAGAAATCTCTGTTAATACAATGATTTCATGTTAATGATGTGACTACTCATGCATTCTTTTTATGGCAATAGGCAGATGACTAGGACCAGTTATCTCATTAAGCACAGTATTAGAAGTGCCTTAACACCCACCTTCCCCACATCCCCAAACCCACATCCAAGTATATTTTATAGATATACATTTTTCAAGTTTCACAAAGGGCAAGTATATTGCTCACTCTTCCTTAAAAATGTCTTTTACTTATTATGCTTAACTTTCATGACATGAATAAAAATTTTAAATAGCTGATAAGCTTAACCAATAATAATAGACAAGTCAAATACTGCATTAGTAGTAAATAACAATACAGTGTTTAGTACTAAATTAAAGTTACTTGGTACCTACATGAAGGCAAAATCAAAATATTCATATTCTCTCATTTAGTCTTTTACTTCCTTCCCTCTCTTAACCGTAGTCTTCATAGGTAAATATAAATGGAATAAGCCTACATTTCAAATTAAGATTAAGAAGTATAGAAACACTTCTAGCATAAAGGATAGTCAATTTATTACACAGTAAATGGAATGGATATCACACATGCTAAAGAAACACACTCTCACTTATTTCAAAATTTAACAGCATCGTACTGTGAATTCTAACTCCCCGAACATAAACCATTTAAACTTAAAATAGTACATGGAATTTTTGTATATATCAAAGAATAATTTTTTAAAGAAAAGCAACTTCCTTTGAAATGAAGATAGGTGAATCCAGACACACTTTTCTCAATATAAGTATCCATCACTTTACATCGTACACCATTGATTCAAAAGTTCAGCTGTGATTTCATTAGAGAAATCTTCATGAAATGAGTTCAACAATTTGAGGGTTCATACCTGATATAATTTATTGCCTAGAGGGCCAAAAAGTTTTCCTAGAAACAAGTTATGCACTGAATTTGACTGATGCTCATTTTTATTTTTGATATGCCTCTTTTATGAGTACTGCTTCAATAAGGGTAAGACCATATATTTGGTTTCTTTTTATAGTTTAGGTACTTTCTGCCCAGCTGAAGATACTCCACCTGGGAATTACTTTCTCACTGAGCCACCTTGTTAGGACCTGTGTACCTGAATACAGCCAGAGCTTCTGAGTCCCATGATGAACACTTATTCCCTGTCCCCAGGATGTCAGAACCTGGAACTCAGTGAGTGCATCTAGCCACCCTTATACAGCAACTAAAACTTTAAGATTTAAAACTCTAGAGCTACTGGTAGCCTTGGCCATATTTTCTGCAGCCTTCAACAATACAGGTGACAAAGCTAGTACACATGAGAAAGCCAGAGAGAGGCAAACACACACACGTGCGCACACACACACACACATACACAGAGAATTCTAACAATATACTCATATCCTTGAACACGTAATTACTTTTATTCTAATGTAGGTAGAAGTGTGTGATAAATAAGGAGAAAAATTCAATTTTGAATTGTTTTTGAATTAATGTATTTGTTATAAATTTTCTCAATTAAAAAAAACAGTAACATTTTTTGCGTTACTGTTTTTATAATTGAGAAAATTTATAACATATATGTATAACTGATTCAGTTTTCTGTACACCTGAAACTAACATTGTAAATCAACTACATTTCAATTAAATACAATATATCAATTTCAATTAAATACAATCAACGTTGTAAATCAACTATATTTCAATTAAAAAAACCCATTAAGACTGAATTATCTGCAGTGTTGTTCATGATAGAGGGAGAGGGCACATAACACTTTTTGGATGTTCAAATACTGATATATTATTATTGTGTTTAAAAAGATAGAAACCAAAGACAAACACCTTCCAGAACTCTGGTCTCCAAACAGTACATGGCATGGAGGTGTTACATACATTTTTCAAGTGCTTCTCATATCCCCAAGCTTTATGAATAGTGAATCGCATGTATGAAGATCTTCTAATATATCACTGAGCTAAAGTCTTTACACATAATTACATCATTTAGTCTCCATAACAGCTTTTTGAGGTAGTAATAATTATCTCCATCTTATAGTTGAAGAATCTGAATTTTAAGTAGAAGGTCCAGCGGCAAAATTCAAACCCTGGTTTGACTGAATTCAATGTCCAAGCTTTTACGTATTGCATTGCACAATCTCAAAATTGTTTATCCCCAGAGGCAATATGGTGGCTTGGATTGGCAAGCAAACAGATTGGGAGTTTCACCTGACTCCTACCATTTAGGCTCTGAAAAATTGGCTAAAAATGTTTAAGTAGCAGAGTGAGAATTTCAGCTCAGCTATGCCCCAGGCTTATTCATTGTGAACCATAAGGACTCCTCAGGAAAATATGACTCAGCTTTTTCAATACACTCCTTGGAAATGCATTAAAATGTTTATGCATGTTTCTCTATCTGGAAATATGTAAAAGAGACCACCAAAAAAGATCTTTAGCAAAAGCTAAAAGGGGCAAGGGATGCTTCCTCGAGAAAAAGAATAACCTATGAATAAGAAATCTAAACAGAATTAAGTGACTATTTTAAAGCGGTGCATGTTTAACCCCAGGAATAAAGTCGACTGTGATATCTATTTACGGTGTGTTTGGTGCTGTGTTATGATCCTGACATGCTTTTATTTTACATAATCTTCACAGCAGTTTATGAGGTATGTAGTGTTATTTTACCCATTTTACAAATGATTTAATAGAAGCTGGGGTAGGTTAAAAAATGTATCCGAATTCCAGAAAATAAATTTTGTGTGTGTGTGTGTGTGTGTGTGTGTGTGTGTGTGTGTATATATATATATATATATACACCACATTTTACATATAAAAGTGAAAATTTTTGGTAGGATTTAATACACAACAATTAGGCTGACTTCTTTTCATCTAATTTCCATGCAATTTATTATAATATTTCAGCTCATTAATCTTGTATTTATATTACATTATATTTAATTTGCCAATAAGCCTACACTCTTTAAAACCTAGATTATATTTATCATTACAAAATAAGAAAGCTAAACCTCTCTGATTTATTATTACTATGTGATTTACTCTATTACCCAACTGATGATGTTAAAACCAAAATGAACCAACCATGCTGCAATCAGGTCAAAATGGTTACAGTGTTCTCTGCCTGATTTCTTTGGCAATAAATGTGGATATGATGAAAATCTTCCAATGGTCCTATATGTTCCTCACTCTAATTTTGTTCTTAGTGAGAGCAGAGAGTTTCATCAAATAAAGAAAAAAATTTTAATTGAAATGTTTCTTAAAAAACGTAACGTTAACATTGTAATATTACTTCTGCCACTATAATTCGCAATACACTGTTAATCAGCAAGAGAAGTCACTTTTTAAATTGCAAATGGCAATACTCCCAAATTCACTACCACAGCTTCTAGGATGAGCACTCCACTGGTGAGTATATGTGTGTGTGTGTGCATGCATGTGTGTGTGTGTGTGTGTGTGTGTGTGTGTGTGGCTTTTGGTCAAAGTACATCAATGTAATAACAATCAAATAACAAATAACAAATGTAGGGTTCCTACCCGCAGAGAACTATCATGCTGGAAGTGTTTTATTTGGAAAATTCAGTTCTGTGTTACTGCAATACCAAAACTTTTTTGGATGATGATGGCTTTTGTAGGACAGATTTTAAATGCAATTTGTCCAGGTTCAGATAATTTACTGGGTAAATAACTCTCCCATGCTTAATAGAATTGTCACCATAGCAAAGAAATACACAGAAAAAAATAAGTAAAAAAAAGTGTATTTGATAAAATCAGAGGCAAGATTTAGAATGAAAAAACTAAGATTTTATTATCTTTGCCCAAAGTCTGTGATTTGCCTCCACTGGAAGAAAGAATTCTTTAAATATTACCTATACATATTTTTACAGTTAAAATCTCAACATAAGTAACACTATTTAAATCCAAAATGGCACACTGAATGAAGAACATCATATACAAAAGTCCAAGATACACATTGTTTTGTTGAATCAATATATCTGTGAAATCTAAGTATGATAAGTATTATTAAAGTTTATCACTCAAGCTACTTGCTAGAAAGGAAGTCAAAATAAATTAGAAAAAAAAACCCAACAAACTGGGAGAATTACCTTATGAAGACAGAAAACTTTAAGATTGTTTCTTACTCTCAATAGTTGAAATTATTAATTCAAGTGAATTAAATTGAGTAAAGTAAATTGATATGTATAAGCCTTTTGACATATGATTGAAGGAGGACATTTTACATCTGGGAGGATGAAGGGTAAGCAGAGATAAGATAATTAAGTAAGATTAAATAATTAAATAAGATAAACTAAAAAGACTGCTTTCCTGTTTCCTGTCCTGAGAAAGCAGTGCTACTTTTAGGCCTAGGTGAAAAAGTAATTTTTAATATTGTGATGTTATCTAAAAGTTTTCACATATTAAAAATCCACAGAAATATGTATTTTAATGGAGAGAGAATACAAAAAAATACCTTTAGAATCTAGTGGAGTAGGAGAGCTGATTAAGATTTACTTTGCTGGAGCAAACAGAGGACAATTTTCCTCCCATTTCTCCCTCAATAGGTAGAAATGTAAGAGCTTTCTCTCTAAGGAACTAGGGAGAGAGCTGTCTTTATTTCTCACTCTTATTATCATGGGAGATCTCAGACATTCATTTTCTTGCCATTGTAGAATATTTATCAACATAGCTTTCAAGAATCTTATTTTTTTAAGACTTTAAAACACATTAAACAAGAGAGAAGACAGGGATTTAGTGATGCCATGATGCAACGTGAGTAAAAGCCCATCTGATTATACACTAGAATACTGAAAGCACCGTAAAAGATTCTATCTCCAGGCAACACCTTTAATCAAGTCAGCTACATTTATTTAAATCAAGAAGAATCACTTCCATACAAAGCAAAACAGCCTTGCAAAATGTGTATTACTATAAGTGCCTATTCAAGTTCATGGTTTGTTAACTGAATTCTTTTCTCTTTCCCTCCCTTTGTATGAATAGAACAGATTATGTCTAATTGAAAACTGCAGTCAGAAAGTAATCAGGCTGACATGGTTAATAGCAGGAGTTTCTATTGAAGCATCATCACAAACTAAATTAATATGACATTTCTTTACTTAATATGAAATCTGCTGTTGTTATCAAATATGCAATTCTCCTTTTTAAATTGGACATAAAAGTAAGAAAAATTAACAGATTTTAAGGTATTTTTCTTGGTGTGAGCCTATCTTTAAGTGAATACATTTTCAATGTATTGTTCTTAATATCTTTGTATATCTTGTTTAAAATCATCAATAAAAAGTGTGAGCAGATCAGTGATAGAGAGGGACACGTTTTCTCTCTCCAGGTAGTTTGGTGAATTTTCACATGACATGTATTTTATAAAGAAAATTTAAAAGTCGGTGACTTCCTAACGTAGCACTATGCAGTTAAAAGAATGGAATCAGTAGTAGAATTCATCAGAAAAAACATTTACTAGTCCATTTACCAGTGGGATCTGGAGTATTTTTGACATCTATATCCTGGTAAAAAGTAAAGCCAATTATTTATTATATATTGAACATAATGGTAATAAAATCATAAAGACCACAATAAGCACTGTAATCTAACTGATATATAAATCACACATAACATTTACACAGTACGTATGTTAGGATCTAGACTATTCTGTTTCCCTTAGTTACAGAGATGGACAGTTTGGTCTACAGTTAGTTCCTCAATTCCTGTCCCTCACCCCCCACCCCTTCCCATTTAATAGTAGCTGTGCAGTTTGGGAAGGTCTGATCGACTTGAGGCGTTCAGGTGTAGTATTGCCTGAGAAGAGGCACTGGTCCTGAGGTGGGCCAAGCATTTAAAATCTTAGGGGATTTTAGGATATGGTGGAACTGTTGTCAGTGTTTTGCTACAAGGAGAGAAGCCAAAGTAAAATAAAATAAAATAAAATAAAAAATTCAAACACAAAGAATAAAAACAAGTTAAAGAGATTTACTATATACTGTTTGTAAGAGACACTGCAGTAGCTTTCAAGAAAACATGTTTTCAAATATGCATACATTACGTACATTGTACACTGCATACATTATTGATATTTCCTCACTTTTGAGGAGTCTCAAGGCCCTCACTCCTTACCATACCACTTTAAAATAAGTCAGATTCCTGGAATATGATGCTCCACTCCCTTAGTCCACTCCCTGGTCTGGCTGATAAAATTACAGAATATCAGAATGAGTCCACAGTTAGTGGAGCACCAGAATGGGATGTGCCGTTTGTATGGCTTCCTTCTTCTCATGATCCAAAGTGAAAAAGTAGACAGGACTCATTGTCTGAGTGGTCTCTCTTGCTCTCTCTTGCCACTGAGTGGGAGCTAAGCCTGGCTTTATGGTTCCAGATGGAGAGGTTCAAGGCAGACAACTTGTACCAGCTGCAACGGGGCAATCACTTCCCCCCGTATGTGTGCTGCTCTGGCACAGGAAGGCATACACATGACTGCACTGTCCTTGCATACAAATGGGCTGCTCTAAGGCTGGTTATCTTCAAAACAGAAATAGATGAAGCAGACCTTATCTACACTTTCCATTCAGGATGACCTAACATAAGGGAAAAGTTTTTTTTTTTCTGAGATCAGCTCATGTCAATAGAGTTCTGTATTAAATTTTGAAGCCACAGTTCTAGCTAATATAACTGACATTCTGTCCTTGATTATATCTTAGGGGCCTCAAAGAGAGAAAGAAGTAGTTCTGGCCAATAGCTAAATCTGATTACCCTTATATCCCCTTGACAAGTATATGACTTTAAGAAGACCCTCATGTACTTCTAATATTTGAAACAACAGGTCCCAATGAGGGCTGCAGTGGTTACCCCACGTAGAATTACAATCTTCCCCTTCTCACCGCTGTCATTACTGATTGTTTTAACCTGCTCCACACTTTTTTTTCATAACAGATACCACAATTAACATTATATATATGTATTATATATAATGCTATATAATATATATTGCTTATTTTTTTATCTCTCCTCCCATTAAATCTAAGTTCCGTGACGGGGAATTTCTTTGTTTTATTTACAGATGCACTCTAGGAATCTAGAATAATGTCTGGCACATTATAGGTGTCCAATAAATATTTGTAGAAAGAATTATTAGTCAAGAGTTTTTGAGCTACAGTTCTTCAATTGCAGAATACTCAAAGATCGCATTTAAGAAATTTACATTTATAAACCTTAATATTATGTTGGATCTCAAAATGAGTTTTAATGTTTCTATGTCTTATTCACAATGTGTATTCAAAGTACATTTGAGAATATATTTCCTGCATTTTTTGTTTGGTCTTGTCTCACTCGTACCATTGACTCATTTTTTTTCAAAATCTTTCCTTGGATGGATTCAGTATAATAGAATTCAAACTGTTGTTTGAACTGATTAAAAAAAAAACTAGGTTGCTGTTCGTTTGTGGCTATGGTTTTAGTGATCTCTACTGTGTATTGATTTTCACATTAAACTGCACTTTCTATTTGTTGTTATTTAAAACATTAGCAAACAAACTGACTTAGGGGGCATAAATCCAAATGAACAATTAAGTAGCTCTACTGATTGGCTTTTTTAAGTGTTCCCTACTTTTTTCATAAAACTCTAGGGAAGGTTCACATGTCTCCTCACAAGCAGGAAGTACAAAGGAACAATATTTTATAACTGCCTGTGAGAGTCTTCTTGTTATACGCTCTTAACAGCAATTTTTAAGCCCTCAATTTCTAAGAGTAATGACTCTTGATAAGCCCTTATTCATAAGTGATATGACCATGCAGGAAAATAGATACAAAGGAATAATATAGTATTGAATGAGCTTCACATAAACTTCTACATCAGGTCCATGACTTCCGTTAGTAAAATTCATCTCCAATACAGCTCTGCCAAGGGCCCTGACTACACATAACTGGGATGAATGCTTTACAAACAAAATTACAGATGCAGTCTGTGTCCTCTACAGACATGGAAAACAGGTACTCCGCAATGTATCGGACATAAATAAGAGAGAAAAAAGGAGATGAACATTACACTGGGGGCAAATTCAGGATAATTCCATTTTAGTGCATTAAGACCAAGCTCAAGATAACCACATAAATGTGTAGTTCAAAGAAAATCATCACATAAATTCTAAGATAATTTTACTAAGAAGAGTTAAACTGTGACCTAACTATTCGGAAAGGAGTTTCTCATGGTCATATTTTAGTAACTATTTATCTGTGGAGACTGGCATCACTGTGAGAGACATACAGGCTGGACTAAGTTGTAATAGGCATGCAGGATTCTATTAGCAATTATTTTAGTGGAAGAGCCAACTTTCAGAGGCCTTCCATATGCTGCTTTCTCCTTTCTCACAATACTATCTATGTCTCTACTCTAGTCATTTGTCTAATTCATTTTCTTTATTCTCAGAGCTGTCTTCATTGTCTACCTATGCAAGGTGATCAGTAAATGGTGATGGAAATGATTATCCTTTGTGTTCAAAAATAATAAACCTTTGACTCAGATGGGTGAAAACATAACTAATATACTTTTTCAACATTCAGGAGATGTATCTGGAATTGTTCTGATGTTAATACTATTTCATGAAATCTCACAAGTTGTAAAACGCCGAGAATAAAGAGTATCACACTGGTAAGTATAACACTCCAACAAAATGTTGCTATTACAAACTTGTAAAATTGCAGAATATTTACTTTATCTGTTTGAGATAATGGAATTACTTCTGGAAATATCCACATGTCCCAAGCACATCTAAGTCTTTCTCTCCTTCTGCACTTAACTCACCAACCAATTCATTATGTCATCTGCTTTTTCAACTACAGCTCTTTCTATCCAGGTGCCACCATTTTTTTAGGATACTTCCAGGGCTGCCTGGCTTTCTGAAAGAGAGGTATGGATGGAACCAGTATAGACATTCTTTCTTCTTCTCCACTTACACCTGAGAGTTCATGGAATATACCTCAGAGTAGTCTGGACTCTTGCAATATAAATCTTTTCTTTAAAATTAAACAGTCATTGCCTGTTACATAAAAATGTGGCAGAAATAAGTTTCCAGACCAACCTCTGTTTTGAGTACAATAGAGAGAATGAAGTACACTTTTGGTTCCATAACAATACCAACCAGCTAAAAGAACTGCATGTCAAAACATAATCAGAACCTAAAAACAAATATCTTTTTGTTAATAAACCTTAAGATCCCTAGCAAATGGTCACAGATTTGATTTTACTATTATTTTATGAAAATATCTGCCCATTTATAAGGATCTATCAACTGAGTGGTAACTGTAGTAAGCAAATACAACTAAAAGTTTCCATACTAATTGCTTTAAACGTGTTAAATTTGATTTAAGTGTGAAGATGCTTTAAAAGTGTCGATTCTCCCAGTAACTCTAGAAATGTTCTCTTTCTATGGAGTATACAGAAATATTTCTATATATCCCATTATGCCCACTTCCAGTAACTTTGCTATTGTTCTCACACAACAGTTTTATATATTGTCTTAAAGTCTTCAATTTATTATAATACAGGTGTTCCAAATTGAATTGTTTTTAAACATATTGAATGCCCAGCTGATTTTTCACATTAGGAGTAGTAAGAAACTACTAGGACTCTTCATTACTAACAAGAGTCTAAATACAATGATAACAAAATTCCGTAAGTCAATTATATGTTCCATTTAAAGATTTAAAAAATTTTTAATCCAATAGCTTTAATTTTTTTCTACATGATTGTTTACTGTAGCTACTTTTTTTTACTTATATGGCTGATAAAGTGTAACTGTGTTTATTTCTCTCCCTATGCACATATTCGGATATGCTAACTTTACAGAAGCATATACAGTCATTCACCTGGCTTACAAAAGCTTGTATGTAGAATATGTGCCAACGTCTTGTTCTTCCCGTATGGTGTGGTGCTTAAGAGAGTGACACCCATGGGGGTTAATCTCAGGAATCCTTTGGCAGTCCTCACAGCTTCCTCCCTGCACTTTGGGATTGCCCATATTCCTCAACTCTATTGTAAGTGCTGAAATTCCTTTTTCAGCCAAGTCAGCTTCTTGTGTTATCACTTTATAGGTTTTAGCATTCTCCCCTCTCTTCAATAATTTCCTAACATAAGACAATTACTGCTAAGGACAGAAGCCACAGACAAATATTCTCAAGTGGTATCCAGTTAGAAGTTTAATCATTCCTGAGAAATCTAGGATACCAATCAAAGTGTGAAATTTCATATTAAAAATTTAGTGCCGGGCTTCCCTGGTGGCGCAGTGGTTGAGAGTCCGCCTGCCGATGCAGGGGACACGGGTTCGTGCCCCTATCCCGGAAGATCCCACATGCCGCGCAGCGGCTGGGCCCGCGAGCCATGGCCGCGGAGCCTGTGTGTCCGGAGCCTGTGCTCCGCAACGGGAGAGGCCACAGCAGTGAGAGGCCCGCGTACAGCAAAAAAAAAAAAAAAAAAAAAAAAAAAAAAAAAAAAAAAAAAAAAAATTTAGTGCCTTGGACACTGTGCAATGCTGCAGTAAGCTCTGCCTTACACATTAAAATATGTGATAGGTGCACAGCCAAATAATATTTCAGATAACTAACCTAGACATTAAATAATTTATTTCTCATTTCTTTATTTTCTTAGAAAAATTTTTTACAGTTGAAAAGCAATTAGTATTTTTAAAAATTAAAGTACACCTCTTTGGGGAATATTATGCATCTGTTAGAAGACTGTATATTTACATATACTGACAACCAAAATGCTGCCCAAAAAAGTATACTATAATCACATTCACATAAAAAAATACATAGATCTATTTCCGTGTGTGTGTATGTAAAACTCTATTTGTAAATGAACAGTAAGTGTTCTGGAAGGATTTCATACCTGAGAAACCAGGTTGCCTCTGGGAAGAAAACTGGAGACAAGTGAAAAGTAAACTATTTTTTTCTGATTGTTTGAACCCTTACCAAAAAAAGAAAAAAAGTAAAAAAAACCTTAGAAAAAATTCTATTTTACTTTTATTTTTCTGTTTGAGGTTGTTTTCTGAAGCTTAGGTTCTTAAAGCTTCATTTCCCTTTGGAGTCAGTCTCAAAACAACCAGAGTATATTTTATATTTTAGTACAGCTTTGGAAATGAAGTTTATCCCACAAAATATCAAATGATCTTTAACTAAGAGTCCAGACTATGCTCTTCCACATGACATGGAGTAAACAGCCTCTAATGACTTCTTGCTTAAGAAGGTAACAGGTAAAAAAAAAAAAAAAAAAAAAAAAAAAAAAGAAGGTAACAGGTAAGCTGTTAACATTCTGGGAGAGTCCGGAATGTTAACTGGACTTGATTACCTTGTGTATCAAAGTGACAGATCTACAGCCGCTGTGACAGTATTTCAGCTCACAAGCGTCCATGGCCAATTAATCCCTGATGAATCGGACCAGTTGTGACAGCTTTGAAAGTGTGTCAACTCTCCTTCATAAAGGACACCACAGTATTTAAACTCACATTAGTGAAAGTCCACAAAGACGTCTTAATACAACTGCTTCAGGGCTATTTTAAAAGGCAGAAAGGTTAGAACTCCACAATGAGGGCCAGGTCCCAGGATCAAAAGAGCAAAGCAGTCCTGAAGACTTGACTCTGGGACAAATCTCCTTTTTATTTAAAAACTTGTAATTAGAAACATTTTTCTAAGAAAATCATTAGCTCTTGAGTGGCGTTTTAAAGTTTGCAATAGAGTTTCAAGTATATTTTCATTGCACAATGCATCGAGTTTAACTTCTCTTTTCGTGACAAGCACTACTGCTCTCAAATTGAGGGGGAGATATATAGTTTCGTGTTTCAAGATTTCAGACCCCATATACAAACAAATCATCCTTATGCCCAGAAATAAGGATATTACTTATGGCTTTGTTACCTTCACCGAATAAGCAGAGCATGACAGGAGTAAGGTAATCCCTGCATATTCATTTATACTCAGTAAGTAAATAAAGGAGGAAATCACTAAATAATACTATTTGATAAATAATTCAAAGACATTGTCAATTAACAACATGATGGAAGAACTGCTGTTTGATAAAGACTTGTGGGGATTTAACTTGTGTTAATCAATGAAAATCATGAAAATATCTGTCCTTCTTTTAAAACTAGATTGGGGGAAAGTATATATCCTCAGATGCATTTGCTGGCCTTAATAATGTATGCACTAGAATACAAACATCATTTAACAAAAATTTTATGAGTGAATTTCATAACCAGAGAATGACATGTAACCCTCGTTTAACCTGTTTGTAGTATGCAACTGGCAAATTATTTTTATAGCTTAAAGTTAAACAATAAATATTTACCTGTGGGACTAATTCAAATTTCAATAAAATTTGTAAATGCTTCCTATATTCTGTGGGGATAGTGGATAGAGTACTAGTTATATATCCTCTAAAAACACATCCAACTAACAGTAACTGAGTGTATTGCCTTACAGGAATCATCTCTAATGTTGCAATATTTAGGACTTATTTATACTACAAAGTTTATTCACTGTTCATCTGAAATTCAAGTTTAACTGAGGGCTCTGTATTCTTATTTGCTAAATCTGGCAACCTGAGTCATCTTAGTGAATTCAAAAAAGCATAGAAACTCAGGGTATATTTGGAGGACTTTTAGTTCAAAGTTTTTCTTAAACTTTTAGATGTCAAATGTAGGTTATAAGAAGTAGGGGGGATGGTGAAGCTAAGTTGAAGGAAGATCCAATCATTAATATAAAGCTATTATTTTCACAGAGTAATGCCCTAATCATCAATTTTTACCCATTTATGTAATTAGTATAATTAAAGATAATTATTCTGTCACAGTGCTTTCATGGTCTTCATTAATTCAAATATATAATTGCATGAATTTTGGTCAGCTGGAAAAGGGAGATTTAAGAATTCACACACAGGGACTTCCCTGGTGGCGCAGTGGTTAAGAATCCACCTGTCAGTGTAGCGGACACGGGTTCGATTCCTGATCCAGGAAGATCCCACATGCCGCGGAGGAACTAAGCCCGTGCGCCACAACTACTGAGCCTGCGCTCTAGAGCCTGAGAGCCACAAATACTGAACCCACACGCTGCAACTACTGAGCCTGCACTCTGGAGCCCGAGAGCCACAACTACTGAAGCCCGCATGCCTAGAGCCCGTGCTCCACAACAAGAGAAGCCACCACAATGAGAAGCCCGTGCACCGCAACCAAGAGTAGCCCCCGCTCGCTGGAACTAGAGAAAGCCCGCACGTAGCAATGAAGACCCAATGCAGCCAAAATAATTAATTAATTAATTAATTTTTTAAAAAAAGAATTCACACACAAAAAGTGACTCTAACAAAGCCAATTTCTAAAAGTTTATTTGCGATGGCCGTGAATATTATATTGAACTGCTCCCAGCTGATATATCATATTGATATTTAAAGTAACACTGATATGCTCACTAAGGACACTTAAATGTTTACTAAACTCTCTAAAACAAACCTTATTGTGTTGAAAAGAAAAAGCTCTTCTTCCACAACACCCACAAGATGTTATTATGTCCTGCTTTGATCTACGACTCTTGAATGAATTGTAGATGTTTCTAATCTAAACACATTTACAACTCTAGGGCTAAAATGTCCATCAGCGGGTTGCCCTGAAGAGACCGCCTTTCCAGTTGCATAGAGCCCAGAACTGCACCAATTTCTCTAAGAAGCTGTGAGAGGAGGTTCATGCCAGCACATTTTTCAATAGACTGAACTACATAATGGAAAGTTTTCCTCAGGTGAAAGCTGATGATGATGTGGGTGAATGTCAAATAGATGTTCATGTCACAATGACATCAAATTTTGAAAGCCCTGTTTTGCAGCACCAAACCATTCTATCTATTTATGCTAGAGATTGCAGAGATATATTTACATCCTGGATATTGAGTTCTTTTGGTTATTGAAAACATCTGGGATTAAATCCTGGCACTGACATTTATTAAATATGGGATGAGTCATAAATGTACCTCTATTAGCCTCACTTTCCTCACTTGTAAATTAGACACACGATGACCAATCCCATCACATACATGATCTAAATACATCATTCTTGCCTATATGTAATATATACAAGTAATTACTTTTAGTGATAGTTCATTTTCAAGTCATGACAAACTGGTAATACAGAGAGGGAAATATTGGAAGACAATTCTCTATGGATCGCTTCCATTTCTGCTCATTTTGTGGGCATAAACACTGACGTCTTCTCTTGAAGATTAAGTATTTAAAGACATCTGTATATCAGTCAACCCTGGAAGATAGAGATAGTGTCTCCCTCCCCTCTGGGGCAGGATTTTTTTTACTGTCCAGTATAATAAAGAAATAATTCCCTCTATAATTCCCTCTGGGACATATGCAGCTTGCTATCTCTTCTAGAGGATCATCGAATTTCTTAAACTCAAGATCCCTTGACTGTAATGAAAATCCATCACTCCTCCTCCTGGGGCTGCTTCCCTATGGCCCCCATGGGACTTGGGAGGCACAGGGAACGGATGTGAACATAAAGGTCATGCTGCTTGCTGTTTGCCAGTCATAAAGCACTTTGTCTCCAACCCAGGAGTCTTGATCTTCTACCATCATGTGGCAGGCCAACATTTTTGCTTGCAAGAAGGCAAAATCTCAGACTTTTTACGATTTTTGGCAAGGTACAATCATGATACCTTGAATATAGTGATAGGAAGTATTGTCAGAGCTTATCAATGTATTTCAAGGGGTGTTAAATCCTTTTTTCTAATTAGAGCAAATAACTTAAAAGAGAGTCCTCTTTAGAGGTCAGTTGTGTAATTTCTTTGGGTCAATACCTATAACCTAAAAAGCTCCACTGCAACACCCACATCAAGACTAAATCACATATATTGAATCTCCAGGTTTCTTGCTTATAGATCAGTGTTACACAACATACAAGTGTGTAAGCTCCATGAGGGAAGGTGTTTTGTCTGCTTTCCTCCTTTCCAGGGCCTAGAGCAGTGCCAGGCACAGAGTAGACAAATGATGAATCTTTGTTGATAGAATAGAGTAGTATGATTCAATAGAGTAAATATTTCATAAAGCAATGTATCTGATTTGAACTATTGTCCAGAAACAAAATGAATTTTTTGCCTCTTTTATCTTCCCAACTTATCATAATATTTTGATTCAGATCACAGCTAAGAGTATATATTTGAAAATAAGTACTTTGAATCATCTAATTATACAATGCAACTTCCCATTTTTAAAAGAATAGCAATTTTTAAAAAATTATATTGACCAGAAAGCAGTAAAATCTCACAGAGGAGGGCTGTATAAAATGAGAAGTAAAGAGCACAGGATCAGATGCTTGCAGTGCTATTTGACAGAAAGTCATTTAACTTCACCACGCCTGTTTCCTCATATGTAAACTGGAAATAATAATTCACATATTACAGGTTTGCTGTGAGGTTAATGAGTTAATTTATGCAAAGTAATTAGTACAGTGCCTAGTATAAGTGCTGAATGAGTAAGGAGGAACCTCACACAAAAATCTGAGAGCTATCTTAATTTAATACAACTAAATCAGATTCCATAACTAGTTGTTAGTAACATGATAAATTCAAGGCAAACCAAAAATACGAAAAAAAAAAGCAGGGATTTCCTACCCTATGATTTGCTGAACTCTGTGTTCTCTCTGTCTTTTAAAGTTCATTATGCTTATTTGCTGGATAAATGGATATTCAGTTTACTTTGTTCCTTTTATAAATAATGAACTATATGTATAAGTTATCATAGAGGAAGTAAACATCAGTGGGCTTTGCACAGAGATATTTCTGTATTCTAAAGAACAATCAGTGAGTATGGTGGAGAAGTCATGGGGTTTGAAGTCAGATAATGTTAAATTTAGATTTACTCTGTGCCATTATTAGCTGTGTGACCTTAGAAAATTTGCTGAACCTCTCTGATCATCAGTATCCACATTTACAAAACAGGATTAGTAACATTGAATTCGTAATCTAGTATATAGGTTAGATAAAATCACATATATCCAACATAGTAAGTGTTAAAAATAATAACCACCTTTATTAGTTTAAAAAAGTTATTTAAGCTAGTTACTGATATTTCCTAAGTTCTTCAAAATGTCATTTATATATTTGGTTCTCCACTACAGTCAGATACTGGTTAACACAGTCTCTGAGATTGCTCTGCTTGTCAAGTTCTTAGGAAAGCCCTAGCTTTCAGCCTTTTAGAAGCATTTTATGCTATTACAAGCCTGTGAAATATGATTCAATGCAGTCAAATTTTGAACCAAAAAGCAGCTCAGTGTCTTTCCAACCTAATAGTGTGGAAAAGATCATTCTCCGGGGTTGCTGAAACCAGCCACAGAGCCTCCAAATCCCTCACATCTGCTCACTTACAAGCACAGTTGAATTCACTGTCCCTTTCTTTTTCAGGCCTTCATAACGTTCAGCTCTGCATCCTACTGTGCTTTTATCTCAGAAACTCTCTTCTGTCTGGATAGTAAGCACTTGATGTTCTTAGCTCTTTGAATGTCTGCAGAGGAGACACTGTGTTGCAGACCAAAGAACTTTGAAGAATAATTCCCAACCCAGTTGATATCTGCTCACCAAATACATAAGTATGGAGAACACTGGTAAATACCTGGAGATGTACTAATACCACAGAGCAGGTATAAAGAAAATTCAGTGATGGCTTAATACCTACCCACAATAAGTAAGATGTAAATCACAAAAGGAGAGAATTACCTAATAGTTCCATATAACCTTAGTTCTTTGTAGCCCCTGCAAAGAAGTATTTAATACTGAAAATACTTTGAGTATTATAAATGAGTATACACAAAGATAGTTGGGAAATATGGGTTTCACTTTGGGAGAAAAAAACACAGCATGGGAAAGGTGAAGAAAAACCCTATAATGCTGGATTTGAATTGCAGCAAGCATACTGCACAATCATTTCTATACAGCTCAAGAGTTCTTTGAAGCTGTTTTTACTCTTAGAATATAGTCATCCTAAAACCATCCATTAAAGTAACTTGAAGAAATGACACTCAAACAGCAATGAGTATATCTAGTGTCCGGATATTAATTTCTAAATACTATTCCTTTATCAAGTGTTCTTGGAGAAATGGCTAATTCCAGGTCGGTGCAGGGGAAGTATAAGAAAAACATTTTGTTTTACCAGAAAATGAGTAAATGCTTAAATGGGAAAGTGAGTAAATGCTTAAAAATGGAACATATCATAAAGCACACAGGATCCACATTAAAGAATTCTCCCTAATCAAACTTGAGAGTTGGGGGGAATAAAGCACTTCTTCACAAAAAAATTTCAGATACTGAACACAGATGTAATACTAGAACTCAGACAAAATACCAATGGATTACTGGGAAAAAAAGACGGATACACAATCTCAAAGTATACCTAAGAGATTACTTCTTAATTACAGGTGGAAATGCACATCCTTAAAATGAGGAAATCTAACGGTTAACACATTAAACAAATGATCACACAGTCTCCTCAATAATGGAGTAAACAGACATAATTTCTCCTGATGTGGTGCAAAAATAAGTGTAACTCAACACCAACGTACTATTCTTGCCAAAATGAATCTACACATGAAGAAACCATAAGCTACATCCAAATATGAAATATTTTAAAAAGCAACTGGCCTCAACTCATCAAAAATGTCACTGTCAAGAAAGACAAACATCACGGGAGTAAGGGCAGCTGTTCTAGGTTAAAGGAGACTAAAGACACGTGAACAAACGTAATGCCTGCCCCTTGATTGGATCATGGACCAAATTTTTTTAAAAATTGAGAATAATTAGAAAAATGTGAACATGGACTAAAAATTAGGTAATATTGAGACACTACTACATATTGGAGAATCATAATCATGCTACTAATATATAGGAAAATATCCTTTTTCTTAAGAAATACTTAATGATAATATCTATGCATGCAGAATCATGATGTATGTAGTAATGTATGAACCATTACTTTCAAATGGTTTGACAACAGAAAATGTGGTAAAATGTTGCCAACTGGTGAAGGGTGGTCATTGTACTATACTATTCTTTTAATTTTCCTAGAACTTTAAAATGTTTTCAAAACAAGATGGAAATAAAAATAATATGTAAAATGCCTAGCAAAGTGCTAGATACATACCAAGTACACAAGATTTCACATCTGGTATGATGTCCTGGGTCTCATAGTTTCTGACAAGTTTCTATGAATCAGCCTTCCCTACAACCTCAATAAATGATGCCCCTAACCTATTTTAGAGACCTGATGGATATTATCCTATACCCTCCCAGAGTCATCAAAAAAGAAGTTTCAAATATATTTAATAACCTTATTTTATGATAGAAATATAAAATAAGTAGAATAAAATTTTCCATCAAAGTGATTATATCTTGAAATTTTTTGAAAGGGCAAGCCCTCTGTTATATAAAACATTAATATATAAAACATTTTATTTTCTCATATGCTATAGAGATGAGGCCTATACAGACTCATAACTGGAAGCCTGAAATATAATTTAATTCTATTGCTATGAAGCTAAATAAATTTCACCCTTTATCCATTCATAGACAAGTGCACACTGTCTTCTGGCAGAGACTCCCACAGAATGGAAAGGCAGATAAGTAGACAGGATGAATATATCACCCTACTATATATCCTGCAGGGAAGAATATTGTACAACAATAAAGTACCAGTTATACATAAAACTATTAAGCAGAAGACATAAAATTACAATTATCTAAAAGCCTCAGTAAACAAGTGCATTTTATAGCATGACAAAAGCTAACAGAAATGATGAGACAAAGTGTGGAGAGAAAGCCTTGGTAAAGATCAGTCACCAAATTCTTTTGCTATAAAGCGGTTCAAATTATGCCCATGACTTATTCTGCAAGAAGTAAAATCAAAGTAAAAAATAAAATACAAACATTTAAAGGAGGCATTTAATCTTGGAGGAGATAAGATGCTAGGTACATCATCATCATTGTCATATTCACCAATTATTTTTTGACCAACTCATGTACAATATTTCTATTTTTAAAGAAATCCCATTAAGTATGGAAAAATAAAAATTATTCTTAGGCTTACTTGTGGTATAGTTTAACAGGGTTATATATGACGTAGAGAAATGTTGTAATTCAAAACAATATATTTATTTGTTCATGTATTGGACTTTTCTCCTGAATGATGAACTTCTTAAGGTTTGAACTGTATCTTCTCAATTTTAGCCCACCATGTAAGAAAATTCCTGGCTTATATAAACTCAATAGATATTTGTTTAGTTAGGAAAATAACAATAATCCATTTTAATATAGTTTTCATTAAGTTCGACTTGGTTTAACATCAAAGGAAGTTTTACAGAGAAGCACATTAGAAAAGAAATATCTTGAGAAGAATATAAAGTTCTTGCAGAGGCTAATTTTGAAACAAACAAAAAAACCCTATGTTTAACAATAAGGTGTAGAATTATATAAATTCTATTATATAGTGTTGTATTTTTAAACACTTCTCTTAACCTTCCTTCATAATACTTTGAAGCTACTCCTACCCTTGAATCTGGGCTAGCTTTTCACCACTCTGTCCCATGAGATGATGAGCTATGGCAAAAGTGACACTGCTCAAGTTCTACAGTTTAGGCCTCCAAGACCCTGCAGTATCCTCTTGGTGCAGCCATTTAAGGAAACCCAGGCTAGTATTGTGGGACGTGTGTTTTAGTTTATACATAGTCTGCTTAGTTCTAGACCAAAGTAAATTTAAATAAGGAAGCTATTATTGTCAACAATGCAGAAACGGTTTTAGTGGACCCAGGAACAACGCCAGTACAACACCATGACTGTAGCATTAACATCACATTTTCTCAATTTTACAATCACTCACCATCAAATTTACGCTAGCCTTTTGGGTAAAGAAACTGAATAATTTAACTAGTTAGACAAAGGAATGTGACTGAGAATGTGTAATGAGCTCCCCAGTAGCAGAGGGATGAAGGTAGTTCTGAAATCTGCCTCTCTACTTTCTAGCAGAAGTTTTTTTGCACCCTTATTTCAAATGAACGTTATTCAGCATCTTAATACAGAAGTTAGGCATGAATGGAACGTCTACAGTCACAGTAGAGGAAAGGGTGTCAACAAGCAGTCCTGGTGCAGCACACAGCCACGGGCTGGTTCTGAGACACCTCTGCAGTTCTGAATGCTGTGCAAGGCACTGTGAAAACAGCTAAAGGCTCTATGAGAGTAGAGATGATCTAATTCATATTTAGATTCTGCCTCACTACCAGAACAATGCTTTGTGTGACACAGATCCTTGGTTGCTATTTGAGAAATGAATACAGAGAAAAAAGCTAGAGAACAACGAAATAGTAGTAACAAAGTCCGTATGATTTTTAACTACGCCTACCTATACATTATGGGGATTTATGACATCTGTGTGAAATTTCTGATTCTATAAAACGCTTTCACATGTGACCTTCAAATGTTCTCTAGAGGAAGGAAAACACTGAATGAAGAAGAGGCTGTGTTCTTCCAAGACTGAACTATTCAGAAAAATGTATTTAGAGACTTTGTGAATTGCAATAATTTTTTCTACTGACTGAGCTCCTGTGTAGTGTTCTACAGTGAAACTGAACTGAAATAATTCTTCCTTTTCATTGCTTACCTCAACACCAAGGAATGACTTAAGCACTGTGGGGAAAAGAAAGAAAGAAGATAATATTTTATCTATCTAAAAGTATTTCTCCAAACCTAAAATTTTGTTTTGATATTTAAATAAATATCTGTTCAAGAACAGTAATCATAAATGCCAGTTAAAATTATGTAGTTTCTTGATTATGACCTCATATCAGCCAGTATCCCTTCCCCATCAGGATCCAGAACCAAGCTGTAGGCAGTCACCATGTCCCATCAAATTCATTCACCTTACATAAAGAGACCCTTGAATATGATTGACTCTTTTTGTAATACAGCATCACAGGACACTTGGGGAGGGAGGAAGGGAACAGAACTATGTTGATCCTTCACAGAGCTCCCATTTGAAATGAGCCTCTGCTTGTCCCATTTTGGCCATTGTTCATGATACCAGTGAGTAGATCATTAACAGAGCATTCACTTAACTGACAGAATAATGCCAAAATATTTCTTATAAATCAGATGAATATCCAGAAACTTCACTGGCAGCATGATGGATCTTAAGTCCTGACCATTATACAC
Source organism: Mesoplodon bidens (assembly GCF_964165515.1). NCBI lineage: Eukaryota > Metazoa > Chordata > Mammalia > Artiodactyla > Ziphiidae > Mesoplodon > Mesoplodon bidens. The sequence goes on from NC_138181.1 coordinate 22,138,657, forward strand.
AGATGCAGATACGGGATGAGTTATTTAACATGCTTGGACCCTCTCTGATATATATGCACACACACACCCCAGTCACCGGGTAGGTGGAAATAAGGCAGTGAGAAAATAAAGAAGATAAATCTACCAAATAAATTCCTAATAAGGAATAAAGTGTAGCAGAAAAACCTTAGGGAACAGGGAAAAACAGATGGAGAAAGACAAATTATGATAGTAATGATAATGACAATTATGTAAATAAAAAAATGAGAATAATGAACATTCCTTTTTATGATATGTCTCATCTAAAACTCATAAGGGGCTTAGCATATGACAAACAGATTGCAGATAAACCATTCATCATGTGGGAAAATTTTGTGGATAATGGTAGCAAGCACAGTTTATAAGATAGAAAGATAGAAGAAAGGAAGAACTAACTCTTTTTAAAAAGATAGAAAACCAACATGGGTTAAGCTTAAAAGCAAATCTATTTTTATTTATATGTACTTAGGAAAGGAAGGACTGGCCCATTAAAGCAATTCAATAGCTCCCACTCTCTGCTGAAAAAAAAATCAAATTTCTTTCCGTAAGCTGCAACTCAATTGGCTGGTCACCTTAACTATGGTCAACTACCTGTGGTTTCCTGAACACATCTTACTCCTTCATGTCTCCATGACGTTGTATTTGCTCATACTCTTCCTCCCAAAGTTCACTTGAAAAATAACCAGTCTCTAGACCAGTATCAACAGAACCTTTCTGTAAAGAGCCAGATAGTAAATATTTTAGGCCTTACAGGCCATGTGATCTCTGTTGCCACCACTCAACTCTACTGTAGCAGGAAGGGAGCTGTCCATAACACATAAACAAATGAGTGTGTCTGTCTTCCAATAAACCTTTACTTCTGGACATCAAAGTTTAAATTTCATATGATTTTGCATGTCAAAAAATATTATTTTTCTTTTTGTTTTCCTAATAACCATTTGAAAATGGTAAAAAAGATTCTGGGATAGTAGGCAGTACAAAAACAAATGGTTAGCCATATTTGACCCATGGAGGGGAGTTTGCTGATCTCTGATTTAAACAAATATTGCTTTGTGAAATTGTTCCTAATACACTCCAAGCCCAGGTACTCCTTTGCCTTATTTTATAGTACTTTGTTGTTTATATTGCCTTTCTCCAAGCTACCATTTCTTCCAAACTGAATTCCTTGAAAATATCAGCTCACAAATATGTAGTGGTTAAGAACATAGATTCTGGAGTCAGACTTACTAGGGTTGAATGCAAGTTCCAACAGTGACTGTATTGTGACCTTTAAAAACATTTAAGCTTGTTTTTTTTTTTCATTTGTTAAAAACAAAATGAAAACAATAATTGTCCATATATAACAGAATCATTTTGAAGCATGCTTAAAAATGTAGTTTATATAGTTCAATGACGCTAACCTAGATTTGAAAAGAGCTCTAAACACATTGGTAGTTGAAAATGAGAACGTTTTGAAAAATTATACTTGGCAAAATTTTATCTTCAGTTTGTCTAATATAGAACCTGATACATAAGTGGTGCTCATAGTACTTTTTGTGTTGAATGAATGCATTTAAAATTTAACTATTTTCTATTCTTTCCTCCAGTGGTCAGTATATTGGGAGGGGGATGGTAGAGAGGTAAACCCATGTACAATTTACATAGTTAAAGTTAAATATGATAAAGGTTTTTTAAAATATATGCATGGTATTTTTGCATATTCATTATTTGTTTGAGTAGGCACAGATGACCATCATGAGCACAGATATCCATTATTTGTTCACTAATTCAGGAAACTTCCACTGAACCTGCATTCTATGTCAGATATATTGTTAAAATAAAGAGTAAGACATGCGGACTTCCCTGGTGGCGCAGCGGATAAGAATCTGCCTGCCAGTGCAGGGGACACGGGTTCGAGCCCTGGTCTGGGAAAATCCCACATGCCGCGGAGCAACTAAGCCCGTGTGCCACAACTACTGAGCCTGCGCTCTAGAGCACGGGAGCCACAACTACTGAGCCCATGTGCTGCAACTACTGAAGCCTGTGTGCCTAGAGCCCGTGCTCCACAACAAGAGAAGCCACCACAGTGAGAAGCCTGCACACTGCAACGAAGAGTAACCCCCGCTCACCACAACCAGAGAAAGCTCGCGTGCAGCAACGAACACCCAATGCAGCCAAAAATAAATAAATAAATAGATTTATTTAAAAAAAAAAAAAGAAAGAATAAGACATGGTATCTACCCCAAAAAGTTCACAGTTCTGCAGTTAAGATAGACACATTAACTAATGATATCAATAAAATGCAAAAAGTGCCATTTTTTGGGCAAAAAATGCAGAAGTAATTGAACATGTGCATGGTGTATCCAGGGAATCCAGGGAACTCATCAAAAAAATATATTTTTGTAAATAAATAAGTTGAAAATTGAAAGAAGTATTGAAGATAAATAGAATTTGTCAGACTGACAGATGAGTTTTCCAGGAAGAGGAACATCTTTTACAGGAACACAAGTGCATTCAGCAGCTTTGCTTTTTCAGACCAAAAAGTCAAAACAAAAACCAAAAACCAAAGTGTGAGGGAGAGGTTAAGATGAAGCTGAAGGTGGAAGTTCCAATCATGGATGTATGGTACTTTATGATAAGGATTTGACACATAGAAATCATAAGGATTTTCAGAAGAGAACAGACTTTGATACCCAAGAAGAAGGACTCAGGGCAAAAGGAGAGGCAGGCAAGTCTAAATCACATATCAATGGTGAACCGACAAAGGAGTAGTACCTTTGAGTAGTGTTCTGGGACTACTCAAAGATAAGGAAAGAGAGGAAAAACAGAAGATAACCTAGTGAATGGGAAAAAGGGAACGTATTCAATAGAATTGTGTTACATTCAAATGACCACAGGACATCGCCAAAACATTTACACCTAGTGAATCATTTAGACATAACATAGCTTATATACATGACAGCCTAGATGCAATCTGCTCTTTATTTCATATTGATTTAATAATTACCTCTAAATTAAGTTGAATCACAAATGAATTGTAGTGTAAATGAAAAAGGAGCACACACTTTGGAGCCAGTGAGACTAGGCCTTGTTGCTATGTGACTTGGACAAGGTATGACCCTCTCTGGGGCTGTTTTTTAAGAAGTAGGCTTTATCTTTAATTTCTTCATCTATAAAAGAAAGATTCTATCTGCTTTATTGAGCCATTATAAATTAAGTGAGATGGTGTCTATAAAATGCCTGGTGCAGGGCCTATTATAGAATAAATTCCCCATTTCTATCATTCTCTTTGTCTATCTTTCTGCTGTGGGAGTCACAGAATAGGCGTACACCTACAGAAAATTCATGGTCATGCTGGGGTGAGAACTATTACAATGTAAAACTGAATAAGACAGTACACAGTTTAAAAATTCATAGAATAAATTTTGAAGTGGAAAGTGGTCAGCAAAAGACAATATAATTTTAAGTGAAAAGTTATAGATACAAGTCTATAAAGTTTATGTGTGTTTTTACACTGAAAAGAAATGCAGTAAAATGTTAACTGCAATGTTTTTTTCTCTCAGCAAAGAGAAAAAAAGCCTAAATGAAACTATGTACTCATAGTCATTACCAATATTATATACATCTAATTACGTTAAAACATATATTTATATGTAATAATATAATAAACAATGTTTAATAGCATATATCATATTGTGTATACATAATATAATAATATTAAATGATATATATATATATTATCATTATGATATATAATAAAATATTATTAAAATGCAATATATAGATACATATAAATTATATAAATATAAATGTAATAATACATAGTATATATAATGTAAATATAAAATAATATATAGTAAGTTATATATATATATTACATATATATGGAGGAAGAAGACTGAGATGCTTCTTTTAAAATTTAGAGTAATGTGTATAATATTGAATATCACATAGGAAATTTGAAAATTAAGCCAGGCCAGTTTATGTTCATGGAGTGAAGTGAACTTTGTGTGCTAAAAACACATCTCTTACCTTCAAATCCAATTAAATACGGCAAAAGTCTCATTTTATATTTTCTAGAATTACCATATTAATGTTTCAGTTTTTCATGTCACATTTACTATGTCAACTCAATCCAAGTTTCTGAGTTAAACCCTTTTTTAACTTCTGTAGAACATAAAAGAATATTGATTCAATATCAGTGTATATATATATTGAAAGTGATGCACTGTAAAATATTAGTTAAGATATATTATTTAAATTTTAATTCATCAAGTTATCTAAATATGTTTGCAATCAAATGCATTTGTGAAGCAGTGACATGTTCTGTTCTTTTTGCAAAGACAAACAGGCTCAGGAAAAACATAAATTTCATATTCCATTACTTAAGGAGAAAAAGACTTCCATTATTCAAACCAAAGATACATTAATGATGAATTATTTGTATTAGAACACTACATAGGAAAAAGTTATTTTTTTCTAGAGAAATTTTTGTGCAAGTGGTTTCAACTTGAATCAACATGTCATAATAATAATCAATTATAATCATAATAATCATAATAATAATCATAATCAATGTCATAACTGGGAATATTTTTAACATCTTAGATATATCATATATTTCATATAATATACTATAAACATTATTATTTTTTTTTTTTTGCGGTACGCGGGCCTCTCACTGCTGTGGCCTCTCCCGTTGCGGAGCACAGGCTCCAGATGCGCAGGCCCAGCGGCCACGGCTCACAGGCCCAGCTGCTCCGCGGCATGTGGGATCCTCCCGGACCGGGGCACGAACCCGTGTCCCCTGCATCGGCAGGTGGACTCTCAACCACTGCACCACCAGGGAAGCCCTAAACATTATTTTAAAAGAACATAAATATTTGCATATTTTCATCAATCTTAATTTAAAAAAAAATACATGTGGCTCCTAATAGTTCAAAGAATAAGATGGACTTTTCAATGTGCTCTAAATTTTTTCTGGACCATAACTTCTTGCACATTCCCCCTTGCAAGTTTTCATATGTAATATTGATTCATATTTGCCCTCTATGCCCAAACAAAGGGAACAACAAAACCTTGTTGTTCCTGCTGTTGGGTTTTCTATCAAGATTAATGATACCATTATATATCCAGATGGGAGAAGCTAAGCCATGTGATCAACATTTCAAACTCTTCTGGTTGCCTACTTCCTTCCATTCAGGGGACAGAGTGCACTTTCTTTTTAGAAAGGGTCATGCCCTTCCACTGTAACACAAGCATTTTTTAGAATAGATACAATGATAAAAATCAAATTACTTCTAATCTTCCACTATATTGCCAACACTACAATGCATCCTTTCTGCTCCTGAACAAAAGCAGAAAAGCAACACACACCATATAAAGCTGTAAGACTGACAAGGTGAGTGAAGGTCCATAAGTCACAGCAGAGCCCCTTAAACAAAGAAGGAAGAGAACACTCCACACACAATTGCCTCAATTTCTCTAAAAGTCGGAAAAAGGCAAGAAAGGAAGTGGGATGTTATGTTTAAAGAAAGAAGGTATTTAATATTAATTTTAAATACCTGACAGTATTAATTGAAACAGGCAACTGAAGGCTGATCTCACTCTCTCCTAAGTGACTGCCTCTCTTATTGTAGCCAAAGTTAAATTAGCGTGGACCTGGTGAGCATATAACCTTCACAGTAGTCAACAGAGCTAAGAATATTTCCACCAATTAGTCTGTAAAAATGATTACATTTTACATGTAAACATAAAGAGCTGGCTCAACATTTTAACTCAGATGAAATAGTGTTTTGCTCCTATAGTTGTTTGTTTTCGTTTAGTTTTAACTTCTCTATATTTTGCACAAATTGAAAGGAAGAACTGATTGAAAACCACTTCTAGTTTCTTCTGGTTTTCAGTGAGAAACAGGAACACAGGATCCTGGCATAGGATTTCCTTACACTTCATCACGACGTCATCACATCCCGTCAAAGTCAGAGATCTGACAATTGCTATCTCCTTCTTATACCCTTGCTCTCTTCCACCCCCCTTGTTATTGCTCTTGCTCAGAGCCTCACTTTATTTTACCTCCACTGTTGCCATTGCATACTAGCTTGTTGGTTTCCCTCCTTTTTCTCATCTACTTTAACCTCTGCCCTCTTAATGCAGACAGACTGATTCTTCCAAAACTCACGTAGTATCACTCCCCTTCTCAGAAACCTCACTGTGGGCCATTCTCTTTAGCACGACTTTTGTATATCCTTGTAATCAGGCTGCAAAATTGGCTCTAGGTTTACTTTCTAATGAATTTCTCTCCAAACAACCTTCTTTGGTCAACTCACAACCTACCATCCCACAGATACTTCCCTGACATTCATCAGGTAACATCTCTCAACACAGAATGCCTCCATCCTTGTTTTTTGAACCCTTTTCATTATTGAAATCTGAATTGAAATGTCACAATCTTCCTGAAGAGGAGAGAACACAATCATCTCACATTCGCTCCACATGATGTTTAATATTATGTGTCCACTTGTCTGGGCCGTAGTATCTAGATACATCATCAAACATTATTCTGGATGTTTCTGTGAGGGTATTTCTGCATGAGACTGACATTTAAATCAGTGTCCTCTAAAATGAGGGTGGGCCTCAACCAATCAGTTGAAAGTCTTAATAGCACAAAAGACTGACCTCCCTCAAACAGGAAGAATTCTGCAGCCTGACCAACTTCAGACTTGAACTCTTGATTTGGTTCTTCTCTGAGCCTCCAGCCTGCCAGGTTAATCTGCAGAGTTTAAATTTGCCAACCACCAGAATTCTACAAGCCAATTTTAAAAAATACATCTGTATATAGGAGATTTATGTGGATATACTCATACACAACCTATTGTGGTTTTTTTCCCTCTGGAGAAACCTGATTAAACACCCCACAACATGCTATCGCCATCTGGAACTTAGCTCATACTCTTTTCAGTTAAGGTGAAGGGTTGCCCATGCTTCCCTCTCTGACTAAATAATAAATCTATTAAGATAGGAACTACATTTTACTGCGTTTATGGCTAGTTCCACAAAAATGTCTGGCACATGGTAGGAGCTTAGTGTTTAATTAACTGAATCAATCCACATGGTCTATGAACACAACTTTAAAAACATACCTGTATTAAAATGAGTAATATATGACTATTCCTCCTTGCCATAGATGCCCTCATCAACTCCAGGTTTGGAGGACATCCTGGATATGACTTTGTGCAAAGTATTTAAAAATCATTAGCTTGAGATGTCATTAACTGAACCAATGATCCTTGTTAGCATGAAGGCAATATAAGTAAGCCAACATGAACAAGTATTACTAAGCTTTCAAAAGGTTCCCTAATCTCTTATTATCCTTACTGTTTTGCTCCCTAATTACTTCTTTAATCAACTGGTTATCTATTAAGTATTCATTTAATTACCTTACATGTAGGTAATGGTTATACTAAGAACCTTTGAAGGTTTCCATTCCGACCGTCTACGAAAATGATCACTGTAGTGACTTTGACTCAAACACCACATGAAGAAGAACATGCTCACAATGAAAATATTCAAATATGTAAACAAATATTCACAACTATAATGTACTAAAGTGTGAAGACAATTACACTTAACAGATGTGCAAAAAGGGCAATGGACCTCAGCTGGTTACAGCTTCAGTAATGGGAGGATGCAGGATGGTGGGAGAGAAAGGAAGATGGACTCTTGCATGTGGGCTTTCCCCAACTAAGTCCATCGTGGAAAAATAGAAACATTATAATTTGTGTACAACAATATCATTAAAGGGATGCATATGGAAACAAACTAAAGCATTTAAAAGCTGATAGATAGCGGGACTGGAGGAGAAAGAAAGGGAACTCCGAACTCTTATTTTACAGAATTTTTAATATGGTAGATTAAGGCCTATTTTATGCTTTTTAATTTACTTTTCAAAGAAGATATCTAGAAAGTGAAAATGGCTATACTCTTCATTTTGTTAAAACACTGAAATTAATTAAATGTCAAGTTGTAGAGTAACTAGTAGATTAGCCTCAGAAAAGCAATCACTTGATGTGCACCTTGGAGAAAAGACAGTGGAATAAAATATAATTTTCACTTTACTAAATAATACCCAATGTTTAAACAGCTTTGGAGAGAGCCAGATGCAGTCCTGCATGTATTAGGCCTGCAAGGAGGAAGATATGAGTCTCAAGTGTGGTGAATATCCACAGTGAACGTAGACTATCAGATTATGTCATTGTGACTTAAATTTAGCAAATGCTTAAGGATGTAGCATTTGAAATACATGGAAGTTTATTTAGAATTAATAAATTTAATTTAAATTTAGAATTAATACACCCTAATAGAAGCTAGAGCATTTCACTAAAAATTTCATTACTAAGACATGAATTAGAGCAGTAAAATAAGAAATATGCCCTAAATTATTTCAGAAGCCATAATATATAGCAATATTATAATTACAGATATGATCAGCTGATAAAATAAATGACATATTCAGTTTTTTAAAGAGACACTGGGATAACAAAGAATGTGTCAGTATTTTCTACACAGTTCACGGAGGAAAAAAGTACTTTGATTTTAAATAACTAATGTAAACCATTGGAGAAATTACCACAGTTTAATCTAAAAATATTAAAATCACTTTCCTTAATATCTTTAAAAGAATTTCTTTCTTTTAGTTGAAGATCCAGTCAAGAATTGTGTACTGCATTTAGTCTTCACGTATCTTTAATCTTATATATTCTGAAATGCTTCATTAGCCTTTTAATAGTTGCAATGTAGTACTTAAGACACATGCATATCATGTTCACAAGAAACATGCACTAAACTATTTGCAAGGCATGATGTCTGCTTCCCAACTCGTGACCCACAGAAACCAGGAAACAATAAATTATTGTTTTAATTCACTAAGTTTTAGAGGTACTTGATAAGCAGAAATAAATACCTAATGCAAATTAAATTATGGTAAAATTTTATAAAATTCAAAATCAACTGAAACTAAATATTGCTAAACATACATACATATCCTGTAAGACTGTTTTAATAACATCAAAAATTAAGAATAATGTTTACTTTTTGTGTGCAAAGGAAATGGGATTGAACAGTTGAGGAGCATATAAATAGAAGAAACTTATCAGCAATGTTCTAATGAGTAGAGCTTTCATAGTTGATCATTGAATTATTAATAATTACATTTAATTTGATTTTTAAAAGTCATGCATGGACCAAAGAATACAGTGTTTCCTCATCCAGGGATTATGTCTATTTTGAATTCTGTGAATTGCAGATCCACTGAGAGTTTTTGAGGGACATGGCAGGGTGGAAAATAATATTACCCTTAGAGTCAGAGTGCTTTACCAATTTTTGTAAGATATAATCTATCAGAAGTTGGCCATTCAAAAAGGGAAAATGAACATGAAAACATATAATGCCCTAGTTATCCCTGAGATAGAAACATATTCGGTTGAGAGAATTTAATATTACCCATCATTTAGCATCTATTTTTTTATCATTTTATAGTATCTATCAGACTTATAACAAAGAAGATAAACACTTTTCCTGATGAAAAGAAGAGGGTCTGCTCCTCAGGAAGGCAGGTGGTGGTAGAGAGATGGGAAGAATAATGAAATTTACCTTCTTAAAATAACTTTCTAGGCCCAAGATGATGCAACTTCTATTCAGGGTACTACATCAGTAAATAAAAACTTAAATAACTTTCATGTCCCTGTAAATTCTCTGCTTGACTAGAAAGGCAATATATCCAGTCAGCCAATCCCCAAATGCCAAGCCAGTGCTGGGCTTTCTTCTCATCCCAAATAAGGTTGACTATGTGGACCCAGCCAATCAGGTATTTCCTATTATTCTCTTCCTTGTTCTTTATTCACTATCCTATAAAAGCTTACCTTCTACCTCATTTTGCAGTTCTCCACAAGAAGGCTGTCTGCTTCATGAAGTGTCAAAGCTTGTTTGTATCACCTAAATTATCTTCTTCCAACATTTTTTTGAGTTCTTGGTGATGAGGAATAGGACCCAAAGCTGATGGCTAATGGCCTTTGGGACAAGGAGACTCACAGGTGCGGCACTTAACTGCACCCTCTGACTTCACTGTTCCGCTCTTCCGTTCCCCATAATGGAGGGCGTTGGGTAAGCCGCTCAGATTTCAACTCTGCTCCTTTGCATACAGTTCTTGGATCCAAACAAACTTGATTTATTGTTCCCAGAACTGTTCTGGGATCCTAGAAAGGCTCTGTGCTTTGTTAAAGTTCCCAGAAATGTTCTGGGTTCTGGAAAATTTCTGGGGTAGTTCTATTAAGAGTTCCCAATGAGTGGTAGCTGTTAGGGGACTCACAAAGCCTCAAAGTAAGTCCATAGCATAAACCACTGGGGGACTTGAGGATGCCATTAGGGTGTCCACCACCATAAAGAAATCCCTTGAAACGAAAAAATAGGTCTTTTGCTAATGGGAATCTTGGAAGCCACAGAATTGATGGGCAAAGACAGAGCACATAAAAGCTGTCAGAGGACTCACCACCCAACTCTAAGACTCTCATGTCTTAGATAAGTTGGTCACAGAGTGGGTTAGATTCACACTAGCTCAGCCTTGCCAAATTCTGGTAGATACCAGAGCTACATTATCTACTTTAAACTCCATTTGCTCAGGACCTTGAAGATGGGATCCTGGTAAAACCAGCAGAAGCTGGGGAAGGATGAGAATCCTTACCAGAGTCAGCTCTCCTGGATCTCTGCAGTGCCCAGTCAAGAAAGGAAGGTAAAATTCCACACTGTCCCTTTCTTTCCGAATTCAGACTCCTGTGAATTTGGTTTGGGGTACCCATTGGTGGTCAATCTTTTCTCTCCCAGGGGCAGCTCTTTCCTTCTTGTTTGTCTCCTTTTGTGTCCTGAGAACTTGGCTTAGCTTTCTTCCTGCCTGGGACACACAGGTTGTCGACATTTGTATACACAGGCAGGTCAACTCTCAGGCTGGGGACCCCAAAGTATGGCTGGACAGAAAGGTGGGTTTCACTCCATTTGTGGTTAGGGTCCTACCAACTGTTGCCAGGTCTCAGGGGAATTGTCTAAGTCCTCCTTTCTTTTGGCTATCTTAGAGTGTGGCTGTAGATATTGGGAGGGTAGCAACTTCTGGGGTTGGTCAATACTACCAGGAATATTTACTGTCTCTCCCAGCTGAAACTTGACAAGATATTTGAAAGGATTTTTTTTGTTTGTTTTAAGTAGCTCTATGGTCGGAAGTTGGCCGAATTGAAAGCTGATATTCAGAGCCTGACAGCAACTATTCCTAGGCTTTCTCCCCTAAGCTAAATGAAACTATGCACACAAAAGGGGAAAAATTTCAAAGACAAGCAGCTCTAATCTACGACATAGGAATCTTTGGATTTCTATCTTAGTTGAAGATCTTCTCCTTATATAAAAAAGCACACTGAAGACAATATTGTGGGATAAGTATCAATAGATCAGCCACTTGATTATCATTTAGGTTGCATCCCAATTCTTTGAGTGAAAACAACTGTCCTACAAACTGAGGACAATTTGTACAACTTGTCTTACAAAATGAGTCTTTACAAGAACGGAAGAAGCACACCTATTTTTTTTTTTTTTTTACCAGTCTCCAAAACCTCCCCTGTTCATCTCAAAAGGCTTGTAGATATTGTCAAAGGTCTGGATATAGGGAAGAAAGGTCCTTCTTGGTGGAACTTACATTCTTTCTCTGTGTCTTTTGAGATGTAAATGTTCTATCCTGTGTTTTCTAAGAACTGAGGGTCATCCCTTTGAAATGCAAACCACAAAGGTAATTCTTATCAGAAGGAAAAAAGAAAGAAAAGTTATTTGGAAACTAGGTGAAGGAAAAAATCTTAAAAATCTTCAACATAAATATTAGTGAAAAGTTTAAGCCATCTGGGCAAGTAACCTTAACTTATTCCATTTGTCAATTTAGATCCAACACTTCTATTTATAGACTAGTTTTGCATTATTGTACCTGTCTCATGGCTAAAATTTATTTATTTATTTATTTTTTGCCTTACGTGGGCCTCTCACTGTTGTGGCCTCTCCCGTTGCGGAGCACAGGCTTCGGACGCGCAGGCTCAGCGGCCATGGCTCACTGGCCTAGCCGCTCCGCAGCATGTGGGATCTTCCCGAACTGGAGCACGAACCCGTGTTCCCTGCATCGGCAGGCGGACTCTCAATCACTGCGCCACCAGGGAAGCCCATGGCTAAAATTTTTAATCAAAAGGTATAAGATCCCTGTTTGTGTTTGTCTGTATGTTTATGTATGTCTATGTATGTATGTTATAGATGTGTGCCGTTTTCTGCCCCATGATGGTATTGCCAAAATTAATTTGTAAAGAGTTGTATTTAATTTGCTTAAAGACAGACTAACATTTAAAATAGAGTTTAAACTCTCAGAAATATAGAATCTAACTCAAATGTTTACACTGAGGCAGGAGATAGATGGTCCCCTGGTTGAGCGGCTGGAGTTTGTCCCCTGTGGACAGATACTCCAAGATGAAGAGCAGGAGCAGCTGAGCCCTGCCCAGATAAGAGACCACATGTTTCTTATTCTTGAGGTCAAGGAGACCTTCCTGACTATACATGTGTGGAAAGGTTCCTTGGAGGTCAAAAAGGGAGCAATGTCAACCTACCCATAGGCCTCTTTGCTAGAGTCCACCTTGGCTAAGAGATGTGTGCACACATGGGAGGACCCCGAGATAAACCAAATACGGACTCAGAACCAGGCAAAGCAAGATGACTGGCCAAAGGAAACCTGGAAGTAATGCCCCATATAAATGATTCAAACTACCACAAGGGCACTACTCTTTCTCTGAGCATGCCCGTGTGTCTACCCACACATACCCTTTTTCCTCCTAATAAACACTTTACTTGTTTCACTACTTTCTCTCTGTGGAAATTCGTTTCTACACAGCTGATGGGCCAGGGCCTTGTCACTGGCCACTGGTCGTGGCTAGGATTCAGCATTCTCACTGCCATGGCCTGACTTCAGTCTCTGGCCAGGGAACTGAAATCTTGCTTCAAGCCGCTGCCGGCCGAGGCCACTGGAGATCAACATGATCTATGATAATCTTTGGTAAATAAAAGTTAGTCTATGCTTGTTGGTTTAACTAAACCAAACATGTCTTTAGAGTTATCAGCATCAAATGATACTTTTATTCTACCAATGTTTATTAAAAGTCATATAAGCTCATGTTATTTCTGTTGCAGAATTTGTCAGCAAGGAAGATGACTTAAGATGATGGTTAGCTGTTTAATGTCTTGTGAAATTTTTATGAGTAATATAAACATAACTGTTAAAAACAAGTAAATTAAGTGCCTGTAAGTAAGATATAAGTTTACAAATGAACTTTTCAACAATAATTATACTCTATGGTATGTCTACTTAAAAATAGTTCCCCAAATCTTTTTGATAACTTAAAACCTTAAAGTTATACTGAGATAAGTTAAATGATAGATACTGATTGAATATCTAGATTATTTCTAAATAAGATAAAATACTGAAACACTATTTAATGAACATAGATTTATCCACTTTTGGCTTCCTTTTACAGAGGAACTAAAGAACATGCTTTGTGCCACATTAAAAATTTTATTATGAGGAAGAATATATTTCTAGAAATTATGAAAGGTATTTATAAATTTTTCAGTTCACGGAATGCTAGTGTAACAGGGTCCACAATTGCTTATATCTTAGTTTTCAGAAGAAATTAAGTATCTTAAGGGTTAAGAATTCTAATGATTTAAAGCTACTTAGAAATAAAAAAGGGTGAAATAAGACAACTGTGTATGAAAAGTAGGTAAAGAAAGTAGATTGTGGGTTTTACGTAGGAAAGGCATGGAAAATAAGTGTTCGTTTGTTTGTTTTGTTGTGTTGTGTTCTGTTTCGAAGGAAAAAAATAAAGTGGTTTTTGTCCTACAGTGAAATGACTGTTCCAGAATGAGAAAAGAAAGAAAGAAAAAAAAAAAGGACAAACATGAGTGGATATAAAAAAATTGTAGGTTAGTGAGGAATGAATCTTGGGAAAGGAATTTTACCTGTGGTCAAGCTGGCTAAGATTATTTAACTTTACAAAAAAAAAGAGTTTTAATATCAAAAGTACACTGGTGCAAAATTAGATGTTAGTCTCTCTGTGTTAAAAGGACAAAGTTCTCTTAGATTATTGGTCTGCTCTTAATAAAAAATTGTAAATAATGCTTTTTTCTTTAAGTAATCTGCCTGGAAAGCAAAGAGTTTGTTTCTTACCAGAATAATTTACTGTACTTCACCTTGTCTTTAGCAGGCTTTTGATTATTTAAAAACAAATTAATAAATCTGTTCTTCTAAAAATCAAGAGAGCTAAGGGGTTTTTTTGTTTTTGTTCTATTAACAACTATGTGATATTCTATATTTGCCTTCAAAATCTTAACTTGTCACTTTGATTAAATGGATATTTTTTGACAAACTCCACAAAAATCAAATTCTAAATGAAATCTTTTTGACCTGGAGCTAAATTTGGGATTTTCCAGGGGGCCCTTGGAACATCTCAAATCATTTGTTCACTAACCTTTATACAAAGAGAAATATTAAACTTATTAGGCATTTTTGATATGCCAAATTACAGAGGAAACACTGTCAAATAAGAGGTGATGTTTAAGCTTCTTAGTTTGTATTTGTATAGGTATATGTTATTAATATAACTGTTTCAGAAATTATATGAAATTCCTAAAAATCTTATATATCCCGGTATACTATTGGTCATAATTCTAGTTATTAACTTAAAATTTGTGTCACAGAAATAGCCAAACTTGTCAATTTCATTATAATGAACTCTCATCAGATCTTTAACTGGGCATTTTTAAGTCTTTTGTCATTTACAGACTGTTGTAAGTTTACTTTGATGCTTTTGCATGAAAGTAAATTTCATGAAAAGGACCCTACCAAATTACCTACTCTTGATCATTGATGCACTACCAAATTACAATGTTTCAAATCTTAGGTAAATATTTCACAAATGAAGAAGGCCCCACCTGATATCTGCAGGAGACCCTCAAAATCAAACTGACTGGGAAGAGAAGTAGCCAACATTGGGGTAAACTAGTTCCTTCCAAGATGTCAGATCAAGAATGTTTCTTTCCATTCCTCCTTCCCTCTCTGACCGTCATTTTCCTAATTCTTACACCGTGAAGGTCTTTATGATTCTTTTGTCCACCCTTTGCCTTGCCCTGGCCTGAAAAAATAAAGTCATTGTTCATGTAACTCAGGCCACTGCAAAGGAGAGTATTCCAAAGTCCAACCAGCTGTTGAATTTTCTATGATGCTGGTGATCTTATAAATTTCTCCCTGATTCTCAGTGCCTCGGATTCTCTGAAACAAGCTCATTGGATAAACACTTTGGGGGAAGTGGAGATACAGTTACACAAAATACATAAATAGGACAACTGGCTTAAAGAATTATCCCTCTTTTGGGGATCATTTCTTGACTTATTTCATTCTAGCTGGTTTGGGTTGTGGGGACCCTTTCTCAGGATCACTCTCCAAACCGTGGGCATAGTTTTGTTGCTGATGATTATTATTGTTTACCTAATACTCTACATTCTCTCAAAACTTTTAAATGCATGAGGGCAGTGACTGACCCACAGACAAATGGTCTCTCTCTGACTGGAATGACAAAAGGAACAGAAGAACATAACCAGCTCCAAGAATAGGAGTCTGACATCATTTCCTGTGAATACGGTACTGAGAACTGAAAAGGCAATGGTAACTAAAAGTCATGCTACTGTTTTTTTTTGTTTGTTTGTTTGTTTTTTGCGGTACGCGGGCCTCTCACTGCTGTGGCCTCTCCCGTTGCGGAGCACAGGCTCCGGACGCGCAGGCTCAGCGGCCATGGCTCATGGGCCCAGCCGCTCCGCGGCATGTGGGATCGTCCCGGACCGGGGCACGAACCCGTGTCCCCTGCATCGGCAGGCGGACTCTCAACTACTGCGCCACCAGGGAAGCCCTACCCCCTGTATTTTTGATCAAACTGCTTGAATGGTTGCGAGAATGATCAAAAAGGGGACTACTGACATAACTTTCTTGGCCCAAGATGGATCTGCTCCTGCTCGAGGTACCCTGTCAGCAAACCAAAACTCTCACATCCCTTTAAATGATCCACTCAACCAGCAATGCAGTACACCCAGTCAGCCAATCGCCAAATGCCAAAGCCAACTCTGAGTCTTCTCACCCCAAACAAGGTTGACCTTCCCCAGCTAGTCAGATATTTTCTATTTTTTTCCTTGCTCTTCATTTTTTATCCTAAAGAAGACTCCTTGCCTTTTGCCCTATTTTGCAATTCTCCACAAGGAAGCTGTTCACTTCATGAAGTGTTAAATAAAGTTTGTTTGATTCACCTAAATTGTCTTCTTTAAACATTTTTTAAAACAGCCTTTAGAAGCAGGCAGAACAAAAGTTAAAGCTCCCCAGGATCAACCCGTGCTCCAGGAAAGGAGCTGGTCACAGAAACTTAAGAAAAGACAAAGCAAACCTTTTTCTTTTTTTAAAAAAATCTGAACACAGAACAGGAAGATTGATTTTTTTTAATATGCATAACTTCAATTTCACTGTCCTAAATATTTTCAGCCTCTCTGTTTCACTACTGAAATTGGTAAATTACATTACCTAGATTTAATTTTTCTTTTTGGAATAAACAATTCTAAAATTTAATTGGAAGGAGAAACACTCAGGAAAAGAGAAAATGCTCAAAGTTAAAGAAAATGAGTAAGCAAATTTTCTGTTGTCAGAGATAGATAGAAGAAACAGGATATCATCTTGAAACTAAGACCTGAAAGTTAGTTTACACCAGCAGAATTTCTTAATCAATTCAAAGATATTTCATATGGAACTAAATTATTACATATCCCTGAAGGATAAAACCAGCCCTTTGATAGTGGTACCCTTGTCCTATATTGTTAGAAAGACAATTCATTGAATTCACTGTCCCACCTTCTAAGTGGCTGTGCTCTAAGAAGCCTGAAACACAAATAGAAGTCTCTTCTCTTTTAAAATATCATTTTTTTTTCTGATGGCTATGTATTAATAGTAAGTGTTTGGATATTCTGATTCATTCATTTTTAATAATATAACATATACAGTGACCAGTTAATAGATACTATTTGACTAGCAGCTAAGAGACTTAGGTAACATGTTTCAATTATGCCACTCCGACGTTGATGTCTTCAGCAAGTAACTTCACCCATCTGGGCCCAATCCCCTTATTAATAAAATAAAGAAGTTGGTTTAAATATTTGCTGAATATCTTGTCAGAACAAAACTTTAGGATCTATGATCTATGCTAATAATTATTGAGCACTTCCTTAGTTTGCAGTAATATTCTGAAATTATTTGAGTAAAAAAAATCTGCCATTTTAATGAGGAAAATCAGATTTCATGAAGACGGGTTTTGTCCATGTGTGAAAAATGCAAATCCCTGTGCCCCACCTTTCACCACAAATGTGCTGAATCATCATGTGAGTCTCTGGGACGTGTGTGTGTGTGTGCGTGCGTGCGTGCGTGCGTGCGTGCGTGTGTGTGATCTTGTATTCCTCTAAGGTCTAATGTCCCTTTCCTTCACATTTTAGAACTCAAACTTCAAAAAAATACATCTCACAGAACTGTCACAACATTTTGCAGAAATAAAGAAATTAACCATCTGGAACACCTAAACAAGACTCATTCCAGCACTGACAATCTGCTATATAAACATGCATAAAGAATCCAACTGTGACCCAGACTGAGAAAAGATAAGGGTTGTGAATGAATTACTGAGATGGTTATAGAAGGAAATTATTACCAGATGAGACAACAATGAACAGAAACAAACAAGAAACTTCTCACTCCAAGGAGACTATCCATAAATTCTACACTATATTTGCTGGTGTTTACTACGAATGTAATTTGATGCATTTCTTGAACACAGGTACACTGTGCTCTGAGAGTCTATGCCATTGATCAAATTCTTGGTGTGATTAAATATGCAAATAGTATCTACATTAGTCAGGGTTCTCCAGAAAAACAGAACCAATAAAACAATATAGATATTTAAGAGATTTATCATGGAAATTAGCACAAGCAATTATCGTGTCTGAAGTATGGCATATATGCTGTCTGCAAACTGGAGAAGCAGGAAAGCTGGTGGGATAATTCAGTCCGAGGCCAAAGGCCTGAGGACTAGGAATGGGGAGGGGACTGCTGGTATAAATCCTGGAGTCCTTTATACCTTTTAGGTATAAAGCCTAAAAATCAGTAGCTCTGATGTCCAAGGGCAGAAGGAGAAGAAAATTCCAACTCAAGAAGTGATAGCAAATTAGCCCTTCCTCTGCCATTTTGTTCTATTTGGGTTCTCAACAGAGTGCATGATGCCAGCCCACACTGGTGAGGGCAGATCTTCTCTACTCAGTTTACCAGTGCACACACTAATCTCTTCCAGAAACACTCTTATGAGCACACCCAGAAATAATGTTTTACCAACTATCTGGGCATCCCTTAACCCAGTCAAGTTGACATTTAAACTCACCATCACAGTATCTTATGTAGTCTAGAAATAAGATGAGTAGAAATTTATGTGTTTTTTAATAATTTCTATTTATATGCTTTTAACACAGGCAATAATGTATATGATAAACTTAAATATTTCTACAGAATAATTTAAGTAAATAAACTTAGGGTTTTATAATTTTAAATTCAAATATCTTACAAGTTCATTCTTTTTTTTTTTTTTTTTTTTTTTTTTTTTGCGGTACGTGGGCCTCTCACTGTTGTGGCCTCTCCCGTTGCGGAGCACAGGCTCCGGACGTGCAGACTCAGCGACCATGGCTCACGGGCCTAACTGCTCCGCAGCATGTGGGATCTTCCCAGACCAGGGCTCGAACCCGTGTCCCCTGCATCGGCAGGCGGACTCTCAACCACTGCGCCACCAGGGAAGCCCACAAGTTCATTCTTAACACATGAAATCTGGGGGCTTGTGGTCACAGACAATTGAAAATAAAATAAATGAGTGAATTTAGAAGTGATAGTGAAAAAGCAGAACAGTACAGAAGAAAAACAAAATTAAAACTGAAAACTCAGCCTTTCTAAAAATAAAACAACTGAATGTAAAATTCAAATATGACTATAATATAGTGCTATGTTAGCATTTTCCTCAGATATTGACAATAGTGTTTCCTGCTAGTTTCTTGTGTGGGCTAAAACCTATTTGACATATGCTAATGTATTTTTTCACTTAAATGATTAAACTTCAGTTCTGAGTCTAGGTTTTTTTCTTTCTAGGACAGTAAAGTCATCAATCATTTGGAAACAACTAGCAATCTGAGACACTGGTTGTTTTTTGTTTCTAATTCCTATTTTTTTCAATTGCCCAAATTTTATTCAAAAGTTGTTGTTTACTATATAGTGATGAAAAATGCAGAACCTCTACCAAATGGGACACTGGAGTTTATTTTAAAACTTAGGTTGTAATAAATTGGAGTATTTGAAGGATCATTCTCATTTTTCAGATTTATTGGCCAATTTCACATATGGGGATCTTAAAATAATTCTCTTATAAACTCTGTATGTATGCATTTTATGAATTAATTTAACATACGTATGTCAGAAAAAAGCATGTCATCTTAAAAAGTAGTTTAAGATTTTGAATAAAATAGATCTGGAGTCATATATAACTCATACCAGTCACTGAGTGATTAACTAATAGTACCACTATTAAGAAGAGTTACCTTGACATTTGATGTATGAAAATTTTTAGACAAATGATAAGATGCAGGGTAATACTGCTTTAGAAGCAGAAAATAACCTGACTTAAAATCATTTTTAAAAAAGACAGAGGGTGGCTTCCCTGGTGGCGCAGTGGTTAAGAATCTGCCTGCTAATGCAGGCGACCTGGGTTCGAGCCCTGGTCGGGGAAGATCCCACATGCTGCGTAGCAACTAAGCCCGTGTGCCACAACTACTGAGCCCACCACGTACCACAACTACTGAAGCTCAGGAGGCTAGAGCCTGAGCTCCGCAACAAGAGAAGCCACTGCAATGAGAAGCCCATGCACCGCAACGAACAGTAGCCTCCACTCACCGCAACTAGAGAAAGATGCACACAGCAACAAAGACCCAATACAGCCAAAAATAAATAAATAAATTTATTTAAAAAAAAAAAAGACAGAGGGAATTAATCTAGATAGCTTCCACAAATACAACGTAATTTAAGACTATCAAGAAATGAGTTTTAATAGTATACAAAGCCAATTGATAGCAAGAAAATAGTCAATAAACACTTATAAGGAATTACATTGTTTTATTCACAATGAGATCTTCCTTTAAAAGTGTTCAAAATATATTCAAAATATATTATAAACACATTCTAAACATATAATAAATTTAACAAGATAAACATAAATAGAATTAATTATAATTTTAAGTAAGAAAACGTATCTTAGCATTTATTCATTCATCCCTGAGGTAGTATTTATCACTTTATTAAAATGATATTAACTGAATTAGGTTGGTGAATTTTTTTCACCTATAGAAAATCAAGATTAAGAATATTCTGCAGGGCTTCCCTGGTGGCACAGTGGTTGAGAGTCCGCCTGCTGGTGCAGGGGACATGGGTTCGTGCCCCGGTCTGGGAGGATCCCACCTGCAGCAGAGTGGCTGGGTCAGTGAGCCATGGCCGCTGAGCCTGCGCGTCCGGAGCCTGTGCTCCGCAATGGGAGAGGCCACAACAGTGAGAGGCCCGCGTACCGCGAAAAAAAAAAAAAAAAAAAAGAATATTCTGCAAAACTTTTTATTCTAGTAAAAAATCAATATTGCTTGATATTTAATAAAAACAACATTAGTAGCTTACAATAATCAAGGCCATTCCTTTCTGAATAAATTAAGGAATATATTGCCAATAAATAATTAAAGGAGTTGTCAATTATGTTGAATATTTCTTAATATTTTGAAAACTAATCTAGTGGTAATAAAGGGAAAATTAATGAATTATGTTAGTATTTGTTTTATGTCATTACTTTAAAATGTATTATATTGCTGTATAAGCAAAATGATTTTATGGGAAATAATACAGATTATGCACACAAATAGCAAATTTAATTATTAGCAAATCACTCTATAACTTGTGCCAAGAATGAAAAGATGGTACAGCTGGGAGGATGGCCAGTAAGAGGAAAAAGCAACAAGGGCTTTCAAGAAGTGATACTCCAGATTGCAAGTTGAACATTCTGTACTGATCACTGTCCAGTTCTAGAGAGGGATGGATTTACTCCCACATTTCCTTGAGTGTGACACTGCACCATGATTATGCAAGGTAAAGCTTTTAGCTATTTCTGTATTAAACATAAGGATATTTTTAAATCAGGAAAAATTGGATCTCCATTTGAAAAAAATCTATAAAATTTGCATAATCCTCAATAATAATTTTAGAATGGATTGTTTAAAATCTGGAATAAAAAATACCAGTATTATAGGAAATAGAAAATATTATTTAAAAAAATCTTTAGATGTGGAAATAATTTTTTATCAGTACACCAAAAATTGATATTCTAAAGGTAAAGGAAGATTTATCTGCATGAAATAATATCATTAGTATTAATTATATTAAAACTTATATACGGCAAAGAAAATACATACCAGTGCCTCTCCTACCACACATGCAAAAGCACAGTCAATAAAGACACGAATGCAAATTGAGAGACATTTGATATAATATGACAAAAAAGGGTTAATGCCTTTACTTTTTAAATGTCAAATAATTTTAAGTGAGAAAGAAATTATCCAAAAATATAGGCAAAGACATAAATAGGTAACTTACAAAAGAGGAAACGTATATGGTCAATAAAGATATGAAATAATACTCAGCCTTAATGAAAATGAAAAATGCCAGCCTAAAATAAGTTGTGACTTTTGCATATCATTTTGGCATCGACTGAATAAAATGATAATTCCAGAGTTTATCTTGCTGCTTTCTGGAAATGAATTTATGAAGTTCACAAGTATAGACTCAATGGTACAAATTCTACTACCAAAAATTTATCCAATAAATATTAGTGGACAAGTATTGGACTAAAAGTTAAGATGTATGCACAAGGTTGCTTACTGCAATGCTTTTTACAATGAAAAATCATAATCATGTTAAAGATGTATGAATTAGGAATTGTAAATTATGTTTTATGTAAATAATGGGATATGTTAAAAGTAATTAAACAAGAGGGCCATCAGACTGAGGTGGCTCTAACGCCCTCGTAGCCAACATGGGTAAACCAAAACTTAAGCCAGAGTTAATACACCAGAACCTGAGAAAATAAAACTTAAGAATGACTAGTCACAAACAACCAATAAGGCTTTTTAAAATGATGCCACTGCTTAAATTATGACCAATCTGATAATTCCCTTGCTTTGTTTCTGTGTCCTCTCTATAAAAACCTCTCCACTAGCTCCTGTTGTTGAAGGCCACTAACCACTTCCTGTTTGGTACTACCCAATTTAAATCAACATTTTGCTCAGATAAAGTCTTGAAAATTTTAATGTGCCTTAGTTTATATTTTAAGAGATAATATACATTTCTTTAGCAGGATGAAATATATATATGTGTGTACATATATGTATATACATACATGCAAAATTTATACATCTATACACACACTACAAAATATTATAGCACTGATTAGAAGATGTTGATGAATTCACAGAGTTCATTTCTTTTTTTTTTTAATCTAACATCAGAAATAGTATAGTTTCTAATTGTGTATTTACTTGTTTCCATCCTTGACAAAACAAACCCTAAACAAGAAGTGTCAGGACATGGGTGGAAGGTGAGAAGTGTAGCTATAATACATAAGAGTAACTTAGCACATTTATATATTAGTGGAGTTTTTGTTCCACTCCTAAAATTAAAAATCATTCTCTATTAAGAAATCTGATCTCTCACTTTTACATACTTAATGAAATTCAAGTGTATTATCATTTGAAATAATTAATTTACATTCTATTGTAATGTACAATTAGAGTTTGGATTAAACAAATATCTGAATATAATAATTGCTATTGTTGTAGGCTCCTATTTAACATTTTCCTGTGAGATCTTTATAAGATAAACAATATATATTTTGATAATTTAACAATACTTTTAATATTAAGTGTATATTTTAATAATGTATACAAAGTACACATTTTCCAAGCTGGTACAAAGCCACATAGTTGTCTTTCCTCAATTATGAGAGTATAAGAGCTTAGTTTAAATGCGTAGATAATTTGAAATGTTAAATATAATGAACTGATGAGAATGCAAGGTTGCAAGAAAACTAAAAACCTCTATTTTTAAACATTTTTTATTACACACACACACACACTTAAAAAAGACATGAAAATTTAAATTATATGGTTAAGAAACTTAAAATTAGTCATTATCGAAAATGCCTAATTGTCAACAATTGATCTTGAAACTTTCCTAACCAGGGAAGCCCTGTAATGTGTCGTTAAATATTTTCAATAAAAAGGGGCATTTTAAAACCATGGTTGGCATATTGGTAGACAATATATAATACTCTTAACTTTTCCTCTAAAGAATTAGTATGTTTTGTGAAAGATGTTCAATAATATATTTGAGCAAAGAAATATTTGTAAGAAATTATGTTGAAGATTTGAAAATATATCATTCAGAACAGAACTGTACAACTCAAAGCATCTCTAGTGGACTGACAATAGTTTCACAGAAAATTACATACACTTTTTGTGTATAAGTTTCCATATAACTTGAGAAAAAATGACCATATTTCATCACAGTTCAGTTTTATGTACGATGCTGCAGTGTACATGAACAGGATGCTATGCAGTGTGCAACCATTTTCAAATGCTAACCAACGATTTGGGTGTTATTTTTCCTTTCCATTCAAATGTAAGCTTTCTTAAAGCCTTCTTAAACTATTCACTGCCTCCGGGAAGAAATGCAGTGCAATAAGTAAATAAGTAGGCAAGCAAACACACAGAAAATGTGATGGATTTTTAATACTAGTGGTTTTTGGAATTACTCATCTCTAAAGGGACTCAGGGAATATAAATATGTCATAAGTTAGAATAAGACTTTCCAACCCAGAAAGGAGATAAAGATTCCACATTTTAGGAGAGTCGAAGAGTCAGAAAGGAGGTAAAGAATGCATAGATTCAGAAGGTCTTTGATAAAAAAAAACAAAAAACAAAAAAACCCACAATCACCTCTCACACTGTGTATTGGGGGGAGGTGGGGTGAGAGCAGTGTGTGTATGGGGGGGTGGGAAATAGAAATATCTGGATATCTGGTAGGTATGGGGAATTCGAGCATCTGGGAGCCTGCAAGTTCCTTAGGAAGCATGTCTGGATGGTGTATCTAAAAAGATACATATAGCCCGAGCTTCCTAACCACATTCTCTATAACCCAGTGTGACCCAGGAACAACAGTATGAACTTGTGTGACTGAAAATGGCAGGAAAATAGAATGCATAGAAATATATGGAAATGGATTACAATAGCCCATTTAAGTTTGCTTGGAGCAGTATGATATGGAAGCAGCAGAAAGATCCCCATGTGCTCAAGAGCTGAGAGCAAGCCAGTTCTTACAAATCTGTGATCAGTAGGGATGATGTAACCAGAAGAAACCAAGAACTTCTGTGGGATGTTAGCATCAGTGCAGAATATTGAGATTCAAGTGAGCCCCCAAAATATAATAACTTGGAGCTTTGTAAACCTCCAGAACTTATATGTGATCCTGAAGAAAAAGGTGAACTGAGATTACGATTTTGTCACTTAGCAGAATAGGGGTTCTTCATAGATATTAAATTGAGAAATAGGAGATTATTAAATGGCTGAATTTGTATCCTGAGATTACTTACTATACCTAGTAAACTCAAAAATATAAATTTTATAATCTCCAAGAATCACTCATTTTTGTAAAAAAAAAAAAAAGGAGTAACTGAGTTTCATTCTAAGTTAAAGGGAATATTCCTATTCTGTATAACAGAAAAAATATTGCTAAAAATCTCAACAGCAAATACAAACATAGGCAGGCAATCCCTAGTGGCCATTTATTAAAAAGATATTAAATACATCAGAGGAACTTACTTTTACACAATCATTTGTTCTTCCAGTTAAGCTCTTTACTCTTTTTTTTTCCAGAAATGTTGATAGATTTTGGATAAAGATACATCATGTTTACCAAGAGGGAAATTATTGTGTATGGAAGAAAGCACTTTGTGATCCTAACTTTTGTACAAATCATGGAAGTATTTTATTCAAAAACTTCTTCATTCTTTTTCCTTCCCCTGGGGATAGAGGGCTAAGCACTCTGTCTTTTAAGGTCCTTTTTAAGGTCTCCAGAATAAAGCACGTAATGCAAGTAATATGGGTATGTATTTCATGCTAATCACATCTTAGCTCCAAGAAGTGTAGACTGTGTGGAAAAGAGCACTGTACAAGGCGTGTTGGGAGAAAGAATTGGGCAATTAAATTCTCTAAGCTTTGGCTTTCTGCCTAGTCAATTAGGAGAAAGAATGTCCCCTATCAGCCTCAGAGAAGTGTGTACGAATTGAATGACCTAGAAAAGGGAAAATATTCTGTTAACGGTGGGATTTTGTTGTTGCATTTGCTGTTGCTGCTGTTATTGTTGTTGACTTGGACAGTATCTATCCTAAAACCTAAGTTTCTTCATTTAAAACATGAGGTGTAATAATAATAATACCAACCTCATATATTAGTGGGAGGGTTAAAAAATTAGTATATCTATAAGCACAATAAATATTAGTGATTCTTATTATTTTTAATAAATACAGTATCTTCTCTTTATTAACAATAGTTATGTTCTATAAAGTTGCTATCAACTATTAAGTAGTGAATACCTGAATCACTTTTAATTCTAGTGAACAATTTAGTAAGTCCTCTGTCTGATGGCAGAGAGATTTGGCCTAGAAGTTAAAATACTGGATCAAGACTATGAATGTTTTTAATATTTTTGATACATATCACCAAGTAATCAATATGTAACTTTGTTTTCTGTGCATTTCTGTCTAAAGACACATTACAGCATATATTGATTAACATTGAACTCATAGCTAAAAACACTATACCTCATGCCTGAACAAAGCTTATATAACACACACATTTTCTCTGAAAGGCACATAACAGCTTTCTTGTACTTAGGAATACAGGCAGTACTTGGTACCAAATTTGGGGCTTATTTTAAACTGAGAAGTCACCAACAGAAAGCAAATGAAAATGGTTAAGAAATCACTTGATTATCTAAAATCATTTAAAATAATGATAATAACTATACTAACACTGGAAAATGATTATATTGTAGCTGAAAAACAGGACACAATAAATACTATGTATCCTATAATCATCATTATTGTTATAACCAAAAAAACAAGTTTCTGAGTGGTAGGATCATGGATATTTCTTTCATTTAATTTTCAGCACTTCCTATAATGTGCATATATTAATTCTTGGAACAATCATTATTTTTTTCAAAACCTTTTCATTCTAACACCACATTCTTCAAGTTCTGCAGTATTTCTTAGTTTTGCAGAGGTTACTCTTGAGTTAAAGAGTTTCATCCAATTCTTTCAGACACAGACCATGACACGTGTGCCAGGTGTGCTCTATGAAGCACTAGCAGGCCCCATTCACCTCATCATGATGTAAATGCTGTCCTGGAGTTATCCTGTGAGGCAGATGACCAGCTATTAAGTAGTTTTCTGTAACAAGACTAGTTCACAGGCAAAAACAACTCTCTATTTGTCTTTTGACAGCCTGAAATTTATATCTCCCTGTAGTTACCTGTCTAAAACCATTTACTTACTAGACATCTCTGGATTTGGCTAAACCATCTCCCACTCCACTCCCGAATCCCATCCTCAGGTTTTACTTTATAATATGACCAACTGTATAGCTCAAAGTAAATACTCTATGTTTAAACAATCCTGCACATAAGCAGCAGCCTTTGTGGCTCACAGCAAACCAAAAGACTATTATATGCATATTATTCTGTAGTTTGGATCCAACCCTCAGTAATCCCCGTGAAGCAACAGCAATAGGGTCCAATGAGCAGTCCTGAACCACCAGCAAATTAGACGTCTTCAGGGTTTTCTGTTTTAAAAATTAGGCAATAATAAACCCGTGTTCTGCTATGCATTACAATGGTGTAGAAGGGTTACCTAAATCAATTCTAGCCACACTGTTAACATGCAGAGCACAGCTTCAGGCTCATTATTTTGCAAAATAGAAGTGAAATGATAGGATGTAAATAATGATGTAATCTACAAAGCTTACACCTGTCCATTTACTTTACATGATCCACAAGGCTTTGTCTCCACCCAATAAAAGTTGATTTTCTGATTGTTCACTCCTTCCAGTGACTGACCTGAGTTAGTTGTGACTGTAAAGTTATTTTGGATCAATTGATTTACCTAATATGCTAACGGAGAATTGTGAATTACTATCCCTCAGGTGTTAACTGTGTTAACATAACAGAATTAATCGTAGACATGGAAAACCAAGTACTGTGGCAATTGGAGATGGCAGTTGAGGCAAAAGATTATTTCAATAAGCTGCAGATCATCCTTTGATCTTTGCAGATCATACTTTGATAATACTCTGTGGTTCTGTAATACTAGATTGAGTTTTAAGTTATATAAAGGGATGCATTTCAGTAAAAAGAAAAAAAGTATTTATTTAATTCATAAATCTTTAAAGAGGAAGAGTGGATAATTAGTGAACCCCTGTCTTACGTATGGGCTACCTATTTCAAAACTGTTATGTGTCCCACCAATAAAAAATATTCTTCAGGATTAAATCTAATGATCGAGCCAGCATTTATGCTTTTCAAGACTTAAGTTTTACATCTCCCCTCCTTTTCTATTTGAACGCTATAAACTTTAGATAATGATTTAGAAATACATGATCATATTATATGTATTTAGAAGAAATCAGGTGAACTTTAAACACCAAAAAGACATAAA
This sequence comes from Mesoplodon bidens, assembly GCF_964165515.1. Classification (NCBI taxonomy): domain Eukaryota; kingdom Metazoa; phylum Chordata; class Mammalia; order Artiodactyla; family Ziphiidae; genus Mesoplodon; species Mesoplodon bidens. Next base: position 22,166,688 of record NC_138181.1, read on the forward strand.
AATATTTATCGCTCTACTGAGTGTCTAAATTATTTTTGGTACCTACTGTGTATACTTAATACTACAAACAGAGCAGAAAAAGAATAGGGTAGGGTTTAATCCTGGTCCATATGTGTATGGGTGGCACACATAAAGATGGAAAGGGGCATTTTTCTGTTTTACATCACTTTGAATTTCATTAGTTACCCTGTTCAGCATTAAACTAACTACAGAGGCAGAATGCTGGTCTCATTTATAAACCAAGCAAGCAAATGGAAAAACATCAACAAAACAAAAAGATAATCAGAATGGCCCTATCCTCTGCTCATCTGAGTATAATAAACACCAAAAGACATCAAGAATAAGGGAAACTGGGTCCAAATACTAGACCTGATTTTTTTTGGATAATTACAATTCTAATTATGAATATCTCTAAGTGGCATTGAGTGGCTGACAGGTTACAAGGTAAAAGAAGAAAAGTGGTATTCTCTCCGCCAACCTTCAAAAGATCTATGAATACTGGGAAACTTAGAGTATTAAGTGTATGCATGTATGTGCACCTGTGTACAGGAACTCAGTTCATTAAAACAGAGATGGTTAAAAAGTAATTATGCAGGCTGGCCATTACAACAGTGAATATATACATATACTATTGACACTCAGTGACTATTGGAATATGTAATCTTATTTGTTTATTAAGGAAGCATTGAATCATTTTAGATGAGCAACAATTTCTGTGAAGTGTGGTAAAATAGTATCATTATTTTCGGTCATTTACAAAGCAAATAATACATTTGGCAAGTCGGTGTTAAGCACAAAATAATCTAACAATAATTTCCCTATTAACACTGAAAGGCTTAAACTCCCAAATGTAAAAGTTACAGGTAGATAAATAATGGTGATTTTCATTCTTTCTGTTTCTAGAGAGAGAAAAGATGATGAAAGAAATGGCCAAAATACACAAATAGAGTGAAGATCAGAGAGACATCGTATAGGATAGCAAAAATAATTACTGAAGAAAGATTACTGAATTGTATTTGGAGGTGAAGGAAAATCAGGGAGAGAACTAAAAGGATAGAGAAATATTGATAGAAGGATTAAGATGATGTGGTCAGCAAATTAAGAATTGACTGAAATGATTCACTGACAAAAAATCAAAATGTTAAGGTAAGGGAAGAGAGCACTGAATTTTTATGGGTTTCAAAATACAGAAGAGGAAGCTTATAAGGACAAACCAAAATATGCGAAGTCCTGGCTAGTTATATATATCCAAGGGAGAATCTGACAGACTGGAAACCAAATACCAACCAAATCACATCAAATGCAGTTCAAACCGGAGAGAAGTAATATTCTCTAGCAAAACTCAATCCTAGGTAGGGCCAGTTTTGAGAATTCGCAGAAGAATTTATGACAGAGAACGGTGTTAGAATAGGAACAAATCATCCCCCCAAAGAAGAGGGAATGTTGATAATGATGAACTGGTTAGGCGTGTTTTAACCAGGAGGTTGAAGATCTTGAGTTAAATTCAACCCCTGGCATAAGCACGCTGGAAAGGCAAGAGGAAGACCTTGGAACCTGCTGCCGCCCACTCCCACATACTTCACAAAGGGGAAAAAGAGAAAATGTTTAAACCCCTTAAGTGTATTTAGAAGGTGCTAGTCAATAAGTGAATCACTCAGCTGCAGTGCCTCAGCTGTGACTAAATAAAACCAAAGAGTCTTGACAAAATAAAGAATACTGCCAGCTATCTGAATGGGCTAGTGTTTTAGTGACATCACTTTTTAATTCAACCGTTGAAAACTAATTTTAAACAGAGGCACCTCACGGATACCCACATTCAGGATACACTCCCGTGCAGGTATCTACATTTTACGAAGAGTTCCCTTTAACAGGCAAGGAAATAAGCAGTCCCATGATTCAAAACCCCCATTTTATTAAAATCAGTAATGATCACTTGCTGTTGACCTGTTTTCTACAAATAAGATAGGCTGTGTATATTTCCAGCATCGAACCTACTCTTCCTTCCCCTATCCTTCTCCGAAAAGGAATGTACAAACATTGGTTCTTGGGACTAGTACATTTTAAAGTGTTTTAGCACTTTTCAGTTTGGGCTGGGGGGAGGGTTCTTATATAACATATAAAATAATGTATATGAGTTATTTCTTTAATAGAAAATCTAAAATAATTACCCGTGAAAGAATAAACTGGTTAGGGCTTCCCTGGTGGCGCAGTGGTTGAGAGTCCGCCTGCCGATGCAGGGGATACGGGTTCGTGCCCTGGTCTGGGAAGATCCCACATGCCGCGGAGCGGCTGGGCCCGTGAGCCATGGCCGCTGAGCCTGCGCGTCCGGAGCCTGTGCTCCGCAACGGGAGAGGCCACAACAGTGAGAGGCCCGCGTACCGCAAAAAAAAAAAAAAAAAAAAAAAGAATAAACTGGTTAGAAAGAATAAATGCACAAGTTCATACTGCATATGTCAGGCTCAAGATGAAATGAAAAAAATTATGCTATACTAGCACCAAATGATTCTTTAACTAATGCTGAAATATTGATAGAAGGATATAAAACAGATGTTTTGTGTCAAAAACACAGACGCCTGAAGACAAATCTAGGATATATGTATATTATATATTTACATATATAATGTATATCTATAATTTGTCAAATATTTAGATATATTTTATATATCAGTAAATATGTATTTATAGATACTTGCATTTATATAATGATGTAATATATATTTATACTTATGTATATATGTAATTTATTAAATTGTATATATATAATTTGTCAAAGACTTCACTTTCTACGGTAATAAATATTAGCAGCTTTGAGTTTTTTTAGTGAAAAAAGTTTTGACAATATTTCAGTGGTTGCCATTAAACTGTAACATCATTGTAAGGTAGAAATGGACAGAGCACAAATGTAAGACACTAAGTTCTCTGCAGCTTAAAGTGTATAGCTTTAACATTATCAAACAATTCATGCATTTGTAATTTAAATATGAAGACAGAAATGCAAGTTAAGTGACTGCAGCATACATGAGGAAGAATCACTTACTCTTAGGGAAAATCTTTCTCAATACCATACTATTGATAATACAACATATATGTTAACATTAGCAAGACACTACAAAAGTGTAATGAATTCCGTTGTTTAAAAATACAAGCCAGAAGAAATGTTTTGAATAGTTAAAAGGCTAGCATTTGACTGATAGCAGAACAGGACAATCTTTGCTTGAATAAATCTTTTCCCTACATAAATTGCATAGAAGAGGTTAGGTTTCAAAGCCAATGAAATCACCCATCGTCTCGTCTCCTCTTTCCAAAAGCACAGCTCCTGACTGTTAGATGCACTGCTCATGATCAAAAAGGAGTAATTACAGATTTGAGAAACTACCTATGAAGCTATTCACCTGAGTCATTTTCAAAGCTGCTATCTTAATTCTCTTTCAGATGAAACAGAACCTTGGAACAATGAATGATTTAGTGGAACCGCAAAGGTAGCTGTCCTTGTCTTTCACTTTTATATAAGCTTTTGGTTTTAAAGTAATTATAACTCTCTTCCCCTTCCATTCATTGACTGATTCTAGTAGAATTCAGTCTCATAGGCATTAGATCTATGTTTAACAGATGATGGCTTCCTCCTCTTATCTGTTTTTATTCTACTTCACCCCAAAAGTTCTTGAGGTGGATATCCTTTTCTTTAGGTTGTGCACTCCTGGGGTAATGGTTTCATTTTTCTGAGCTGTAGTCCTCATCTGTACTCTGATGGCAATGAAATGTGCTTCAGGAGTCGTTATGGAGAAGAGTTGAGAAAATGGTTATGGGGATAAATAGGGGCCAGGCTCATAGTCAGCAAATATTACTTTTCTTAAACCCAACTGAAATAATACAAATTTTGAAAGTAATTTACAATATTTTGGTATGAAAAAATTTACTTTTAAAACAATTTATGTACTTTTTGCCACAATGATCCACATTTAACTTTTAACCTGCATCTGGAGAAAAGCTCTGCTCTGATAAAAGAAGAATATTAACAATTGGTAGTCATTTAAAATTCAAATGTCTGTACATTGATACACAAATCATACAGTTCCTTCAGATCTTTTGAATATATGACTGTGTACTTTTTTGTCAGCAACAAACGTAAGACGGCAGCCCTGAATATGACCCAATGGAATGACTAAGGAAAGCAACTCATTTGAATGTTTAAGCTCCTCAAAGGCTTATTAGTTCATTTGAATTCTTCCCATAATTTGAGACTGAATATCTTATTTTGATAGTATCATAACCTAAATGGCTTCCAAATATAATATATACAGCACCAAACTATATGAGTGAGCTAAAATACCATATGATCTATGTGCATTACAATTAATGAATAATTGGATGATTCTGGAGACAATTAGATCGTTTAAATGGCTAATCTGCATTCACTATCCTATCTATCTTCTAGGAGATTTAACTTAGCAGTATTTTTATAGTTACTGCTGAGTGTCTCATTTATTTAATGTATGAGCTTCCACAATTATCAGGCATGCTTATTGAACTCTGAAAAGAGCACTGCATTTTTGCAAACCCTCTGACACTAGCACTCAGAAAACCCCTTTGAGTATATTCACTAATGTCCTTAAGAAATATGCCAGACCTACAGAGTTATAAAATGCAAGAAATGTCTTTCCAAGGCCCTGAATGCTATGTCTCAGTAAATCTGAAGACAGCCTAAAATATATTGGGATAATTGAAATGTTAAGTGTTTTTAAAGTTGAAAACTATAAAGAGTGTGAGGTATTTTGCTGGCTGTGGAAAACTGGTGCATTGCAGATACTGGGAGAGAGCCGTAACCAGCTATCTGACACCTCCAAGAGTTCCAATATGATGATTTCTTTTTATTGGAGTATAGTTCCTTTACAATGTTGTGTTAGTTTCTGCTGTACAACGAAGTGAGTCAGCTCTACGTATGCATATATCCCCTCCCTTTTGGTCCTCCCTCCCACCGACCACCCCCATCCCACCCATCTAGGTCATCACAGAGCACCGAGCTGAGCTCCCTGTGCTATACAGAAAGTTCCCACTAGCTATCAGTTTCACACATGGTAGGTTTGTTTATGTCAATCCTAATCTCCCAATTTGATGGTCTGTTTTTAATGCATAAAGTACCCTGAGATACTGAGGATTATCACTCATCTGAAATTTTCCCCTCTAACATACATTTCATTCATTTCATTGAAATTTCATTGGTCTTTTATAATCTCTATTTTAAGAGTGAGGAAAAGAATTCTGAATGTTAATTCACCCATTCCCAGATAAAAGAGAATAGAGAAAATGCAGGGAAAGGCATGGAAGGCAGAGTGGGCAGGTTAACCCACATCCCCTTCAGGGATGTGCATTCTGAAATTTTTAGTTCCACAATGTTTCTTTGCTCCTTTGGGGAAACTATATATATTAATTTTGTTTAATAATAATGCAATTAAGTAAGATCAAGTAAAAGGGAAAGTCTAACGTCATCATAAAAAGCTTTAGATTGAGAAAGCCCACCTCTGGAACTCGAGCTTCACAATGCACTGAGGTTAGCCAAGTCCTTTCAACTTCTGGGGTCACCATTATCTGATCTGTGAGCTGAGGGAAATAACATTGAATACCCACTAGTACTGGAAAGGATAGTTAGGTGCTGTGTGTGGAGCCCCTAGCACAGTATCCAGTACTGACTAGACATGTCTTCTACAACATACACAGTAAATAACTTCAGACAATATTAAGGACTGAACAGAGGAAAGAGAATTTCACCTTGAGACCTAAATCGCTGATAAGATACAGAATAGAGACAGTTAAGAAAGAAATGACTGGTGTTAACATTTCATATCTCAGAACAAAGAAGCCATATTTACCTTAGTTTTGAAAGTCTGAGTCGACCCGATGCCCTCTGCCTCCGCAGATGGTGAGCCTGAGGGAGGGGAGCAGGAGGGGCTCAAGCTCTAGAACAAGGGAACATGTCTGAGTTTCTCCTGTGCATGGGGAGCAGGTGGGAGAGGGAAAGGCAGAGCTTCAGAGCTACGGCTCCACTTGCTCAGAGTGGAGAAGGAGGGACACTGTGACTATCCAGTCTGTATTAAGGGGAACAGACCAGTCCACAGGTCCTCTCAGAGCCACCTCGAAATGCCCCAGAATCGAAGGCAGTGACCAGATCTGTACAGACATCTTGTTGCCAAAGAACGAATCGATCAGATACCTCTTCTGTTACCTGGCCCTACTAAGTACAGGAATTCTTGTAAGGGTCCAGAGAACAGAAGGCACTTGCTAGCATTGTATTTCTTGCCAAATTAAAAAAATATGTATATGTGTGTGTGTGTGTGTGTGTGTGTATAACCTTTTTGTCCACTAATATTTATAGTCATTACACATGGGTAGCATACAGTCCTTGATATTCAGGAGGCAAGAGGAAGACACTGTTCCCTGAGAATGAAGAATGGAGGCTTCCAAGAGAGAAAAGTCCTGAGAAGAGAGGTCTGGTAGGTCTTAAGCAAAAAATACCTGGCCTCATCACTTTGCCCGGCTAAGCCTGTTGCTCTATCTGTCCCCCAAATGTCCCCATGATCTTGCAGAGGTCAATTAAGGTTTTGTTTCTTTTTTATTTGAGGAGGGTATTATGACTTTGAAATATAGCTTTTTTTTTTTTTTAACCAAACCCTGGTAATCCTATACTTACAGCATGTCACACATTGTGTCACACATTAGAAATAGAAATTTTAATAGATACAGTTGTTATTTTTTTATTTTTTTATTTTTTTGCGGTATGCGGGCCTCTCACTGTTGTGGCCTCTCCCGTTGTGGAGCACAGGCTCCGGACGCGCAGGATCGGCGGCCATGGCTCACGGGCCAAGCCGCTCCACGGCATGTGGGATCTTCCCAGACTGGGGCACGAACCCGTGTCCCCTGCATCAGCAGGCAGACTCTCAACCACTGCGCCACCAGGGAAGCCCTACAGTTGTTATTTTAAATATCATACGATATCACTTATATGTGGAATCTAATAAAAAATAATACAAATGAACTTATTTACAAAACAGAAACGGACTCACAGACAAAGAAAACAAATTTATGGTTACCAAAGGGGAAAGGGGAAGGGGAGGGATAAATTAGGAGTTCGGCATTAACAGATACTCACTACTATATATAAAAGAGATAAGCAACAAGGACCTACTGTACAGCACAGGGAATTATATTCAATATCTTGCAATAACGTATAATGGAAAGGAATCTGAAGCTGTATACCTAACACAATATTGTAAATCAAATGCAGTTTTAAAAAATATATATATATATATACATAGTTGCTATTTTCTAATTAATGTTTACTGTTTTCACAATAGTTCATTGCAAAAAAACTACTCTTTCTAACTTGATTACTTGCTCTTCCTCCCCCTTTTCTTGTTTCTGATGTGTCTGATTTTAAAGCTGAGATTCTCTGATGTGTGGTAATTCACTTTATTAATTGGAACAATTTGTCCCAACATGACATTCTGTCAAAAGCCAGTCTGTTTATGCTTCACTTATTCAGTGTACATTGGGAAGAAAGTGCTCAATATTTTCATAGATTGCTTGGATTATTCTACAGAGTCATTCACTTACTGAACAGGTTATATCTCAGGGGTTTTTTTAGACTTTTTAAAAAAATTGAGAAGCAAATAAAAAAATTGGACAGGAAGAATCCATTTCGTAATCTTTGTTTTTAGTGGAAAATGGTAAAAGTAAAATTTGCCAAATTGTTATAACATTTGCCAATTTTTCAATTTGTATGATATCTTTTGCACATGGTTCATAACTATCTACTTTAAAAAAACAGAACTACATCTATTTAGCAATGGAGAAGTGGGAATAAGATCTTTATGAAGAACATATCCCTCTGTCAGTGTTTCTGACAGAAGTAAATCTCTCTGGAGTATTCAGACACTGTTGCAGCTATGCCAGCACTTTATCGTTACATGTCATGGTAATATTAGACTCCAGTAGGGCATTCTCAGCTTTTACTACCTGTGTAACAATTACTGCTACCACCACAGCAGGATAAGTAGGCAAATGTGGGCTCTCTCTTCCTGTTCAAGCTATTGCATCAGTAATAGTGCAAAGCGATCCCATTTGGCATGAGGCTTCCAGGCAGATGGGGGAGAAAGACAGGTGAAGATTCCATCACAATTGAAGGTGATCTAGAATATCACATGATAATCTGTGATATTATGTGTGATGTTATAGAGGAAAACTGGTATTATGTAGGAAAGTATATAGGAGATTTTCAAGACTTCACTCAGAGTGGTGTGTGCATAAATAACATATTCCTATCAAAGGAAACACGGGGTCCATTTAATCCATTAAAGCCAATATTTGGCTTTAGTTCACCCTCTCTAGCAGTACTGTCAAATAAAAATATAATACAAGCCACATATGTGATTTTGAATTTGCTAGTAGTCCCATTAAAAAATCAAAAGAAGCTGATGAAATTAATTTTAATAATGTATTTTATTTAACATAATATGTCAAGCATATTTCAATTATTTCAATGTATAATCAGTATTTTAAAATTTTTTAATAAAATATTTTACCTTCTTTGTTCATATTAATTCTTTAAAATCCAGTGTAAATTTTACACTTTTAGCGTATCTCAATTCAGTCCAGCTACATTTCAAATGCTCAATAGCTACACATGACTGGTTATTGGGACTGGACAACACAGCTCTATAGCACCTGTTCAACATCTTTCTACTTGTTCTTGTGCTCCCATTAGGCTAGGAAACACATCATTAGACATTTTTTAAATACTCTGAAAATTAGTTAAAATTATGTGTTACCAGTACCTAATACAGGTACCTCAGACCTTACTGATTAGTCAGAGAGTTCAATGCTATAATCATTGGTTAGTCAATTTTTTTCTTTCATGTGTAGGCATATAGCTAATTATGAAACCCAATTTTTTGTTTATCAATATAAGTAAATATGCAAATGATATATCATGAAAAGCAAACAATGGAAATGAATTTAAATGAACAAAATTTTTCAGGACATTAGTTTCTTAGTTATAAGTTACTCTGCTTCAGTTCATGGCTGTTAGACCATGAGGTGAATATAAGAAATATAAGAATAAACCATATAAAAGTCAGAGGAAAGTTTAGCAATACTGAATTCACCAACAGAGGAAGTCTACTAATAAGATAATTATAGGCTCTGTATAGCCTCCCTGACATGTATCTTCCTAACTCATTTGATTAGCTAAATGTACTGAATAAAGAAAATGCACCTACCAATAGAACAAAGAGGAAAGTTTCTCTGTGTTAACATTTATTAATTTCAGTACTAAGACCAATATACATGTATCACAATTATTTTTAATATGACTCTGTCTAAATTCACGATCGATGCCAGGGATGGACATAGAAACTGAAGGTCAGATGATGTCACTATTCCTCAAATTCCTATGAAAAACTGTACCCATTTTATGGCCCGAGGTGATAGTGCTTCCCACACTCCACAGTCTCCCTGGTTTCCTCGCCCCTCCCAAGGATCACGCAGTGCTTCATTCCACTTTGCACACTCAGTCTCACTGCAGAATGCTCCTTCATACTCTTGCTGTAGAGGAAAGTTCCTGATGCTGCATACACTGTTCCCCTGTCCTCATTTATCTTTTCATCTATTCATTCTTTTTTTTTGTTTTGTTTTGCGGTACGCAGGCCTCTCACTGTCGTGGCCTCTCCCGTTGCGGAGCACAGGCTCCGTACGTGCAGACTCAGCGGTCATGGCTCACGGGCCCAGCCGCTCCGCGGCATGTGGGATCTTCCCGGACCGGGGCACGAACCCGTGTCCCCTGCATCGGCAGGCGGACTCTCAACCACTGCGCCACCAGGGAAGCCCCCATCGATTCATTCTTTTCATCTACTGAGCTCTTTGTATTTCCTAATGATCACTGAAATGTATGACTCCTAGGTTATGATGTTTTGCCTTCTTAGGTTCTGTTACCATTGCAAGCAACCTCAAAATTACTGTGAATGACCCATCTAGCACCTAACAGAAACTCAGACTCTTTCTTTTCTAAAGTTCAAGAACCTTCATGTCTACTCACCCATACCAAAAACCAAATATACCTTGTCATCACTTGAAATTTTTCTGTATAATAAATCTTAAAATCCAGAATCTTAGTCTCAATATAATCTCCTAATTCTCACATGTCCTAACTCCCCTAACAACGACCATGTGCATTTTTAAAGACCCCATTTGTTTACTTACCTTGTCAAGACCAACACCATGTATAAAGTGCATCCTGTTTTCACATCCTACTTGTCTAGCAAGACCTAAATCCTAAAGACCTTTGCTTCTCAGACCTTATTAACAAATGTTCCTGCTATTTGGGGCAAGACTGATCATTAATATGTGTGATCATTTGCGCTTCTCTGAACCTGTTTTCCCTGGATCTCCTTATCCCCAAATATCTTCTACATGAACCCCTTAAATGTGCAGAGGCATCTCCAGGCATCCATCATACCACTGCCCTTCTCATTCCATCGATTCTCCTGGACCAATATCTTCCTACTCTGAATTGTTAACTATGGTTCATACGCTTATGGACCCCAAGTTTTGGTCTGCATTCTGTTTGGTCTTGTGAGCCTTAGACTCTTTGTTGTACATATTCACCTACAAGACCAACAAACAGCTCCGAATTAGCACAGTCCCAAACTGAAAATATTATTTTCCCCACTATTCCAAATTGCAACTCCTCCTATGTTTTCTTTCTTAATGTAAAAAAAAGTATATTAATATAGCAAAGTATAATGAGCTCACATCAATGACATTAAATAAAAATGTAGCAGTGTGGTGGGTCTAGGTAGAGATCATAAATTCAAGTATCAACAGAGTGTCACTTATGACTGAAATAGCTGCAGGCAGTGGAGGATGAAGTCAACTGGAGAGGGAAAATTCGAGGCACTCGAATTCACATTTTATTAAAACTCTGAAAGGACCAAACAATACACACCTATGGCTGCATCTTGCCTGTATGTTCCTGTTTATAATGTACTTTAAGTGAATGTTTCTGACCAGTTGGCACACGTACAAGAAACATGAGGTTGAAATTTCTGGGCACTTCTGTGAATTGACATTCTTGCTAGGATCGATCTCACTTATTTTAGTACATGATTTGGAAGGGAGAATACCCTCAATACCTCAGATTTTCAGTTGATTCTCTGTTAACATGAATAAACTACGAAGTGCGAATGTCCTTGTAGATGGAGCAGCTGCATTCCACTCTCCTGGAATAGAGAGAGGTACCAAAAGGGGCTGAAGAAGGGGAATAAACTCCAAAGAGAAGAGGTGAGTAGGAGTCTTGAGGTCTAGGAAAACAGGAGATATAATGGAGTTTGGTACGGTTCAGAAAAAAAAAATGCATTAAATTAAATCAAATCAAATGAATGGATTCTCCTATCCAAGAAATGCCTACAAAAAGTTAAAAGTCAACAGTTTGGGGGAAAAAACGGTGAGGAAAGTATGTTTTTTGCCTCACCTAAAAATGCTGGGAAGGCTACTTTGAAAATGAACACAGCCTTCTTCAATAATTTCCAAAACACTAAAATTGTGTCTTATTAGGAAATTGGACAAGTGACAGGAAATGTACTAAGACTGAAAATATAAATAAGTTGAGTTTAGATTTTTTAAGGCTCATGACTCTTAAGACATTAATGTAAATACTTATTGGTATTTTACAGACCAATTATGTCCTTCCTTAAAGAAATTCCTGATGTCAATAAATAAATGATTTTAACTTGGATAGATTCCATGGGTTTAAGTTGTGTGAAATACTTATAATGTTTGAATTTAGCCATTTTATTTATATCATTAGGGTCATTTTACTTCCTTCTTTGATTACTCATACTGTATCAGCCAAAATAGGCTGAATAATACTGAATTAACAAACCAATTCCTAAGTACAACAAAGGTTTATTTTTCATCACAGATTGAACAAATTCTTTTCTACACATAGTTGCTCAGGGATTCAGGCTGTCAGACAATTCCCCACCTGGAAAGATGCTATTCCTCACAGCAAGGGGAAGAGAGAAACTGGAGACTCTTTTATGAGCCTTTCATGGTCTCATTCTAGACTTCTGCTCCCATTTCATTGACCCACGTTCATCACATGGCCCCAATTAATTGTGAAGGAGCCAGGAAACATAGGGAAGCAAACAGAATGTTTTCAGATCATACCTTCCCTGATAAAATGGAAAGAGCATAGAACCAGGTGGTCAAGGAACCTAGATTCTGGTTGTATCTCTGCCAGTCCCACCACACAGGAGCCTGGGCAAGTCATTGTCTCGCAGTGCCCAGGACTGGATTGCCTACCAAAAGGGGGCCCTCCCTCTCCCTGATTTTTAGCAGCATCTTCAGAGGAACTACAATAACAAAGAAGCAGATAAAAATAAATTCTCCCCTTTAACATATCTCCCCAATTGCCCTCTGAGACAACTGAGGTGCCTCTGCTGGTGGCTCTGAAACATCTTTCTAAAATTTATATAAAGTTAAAAGGCCCAAATTTTATTCTTCCCTCTTGAACAGGTGTATTTCCATATCTAATCAAAGGAATTAGCTTCCTAAGAGATTGGCTCCCAAAATGGATTTTTCCTAGAGCATCCGCACATTTTTCCTTGAATGGGTGACAGGTGTGGGGAGATGTCTATTTTCTCAATGCTTGAGCAGCTAGACATAGCCCGTGGCAGCTGAAATCTGTCATTTCCTGACCCCTCCTTTTACACTAGGGTTCCACAGAAATGCTGTTATGTCTTTTATGTATTAAAAAGTTGGAAAATACTAATCCAAATGATGTCCTGTATATTTCGTTACTTACTTTCCAGTTCTATCCATCTAATTAAATAGAGCTACAAACTGCATAACTGTTTTCTCCCCATTCACTTGAAACTAGACTGTATTTTGGAATTCAATGTGTCTGCAGGTGATTGCATTCCCCTCTGCTTTTTCCAGCATCTCTTCAAGCTTGACACACTGCTTTACCTGCTTTTCCAGTTCATTGACGAGAGTGTTAAATTTAAGTCTGGGCCCAGTACCAATCCTCGAGGCCTCCCACTAGACACCTGTTCTAATTTGATATCCCATCATTTATCATCACTTAGTTTACAGTTCTTCAGCCAACCTGTGCTTGGCCTCATAACAGAATCTCTGTGATTCTTCATAAAACTGACTGTGTGAAAGTATTTACAGTGCTGAGGCCAAAAGCCAGCGATTCCCAGTCCAATGGGAGATTTCTTTATGTGTCCATTGCTGGGAAATGTTTTTGGTAGGACTATTAATCACAAAATCTTAAAAATAATAATCTGTGAAACTAAGGCTTGCAGAATAAAGCTGTTAACTAATCTTCATCTGTAAATTAGTAGTTGGAATCAAATTTCCAATACTTTGCTACACATAAACACAGAATAAGTTGCTCAGAATTTGAGAATTTGAGCAAGGCAGCTGAAGTCACCTCTGCCTTCCTTGGTGAATCTATTCCTCCCGTAAGCCCTCTATCTTGATTAATACCATCAAGTGCCGTTAACTCTTCACCCCATCCTTTCCACTGCCTCACCCACAATTCACCTCCCACACCATCATCAACTGACACTGATAAATAGGCCCTCTTAACCTTGGTAGGATCTATTGCACTGTTTGCTCTAATTCCTAAAAACAAAAATTCAATTTATAGGCACACAGATCTGAGCCAATTATTAACTCTATAATCTTGAGCAAATTACTTATTTTCTGAAATGTGTTACCCTTACCTTTAAAAGAAAGGGAAATAATGACTATGTCACAAGATTGTTGGGAGTCCATATTAAGGTAGGGACCATTATTAAATCCTCAGTATCCTGTCTGGAAAATTGAGGTGTTATAATACGTTTTCCTTTCCTTTTCTATACAAGTCCCTGTATCCCTTCTTCCAGCCTCTCTTCTCTCCCTCTGTGTATTCAAACTGCACTCACAGTGACTTTTCTGGATAACAAATTAAATTATGTAATTTCCGGGCTTCCCTGGTGGCACACTGGTTGAGAGTCCGCCTGCCAATGCAGGGGACACGGGTTCGTGTCCCGGTCCAGGAAGATCCCACATGCCGCGGAGCGGCTAGGCCCATGAGCCATGGCCACTGAGCCTGCGCGTCCGGAGCCTGTGCTCCGCAATGGCAGAGGCCACAGCAGTGAGAGGCCCGCGTACCGCAAAAAAAAAAAAAAAAAAAAAAAAAAAAAGTAATTTCCTGCTCAAAAATATTGTATGGCTACTACTTCTATGGAAAATAATATCCACAGTCCAGAATGGCATCTCGTATGAACCCACTTGTACAGAGATTAGAATACATACTTTCCACTTCTGAGACTATATCAGTCCTTGCATGTTTGTTCAAAGAATTTATACTTCCTTCCCTATGTAAAATAATCATTCTTTTCTTAATTTTCAAAGCTCTCAATTTAAATATTTTTCGCTCCCAGAATTTGCTAGACACTGGTTTTGGCACTGAGGATATGGCAGGAAATAAAACAGGGCATCTTTGCAATTGTGGAGTTTACTTTCTCTTGGGGACAGAGAAAATAAACAGTAAATATGCGCTACAGCATCAGTTAGAGTCAGGTGCTATTGAGCTATAGCGGGGGGTCAAGAAAACCATTGTGAATAGGTGATGAGAATAGAATAAAGTGAAGAAATGAGCCATGAATAGGTCTGAGAAAAGTGTTCCCAACAAAAGAAATGTCAAATAAAATGACCAACAAGAGAACATTCCTAGTGTTTTAAAGAAATAGCAGGAAGGTTAATCAGGCATGGGGGGCTCCACCCAAGATTCCAAGATTCAAGTGCTCCCCTTCCAGAATGTAGACTTGTTTCTGGGAATTGGCTGCCCATCCATGGACTACATTTCCCAGCATCCTTTACATCTGCGGCCTTGTGGCTAATTCTTGAAAATAAGATGTAAGCAAAACTGATACATATGGGGTGGGAGGGCAAAGCTGGGGCGAAGTGAGAGTAGCATCGACGTACATACACGACCGACTGTAAAATAGTTGGCTGGTGGGAAGCAGCAGCATAGCACAGGGATATCAGCTCTGTGCTTTGAGATGACCTAGAGGGGTGGGATAGGGAGGATGGGAGGGAGGCTCAAGAGGGAGGGGATATGGAGACATATGTATGCATATGGATGATTCACTTTGTTGTGCAACAGAAACTAACAGTATTGTGAAGCAATTATACTCCAGTAAAGATCTATTAAAAAAAAAAAAAACCAAACGGATAAGTGCCACATCCTGGCCTAAATCGTAAAAAGAGGTGTGCACCCCACCCTCTCTTCCCTCATTTGAATGTAGAAGAATCTGTGCTCTTGTATTCTATATTTTTTAATTTTTTGTGTATTATAATGTTTTAAATCTTAAAAAATCCTTTTCCGTTGGGGAGAGACTGTCCCTCCTGGGGCTAGCCAATCCTTAGAGAAAGCAAGTGACTCAGCAGGAAGCATCACCTTTGATATGCAAATGAACCAATTCATAGCCTTACCTCTTCTATCTGGCCCATGCATCCCTGCAGGCAAAGCTCCTCTGACCGAATCATCCCTAGGGCCAAGTACCAGGTATCTAGCGACCACCCCTATAGTTTAAAATCCTCTGAAATTATTCAAACTAGCCAATCCCAATCGTAACCTGTTTGCCCTGCTCTGTCTTGTCTGCCTGTGAAAACCCCAATAAAGGTCCTAAGCTTTCCCCTTCCTCCTGTCTTCTACCACCTGACTAAAACCTGGCATGTCTCTGTGACATTGTATGGCATGTGGTAACCCCATCTCTAGGACCTGCGAGTATAACAAACTTTGTTTTCTTGTGTCTCCTGTGTCTCCACTTGTGGTTACACCTGACTGACCATCACATAAAAGAACACAAAACAGTTCTTCAGGATAGATGCCAGAGCCTTACACCAGTGAATCCAAGTCAACACTGCTGGAACAGAGTGAACGAAGTGATGCAGAAGTCTCTGAAAGGTGGCCAGGAAGTAAGGAGACCAAGTAAAGAAAGATCCTGGTTGAATTTAAGAAAAAAAAAAAAAAAAAAAAAAAAAGAAAGGCTGATTTTATTTTGGAGGAATAATCCTGAAGAGGACTGACTGTCAAGGGGCTGTGGGGTGTGGGGTGTGGCAGACTAAATTCATCAACAGCCAAGAGACTCACGCAGTAATCTACCTGAGAACCAACTGCCACTCAGAACAGATTAGTATGGTAATGATGAAAATGTAGCGAAGTCATAGTTCAATGACATTTTGAAAGCAGAGGTTAACAATATTTGATATGGGGTTGTGAGAGAGAAATGTCGACAATAACTCCAAGCTTTATGCATGAGTAGTTGGGTAAACAGAGGTGCCACTTACTGTGAGAGTAAATATTAGTAGAGTACCCATTTGTGGGGGCATGTGTAAGAGCTCTGTTGAGAAATATTAATTTTGAGGTGTCTCTGAGACATCCAATTATAGATGTCAAGTAGGCAGTTGGATTTATAAGTCTGGAGTTCAGGAGAGAGGTTAAAATAAAGATGTAAGTTGAGAGTCATCAAAATACCTGTGTATTTATGGCCATAGAATGCATATTTGCTTTTACAATACATTATTTTTCATTTATCTGCATGATACAGTGTAGTAAACACTTTTCTTATGCCATCCACCATGTTAAAATGAATGTCTTGTCTTAAAGATCCATTCACCCAGCGATACACTGATTTCTATCCTTCTAAAAGCTTTACTTTTTTAAACATTTCCTCTGATATTCTGAGTTAATTCTAGTAACTCAAAGAATTATTGAGTTATTAGAATTCCAAGAATAACCCTTTGGCTTAGGCCATCTCAATTTGGTATCCGTTATTTACAAACCAAAAGAATCTTGATTAAGACAACAGCAGTCATTCATTTATGTACCTATTAATTCATCTATTTTAGCCTATTTACTTGCGTTCATCTGCTTGGCAAGGGTTGAAAAGGATGAATGTGTGCAAGGCATCAGTGGCTGGACAGGTGAAGAGGAAGGGATACTTAGAGTACAGTTTCTATTGATCATTTAAAGCTTCGATATTAGCAGTTACCTATAGACCATAAAGGCTTAGCTACAGACATAGTCCTAAAATTTATTATGGACTTCAATGAAAACCTTAATTTTTGGTGGCACAAATACAGCCACTGAAATGACTAGCATGCTACTAGCAATGCTTATTTTACCTATTCGCCCTCTTCTCAATCCATTCTCTACTGATGGAGTGAGGTATCACTCTTACCACCTGTCTCAAAGCTGACAGTGTGGAAAAGGGGCAACCACTGTCAACCACTTGAGTGTCATAATTTCTTATAAAGCATAAAATATGAAACTGGGAAACTTTGATGCATTTAAATGTTTGGTATATAATACTACAAACTAGAATGTGCAATACCTTACAATATAAACACAGAAAAAGTTCCTACTATTTTACAATGACTCTTGTAATGGTACCAATATTACATCTGTGTCATGGAGGATTCATACTCTTACATATTTTCAGTCACCACTGGAGAGTCCCCTTCAGTCAAGTCAGGGACACTCTCATCTATTTATTAGTTTCACATGCTATATCACCACCCATTTAATAATTTACAGTATGCTTTCAAAAATAGTGTGCATCTTATTCTTTGTCTACTTCTCACAATGTTGCTTGACAACTTCACAAAGGAGGCTTCTCATCCAAGTTTTCAAGTTAACCATTTTCCACATTTTCTGACTCTTCCCTATTATCTTTGTCTACCATCTTGGCATTGATAGCTGTCCTGTATGTCTGCTTTCTCTTCAAACCGATTGTATAGCAAACTCAAACATTATACTACTTTTGAAAATCCTTTTTCAATCTATAGTGAGTGTCATGAATACTCTCAATACCTATCTGTCTTCTTCCTATCCCAGGGCTCAAGGATGCTAACCCCCGGGAGCCCTGATTACTTTAGCGAGGAATTGGATAAAGCCCCAGTTACTGCTAAAGAGAAGTAGCTTCTTCCTCCATCCCATTCACTCTCTTACTGAATCACTGCGAAGCAATCAGCTGAGCCAGTGAGTACTCCCAAAGCAAAGGGCATGGTATGATTCCTTCGATTTTTCACATCTTTTAAAGATTCATGTGCTTTGCACTTCAGCACTGATGCAAAGGAACCAAACACCACTATTAGACCTGCACTGCTCACATTTTGTAAAGATCTGAATTAATGAAACACATCTTGACAAACAAGTGAGCCTTAAGTATAGTAGATGCCCAGTGAAGTTGTTGATATGACTTGAATATAATTATCTGCTTGAAAGTGAAGAAAAGACTACTTGTGCTTAAAGGATTTTTAAACACAAGAGAATTGACGATTGATCAGAATGATCAGGAAAGTCTCTTGCCAACTATTATATTTTAAGGGACAGGTATTAGATAGAGCAATATTAAAATTCAAAAAGGAAACATCCATTTGAGACATTAAAGACATTATTTGAATTTGAAGTAATCATGCTTCAGTGGTAATAAGAAAACAATTTTAAGAAATATAATATATATGATGCTAGAGCTAGTAAAAACCACAATATAGTGCTTTATCAAATTCTAGAAAACATTATTTCTGACACTGCCCATTAAAATTCTGTATCCAGGTAATTGGGACTAACGGAGAAGATGATCAGAATCAATGTCGAAGCAATCCAATCTTCTTTCTCTAAAACAAGCCTGTCTCCTTTACTGAGAACTACCTTCAGGTCACTGAGAAGTACAGCATGACACATAAATTAAGGAGACCTAAATCATATTTTCTTGTCAGGGACTATCTTTCATAAGCTGTTTAATCTTCATAGAACTTAGTTTCATCTATAAAAGGAGGGGATTTGATTAGAATATATCTTAAATTTATTTTTACCTTAGCCTTATAAGACTCTAAAAAATGTCAAATATGTTGATGTGTCATTTTTGTGCATTTACATTTGGTAGTAAGATTATCAATTCTGTAACAATAATTATTGTACTGGGGACATCTATATATAGATATATAATACCTGTATTTTAGATGTTGTATCAAGAATGTTAACTTAATCTTCCCATCATTTCTATGAAGTTAGTCTTAACTATTTCCATCTTATAAATGAAGAAATATTACCAGAGAATACAAATATTTTGCCTGAGGTCCTAGAGCAGGATAATGGAGAACTGAATCCATTCTAACACTATTAAGAATAGGGTGTAAGAAGAACAAAAAGAAAACCAGGTTACAAATTGGACTTCTTCACTTTAAATATCGCATGCTCAGAGACGGGCAAATATTGCAAATCAACTATATTTCAATAAAAAATAAATATTGCTGCTAGAAAGATTAATGCTATGCTATGTCTTGACTGAATCTTCAAATAATAATAAAATATTTCAAAGAATAATAAAAAGAATATTTTACAATCTTCAAATGCGAACTAAAGAGCTATGCAAATAGATTCTTCTACTGTATTTATAAGCACAAGCTCAAAAAAAGGCTTACATGCTAACCTAATGAAAGAGACAAATAGTTATAAAAGTCTACTATCTAGAATTATTAATTGGATTTTGCCTTGTATTTCTGCAAATATTCTAATGGGAGAATTCATATTCATGGCATTTAAAAAACTAAAATTCTATTCTTTCTGAGAATTCTACTCTCCACATAATTACATGATTGGTCAGTGGGAAGTTTCAGCTACTGGAGCAGGAAATGTAGTAGCCTGGGAAATTTTTAAATAGTAAATCTCCAGAAAAAAATAAAAGTTTCATATCATATAATAGTCATTTCTTCCATCTTTAAAAAATTCTTGGAATTTTAATGTCAATGGCTAAGACTTACATTGTGGGTGGTATGGAAAAAGCAAGCTCATGTAAAATGGAAACAGAAAACACAAATAATCAACTGAAAATTGTCATAAAATCAAAGACCATTAAGGGATTTCCAAAATCATTTTGTCCAGGGTTCTCATCCTAAAAGTGAGGAAAATTGAGAGCTGGACAAATTTTTTCTTCTTCAAATCAAAAGGTCAATGTTAAGGGAACAACCAAGAACTGAACCTCCTAAAACACAACCAAGGGCTCTTTGCATTGTTCTGATTTTCATATCAGGGTCCACATTCATGACCAGTCCTTCAATCCAGGTCTGAATTACCTGGGTGTGGGTGTGGGTGTGCAAAGACAATTTTTACTCATTTAGCAAATAGCTGCTAAGCATCCACTTTGTGTCAGACCCTGCAGGAGACTCTAGTAATACGGTAAGACAAAAGTGGTAAGGAGTCAGCCATGGAACTTTTGTCAGTGGATAATTACATATGAGGATAAACGTTCTGAAGAAAATGGAGTTGGAAGAGGCAAACTGAGAGCAGCGAAATATTTTCCTGAATTGATGATACCCGAACTGACATCTGAAGGATAAGTTAAAAAAAAAAATCCAAAAAACAGATGATGAGTTTTAGAGGGCCAAATATGAGCAAATACCATGGGCAGATGAGAAGATTTTTTTAAAAAGGAAGGAAGAAAGTTTACTTAACAGGGACATAAAGGACACAGGACAGAGTCATATAGGATGAGATGGAGCCAGGCAAGGTCTAAAATACACAATTCATAAGCCTGTGGTAGTGAATAATTTTTTGTGTCAAAGTGACTGGGCCACCAGGTACCAGGCTCTTTGGTGCTCTGATATTAGGTTAAATGTTATTCTGGGTGTGTCTGTGAGGCTATTTCTGGATACGGTTAACATTTGAATTGGCAGAATGAGTAAAGCAGATTGCCCTCCTCACTGTGGGTTAGTATCACCCAATCCGCTGAAGAAGGTGGAGTAAGAGAGAGTTCACTCTCTCTGCCTGTCTTCGAGTTGGGCTATCACTCTTCTGCTGCCTTCAGACTTGGACTAAAACTGGAATTTCTACCATCGACTCTCCTAGCTCTTGAACTCAGACTTGGACTAGAATCTGTACCCTCAGCTCTTCTGAGTCTGAAATTGTCAGCCTCCATAATCTTATGAGCCAATTCCTTATAATACATTTCTTTACACACACACACACACACACACACACACACACACTCACTTTTTGGTTCTGTTTCTCTGGAGAATCCTGACTAACACAGCTATTTAAGAACTGCTTTTTATCTTAATGGAAAGAGAAACCAGAAACTTTTGAAATGTGTAAGCCCAAGAAGTAACGTGATCAAATTTGCATCTTGAAAAGGCTGTTATGCTTGCAGTTTGTACAGCTGACTTGAAAAAGCCCCACACAGGATAAATGAAGACCTTTCAGGGAGAAAAGGGTATTTTAGCAGTTCAGCAGTTCAGGTTAGTGGTGATGGCAATTTGGAAGAGAGAGGTTCCCAGGGAGACTCAGATTCCTTGCATTTTTTTCATCCACCAGTGGTAGTTATTTTCTTCCAAGTTATCAGAACAATAATTTTCTATGCACGTAGATATTTGCAACAAGAAAAGCAGTTTAAGCCTTTTTTATTTATGCAGAGAGTTTAAAACATTACTCACAAGTACATTCTCAAAACTATTGTTTTATGGTTTCTGATTTACTGTCTTATATGTAAATGGTAAAATCAAGACAGACTGATTATAATAATTCTACGTATCTGTTATATGAAAATGACTTAGTATCTATACACATACCTTGTGGAGCGTGTGGCACGTGGTTAAGGGTTTACTAAACACCCTTTAATCATGCTGTCCACTCATTCGTGGTAACCACACACTAAATTAAGTATTCCTGTTTCCTCCAAAGTCAAATTTTTAAAATTGTTTCAGTTGGAATAATAAAAAGGACACATGTGTAAGTAATAAATGTGTCTTTGTTTATAGAGGAATTTGAATATATATACACACACAGCATATCCTAATTAACAGAACATAATTGTGAAAAAAAACTACTGAAAATCAAATACTACAAAGAGATGACTAAATATGGCATTTATGAAACACTTCTAAGAATTTAAGAAATATTCATAGATAGTAGACTTAGCTTATTATTCTCATATTGCCTTATCAACTTTTAAGCCTGATCAAAATCAACATTACTTGTGTTCCTAGCCTAACCTTAGTTCTGTTCAACAGAAGGCTGTCCAAATATCATCCATTTTCCTATGAACAGTTATATTATGCCCCAAATAAGATAAATTTTAGGATGTGAAGAAAGTTTTATATTATTGGGGAAGTTTGTTTTGTTTGTATCCCAATGGAATATATATCATATAAATGATATATATTATTTACAAATATATATTATTTAATTTACAATTTACAAGTTATATTTATATGATATATATACGTATATAATTTACATATTATTTATAATTATTGGGTTGGCCAAAAAGTTCACTTGTTTTTTTTTTTAATGTCAACCACATATTTGTCTTTTTTTTGAATTTTTGAATTTTATTTATTTTTTTTACAGCAGTTTCTTATTAGTTAATCCTTTTATACATATTAGTGTATACATGTCAATCCAAATCTCTCAATTCATCCCACCACCACCACCCTCCACCACTTTCCCCCCTTGATGTCCATACATTTGTTCTCTACATCTGTGTCTCAATTTCTGCCCTGCAAACCAGTTCATCTGTAACAGTTTTCTAGGTTCCACATATATGTGCTAATATACGATATTTGTTTTTCTCTTTCTAACTTACTTCACTCTGTATGACAGTCTCTAGATCCATCCACGCGTTCCTTTTTATGGCTAAGTAATATATCATTGTATATATGTACCACATCTTCTTTATCCATTTGTCTGTCGATGAGCATTTAGGTTGCTTCCATGACCTGGCTATTGTAAATAGTGCTGCAATGAACACTGGGGTGCATGTGTCTTTTTGAATTATGGTTTTCTCTGAGTATATGCCCAGTAGTGGCATTGCTGGGTTATATAGGAGCTCTATTTTTAGTTTTTTAAGGAACCTCCATACTGTTCTCCATAGTGGCTGTATCCATTTACATTCCCACCAACAGTGCAAGAGGGTTCCCTTTTCTCCGCACCCTCTTCAGCGTTCGTTGTTTGTAGATTTTCTGATGATGCCCATTCTAACTGGTGTGAGGTGATGCCTCATTGTAGTTTTGATTTGCATTTCTCTAATAATTAGTGATGTTGAGCAGCTTTTCATGTGCTTCTTGGCCATCTGTATGTCTTCTTTGGAGAAATGTCTATTTAGGTCTTCTGCCCATTTTTTGATTGGGTTGTTTTTTTTAATATTGAGCTACATGAGCTGTTTATATATTTTGGAGATTAATCCTTTGTCCGTTGATTCGTTTGAAAATATTTTCTCCCATTCTGAGGGTTATCTTTTCGTCTTGTTTGTAGTTTCCTTTGCTTTGCAAAAGCTTTTAAGTTTCATTAGGCCCCATTTGTTTATTTTTATTTCCATTTCTCTAGGAGATGGATCAAAAAAGATCTTGCTGTGATACATCAAAGAGTGTTCTTCCTATGTTTTCCTCTAAGAGTTTTATAGTGTCCGGTCTTACATTTAGGTCTCTAACCCATTTTGAGTTTATTTTTGTGTATGGTGTTAGGGAGTGTTCTAATTTCATTCTTTTACATGTAGCTGTCCAGTTTTCCCAGCACCACTTATTGAAGAGGCTGTCTTTTCTCCATTCTATATCCTTGCCTCCTCTGTCTTAGATTAGTTGACCATCGGTGCATGAGGTGGGTTAGCATCCTTATCTTTTCTATAGATCTTATAGATTTTTTTCTATAAGATCTTATAGAAAAACCCAAATGAATTTTTTGGCCAGCCCAATATTTTAGGGTAAAAGTAAGATTTCATAGAAAATTATTTTATTTTGTAATAATAAGAGCAAATATGCATCAAGTACTTATTTTGTGCTCGACAGTAAGTGCTTCAAACATATTAACTCCTATAGTATTTACGTCAACCCTATGAGGCAAGTACTACTATTATCCCTTTACACAGATGAGAGAACATCCTCAGTGATGTTAAATGACACGCCTAGGTTTTCCCAGCTTCTAAGTAGAAGAGTGAAGATTTAAATTCAGAAGTCTCTCTCCACAACTAGCCTTGCTGGACTGCTTCTTCAGGTTAAGACTGCAGCACAGTTTTAACCGATGCAATTCTGATTTTTATCTACATATTCTTTGAATGTTCCATAATTTTCACTTAATGTGTATTTCTCTTTTATTTCTCTTTGTTCAGATAATTTTAAAGGGGTTCTATTGAAAAGATAAGTAAGTGTGGAAGAAAAAGTATTTGATGCTGTTTCCATTATAAGCATTTAAAATGCTGTACAGGAAAACAATTTATTGTTATTCATTGTTTTTTTTATTTACTACATACTTTTAAAGAGTAGTTACAAGAATAGGTATATTATTGTTGCTAATTATTTCCCTTCCCTATACAAGAATGATATATTTTTCCCATTGCCACATGATTTACAGTACCTCAGTGGGAGGAGTACACGTCTCTCTACTGGGACCAGTTTTTCCAATGGGATATAACACACATGACGCCAAAATATAAGTAGCTTCAAATTTCACGATGTCATTGGTTCTGTCTGCCTTGCTTTTTTCCTCCTACTATGAAAATTGTTTGTCATACTAGGGGGCCCCTTTCACCTAGATATTGGAGTGAAGAACACACATGCAGCAGAGATCCTCAGCTGACATGGAACATGAGTGAGAAAGAAATTGTTGTTGTAAGATGAGGAGATTTAGGGCCTGTTTTACCAGGTCACGGTGAAGGCAGAGAATATCCAAATAAAGCCCAGTAAGTAGATTCCCTAAGTTGGGGACACAGAGTCTGGGGTGAAAGAGGCAGCTGTACTTTGCAGTACAAAGTTTGAGAGAGACAGCTCTGGAAATCTGCAGAGTTCCCACATGAGCAGTTACCTAATCATAGCAGGAAACTACCCAACGCTAAGGAAAGAACACCCAAAAGATAAGAGGTTTGGTGCCCAGCACTCACGTTAGGGTAAAGTGCCTATTCCCTCCGCCAGACTGGAAAAATTTATGACTCATATGTATTGATTGGAACACAGAGAAGCGCCTTGCCTCATTAGTAGGGAATAAATAATCCTAAACTGAGTACTGTTCCAGATATGCCTAACAACTTTTAAAAGGAGATGAAATGATCAAACTATTTTCAAGTAACTTAACTGCATACTAAACAAGGCTAATAACATTTATAAGAATATAAAAAACAGCATCCAAAGAGCAAAATCCACAATGTCTGGAAACTAATAAAAATTACCAGGCATGCATAAAAGCAGAAAACTATGACTTATAATGAGAAAAATCATTCAACAGAAACTTACCTATAATTGAAAAAGATGTTAGAATTAGCAGACAAGGAAATTAAAACAGTCATTTTAACAGTATTCCATATGTTTTACAATTTATGTAGAGACATGGAAGATGTTAAAAAAAATACTCACATTAAACTTCTAGAGATGAAAACTACAGTATTTGAGGTTAAAAATTCACAGTATGAAATTAATGACAGATTAGATATACAGAAGAAAAGATTAAAAACTCAATGATGGAGCAATAAAAGTTATCCAAAATAAAACACAGAGAGAAAATAATTTGTCATAGGAGATTAAAAAAAAAAAGTAAGACATAACTATGTGCTTCCTAAAACAATGCACTCCAAATATACAGACACAGTGATAAATGGATGGAAAAAAGACATAACAAGCTAACATAAATAAAAAGAAGTAAGGAATGACTATATTAGTATCAGACAAAGTAGACTTCAGAGCAAAGAATATTACCAGAGATAAAATGGCCATTTCATAAGGATAAAAGTAACATTTCCTCTGGAGACATCACAATGCTCAACACCTGTGCACCTAATCACAGAATTTCAAAATACAGGAAGCAAAAATTGATGGCATTGCAAGAAGAAATAGACAAATCCATAATTATAGTCAAAGATGTTAATACTCCTCTCTCAATAACTGAATGAACAAGAAGACAGAAAGTCAGTTAGCTTTTAGCAGACTAGAATACTATCAACACACTTACCTGATTTACATTTATGGAATGCTTTATCCACTAAACACTTATGTTGGAAAAAAAGAAAGGTTGTAAATCAATTTTCTCAGCTTTCACCTCAAGATACAAGGAAGAGCTAATTAAACCTAGCATACATAGAGAAAGAGATATAATAAAGATCAGAGTGAAATTCAGTGAAATAGAAAACAAATAATATGGAAAATTTTTTAAGAAGCTGGATCTCTGAGGAGATGAATAAATTAATATATCCCAGCCAGAATTACAAGGAATGAATAGAATGAAAGTATAAATTATCAATATTAAGAATGAGATCATAGCACTACAGATTCTACAGATATTAAAAGGGAAATAATTATTATAACTTTGTACCAATAAATTTGACCACCAGGAAAAAATAGTAAAGTTTCTTTAAAAACACAAACTGCTAAAAATCACTCCAGAAGAAACAGAAAACTTGAATAGCCCTATATTTACTTCAAAAACTGAATTTGTGTCTAAAAATCCTTCCACAGGAGAAGAAACTTCAAGCCCATATGGCTGCACCGGTGAATACTACCAAACATTTAAGGAAGAAAAAAAAAGTCAATTCTATACAAAATTCCAGAAAATAGAAGAGGTTCTACTTCCCAATTCATTCTCTAAGTCTAAATTACTCTAATCCCTAAACTTGATAAAGCCATTCCAATAAAAGAAGATTGCAGACCAATATCCCTCACGAACACATGTATGAAAACCCTTTCTTTGTTAGCAAATTGAATCTATCTAACAAAACATAAAAAAGATAATGCAATATAACTAAGATAGGTTCATCACAGAAATGCAAGGTTGACTGTGAAATTAAGTGAATCTGTGTAATCTATCATATTAACAAAGAAAAAAATAAAAACAGAAAGGAAAATCATGTGATCATCTCATTAGACACTGAAAAATCATTATAAAAATCCAGAATTCATTCCGCATAAAAATCCTCAGCAAACCAGAAATAGAGAGAAAAATCCTCAACTTGATAAAGAACATATCTATATATAGATATAGATATAGATATATAGATACACACACACACACACACACACACACACACACACATATATATAAAACCTGGAGCTAATATCATACTCAATGATAAAAAATCTGAGTGCTTTCTCCCTAAAATCAGAGTAAGTCAAGTATGTCTGCTCTCACCATTTCTTTTTTTTTAATAGAGATATAATTGACATAAAACATTATATTAGTTAGGTGTACCACACAATAGTTCAATATTTGTACATATTACAATATGATCACCTCAGTAAGTCTAGTTAACATCCATCATCACACATAGCTACAATTTTTTTTCCTGTGATGAGAACTTTTAAGATCTATTCTCTTAGCAACTTTCAAATTTACAGTACAATGTTATTATTATAGTCACCATGCTGTACATTACAGACCTATGACATTTATTTTATAACTGGAAGTTTGTACCTTCTGACTTTCACCCACCCCTCACCCTCGGCCTCTGGCAACCACTGATCTGTTCTCTACATATATGAGTTCGATTATTTTGGTTGCACCATTTTTACTCAACATTTGTACTCAAGGTGCTAGACAGTGATTTCATAAAAAAATAGAAAGCATCCAAACTGGGAAAGAAGCAAAAATGTCTTTGTTCCAGACAACATGATCATCCATCTAGACTACTAGATGGCATCTACAAAGAAGTTACCACAACTAAAAAGTGAGTTTAGCAAGATGCAGGATTAAAGATAAATACAAAATCATAAATTTCCATAAACTAGCAATAAACACTTGGAAAATAAAAATTTTAAGTTCCATGTACAATAGCCTAAAACTTCTGTCTATGATAGCCTATTAAATTCTTAGGAAGAGGGCTTCCCTGGTGGCGCAGTGGTTGAGAGTCCGCCTGCCGATGCAGGGGACACGGGTTCATGCCCCGGTCTGGGAAGATCCCACATGCCGCGGAGCGGTTGGGCCCGTGAGCCATGGCCGTTGAGCCTGCGCGTCCGGAGCCTGTGCTCCGCAACGGGAGAGGCCACAACAGTGAGAGGCCCACGTACAGCAAAAAAAAAAAAAAAAAAATTCTTAGGAAGAAATATGATGGAAATTGTTAGACACTCTATAAAATATTTCTCAAAGAAATAAAAAAGGACAAAAAATAAATGAAGACACAGCCTGTGTTCATGTGTAGGAAACCTCAATACCTTGTTAAGACATCAATATATTGTCTCTCCAAATGGATCTACAATTTCAGTACAATGTCAGTTAATATCCCAGCAGGCTTTTCTATAGAAATTGAGAAAATCATTGAAAATTTATGTTTAAATACAAAAGGCCTAAAATAATCACAATAACACTGAAAAAGAGGAAAGAATTGGAGGACTAACACTGTCTGGTTTCAGAGCATATTACAAAATTATAAAAATCAAGATAATGTCGTGTTGGAGAAATGACAGACACACTGAAGAATGGAACAAATAGAGAGACCAGACAGACCCACACATATATGGCTATCCCTTGCAAAGATGGAAAAGCATTTTCATGGAAGGAAGATAATCTTTTCAATAAATGGTGTTGGAACAACTGGGTAGGCATATGCAAGAAAATGAACTCTGATTGATCTCTCTCACTGTATATAAAAATTATATATATATAAAGTTATATATATATATATATATATATATATTTTATTTTTTTTTACATTTCAGACCTGAATGTAAATCCTAAAACTATAAAAAATCTAAAAGAAAGCATAGGCTAAAATGTCACATTGTATCAGGCAAAGATTTCTTAGGTACAATTCCAAAACTATGATCCATGAAAGAATGAACTGATAAAATGGACATCAGCAAAGTCAAAAACATCTCCTCTTTGAAGGACTCTGTTAAACAATGAGACAAACCACAAAAATGGGAAAGAATTATTACATCACATAAAGGATTTGTATCAGAATATATAAATGACTATCAAAAATCAATAATAAGTAAACCAGCAACCCAATAAAAAATTTAGTAAAATATTTGAACAAACAGCTCACCAGGGAAGGTA
The DNA here is from genome assembly GCF_964165515.1 of Mesoplodon bidens. Lineage (NCBI taxonomy): Eukaryota > Metazoa > Chordata > Mammalia > Artiodactyla > Ziphiidae > Mesoplodon > Mesoplodon bidens. Next base: position 22,195,765 of record NC_138181.1, read on the forward strand.
TATGGATGGCAAACAAGCACAAAGAAAGATGCTTAATATCACTGGTTATTAAAGAAATGCAATTAAAAATCACACTCAGGTATCACTACACATATACTGGAATACCTAGATTAAAAAGATGGATCATGGCAAACAGTGCTGAACATGCAGAGGAACTGAACCTCTTACACGATACTGGTGGGAATGCAAAACGGTAAATCCACGTTGAAGACAGTCTGTCAGCTTCTTAAAATGTTAAATACACACCAACCATATGATCTAGCCATTCCACTCCTAGCTATTTATCCAAAAGAAAATAAAAGTATATGTCAATAAAAATACATTTACCTTAATTTTCAGAGCAACTTTAATTGCAATAGCCAAAACCTGGAAACAACAGGTGAATGGATAAACAAGCTATGGTATATCCACACAATGGATACTAGTCATCAGTAAAGAGGAATTAGTGATATACACTACAACATGGATTAATTTCAAAATAATTGTGCTGGGCCTCCCTGGTGGCGCAGTGGTTGAGAGTCCGCCTGCCGATGCAGGGGATACGGGTTTGTGCCCCGGTCTGGGAGGATCCCATATGCCGCGGAGCGGCTGGGCCCGTGAGCCATGGCCGCTGGGCCTGCGCGTCCGGAGCCTGTGCTCCGCAGCGGGAGGGGCCACAGGGGTGAGAGGCCCGCATACCGCAAAAAGAAAAAAAAAAAATAATAATAATTGTGCTAACTCAAAGAAGCCAGACAATATGTATGATTCCTATTACATAAAATTCTAGAAAATAACAACTAATGTATGATGACAGGAACCAGATTAGTGATTGCCTAACACATAGGTGGGAGAGAGGCAGGGAACAAGGAATCTTTGGCAGAGTTGTATATAGGTGCACTGTTTTGAAAGTGGTAATTATTTCCTGGATGTATACTTATATCAAACTTATCAATGCTTACATTTTAAATATGTGCAATTATGCTTCAATAAATTTGTTAACAGAGAAAACAAAGTGAGGTTGAAATTGGAAATTGTATAGTTCCTACCCCTACCTAGGATAGAAATATTTTTAAATTAAACACAATAAAAACAGCAATGCGTCTTTTTTCTTTACCATTTTTAAATCACCTTAACACAGCAAGTTAAAGGTTTTTTTTTTTTTTACTTCTTTTTATATAGGCATTGAGAAGAGTATATTCTATTAAACAGTCCTACTTTGGATTCTGCAAGATGATATACCCATTTGCTCTCTTCTGCATATAGGCGAAATCATATCTCCCTTTGTGTTCAGAGAAACAATTTGTTTGCAATGCCTTTGGACAATTACATATCTGATGTTTGCTTTATATCAAATAATTTCATATTCCCTCACTGTTAAACTTCATATATATAGTATTCACGTAAATTTTTCATTCAAATGTTCATTTAGTAAGAGCAGCCATAATATGCAGGCACTGTACTGGGTTGTGAGGTTACAATAATGAAAAATGGCATGGCCATTGTTCTAAGTAGTTAAGAGTCTTTTAAAGGGGAGAATCCCATTCAAATGAGTAATTAATATACTGTATCATACATATGATAATAGAGAACATAGAATTGTGAGAAACAAAATGAATGGTTAATTTTGTCTAGGGAGTTGATGGAGTGCTGGCAGTGTGAAAGGTATGTTTCAGGGGAGGCTTCTGGAATTAGAACCAAATGCTTCTGGAATTAGAACCAAATATGCTGAGTTTTGAAGGGTAAGAGTTGGTGGGGCAGTATACAAGATAGTGGTATGATCACATCTATGTGGAGAAGAAATTAACACACTAATGTTTAGCCTTAGTTTCTTACAATATAAGAACACTTTTACCAAACAATTATCAATGGCTTATCTAAATCTTTTAAAGTAATGATTTGTTGATGACTTTGAAACCCAAATACTTTCATTATATTGTTGTTCTGTCACAACACATTATTGACTAAAGAGATGGCCATAACATTTTACGTAAGAAATATATTTTAAAACTTTTTGCATCTTTGAGGTAATCCATGTGTATAATAGTGTTTTCCATTTGTATCCATCCTCTGTGTAATTACTAGTCTTAGCCTATTGCTGGACACTTCTGGGCTTTAGAGGAAACACTTTCTCGGGAATCTAAGTTGATTGAGAAAGGAAATTGTGCCCATCTTCTCTAATTTCATGACTTTTCTTCCCCCCCCCCAAGAATAAAAGGAGGATTATGCACAGGATACCTAGTTTTATTAAAGGAAAATAAAGGTAGCTGTGATCCTTGAAAATACACAGAAGTAAAGTATGTGACATAAGGATGTTCATTAGACCAATCTTTGACATTTCTTCTACCGAGGAAATACACTTCAGCAATCTATTTGTCCCCTCAGGTTAAAGGTTCCTTTGTCTCAGTTTTTCCAGTTAAGGGTATTGTTGATCCCTAAACTTCCATGATCAAATTTTTAAAAGAGACCATACCTTAAAGCTTCTCAGCCCAAGTCATCTTGGGAAATAAAAGCACAAACATTCAAGTGTAATATTTCTCCAAGTGGTACAAAATAATACCTCTAAATATTTGGAACATGTACAGTATAGCCTTAAGCTTTAAGTCTAAGAATCATTTGGAACATAGAAACATCACATCGAAGTACAAAATATTTTACAAAGTCTTGACACTTTGTAAATAGCTGATAGAATATAAAATATTCAAATATGTCTCCAGTTGATGTATGCCTATAGAAGATTCTGATTTTTTCTAAACATTAGGAAAATATTAAGAAGGGAAGCTCTTATTTTTTATATGATTAAGTAAAAATCTATCAAAAAGAAAACTTCACTCAACGAGAATTACTATTGGATACATGTAATCCTGAGGAAATGCCTCCTCAACAACTGCCTGAAAACATTTCTAGAATTTGTTATTTTTCATATCAATTAAATATTTTATTGACTTTTTTTCCTTATCACCAGGTATCTGTAATCTTCCCTACAAACATCTTGTCTTTTACATTTTTAATCATATTTAGTTTTTGGCAACTGAAGCTTGTAAAATTATGTTGGAGCAGGACCCAATGTAGAAAAAATTATAAAGTCCAAAACTTTTTCTTTGGCTTATCTCCCACCTCTAGTGTTTCATAGAGTAAAAGCATTTCTATCAATGTCTTTTCTGGATACCTGGGGTACTATTCCCAGATTCTCTTTGCTAAACTCTGCTGAGGGGTTAGCTCCTAAAAACATATGTTTATACTTCTATGGGGCTTTTGCTTTCCTGATAATGGGAACCAGAATGGAAACCTGATAATAGAAGACAAGATATGCACTGCTCATGAAGGCAGCCACATTCACCATCAAAAAGCCATCTCTGCCTTCTGAGCATACATAGAAAGTGTCTTCCAATAATAACCTGATTGTTCATTAATTAAATCAGCATTCATGTTCCAAGAAAGTAAAATGAAAGCATGCATATGTAAATTTGTGCTATTTGTAGTTTAAATAGTTTTGCCCATGGATTTCTAACTTCTGCATGTAACCTCATTTTCTCTTTATAAAACTTTCAGAGAATGGTAAGAGGAAGTAACAATAAAAGTGCTCCTGTGAGTAACAATTAGTTGCTTTATGAGAAAGAGAGGCTTCTAAACACAGGTCAAACATTGTCCTTTGCATCTCACCTGAAGCACGCCGGCCACTCCAGTCCAACAAATGCAGTTCCCTTGGGACCTACGCTGGATGGACACACAAGGTCTCATGAGGTAAAAGGCTAGGCCACTTGCTCTTTCTGACCAGGCAGTGCTGTGGCTGATTAATATCCACCCAAAGCCACAATCACCTTCTGATCTGAGGAGCAGGTGACGTGGAGATTCTGAAGCGTCTTGATAAATTATGCAGGCATATCAAACAATACACACAGCAGGTTAAAAACAAAAGTCAGTCACTAGAGTGGTTTGCTTTGTCCTTTTATAAACTGAATCTAGATAGCTCATCATCAATCACTGACAGCCCTTAGCACGAGAGTACTGGGAAATTAGTACTACACAGGTACCAAATAATGCAATGTTTGGGAAAGGAGAGAGGAAGGGAGGAATATAAACAAGGTTACTTTAATAGTCTTTGAAAGTTTACTTTTTCCATTCTTTCTCTGAATAAGAAGGCCAATTTATTCACAATACACAATGTCTTTCCTGTACACCATTTTGTCCTAAGCCTTCCTTCCTCCTTGCCAATACAAATTATACCCGTCTTTCAAGCATCTTTCAAGGCCTATATTAAAGGTCAAACGTTATCTGCTCCACAGTCGTCCATTTTGTAACAATGCCAATTTTCCTGTGATTCCTCTGACAGTTGTACATATGCTGTCAGAACTTCTAATAATCTCTTCCAGTTCAGTCACAAAGTATAACTGAAATACATAATTGCTCTTTTGCTTTCTTTGTGTTTACCTCATTTCCTTAACTATTCAGTAATTCTTAGGCACAAAGACTTTCCTTGCAGATACCTGGCTTTTAACAAAGAGTTAGTGTTTTAAAAATTATAGGAAAAATGATTCACCATACCACTTCATTCAAAATTCACGAAACAGAATGTTAATTTGCACTACATAAAATGAGTTAATACATGCGAATTAAATATATATATATATATATATATATAAAACTTATAGTTTGTTAGACCTCACGTTGTTCTATAAAGAATTCAAAGCAGTAAGAAAACTTACAAACGTACACATTTATTTTAACAATATATACTAAGAATAAATTACCAAGTTAAACTAAGTCACTTCTAAAACCAATATATTAAATGCAAAAATCCCTGAATTTGTTCTCATCATAGGAAACCAGTTGTTTTTGCTGTTGTCAACAGTCTTTCTAAATATTATGATTATAATAAATGTACAATATCTATATCTATCTATCTATCTACCTATCTATATGTTTCTATGTTACCCAGGAGAAAGGGCAAGGATTAACTGGTTCTTCTGACTATTTAAATATTTTTGTGGATCTTCTCAGGAACATCAGCAGGACTTTTGTCTGAACCTTTTATTATTTCTTTAACAAGAAGGTATGGGGAGAGTAGGTCAACTGACCTCAGAGCCCTAGCCGGGCACAATAAGCCCTTCAAAGTGGGCCCCTCTCGGGTCTCCCCCACCACAGCCATCAAATGCCCATGACCACTATTCACAAGATAAGACCTGGCAGGGTCATCAAGGACTGAGCAGTCCTACTCTGTGGCCTTTCCTGGGATGTCCTGACCTTCCCTGTATTTGGCTAGCTCACTCTTCCTCCAGGATCCAGCTTCCATGTGAATTCCTAAGAGTTTCTATTCTTTTTTTCCCCGCTTTGGGAATCAAAATTCTGTACTTAGTGCTCTCACTACACCTGGCCCCATCCTGGTTTACAATTGGTATTCTTATGCAAACTCAATACCCATTTTACTTTCAACAGTGTCCAGGTTGAATGACAGATGACAGTCATGAGGTTCAATTTAAAACCAGCCGTGACTGGAAGGTCAACTCCTGGCCTCTCATCTCGAGGCACCTCTGCCAGGTACCTAGTGGCTTTTATCGATACTGGCTAACTGAAGCCAACTCTGAAAACGTATCAAAAATTCTGAAAGGAAACATACGGTCAGGTTGTGGTTGTATTATTGCAAAGGCCCACAGAGGCAGGAGCTTTAGGAAATTTTCCCAGGAATATTCCCCTTTTGGTTTTCATGAGCTTGAAAGCAGAAACATAATAGTGCCCAGTAACACAATAGTAATGTCAAATTCCAAAGGCAGCCTTGTGATACCTTTGCCAGCACATAATTCATTTAATAGAGTTCTAAGGCTTTCGTTTCTCATGATTCTCACTGTTGGTGATTTGAGATTAGGGCCACAAAAGGAACAGACCCAACTTTTCATAAGGGTCTACCTGAATTTTGCAAGACTTTTTCCAGTGATAAACAAGTCTATAACATAGTCACTGACAATTCACTTCCTCTTTGCAGTACATAATTTCTCCAGAATTTTTTTTTATGGAAAAACCAGTTTTATTTCTATCAGTAGCACCGGCCCTAATGGTAATACAAGGGTTAACAAATCAATTTAACCTTTATAAATTAATTTCTCCAGAATTTTTATTTGAAGTGTTTAAATCCATGACTAGTATTTTCTGAGTTAATTGAAATAAAGCATATCGTTAACTATTTAAGTTGAGGGCAGGGTTAAGGATGGTACCTGGAGTCAAGATATAAGTTCAATTCTTAACGCATGTCTTGTAATGTTTAAAACTTGGCTAAGAGATGATGTAAGACTGCTATGTTATGGTTCAATTAGAACAAAAGGAAGAATCACCATATTGGCCCATCAGTAGTCTATACTGCCATAAATCCCACATCAACTGCCAACAGTTCAGGTTTGAGGTAAAGAGATTCAAAGAAAAAGAAACGTAAATGGATAATGGTACAAAATATATTAAATGCTATCTAGTTCCCAAACAACTGCAAATTATTATACTTGAGCAACATTTTTCCAATATCAACTTGGTAAAGTTTTTTAAAAGGTGGTAATATCTGCTGTTGATAAGAAGCTGGGCACCCTTGTAATCTACTGAGAATGTAACTGAATAGAGCTTTTCTAGAGAACAGTTTGACAATAGTAAAGCTCTCTCCAAAATAAAGACTAAAACTTTTAGTTCCACAGTTTCTGCTAGTTATTCCAATAGAAAATAATTAAAAAATTAAATCAGAGTCTCTGGGCATGAGGCCCAGGAAGCAGTGTTTCTTACCCACCTCCAACCCCAGGTAATTCTGAAATAGCAAATATAGTCTTATTAACGTTTGCTTAGAGTCAGAGAAGTAAAGAGAACAGGCGACATATACAAGAAGAGAAATTCTACTCTGATTAAGAAGCTATTTCTCCAACTCTTAAATCCAGTTAAATTAATAGAATCAAGTGATGGACTCTTGTAATACAGTATTTCCCAGTGGGAAGAGAAATCTCAATCAAAACAATGGGAAACAAGTAATTTAACTGCTTGTAGGTAATGAATTATTTTAGATTTTTAAAAATAGTCAAAAACTTATTTTTTTATAATTAAGTTGTTTTAAAATCACAATACCTCTACCATTCTCTTTAGAATTATTACAGTATAAAATAGAAGGGATGGTTTAACAAATGGTTAGAAACACAAAACTTTTTGATAAATACAAAAAAAAAATCAAATTCTCCTCCTGCTCTAGTCTGTTTCCCTGTTTGTGGTGTTGCCAGTCGTCTTGTGGTCACAGGACCAGAGGGCATGAGGGTCTCTTCCCTCTCCTCCACAATCCCTATCTAGCTGGCCTGCAAATTCTGCACTTCTCCTTTTCATACAGCATTTCAATCTGTTCCTTATCTTCCCTTTTTAATGCTGATACTACAGTTCAAGTCTGTTATTCTCTTTCAGATGGGCTTTTATGAAATTTTCTCTCTGTCCTCAATTACTTCCTATACTCTGTTGCAAGAACTCAAGTTTTGGTGAGGAAAACCATGATATAATTACAATACTCAGTTATTGAAAATGTTTAATGATACCTGCTACCTATAAAGCAAAATACAGTATCTTCAGTATTGCATTCAGGGTCCTTTACCATCGGACTCAAGCTACACTATCATTCCTTTACCTTCCTCTTCTCGTCCCATTGTCCCACCTCTGTATCACTTCTGCCCCTTACTTCCAGTTAAACTGCTGTCAGAACATACCCCATGATTCATAAGGATCCTCTTTTTTCATGCATACCTTTTTCCTAGAAAGCTCTCTTCCTCACCTCTTTGTGATGTCTACTATTAAACCCAAAGATTTCTCCTCTGTAAGTTAATAATTTCTTCCCCTGCTAACAGAAAAGAAGCACAATAAACCCATGTGAATAACTCACTCTCTGCATTATTCTGGCAACAGAGCTGGATGAGGCTGCCTGAAAGAGGGTGGTGGCGGTTTATCTGTTCTTTGACTGCAGGTACAGGCATCACTCATCTTTGTGTACTCCTTGACCTAACCCAGAGCCTAGCATGATGTTCAGAGAATCTCTGTGCACTTGGATCATGTAAGGGATCAGGCAGGAGATCTACAAAAAGACAATACTTAATCCAAAAAGTTAGAAACAGGATCATCTTCTAAAAGGAGCTATGAGGCTTGGAACCTTCTTCTCTACTATTTTACATGCACTTAGGGAGCTAGCTAATTAAAGAAACCCTCTGGTGAATTTCCTATAATGAGAAGAATTCTTTGGCAAAGCAAATAACCAACCCTTAATTTATAAAGTACTTAATGGAGTTAGGTGCTTACAGTATCACCAAATTTAGGGACCCCTTGTCATTAATCTGCCTCTGTAAGCACCTAACTCAGAAGGAATCGCTAAGATTCTGGAGAAAATTGGGTTGTAGATGATTTAAGCTGTTAATTTTGATCTTCTACAGAAGAATGTTAATAAGACTGTATTTGCTTTCTTATTTAAGCCTTAAAGCATAGCATAGACAGAAGAATCTCAGCAAGTAGCATTCTAATATTAACTTCCTTTTGATTCAGGCAAAAAAGCAATAAAAGTTTTCTATGATTAAAAGAAAGAGTCTACTGTGTTATATATATATCTTTGATTTGGAGCAAAATTTTGGTACTTTGTTCTCAGTCTAAGGAATGATAATTTTTAAAGTCTACTGTGAAGTTTATTGTTGTTGTTGTTCTTTTTAAAATAATTCTCCTCCCAAGGGCAGAGGAACTGAATTCTTCCCATGGATTAAGAGTTAAAGCTCTGGTTTTACTGTGAGTATTTTATCAACAACATTCAAAAGCTTTGAAAACAAACATGGTTATTAATGCTGGTACTATGAATGTAAAAAAGAAAAGGAACACACGTATCATTCCTTGTTTATTGAGCCTTCTTTTTCAAAAATTGTCAGCTCCAGAATTTCCATACATGACAAATTTCTGGGGGTGGCAATCTGCCTAGGGCAGGATGAATCAGAGCAAGCACTAGGATATCGCCTCTAAATTGCAGTTTCTCTGTAAGCACACTGGTTTTTGTTTTGTTTCGTTGCACCTAGGATACACATGTATATGGGTGGTTTTGGTAAAAGTATTTGAAATTCTAGAGAAGCTAAAATGTCCATAAACCATTTCTTGGTTTCAATCTTATTTCCCAATTTCTAGGCCAATCCCTACCACAAATGCAATTTATTTGATATTCTCCCGCCCTTCCTCCCTCCTTTCTTTCTTTCCTTCTTTCTTGGAAAAGCAGAGATATGCTTCTAAAATTTGTGCATGCATTCCATGTTAAGACAATCAAGTTGAAAGGCCTGAGGAAGTTAGTAACCACATGGTGAAAATCTCTGCTGGAAACCCTATGTGACCTGGAAAATGCCCCACATCTGAGTTTCTGCCTCCCTCCTTAGCATCCTCTCTATATTGTAGACATTCTCGGCTAATGTCACTTTTAAGAATCTGTCAAACTGTTTCATACTCCCATGCCTTTGCCTTTGCCATTTTCATTGCCTGGAAATCATATATTCACTGAATATTTTTACTGAAATCTACTCTCTGCAGAGAATGGTGCTAGGTCCTGGGAATACAGCAGTGAAAACGATATGATATTCACAGTTGCTGCCCACACATGACTCAGCATCCTTCTTCCCTGGCAAACTCTGCTTGCATCTTGCATCTTTTGTGCTTCTTTCTCGGGGACTTGTTCCCTGACGAGTCCAGTCAAGACTTATCAATCCTTCTTTTGAGACACTGGTACAGCTTTAATAGTCCTGTTATAGTCCTGACCAACATGCTTTTAATATGGTTATTTCCCATAATTCCTGATTCCCTTAGGAAACAGTGAACTTGCTGTTATCCCTTTCATTTTTGTATTACTAGCACAGTGCTTAGCACTGAATGAATTAATTAATTGATAGAATGACTAAACTGCATAATTGATTTTTCTGGGGAGAGTAAATTGAATTTCAATCTGAATATTGTTTTAACATGTACTAATTTAAGCCTTTGTAAAGCACATATTGATCTGAAAGAGACAATCAGCACAGAATTTTAAAATGTGCAGTTATAAAAGCTACAATGAATGTAATCTCTTACATGAATATGATATGCTCTTATAATAAACCTCAAAATTCCTCGATTTTGTTACCTGAAATATAAGAATTATGATGCTCTTCTTCTACTATTCTCCAGAGTAGTCACAATTATTACATGGTTCTGTCTGTATATGTGGGTATTTTATTACAAAGGTAGTTATTATTAATATTAGAGTGGTTGAACTCTTCAGAAGAAACATGCTATTTAATTGGAAATTCACAATGGTAACAGAATCAGCATCTTTTATGAAAGCTGAAAAGCTGGACTTGGAGAAAGAAGACTCCTAATTCTCTGTGAACAGAATGCAGTTTAGAAATTTGTAAGCAGCTCTTTAAACCACACAATGTATATATATACATTAGATTTCAATGGAACCTAAAGGCACCATACACACTGCTAGGTTTCAGTCATCAACTAATTTTTTCCATCCTTCTTGGAAATTTTTTTTTAAATATCAGAGTCGGGTACTTTATTGAATTAATTGTAAATTCCTTGACTATCACTATATTACTTATTCATCTTTTTATCTACCGCACTTCCTAGCACACTGACTTGACCACAGTAGATTCTCAGTAAATAGAAGTCAGTTTTATTTGGGTTACCTACTTCTACTAAAAGAAACTTGGGCAGATTTTACTGATTTGGGGACTTAGAAATATGACAGGGGATGAATGTTTAATACATTTTTTGCAAATATTTGACAGATTTGGAAGTATGTGTGGTTCCAAAGAGCCATGTAGATCCATGCCATAAGTTAGATGAAGTTAGATTTTGGGTAAATTTAATGGAAACTGTTTTCATAACAGCAGTTACCTAATAATAGAATGGACTTCTTGTAAGGTAAGCTGTTTCCCACTGGTGGACATTGTGAAAAAGAATGCCTGGAGGCAGCAGAGGACAATCTTTGGCTAGATTCTGTGAGACAATAACTGTTCTTTGAGTGCTATAAAGAGAAAAGGGCATAGATGGGTACAGTCATCCCTTGGTATCTGCAGGGTATTGGGTCTAGGACCTACAAGAATACCAAAATTGTCAGAGGTTCAAGTCACTTATATAAAACGGTATGGTATTTGCATATAACCTACACACATCCTCAGACCTTAGATTCAGTATTATGAGTAATGCAGAGTCAGCATTTTTAGATTACTCATAATACCTAATATAATGTAAATGCTATATAAATAGTTGTAAATACAATGTAAATGCTATGTAAATAACTGTAGGCATGCAGCATATTCAATCTTGCTTTTTGGAAATTTCCAGATTTTTTAAAGAATAGTTTTGATCTGGGCTTGGTTGAATCCACGAACATGGAACCCAAATATATGGAAGGCCAACTATATATTCAGTTCATGTGTTGGTTTATTCTGTAATCTTAATAAAGTGATACCATATATTTTTATAGTCTATAATACATGTCCTCAATATTATTGAGTTGTAGATTGCCTCTGGACAACTTCTGGGACTGTAGAGTCCTGTGAACTTCAGGACTGGTCATAAACTACCCTACAAGTGATTGCAAGGTGGGGTGGCTGGAGTCCTGAAAAAATTCCTCAAGTTGGAATATGCAGATGTTCATTACATAAGATCAAGAGGTGTCATTACTGGATTACACATTTTCAGAGTTAAAACACTTAGATAAGTTCATGGACCTAACTCACTGATAGAACAGAATTTCCTCAATCAACCAAGATTTGACTACAGTTCCTACAAGGATAAAGATGAGAAGAGGTTAATTTTCATTAGAGTTTCATGAGGAACCCCAGCTCCTTCAGTTGATGCTGGTCAACCAATATTCAGATACTATTTAAGCAACATCATTTTACTTTTAAAAACCCTTGGCCACATGCATACCTAATTAGGAAAAGCAACCTTTAAAAATGGAAATTACATTTCAGAAGGGTGCTTCTATAATATTATTTGTCCACTATCATTCTCTTATGCTGCTTGGAAGCAGTAGGAATTTATAACTTCTGGAAAGAAAGGTATGAAATTAAGACGTTTGTCCTTACTTGTACCACCGTCATAAGATTTAGCAATATTATAGGGCAAAAATAATTATAAAAAATGCTGAAAGCAAAGGAAAATTGTGATTAATCTTTGGAATTCTGAAGAAAAAGATTAAAGTGTAGTAAGTGTCAGAAACATACTTTTCAACTGAAAATACTATTCAGCAATTTGAGAAGTTCTAACTTCATTTTCTTTCAGTGACAAAGAAAAATGTTTTCAGTAATGGGACTTTTTAGTTTGCCCTGGAAATAATTCACGTATTTCAATATCTTTGAAAAGAAAATGGTCTTCTTATAGTCAACCTGACAATTGTGCTATATTGTTTAATTAAACATAATAATTTACCTTGGACTGCTTAAAAGTCAATTGTCCAGAGCTAATGTGACTTGGGTTGTAACTGTTACCTGGCATCTTCTACAAGCACAATTTTGTAGATCATTTTTTATTACAATTTTATTAAGGAAATTTGTTTCTAAATATAAATTCTGTGGGTGGGGTTGATTTTTTTTAACTCATCAACTGATGTTTAACTAATCAACAAAAATTATTGGTTTAAATTTGACTAAATTTGATTAAAATATATATTTATATTATAATATGCATTATATTTATATTATAATGTGTTTTAATATTATGTTATAATATATATGCTTTACTTTGTTTCCCCTATGTGTCCTTGATATGCAGATTCTCTTCTATCTACCAATATCAAATCTAGACTGAACCTTAAGCTTTCTGTCTTAAACCCAACGACAGCTGGGCATAGTGAATTCCAGAGCGTGTATCAGGTGATGTACTATTATCAGTGAATGCATATGGTCCTAAGTACTGTTCTCTGAAAGCCAAATAAAATTGTTATAAAAGAAAAGAAATGCATATCTATTATGTTAGAATTTTAAGATGGTTCCCAAGATTTCCACTCCCTTGGGCACATTCATTTTCTTCCAGTTAGCCAGTTAAAGAGTAATCTACATGCCTCCGTGAAACCATTTTTGGGTGTAATTATGGTCCCAAATCAACTGATTTTAGAAAAGGATATTATCCTGGCCTATTCAGAGGTGAGTTCACCCTTAAAATGGGCTTAGCTCTTCCTAAAGAGACTTAAAATGTAAGAGGGATTCAATGGGAGGAAGATTTTTCACTGATGGCTTTGGGGCAAGAACTGGGAGCAGTCCACAGCTAAAATTCAGAAAGATAACAGGGACCTCATTCCTACAATTGCAAGGAACTAAACTCTGACAACAACCTGAATGAGCTTGAAAGAGTACCCCAAGTAACACATAAGAATGCATCCTTTCAACACGTTGATTTTTTTTTTTTTGTCTGACTACAGAACTGTGAAGTAATAAATGGGTACTGCTTTCAGCTGCAAACCTTGTGGAAATATTTATACAGCAGTAGAAAACTAATAAATCTATGATGTAGCTAAATAGAGCATCAGCATTTTAGATAAAGGAAATTTGTGTGGCTGTACTGAGACTCAAATCAGAATAAAGAATTCATTTGAAGATAATAATTGTCTCCTTATGTCTATAACAAACTTCTTAATTAACTCACCATTCAATTGCGGTCAGTGGGAATAAAATACAAACAGCATATATTAGAGTGGCTAGCAATAAAATCTCTTGCAAGGCACTTTACCCCTTTGGACTGCAGTTGTTTTTATCTGTAAAATAAGAAGCTAGAACCTGATTATTTCTGAGATTTCTTCCAGGTTAAGAAATCTAAGATTTAACTAAATAGTAGTAAAGTGAATGAGTAGTAGTGAGTGAATGAGTAGTAAAGTGAATACGATGGAAAGAATACAGTACTAGAGAAAAGGAGAAAAAGACTTGGGTTGAATTCTATGTCATAAACAAGGAGCATTGATCTTAAATAAACTGTTTCATTTCTGGACTGTGATTCACTTGGTTGAAAATGGGGATAAAACCACCATGACTCAAAACCCTTTGTGAAAAGAGTTATTTTGGGTAATTTACTTCCAGGATGTCAGTGAGGAACTTTGTGAACTCACTCACTCTCTAAAACAATGAAAATATGGCCAAAACAACTTCCATGAATGATTTCAGAATCCTGGTAATTAACAAAGCCTCAGAACAAATGAACAATCATCTATCAAGAGAAACTGCTGAATCTCTATAAGAGAGAAGGTCTGTGACATTTTCACTTGGGACTATTCCCATTCTTTCCTCCCAGCTCCTTGGTGTGGTAGCCAAAATCTGGTAGCAGACAGTAAAGAGATCCGACCATCTTTGGAACTCTGTTAAAAGCACCATTCCCAGAACACACTTAATACTTTGTCCAAACATTTAGATCTCCGTGAAAAACACAAATATGTAGAAATCAAACAACACACTTCTATATAACCAGTGCATCAAAGAAAAAAATCACATGAGAAAATACTTTGAGATAAATGAAAACAACAACACATTATGCCAAAGCTTATGCGATACAGGTAAAGCCGTGCACAGAAGAAAATTTATAGCTGTAAATGCCTATGTTGAGAAAGAAGAGCTCAAGTCAATCTCACCTTCCACCTCAAGAAAAAAGAACAGCAAACTTTATCCAACTTTATATATTTTGTTCTTTTTAAACTTCAAAAAAGAACAGCAAACTTCTCCTTTATCAAGGAGAAGGAAGGAACTATAAAGATTAGATTAGAAATAAATGAAATCAAGAATAGAAAAACAATAGAGAATATCAAAAAAAACAAGTTGGCTCTTTGAAAAAATCAAAAACTTTCTATACATTAGCAATGAATAATCTGAAAATAAAATTTATAAAACACTCTTAAAAAATAAAAATAAAATTTCTAATAATTTTTTTAAAAAGTACAAGACATATACTAAATATATAAAACAATTGAAAGAAATTAAAGATGCTATAAATAAACAGACATACCAGGTTCATGGGTCAGAAGACTTAACATTGTTAAGATGGCAATACTTCACAAATTGAGGTACAGAGTCAACACAATCATTTTCAATATCCCAGCTTTTGGCAGGGGCAGGAATTTACAAGCTGATCTCAAATTCATAACCCCCTTATCTGAAACCCTCATAGAAAAAATACAAGGGACCAAAATAACCAAAATCTTCTTGAAAAAGAAAAAAGTTGGAGAGCTCACACTTTCCTATTTCAAAACCCAGTACAAAGCTACAATAATCAAGTCATCATAGTACTAGTGTAACAATAGACATATATATCAATGGAATAGAATTGGGAGTTCAGATATACACCCTTACATTTAGGGACAATTGATTTGGACAAGGATGCCAGAATAATTTATAAAGAAAATTATAGCCATTCAGGAAATGTTGCTGGAACAACTGGATATCCACATGCAAAAGAATGAATTTGAAATCTTCACACCACACACACAAAAATAATTCAAATCTTAGATTTAATTGTAAGAGCTAAAACAATAAAACCCCTAGAAAAAAAACATAGGAGTAAATTTTCGTGATCTTGGGTTAGGCAATGACTTCTCAGTTATGACACACAAAGTAGAAGGAATAAAATTTTTAAAAAGATAAATTGGCTTTGTTAAGTTAAAAAAACCCTTTTTTGTGTCAAAGGACACCACTAATACAGTGAAAAGAAAACCCACAGGATAAGATAAAATATTTGCAAATCATATGTATGACAGAATTTCTATACAGAACATACAAAGAACTCTTACCATTCAACAATAAAAAGAAAACTAGCCCAATTAAAAATTGGACAAAAGATCTGAATAGTTATTTCTCCAAAGAAGATATATAGTCAATAGACACATAAAAGGATGCTCAAATCATTAATCATTAGAGAAATGCAAATCAAAACACAATGAGAAACTACTTCATGCCTACTAGATGTCCAAAATATAAAAGAGAGAAATAATAAGTGTTGGTGAGAATGTGGAGAAACTGGAACCTTCATACATTGCTTATGGGATTGTTAAAACAGTGCAGCCACTTTGGAAAACAGTCTGGCAGTTTCTCAAATGTTAAATATAGAGTTAGCTTATGACCCAGCAGTTCCGCTCCCAGATATATATCCAAGGGAATTGAAAACATGGGGACAACACAGAAACTTCTGCATGATTTCATAGTAGCATTATTCATAATAGAGAAAAGGTAGAAACAACCTAAATGCCCATCAACTGATAAGTGGATAAATAATGTGGTATATCCAAACAATGGAATATTACTGAGCCATAAAAATAAATATAGTACTGATACATGCTACAACATGGATGAACGTTGAAAATACTATGCTGAGTGATAAAAGGCAGTCACAAAAGGCCACATATTGTATTAATCCATTTATATGAAATGTCCAGAACAGGCAAATCCAAGGAGAAAGTAAACTAGATTTCAGTGATGGTGGCACAACTCCACTGAACTGTATATTTTCATTGAACTTGTATGCATTCCTGCCCTACTTATCAATATGGGACTACCTCATGGACAATTTAGATAAGAGCACAAAATATGGAGTCAGAGTCTTAGGTCAAGCTCTGTTATTTACTAACTGTGTGACTTAACCCCTTTGAGCTTAAGTTTCCTCTTTATAGCTAATGGGAATAATAATGCCTTCCACTTACTTTACATAAGGAAACTGAAATGAAAATACAATTTCCATGATACTATTATGCTCAGATTATGCAATTTCTTTTAGGAGGCTTTAAATGGATTAATCATAATCACTATTTAGTGGCACAGTATCATTATCAATTAGTGCATAAAAACTTTATTTGTATTTACTTCAAATAGACATTATTTTTTGTTCCCTTTGTTCTATTCCCAATCCCTTTCTCTCTCTCCTCCATACACACCCTGTCATTGGTTGAATTTTCCAGGAAACAGACTCTGAGACACAATGTAATGGATGGGATGTTCATTAGGGAGTATCCCATGGAAAGAGAGTAGAAGGGAAGCAGGTTTGAACAGAGGGAGAAGTCCAGCTGGGATGCAGGCCATGGCAGCCTCAGCCAACTTCAAGAGGAGCTCTGGAGCTCTGGCCCCTCAGAGTTGTCCTGCACTGGCCAAGTGGCCGAGACTCTATACCACAGTCTCAATGTGTCATAGGTTGTGAGACCTTGGGCAAGATGGCGCTCTGTGGTTGAGGCAGTCCCTAAAGGGATTAACAAATGGCTGGAGGCTATTTGCTCACAACATCCCCAGAAGTTGGAGCAATTCGTCCTTCCTTGAGGGGACATTTCGACAGTGTATCACAGAGGCTCTGAATTCTATGTATTTAAGTACATAAATGGCACTGTGTAGGGTATTTTGCTCTGTTTCTATTTTACCTTTGGTGTATGTCTGTCAGATTTATCTATGTTGACAGTCGTAGATCTGGTTAATATAAAATTCTTTTCTATATTTCCTTCTACATAATAGAATGAACATTGCTGGTACTGTATCAGTAAACACCATCCCAACACATTTATCATTGCTGGGTAGAAGAGATAGTGTTAAAATAAAATAGATTAGTCTGTGGCACACACACTGGTTTGGTTTTTTAATCAATTAACCAATCGCTCAGAACAGCAATTCTGCCACTCCAGTTTGCTTTGTGTATTGCTCACTGTCTGTATTTTTTCCCTAAGCCCCACCGTTTGATTAGACTAGCGTGGTTCCTGACAGTAGCATGACTCCTTCCAATCTCTTCTTCAGTTCACCTCCTGTTTTATATCTCCAGTTCCACTCTGTTTTGGCTTTCTATTCTTTCCTACCTGCCTTCACCACTGCAGTATCAGCATCATTGGAGTCAGGTCCAACTTTATGTTTTCCCACAGGATATAACAAAATATATGATATGGAACAAGGGCACATATTGTTGATTTGTAATGTTTGAGCATTCCTAATTCTATTGATTGCATCTCTTTTTACATCTATGTAAATTATATGTAATTTTAAATGAAAGGGAGAAATAAAGATTTTTTTGAAATAAATTATATGTATCATTTTTGGAAAGACATTGCAAAAGGTTAATGCTTCCCTAGTCTCATGTTTTTGTTTGTTTTCTCAATTCAGAGGCAAACTCCTTCTGATTTTATACATTATCTTTCAGACTACTTCATCTTCTGACATAAACAGGGAAACCTATGAGCCTCCTTCATCTCAGTGTTGGCCTATCTCTAAACCACAGAGCACAAGGTGAGAACCAGAAGGAAGCTCTCCCTGGGTTTCTCAGCTGTGTTCCTTAGATTCCTGGGTTAGTAAGGATTCAGGGACCATTGTAGGGTGAGAGGCTGCAGAGAAGGCAGGACTCTGGGCTCACCTGGGTTTATGTTTCAACCATTTTAAATATGATGTATTAAATACCTGTAATATTTAGTTTAAAAAATGAGTTTCCCTGCTGAAAGAGACAGAGACAGAGAGTTGAAAATTACTGATCTAAGCCTTACCTCACTTAATATTGAAATACACAGGCCCAGCATGGAATTCACCTGTCCAAGATCCAATGATATTCTCTAACTTCATATTTTACTCTATTTCAGAGCTTATTATTAATAGCTCTTTGGCTGTTGGCTTTAGTAGCCTTATGTCTCCTGAAATCATAACCTGGCCCAGTTTCTAGACTCCAGCTCCTTCTAAGCAAGACTGTGGCTTTGACCTGGCCTGAAGCTCACACCTATTCCTCATAGCTATTCTCCCTGAGATCTGGTTTTGGTTTCTGTTTTTGCTAATAGCAGTCTTCCCTTGCTTGGTTTCTCTTCTACTGTTAAATGTCATGGGCCTTGACAGTAGCATTGAAGGTTATCTTTTATGTTTAGGGAAGTAAATACTTGAAGGCAACTTGGGATAGATATAATGATGGAGGCATTATCCTCTTACCATATATTAGAATAGCAATCAAGTAATAACAAAATGAATTGTAATGGAGCCAATCATTTGTTTTGTCATCCTTAAATTTCATATGGGGAGTTTATCATAAACTAATTACTCTTGACGATTATTTGACAGATTGGTTTCAAAGACCAGGGAAAGAGATAATTTGAAGCGTGGGGTTGAATAAACAATCACTATGTTTCTCTAAGAGTCTGATTAATTCTAAATATAAAAGTCTTGTTTAGAATGCACTGCACTGGATATATGCAATGCACATCTTTCCCTTAGTGCCAAAAAGCTTTCCAAACAGGTCCTGTTTCTGACGCATCTTATAGGGCTGAGTCTACTGTAAGGTTTATAAAGACACTGAGTTAAGGACAATGTCACATAATCTGTATTAATAATGTTCACAAATAATTATTTCCATATTAGCAGAAGGTAAATGAACTATTTCCTTATGCAATCAACTATAAATAAATAGGATTTTTATTCTTACGCACTTCCCTTCTTGGTGGGTAGATGGTAAAGAACTAACACGTGCTCAGTGTCTAGTTTAGACTCGACATCGGCATATATAAAAGTTTCTACAAGGTAAATCTCAATCAAAATTAGAAACAGTATTATGTTCATGATTTTTAAAGGCCCTTCTGCTTGCAGAAAAAAGTGTTGGGGTTTCCTAAGTGTATATAATACCAACAGGATAAACATTTAGAATTCAAACATTTAGAATTCAATTACTTCAAAAAAGATAATTAGATGTTTAATATGTTGCATAAAAATATAACCACTTTGTGTGTGTGTGTGTGGTACGCGGGCCTCTCACCGTTGTGGCCTCTCCCGTTGCGGAGCACAGGCTCTGGACGCGCAGGCTCAGCGGCCATGGCTCACGGGCCCAACCACTCCACGGTATGTGGGATCTTCCCGGACCGGGGCATGAACCCGCGTCCCCTGCATCAGCAGGCGGACTCTCAACCACTGCGCCACCAGGGAAGCCTTTAACCACTTTTAATACATATTTTCACATTGTATTTTATGTTGCAAATTGTCAACATCACAATATAACTAATATTAAAAGAAAACCCCAGAGTTATCTCTCCCTATTTGTCCTTCTTTTTTTCAATCCTCCAGTCTTCTTGGTGTCAATCATACTGAAGTCACTGTGGTTCTATTTGTTTCCAGGTCCTCGTTCTCTCTCTCTCTCCCTCTCTCTCTTGCTCCCTCTCTCTCTGTCTCAGCTAGCCTGTGCATAATCTTTCTTCTTCCAGAAAGTACACAGTATTCCCCACCCACTGCTATGACTTCTCCCTTGCCTTCTTAAACTCCTAATTGTGTTTATTTCTCCATTCAAATATCATCTTCTCTGGAAAGCCTTCCCTGACTCCTTTACTGAAAATCCCATCCCAGGCTGGGTTAAGTGTTGTTCCAGTGGGTTTTCATAACCAAAATCTCCTAGATATCCCCCCTTTGTACCACTTACCACTTGCTATTTAATATTCCCATGTGACTATGTGTTTCCAAATCAGTTCAGTTATCCCCTTGAAGAAAGGGACTGGGTCTTGCCCAGCACTGTATGCTTGGCACCCAGCATAGTGCTTGATTGACAGTGGTACTTGGTGTTGTAGGATTAGTGGATGCCTCTATGGTTTTAGATAGAGTGGTATATTATCTATTTGTTATGCCTATGTACTAATACCAATTTTACTTGTCGTTTCAAGAGCTCTGTAGTGTGATAATTGAATATGATATATCAAATACATGCTGTCATGCAAAGTGTGTAATTACCTGGGTTGCACCCCTGTTTGACTGAAAATTTTTTTAAATAAGAGTGATCTCATTCTCAATAGCTCAGCCGGATGGGATCACCGTTTCCCCTGCCTTGTCTGACACTTCTTTGAACCTCCATCACAGCCTGCATTGAGATCCCTTGTAGTTGACGGAATGTGTCCTTGCTTTCTTAATTTAGGCCTTGAAGGCAGGAAGGAGTCTTTTTTCAATCTTACATTTCCCACAGTGCCTGGCACATAGAAGAGGTGCAGCAATTATAGAACTGAGCTGGTACGTGATTATGCAAAGGCCAAGCCAAAGTCAGATTTTTTTTTTTTTTTAATCAGTCCTTTCAAAATAAGTACTGAACTCTGGGGGGTTTTGTTGTTGCTATTGTTGTTTTTACACTGTTCTGATTAAAAAATAATGCAACTCGTATTTGGAAAATTTTGGAAAGAACGCAAAATATATAAACCAGAATTAAATTTACCTGTACAATGGAGATCAGTTTATGTTAGAATTTTAGCACATTTCCATCCAATCTGTCTTCTTCAACCAGTGATAACCTTATATCATATAAATTATTTTATACTTAGCCTTTTCACTTAATATAATAGCATATTATTTTCTATCACTATAAATTTTTCGACATTATATTCCACCCCATAAATGCCCATGGTTTTTTAAGCCAGTTCCTTGGTAATTGAATACTGTTTGTTGAAGATTGTTTTTTAATTTTTCACAACTGTAAGTAATTTTGCATTCTTTCAATGAATAACATATTATTTCTATGTACCTGGCTTTCTGTTGTTTTATGGGCTGGGATATAGCAGAGAAGAAACTGACAAAAATCCCTACCCTCATAGAACTTACATACTAATTGAAGAGACAAAAAATAAACATGATAAAATAACATGTGCTACATTAGACAGAAATGGATGCTGAGGGGAAATAAAATACAGGAGGGAAGTGTAAGAGAAAGTGTCAGAGGGTGGTCACACATTTGGGTTGAGGTGGCTAAAGAAGGTCTCACTGAGAAGAAATTTGGGTAAATACCTCCAGGAGGTAAGGGAACAAAATCATCTCGAAATGGGGTGGAGTTGGGGAAGGGAGAAAGACCAATTCCAGGGGAATGTATAAGCAAGACCTGAGAAAGAGTATGCCTGGCATGTTTAAGGAGCAGCAGAAGCTCACACTGATTGAGGAGGAGGGAAATAAGAGATAAAATCAGAGCTATCCCAGGAGGACAAATTTTTTGGATTTTCAGGCTTGACTACTACTCTAAACGAGCTGAGATGTCACTGGAGCAGCATGATATAAGTGGCATTTGAACAAGATCACTCTGCTTCTGGGATGAAAGAGACTGAAAGGGGAAAGTCACAGGCAGGAATGCCAACTGAGAAGCTTCTGATATAAAATCGGGGAGGGCATAATGACATGGACCAGAGTGTGGTGATGGAAGTGGGAAGGAGAATTAATTGTGGAATTTATTATTAGATTGAATGTGGTGTATAAGAGAATAAAAGGGGTCAAGGATGATGTCAGGTTTTTAGGCTTGAGCGGTTGCAAGAAAGGAGATGCCATTTAGTGAGACGAAGCAGATTGGTAGAGGAACAGGTTGAGAGTCAAGGTCATGTCCATTTTCCACAACCTTCAGTTTGATATCTAAGTGGAGATGTCAAGTAGTCAGCTGAATGCATGAATCTGGAATTCAAAGAGCAAGTTCTTACCAGAGATATAAATTTGGGTGTCTTCAGCATAGAGATTATATTCAAAATACAACACTCTCCTGCATAAATCTTTATTCAGATTTTTTCATCATATGCTTTCCATAACTATGCCTGGGATATTGGAGTTGGCGTTACCTGATTAATTCATATAAGTTATTTCCCTAAAACATTGTGACAATATAAGTTTTCTGCCTGCATTATCATTTTGCATCTTTGGACATGGTAATTTAAAGAACAAAAACTACATACACATATATAGTTTTGTACCTTCATTTTGCATTACTTTGATTATTGATGAAGACATTCTTAAATTAGACACTAAAATGGGAACATGATTCCACCAAAAATAGCAAAATCTACAAACATGTATGTATCCACACAGCCACAGAATACCACTTTGTAATATTTAAAATATTAATCTAGAGTTTGAAAAGATAAATGGGTTAAAAAAAGGCCTAAGAGTAATGGAGCATTACCCCTATTAAATATTTAATCATATGTAGAAGCTAAAATAATTAATTTAGTACAATACTGGCCCCAAAAACAAACAGACAAATTTGCAGACATGCCACTGTACTTATTTAAATTACTATATGACAAAGGTGGTATCACAAATTGGAGGAAAATATGAGAGAGTCAAGATATAATGAATTAATTATTATTCCATTTGGAAAAAAAGTTTAGTTCTTTGCCTCCTGCTGAATACAACATAAAATACATACATAATTATAATTAATGAATTATGTAAAAATCTATCCATATTTTTTTAAAACTAGAAGAAATTTGGAGAATAGTTCCTAATTTCTAATTAGGGAAATACATTTCTAAACTTAATGGAAGAACTTACAAAACAATAAAAATAGTCCTGTGTGTATGTAAACAATATTCAGTGGTCAACAACAAATGGAAAAACAGCTATAATAAGTATGACAGGAAAGTTAATAATCTTGATAGTCAAAGCTCATATAAATTTATTAGAAAAGCATTAAGGCTCTTAAAAGAAATGGAAAAAGAATATAAACTGGGGATCACAATTTTTTTTAAGTGAAGGACCAATACACAAAATAGTGACATTTATTCTTAAATGAGAAAGATGTTAATTGATAAGTTTCCAGGACACTGTTTTGTGGGTGGAGTGAATGAGCTGATTAACAGAAGTGAATACCTGAAAGGCACTCTTTTGCCAAACACGATTTCATCACAATCTCTAGCTTTCATTTTGTCATGCCCGTATCTGAACCTCACCAACTTTTATCAACCCTTCCTGCACTTATTCAGTGATTATGATTTTTAAAAACTGTCTGATCAGATTAAAAGAATGAAGGAACATGAGTGAGAGACTGAATATAGAAAGTATGCATGATCACTTTATGAGCAAAAAATAAAGAAGCAAACAACAATAATATTCCTTATTACAATTTTGAAAGACATAGAAAGTTTATGAGGGACTTCCCTGGTGGTCCAGTGGTCAAGGCTTCACCTTCCAATGCAGGTTCAAGCCCTGGTTGGGGAGCAAAGCTCCCACATGCCTCGTGGCCAAAAAGCCAAAAACATAAAAGAGAAGCAGTATTGTAACAAATTCAATAAAGACTTTAAAAATGGTCCACATCAAAAAAAAAATTTTAAAAAGAAAGTTTATGAAAAGAATCCATATAAATCATTAGCCTAAGAACCAAAGAAAAGATTGATTTCTTTCAAAGTAATTATGCAATGCATATTAAATTGCCTCATTGTTTGTGTGAAGCAAAAGAATATTACAAATATCAATTTTAGTTCATTTAATAAAACATAATGCCTTTGATCTGCCAGTGAAATCCACTGTCTCTATTCTTATGTTTGTTTTTCTCAAAACTACACAAGTTTAAAGCAACTCCTCCTGTAACAGGGAAGTAAGGATTACTTTCCCTTATAGGTTTATTTTTTAGCAGGTTGTGATGGCTATGGTTTAAAATATTAATTTAAATGATATGGTACATGGCTACATGATCTTTCCCTTTTAATAAAACTTGGTGCACATTTCAAGTAATCATCTAAGAGGAATCAAAATATTATCTTGTGCATTTACCTTTGTCCAAGGTGGATTCAAATTAGCATGACTTTCTGGATTTCCCCAATCCCTTTCCCACACCTCCAACAATTTTTCTTAGAGTGCTTGAAGTAAGCATGATACTCCTAGAACCTACTACAGACTCTTCAGTTTCAATTTAAAACATTTAATATCATACCTTCTCTTACTCAGAAGAAAAAAAATGCCAAGAGTACAATATATCATCAGAATATGAATGTGTGGTATTTGTGACAAAAAAACTATTTTTAAATTCCACCCCCTCAGCTTTCTTTCGCCAAGTTCAGCTCTTTATAGAGGAAGGACTAACAAAAAAATGTAGATAGATAAAAATCCTGTAAAAAGTATTTTGCCTGTAATTGAATTTTTTTTAATTGGGTTTAATTAGAGGCTCTAATTACCTCTCCCTCTCCCTAGGCTCACTGTTTCAATTTTAGGAGATCCTGGGAAACATTTATGGAATGGCAAAGTCAGGAACTCTGAAAACCTGCTCTTCCATAAAAGCAATCAAACCCAAATTGTTAAACTCTTTCAGAATTCGAGAAATTAACCAAAGGTTTAAAACACTCTGAGAAGCATGTATTGAACAAAAATGGATAAATCTTGCTAAGCACAGTGAGCTTCGTGGCATTTTAAATTGCCATTTTGGAAAACAATCTGGCAGTTCCTGAAAAAGGTTAAATATAGAGTTATCATATGACCCAGCAATCCCACTCCTAGGTACAGCCCATGAAATCTGAAAATATAATGTCCACACAAAAACCTCTACACCAGTGTTCATAGCAGCATTATTCATAATAGGCAAAAAGGAGAAATAACTCAAGTCTCCATCAACTGACAAATGAATAAAATATGGTATATCTACACAATGGAATTTTATTTGGCAATATAAAGGACAGACGTTCTGACACAAGCTACAACATCAGGAACCTTGAAAATATGCTGAGTGAAAGAAGCCAGTCCTAATAGGCCAAATATTATATGATTCTATTCACTGGGTTCGGTGTTTTCCGTTAAGATAGCTCTAGTAGCACTTAGATGTCTTTAACTTCATTTGAAACAATTTTGTTATACTGCATTTTGACAGCTTTCATATCGGCATGCACTTAAAAAAAAAAAACCTCATCAAAACTGGTGAATTTTTGTGTAGCCATTTTAGTATTGAAGATGGAAGAAAAAAGCAACATTTTTGGCATATGATGCGTTATGATTTCAAGAAAGTTAAAAACGCAACTGAAACGCATAAAAAGATTTGTGCAGTGTTTGGAGAAAGTGCTGTGACTGAGTGACTGTGTCAAAAGTGGTTTGTGAAGTTACATGCTGGAGATTTCTTGCTGGATGATGCTCCATGGTTGGGTAGACCAGTTGAAGCTGAAAGCGATCAAATCGAGACATTAATTGAGATCAACGTTATACCACGTGGGAGATAGCTGACATACTCAAAATATCCAAATCAAGAGCTGGAAATCATTTGCAGCAGCTTGGTTATGTTAATCACTTTGATGTTTTGGTTCCACATAAGTTAAGCAAAAAAAACCTTCTTGACAGTATTTCCACATGCAATTCTCTACTTAAACGTAATGAAAATGCTCTGTTTTTAAAACAAATTTTGATGGGTGATGAAACGTGGATACTGTACAATAATGAGGAGTGGAAGTGATCATAGGACAAGGGAAATGAAACACCACCAACCACAGCAAAGGCTGGTCTTCATCCAAAGAAGGTGATGTTGGATATATGGTCAGATTGGGAGTTCTCTATTATAAACTCCTTCAGGAAAATGAAAAGATTAATTCCAACAAGTACTGTTCCCAATTAGACCAACTGAAAGCAGCACTCGACAAAAAGCGTCTGGAATTAGTCAACAAAAAACGCATAATCTTCCATAAGGATAATGCAAGACTGCATGTTTCTTTGATGACCAGGCAAAAACTGTTACAGCTTGGCTGGGAAGTTCTGATTCATCCGCCATATTCACCAGACACTGCACCTTCGGATTTCCATTTATTTATGTCTTTACAAAATTCTCTTAATGGAAAAAATTTCAATTCCCTGGAAGACTGTAAAAAGCACCTGGAACAGTTATTTACTTGAGAAGGTAAAAAGTTTTGGGAAGATGGAATTATGAAGATGCCTGAAAAATGGCAGAAGGTAGTGGAACAAAAGGGTGAATACATTGTTCAGTAAAGTTCTTGGTGAAAATGAAAAATGTGTCTTTTATTTTTAATTCAAAACTGAAGGCAATTTTGGCCAACTCAATATATGAAGTGACCAGAATAGGCAAATCCACAGAAACAAAGGAAAGTAGATTCGTGCTTGCTAGGGCTGCAGGAAAAAGCAATAGGGAGCAAATGCTAAAGAGTATGGGTTTCTCCCTGGGGAGGTGAAAATGTTCTGAAATTGCAGAGTGGTAATAACGGCCCAACTTTGTGAATATACAAAAACCACTGAATTATACACTTTAAAAGACTGGCAGGGACTTCCCTGGTGGTGCAGTGGTTAAGAATCTGCCTGCCAGCGCAGGGGACAAGGGTTTGATCCCTGGTCCAGGAAGATCCCACATTCCGCAGAGCAACTAAGCCCATGCGCCACTACTGAGACCACGTGCCGCAACTACTGAAGCCCGTGGGCTCTAGGGCCTGCATGCCACAACTACTGAGTCAGCATGCCTAGAGCCCGTACTCTGCAACAAGAGAAGCCACCACAACGAGAAGCCTGCGCACCGCAATGAAGAGTAGCCCCTGCTAGCCGCAACTAGAGAAAGCCCACGCACAGGAACGAACCAATGCAGTCAGTAAATAAATAAACAAATGACTGGCATTTATGGTATATGAATTGTATCTCAATAAAGTTATCTTTAAAAATAAAAAATTGCATTTAAAAAATATTCTTTTAATATTAATTTTCTATAGAGAAAATGCTCCTAATAAGGAAATTCTAAAATGGGATATGGAGTTCACACTATTTCTTTTATATTAATTTATTATGTTGGTATTACTTCATACGTACAAACTAATTGGTTAAGGAAAATGGGAGGGTGGTTAAGGGGTCAAAGACCGGGCAAGTAACTTCGTTTGGGCTCAAACTGTTATCTATAAGATGATGACAAAAACACCTGCCATATATATGCTCTCAAGAAATATGCTAACATATAGTGTTAGTATATACATTTTAAATAAGCATAATATTTCCAATCAGAATTTATCTCAAATTTAATTTACATCTAAGCTTAGATTAAAAAAATTATCTTATGGCTCCTAGACAATTTCAAAATATTCTCCAACGAGTGTATCCCAAGTCCCCCTCCTTTCTAGACCACAGTTCCAAGCACTCCTTGGGTTATCAAGTAATGTAACATGTGACATCAGGATGCATCTCCTGAGTGTGGGTATATCACAACATAGCTCATTTTCCTCTCTGATATTTCTCTCATTCAATAGCATGACACACAATGTAAATAAAAGTGAGCTCACTGCACTGAAAAAGAAGCTGCCTATTCTGAATAACTGATTTCTGTGAGATATGACTACAAAAAATAACTCTGAAACTTTAAAAAGGGAAGTCTGGAAATCCTAGCAATCACACACACACAAAAATTTTTATTGCATCACTCTCCTTTGGCAAAAGCCAAAGTTCTGTTCTCTTTTCTTATAAAACCAAAATTAAATGTTTGTTTTCTTAAGAGTTTATCAGTCAACATATTATGGGTACACCTATATCACTAGGTTTTAGACATGTGCTGAGGAAAAATAAATATACTATAGAAGAAAAAATAAGGCTTGTTTCCACATAAAACTGCACTGGAACTTATTTTTTTTAATTATGATGAATTTTTAACAACTTAATAGGAAATTAAATTGGGAAACATGGTCATCACCATTAAAGAACGAATGCCCTGTCCACACCAAACCTGCACATGGATGCTGACAGCAGTTTATTCATAACTGCCAAACTTAGAAGCAGCCAACATGTCCTCCAGGAGGTGCTATAGACTGAAAATTAGTGTCTTTTCACAATTCAGATGTTGAAATCTAATCTCCAATGGTGTTAGGAGCTAGGGCTGGTGGGAAGTGATTCATGAGCAAAGCCCTCATGAATGGAATTAATGCCTTTATAAAAGAAACCCCAGAGAGGTCTCTTGCCCCTTCTGCCAAATGAGAATGCAGCAAAAAGACTGCCATTTATAAATGAAGAAATGGATCCTCACCAGACATGGAATCTGCCTGTGCCTTGATCCTGGACTTCTTAGCCTCCAGAAATAAATTTCTGCTGTTTATATTTCTCCAAGTCTATGGCTTTCTGTTATAGCAGCCTGAATAGACTAAGACAGTAGGAATAGATAAATAAAGTGTGGTACATCCAGACAATGGAATATTACTCAGCACTAAAAAGAAATGAGCTATCAAACCTTGAAAAGTCATGTAAGAAATAAATGTATATCACTAAGTGAAATAAGCCAATTTGAAAAGGCTATGTACTTGTGTGATTCCAAGTGCACGACCTTCTGGACAAGACAAAATATGGAGATCTCAAAAAGATCAGTGGTTGCCAGCAGCTGGCAAAGAGGAGAGATGAATGGGAGGAGCACAGAGGATTTTTTGGGCAGTAAAACTATCTGATACCATAATTATGGAGATATATATATATATATAATTCTATATTTATCCAAACCCACAGAATATAACGACACTGAGAATAAACCCTATGTAAACTATAGACTTTGGGTGATAATGATGTGTCAGTACAGGTTCATCAATTGTACGAAATGCACCACTCTGAAGGGGAATATTGATAATGGGGAATATCTGGGAAATCTGTGCACCTTCTGCTCAGTTTTGTTGTAACCTAAAACTGCTCTAAAAAAGTCTTTAAAAAAACACAATTCCTGTGATCAATTACTTTCACTGGTGAATTTTATTCATCTCCCCCTTAAAATGGAATGTTTGAACTAGTTGAGTTCTATTTTTCCCTTCCAAGTCTAACATTCCGTGGTTCGAAAATCTGACAAGATTGAGTGGTGATTAGAGAAAGAAGTACCCACACTACACATAACAACCACTAAGCCAATAGTCAACTACAATGGAGCTCTTCTTCCATATAGTCCATGTATTTGGCAGAAAGATGGCAGTGTCCACACCCTGCACCTTACATGGCTAAGGTGATTACGTTATGTGATTAAGTTAAGGACCTTGAGAAGGGGAGGTTTTCCTGGATTATCCAAGTTGGTCCAATCTAATCACATGGGTCCATAAAATTGGGAACCTTTTCAGTCAGTGGTCAGAAAAAGAGATCAGCGACAAGCCTAGGGTCAGAGAGATGCTACCTTGCTGCTTTGAGGATGGAAGGAGGGGGCTAAAAGCCAGGGAATGTCAGTGGCTTCTAGAAGCTGGAAAAGGCTAGGAAAGAGATTCTTTCCTGGAGCTTCCATAAAGGAAACAGCCTAGCCAACAATGTGGACTGATTAACCCAGTAGGACTCTTGTCAAATTTCTGATATCCAGAGTAGCAAGATAATAAATTTATATTGTTTTAAACTACAAAATGTGGCAATATGTTACAAGAGCAATAAAAATTAATACAGTCCAAAAAAGTGCCAAATGTATTTTCTCTCTTTAAAAGAAATGCTTTGCGCTAGATTGTGAATGATTAGCTGAAGCTTTCATCTGATCTCCATAATTTTAAATTTTTTTCATAAAGCTTTATAAATGTTGCTGTCCTTTATCAGTGATCCAATACTGAGTCTCAGGCAAGAGACAAGAATTGCACTGACAAGTGCTCATGACCTTCTTTAGCTATGATAAATATGATAACTTACCTACCAATGTCACACAGAATCTTAAATAGTATGTTAAATAATTTAATGTCCTCACTTCGCTGATTTGAAGAAAACATTGCTAATAATCATCTCTTCAGAAGACTTTGGTATTTTTATAAGATGTTAAAATTCTAAAGTGCCAACTTTACTTAATAACTTCAGCGCTATTCATGCTATTTTATTTAGCTTTATTTTTGCAGTAGTGACAGTCTCCTCCCTCGATTCTTACTTCTATGTCATTTGTAACATTCTTAAGTCCAGAGAATAATTGATAACTGTATCAAAAGCAGCTGCTGCTTGGCTTGAATTTTCCTTTCAATAAGAGTGAAACACTCTCATAGAAAGCATGGGCAATATTTAACTTAATAAACATAGCTGTATAGAGCTTAAATTTATAACAGGCAAATGAGTTTTAAGATACTTAAGAAAATTCAAATACAAAACATTCAGTAAATATAGGAGATGTGCAATGATTCTACATTACTTAGACTTTTTTAAAAAAATTCACTATTAGTTTTCAAATGAAAAACTGCTTTGAGAAATTAAGCCGCTACGATTAATGAAATAAATGCCTCTATCATAACCTCTGTCAGTTGTCACAAAGAGCATACTTCAAACCTATATGAATTCATCATTATAAAATCCATTTCCATCTGGCATAGATAATCGAATGTCAATGTGCAGACTTAAAGGGAAAGATCGACTATGCTCTTTCACTGCTTTTAAAAAGCCTGTCAGCGTCCCCTTGGCAATGAGTCCAGACAGAAATGGACAAGGATTCTCCAAATTTGCTCCGCAAGGGTCCTTCCTTCAGGTCACAATGAACATGAGTTTTTCTTTTTTTGTTTCTTTTTGTTTCTTATGTTTGCTGGGCCTCTGGTATTGGTGATACAGTTTTTACATTACCCAAGGGAGACATTACTGATCTCACTGAGCAATCTTTTAAATTCCCAGACAAACCAGTAGTTTTGGAAACTACTTCAAGTAAAATGTTTGCCACCTCTTTACCAAAAATCATAAATAAATAAACAAATGACACCTTATCTCCCTTCTTAAAATCAAACACAAACATTTCTTTTCTCTTCAGAGGTTCCTGACAGTTCAAAGGCTATGTATAGAATGAAAGAGAGGTATGTTAAAAATATAAATAGTTTGTAAAATTGGAGTACTGGAAAGCAAATAGATTCTAAATCCAAATAAATCTTTGCATCTTTTAGATATAACGTTGAAATTTTGAGGGCCAGGGTAGTACCGAAAAGAAGGGTATATTACTTACTTTAATCCAAATTTTATTGGGAATGACATTAGTAATTAATAATGCAGATTTTGACAGAATTTGCTAAACAAAATTTTAATTAATAAAAATCACTATAATAATGTTATTAATTTCATATAATTAATAACTTAGTGACTTAATTTTGATGTTACTGATGACATTTCTTTTCAACAAGTTCTGTTATTTGATGTGACAGTGAAGGACAGGACACTACCTGGATGCAAAACCTACTTCTGCCCTGTAAGCTTGGGTAAATTACCTAACTCTTCAGGTTCTCAGTGCACACATCTATAAACGGGATTAAAATTGCATAGCGTGAGAATTGAATGGGTTAATTAAAATAATAGAACAGTTCCTAACATTAGCAGTGTATGTGTGTGTGTGGGCGGGGAGTGGTTCACACATGATATTTCTAGTCTGTGCAAAGTTTATCAGCTATGTTACCAGGGTGATAAAAAATTTAAAGATGAAATGAAGAGCTTTAGAGTAAGAGTTTTCAAAAAATATCTATCTATCATCAGTAAAAGCTGCTGGAAAACTTTATGCTGAATTGGGAAGACCAAAGATTTGGGAGGAAGACCAAAGATTCTGGGTGTTGCATCTTTATGCCAGAAAAAAGTACCAAGAGAAAAGGGCTTAGCCTAATATTAATAATTATTAACCTCTACCGAAAGATTACTATGTGCTGAGCACTTTGCTATGAGCTTTCAAATAGGTAAAAATAGCCTAAAATAGTAAACTTAAAGTGGCAGATGGCAGTCCCAGCCCAGACTGCACATTGGTATCCCTAGGGCAGCCTTTTACAACATCGAAGACTGAGTTTCACCCCTGGAGAGTCTAGGTGATCTATTTAGGGTGGAAACTGGGCATTTGTATTAAAAGCTCCTCTGGTCCTTATAATGTGTATACAGGGTTGAGAATCACTTCATTAACATGCTTAAATTAAAAAAAAAAAAACTAGGGTAAAGGCAGACCGGAAAGACAAACCATCCTCCCGATCCAGCACTCACTTAGGTTTTTGCACCAGTCTGTGCTAACAAGTACATTAAAACTCCAAGTAAACAAAAAATCACTATTTTTATTAATCCCCCTAAATAAGAGGTGAAGAAATTACTATAGGTAGGTGAGTTGAATTTTGGTTCATTTGCTTTTATTTTGGTCATGTTGTAGGTTCTCTTTCTCTTACCCTGGAATGTTGACTTTCAAGAAAGAGAAGGTACCTCCTTAGTTGCCTCTTGTCCCCCTAAATTAAGGATATCTGAGGGAAAGAAGAGTGCCTGGCTCCCAGGTGCCTGCCTCCTATCCCCACATATAGCATGATGACAGCTCTGACGTCAGTCAGGGGTATCGGGGGTAAACACTGACTCTACATTTTGCGTTGACTGATCATGGAAAACCTTCTTAACCTCTCTAGACCTTTCTTTCCTCATCTGCAAAAAAAAGAGGGGTAATAGTACTAGTTTGATAGTGTTCAAAGAAATAAATGAGACAATCATGTAAATATTTTGGTTAATATAATGCCTAACAGAGTAAATGGTCAGGGAATATTAACACATAACGATATACATCATGAGCCACTGATGACAAAATTAATGTCTGGTGTTCCCTAGGAAGTTCTTACCTGATAATAGGCAAACATTGAAAGCATAGCTTAAGAAATAACAGTTAGAAACTGAGTTATTTGTAGTGAGGTGGATGGACCTAGAGTCTGTCATACAGAGTGAAGTAAGTCAGAAAGAGAAAAACAAATACCGTATGCTAACACACATATATGGAATCTTAAAAAAAAAAATGGTTCTGAAGAACTTAGGGGCAGGACAGGAATAAAGACTCAGACGTAGAGAATGGACTTGAGGACACGGGGAGGGGAAAGGGTAAGCTGGGATGAAGTGAGAAAGTGGCATGGACATATATACACTACCAAACGTAAAACAGATAGCTAGTGGGTAGCAGCCACATAGCACAGGAAGATCAGCTCAGTGCTTTGTGACCACCTAGAGGGGTGGCACAGGGAGGGTGGGAGGGAGACACAAGAGGGCAGAGATATGGGAGCATATGTATATGTATAGCTGATTCACTTTGTTATAAAGCAGAAACTAACACACCATTGTAAAGCAATTATACTCCAATAAAGATGATAAAAAAATAAAATAAAAGGAAATAACAGTTAAAGCCAGCCTGTTATACTGAATCTCCCCTAAGCATTGTTTGTAACATCTAGATTCTCTCTTTTTTCAGGGTTTCCTTGGATCGATACCCTATAGGTGGGGACGATTTATTTCTTCTGTTTTCACAGAGTTCCTTCCCTCATCAACATGTGGATGGTGAGGCAGGCTCCCAAATTATGTCCTCAACCTAATTATTGTACAGATCAAATTAGAGTTCAGTGCTATTTCTAACCATTGACTAATCACCAGGTATAGATTATAATGAAGATTATGAGACATAATGCATATATCTCTGCATAGACCATACAGCCATGATACTAAACTCTCTATTTTTCTACAACTTTATATTATCAACTGAAGGCCATCGTTACCCTCTCTAAAAGTTTTTGGCATTAGTATACATATCTCTGGCCTTGAAAGTATCTGATGCACACCTATCAACAAAAGAGATGTACTCCTTGTCCTCATGAATCTTATACCCTGTTTTTAAGTTAATGGTAAGATAAAATTATTTAATTAGCACTATGATTAAGTGAAAAAGAACAGATGTGCTTAGGGTGTATAGATTTGGGTCATCAAGTAAGGTACTCTGAGGAGGTAACTTTTAGGATGAGTTTCACCAAAGAGAAGCAATGATCCAGGGGCAGAGAACGATGGGAAGAAACACCTGTGTAATGGGAAGAGCCTGTGCCAAGGTGCGGCGACAGGAGGGAACAACAGTGGGGACAGCGGCTGAATCTCAGAAAGCAATAGGAACATGGTCCAAGTGTGGACGAGAGAGGTTTGAAAGGCTGGACTTTGCATAAGCATGCAGGTTCATTTAAGGATTTGGCACTTTATTTTGGAATCAAAGAGAAGGTATTGAGTAGGGGAGTGATATGATTAGGCTTGTTTTCTTAAAATATTCTTTGGGTTTCAGTGTGAAAAGAAGATTTTAAAAAGAGTAAAATGAAAGATGATTTTTGGACTTGGATGAGAAGAGTAGAAGTGAGAAGATTCTAGAATGTGTATGAGTAGAATCAAAGGGATTTGATAAAGGATTACATGTGAGAGGTGAGAGAATACTTTAAGAATAATCCCCTGCTGTTTGGGTTGACAGGATGAATAGGGGTGCTAATCTGCAATACAGAGAATACTTGTTGGGTACATAAAAGGATGATTCCATGGGTGATACCTTCTGTTGAAGAGGTATATTACAGGCATCCAAGTGAGAAAGTTGTGTAGGCAGTTGAATAATTGAGCCTGGAAGTTGGAGAAGAAATTTGTTAGGGAAATAAATTTAGGAGATTTTGGTTTATCAATAAGTAAATGTATGAGAATGAAGAGAATATAGAGTAATAAGAGGCTGCCCAGATGATTGGGTCTATTTGAATAATAGGTTTGTTACCATATGTAATTTTATTTATTTTTGAAAAGGTAACCATTTTATTTAAAAAGGAATTGTCATTGTGTTCCTGGAGTCAAGGCTAATGACATAACAGCTACCTTAGTCATAATTTATCAAAAATCCTTACATAATACCAACTGGGTGCAATGAACATATATTTTAGGAGGAATTACGAGTTAAAAACGTTTGATAATTGTCATAACCACTACATCAACTTGCAGTTTAAGCACTTCCTGTAGTCCTTCCATCCCCCCTCCCTCCCTCTCTTCCTTCCTCCATCCATTCATCAAATATTTATATAACAATTACTACAGTTTGAAGATATATGAAATGAGTAAAGGATTTCCTGCCTTTAAAGATTTTATAGTCCAGTTAAGAGATCTGTAAATTGCTATAATAAAGGAAGACTGACTGTGACTCGGCGAAGGCTCTGCAAAGATGCTGATCTTTGAAAATAAGTAGCCATTTCCTCCACAGACAAGGAAGGTGCACTGGACAAGCTGGAGAAAGCTTGCCATTCCCTTAGCCCTGCAGAGAAAAGCAGCTATGCGTTCTGAGGTTCCCTGCAGTAAATCGCTATGCTAGGGTCAGTGTCTATTCTGGAGGGCTTACGGAGTTAAGCAACAAAATAGGTTTTTGTTGTTGTTTTTTTTTTTTTTTTTTACCTGGGAGGTTGAATAGGAAGGAGGGGCGTAGGAAGATAAGGCAACATATATACAAGACTATACCTCAGAATAAGGAAGGAAGGGAGGGAGGGAGGGAGGAAAGGCGGGAAGAGACGAGAAAGAGGATGAGGAGAAGAGGCGAATGTTTAAACACTGCAACAAGAGCAAGGAGATGAAGGGACATGGACACCCTGGGAGTGATGGTAGCTCAGGGTACCCTACTGGTGAAAATGTATGATATGGGGATCTTCCTCATTCTCTGAGAGGAGACCCTTCAGTGAACCCAATTTTTCTCTAGTTACTCTCCAGAAGTTGAATATTTTATGAATACCATAAACTCTTCCAAACTATCAGAGTAACTTTTTTATACACTTTCCATAAAAACTTTATCTGTATAAATGATATCTATTTGACTCTAGGTAGTAGTTTTAAAAAAAGAAAATCAAACAGAACACTGATATCTATAGACACTGATACATTTTAGAAGGAATAAGTTATGAACAGAAAGTAACATTTAAAAATCAAATTATTTACTATCCCTAAATAATAATTTGATAAATCTCCAGTGAGTCTAGTTTCTACCATTTCTTCATTCATTTGGTGAGTGAATCATGGTGAAAGGGATACTACTGTCAATAACACTGTGCAGGAAGCTTATACCTAAAAGTGATATTCAGTAACCTGTACGGCACAGAGAAACCAACCCATCAAAATCAACACACCAACAGCACCAAGGATTGTTTCCTAAACAACCAACTCAACTATTCTGCTGTGTACTGGCTGAATGGCAGCGCTGATTATATCTATTAGCCCATATAAAAAAAAATCAGTTTATTCATCAATGCTGAACTCATTGAAGGTTTGTCAGTTTAAACTAAATATCAGGTTTGACTTCAATTTAGACATCAGTGAAACTCATGCTGAATCTCATTTTTAGATTACAATAGGAAATCTGGAAGATATCTGATCACTGAAGTCAAGACAAAATGCAGTTGAATTCATTTAATTATCATGAATATCACTGGCTTTTATTTACATTTCCAAAGATAACATACTCCAAAATTCAGAATCCCTTAAAAAATAGGCACTTTGCATATAAACACATTATAGGAATGTTGAAATTAAAATGTTTTTGATTAATTTGTACTCTCTGATTCATAAGATTTATGCCATGAATTGAAAACCTTGTCTACCAAATATGATTTTTCTTTCTCTGTGGACTGTTTAAATAGCTCAGGCTTTGAGAGTTTATAATCCTATTTATTAACAATAAGATTTTGTTTAATAAGTTGTAATTTATGTTGGGAAAGAATGCTTACTCAAAGGAAGAGAGCTTTAATTCCTTTTACATTCGCAGCATAAATATTCCTTCAGTTATACATAGGAACTATAAAATCTTGGATCAAGTTACAACTTCTAGTTGGGAGACTCTTCTCTCATCCTTAATGAACCCTGAATTAGATAAGCTTACTTAGCAAGTAATTGGCCAATAAAATCCTCCTGTGATGACTCACTGGAGGCAGCAGTTTTACGATGAGTTGAAGGAATGAAAAGAAAACCCTCCATTATCCATGGAGGCGCCTCACAAGCAGGTCTAGTGAGTCACCACACACAAGTTCATTGCCCTGTGCTGATAAGAAAACAAGAACATTTAAGAGAATAAAATTTAGGGGTGTAAAGTTTTTCTCTATGACTGTAGAGCATTTTTAGGTACTATTAAAAGTTTACCGGGTTTCAGATTGAAAAAATTGCTAAGTCAAAATTTTACTTAAAGAAGACTGTATATATACAATGTGTGAAGGACTGCATTTATTTGGGAAAAAAATCATAAAATTGTGCCAAGCAATATATCAGACACATATACAAATGGGTCTTAAACAACAGATTGTCCAACTTAAGAGATTTTATATATATATATTTTTTTTCATGTGCAGGAAATGTCACATTAATGTAAGCCAACTGTGCAAGAGAAGGAAGTGTTCTATCTAAAATAAGTGAAAATAAGACATGAAACAAGTTATGGGAAAATGATTCTTGTTTACATCTAGTACCAGGAATAAATGCTGACAGTCATTTTTTTGGAGGGGGCAAAAATCACTCACTAATTGGTAATATCTATCAGTAATTATGATTCACCATTTTAGTATACACATCAATGTAAATATTAACAGAGGCATCTTATTTATTTTAAACTATTCTGCTCAGTAAATGCCTATGCCCACAGTAAGTTTAACTAAACCCTGCCTCTAGATACTATAGCATTTGCCTCAATGAGTCTTTCATGCAATATGTTGTCAGGGCAACTAAAAAGACAGAGAACTGACATTTCATTATTAAGCAACAGGTTTTAAAATATTCACAAGACTACTGGCAAATAAATGATGGTATGGGTACCAAATTCTAAGACTTGCCACCATATCTAATAGTGATACAGCAGCACATAAAACTTATGACCCTCACCTCTAATCACTGAAGGATACCAGTAATTATTAAAAAGAGCCAGATAATATATTGGCTTAGGTTAGTTTGTAACAGAACATAAGTCTTAAAATTCTGACCCCTCCAAATAAAAGTATTGACCAGAAAATGTATAGGCTAATGGATGGCTATTAACGTAACTTAAGGTATGTTTGAGTCTACTTGTTGAAGAATAGACAGATAATTTTTAGATAGATGGATAGATAGACACTAGCCACTAAGATGGATAAAATATTAGAAAAGTTTCAATCAGTTTTTAAAAAATAGGAAAATTATCCTGAAGGACTCAAACCTCAGAATTTGAAGGACAGCTGGTATGGGAGCTACGTGTAGCCTTTAATAGTGGTATATAGGGCCAGTTGGGCTACATTATATAGTAGACCAAGTATGATGATTATTACAACAGACCAGGAAACAATTCAGAAATACAAAGAGAGGCGATACATTGCTGGACTCGGGTAGAAGTGACAAGAACTCAGATGGAAGAAATAACAGAAAAGAAGAGACTTATCGGATGCATTTGCCTCAGGAGGGTTAAAACACAAACTCTAATCATGCCCTTCCTCATAATTAGTAATATTATATCAGGAATTTTGGGTCATTTATTCAATATTATTAGACGAGGGAATGGCCATTTGGAGTCTGGAATAATTGACAAAGTCAGTTAAAGGAAATAATTTATTAAATTTTGTGTAAAAATAGTCATATTCTTTCTCAATTTATAATCTTACACTGTTATCTACCTTAAAGTGTTTTGTAAAATGGGTTTACCCTAAAATAGGTTAAGCTGGACATAAGAGAAAATACCACTTGAATTGCTGTCCTCTGCTTTTTCCACAAATTCTTTCCCCTGACTTTGTTTCTTTGGGAAAACACACTTTACTTGTCGATCCCTTGTGTCTTCCCTGAAAACAACATTGCTTCCAAGTATAGAGAGTATAGCATAATGTTTTGGTACAAATGTCAAAGTTATTCCCAAATAACTTAATCCTTTTCAGAAAAGATTAGATATAGTTCAAAATGTCATGCAAAACATCTCATTATCAAATAATATACATACTTCCCCTTTCTGTGAACTAGAAGGAACATTTTACCTTTCATTTACATCTCAAACTCATTAAAAAATAATTTCAGCAGAAATGTTTTAAAATATATCTGTAAAATTATATATTCTTATCAGAATAAAATTCCCGATGAATTCGTAATTTGGCCAACAGCACAATTTGTTGATGTTTTTAGTGAAAGAAATTTTCTCAATAAGATTAATTCAAATTAAGTATTATGCTATAAAAATTTTGAATCACTACGTTGTACACCTAAAGCTAATATTTTAAATGAACTATTATTCTAAAAAAATTAAAAGTTTAATTAGATAATATTCAATATTTATATTTTATAATTAGATATGATATTCTGTTATTCTACTAAGGACATCTGTTTTTTGAATTATTTTACATATTCTGTCAATAATTCTTTCTTCTTAAAACTGCTTTAGTATTTCTTTTATTATTTCATTTCTTTATGGTTTTTCATTGAGTATTATTTCTTCCTTAGATAACCATTATTTTCATTTTAACCTTCCTGATGTTTCTTTTTAATGTTAATTTCTACATTTAGGCAAAAGTAGATGTTTCATAATAAAGATTATTATATTAATAAAGAAAAAATAAACCCATAAAGCTAATCAAAGAAAATACGAGACAATACCCTTGTGACTCAATGTAATGGGAAATATTTCTTAACATAAGTCCCACTCCCATTCTTAAGTCACAGATTATAAGGAGAAAAATTGATGGATTTCATTTCTTCAAGCTTAAATATTTTCTTTTGTCAAATAATGACACCATAGACAAAGTTAATAGATACAAATTTACTATCTAAAATATACTAGGAACTTCTTTATTCATCAAGGAAAAGATCTGGAATCCCAAAAGGAAAATGGTCAAGGTTATGAAGAGGAAATCTGCACAAAGGAAAAACGGTGTAAGCTGGTAACGGTTCATGGTAAAAAGATGCACTACCTCAATAATAGTCAGATTAATGATAATTATGAAAAAATGTAACATGACATGTTATGTTAAATGTCATGTTAACATGACATTTCTCATTACTGGAAAAATAAATAAGTCAGATAATATTAAATCCTAGAGAAAAAAGGGGACTAAGGACCCTTATCCACTATTGGTTGGAGTTGAAACTGGAACAATAAATCTGGGGCACAATCTCCAGTATTTGCTGAAACTGAGTATGTGTATATTCTATCACCTAGAAATTTCTCAAATATACCAGAGAAACTCTCTCACACACACACACACCTATGAAAAGTAGTGTATGATTAATCACGGTGTTAATCATCATATCAAATAGTTGGAATCAACCTAGGAATTCATCTAGGGAAATGCACACATAAAGACATATAAGAAGTCAGAAGCTACAGACCAGATGGTAACAGCATGGACTAATGTTCAATTAAACACTGAGTCAGAAAAAATAAGAATAAAATTTAAAACTCAAAACTATTTATATAAGCCAAACACACACAGAAAATAATATCTATATGCATTCATACACATATACATACATCCATACTTACAAGGATATACAAATATCTTAGTACATGTAAGAAAAGTACATTGCAAGCACATTTATAAATACAATAAAGGGTCTACCTATGAGGAAGAGATAGTGTTAGAGTTTGGGTGAAATATAAAACAAAATAAAACAAAATAAAGTTTTAAAAGCCCAAAGAAAAGCTTCCCAAAGACACAGTTGTTGTGCCATTCACTGAGATAAATAAAATGCTGTGTGTTTGAGACAGAAAGAAAAATAAAAGCAATAAAGAAAAGGCTAATAATATATTGAGTATCAGCACTGTTTCACATACTGCAATAGCTACAATTTATTAGTTTTAAGATGTCCCCTATTATTTTATATAATGAACTCCTTGTGGAAACTGAGGATCATAATAAATGTGCATATTCAAATAACACTTGAGACTATTTGAACATTTTATAAATGTTACTTTTTGAAGATTTTTAAAAACAGAATACTTTTACATCAATGCCTACAAACCTTAAAAAAATTAAATATTCAGAAAGATACTAGGTGTCTACTAAACCAATAGTTCTTAAACCATGCTCTGGAAAACTTAACTACTATGAAGATGGATCACGTCATCCACAAGCAAAGGGTATTTTTGTTTGTTTCTACCAAATGATGAAAATTTACACTGCTACTAATTTAAAGAAAGACTTTGGCTTCTAAAACATTTGAAAGTTATCAGTTGAGTAATTGTCCTATATCTACAATTACTTTATGTCTCTCATCCATACTGAAATCAACAAACTAGGATTGATAAGAATGAAGGTTAAACCACAGAACATTGTGTGATGCACACATACTTCTGTGAAATCTACTGGAGACCATCCATGAGGTGTGTATAAATCTGTTTAGCTTTAGAACATTATCGCTTGCCTCACTTGGGTCCTTATGAGAAAAACCTTTCTTTGTGAGTAGTACATGTCACAGATAGAGCAACTAAGGTAATAAACTATGCTCTTGTTATGAAGTCAGAGTACTTTCAAATATATACAAATATCAGTGATATTTCTGCCACTCTGAATTTATAACAATTCAATAACTTTAAATTATGTCTCATATATAACTCAAACTGTTACCATAAAATATTCTTTTAATTTTATTCTGCCTGCAAACATGATACTAGTTTTATACATGTTAGTGGATCACTGAAATGTAAATCACTGGTTTATAAAATGATGGTAATTTACTTTATCCAGGCACCTCCAAGGTATGGGGTCTAATATTCCCCAAAGTTTTTTTTTGACTTCCAGTTAATTATTAAAAAGTACTGCTTCACCTATGACTAGATGTCTCCACTAACTAACTTGTGCTTGTTAGTAAATTTTTTCTCTTAATGAAGAATGAGAACTGCTTGACCTCATTTGTTACCTCTTCCATCTCTCCCTCTTCCCTGGGGTGTATGTAAGTTACGAGAATAGGAAAAAAAAAAAAAAAGCACAATTTACTAACATTTCTGGAATAAGATGGCTAATTACACCTATTCTAACTCTTATTATCAAAAAATACTAAATAATATTTAATATTCATAATGTATACAACCAAGGGCAAACAACAATTTTGGAGGTAGGAACAGTGTATTAATATCATTAATTAATGCTTTTTGGAAAGGATAATTTGTACTAGGGAAAGTTATACATTAGTTTAAATCATGTGAAATCAGCATACTTATTTTCAGGTCAAAACCAAATAAATAGGGACCGTTAGAAAATAAAATTTCTGGCTTGTTACGTGCTGCTGTACACTGTCTGCAGTTAGACTGAAAAAGATTGTTGATAGAATTTTTCACATCTCTTTGATAAGCTGATACGAATAATTTATAACAATTACACGATATATTTATGTATTACAACAATTTCTTTTAAATTATTTTTATCTAAGTTACTGCAATTGGTACTCAAAATGTTCAATAAGTTTAGAAAGATAGGTATGATACTTAATTTTGAAAATAAGGGGAAAAAAGGTTTATTTATTCAACACGTATTTAACTAATGGCCATTGTATAACAGGTACTGACTGAGGACATGGCAAACTCCCCATGAGGTCACATCCAACTAGGGAATATGATAAACAAAGAAACACATGAATGGGCAAGTTACAGATTTTTATCAAGGTTTAGAGAAACTCATTCAGACTGCTAGCAAATATAAGTCAAGAAAACAAAGTTTCTGATATTTTGAATTCCTAGATTCTTATTATACTAATATGAGACCAATAATTGGTTACTTAATTTCCTACTGCACTGTTTTGTGTCCTCTATTTTTTTCTTTAAGATATTTATCTCCCTAATTGTTCTGTAAGATTCTAATAACAAGGGCCACGTATCATATGTCATTATCTCTCTCATAGCACCTAGGACAATGCTAGGCATAAAACAGGTACTCTAGTGATGTGGATCAATTTTTCCAAAATTACTAAGGAGAGGTTTGCAAATTACTTGTATCACGTTGATTAAGTATCTCATCCTGTTAATCCATTCAGTTAATCATTTTACCTTACCTTCCAGCCCACTCATCATGTCAATTATTATAATTTTCAATTAGCAGAACCCAAGTTAAACAAGGTTTTTTTTATGTATTGATATCTACCTGGCCTCAAGGGAAAACTTAGATTCTGAAGCTATCTGAGTTTTAATCCAATTTTCTACTTCCCCAAACAAATCACTTTTAGATAATTCCTTTAAAAATGTTTAATATTTACCTTGATGTACAGTTCTTTATCTAGCAAAGTGAGTAATTCCATGTTTTAATTTTGTAATGTCTTTCGTCTATTGACTAGAAATGTCTCAATTAATTTTTGCTTGTTTTTCTTTTCAAAATCTGAAGAAATTACCTTAACTTCCCCACATCTGATTTATCCATGCTAAACATTCGCAAGTCTTAACTTTATGTAATATTATTTTTTCAGTAAATTTTGTGAATAAATATGATTTAATTATGAGGCTTTTAAGACTTTTTTTTTCTTTTTAGTCCATAATAGTTTTAACTAAGAAGGCACAAGTATAGCCCCTTACCTGCCAAAAAGATAAATGTAAATCAAAATCAAGTGCAAGTGGGAAGAAAGCTATACAAAATTAGCACAGTGTATTTATTGTCTATCACTGAGGGTTTTCTGTTGCAGTATAATTGACATACAATATCATATTAGTTTCAGTCGTACAACATTGTGATTTGATATTTGTATACACTGTAAAATGGTCACCACAGTAAGTCCAATGACCATCCATCACCATACAAAGTTAATACTATACTATTAACTATATTGTCCCTTCTGTACATTATATCCCCATGACTTATTTTATTATTGGAAGTTTGTACTTATTAATTTCCTTCATCCATTTCCCCCATCCTCCAAAACCCCTCTCCTCTGGCAACCACCAAACTGTTCTTTGTATCTATTAAGTCTGGGGTTTTTTTGTTTGTTTTGTTTTTTAGATTCCAAATATAGGTGAAATAATGCAGTATTTGTTTGGATCTGACTCCACAGGCAAGAGAAACAAAAGCAAAAATAAGCAATGGGACTATATCAAACCAAAAAGTTTCTGTACAGCAAAGAAAACCATCAACCAAGTGAAAAGGCAACCTACAGAATGGAAGAAGATATTTGTAAAGCATATATCCAGAAAGGGGTTACTATCCAAAAAGGGATTACTATCCAAAATATATAAAACTCATACAATTCAATCACACACACAAAAAAACAAACAGGGCTTCCCTGGTGGCGCAGTGGTTGAGAGTCCGCCTGCCGATGCAGGGGACACAGGTTCGTGTCCCAGTCCGGGAGGATCCCACATGCCTCGGAGCGGCTGGGCCCGTAAGCCATGGCCGCTGAGCCTGTGCGTACAGAGCTTGTGCTCCGCAACGGGAGAGGCCACAACAGTGAGAGGCCCGTGTACGGCAAAAAAAAAAAAAAAAATCTGATTAAAAACTGGGCAGAGGATCTGAATAGACATTTTTCCAAGAAAGACATACATATGGCCAACAGGCACATAAAAAGAT
Organism: Mesoplodon bidens; assembly: GCF_964165515.1. Lineage (NCBI taxonomy): Eukaryota > Metazoa > Chordata > Mammalia > Artiodactyla > Ziphiidae > Mesoplodon > Mesoplodon bidens. The sequence continues at coordinate 22,240,595 of NC_138181.1, forward strand.
GCTCAACATCACCAATCATCAGGAAAATGCAAATCAAAATCACCATGAGATATCACCTTATACCTGTCAGAATGGCTATTATCAAAAAGACAACATACAACTAATGGTTATTTGAAGATGTAGAGAAAAGGGAACTCTCATGAACAGTTGGTGGAAACGTAAATTGGTGCAACCACTATGGAAAACAGCATGGAGGTTCCTCAAAAAATTAAAACTACAACTACCATATGATGGCAATTCCACTACTAGATATTTATCTAAAAAAAAAACCAAACAAGAACACTAATTTGAAAAGATATACGCACACCTATGTTCATTGTAGGATTATTTACATGGCCAAGATAAGGAAAAAACCTAAGTGTCCCTTGATGGATGAATGAATAAAGAAACTTGTGAGATATGTATACACACACACACACACACACACACACACACGCACACTCAGCCATAAAAAAGAATGAACTCTTGCCATTTGGGACAACATGGATGGACCTTGAGGGTATTATGCTAAGTGAAAACTTTTCACATAAATACTTAAATTTGAGGAATTCCTTGTCGGCTAACATGTCAGATGTTGAGCTGGGAAAATACGATGATTTTAATTATAAGGCATGGTTTTAACTACTGATCATCCCCCTCTAGGAACTCTGGCTTGTCCATTTATATTATTTTAGTGCTTAAAAACATCCCTCAATTCTGTCACCTAGAAATCAACAATTCTCCATGTATTCTTTGAGCAGTGTAGACATATAGTGAAACCAGATATTTTGGACAGCGTATTTATATATACAGCCAAAAATTGAATCATGGTTTTAGTAACTATTAGTGGTTATTAGAGCTTATACTCCACGAATTCCTCTATTTATAATACATGAACTTCTATCACATCAAATATATCCACACTCTGTGCTTTAATGATAGTCAGCTGTCTTATCTAAATATAAAATGTTATATTTATTATAATTACTTTTCATCTTACTTAAGTTATGGCTGTCTATTAAACTTATGATCCTAGTTAGTCTTTCAAGTTTGTATCATCAAAACCAATGATATAGTTTCTATACCCTCACTTAACTGATGATAAAAATAAGGTAACTCTCAATTGGTTAAAACAGAACTCTTCAATTAGCAATAACTGTCATCAACATATATTGGAATAAATTCATTCAACTGGTTAAACTCCATTATACATTCCTCAATCATCATTTTACACATAAGAATATCAGGGAACAACCTGCCAAATGATTGATTATTTGTGGCATTTCCTCAAAACTTATTTTTAGTAAATTTATAATCTTATTGCTATCTTTTTTAAGTGCACATAAACCTTGTATTTAATAATGTTCTCAAAATTTTGACTGAGATTAATAAATATATTTTTCTTAGTAGCTGAATCTAGAGTTTTGGTCTGACTTTGGACTGAGTCTATTGATATATATTTGATAATACACATTAACAGAAAATGCTAAAGTAAAAACAGACTGAGTTACTGATTTCTTTAGACTACCTAGTCCATAACTTCTTCAAATTTATATTATTGTTAGATATCTATTATATCCCTTATGCTGAAAAGAGGATGATAATCATGTGATGTCATGCTTTGTAAGTCATTAGAAAAGTTATTTAACTTGGTTTATATTGTATTTTAATATTCTTATTAAAAACCACATGGTATTTTTCAGAAGTGTAGAAGAATACATCCTAGAAGACTGTCAGTTTGAGCAATAACCCTAAAGTAGATATAATAACAAATACATTTGGCAATCTATACCAGAATAATTATCTCAAAGGTTCTAACAATCAGATCACTAATTTGTTCATAAGTGATAAAAGATTCTAAATTTCATTATGATGCCATATATTAGATGATACTTCTTATGTGTTTTTTGTTTTATTCTGTTTTGTTTTGACGGGTGGTGAGATAGAGATAATTTTGCCTGTCTTCATCAGACTAGAAGCACTCTTAATTCTTTGACATATTTCAGGTTTATTTTTCCACCTTCTGAGAAGAGATGCAGTGAGCAGAAAATGCCTGTGGGCAGTGGGTGTAATTCAAATTGTCAGAATGATCATGGTGTCCAGATCTGGATTAGTTAGATCCTAACGGCTCACATTTCTAATCTACCACAATCTACTACATCCCAGTAAAATCAGTGATCCTGGATGATTTCCTGCTCCCTATATCTCACAGAATATGCTGACACCATAGCCCATTCTTCCTGTGGAAAGACAGCATCAAATCAAATCCGGGACACTAAGGTATCTATCGAATAAAAAGCAGTTACACACACACACAAACACATGCAAGCATTTGGTAAACAAGAAAAAACACAGCATGCTGTCAATTACATAATCCCTGACAGCTAACCCTGGACTACCAATCATTTGTTAATTTAAGAATCAGATATAAAAATTTTAATAAATATAAAATTTCAGAAATGATGAATGCTCTATGGAGAAATTTAACTTCAGATTTCATGCCAAAACCTGCTTGCAGAAATGCTTTACTGATTGTAGAAGTATTACAGTTTGTGACAATGAGAATATATCTTTATAGGACTATAAAGTAGTGTTTGAAGTATTTTATATATGTATAAATACTATTTTACCTCTATCTTTCAATCTCTCGTCATTTATTTCCTAAAAAAACTAATTAGTTTCAGAAACTGAGCATATTTTATATCTTACAGACAAATTCAAATAAAATTTTGAAAGAATAAATAATAAAAAATAATATGAAGTAACTTTTATCTCTTTATTGAAATGATAAAAGGATCCTGCACATGTCAAAGACTTTAAATAATGAAAATCTTCTAATAAACCATAACTTTCGCTATTTCTGTTTCTTCATTTACATATCCGAGGTGAAGAGTAGCTGCTTTAATGCTGTGTTAGCTATTTGTATCTATTTTATTTACATATATTTTTTTCTGGTTTATAGACACTTAAGTAGCAAAAAATAATTTTAAAAGATAGAGTGGTGTCTTAAATAATAAACTAGAGATATAACAAGAAAACATTCCCTTTCAAAATTCTCCTCTGACGATTACACACATTGGACAGACACATGTTGTTGTTGCTCCACTTAATGACTTAAAAAATTGAAGTTATGGTTTATAGGTTTGCTACGCATACGAGATACACCAAAACTGATTTAAGACTCCAAAACGAAAAGTCTTCCAGATTGACACTTCATAAAATGTCCCTTTGTAAGAATATAAAATCCATCTTACTTCAGCACAGGAATCATTAAATATTATTGTATACTGTATGTTTAGAACTATAAAATTTTAGAACATAGATTCTTTCTAATGTTTCATCTCAATAAAATCATTTTAAGTAACTGTACACTTAAAATGAGGACAAAATAATGTGAAATACAGTAATGATGTTTCCAAGCTGTCATGGATTACTTGCTTGTCAAATAAGGTTTCTAACTCACAGGACCATGTCTGTCAGCAGTACAACAGCATGGCAAAATTCTGAAAGTCACCACTCACCTGAGAACGCCAAGATAAAAATGTCAGAAACGATGGCCTATATACAGATCTTGGCTGCAGTTTGACACACCACTGTTTTGCCAGAACCCAGAAGCTTCCAGAACTAATGAAAAATGAAATTTTGAGTTGATTGTGATCTCAACAGGAAATGAAATACATCTTTCGATTTCTTTGGAGGACTACCAACAACGTCTCCTTGTATCAGATCTGCTTCCAATTCTTAACTGGGCTCCAGAAAGGAAAAAGACTAACACCCCACAGTGAGAGAATACATTGTGTAGCTACCCACTTATTTAATCATTCTTGTTTGGTTTAGACTGCAATTTAGTTTGTTCTATTTAATAAAAATATTTTTATAAATTTTAATAATATGTGTTATCATAAATAAGCATGCCCAATGTAGTAAACAGAAACAAAAATGTGGAAAGGTATATCTGTATTGGCAAATATTTTTATAACTCATTTTCAATTAATTAAAAATAGAGAAAATCTCATCCTAATTTTTCAGTGTAGCCTTTACAAATTAGGATTTTGACATTAATAAAAATTTCAAATACTTATTTGCATGACTTTAAAAACTATATGTAATTACTTAATAAATACAATGAGTAGAAAAATAACTACTTGAGTAACTTCTTATTACAATTCTAAATATGTAGACCAATATTTCCTAAACTGTGTGCTAAAAACCATAGGGTCTTTGAAAAGTAGGTCTTGCGTTAAATACATTTGGAAGAACTACATCAGCGAACAGTTCCAATTCATCTTTGCATGCTTTGAAATGTTAGAGAAAAATATAACAGTACTAGTTTACCTTTGTTTATTTCATAGCATCTTTTTTCATAACAAACTTTCATCATCTAGGCTTGAAAAGTTTACTGTTTCCCTGGAAGAATATACAAAGATGTCTACAACAAAAGTATGAAGCAAGTGTGTCCTTCAGACAGACTTCCCTCCACCAGAGTGCTGCCCATTTATTTAATTTTCTCATGAATGTAAGCAAAACCTATTAATGCAACCATTACGGTAAATTTTATATGTGGCATATTTAATAAATGAGAGTACTATGCTCATTAAAAAACATTTGTACATAATAACAGGTCTTGGAAAGATATCAGTCAGAAATCAATGTGGGAAAATGGCAGCAGGCAGAAAGGCAAAGATTTCTTTAGTAACAGGTTTTCCAAACGAAGTCCCTTAAAAGAAAAATCAATACAGCTCTCTGGTCATTAGGATGATAAAATTAAAGCTACCTTGTTTCAGACAAATCCCTAGGACAGCTGATCTTCATAAACTTGAGACGAAAAAATAAGAATTAAGTTTTTAGAAGAATAAGCAAAAATGTTCTAGTTTAGAGCATACTCATGAAATTCGCATTTTCCCCAGATTTATACAGGTATAATTGACAATTTAAAATTGTCCATATTTAACGTATACAACTTAATGATGTGATATTGTAACCGAGCAGGACCCAGGGAGGCCTTCCCACAATAGACCCCCCCCACCCGTGTCCTCCGCCTGCCTTTTGTCTGTAGAAACACTTTAGTCAAAGAATAAATTTAATCAGAGAAGTGAGAAAATGCAGAAAGAGGAAAACAGTCAAGCAAGACAAAATAATAATACTTTAGCCATTAAACAAAGTCAAAGACCTTTAGTTCCTCCTCAAGGACTATAGATACTGTTCTGAGCCGTGTCCTGTGAGCTATTTGGCAGATACTAAAACCCCCGCCAGGTGGAAGAAATAAACTGTCTGAGGCCCAGAAGCACGTAGACCCCAGACCGGTTGGAGCCAGAAGGTTGATGATACTCCTGATTACCTCACCACCAACCAATCAGAAGAACGTCCACGTGCCGCTCACGCCCTGCTCCTTGAACACCGTAAGATTCCTCACTACCCCCTCCAGGGCGGGGCACACAGTCTTGAGGGCATTAAGCCCGCTGTGGCCCCCTTTGCCTGGCAAAGCAATTAAGCTATTTCATTCTGCTTCACCCAAAACTCTGTCCCCGAGATTTAATCCGGCACTGGTGTACAGAGTCAAATTTTGGCAATAATATATGTATACATTGTGAAATAATAGCCACAATCAAGCTAATTAACATCCATCACCTCACATAGCGACCATCTTCTTTTTCACATTTTTAATAGTTATGATGTAGAAAAACGCATGGATAATCACTGTTGTGATTGCTTTTGAGAATGCTTTCCTTTTAAAGGGTATAAAAGATTATTCAGAAATAAACACTTCTAAAGTGTAAAATGTGTTCAGAGAAATTGTGCAACCTACAAACACATATTATGCAAACATATACAGAAGATGTACACACACACTGCATACATATACACATAATATGAATGTACTGATGTCAAACAAAACAAAATAAGGGAGTATCTGGGGCATCAATATCTTAACTTCAATTTCTGTCTCTATGCTAGCCTCTGCATCCGTCCATTTTACGCCTAATTCCTTCTCACCCTGGCAACTTTAGCTTCTCCCAGTCATCCTGCACCTGTGCTCCTGGTTACATCTGAAAGCTCTGAAGTCAGGGAATTGCCTCTGTTCACTTGCATTTCCTGGCCAACAAAGAAATCTATTTGACTAAAGGTTGTTTGGAAACAGGTAAGATACAGTGAAAAATGCCTACACTAGAGGCATATCAAGAGAGTTCTTTTAGCCACAGTACATACATTCCAAGAATAACACCTACCTGAATAACACTTTAAAATCCAACGGGGAAAATATACAAAATAACACAGGCACTTAAAGTAATTTGTAAAATGCTCTTTCAAATGTGGCTCCCCAAATCTTATCAAACAAATAGGCAAAGGTACGGGAAGATATTCTCCACAATTATTAGTAATTCCTTTGTATACTTTTGGAAAACACATTATTCCTTTCAGCACACTCGCGAGCTATTTTGGGGAATACTATTATACATGCAATTCAGAAGGTCTCACGTTGTCGAAGAACTTGCTACTTTGCTGGGAGCCGACCCAAGGGCCCCCAGATCATTTTCATTAGGTTGCTAACACCGCAAAGCCTTTGCAAGCAAAAGGAGGATTGGCAGGTGGCATCACTTGGAACTGAGCGTGACACATATTTGCTACATCTCATTTGTGTTTCTTACTGAAGTAAAAATAATTTTTTTCAGCCAGTAAAAGCTCTTTCATGTCTACGTTACTGTTTTTTCATCCCCTTTCCTGAAGAGTTCAGAGATTTTTTGGTAAAAAGTATGGATATCTTCCATAGCTTTAAAGATGTACAAAGTTTACGCAGTTATCATGCATCTAGATAAATGGCACCATACAAAAATATCTGTAAATTCAATATCAAGCCATTTGGGGAAAGAAAAGTCTATTTGTATGTGTACATCAGCTATCACAGCAATTTAACTTCAGAGACTGGGTACTTGAGAAATAAAATATATCTAGTCTTATATTTCCAATAAATATTAACCATTTTAACAGGTTTTCCAGTAGCTTGATAAATAAATTGTTGGGATTTTTAAAAAGTCACAACTAGTTTTTGTATTGCAAGTACAACCTAAACACACGGTATATTAATATATTATATTATACATGTAGGTTTGTAGAATAAGATAATAATGGCACTAATAGACTACAAGGATTAAAAGCATTTTTGCCTGGTAGATACATTTCAAAAAGGAGGTTTTAAAATACCTAGTATGAGCAACGGGTAAATAACAAAGTAATATGCCAGACTTCTACTAAAGCTCTTTGATTTCTTATCCACTGCCTTAAGATTATAAAACATTTATAACTAGAAATAAAGCAATAGTCATGCTGTTTAGATAGCACAGGTGTAGCACAGAGAAACAAAACAGAATTTCGTACTCGAGAAAGCCAAAACTTTTTGACATGCCAAACAACAAACAATAACTTTTAGTGAATACTTGATAGAAGTGCTACCAGGAAGAAAGAAGGAAATAGTTCAAAAATAAGGTGAAGAAACACAGTGCCCGCGAACTCTTATCCCCAGGAAATACATTCCAAGACGCCCCCCGGACGCCTGAAACCGCAAATGGCACCAAACCCTTCAGACACTATGTTTTTTTTCCGCTGCAGACATATCTGTGATAAAGTTTAATTCATAAACCAGGCACAGCAAGAGACTGACAACAACAATAATAAAATAGAACAATTATAACAATAAGCTGTAATAAAAGTTCCGTGAACACGGCCTCTCTCAAAGTATCTTACTGTACAAATTTAAGGCTTTTTCCATCTTAACTTAGCACTTACTGCGCTCTGTGGCTGTAAACTCTGTCAGTCTGAGGTGCGACAGCAAAATTAGCACAATCTTTTCTTTCTCCACAACTTCACGAAGACTCAGTTTTACTGTAGATCTTAGCAATGTCTGCGTATGACTTTTGTTTTTTCCTCATTAAGTCAAGAGCTTTCACCTTTTCACTTAAAGGAAGCGCTTTACGGCTTCGCTTTGGCATGTTCAAACTGCCAGCAACTCTACTTTTGCACTTTGGGGTCATTATTAGTTAAAACGAGGCTCCTCTCTACCGAAGCCCTGAGGCGGCTACTAAGTACGTAACGGTCGGCCGGGATATGCGGGGGAGGGGGCAAGACTTCGCGAGATCTCGCGGCTCAGGCAAGACCTCGCGAGATTTCATCATGCTACGCTGAACAGCAATGTAAAACTCACGAACTGTTTATTTCTGGATTTTTCCATGTAATATTATCAGATCCTAGTGGACTGCGGGTAACTGAAAGTGCAGAAAGCAACACCGCGGATAAGGGGGCATACTGTAAGATGTTTTTCTCAACCAAATGTCAGCAGAATTGTGGAATTGTTACTGTGCCAGGCTATTTTTTCAAGTATGTCCCACATTTACCAGTGACCTTATCACACTACGAACCGTATCTAGTATGAGGCAGTACTTGGTTGTGGAAGATTATATTTTGTAATCTGTATATAAAATTTTGGGCTTCCCTGGTGGCGCAGTGGTTGAGAGTCCGCCTGCCGATGCAGGGGACGCGGGTTCGTGCCCCGGTTCGGGAAGATCCCACATGCCGCGGAGCGGCTGGGCCCGTGAGCCATGGCCGCTGAGCCTGCGCGTCCGGAGCCTGTGCTCCACAACGGGAGAGGCCACAGCAGTGAGAGGCCCGTGTACCGCAAAAAAAAACAACAACAACAAAAATTTAACACACCTTTCTTTAAAGACAAACAAGCAATTTGACTTCATATTTTGTAGTTCTACAACTAAGATCCCATTCTGCAAAATGGCACTTTATCTTGATTTTACTTTGTCCATCTAGACGTGAGCAAAGTTCCTCTTTCTCTACAGAAAGCTGTTCTGGGTAATTAGTCCTATATAGATAAGTGGCATTAACCTATACTCACAAGTATGTAGGTACATCAGAGGGTTTGGATGGGTGCATACAGCAACTACGGCATAACTATTTTCAAAAGAACAATGCCTAGTCCTTTGGTTATTTATGAACTTTGTTTACTGTATTAATCTGCTGCTAGGTTTCTGCACAGATATCCTTATCAGTGCCAGAAAAAGCAGTCGAACTGAAAGCATAATATAACTTTCCTTTAGGCAATATAATTTCGGAAGTCGTCACATCTTTACAAAGGGACAGTTGTAATCAGATTCATTAGATAAAATATATCCTATTGTACTCAGCAGGTATAGCTATTAGCTTATCAAGGTTTACATTGCCAAATAAATCTCTCTCTGCCTGAATTATAATTTATCAGCGTCACTGCAATCTTATACTTAATTTTATAATTTTGTATAATGCTGTATTGAGAAAATTAATTTAAAATGAGTGAAATTTTGAAAATTCCAATAACAACGTAGCCCATTTAAACATGAGATACTTTTCAGCTGACCTATGATTATTCCTTTTTTCCATTATTTTAACCAAGTAGAAGGAAAATTTATTGAGGGGATCCTGAATACCGATTTTATTTCTAATTCAGTTTCTCACAAAGTTTAACCAATAAAACTACTGGGCAAAAGAGACTTTCCAAATCATTCCTGGTAATGTAACACTAGGATTAGATTCTTTATTTAAATTTTCAATTCTTCCTTTGGTGTAGACATTTCACAGTGATCTATTGATCCATGGCAAACACCTCTTATTATAAATTAACCAACCATATACAGACTCTGTCAGTTCTGAACTGTGTGTTAATAGATCACTAACTTTGCAACCTAACTCCATGTATATAAGGTTCCAGAACACTCAACAGAGCTGAAATGAAGGAGAAGTCAAAGGGAGATTATGTATTTGTAAAGTGCATTTTTCTCTAAGTGTATGATCTGACTGCATTTAAAAAGAGCAAACTAAATGGTTCTTGTTGTCTTTTCCATTTTGTATCATCTGTACCTTTCTCACATCATTAGAATAATTGAGGTGAATATAAAATATGAAGTCATAATGCACTGTATTTGTTTGGCTTTTAACATTTCAGGGTGAGTTCAGTTCTATTATCTCATGGTACCCATAGTACATTTCTGTAAGATTTTAGGTCAATTATTTTTATACTAGTTATTATTACTTCCCTTAAATATGAAAGATATATTCATAAAAAGAAACCAAAAAAGTGTTGCCCTCTTAGAAGTCATATAGATAGTAGCAAAGCCAAGACTTCCATTAAAAGTGATTGTCTAATTTTGTACTTGAGATTCAAGAAGATACTGTGCAGTTTCCTTAAGGGACAGATGAGATGAATACCCTCATATTTCCTTCTTCCCAGTTTTTTTTACTCATCCTTCTAAGGGAGAGTGTGATTAGATTGCTGCATCTTAAGTAAGTGTAGCCACAGAGTATCTATTGATATATCACCTGTTGGCTTCATCTTACTATTTCTCAGAACTAAGTCCACAGTTTCTGGACAGTTAAGAACACTTTAATTCATGAAGGATTAAACACATTTCTCTGGGTAGTATTCTTAGAGTCTCTTGCAACATCATTTGAAAATAAAATTTATCATTTCATTTTCAAACAAATTTTACATAACAGTTTTATAAACCCAAGAGTCCTCTAATGAGAAGGATGTTCCTATCCCTTTGAAATGTGCAATACTCTTCTGAAGTCTAAAGCTATTGATGTGTAAACAAAAAAAAATGATAATAAAGTGGCCCATCAATTAAATGGAGTAATTCACTATAACGGAAGCAACTCGTTACTTTACATTCTCACTGAAACATCTAAGAGATTATTTCCTCTGATTAAACAACCAGTAATTTTAGTTCTTAATGTATTTGGGGAGGGCTTCCTTACTGTCCCATAGACCTTAGATGGGGTTCCTGCTTCTTCTACTGCTTTGTGTGGGGGCATAAGAATGTCCAGTTACCTTCAGAGACTCAGTTTTCCTCATTGTAAGAACAACAGTACTGACCAGCATACATTACAGGATTGCTGCCAAGAGCTAACTAATAGATTCTGTGAAAAGACTTTGAAAACTGTAAATTGGTACATAAATATGATTAACTGATCTGGAGGCAGCATATGTTTTGGTTAGTGGTGTTGACTGATGGTTTCAAGACCTCTGCCACGATGTTCTGTGACCTTGCGTAAGATTTTCACATTTCTAAACATCAGTGGGGACAATAAAATACTTAGTTTTTACATTGTTAGGATGATTCAACAAGTTAATATTTAAAACTTATTTAGAATAGTGTAACTTACATGCTGGTAATATTTATGTTTGTCAAACAAATAAAAATATCTCAGATGTCAATTTTGTACTCATCTTGGAGAGCGCACAAATAGAATTAGAAAGATGATAAAAGTTCAAATACAGATTCCGTTTAAACAGGTACAACTGTTATCCCCGTGATAATTTTTAACACTAACAATGTCTACAATTTATTAAACATCTTCTAGTAATATTTACTACACTCTTGTCCTTATACATCTTTCTATTTAGCTTCACCATAATCCTTTACATACAGCTTATTTTTCCATTTGAAAAATGTAGAAACTAATACCAGTAAATTGTAGAGGTAAGATTCCCACTTATCTGGGCTGCTTTGAGTAAATTATTTATTGTTTGAAAGCTGGATGAACTAAATAATAAATAGAGTGCGTTCTAGCTCACGACTTTGTGCCGGGCTGGGATTGCTCTCTGCTGGACTAGGCTGTCAGACACCCAGGAGCACAGCCTCAGAAGATCATAATAACCCAAACTAAAGTGCTGCTATAATAAGACTTGAAAGTGGCACTTAATTATTCCTGGATCGCATGCCAGCAAATCTGTCACTTCAAATATCACTGTCTGCATTACAAAGAAAACTGGGCAATCTTGTTGAAATTCACTGTTTTTATCAAAAAGTTGTGAACCACTTACAAGGACTAGATTTAAAGGAGAAAATATCAGTAGAGGTGGGGCAATGAACATATGGGAGTCAATGCACCTCCAATTAAAAAAAAAATTCAGAGAAAAGCAACAGAAAGATAGCATTCTAGTCTGGAAGATGGTCCAAAGACACTCTTGAGGAAAAAGAAGATAAAATAATAATAAATTAAGGGGATAGTGTGAAGGAAGCTGTTAACATCTCAAGAGAGATCCAATAAAGATGGACAAAGGGAGAGGAAGGAGCTCTGAAAATGTTATGAATGTACCCTAGAAATACACAGGAAAGATGAAAGTAAGCAGAGCTATGCAGTTAAAAAGTTATACAGTTAACTTGTATTCAATTAAAAATTATTAGGATACTTAATTTTGCACCTAAGTGTATTTGTTTAATTCATTTTAATATACATCATTGATTGCTTATTCTGGAGTATTTTGGTTAAGAATTATTTTTTAGGGACCTCCCTGGTGGCGCAGTGGTTAAGAATCTGCCTGCCAATGCAGGAGACACGGGTTCTATCCCTGGTCCGGGAAGATCCCACATGCCGCGGAGCAACTAAACCCATGCACCACAACTACTAAGCCTGCGCTCTAGAGCCCAAGAGCCACAGCTACTGAGCCCACGTGCTGCAACTACTGAAGTCGCACGCCTAGAGCCCGCTCTCCGCAACAAGAGAAGCCACCACAATGAGAAGCCCGTGCACCGCAACAAAGACCCAACGCAGCCAAAAATAAAATAAATAAATATATAAATTTATTTTAAAAAAGAATATATATTTTTAAAAAAGAATTATTTTTTAAAAGCATACTGGAGAGACCCTGTGGTGGACACAGTGTCTTCTCTTCAGAAGTGAGGCAATAACCACCCCCCAACCCACCGTCAGAGTACTAGCTTCTAAAGACTCAAGATACTGAGACAAAAGACGAGCTGCTTCACCCAAGCTCACACCCTCCATACCAGGCAATCCACATGCATTTACCAATGAGTGTGGTAAGAGGCCTAGCCCTCTTACCTCAATTCAGGACAGTCCTGAAGGGCCATCTCAGCTTCACAACTTTTGCAGATAGTCTGAGGACACTGTTACAATTGCATCACAGTTCAACCTCTCCTTCTACCCAATTCAGCTTCCATCATTCCTTTAGGAAAGTTCTGGAGAACACTCTCCAATAGTGGCCCTGCATTCCAGCCTCCATCTCAGAAACTAAGACAATATGAGATGTGGTTGAAGTCCCCCTGAAGAGTGGAGTGGTCAGATCTTGAACACTCAAGTCAGAAAAACCTGCGTTCAGTTATCATCTCCTCACTTACAATCTGTGTGATCTCAGGCAATTTCTCCATTAAACGCTGAGGGGACTATTAGCCCCTACCTATACAATTGTTGTGAAGATTAAATAGCGTAATCCATACGTGTACAACATAAATCCTTAATAAATATTGAATATTTAACAACTGTTAGCTGGAGTTGTAAAGTTAATATAAACTGTGCTTCTCTAAATCCACATTTTTAGAAAAAGCTCCTCAGTGGACATTTGTTCCCCTAGATAAACAACTCCAGTCAATCATTGGCACGCCCAAAGCTGAAGCCATCATGGTCAGAATTTCCTTCCAGAGGGACTGCACAAGTCCCTGACATCTTTTACAGATGAAAAGTTTGCAACAATCAACAAACTGAACAACTCGTGTGATGATGACTTGTGTTTTCCTTTCTGTAGATTTTGTTACAGTTTAATAAAAGATCCCTTTTTATAGGAGTCCAAATATTTTCAACCAATGAAAGGGCTGTAGACAGGTAAAGGATTGGCTGAACAATGGAAGCACTAGATTAGAAAATAAAAGCGAAAATGGCACTAAGCAATTGGCATGGCTTTTACATACGAAGCAATAGTAATTCATGAAAACACACTTTAGGCAATGCTATAGAATAACAAATCATTTCTGGTGGTTTAAGAGCATTCAGCTCACGTTTAATTTCTCTGAATACCTTTAATTTTATTATCCTAACCACCAAGATGCTGATAGGACTTGAAGCCATGCCAAGTCATGCTTATCCCTGCTTTGGCTGCTTTATTTCAAATATCCCTTAGTCAGCTTCAGACTTTGGAGAACCAGTTAAGTAAGAGATGAAGCAGTAGCAGCTAGAGAAATACGACAAGTATGAAAGGACTGCTTACAGCTATCTTTTATTATGACATTGTTACTGGGCTAGGCATTAGTCTTGTTGACACCATGCCCTAAAAATATATTTGATATCGAAGGATTAAATAAAGATAATCTTTAATAAATGATGCCTTCTAGCACAGGGAGATCAGCTCGGTGCTTTGTGACCACCTGGAGGGGTTGGATAGGGAGGGTGGGAGGGAGATGCAAGAGGGAGGGGATATGGGAACATATGTGTATGTATAACTGATTCATTTTGTTATAAAGCAGAAACTAACACACCATTGTTAAGCAATTATACTCCAATAAAGATGTTAAAAAAAAAACAAAAAAACAAACAAAAAAAAGAAATGATGCCTTCAATTTTAAAATATGATTCATTCCATCAAGTGTGTTTTCAGAACAAAAATTTTTTGCTCAATTAATATTATTTGAGAAAATAGTGATTCAATTGAATATAAGTATTTCTGCATATATCTAAGACAAAATAACATTTCAAGGCAACATGTATCTGTTAAATATGGAGAACAAAACAAGAGGAAACAAAATAAAGACTTAATTGCCAAGACCCAGGGAGGTCAAGGAAAGAAGGAAAGGTTCTTGGAGGAAGTTGTCTTTTTTATTGGCTGCAGCACAAGGCTTGTGGGATCTTAGCTCCACAACGAGGGATCAAACCCCGGCCCTCAGCAGTGAAAGCACGAGGTCCTAACCACTGGACCACTGGGGAATTCCTGGAAGTTGTCTTCTTATACAGATTTATGTATTTTAAACTCAACCAGAGGAAGAACTGAAATTTCCATCATTAATTTCTAACACTGGTTGGATTAATTTCACAATGGCAAGTTGAACTTCTACATATTAGGCTATACCTTTGTATTTCAAATGGATTTAAAGCTGTTAAAAATGAAATATGTTTTCCCGAACTAGAATTTAAAAATTTGTTTGTGTTTGAAAGACCATTTTCTGGCAGGAAACTATGAACTCAACTAAAATTGCTCTGTAAATTCAGAGAACAGTAAGTCCCCTACATACAAATGAGTTCCATTCTGAGAGTGCATTCCTAAATCCAATTTGTTCATAAGTCCAAATAAGTAGGTACCCAGCTAGCACAATCGGCTATATAGTACTGTACTGTAATAGGTTTATAATACTTTTCACACAAATAATACATAAAAAACAAACACAGAAAACTAAAAACTTTTAATCTTACAGTACAGTACCTTGAAAAGTATAGTAGTACAGTTTAACAGCTGGCAAGCAGGGGCTGTCATTGAGAGAACAGGCAAGTACCAGATACATCACTGCTGCTTTTACGCTTGCTTCCGGACATCCTGGGCTTGAAATAAAGATATTGTACTACTGTACTCCATGCAGTAATGTACAGTAAAGTACACAAAAACACAATCACTTGTAGAGGATGCACGCACGTTGACAATGTATGCCAGACATGTGAACTAGCTTATGTGATTGGACATGCAAATGGATGTTTGCATCTTTGAAAGTTTGCAACTTGAAGGTTTGTATGTAGGGGACTTACTGTGGTGGTTTGGGTGATGTCTGCTTTCACAAGCAAAATAGTACTGGCATCTAGAAGACTGACTAATCCCGATGTCCTTTAATTCTTGACCTGATGGAATGGTTGCTAAATATTATCTACTGTGATATTTCTAATAGAAAATTGAAATTTCTCCATTCAGTGTATTTTTACTAAAAATGTGGAAACTTAGCTCTTAATTTTCAGAGAGAAAAAATGAACCTCTCTGAATGTATGTCCGGAACTACCAAGATAACAGAATTGGATATGCAGAGACAAAATATAGATATGGTAGCAGTTAAACAAATGAAGATTGCTCCCATAGTGTTTGCTTCTCATATGGAATTTTTCTACAGCTACAAAATGCCCCGTTATAAACTGAGTGAAAGAACTTATTTCTTTTTTTTTTTTTTTTTTTTTTCTGCACTGGGTCTTCTTTACTGCGCGCAGGCTTTCTCTAGTTGCGGTGAGTGGGGGCTACTCTTTGTTGCGGTGCGTGGGCTTCTCATTGCGGTGGCTTCTCTTGTTGTGGAGCACAGGGTCTAGGCTCGCAGGCTTCAGTAGTTGTGGCTCTCGGGCTCTAGAGCGCAGGCTCAGGAGTTGCGGCGCACGGGCTTAGCTGCTCCGCGGCATGTGGGATCTTCCCGGACCAGGGATCGAACCTGTGTCCTCTGCGTTGGCAGGCACATTCTTAACCACTGCACCACCAGGGAATTCCCAGAAGTTATTTCTTTTTATGATACTGTGCAAATCTCCCAGGAGGTCATATATTAATTGTACCCCTATATGTTCTATTTATTAAAATCATTTCAAGATTCCTTCTGTACTTCACTGTGTATGGGATGGAGAACACTTTCAAATCCATTGGAAACATAAAGTTGCATGGTAAACTATGTCACAGGAGAACAATTGTTGCTTAGTCTGCCATATGCTTACAGGTGATTGTCCTTTGTTTTGATTCATATTTTCAAATTTTATTTTATTAATCATTGGTATAGCTAGTGATTTTGCTACAAGAACATCTGACACAGAATTAGAGACTGACCCTTGTAGGGCCCACTCAGAATCCCAGAGTTGGTATGACCATTATTATAGCCGAAGACATTTGAAATTAGACAGATGCAGAAAAAAGCTTTCTCAGAGCTTCACTTACCTGACTAAAAGCAGCTACTTCTAGAAAATGAGGCTTCCTTAAATTACTCTCAGGAGAGAGACCAAGAGTAAACCTACCATAAATATTCTCTGGGGGTAGGGGAAGGAAGACCAGTCGCACTCCCATAAACAAATATTACCACAGTTGTTTTTTTTTTTTAATCTCCTGTTAGTTCTCCTAAAAACACATTAGCCTTTCCTAAAGAAACCTATTTGTTCCTCTTCTAAAGGTCTTTTCTTCCCTTTTCCCTACTATATTAGGTACCTATGCTTTTAACTATAACCATGTAGCAAGTTAGCTACTTCTTTTATTAGCTCTTTCATGCATATGAATAAATCTTTTTCTCCAGTTAATCGCCTCTTGTCAATTTAATTCACAGGCTCACATTTACTAAACTAAGAGGGTAGAAGATATGTTTTTTTTTTCCTCACAGGCAATTGCAATCAAGGCACATAAATAGCATTTCAAGTATCAGATACAGTAAAGTCAATTCATGTATCAGGACCCACAAAATGGAGGCTGCCCCATTGGCCCAGCTCACATCACACATCTAAACCCAAGTCAGCCTGTCAAGGAAACTGAACAGAAACCAATCACAATCCTCCAACTCATCTTTGGCTAACTTATCTTCCCCTTGAAAATAGGACCTGATCTCCTTATAAGGAAATCCCTGACCTCCTGGCCAATTGTTCACAATTTTGGCATTGCTTCTCTAAGCTCTATAAAATCTGTTCTTGCCAAAAATTCCTGGGAAGGAGTACACCACTCCTTGTGAGCCACTGTACTCCCCAGTCCCTGGATTGTTTTCCCTTGAATAAAGAAAATCAAACTCGTTACTAACTTGTTTTAGTTTTGTCACTCCACAATTTTGGTGACGAGATGGAACCGGAAGGCAGTTGCTGAAGATTCCAGAGATGACTCCTAGGTGCACGTGAAGGTACCCAAAGAGCCATTTTGGTTTGCTGCCTCTGGCTGCTCTCCAGAATTTCAAGTAAGCTTTTCTCAGATGGAGCTCTGCTGATTTTGCGATCTGAGCTCTTTGAGTTTCTTTGTCTTAATCCTTCCTGGTGGAAAATTGAGGTGTGAGAGATTCCAGGTTTTTCTGGGTGAGACTATGGGCCACAACATTTGGGTTTGTAGCTGACCTCATTTACAAGGTAGTGCCTCCTGGAGGTCCTGAAAGGTCTAAAGAACTGTGCAGAGGCAGCCAGAAACAGTAAATTTGGTTGAATGAGGAAGGGTCAACAAGGGGAAATAAATAGGTACCCCTCAATCTAAGAAGGCAAGATGGCAGTGGTGAGGGGACTCACAAAGCCTCAGGTAAGTCCACAGAATAAAGCATTGAGGGTCTTGGGGAAATAAGACAAGTAATTCAAACTGTTTTGATCAATGGCACATCAAAATGTTAGCAGGCACAAGTGAGACTACTAAAAACCATAAAGAAATCTTCTCCTGAAAGGAATAACAGATCTACTGCTGATAAGAATCTCAGAAGCCAAAGTTGCAAAATTGATGGGCATGGTGGAACACTTAAAAGCTGTTATAGTGCTCACCATTTTGTCATTTGACAGATATAAATGATATTAGAAAAACGTAACTTAGCTTTATTAAGAGCAAAAGCCAACTAACACAACATTGTAAAGCAACTATAATCCAATAAAAATTAATTTAAAATAAAAGAGCAAAAGCCATTCATGAGTTTCACATATTTTGGTATCCTTTAAGGAAGATAATTCAAATAATCAAGACTATATACCAAACAAACAAACAAAACACCCATGCCTTCCAATTTACATGAAACACAGGCTTATCCATATAATTCTAGATGCTTTAAATAAGACGAAATAGTGCTCAGAGTGGGGATGTATTTGTTAGTGACATTTACTTAGTTTTTATTTTCTATATAAATAAACTTCAGAAACATAATAATAAGATGAAATACATTCCTTACGTCTTTTTCAACATAGCAAACAGATTTTGAAGCTAAAAATCCCAACATGTTAAAAGCTTAATTTGTTAGTTTTAACAACAATAATAATACTAATAGTTATAATATTCATATTGTATTATGTTCATTTCAAGTATATTCTCTTATATTTTTAGGTATTTAAGAAATTTTCTGTACTGCAGCACTTAAATTTAAATTTTGATTGTCTTATTTAATGTATATGTATGCACACATGCAATATTAATATGGTCCTTATCATTATCAAAGATAATAAAAAGTACCAAAATTCTCTTTTGAAAAGAACACTATTCTACTTCACGTGGCATTTTTTAATTTCCTAATATCAGAAATTTTACTGCACTCACAGCATGAGAGTACCAACTTAAAAAAAAGAAAAAAAAGGAAATTAGGTGCTAAGAGTTTTGTCCTTTACTTTTATATACCAAGAATTGACATGTTTTATGAATTGACATAACAGAGAAATTCATAAAAAGATGCTTCTCAAAGGCTTTCTTCTCAAGAAAATGCATACTTATAAATAGATGGGCAGAAATGGCAGAGACTTGATGGCTGCCTGAGGTTGCTTGAAAAGGCAAGCAACTCCTTAAAGAACCCTGATATTACTGGTCCAGGTGACAAGATTCCTGGTCCAGGCACTACAAAGCTGCTATTTTTCTGGGGTTGGATTTGGCTTCACTTTTCCATAGCCACCCCAACTGGACAGAAAAAGCATAGACCAATTAGTACCATGGTCCTTGTTTTCTGTGAGCATCAAAGAAGGAATGTGAAGTCTAATAACAGGGGATACCTTAGGAATTTAGCAAAAAAAATGCATAAAGGGAAGTGTAACTATTCTGGACAATATTTTATGAACATGATAATTATACCAGAGCAGAGATGATTTTACACTGGTGAACACCAAGGATATCATTTGCAAGTAGATAGCTGAAGTGCAGATTATCTCAATGGGTCTTAAAGTTAATCATCTGAAAACTGTAGATGAATTCACAAGGGAAAATATAAATTATGATTAATGTATAGGACAGTCACTCTAAAGAATGCTGGTCATCAAGGTTAAACTTTGATTTCAATGAAAATAATTCATATTTCAGCAACATAGGTATTAAGTGAAAGTTTTTTAACAGCACATACATGTTCTTTCATTTGTAAGGCTAATTTTAGCCAATTTTATAGAAAATAAGCATATAGGATAATAAGTGGTTACAAGGAAGGATTTTTGTCATGTTTCACTTACACAAATTATTATACCTAATCCAAGTTTTTACATTAAATTATATTGAAAAGATAAATATATAGAGAAACATTAATATTAAAAACTTTATTTTTTGACTTTACTAAGTTTTTGGATCTAGGTAAGCATCATTCCTATGAAAACCTTACTGGAGCATGGATACTTTTCATCTAAGCACCTCAAATGCCCTGAGCTTCTTAATTCTAAACAATGACACTATGTTTTGTTGTCCTGGTTTGTTAGGACTGCTGGATGAACTCAGTTGATACCTTTGATTTTGAAAAAGAACTGAGCATCAAAAGAATTAACTTAAATTTCCCAAAAGTCAGAGTCCAATGGACATACCATATAAATGGTCTCTCAGTATCAACTCTACTTTGATAGAAAATTTAAATTTGACATTTGCCATAATAAAGTATCTGATTCTTAAACTCAAAAAGATAAACAAAAAACTTGAAAGCTGGGATTTTATTTACAGTATGTAAATGTAAAGGAGGAAGGGAATAAAGAAGGAAGGAGGAGAGGAATGTCATAGAGAAAAAAGGGGGAAAGAAAGTAGTATAGAAAAAAGGCAGGAGGGAGAGAGGTATAAGGAGGAAGAGGGTAGAACACTGGAAGGAAAATATCTGGATATTTATTTCAGAAAATTTTTGAAATAATTTGTCTAGGGTGTTTATCTTTTCAGTATGTTAGCATATGGCAAAAAGGAAAATTCTATTTGAGACTTAAAAGCAAAATGAGGTAACTTAGCATCATCCTGCTTCATTAAGGGGTTAAATTCTACCTTATGTGTTCCTACTGTCAACAATACTAATAAATACCATGATTTCCCACACAAATCAACATAGAGAGAAACAGCTACGATGGAGTTCAACCATCCTCATTAGTACACATTTAAAAGACTTTGGAACATCCCAAGAACGTGGCCATTATTGATAAATGTCTTATCATAGTCAACTCTTTCTGGCCTTAGTTGACCTCTTGAGACTTGATTACTTGTCCATATCTGCCAGATGTCTCTGCCTTTATATAGTTTCAGTTCTTGGTCCCTTCTGAGTGGCTTGTCACACTGCCACCCATGCCACGTGAAAATATTTTATGAAAACCAAGATGTTTCATATACATTTATCTCTTGGCAGGAATTTTCCAAGTAATAAAAAATTAATATCAATGACATCATTCAAGATTGAAGGCTGACCACATCAAATATTTAAAACTTAATATTGGCATATAACTTATAGTTACGGTGAGCATATGCCTTGGAATTACTAATTAATTCTCAAAGTCAAATATTCTGGTGTATTGTTCCCATAAATATGTCTATGCTCAATGATACAACTGTGGTAACTCTTCTTATATCCTACAGAGCTCTAAGCTAATTGATTATATGAATGTGAAAAGTAATATAAAATAAGACAAAGGGAGATAAAAAATAAAATAGAAACTTCCTGAAGGGTATAGAAGAAATATATATTACCAGACATAAAAGATTTGCTGATTCTTAGAATTTTATCTCTGAATTTGGCTTTAGGTGTGCTGCTAGTTAAGGTAAAAAAATGTTTACACAGTTTTCATTTTATTAAATTCTTGTAGAAAATCATATTGTTTGGGTCCTCACTGGCAGAAAGTATTTCACTGCAGATTTATTAAAGATAGAATTGTTATAGAAATTGACATTTTAAAATATAAAATTGCTGTAAATGCTAAAGGCATAACAACTTTGAAGTATTCCTACATGTAGGACTTGTGACAACTTAGTCTATGTATTTTCCTTCTTAGAGATCTAATTGAATTTAGTGACTTAAATGTGTTATTTTAATATAGAGAAATGGAGGTCTACCATGCCCATTAGATCATCTCTCAAATGTTAAATTTCTTCAAATATCAAGTGCCTTTGTTTGACAGGAGCTTGAGTATATTCAATTCACAATTGCATTCTTAAAACTCCCCTAATGTAGATACTCTGTGCTGCTGTATCAAGTAAGAGGCATGGGCTCTGAATAAGAGAGGGAGACCGAATTGTTATTATGCAAGTGCCCAGCTTATATTCTCACCCCGACACAGTGTGATGGAAGTGCCTTACACAATGCCTGCAAAATAAACACTCTATAAATGTTAGCAGAATCTGAGGCTGAGGCAGTCCAACACACTGATCATTGGCCTATGGGCCTCAGAGGGTCTGAGTCAAATCAATCTAAAGGAAGAGATTTTGTTAACCTATTGTTAGTCTTCCAAACCATGAAAACACACCTAGCAGCTCCCCATTAGTCTCTGAATCTACATTTTGGGACCATCTATTGTAATGTCCTTTAGTATGTCAGAAATAAACCACAGATGAAATCCAAGGCTGACACTGCAGATTTGAATTCAGGTTTTCATGGTTAATTAATGTCTTTCTTGCTCAGTAACAGATGGTGCTTTAACATTATAAGGATGTGGAATTTGGCAGAAACAGATCCTCATTATTATTTCAACAGAACGACAGGCACCGGCTAGGACCTAAAGTTGACGACAGTCACTCACCCAATAATTATGTTCAGAAACCGAGTTATTGAATTTTTAAATAATAGCTCTTTCAATGTTCTAAACTTGGATTTTCAGTACTATTTACCAGTTTCAGGGGTAAATCCTGGTATTTCTGTACCTTGAGAGAAGATTGTTTTACAGTCCTAGTAGATATTTAGAAAACTCAGAGCTGTTCTTTATTACCTCATGAATGGTTTATGAGTCAGATGAGTTGTGAATTAAATGTGATTTGGATAAATCCTCTTGCTTACCTTTCTCAAATAATTTACATTCCTTTATATCCAAAATCTAGAATAGGGTTTTCTGATATCTTTCTCAGATATAATATTGGCTCTATTACTTCCTTCACCATTTCACATTAATTTTTCATTGAGTTCTTTGATTGATTATTTTATTATTTTTTACTTTTTTAAAAGACTGTATTTTGTGTAGCAGTTTTAAGCTTATAGCCAAATTAAGAGGAATGTACAGAGATTTCCCATATACCCCTGGCTGCCACATATGTGTAGCCTCCCGCATTGTGAACATCATTAACCAGAATGGTACATTTTTTAGCAAGGATGAACATATATCAACACAACATATTAACCAAAGTCCACAGCTTAAATTGAGGGTTCACTCTTCGTGGTAAATTCCATAAATTTGGAAAAAAGTATTATGACATATGTCCATTATTATAATATCAAACAGATTACTTTCACTGTATTTAAAATGCTGTGTTCTGCCAGTACATCTCTCTCTGCCTCCCAACCCTGGCAACCACTGATTTTTTTTTTGCCGGGGGGAGGGGTTCTGGATAGTTTTACCTTTTCCAGAATGCCATACAGTTGAAATCATACAGTATGTAGCCTTTTCAGATTCACTTATTTTTCTTAGTAAAATACATTTAAGATAACTCCATATCTTCTCATGGTTTGATAGCTCATTTCTTTTCAGTGCTGACTAATATTCCACCATCTGGATGTATCACAGTTTATTTATCCATTCACCTGCTGAAGGACCTCATGGTTGCTTCCAAATTTTGGCCATTATGAATAAAGTTGCTATAAATATCCATTTTTACAGGTTTTTGTGTGGACCTAAGTTTTCATCTTCTTTGGGTAAATACCATGAAGTGTGATTGATGGATGCATGGTAAAAGTATGTTTAGTTTCACAAGAAACTGCCAAATTGTCTTTCAAAGTGTCCATACAATTTAGCCTTCCCACCAGCAATGAATGAGAGTGCCTATTCCTCCACATCCTGGCTAGCACTTGGTGGCATCAGTGTTCTAGATTCTGGTTATTCTGATAGGTTTGTAATGGTATCTCATTGTTGCTCTGATTTGCATTTATCTGTTCACATATGATGAGGAGCCTTTTCATATGCTTATTTGCCATATATCTTCTTTGGTGAGGTGTCTGTTAAGGTCTTTGGCCCATTTTATAATTGAGCTGTTTGTATTCTTCTTGTTGAGTTGTATGGGTTCTTTGTATATGTGAGATAACAGTCCTTTATCATATACATCTTTTGTAAATATATTCTCCCAGTCTGTGGCTTGTTTTCTAATTCTCTTGACATTGTCTTTCACAGAGCAGAAGTTTATAATTTTAATGAAGTCCAGCTTACCAATTATTTCTTCATGGATCATGTCTTTGTTGTTAACATCTAAAAAACACTCACCATACCCAATGCTATCTAGGTTTCCTCCTTTGTTACCTTCTAGGATTTTATAAGTTTGCATTTTACACTTAGGTCTTTAATTCGAGTTAATTTTTTTTTTTTTTTTTTTTTCTTTTTGCGGTATGCGGGCCTCTCACTGTTGTGGCCTCTCCCATTGCGGAGCACAGGCTCCGGATGCGCAGGCCCAGCGGCCATGGCTCACGGGCCCAGCCGCTCCGCGGCATATGGGATCCTCCCAGACCGGGGCACGAACCCGTATCCCCTGCATCGGCAGGCAGACTCTCAACCACTGCGCCACCAGGGAGGCCCCGAGTTAATTTTTTGAGAAGAGTATAAAGTCTGTGTCTAGATTCATTTATTTGTATGTGGATGTCCAGTTGTTCCAGCAATATTTGTTGAAGAGACTTTGCTTCATTGTATTACATTTTCTCCTTTGTCAAAACAAAGATCAGTTGACTATATTAATCTTGTACCAAATCTTAGTGGAAAAACTCGAGTCTCTCACTATTAAGTATGATGTTAAGTTTAGTTTTTTGTAGATATTGTTTTATCAAGCTATCGATGTTCCCCCCTATTTCTAGTTTATTGAGAGTTATTAATCATGAATGGGTAGTGGATTTTGTCAAATGTTTTTTCTGCATCTATTGGTATGATCATGACCTATCGATATAATGGATTACATTAATTTATTTCTGAATGTTGAACCAGCCTTGCATACCTGGTATAAGTTTCACTTAGTAGTGGCGTATAATTCTTTTCACACTTTTTTGGATTTGATTTGCTAATATTTTGTTAAGGATTTTTGCATCTATGTTCCTGAGAGATATTTGTATGTAGTTTTCTTTTCATGTGATTGCTTTGCCTGGTTTTGGTATTTGGATAATGCCAGATTCATGGAATGAGTTAGAAAGCATTCTTTCTGCTTCTATCCTCTGAAGGAGATTGTAGAGAACCAATATAATTTCTTCCTTACAAGTTTGGTAGAATTCACCAGTTGAATCCATTCAGGTCTGGTACTTTCTTCTTCAGAAGATTATTAGTTACTAGCTCAATTTCTTTAATAGATATAGGCCTATACAGATTGTCTATTTCCTCTTGTGTGAGCTTTGGCAGGTTGTGTCTTTCATGAAATTGTTGTATTTTTTCTAGGTTATCAAATTTTCGAGACTTAGATTCTTAATCACGTAATATGCATCATCTATTTAATCTCAATTATACTGCTCAAAAAATCACTTTATTTACTCATAGCTTGTTGCTTCATAATGATATGAATTTTCATTCATTTTACAACTTTTTTGGTCAATTTTCAAATGTTCCCATATAATTTAATCATTTCTACTTTACTTCTGTTTTAAAATAAATAATTGATCAAATGAATTATTCCAGAAAGATATTCATATTGTACCTTGGGCATATTTACTAATGTTTCTAGAAACCCACTTTTACATTCTTATAATTCCCAGATTAGTGCCACTGTAAAGACCAAGAACAAAAGTAAAATGACATGCCAAATGATCTTTTTTCTTTATTATTATCATTTAAAAGTTTTAATTTTTATACAATTTTAAAGATTATACTCCATTTACAGTACAAAATTACAGAATATTACTTATATTCCCCATTTTGTACAATACATCCTTGTAGACTAAAGTGGAATTCTTCCCTCCCAAATGATCTTAATATATTTTAGCAACCTGGTCTTTCTTTGCAAGAAATCTGATGATGATTCCATCTTTCTTTCAAAGTGAGCTGTAAAGCCATTTAGATAAATTTCAGATTATTAAACTGAAAATACTAGTTTTCTTTTATATATGTGAATTATAGAATTTTACAAAATTCATAAAGTAGCTCAAAGATTCTTTCTTTTGATATTAAGGCTGTTTTTAGAGGTCCTAAAAATACCTTTGTCCATGAGATGAACATTTAATGGGAATTTTTGGATAAGTTACTTCCAACAATATTATGCCCTTTTTTCAGTAAATTCTTTGTTTCCATGTTTGTTTTTTAGTCACTTTTGTTTTAACCTTGACACTGCTGTGACCCCAGTTTGAAATACTATCTGGAACAATCACTGATAAGACGTTTCGTAAGTGTGCCTTTTCTGGAGACAGCTTGTACAATATTAAAGTCGCATCCTAATGTATTGTTTATGGTTAAGCATACATTTTGTAAATCTAAACTATATTAATTATTTCTTGAATATTTACAGTTGTGATAGAGCTTCATTATCACTGTCCTGCTGGCAATTGAATCTGACCTCTATGAATTTTATTCTTTGAAATTTGTTTTAAATTTCCTTTAAGAAGGAAAATTATATAGTGTGATAACTAAAAATTATGCCTTCCCTGATAAAATTAAATCCATACTAATAAATTATTTAAGTTAGAATGCTTACATTTTTAAAGATTCAAAATAACATAAAACCACTGGTTCTAAAAGTTCTCAATTTGTTCTTAAGTGTCTTCTGGAAAACTCTAATAGCAATTTCATTTATTCATCTCAGAAGACAGAAGTTGTTTGTCCTTCTAATATAACTGATGAATTGCAAAATATCTTCCATCATGATGCAAGGAATGCAATAAAACTGAATCTTACTTCATGCTCTATAAAGTAAAATTGGTACATTCATTCTGTAAAAAGAATTAGGCCTTCCTAATTTTCACTTAAATTGAAAAGAGGGAAAGAGCAATTGCAGATTCAATATTTCACCTTAGCTGTTGACATCATGACATATTTTACCCAAAGAATGAAGATCCTTACAATGTGTACCCACTAAATAAGGCAAAACAAAAAGAAGCAGAAAGAGCTAATAGTGTAGAATTGTGTATCCAATAGAGAATACACATTACTTTCAAAAATGTATGTAATTTTTAGAAAATTAACAACCTAAACAAACTTCTCACTTCAAAGTAACTAAAATTTCTGGATTTAAAAAAAAACCTTTCTAAATGCATTGCAGAGATTAAAATAAAACAGTAGATGTAGGTATCTAGTGGTGAGAGAGCATACAATCAAGCATTCGCTTCCAGGGCATCTGCTAAAATCTGGTAATTTGGGGCCTCCCTTTTGAAGACTGCACCAGACACAGCAAGAGAACTCAGAACCTAGGTCTCATCCTGGAAAGAGGTCTGAGAGGAGACCTCTAGAAAAATAGAACCCCAGATGGTTTCACCACTACCATTGTTTTTCTAAGACCTAATGCCCAATAGTTCATGTTAAACGTTCCCAAGTTCTTAGTACTTCCAAAAACACATCCTTCGTTGAGATATGTACTTTCAAATAATTCCCATCAATAAAGTTCTAAAGAGCATATACTCACAATCAAAAGTCACCAAACACAAAACCAGAAATGGAACAAGGCAACTCTGCATGAAAGCTATAGGAAATAGTAGACAGCAGAATCAAATCTGGATGAACATTAAATACTGGGAATATCATATATGGAATATATATATATATATATATATATATATATATATATATATATACACATAGACACACACACACACACACATGGACACACACAGTAAGTCCCCTACATACGAACGAGTTCCATTCCGAGAGTGCGTTCATAAGTCCAATTTGTTTGTAAGTCCAACAAAATTAGCCTAGGTACCCAACTAACACAATTGGCTACATAGTACTGTACTGTAATAGGTTTATAATATTTTTCACACAAATAATACATAAAAACAAACACAAAAGATAAAGAAAACATTTTTAGTCTTACAGTAGAGTACCTTGAAAAGTACTACAGTACAGGGCCTCCCTGGTGGCACAGTGGTTGAGAGTCCGCCTGCCGATGCAGGGGATACGGGTTCGTGCCCCGGTCCGGGAGGATCCCATATGCCGCGGAGCGGCTGGGCCCGTGAGCCATGGCCGCTGGGCCTGCGCATCCGGAGCCTGTGCTCCGCAACGGGAGAGGCCACAACAGTGAGAGGCCCACATACCGCAGAAAAAAAAAAAAAAGTACTACAGTACAACAGCTGGCATACAGGGGCTGGCATCTGAAAGAAGAGTTACTGACTGGAGCTGGAGGAAGGAAAGGAGGTGGGAGATGGTAGAGCTGAGGGATAGTCAGCAACAGGAGACGGAGGGCGAGCTGCAATTTCACTCACGCCTGATGTTGATGGCACACGTTCTGGTTCCTTGCTGGATTCAATTCTATCTATCCTATTGAAAAAACGATCCAGTGATGTCTGGGTAGTAGCTCTTTTTTTCTCATCACAGATGACATCCTGGGCTTGAAATAAAGATACTCTGCTACTGTACTCTATACAGTACTGTACAGTAAAGTACACAAAAGCACAACCACTTGTAGAGGATGCACATACATGACAATGTATGCCAGCCACGTGAATTAACTTACATGATTGGACATGCCATGCACGTTTGCATTTTTGAAAGTTCGCAACTTGAAGGTTCCTATGTAGGGGACTTACTGTATATAATAAACAAATTTAAAGATACACATTTGTGTCAGGACTGAATATGTGAATAAGGAATAAGAGACTATAAAATGACCAAGATTATTTTAAAAAGAACCAAAGGGAACTTCTAGTAATTAAAAAGTAAAGTAAGTTAAAGTAAATTAGTTTAAATAGCAATTTAGCCATAGATGAAGAAAGAATTCACAAATCGGAAGAGAGAGTGGAAGTAAGTACCCAGGCTGCATCTCAGAGTTAAAGAATAGAGAAATATGAAAAAGAGGTTAAGACACATAAAGATAGATTAAGAACTTCCTACATTTCTAGAAGTAAAATAAAGATAGAATGAGGCAGAAACAATATGTTAAGAAATAATGTTAAAGGAGAATTTTTTAAAGTTATGAAAGATGTAAATCTTCAAATTCAAGAGGTCTAAAGAAATATCATACCTAGAAGTAGCAAAGTGAAACTAAAAACACAAAAGACAAGGAAAATGCCCAAATGCATCCCAGGAAATACCACAAGTTATCTACAAAGGAACAAGAACTATCATTAAGAGGTGTCTCTTAAATATGAGCAGCAAAAGCCTAAAGTCATTAAGTAATAATGTCACTGTAAAAAAAAAAAGTCAACATAGAATTGTTTATCCAGAAAAAGTAGCTTTTAAAGAGGAAGACAAAAGGAGAAAAAAAAAAAGGACAATTTTATAAAAGCAAAACGGTGATAATTGCCAAACATTATATTTTAACTAAAGAAAATTATAATGAAAATCATACAGAAACATGATAGGTGTAAAAAGAAATTATCATGTTTAAAATAGGCTGATTTGTTTTTAGACAATAATATTAATGTCTTATTAAAAACAGAACTGCCATGTGACCCAGCAATTCCACTCCTGGATGTATATTTTTAAAAAACCACTAATTTGAAAAGATACATGCATCCCAATGTTCACAGCAGCACTATTTACAATTGCCAAGACATGGAAGCAACCTAAGTGTCCATCAACAGATGAATGGATAAAGAAGACATGGTATATACATACCATAGGATACTACTCAGCCATAAAAAAGAACAAAATCTTCCCATCTGCAGTAACATGGATTGAATAAGTGAAATAACTCAGAGAAAGACAAACACTGTATAATAGTACTTATATGTGGAATCTAAAAAGTACAACAAACAGTGAGTATAACAAAAAAGAAGCAGACTCACAGATAGAGAGAACAAACTAGTGGCTACCAGTGGGAAGAGGTGGTGGAAGGGCAACACAGAGGTAAGGGAGTAACAGGTACAAACCACTCGGTATAAGATAGGCTATGAGAATGTATTGTACAACACGGGGAATATAGCCAGTATTTTGTGTATTTGCTTAGCATAATTTATTTTACAAATCCTTTTTCTAAAAATTGGCACTTTTCTTCAAGTAAATGTTTTGTCAGTTTTATTTTTAAATGTCATATAACATCCATAGATCATCTCATAAATGAGATTGTAAAGAATAAAAATATATATTGAAGTATCAAAAATGTTACAGAGAATAAAACCAGATATTTAAAATTTCATAATGAAGGGATAAGTAAAATAATACATTTTACTAGTAATATAGGGGAAGGTCACAATTTATGAGCTCAGTAGATATTTTCATTTTGCAAAGTCAGCTAAAGAAATATTTGATTTGAAAATATTTGAAGCATTGGAAATTCACCTCCATAACTCACCCACTCTTAGAAATATATATATACATTAACACACATATACATAACAATGTATATTTTATTTATAAAATTATTTTTTAGTATTGTTCACTGTTGTACATTGGCTTATATAGATTTCACATGTTAAAAGAAAGTGGAGTCACCCAATTTTATAGTGTAACTATAATGGAAACGACGGTAGACAGAGTAAGCCAGCAATGCAAATTAGCAGATATGAGTCCAAAAATACATATATTTGCAAGTCACTGTGTAGGACTTGAATATGTAAAAATACACACACACACACACACACACACACACATATATATAGTCAGCATTTTAAAGAACAAGCTCATTAAATTACTTAAATATATTTTTAGCACTTATCGTGGAAGTTAATCTATTTCAAAGTTTTGTCAGTAATAGAACTTTGAGTATATTCTTTAACAAATAGTGACACAGGAGCAACTGATTTTTCTCTGATTTCAAACGGCCAATTAAAATTTATTTTATTAATGTTTTTATTATACTAGCATGATTAAAAGCTGGTACACATTACAAAAACTGAACTAATTTTTGAAAATTAAGTTAAGATTTAAAATATATTTTAGTTTAAAAGTTCTATTGCTTCTGAACACATATAACCCTATAAATAAATTTTTATTAATTTCTAAAAATTGAAATATATAACTATATTATTAAACTTTCAGCTAACAAAAAGAAATCTTGATTTTTTTCTACATTCATTATGTTTATGTTTCATTCAATTTCCCACATATAATTACTGTCTTTTATTACAAATGTTCTCATTTATTTCATATTTACCACGCTGCAAAATATTTCCTTATGTTGCATCAGCTGTTTTAGAAGAATGAACTGAAACAGGCATGACAAATACCTGGCTAGTTCTCCACAGTTCATCCCGGCTGAGCCAGAGGAGACATTACTAACAAAGTATTGCCGCCTTTCCCACGAAGCCCAGCACTGCTGCAGTGCCTGTCAGTCTGTGCCTCAGCCCTGGCAAAGTTGGACCAAAGCAATGGAGCCAATCAGAGTCAGAGACCGCACCCACACAGAGAACATATTCACTAGCTCCAGAGACTTTCCAGGTACTTCATTCCAGGATTCCTGATTTCTATTTCAACTTAGATGCTCTTTGCCAGTCTGGATCCTATTCCAGTGTACACTAGGGACTAAAGACGTTATGCCTGTTCCAGGTCTAGGCCATCTTTGGCAGAATAACTACAAGCTGCAATCCTGCACCCAAAGCTACTCTTGTCTCGATTTATACTCTTGGGATCACTAAAGCCAACTGTAAGCCTGATATGTACGAAAGTAAAAATTTAAAACTAGCTACAACTGCTAAGCACCTACCTTACCGTCAATATGTTCTTCAAAACATGGTTGGGATGAATATACCTCAGACTATAATGCTTTCTGAAACAGTGGTTTCCAAAGTTTTGAATTTCATAGACCACCACACACACACACACACACACACACACACACACACACACACAGACACACCCCTAAACAAATTTAATAAGATAATAAAACAGAGCAGATTTTTTGTCATGTGAGGATAGTTAAACAAAATTATACTAATCAAGCAACAAAAGTGATCACTATAGACTCATAAAATAAGTGGTATTTTAACAAAAAAACAGTAAGGGAAATGACATCATCTCAGAATACTGGACCACACAGATTAATACTGCCCTATGTAAATATTCATTTTGCTAAGAGCTGGTGAAAATTCATCACCGGTCTATAGACATATTTCACATGAAAACAAAGGAAATGCCAGGTAAGACTAATGCAAATAGTATTCACTCAGGGGAAGCAACTTTGGGGACTTCAAGGTTTCCACATGCTACTCTCCTGATTTCTTCTCCACTCTAGCTTCCACCCCACCTTGTCACAATTAAAAGAACTAAAATCACATTGATTTCAACTAGGTATTAGTCACTGTCACCCCTATCTAGTTTAATGGAATAGTTATAAATGGTATAATTAATTCAATTAGGCAGCTGTTTATAAGTTTTGTTTATGTTTATGTAGAGATATGTGCTGAAGGTCCATTCTTAAGTCACTAGGAAAAAATTCCCTTTTAACCTACTAATTCTACCTTCTGATACTGGTGATAATCAAAAATTCAGAGTAGCATAACCACCCAGGCTCTTGGGATTCGCCCCAGAAAAGCCAAAAAGCCTGGCAACATCCTGAGATTTCATAAACTGGAAAGTAGCAACCTAGGAACATATCACTATAGGGACAATAATATAACCCACTTTCACCTTTTGACCACCTAAGATGTTTGTCATCTTACCTAATGCATTGTGCATCATATAAAATATTTACAACATGTCCTCAAATTTGAAGACCAGTAGTCTAAATAGACTTACTTACATAATAAGTTTATTTCTTGATTAGATGCTATATTTATGCTCTCAAAACTATACCAATAGGCAGCAAAGAATGTAAATCTTAATATCATTAGTAATGTTCTGAGTTTTTCTACCTATAATATACCTACTTGAAGAAAACTAACTTAGAATCCTAAGTCAAAGCATATAATTTAAATTGAGGCAGGCTAATGATTTACACATATAAATAAGAGGATAAAGTATTACAGGAAATTTATAAAATTTTCTGTTATCTGTTGGGAGAGGTCTGTAAGGCAGAAAACCTGAAGCCAAAAGGAAGAGATACGCATATCTGACTATGTATGAGTAAAATGTGTGTATTTATAGATAACCAAAGACACCAAAAATGAAGTCAGAAGAGAAACCACAGAATGGGGGGAGAGATTTGCAACATATATGAACCAAAAAGGAACTACAGTGTTAATAAATAAAGGGCACCTACAAATTAATAAGAAAAAAACATTCTAATGGGAAAAAAAGCATATGAAAAGATAATTTATAGAAGAGAATGCACATCTCAAAAAACATATTAATAGATGTGTAATCTCTTTAATATTTAGTAAAATGCTAATTAAGATGGCAAAAAAATACCATTTTTGCCCATCATATAATCAAAGTTTACAAAGAGTTAACATGGAGAGTTGGTGAGGAATCTGGGAACTGGACACTTTTATACATGCAGAAATGTGAAACACTAACTTCATTTTAGAAAATAATCCAATATAGCTTTCACATTTTTAAAAATGCAAATTTTAACATAGTAACACCATCTTTGGGAAACTATCCTACAAATATAAAAATAATGGTGTGAAAGCATCTACATTTAAGGATACTTATTATACCTTTACTAACGGTGGCAAAAACAGCCATCTGAATATTTATCTAGACAGAATCAAAAATACATTAATGGTACAAGCATACTATGAAATAGTATTTAAAAAGTGCTCTTAAAACTTGTATTTGCATAATTAACAGGAAAATAAATACTTGTGGCAAAGTAGCATGTATAAGACGTTTGTATTTTTCTAACAACTACTAAAACTCCAACACAATAAGTAGGAAATTATGGGATATGGAATAGAGATTATGTATATGTTAAATATAACCATATAAGGTAAAGTAGTTCAACTTTTTAAAAGTTAAAATATAAAATTTAAAATGCATGAGCCTAATGTGATAGCTATATAACTTTACTATATATATTATTGATATATGTTATCATACAATATTGGAGTTTTGCTAACCAGAAGAATTGGTTAAAATTCTTACAGTGGGTCCAGAATGACATTAGGAACCCTCAGCAGGAGACATACCTTGAAGCTGGGCTGTTTCCACAGAAGACTCTTAGACTGGTGAGGACTGTCTGCGTCCCAGGTCTGGTCCTGTACCTTGCGTGTACCTTAACCCCGCTTTGTCCCTGTAGAGATAAGGACCCTTCTCTCATGGGAGAGCTCATGTTCAACCGAGAGAGATATATAAAATCAGAATGCTAATGTACTTCTTTAAAACATAGTTTCAATCAGAATAAAATCAAAACCCTAATGTATTTATTTACCATGAGAAATAACAGTAACATGGATTAGAGAAATTGAAATGCGGGGTGACATAAATGGGAAGTCAAAGTATAAGCAAAAGACTGCTTGATATCCAAGTAATCAGATATTTAAAGCCAATTAAATTACCAAATACTTAAATATATCAAGGTAAGACTGGTCACTGGTGAAAGTGCCTTCTGTTTGGCAGCATTTGAATGAGCCAGCTTTCCCTCTGAAATACTCATTTTCCCATGTCTCCATGGCTGAACTCATTCTCAACCACATTTTCCCCTTTGGATATATTAATACATTCATTCACATTATAGCCCCAGTATTGCTATGGTAAAAACAATTTTGTCTCTTTTAGGTGATTCCATACCTACATATTGATTCATTGGGTATTTATCTTGCAGTTTAAAAAAAAGCCATCTTACATCTCTCATTTTTCTGTTCTTAGAGGCATTTTATTGCAGTTCCCCAAATACTGAAAATAGGCTATATTACTACTCTTCAGAGAGTATTGCTTAACATATGCACCTGTATTTTCAGGTTGATTACTGAGTCATGCCTGTCTTATTCAGACACATTCAGCACATATCTTCCAACTGTGAAAAATAAAACATTATTTACAATGAAGAATCGTTATAATGCAGTAATATTTCACTAGTATTAACAGAATTTACAAAAAGTGATTCACAACATTGCATTCAAAATACTTGTACTCTTCCTTTGACTCACTAAATCTAGACTATTTAAGTGTCAGCAAAGGATCCATTTTCAAAGATATAAAACAGAGCCTCTGAATGAAGATGGAAGTGACATTTTTAAAAGGTGGCTATATACTTTGAAGAGGTGAAAAGTAATTATTCTATTCTTCCACTGTAAACATGTAACAAACAGGATGTGGAGTGAAACAGGTTTATTGCTCCTAAACTGTCAAACAAGGGAAAAAAACCACTAAGTACCTCACATTCCAAGTCAAGCAAATTGACATTTGGAACAAGCAAACTGTGGAGTCTTTGGAAGCATTTTGACTCTATGGGGCTTGCTGGGTCCAAGCAAGAATTAACCAGCCCTTTCTTAACCTCTTTCCCCTCACTGAGAATGGAAGGGAAGAGCCATCACATTTCCTGTTAAACTGAGAATTTGGGATTCTGATC
Organism: Mesoplodon bidens; assembly: GCF_964165515.1. Lineage (NCBI taxonomy): Eukaryota > Metazoa > Chordata > Mammalia > Artiodactyla > Ziphiidae > Mesoplodon > Mesoplodon bidens. Next base: position 22,275,918 of record NC_138181.1, read on the forward strand.
CAACCCTTGTCTGTCTCTCTTCTTTATTCTGATCATATACACTAGAGAATGTGGAGCCTGCAGGCTGAACATAGCTAACTCTTCCACCTCTTGGTAAGTTGTAGGGGATCCTGCTGCAATTTGGGCAGCTCTCTTAAGCACATCTTAGGCCTCAATTTTAGAACCTCGTTGCCAGTTGGGTGTTAATAAGACAAGCCCTATTCCCATATAACAAACTGTTTTAGTCTTATAAGTCCTCAAAGTCACAAAGTATGTCACTGCACAAGGTAGTGTCACCAGGTAGTCATGAATAGGAAGGGATAACAGGACACTACAGTCCTTTCTGTCTGAATAGTCAACACAAATCCAAATCTGTGATTGGATTTTCTGAACAAAAACAATATAACACAGTCTGCCAGTAGGGGTGTGATTTTGATAACAATGGACTGAATATATGACTCATGAGTGTATTGGAAAATTGAAAGATATTTTCTTTTATCATTAACCTGAAAATGAACTTTAGGTAGTTATGTCACATTACTTTAGGTACAAGATGTAGGTAAAATACCACAGAACCCAGTTTTCTAGTAAAACAATAGACCGATAGATTATACAAGTTGGTAATGGTAAACAATTACCCAAATTATATAAATAAAATAAATATATGCTTATATTTACATATATTTAGCTATATATATATATATATATATATACACTTATGTATGTCCATATTATAATATTTCTGGACATGAAAATCAAGTTACATGAGCTGCAGGCTCAAAATTCCTGTTAGGCTGCCCAGACTACATGCTACCTCAAGAATCAACAAAAATCTCAAATAAACAACCTAACCTTAGACATAAAGCAATCAGAGAATGAAGAATAAAAAACCCCCCAAAGTTAGCAGAAGGAAAGAAATCATAAAGATCAGACCAGAAATAAATGAAAAAGAAATGAAGGAAACATTAGCAAAGATCAATAAAACTAAAAGCTGGTTCTTTGAGAAGATAAACAAAATTGATAAACCATTAGCCAGACTCATCCAGAAGAAAAGGGAGAAGACTCAAATCAACAAAATTAGAAATGAAAAAGGAGAAATAACAACTGACACTGCAGAAATACAAAGGATCATGAGACATTACTACAAGCAACTATATGCCAATAAAATGGACACCCTGGAAGAAATGGACAAATTCTTAGAAAAGCACAACCATCTGAAACTGAACCAGGAAGAAATAGAAAATATAAACAGACTAATCACAAGCACTGAAATTGGAACTGTGATTTAAAATCTTCCAACAAACAAAAGCCAATGACCAGATGGCTTCACAGGTGAATTACATCAAACATTTAGAGAAGAGCTAACACCTATCCTTCTCAAACTCTTCCAAAATATAGCAGAGGGAGGAACGCTCCCAAACTCATTCTATGAGGCCACCATCACCCTGATACCAAAACCACACAAAGATGTCACAAAACAAGAAAACTACAGGCCAATATCACTGATGAACATAGATGCAAAAATCCTCAACAAAATACTAGCAAACAGAATCCAACAGCACATTAAAAGGATCATACACCATGATCAAGTGGGGTTTTCCCCAGGAACACAAGAATTCTTCAATCCATGCAAATCAATCAAGGTGATACACCATATTAACAAACTGAAGGATAAAAACCATATGATAATCTGAATAGATGAAGAAAAAGCTTTCAACAAAATTCAACACCCATTTATGATAAAAACTCTCCAGAAAGAACACATAGAAGCAACTTACCTCAACATAATAAAGGCCATATATGATAAAAACAGAGCCAACATCATTCTCAATGTTGAAAAACTGAAACCATTTCCATTAATATCAGGAACAAGACAAGGTTGCCCACACTCACCATTATTATTCAACACAGTTTTGGAAGTTTTAGCCACAGCAATCAGAGATGGAAAAGAAATAAAAGGAATTCAAATGGGAAAAGAAGAAGTAAAACTGTCAGTGTTTGCAGATGACATGATACTATACATAGAGAATCCTAAAGATGCTACCAGAAAACTACTAGATCTAATCAATGAATTTGGTAAAGTTGCAGGATACAAAATTAATGCACAGAAATCTCTTGCATTCCTATACACTAATGATGAAAAATCTGAAAGAGAAATTAAGGAAACAGTCCCATTTACCACTGCAACAAAAAGAATAAAATACCTAGGAATAAACCTACCTAAGGAGGGGCTTCCCTGGTAGCGCAGTGGTTGAGAATCTGCCTGCCAATGCAGGACACACGGGTTCGAGCCCTGGTCTGGGAAGATCCCACATGCGAGGGAGCAGCTGGCCCCGTGAGCCACAATTACTGAGCCTGTGCGTCTGGAGCCTGTGCTCCACAACAAGAGAGGCCGCGATAGTGAGATGCCCATGCACCGCGATGAGGAGTGGCCCCCACTTGCCACAACTAGAGAAAGCCCTCGCACAGAAACGAAGACCCAACACAGCCAAAAATAAATAAAGAAAGAAAGAACATGGTTCCCTTTAAAAAAAAAAAAAAACCTACCTAAGGAGACAAAAGACCTGTATGCAGAAAACTGTAAGACACTCATGATAGAAATTAAAGATGATACAAACAGATGGAGAGATATACCATGTTCTTGGATTGGAAGAATCAACAATGTGAAAATCAGTATCCTACCCAAAGCAATCTACAGAGTCAATGCAATCCCTACCAAACTACCAATGGTATTTTTCACAGAACTAGAACAAAAAAATTCACAATTTGTATGGAAACACAAAAGATCCTGAATAGCCAAAGCAAGCTTGAGAAAGAGAAACGGAGCTAGAGGAATCAGGCTCCCAGACTTCAGACTATATTACAAAGCTACAGTAATCAAGACAGTATGGTACTGGCACAAAAACAGAAATATAGATCAATGGAACAGGATAGAAAGCCCATAGATAAACCCAAGCACATATGGTCACCTTATCTTTGATAAAGGAGGCAAGAATATACAATGGAGAAAAGACAGCCTCTTCGATAAGTGGTGCTGAGAAAACTGACAGCTACATGTAAAGGAATGAAATTAGAACACTCCCTAACATCATATATAAAAATAAACTCAAAATGGATTAAAGACCTAAATGTAAGGCCAGACACTGTCAAACTCTTAGAGGAAAACATAGGCAGAACACTCTATGGCATAAATCACAGCAAGATCCTTTTTGACCCACCTCCTAGAGAAATGGAAATGAAATGAAAAATAAACAAATGGGACCTAATGAAACTTAAAAGCTCTTGTAAAGCAAAGGAAACCAAAAACAAGATGAAAAAACAACCCTCCAAATGGGAGAAAATATTTGTAAACCAAGCAACTGACAAAGGATTAATCTCCAAAATATACAAGCAGCTCATGCAGCTCAATATCAAAAAAAACAAACAACCCAATCCAAAAATAGGCAGAAGACCTAAATAGACATTTTCCCAAAGAAGATATACAGATTGCCAACAAACACATGAAATGATGCTCAACATCACTAATCATTAGAGAAATGCAAATAAAAACTACCATGAGGTATCACCTCACACTGGTCAGGATGGCCATCATCAAAAAATCTAAAAACAATAAATGTTGGAGAGGGTGTGGAGAAAAGGAAACCCTCTTGCACTCTTGGTGGGAATGTAAATTGATACAGCCACTATGGAGAACAGTATGGATGTTCCTTAAAAAACTTGAAATAGAACTACCATACAGCCCAGCAATCCCACTACTGGGCATATACCCTGAGAAAACCATAATTCAAAACGAGTCATGTACCACAATATTCATTGCAGCTCTGTTTACAGTAGACAGGACATGGAAGCAAACTAAGTGTCCATCAGCAGATGAATGGCTAAAGAAGATGTTGCACATATATACAATGGAATATTACTCAGCCATAAAAAGAAACGAAACTGAGTTATTTGTAGTGAAGTGGATGGACATAGAGTCTGTCATAACAGATTGAAGTAAGTCAGAAAGAGAAAAACAAATACCGCATGCTAACACATATATATGGAATCTAAGAAAAACAACAACAGGGTTCTGAAGAACCTAGGGGTAGGACAGGAATAAAGACACAGAAGTAGAGAAGGGACTTGAGGACATGGGGAGGGGAAAGGGTAAGCTGGGAAGAAGTGAGAGAGTGGCATTGACTTATATACACTACCAGATGTAAAATAGATAGCTAGTGGGAAGCAGCCACATAGTATAGGGAGATCAGCCCGGTGCTTTGTGACCACCTAGAGGGGTAGGATTGGGAGGGTGGGAGGGAGATGCAAGAGGGAGGGGATATGGGGATATATGTATACGTATAGCTGATTCACTTTGTTATACAGCAGAAACTAACACAGCAATGTAAAGCAATTATACTCCAATAAAGATGTTAAAAAAAGATATACAGATCAAATTTGCATTATAATCTCCCCACTTCCTCTATGAGCTCTGCCACATGCTAGTCTTTCTTAATGAATTCTCTCACATCGTGTGCAAGACTCATAGTACGTATTCAGTGATAATTATAAGATTGCGTATTCTATTGCTCTTAGCCTTTTGTGCGTGGAAGTCAGTCTTCGAAATACTATAAAGAGTTGGTTGAATTTTAAAGACTGGCAAGAATGACAATTCATTATTGGTTCAAGACTGCTCTCATGTTGCCCTATTACTGAATGAAGAGCAAGCCGAGCAAAGGATAATATCACTTTCACAGTGAGTACGTGTGGATCCCTGAAGCCTCCCTAGTTCCTTACAGTGGTCAAAAGAGTCCAGAGAGAGTGCACACCCATAAGTTGGAAAAGTTAAAAACCTGCAGGCTACGGTCTCATATGATGCTAGTTTGGGGCTGTCCACATCCATTCAGCACCTAACAATAGTACTTTATGTTCCATTTCCAGCTGCTCCATGGCCAATCTCAGCAGGATATTTTCTGTGCGCATGAGTGTGTTCTTTCACGTTAGTGCTTCAGGTATTTGCACTTGGTAATTTGGTTCTCCAGCTAAGTTGTAAAGTGCCATGCAGCACACAAATCTTTACCTTTTGTACTCTGCTGGGTGTCTGGCACCGCGCTTGTATACATATCCAGGGTTCAAATATGTTATTGAACAGCATGGTTGAACTCACTTCATACTTAAATCAGAGGATTTATTAGAAATATGAAGTGTTTCCTCTTTCCATACTGAGTTCAAAAACATAACCTGATTTGAGAAAATGAAACAAAACAAAAACCTCTGTATCTTCTTATCACTCCCACCTCAAAAAAATTAACCCCAGTGTATGTACATCAAATCCAGTTTTGAGCAGGAACACTCCCATCCATTATGAGAGTGTTGGTAGCTGTGAGTGTTTGAGGAAAGACAAGTTGCTCGTACCACAAGGAAAACAGAATGTCTTGGAAGCAATTCAAGTTCCTTAACGGACAGTTAACCAACCACAGGTGAGGCAGAACTCTGGATTTGGGTGGACGGCACTGTTCTGATCAGTGACTGAGATCTACGAGTGAGATCGATTCAGACGTTACGATACCCCACGGCACACTGACTGGATCTTTTAAATTTATTTGTTCATTTATACTGTTTCTCTGTTCTGATGTGGACAACCCCTGTAAGGTTTTAAAAGTCCCAGATCTCTGATCCTTTTAAAAAAGATGTTTTTCTACTGGAAAAGTAGTGTGGTGGGAAGGCAGGGGGAGCAGCATGAGTCCACATTGCTCCATAACTACACTGAATATAAAATTTTTATGCTTATTTAGTAAAGACGTAGTGCCTCTTCAATGCAAATAATCAGTTTTGCAAGGTGAGCAAGAGGAAATGTCATTAGATATTTTATTCACTGTGTTTAATCCATTATAGATGACACTTGGAAAAAAAGCATTAAATATGATGCCATTTTACAAGGATCCTGTAATTTTAATGTTTAAGGCATTAGGGCATCTCATTCAGCATAACTTTGACTGCAAGCACAGCATTAATGTTTTAATAAGCCATTTGATTTGCCTTGTGGGTGGCTACCGAGGAACAAGAATTTCTTTATAAAACTTATCAGATTGTGTCTTAAAATCTCATGATGTGAGTTGATCCAATTATTCTTTCTACCTCTCTCCACTAAAGCTGTATTCGCAAACAAGCAAAGGCTTTTTATTTTTTTATTTTTTTCTGCGGTATGTGGGCCTCTCACTGTCGTGGCCTCTCCCGTTGCCCAGCACAGGCTCCGGAAGCGCAGGCTCAGCGGCCATGGCTCACAGGCCCAGCCGCTCCGTGGCATGTGGGATCTTCCCAGACCGGGGCACGAACCCGTGTTCCCTGCATCGGCAGGCGGACTCTCAACCACTGTGCCACCAGGGAAGCCCAGCAAAGGCTTTTTTAAAGGCATTTTTGTACTGTTTGAAGAAGGCAAGTCTTCTGGGACTTTTAATGTGGGGAAAGGGAAGAGGGAAGGAGCTGCCATAGGATTTGGGGGCTACAGGTTTGTAGAGGAACAGCCCTGACATTGTCCCCTTCTCTGTAGGCAGAATGGTTGTATTTATTCTCTCACTAGGGATAATCCTAGGACTGATCAAGATTTAACTTGCTGAGTGAAGATGTATGAAAAAATATCATATTTAACATTTCTTAGTTGGTTGAGATAGAAGCTATAAAAGGATTTTGTATCCTGAAAAAAAAATGAAGACAGTTGATTATTCTTCCTCACTAATATACTGGCTATGGGAAATTTAAAATTAAACAGACCACCTGACTCCTAAAATTCACCCACAGTACTAAGAAAGAAATGGAGAGATCATTAAATCTGTTTTCACAGAAAGGTATTTGGAAAGATTGTCCTCAAACTCATCTCTCTCATCTTTAAAAAAGAAAAGAGAAAGAAAAGGAAAAGAGCTATGCCCTAGCTATTACTACTCTTCTTCCCTTCACACTCAAGCTTTTTCTTTTTCTTTTTTTTTAATATGAGAAATTTTTATTTGGGAAAAAAACAGATGACAAAATGGCTGTACTACATTATCTGACATATGCCATATATGAGTTAAAGTAAAGCCCAGAAGAATATACTCTAAAATGTTAACACATTTTCTGAATAGTGAGCTTATAGATGATTTTTGTTATTTTTTATTAAGTAATTTTTTACTGGAAAAATTAACACATACTCCTGGTTTCAAAAAATCACAATACAGATGGAATACAGAATAAAACAAATCTATCTCCTTCAAATAACCACTTTTTCCCAGTTTCTTGACACTCAAGCTTTTTCAAACTGGAACCTAAGTTTGTAGTCTTGACTTTCTCACATCTCATTTATTCTGTAACCTACTCCACATGGTTTTCATTTTTCCTTTTTTTTAAAGATTTTTTTTATGTGGACCTTGTTTAAAGTCTTTATTGAATTTTTTACAATCTTGCTTCTCCTTTATGTTTTGTTTTTTAGGCTGCAAGGCATGTGGGATCTTAGCTCCCCAACTAGGGATCGAACTTGCACCCCCTGCACTGGAAGGCAAAGTCTTAACCACTGGGCTGCCAGGGAAGTCCCCCATTTTTCTTTCTTAATGAAACTGTTCCCACCAAGATTATTAACAACTTCCTGTTTGGCAAACTCAGTGGATGCTTCTAATATCAGTTCCATCATCTGAAACATTTTACTAGGTCAACCCTTCTTTCCTACTAGAACCCTCTTCTGACTTCCACATTCAAGGCATACTGCTGGCGTTTGGTTTTTTACTTCTTTCTGCACATTCATTCTTTTACTCAGTTTCAGTCTTCCCTTTCTCCAACCTACCCTTCAAAGCTGGGATTTCTCAGCTTTTGTCCTCATTTATGTTTCTCTTGTTCTATTTGCCTCCTCAATTCCCCCAGGTGACCTTATGTACAGACATATCCACAAACATTCCCTACACATACCTCCAACTCACTGTGTCCAAAATACATTCAGCTTATTTCTACTGAAACTTGCACTGACTCAGAATTTAATCTCTCATGTTTCCAACCAGAAACCCAAAAATCAACCTAAAAAGACAACTACAAAATTTGTTTATGTATTAAATATTTTAGCTAGGTTTTCACATTTATCTTTAAACTGTGAGAGGGATGGCAGTCCAGGTAATAAATAAATAATAAGTTTAGATGAAGATAATAACAATGATGAGCTATTTTCACTTTATAAGGAAGAAGATACTGATCAGATTCTATTGGGAAAAGTAATAGCTAGAAATATTGCTTTACTTTCGACCTTTGACTATTTTATGCAAATTGAATAAAAAAGGACAGATGATTAACGTTGAAATAGGCACCTATTTCTTTAAAAAGAAAAGACTTCGCTATATAGACCAAAAATTATTGTGTAAAGAGAAGATTGATTTCACTACACATGAATGAGTTGTCTAGAGTATGAAGATTTATTATCATAAGAAGTTATTATTTCAGGAAACTGAAGATAAAATCAATACTTTGGAGATCATTAAATCTTAGTGTAAGTTGAGCACTGAAGACAGGATATTTTATTGGGGCATTGGGGAATTTATATTTTGAGAACTCTGGAGGTCATTTTGCTGACATTCTTCATTTCATTTCAGTCTAAAAAAAAGGAAAACAAATTATCTCTTCGGATTATCTCTGCCGAATGTTTTAACAATGTATGCTACTCAACATTTGATTTCAAAGTTTTGTTCTGCTCTATAACTGTGATCAATAAAACCAAAGCAGATGAGAAATGAAGTAATAAAAGTTTATAGTCAATGTAATAATTCTAGAACAAAAACCATTTTACCCAAAGGAAGTATAAAAGAGTTTGGCAAAAGATGGAATGTTAAAGTAATTAATGTTTAAAACCAATGTTGTAAATGTAAATAAAAGTGAGTTATTTTATCTTTGAGTGCAACAGTAAATGAAACCACCAGTTATTTCTTTCTTAGATTCTGTTCTTCTCAAATACAGTATCTGGCTCCCTATTAAAAGCTTTCAAAACAGATTTCAGTAAATCAGGATTCAGGTAATTCTAAACCATTCCTGAAACAATGAAACTATTCTCTTTCCGGGAGTAGTCTATTCTCTTTTGCAAAATGAGTTCCATCTTCTGGAACATTCAGTAAATGAATGGCCACTCTTAGAATTCTGCAGAGAAGGTGGAAAATGGGACAGAAGGTCTTTATAGGAACTGATAGATACAGACTAAAAGAAAAAGTTCTGTATTGCCAAATATCAATATATATGTGCTTTCCTCCCTCCCTCCCTCCCTTCCTTCCCTCCTTCCTTCCTTCCTTCCTCCCTCCATCTCTCCTCTCCTCTCCTCTCCTCTTTCTTCTTCTCTCTCCTTTCTTCAGAAGTACCAAAAAGGCCAAGGGTTAAACAACATGTAACAACCACTATTAACATAATCTTTTGATTAGCAGTCATCTATGGTGGAAACAACACTGGATATGTCTAAGTGGGTTTGTGTTTTCAACTTGACAGTAGAAATGGTACTTTTACAGTTAGACTGTTGGCAATGAAATTATAATTCAGTGAAAATTTCTAGAGACAGAGGCATTCATGAAGGAGGGATATGATTTGAGAAATGAACAAAAATAAAACAAGCAATAAGTGAGAGTTGAATACATGAGGATATGTAGCTGAAACAATTTAAAATTAAATCTATTATCAATGATATTATTTATAATAAAATTTGGTCTGTAGTATTTTAATAAAAAATGTAAGAGAAAAGCTAAATAGTTGATAATAGAATAAAGTCAAATTTAAATGGGAAGAGCAAACATTAATGAATACTGTGGACTAAAGTCAGAAGGTTCAAAAGTGGTTAAGATAAGTCAAATTTGGAGAGTAAGAAAATTATAGTCCATATGTAAATGAACATTTTACATCAATTTTCTGGAGAAAATCAGATGAAGGAGCCAAATTTTTTAAAATCTGAGTATTATATTAGAGAGGACATTATTTAAACAATGGTCCTAACATCTTAAAGAGTAACACCTATCGCAGAAGTTGGACTAAACAGTTTACTTTTTATAGTTATACCTCAATCTTATTTGTGGTGCCATATTAAAACATATAAATTATTAATTTTATGTAGAAAATGTATACAAAATTAGTTTAAGAAATAAGCTGTAAAAATTTAGCATTATATTAGGAACTTTAAAAACAATTATTTCCTCATACTACTCACATCACATAAACAAGATTTCTAGGGAGTGAATTTAAATACATATGATGCATGTCAAATTCATTGTCTTTAGAAAGAGAAAGAAAACAGGATTATTTTTTACATGCTGGCCATGCTAAATTACTCTTAAATACTGCTATGAAATTATATGGTAAGATATTAGATATATTTACTACAAGCTAATTCTTAAATGTGGCCATAACATGTGAAGTCTTATCCGATACTAGTGAATTCATAGAAGTTTAAATATTGTTAGCTTTACATTATAGCAGTCTAACATAAAAAAATTACAATTAATCACCAGTGTAAAACTCTACAGCTAAGTGATAAGTTGCAACTTGGAATGGTCATTAAAGACATAGTCACAGGCTTTAAAATGTAGCAACACCTCCAAATTCAGAGTTTATTTCAAGAACATGGGATATGTTTAACGTCTGTATACCTGCGTATAGCAAAACTTTTCAGTTATGTTACCAGCATGTTGTCAAACACATAAATGGGTCGTGCACAGCAAATGAAGAAAATCTACCTCCTTTTTAAAATGAACATTTCAAATCACTTCTAAAGAGAACCATTTTTATTTCAAACAAGCTTTTGTTTACCTAGTGGGCATTCTTAAACATCTGATGGACCTGCCAGTCTTCTGAATTCATGCATTCATTTGATATGTTTTTTAACTAATATATTTGTGTTATTTTTATCTTTTATCTTATATGCTTTATACATCTTGAGTTAAATATTGTTCTGTGTTAATATTTGATCTGAAATACAAGGAAGAATTATAAGGCAAATCATATTCTTAAACTTACACAATAACATTTGAATTTATTTTTTCTAAATACAAGTTATTACTAAGCATAATCTGAATTATTTACTATCATTTCACCAAGGTAATAAAAGTTATAGGCACAGTTTTGGTCATAGGTCAGGCATCTTTGCTCTGGCTTTGTTTATTTTAAAAGCACTTAGAAGTTATATCTATATTTGAATCTCTTAACATTTTCAGTTCTATCCCGGAGATGCTGATTTAGTAGTAACACTGAATTTTTTATGCCAAACTTAAGCTCTGGATCCATCATCAAAAAGGTGAGTGTAATTAAGCTGACTTTCGTCTGATAGTGTTGATGGATTTGCCTTAATTTTTTTTTCACTTTTTCATCTTCATCCTCTAGCAACTAATAGAATGTGCAATAATGCTTAGCTAGTAGAACTCTGAACAAGCTGAAGGATATTTTAGGGGCTCATGGGAGATAGTCTCCATGACTTTGGTTTCATTAAAATGAGGTTCTAAATAAGTACCAAAAAAATGACAAGAATACTGATTTTCCTTGAACTCTAAATTTCCAAAGTACTTAATGTTACCCAGGAAGTTCTTCCTAGCAATACTCTTTAAAGGAAAGGTCTCATACAAAGTGTTCTGCACATCTTACTCTATGCCCAAAACCCTCCTGGAGAAAAGATAGGTACTTGGATACAACTGTAATTGAAATCAATATTGCAAAACTCTAGGCTAGGTCTCAAATAGAAATAAATATGGTAATTTTTATATTTCATACATGGATATCTGATAAGAGATAGAGAAAACCTTTTATAATACAGTGCAGTGTATAAAACTCATTTTTGATGAAATTACAGATAAGTGGTTAATGTAAAAGTCATCATGCAACTAAATTCACATTTCATTGATTTTCAGATTTTTGCTATAAAATATTTCTAAAATCTAAGCTCAGAGTACAATGCCCAGTTTGTTTCCTTGTTTTTGCATTCTGTTAAATTGTTATGAGAATAATATATTTTTTCTTTTCTTCTACTTTTTAGGAAGGGTAATGAATTTTACCATTTGACAGTTTGGGTGAGTTGCCAATACACACACACACACACACACACACACACACAAATTTATGTGCCCTAGCATGAAGAAAAAATAAACCTGGAACTTTATACAATATAAAGGCAGACTATGCTAATTTTTATCATCTTTTACAGTTAAATTAATTTGAAGGACTTGGAAAAATACTTCTTAAGTGCCAAGAAGACCTGTCTCCACATAAAATTGGACTTGATTACAATTATTATCACTAAATTCTGTAAAACTGTGTAATTTTGTTTTATCTTTCTTATGCAAAAAACTATGTAAATACAGAAACAGATGGTGATATTGTTCAGTAGAATGAATATGTATTAACATACACATCCAAATTTATTTGGTGAATATAAATTTTTTTCTTCTTTTTAAATGTAATGGTTAACATAAAACTTTAGTGGTAAAGTAAATGTAAGCTGCAGTACGTTATGTGGAAAATTTATATCTATTTACATTATTCAGATGTATTTTTCAAGGAAGCTGTGGAAAAATATATTAAGCTTTCCATTTCTAATCACTTGGTTTATTGCTGATTTTCAAAAATAGATTTATTTTTGACACTGAAACATATTTAATATAGTTAATATACATGTTTGACTTCCAAGCCTGAATTTTACAAGTCATTCATGTAATGTGCAATGAGATGAAACTACCTTAGTTTCCATGTTTTACTTGAGGGACACTGTTAAACTTTCTTATATAGATGATGTCCAGACACATTTTTTTAAAGCTATTTGGGTATCTGTAGTATTCAGAGTAGTAGTATTCAGAGTAATTATTTTAGTCCCTTAGTTTTAATGGTAACTTTATATATTGCAAATTCAGTTTAATATATTTTGGATATATATTTACATATTGTGAATTCAAGTACTCGTGTTAGATGCTGTAGTCAGAAATACACATGAAACAAAAGTCAACAAATGCTAGCTTTTGCTACCTGAAAGCCTAAGATGCCTTATGTAATGCACATTCATTCATTCAATAATAGATAAAAACAAGATTTATAGAAAATCTTATGTGAGAATCTGAGACTATGAAATAAATTTACCAAAATACTTTCAACTACTAAGTGAATCTGCAGTCTTTTAAGGAAATAAACAATAACACATTAAAAGTCATAAAACTGAGTTTAGTTTATCACATACTGAGGTGTATTTTAGCTCATTACTCATGAAAGGATAATTTCACTTTGTATCATGATGATTAGAATCAGTAGGGGTCCTTTGGGCTATTTTATTTGGACTATTTTTGTGTTCTTTCCTTTTTTATATTTTTGCAAAAAAAGGTATAATAATTTATTTTATTTATTTTTATAAGTAAAATGTGAAAAGGACCCAGAAATTTCACTCCTAGGTTTCACCCAAGAGAAATAGAAATATATATCCATAAAAATTTGCTGGTACCAGACGGTTAATAGTAGCTTTATATATGATACCCAAAAACTGGAACAAATTAAATGTTGTTGGTGAATAGATGAAAAAAAAATTTGTGGTATGTTCATACAATGGTATACTTAGCAATAAAAAAATATAAAACTGATATATGAGGTAACATGAATAAAGTCAGAAAACATAATGCTGAATAAAGAAGACTTTCACAAGAATACATTCTGTGTGACATCATCTACATGAAGTTCTAGTACAGGCAAATCTAATCCATAGTTGGGGGGGGGAAGAAGAACAGCAGTTGCCTGTGGAGCAGACTGGGAAGAGACATGAGAGAACATTTTAGGCCTTTAGATCTATATCTTGATAGGGATTTGAGTTACACAGGTTGTGTGCATTTGCATAAACTCAGAAAATTTACTCTTGAGATTTGTGCATTTTATTGTATGTAACTTTTATCTCAAAAGCATAAAAACCAAACAATATTGAACGGTATGATGTACATGCTGAAATATATAGGAGGAAGCACTCTGATGTCTGCAACTTATTTTGAGATACATAAAAATCCCATGGTTCTTTGATGGAGGAATAAAGAGATGGGTAGATGGATACTTAAGTGTAAGATGATAAAAAATATTAATTTTAGAATCTAGATGTTAGGTATATAGGTTGACTGTACAATCCCTTTAATCTTTCTATAAATTTGAAAAATTTCTAGCATGTTTGAACAAAATTAAAAAGATATCAAGAACTCCTACTATATATGTGGAACAAATATTTTCTTCTTCATTATGGTTTGCAAACATGAATGCCAACTTACTGTATAAACACTGCTGTCAACTACATATATTAACCAATAGATTGCAAAGACTTTTTTTCCTTAACAGTAAGACCAAAATGTAGCAGCAACAAGTCATAAATGTTTTAGGGGTCTAACTGATATGAGAGGTTATTCACCTAGAGGCCCATGGACATGATATTTCGTTGAGAAATCATTATATCCATAGTGATACAATGGAGGTGAAACTGAATGCAGGCTACATATTCATGATTCCTTTATAATAATATTGTTTTCTTTGCTTGGTTGGTTGACCAGTATATTGATTTTGGTGCACTGGGAGTGAGACAGAAGAAAAGACTCAAAATTAGCAGATGGTAAATTTTCAAAGAACAACTCAAAATGAGAGATCAAACATGAAGTAATACCCAAATGAATGAGTAAATCCAATGTTGCCTGTGATACATGTGCCATAATCTTTTCTTAATAACATAGGATGGTTTGTTTCAAAAAATACAAAAGAAATGAATAAATAATTTAACTTTACCTAATGCAGATCCCTATTTTTTAAAAAAAACCTGATATCCATACATGGGCTTTTGGATTCTTCTGTTTAATATCTACCCACAGCAGCTATAAGTACCGTTATCAAACACTTAAGTTCATGTAATACCGTATATATACGTTCAATAGCAAAACATGTGTCCATTAAGAACAAACTGTTCCTACATGGCATTTTAAAGATTCTACATGACTATTCACTTTTTAATTCTACTGGTAAGTGTATCATTCTCTTTACCATCTATCTGGTTGTATTTGAAAATAATCTTTACTCCAAATAAAAAAGAAGAGTCACTACCCTGTTTTAGAAAAGGAGAGTAGAAGCAAAATGCAGAGAACAGGAAATTAGCTTTTCCTGATCTTACAGCATGCCCTGAAGGAAATGCCAGTTTTACTTGATTACCATGGAATTAAGCAACCAATCAAAAGTTTTACAAAAGCTTTTCATTACAGAGTTCATACTGCCATTTCAATAGCCTTTAGTTTTACTTTGCTGCCAAATCAGTCATGCACCAACCAAGAAGCAAAGTTTGTTTAGATTGTAAAGGTGAAGAATAAAATACATGTACAAAACCAAAATATGATGAAAATTTTTCCATAAAGTTTTTTTTAAGATATCAACTTATATATCAATAAATGACAATTTTTACCAGAGCTTTTTTTCTGAGAGAAGACGGTATTTTTTCTGTAAAAGTCACTACAATATAGACTTTCTAATTACTACGACCCATGGATCACTTGATATTATAATAAAATTATAATAAAATTTATTATTTATTATAATAAAATTCCATGATTTGTGATGGGTTGATCATTTTATTTTTAGCCATGGGTTAAGATACCATGGAACACAAGTTGCTTCCCCATTTTTCTTTGATGGCATTGGGGATTGTACCAAAAGGAGCACTTCTGATAGCAGGAACTGACATTTAAGATGCAATGATTCTAAGAAAATGTTGGCAGTCAGATTTTCATATACTAGAAGTTCTACAATGTATGAATCTCTGTTTAACCCCACCACAAGCAATTGAAGAACATAATCTTTCTTTTATATCTTGAACAGCTTCATCTTTCTTTTGAGCAACAGCAATGATCACATTTCTGGGCTAGGGATTATGCAGTACCAGAAGTGTGAGGAAAAGTAATCCATCCCTGTCTTAGAAGTTTGTACATTACCAAGACATCAGTGTGAAATAATCAAGTCATAATAAAATACATTATATAATTAATCAGTGCCCATACATACTGAACCACTTCTGAACTATGAACTAAATAGCCAAAGAAGCCCATTTATATAGCATCAAGCAATAGTTGTTATTGTCTACTATGTGAATTAAGAAATTAATAATAATATTTTCACACCCTGCAAGTAGTTTAGTGCTATGAAAACAGAAGTGCATTGCCATTTAAAGTAGAATTGTGGGCTTCCCTGGTGGTGCAGTGGTTGAGAGTCCGCCTGCCGATGCAGGGGAGACGGGTTCATGCCCTGGTCTGGGAAGATCCCACATGCCGCGGAGCGGCTGGGCCCGTGAGCCATGGCCGCTGAGCCTGCACGTCCGGAGCCTGTGCTCCGCAACGGGAGAGGCCACAACAGTGAGAGGCCCACGTAACGCAAAAAAAAAAAAAAAAAGTAGAATTGTAACCATTCAGAAGAGAACAAAGAATATCATCTTCCTATTCCAAGGAAATGGTGACTATACAAACACACGCACACGCAAACAGAAATTGCAAAGCCCATTTTACATTTTGCCAAAGAATAGAGTGTATTATTGTCTATCCATGGATGTCCTCTTACGCACTTACCATTTTAACTGTAAGCTCTTTGGCAACAAGGTCTGAATCAATGCTTCAGTGATGCCTGAAGTACACTGAATTATGCCTTTCATTCTGTGGGTACTTTTTGTCTACAAATGTGCTTAAACAATCTGCTAACATTTTCTGCTCCATCATTTTCCTTTCATCAGTATTTTTATCTGCGGGTAAATCTCTCCAAATCCTAAGTACCAGCCTAGATTCAGAGGAGCTACCTACGGACCAGTTTTGCTGGTTGTAGGAAGAGTGAAGTTCTCTGAAACATTTTGGAAAACTGTTGTTGCCTTCTAGACTCACATGAGGAAAATCCAGGCTGACTTCAGAGGAACAGGATGCATACTACAAGTGTAATCACAGGGGGAACTAGAACAGAGAGAAAAGAATCTCACAAGCAGTAGAAGTGGATGGGCAGTACAAGACTGCCCAGTGCAGAACATGGAAGCTGGCCCTCAGTGTGTATAGGAATAAGGCCCCAAACCACTCCCTTTTCACAGTGACAAGGGAGTAAGTCAATCTATTTTGTAATTCATTTGGGTTTCTGAATACTTTTCTTATCCCTTCTTGTAGGGAATGTATTATATCATTCTTTATCTTATTGTATGTTTCCCTCTCCAATTAGTCTGCAAATTTTCAAGACCAGGTAATAAGCATTCAATAAATGTAGGACAGAAAGAAGGACAAGGAAATGGGCAGGGAAGAAAGAAGTTTTATTCCTTTGCCTCCTGCAACATCGAGTGTGTCACTGAATTCCCTAAATGGTGTATGAATTATGATGTCTATCAGTTCTGATTTATTTTCCCCAGTCTCTCTTCCCCTCAAGGGATGAGGGTTTCTTATATAGACAGTAGTTTATAATTTTATTCTTTAATATATTGCACCATGAGATCAAGAAAAGACATATTGACTCAGATGGTAATAGCCATTGCCCTTCCTAATAAGGAATACTAAAAAAAAAAAAAAATTAGATCAAGGTCATCACATATATGTCTCTACAATTTATGATCTATCATGCACACAAGAAAAATGAATTAGTATTCTATTTTTATTTATAAATAGAATAAATATTATTTATATTATTTATATAGAAGCTTCTCAAGTACTAATTTAAAAAATACACAGCATTATCCAGGTTGAGTATTTATTGGTGTCCCTGTTCCTTATTACTACAATGTGAAAATATTTTCTAATTTGAAAATACGGAAAATTCATTTTGGTATGTTTGACATAGTAACTGAATAAGAATAGCAACACAATCACTAGTCATCTAAGTAAATGCTAGATCAATTGGATTTCATAGGAAAGGTTGGCACAAAGACATTTAAACAGTATGTTTAAACATAGTAGAAGGACTATGCCTCAAATGATATTTGCACTTGGGCAAGTGTCCCACATTAAGAAATTCACCAGAGATAAGATATGCAGAACAAGAAAGTTTGAATAATTTCTGCCATATATTGTGAGAACAGTTTGTTCTTTTCCATTGTAGACATGAAAAAAGAAAATCCATATAAAATGTCACTGGTAAAAGGGGATTAGCCCTGTTCTAGTAAAAAGGAGGTCTCCTCAGGGCTTGCTCTAGACAAAATTGTGAAATAGGAGGAGGAACTAGTTAACAGAGTGGGAAAAATTCATGGACTGAAAGTTCAAATTTTTGCATTTTCTTCCATTTTTGCACTAAATGGCAACATGTTTGTCCAAGTCTCTTAATTTATCTGTATCTTATTTTGATTACCTTTAAAAATAAATATATCTGAATCCCCTTATAATTACAAAAGCCTATAAGTCTGTCTTCTTTGGATTCTATCACACCCACATACCGCTTTCTCAAGCATGCTAGCAAGCAGAACCTCTTTTCTCATCTCCAGTTATCAGTCTCCATGCTCTTTTCCTGCCTAATAGCTGCTTAGAATCATTTGCTATCATGGCCAATCCATAATTCCAGGATGCCTCATGTTCTGGCATTGCTTTGAAAACATTTTTTCCCTTACATTCTTTCACTAAACCCAATGCCTGCAAATTTGAAATCATAATTAATACTGCTGGAAAAATAGAAATTAGGTAGGTAGCCCTACCACAGTATAAGACATATACTAGTACTCAGTAAATATCTATTGAATAAATGTAAACATATGACAAAATGGAAGTAGATTGGTAAATTGATAAAAATTCCCAAAAGTGGGAGCTACCCAGTAAGGTACAAAATCATTTTCTAATTTTCAAACTAGTATTTGTTTGGAGTTCAACCTACCTCAAGGAAATTCACTGCTAATTGTTAGAATTTAAGGAGCCATAGGGAAAATACTTTCAGGCAGTTCATACTTTGCAGCCCTTCTCAAAGTCCACTATTTAAGATAATGTTTATTCCTCTATAGCAGGGATCACTCATTGCAGTCTTAAAGTTTCATATTTTCCTTCAAATTTATTCATTTCTTTCCAGTGCTTTCTTAAGTCAAAATCATTCTTTTTATCCCAGAAAATAAAACTTCTTCTAAGTTGTTCAATAGAGTTCCTAAAATGACAGCACATGGATACTATATGGTTACAAGAATAAATTAAACCCTTCTCCTTTAACTCCTATGTAAAATTTACAGGAATAAATAAACTGATCTTATAAGCCATGTGTTGAAGGAACAGAATAAGCCATATGTGTCTGTAAATTGAAAGGTTTGGTTTAATTGACACTCCACCCCCTTCTTCCATTCTGTGATTCGGTCACCCTCAGAACTGCTTGGTAACCTAGCCAAATCTTTCTGCCCTGATTTAGCCTAACTGTGACGATTGTGCAAGATTCCAACACAAAACACTTTAATCCATTACAGTGGACACAGATAAATCATAACATCATGAGACATGTGACCAAGGTGGCTCCTTGACCTACAACTTTGTTGTTTGTTTCTTATTCCCTACTGAGATGACTCAACATATGTAGAGAAAAACTTTCCCACCACTATAAATCAGAAAGATGCTCTGCCTAGACCTTTTGAGCTTCCTATTTCTGCAGAGATGGTGTTGCTAGCCAGGTTCCCTGAAAAGCAGACTCTGCGATAGAAATTGCATGTAGGAATTTTACTGGGGCAAACTCTTAGGATCAATACTTGTAGGGAGTACAGAAAACAGGATTGGGTAGAAGGAGAATTTTAACACAGCCAATCCCACAGGGAACTCCGGAGATACGGTGGCTCTGAAGCATTGTCCGGCACGGAAGCAAGGAGGACTGTTCTTTATAACCCGGATACGGGCTGCCCCCAGGAAAAGTGACTCCTTTCAGCCCAGAGCAATTCTCAGAGAAGGAGGCAGCTAGGAGCTGTCAGCTTCCAACACTCCCAGACCTAGAGGAATGGGCGCTTCAGTCCTGAAGAGGGATCCAGGGGTGTTCCACAGCGCCCACTACTGGTGAACATGTAAAACTGAGGTAGAAAGCTGTGCCAGCCCTTCTACTGTCACCACTATTCAGAGTCCCTCAAACTGTATGAAGCTCATAAACACCAAGGCCCTCAACTCCCTTGTGGTTTCTCAGAGGATGAACCCACTTAGCTCTAATCCACCCAAGAGGAGACTCACCTCTGTATACTAATCCAAAGCAATTATGTTATAGGATGCTAAAAGTCACACAACTGGTTTATTGGGAGTGGGGAGATAACAATGTGTTAGGATGATCTGTAAATTCAGGAGGGGATCCACTGAGGACAACGATTCATGCCACAATTCCCAGAATTCAAGGTAAAGCCAGTTGATATCAGTAGTTGACTTGATTATGAATCTAACTCATTTGGTATCTCCTCCTCATTGGCAGCACTCATATCTGGCCCATTGACAGTAGCTGCTCAGTGTTTCTAGAGTAAAATTCCTAGAGCCACATGCCATTTTGGATTGGGGTTAGAGGAGTACACATCCGAAAAAAATGACAAGAAAGTTGAAAATAAAAGTAGGCCAAAATGACTATATTAGAAAATGCAAACAAAAGAAAGCACAGGTGGTGATACATAATTCTTATCAAAAATGTAGAATTTTAGGCCAGAATGTTAAATAGATACAAGCAGGATATTATGTAATAATCACAAATCTTTATGCACCTAGCAAATGCACTACAATATAAAAGGAATGAAAAGTTGCTAGCAATATAGGGAGAAATGTAAAGCACCACAGTCTTAATCAAAGATAATAAGACACTACTTTTTAAAATATAAATCAATAGATTATGTAGAGAAGAAATGATATGGAGTATTTGTATAATACAACCAATGATTTTGGTTATCTGTACTAATACCAAGATCTCTATTTATAATATTTTACTGCTAAAACAGTGAAGTAACATAATCTTCTAAAGCTCATACAATAATTATATCAAAATTCATCATATACTGGGCCATAATTTCAATCTTGATAAATTCTAAAAGTAGACAGCTTTCAAGATATAACCTCAAACTGCACAACAGAGAATCTAATAATAATGTTAAATTAAAACTTTGGAATTAAAAGAAAAATATTGCTCCATAATTTTTAGATTAAAGAAGAAACAAAAATTAAAATGGTAGACTTCTTAGATTAAGAAATGTATAGAATGCTGCCAAATGAGCACTCAAAAAATTGTCTTAAGTCCTTTTGCCATTATGTAAGTCATTAAAATAATGAACTCCAGAATACTGGAAAAAATGAACAAGAAGAGACATCTGAAAAACTAAAGGCTTTAAATGCAAAATAAATAAATTAGAAAACAAAAATACATGGGAAAACAGAAAACCAAAAATATAGACAAAACTAGGGCAAGAATGTATTCTAGAAAAGAAAAGAATAAGGAGGAGTGGGAAATGGATTCATGTTATCAGAGATAAGAAAAGGGAAATAAATAATCAGATCAAGAGGAGATGATAAGCTATTAAGTTAAAAAAAGAGATTCATCATAAATAATCTGCATTCAACTGTATATTTTTATTTTGTAACAAAGAAAAATGTTCTATTTTATCCCACCATATAATTGTGTATGTTTTTTTAAAATCTGGAAGTATATACACAAATTGTTAACAATGATTAACTCTGGGGGAATATAAGATTATAAAGGACTTTGTGTATTATTAATTTTTGTAAAGTACAAGTATTAATTACAAAATATCCAAAAAGTATTCCAGTTTCAAAGGAAAACAAAATATTTTAAAACTTCATTTTAATAATACCATATTTACCAGTTTCTAGTTATGAATGCAATGCATAATATTATCACTGATTTGCTCCTGTGAGAGTGCCAAATTTTTTTTTAAAGTGAAATGTAACACAATTTTAACATGCATGCACCTTCTCTAAATTGGTCTGAGGTTATTTGTTGTAAGGAAATAGCATAGAAGAGATATGCTGTCCAACATGGAGAAGGGTAGGGAACTCAGCTTTATTTCAATAGAATATTCAAAGGAAAGAGAATAAATGACAAAGAGATATAGGAACGCTATGAATTTAAGCTATAGCCAGGGTCAAATGTGAGTGAAGGTATATGTGAATTTTATGAAAGGAGTATAGAAAAAAAGTGGTGGATTAAAAAAAAAGATGCTCTCACTCACTTCATTCACTTTCCATTCTCTCCCAGTTTTGTATTTATTCATTCATTACATAATTATTACAAATTTAATATATTCCAGGCAGTGTCCTAAACTCCACGAATACACAGTTTAGACTCAGTCTCTCGTTTTAAGTCACTCATGGTCTTGTAAGGAGTGGAATGAGTAAACTGCAAAGTCCCTACTCTATAGCACAGAGTGTCATAGAGTTGCACTTTTCAAACTTTCTTGCATTAAAATCACCTGGAGATCTTATTAAAATGCAGGTCTCCTGTGGTATGCAAGATTTGCAATTCCTACTCAACATCACCAGTCTTTGATTATAGTTTGAGGTACAAAGTTACTGAGCCTCTAACCTGTGCTCTGGCTCCAGTCCACTTGCCCAAGGTGCCCAGTGCACACATGGCTTCTCATTTGCCATCCGTTTTTTTCCTATTTTCATCTTCATCGTATCCACTCAGTCTTTACTTTCTCCTGAGCTCATCCACACCTCTGTCTTTAATTATGACTTAAATGAAAAAAGCCCACAACCATCTCGAACCCTCTTCTGAGCTCCAGATTCTCCTACTCAGCTGTCTGTTTGACGTTAACTTTTGTATCTGCAAAAGCATCTCAAACTCAACATGTCTAAAGATGAAACCAGTGTACTTGTCCACCTCCAGCCAATCAGAAAATACTGGCCAATTGGAGCATTTCATACCTCAATCATTAAAGCATCCAGTCATGCAAAGCCCCAAATCTTAAGACTCCCCACCTTATCCAATCCACACAAAGTCCACTGAACCTCCGCAATTTATTTTTAATTCATTCATTCTCTCCCCCTCTACTACCACCAGGCTGGTCTGAAATCCACTCATCTCTCATCTGGATAACAACGGCCTCACAGGTGATTATGAGTTTCCACTTCATCCCACCCAATCCATTCTCCATACTGCAGCAACACTCTAGCCAAAGGCTTGCCTTGTTTTTACGGTGAGAAAGCCTTGTTCTTCATTTATTTTTCAGAGGTTTTGTCTATGACCAACCCTTTCCTCTGTTGCATCTCCACAGACAGGTTGATCTTCTTTTGATCACCCTTAGTCACAATGCCCCCTCCGGACATGCCTGTGTACCTCCTCTCTCTTTTGCCTGGAATGTTCTCCTCTCTTTTCCTAGTTAATTTCTATTGACACTTCCTATCTCAGCTTAATCATCAATTTCTCAGAGAAACCTTTGCTGACTTCCCTGTGTAGGTCAAATGCCTCGATTAGTCTCTCCTACTAGGTTTATCTCTTGTTTGGGGCACTTATCACAACTGAGTTTCCCCTCATGCTTTATATGATTATTTGATTGATACCTGTAAACTCCATAAGGAAAGAAACAGTGCTTGATTTTTTTTTTTTTTTTTTTTTTTTTTTTTTGCGGTACGCGGGCCTCTCACTGTTGTGGCCTCTCCCGTTGCGGAGCACAGGCTCCGGACGCGCAGGCTCAGCGGCCATGGCTCACAGGCCCAGCCGCTCCGTGGCACGTGGGATCTTCCCGGACCGGGGCACGAACCCGTGTCCCCTGCATCGGCAGGCGGACTCTCAACCACTGCGCCACCAGGGAAGCCCCTGTCATTTAATTTCAGGCACTAGCATGGCATTTGAACAAAGTAAATACTCAAGAAATACCTGGAATAAAATGTTAATTTAAAATGATCTGTGCCTAAATCTCTGTACTTACAATCGGATAACTGTATAACCCAGAGGAGCTCTAAAGCTCCACGCCAGAGCCAGTCACTCCTATTATACAGCTTTCCACCAGGAAATTATTTTCAAATACAAAGTGTCCAGTACACATTTGTTTGAATTAAATAAATAGGTGATGCAATGTACCCATCATGTACAGAATTTAATCCACCTAGAATTTATTGAGCCCAATCTGGGCATGGCTATATAATAAGCATAAGAATAAAATGTAACAATTTTGGTGTCTCATCAGATTGGTTAAAATGAATGTGTGACTCTAGTTTAGTGGCTGAATTACTATCAGAAGCCACACTCCATATGGCTCTTTCATTTGATTTATTCAAGCAATTTGTGGTATCTCATCTTGATACTATCAAACATACAGTATACGACATAACTGTAGTTTCTATTTTGTGACAGATTGATTAAAATCACTTGAATAGATCAGCTGGGAACATTTAGAACTTCAGCATTTTATTTAAACTTACTGATTTATATCTATAGAGCAGACATGGTGGCAAAAGAAGCATGTAGAAAATGTGAGATTTATCAGGGTTTTCTCTAAACCAGGGTTATACCCTCCAAATAGATCAATTTAGTTAACATTTAGTTATTTATTTATCATATAGCAGATTCTAGATTAAGATGTTATGAAAATATTACATTGCATTCTCTTAGGATATTAAAAGTCTAATGGGCAAGACAGACCAGTCAATGGATAATTAAAATCAAGGGGCTCAGGGCTATAGAAGTTGTTTGTACAGATGGTTGCACAAACACAAAGAAAGTGAAACATAAACACTTAAGGAAGATGCTATTGGTATGGGGAGGAGGTTTAAATATACTGCCTTGAGAAAATGACCCCGAATATGACTATTCAAAGGCTAGAAGAAAATACCCTCTTGGTCGTGGTGTTTGGGAAGGCAATCTGGGCAGAGGAAACATTTTGAGATTCCACTTGTCTATATACTATTGGTAATAATTGGAGGCTAAGGCTTTCAAATTTTATGACATTCTAAATATTTTTTTAATTTTTAAATTTTTCTAACTTTTTATTTTATATTGGAGTACAGTTGATTAACAATGTTGTGCTAGTTTCAGGTGTCCAGCAAAGTGATTCAGTTAGACATATACATGTATCTGTTCTTTTCAAATTCTTTTCCCAATTAGTTTGTTATAGAATATTGAACAGGGTTCCCTGTGCTATACAGTAGGTCCTTGTTGGTTATCCGTTTAAATATAGCAGTGTAAACTCTTTTAATGACCTGGATGACTTTTCACTTGGGCTTTGTTTCTCTGGAAAACAATGTTTTCCTGTGCAGATAAAAGATGGAATTGTGAAGTACAGAATATTTCCTTTACCCATACAGCCTACTTTAGCATTAGGAGAAGATGTAAGTCATCCTGCTTCTAATACTACTATATTTTTTGGCAAGTGTGACTGGGCTAGAAAAGATGTAAAGCTGTTGAGAAACTATGACCCAATTAACAGAGTACTCTTACATTTACTAAAATTAGATTTCTTGCCCTCTTTTAAATAAAAACCTTGGCTTGTATTTGCAGCTTAACATCCAAATCCAATAAATTCCGCTCATATGTGGAATCTAAATAAATGATATAAATCTTATTTGCAAAACAGAAACAGACTCACAGACTTAGAAAACGAACTTATGGCTACCAGAGGGGAAGGGTGGTGGTGGGGAGGATAGTTAGGGAGTTTGAGACTGACATGTACACACTGCTATATTTTAAGTGGATAAACAACAGGGAGGTACTGTATAGCACAGGGAACTCTGATCAATATTATGTTACAACCTAAATGGGAAAAGAATTTGAAGAAGATAGGTACATGTATATGTATAACTGAATCACTTTGCTGTACACCTGCAACTAATACAACATTGTTAATCAACTATACTCCAATATAAAATAAAAAGTTTAAAAAATTCAATATGTTTCTCCCACAATTTCCAACATACATTTGTTATTAAGACACATTAAATTTGGATATCTATGAGATATTAAATTTTTAGGTC
Source organism: Mesoplodon bidens (assembly GCF_964165515.1). Lineage (NCBI taxonomy): Eukaryota > Metazoa > Chordata > Mammalia > Artiodactyla > Ziphiidae > Mesoplodon > Mesoplodon bidens. The sequence continues at coordinate 22,301,750 of NC_138181.1, forward strand.
ACTGCAGTAATTGTTTTGTGACACCCTATCCTATCTGTTTCCCACAACTGCACACTCAAACATTTACTCTCATCATTTTTTAAAGCTTCATTGAGTTGTAATTGACATAAACAGCACGTAAAGTGTATAATTTGGTAAGTTTTTTTTGCGGTACGCGGGCCTCTCACTGTTGTGGCCTCTCCCGTTGCAGAGCACAGGCTCCAGACATGCAGGCTCAGCGGCCATGGCTCACGGGCCCAGCCGCTCCACGGCATGTGGGATCTTCCCGGACCGGGGCACGAACCCGTGTCCGCTGCATCAGCAGGCGGACTCTCAACCACTGCGCCACCAGGGAAGCCCTTGCTAAGTTTTGACATATGTGTACAACCATAACACTATCATCACAATATAGATAACAAACATATGCATCACCCAAAAATATTTTCTCTTGCTAGTTTGTAATACCTCTCTCTTGTTGCCAGTCCCCAACCCTTGCCTCCAGTCAACCTCCAATCTACTTTAAGACATCGTATATCAGCTTACTTATTGTTTTATTTTTTATGGTTTTATATAAATGGGATCATACAGAATGTACCTTTTCTTTATTTAATCTGGCTTCTTTCACTCAGCATAATTATTTTGAGATCCATCCATGCTGTAGCATCTATCAATTGTTTTTTTTTTTTTTTATTGCTGAGTAGTAGTCTACTGTATGATGTACCACAGAATTTTTATCCATTCACCTGTTGATGGACATCTGGGTTATTTCCAGTATTTGGCTACTATAAATAAAGGTGATAGGGACACTCATGTATAAGTCCTTGTAGGAATATATGCATTTCAAATATATTGGTTAAATACTCAGGACTGAAATGTGAGGCATATGTTTCAACTTTAAGAAACTGTCCGACTATATTCCAACATGGCTGTACACTTGTACATTTCCTGTTGTATGAGAGTTCTTGTCCTTCCACGCTCTCTCCAACACTTGGTAAGATCAGTCCTTTTAATTTTCGCCATTCTAATAGGTGGATTGTAGTATCTCACTGCAGTTTTAATTCACACTTCTCTAACAACTCATGATGTTGAGTATCTTTTAATGAGCATGCTTCCCATCCCTGTACCTTCTTTGGTAAAATAACTGTTCAAATAATTTGCTCATTTAAACTGGACTGTTTGTTTTGTTATTATTGAGTTCTAAGAATTCCTTATGTATTCTTTTTTTATTAATTAATTAATTAATTTTTGGCTGTGATGGGCCTTCGTTGCTGCTCGCAGGCTTTCTCTAGTTGCAGCGAGTGGGGCTACTCTTCGTAGCATGTCCTTATATATTCTGATACAAGTCCTTTAACTTATATATAATTTGTAAATACTTTCACCTACCTCTAGATTTTTTTTCATTCTCCTTAACACGACCCTTAAAAGAGCAGATTTTTTAACAACTTAATTTAGTCCAATGTATTAATTTGTTCTTTGAGGGGATTGTGCTTTTAGTGTTAAAAAAACACTTTGCCTAAGGCAAAAAGGCTTGTTTTTCCCCCTGTATTTTCTTTTTTGTTTGTTTGTTTGTTTTTTTGCGGTACGCGGGCCTCTCACTGTTGTGGCCTCTCCCGTTGCGGAGCACAGGCTCCGGACGCACAGGTTCAGCAGCCATGGCTTACGGGCCCAGCCGCTCCGCGGCATGTGGGATCCTCCCGGACCGGGGCACGAACCCGCGTCCCCTGCATCGGCAGGCGGACTCTCAACCACTGCGCCACCAGGGAAGCGCCCCACCCCCATATTTTCTTTTATAAAGTTTTCTTTTAGAAGTTTTATATTTTGGACTTCACAGTTAAGCCTATGATAAATTCTGAGTTATTTTTTATATTGTGCAAGGTACGGATTGAAATCCATTTATTTGCATAAGAATATCTGACAGTTCTAGCACCACTCCTTGAAAAGACTCACCTCTTTATACAATTACTTGTGTTTCTACATTGAAATGAGTTGTTCACATATGCATGTTCCTATTTCTGGACTCTATTCACTTCCATTGATAAATGGTCTACCTTTGTGCCAATACTACACTGGCTTGATTATTGTAGTTTTATAAGTCTTGAAATTAGGTAGTGTTAGTCCTCCAATCTGGTTCTTCTTTCTCAATGTAATTTTTGCTATTTTAATTTCTTTCCATTTCCACTGAATTTTTGTTTGTCAATTTTCACTTTTCAAAAGCCTGTTGACATATTGATTGGCATTGCATTGAAGCTATAGATCAATTTGGGGAGAACTGCTAAAAATATTGTATCTTCCCACTTATGAACACAGCATATATCTCCATTTATGTAGGTATTTTCATTTCTCTTAGCATCATTTTACATTTTTCTGTGTTTTTCACATTTTTTGTAAAATTTATCCAAAGAATTTCATATGTTTGATGCTTTTGTAAATGGTATTTTTTTTTCCAATTTTTTGTTGCTAGTTTATAGACATACAATTAACTTTGTATATTGGTATTTTATCTTGCAACCTTACTATTATTAGTCTGGAAGCCCTTTTAAAGATTCCATTTCATTGTCCACTTGGATGGTCATGTCATCTTTCAATAAAGACAGTTTAATATCTCCTTTTCCAGAAGTCGCCTTCTCAGTGTTTGCTGGTTTGTTTGTTTGCTTGGGGTGTGTGTGTGTGTCTGTCTGTGTGCACGTTATTTCACTGGCCAACACCTCTGGTATAATATTGAATAGAAGAAGTCAGAGCAAACATACTTGTATTTTATTACTCATTTTAGGGGGAAAGCATGAAGTCTTTCATCATTAAGCATGATGCTAGCTGAAGGTTTTTCATACGTATTCTCTACCATTTTGAAAAAGTTCACTTCTATTCCTAGTTTGCTGAGCGTTTTTATCAGGAGTGAATGCTGGATTTTGTCAAGTTCTTTTTCTGAGATGATTTTACAGTGTCGCTTCTTTATTTTGTTAATATATAGTAAATTATAATTGATTTACAAACGTTAAACCAATCTCTTGTATTCCTGAGATAAATCCTATTTAGTGATGAAACTTTAACATTCACAAATGTTGTTGGGTGCTATTTGCTAAAATTTTGGTTAGAGTTTCTGAGTCTATCAATAAGGTACCTTGGTCTGTAGTGTTGCTTTATTCCCCACCCCCCACCCCAAAGACCTTTGTCTGTGTTTGCTTTCAGGTTACTCCACGCCTCATAGAATAAGTTGTAAATGGGACTTTGAGCTCCACCTCTCAATCCAGGGAGTCGACCAGGTCCCTTGATTTTTACTGCCCATCTTTATGGCCTGGGAACTCTCTTAAGAAACATAGATAGATTAATGATAAGGCTTACTTCTTGGTTTTACATCTCTCAGGAACCATTGTCTATTGTACAGTGACTTAAAAACTGTTGTTTCACATGTTTGTCCATTATTCTTGTTTCAAGTGACAGAATAAAGCTGGTTCCTTTTACTCCATCTTGGCTATAAACTAAAAATGGAATCGACTGTCAGCTGAAGATGGAGTCAATATTGTCTATTTTATAGATGTATTTTATTTTTATAAGGGCACAAGAGTATAATGTCTAACAGAGTTAAAATGATTGATGTATAGACCAGAAATACTTTAACATGCACATGCTTTGGTCCCTCTGTCAAGGTCCTGGTTAAAACTGCATGTCTGAAATAAGATTCTAAAACTTTAGTATAGATTCTGTATTTCTCATTTTTGCACCTCTCTTACGATGTTATAGAGCACCTTACATTTAGCACTAAAGAGTAAATGTTCCAGGCACACTTATAGCAGCTATTTTGTGTATATAATGCCTTCTTGATCTGTGGCTTTGTATGACTGTGTATCTGAGCTTCCCTACCACCCTTTCTTGATACCTCTTTTCATATATGTAATTTTTTTGGAATCATTTCATCAAAATGATTCGACTAAAAGTCAGTTTCAAAATACCCAAAGCATTTAAAATTAGCTTCACCTTCTTCATATGTCTTCTTTAACTGCCAGTGTAAAATTTATTTTCATTTAAATGGACTATCGGTGTCATAGCTTCCAAAATATTCACAAGAGTATTTGATTTGTTATCCACATAAGTAATTTTGTATGACAAACCTAATTTTTATATTGACCTAATTGCCTAAAACCAATGCTGTCCAATAGAAATAAACTGTAAGCCACATTTGTAATTTAAAATTTTCTAGTAGAAAAATTTTAAATGCAAAAAGAGGTGGAATTGATTTTAATATCATATTTTAGTTGGCTCAAAATATCCAAAACATCATCATTTCAACATTAGTCAATAAGAAAAACGATAATGATATATTTTATTTTCTTTGTTTATACTAAGACTTCAAAATCCAGTGCATATTTTATGTTTGTAGCACATCTCAATCAGACTAGCCACTTTTCAAGTACTCAATAGCCACATATAATTAGTGCTTACCTTATTGAATAAGTTAGATATAAATAATATATTTGAGGTCATTTTCTGCAATTGCAGTAAGTCAGTGTTAGGATTTGATTTGTATGGCATGCTACTAAGTCATACTTTGCTCACATTCCTACTATAGTACATGCTTAAAATTACCAACACTATCTTTGGCTATTCTGAAGACTTCTAGTCATTGGGCTGTGATTGATCCTGGCTTTATCACCTGTCAATTCTGTGACTTCCTTAGGATGGTTAATATCCTAGTGACTCAGTATTCTAATCCACTAAATAAGCATGACTTTGGTTGCTGCAAATTCATAACTTGCTATGAAAATCAAATAAGAAAGTGGATATGAATATACAAAGAGTTTAAAAATATGGCATCATCTAAAATTAAATCAGGGCATTTCTTCTGACCAAAACAGCTTTAACCTTGGCCTTGGCTTGACAGAACTTTAAACAGGCTTCTTCTTGACTCTACGCCCCCCCCACCTGCCTTTTCTTAGAGCATTTACTCTAGAAAACTTACAATTGTCCATTCTTTTTATTCTTTTTTTATTAAGCAGTGATAGTAAAAGTTATGTTTCACTCAAGACTCAGGGTAATGGAGAGATAGTAGAAACTTAATTTTATAATCCAATCTTTTAAAATTTTTTAAAAACTTAAATTTTTTTTTTTTTTTTTTTTTTTTTTTTTTTTTGCGGTACGCGGGCCTCTCACTGTTGTGTGGCCTCTCCCGTTGCGGAGCACAGGCTCTGGACGCGCAGGCTCAGCAGCCATGGCCCACGGGCCCAGCCGCTCCGCAGCATGTGGGATTCTCCTGGACCGGGGCACGAACCCGTGTCCCCTGCATCGGCAGGCGGACTCTCAACCACCGCGCCACCAGGGAAGCCCCTAAAATTTTTTAATTTAATATTTAAATTTTTAAACATATTGTTATTTTAAAATTATTATTATTATTACCATTTATCCATTCTCTCTTTGCCCCTGTGAGCTATAAAGCTTTTTCAAAACCTCTTAACCGTTATATAATATCTTTCTCAAGGACCTGGGCACCATCTCGTTGAGACAGAACCGTCGCAGAGAGTTAGCGCTCCTATTTCCCAGTCTCTGTGGGAAGGTAAGAACCTAACCATGGAGGCGTAGAACTACTAGAGAATGCTTACTTTTCCTCTGCATAAAGCCGATTAGCAAACAAAGATGGTCTGCGTTCATCTCAGCTCAGCGCGCGCGCGCACACACCATTCACTCCTACTCCACTCCCACCTTCTGTTTCAACAGAATTGAACTTAGACGCTGTTCTGGTCTCTCTCCTCTACTGCAATTGCTTTGAATAAAGTCTCTTGCTTGTTTCACTTTGTCGAGGCAGTATTTGCTTTGGCACCACCTTAATGAATGTGCTTTCTTCTCTGATATAAAGGAATCTAGACTTGGACTTTTAAGCTTTGGCATCCAATGCAGCCCACTTTCTCGGAAGTCATCATCAATCACATAATCAAAAAAGTTCAGTGGTTTAGAAAATAGATGGAATTAACCTGGATTCTTCTACTAGATCTTCTTAAGACCTTGAAAAAAGTTGCTGATACTCTGGAAAAGGATTTCCTCCTCTGCAACTTGAGAGGATTGGGTAAGGAGACCCGTAAATTTGCCTTTGAATTCTGAACCTCTTTGATTCTATTCTTGCTGGAGCCCTGCTGATTATTTAGGCTAACCCAGTGTATCCATGTTTTTTATCAGTTAATTTACAGCAACTTTATGTACATGACATGAGACTATGCTTTTTTTAAGTCTAATGAACATTTTCTCATTTATAACAGGAAGTGAATCAAACACGTATACTCCCTGAGGGTGAAAACGAGGTACAATTTTCCTCTACCTATAAAGCAGCTGCTATCACTGTTTGCTGACTTGCAGATCATTACTGAATGCTTCAGCACACCTTTTTACTTGTTGACATTGTGCAAAGTCAGCTCTTGAACTACCCATAATTGTTGGACTCATGATTTGCTTTTATTTTATTTCAATGTAGAAAAAGATGTGATTAATGGTGTAAGTTGCACAATACATTTTTATGATACTTTAAGAAAGTGTGTGTGTAATTTCTCACCTTAAACAGAAATACAGAAATGCTGCTTTATATGGTATCTGCTGTAATATTAAAACATATCTGGGAAATTACAATTAGCATGTGTTGCCTTTGGTACCACAGTTTTCATCAAAGCATACCTGGAAGTAGGGGAGAGTTAATCTTGGGAGCATTTATTAGGTGCTGGGTCAGTGATTCCCATATTCCTGTCTACTTTAGAATTACTTATAGATCTTTTAAAACTTCCAAAGCCCAGGCCACACCCCAGACCAATTAAATCACAGTCTCTGGAGGTGAAAAGCAGCCTCAGTCTTTTTCAAAGTGCCCTGGATTTTCCAAAGTGCAATCACGGGAACCACTGTGCTGGGCTCTGTACTCAGTACTTTACATGCATGATTCCACGGTGATTCGCACAACCACCCTATGGGGTATACATCTTGTTATAAACTATGGTCCATAATACTAGAATTAACAAAGTACTTGGAAGCAAAGTTACTTTTGGCAAATTCACTTGGGTGAAAAAATAAGGTAAGTGAGGAAGGAACTGAATGACATGACTTCAGCAATCTAGGTGGTCCAGTGACTGGACATTTGAAATTCCCAGCCTTCAGAAGTGGGAAAAGATTTCAGGCTATTTCCCTTTTATGTCTCCAAGATCTAGGTCATGGCAATGTCCAAAAAGAGACAATACCAAAGGATTCCAGCCTCATTTAAAGGGAAATTGTGTAACAATGATCAGTCAAACCTGGAGGGAAAAACAGGGTCTGGTTCTTATCGAAAGCTTAGCTGCATAAAATAATATAGATAAACAATGATCGGATGCATATGTAAGCTCCCATGCTAGGGAGTCCAGATTTTTCTCTCAATGAGGAGAGCTGACCCTCTTCGACCTTTTTTCTTTTCTGTTTTTTTTTTTACCCTGTAGGATTGTTGTCACTGGATTATATTTTAACATGGGATTTTCAGCTTGCATTGAGAGGTGCTGAAAGAAATAGTTGTAGTTTCTTGGTTGTCTAATATAGAACTCAGTGGATGTTTCAGGGATAATCCATGGGAGCTATTTCTCCCCAGTTTCTGGGGTCAGGAAATGCTGTGCTTTCCCATAGGAGATGGTGTTTTCATCTTATTGATGATATAATTTTTGTAATTCCACTTTTTCCCTATGTGTTTTGACCAGGAACTTCAGACCCAAATGTGTTCCCCTGTTTTATAATCAAAAAATCTAGATGTACAAAATTTTACATACTAATATTCCCTCTGAAATAATATCACTGCCTTTAATTACCTTTACCATCCCTGGTTTCATATTTTAAATGTATTGTGTGTGTTTCATAATCTCCCTTGATGTCTTTTACTCTAAACTTCTGTCAGAGTGGCATTTGCTTAATTTTATATACCAGCTTTTATCACTTTTTAGTTTTTGCTGTGTTTTTCTACCTGCACCTCAACTTCTAGCAGACCAGAAACATGCCTTCAGATCTCTTTCCTCTCCTTTCTCTGCCATTAAACACTTTTCTTTAATAAAGTAAGGTTTTATGAGGCATCTACTATTTTCTTAACACAAAGAGAGAGACCAATAAATCAATTACCCATTTCCTGCTATCAGAGGGTTTGCTATTTTCTTATAGAGACAAGACATAAGTACAGAACAATATCCAAAATGATGAAAATACTAAAAAGGAACTAACTTGAAAATAATCAAGGGTTTTGAACTGGGTGACCTCAAAAATGACTTTTAATGAGGGTTTATTCTTTTTAATGAGGGTTTATTCTTGTCATAACAACAGTAAGTGTGTGTGACCATAACACACACACACATGCACACACACACGTACATACATGCACACGTTTAATTCCAATAGATAAATATTTTGGAATTGCTAACTTTCATTTTCGAAGTATTGATATTCAATTATCTGCATCTATAATTCAGAACCCAGGATCCAGAAAATTTGTAAGCATTAAAAATTAAATCTACAAATATGGGAAAGGAACATGCAAAATGCTTACATAGTCCCTTCGGAATTTCAAATGGATGTGCCTTTTATACGTCCTTTCTGCTACAGTTGTTCAGTGTTGCCTTTTAATGTTAACTGCTACCTCGTTATCTCCCCTGAGAAAACTTCACTTAAAGAAGTGGATGAGGCAAAGACTGCATTTTAGAAGATGTTTGCTAACTGCACTTGAATCAAAGGCACCATTATTAATACCAGTCCCTACAATTCAAAGCCATGCCTTTTAAATCAACTAGCATTCTGCACCGAGGAAGTTCTTCTTTTACTTTTTCCTAAATGTGCTAGACTGACTATTAGGATATGAATAGATAGTGTTAGCTCTGGGTAGGTGCTAACAGATCATCCTTAAAATGAAAAAAAAATGATTAAAAAGACAGTTTTGCCTTTTCCTAGTTTCTGCTAATCTTTTGCTTTATATTTTTTTCTCACTGTGTGTTTAACACTAGTAACAACATATTTGTACAACGTTTTAAAATTGTAACAATCATCTTTGGAATAATTACCTCAAATACTCCTCATAACAAACTTAGGAAATATGTAACAAAGAGCGAAATCAACATTTAGAGAAGTAAAATGATGGAAATCAGGTAAATGCACAGAGGCCACGGCTTGGGCTCTCTGGCAGCTCAGCATGGCTCTGTGACAGCATCCGTATCTGTGGACTCTGATGCACGTATTACAGGACACTGTCTCACTGGCTGTAAAGGAAATGTCTTGGCGTGGTTGTGCTCTTTCCGCCACACTAAGGAAAGTGAGTGTGCCAGTTTGATCATGCAGATGTGGAGAATAATCTGGAGGAAAGCAGAGTTAAAAGAAAGGAAACTACTTCTCATTGATCAAAGAGCCTGGGAATGGGGAGCCCAGAGTATTGACATAAAACCAGAAATGTTCTCCTACCATTTTTACGCCACGATATTTTGAGGGTTTAATTTTGATTATAAGATCTTTATGCTTTCTTTAATTAGTATAGAAATATCAATCTATCATCATCCATGCATGCGTTCTCTATACATTCTCATCCTGAGTCCATTTTCCTTCAAAATTCCACACCCATTCCACACCATACCTCATTCCTTGACACCTGGAGGGCTACAACAGCAATCCCTTTGCTCATAAACTCTCCTTGACACAATCCACTGAACATAAGACTGCCATACCAAATCTTACTTAAATATGGCTTGTGTAAGATTGTTTCCCTTGGGCTTCCCTGGCGGCGCAGTGGTTGAGAATCTGCCTGCCAATGCAGGGGACATGGGTTCGAGCCCTGGTCAGGGAAGACCCCACATGCCGCGGAGCAACTAAACCCGTGTACCACAACTACTGAGACTGCGCTCTAGAGCCCACGAGCCACAACTACTGAGCCCGCGTGCCACAACTACTGAAGCCTGCGTGCCTAGAGCCCGTGCTCCCCAACAAGAGAAGCCACTGCAGTGAGAAGCCTGTGCACTGCAATGAATAGTAGCCCCCACTCGCCGCAACTAGAGAAAGCCTGCGCACAGCAACGAAGACCCAATGCAGCCAAAAATAAATAAATAAATAAATTTATTTATTAAAAAAAAAAAAGATTGCTTCCCTTGCTCAGAATCACTATCGACTTCTATGTGCTTTGGAATAAAGCACATTCTCTTAGCCTTTCACTGAAAGCCCTTCTAATCTGATCTCTTCATATCTCCTTTACTGAAATTACACCTTAGCCACTCAGTTCAAACCCCAACTCTTCTATCAAATTTTTCCCAATTAAATTAGCCCCCAATTAATTGGCTTCTTAATCTTGCATACTTCTCATTATCATCGGAATATATTTTTATAGCTTTATTTTTATCTGTCCATCTGTATTAAGATGCTGCCAAAAGGAAAGGAGCACAATTTAGATTTCTTTTAGGCCCTCTTCCTTGACTCACTGAGGAAAAAAAGTCATGTGGTAAAAGTTCGGAGGCTACTGAAATAAATGGAGTGAATTCTGTAGGCCTCCTATGTGAAAAAGCAAGAAGAGTGGGTACCTATATTCATAAGAATAATCCTCAGCATTACATTACCGTAACTCTTCAAGCAATGCATTACAAACTAAATTGGAATAATATCCTTTTATACTTTCCTGTATCCCAACTCAAATCCTGGTGAGTTTTTGTTCAGATGATCCAAAACCTTGACGGTTCCAGTTTACTACAGGCAATACACATGATTCTACGAATGGCATATGCCTAAGTACACATAAGTTAAGCAAGCATGACAACTAATAAGCAGGGCTTAGAAGCCCTAGTGAATAAGCCCTATCACTTATTTTAATCATAAAACATTTGCCACTTGGAAATGTAATAACCATATCAAGTGTATTCTCTCGTCAAGAAAATAGCATTTCAAAAGGGAGTGCCATCGTATGAAAACACAAAGACTGAAATGAATCATATTTGGCTGGACACTAGAGCTGGTGATTACTGTCTCAGGTGATTTAAGGCAAAAAGTGCCGTTATTTGAAACAGTGCCAAATGCCTGGACTTTGAAGATAGGTTAACCTGGGTTTAAATACCTGCTTCACAATTTACTAGTTGTGTGATTTTAAGCAAATTATTTAAGTTCACTGAGCCTCAGTCTCACAGACAAATAAGATAGTAGCACCTTTCTCTGAAGATTATAATTAAGAGTATAATGTAATATTATTGTTAAAAACTTGGGGGCACAACAGGTACACATTAATTGCTAGTTTCTCATCCCTTCTTGAGATACTTGGATAATAAAATTATCCAAATGGGCTTTTAAATCAACTCTACCACCTTTCAGGTATACAGAGTTTCACTCATTTACAAGCTATGTGTTGTCTGGCAAGTGATTCGCTAACTTCTAACTTCACTTGCCTCCTCTGTTCAATAAGGACAATCTTTCCTACCTTATCTGGCTGCTGGACGCATAAACTAAGTTGACATGTGCAGTGTTAAGTACCATGATTGTTCAATTGTAAGTGCTCAAGTTACCAGTTTGCCATAGAGAAGCTAAATTACAGAAATTTTTACCTTAATTTTTCAAATGTAAGATATAAATTTTGGGAGGGGATGACACTAATGAAAACAATATAAAAATTAACTTCTTTCATACATATCTTACCACTGAAAGCAACCACCGCTACTCATCCTGTAAACATTTATTAAGTATCCACTATGCGTCATTTTGCTCCATGTCATATATCCAGATAAAGAGCACAGCTTCTGGAGTCAGATGGCAGAGTGTGCATCCCAGTGCAGCCACCTCCTACCTGTTCATACCTGAATGATTCCTTTAATCCTGTGCCTCTATTTACTGGTCTGTAAGACTTCATGATAGACACTTAGCTCACAGGGTTGTTGTAAGGATTAAATGAGTTACTATATGTTGATAACAAATTTAGAACATAGTAAGAGTTATGTAAGTACCAGGGCTTATTTCATTGCATTAGGAGCTTTCACAAAATATTCAATTCCACAGTACTCCTTGGAGGTGGGCACACATATTACCATTTTTATAGAAGAGGACGTTGAGGCTTGGAGGGTTCAATGGCTTTCCTAACTAGACAAGTAGCATATGGTTTTCTCATCGTCTAAATTCATCTATATTTCAGTACACCATAATAAATCCCGAAGTATACTCTATATCTATTAGCCCTTTATATTCTCTGTTTCTTTATTCTTTTTTATGGGTGTATAGTTGATTTACAATACTGTGTTTGTTTTAGGTGTGCAGCAAAGTGATTTAGTTATACATATATACTTATCCATTCTTTTTCAGATTCTTTTCCCATTTGGGTTATTACAGAATAGCGAGCAGAGTTCTCTGTGCAATACAGGAGGTCCTTGTTGATTATCTATTTTATATATAGTAGTGTGTATATGCTAATCCCAAACTCCTAATTTATCCCTCCCCTCTCCCCTTTCCCCTTTGGTAACCATAAATTTGTTTTCTATATCTGTGAGCCTGTTTCTGTTTTGTAAATAGGTTGATTTGTGTTTTTTATTTTAGGATATCATAATAAATCCTGAAGTATACTCCATATCTATTATACCTTTATATTCATCTGTTTCTTTATATATTCAACTTTATAAAATTATATTTTATTATACAGGTACCACAAACTCTTTATTATCTCAGGTTCTCAGAACTATACCATACCAGTACCAAACATTATAAAGATACCAGAGTGGAGTGATATAGGAACATTTAGCCTAATGTCAATGCTATTCTCATAAAAAATTATCTTCAAGAACCACTTTTTTCTATTACGGAAAATGGCATCATATACATAAATACAGAGAAGCATATAATGGAACCCCCGCATGTATAATTATCAACTCATGAACTCATGGCCAATTTTGTTTCATCCATACGCCCAATCCTCTTAAATTATTCTGAAGCAATTTCCAGAGAGCATAGCATTTAGTCTGTAACTATTTCAGTATGAAATAGTGGCACTTTGACAAAACACAACTGCAATTCCATTATCATCCATAAAACAGTTAAAATTGCATTGTATAAGCAAATCACAAGTCAGAATCCACATTTCCCCGTCTTAAGATTTTTTTTTAAATACTTGTTTTAAGCCAAACACAAATAAAGTCCACATTTAGAGATTCTTTTTTGTATATCTTAATTCTCCTTTAATCAATAGATTTTTTTTCCCCCACCATCTCTCTTTATCTGGCAATTTTTTGGAAGAAAACAGGCTTTGGCATGCTCTCATGCCCTGTTCTATGCGTGAGAAGGCATATTGTCAGGCCCCTCTAGGAAGGGAGAAAGGAGAGCATTGTTCCTTTCCCTACACCCAAATAACACACATGAAGTCATCTTATCTCAGGCCATTTTCTGCCATAGGACAGAGCAAACGGGGCTAAAAATTTATGAGAAAACTAGGGGTTAAAATGTCCGGAGATTTAGAGCCTGACCTCAATGCCTTGAATTACAATTCAAAGTAAACAGAAAGCAGTTCGGAATGCAGGATGTGTGCTTAATGTATTCTATTCAGTTCACTGCCAGAAATGAATTGTTGCATTGTGTACAAGTCAAAGCATCCAGGAATGATTCAAGGATGAGCTCAAGGAGAGGGGTTCCCAGTTGTCCATTTAGGGCATGAAAAAACAACATAGGCAATATCTGAAAGGACAGGTAGCTGAAAAACATCCCGTGAAACACCAATGAAAGCTTACACTTACTCACTGAGTATTTAGAATTATTTTAAGACCAGAAGTTTATGGGACAATAAAGCTTCAAATCCAATAGCAAATGCCTAGTTTCCAAAGGAAATAACTGTAGAAGAAAATAAGTGAAAACTTTCAGATGTTTTGGTCTTTGGTGGGGGACCTAATTACTACTAAATTCTGAAATAAGCAGATGTGGGGTTATTGAATTAGAAACCACTTGTGTTAAATATAAACAATATTTATAATTATAGAACATTTATTAATATTCTATATTGTAAATTGTGGTAAATCAGTAAGTATTACTGACATAGTAAATTGACGAATATAAGTATTATTCATGTTATTATGGTAAATTGCAAAAAATATATTTTATTGTCATATACCCCAGATATCTATAAAAACAAAACTGTTAAATGGGAGGCTATCAGTGAAAACATCCAGTACTGTCAACATTAACTATGGTAGAGTAAGTTACTTGGAGACTTTTAGTTATTACTTTCAAATTCTTAGTAGTAACTGAACAAATCTGAAGTGATTTGCTCTTGATGAATTATTTGATCTTAGGTAAACTATATTTTCCTGCTGAATATGTAAAAATTTGGAATAGTGTTTTGCTGACTTGTTTTATATACTTGCCAATTATACATTTAGGCTAAGTGCTATATCATCCAATGTTTTTAAATTTTACACAACTTTTTTATTTTAGAGAGAATGCTTGAAATCTAGCTGGAGAAAATATTTGAAATGCAAAATACTCTGTCCAACCTGATTCTTCTCCATGTAAGACTAAGCTGTAGAAGCCCAAGGCAAACTTTCATGACCTGTCAATTTGATAATAAAAGTTTAAGTAGTCTATCTGAATTTTTCATAAATTGCCACATTATTTTTATATGCAGGATCATGGATTAAAATTCTGTTATCACTGTCCAGTAAAAGGTGAAGTGTAAAAGGTTTTTAAAAATATAATTGTGGAAAATATTAAAACAGGAGACTATAAATGGTCAATTTATAAACTTAAATTGATGATTCATGATGAAATAATTTTCTTAAAATGAGTTTAATTTTTTTTTTTTTTTTTGCGGTACACAGGCCTATCACTGTCGTGGCCTCTCCCGTTGCGGAGCACAGGCTCCGGACACACAGGCTCAGCAGCCATGGCTCACGGACCCAGCCGCTCTGCGGAATGTGGGATCTTCCCGGACCGGGGCACGAACCCGTGTCCCCTGCATCGTCAGGCGGACTCGCAACCACTGTGCCACCAGGGAAGCCCAAGTTTAAGTAATTTTTAAATTAAATATTATGTCTCGGTGTCTGTGGGTCAAATTTAAGTCTTCTGTTCCACACAGACAATATATTAAAGAAGAAAAATCATCAAAAGTGACTGGTTAGAAAGCTGTGAATTACAGTGTTTCTATGATTTGCTAAG
The DNA here is from genome assembly GCF_964165515.1 of Mesoplodon bidens. Taxonomy (NCBI): domain Eukaryota; kingdom Metazoa; phylum Chordata; class Mammalia; order Artiodactyla; family Ziphiidae; genus Mesoplodon; species Mesoplodon bidens. Next base: position 22,316,843 of record NC_138181.1, read on the forward strand.
TTATCTCTCCAGGTACTTAAAGCTTATCAGCTAAAAAGCAAGAATTTTCCTTTATGGAGAAGGATAAAGTATACTTTTTATAAGAAGATATATTGTGGCATTGGCTCAAAACACTGAAAATTTCAGAGCTAAATTTCCCCAGGAAAGTAAATATTCAAAAGAGAAATGAAATCATTTAAAATATCAAATATCATACCTCTCTTAGAGACAGGAAAATAATATGTGCCCTTTATATATCCTTCTTATAGTATGTGATATATTTTATAGAATAATTTTTTCAACATTTCTGCCAATAATTGACATGCACAGGATAATCTGATCACGTTCCTGCTACTAAATCTTGAATTCATCATACTTAACAAATACTCTAATGGCTGTTAATTTTTAAATTCTGACTCTGCATAGGAATCCCACTGGTAACTTTTCTTATTAATACATTTTCATTTTCCACTTAAATACCCAGGCATCCCTCTCCAAAATATAGTAAAAATATTCCAAGAATTTTTGGAGAAAATATTCTTTGATCATAGGTATCTTAAGTGGAAGAAACATACCTACATTATTAATGATCACAATGTAATTAAACCAAAACCATGTACACTTTTAATTTGAAGTTGTATTGCTTCATAATTAACCCAAATAGAGAATAAGGTAATTAATTTTTCAGGGAACAATTTCACTGCATACAGTTAAATATCAACTAATGTGTGTATTAAATTGCCAGTAGTGTTTTGAAAAATTAATTTTCTCCCAAACTTTCAGAGCAGCTGAAATTTTGTCAGTGTCGTCTCAACGTCAAGTAATTCACAAGTAAGACACAGGGTGAATTTAATTACAATAATCACTAAGAATATAATTATGGTCCTATTTAGCTTTTCTTATGAGCGTTCCATCCTAATTTTTATGATATAACCCAGGAGACCCTCCATATACCACTAATTTTTTCTAATTATAAAATAGTGATCCTTGGGCCTCCCTGGTGGCGCAGTGGTTGAGAGTCCGCCTGCCGATGCAGGGGATACGGGTTCGTGCCCCGGTCTGGGAGGATCCCATATGCCGCGGAGCGGCTGGGCCCGTGAGCCATGGCCGCTGGGCCTGCGCGTCCGGAGCCTGTGCTCCGCAACGGGAGAGGCCACAACAGTGAGAGGCCCGCATACCGCAAAAAGAAAAAAAAAAAAAAAAAAAAAGTGATCCTCATCGTATCATTCTGGGAGATACATGAAAACATCTCATTCTTTAAAAAATACAGAATCTGTCGTATTTGAAGAATATAACTAGTGTATCTAGTAATATTAATAAAAATCAACTATGTGTGAATTTTAAGTTAAATATCGCATCCTTTAAAAATAAAGGACAGGGGCTTCCCTGGTGGCACCGTGGTTGAGAATCCGCCTGCCGATGCAGGGGACACGGGTTCGTGCCCTGGTCCGGGAAGATCCCACATGCCGTGGAGCGGCTGGGCCCGTGAGCCACGGCCGCTGAGCCTGCGCGTCCGGAGCCTGTGCTCCACAACGGGAGAGGCCACAACAGTGAGAGGCCCGCGTACCACACACACAAAAAAATAAAGGACAGCCTTGCTAACAAAGTCACCCATATTCCACATGATATATGTATAATACACTTTCTATAGGCAATAGTGATCACATAAAACTGACAGCTTCTATGCTCTTCCTTAGAGTTCCTGTGGAAACTTAGATTTACACAAGCCATCTTGACAAGCTTGATTTTTCCTATATTATACGGTTCATTATTAACCTAAATGTGATTCAAAAATAGTTTTCATCTTTTTTATTTATTTATTTATTTTGCCATATGCAGGCCTCTCACTGCTGCGGCTTTCAGAGTTACATTGTATTACTATGCTTTTTATTGTATCCAATTCTTCATTTTTAAAGAAGGCAGCAACATTTATTTATTTACTTTTATGTCAGTGGTCATTTCTGAGAAATAATAATTTATATAAAGATTTAAGATTCTAAGACAAAATCCACTTAAAAATTGCCAAAAAGCGTATCTCCTTAAACACACACTTAGACAACTGGCACCACCATGGGAGGGGTGGCTGGAATGATAGTCCTTGTAACAGCCTGGGGACGTCTCCCACACTGGCATCACAGAAAGTGACATGAAGGCGATCAGAACTGACTCTAAAGTTCAAACTGAGAGGCTCTGTATCCACCTGGCTTTTTCTCGAAGTTATAGCTACAGTTGGAAAAGCACATCAGAGGAACTCCAGAGATCTTCTGGCTCTCCTCCCAAATCCTGGTCATCCATGGCCACAAAGTGACACTTTGGCTAAGAAACACTCTGTGCCCCACAATAATTTGCCCAGGTGCTACTCCTGTACATGGTAATCACTCCAAACTTAACTCCTTGGCACACTTGAGAGACTGAAATTTCTGGCTTGGCTTCTAAAATGTAGTCATTACACAGCGTACCCCCAGTTATACAGGGTGATACACAGTTAATAGCCCATAATTACTGCTCTAAGGCCAGTTTGCCTTTAATGAAAATACTCATAATATTGCTATCAACCAAGAGGTGGTAAAAAGATGGTGCTGTTTTGTGTTAAATTTTTAAAAAACGGGTGGGGTGCTAAATTGTTACTTGAGGGTACTGGTATCTTTCTTAGTGTTCTTTGTAGAATTTAATCTCCCTGTATATTTATGATATTTAAGGCTAAACATTTATTTTATGATTACATATTTTAAAATTTTCTTTTCTTTCCCCACATTCACACAGCCATCCAGTTTCTTCTTCTCAGTATTATATTCACATATTCATATTCAATTCTAGGAACTTCCTTTAAAATTATTAGAATTTTAATCGATGATAAAATATTATTTTTCTACTCAAATACATACAAGGGACTTCCCTGGTGGTCCAGTGGTAAAGAATCCGCCTTACAATGCAGGGGATGCAGGTTTGATCCCTGGTCAGGGAACTAGGATCCCACATGCTGAGGGGCAACTAAGCCCGCGCACCACAACTACTGTGCTCACACACCTCAAGTAGAGCCCACATGCTGCAAACTACAGAGCCCACACACTCTGGAGCCCTCGCACCACAACTAGAGAGAGAAAACCCGCACGCCACAACCAGAGAGAAGCCTGTGCATCACAACGGAAGATCCCGCATGCCTCAGCAAAGATCCTGCATGCCGCAACTGAGACCCAACGCAGCCAAAACTAAAAACTAACTAAATGAATAAATAATAAATAAATATTTTAAAAAATTAAAAAAAAACATATACAGTCTTTTGTGGGTTATTCCAGCAGATGACTGAAAATATTATCCATCATACAATTTTATGATAAAGCACATATTATCCCATCTGAAAAAAAATCCTATTGATGCAGTCAGCAAAATCCTATTGATACTGTCTCTGTAAATAAGGTGCATGTTTCTGTGAGTGAATTAATTATTAATAAAGATTAAAGCAAAAATATGTTAGCATGCAGGTCCTTTTATCACAGTAAAATTTACTCAAAGATCATATAATCCAGCTGCAAATGCTTCAGTTGAAAGCTAAGTAGATGTTTTTAATATGCAATGATATTAATCAGGGGTATCAGCTTTCCATTATTTTCTGCACCACTAAAAAGTCGTTATATTTAAAATTTGTGTTATTATAAATAGGATTAGTCATGTCACTGCTTTCAACATATGAAGTAAAGAAATGTAACTTCCCATCTGTACTTGTCTTTTGTCAGAAACATTAAGAAGATTCAGGTAAGGAGTAAGAGATACACTAAAGTACTGTGCCTTTTTCAAACAAATAATGGAAAAATAGTGTAGCTAGGGCAAAATCATCAGTACTTGAAGGCTCAAAAGCACTGACTTACAAGGGGAAAAAAGTGAACAACTGTACATAAACAATTTTTTCCAACTCCTCAGCAAAGGCAGTGAAAAAACTTTAGAATAGAACAAGGCTTTTAAACTGAGAGTAAGGCATCTTTCACATGAAAAATACAAATACTCCTTGGTAGAAAGTAACCTCTGAATAAACTTCTGGGTTACAGTTATAAACTTTCCAGTTAGAAAATGATATCATTATACATGTATTCAGTACCTTAAGTGGCATGCTTTTAATAGCAAAGGTGATGACAGGTAGCATGGCATCGCTAATTACCTGCATTTAATGCTTTGGAGTATAAATTCCAGTTAAATTCATTAAAAAGTTAACTTTTTCATTAAGGATCAATCCCACTTACCAGTCAGAATGAAAGACTCATCTTGACTTCTCTTGTGGCGTTAAAGCAGCTTTAATTTGCCATTACAAATTTCAAGAGCAATAGCCAGGAATTATACTAGGTATAAATCTCTACTTGAAGGCAATTATTAATATCAGAGTCTTGTCTTGTTCAGATTTGCAATTCTTTTATAAAATAGGGATATGGATGCAGCAGTATGTTGAACGTGCTTTTATGCTCACATTCGATGCAAGTCTGTATATGATAATTGATTTTTAAAATTATGCTAAAAACTATTCTAAATGTATCCACATCATTATAGCTGTTGATATTGGCCGCTGAACCAAAGTGGTTCATGATAGGACTCAAACAATGTATTGAATTTATGTTCCACTTTAGGATTATTAGCAGGAATTTAGCTACTTCTGTAATTTTGGGTATACCTGGATTTGATGTCAATTGAATGGTCTTATCCACACCTGGATAATCCTCATTACAGCATCCCTGGCAGTCCCAATTAATTTATTAAAAGGGTCAGGTTATGTATGCTATACAAAGTCATATGGATTTCTGTGGAAGACGAGAGAAACAGTGAAAGGTTCAAAACATACCATCAACAAGATCAGTCCCTTGTTTTAGAAACATTATTAGGACAGAAGTGTGAACGAGGTATTAGAAGGGGGTCTACGGGCTGAATGCCCTCCATCCCACCCTGATTTTATATGCTGAAGTCCAAAGCCCTAGGACTTCAAAACGGGACTGTTTTGAAGACAGAGCATTTAAAGGGATAATGAAAGTTAAATGAAGTCGTAGGGGGTCATCCCTAATCCCATTTGATTTGAGTCCTTATAAGGGGAAATTTGGACATACAAAGTGGTAATAAGGGCACACACACACAGAGGGAAGACCATAGGAAGAAGCAGCAAGAAGATGGGCCTCACAAGCCAATGAGAGAGGTCTCAGAGGAAGCCAATGGCACCTTGATCTTGCACTTCCAGACTCCAGAACCATGAGAAAATAAACTTCTGTTGTTTAAGCCACCAGTCTGTGGGATTTTTCATGACTTCTCTAGCAAACTAATACAAGGGGGTAAAGCCATCCAGGAATGGATGTTTGGAGGTTGTTTCCATATCACAGGTGAGAAGAAATGAAGACCCAAACTGAGTCTCGTGCAAGAAGGACTGACAGGACTGAGTGATGCTTCAGGACTAGCTCAGCGACAGAAGAGCAACTTGCTTCTTGGGATTCAAGGTCAATACCAAACATTAAGGGGATAAAGTGGTTCTCGGAGTTTCAGATGAAATAAATTCAGAAATAAAACAATTTGACAAGATGGAGAATGGTTTGCTAATGTAAGGATGAACTGCATCATCACATTTCTAAGGTAAGATTTCAAAAATGTGGAACATCAAGGCCCATCCCCCAGACTCTTCCTGCCTCTGGTTGATGTCGCCTTCGCTGGGCGGGGTGGGAGAGCTTGCTTTGTGGAAATGCTATGCAAATTCACCAGGATATTTATCACAAGGAATCTGAATCATTCATGTACCTGTTAGTGTGAATTAGAGAGCTGAGTGTAATGATGATAATATTTATTAAGCATTTCTATGGAATACATACTATTATTATCTTCATTTTGTATACATAGAAATTAAGATAAAGAAGAAGCTACACCCTAGTTCCCGGTTGCACAGTTAGTAAGTGATCAGGCTGGGATTTCACACCAGGCAGTTTGGTCCCCGAGTCTACCACTTTTGGAAAGTTCAATATAGAGTGAAGGGGGCTTGGGAACTCTGAGTGCCTAGGAGAGCACACAGCAAAGAGAAGACAGCAAAAATAAGTTTCACCCTTCTTTAAAGTTGTTGCATAGAGTTGCCCTGTGAATGGTAGGCAAACATGCTTAGAAATGAATAGCAAGACATATAAGATATAAATCACAGAATAACAGAATAACCACCAAAGTTACTGACAATGTACAAGTTAGCCATAAAAAAGTCACCAATATTTAGTCAATAAAAAATTTAGTGCACTGATATTTGATTTTATAAAAAGACACCTAAGGGGCTTCCCTGGTGGCACAGTGGCTGAGAGTCCGCCTGCTGATGCAGGGGACACGGGATCGTGCCCCAGTCAGGGAAGATCCCACATGCTGCGGAGTGGCTAGGCCCGTGAGCCATGGCCGCTGAGCCTGTGCGTCTGGAGCCTGTGCTCCGCAACGGGAGAGGCCACAACAGTGAGAGCCCTGTGTACCGCAAAAAAAAAAAAAAAAAAAAAAAAAAGCTAAGAGGTAATTATTTAATCATTTAAATTAATATTTTAAAAAGATATAGTTCTAAAGACATTTGTAGAATACAGATTACATGGTTGTTCTCCTCTAAGGAGATAAGATATAATAAAAATTATATAGCATAGTACCTTTTATCTGATTTATGAGGATTGGGAGGCCTCTTAATTCTATATAAGGTTGTTAGACTCATTTCTGGGAATGTGTGTGGCTGTGTCATTACTCTTGATATAGAAACCCAGAAGGATCATAGTTGCAACTGACAAGTTGTTGAAGGTTGCATGAAGCACAATAAAAATTTAAGTGAGAAGAAAGCCTGACTACAGCAGCAAAAGGAAACCTGGCAAGGATACATGTGCTCATCCCATCACCCTTCTCAGCCTTTTTCAAAGAAACTCTACTTTCCATTTCCCCGTCTTATATCCACCCAGATTTTTGAAGGACAACCACGACCACAGCAAGAAGTTGTTCTTTCCTGCATCTGCAGATACTCTTTTGTATTTCAGAAGGATTATCACGCAAAACCAGATAGATGTGCGCCACCTCTTTTAGCTGAGGCATTGATAACCTTTCACAGAAATGACTGAAGGCTAAACAGGGCATTCTACAAGTGCACTAGAAGTGATATTGATACAAAATTGATATGTTGTTGCTATCATAAGTTATTTGCTTGTAGCACTGCAAAATAAGTCAGTAAAACCAAACAATACAAAGTGGAAAATGGAATGGTTTGCCTTGAATGAATACAGCCAACTGCACAAATAGAATATCAAAAAGAACTCTGAAAAAGATACGTTTTCACATCACTCTTTAGCTTTTGAAAGACTTGGCTATTTTATCTATCTAATCTTTATACATATATAATCTTTACATATAGATTCTTTTTTTAAAATGTCCTTGATAAAGCAAGGAAATTATTAATTTCATTAAATCTTAAGTACACATCTCCTTTCTTTTTTTTTTTTTTGGCTGCGTTGGGTCTTCATTGCTGCGCGTGGGCTTTCTCTAGTTGCAGCGAGCAGGGGCTACTCTTTGTTGCACGCGGGCTCAGTAGTTGTGGCACACGGGCTTAGTTGCTCTGTGGCATGTGGGATCTTCCTGCACCAGGGCTCGAACCCGTTTCCCCTGCATTGGCAGGCAGATTCTTAACCACTGTGCCAGCAGGGAAGACCTACATATAGATTCTTTATACAATAAAGATTTACATATCAAGAATCTTTATGTTGATTCATGGTCTTGATATAAATATAGATATCTATCTACATGCATATATATTCCGGTGAAAATGAGAAATCAAGTTTTTGAATCAAGCCTCAACTTCCAGAGTGGTTACAGAGGAGGATTCATTTTCTTTTCCAAGAATGTAATGCCTTCACACCCAGGCCCAACAGGTATTATCTGTGATGCCTACCTCACAAGTGTAGCTGAGGATGACAATTTTAACAGTAATTGCCCTCAATACAGAAACCATAATAGGGATCAAGTCTCGTGGAAGGCAGTGAACATGTAATACGTCTCATTCTCCCCAACCACTCCTCAAATATATATTATAAAGAGGACACTGAAGTACTGATGAGCTAGTAAATGGCAAAGCTGAATCCAAAATCAGGATGTCTGACTGCAAACACTAGATTACAACAGGGATTCCCAAGGGATCCTCAGAAGAAACCTAAGAATTCTTGAATGTATATTTGTGGACAGTTGAAATACAGATTCTCACTACTACCCCACTCCCACTCCCAAGTTCTGATCCAGCGATTCTGAAGTGGTACCTGTGAATATGTGTTTCTAAATAAGCTCCCATGTAGACCCTGATGAATGAAGTCAGGCTGAGAACTGTGGTTCTATCCTGTGCTTTTCTCTCTAGATAGTTTTAGACGGTGTTCTGATGCCACAGGATTCCAAGGGGATAAGAAGCATCCTACCTTTTAGTAAGTTAACTATGGTGGGACCATTTACATTACTTTCATAAATAGAAGTAAAGTCCCTGGTTTTGAAAGGCACAGTCCTTCTCCAAATGGTGATACCATTATAAGGAAGATTCCAAATTTCAAGTAGCTTCTGATGTTTATAGATAATTGTGAGATATTGTGCCTAGTCACTCATATTTTTAAGTAAAAGAGAGAGTCCCGTTCTAATTTCACAACCTTCTAATTCACTGTAAATCCATGTCATCACACAGCATAAGGATCTCTGAATATACCACAGAAATATCTACAGATATTACATTTCCTAAAGCCCTGAGTTATCACCTTGTGAGTTATAGTACAACCACTAAATTTTGATTAATATGTGTAATTTATTTTTTCTACCATGGAGGAATTGGCCATGCATGGTATAGAGCTGCCAGGTTCAATTTACAGCTAACAAAAGGGAAGAAACTTGGTTAAGACCAAGAGAAACCTAAACAAAGATACACTGTTTCCTGGAACATCTGGTAAGTTTGCAGTACGATAGCAGTAACAGGCAGTAAAGAGTTCCAGTCAAATAGAGACACAGTTCTGAAGAGCTGCAAATGAATAACAGACTTTTACAGACAATGAGAGTCCTTGCTGTATGTGCTGGGGCTAAAGTTACTTACGATGGACATGTTTACTGTTATTTGTAGAGTGTTCTGCCATATTGTGGAATTTTTTAAGACATTAAAACCAGTTCATCTGTATCTCCTCTACTTTTTTCCCCACAAATCATAAATTGAAAATATAAAAATATAATAATGTGTAGGGTGATCTCACTCTGCAGTCAATGTAAGCTGTGCTAACACAGTGTGAGCACCATCAACCACCAAATAAATTAAACAGAACCGAATATTTAAAATTCCAAGATTTATTATCATAGGAGTACCTGATAGTTCAAGTTTGATGGAAGAATTCTCCGTTCCATGGTATGCCATGCATGGCAATTAAAATAAAAGAGCACAGCAATTATTGCCAGGAATCTGAAATATCATATTACAATGAAACATTTAAACCTTATAAGGACAGAACTATTTTATTTTAGGAAACCGGTGTCAGCATAATAAGGACTAGTTGAATCTTTTGATAATAAGGTTAAATAATCAGATAAGGTTCAATTTGCTTCCTATGAAGTTTTAAAGTTAATAATGTGGAAAATGAAGTCACATTGTCAAGAGTGAATCATTTAGAGAGGCTACAGTGAAAATTAGGGGCTCTGTGGGCACACTGTGTGGAGTTTAAGCCTAGATTCTCCACTTACTACTTGTGTGACCTTGGGGAGAGCTACTTAACCTCAACCACAAATGGTTGTAGAGAAAATTAAATAAGGTAATAATATAAGTAAATTAGAACATTGCCCGTAAGTATTAAATACTCAATAACATTAATAGTTGTCATTACTATTGTTATTAATATTGACCAGTATCTGGCAATACTATCAAAAAGTTATTGGTGCTGAAGCAGAATAAGAAGTGGTGAAAATTGTGCTCTCCAATGGTATGATTTAGAGAAAGGTAAATAGTGATTTGACATCCAACATTGAAAAACACAAAGTCAAGCAACTGAGAAAGTCTGATTTTCATTTGAAAATTATGAGTCCATTGATGTTAAAGGAAAGCTCAATTACTGGCCCTTGGAAGAAAAGATAACCAATTTTCATACAGTTCAAACATCACCAAAATGACCAAAGTTAATGAATGTATATTCAATAATATAGAAAATCATAGGACTCATGTTGGAATTTGTAATGCTAGTTGAAAATCATAGGACTCATGTTGGAATTTGGTGGAATGTGTCAAAAGATTAATTAGACACTTAAAAATTCGGTAATGTGATTATATTTTAATCCAAAGATATTTTCAGAGACCAATTGTAAAAATCTATGCTGAAATTTTCAATCTGCACTTCACAAGACTGCTAATATTGGAAAGTATACCATAAGGGAATTTTAAATGTGCCTCTTTAGACATTTCTATAATGCAAAGAAAGCTAGCAGAAATGCTGATTTTTGCATATTAAAATATCGAGGAGCAAAGTGTTGTGAAGGAACAAATTATTAGTTATTTTCAAAGAAAGGAAATAATAAGTCTTGAAAATAACTTAAGAGGGAAGTGTAGTAAGCTAAGTTAGCACTTTGGCTACTACATTTAATTGTTGCAGCAACATTAGTACTGAAATTTAAGGGCTGAGTGAAAACATTCTGCCCTCCATAGACAAGCAATTAGCTTTTCCAAACAAAAAATATATCTGCAAAAGGACAATAAAAGAAAAACAAAATGGAAATGTTCCATTTGACAGTTAATTACAATATCAAAATGCTCTTACCATGAGCATATACCACCTCAAATACAAAAGTATGTTTAGATATCAAATATCTCCATTTTTGTATGTCAGATTCTGATATTATGTTACAAAATGACTGTAGAGAATACAGTGTTAAAAGCCATTTAAAATGGCTTTTGAACAGAAATAGACTCACAGACACAGAAAACAAATTTATGGTTACCAAAGGGGAAAGTGGGGGGGAGAGATAAATTGGGAATTTGGGAATAACAGATACACCCTGCTATATGTAAAATAGATAAACAGCAAGGACCTACTGTGGCACAGGGAACTATATTCAGTATCTTGTTATAAGCTATAACGTAAAAGAATATGAAAAAGAATATATATACATATATATGTAACTGAATCACTTTGCTGTACACCTGAAACATAAATCAACTATACTTCAATAAAAAATAAATTAAAAAATAAAATGCCTTTTGAAAAATTCTGGGTTTTGTTTAAAGAAGATCTTGCAAATTTTACCTTAAATTATTTTAAAAAAGCATTATAGTTTTGTAAAATTATTCTTATTTCTTACAAGTAGCAGTATAGTGTGATATGCAACAGAGGGTAATGATAAAACCATGGTCTCTTAAGCCCTATGGCTGGGGGCACATTCTGGCTCTGGTACATGCTTATTATGTGACCCTGGGCACATCTCTGTTCCTCAATTTTCTCATCTGTAAAATGGGATTAATATGCCTGATATATTTTAAATTCTTAAGCATTTGTTGTAATTCTATTAAATGATGAATAACAAATTTAAATGAAAGAATATCCTGAACATGCATGTATACTAATATTGAAATGACTAAAAAACATTGGGCTTAAGTATCACACTAAAAATACTAGCTGAAGTATAACTACTATTTGGAATAGGTAGCACCATTTATTATTGTATAACTTTGAGGATATAAAGTTATTGAAAACTTAGCTATGGGAAATATGTTAGATAGAATCATAACATGTTATAAATGGAAATTTTAAAATCACTTCAAATATGATTTAGTACAGTTCACATTTGCCTTTTAATCTATTTAGTATTTCCACATAAAATACTAATTTTATATCTCCCAAGTCCAAATAAATTATTTCTAACTTCATAAATGTATTGCCTTTTTGCTTGCATTTTCCAAATTTTCTGTAAAGATATCTAAGCAGAAAAATAACCCTTTAAAAAGTCCTCATTCTAACTGCTCTTATCAAAATGATCTTAAACTAGGATATTATCTCATTTTCTGTGTCTTTTTGTATCTCTCCAACCACTTGTGACCCTCATTTCAGGTGGCATAGCCCTTCAATTTGCTTTTAATCTTCTCTTATCTGCTGAGGTATTCCCCCATTAATTGGTGGGGCTGTTTACGTTTGTCAAATGGGTGCATTACCTTTCTGTTATGTTTGATCAGTGATTGTGATATTTTCATTGTGATATTTCTACTTTTATTTCCATTCCCCCCCATATAGACCTGGGTCCTGTCCCTGTGCAGACCCTTCAAGTAGACTTGGGTCCTGGAAATATCGCAAGAGAAACGGTTACTTCCCTCTTATTTCTCATCTGAGGAGCATTTGAAATTATAATAAAAGTATAATAGATGTGATCACAGTTATGAAAACCAATTCAAAGATCAACAAAACCTATTTCATTGGCCCAAGATCATCCACTGTAAAATGAAGAAGCTGGAAAACAATAACTGGGTGCGTTAAAAAAAAAGAAGAGAACGAACCTAGAAATGGACAATTTCAATCCTCTGACAATAAAATTATTCTTAAGTAAAAAACTGTCCTCACAGTAAATTTGTTGCCAACAAAACATATACACAGACAAAGTTGTAATACATTCCCTATTTCCTGTGTTTCACATATCCGGGCCCAAACTATACAATTGTCCCTTCTATGTTTGGAATTAGTGCAAATCTCCATTTATATCAATATCATAGATTTAGCAGTCAATTTCAGTAAGAAAATTTAGAGATAGATCCTGTCTAACTTTCTCAGGAAAGCGTTAGGAATCTATGTCCTCTTAGATGAAACAAATTGTCATACAATGTCATACAACTATTTAGTGAGGATGATGAAAAAATCAGTTAACCATCTCTTAGCAGCTAATTACCAATGACATAGAGAATAAGCCCTATGAAGTTTCTGGGTCAGAAGCTAACTCTGGGGCTCCTGAAAATGTACCCCTTGTGTATGCCCATCCCTTTCTTCATCACTATTTAAGATACACAGGCATATTTTACAAATGTAGAATTTGAATAAGCTGGCATTTCTAATATGGATGGGCATTTGTCCATTTTTTTTCACTAATTCTTAAAATAATTTTAGTAATGCATCCTAAAATAATTTCCTCAGTAAAGATAATTACATAACCCTGATCAAAACCATGCAAAATTTTAAAGTCTTCTTTTACTCAAGTTTAAAGGTAAGAATATGTAATAATATTAGAATTATTAATAATTATTAATAATACTAATAATAAACAATTATTTATAAAGGAACCTTTGCTTCAAGTTTTTGAAGAAAATATTTATAGTACATATACATTTCTGCTGCCTTTAATAAAAAGAGAGAATATGTGATTTTATTGAGAAATGAATAATTATCCTCTAGCAACAGGAATAATGTTAGCCTCTTGTTAATAAGAGTTAAAAAAAATCTGTCCTTGAAATTCAATGTTTAAGTAAAAGAAAACAAATCTAAATATTTGTTCTATAGAGAAACAAAAAGAATAGTACTTTCAATGCAAATAGTTTATAGATAATTTGTTTATTTCTTAATTAAAATTCTTAATTTATGGTTTTGATATTTTACCTATTGATGAGTTGGAGAATAATTTAACCAGGAATATTAGTTTCTGCAGTTTTACTAAAATGTAGGATGCTACCTATCTTATATGCATAGACATCTCAATTAAAAATATTTCAAGACTCTCAGAGTTACATTGTTACCTTTCTTGTATTCTCTTCCTAATTTTAAGAGGTAGCATTTATTTATTTACTTTTCTGTCAGTTGTCATTTCTGAGAAGTACTAATTTATACAAAAATTTAAGGTTCTGATTAAGACAAAATTCATTTAAAATAATCAGAAAGCATATCTCCTTACATACACAGCCATGGGAATGAAAGTTTTTCCAACAGCCTGGTGATGGTTCCCACACTGGCATCACAGAAAGTGAGACAAAGGAAATCAGAACTGACTCTAAGAGCTGAGAGGCTCTGTACCCACCCAGCATTCTCTCAGAGTTATAGCTACTGTTGGAAAAGCACATCAGAGGAACTCCAGAGATGTTCTGGTTCTCCTCCCAAGGTCCTTGTCATCCAAGGCCACCACATGCCCCTCAAGCTTAGAAATGCTCTGTACAAAACAATCCTATGCACAGGTGCCACTTCCTGTACATGGTAATTATCAAAAAACTTAGCTCTCTGGCAAACTTGAGAGGTACTGAAGCTTCTTCCCTGGTTTCTGAAATTTAGGCATTATATTCTGTTTTATCTACTATACAGATGTTTTATCCATTGATGAATCATAACAAAATTAAGCCAGGATTATTGTTTCTACTATTTGTCTTTAAATTTCAAAAATTCACAAAGCCAATCTTATCTGTTTGATTTTCTTTTAATTTTTATATATTTTTATGCATTCAAGGCAGTAAGAGTCATGTAAACATAAAAATTTTGCTTAAATGTTTGAAAAAATTTCGTTTATCCTTATGTGTTCAAAGTAGTTTAACACTGATTACGCATTTTTTAACTGAATATTAGGATAGGGGTTATTAAAATTTATCCAGAATCTCCCAAGAGTTATAAGCCTGTTAACCATACTCTGTCTCTTTGAACCTGAAAGGAAACGATTTGCCATTATAGAGTTTGTCAGGAAAAGTCCTGATGATTTTGTTTGTATATTTAAAGTAATTCAAGTTTTGCTTTTCTAACTACTCAGATAAAAAATCTAAATAAAATAGTTAAATTTGGCTTTCTCCAATGATTAAGATTAAGAAATAATCTAAAATTTTTCAACAAATATTCAACATAACCTCATTTGAAAGAGCATATTAAGGACCGCCAATGGCAAATTATATCTTTAATTATGATAGCTGAAATTCTATATACTAGATTTTAATACTTAAATTCCAAACTATCTCAATTTTGAATGAAAATGAATTCTGTCACATCTTAGTAATGTCTAATTGGTAATAAATATTTTTCCCAAAGAAAATTGTACAGTTGTCAAACTCCATACCCTCTATTCTGCTAAAAGCAAAATTACATCTCTGTTTAAAATATCATTTTAATGGTATTTCTCCAAATATTTATTGTTGCATGAAATTATCACCTTGAATATCCATTGTACATGAAATACGATAACGTTAATTATATAGATGCCAAATAAAAAATCACAAAATTATGAGTGCATGTATATTATAAATTCATTCTTTTCTTTAACTACAGTGATTAACAGTAAAAATATATCATCTAGTCTTGGCATAATTTACCAAGCAATTATATCAAAACAGGGAGATCTCAATTAGTAGGTCACATTTGCATCTATTTTTGAACCTATATATAGAATTCTCTGTGTATCTACTCCACTGCATTATTAAAGCTTATTAAAATCCATCCTTATCCATATTAATGGACTAACTGGATGGGTAGAGATGTTTCCAATGATACCCTTCATATACATTATATTATCTGCTTACTTATTAATCCAACAGCTGACAGTATAAATTAAATACTTATTCTTTATCACTGCTAAGCATTTTCTTTCCAGTGATTTTTAAAATTCATTTTTAAGGCTAGAATATGGCATTTGACTTTGTTTTCTTATGGACTGGTAAGTGACCAAACCACATATAAAATGTTAAAAGTTATCCCACTCTTGAGTTTATATTTTGAAAAGCTATTCTGCAGAAATGGTATCTGGTGCCAACTTCCTAATGGTAAATAAGTGGATTTTCAAGGAATGGAGTTATAGTAAAATTTTAAAAATTATACCCAGTGTACATTAGAGACAAATATATGCATCACATGGTGACTCATTAAGTGAAAATATAGTAGACTTATCTCCCTTATTTGATTATTTGATGCACAGATATATATCCCTTTCCTGAAATGAAAATCTTGATGCACTGGATTATCTCAATACACTTCTCTTCAGTTGTACTGAAATAAAATTCTTAGCTATGAACCCGTATGAACAAACCAGTAGACTGAAAATAAAATGATCTGAATAATGGAATCATACAGTTGTTATGGATGGAAAGAGCTTCTTTGAGCATGTATTTTATGCCCACGATTAAAGTGGGGTGTATTTAATCTTTCCCTTACTATGTATAATACAAAGGAATACATAACCACAAATAGTTCCTCTAAGCGTACTTAAAATCACTAGAGTAATGCCTATTGCCTTTTCCTCAATAAACCTCTCCCTTCCTTCCTTCCTTCATTTTTTCTTCCCTTTCTTCCTTGATCCTTTGATTTTTCTACAGTAATCTTTTGAGATAATTAATGCCTAGGAAAGAAAAAAGAACTAAGTGTGAAAGGCAGCATGGTGTTATACAAAGAACTCAGAATTAGAACAGGCAACCTTGGTTTCAAATTTTGACTCTACCACTTACCAACTCTCTGCACTTAGACCAATTACCAAACTTTTCTGATATTTAGTTTTCCTCATTGCAGGGTTGTTTTGAGAATAAGAAGTAATATGCAAAAGACACCTGTTCTATATTATATGCTCAATAAATAGTAGTCATTGTGATTAAGGAGAAACATATACACTTTAAAAGTTAGACTGACAAAACATGAAGAAATTGACACAATAAGGCATGCTTGGGATACCTGGAGAAGAAACAGTTTGCTTCCACTAAGCAGAGACAGTTAAGGCGCACACTTTCCTAGTTAAATGCTATTCGTAGTACTGTTGCTTTTTATCCACAGTCAAGATGGGATGACCAGAAGCAAAACCTAAAATGTAGCCCCATTTGGGAGCTGGATCCAAGACAGGTCAAAATCTACTCAATTTCTCAGGGCTAGTGAGGATAATAAAAGCTATTTGTTTGTTCAAACATCTCCCTTCTGAAATGAGAAAGGGGAAATAGGCCAAGGGTGAGTGGTCTCAAGAAACACTTCAAATTGGATGTACAGAAAACAAGCCCGAGGCATTGCAACATTTATGTAGGCAGCTGGGAATCCACCACAGCTGACAGGACCTGCTGGCATGCAGCTGTCAATAAAGAAATGACCCAACCATTCTGTAAACAGACCAATTCCATGGAGGCCAAAAGATGTGCTGGGCATAGAGTCAAGTCCCCAAGGCATCAATACTGGGCGATATTCACACTGGTTTTATATGTGGCCACAGGTGCAGGTCCAGAATGATTTTATCCACTTTCTCAGGACTGGTGTTTTCATTTGTATGTTTCTCTGTGGGTGAAGACTGTTTATGACTCATCTCTTCCCACAGAACTTAACAAATAGTTACTTTAAATCTGTGCTTATTGCTGAAGAAGTTTCAATATGGTTGTTCTAACTGGCCTTAAGCCCCAACACATTTCTACCCAAGAAAAACTAGGCTCTGGTCACCAGCTACCTGTACCTATGGTACGGTGTCCATAGCATTTGACCACTCAGCACAAACATGTGGTTCTTTTCCCTAAAACACCCCATCTGATACGGGCTCTATATGGTCAGCCCTTCAGTGCACACGAATCACCAAAACTAGAGGTGGTTTCATGACCAATAGTCCTCTTGACCTTCTAAAAGGATTGATTTCTTCAGAACAGGCATTAGCACTGTGATAGCCTCACAATTCTGTCGGGACAGTTACAGCTCTAGACAAGAGAGCAGTTCATGATCCCTCAGTGACTGCTACAGAGCCAGTATCTCCAGGAAGTAATAGACCAGCCCAAGCAGGTTTCCATAAGAACTAGTCAGCTTATTATGGACTTCAAAATTCTGAGTCTACTGGAATAAAACGTTTACAGTAAAACTTTGAAATTTTATTTATCAACTGACAACCACTGATGATAAATGGACTATTTGGGGATATCTGAATGAACAATATAAAATAAAACTGAGTACAATTCATTGTCACCTGAAACATAAGTAGATAGAACAAGCAATAAGTAATAAACAACTTATTGGTTGTGATATCAGTTTCCAATTCCTCCTGCCTTAGACTTTTTGGGCAGCTCTGACAAAATACCACAGACTGGATGGCTTATAAACAACAGGAATGTGTTTCTCACAGTTCTGGAGGCTGGAAGTCTGAGATCAGAGTGCCAGCATGGTCAGATGAGGGCCCTCTTCCAGGTGGCAAACTTCTTGTGTCCTCACATGGTGAAAGTGGCTAGGGAGCTCTGGGCTCTCTTTTATAAGAGCACTCATGAGGGCATCACCCTCATCACCTAACCACCTCCCAAAGGCCCTGCCTTCTAACACTGTGAGCATTAGGATTCCAACACGTGAATTTGGGGAGACACAGACATTCAGACCATAGCACCTCCCTTCCTGTAATGTATTAAATTTTTCTGTTTGTTTGTAACTTATTGATCTCTTTTTTTATGGTCTCATCCTGATTTTCTGCTGCTTCCTTTGCTTCAGCCTCTCCTTTTCCCTTCCATTGTTTTCTGGTGTGCGAGGACTAACACCATTTGCAACAATTCTTATTCTCTGTACTTCCAGTTGCTAGAGGTTTACATTCACTTCACAGCCTTTATTGCTTAAGAAAAAAATGCACTGCCCTCCATTATATTTGCAAACTAACCCAAAAAAGCCAGAATTTATGGGTCTCATTATCCACCCACAGTTAATCCAGGGACTCCATGCTTCCACAGAGTTTCCCCTAAATATTCCTGGGACTCCTCTGGGCTGTGCCTTACATGGGCTCACACTGCCCATTCTGCTGGATCCACTCTTATCCACGTCTCCTACACTCATGGCAGCTCTGCCAGTGGTGGCTGCTGAAGTAACGGGCAAGTAAGTGGAGAATGAGCCACATTAACTGTTCTACCAGGGAGATGACATGCTGGTGGTGGTGGTGGGTGGGTTGGGAGATGCTGGAAAATGGTTTTCTCCCACTTTTTAATCACACTCTGTTGGTAAGATCACAAGGTAGTGTGACCTGGGTGAAAGAAAGAAGAGAGGGGGAAGGAATGGGAGAAAGAATCGGGCAACTTCTTTCTTGAGGTTTGACCAAGGACGCACCATTATGATAGTTCCTCTTTCTATACTCAGAAACCCCCTTGGTTTTGGACTGGGTCAAAAACATAGTACCTCACAAGTGGCCTCGCAGACCCTTTCCCAGTACCCTTGAAAATTACCTGGAGAAATTTTTTTTTTTTTTTTTTTTGCGGTACGCGGGCCTCTCACTGTTGTGGTCTCTCCCGTTGCGGGGCACAGGCTCCGGACGCGCAGGCTCAGCGGCCATGGCTCACGGGCCCAGCCGCTCCGTGGCATGTGGGATCTTCCCGGACGGGGGCACGAACCCGTGTCCCCTGCATCGGCAGGCGGACTCTCAACCACTGCGCCACCAGGGAAGCCCGAGAAATAATATTTTAAAAATCAATTTCTGGATTCTAGCCTAGATTTGAATCCTGGCCTGGAAACATTCACTGCATGATAAGTTTTTTAATCTCTCTGAGACTTGGTTGCCTCATCAGTAAGTAGGAGTAATAATTATTCCTACACCAGAGGATTTTTGTATAAGATTCAATTAGACAATACATGCAAAGAGCTTAGCAGGCTGCCAGGCACGTAGTCAAGATAAAACAGCTTCTATTATCATTGTTATGCACCTGTTCACGGGATGTGTACGTTCTGCCTGATCAGCTTTGGACACAGGTTATCTCAACACGCCCCTCAGCTCCCTGTAAATTTTTGAAAGGCCTATTGTTCTGGTCAATAGGCACACCCAAATCTCAGACGTTGACACAGGTTAAGGTCAAACTGATATTTGCACCACTCTTTAAAATTGTATCCCTCTCCAGAGGCACTGAGCAGCTCTTGGGCTCCACTAATTTACGTAGAAACCGATTTGTTTTTCATAAATGCTCTGCTGTCTACGAAACTCAAAAGTTTATGCAAAAGAATTCCATTTAAGATACTGATGCTGAAATGCTATCAGACAGCTAAGCACAAGTCAATCATATCAATTTTCCTCTCCCATCTCATACTCCCCAGCACCAAGAAGACATCCTTCAGAGGTATTAGAGGTGTTTTATCCTGTACACACATACTTACACATTCAGCACATGTTATTAAGCTTTCATTATGTCACAGACACTGTTCTAGGCTCAGAGATACCTTTGCTGTCATAAATAAACAAAACAGATAGCTTATTTTTAGGTGGGAGGAGGGAAATAAGCAATGAATGAATGGGTGAAAGCAATAAGTGGAAGAAAATGAACAAGAAAATACCAGGGAGGAAGGAGTACTATGGTGATTGGAAATCACCATGCAGCTACTTGAAGTTGGATAGTCAGGAAATGACACTCTGAGGAGATATTTAACGTGAGATCTGAATAAGAGAAGGGAACCAGCTACAAAAAGATCAGGTGCAAAAGCAGTCAGGGCAGAGGAGAGAGCCGGTGCAAAGGCCCTAAGGCTTTTTGCTGCACTTAAGGAATTAAAAGAAGACTAGTGTACTAAAATCCGGTGAGGGAGAGAGAGAAGGTAAGGGAAGAGACAAGGGTGAGGATATATAGAGGCTACTGTATCATCCTAAGGAATGTGGAACCCACTAGAGGGTTTTAAAAAGAAATGTGATTTGATACAATATTTGTGCTGGGACAAAAGCATGGATGTTGGTGGGGTGGGTGCAGTATGAGGCCATTGTAGTTCTCCAGGGGCAGAGAAGTAGAGGAATTCAGGATATGTTTTGAAGAGAAGGGGAACAGAACTTGATTTGGGCAGATCAGGGAAAAAGGAGGAATCGAGGATGCTGTTGATTTGTGGCTTATGCACCTGGGCAGAGTTTAGAGCCACTTACCATGATGCGGTATGTTGGAGGACATGTTCTCTCATAGATGCACATTTACAAATTGAGGACCCTCTCTCAGCCCCATCACTCCTCTCTAGGGGAAGAGGTTGGACTTACACGATTGCTAAATTTGAAAGAAGCTAAGCAATGTGGAGTCAGCCCCTTCCTTTCTGCTTTTCCTGGCTGCTTGGCTTCAGAAAGCACACATTCCCTGCTCCTCCAGCCTGTGTGTTTCATGTAGGTAGGCAGATGGTGGGGATGTAGGTCGAAGCTCAGCCTGGGAGCAGGTGTGGTCATAGGGATCTCACCATGACTCTGCAACTAAGCCTGTCCTCCAACCTGGCTTTGATCACTAACAAACCTGGCATTTGTCACTTTATCTTTGTGACTCAAGTGTCTCTCTATTACTCAACTTAGATCTCAGGATGCTCTGAAGAAATATTAGGGAGGGTAGCATATTCAGGGGAATCAGGAAGCAAGAGATCTGCTTGGCACACATTAGAGTTAAAAGACAGATAACTGGATATTTCAAGAAGAGTCATGAAGATTAGTTTTGAATTCGGGGGAGAGGTCAGAGGTGGAGATGTAGACTTTAGAGTCATTGGTTGATATATTATAAAAATGCATATGTGATTTTCTTGGCAAGTTGTTGTTAAACAAATAAATATAGTCTATGAGTGTGTAACAGGAACCAGAATGGATTTGAGCTGCAGCCATCAACATCACTGTACTTTTTAGAAGCGATAAGACTCTTTAAACCAGATTGGATGTCACCATGCCAACTGACTGAGAAGATCATGTCTGCTGAGTCACTTTACCCCAGAAGGCCTTCCAGGTGTACTCCTATACATCAACTATCAGCAATTATCCTTGGCTGGCTCAGTGTAAATGATTTGATGCAAATCAAATTCAATTAAAAATCCTACACACTTCACCTCTGACTCATCCAAGGTGCACACTGCCATAGTAATTGGAGACATCTGTCCTACTGAACAATACAGGAACAGACTCAGGCAGCTGAACCTCCCACACTGGTTAAGTGATTACCTCATGTAGAACTAAAGGGGGCTATGAAGGCTGGGGACAGAGGTATA
Source organism: Mesoplodon bidens (assembly GCF_964165515.1). Taxonomy (NCBI): domain Eukaryota; kingdom Metazoa; phylum Chordata; class Mammalia; order Artiodactyla; family Ziphiidae; genus Mesoplodon; species Mesoplodon bidens. Next base: position 22,338,673 of record NC_138181.1, read on the forward strand.
TGTATACATGAGGAGATGTGCTCATGGACACTGTCAAGGTTTCTAGCTCTTATTATTATTCCTGATGAAAATATATCCATTGTCGGGCTTCCCTGATGGTGCAGTGGTTAAGAATCTGCCTGCCAACGCAGGGGACACGGGTTTGAGCCCTGGTCTGGGAAAACCTCACATGCCGAGGAGCAACTAAGCCTGTGTGTCACAACTACTGAGCTTACGTGCCACAACTATTGAAGCCCCCACACCTAGAGCCCGTGCCCCGAGACAAGAGAAGCCACTGCAATGAGAAGCCCGCGCACCGCAACAAAGAGTACGCCCGCCCACACGCCGCAACTAAAGAAAGCCTGCATGCAGCAGTGAAGCCCAATGCAGCCAAAAATAAATAACTTAATTAGTTAATTTTAAAAATTATAAAAAACTAAAATATATCCATTGTCAGTTCAACACCAGAAAATAGCAACTTTAACTTCTGAAGTCACCTCAATCAAATACACAATTCTATTATGGTGCATGAATGGGCAATATGAAATATGATTGGCATTGTCAGTAATCAACAGGATGGATTACAATTTATCTTAATTACAGAATACTTCTTTTCCTTACGGTCAGTAATCCACCTGTCAAGTTCCTAGATGATATATCTTAATAAACAATGAAAAGTAGTTAACATAACAGTACTTATTTAAAATAGTCACACTTGTTTTCTCTTTCCATAAATGTAGGCTTTTTCTCATGCAATCTTACTGCCGACAAAAACCTCATTATTTATACCATTTTGGGGGTAACATTTTAAAATTCAGCTAAAAGTGATCATTTTAGTGGATTTGAGAAAAGTCCCTACATTTTTTAAATGCTTAGTTTCTTGAAATCAAATCAAATAGCCTAAAAATTCAGAATTACTGCATTTTTTCTTTCCAAAAAGATCTTTAAAAATATTTAAATCAATCAATATTTCAGGATTTGGCTAAAGAGATGTTATATATGCATGAATCTTTGCCAGCATTTCAACTCAGAAAGTTCATCTGACTAAAATGTTTTGGATTTAAATGTTAGTAGAATGAATAAAATAGTCCAATATGAGGAGCTATATTGTTTTGAAAGTTAACCATATTAAAAATGGTATCAAGTTAAAATACTGCTGTGCTTACATATCTGACAGATTTATAATTGATATCAATTCCGTAAGTTGTGGAATAAAGCAAAGAACTGCAATTCATGTTTTGCTGCAAATTATTTTGATTATATCTGAAGAGGATGATGAATTCAAGCCTCTTGGCATTGTCTACAACTGGATAAAATAGTGCCTCGAATCTCCTGAATGCTGGACACGCTGGTAGCTGTGTAGGGGAAAGGCCTGTTCAGACTTGTGTTTAAGCACCTCAGTCATTGCACGTAGATCAGAATCTCCTGGCTAATCTGAGGTGGTACACCCTTCTGACTTCCAATTTACAAGCAAGAAGTGAATTAACAAGGCTTACTCAGTTTAGAACAACTGGCTAGAAACTGAGAGCTCTCAACTAACCTGCTGCAAAACTCTTCCACAGGGATTTAGGAGAAGAAAGAGATGAACAGATTACAGAAAACACCACCCACTGTCCATGTGATGTGAATTGTCAACACGTGTCTGGCTTTCTACTACAAGACTCACACTTCTCCATTCATTAGGACTTGTCTCCATGCCCTCCTTTCGTTGCCAAAGTCTTCCATATTCCTTTGACCTAAATGATCTATATATTGTTGTTACTGTCGTTGTTCCTGGAACTTGCAAGTGAGCAGCATCACTGCCTCTAAGCCATTAACTGCACCTTGACCACTGCCTGGAAGGCCCTCTATAATTCTCTGGGATTACTGAAATATTACTCACTCTCTCTCAGACCAAGTTCACATTATAACTTTTCCCAAGAAACATGCTGATGACCCCATGTTATAGAAATAAGGTAATAACATAAAAACATAACCTTGCCTATAAATTGCCTTTCCTATTTTGGTCTTTGTGATAATACCATGAACTGGCCCTGAGGGTGCTGTCATGCATTCATAACAAGACAGGCTAAAAAATGTTAAGCCTTGGCAATTCCAAATTCTACCATTGATCACTGTCAGGGAATGAGGCCTTCCATACAAATGAATTACTAGCATTGATTTATTTATACTTTAATTTTGTTCAAAAATACATATAGAGGCTTCCCTGGTGGCGCAGTGGTTGAGAGTCCGCCTGCTGATGCAGGGGACATGGGTTCGTGCCCCGGTCTGGGAAGATCCCACATGCTGCGGAGCAGCTGGGCCTGTGAGCCATGGTTGCTGAGCCTGCGCGTCCGGAGCCTGTGCCCCACAATGGGAGAGGCCACAACAGTGAGAGGCCCGCGTACCACACACACACAAAAAAAATATATATATATATATATAATAAAAAAATTGTTAGACTCTTTATTGTGTGATGGGTAAGTGAATGTTTCAATTAGTATAATCTACTGTTTTAAGGATGAAATGTTAAGAGATTTTGGTGAATTATTTCTAAATAGAACAAAATTTCACTTAGATTGATGATACAGGATCATTATACTAAATAACACAATTCTAGTAGGCTGAAACATAGAAATAATAATTATAATAACTTTCATTGATATAGTTATTTTAGCAATTGCCAAGTAGTTAATATATTTTGTATTAACTGATAGTCCAACAGTCTATGAAAGAGAAATTTCCACATTTCATGGATGAAGGTGAGGCTTAGAGAGTTTAAGGAACTTAAGTTTCTCAGCAAGCACACCGCAAAGCCCCATGTTTGAACAGTAGGCTCTGGACAGGCCGATAGGAATTGTTAGCCCTCCACTAAGTGGCCCTAGACTATGGTGCACATTTTCTTCATCCTTTTGTCTGATTATTCAGTCAGCTATCAACTCCTCCAGTTGCCAGAGGACAGTAACAGTCATTTCTTCCTCCGGCCAGCTGTCATCATCTGTTTCTACTCTATGAGCTGGAACATCAGATAGTCAAGCTTGCTGAAATTGGACATGGAACAGATTAAAAAGCATCTGAGGGACAGCTTCTGCTATGGAGTCAATCAAGTTCATGGCTTTGATGTACAAGTTGCAGACCAGCTATCACAGTACCTCATGAGCTTCCTTCAGCAGCTTCTTGGCTCGTGACTAGGTCTTAGAAGGGAGAACCTACTGTTAACCCTGCTCACTGGGCAGGTAAAGTGTGGCTATGTTTATATTTTGTCCTCAAGTAGGAGATAATAACATACCAACAGCCATGCCTTAGTGCCTTCACACCTGCCTCTCTGCCTGGACTCCAATTTGTTCCAGGATTCTAAGATGGGCCATTAATGGACACTCAGTGTATGGTTGCCCACGCCACTCAAAGTGCAGACCTCAGTCTAATGCCAGTGTCTAATCAATTTGTTACCATTCAACAAAATAAGTAAAGAAATTACAGCACAGGGAGATCAGCTCGGTGCTTTGTGATGACCTAGAGGGGTGGGACAGGGAGGCTCAAGAGGGAAGGGATATGGGGATATGTGTATACATATAGCTGATTCACTTTGTTGTACAGCAGAAACTAACACAGCATTGTAAAGCATTTATACTCTAAAAAAGATGTATAAAAATTAAAAAATATATAATTTTAAATGTAGAAAAAAAAGAAATTAAGAGCAAGCATTTAGAGAGGTTTTTAGCAATTTGACATTGATGCAACAATTTTTTCATTTTTTAAAAAAACATTGGTATGCAACAGATTGGAAGTTTGTTGTTGGTTTTTTTTAAGTGGTCCCATGCCATAGTGAATTTGAGAAGCATAAACTTTGGTATGCCCACAACTAAAGTACTAAATAATAGACAAAAAGATTATGTGAGACTCCCACCTGGCCTGTGAGGCAGCTGAACAAAATAATGTGAGCTTCACGTGTGCATATAACTGAGAAGGTCAATCATATCTGCTACAAATTTCTCTCCATCCTTTAAGAGAGAAATACTCTATTTCTTTCTAATCGAGACAAGGGAGGCACACGTATTTCAGGCTGTCATCCTGAAGGCATATAATTGGATATTTGCTTCTTTTCTCCTTTCTGCTACAGTTTCAAAGGGTAGAAAAGCCTGGAAAATAAAACCTTTCCTCCTCACGCAGTTTTTCTTGGGCTAGGTGAGAGGTGAAGAGGCTGAAAAGATGATAAAAGAGTGTAAGAAACCACAGATTGAGAAAGAAAGCAGATAGTGGTCAAAGGCTTCTTAGTTTGAGATCCCATTCTGAGAATCCACTAGAGATCTGATGACAACCCAACACCTGAAATTCCAGACCTACTAATAAGCCATGTAGGATCTTATAATCAATCAAGGATTTATTCGGGTTTTGATTTTTAAACCACATTCTCATTTGATATGGAGAGAAAATTAGTCTTGGAACAGTTTCTAATATTTGAGATTAGAAATTAGTGAGAAAAGCACCAGATTATACATAAGTATTTTTTCTTTAGATCTTGTTCCATGTGCATCATCTATACATATGAAGTAATTCTAAGCTGTAATGTTTAGAAATGTTTACATGAAATTATTTAAGACCTGCTTTTATCTACTAGTCTTAATTTTGTTTGGTATATGTAAACTTCACCTGGTGCTTTAGACCATGCAAGCATATTACATATTATCACAGAGTCTGGTATATCTAGCTTCAAAAATTGTCTCTTCAAAGGTAATCCTAAAAACTTAAATATATAAAATTAAAATATCAAAGGTCATACTATATGCACTTGCTTTGTAGACTATCCTTTAAAACAACATTTTTCAGTTGCTAAGCATCCATGGTACTCCAATAGGGCCTCTATACAGAAATTGTATTTTTAATGTTTATATCAAATTCTAATTTGAATGACCAAAATTTGCCTCTAGATTCATCCAAAAAAGGGAGGAAAATGCTCACACTACCTGATTTTTCCTTTTTGCATTTCAAAAACCTGTTTGATCTCTTTTCTAAAAGAAAATACCTAAGATGAGAGCAAGACATGATTTCCTAATGTTCTCCAATTTTCTGTTTATTTTCAAGCACTGACATTTTCTGGGTGAAGAAGGAATCCTAATTTTTAACTCATCCACAGGGGATTTTGTCATGACCATGTAGTGGATTTTTCCAGAAAGAAAAGGAACACAAATCATGGATTAAGATAAAAATTATAGACAAAAAGTTTGCTATTGTGCCTCAAAGTAAGGCAGGAAGGAGTTCAAACAACAGTGTCGTAATTCCAATTTATATATATTGTCAACGGCAGATCCCAGCTGTGCGCAGATACCACTAGAGCTTAGGGCACAGCTGTGACATTATAAAAGGGACTCGACTGCCAGTCAGAGCTTGGCTTGAGCGATTCACTGTCCAAGCCACTCCCTAATAAAGCTTCTGGAACTCCGTGTCTGCTTCAGGTGTTTTCTCCATGAACAAACCTGCATTGTACAACTCAAGACATTGCACAATTTCTCTCTTATTTATTGTAAGGGACTCTAGCTTTGAAACACAGTTCAGCAGAGGATTTCCCTTATCACTTTAAATTTCTCCTTTCCGCAGAGACACATGAGGTAGAATATCAGAGAGCCATAACAAAAGTCTCATGTTACTCAGCAATCAGCAATTTTATTGAGGGTTAATATCCTTTTAACCTCCTTTGAAAATGGTTTCAAAGGACAAAGGCAGCACCACTGACAGAATCACACAAAGAAGCACAAGTGCCATCAGTACTGTTTTGCACCTAAAATGAAGTCTCCGTTGCCTAGGATGTACTACTATGTGCCACCATTACGGCAGCTTCCACAAACTATTGTGTCTCTTTGAAATCCTAGCCACGTAAGATATTTTTGTTTTTGTTCTGCCACCCCAAAGACAACATTGATCAGATAAGTTTTTGATCCTTCTCTTACACAGTAATAATGTGCACTGACTTTTTAAAGACTCCAAGAAGTCCTGGAATAAAGAAACATATTTGTCTTCATTCAATGTAGGATTGTTTCTCTATAGAACACTTCTCCCTAATTCTAATCAACAGCCCAATGCTTTATGTAAACAAAAATGGGAAAGTTATTTTAGGGATTGTTGATTTAAAAAGAATCCTTGTTACAATCAAAATTTGTCTTTGATCAAATAAAAAAAGCAATACTTTTTGAGACACTACCATATAACACTCTGCTACCAAAAGATTTTGAGCTTTTATGGCATAAATTGTATTGAGTTTGACACATTCTGAGTAAAACTCTGTCTTTCAAGAATACTTACAGGTAAATATCTTATCTTCTAATTATATACAATAATATTTATACCTAAAGATGCAGAGAAGTTATGTAACAGGAAGCAGAATTCCATTCATAAATCTGAAGATATTGCAAGAGATAGTTATTACTTCAGATATGCTGAATATCAGATGGTACCTTCAAATTTCAAAACTGTATTAAATACCTTGTCCTTATTAAATCTGCATCCCTTGTTCTATATACTAGTTTTGATTTGTGACCATAATCCTTAAAGAAAGAGAAGAGGGAGGGGTAACAATACTACCTCATAATTTTATTGAAAATGTAAGATCTATTTATAGTATACATTTATTTAGCTTACTCTGTGTCTGGCAGTGTTTAAGCACGTATAATATTTATTAACACTTTTATTCCTCATAACAAACCTAGGAGGCAGGAATTCTTTTTACTTCCATGTTAAGGTGAAATAATAAAGGCACAGATAGGTTAAGAATCTTGACCAAGAACACACACCTATTAAATAAAGCATAAAAAGGCACTCATACTCTAACCACTACTCAATGCTGCCTAACAGCTTTGCTCTACTTCTAGAGATTATGTTACTATAACTGTCCCTTGACTGGTCAAATAATAAGAATTTGAATCATAATTATCAGAAAATTTAATTCTATCAGAATTTAGAATGAGGTTGCCCTCAATAGTTTGTTTTTCATCTTTTGGATTCTAGCAATTCCATAGCTTTAATGAAGGTTAGAAAGTCATGGATGTTCTTTGTTTCCTTCTGAAGTCTTTATTAGTAGAAGTCAGATTCATAAGAAACACATTTTCCAAATAAACTTGCTTGTTGCTTCCTCGGTTCCTTCAGTCATGTTGATTCAAGTGAATAAAATATAAATCCTGTAAATGATGGTATAAATGCTAACTAAGTACATCGATCTCAGAGATGACTCTTTTACAAATAGCTTTGGGACTTCCCTGGTGGTGCATTGGTTAAGAATCTGCCTGCCAATGCAGGGGACACGGGTTCGATCCCTGGTCCAGGAAGATCCCACATGCTGCAGAGCAACTAAGCCCATGCACCACAACTACTGAGTCTGCACTCTAGAGCCCGTAAGCCACAACTACTGAGCTCTCGTGCCACAACTACTGAAGCCCGTGTGCCTAGAGTCCATGCTCCACAACAAGAGAAGTCACTGCAATGAGAAGCACGTGCACCACAAGGAAGACTAATCCCACAACTAGAGAAAGCCCGCGTGCAGCAATGAAGACCCAACGCAGCCAAAAATAAATAAATAAAATAAATAAATTTATATATATGGAAAAATAACCTATCACTTAAAAAATTAGCTCAACTGTTCCTTTTCTGGATGCAAGGAATAGGTACTTTTATTTATGAGATTAGTTTCTGCATATCTAAACCAAAGACTGCATTGTTCATCCTCACACTTTACTAAACTAAAATCATGTACTTTCATGGCACTTAAAGGTCTGTAAATCCTCCAAATTCTATTCATTTAGACTATATTCAAGAAAATTTAAAGACCAGGTTGCAAGGTGTTCATAATTCAAGTTTTCTGAATCAGTATAAATGTGCAGAGAAAAACATTCTCCTGCATTTTGATGAACTAAAAGTCACTGTCTACATGAGACATAACTATTATAACACATGCCTAAGCAGAGATGATTGGGAGACACAATGATTAGCATCCTAAATTAGATACCTTTATGGAAAAAATCTTGACTTGTATATGTTCTATATATAATATATACATACTAACAAAACCAAACATAAACCATGTTATAATACAAAAGGAAAATTCACTGAGCTCTGGTATCCTACTTAAATAATTTTGAAGACTGATAAATGTGCCTTGGAAAATTGGAGTTCAAGCATTCAGAATTAGCATTTGAACAGTGGGATTTTATTTATGGAAACAAAACTTATGCCCATATGTGCATGTATTTAGGACAATATTATATAATATTGCATGTAGGCCATATTCCAAATATATGCAATGTTCTTTTTATCTATGAGGTTCTTACTGCATATCCTGGGGGTGGGGTGGACGGGGGTTTGTACATATATGCAAAAAAGAAGCTTAAAGTTAAATTAGATTGGACTCTTAAAATTGGGTCAAAGAACTTTAGTGTAACAACTGCAATTTTGAAACAACTCCCCAGTGAATAGTTAAAAAGAATATATATTCCTTCTTTTCTTTTACTCATGAGAAGAAAACGTTATTTGAGGATTTATAGACCAATCCAGAAATCCCTCCCTTGTCCATGGTAGAGTAAGAAAAAACACTGAATCCCATTTTTGTTTCCCTACACGTTTATCAATTTTTGATTATGCTTTCACTGTTTTGAGTAGCTGAGTTTCAAGCCAAAGCCTTTACAATCTATTTCAACACAGCACTATCATCATGCCTTCTGAAACTAATGGCTTCCACAAGATGGTGACAATTGATCATCCTGAATTAGAAATCCTTCATGTAGTCTCTCTCAAAGCAAGAAAGTGACCTGCAATGGAATATGTGCTTCTTTATTCCATTCACTGTGTTGCACACTATTTTTTTGTTTGTTTCTTTGTTTTTTGTTTTGCGGTACGCGGGCCTCTCACTGCTGTGGCCTCTCCCGTTGCGAAGCACAGGCTCCGGATGCGCAGGCACAGCGGCCATGGCTCACGGGCCCAGCCGCTCCGTTGCATGTGGGATCTTCCCAGACCGGGGCACGAACCCGTGTCCCCTGCATCAGCAGGCGGACTCTCAACCACTGCGCCACCAGGGAAGCCCCACACTATTAATTCAACAAAAGTTTCCCAAGTACCTACTCTGTGCCAGGCCTTGTTTTTAGTGCAAGGAACAAAAAGATGAAAGCTGACTTCAGAGAGTACACACTTTTGTTAAGGCAACGGACATGAAAAAGAATTACACCCACACAAAATCCTGCATGTGGATGTTTATAGCTTCTTTATTCAGAATCACCAAAACCTGGAAGCAACCAGGATGCCCTTCAGTAGATAAATGGAAAAACTGTGGTACGTCCAGACAATGGAATATTACTGGGCACTGAAAAGAAATTAGCTAGAAAGTCATAAAAAGACATAAAGGAACCTCAAATAGTTATTATTAAGTGAAAGAAACCAATTTAAAAAGTCTACTTAGTATATGATTTCAACAATATGACCTTCCGGAAAAGGCAAAACTATGGAGATAGCAAAAAGATCAGTGACTGCTAGGGATTAGGGGAAGAAAGGGATGAAGAGGCGGAGCATAAAGGATTTTCAGGGCAGTGAAACTACCCTGTGTGATACTATGATGGTGGATACATGTCATTAACGTTTGTCTGAACCCACAGAATGCACAACACCAAGAGTGTACCTTAAACTATGGTCTCTGGGTAGTAGTGATGTGGAGGGGAGGCTGGTACTGGAGGAGGCTAGGGGCCAGGGCATATGGGAAATCTCTGTACATTCTGCTCAGTTTTGCTGTGGACCTAAAATTCTCTAAATATAAAATCTATGAAAATAATAATTACAGGACTTAGCCATTTAAAAAAATGAACTAATGCCGTTTGCAGCAACATGGATGGACCTAGAGATTGTCATACTGAGTGAAATAAATCAGACAGAGAAAGAGAAATATCATATGATATCGCTTATATGCAGAATCTAAAAAGAAATGATACAAAAGAAGTTACTTACAAAACTGAAGCAGATTCACAGACTTCAGAGAAGGAACTCATGGTTATGGGGGGTGGGGGGGGATAGTTAGGGAGTCTGGGATTTACACGTACACACTGCTGTTTTTAAAATGGATAATCAACAAGGACCTACTGTATAGCACAGGGAAACTCTGCTCAATATTATGTAACAACCTAAATGGGAAAAGAATTTGAAAAAGAATAGATACATGTATATGTATAAATGAATCACTTTGCTGTACACCTGAAACTATCACAACATTGTTAATCTACTATACTCCAATATAAAATAAAAAGTTAAAAAAATAATTACAGTATAGAGTAGTGCATGCAATAATAGCAATGGGTATAGACTTGGAAGCAGCACAGAAATTGGCAAGAATCCCCATGGAAGGAGCAGAAAAGAAACTCATAAAATGATATCTAAGATGGGTTGTGAAGAATGAATACAAGTTTTCTTAATGCCAAAGATCTTATTCTTCCTATAACTATGATTTAATTTCCTTCTGTGACAATGTTTCCATACTAGAATGACAACAAGGAAAAGGTTTCATTAAATAGTTATAATATCCTTTGAATAGTAAAATAAAGGTTTTTAACAATGATGTGATAATGTCAGCCTCATGGTAAAGATTTCATATTTTCACGGTAATGTCTGATGAAGTTTTAGGATACATTTGTGTCTAAAGTAATATATGTTAGCTGTCCAAAGCACTTGGAGGAGCTGGAAGAAATAATGAGAAGGGATGTAAAGTCTGAAGAAAAAATGTGAAGGATCTGTAACCTCTGACTTAGGCAAAGTCACCAGAGCTTCATTAAGTGAATTTGTACTGCCTGCAAGGGACCATTCTAGGCTCCTAGAATATAGAGATGAAAGCAATTTTCTTTCCTCAGAGAGTCCACAATATGGCTAAAGAGAAAGCTTACCAAGTGATGATTACGTGATTAAAGACCATGGCAGAGCTGAGCCACAAAATTACAAGGAGGGACAATAACAAAGAAAAGGCTACCTAAATAAAGAGTTAGTCAGTCACTTAAAAGAAACTGTGACTTGCAGTTTAAGTGAAGGAGACAACCTACGGATGCTGCAATGCACATCACACCCATTGCAATTTTGGAGAACACAATATATGGAGACATATTTCCTGGGGGGAGTCCTTCAGGAATGAAATTCGTATTTCATTTTAGATTATTATGCCACATTTCATTTGTGTGTGTGTGACTTATCTCATTTAAAAAGAACTATTAGAAAGGTCCATCATAAAGCCAATCTGCACTGAAGTAGCTTTATTCTAGCTGGGATGCTGTGGCATTTCTTTTTAGTACATGAAGTTATTCATTAAAGAAGAAAGTCTTATCACCCAGTATGGCAAAAAATAAGTTTGCTACTACATGCCAAACCCAACTACATCTTAGATATTTGGTTAAGGCATTTGCAGTAAGGATCCTAAGGCCTTGTCTGGTCCTGGAGGTAAATAGGGCCATGTTTGATTAGTGGTGTCTGCCACTCATCAGGGAGGAAGGAGGGATAAATCTCTACCTAATCCCTTAAGAATCCCTAATCCCTTATTTATTTTGCATTAGGCTAAGATCCATGGAAACAAAATCCATAATATCAATGATGGCTAACAGTTATTAAGCACTTACAAAGTGCTTTCCACCACTGAACAACTTTTCATGTATTAATTCATTTAACCTCACAACAGCCTTGTGAGGTAGAAACTAAGGCCCAAGAAAGTCAAGGAAGGTATACAAGATTGGAAGCTAGTAAGGCTTCCAACCCTGGCAGTGAACTCTAGGGGAAATGGTCTTGCCATAGAGCCTCCCTGTCAACCATCTACACTAAATTACTGACAGCACGGTGGCAGCTATATCAGTCATGCCCCCAAAGTAATAATACACATTCAAATACCATTCACATAAACAGTCTACAGGAATCATGCAGGCATAGAAACTTCTCCTAGCATCTCTACTTTGGAGCCCGCCAGAGCAGTTTTCAATTCTGCAGTCCTCTAAGCGGGTTTCATTTTCATGTAACACACACCAAATGTGGGAGAGGGAAAAGAGTATGGTTTGGGAGTTTCACAGACTCAAATCCCAATGTCTGTGATTTTGCACAAATAACTTATCTGAGCTTCAGGGTCCTCATATCTAAAATGGGAATATATAAAATATCATATATTTGCCTAAGCAAGGTAGAATGAGGTGACACACTGTATCATGAGTGCCTGACGTTAAGGTTTTTAATTGTAGTATAAGTTCCTGACTTCGAGCTTTTGATTGCCAAAGCATCCATTTTAGACATCCATCTCTTCCCATATAGGTTATTACAGAAACTAACACAACATTGTAACTATACTCCAATAAAATTTTAAAAATTCATTATTAAAAGTTGGTATCCAATTTAGAATAAAGAATAAAACATTTTACTCTAAAGCTAAGAAACAACAAAAAAAAACCCCACATCCATTTCACTACTAGTCTCGCTACTATCAAAACAAGGAGATAAGGAACCAGGCTAAACCCACACATAAAGTTCCCCTTTCAGAAAGCACTGGGTAACCTAGAAACTTGACCTGTTGTATGACCTCACCCTTCCCTTCCCATGTCCCAATTCCCCCTTTTATGCTTTAAATTCACCAAATAAAGAGTGAACCTTTGGGGACTTCCCTGGTGGCGCAGTGGTTAAGAATCCGCCTGCCAATGCAGGGGACACCGTTTCAATCCCTGGTCCGGGAAGATCTCACATGCCGCGGAGCAACTAAGCCCGTGCACCACAACTACTGAGCCTGTGCTCTAGAGCCCGCGAAACACAACTACTGAGCCCGCGCGCCTAGAGCCTGTGTTCTGCAACAAGAGAAGCCACCACAATGAGAAGCCTATGCACCTGCTCTCTGCAACTGGAGAAAACCCGCGTGCAGCAATGAAGACCAAAACGCAGCCAAAAAATAAAAATAAAGTAAATAAATTTATTAAAAAAAATAAAAATAGTGAAACTTTGAAACCCTAGGCACCCCACCCCCAACCCTAATAAAGGCAGAGCCCCAGGTCCATACTTCCTTAATCTCTCTCTCTCTCTCTCTTTCTCTCTCTCCCTTCTCTTTGCGGTCCTCAAGCATGCGGCATGCCCTCCAGACCCTGTGAGTGATAAATCTTATTCTTCAAAGTTCCCTAATCATTTGCCGAGGTGCATCCGGCAATCATATTAAGAACCAGAGGGGCCAGTCCAGCCACAACATTGTCCCTGGTTGTGCTGGGAGGGATGTCTGTGGGGCTCACTAAGAGTAAATAGCCTTAGGCAATTCCTAGCCCAGAGCATCACTATCAGTAGGCTGGGACCAACATGACACACACCGGAATACCTAGCTCAATGCCTGACATACAGCTTATCTTCCAAAAGGTTATTTTCTATCGCTTGTTTATACATCACTGTACATGAATAAATAAGTTAGGATACTATCTTAAATGCAAATTTCCTGTTTTTAATTATTTGAATATAAAAGAGAGGATTTCATCTGTGATTATTACTTTCCAATGAATTAGGTAGAGTTTCCATTTTCGATGTATTCCTTTGACATTATATTTTGCAGGAAATGGGTAGTTTGGATGAACAGAGATTTAAAAAAAAGATGTTGAATAAGTGTCGTATTTTCAGAAGAGGGCCATGTGAATTCTATAGTTCTATAATGGCTTTTTAAAAATAGCTTATGATAATATTTTCAGGAAAATCTTATAACTCTCATTCTCTAGATCTGGTACTTTTCACACTGACACCAGTGTGTTTAAGAAAATTTTACTGTATGTGTTGGGGGGGTAATTATGCTCTATTACAGAATGCTATTAGATACATAGTTAATGGACCACATAAATTCAAACTGATATTTTGTTACCTAATAAAAAACACAATCCATATTAATAATTGTGGGTCATAGACTACAAGCCATTTATTTATATAGTCAGATACAGAGAATCTTCTGCTATTATTTCTTTAATTACATTTTGTTTCTTACCAGCTAATAATGGTTTCTTAGAACATTACAAAAAAGACTATTTTTCCATGTTATGTTTTTGTTTAATGAAATAATGGCTCATTCCTGTGAGTAAAATCACTAAGAGCAAAAGATGATTTTTCTTAAAAACTCTTATACTGAATATGGGTTTGCACTCTGGATAAATCCTTGATTTTTAAGTAATACTGAGATTTAGGCAATTCTCTAAGATGTGTTCATTCAAAATCATTTCTATAAAAATACATTGATTAACTGATGTAATCCTCCAGCGTAATTTCATTTTAGCAGGCTTCTTGATTACAGAAACTATGTTAAGGTATTAGATTTGTGGTTATGATATGACTCTCTTATCATCATTATAATCATGAGCTATGTCCATTAACATTAGTTCCTTCATCTGTGGCAAGTGATTAAGAGTGTAAGAAGGCTTAGGAATCAGAAAGTTTGTGTCTAAGGTGGCTTACCAGCTGTGTGATTTGCCAGTACCTTACTTTGATCAGAGCAGGGTTTTTATGCTATTTAGTATCCAATATTTCAGCAAACAAAAAAAATACTCATTATATATTGTTCAAAGTATGAGTTTCAATGGCTTCATTGATTTTTTTAAATTAAAAAAATGTTTATACAATCTTTAAACATTACTTTCCCTTTACAGTTATTAACAAAATATTGGCTCTGTTCCCCGAGTTGTAAAATACATCCTTGAGCCTACTTTATACCCGATAGTTTGTACCTCCCACTGCCCCACCTCTATAATGCCCCTACCACCATGGGTAACCTCTAGTTTGTTCTCTATATCTGTGAGTCTGCTTCTTTCTTGTTATATTCAGTAGTTGGTTGTATTTTTTGATTCCACATATAAGTGATATTGTACAGTATTTGTCTTTCTCTGTCTGACATATTTCACTTAGCATAATGTCCTCCATGTCCATCTATGTAGCTGCAAATGGCAAAATTTCATTCCTTTTTATGGCTGAGAAGTATTCCATTATATATATATCCACATCTTCTTCATCCATTCGTGTGTTGACAGGCACTTAGGTGGCTTCCATATCTTGGCAATTGTAAACAATGCTACTATGAACATTGAGGCTCATGTATCTTTTCAAATTAGTTTTTTGGTTTTGTTTTGAGAAGCCTCCATGCTATTTTCCACAGTGGCTGCACCAATTTACATTCCTACCAACAGTGTACAAGGGTTTCCTTTTCTCCACACCCTCTCCAACATTTAGTATTTTTGTTCTTTTGATGATGGCCATTCTGACAGGTGTGAGGTGATA
Source organism: Mesoplodon bidens (assembly GCF_964165515.1). Classification (NCBI taxonomy): domain Eukaryota; kingdom Metazoa; phylum Chordata; class Mammalia; order Artiodactyla; family Ziphiidae; genus Mesoplodon; species Mesoplodon bidens. Next base: position 22,353,895 of record NC_138181.1, read on the forward strand.
TCTCATTGTGGTTTTGATTTACTTTTCCCTGATGATCAACGATTTTGAGCATCTTTTCATGTGGTTGTTGGTCATCTGCCTCTCCTTTCTGGAAAAATGTCTATTCAGTTCTTTGCCATTTTTTAAATTGACTTAAATGATTTTTATCATTTGTACATACTATACATTTTTTATAAAAGGCCAAATGAAGGCATTTAAGTTTATTTCCACTTTCCTACATTAATCAATAGTCTATATATTCTTTGTTTTTCAATTTAGGTTGAAAAACAAACCTAAATTTACCAAAGAAAATCCACACATGTTTCAACCAACCTTTGCTTCTCTAATAAACCCCACCAATGGATCAGAAGAAAGCTAAAGTACAGTTGATGGTCCTTCTGGGCTGACACCTCTCTGCTAGGGTCCGCAGCCCTCTGTGTCAGCTCCCCAGCCCTTGGTCATCTTGCTGCACATTTCTGATAGAGTAAGCAAGGTTTTAAATCAGAACACAGCTTGGGGAGCTGCCAAGTCAGCTGCAGCACTACAAGGTAATATACCCCACTGTGTCTCAAAATAATTCATTTCTGAATAGCTCATTATATTTCCTCTAATTTAGCAAGATTTAAAGGTGACCTAACAAAAACTAACAAATATGTCCTTTGGAAATAATATACCAAATCCACATTCAGAGTATTACCTGATGTGGGTTAACATACTGCCACTTTTAAACAGTTTTCTTCCATATTGAAAGTCTATATATTCCTACCATCGAATCCAATAATTATTTGGTATGAAGCTCTTTGTGCACATGTCTAAATATAAACATATTTATAAACTCTTGAGAAATGTTATATATAATAAATGCTATTTGTATTTACACAAATAAATCTCCCTTCCCACATTGAACAAAAATATAGCTAGTTTTTGCTCATTCAAACCCAGGTCTCCCATGTGAGGAAAACGGAGGGAATAACTTTGTTTTACATGGGGGCATATATTGTCTGTATCATTAGTTCTTCAACTGCAGTGCCTTGTACTTCAATAAGTGGAGTCATGGGCTTCCCTGGTGGCACAGTGGTTGAGAGTCTGCCTGCCCATGCAGGGGACACGGGTTCGTGCCCCAGTCCGGGAAGATCCCACATGCCGCAGAGCGGCTGGGCCCATGAGCCATGGCCGCTGGGCCTGCGCGTCCAGAGCCTGTGCTCCGCAACGGGAGAGGCCACAACAGTGAGAGGCCCGCGTACCAAAAAAAAATAAATAAATAAGTGGAGTCATTAGCGTTTTCTCAAAAGGCATATTAGAACTTCCTAACTAGAAGCTTTGTTAGCCTTGCTCATTTCCTTAATCACTTAACCCTTAACCATAGGACAATGCTGTCATGGCAACATACTCTGCCTAGAATGAGTGCACAGAATGTGTTACCATAGCTTCTCCAACCATCAATTGGGAGTCTTAAGAATTCACTATGTTAAAGAAGACATGGATATTGTTTTGATTTCATTTTTTAAATCAGTAAATAAAATAACTCTTTCCCCTCTCTTTTAGCAGAACAGTGTAAAAGCTTCAGTCTCAAGAAAATTAGAAAAGTTGGCTTGACGTTGGCTAGCTTTCTTGGTGCTTTTGACCCTAATCTAAAAAAAAAAAAAGGTCATGAAGAAACTAGGGACAAGATGGGAATAAAGACACAGACCTACTAGAGAATGGACTTGAGGATATGGGGAGGGGGACGGGTAAGCTGGGACAAAGTGAGAGAGTGGCATGGACATATATACCCTACCAAACGTAAAATAGATAGCTAGTGGGAAGCAGCCACATAGCACAGGGAGATCAGCTCAGTGGTTTGTGACCAACTAGAGGGGTGGGATAGGGAGGGTGGGAGGGAGGGAGACACAAGAGGGAAGAGATATGGGAACATATGTATATGTATAACTGATTCACTTTGTTATAAAGCAGAAACTAACACACCATTGTAAAGCAATTATGCTCCAATAAAGATGTTAAAATATATATATATATATATATATCATTTTAAATTATTTTTATTCTTAGTTAAATGTATGCTTATAATGGTATAAATTTATGCTGGTCCATTTTGGATGGCTCATCAGATGGATAAATCACATCAAACAACAGAGTGGGTTGTTGTGAAAATATACTTAACTAAATCAGGTTTTTCTTACATAATTACTCCGAGATAAATTAAATAGCACAGGGTTCTCTGTTCCCTGTAGAACAGTTTGAAAACCACTGGCAGCCATTCTCCCCTTCAATGCAGAGCATTCCAGACAACCTCTGCCCCACACTGATGCTTTCCTGCAAAATGAAACTTAACTGCCATCCAACTGTACTTGCATATTACTTGGATGCTGATTTATTTATGGATACAGCTTTGAGTCTTAGTGAACTTATCCCCGATTCATATTTAATGTATATAAATATACATTATATATAAAATATATATAAATACATAGTGAACATATCTAGTTAATGTATGCATGTGTATATATATATATATTTCATATATAATATGTACAGTGCCCGTTCTATATTGAATAAGCCTAAATACCATGGGCTACAAAACTACTCAACCCAGAATTACTTTTTGTTTGCCACATGTCCATTTGGCAGGCATGCCCTGTTAAACCTGGTTCTCCACCAGTTAAACCCTTCTAGTTCTGCCACTCTTATTAAGTCAATTAGAAAAATTCACTTTACCTTTGGGTTCATTAGCTTATGAATTGCCCCACTGGGAAAGTTGAAACTCTTTGTCAGGCATCTAACGGGTATCCTGTATGTAGTTTTCTGCCATACTCTGCCTTTGCCTTTTTGTGAAAATATTTTACTTTGGAGTAGAAGAGATGATTTCTGCCCCCAATACATAGAGAATCAGAAATAATTATGAAAAACAGTAAAATTCCAGAGTTTTCCAAATATCTACAGTGAATAAAAGTTAGGATTGAGTTTAGGACATGTTAATGCTCGTAATTGTGTTCAATTTGAGAAGTGTTAATTGAGATCTGCTAGATGAAAATTATTCATTTGGTGCTGTGAGGATTGCAAAAATGGGTAAGATTAGGATAGATTGGGGTGAGTTAGTCTTCATAGGATCTGGTGAGGGCTGGATAGCGCTAGGAAAACTTAGCACTTACCACAAGTACAACTAGAATGAAGACAAGAAATGCTATAGGTGGTTTTGTAAAAGTAATTTTAAATTATTTCATTATAATGAATAATAATGGCTATAATAGTGAATACAGAATGATATAATAGTAAATTATAATGATTTTGTTGCTTTTGTATATGTTTAGACTACAGAAAGTACAGCTCAACAAAATCTCCTTGACTCATGGTTGTTGGATTTATACGGACATGGGTATACATTTTGGGTATTAGATACAGAGGGCTTGTACACAGGAAATGTCATGAGCTTTTATATTTCTCTATCGACATGATTAATAAACACAATACTTGGGTTAATAAGCAATGTAAAATATCTAACTAGCGGAAAGAAATTCACACAGAAAGAAATGGCTATCATTCAAGGCAGACCATGTATTAAATATTATTTTAGAGAGACCAACAAACACTAGAGGAGACTTGGAATAATATACAGAATTTAGGGGAGGGGTCAGAGACCCTTTGTAGAGTTAAGGGCAGTTGAGCTGGGCCTTAAAGGATTGGTAAATTCAGAATGAATAAAAGTGACTTTGTTTTGTGAGTATCTCCTGTGGGAAGGAAAAGAAAATAACATTCTACAGACAGGGACAAGGACAAATATACATGGCTTAACAAATTTTATATTCTGAGACCTGAGTTAAAATGTGCTTATATATGCGTAGTTTAAATCAGTAACTGCCAACTCCTTTTTCTTCGGACTGAGCCACTGTAGTTGGGGTGTAAGACTGAGGTGAGTTTAGCAGGCCGGTGTTAAAGTAATTCTGAGATGTCATATTTGCATGTATCACTTATTATTATTTATGCTTGCAAAGTGCTTTTGTTTATGTTTACTTCTCCAGTGTGACTGCATTGATCTGTACCTCGGTACTCTGCTACCCTGACAAAACAGATACCTGATCAGAGTTGAAGGCTCCTTCCTTCAGCCAGATTGATTGCAAGTGACATTTGACAAAGTGGCTAATCAGAGCAGTAGTCAGTTCTCTTCAGTGTAGAGACTATCCAATCAGACAGACCCTCCCTGGCCAAGACGAGACCAAATTAGAAGAAAAGGACCAGGAACATTTTCCATCACACTGTTTAATGAGATGAACTAACACCCAGATACTGGCCAACAGATTTTTTTCCACTCAAATATATATTCTAACATTAATGAAGAAGGCTGTCATAGTCTTTAACATCCATTCACATATACCATGTAGACTACATTCTATTAAATTATGTTGTTAGTACACTTATTTACATTGAGCACTTTCTATTTTGGCTACTTGTGTTCATACTGATTTTAGTGAAGAGCATTTTTTTTGCGGTACGCGGGCCTCTCACTGTTGTGGCCTCTCCCGTTGCGGAGCACAGGCTCCAGACGCGCAGGCTCAGCGGCCATGGCTCACGGGCCCAGCCGCTCCGCGGCATGTGGGATCTTCCCAGACCGGGGCACGAACCCGTGTCCCCTGCATCGGCAGGCGGACTCTCAACCACTGCACCACCAGGGAAGCCCCGTGAAGAACATTTTTAATACAATATAGTGCCCACGTTAAAAAAACTAAAATAGTGGAATTTTTACTTTCCTATTAAAGAAGTCTAACATCTTGCATGCTTACTACTTTTCACACATACCGTGCACCATTGAAGAATGTGTAAGTGCCACATAAACAAGTATTCAAGTTATTAGTAAAATAAATATAGTAGCTGAAAAATAAATCAAACATCAAGCTAATGGACGCTAAAATTAATTTTCAAAAATCGTTTTTATTGGGGCTTCCCTGGTGGCGCAGTGGTTGAGAGTCCGCCTGCCGATGCAGGGGACACGGGTTTGTGCCCTGGTCCGGGAGGATCCCACATGCCGCGGAGCGGCTGGGCCCCTCAGCCACGGCTGCTGAGCCTGCGCGTCCGGAGCCTGTGCTCCGCAATGGGAGAGGCCACAACAGTGAGAGGCCCGCGTACCGCAAAAAAAAAAAAAAAAAAAAATCGTTTTTATTTATTTACTTATATCAATATGATCTCATGGACTCTCACCTTATTTTGTGAGTTATAATCTATTATTAGTATTTATTCTTCAAATATGCTCCTCTTCCTGGGATCGAGTGCCCTCTGTAACAAGTTGCAAAGGCAAGAAATGTGATACATTTTTAGTACAATAACTCATTGAAATTCAGTTAAGAGGTTCTCAAACTTGGCCGTATAATAGGTTTGATAGTCTTAAAGATGATTTATTCCGAGACCAGACTGCTGACAGCTGCTTTCTTCTCCTTCAAACCCTTCTTCACCTGTGGAGATTCAAAGACCTCTTCAGATGCATCCAAGTGAAAAATGAATGATTCACCATCTGGGTCAAAAGTGTAGAAAAAGAGGTGGAGAGGTGCAAAACTGGGGAAAGGACTTGGGGAGGAAAGCTAAAGAGGAAAAGAATATGTATCCCTAATACATTTGGCCTTTTTCACTCAATATGAGATTTATTCTTGTTGCTGTTTATCTATAGCTTATTCTTTTTAATTGTGATGTAGTAGGAATACCAAAATTTTTAATTAGTCACCTCCTATTGACAGACTTGTAGGTTATTTCAAGTTGGGGCCTATTATGAATAATGATGCTATGGCCATTCTTATAGGCCTTTTTTGGTGGACATATACATTTATTTCTCTTGAGGACATAGCTAGGACTGGAATTATTGGGTGGTAGGGTAGCTGTATGTTCAGCTTAGGAGTTACTGACAAATAGTTTTCCAAAGTAATGGTACTAATTCCAGTGACATGTGAGAGTTTTGTTGCTCTAAAGTCTTACAAACCCTTGACATTGTCATTCTTTTACATTTTAGTTCTCATGAAAAATGTGAGCAATATCTCATTATGGTTTAAAATTTTATAGCTTTTATCGAATTAGCATTTTTTGTTTTGTTTTGTTTTGTTTTGTTTTGCGGTACGTGGGCCTCTCACTGTCGTGGCCTCTCCCGTTGCGGAGCACAGGCTCCAGACACGCAGGCCCAGCGGCCATGGCTCACGGGCTCAGCCGCTCCGTGGCATGTGGGATCTTCCCAGACTGGGGCACGAACCCATGTCCCCTGCATTAGCAGGCTGACTCTCAACCACTGCACCACCAGGGAAGCCCTGGAATTAGCATTTTTTTAAAAGCTCCTTGGGTGATTTAATGTGCATCCAGGTTTGAAACCACTGTCTTAAGCACCTTGGAGTTGAAGAATTGCCTCTGGGTGTGTAGTCTAGCATTGAAGCTGGAAGGATAGGAAGTATTAAGAAGCTGGGAGGAGGTAGCCTAGTTTAGATTTACCTCAAAACTGGGATGCTGCAGGGGAAAGAAGAAGACCCACTAGAGACGAGGCTGTCAAGAAACAGAAGCCGGCATGGATGTGTCCATGGAAGACATTAATGTTAGTGTCAAAACACAGATGGTGAGAGGAACAATCTAGCCGTCACTTAGACCGTTCAGTGTTGAGAAAGGGATCATTCGAGCTGGGTTGTTTGTCCCTAGGAGGTCATCACATTTCCTCATGAGGAGGAGAGAAAGATTAAGAGCAACAGGTATGAACATCTATACATGACCATGTCACTTCTTTTCTTATAATCCCTGCGTAGCTCCTCATTACTTGCAGGCTAAAGTCCAGTCCTCTTGGTGGAGCATGCAGGGCTCTTCATAATACGGGGCTCAGCCTTCCAACACACACTCATCTCCAGTTAGGCCCAGTCATTACCAATGATTTGCTGTGCAACTTGGGTAAATTCTTGGCCTCTTTGTGCTCCAGTTTCTACATTCATAGACTAGATACTCTAATAATATCATATGGGTATTATACTCGAAATAATGTCGGACATACAAATTCTCAAGAAATGTTAGCTATTAGTATTTTTGTTTTTATTATTTTTGCTACCCTTCATAATTGCGGTAGGCCTTGTCCAAAACATGCATCTGTGTGTACATAAGTGGAAAATTTCCAGGTCCTATGTAGGAAAAGAAAATGTATGACTGAACAAGAATTTCAGAGGAAACATGAAAGCCAGGTCTGGGAACAGGGCACGATGTGTTATTGGTTTACATGGAAGAAGGAACTATTTCCAGGCAGTGGTGGTGGGCTTGAGAGGGTCAGAGCCTGGGAGCCCCTTTGCCCAAGGCTCCTGAGACCATGTAAATTCCTCCTGTAAGCACTGCTGGCTGCCAACCAACGAGGATCATGCAGGAGATCTTGAGAAGCAGTGTGTACTCAGCTCTCAAAGCTCAATCATATCATGATGCTCAACAAAGCTTGTGAGCAGAACAGATTACTGTGTTTGAGTTGCATTTCCATCCACAAACCCAGCCTAATGCCTTGGAAATACCTCTTCAAGCCTTTGCTGCTCCATCTGCCTGAAAGGCCTGTGCTCCTTGACCTGTCCTTTTCACCTAAATCTCTGCCTTCTTTTATTTATCTAATAACGAAACTAAATATTTTGCTTCAGAGAATTATACCAAGAGTAAAACTGGGTAAAGATATGTAGTGATAAAGATGCCTTCCTACTGTTCACTTTCAACCTGTTTAGAAAATGCACTTAAGTGTTGCTTTGTCCCTGGACAATTCAATTCCTTTCTGAAGGCCTTGGTCCAGAATGTCTTTCCTCTAAAACAGCCCTCCTCGCCCCTTGCCCCCAGCTCCAGGTCAAGTATTGCTCTTTATAACACGAATCACAAGGACCCTTTCCTTCCAGACCCTTGGAAGTACCCTTTGGAGATTTCAGCTGCGGACAAGGAACGGTTCTCATCCTTTTGTGTGCTTTCATGGGATAATATGAACAGATCTGAGAGGAATATGCGATTTCCTGTTCTACTGTGAACATTAATTAGAAAGAAAAAAGATATCTTTTTTTCTTGTGCCTCTCATTATATTTTCTGTGACTTAAAAACAGGAACTCTTATTTTGGCATCCAAAAACAATGCCAGGTCCATTGTAAGAAGGACAATAAATGTGTTATTTAATGAGTAAATGGGTGAATAAATGAATGAACGGATGCTGTTTTTTGAAGACTTCTTTGCCTTAATGTACATGACAGAACAAACACTAAAATATGATAGTGTCTAAATCCAGATATCACCTGCTTACATTTATTTTGTTGTATTGTTTCTTGACCTCAACATTTTTTTCCTCTCCTAAATAAAGATCTGTGTCATATTCAGAATTGTCTGAAGGAGATTCTGCAAAGCTCAGTGTATAGGCAGGTTTCATGTGAGCCTAAATGTCAATATTCCTATTGCTCCACTTCATTAAATCCACCTTCCTAGTGACTTGGACTGGGAAAAATTTATTTCTTTAAAAGTCCCAAAATTGTGCCCACATCAGCAATGCAGCACCTGTTAGTCATCACGGACCCAGTTCACCTCTCGAAGCTCTTGCTTAGCATTCTGACAGGCAAGGTTTATGACAGGCAAGTTGAAGGTGAAGGGGATGGATGTATAAACAGCAGAATACAGCCAAGCACTGACCTCTGCCAGATTGTGTGTGCAAGGCTCTGAGGGTACGAGGTCACGCTGCCAACAGCCAGGATGGCAGTGAGGGCTGGAGTGCCCTGAATTTGGTGCACACGCTTTGGCTTCGCTGTGCCCTGATTAGCACCGTGTGTGGGCCGATCGGCACGAGGCTGGAGGACAGCGCTTTGTGGGAAGAGCATATGGGAAGTGCAGATGTTCAAAGGGTGGCTTCACCCTCCGTGCAGCCAGCAGCCGGCCTTGAAGAATGATCATATCCTATCTTGAGTACGTACAGGCAGGAGGGATCTGCATGAACTTGCTGGCTGAGAAAGAGTCTGATTGCTTCCTGTTCAGGGACCCCCAACTTGGTTCTCCCATTAGGCACCATGACTTAAAACTGTATCCTTGGAGCACACAAACACTACCTCCCTCTTCCTGTGACTGAAAGGAAAGAGATCAGTCATATCATATACGAAGACAATCAAAGATTCTCCCAGGGCAGGTAGAACAAAAGCAATCTAAGTGTTACCAGATCACATAAATTACAGATATATGTCACTACAGTATTCATTATTTATTCATTTATTAATTAAGCAAGTTTACGCCAATACACCAGAAACATTGAAGGGATAATGGACCTAGGCATGCAGAAAAATGGAGGCCAGAAAAAAGGAATTCATTTACTTACAAAGGACAAAATATGGCATGGTGACATGTAAATTAGATGACAGCTAAGGAATTAGCCCCAATTCTTCTAATAATTAGCTGTGCTCGCTGGGCCTCAGTTTTCTCACTCAGAGCTAATCATGTTCAACTAAATGATTACACATGCCCCTTCTATGTCTAAAATGTTATGAATTTTATGATATGAATATATTCTTTATTTCCCTTATCATGTGGTTAATGTATTAATTAATGTTTTCATCTATTCAAGAATCTCAGAGCCTAATCTGTTCCAGGCATAGTTCTAGGTGGTGGAGATATTTTGGCCATAAGACACCTAAGCCCACATTCTGGCTATGGCAAGGCACAGTTTAACATGTAAATAAGTGCGTAAAAGAACATCCTATCCAAAAGTCAACAGGACTGTGAAGAAAAGTAAAACAAAGACATAAAATAGAGAGCATTAGGTGATGAATTTAGTTAGGATGGTCAAAGTAGATGCTTCTATCACATTTTAGTGGGAAGATACCAACAATAAACATGGACACCAATCAGTCACAAGATACTTTTAGATATATTCCTTAAAAAAAGGAATATGATAGCAAGTGAAAGGAGTGAGGCCATAGGTCATGTGGGACTTTAAGACCATCTTAGGGAATTAAGGTTATCATTTCAAGTTCAATGGGAATGCTTTTACATCAGGGATTGACATGACAATTTTACACTACAGGAAGTGGGTCCTGGCTGTGATGCTTGGAGAGTGGATTGTTGGCGGGGTAAGGTAAGAAGCCAGAGAACCATAAGTGGTACTCAGAAGGTCAGGGAAAAGACAGCAGTGGCTTTCTCTGGAGTGAAAGTAATGGAAATGAAGCAAAGTAGGCAAGTTCATGAGAGATGGGATATGAGGGCAGAGAAAAACAGAACTTAGGATAACTCCTAATTTTCACTTGAGCAGAAAAGAGGACTGAGATTGTATTTGTCAAATTGGAGGAGACGTGGGGAGACTGAAATCTGTGCAGTAGGATCTCAGGAGGTTGAAATGAGGAGGAGGAGCAGGAAATAGACTGAATAGGGGCAGAAAGAGAGGCAGGAGAGTATGGTGCCATCTGCATGTGCTGACTTATTAAAGGGGTAGTGTAAAACGCCAGGCAGTGTTGAAAGACTATTCAAGATTTCTGGTTTTAATTTAAGATTTAAATTCAACACTTAAGTAAAAGGGAAATGAATCAGTAGAATTGTGTGATTTTTTTTTTTTTTTTTTTTTTTTTTTTTGAGCAGCAGTTATGCAGTAGCACCACTGAGAAATTTACCCAGGACTGGGCTTTCGCCTGATGAGTAGGACAGAGGTTTTGGAAACGTCAACATGGGAGCAAAGCGTGTTTGCCAGGAAGTGGTTGTCACGATGAAGCATTGGCTTCAATCCTCAGATGGCAAAGGGTCAGGCCACACATCCTAAAATGGTCATGTAGCAGAAGCTTCTCTCCTGGGCAGATCCAGCCCCATGGAGCGTGGCCTGCATGGGAGTCGAATCTAAGGGGGCAGTAAAGGGGTGGAATTATAAAACAGCAACAACATAAACTGGATAAGAAAGGAGCAAGAATATTTCACGGAGAGTAAATAAGTAGTAGAGTCAATGATTTCAAGGTCCCCATGTGCTTGCAGAACTTTGGGGAAGAGGTGCTAGAATAAAAGAGCAGAAACAGCAAAAGCTGATTGTGAGACAGTGAAATGTCTGGAATGCTGGAATGAATATTTCAGAGATTTTAAGAATATTGGCTCCTCTCTCTTTCTCTCCCCTCTTTTGCTTTCTCTCTCTCTCTTCTCTCTCTCTTTATCTCTCTTTTTCTCTCAGTCCCTCTCTGTCTCTCAAACTGAGGGAGCTGCTAAGAAGTAATGACCATCCCTCCCTTATCTGAGAAGTTCCCCACCGTAGGAGTTCATGCTTCCCCAAGTTAGATATTAAAATTCACTTCCCCAGCCTCCTTGGAGCATTGTGATCTAGGATCCATCAACAAGACCTTCTGGCAGAATCTGAATTAGAAGTTGGTGGCCAGAAGAAGTATGTACCCTAAAAGATCCACTCAGAAGACGTGACAACACGCTTGTCTAGCTCCCAGAGGCAGCGGTGGCCGAGGCAGTGCCCATGCCGCAGCCACGGGGCCTACCCTAGTCCAGGCAGAGCAGCTGTGCTGTCTCTTCTGGCGCCATCCTGGGAGGTAATCTGGGCATTGCTTCAGACTGCAAAGCCTTCAATCCTGGTTCTTGGGCCTCTGCAAAGGTTTTGTGTGCTACCAAATATCCTTTGATAAATTCATTTGCTGCTTAAGCTAATGGTTTCTGACATGACCAGAGATGGTACAATTCCTGGCCATGACAAGGACTAGCATTAGATCATGGCAACGAAACTGTCAAGAAACGAAAAGACCTGGATATTGAATGAGTTGGAAACTTTATAAATGATTCACTAGGAAAGTCTGACCATACTTGATACCAAAGTAAATGCATATAAACTTCTGGAAACCCAAACAAAATTCAGCAAAGAACACCTTGTGGGTCACTATCTCAGCATCATGTTTATCACTCAGCATAAGTCACCCACTGTGAAGGATATCTAAGGTCCTGATATAGCTTCTTAGGAGACGGTAACACAAAGGCACAAAGAATGCCCAAGTTTTCCAGTCTTTTCTAGCTCAGGGTTTTTAACACAGTATTTACACACATTAGACATATAAAATGATGGCTGAACAATTACGACCTTAGTTAAGGGCTTCATAATTTTCTACTTGGATTATTTTAGTGGCCTGCCTTTTACTCTCCTCAAGTTTGCCAGATTAATCTGCTTATAAAAGCTACCATGCCTCTTCATTTTCAAAGAATGTCACATGCATAGTAAAATATCACTACATATGATTAATTGATTTGGTCACTTTAAGTTAGTAAAAATATAGAACTGGGAAATGTATTCAAGGACATGTAGTTTTAATTTTTTTTTCAAGGGTACTCAATAAATAGATCTTGGCTAACAAAGCACTACCTAGAAGGAGTCCTCAAGGAACATGCTAGGAAGAATATCAATTGTTTAGAGTGGCACTTTCAATGTACTTGAGGATGGTTTGAAGGCATTTAATTTCTTTCTCATATCTCATATGCCTCTTGAGTTTGCCTAGAAAATCCTTTCTTTAGAGAATAAATCAAAAATAAACTTTTCTCTGGCCCAATATTAATGCAGTTCCATTGTACTACGTCTGATTTCCCACTATTTTAACAAACTTCATTTTCTTTGGAACTGCCTAGGAAAAAAACACAGTCCAGTAAAAATTACTATAATATATAAACAATCAAAATTGTGATGTGCCAACAAATATAGGCACATTTAATATGCAATACCAGTCCTCATTCAGGAATGTGATTGGTTATTTGCTTGCTTATATTGTCCCTCTTCTATTGGAATAATTTTTGCATAGCTTGTTAAAAGGTGACCTACATAATACTTTCTTACATGTAGAAAAAAATACATTAGAAAGAAAGCAAAAATACTGAGTTTGACAAAATAAATCAGAAACTTTACTGACAAATCATTTGGCAATAATTTAAGTTTTATCACAATGAAAATGTAGCCCAGTGTATAGTTTCATGACTGTCGATGATCTTTTAGAACCTCTTTTAAAGTACACATCCCTTTAATGCAGGGGTCCCCAACCCCCAGGCCACGGACCGGTTCCGATCCATGGCCTGTTAGGAACTGGGCTGCACAGCAGGAGGCGAGTGGCGGGCGAGCGAGTGAAGCTCCATCTGTATTTACAGCCGCTCCCCATCGCTCGCATTACTGCCTGAGCTCCGCCTCCTGTCAGATCAGCGGTGGCATTAGGTTCTCATAGGAGCACGAACCCTACTGTGAACCGAGCATGCAAGGGATCTAGGTTTCATGCTCCTTATGAGAATCTAATGCCTGATGATCTGAGATGGAGCTGAGGCAGTGATGCTAGCGCTGGGGAGCAGCTGCAAATACAGATGATCATTAGCAGAGAGGTTTGACTGCACAGAGACCATCATAAATCAATTGCTTGCAGACTCATATCAAAACCCTATCAGTGAGTGGCAAGTGACAATTAAGCTGCATCTTACAGAGTAGACTGGACATAAGCAACACACTTCGGGTGTCACCGTCTCCCATCACCCCCAGTGGAACCATCTAGTTGCAGGAAAACAAGCTTAGGGCTCCCACTGATTCTGCATTATGGTGAGCTGTATAATTATTTCATGATATATTACAATGTAACAATAATAGAAATAAAGTGCACAATAAACGTAATGCACTCGAATTATCCCGAAACCATCACCCCCTCCTCAGTCCGTGGAAAAACTGTCTTCCTTGAAACCGGTCCCTGGTGCCAAAAAGGTTGGGACCACTGCTTTAATGCACTTCAACTTTTGCCAGAGCTGCATTGTCTTCATTATTCTGAAGTGACTTTGAATATTGCTTGTCCAAAGATTTAAATTACGTATTTTTACACACATAGAGCTTCACAGAAGCCCAGTGAGCCAGTACGCGTGACTGTCATAATTTGAAAGACATCTGGAACAAGACTTAAGTGAGGTCATGGGACATTTCTCCTTGAAACTGAGTCACCAGTATTATTCAAATTTAACTTACTGTAGTTGCATTCTAAGAATTTTAACTGCTTCATCTTTCTTATTTCATTTCATGCCTAAGCCTTATTGTTAAGGGTTGCCTTGATTCAAGATTCGTATTTCTCTCTATATTAGGAAAAATATTTGATTCCCTGAAATTATTTTATTTCTCATTATTCTAATATTTTTTCTGGTCCTAATATAATAACCTAGGCCTTCAGATAAGACTCAAATTTTCTACATTTTAGGATACTCCTTTGAGGTTCTGTCATATATTTTCTCTCTACCTACTTTTCAAATGTCAGTGTTCTCCAAAATTCCCCATTCTGGATATTTTGGATAGGAGAATTAAAAAAAAATGAGAATGGCTAAGTTTTGGGGTTGAGTGATGAAGAATGATGGTGTCATTTACAGAGGTATGGAATACTAAAGGCCTAAGGTGGTAAGTGATGAATTCTCCTTCAGACATTTGTGGTTTTGCGATTTTGAAACATACAAATAGATATGTCCACTAGCATTTGAAAACATGAATTTAGAGAAATGTACACAGCCACTGGTGAAATCACATAGGAAAGCAATTTCTTTCATTAATGGCTTATTAAACCTGTTTAATGTACAGGTTTTCATCTTCTTGTTTAAATTTATTCCTTGTTATTTATTACTGGTTGGTGCAGTGGTAAGTGGGATTTTTTTTTTTGATTAAAGTTTTTTATTTATTTATTTATTTATTTTTAAATTTTTTGCTTTATAACAAATTTAATCAGTTATACATATACATATGTTTCCATATCCCCTCCCTTTTGCGTCTCCCTCCCACCCTCCCTATCTCACCCCTCCAGGCGGTCACAAAGCACCGAGCTGATCCCCCCGCGCTACGCGGTTGCTTCCCACTAGCTATCTACCTTACGTTTGGTAGTGTATATATGTCCATGCCGCTCTTTCACTTTGTCACAGCTTACCCTTCCCCCTCCCCATATCCTCAAGTCCATTCTCTAGTAGGTCTGTGTCTTTATTCCTGTCTTACCCCTATGTTCTTCATGACATTTTTTTTTCTTAAATTCCATATATATGTGTTAGCATACAGTATTTGTCTTTCTCTTTCTGACTTACTTCACTCTGTATGACAGACTCTAGGTCTATCCACCTCATTACAAATAGCTCAATTTCATTTCTTTTTATGGCTGAGTAATATTCCATTGTATATATGTGCCACATCTTCTTTATCCATTCATCCGATGATGGACACTTAGGTTGTTTCCATCTCCGGGCTATTGTAAATAGGGCTGCTATGAACATTTTGGTACATGTCTCTTTTTGAATTATGGTTTTCTCAGGGTATATGCCCAGTAGTGGGATTGCTGGGTCATATGGTAGTTCTATTTGTAGTTTTTTAAGGAAACTCCATACCGTTCTCCATAGCGGCTGTACCAATTCACATTCCCACCAGCAGTGCAAGAGGGTTCCCTTTTTTCCACACCCTCTCCAGCATTTATTGTTTCTAGATTTTTTGATGATGGCCATTCTGACTGGTGTGAGATGATATCTCATTGTAGTTTTGATTTGCATTTCTCTAATGAGTAAAGATGTTGAGCATCCTTTCATGTGTTTGTTGGCAGTCTGTATATCTTCTGTGGAGAAATGTCTATTTAGGTCTTCTGCCCATTTTTGGATTGGGTTGTTTGTTTTTTTGTTATTGAGCTGCATGAGCTGCTTATAAATTTTGGAGATTAATCCTTTGTCAGTTGCTTCATTTGCAAATATTTTCTCCCATTCTGAGGGTTGTCTTTTGGTCTTGTTTATGGTTTCCTTTGCTGTGCAAAAGCTTTTAAGTCTCATTAGGTCCCATGTGTTTATTTTTGTCTTTATTTCCATTTCTCTAGGAGGTGGGTCAAAAAGGATCTTGCTGTGATTTATGTCATAGAGTGTTCTGCCTATGTTTTCCTCTAAGAGTTTGATAGTGTCTGGCCTTACATTTAGGTCTTTAATCCATTTTGAGCTTATTTTTGTGTATGGTGTTAGGGAGTGATCTAATCTCATACTTTTACATGTCCCTGTCCAGTTTTCCCAGCACCACTTATTGAAGAGACTGTCCTTTCTCCACTGTACATTCCTGCCTCCTTTATCAAAGATAAGGTGACCATATGTCCGTGGGTTTAACTCTGGGCTTTCTATCCTGTTCCATTGATCTATCTTTCTGTTTTTGTGCCAGTACCATACTGTCTTGATTACTGTAGCTTTGTAGTATAGTCTGAAGTCAGGGAGCCTGATTCCTCCAGCTCCGTTTTTCGTTCTCAAGATTGCTTTGGCTATTCGGGGTCTTTTGTGTTCCCACACAAATTGTGAAATTTTTTGTTCTAGTTCTGTGAAAAATGCCAGTGGTAGTTTGATAGGGATTGCACTGAATCTGTTGATTGCCTTGGGTAGTAGAGTCATCCTCACAACGTTGATTCCCCCAATCCAAGAACACGGTACATCTCTCCATCTATTTGTATCATCTTTAATCTCTTTCATCAGGGTCTTATAATTTTCTGCATACAGGTCTTTTGTCTCCTTAGGGAGGCTTATTCCTAGATATTTTATTCTTTTTGTTGCAATGATAAATGGGAGTGTTTCCTTGATTTCATTTCAGATTTTTCATCATTAGTATATAGGAATGCCAGAGATTTCTGTGCATTAATTTTGCATCCTGCAACTTTACCAAATTCATTGATTAGCTCTAGTAGTTTTCTGGTAGCATCCCTAGGATTCTCCATGTATAGTATCATGTCATCTGCAAACAGTGACAGCTTTATTTCTTCTTTTCCAATTTGGATTCCTTTTATTTCCTTTTCTTCTCTGATTGCTGTGGCTAAAACTTCCAAAACTAGGTTGAATAAGAGTGGTGAGAGTGGGCAACCTTGTCTTGTTCCTGATCTTAGTGGAAATGGTTTCAGTTTTTCACCATTGAGGACGATGCTGGCTGTGGGTTTGTCATATATGGCCTTTATTATGTTGAGGAAAGTTCCCTCTATGCCTACTTTCTGCAGGGTTTTTATCATAAATGGGTGTTGAATTTTGTCGAAAGCTTTCTCTGCATCTATTGAGATGATCATATGGTTTTTCTCCTTCAATTTGTTAATATGGTGTATCACGTTGATTGATTTGCGTATATTGAAGAATCCTTGCATTCCTGGAATAAACCCCACTTGATCATGGTGTATGATCCTTTTAATGTGCTGTTGGATTCTGTTTGCTAGTATTTTGTTGAGGATTTTTGCATCTATGTTCATCAGTGATATTGGCCTGTAGTTTTCTTTCTTTGTGACATCCTTGTCTGGTTTTGGTATCAAGGTGATGGTGGCCTCATAGAATGAGTTTGGGAGTGTTCCTCCCTCTGCTATATTTTGGAAGAGTTTCAGAAGGATAGGTGTTAGCTCTTCTCTAAATGCTTGATAGAATTCGCCTGTGAAGCCATCTGGTCCTGGGCTTTTGTTTGTTGGAAGGTTTTTTATCACAGTTTCAATTTCAGTGCTTGTGATTGGTCTGTTCATATTTTCTATTTCTTCCTGATTCAGTCTTGGCAGGTTGTGCATTTCTAAGAATTTGTCCACTTCTTCCAGGTTGTCCATTTTATTGGCATAGAGTTGCTTATAGTAATCTCTCATGATCTTTTGTATTTCTGCAGTGTCAGTTGTTACTTCTCCTTTTTCATTTCTAATTCTATTGATTTGAGTCTTCTCCCTTTTCTTCTTGATGAGTCTGGCTAATGGTTTATCAATTTTGTTTATCTTCTCAAAGAACCAGCTTTTAGTTTTATTGATCTTTGCTATCGTTTCCTTCATTTCTTTTTCATTTATTTCTGATCTGATTTTTATGATTTCTTTCCTTCTGCTAACTTTGGGATGTTTTTGTTCTTCTTTCTCTAATTGCTTTAGGTGCAAGGTTAGGTTGTTTATTCGAGATGTTTCCTGTTTCTTAAGGTGGGATTGTATTGCTATAAACTTCCCTCTTAGAACTCCTTTTGCTGCATCCCATAGGTTTTGGGTCGTCGTGTCTCCATTGTCATTTGTTTCTAGGTATTTTTTAATTTCCTCTTTGATTTCTTCAGTGATCACTTCGTTATTAAGTAGTGTATTGTTTAGCCTCCATGTGTTTGTATTTTTTACAGCTCTTTTCCTGTAATTGATATCTAGTCTCATAGCATTGTGGTCGGAAAAGATACTTGATACAATTTCAATTTTCTTAAATTTACCAAGGCTTGATTTGTGACCCAAGATATGATCTATCCTGGAGAATGTTCCATGAGCACTTGAGAAAAATGTGTATTCTGTTGTTTTTGGATGGAATGTCCTATAAATATCAATTAAGTCCATCTTGTTTAATGTATCATTTAAAGCTTGTGTTTCCTTATTTATTTTCATTTTGGATGATCTGTCCATTGGTGAAAGTGGGGTGTTAAAGTCCCCTACTATGATTGTGTTACTGTCGATTTCTCCTTTTATGGCTGTTAGTATTTGCCTTATGTATTGAGGTGCTCCTATGTTTGGTGCATAAATATTTATAATTGTTATATCTTCTTCTTGGATCGATCCCTTGATCATTAGGTAGTGTCCTTCTTTGTCTCTTCTAGTAGTCTTTATTTTAAAGTCTATTTTGTCTGATATGAGAATTGCTACTCCAGCTTTCTTTTGGTTTCCATTTGCATGGAATATCTTTTTCCATCGTAAGTGGGATTTTTTAAAAAATTTCTTTTTCTGATAGTTCTTTATTGATGTATAGAAAATAATAGATTTTTGTGTATTGATTTTGTATCCTGCAACTTTACTGAGTTTACCAGTTCTAACAAATTTTTATGAAGTCTTTAGGGTTTTCTGTATATATAATATCATGTCATCTGCAAATAGTGACAGTTTTGCTTCTTCCTTTCCAATTTGGATGCCTTTTATTTTTACTGCCTAATGGCTCTGGCTAGGACTTCCAATACTACATTGAATAAAAGTGACAAGAATGGGCATGTTTGTCTTCTTCCTCATCTTAGAGGGAATGCTTTCAGCTTTTCAATGCTGAGTATGATGTTAGCTGTGGGGTTGTCATATATAACCTTTATTATGTTGAGGTATGTTCTCTCTATCCCCACTTTATTGAGAGTTTTGAAGCATGAATAGATTTTGAATTTTGTCAAATATTTTTTCTGCATCTATTGAGATGATCATATGCTTTATATCCTTCATTTTGTTCATATGATGCATCACACTGACCGATTAGCAAATGTTGAACCGTTCCCAGAATAAATCCCACTTAATCATGGTTTATGATCTGTTTAATGTATTGTTGAATTTGGCTTGCTAATATTTTGTTGAGGATTTTTACATCTATGTTCATCAGGGATACTGGAGTATAATTTTCTTTCCTTGTGATGTCCTTGTCTGGTTTTGGTATCAGGGTATTGCTGGTCTCATAAAATGAGTTTAGAAGCATTCCATTCTCTTCTATTTTTTGGAAGAGTTTGAGAAGCATTGGTATTAATTCTTCCTTGAATGTATGATAGAATTCACCAGTGAAGTGACTGGTGCTGGACTTTTGTTTCTTGGGAGGTTTCTTTTATTACTGATTCGATCTCCTTATTAGTAATAGGTCTGTTCAGATTTTCTATTTTATCAAGATTTAGTCTTGGTAGGTTGTATGTTTCTAGAAATTTAGTCATTTCTTCTATGTTGTTCAATTTGTTGGCATGTAATTGTTCATAGTAGTCTCTCATGATTCTTTGTATTTCTGTGGTATCAGTTGTAATATCTTTTTCATTTCTGATTTTATTTATTTGAATCCTCTCTTTTTTCTTGGTTAAGCTAGCAAAAGGCTTATCAAATTTTGCTTATCTTTTTCAAAGAACCATCAATTGGTTTCATTGGCCTTCTCTATTGTCTTTTTAGTCTCTATTTTATTTATTTCATCTTTGTTATTTCCTTCCTTCTACTACCTTTGGGCTTTGTTCTTCTTTTTCTAATTCCTTGAGGTGTAAAGTTAGGTTATTTAAGACTGTCCTAAGATAGGCATTTATTGCCATGAACTTCCCTCTTAGAACTGTTTTAGTGCATCCCACAAATTCTGGTATGTTATATTTCCATTTCCATTTGTCTCAAGGTATTCTTGATTTCTTCTTTGACCCATTTGTTGTTCAGTAGCATGTTGTTTAACCTCCACATATTTGTGAATTTTCCAATTTTCTTCATGTAATTAATTTCTAGTTTCATATCATTGTGGATGGAAGAGATGCTTGATATAATTTCAGTTCTCTTTAATTTATTAAGACTTATTTTGTGGCCTAACATATGATCTATCCTGGAGAATGTTGCATATGCAGTTGAGAAGAATGTGTATTCTGTCTCTTTTGGATGGAATGTTCTGTATCTATCTCCTAAGTCCATCTGCTCTGATGTGTCATTTAAGGTCAATAATTCTTTACTGATTTTCTGTCTGGATGATCTATCCATTGATTTAAGTGGGGGACTTTCCATTTCTTAATAATTCCTGCATAGATTACTTTTCTCTTTCTTTTAAAAATGTGCATCACTGGGCTTTTAGACCAGCTTATTTCCATTTCATAACTCTCAAATTCTGCCACCCAGTCTCTCACTATGAGAATTTTATTCACAGAAAATTTTTGACACCAGGCCCAATACATTATCATGGAGGAATATTATAGTTGGAAAGCAGGAGGATTTCTCTGTATATAAAAAATGACCTGAACTGACAAGCAAATGCAATCTTTCTCAGAAGTAATATCTTTATACAAATCATCTGTATTTATTGAGGTTTTTATAAGATATAAACAATCAATAACTAGGGAGAAAATTTTCTTTATAATACTAAAATAATTGTGAACTATATCTCAATATCTCGTTGCATATACAATAATCTGTATCTTTTAAAATATATATGTAAACTGTATGTAAATAGCTATAATGTTTATATTGAAATGACTATGTCTGTTTAAAATTTCTAACTTTGTATAATTTTCATTCATTTATTTCCATATTGGACCCTATTTCATTGCAAAAACAATATGCTTTTGCTTATGTATACAACACACACATACACATGCTATCCTCATAATGATTATTTTTTAAATGTGCATACTGAAAATTTTATATCACAAAATCTTGTGTTTAACTTCACAGTTGAGCTAAAGAATTACGTGTCTTAGGACTAGAAGCAACCTCAAGGAATTATTCAACTTTTTGCATTTAGTTATATATTTTTTCTTTTTTTATATATATAATTTATTTTATTTTTATTTTTTTAACATCCTTATTGAAGTATAATTGCTTTACAATGGTGTGTTAGTTTCTGCGGTATAACAAAGTGAATAAGCTACACATAAACATATATCCCCATATCTCCTCCCTCTTGTGTCTCCCTCCCACCCTCCCTATCCCACCCCTCTAGGTGGACACAAAGCACCAAACTGATTTCCCTGTGCTAATACAGATTTTCTTATCTCTACTCTATAGATATACTTACTAAAGCCAAAAAAAAGTTAAATGAATTTACAAATATCATCCAGTGAACAGTAGGACTTGATGTCTGAGAATAAAGACTCTTAATCCTATTCCCTAGTTCCCCGGACAGTGCTTTTGTAAATATCTCTAATTGCTATCCATTGACTTTGCAAAGTCTTCTTTTGAAACATTTTATACTTAATTTATACCACTTCTTAGTTTTCTGAACTTGACAAAACTATTTCATATGAGTTTCCTTGATTATACATATATTTACCATCATCATCCTCAGAATTCATTCATCCTTTCTTTCATTCATAAATATTTATTGTCCTTCTATGTAGGCCATGCACTGTGCAAGGTAAGGAATGCACACATAAGCCATAATCACAGAGCTCACAGTCTAGTGAAAGATACAACCAATTAAACACTGCAGTTTAAATAGTATCCCTATGCCTCCTATGCCATGTTATTATAGAGGAGCATATTAGAGAGACATAGAATGGAAATGGGGATGGAGAGAAGACCAGTGACCAAAAACAGACTTAAAGGATGAGTTGGAATAGCCAACTGACCTGAAAAAATCATTTTCTAGGCATAGAAAGTACCATACACAGAGGTCATGGCACATTTTGGTGACTAAAAGTAGTTTAGAATGTCTAAGTTATAGAATATAAAAAGGACTATCATAAAAGATACAACTGAAGATGTGAACGGGGATCCTATCAACATGAACTTTAAAATCTTTATAAAAGAAGTTAGATTTTGTCCTAAAGGCAATAAGTAGAGACTTAATCTCTCATTCCAATTATTATTATTATCAGTCCCATTATTTGGCACATAAATCATTCAACATCATTGTGATATTTATTCTTGGGTTCAATTCCCATTCTAAAGAGACTTATCTTTATGGTAATCACCCTACTCAGAGGTTTTCGAATTTAATATCCATCTTCAAGTCTGTCCACTTCGGAACAACTTAGGCTTTAGTGTTAGAACATGTAAAAATACTAATTACCACAATCTGACTACCTAAAGTATTAGAAACTGTGCTAAGTGCTTTACATTTGTTATCTTGATGTATCACCGTAAAAACCTATGATATAGCCCTTTTTATCCCCTAAATACAGATGAGAATATTGATATTCAGAGAAGTTAAGTAATTTGTTAAAAATCATATAGCTAGTAAACTTGTAGTATCAGTTCTGTATCCATGATCTTTTTATAACCATACCTCCTTAACATAAAATGTGTTCTTGCAAAAAATACTGAAAGTCTAGTATGTAAAACTTGAAAACAGAAAGTATCTTTTATAAAGAGAAAGTCCCTTCTTGCTAAAATCTTCAAAGGTAGATTACTACCATTTAAGATATTTCCTTAATTTAATAAAACATCTTTTTAAAAAACATTTCTTCCTCATTTTACATATAGTCAATTCAATTAAACCCAGCAAGACATAGACTGAGTTTAAATATTTGCTGATTTCTTTGGGTCCAATTTTTTTCTATCATAGTAGGCTTACTGGCTCTGTGCTTCTAATACTAGTGTCAGCACTTTTATTTTTCTACTTTACAATTGTTTTTATGAAACAAGAAGATCAAAATACAATGAAATCTAATATTCAAAAAATTAAATCTTACTGGACAAAAAAAAACTACTGCTAAAGTTGACGTATTGGCTGATAGGCAGCATCATTACACAATATTCTAAAGAGTTCTTTCTTAATTTGATAATAAAAGTCCATATTCTGAGTACCAAAACACAGTCATATAGATTTCATCCCATATTTTATGATAGTGCAAAGTTTTGAAAGCATTATTGTTCAAAGTCTAGAATTGCTTACTATTTACAAAGTTATTATAAATACCACACAAATTCACATAAGTGTTACTATTTTTCATGTGTAAACACCTCAAGATTTTATATAGGAGTCGAATTTGCCTTCATGATTTTTCTAAAATTCTTTCTGGTTAAGGCTACCCAGCAGTATGCTGGCCCAAAGTGTTTGGAAATAGTAACCTGCGGTTTCTTTTCCTAGATTTCATTGTTAATTTCACTTCCGACATCCTGTTAGTTCAGTTCTGATCATTGCCCCTAAATGTATTGCTTCACTTTTGCTCATCGTGGAATTCAATATCACTTTATTTCACACTCATTGTCTTCTCTAACATCCATCATTTATTTTGGTCATGTTGGTGTAGAATTAACCTGAAGAATTTAATATCACCTGCAAAGTCAGAGAATGCATTTCCCACATCCTTTTCCAGATCACTTATCCCAATATTAAATAATGCACATATATCTTGAAATTTTCCACTTTCCTTTTTTAATCTCCTTTAAAACCTAAACTCTATTCTTTGTAAGCTATAGAAATGTGTGCATATGTGTTTCATTTTATGTGTTTCTGCATTACGTCTAGACACATGTATGAAAGTGCATTCATGCACACACAAACACACACATATCTGCAGAAGAAACTGACAGATGAAGTAGCTGGGGCAAAGAAATATGTGAATTTAGGGTTAAGACTTTCTGCCTCTCAACACTGAGCAAAATTATCAATGTCCAATAAAAATTCTTCCAGTGTGAACTGTGTAGCATTTTCCTTCCTCAGCTACATGTCATTTCTACTAACTAGCCAAAAAAAAAGACACGTAAAATTTTAATGGTTATATTAGCTACTCTCAGCAAGCTTCAAAGTATTCCTTTGATCACCATAATTACAATTTGGGAGGGCTGCAATACACACATAATTGAATTCAGAAAATTATAAACACTATATCCATTTACATATTATCATGAAAGCTCAGTTTTAAGGGTCATCTTCTCTGAAGGCTTTCCTGTATACAAGGACCCCTGGAAAATCCTCCTATATCCACATGATTTGTTTCATTGTTCTGCTATTGATAATGCACCTCTGACACTTTCACTATATGCAACTTTTCTTGGAACAGTAAGACGCTTGTACACATAAAATGAAAATGATCATGTAGTAATTGCCTGGAACTTGAGTTTAAGGTAATAGACTAAACCTTCTAACAATGAATTTCTAAGCACTCAGAGGAAAAAATGTAAGGAGTACAAATTGCATAGGGCCCATGGGCTTTCCAGAAAGAGTTTGAAATCCTTTAGCTTGCATATAAAAATTTATTGCAAATGGATTTTTACAGCACAGGGATGTTACTTAAAGAGTAATTCAAGGCTCAGTGTGATATTTAGATTTAATATTTTACAAGCTTTATAGTTAACTTCTTTTAACTCTTTGGAAATACAAACATGATGCAGTCTTCTAGCTGAATGAGTGTATTAGCCTTTCATTCCTTGTGGTTTTAGAGACCAGTCCAGTAGAGTATAGCAGAAAGAAGCACAGCATTTGCTGTCAAACCACTGAGGTTTCCATCTTAGACTTGCCACTCTGCTAAGGGTCCTCAGACACGTTACTAAAGTGCTAACTAAAATGGGGGGATAATAACATACCTCTCTTAGAAGAGCTGAGGTAATATGTACATTGCAGATGCTCAGTAAGTGGTAGGTAACTTCCATCCTAGGAAATAACTAAGAAGATTCTGACTTCCTATGAAAGCTTCTTCACTTTTCAAGGGAAGGAAAAACAATTCTTTAGAAAAACCTGATTTTTAATAATCACTTACTTAAGTAAAGTTTCCTCTTTAATTTATAGTGTTTAGTAATAAAGTTGATATTTTATAATTTTAAGTACTTAGAGAGGCAACTTGATAAAATGAGAGATGATCATATTCTTCCTACGAGCTTCTTAGAAAGTGATTTTCTATTTGTTGTTTAATCTGAACAATTAGCATAGAATTCCATGATTTCTTTGAAGGGTAGCTAGGTTTCTTTGAGAAATCCTTAAAGCTGAAGGAGATATGATGCAAGGAGCAAGACTGAACTTCAGAAAAATCTAAGTTCTACTCACAACTTTTCTATTTATTACCCATGCAATCTTAAGCAAGATACTTTAGATTTTCTGTATTACTGGATCAAAACACTTGCCATGCCTACTTCACAGGGGTATAAGGATCAAATAAAAGAATATAAATATATAGCAGTCTGAAAGAGCTATGCAACTATGCTCTTTTGTCTTATTCATAAAATTTATTTTTATTCAGGAAAATCAGCATTCATAAATTCACGGTATATCCATGACTTCTGAAATGTAAGAGTGTCATTTGTGTTTGAGTCCCAGCCTCAAAGTCAAAACAAACACCTGCTTTGGTGGTTCTCCTCGGGTAGCATATTTGGATAGGTTGCTTGTCTGATCTCATTGACCTTTCAGAGGGGAGTAGCTTAGGAAGATGGTTTCAAAAGTGAGTATAGGGACTTCCCTGGTGGTCCAGTGGGTAAAACTCCACACTCCCAATGCAGGGGGCCCAGGTTCGATCCCTGGTCGGGGAACTTGATCCCCCATGCATACTGCAACTAAGAAGTCTGCATGCCGCAACTAAAGATCCCGCATGCCGCAACTAAACATGCCATGACGAAGATCCCGTGTGCAGCCTAAATAAATAAATATTAAAGACTGTCTACCCTACCTGGGCCTCACACAGGGCACAGAGGGGTGATCTGTAATAATCAGAGGCAGACCTTCTTTTCAGGAAATTCCTCAGGACTTCTCTCATTGACTAGGGAGCAGATTGTATTCATCTCCATAGACCATTAGTCCCTTGCCACAAACTCCAGCATGTGAAGTCTGCTTCTTTCTCCTTGGTTTTGGTTACACACTGATATTCTCTTCCCCATTTCCCAGCAACTGATCAAGCTTCAGGGGGGCCACTCTCCCCACTCACCTGGACTTTATTTTCTAGGCAGTTCATAATGCTGCACTTGTCTCATCCCCAGTCATAGGAAGGGAATTCAGATTAAGTCTAGAGCCTGGCCATCTAGGAAGTGTGTTTTTATATATGAAACTTGTTTATGTGAAACAGACTTCTTATCTAGGTGGGGCTGAATAGTAAAAAAATGAAATGTATAGTTGAAATTATTTATATACCATGGTGTGGTTTGAAGAATACCAAAAAGAACCGTAACAAAATCCCATTGCCCCTTCCCAACAGATTTCTTTGAAACTCCAAATCCCTCCCATTTACTTCACATCAGTGGTCAAAGCATGTTCTCTGCAAGGATAGTATGCTAAAAGGTTTACACACTGCCTGAAATTTAAGGCACACCAACCTATCCTGACCTACTGCTTACCTATTGTCACATATTAATTTCATGGCTTTTTCTTAGCTTAGCTGTGCAGAAATTGGATATAGAACATTAAACTTGGGATGGAGGCCAGCAGTTTGGGACAGGGATGAAACCAAGAAGGTCAAGATTGAGGCAGGGGTCACAATGGGGAATTTTGAAGAAAGAAAATAAAGACCTCCAAAAGGAAGATTAAAGAGGCTTTATGATACATTTTATCCACTTACTAATTTTATACACTTAATAATTACTAAATTATTACTAAATTATTTCTTGGGGGCACATGTTCTGCCCCCAAGTGAAAAACTTATTTCTAGAGAGCAACATATGCCTCTTAGAAGGATGTTCTTTCAAGAGTTTAGAATGAACCTCATACCTAGGCTTGCAAAGACTATCCACAGAGCTGTGGCTTTTCTGACGTTGGGAGTGATTTTCTGAGCCTTTAAAGAGTTACGTGCAATTCCATTCAGAGCTGCTCTAGAAAAGACACATTTTAAGGGCAGAGACATGTTCAGTTTCCTATAAACTGATCATAGCCCATCCCAGCACCAGCTTCATGTGGAGACTGCAGATATTAAGGCCAGTGCTCCCGAGCTGACAAGGCAACAGAGGAAGGTGACTGTAAGTATCCTATGTCACTGTGGGATCTTTGTTACTGTTAGTGTATTTTTCATTCAAAGAAGTGCTCTTTTTCACTGCTTTAATAATCAGACTAGCTTCACAACCTGGATGATAACAACATATAAAAATATTGCTCGACTATAATTTCATTTTGCATTTTTTGGTGCTAACCTAATTTTGTTTTCTGAATTAATATGAGGAGGAAGTGAGACAGAGAGAGAGAGAGAGAGAGAGAGAGAGAATGAATCACACCACGTGAAAATCCTGAGTAATGATCCACAATAAATTAATATACAAGATTAAAAAAATGACAAGCTGTGATGGCTAATTTACACGCCAGTTTGGCTAGACTATGGGGCCCAGTTTGATCAAACACCAGTTTAGATGTTGCTGTGAAGGTATATTTAGCTCTGAGTGACATTTAAGTCAATAGCCTTTGAGTAATGCAGACTAACCTCCATAATGTGGGAGGGGCTCATCCAGTCAGTTGAAGGCCTTAAGAACAAAGACTGAGGTTTCCTGAAGAAGAAGGAATTCAACCTCAAGACTGCAACATAGAAACCCTGCCTGAGTATCCAGCCTACCTGGCCTGCCCTGGCGGATTTTAGACGTCAGGCTGCAATGTCAACTCTGACCTGAATTTCCAGCCTTCCAGATTGTTCTATAAATTTCAGACTTGCCAGTCCCCACAATGTCATGAGTCAATTCCTTAAAATCTTTTTTATACTGGTCTGTTTCTCTGAAGAACCCTAATACACAGGTCATAGCTCATCATCTTTCCCAGAGACTTTTACAAGGGCTTCCTGACTGGTGTCCTTGTATCTCGCCTCCACCCTAGCACATTACTCTCCATACTATTGTAAAATAATATCACTAAAAGCCACCTCATGCATCATTTTTTCATCATTCCTTGATGCACTCAGGGTAAGTCTTAAGTTCCTTAATATAGTATCCAAGGCATCAGTCTCATGCACCCTTGCTTGTTCCCTTCCCTCCTCTCCTGCCACTGAAACGTTCTCTGCCTTTTATTTTCCAGGAATATAAAACCTCTGTTTCTCCAAACTCACGGCACTGCTTTCACATCTGGGCCTTTGCCGATGCTCTGTCATCTGCCTGCCACGACTTTTCCTCTTCCCCTACACCTCTTGCCTCTTGGGATACGCTTTTACATCTTTTCTAACTGAACTGAACGGAG
Organism: Mesoplodon bidens; assembly: GCF_964165515.1. Taxonomy (NCBI): domain Eukaryota; kingdom Metazoa; phylum Chordata; class Mammalia; order Artiodactyla; family Ziphiidae; genus Mesoplodon; species Mesoplodon bidens. The sequence goes on from NC_138181.1 coordinate 22,382,290, forward strand.
GCATCACCTTATGTGATGAATGTGACATCACCTTAGCTCAGCCCAGTACATCAACTGCCCCCTCTGTGCCGCCCCTGGATCTATGGATCCGACTGTGCCTCTCAGTCTGCTTGGCTAGACTGTGGAATTGTCTCATTCTTTTCTGCACCCTCAACACCTAACCCGCCAGCTGTCACAGGGTATGCCCTAAACAAGACTGTATGAAATGCCTATAGCTTTACTCTCTTTTCATTCAGCTACTTGGAAACTAAACTTCATAATATATTATGTAAATTAACATCTTTCTTTAGATAGCTCTTATCTTCAGAATTCAAATGATGTGAAATACCATTTTTTGCATTTGTTCTAGAAAAGACAATTATAATATATAGTATTCAGACATAAATGTGGGATATCATTCCTACTTTAGGGATAGGTGTTTCTAGGCTAAGAAATGCACTTCCCATATTTAGAGTGTATCTAAATCATTTAGACATAGAACATACTTAAATTCCAAGATGGCATTCATTTTTAAAATGCCCTGACATTTCATGGGGTCATTTTCTTTTAAAAGCATACTGAACTTTACGAAGGAAATGAGCATGACGATAACTTATAAAGCATCTTCTAGAAAGGAACATGGTGATGGAGAGCTAAAAGAGGCATTGCAGCTCTAGCGTAGCACTCTCAGATTTTAGCAACAGAGGAAATTGAGGCCCGAGGATTTTGAATGATGAAAGGTACAAAACTGGTTAGTGGCAGAACCTAGACTACAGCTCTGCCCTGGAGATTGTCACATTGGTGACCTCTTTTTTACTCCAGGCACTAATATAAGCTACTCATAGTTCAAGAGCAATTCCACAAAATGCCATTAGTATTACCTGCAGGATAGACAAACGCATCCAATGTTTTGCACACACTGGTATTTTGAGACAATACTTTCCTGCTGTAAAGCCTAATTCACTGAAAGGAATCTGTGCTTGCCTAACATTTTTTTTTTCTAAAGCAACATAAGCATCAATGAATCACTGATACACACTGGGTATAAATACAAACCAGTAGACATATACCAGACCCTCCCCACAAAAGTCAGCATCTTACGCACTCATGATTTCTCACAAAACCAACATTGTACATAGATAAAAGTAAAAGATATGGCTCTTTTGCTGAAATATCATGACTTCTAATAGATACTTAAAAGATAAAGCCAGCACATACAACGGGTTCTCTTTTTCCCTTCCACAGTCTAAGAAGATGAAGGAAACTTAAACACATCCAAATACATTTGGCTATTATGAGAGGGTTTTTTTCTTTTTTTTTTTCCTGAAAATTTGCAGGACTTTTGGGAAAGGGAAGCATGTTAAGAAGGGAAGAGGAAAGTGTATATATTAGAGGTGACATGGGTGACGATGGAGGCCAGAGGGCAATTGGAAAGAGAAAGACAGCAGGCAGGAGGAAGTGGGGAGGGGGTAGAAAGAGAAGGAGGGGATGGGAGGGAAGATCATGACTGCAGGAAAAGAGTTAGAAGTTATGCTTATACGCGGAATCTAAGAAAACATGATACAAATGAAGTTACTTGCAAAACAGAAGCAGACTCACAGACTTAGGGAATGAATTTATGGTTACCAGGGGGGGATCGGTGAGGGGGAGGGATAGTTAGGGAGTTTGAGACTGACATGTACACACTGCTGTATTTAAAATGGATAACCAACAAGGACCTACTGTATAGCACAGGGAACTCTGCTCAATATTATGTCACAACCTAATTGGGAAAAGAAATGGAAAAATAGATGCATGCACACGTATAACTGAATCACTTTGTTGTACACCTGAAACTAACACAACAACATTGTTAGTCAACTGTACTCCAATATAAAATTAAAAGTTAAAAAAAAAAGTAGTAGGAAAGGCGATAAATAAAAAAGAGGACAATTAGATGACCTCTTCAAAGTTCCCACAAGCACATCACTCAGAATTTACTTTTCTTGCATAATTCCACCGCACTGTAAACATGCCTTCCATTCCTGTCCTTTTAGCACTGAGGTCAGCTATTACTTTAGTTTCCTAACCTGTATCCTATGCTACCCTGTACCTGTTCTCTAGGACTTTCGCTGCCCTCTTTGCCGCCTTCCGCTCCCACCTGCATCTCAGTCTCAATCCAGCCAGAAGGCAGAAGTTGCTCTAGATTTGTGTCTTCAAACCTTTCAGTAGTGTAGTGAGCCCTTCATATCTGCGGTTCTACATCTGTGAATTCAACCAACCCTGGATCCAAAATATTTGAAAAAAAATACAGAAATTTCTACATAGCATTTACATCATATTAGGTACTATAAGTAATCTAGAGATGATTTAAAATATACAGGAGGATTGTGTAAGTTATATATGCCATTTTACATAACAGACTTGAGCACCCCCGGATTTTGTTAACCAAGGGGATCCTGGAACCAATACCACACAGAAACCGAGGGTCAACTCCTGAAAGTACTTAAGTATAATAAGGAAGTCAAAAAAGTATCTTTTCTTCTGCCTTCCTGTCTGTCTTTATCTGCATAGGTCCAGCCACCCTTTCTTCACTCCCCTCCCTTTGCATCCCCTCTTTTACTATTCTCTTCTTCTGTCTCAAAGAGGAAAAAAAGTGGGATATTTTCTTAGACTGCCACCCCTCAATAAGGAACATCATTTAGGCAAAGACTTCCATGGAATATGCTTCATTTCAATTGATTGGGAGTTTAAAATCTATGATATTTGACAAGCTGTGCATTCTTACATAATTACAGCATGCTTTGGGTAGCATTTTAAGTTATGAAGCCAAGAGCAAAGTGATTTTAACAACTTGAAATGTTAAATTACTTGTGTGGAATGTTCCTTATGGAGACTCATTGCTGTAATGAAATGGAATTTTTTTGGTCATAAATAATAGGAAAAGTGAGAATTTCAGTCAGAGTATTTTGAGGATATATTTGACTTCACTGTATCATTAATAGGCATTACAATGGTTTTGAAGTCAAGAACAGTTACAAAATCATTTCAAAATATGAATCTGACAAGAAATACATTAGAGAAATCAAGCTATTAACATTAAATAAGCCCATGCGATAGAACACAAGTGTGTTGCATGTATTTACAACGGTTATAGCAGTAATTTGCTGGGCTTGGCAGATTTTCTACTATAAAATAATAGAAATAAGAGTTTGCTATGGGAATCAGATTATCATAAATATTAGAAAATCCTTAACTTATTCGCATATTTTAAAAATGAATGTGTGTCACAAAAACCTATTAAATGGGGCAACCAATCAAAGAAACTCAATTTTTCTATATGAGGAAGAAGAATGGGATTTTTTTCTCTCCCATTTACCATCTTCATTATAACCTCTTCATTCTAACATCTTCATTCTAACATTATAATGTTACCCTCCTTCTATGCTGAATTCCAGGAACAGTCCTGCATTTAATGTTTGTCTTTAACATATAGTTCACACACTACACATGAACTTCCTTCTATTCCCTGTACTGGGGAAAGTTCCAAATTAGTATTTTCCTCCCAGACTTGTCCAATGAGTTTAGATTAACGTAGAGACTACCCACTCAGCAGATCTACTTAGGCAGCCCATAGACCCATCCAACTCAAGAGGTGCAAGATAAATGGACCATCTTTCTCTTCAGCATACTTATCCCATCAATATTCCCCATCTCAGTTGATGGTGATCCCATGAGAAACCTAGGAGGCACCCTCCCTCGTTCTCAATACCACATCTGGTGGGTAACATAAAATCCTTCTGTTTTCAGGTCCCCATGATTCCTGAAATCTACTCTCTGTCTCAGGTCAGTATTTCATCATCACTCCTGTGGAAAAACTGTGGTAGTGTTTTGACTGGTCTCCCCATTTCCAGATTTGTCTCTTTTAAATCCACCTCCATTGCAGAGATCTGATACCTGCTGTACACAGCATATGTTGGATTTTACCTTTTAATCCAATCGGTGAGTTCTTTGGTTTAATACGATGTTTGGTCCCTTTATATTTATCTACATTTTTTTAATGTGACACGTGTTTGACCTGAGTTCTGTCATCATAGGTTACATTCTCTGATATATTTATTCTAATGTATGGTCTTTGCTTTCTTTGCATTTCTTCTGATAATTTAGATGTATTTTTGTTTGCATGGTTACACTTATAACTGTAATTTTATATAGTATCTCAATACTCTTTTCTCTCTTGTTCCTCTAAAGCAAGAATTTAAGTAACATATTTAACCTTCCCTCTCAATTTTATTGAATATAATTTTCTTAATGTTTATCTTTATGCCATGTAAGCATACTAATACATGTGTTACCTGATTTATGAGTTTTAAATTTTCTTTTGACCCTCAGCTTTATAAATCTGCATCTTTGGAGTCTCCCAACTATTTTCCTCTTCCCTCTCCCAAGCTCAGTCTTTTAAAGATATGTAAATTTTACACTGTCAGGGCTTATAACTTTCACATTCTGTTTTGAAGCCTTTATTCTCACACTTATTTTAGTCTTTTATCCTATATAATTGGATTCAATTCTCATTGCCAGTCTTTATTCAATTTATTATTAGCTGGATTTTATCATCATGTTTTAATCAAAGACGGTGGAAACTAAATTCATTGATTTCTTACATGTTCAAAAAATGTTTATCTGCTGCATTTATAGATATTTTGCTTGCTTTGGTTTAAACTCTTTGGTTTAAACTTTTCGTTTGAGAACTTCATAGGCTACATTTTCTTTCAGTCTTGACCACTGCTGTGAGTAACTATAAGACTAAGTTAAATTTTTGGCCTTATAGATGAATTGAATTTTACAAGTCTACTTAGGCAAATATCTTTGTCTTTAGCAATTAAACATTTTACTGGGCTATGTCTCAATCAATTATTCTCTGTTAATTTCTCCTAGGACATGTCCATTCATTCTGTAGATTCAAGCCTTCTCTTTTTCAGGAAAATTTTCTTTAGTTGGCTTGATCAAAGGTTTTCTGTTCCTTATTTTGGTTCTTTTATTCAGAGATACCAATGAAGTGCATTTCATATTTCTTGCCATTTTCTCTCTCTAATCCTCTTCAATCCTTCATTTATGTCCAATTTCTTCTTTAGCCTATCCTCTAGTGAATTTTTTTTGTCTGCCATTTGTTTCTCTTATTCTTTTTTAAATTTTTTCTTGTGGCATCTCTGTAAGGATTCCATGCTGGTTCCCTATCAGTTATTCCTCATCTTTGAGTCTTGGACCACATATTTATGTGGAGGCAGTGATGAGGTGGCTCCAGGCCATGTTCCAGGCTGATTTTCAATGAGATTTTACACCACAAGATTTGCTGTATGAACGTGACTTTTATGTTTTCTTTTTCTCCAGCCAGTTTCTCGGAAGCAGCAATGCTATTCACAATGCCCAGTAACTCTTCTCCATCCATCCTGCCTCACTGAAAGACCCTCCATGTGAACTTGACCTCACCCACACCTTCTCAGTGTCAAAGGAGCCCAGGAAAGTTCCAAGTACCATCCTGAGCATAATTCCCACCTCCAAAGAGTGGGTTGATGGTATGTGTTATGGGCTGAATTGTGTCCCCACAAAATTCATATGTCAAAGTCCTAACCCCCAGTACCTCAGAATGTGACTGCATTGGTAAGGAATTGATTGTAATGAAGAAAAAGGAACTGAGTTAAGTGAGAAAAAAATGTAAGCACCCAAGTTGCCTGATAGAGTTAGGCTCTATACTATCCTCTGTAGTTCTTTAGATTTGTTGCTTTTATTACTCTGGGCCCTTAAATAGAATGTGATTTTCTTAATGATAAGAGTCATATGTCATGTATTATACATATTTGAAACAGACAAAGTGGCTTAGTTTGACTTCTTTTGAATCTCCACCACCCACCCACCCCCTCTACAGCATGGATTTAGTCTATCTTAAGTACCAATAAACACACATTGGCCAAATAAGAGAGAAAGAGAGAGAGGATTAGGGAGGATGGGAGATAGTTTCCAAAACACTAGATGATTTACAGAAATTACTAAATCCATGTAAAGGTAAAAAAGAATGAGATCTCTGTCTTCATTCTTGTAAACTGGGACATATGGCATAGAATATGTAAATGTCCAGTGCAAAGGCATCACCAAGGGACCTAGAAGTAGGAATGATGTTTCAATACTTATTTGTCTACAATTTACATCTATTACCCCGAGAGGACCTTTGGTACTTTGGGGTTGTTTCCCTTTCCACCTTCTTATAAAGTCAATACGACTTAAAGAACCATTAATGGGGCTCTAATTGAATCAAGCAACAATTCTGTTATTATTGCTCACTTGATTTTCTGTCATTTCTGAAAATGACCTTATTCTAAAGGGCTGACATTGAAGATCATTTATGTACAAAAGGTTTATTCAGACAGTACTTAACTTCCTGGTTCTTTTTTTCCCTGAAGCTAAAGATCAAAGCATTGTATTTCACAGTTGGACTTTACACTATTTATTTATTCATTTGATTTTTTTCTACAGACGAATTTCTTTTTGAGAACAGGAATGCTCTCTTACGTCGGTAGCTTATGTCATAGCTCATGTTCATATAAAATATCTACCCTTAAAAGTAAACAGATAGATAGATCTTACCACAAACAAAATAATACATACTGGATTACATAGATGCCTAGAGAACATTGGGACTGTAACATGAAAGCAAAGAAACCATAGATTATAAATGTTCATATCAATTTCCCACCTTTCTTTGGTCAGTTACAAATCTATTAATTTTCCATATTGCTATCAAAGCTAAATCAAATAATAAGTCTTGTAATCACTGGAGAATCAGTTAGCATATAACACATCATTTCCCTTGAAAAATGAGAATCATTAATCTTTACAGATATAATTCATACAACCTAAATTTTACTCATTAAAAAAATGTCTTAGGTAGATCTTCTGACATATTAAAACATTTCTTTACTAAAATGGACTTTTAGAAACATGGGGTTCTCATTAATAAAATGGATTTACTATTTCATTAAATTCAGAATAATTTTCTGTCATTTCTTCTTATGAGAATTGGATTTTTTCAAGTGTTAAATTCTTCCTTATGTTTCATAGTCTTTGACGTATAAGTTGCCAAGTTATAGTCCTTTATATTCAGTGACCATTTTACAAAAAAAATCAGTGAAATAATCATGAAATATTGTCATGGCCATAAGAACACAGTTGAAAATATCTACTATGCCATTTGCAATTTTTTAGGAAGTGATTGCCTGTCATGGTAAATCTCCAAATGAGCAAGTCGGTTTTGAAAAAGAATGTGGAATTCTTGGTCATTAAGGTCCTTGATTTCAATAATGTGCATGGTCACTGTTCTATGTTCTTCATAGATATCACAGATATCTTCTTCTAATATCTTATTTTTATTAGTATGTCTATGATGATTTTAACAATAACAAAGAAGTTCAGCCTATACTAATATATTAATCATTTGATGTCTGTTATGAATTATAAGGCACCACAAAGATTATTGATTACACATCACTGCATATTCAGATGAGCAAACCAAATACATGAAGACATTAAATAAGTTGTTCGAATCAATGAAGCTGGCAATATTAGATTTTCCAAAGAAATCAGGGTCCTGATGGCTAATGTAATACATTTTTGGTTATTAATCTCTAATATGATGTGTTTCACTTAGCAACACACCAAAGACTTTTTAATAGATTTTATCTTATAAACTCACACCAAATACATCTCCTTTCCCTCTTAGATCCATTAGCAAAGGTCAATATAATTCAGTAACGATAATTATGAGTATGTGCTCAATCTAGTACGTGCCAAGCGAACAAGTAATTTGATAAATGCACATTATCTAATTGTATCCTCAAAATAACCTCAGGAGATGTATGTAATCAATTATCCTGGTTTTGCTGAAGGAAATGAGGTTTCAGAAGGCTAAATAAAAACATAGACAGACAAATGAGATGGGGCCAGTGTTTGACCCATGTTTGTTTAACTCCAAAATCCAAACTCCACCCATGGTTATTGAATTTTCATGTCCTTAAGTCTTATATTCTTATTTGGACATTGAGTTCCTTGAAAATATAAACACTCTTTGTGCTCCCATAATGCCCAGAACCTCAAATAAGTAAGTTATCTTTGATTTACAAAAAAGGGGGTAATGATCAGTGCAGGGGATTCTGTAAACCATTAGATATACCACTGAAATCTAAGACTACACATACACTATGGCTCCATTTGTCAGAAAAACAAAAACAAAAAAACTTGTTTTCAGTTTCTAACAAAAGAGAAATCAATTGCTTGGGAGTGGCATTATCAATTTCACTAAAACGGGAGGATGTGGAAAATGACACGTGTCTACATGTGTTCAGTCTAAACCAGCACTTTTAAGTGACCTGATACCTTGGCTATGGTAAGAAGATAACACCCGACACACAATCCCTCTGTAAAAATTAGTTCCAGGACAGCCTGAACCATCACGTACATTTTATTTTGCTCCATGTTTCACAGCTATCCTAGCCGTCAGCTTTGCTACTCCTTTTTTCACTCCCGTTCACACGTCTCCCCTAGTTATGAATTGGCCATTCTTCCGGGATCCCTCTCTACATTTTGCCAACAAGTCATCACACTTTCTTCTGTTGTTTCCAATCAGAGTCAGCCTCTGCCTCTCATGTTTGTGTGCTCCTGGGGGTATTTCTGACATCCAGCCTCACCTACCCTCCAACCCAGTACGGAACCTATACATGATCCAAAGTGTGGGTTTTTTTTTTTTTTTTTTTTGCGGTACGCAGGCCTCTCACTGTTGTGGCCTCTCCCATTGCAGAGTACAGGCTCCGGACGTGCAGGTTCAGCGGCCATGGCTCACGGGCCCAGCCGCTCCACGGCATGTGGGATCTTCCCGGACCGGGGCACGAACCCGTGGCCGCTGCATCGGCCGGCGGACTCTCAACCACTGTGCCACCAGGGAAGCCCAAAGTGTGGGGTTTTGAGGTTTCCATTTACTTGAGGTTCTGAAATGAGATTTTATTCTTTTGTGGTTAAGAAGATACATGTATATTTAAGTCTGCGTCTTGATTTGGAACCTGGCAATTTTGTGAAATGCCATGGATGTTGAATAATAAAATCTAAACTTCGTAATCATTCTTCAAAGAAGAACACTATTTAGCACTATTTGAAAAGGGCACATTCTAATAAGCAAAATATGAAAATCCTAGGGGAACATGAAAGATTCTTATTGCAATGTTTGAACAATATATCAATTTCTCCTTAAATCTCTGTGCTCAGAAATCAGGAAAACATTCTCCATAATCCTAAAAATACACTGTAGTTGCTAAAGACACACACAAGCTTAGGTTTGGAAAAGACCATTCATGATCCTTAATCCAGTTGTCTGTTAGACACAGATTTGTGGAGCTCTGCCCTTAAGTGAATTCAGCACCTTTTGAGAACTACTTAGTTATCTGAATGCACATGCTGTGGAGTTTTAACCATATTAATCTTTGCTTCATCTTCTCTTCTACAATCCAAATAATTCTGGAATTTTTTATATGTCATCCTCCCCCAAAATCTTTACTTATTTCTCCACTAGCTTTGTGGACCTTGAATATTTTCAAATATAAAGAAAATTAATTTTTTCTCCTCTGCATTTTCTTCCTTGAAAATGGGTTTGACCTATTTTTCCAGCCAGATGGAAACTTTAGTCAAGGGGAATTTCAACTGTCAGTGAATTTCTGAATTTCTTACCTTGCATATTTCCTAGTTGTCTGAGAGCAAGTTTTGGCAAAATGGTTAATCAGCTTATTTTCCCAGAAGACGACACGACATAGAAGGACATGAGATTTTGACTCACACATGGGATTTAGTTCATATTTGTACTAAGCTTTCTGTTAAAACTGTAAAATTGAGTAAATCACTTAACCTCTCTGTACTTCTGCTTCCTCATCTGTAAAATGAGGGTAATAAAACTCACTTTATAGAGCTACTGTGGAGATTAAAAGTATCCAACACATAGTCAGCGGTCCAGAATTGTTAATTTATGACATTCTTCTGGACATAGTAAATTTTGACCGGAATCTACTACACACATCAAGAGGCTCAGGGATTTTTCTATCTGATGGAGGTGGTGACTTGTAATTTTCCAGTCTTTCCTATATGCTTCTCAACACAATCCTACATACATGTTGGGATATTTATGTATGAGATGTCATTGTGAACATCTCCGCTGTAATGGCAGAAATGAGACAGATTCTCAACAACTCAAAGACTGGTTTTACTCCCCATTGTTTTGGGAAAACTCAAAAGTTTGAGGAGCTTGATGAATTTCTACCAATAGACAAAAGTCCGATTGGTATCAAAGTATTTTCAGATACTATTGTGATCAGTGAATTTTCATTTGGGATAAATCTTATATGCATGGGTCTATAAATAATCTACCAGAAAAGTTGACAGTTTTCACTTAATGAGATTGATTTTAATTTCAGGTACTGTAATTAATTATTCATTAATGTAAATCTCTTTTTTACGTGGGTTCAGCTAAGCTAACATTAAAGCTTCAAAGGCTTAGAGAAAAAAAATGCTAAAGAAGAGTGTCAAAACCTTAAATTTACTCAGAGTATTAAGGCATTTTCTGCAAATAAGCTAGTATACCTAACACAACATACAACTAAGAAAATATAATGCATAGTATGAGTCTATTAACCTAGATTTCTTAACACTTACCATGCAAATTAAAATTAGGCTTTATTTTAATTTATGACATTCAACTAAAATGTTATTTTTCAGTTACCATCATCATCATCGTATGCCTCATATTTCATTTCTTTTTGATCTCCTGTTATTAACACAGCAGCAGGGAATAATGTAAATGTCCAGCAGACAAAGTAAATGTCAAATCACCAATCTCACTGAATAGAATAAGAACCTGAAAGTATAAAGCTACCATTTTCTGAGTACTCCTGTGCTGTGTAACATATACAAGACTTTATATATGTCGGTGTTTGATCATATTATTGATCATCCACGTTTTACACAATAAGGTAACTGCGATTAGGGACGTGACTAAATTCACCCACACAGTATGTACTGGAGCTGAGATTCAAGCTATCTCCTTGGCCCATGCTTTTCCATCTACTTCATGAGAATCTGTCCTTCAAAGGAAGTTTATAGTTACTTTTCTGCTGTATGGTTATATTAACGCTGTATTTTTTAAAGGAGGAATACATTTTCCCGCAACCACCTCAGAAAATTTCACTCTGTTTCTCTACTATAAAAATGAGTTGGCCTGAACTTGTTCAAAAAAGCACAGTTGCAATTCATTTGTTTTACATAAGTGGAGATGTTAATTATTGAAGTAAACTGCAGAGTTGAGAATTGTTTGGGTACAATGAATGATGCTAGACATGAACTAGACACCAAGACCTAAAACCAGGGAAAATACGCATTCTTCTCACTAAGAAGAACAGAGTGCGGGTGAGAACGCTGTTGTGCCTTGCTGATAGGACATCCCACCTCACTGTCCTAACAGGAGCCTCTTCAGCTTGTATGCCATCAAGCACAGATCTCATCCTTACAGATGCTGGTCCCTAAACCATCAATGTATCATAAAACATACAGCATCCTCCAGAAACAATCAGAGAAATAGGCTCAAATCACACATGGCTTTTGCATCACAATCACAAATAACAGCTATTTTACTTTTAGCTTTCCTTCTGGAAACTACAGACAAAAATGAGCCTGTGTTTTAAATTTCTCTTTTTGCTTGGAATTTAGCGATGGCGTAAATTATGCTTAGAATTTAACAATAGTCATGGGTGCTCCTGTCATGAGAATAAATATCATTCTTTGTCTAAATTTATTTGCATGTAAGACATTAATTGTAATACATTTTATCTCTATTAAAGGTAGAAGAAATGCCTTCAAACTATTGAAAATTTGACATTAAAATATTGGTTTATAGCCAAAGTTTTATAATATAGATGTTTAATCTAATTTTATAATCATACATGACTAATCTGTATATACTGAAGTTTAATAATTTGATATAAAAATATTTAGCAAACTGTGACTAGCTAGTATTCATTTCTTTAATTTCCCTATCCCCTTTGTTTTAGTTTCTAGTACATTAAGTTGACTAGAAATGAGTAGATTTTAACATGTTCAAAGAAACGTGATCCTAATTTCAACATTTCTCCTGTCTAGGACCTGGACAACTAAAATACTTCTTGAATTCAAACTAGTGTAAATTCTTTGAACCACCCCACCTCTAAACATTCAAAGACTGACTCAGCTTGTAGTTCTTTCACTTCTCCTGCCTTTTTTGAGACTTACCAAAATTTAATTTTTATAATACAGTGATACACCTCACAGAAAGAATATGAATGGAAAGCTAACTTTCATCAAGTTTATATTCAAGATTGAGACCAAAAACAAAAGCAGACTCACAGATATAGAGAATAGATTTGTGGTTGCCAAGGTGGCGGGATGATTGGGGAGGGATGGATTGGGAGTCTGGGCTTAGCAGATGCAAACCCTTATATACAGGATAGATAAACAACAAGGTCCTACTGTATAGCACAGGGAACTATATTCAATATCCTGTAATAAACTATAATGGAAAAGAATATGAAAAGGAATATATATATGTGTGTATATGTATTTCTATAACTGAATCAATTTGCTGTACAGCAGAAATTCACACAACATTGTAAATCAACTATACTTCAAAAAAATAAAATTTTACAAAAGATTGAGATGTAAAATGCATATAATGAAGGCCTCTGGCTCTAGGCCACTCACACACTTGGCTCTGTCACTTGGTACCTGTTTGACCTTGGGTGAGTTCCTTAGCCTTTGTGTGCCACAGTTCCACAATCACAGTACTCACCTCCTAAGTGTATTGTGGGAACCGAGGACAAAAACAAAAAGTGCTTACAGTGGTGTCACGCATACACTAAGCGCTCAATCTCAGCTATTGTTGTGGATCATATTTTATCAATACAGATGTCAAAATGTAATAATGCAACTTTAATTTATGGATGAAGTTACTGCTGAGTGAGTTAGTACTGTGTTCAGAGAAGGACGAATGAGAAAAAGACAATCAAGTATGTAGGCATTGTTCCACAGAATGTGGGTCAGACATATTGTATGAGACAATACAGTTGTCAGACCAGCTAAATTCAAAGTCTGGGGCCTGAACAAGGTAGTAAAATTAGTTGGCACTTCGAGTACAGTGTTGTTCTATGTAATGAGTTAGCATGTTCTTTGCCAACGTTACAGTTGCTGACAGAGTGCATTCCAAATGGAAATTTGGGGGCTTCCCTGGTGGCGCAGTGGTTGAGAGTCCGCCTGCCGATGCAGGGGACATGGGCTCGTGTCCTGGTCCAGGAGGATCCCACATGCCGCGGAGCGGCTGGGCCCGTGAGCCATGGCCGCTGAGCCTGCGCGTCCGGAGCCTGTGCTCCTCAACGGGAGAGGCCACAACAGTGAGAGGCCCGCATATCACACACACACACACAAAAATGGAAATTTGGTTCTCAGATTAAAAAACTGGTTGAATTTTACAGTTTTCAGACAAAGGTCATAATATCCCTGAGAAATAAATTGAATCAATCACTATTTGCCATTCACTTACAATCTGACCCAGGGTTCAAGCCCAAAAGTTGTAAGTGCAGTAACGGCAAAAAATACCATATAGTTTGGTCAAACTATACTGCCTAGTCTTTAGAATTAGTGCATGAGGCTTGACTTACACACCCCCAAATATAGTTCCCAAGACCAATATCTATGCATTTTCTATATTTGAACATTGTGTCGATATATGACAATATCACTGGGTGTGCAAGCCCGAAGAACGCTAGAGAGAAAGAGCTATAAGTTACTTCCAATGAGGTAACTCAGGGGGCTGTGCACAGACAGTACTAAATCCAGATCAAAGGTCTGCATCTCCAGAAGCACAATTCAAACTTTAGCATATTCCTGAAAGGAAGAGATATGCTCTCATTTTAGGAATTAAGTGAAAGATTAAGAGCCAGAGAAACTGATTAAACAGGAATTTGTCTGCAAGGGCTCCAGCAGGTGGGTGCAGGAAGATACCGCCAGGGGCTGATAGGAAGCAAACAGATGGTTAATGACTTGTGGGTGATAAAAGGGCTGGTTTGGGACTAATCTCACAAACACCATTTCTTCTTACCCTTTTTGTCTTCATGCCAAACAGGTGTGTGGAAATCTGAATAGTGAAATGTTGAATAGTTAATTTAGGAGGCTGGCAAATTAAAATAGGAAATTAACAGGGGAAATGCTAAATAGCCAAAATAAAATCTGGACATCTTTCTTCTTCTAGGTTGATAGGTGATCTGAATTTTTCCTTGAACAATTAAGGCTGATTACTTTGATTCTGCACGTTAATCTTGTGGCATCTCGTTGATTGACAGTTATATACATATTTAGAATAGAAAATGGAGTCATTTAATAATGTTTTCATATTAAAATAAATGTTTTGATTTATTACCATAGACATGTTTGAATTGATAAGGTAATCAATCTTCTCAAATAGACACTTTTTCGTTACGTCTTTTGGCCAGGATGGATGGTAGATGGGCATGCTGTTAACAAACTTTTCACTGAGATAATTCAAGTACACAAAACTCCTTATGAATCTCAAAAAGAAAGTTGTATTTTATCCATACTTTTTATGTTCACTTGTATCTCTAGAAATCATCATTCTGGAAGACTTAATCATCCAATGCCACATAGAGATCCTATGCTTTCGATGTACATTTCAGGTACTATTTTATATACACACAGTATGCTTGAATGTAAAGATCATAAGCCAAAATGTTTACCAAATTAATCAGAATCACCAGACAACCTTGTTAAAAATGAAGAACCAGATTCTACTACAGATTGCCTCACAGACCTACTGGAGATGGAACTCAAAAATCTTTATTTTAAATAACCATCTGATATAAATCTTATGCACCCTTTTGAATTCTGAGATTCACTAAGGAGACTCCAAATCTTAAAGCATTGCTGTTATTCCCACTACTTTAATAATGTCTCTATGAAAAGCACATGATATGGTCAGCGAGAACATTGGACTTAGAATCTTGGAACGTAAAGCCTGTGCCTTCGTAGCTCTGCAACCTTGCACAAGTCTTTTAACTTCTCTAATCTTTGGTTTAACCATCTGTTTCATTGAGTGGTTAAGGACTGTTTTTCTCCCAGTCCTACATGCCAGAATTCCAGAATTGGTACTATACTGCTGCATTGGTACTATAAATCCTGAGAACTCTATAATTAGTATTGGATACACATAACTTATTATATATCAATTTTTAATAGTTATGTGTAAATCTGTATTTATTGCTATCACCGAACTATTTTAAAATGCTTACTTCGTGTTTACAATAATTTGGAAGTGAGAAAGAATTTTTTTAAACAAAATACAGCTAGCCTGAGTATTAAATCAGAAAAGTGTTGGGAGGAAAATTCTCATTTACATAAATTAAATGATTATTCATTATTTTATACTTTGAGAAAGAAAACAAATTATTAAGAAGCTATTTTATATATTAACTTCTGGATACTTAAGATGTAAAAGCAACCTACCACTGTAAAATATCTCTGGTGACCTTATTAATATAACTTTTAAAATTCTATATTTCAAAAGAATCAGGAGAACCATATTTTAATATCTTTCTGTTACATATTGATCAAGCCCTGTAAAATTCATCCTAACAGAAAAGAATTAAGATCATCATCACGTGCATTATCAGGGCTTCTGAAGAATGTAAAAGCTTTCAAATACTTAAAGTACACCCGCTTAAAGCTACTTGATAATACTGCTAACAGGAGAGCAGATGCGTAGGCATCGAAATAAAGCTGGGATATGCAGAATGTCATTTGGAAATCATTTGCAGATTGCTTGTGGCCACACATGGCAAATACATGCTCTTAATACCACACTCCCCAGGGTGTTGTTAGAATTTTTCTGAAGATGACTTGGCCATTATTATAGAAATACAAAGTTCAACCCTGGTCCTGTTCTCTAGTAGTTCATCAGCGTCAGTAATAATAATAAAACAATGAAATAAGTTCTCTGTCACTTGAAAAAGATAATGTTAGGTTTTCTTAGACATAGGTAACATGATAAAGAATTTCTGCATAGATTTTAAGAATACATAAGCCTGGATGACTTTCATGGAAGGTCACAAATGCATGTACACTTACTGGACACTCTTTGACTTCTATTAGAAGTTCATATTTCTCAGCAGGAATTAAGGCTGAGTTATCCTAACTCAACAAAAGAGTAGTTTGATATACACATTAAAAGTCATTCTTTTATGGTCTGTCCACCATGATGATTGTTTTCTTCATTTCCAATATTTTGCCATTATAATCAGCACAATTGCTCAGAAAAATGTTTCAGCTATTTTCCCCCATGTATGTCAACATGAATAAGATTCATTTAGGAGAAACAAATATGTACTATATAAATTGAGGTATAAAATTTCTCAATTTCCCAATTTTGTGTTTGGTTTAAATAGCAGCTTGTTGTACCTCTTTTTTTTCACTCTTTATTTTATACTGGAGTACAGCCAATTAACAATGTTGTGATAGTTTCAGGTGCACAGCAAAGTGACTCGGCCATACGTATACATGTATCTATTCTCCCATAAACTCCCCTCCCAGCCAGGCTGCCGCATCACATTGAGCAGAGTTCCCTGTGCTATACAGTAAGTCCCTGCTGGTTATCCATTTTAAATACAGCAGTGTGTACATGTCAATCCCAAACTTCCTAGCTATCCCTTCCCCCTACCCTTCCTCCCAGTAACCGTAGTTCTTTCTTTAAGTCTATGAGTCTGCTTCTGTTTTGTAAATAAGTTCATTTGTATCATTTCTTTCTGGATTCCACCTATGAGGGATATCATACAATATTTCCCTTCATCAGGGAATGTTAGAACATTAGCACTTGATTAATATACCTCAGAGTGAAAAGTTGTGTTTTATTGTTTATTTTGACCTCAAGGTTAATTGATTTGTAATGATTTGATGTGTTAGACACAATTTACATTATAAAATTGAGACTGGAAGTTGCAACAATAACCCATTCGTTAAGCAATCTATATGCATGCTCAATAATTTCATATGACTACCAACTTAGAGAAATACAGAAATATCATTTATTCACAAATAATATTTGAATAGATTCTGCATACTAGCTCTTTTATGGGTCCTTGGGGTATAGCAATGTACAAGATAAGCGAGACCTCTGTTCAAGTGGTCCTTACCTGCTAGTGGGGGGAAAAGAAACTAAGTAAATCTAAAAATAAATCTTAATAGAGTCCCTTGGCTGAAATAGACAATGATTTGGAAACTCTTCTAGACTGGACAGTTTCTGAGGAGCCAGTTGAGCTGGGAATTAAATGATAGGAGATATTCCTGTGAAAAGAGCTCCCAAAATAAAGAATACAATACAAAAGCCCCGAGTTACTGCAAACATAAGCCAACATTGCAGAGCTCACAGTCTAGCGAAAGATACAGACGGGTAAGCCCTACAGTTTGAAAAGCATGCCTACGCCTCCTATGGCATGTTATTACACAGGGGAACCTTGGAGAGACATGCAGTGGAAAAGGGGAGGAGAAGACCAATGACCAAAACAAGTCCTAAAGAATGAGCTGGAATAGTTATTGGGAGACTAACGCATTCCAGGATCAGGGAGTTGACATGTGACTGGACCATGGTGAGCAAGATGGAGAGAGGCATGAGATGAGCCACAATGTGACCTTCCTTTTATCCAAAGCCAATAGGCTCTATATTGTGAAGTCAGGAAAACTATAACACTTCTATTTCAAACAGATTTTGAGAAAGCATCTGAATCATATGATAACATTTGATCTATTCATTTCAGTTGTGCGATTTCTGTTTGTCCCTTACTAGGTTTTCCTTTCTATACCTTTCTCATAATGATAAAGTATCCCCTAATGGTTTGCATACAGTTGTATTAGCAGTTTTCCTTTAAATGAAAATGAAATTCGACTCCCTAAAACATGAGGACTTCAGATTTTTGGAAAAGAAGTATACACTCTGCATATTCTCCCAAATGTTTTCTATTACCAAGCATAATTCATTCAGCCAAAAAGCTCCACTCTATCAAATCAATAAGGGTTGCTTTTGCACACTCATCTGATGGAAGCAAGCAGCAGGCTAAGGAGGGTGAATGCTGTCATAGCTCAGAGTTTTAAAACTTTACACTTTTCAATGAATAGTAATTAAAGAGTTGGCAAATCAAAGAAAATGTGTCCGTGAGCCATGGCCGCTGAGCCTGCGCGTCCGGAGCCTGTGCTCCACAACGGGAGAGGCCACAACAGTGAGAGGCCCGCGTACCGCAAAAAAAAAAAAAAATAAATAAAGAAAGAAAATGTGTCTTTATTTCTGCAAATTCAACCAATTGAGGATCCCAGGAAAACTAAGCTAAAAGTTCTACTCCTCCCTAAATCAGGCTTATTTTCAACAAGGATCAAGCCTTTTCAAGAAACAATTTACTTTGTCTATTTCCAACTAATTCGCAGACTGATGAACTGGTTCACAAAAGTGAGCAATTCACTATTTTGAACCAATCGAAAACATCTCAAGATACCCTGCAAAAAAAGGCTCTGTGCTGTCTTTCAGCTGCAAGGACTCGCCAGCAAGGCCTTTGCTTGGAGGAGGAAAACCAAACTGTGCCTTATCTAATGCATACAAGAAATAGCTCCTTCAGCTTCAAGATGGTCTATGAATAGAGGGAACATATAATATGTCTTCCAAACTGGGACACTTTTAAGATTAAAAGGAGGCTCTATTAACCACTATGGAGGGACCGCAGGCATTAACTGGGACACGTGTCCTCACTATCTATGAAGCACAGGCCCGGGAAGCCTTTAGAAAATTATCCTTTATCTCCTCACAGAGAAATATGAAGCATAATAAATTGTAAACATCTTTGATGAAGGAAAAGACTGTTTGGGGCACTATTATCAAAAACCTCTAAGCCTTACAGCTTCCCCTTAGTTCCACCGACTTTATAATGCATATAAACATGAATATAGAGTCTCTGAGCTTTTTGGAGAAAAGCACCAAACTCTTCAGCTGCTCTTAAACATGGAAACATAATTGTGACACACAACAGACTGACCTCAGTGCAAAAATAGTCGCAGAGTACCCACACTTAACCCATTTGTCACCAAGTTTGAAAAAGAAATCCCAGTGCTGGAAGACCAGATGCTGCGTATTTCCCTAGAAATAGTTACAGGTACATATCTCCTCTCATTAGATGGTTACCCTTGGGAATTAAACTACTGTCAGCCTTACTAACACTAAGTTTAAACTTGTGGCTTGGAAATCTATCTAGCCTTGAATATTAACTGTTAATTCTACATTCATAGTTAACTGCCACCTCTTACAGGCA
The DNA here is from genome assembly GCF_964165515.1 of Mesoplodon bidens. Taxonomy (NCBI): domain Eukaryota; kingdom Metazoa; phylum Chordata; class Mammalia; order Artiodactyla; family Ziphiidae; genus Mesoplodon; species Mesoplodon bidens. Next base: position 22,401,717 of record NC_138181.1, read on the forward strand.
GAGCAGGATAGAGAAAGGTGATAAGAAAAGAGGCATTAGAGAAGGAAGTTAAAGGAATAAGGAGGAAGAAGAGATAGAGGAAAAGGAAAAGGAAAAATAGGAAGAAGGGAGAAAACGAAGGAGAAAAAAGTGAAATACGAGTGAAACTAAAATGTCACATAGCCTTCCTCACATCTTCACTACTCTTTTGACCTGGGGTTAGTTGAGCATGTTGGATGCAGGTAGAGTTTCACAGAACTGAAAAAAATCATACAGATCATCAGAAATATGTCAGACTCAGAAAACAAAAAACAAAACTGTGGCCTGCTCAGTATCACACAGCTGGTCAGTGGAAACGTTAGTTCTAAAACCCATGCCTCCTGACTCTTGAGCCCAGTTTTTTATTTACAAAAGTGCTTTGCTTTTAGAATGTGCACTTTTTTAAAAAAATTTTATTTATTTATTTATTTATTTTATTAGTTTCTGCTTTATAACGAAGTGAATCAGTCATACATATACATCTGTTCCCACATCCCTTCCCTCATGCATCTCCCTCCCTCCCACCCTCCCCATCCCACCCCTCCAGGCGGTCACAAAGCACCCAGCAGATCTCCCTGTGCTCTGCGGCTGCTTCTGTGACAAAGCGAAAGAGAGGCATGGACATATATACACTACCAAACGTAGAATGTGCACTTTTATCTTATAAAACATCAGATTGGAGTTTTCTATTAAATTCTGGTTTCATCACTTTATAAATGCTATACTTATTTTGAAGAACTCAAGAACTCACATCTGTTTCTGAAATGTTCACCTGCTTCTCCTGTTTCCCCAGTTTTTAAATTTTAATATACCGTGTACTTCTCTTTATATAAATAATTTAAATTTTGGTACTCAGTAAGACTTGATTCACATCAACAAAGTGAGAAAACAACCTATGGAAAGAGAAAAAATATTTGCAAACCATATATTTGATAAGGGGTTAATATCCAAGCAACTGAATAGCAAAAAAATTTTAAAAATCCAATTTAAAAATGTGTACAGAACCTGAATATGGATTTTTCCAAAAAAGATATATGAATGGCCAACAGGTCCATGAAAATATATTCAACATCACTAGTCATTAGGGAAATGCAAATTAAATGCCTATTAGAACGACCATCATCAAAAAGATAAGAGATAACAAATGCTTCCAACAATGTGGAGAAAAGGAAGCCCTTGTGCATGGTTGGTGGGATTGTAAACTGGTACAGCCACTGTGGAAAACAGTACAAAGTTTCCTCCAAAAATTAAAAATAGAACTACCGTATGATCTAGCAATTCCATTTCTGGGAATATATGCAAAGGAAATGATAACACTAACCCGAAATATCTGTACCCCCATTTTCATACAGCAATATTTACAATAGCTAAAACATAGAAACAACCTAAGTGATATATATATCACTCCAGTTATTAGATAAATAAGTGCTAGGGATGTAATGTACAACATGATGACTGAAGTTAACATTGCTGTATGATATAGAGGAAAGTTAAGAGACTAGATATTAAGAGTTCTCATCACAAGGAGAATTTTTTTTCTTTTCTTTTTATTGTATCTACATGAGATGATGGATGTTAACTAAACCTATGGTGGTAATCATTTCACAATATATATAAATCAAACCGTCATCTTGTACACCTTAAACTCGTACAGTGAAGTATGTCAATTATTTCTCAATGAAACTAGGAAAAAACAATTCTGATTTAGTAAATGAATGAATAAAAGGCAGTACTCCTGTAGGCTTTATTGAACAACTGAATACTTCTAAATGAAATGGATTGACCAAATATGTCTTTTCTTGATAACTTCTGTAGAACCAAAATGCAAATAAATAATTAAATTGTCTTTCTGACCATGTGTGATTGCTTGTACCTGAATAATGAAACTCTTCAATTAGAAATGGATCTCATACTTATAATGTTATTTGTTTGCTCTTTTCTATATGCTTTTGAATACGTAATGTACCACATATATATTCACCAGGAGAACCAGGCCTTGGGTACTGTACATGAATCACCTATGGTAAATTCTATTCTAAGTCTTCTTTATAATCTGTTAAGACATAAATATAAACAAATATAGAGTAACCAAATATAAATGTAAAAAAATCATAAAATGCAAATTACTAGCATCAGAAAAGAAAGAGGGGTCATTACTACTGATCTCATGGCATTAAAAATATAATAAAAGAATATTATTAATAACTATGCAACACAAATTTGACATCTAAGATGAAACAGACCAATTCTTTGAAAGGCACAATTACCAAAACTCACACATGGAGACATAGGCAATTTGAATAAAAAAATGGAACCAATAATTAAATAACTTTCCAAAACAGAAAGCAAGAGGCCCAGATGGTTTCAATGGTAAATTCTACAAAACATTTAAGGAAGAAATGATACCAATTCTCCTCAATCTCTGTCAAAAGACTTAAAGAGAAAGGAATGCTTCCTAAGTCTTTCTATGAGGCCAGCATTACCCTAATACCAAAACCAAAGGTACCACAAGAAAAGACAATTGTAGATGAATATCTCTCCAAAAATCCTCAATGAAATATAGCAAATCAAATCCAGCTATGTATAAAAAGGTATACACTAGAACCAAGTGAGATTTTTTTACATTTATGCAAGGCTGGTTCAAAGTTAAAAATCAGTTAATGTAATCTATCACATAAACAGGCTAAAGAGAAAAAAAATCAATGATAATATCAATAGATTCAGAAAAAGCATTTGAGAAAATTCAACACACATTCGTGATACAACTGGGAATAAAGGGAAACTTCCTTGATGTAATAAAAAAAGAAATCTAAGAAGAAACTCTAGAGTCAACATCATACTTAATGGTAAAAAAACAAAAACAAAACAAAACAACAACATCAACAAACGAGATGTTTCCTTAAAGACCAACATCAACAAACTAGATGTTTCCTTAAAGGAAAAAGACAAGGATGTCGTCTCTTACTATTCCTATTCAACACTGTACTGGAAGTCCTAACTAATGCAATGAGATAAGAAAAGTGAATAAAAGGTATATAGATTGGGAAGGGAGAAATAAAACTGTCTTTGTTCTCAGATGACATGATCGTCTATGTGGAAAATGCCAAAGAATAGACAACAAAACCTCCTGGAGCTGTTAAGTGAGTATTGCAAAGTTGCAGGTTATTAAGATTAATAAACAAACTCAATTTCTTTTCTGTATTTCAGCAACAAATACTTGGAATATGAAATTTAAAACATAATGCTATTTACATTAGAACCCAAAATATACCTATGTATAAATTTAACAACAAAAAAATATATAGGATCTATATGAGGAAAACTACAAAATGCTGATGAAAAAAATCAAAGAAGATCTAAATAAATGGAGAGCTATTTTATGTTCATGGGTAGGAAGACTCAAATTTTAATATTTCAGTTATTCTCATTTTGATCTATAGATTCAACATAATCCTTATCAAAATTTCTGCTAGTTTTTTTTTTTGCTTTTTGCGGTACGCGGGTCTGTCACTGTTGTGGCCTCTCCCGCTGCAGAGCACAGGCTCCGGACGCGCAGGCTCAGCGGCCATGGCTCACGGGCCCAGCGGCTCTGTGGCATGTGAGATCTTCCCGGACCAGGGCACGAACCCGTGTCCCCTGCATCAGCAGGCAGACTCTCAACCACTGCGCCACCAGGGAAGCCCTCAGTGAGTTATTTTGTAGTTATCAATGAACTGATGCTAACGTTTATATGGAAAGGCAAAAGACCCAGAATAGCCAACACAACACTGAAAAAACAAAACTGAAGAACTGACACTATCCAAATTCAAGACTAGCTACTGGCAAAAGACTAGACAAACAGACTTAATGGAACAGAATAGAGAGCTCAGAAATACAGCCACGTAAATAAAGTCAATTGATATTTGACAGAGAAGCAAAGGCAATTCAATGGAGAAAGAAGTCATTTTAACAAATGGTGCTTAAATAATGGCACCTCCATATGCAAAACATTCAGAACTTACACCTTTCATGAAAATTAATTCCAAATGGATCACAGATCTAAAATGTAAAATTCAAGATTATAAAACATCTAGAAGATAACATAGGAGAAAATCTAGGTGTCCTTGAGTTTGGCGATGACTTTTTAGATACAACACCAGAAGCATAATCTAAGAAAAAAATTTTTATTTGAAATTTAAAACTTCTGCTCTGTAAAAGACACTGATAAGAGAATGAAAAGACAAGCTACAGACTGGGGGAAAACATTTCAAATCACACATGTGATAAAAGACCCCAAAATATACAACTCAACTCAAAATGTCAAAACTCAACAGTAAGAAAAACTCAGTTAAAAAATGGTCAGGGGCTTCCCTGGTGGCAGAGTGGTTAAGAATCTGCCTGCCAATGCAGGGGACACAGGTTCAAGCCCTGGTCCGGGAAGATTCCGCATGCTGTGGAGTAACTAAGCTCATGCACCACAACTACTGAGCCTGCGCTCTAGAGCCCATGAGACACCACTGCTGAGCCCTTGTGCCACAACTACTGAAGCCCGCATGCCTAGAGCCTGTACTGCACAACAAGAGAAGCCACCATGATGAGAAGCCCACACACCTCAATTAAGAGTAGTCTCCGCTTGCCACAACTAGAGAAAGCCTGCACACAGCAATAAAGACCCAAAGCAGCCAAAAATAAATAAATAAAATAAATTTATTTTTTTAAAAATGGGCAGGAGATCTGAAAAGACACATCACCAAAGAAGATGCACAGATGGCAAATAAGCATATGCTCTGTATCATGTCATTAGGAAACCAAAAATTAAAACAAAAGTGAAATACCACTAAACATCTATCTGAATAGCTAAAATCCAAAACACCGACAGCAAAATGATGGTGAGGATATAGATAAACAGAAACTTTCATCCACTGCTACTGAAAATTTAAATTGGTATAGCCAATTTGGAAGACTGCTTGACAGTTTTATACAAAGCTAAACATAGATTTACCATGGAATCCAGAAACCACACTCCTAGGAATTAGCTAAAATGAGGTGAAAACTTATGTTCATACAAAAACATTCACAAAGATGTTTATAGCAGCTTTAGTCATAATTGCCAAAACTTGGAAGCAACTACAATGTCCTTCAATAGGAATGAGTAAACAAACTGTGGTACAGCCATACAACTGAGTATTATTCAGTCATAAAAGGAAATGAGGGGCTTCCCTGGTGGCGCAGTGGTTGGGAGTCCGCCTGCCGATGCGGGGGACACGGGTTCGTGCCCCGGTCTGGGAAGATCCCACATGCTGCGGAGCGGCTGGGCCCGTGAGCCATGGCTGCGGAGCCTGTGCTCCGCAGCGATGAGGGGCCCGCGCACAGCAAAAAAAAAAAAAAAAAAAAAAAAAAAAAGGAAATGAGCTATGAAGCCACAGAAAGTCATGGAGGAAATTTAAATGCATATCTCTAAGCGAAAGAAGCCAGTATGAAAAGGCTACATGCTGTATGATTCCAACTATCTGACATTCTGGAAAAGGCAAAACTATGGAGAGAGTAAAAAGATCCGTGGTTGGAAGAGGTTCAGGCAGAATGATAAATAGGTAGAAACTCTGAGAACTGAAGATGAGGAGGGTATACGGGAACTCTCTGTACTTCCTGCACAATTTTTCTGTAAATCTAATGATTCTCTTTAAAAAAATCCTCAAATGGTTATATTGGTAAAAAGGACCAATTTATGGAGGAAGGTATTAAAACTTTCATTAAAGTGATCATGATTTGTGTAGAAGAATATCTTTGCATGGAAGCTCTACTTTTTCTCAAATCTTCTATTTCTAGTGAATCTTACTACCTCATTCAAACCACTGTTAATGTAGTAACACTCATCAAGGACTTCTTTTCTCCAAGACTGTACGTAGTTGCTACAAACACAAAGAAATATAAATTTTATTCCTTGCTTCAAGGAACATATTGTCTTTCTCTGCAAATAGAAAGCAGATATATTACATAAAACACAGTGTAGTATAAATAGAACACAGGTATAATATGTTAAGGAACAATACAATGTTGTATATGCTGAATGTCAAATGAGAGATGGAGGAGTTCATAACAGAAAAATGAAACTTCAGCCTGTGGAAAAGCTGGATTTAAGGAAGGAGAAATTGAAGAGGGAATGAACAGGTTCAATGGGCCACGGCAAAACCAGTTTAGTTGCAGTGAAATCTCTTGTAGAAAATGTATTAAAGTTAGAAAGATAACTAGACTCATAGAGTGAGACACTAAGAAGTTGGGATTTTCATTTGGGTTTCATTTCTTAAGTAATAAACTAATAAAGGAGTCTAAACAAGAGGAACTAGAGGAAGAGTAATGTGATTTGGGTATGAAAATAACTAAAACTATTTTTATTTTATATATTTTTATATATATTTAGGAGCCTGACACCTAAAATCGATTTATCTGATTGACTACTAGTAGTAAATAAACCAGCACAGTTTTTTGGTTGGTTTTCTAGGGACCTTAAACTCTTAGTTTCATTATCTAATTGATGCTTGTAACACATTTCTGAGGCAGGTATGGGTCAGTCTGTATTCCTCCTATCAGAGATTTAGATGATATCCAAAGCTTGGATAAAATACTAAATAAAATTTATATTTAGTAGTTGTAAATTACTAAATAAAATCATAATGATGCACATTACTAAGTATACCTAGTATTATATCATATTTAATTTCTTTCTGTCAACAACAAAATAATTTAAAAGACTGTATACTTTTGCCAATAATACATAGTCTGTAATAAAATAGGGGTCATAGTGTTGAAATTAGGGAAGAGGAATCATAAACAGGATCAAAGGGTAAAATGCATAAAATCTGAAGCTAATAAAGGGATAAACTGCAAGAGAAAGTTTGGTACCATTAAACATTCCAGGAAATGCCTAGCATAATAGGAAAAAATAAAAACATGAAAGGAAGAAAAGCAGTTCCCACTCAAGATAATATTAAATCTAATTGGTGCTGCAACACATACAAATATGAAGCAAACAGAAAAAGTGTCAAAGTCATGCAAAGTGTTGATTACCAGAAACTCTAGATGACAAAGCAACCTAGCAATGGAAACACCCTTTCAAGCAGCATGTTTCTCTAAACTAGAGGAACTACTCCCATTTCCCAATTAGGAAATCGTCAGGGGTGAACTTCAGCTCTGCCCCAACTTGTCCCCTCCTTCTGTTTTCAATGATCTATTTTTCTATGTCATCTTCAAAATAATCCCTCATTCAGGATTCTGACCCATTCCATCTAAGCCACCCAGAAGCCAGTTATATAATATAGCCTCTTACACAGAGGTCAGTTTAGAATGAAAATTTGTGTCTGAAGCAATGCAAAGTATTAGATGAAGGCTACAAAAAAAAAATTGAAAACCATGCATAGGCTGCAACATCAAAGGAGACAAACCACACAAGCAAATATATTTTATATATACATGTTTCCAGTATTTTTAAGTTCTTAAAACTAAATTCATAATTTAGATATTACAAAAGGTTAAAAAGTGAAAAGTAAAATTCTCTTTCTTGCTTCATTTGCATTTTCAATCCACAGAAATAGCCACTTAAAGAGTTTCTTGCACATTCTTCCAAAAAAGTTTCTATGTATAAACTATTACATAAGTATGTATATGTCATATGCTAATTTTTACACCTATTTATTATATGACCATATGTAAAACTTGCTTTTCTCTTGGGCATCTTTTGAGTTCATATAGCTTTCCAAAGTGGCACATATAAACCTATCATGTATGCTACAAGTTATTTAACTAGTACCTATTTAGATTGTCTCATTTTTGCTGTTACAAATAACACAATAAACATTTTTTAATCTTTTTCCCACTTAAATTTTCTGAATCACAGGGCATGAGCAATTTATGTTGAAATACTACCAAACTGTCACCCAAAGAGTTTATTATCTCCTTTATACCCTAAGAGTATGGGAAAGTCTATTTCACTGAACTATTGCTAACTGAATCTTGTCATTTTAAAAAATCTTTGTTATCCTGAAAGACTATTCAATTGCCACTTTTGCTGTGAAATTAAACATTTTTAAAGTTACTGGCCACTTAAATTCCTTTTATAAACACAGTCCATGCATGGCCTTGCACATTTTTTTCACTAATTATTTTTTACTATTTGCTGTGTTCTTTCTATATTAAGAAAATCAAGTATATTCCCAGTTTAATTTTTGCAGTTTTGATTCTGCATGTTTCTGCAGAATCAGAAAGATGAAGATGTCTCTGATTATGGTCAAATTTATCTGAAGATGTTTCTGATTATGGTCAAATTTCTCAGTCTTTAATCATGGCTTCTGAGCTTATGATGATGTTTCTGATTATGGTCACTGAAGATGTTTCTGATTATGGTCAAATTTCTGAAGATGTTTGAAGATGTTTCTGATTATGGTCAAATTTCTCAGTCTTTAATCATAGCTTCTGAGCTTATGATGATGCATGGGAAGGCATACAGCACTCACATATATACCAAATTTCACCAGAGTTATTTTCTATAATTCAGTGGTATCACCTTTTAAAAATCCTTCATTTACCTGTACAGTGGGACACAGGTAAAATCCCGGCTTAACTTTTTGCCAAGAGAGCTAGCCAGTTCTTCTCCAATAATTATTGAATAGCCTATCTTGTTCCCCATGAATTTAACCTGTGAAACTTGGTATTTTTTTGAGGTGATTTCCCAACTATCTTGAATAGTTCTGGTTCCACTAATCTGCTGATACCAATCCCAAACTGTTTAAATTATTGCGGAATTGTTATATGTTTTAATATCAGTGTGGATATCCCCTTCATTACTCTTCTTTTTTAGATATTACTTGGCAAATCTCATACACTTATTTTCCCACATAAACATCAGTAGCATTTGTCAATTTTACAAGAATTCTTGATATTTTCAAACACATTATATGCATTTATAAATTGATTTAGGGAGAACTGACATAGTAACACTACTGAGTATTTCTATATGTGAATAAGATGAGTCATTGAGTCAAATCCCATTTATGTACTCTAGTTTAATTTTTAAATTCTCTCTTGTAAGCCTATTTCCACATTTATGTTCACATAGACTAAATGTTTATGCCTAGATAGTCTAAATATATTTGCTATTCTAAATAAAACCTTTCTATCCACTGTATTTCATCACCTATTATTGCATACAGACTACTAATTTTTATGTTTTCATCTTTTATAACTCACCACTTTATTCAATTCTCTCACTATTTCCATTTGTAGTTGTATTTCTTGAACTTTTGGTATATGTCATATCATATACAAATAATTCCAATAGTCTATTTCAATCCCTAGTTTCTAATATTTCTTCCTCTTATCTAATTATGGAGTTAAAGTTCCTAGTAATTTAAATAGTGATGGTGATAGTAATCATCATTCTTGTTTCTGACTTTACTGAGAAACCTTCTGTTTCACAATTAATTATGAGACGTTTTATGCTCCATATCAGAGGAAAGAAACTATTCTCTATTTCTACTATATTCATATTTTTTATTAATTCAGGATTTGGTGTTGAATTTTGCCAGATTAATTTATGCATAGACTTAAAAAGCAACTTTTTTCTCCTTTTACCTATTAATATGATAAATTATGTTGAGAGATTACCCAACACAGACCTACACTTGTATTCCTAACACAAATACCCTTCATCACATGATCAGGATATAATATTTGTCAATGCACTGCTAATTCTGAATCACATTTTTATGGTTTTAACAGTTATTCATAAATAAGATTAGTTTACTTAATTTTGTGTACACTTTTTAAAGTTTTGTCATCATAGTCCGCTAATTTATAAAAATATTTTAATACTTTTATGTTTTCTCAGGCCTGGAACAAGTTGAATAGAATTGACGTTCTCTATGCCTCAAAGATTTTAGAGAATTTCCTTCTGAAACTACCGGCCTAGCACTTCTGTGAGGTTTACTCACTGAAAACATTTTTCATTTCTTCCGTGGTCATGGATCTCTTCTGAGATCAACTTGTGAGATTTATATTTTCTTAGAAGTCATCTATTTCATTCAGTTTTTATATTTATTTGAATAGACTCGGGCAAATTATGCTTTTACAAGGCTTTTAACTCACTCTGTAGCTGTGATTATTCTGCCAACCTCATTTCTAATTTACATAGTCTTCTTTTTTTTTTAATTAGATTTACTAGTAGTTTTCTTTTCACTCCTACAAAAGAGCTTTTGATTTATTTATCAATTCTACTACTTTCTATTTGATAATTCACTAATTTTCCCTTTTATTTTCAGTGATTTATTCCTTCTGTTTTCTGTGGGTTCAACTGGTTGCTCTTTTAATATCTTCTTAATTTGAATTTTAATAAACTCCATTAAATTCTTTCTTAATTAGTAATATATGTGTTAAACATGTGGTACTAATTTTTTTCATGGTATAGCACACTCAGAAAATTATAATATCTTTATAGCTCATATAGTAAACTCAAGGCCCTTCACTATTCAACATCCTGCCTCCTGACGGAGGTCCTGAGACAAAAAGAAATGAAGTCTTGGCACTCCTGTTACCCACTGGCTGCATACCAGTTGGGAAGCCCTACTAAAAAAATCCAGTGGATCTGGATGTACTCATATACTCAGTAAACAACCAATGAGCAAGTGCAATAGGAGCTCAGAATAAAAAATGGATGGGAAAAGGTTTCCAATAACTTTAATATTTAAATTAGTGAGTGTGTGCTCACCAATTTAGGATTGATCAAGTCGCTTAGCTTCTAGTCCCAGAACTACACATATTATATGTGTGACCCATGCCTACACCTCGGTTTTCTGAATCTTCACTGAAAGAGATGATAGAATAAAGATAATATTTGAAAATTAAGATGATGAATTCAAATGATCACTATTAACTTGCATTGAAAGGGCTTGTAACAATAGTATGTATGTTTCTATGCTCTCTAGTGTGTGCCCAATAAATAAATAAAGGAATACATTTCTTATCTTGATGGAACAAAAAATAAGCCAACTGGCTATTGTTAATTGTTATATAGTCACAGATATGGGCTGTCCTCAGTGAGTGAAAGAATCATAAGTTATTACACTGAGAAAACTATTGCAACAAAAGAAGAGAATTGGGCTTCATTTTTCTCCAGTTTGAGATTTGATGGTCCTATATCAATTTTTAATAAGAAAATTGAGAAAACCTGGCTAAAATTGCCCATAATTGGAAAGGATAAAAAAAATCAAATAAACTCCCCCTCCACAAAGGTAATAGAGACCTTACACACATAGCTAGTAAAATCTTGAAGATTTTTCGTTTTTTTAAACTTTTTATTTTATATTGTAGCATAGTTGATTAACAATTTTGTGATAGTTTCAGGTGTACAGCAAAGTGATTCAGTTATACATAAACATGCAACTATTCTTTTTCAAATTCTTTTCCCATTTAGGTTGTTACATAATATTGAGCAGAGTTCTCTGTGCTGTACAGTAGGTCCTTGTTGGTTATGCATTTCAAATATAGCAGTGAGTATGGGTCAATCCCAAAAGATTTTTCTTGAGGTGGATGTGGATGGTTATGCAGAAAGCACAACAAAGAGGATGATGTCTCCTCCCTTCCAGAGCTTACAGACACGTGAAACCATCGTGTGTACCATTTCTTTTCATTCTCTGCTAATGAGTCAGGAGATAAAATTCACAATCAGCTTAGAAATCTACTGAAATCTTTGTATTGTGTATGACACTGGGGATGAGTTTTAAAATTTGAGAAGGGATATCTGCCAGATAGAGGATGGGTACTTATTTCAACTACAGCTGAGGATAAAGGAAAAGTCTTTGTACTAGAAATGATCACAGAAAAAGACATTGGTGAGTATAACTATCTATTTAGAATGAGGTACAGGAGATATAATAATTGCAAGAAGTCTATATCTTAAGCAGTTCCATGATGTGTTCAAATAAGAAAAATGGGAGCAGGTATAAACTAATTAACAATGGTGCAGTAAAAGGTGAGCAAATCTCCACCATTTATTACACACCGTCTAACTCAGAGAGTTGTTGGGCAGATTAGATGAATTATAGGTGGAACACTTCGGGCACATAATAAGTGCTGAGACCATGTTGGCCATTATTATTATTGTTGTTGTTCTTAAATTTTTAAGTGACATTTTGGGAATAGTTGTGATTATTCTTATAGCAGTCCTACCTATAATTTAAGTAGCCCATAAAAGCAATAAAGAAATGTCTTCATGGACAAATTTCTGTTAAAATGTAACCAAGATAGGAGGACCTTCAAGATGGTGGAGGAGTAAGAACTGGAGATCACCTTCCTCCCCACAAATACATCAAAAATACAACTACATGTGGAACAGCTCCTACAGAACCCCTACTGAACGCTGGCGGAAGACCTCAGACTTCCCAAAAAGCAAGAAACTCCCCACATACCCGGGTAGGGCAAAAGAAAAAAGGAAAAACAGAGACAAAGGAATAGGGACGGGACCTGCACTTCTGGGAGGGAGCTGTGAAGGAGGAAAGGTTTCCACACACTAGGAAGCCCCTTCGCGGGCGGAGACTGCGGGTGGCGGAGGGTAAGATTCGGAGCTGCGGAGGAGAGCGCAGCAATAGGTGTGCAGAGGGCAAAACTGAGAGATCTCCGCACAGAGGATCGGTGCCGACTGGCACTCACCAGCCTGTCTGTTCACCCGACAGGGCGGGCAGGGGCTGGGAGCTGAGGCTCGGGCTTCAGTCGGATCTCAGGGAGAGGACTGGGCTTGGCGGCGTGAACACAGCCTGAAGAGGCTAGTGCACCACAGCTAGCCGGGAGGGAGTCTGGGAAAAAGTCTGGACCTGCCTAAGAGGCAAGAGACTATTGTTTCGGGATGCGTGAGGAGAGCGGATGGAGAGCACTACCTAAAAAAGCCCCAGAGACGGGTGCGAGCCGCGGCTATCAGCGCAGACACCAGAGAACGGGCATGAGATGGTAAGGCTGCTGCTATAGCCACCAAGAAGCCTGTGTGCAAGCACAGATCACTATCCACACCTCACCTCCCGGGAGCCTGTGCAGCCCGCCACTGCCAGGGTCCCGGGATCCAGGAACAACTTCCCCGGGAGAACACATGGCAGGCCTCAGGATGTTGCAATGTTACACAGGGCTCTGCTGCCACAGGCTCACCACTCATTCCATAACCCTCCCTCCATCGGGCCTGAGTGAGCCAGAGCCCCAGAATCAGCTGCTCCTTTAACCCCCTCCTGTCTGGGTAAAGAAGAGATGCCCTCAGGCGACCTACATGCAGAGACGGGTCCAAATACAAAGCTGAACCCCGGGAGCTGTGCGAACAAAGAGGAGAAAGGAAAATCTCTCCCAGCATCCTCAGGAGCAGCAGATTAAATCTCCACAATCAATTTGATATACCCTGCATCTGTGGCATACCTGAATACACAGTGAATCATCCCGGAATTGAGGCGGTGGACTTTGGGAGCAACTATAGACTTGGGGTTAGCTATATGCGACTGACTAGTTTCTGATTTATATGTTTATCTTAGTTTAGTTTTTAGCGCTTGTTACAATTGGTGGATTTGTTTATTGATTTTGCTGCTCTCTTCTTCATTTTTTTAATTGCCTATTTTATTTTCTACTTTAATAATATATTTTTTAAATCTTGTGTTTTAATAACTTTATTTTATTTTATTCTTTCTTTCTTTCTTTTTTCTCCCTTTTCTTCTGAGCGTGTGGCTCACAGGGTCTTGGTGCTCCGGCCAGATGTCAGGCCTGAGCCTCGGAGGTAGGAGAGCCGAGTTCCGAGTTCAGGACATTTGACCACCAGAGACCTCCTGGCCCCATGTAATATCAATTGGCGAGAGATCTCCCAGAGATCTCCATCTCAAAGCTAAGACCCAGCAACACTCAACGGTCAGCAAGCTCCAGTGCTGGACACCCCATGCCAAACAACTAGCAAGACAGGAACACAACCCCACCCATTAGCAGAGAGGCTGCCTAAAATCATAATATGTTCACAGACACCCCAAAACACACCACCGGACACGGTCCTGCCCACCAGAAAGACAAGATCCAGCCTCATCCACCAGAACACAGGCACCAGTCCCTTCCACCAGGAAGCCTACACAACCCACTGAACCAACCTTACTGACAGACAGAAAAAACAACGGGAACTACGAACCTGCAGCCTGCAAAAACGAGACCCCAAACACAGTAAGTTAAGCAAAATGAGAAGACAGACAAATACGCAGCAGGTGAAGGAGCAAGGTAAAAACCCACTAGACCAAACAAATGAAGAGGAAATAGCCAGTCTACCTGAAAAAGAATTCAGAGTAATGATGGTAAAGATGATCCCAAATCTTGGAAATAGAATAGAGAAAATAAAAGTTTAACAAGGACCTAGAAGAACTAAAGAGCATTCTGGTATAATGTTATAAGTCATAATTCTAGTTATTACTTTAAAATGTATATCTCAGAAATAACTAAATTTCCTTGTCAATTGCATTATTATGAACTTTCATCAAATCTTTAACCATGGTCATTTTTAAGTCTTTTGTCATTTACAGACAGTTCTGGGTGTACTCTGATGCTTTTGCAAAAATGTTCCTATAAAAGGGTTTCATCTTCAAGGAATTCATGGAAAAGACTCTGACAAGTACAGGTTTCTGGTAACTGACTATACTGCTGAACTGAGTGAATAAGCACTTTCAAAATTCTAATGGAAAACTGATGAATTCATAAAAGTGCTAAAAAAAGCTCAAGACGAAAAAAAATTAATTACACGGGACTAAGTGAACTGATGAGGATGATTATAATTTTGGGGACGTTCTGTTTGAATAAAAAAATGTTATAAAAAAAGAAAAAGAAAAATTAAATTTAATTAAATTAAATGCAAAAAAAAAGAACTACAGTGCAAACAAACAATGAAGAACAACACAATAAATGAAATTTAAAATTCTCTAGAAGTATTCAATACCAGAATAACTGAGGCAGAAAAACAGATAAGTGAGCTGGAAGATAAAATAGTGGAAATAACTACCGCAGAGCAGAATAAAGAAAAAGGAATGAAAAGAATTGAGGACAGTCTCAGAGACCTCTGGGACATTAAATGCACCAACATTTGAATTATAGGGGTCCCAGAAGAATAAGAGAAAAAAGAAAGGTACTGAGAAAATATTTGAAGAGATTATAGTTGAAAACTTCCCTAATATGGGAAAGGAAATAGTCAATCAATCCAGGAAGCACAGAAAGTCCCATATAAGATAAATCCATGGAGGAAACACATCAAGACACATATTAATCAAATTACCAAAAAATAAATATGAAGAAGAAATATTAAAAGCAGCAAGGGAAAAACAACAAATAACATACAAGGGACTTCCCATAAGGTTAACAGCTGATCTTTCCGCAGAAACTCTGCAAGCCAGAGGGAGTGGCAGGACATATTTAAAGTGATGAAAGGGAAAAACCTACAACCAAGATTACTCTACCCAGCAAGGATCTCATTCAGTTTTGACGGAGAAAGTAAAACATTTACATACAAGCAAAAGCTAAAAGAATTCAGCACCACCAAACCAGCTTTACAACAAATGCTAAAGGAACTTCTCTAAGGCAGGAAACACAAGAGAAGGAAAGGACCTACAATAACAAACCCAAAACAATTAAGAAAATGGTAATAGGAACATACATATCGATAACTACCTTAAATATAAATGGATTAAAGGCTCCGAGCAAAAGACATAGACTGGCTGAATGGATACAAAAACAAGACCCGTATATATGCTGTCTACAAGAGACCCAGTTCAGACCTAGGGACACATACAGACTGAAAGTGAGGGGATGGAAAAAGATATCCATGCAAATGGAAATCAAAAGAAAGTTGGAGTAGCAATTCTCATATCAGACAAAATAGACTTTAAAATAAAGACTATTACAAGAGACAAAGGACTCTACATAATGATCAAGGGATCAATCCAAAAAGAAGATATAACAATTGTAAATATTTATGCACCCAGCATAGGAGCACCTCAATACATAAGGCAAATGCTAACAGCCATAAAAGGGGAAATTGGCAGTGACACAGTAATAGTAGGGGACTTTAACATCCTACTTTCACCAAAGGACAGATCAACCAAAATGAAAATAAATATGGAAACACAAGCTTTAAATGACACAGTAGACAAGATGGATTACTTGATATTTATAGGACATACCATTAAAAAAAAACAGAATACACTTTCTTCTCAAGTGCTCATGAAACATTCTCCAGGATAGATCATATCTTGGGTCACAAATCAAGCTTTGGTAAATTCACAAAAATTGAAATTGTATCAAGTATATTTTCTGACCACAACACTATGAGTCTAGATATCAATTACAGGAAAAAAATGTAAAAAATACAAACACACGGAGGCTAAACAATATGATACTAAATAACCAAGAGATCACTGAAGATATCAGAGAGGAAATCAGATAATACCTGGAAACAAATGACAATGAAAACACAATGACCCAAACCTATGAGATGCAGCAAAAGCAGTTCTAACAGGGAAGTATATAGCTATAAAATCCTACCTCAGGAAACAAGAAAAATCTCAAATAAACAACCTAACCTTACACCTAAACCAACTGGAGAAAGAAGAACAAAAAATCCCCCAAAGATAGCAGAAGGAAAGAAATCATAAAGATCAGATCAGAAATAAATGAAAAAGAAATGAAGGAAACAATAGCAAAGATCAATAAAACTAAAAATTGGTTGTTTGAGAAGATAAACAAAATTGATAAACCATTAGCCAGACTCATCAAGAAAAAAGGGAGAGACTCAAATCAACAAAATTAGAAGTGAAAAAGGAGAAATAACAACTGACACTGCAGAAATACAAAGGATCATGAGAGATTACTACAAGCAACTCTATGCA
This sequence comes from Mesoplodon bidens, assembly GCF_964165515.1. Lineage (NCBI taxonomy): Eukaryota > Metazoa > Chordata > Mammalia > Artiodactyla > Ziphiidae > Mesoplodon > Mesoplodon bidens. The sequence continues at coordinate 22,418,639 of NC_138181.1, forward strand.
AACAAAATGTACAACCTGGAAGAAATAGACAAACTCTTACAAAAGCATAACCTTCCGAGACTGAACTAGAAAGAAATAGAAAATATAAACAGACCAATCAGAAGCACTGAAATTGAAACTGTGATTAAAAATCTTCCAACAAACAAAAGCCCAGGACCAGATGGACTCACAGGTGAACTCTATCAAACATTTAGAGAAGAGCTAACACCTATCCTCTCAAATTCTACCAAAATATAGCAGAGGGAGGAACACTCCCAAACTCATTCTACGAGACCACCATCACCCTGATACATAAACCAGACAAAGGTGTCACAAAAAAAGAAAACTACAGGCCAATATCACTGCTGAACATAGGTCTGAAAATACTCAACAAAATACTAGCAAACAGAATCCAGCAGCACATTAAAAGGATCATAAACCATGATCAAGTGGTGTTTATCCCAGGAATGCAAGGATTCTTCAATATATGCAAATCAATCAACATGATACACCATATTAACAAGTTGAAGGATAAAAACCATATGATAATCTCAACAGATGCAGAAAAAGCTTTTGACAAAATTCAAAACCCATTTATGGTAAAAACCCTCCAGAAAGTAGGCATAGAGGGAACTTACCTCAACATATTAAAGGCCATATATGACAAACCCACAGCCACATCGTTCTCAATGGTGAAAAAATGAAACCATTTCCAGTAAGATCAGGAACAACACAAGGTGGCCCACTCTCAACACTATTATTCAACAGAGTTTTGGAAGTTTTAGCCACAGCATTCAGAGAAGAAAAATAAATAAAAGGAATCCAAATCGGAAAAGAAGAAGTAAGTGTGTCACTGTTTGCAGATGATATGATACTACACATAGAGAATCCTAAAGATGCTACCAGAAAACTACTAGAGCTAATCAATGAATTTGGTAAAGGTGCAGGATACAAAATTAATGCACAGAAATCTCTAGCATTCCTATACATTAATGATGAAAAATCTGAAAGAGAAATTAAGGAGACACTCCCATTTACCACTGCAACAAAAAGAATAAAATACCTAGGAATAAACCTACCTAAGGAGACAAAAGACCTGTATGCAGAAAACTATAAGGCACTGATGAAAGAAATTAAAGATGATACAAACAGATGGAGAGACATACCATGTTCTTGGATTGGAAGAATCAACATTGTGAAAATGACTCTACTACCCAAAGCAATCTACAGATTCAATGCAATCCCTACCAAACTACCAATGACATAAAAACTAGAACAAAAAATTTCACAATTTGTATGGAAACAGAAAAGACCCCTAATAGCCACAGCAAGCTTGAGAAAGAAAACTGGAGCTGGAGGAGTCAGGCTCCTGGACTTCAGAGTATAATACAAAGCTACATTAATGAAGACAGTATGGTACTGGCACAAAAACAGAAATATAGATCAATGGAACAGGATAGAAAGCCCAGAGATAAACCCACGCACATATGGTCACCTTACCTTTGATAAAGGAGGCAAGAATATACAGTGGAGAAAAGACAGCCTCTTCAATAAGTGGTGCTGGGAAAACTGGACAGCTACATGTAAAAGAATGAAATTCGAACACTCTCTAATACATACACAAAAATAAACCCAAAATGGATTAAAGACCTAAATGTAAGACCAGACACTCTAAAACTGTTAGCAGAAAACATAGGCAGAACACTCTATGACATCAATTACAGCAATATCCTTTTTGACCCACCTCCTAGAGAAATGGAAATAAAAGCAAAAATAAACAAATGGGACCTAATGAAACTTAAAAACATCTGCACAGCAAAGGAAACCATAAACAAGATGAAAAGACAACCCTCAGAATGGGAGAAAATATTTGCAAATGAAGCAACTGACAAAGGATTAACCTCCACAAGATACAAGCAGCTCATGCAGCTCAATATCAAAAAAACAAACAACCCAATCCAAAAATGGGCAGAAGACCTAAATAGACATTTCTCCAAAAAAGAAATACAGATTGCCAACAAACACATGAAAGAATGCTCAACATCATTAATCATTAGAGAAATGCAAATCAAAACTACAATGAGATATCATCTCACACTGGTCAGAATGGCCATCATCAAAAAATCTAGAAACAATAAATGCTGGAGAGGGTGTGGAGAAAAGGGGTCCCTCTTGCACTGCTGGTGGGATTGTAAATTGACACAGCCACTATGGAGAATTGTATGGAAGTTCCTTAAAAAACTAAAAATAGAACTACCATGTGACCCAGCAATCCCACTACTAGGCATATACCCTGAGAAAACCATAATTCAGAAAGAGTCATGTACCACAATGTTTAGTGCAGCTCTATTTACAATAGCCAGGACATGGAAGCAACCTAAGTGTCCATCAACAGATGAATGGATAAAGAAGATGTGGCACCTATATACAATGGAATATTACTCAGCCATAAAAAGAAAAGAAATTGAGTTATTTGTAGTGAGATGGATGGACTCAGAGTCTGTCATACAGAGTGAAGTAAGTCAGAAAGAGAAAAACAAATACCGTATGCTAACACATATATGGAATCTAAGAAAAAAAAAAGTTCTGAAGAACCCAGGGGCAGGACAGGACTAAAGATGCAGACGTAGAGAATGGACTTGAGGACATGGGGAGAGGGAAGGGAGAAGTGAGAGAGTGGCACGGACATATATACACTACCAAATGTAAAATAGATAGCTAGTGGGAAGCAAACGCATAGCACAGGGAGATTAGCTTGGTGCTTTGTGACCACCTAGAGGGGTGGAATAGGGAGGGTTGGAGGGAGACGCAAGAGGGAGGAGATATGAGGATATATGTATATGTATAGCTCAGTTACTTTGTTATACAGCAGAAACTAACACAACAATGTGAACAATTATATTCCAATAAGGATGTTAAAAAAAGTAACCAAGATAATAGAAATATATATACATATATATGTATATTCTCTGTATATATTCAAAATATATTTTAAAATTTTTAGGGCTTCCCTGGTGGTGCAGTGGTTGAGAGTCCGCCTGCCGATGTAGGGGACACGGGTTCGTGCCCCGGTCTGGGAGGATCCCACATGCCGCGGAGCGGCTGGGTCCGTGAGCCATGACTGCTGGGCCTGTGGGTCCGGAGCCTGTGCTCCACAGCGGGAGAGGCCACAGCAGTGAGAGGCCCACGTACCGCAAAAAAAATTAAAAAAATTAAAAATTAAAAAAAAATTTAATATGTTACCAAATGAAAGAATCTTGAAAAGACATTACAGTTTTCCATAGGGCATTTTGCAAATACATATCTTGTGAGGAAAGTTTTCTTTCTGTCTCTCGTCATCTCTCTTCAGGCCACAGAGACATGTTCATGAGTTAATAACTTAGAGTCGTTTTATGACTTAAAAAAAATCTAGCATGAGTGAGAAATCTAGAGGGGACTTGGAAAACAAATGGCACACTCGTGAGACTTCTGGATGGAGCTAAATTACTACTTTAAAGCACAAGCATTTAATGTGTTACTTTGGCTTTTGGAGGCAGGGGGAGGCAGACCAACTAGATGACCCGTGAGTTACCTCAGGGCTCCAGAGTTGCTTCAAAAAGACTTCTGCACCACAGTATTATCAGAAAATTATTAATGAGATACATTATGCTCTAGAGATTTTAGTAAAAAATGTAGGCTCGTAAAATTGTGTTCAAGATGATCATCTGCTATTTCCTATAAGATCCATGGAGAGGGCTGGCCCAGCTGAATGCTGCATGAAAGTCAGTATTTACTGTAAAATATGTGCATGATTTTCTAGCCAGAGAGCCTTCAGTTACTTATCATCAGAGAATTATGGTCCTCTGGTCCACACAGTGTAGGCAACAGGCTTCACCAAAATGAAATCAAAATAAATCAAAGGGTTCACATCCCACCACACAGGACACCTGAGTCTGCCACCTCCTTGGTCCCTAGTACACAGTGAGCAAAGTAGCACGTCACAAGCCATCACCTTGGTGAGAAAGCTTTGCTATAGGTATTAAAACAACTAGTCCTGTGATCTCTCTCTCTCTCTCTCTCTGTTAGTTAGATTAGATCTTATGTTTGATCTTCAGTTTGTGGTGGTTTAAAAACATGGCCTTACAGTTATTTAACATTCTCTCAATTGAGATATGGAGCACACATCCCCTCACTTTGAATCTCAGCTCTGTGAGTCCTGGACAAATAGAATCAGTGGAAAATATACTATGCCAGTTTGGGAGCACAGGCCATAATAAAGAGGCAGTTTTACTTCCTGTTTCTTGTGCCTGTTGCTCTTGAAACCCAGCCATGACATGAGGAAGCCCAAGCAGCCCCTTGGGGAGGAAATAAGGTTCCCAGCCCATAGTCTCAAAGGAGCTCTCAGCACCTGCTTACCAGCTGTGTAAGAGAGTCACCTTACTGGTGTACCCTCCAGCTTACAGGCGAGCTGCCGCAACTGATGCTGTGTGGAACAGAAATGAGGTGTCCCTGACAAGTTCTGCCTTACTTGCAATTCATAAGCAAAATAAATCATTGCCCTCCTTTGATGCCATAAGTTTTGGGGTCACTTGTTAAACAGCAAAACATAAATGAGTTCTTCATGTGAAAGCCCTAATTTAACTCCATCTCAAAAATCCTTAGCAAATGTTCCTACTCATTTATATATTCCATTGCCTCTTCTCCCAAACATACCAGATTTTCTCCCCCAAATCCTTCATTCAGCTAATGATAACAACTGGTCTGTCTTTACACTTGGCTCTTAACTTCACCCATTTTCTCCCTCTTTCACTCCTGCCCAATGGCTAGTCCATAACCAAATACAATACCCTCTTCCTCAAAATATTTCTGGCTTCAGTGTCTTCTTTCTCTTTACTATTTTAATCGCCCAAGTTGTACCCCTTGCACTTGAACTAGCACCATGAGATAAAAATGGTGTCAGCTGTATTCCTGTTTCCAGCCTTTCCCTCTCGAATTCCTCATACAGCCTAACAGTCACTTTCCAAAATCACTGCTTAAAATTATGCAAATGTTCCCACTAGCTCTTTTACTAAGGTCCCAACTTGTTAGCCTGACTTTCCACAATCCACCTCCAATCCATTTTCTTCACCATATTGTCACCCTGCTTTTATACAGTTTTCCCCAAAGCCCCATCTTCTTGATCCATCATGGAGTCCACATTGCTCCAGATACCTGTCTGTCAATCAGCCCTGTTTTCCAATTTTCTCCAGGCTTATGGTTCTGCAATCATTCTTTAACTGAGAGAGCACAGTCTCTCTCTAACTTTAAATGAGGATTTGTCTTTCCTTCCTTTTGTCCCTCACTGTTAGAGAAATAAATTGTGTTTCCTGATAAATTTGACATTTAATTTACTTATTTTGATGTAAACTTTATCTAAAAGATTGCAATATATTATATATGTGATGTATAAACATATACATATATAAATATATACATATATATCCTAATATATTACTTCTATCTCTAGTTAATCAAGTTTTTGATTGAAATGCATATCACCAGCCTATATAATTTTTGTGGTTAAAAGTAGAAAGAACCCTGTCCTGGATATCTAGACATTTGAGTTCTTGTTATTGTCTTCTCTCTCACTGGCTGCATGGCCTCAAATTATTTTCCTTCCATGATCTTTAGTTTGCTTCATTCTAAAATCAAATAGTTGTATTAGGTGGCTTTAGATTTTTTTCCCAGTCTGAGATTAGTAATATCAAAATTCAAACTAATATTCAAATAAAAAGTAAGATAGTATTCTCTCTTTATAAATGTATTTTTATTTATAAGATGATTCAGAAAGAAACTCCTTTGATAGCAAGCTTTTCCAATATATTTAAATCACTACTTTGAGTAACAACAGCAACAAAATTGTGGTTGTTTTTCAGAAACCTATATCTATAGGGAGCTATGCCTATTATTGGACATATGAAATAATCTTGACCTGACACTTGAAGTAAGAATAGTTACTCAAACCATACAGATATTTGGATCTGAGCTATAAATTTATATTCAGTGTAGCCTCCCTGATTCTCAATCCTAGAATACAGATATTTGCTTTGTTCTTTTCCTTAACTATCTCAAATCACCTAGGTACAAGTAGTAAAGAGAGCTACATAGTCAAAAATGTCAGAGAGTGAACTTGAGTGCTGAACTTTTGATTCTATATCCAATGAGTGTTCCTCTGAACTCAGCACTGAAAAAGGAAAAATTTCTATTTCAAAACCATTAATAGAGACAATAAGTAGGCATTAATAAATAATTGCAAGCAAGGCTACAATACAATAGTGCATTAGTTATGATAAAATTGGCCATGGAAAATAATCAATATGCTCCAAAATCTAAGCGTCTGACGACTTTGAAAAAGGAAAAGAGAAATTTTATTTCTGGCCACACAAAGTCAGACGGTTCAACAGGGCCTTGTCTCCATCCAGTGATTCAGGGATCCAGGCTTCCACCATCTTGTGGTGTTGCCATCTCTACCCAAGGCTTCTGAGGTATCAGAGGCAGGGAAAATCAGAGCATGGAAGAGCCACACTGGCTTTTAAATGCCTTGTCAGCAAGTGACACACACATGACTTCTGGTACATTTCATTGGCTAGAACTAATCATGGAGCCCCACCTAACTGCAAGGATCTTGGAAGTGGAGTGTTCCTGTGAGATCATGACTAGTAGAAAACTGGATATATGTAGGCACTAAAGCTCTCTACTCGAAATGGTATGACTGTGTGCCCTGATGGAAGTCTAGGATTTTAGGACAAGCATATCCACTTAGGATGTCTACATAAATTGTGAATCATATGTTGCAGATTACACATTAGCTATAAAGGACTATTAATTTTAAAACATGCCAGAGGTTTTCCTCTCAAAACATACACTATGTTATCAGCGTTCACAGAGAGAAATATTTTCAGGGCTTACTGCTAGATGTCTAAGAAATATTAATTTGCACATAAAAACTCAGTCTTAATTGTTCTGGATTCAGATGTTCTATTGTTCAAATGTCTTTTAAGTCATTGTTATTTAATGATATTTTTGAAGAAATGTAAAGTATTTAAAAACACAGAGCTTCCTCACATATTAAAAAAGTGTAAGATTCATTCACAGAGGAAAACCTGTTTTTCTGCTGAAAGTAGTCATATTTCCAAAGGTGGAAAATATTAAAGATAATTAAGAAAATTAGTGTAGAAAACAGTACCAGGTAGTCTACAAATAGGAATCTTTATAAAGGGTCAGCAAACTTTGTCTGCAACAAGCCAGGTAGTAAATACATTAAGCTATATAGGACATGTGATCTTTGTTGTATTTACTCAATCTGGCCCTTCTAGCATAAAAGCAACCCTAAATAACATGTAAGTAAATGAGACTGGTTATGTTCCAATAAAACTTTATTAAGAAAAAATGGTGCAGCCAGATTGGATCTGCAGGCAATAGTTTGGCAAGCCCTGATCTACAATCCTGAAATGGTGAGGGATACTATGCTTCTAATCACTTTAAAATTTAGCTCTAGGCACACACACACAAAAAGGAAAATAAATCAGTCAGAAGCAGACTATACACATTTGTTGTTATCTGCAATATTTGGCTATACTAAATTTCAAAATTAATTGAGATCAAATGGGTTATGTACTTTTTGTTCCAATTCATATTGTGTAAAGTAGTCCAGTGACAGCTTTGGGTTAAAAGAATTTCTTTAAATTATTAGTTTAATTCAAACATAGATTCCCTGCATACACAATATACTCCAACAAGAAATGGGTAAAAATTTTAGTATATTGGACAAAAATGGCTTTTAATCAGCTTGAAAATGTAGAGTAGATTTTGTCAAGGGTGTTTTGGCTGAGTGACCAGTCCTACTTTATTAAACCACGTTGAACTATTGCTTCTCAATAAAACTGGTATAAGAGAAGGCTTATGGTAAGAAAAAAGTGTATACCACAAATAAAATATACATAATAAAGTACACATGAAAAGTGAAGAATAAAGGGAAAGCATTCAACTTTATACAAATATCAGTGGAGAGAGCTTGCTTACTACCTCTCAAAATATTTTTGTTTGGTGCTTTATCATTTTTCTCATTCCTAAAGTGTCAGAAACTCATTATATAGTAGTTTTAAAACTACAAGTAACTTAGTAACATATAAATGCTGTCATCAAGTTATGTTAGAACTCATTGTTCTAGAAATACAACTGCAATCATAGATATATGCTCTCTATACAAGTATAATTTCAGGGGTGTACATTGTATGATTTTTCTTCTAGATTGGAAGTTTGAAGATAGCCATGCTTATGAATTTTCATGCCAGCACTCCATTTATCAAGTACAATAACAGTTATATCATTTCTAAAATGCTATTTCTTCAAATCACAGCTCTGTAACAATTCGTTTAAATTATGTCACTTGTAAGAGTAAGTGTATTATTTGTTCCAAATATGCTGGGTGTTGATTACTTTTTAAAGCAAATATTATCTCCTTTCAAATCTCATTAATTTATAAATCAATCATAGCAGAATGGAAAAACCAGAAGGCAGAGTCAGAAGATGAGACTTTAATCCTTGGGTCTGATACTGATTAGCTGTGTGATATTGATCAGGTTATAACTTTTCTGATTTCTGTCTTATCATCCGTAAAACATAGGAAAGGATACGTGCTCTACCCACTTTTCATTACTTTGTGAGGATATTATAAGATAATATACTTGTAAACAAGTTATCTTATACACTGCAGAATGCTGTACAAATGTGAGTTATTGTTATTATTTCCCCAATATTCCTTTTCGATAAGAAAAGTCACTTACTAAATTGACAATTTAACCACTCAGGAAATAAATGACTGCCTTATCACATTCATAAACAATATCATGTAACCAGTCAGTTGTGCTTTAAGGCCAAGATTTCCATATGTTAGAACAAATACATATTCTGTATATTAGGACAAATGCAAAAACTCAGTATTACCTAGGTATACCTTAGGTATTAATTGCTATGCTCAATGTAATAAATGTGGATTTTATCCTTGGAAAAATATTTGTTTATACTAATATGCATATAGCTAAAATGGAATGATTAAATCTATGCCAAATTATCATGAAAGATAAGAATTTCCTTATACTTCGTCAGATTTTCATGGAGTACTTTAATATTTAGGGCAGAAAAATAATCTCCAAATCTTATTTTACTATAAGATTTATAAATCACATACCAAGGCTTTATTTATAGAATTCAACAGCTAAATAAGAAAAGCAATTAAGGTTTGATATTCAATCAACGCAGTAAGGTCTTTCCTAGTGATTTCCTATATTTCTGAATAGGGCAAAGAAAGTGGTAAAAAGTCTTCAGGAGAATATTTTAATTTTTTTATATACGAAGAAGTTGTGGGGCTTTAAGCCCATCCTTGGTTTCAGTTGGATTCTCTGAGGTCTTTGTGTGGCTTCCAGAGAGCAAAGGAAGAAAGAAGCTAGACAAAGGGGTAGCAGACACACTAACTAGGATCCCCAGAACTGCCTTCCTGGCCACTGCTGAGATGAAGCACACTCCTGTCCGACATTTCTTTTCTCCATCCGTCTAGGGAGCCAGTTTAGGTAAATCTCTCTGCCTGCTCGTGTTTGTGAAAGATACAGAGACATCTGAGTGGGAGGCTTAGAGTCTTTTTTTCCTAATGTAGTTAATAGGTCGATCAAAAATAAAGTTGAGAACCCCTGATCAGGAGTAGCTTAGACTGTAATGGGAATAAAATCTCTATTCTGTCCAATCTAAAAGATATTAGAAAAAAATTTAATGGCACCCTAGGAAACCAAGCTTTCCATATTATGACAGGTTATTATCCCCATGGGACAGCCCTGCAGATCATCTCCAAATAGTTATAAGTATGTGCCTTTAAGTAATAAGGAGTCTGTGGCTATGGTACTGGCTTTTTAAAGGAGTATAAATATGTTCCAGATGAAATCTTGTACATTATACAGAGAAAATCTCTGAGATTTTACTCTTAATGTGGGCTTTCTAAATTACAAAGTGAACATTTTCTCCCAGTTCACTGCTATTTGAGTAATAGGCACTCTGTCAGAAACTTACACTAGGCAATAAATTATGATTCAATTGTTTTTTCAGAAGTACGTCTTCTTATTTATGCTTTAGTCCTTACCCTGTTTTAAGGATAAAATGAACCATTTGTTAACACTCTAAATAGAGCACAACTGATAGAAATAGCAATGAACTATACAAATATTTATATAGTAGCAAACAGTTTAAAATAGCAAATAACTCCTTTAAAAATCTTCTTATTTTTCTAATAGAAAATGTCCATGCATGATAAAATTGGGTCAGAGTATTTTTAGGTTAGACGACAGCTCAATTCCCCTCACAACTAGCTCTGTTTTTAGTGATATGGCTCCTCTTGCGTTTTTGTCAGATGCATTCTTTCCTGCACAGAAATTTCTTCTTTCCCTACCCTTCATTTTAGTTCCTTCACTCCCCTATCACTGCCATGCTTTAATATTCTGGCCTTAACACCTTTCAATTCTGCTTTTATATTTTTCGAACAATGTTTCACTGAGACTGGCAAAGAGTTATAAAATAAATAAATAAATACAAAATGAGATCTTGTAGATTTAAAAATTCCTGTGATTTTGTTCAAGATTATCACATTTGATAAAAACTGTAAGCATATGTAAATTGTGAGAAAATCAGATGCAGCTATAATTAAGCTTTCTTTTGTAAGACTATTCAGATGTTTTCTATCAAAATTTTATATGTATAATATTTAACTCCAACACTGTCAAATATATTTCAGTTCAAGGCTATATTTTCCCCACTATTCCAACTATTTAGATTTTTTGCTTAATTTAAGTGGTTAATACCTACTGTTACCAAGTGGCACTAACTTTCAGATTAAAAAAAAAGAAAAAAACAGCTTATCCTTCCTTTTCAATTTAGCAGATGTTACAGTCACTACAGTGATAATGTTAGCAATCTGGTATTAAGGTTTAGAAATCTCATCTTGTGATGTAATAGACAGAGACTCCTATAAAGACTCCATTATACTCCCTGAGACAATAAATTGACATGCTAGGCCCATCACCCGTGCTTTAGGTCTACCTCACAAAACTGTTATCTCTTTCATTTCAACAAGATAACAACAAAATTTTCAAAGAAGGGTTTTGTTGATTTTCCCAATTCTCTCAAACTTTGCAATATTAAATCACTGTTCCATTTTCATATGAATACCTTGTAACAGTATTTCTTTTTAAAGATACTGGGGTAGCAATCAGCCCTGGGAATGAATCCAAATAACAGCCTCTGAAGATGGCCTTCTTTGGTATCTAATCAGAACCATCAGTGCCATGACAGAGCCCTGCTGGGAATCCTGTCAGATTCCATTTATCTGAACACATTGGATAAGTGACCCAATGGATAAGTGGTTTCAAATAACCATTTTTTTCCTGATTTTTCATTGGGTTGCCACAATGATTTTGTAATGGGAACATAAACTGGTTAATAAGTATTTACATTGAATGTGTGATACAGTTTCATTTTACCCTTATTTGGTTGCTGTGAGCCATCTCCTCAAAGCACCGTTTGAAGTTATATCTCATAGCTTTACAAACCAGTATTGTCCAAAAAAAATCTCCATTCACCCTAATCACACCAAAACCATTCACCCTCCCTCTCAGATCTTTGCAATTTCTTCTAATAAGCTACAACAAATGGCATTTCTTTTAGACACAGTTGATATATTGGCTCTAGGCACAGAACTTTTAACACATTCCAGAGAACTTCTCATCAAGCCTCAAAGATTACAAAATGTGGCACATAAATTATTCTCCCCAGTACCAAGAAGATGCTTTGAATAATCATTGAACACACACAACACAACAGCTCTGGGCAAAAAGCTCCACCCATAAGATGCATATATTAATCTAGTTGTTAGAGTACAGCATAAGTGCATGAAACAACCAATGAATGAATCTATACATATATAATAATGTGGGAGTTTATAATACAGGAAATAAATGCATAAAGATTTAGCAAAGACCGCATGCTGCAGTAATTTAGAAAGCTTCACTATAACCTGAAGTAGGGCTTTAGGCCCTAAATAATAGGTAGGTTGGCAGGATAAATAAATGGAAATCACTTCAAGCAAGAAAACAAATAAAATCCAATAAGCAAAGTTTCAAAAATGATGCTAATGTGTGGGAAGAAGAAAATGTATTCTGGAAAAATAAAAACAAAGACAAAAACTGCTGACTTGAAAAGAGGTTTTCTCGGGAACAGTTGCAGAAAATAAAGATCAGTTGGATATGCAAGAATTTTAGAGAAACTTTTCAACCAGTTAGAGTTGCTGAAAGCAGCAGAGATATTGATGTGCAGGAATATCACATAAGTTTAATACAAAAATCTGAACATTTTTAAATAAAAATAGACAACGACTAATTTACTAATTTCTCTGGCACTATTTCTTCATTTTTTAAATTTGCAGTTTGGATAAAATAACTCCAAATTCCCTCCCAGCTCTAATATTTCATGGGCTCACTCAACCTAAAAACTCTGCATTTCAAAAATATTAAAAAAATAAAAAAAAATTCTGCAATATAGATAGATAATCTGCAATGGGTGTGAAAAAAAATCCATTCCTTCCAAGTGAGGAACTTGGGAAAGGCTTAATGAGAATTGTGGCACATTGAATAGGATATCAAAGTGTCATAGAAATTTAAAGTGAAGTGGAAAATAGGGACATTCAAGACTTAGAAACATTAAAAAAATTTTTTTCATTTTCCCTCCATTCTAGAAAATCATCTTCCAGTCATACATATTAGAAAATGGATTCAAATACTTTATTTCCTGGGACCTGAAATTTTTTGTAGTATATCTTTAGGATAGGATATCTTTAGGATAGAATATCTTTCTGGAAAGGAAAGTCATAAATAAAAAAGGATAAGCACAAACAACTAAGAGTTGAAGATACACATATTTTAATGGCTCATTATCTTGACCAAGAAGGCAGCAAACAAGAAGTAATGGGAATAACATTAAATGAGTGCCTAGCATATGTCTGTCTCTGTCTTAGGTGCTTCATTTATACTATTTCATTTAACAATTAAGGCCGATTATAAATGTTTTCCAGATTTCCTGTCTTGACCCCTTACACTACTAAAAATCAAATTCCTACAAATAAGCTTAGCAATAAATATCAGTCAGTAACAATTCCTGTTTGTTAAATTTTACCTATAAAGGTATCACAGGACTCAGGTGGTCTGGAAAAACTAAGTTTGTCCACTGAAGATAAGGAAAACCAAAATGCATAGATGTGACATATTGTCAGTAATGTTATGCCATGAAAAGCATAAAAATGAATAAACGGAAACCTCAATTAAAATAGAGTCAGGAGACCAGAAGAGGAGGTTCTCACGCCCTACAGCAATAGCAGAGCTCAACAGGAAGAAGAAAGACTTCCTCTTCCTGCCTGGCAAGAGCTCAGCCAATGAGAGACTGTCACAACTCAGCCAATGAAAAGCCACTATACACTGAACTTTCAATTCCTCCAATGGACTCTTTATTTACTCTAGCCCTCCAGGCTTCCTTTTCTCGTCTTTAAGAGAGTTCTCCTCTCCTTGTTCTGGGGGACTAGCACAGTAACTCGCCAGGGTTGCAGACCTCAAATTTCAATTCTTTGCTGATCCCAAATAATCCCATTTTTACTGGAGAAATAACTGGCAGTCTATTTGTTTAAGGTTAACAAAAGGGTTATTATTATTTGGAAACTTGGAGCTTTCCAAGTAGTATTGAGTCAATGTCTATAATTACATTGTAAGTAAACTGACCCAAAAACATTTCCCAGAAAAAACCTACTTGCAGATATTTGTCACCCAATAGCACTCTGATACTGCTCTGTAAATAGGAAATCCCATTTTGTGAAACTTTCATGCTCTTCTGTCGTTATAAAGGGCTCACAGCCATGACACTGATGTCATTTTTCACACTGCCTTTTCACTTCAAGGTATTTTCTAACTTTATGTAGCATCATACGTTTTTTCCAAGAACATTTCTCAAAATAAAACCAACTAATTCTACCACTCTTTAGCTCCCTATCCTTGGCAAATATATAAAGACTTACACATTTTATAAAGATTTATGTCCTTCATTCTTGTTGTTTATCATATTCAGACCTTCTTTCTCTAGCTAGATTATTAGTTTCTTTCTTTCAAATATTTTGCAATGGATCTTATATCTAACATTTTACTGGGAAAACATGTTACTCAGTAGTTTTTGGCTTAATGATAAATAGGATCATAGAATTTTAGACCGTATGGGATATAGAATTTATGTAATCCCAACATCCTCATTTTATAGCTGATGAAATGGGGATAGGCTCAGAGGTTAAAATAATTTGATCAAGACTTGTCAGCTGACAAGATGATGAGAACTTTGGTGACTTACCTATCTCATGTTTTTCACATTTCTTATCTCATCCACTTAATAAATAAGTACATTCTAAGTGACAAGAATGATGCAAGGAAAAAAGGTAAACAAAGCACCCACTCTTTCTGCTTCACATGTAGAAATAGAGAATAAATAGTAAATATAATGTGAGAGTATAGCATTATCTTAAGTACACTGGAGCAACAGTTATCTAGGCTCAGAGAGTCAAATGAGGCTTTCTGGAGATAAATATATATCATGTGAGAAGAGAAGAGTGAATTAACAAAATGAAGATTGGGGTACAGAAGGCAGTCTACTTACTGGGAGCAGGGAAGAAAGAGACTAGACAGGTAGGTGAGGATAGATCATGAATGGCCTTACCAGTAAATTTACAATTTCTATTTTGAAATCCATTACTAGATTTTAAGTAGGAAGGAGACTTCATCAAATTTGTATTTTAGAATAACTTTAGCTGTGAAGTGGGGAATGAACAGGGTGGAAGAGGCTGAGATAGAAATCAGAAAACCAGTTAGAAGACTATTGTAATAATCTATGTGGCAGACAGTAACAGCCTTTATTGCACTTCAAAAAGGAACGAGCCTGCTCTAATATTTTGAAAGTAGGCCTTTGATATTGCATCTGTACTACCAGGAGGGAAAAAAAAGAGAATGTGTTTATCTTTGAGAAGTAAATAAAACTTGGCAAGGAAGAATTTCATATTGTGGGAATTAAGATTATGAACCTTAATTATTGAATTGGTTTATTGCAACCCACTGATGGGGCAGAACTGTTTGAGTTCTCAGGACATCAGTCCTCAACTACAGATGAGGACTGTCGATGTGTTCTCAATGCCCGGGCAGCTTGTCTAGCCACGTATAGACATGGCTTAATTCAAAATAGAAAAGAATTTTAGAATAAGCATTCTCAAAACCCCCAATACTGAAATAATCTATTTACTTGAAGAGTTCCTCTTCAATGACAAAAGCAAGTGCCAAAATATCAGCCAAGCTCTTGATTGCTCTGCCAATTCCAACTAGTTTTGCGGTTGTGCAGTGTCTCCTGTGCCAGCTTAATTTTTTCAAACTATTATGAGGTTTAAACGCTGGAAATGCCAAAGGGGAAAAACAAGGTCAAACAATGTGATTGCATTTTAGCTAAATGCATCCATTATGTAGGCAAGAGGATG
This sequence comes from Mesoplodon bidens, assembly GCF_964165515.1. NCBI lineage: Eukaryota > Metazoa > Chordata > Mammalia > Artiodactyla > Ziphiidae > Mesoplodon > Mesoplodon bidens. The sequence continues at coordinate 22,434,225 of NC_138181.1, forward strand.
CAATATGGTCTTTTAAAAGACAAAAAGTATGTGGTTTACTTGAAGAAATTCATAAGTTTTTCTTCAAAGAGAAATCAGTACAAAATTTTACTTCATTGCCATAATATATTATGGCAATGAATTCTGAAAATGAGGTCTAAAAATAGAGACCGTATTGAAGTATTACACATAGCAATAGTTGCTTTAAGAAAGCACACTCAAACGTGGTATTTTATGCACATTATGAAAAATGGTTACAATGTAAAACTAAGAAGAATCGACAGAGATTTATATTCATTCCGTGAATGTTGACCCTTTATTCTTTAGACTAAATAAGAAAGGATATCTGCATATAATTGCTACTTTTTTTTTTTTTTTTTTGGTCCTAAGATTTTTCAAACAACTGGTTCCTCTCTGTCTTTCCACATTCATCTTCCCTTATCTACAGTGGGACCATGGCCCCTTTGACGTGTGCTCCAGCTTTCCAAACACACCCAGCATGATCAGGCCACTTTTCTGTTGCCCATGGTGCTGTTTTTCTGGGTAGAATGGTGCACTCCATTTGGAAAAGTCTTAGTCATCATCAAAGACCTAAATTAAAAATTATCTCCGTTGTGCCAACTTCTCTGATCTCTCCAAGAAGAATTAATTATTCTCTTCTGTATGCTTCCATCAACTCTCCTAGTACGCTTTTGATTTACAAGGTTCATAAATAGATAAATACAAAACGCCATTTTTACTTTGCTATTTTTTATATTCTCTGATATACTCTTATAGGATCTCAATGAAATAGATGATAGAGAATAGAGATACAGATATAAACATGTATAAATAATAGACATATGTACACATAAACTCATTTAATTCATAATAATATTCATTTTCATGATCTGCCATGTCCACAGTTCTTGTGCTATAATCTGTTACTTAAAAAAGTTGATGGGAAGGAACTTCAAGATGGTGGAAGATTAAGACACGGAGCTCACCTTCCTCCCCACAAATACATCAGAAATACATCTACATGTGGAACAACTCTTACAGAACACCTACTGAACGCTGGCAGAAGACCTCAGACCTCCTAAAAGGCAAGAAACTCCCCACGAACCTGGGTAGGGCAAGAGAAAAAAGAAAAAACAGAGACAAAGAATAGGGACGGTACCTGCACCTCTGGGAGGGAGCCGTGAAGGAGGAAAGGTTTCCACACACTAGGAGACCCTTCGTGGGCGGAGACTGCGGGTGGCGGAGGGGAAAAGCTTCGGAGCCGCGGAGGAGAGCGCAGCCACAGGGGTGCGGAGGGCAAAGCGGAGAGATTCCCGCACAGAGGATTGGTGCCAACCGGCACTCACCAGCCCAAGAGGCTTGTCTGCTCCCCCGCCAGGGCAGGCGGGGCTGGGAGCAGAGGATCGGGCTTCGGTCGGAGCGCAGGGAGAGGACTGGGGTTGGCGGCGTGAACACAGCCTGAAGGGGCTAGTGCGCCACGGCTGGCCGGGAGGGAGTCCAGGAAAAGGTCTGGAGCTGCCGAAGAGGCAAGACACTTCTTGCCTCTTTGTTTCCTGGTGCGCGAGGAGAAGGGATTCAGAGCGGCGCTTAAAGGAGGTCCAGATACGGGCGCGAGCCGCGGCTAAAAGCGCGGACCCCAGAGACGGGCATGGGACGTTAAGGCCGCTGCTGCCACCACTAGGAAGCCTGTGTGCGAGCACAGGTCACTCTCCACACCTCCTCTCCCGGGAACCTGTGCAGCCCGTCACTGCCGGAGTCCCGGGATCCAGGGACAACTTCCCCGCGAGAACGCACGGCGCGTCTCAGGCTGGTGCAACGTCACACCGGCCTCTGCCGCCGCAGGCTTGCCCCACCTCCGTACCCCTCCCTCCCCCCGGCCTGAGTGAGCCAGAGCCCCCTAAGCAGCTACTCCTTTAACCCAGTCCTGTCTGAGTGAGGAACAGACGCCCTCAGGCGACCTACACACAGAGTCAGGTCCAAATCCAAAGCTGAACCCCGGGAGCTGTGAGAACAAAGAAGAGAAAGGGAAATCTCTCCCAGCAGCCTCAGGAGCAGCGGACTAAATTTCCACAATCAACTTGATGTACCCTGCATCTGTGGAATACCTGAATAGACAAGGACTCATCCCAAATTGAGGAGGTGGACTGTGGGAGCAAAGATATATATATATATTTTCCCCTTTTTCTCTTTTAGTGAGTGTGTATGTGTGTGCTTCTGTGTGTGATTTTGTCTTTACCATTTGTCCTAATGTTCTGTCTGTGCGCTTTTAAAAAATTACTTAAAAATTTTTTTTCTTAATAATTATTTCATTATTTTAATAACTTTATTTTATTTTCCTTTATTTTCTTCTTTCCCTCCTTCCTCCCTTCCTCCCTCCATTCCTACCTTCCTTCCTTTCTCTCTTTCTTCCTTTCTTTCCTCCCTTTTATTCTGAGCCACGTGGAGGACAGGCTTTTGGTGCTCCAGGTAGGCATCAGGGCTGTGCCTCTGAGATGGGAGAGCCAAGTTCAGGACACTGGTCCACAAGAGACCTCCCAGCTCCACGTAATATCAAACGGTGAAAACCTCCCAGATATCTCCATCTCAACGCCAAGACCCAGCTTCACTCAACGACCAGCAAGCTACAGTGCTGGACATCCTATGCCAAACAACTAGCAAGACAGGAACACAACCCCATCCATTAGTAGAGAGGCTGCCTAAAATCAAAATAAGGCCACAGACACCCCAAAACACACCACCACACATGGACCTGCCCACCAGAAAGACAAGATCCAGCCTCATCCACCAGAACACAGGCACTAGTCCCCTCCACCAGGAAGCCTACACAACCCACTAAACCAAGCTTAGCCACTAGGGACAGACACCAAAAACAATGGGAACTACGAACCTGCAGCCTGCAAAAAGGAGACCCCAAACACAGCAAGTGAAGCAAAATGAGAACACAGAAAAACACACAGGAGATGAAGGAGCAAGATAAAAACCCACCAGACCTAACAAATGAAGAGGAAATAGGCAGCCTACCTGAAAAAGAATTCAGAATAATGATAGTAAAGATGATCCAAAATCTTGGAAATAGAATAGAGAAAATACAAGAAACATTTAATAAGGACCTAGAAGAACTAAAGAGCAAACAAACAGAGGTGAACAACACAATAAATGAAATTACAAATTCTTTAGAAGGGATCAATAAGATAAGTGACCTGGAAGACAAAATAGTGGAAATAACTACTGCAGCAGAATAAAGAAAAAACGATGAAAGAATTGAGGACAGTCTCAGAGACCTCTGGGACAACATTAAACGCACCAACATTCAAATTATAGGGGTCCCAGAAGAAGAAGAAGAAAAAAGAAAGGGACTGAGAAAATATTTGAAGAGATTATAGTTGAGAATTTTCCTAATTTGGGAAAGGAAATAGTTAATCAAGTCTAGGAAGCACAGAGAGTCCCATACAGGATAAATCCAATGAGAAACACGCCAAGACACATATTAATCAAACTATCAAAAATTAAATATGAAGAAAAAATATTAAAAGCAGCAAGGGAATAAAAACCAAATAACACACAAGGGAATCCCCATAAGGTTAACAGCTGATCTTTCAGCAGAAGCTCTGCAAGCCAGAAGGGAGTGGCAGGACATATTTAAAGTGATGAAGGAGAAAAACCTACAACCAAGATCACTCTACCCAGCAAGGATCTCATTCAGATTTGATGGAGAAATAAAAACCTTTACATACAAGCAAAAGCTGAGAGAATTCAGCACCACCAAACCAGCTTTACAACAAATGCTAAAGGAACTTCTCTAGGCAGGAAACACAAGAGAAGGAAAAAACTTACAATAACGAACCCAAAACAATTAAGAAAATGGTAATAGGAACATACATATCGACAATTACCTTAAATGTAAATGGACTAAATGCCCCCACCAAAAGACACAGATTGGCTGAATGGATACAAAAACAAGACCCATATATATGCTGTCTACAAGAGACCCAGTTCAGACCTAGAGACACATACAGACTGAAAGTAAGGGGATGGAAAGAGATATTCCATGCAAATGGAAATCAAAAGAAAGCTGGAGTAGTAATTGTCATATCAGACAAAATAGACTTTAAAATAAGGACTATTAGAAGAGACAAAGAAGGACACTACATAATGATCAAGGGATCAATCCAAGAAGAAGATATAACAATTGTAAATATTTATGCACCAAACATAGGAGCACCTCAATACATAAGGCAAATGCTAACAGCCATAAAAGGGGAAATTGACAGTAACACATTCATAGTATGGGACTTTAACACCCCACTTTCACCAATGGACAGATCATCCAGAATGAAAATAAATAAGGAAACACAAGCTTTAAATGATACATTAAACAAGATGGACTTAATTGATATTTATAGGACACTTGATCCAAAAACAACAGAATACACATTCTTCTGAAGTGCTCATGTAACATTCTCCAGGATAGATCATATCTTGGGTCACAAATCAAGCCTCGGTACATTTAAGAAAACTGAAATCATATCAAGTGTCTTTTCTGACCACAACACTATGAGACTAGATAACAACTACAGGAAAAAATCTGTAAAAAATACAAACACATGGAGGCTAAACAATACACTACTTAATCACCAAGAGATCACTGAATAAATCAGAGGAAATCAAAAAACACCTAGAAACAAATGACAATAAAAACATGATGACCCAAAACCTATGGGATGCAGCAAAAGCAGTTCTAACAGGGAAGTTTATAGCAATACAATCCTACCTCAATAAACAAGAAACATCTCAAATAAACAATCTAACCTTACACCTAAAGCAATTAGAGAAAGAAGAACAAAAAAACCCAAAGTTAGCAGAAGGAAAGAAATCATAAAGTTCAGATCAGGAAAAAGATGAAAAAGAAATGAAGGAAATGATAGCAAAGATCAATAAAACTAAAAGCTAGACCTTTGAGAAGATAACCAAAATTGATAAACCATTAGCCACACTCATCAAGAAAAAAAGGGAGAAGACTCAAATCAATAGAATTAGAAATGAAAAAGGAGAAGTAACAACTGACACTGCAGAAATACAAAGGATCATGAGAGATTACTACAAGCAACTCTATGCCAATAAAATGGACAACCTGGAAAAAATGGACAAATTCTTAGAAATGCACAACCTTCCAAGACTGAACCAGGAAGAAATAGAAAATATGAACAGTCCAATCACAAACACTGAAATTGAAACTGTGATTAAAAATCTTCCAACAAACAAAAGCCCAGGACCAGATGGATTCACAGGCAAATTCTATTAAATATTTAGAGAAGAGCTAATACCTATCCTTCTCAAACTCTTCCAAAATATAGCAGAGGGAGGAACACTCCCAAATTCATTCTATGAGGCCACCATCACCCTGATACCAAATCCAGACAAAGATGTTACAAAGAAAGAAAACTACAGGCCAATATCACTACTGAATATAGATGCAAAAATCCTCCAAAAAATACTAGCAAACAGAATCCAACAGTACATTAAAAGGATCATACATCATGACCAAGTGGGGTTTATCCCAGGAATGTAAGGATTCTTCAATGTATGCAAATCAATCAATGTGATACACCATATTAACAAATTGAAGGAGAAAAACCATATGATCATCTCAACAGATGCAGAGAAAGCTTTCGACAAAATTCAACACCAACTTATAATAAAAACCCTCCAGAAAGCAGGCATACACGGAACTTTCCTCAACATAATAAAGGCCATATATGACAAACCCACAGCCAACATCGTCTTCAATGGTGAAAAACTGAAACCATTTCCACTAAGATCAGGAACAAGACAAGGTTGCAGACTCTCACCACTATTATTCAACAGAGTTTTTGAAGGTTTAGCCACAGCAATCAGAGAAGAAAAAGAAATAAAAGGAATCCAAATCGGAAAATAAGATGTAAAGCTGTCACTGTTTGCAGATGACATGATTCTATACATAGAGAATCCTAAAGATGCTACCAGAAAACTACTAGAGCTAATCAATGAATTTGGTAAAGGTGCAGGATACAAAATTAATGCACAGAAATCTCTAGCATTCCTATACATTAATGATGAAAAATCTGAAAGTGAAATTAAGGAAACACTCCATTTACCATTGCAACAAAAAGAATAAAATATCTAGGAATAAACCGACCTAAGGAGTCAAAAGACCTGTTTGCAGAAAATTATAAGACACTGCTGAAAGAAATTAAAGATGATACAAATAGATGGAGAGATATACCATGTTCTTGGATTGGAAGAATCAACATTGTGAAAATGACTCTACTACCCAAAGCAATCTACAGATTCAGTGCAATCCCTACCAAACTACCACTGGCATTTTTCACAGAACTAGAACAAAAAACTTCACAATTTGTATGGAAACACAAAAGACCCTGAACAGCCAAAGCAATATTGAGAAAGAAAAATGGAGCTGGAAGAATGAGGCTCCCTGACTTCAGACTATACTACAAAGCTACAGTAATCAAGACAGTATGGTACTGGCACAAAAACAGAAATATAGATCAATGGAACAGGATAGAAAGCCCAGAGATAAACCCACGCACATACGGTCACCTTACCTTTGATAAAGGAGGCAAGAATATACAGTGGAAAAAAGACAGCCTCTTCGATAAGTGGTGCTGGGAAAACTGGACAGGTACATGTAAAAGTATGAAATTAGCACACTCCTTAACACCATACACAAAAATAAACTCAAAATGGATTAAAGACCTAAATGTAAGGCCAGACACTATAAGACCCTTAGAGGAAAACATAGGCAGAACACTCTATGACATAAATCACAGCAAGATCCTTTTTGACCCACCTCCTAGAGAAATGGAAATAAAAACAAAAATAAATAAATGGGACGTGATGAAGGTTAAAAGCTTTTGCACAGCAAAGGAAACCATAAACAAGACCAAAAGACAACCCTCAGAATGGGAGAAAATATTTGCAAAGGAAGCAACTGACAAAGGATTAATCTCCAAATTTTACAAGCAGCTCATGCAGCTCATTATCAAAAAAACAAACAACACAATTCAAAAATGGGCAGAAGACCTAAATAGACATTTCTCCAAAGAAGGTATACTGATTGCCAAGAAATGCATGAAAGAATGCTCAACATTATTAATCATTAGAGAAATGCAAATCAAAACTACAATGCGATATCATCTTACACTGGTCAGAATGGCCATCATCAAAAAATCTACAAACAGTAAATGCTGGAGAGGGAGAAAAAGGAACCCTCTTGCACTGCTGGTGGGATTGTAAATTGATACAGCCACTATGGAGAACAGTATGGAGGTTCCTTAACAAACTACAAATAGAACTACCATATGACCCAGCAATCCCACTACTGGGCATATATCCTGAGAAAACCATAATTCAAAAAGAGTCATGTACCAAAATGTTCATTGCAGCTCTATTTACAATAGCCTGGACATGGAAGTAACCTAAGTATCCATCAACAGATGAATGGATAAAGAAGATGTGGAATATATATACAATGGAATATTACTCAGCCATAAAAAGAAACGAAATTTAGTTATTTGTAGTGAGGTGGATGGACCTAGAATCTGTCATACAGAGTGAAGTAAGTCAGAAAGAGAAAAACAAATACCATATGCTAACACATATATATGGAATCTAAGAAAAAGAAAAAAACATGGTCCTGAAGAACCTAGGGGCAAATGGGAATAAAGACACAGACCTACTAGAGAATGGACTTGAGGATATGGGGAGGGGGAAGGGTAATCTGGGACAAAGTGAGAGAGTGGCATTGACATATATACACTACCAAATGGAAAATAGATAGCTAGTGGGAAGCAGCCACATAGCACCGGGAGTTCAGCTCGGTGCCTTGTGATCACCTAGAGGGGTGGGATAGGGAGGGTGGGAGGGAGGGAGACGCAAAAGGGAAGAGATATGGGAACATATGTATATGTATAACTGATTCACTTTGTTATAAAGCAGAAACTATCACGCCATTGTGAAGCAATTATACTCCAATAAAGATGTTTAAAAAATAAAAAAATAAACAAAAATAAAAACTACGATGATTGACTAAAGTAGATGAATTAATAGTGCTAGTTGTATCAAAATATGTTAAAATTTTACATACATAACAGCTAAAAGTATCAAATTTATAGGATTTTTTATCTGCATAGATATGATTATATTTAGGAATAATTTCCAAGGACATCGATTTACTTAAATCTATCCCTGTTATTCCATAGAAGAAAAAAATCTTGAAAAACAAACTTTCATTAATTAATTTAATAGGAACTCTTTGAGAATCTTTCAGCAGGGCACTGTGCAAGGCAAAGCACTGGAATGTAAACAGAATAAGATTGGACCCCCACCCTCAAAGAGCTCTTGGTGAAGTGAGTTAGACAGGAATAAGAACAGGTAAATGCAGTACAGAGGAGTCAATGTTAAAACAGAGGTAAGGATGAGGTATAGTGAGGATGCAGAGAAGACAACAGCAAAGTCCACCTGGGAAGTCAGAGGAAATGCCCATTGTTGTGTGGAAGCTCACCAGGAAAATAGAACACTGTGGACAAAGGCTGAAGAGGCTTGAAAACCATGGCTCATTCAAAAACCTGCCCACTGTTAAGGATGATTGAAGCATGGGGCTTAGGTGGAGGAAATCAGGAACTGATGTTAGAGGAGCAGACGGAGGTCAGATCTCTAAAGGACTCCAATTCCAGGGGCACTCTGTGCACGTATCTTATGGGAAGGAAGTGGGGCCCAGGACAGGGAGCAGAGACCAGAGGGTGGGCTGTGATCAGGAACTAAGGGACAGAGCCTGGCAGCTTATCTTTGACATCTCATACACATTTCTAGACACATTCTAACTCTATGCATAATTCATAATTATACACATTAATTGTTTTAACGATTGATAGGAATGCATAGGATTAAAAGGATAACACTCAGGTTCTTTTCTTTTTTTTGTTTTTTTGTTTTTTGTTTTTTTGGTCTTTTTGTGGTACACGGGCCTCTCACTGCTGTGGCCTCTCCCCTTGTGGAGCACAGGCTCCAGACGTGCAGCCTCAGTGGCCATGGCTCACGGGTCCAGCCGCTCTGCGGCATGTGGGATCTTCCCGGACCGGGGAACAAACCCGTATCCCCTGCATCGGCAGGCGGACTCTCAACCACTGCACCACCAGGGAAGCCCAACACTCAGCTTTAAGATGTAATTTTTTATTTAAATCACTACATAGAATGAACGCTGATTGTGAATGAGACACTGTTCTGAGAACTATAGTGCTGTCAAATATGTACAAAGTACACCTATCATCCTCTAACACTTCTTGAGCCTTACACTGATGTGGAAGGGAGATATATAGGTATTCCTACATCAGTGTAAGGCGTAAGAAGTTTTAAACTTGCTATTTATATAACCAAAATATAAGTCACATCAGGATAGGTGTTATAGAAAAGTTACAACTACATGCTACTAGATAGCATTCATCAGAGAAATTTTCTTAAGCCACTCTGTTTGTTGAATAAACATTTGAAATTTGAATAAATAAGCCAGGGCTTAACTAGACCAGATATAGAGAGAGCAGTTCTGAAGCCATTGCTGTATTTGAATTTATCCTTGGTAACTGTGTTACACAGGGTCAGGAAAATGATATGTTTTCTTCCCGTACATAAAACTTTCACAAATATTCTTATGAATTAAAAAAATAGAACAGACTTTTCTATCATACATTCATGTTTATGTATTATCAGCACTTCTGGGATATTTAAATAAACTTAAGATAACCTAAGGAAAGCAACTGGTAAACCACATGCATAACGTTTATAAAAGTCTCACATATTGCATATAAAAACTATACTCAACATTTGGAATAAAAATAACTTAGTATTCAACATTAATGTTATCAACAGAGGAGAAATAGGAATTTAAAAATAGAGAAACCCCAAAAACTAACTTTTACATTTTCAGTTTTGACATGTAATTTTTCAAACCTTACAATCCTTTAATATAGCTATTTATATTCTATTTCCTTCCTAAATTTAACTATGCTTTTCCCACATGAGACTCAGGATGTTGACCTATAAAACAAAAAGAAATTCCTAAGTATATAGTATGGAAATGACAGAGGTTCATGATGCAGTGGGTCATTATTCAGGCTGAAAATAAATTGGCTTTCTTGAAGAAGAAATTCCTTTGTAAAGATAGTATGTGCCAGGTTCTGCCTGCTGTCCTTCCCAACCATCCCATAAAAGCTGAACTAAGCTTCAGAGTTGGGAATCAGTTTCCCTCATTGTTGGAAGAAGCATTGTTTTCAATAATCTCCAACCTACCTCTGATTTATTTCAGTGCTTCTGAGGTCTTGGTTACTCTAAATGGAAATGCTTTCCTGTTCCAGAAGCCAGAAGCCAGTTTACATATTTTGAGACTTGGGACCCCATCTTACTCTCAACACCTGAGCTCTGAGGAATGAAATTTTGCCTCTGATCTTCAGCCTTATGCCTGAGACCCTGCTGCTGGGATACATATTCTTTCCAGGGATGTTTTTCAGGTCTGACTGCCTGGGTCCCAGCCTGCCATCTGTGCCGAGATTCCTCGCCATCACTACACGCTGTTTCTCCAGACACTCTCATTGGTCCTTCTTGGAGTTCTGACCCAACTGATCTTCTGCACACCCGGCCCTGCCACGGCTGGTGAAAATACTGAATTTTCACCTGAGCCCTATGATCCTAGGAAAAAGTAAAGGTTAAATTCTCCAACCTTTTGTGATCCAAAAAGTGTCCCCCTGTAAAGAAACACCCTTCCCCACATGACTTAGATTAAGACTCATGGATGCCCTTGTTTACTTGTGACAAGGGCACACAGACATCCTTCAAATGTCCATTCTTTGCTCATGAACTGATCAATCAGAACAAAACTTACAATATTAACCAACGTTCACTAGGAATCTCTCCTTCCCCAAACCCCTAAATTTTGGGCTACCCTCAGCCTGAGCCAGCATACAACACTCATCCTTCACAGGCCCTCTAGAGAGTAGGCTGGACCTCAGAGTAAACCATTCTCTGATCTACCACCCCATCACCCACCAGCAACCCTCACTCACTTCCCTAAACCTTGTTCTTTTGAGCCTTACTCACTTCTCTTTACAAAAGAGAACCCCTTATGGATCTATGGTTGGAGAAATCTTCCTATGGCAATATGTCCTTTGCCCTCTCTGGCAATAATGCTTTAGAATACAATCTCTTCTTTGTTAACTCTGAATTTTTTTACTCATCATGGGCCACTAAGGTTTCTGCCTGCATAACTCAAATGACAGGACTTCTTTCTCTTGCCTAGAGTAGTTTTTTTCTCTCCCTCCCACTAACTGCACCTACTGAGGCATACACTCTCACAACCACACCCAAACACGACTGCCAATCTCTCAAGGCTTATGGAGTCTTTGCACCTCAAGTTATTACACTGGCCTCCTTATTTTAAAATTCATTCAGTCCATAATATCTTTTAGTTGTCAAAATCCTAAAGGCAATCTCCAATTTTTTTTACCTAATATTCTTCCAAGACACCCCAAATTCATTGCCACGAAATGTCCTCGCCTCTCCTACATCCAGAACGGAAGTCTTAAAAAGATTTTAATGAATTTGTCAGAAAGGAAAGAAATACTAATATTTTTTTAAAGTGTTTCTTGTTACTTGAGAGAGGTGTTTGATCACAAGCCATATGTAGAGACAGAATCATTTAATGTGAAGTTGTAAAAGCATTAAGCTCACAATATTCAGTTTAGGTAAATTCAGACGTGTTTTTAAAAAGTCACAGTTCTTCCTTCAGTCTCCTTGCAAAAACACCTAGACGAAGTGTCACTCCCTTTGCAGGAAGCTGCTATGCTTCAGGTGGCATGGGAAAGGACCCAGGGGTACCCCTCTGCTGTGCTTCCTCTGTGTCCTCAGACAGCTGCACGGGGGCTTGTTTTATAAAGTCAGACAAACACATTCCCACAATTGCTTATATACATATACACACGTATATATTTAGTAATCTCAGTATTTTTTAAATGACACTAGTGATGCATCCTGTATGACTAAGGAGGCCAGAAAGCATGAGTTTTTCTTTCCTCTCCTAATTGTTATGAGACATCATATTTCGGTCAATTTGGGTGTTATCTGAGCTGATATTTGAGGCCTTTCTTTACCAGTTGGCTGTGGCATGTCCCACAGGAATGTGTTGGGTCTACCCGGATGCCTTGCTCTTTGCTTTAAGGGCTCCCATAGAGCCAAGGACAGGAAGCCTGCACAGCTTGGCTGTGGTGTGGTGCTGAGCGGCCCTGCAGTGGTTCATCAGCCATGAGGGCTACAATTCAGAGTAAGCCACTTGGCTGGAAGGACCCCTGGGGACACAAATCTATAGCCTCAGCACTTGACACAAAGCTCCACATGCCCAGACGGCTCAGATTCAGGCCAGGGATACGAATGCACTAAAAGAAAAACAAAACCCTGCAAATGGGAAAGATTAATAAACATGATTACTACGAGTGTTGTAATTTTGTAGCAAATACAAAAAGGCAAGGTTCTGTATCAACAGTAAATAAAGACTACAGTAAGCTAAACTCTAGTAAGCTAAATCGTTTTTAAAAATGTTTCTCATGTCAGCTGGTTGACGTTCACCTTTGAAAAGCAATGTGTACCTTCTGTTTAATTATATCACTGGTTAAGTCACTTCAATCCCTTGCAATGTCTGTTACTTTAAGAATAAATGATATAATGGGGTGGTGACAACAACTCTGATGAAAATATTTTCCACAGCTATGAAATACTGTAAATAACTGTAAGCATGATAAGCAGTGATTATACTTCCAAATTATGCATACTACCTAAGATTACATTTCTTATGTTTTCTGAATATTCATCACCTAGGTCTACAAAAGAGATCCGAATGACAACATTATTAGTAAATCCATCAAGTGGAAGATACTGTGTTATTACTTAATATTTCTGAACACATTCTATCTGTTTTACAGTCATTCATGGAACTCTCAGTAGTTGCCAAGCGTTGCGCTAGGCTTGGGGTTTATGGAGATGGATGAACCGAGAAGCCTTGCAGTCTCACCACGAAGCTGCCAGTTCTTTCTCAAAATGTGATCTGTAAGCAAGTTCAGGACACTTTGGGATTTACATCCCCATATTTGAAAATTTGTTAATAATAAATAATCGTGACGCATTAGTTTATTACTTAATGACATAGGATAAATAATGTTGCCTCTGGAAGTTCCAAATATGTATCTTATGTGTGCAACCACGTAACATGTTACTCATATGTCGAAATAAAGTGAAGTCAGAAATATTCTAGGTCTTTTATATATATTTTTTAATATATTTAATATATTGATTGATTGATTGGCTGCGTCAGGTCTTAGCTGCAGCGCACAGGATCTTTCGTTGCAGCACGCAGGCTTAGTTGCCCTGCAGCATGTGGGATCTTAGTTCCCCGACCAGGAATCGAACCAGCGTCCCCTGCATTGCAAGATGGACTCTCAACCACTGGACCACCAGGAAAGTCCCTCTAGGTCTTTTATACATTTTAACCAAAGGAAATCCTGATTTCTGAGGGACTAATAAGTATTTATCTAAGCATTGCACTCTAATTTATATTGACTAGCTGAATAAACACAAGACTTTCTTTAACTGAAAGCAATTTTTTTTTTTAATCAACAAACAGTTGCTTCCTAGTTAAAGCAGTTAGTGAGGCTTCCAGTTTGAACCAGCTCTATCCGTCATACACATCACCAAAGGCCAACCTCCTGCTTATCCCACAGAGCCAACCATGAAGCTGGCATAGTGAACGGCTGAAAGCATCTTGAAAAGAACAGAGTTTTGGTGCAGGTAGAAGCTATCTCTCAGCCTGAAAGAGCTGCTAGACCTTCATCTTTTCGATTTTTAATCTTTCCTATTTTATGACAGGACACTAATGCCCTTTTATGAAATGAATGCCTTGATGTTAATTACTAAGCAAGTCTTTTTATTAGTAATAGAGCTAAACAAATTTAACTCCTTCCAGCCACTTTCTAGAACAAATGTATAATCGTAATTCTTTCAGTGCATTGGTGGAAAAGCCCCTGGATATTGTTCATTTTGCTTACATGAAGCTGTTAACTCAGTTAACTACAAGTCATTGTCTTGCCATTATTTTTTTCCTACAGTTTCTTTCAACACAGCCATTTATTTAGGAAGAACCATGCATACTTGAGTGCAGTTAAAGAAAGCAAGAGACTCAGGAGCAATTAAATTTGGGAAAGGGCGCACCAGAGGCTCTGTGGTTCTCATACCCACAGAGCCATCATCTTTTCCTTGCCTACAGATGCTGTGTCTGTAATATCTGCCTGTCCAGTACACTGCTCTTCATTACCTAAGAAGACATATACCATCAGACTATGGAGGCCCGCACCCCATTCTCCTCTCCAGCCAAGTCTTCCTGTTCTTAGAGCCCACATCACATGCCAGGTGGTGAAGACATAGAGACTGACTGAATGAATGAATGAATGAAAACCAAAGGAAGAATGCATACAAATGGGAGAGAAGACATATGAAATTAGATTTTTAAATGACCATTTTAACCCAATTATGCTAAGTTATGGGAGTATTGTAGGTTTCTTCCCTCCGGGTCACTCAGTCTAAATATAACAGTCCTCTCCGACAGTGACCTTGCTTACAGGTTGTAAATATGATGTAAGTGGTGTATTTGATGGGTTGTGGAAGCCACTTGTTAAACTCTTGGTAGCTTGAAATCAATCACGGTGAGTGAGTATTTACACCATGGAAAGCAGCAAATGCTAACAATCAGGGATTTTTTTTTTTTTTTGAGAGTCTGTTTGCCAGATTACTATTGCAAAGCCCTTCATAAGCCTCTGACCAAAAAAAATGAGGATTCCCAATGTTCCTAACCTCCTAATAATCAGCTCACGATGTGCCATTCACATTTTCTTTCCAAAATTCTTTTTGTATACATGTTTTTAAAAGTCTTCTTCTTGGGATTTTAACTGTAATATGAATATTAGTCATTTTGTAAATAAGTACTTCTTTTAATAAGTTGACAAATGATTCTTTAAAATGTCAATGAATTTGGTCAACAAGCCATGTCCTCTCTATCTATACACTTCCTGATTTTATAGCCACCAATGAAATCCCTTCTCAGCCTTGGTTTTTTCAGGCTGAAAAAGCCTATTTATTTTAGACTCTTCTTATACTGCTGTTTTTCCCCTCAGCTCTTTTTAGGCACTCTTTTCTGGACCTATTCCAGTTCAGTCTTTTCTCGAATGCTGCATTCAGAACCGTTTGCAGTATCTCACTTGTAGAGGAAAAAAAATCTGTAACATAACCACAGCAGAATGATGTCTTTCACCTTTTTGTCCTCAATTATGAGTAATGTCTATTCAGTTTAGCAACAGCAACAGCAAAACAAAACAGCAGCCTTTACAGCCAAGCTAATAAAATCAGACCATATCCAAACAGATTAGTGGTTGAAGTATATATTTGCTCTGAGCAGGAAAAGAACTTACTAGATTCTTAATTCCTAGTAAGCCTACTATGAGGCATCTGTTTCAATTTTCTGTTATTTAGCATTACCAAAGAAAATTAAAGTATTCTAGAAAATTAATATTAACAATATCAGATTTGTCAGCTTTATTAAGTACATGCTGATTAATATTTATAATATCCTTGATTAAGGCATACGAATGAGACCAATTAATGTATTTGGCTTTTGTAAGACTATTCCATAAATATTTAAGCATCCTTTTTAAATCAAGCTTTATTATCTGTGTTTACACTGCCTTTCCCTTTACAGTAGGGAAGAAAAAAATCTTTCTGATATTAGTTGGAAAAGTGTCACTTCCATGGGTAATATCAACTTGTAAACATGTTTATGGTAGGAATGTTGGGGGGGCTATTTTTTTTAACTTTTTTATCATGGAAAATTTCAAACATACACAAAAGTGTAAAGAGTAGTAATATAAATTTTTTTTTAACTTCCAATCATTTGTCGATTTTAGCCTTCAAACACAAACTAAATTACATGGTCACGAAACCATCAGAAAATCTAATTTAAGCAATATACCCTAAGGCACGTTCATGAATAATCACAATCCCCAAGCAGAAGGTCTTCCCTAACTAAGCAGTAAGGAGGTTTCTGTAACTGTATTGAAAATGAGGGCTTTTTCCTTTTGTATGAATAAATCCTTTCAATTTTAGGATATGACTCGAAGAAACAACTAAAACCAAGCTTTGGAGAACTCTCAATATAGCATGTACTCTTTGTGTAAATGTGCAAGATTTTTAAGTAATGCAGGCAAAGTCACCAAAAAGTCCAATTCAGAGTTCTCAAGTTATTTCTTTTGAAACACTTGTGTTTGACAAAATGTTATAGATGATATTCCAAAAAGGCTATAATGGGCAAATTGGGAAAACTCTGTGTCACAGAAAAAAATAAATAAATACATTACAGCTTTTAATCTATGAATATATTTTTTGAATCTCTAAAGAAGGAATATAGTATTCAGTGTTTCCAAAACACGTTTGAATGTAAAACAGTTTGTTCTGAATATCTTCTTTGTTTTTGAAAGACAACAGTTTTTCAAAAAGTGTTGTTTTGAAATGCCGTTATTATGAGAGTTTGTTACTGGCTTGCTTGCATTTTTGCCCTTCGATAGCTAAATTAGAGTGACTTGGGTCCATTTAGGCATCTTAATATCCAAGATGCTGTCCTACATCTAGTTCCCCACAGCCAGCAGGCTGAAAAAAAATTATGTGCAAGTTTATTTCTTGATTTTTGACCCTTTCCAAATTGTAGATAAATTATAGTTCTGAGCATTCAATTTACCATTTATTTTTCATACTAAATGGATCAATATATTTCCCTATAGGCAGATATCCTATTCCTGATAATATTTTCCACCTAAAATATTGCTGAACATTTTCAGATAAATAAGCAAGTCAAGAAAAGCAGAGTTGCTTAAACTGGATCATTTTAGCTGATTTTGTATTTTAATCTAGCTTTTCACTTGCAAAGAGGGCTATAGAATGATGCTAAATTTAAAAAATGACATTCTATAATTCTTCCATTCACATTTTCCCAGCATATAAAGGAAACAAAGTCACCTTGTCAACAAGATTCAGTATCTTATTAAAATGTGTAGATATCTGTATATGCTGTTTTCTAAATATTTACCCACTCTAATAGATGGAGCTAAATTTGGGTCTAGAAACCTTTTTTTTTTTTTTGTCTTTAAAGTATAGGTGGTGGACTTCTACAAATTCTGGTGGCTTTTACAAATTGTGACTCTGTATTTCCATTAGGTAAACATATCAAATAATGTTTAGATCGTGTACACACGCCTTCTCAGGACCATTATACCTGGTCTGTGGGTATTTAAACATTCTTTGCCTCAATTGACTGCTTCTAACCAACATGATTGTATGGTTCAATGCTTTAAGCTATTTGAGAGAGTATCACAGTGACAGGGGAGGTGCTCCAGGTGCCCTCTGAATATCAGGTGTCACTCCAGCACATTCCGTTCCAAGTACCACCTTGTAATGATACACAGGTGACTTATTCGTGATGGTGGGATGGAGTGGTCGTTAGAGAAGGATGCCCAGATTAGAAATGTTTTATACCACATGTCTTGGAAAGAAGAACCAAAATGAAGCCCTGCTGAACTGAAAGCACAGAGAGGATGGAGTTCAAGATAGAAAAGGAAAGTCTAAATCATGTAACGTGAAAATGCCAATTAGAGGAATCAAATAGTTTCGTATCAGCTCCATGGTTTCATCTATTTTTAAACAGATTGATAGTTAATGCTGAATTTAAGCATGACCTGGGTTAAGCATTTTTCTCTTTATATGTATTTCTCTAAATTTTCTTTTCCTCCCTGACAAACAAGGTAAATTAATATCAATATAAACAGGCCAGAGCTTGGTGGCTCTCCAGTTCCTGCTGTTAAATATTATCAGATAATAAGCATCAAAACTAAATTCCTCTAGTAATTTCAGTATTAAAATTTCCTGAACATAGTTCATACCCTTAATGCTTCCAGAATTCTCTAAAGAAAGATCAATGGATAACAATATTTATCAAATGTGGGAAAGGTAGGGGTATGCCTTGGGGACTTTTTTCAAAGGAATGTTTACACATCAAGCACACTGTTTTTCCAGAGTATATGTTAGGGATCAATAAATGTAGTCAAATTTCCTAAAGATGTTATTATTTATACTTTGTATAAGGTCAGTGGTCCATAACAAAAGCATCATTATTATTGTGATGACTACTGCTTTTTTATTATCAGAGATAGGCTAAAAATGATGATGGTGGTCACTGAAGTTCCCCCATGTCATGTCACATCTTAAGGGCTACTGTCAAATTCATTACTACATACCTAATTCTATGCTAGAGCAGGTTATATGATAAAGTGTTTGTACCTCTATTTTATACCTTAGAAGTGTGTGGATAGGCTCTGGTTCCTGAGCTTATTTACGGCTTATAAATAATGTAAGCCACGTAATGGTTAAGAGGTGCTTTAAGATCAGTCTTGGACTTGAATTCTATGTTAACTTGGGTAAATTGAACCTCAATACCCTCATCCATCTATTGGAAGATAACAAATGTTTTCACTCTTGAGAATTCAGAGAGAACACACATTAAGGGTTTAGCTCATATTTACAATTCAACAAAAATTAGTTGAAAATAATAATAGTAATACCAACAAAAACTAAAATCATCCAAATAGTTTACCCTTAAGGCCTCCTTCCTCTCCTATAATGATTTTTACAAATATTTACATTTTTCTATAAGTAACTGCATAATTTACTTCTCTACCTTTATTGTTTGCTTC
Source organism: Mesoplodon bidens (assembly GCF_964165515.1). Classification (NCBI taxonomy): domain Eukaryota; kingdom Metazoa; phylum Chordata; class Mammalia; order Artiodactyla; family Ziphiidae; genus Mesoplodon; species Mesoplodon bidens. The sequence continues at coordinate 22,453,085 of NC_138181.1, forward strand.
TATATTCTGAGAGCTTTTCTAGTTCAGAATGCACTTTATCTACTATCCAGCAAGAAAGCTCACTCATTTGGCCCAGTCCATCCTGATTTCAAAATCCATTCATTTCTATCTTCTCATGATAACCTCAGAAGAATTGAAAACTGAGTGTAAAGTGAAAACAAATACATCTTTGCAGTCTTTGCAGTGACAAGCTGTGCATACCTGCAGTAATGATGACCACCATATAACTAATCAGTAACTATTATATGTCAGAGACTCATAGCTCCACTTAAGTGAGGAGGAAATTGTGATGACATACACTTTGTGTACTCAAATTAATTCTGACTATATCTTAAATTTATGGTCACATTTTCCTTTTGCCCTTATTCCTTGATTTATTTAACTTTCACCCTGCTGTATAATTTTACATCTAAAATCATTCACTTATATATATGTTATGCCAAACACTGAAAAATTAACGATCGATTAACTAATTTGGAACTCAAAGAACTTGAGTAACTTGTATTTTCCACACCACTCTGCAATGCCAGAGACTGGAGCTGGAGGTTGTGGATTTGAACCCAGTTCAGTCTGATTTCACAGCTCAGGTCCTTCTCTGTAGGGCCTATTGCTCCCATACTAACTCTGTATTGCAATGAGTCACACTGACTTGGATATAGACTCTTAGGGCCCGGGCTATATTACACATGGGACCCAGAGTTGTGGGCACTTGTAGCTGATTCACACCTGAACAAGATGTCTATGCATCAGTGGTTAGCTGAAGTTTCCAATAGTTGCAGAAAAAGGACAACTTTTGGGAAGTAACTGTACTTTCAATGATGACAGAGTAAAGTGTGTGACCTGGGTACTTATTTCTGTCCTGTCCAAGGTCCTGTGCAAGAAGGCTTTGGGCAAAGTGAGAACCTCAGTGAAAAGAGCTGTGGAATGCAGAGCTTTGGACAGCCCTAGGCACTGACTGCACTGAAAAAAGCTCAGTTAGAGGGATCTGTCAACAGAGAGGGTTTCTCAGGAGCTCAGAAATGCTCCCACAAGAGCAAGAGTTGACCACGGCCCTCCACCAAATCTGGAGGAAAAGAAACCTTCTGACTCTGAAGTTTGAATTGAGCATCACACTGGAATGGCAACATTTGTTACAATTACATGAGATAATTCTTTTGACAAAATGACTAGAGTAGATTTAACCATCTATGACTAAGCAGATGGGTTCTGGGGTCTAAGATTTTATCCAGGGGTGGGGAAAGAATTTAGCCCAGAATGTGTTTAGATTGGCAGTGGGGAAGCTGCTTCCGATTGCACTCTGAGAAGTTCTGCTTTCTGAACATAATGCTTGATAAATTACATATTTAGTATGGGATGTGGTACATTTTTACATATTTGATATACTATAGTGTGGAGCCTGTAAAATTGGGAGCACCTAGAGCTTAAAGAATTTTCCCTTCAAGTCATTTTAATTCAGAATAATGTGTTGCTAGAGGAGCAGACAGTGAATGTGGAAGCCTAGCCCTGTACTGCTCGTACACTGCAAACCCTGGGCAAAAAATTTAAGGTAAACCATCTGTCTCATTTAGGCAACAGTGTGACTTCCAACATTAAGAAATCGCCAGAAAAAATGCTATTTTGAATTATGTTTTCTACTTGAAATATTTTTCACTGCATACTAAAAACTATTATATTGTGGGTTAACCTACAGTTTTGGATGAGGACTTGTCCTAGAGCATTTCATGACAATTTCTTTGCCTTTCCAAGATACATTTGCAGTTGCTAAGGAACCACATTTCACAGCCATGGCTATCTAGTAATACCATATGTGTAGAATGTCAGAATAATTATGTGATAGCTGTTGTGAAAACCAGAAATCTTGGACATTGGAAATAAGGAAAATTTTAATTAGATTGCCTGCTTACAACCATAATATAAAGTCTAGGGCTCCACTGAAATGAACACTCCAACATCAGAGGAACCTGATATGTTAGTTTACCCCCCTACCCCTAGCCTAGCACAACACTAGCACATAGTAGGCATACAAAAATGTCTATTGAAGAAATAAAGATGTTTTTTCTCACTAGTACTCAAAAGCAGAATAATTTCTATATGGCTCAAGCCAGGTCATTCTCTTAGGAAAAGAAATGGAATGCTTTAAGAAAATTATAAAGGGACATTTTGCATTTATAATATTCTCATTCTCCAGTTTTACAAAGGTATTGATAATAGCCATATCTTCGGAAATTAGTTAACAGTGCCGTTTTAAATTTGTTTTGGATAAATTATTCCATTCTGAAAACCATGTCTTATTAAAACGAGTACACAGAAAAACTAATGGTTTATTTAATAACTTTCCCACTATATTTGAGACTAGATGAATTAACCCATCTCCTCGGGCTTGCTTTTTCCATCTCTGAAGTAAGGTAGGATTTTCTTATAACCTAGTCATTGTAAGTGTTTATGTATCTATGGTCACTAGTGTAATGAGGATATTCAACGCAGCATGCTAAAAAGTGGTCCTACCATTTGCTTTTGGAAATGTTCTTCATCTCAGCAGGCTGATATTCATCTTTTAAAAGTTATGTTTACTTCAGTTAATTTTCAGTGAAAGCAACAATTCTTAGAGAGACACTAATTTTAATTAATTATTTACCGAACATTTTCTAGTGTAGCAAGTGTTGTGTGAAAGCCCTGATACCTTCCATCTGCTGCTTACATTTTCTTCATCCGCTATGTCATTTTACAAAACGCTAGAAATCAAGTTTGTCTAGCATAATAAACTCTTATGATTTTGCCCTATAAATTGTTCTCTGAGTGTTCTCTAAGCACTTGCAGATTTTGTTTTCCTTTTATTTTCAAATGATTGCACAGGGTCACTAGGCAGCCTTTGATCAGAGCACACTATACCCCAAGCACTGCCGCATCTCCTCAGTTCTTCTGGATGCTCTGGGAAGGTTTTAACTAATTCTTTAATATTCTGGAATTCAGACATGCTCATTAGATATTAACTTTTCTATGTCTGATCAACTATTAAATTAAGTGGACCAGCAATGAAACTGATCTAAAACACTGCAAAAATTATTATTTTGATAGGAAACTTTTCATGGAGCTTACGAATTGTCAGTATCCTCATATTAAAAAGATGTTCTGTGATGCAGGCTGAGGAAGGTTTGGGCTTTGGAGGCTACTGAGGCTTTGAACTCCCAGATCTACGATGTGAACAAATTTGAACGATCAAGCCCCTTAATATTTCTGAACTTCCATCTTCTTGCATATTGAATCGTTACAGTAGCATCAACCTTTTAGACTGGTATGAAGATTCAGTAAAAGCTTTAAAGAACGTGGCACAGAATGTCTGTTAATCATGGATGATTAAGCACATGTTTTTATCTCATCTGCCTCTCCAAAACTTGAATAAGATGACAGTAAAGCCTCCCAACCTATCTGTATCTTTTATTTTAAAAAAGTTAAAAAGAAAGAAAAGGAAAAGAAAAAAAGAGAAAGATCTGTTTTATTGGGTTAATTTGTGATATTCTACTTGCGACTGGGTGGGGGAAGCCCCTCAGAGAGAATGCCTGAGAAGAGGCTTCCAAAGGAGGCTGGTTCCTCCCAGACCTGACTGGGTGCAGAAGGAAATCTGGGCCGGGGACCAGAAGTCAATCCACGGTGCAGGAAGGCTCTTTGAAAGGACAGAGCCCATGTTGTTGGGTGTCCCTGGGGAAGCACTTTGATGTGGAAGGGCAGAGATGCTAAAGATGGGTGTTTATTAAATATCTCTCCATGAGAAGAAATGTGAACACTTGTCTCTGAATCCTCTGGGCAACCTTTATAAAATGCAGTTTTTCATTTTACACGACAGAGCTGGGCTTGCTTTTCTGGGGTTGTGGCACAGCATTGAGTCTAGACTCCTAAGTAGGAAAGCTAGAACTTCCAGTTTGGTCCAGCGGTCCAAATGTATACCTGCTGCCCTGGAATCAGTAAGGATAGGGCTGCCTTCCCTTCTCAGAAGGGTCCCGAATTGGAGGATAAATGATAAAGTCACTTCCTCCAAAGGCTTCTGCTAGGGCAGAGGAGAGGCAGCCCCTAAAAGACTATGTGAAAATACATATATTTTCTACTTCGCTAATTTCTTTGCAGTAAGAACTTTTCTAAAATAAGATACACACACGGATGCCTTTTTTAATAAATTGAACAGAACAATTCACCCTGTCCTTGATGACTGAGTTAGTAACTGAGGCAACAATTGTTGGGACACACTGAGAACTTGAGAGCGTAAAGCTGATACAGGACACAGGCTGAATAGCTCATTGATGGTTAATGAGCTTCATTTTGAAAAAAAAAAAAAAAAGCCTGCCTTGATCTCATCTTGAGTTTTGCGCATTTGCTTCCTTCACATAAAAGTGAGTTAGGTGTACAGCTGTGTGACCTCCTGGGTATTATAGCATGACTGTCTCTCTCCATAATTAATTAGCAAATCAAAGGTTAAAGCAGTCTTCTCCAGAGTGATAGGAATTGCCAGGAGACATGCTCCCTGTCCTTCTCACTATCCTCTGTCTAGTAACCATCAATTATTTTTGCTCGAGTAATATAACCCTGAATTTACTATATTCTTGTGTCTCCCTTATACATACTATGGTTAGTAGGTGTGAAGACGGAAGATGCTTCCCCATTACACGAGTTTGTCAGGCGATACTGATACTGTTCTCCAAGCAAGCTTGGATCCTTGACTTATAATTGAATTTCAGACACAAGCTAATACAGAAATTGGACGTTGGATGCCATAACAAGATTACATTCAGACATGTTAACCTCCAGGAAAGAGAATGGTGAAAGAATCATATAACCACTTGTTCCATGTGTTGTCATAGTCATCAAAAAACTGACTGAGGGGGCTTCCCCGGTGGCGCAGTGGTTGAGAGTCCGCCTGCCGATGCAGGGGACACGAGTTCGTGCCCCGGTCCGGGAAGATCCCACATGCCGCAGAGCGGCTGGGCCCGTGAGCCATGGCCGCTGAGCCTGCGCGTCCGGAGCCTGTGCTCCGCAACAGGAGAGGCCACAACAGTGAAAAGAAAAACTGACTGAGAAGGACAAGGGGAAGCAAAAAGTGGGAATAAAATTGCACCAGCGCTGAAACCAGGAGGATGACCAACCACATGTTACAGATCCACTGCTGTGTGAACCAAAGCGAGGAAAATCACAGGACACTGGCCCAGAATTCTCCTTCCTGAGAAAGCTGGCACAAAGCAGCAGAAAGTGATCAGAGAAGATTCTGGAAGTCTCCGTTCATAGTCTCTGTTTTGAAGAAGCAAGTGCTAGTGATGTGGGCCCCTCTCTGACCTGCAGATCAGAGGCTCTGGAAACCAGACTGGAATTCGAAGGAGCAATTATTTCTTCCATTTCATTGTTAACTAAACAACTAATTAATCATGATGATGTTTGAAAGATAATCCTTCCTCCTGTAAGAGGTAAGGTCTGGAAGGAAAAGTGGATCCCAGAGACAGAAACCCAAATTTACCAAGTAACTGGTCACCAATTTAGCACAGTTTAAGAGCAAAGCATAGTTTCTAGATATAAAAGGTGCCCAACAAGACAGAAAGGCTACCTTGACTTCTCACAAATGTGCCCAGGACAATCAAACAATTTTGAGCACCTAATATCAATGCACTGGCTGCAAATTATTTGGATAAAAGGCACAAAAAATTCTCCTATATCCCACTTTTTCACACTTTCCCTGGCCCCAGAGGCTCTGACAAACTAAACTTGATATGCTCTGGCCAAGCCCTTCTGTTTTAAAGATAAGATTTTAAATGCAAATTAAAACAACAATGAAATATCACTTTTCACTTATATCATCGCTAAGATTACAAACATTGATAAGAGCCAACTTAAGGAAGCTGAAGGAAACAGGAACCCTCAAAGCCTGCTGGTAGAAACATCAACTGCAAAAAAATCTTCCTGGAGGGTAATTTGGCGATCTGCTTCAAAATTCAAATGCATATTCACTGACCCAGCAATTCCACTTCTAAAAATACACACTAATAATCAGATGAGTGTTCAAAGATATAGTACAAGGATATTCTACTGATAATAGAGAATAATTAGAAACCAGGAAAAAAATGTCCATCAATAGGGATCTGGAAATGTTATGGAACACCATACAAAGAAATACACTGTAGCCATTAAAATTAATTGTATATGTCTATACTTAGTTATACAAGAAAAATCTGCAAAGTGTTCGCAAATGCAAAAAGCAAGCTACAAAACAGCTACCTGTGGAAAATATTCATTGAGAAAAAGTCTGAAAGGTTCTACACCAAAATGTATGTGGTGGTTATCCAGACTCATGGATTTATAAGTGATTTTCACTTCTTTCTTTACAAAAGTATGTATTCTCTGGATATTTTATAAGGAAAATGTATTGCTTTTATAATTGTATGTAATTATATACACTATACTATTATATTATTTATACTTATATGTACAATAGTCAGATTTCATGTAAAGCTTATCCACACTTTCCTTCACTGGGCATTGACACACCCCAAACAGCTTTTGTACAAAATCTGATACAAAAAAATGATAACATCATCTGATAAGCAAGTATCTTGAAAATCACACTGACATGCAAGAGCTCTGTTTTAAAGCATCACATGATCTGTCTGAACAGCGGTGTTAGTATAATTGTTTGCATTTTGTGTGTTGCTTTTTAAAACTTAGTGGAATCAGTAAATGAACATACTAAAAAAGTTGATAAGATAATTTTTACAGTTATTATGACAGAAAAAATAAACATTGTTAGATTTGCCAAACATATACAGTTTAAAGTCTCAGACCTGCGTTAGACTTAAGTTAGCCAGTTATTTTAAAGGTGAATTAATTGATCTGCATTTCCCTCTTGAGAAGGTCTCTTCTCAAATGCTCCATTACCCTCGCTGAGCATAGATAAAGTCATGTGACCTCATCCCCATCCCCACCCACACTTCCACGCCCAACCCTTCCCCCTTCACCCACTCACACACAGAATTGATTGGAACAAGATCCAACTGGGTTAATCCCTCTTTCAAAGGGATTTGGATCAGACCAAAGCAACTGAATTTGGTCCCTTTTGGTGCTTGAGTTGAAAAAATATATTGGGATTTTTGGAAGACTATTTCCACCTAGACACCAAAAGAGAAGCAGAGATAAGGAAAATTTGTACCCTCAGAAAGAAACTGATGTATTCATTTCTGGAAGATACCATAAATTCTCCTTTTGGCTTAAGCTAAATTTGTTTGACTTTCTACCATTTGCAACTAATGAATCTCTGATGGGCAGTTTCTAAAACGGTCCACAGTGATCCTCACCTTCTGGTACTCACACCCTGTGTAATTCATTCCCCTGGAGTGTGCACTGGACTTAACATGTCTTGCTTCTAACTAATGGAATATAGCAGAAGTGATGGGCCCTAAGTGATGGGCTTCTGTCTTAGATTCTCTCTCTGTCCCTGTCTTTCTGTCTCCATCTCTCTCTCTGTCTCTACCTATGTCTTCTCTTTCTTTCTCTCTGTCTCTGACTCTTGTCTCTCGTCCTTTTTGTCTCTTTCTTTCTCTCAGAGTCCAGCCGCCATGTAGAAAACTCCAGGCTACTCTACTGGAAGGGCTTTGGAAGGTGAGAGGCCACACGGACGAGTAAGAAGGCACCTCAGCCAATAACCAGCACCAACTGCCAAGCATGTGAATGAGCTCCTTGGAAGGACACCTTCCAGCCCTAGCCAAGGCTTCAGATGCTGCACCCCCAGCCAATAGTGAGGCTGGAAGAGAGACCCTAAGCCAGAACCATGCAGCTAAGCCACTCCCAGTATCCTGACCAACATAAACTGTGAAATAATAAATATTTGCTGTTTAAGACACTAAATCCTAGGGTATTTTAATATGCTGTAATAGACTGCAAATATACAATCTCATTGAAATAAGTCTATATTCTATTGTGAGAGAAATGGATGATTGAATAATATCAGTGAAAATCTGGAAAATCTGAAAACATTGAAAATTTCAGGTCTAAATAGGAATTTTGTAATTCTTAGTTCTCTGGGTATAAAATATCTGTCTATCTATCTATATATCTATCCACTATTTACATAAATATATATTATATACACATGACAAGACAATATGAAGTATCATGAAATTGCTGTTTAATAATATTTCAGATTAAGGAATGACACTGATCCATAAACAGTACTAATGAGATCAAACCACTGAATAAATATTGAATGAATAAATTAGTAAATGAACAAATTATCCAGCAACAACACTGCTTTTTCAACTGTATAATTACCCCTCAATATACTTTAATAAGTTTTATTATCTTCAGAGAACGCTTGGCTGTGAAACAACCTCTTGTGATAGAACCTGTTAATCTGTGTATAAATCACATATATTAAGGGGAAAAGATTTGAAACGCCCAAAACCCAAAGTGACTGATCTCAATAGCCTTTGGAATCGTGGCTAAGGAAAGCTTTCAAGTGAGAACAAGAAAATATCATAAAGTCATAAAGTTTTTATTTTCTTAAATTTTAATTTCCTTCTGAGAAAATCACCTTTTTGTGTTGTTTGTTTCCTTGTTTTCTGTTAAAAAGTGAGGTGTCCTGAAGTAGCTTGAAAAGAACCCAACTTCTAATAATGAAGGGTGTCAAGCTGTTAGCAATATAGCTAAGAACTGCAGAATCACAGGAAACAGGTTGCTTTAGTAGGACCGGAAAAAAGGCAAAGTAAGAATGCTTAAAGAATATTGAGCTCAGTGTCTGAACAGACATGTAAAGAAAGACTAAGTGGAAATCTCAGACTTAAAGGAATAGCAGCAGTGACACTGAAGCAGAGTAGATGGAGAGGAATCAGTAAGAAATAAACGGCTGCCCTGGAGAGAGGGTTAGGGAAGCCTGTCACCTTGTGGTAGAATATCCAGACACAGTAAAAGCAGATCATGGCAAGCTCCAGGCCACAGATGTCAAAAGAGATAAGAGCAGCAACAGATACAAAGCATGACAGAAGGGCAATGAAAACAGTTATCCTCAACTTGAGAAAGTGAGAAGACATGGAGGAGAATGAGAGGACATAAATCATATTCATTTGCGATAACTTGATTTCTTTAATATGCTTCACTTACCAGCTCAGAAATTTTATGGAGCTGTGCCAGAGTATATATATTTTAGTTGCAAAACAAATTGTGTTTAATGTCTCAATTAAGAACATTATTGTATTCTCTGGAGCAAAAGCACCTGAACCCAAATATATCTGACTGATCGGCTCACTGCTACAGTGCTTCCCAGCAAAGGCAGTCAACCTCATTACCACCAGCCTACCTGGTAGAGGAAAGGGACTATATATGTTTGGAGTCCTTCCTTGTACTCTCTAAGCCTCAAATAAATAAATATATGAAAGTGTAGAATAGTGCACTTTCATAACCACAGAATAGTGGTTTTGTTCGTGGCCTCCAATAACTTATCCAAGGTTTTTCACATGAACTAAAGAACACAGAATACTATTTGAAAGACTATTTTCTCAATACTACCAGGATTGCATATAACTAGTACCATTCTAGATGAGAGGAGATCACAGACAGTGAATGGCTCGGGCCATCAGGGGCTAATTCTCGTGCAAACCCAATTGCACGGCTGGATTGAAAATAAACATTAAACTTTTGAGCCACTGCAACCAAAAGAAACATCTCATATACAATATTCACAAGAAATATATTGAAAGCCATGTTGTAGTCAAAGTGGAATTTGCAACCAGAGCATTATAAAACGAACTCCATCACCTCAGTAATGGGAGAATACCAAAGCAGCTTGTCAGATTCAGATACAGCTCATAGATTATATTAGTCAGCTTTCACTAGTCTTGCTAATAACATCCCAATGGCTCAAACCTACAAATGTGTTATTTCTCACTCACAACACCTGTTGGCTGTGGGTGAGCCTCTTCTCGGTTCCATGCTTGGTTCCACTGGGCGAGCCATGCTAAAGAAGGAGGCCCCCATCTGGAATAGGCCATTCTCTGGAGAGAAGAGGAAAGATGGGACTAAAAACTTTTGTTTAATCTCAGCATGCATTGGCCAGAGTGTCACATGCACAAGGCTTACATGAAGGGGTAGGAATGATACGCCTTCCATAGAGAGGGCCACCCGAGAGGCGACATGTAGGAACAGGCCCCAGCTCAGAGGGCAGAGAATATGTTGAGCAAATAATACAAACTAACAGAGTTAGAAGGAGCAGAATACTGTAACACCACACCCTGTCTGGGTTACCAGAGAAAGGCAGTCAACAATTTGTACCAAATACTGGAGGAAGCAAACAGCCTCCAAAAATTATTCCAGAAGGTTTTGCATTTAAAGTTGAACGTCAAGCAATTATAAACAAAATCTGGGAATATTCTGTAATTCAAATGAGACTTTCAGTCAAGACTCTGGTCTCCAATGGTTCACACCGTGACAGCATTTGTATAAATACACCTTTTAAGGAAAATTTGCGGGGCTTCCCTGGTGGCGCAGTGGTTGGGAGTCCGACTGCCGATGCGGGGGGCGTGGGTTCGTGCCCCGGTCCGGGAGGATCCCGCGTGCTGCTGAGCGGCTGGGCCCGTGAGCCGTGGCCGCTGGGCCTGCGCGTCCGGAGCCTGTGCTCCACGGCGGGAGAGGCCACAGCGGTGAAAGGCCCGCGTACCGCAAAAAAAAAAAAAAAAAAAGGAAAATTTGGTAAAACTTGTCAAAAACCATGACTATATCCTTAACTTGACCTAGAAATTTCAATTTTTGGAATTTCCTCTAATTAGACATTCTTAAAGTAGCACAAAAGATACATTCACAAGGATATCCAGCACAGCAATGTATCTAAAACCAACCAACTGGAAACAATGTCATAATTAAGCCATAAAATTGGTTTGAAAAATGAGCGTGCATTCACAAAAATAGAATGCTCCACAGAGGAAAAAGTGAGGGGGGTTGGACTGCTTGCCACTGTCATAACCTAAGACAATTCAGAAAGCATGACAAGGAATAGACTCATTGTATCTGCATAGTGAAATCATTCTTGAGATAGAATGTACTCAAAAAGAAATACCTAAAAAGCTACAAAATTTTTGATCATGATTTGCTATTTCTCACTAACTTTCTATCACCTCCCCAACTTGAAATAAAACCATATTTTTGAAAATGTCCATCCATATCCTAGTGAAGGGCATTTTCTCAAAACTCTTACATTGCAGTAAGTACTAATTTAAAGAGAAGAACTCTCAAATATTTTCTTTTCTCTGAGAATCATTCATGAACTATGTGAGCAGAAGACCTAAAATTTAGGTGAGCATATACACCTGCTGTTGATTTATCCCTTGAGATAATACAGAAGTAGAGGAATAATTAAACAGTTCTGCCGACAAATACCTCACGTCCTATAGGTAGATGAATTTATTTTATACTTATTCATGAATATTGTTTATTTTGCTCACAATGTGGTTTTTTTCTTATAAGAGGAACACAGTACTTTTTCCTTTGCTTTCACAAAGAAAATTAAAAACAAACAAAAGAGACCTTTGGGGTTGATACAATGTGTGAATTCTACACTTGCAGGATTCATGCCTTACATTTTCTTGGCTTACACTATGCGGGCCCAAGAGGCTGCATGCTCAGACTGATGTCCTGGGTTCTCTTAGGCATATAATTCTGGAGCACAGGACAATTTCTTGTTCTCCACTCCTAAATAACACACACACACACACACACACACCCCGAATGAACCTCTAAAGTGTTAGATCACTGTGGTCCTAACACTTCACTGGAAGTGCTTCCCTGAGAGAGCTATGCCAAAGAAGGATCCTCCATCTGGAATATGCCATTCCATCCAGCCCTCTTTCTATAAACAGATGCACGAAGGAAACAAGATAACTCCTTGCCCTACAAAGGGGACACTGAGAGATCTGACCTCGTCCCTCCTCCTTCTCAGGGCCCATTCCTTCCCCTCCCCATCACCCAGGCCTCTTCCTGCCCAGCAACTCGCAGAGCTGCCCTCACTTTTGCTTCCCGGTTGCTGGTTGTCTTTTCTTTTCTTTGTATATACGCCTGCAGCTCACCACCCCCTACACAAATGTTGTCATCTCTCAGGCCTGCCACTGTCTTTCCTCTCTTCTGCTGCTATCTCTTATTTCTTCTCTTCTCCATTTTTATCAGATCTTTCCTACTTTTCTGCAAAAAAAAAAAAAAGCCCTCAATCATTGGGGCATCACTTTCTTCCCCACATCACCACGTGCCAGGTTGCTCTACCTGCTCATCAGCTGTCATTCTTTCTAGCAGGTCCTACAGGCCAAAACCTCCCTCACAGCTCTTACCCTTTGCGCTAGCTGTTGGTGGAATCTGAGGTCCCCAGAAGGTTGTTCTCCACACAGTTGATATGTTCATTCATTTTCTTATACACATGTAGCAATAAATATGAAATTAGAGCTGTAGCATTTGATATATACTTGGGTTAAAAAGACTTCCTCAATATTTAATCTACAAGGTGCATAGGGTGAGTTAATATTTTCCATGAGTGGTATAAAGAAAAAAAATATTACTCTTTTATGCTAAAGCCTACTGAAGCATATGCAGAATACTAAGGAGGGGTAATAATTCTTCTCCTTTAAAAGTTCATGTAGAACTTATAATTCATTTGGAATTCATAATACATGTAGAAAATACCTTGATAGGCTCTTTGAATATAAATGGCAAGGCCTTCAAGGCATGGTTTACAAAATAAAAGTAGAGGAGTTTAGACTTTCCCAAGGACAAATTTGCTTTGGAGATGGAAGGCGAGGGATAAAAAGACCAAGAGTGATGACCAAAGACCTAAGGAGAAAGAAAGACCCTAGAAATATGATGTGAAGTCTGACGAGTGTTATGATCAGTCTGTGTCAGGTAATGGCAGATAATTTTATGGGGCTTCTTACATCTCACACTGAGTTTGAGGTTGACTCCTACCTTTTGATTCCTGCCTTTCTCTACCCACTAATTTTGCCATCTACAAGCTGTAAGGCAGCTACGATCTTATGCCGATGGGGTCTTAGTAGAATGACGAAAGAGAGAATGTGTCCAGGATGGACCAATAAGAGAGAACAGCAGCATCAAGCTATGAGGTGTTCTTTACATTTTTAATTGTGATGAAATACACGTAACATAAAAATTACCATCTTAACAAGTTTAAGTATACAGTTTACTAGTCTTAAGTGCATTCACACTTCAAAACTCTTTATCTTGCAAAACTGAAGCTCTATACCCATTAAAATTTCTGCACCTATGAACTTGACTACTCTAGGTACCTTATATATGTGGACTCAAATAGTATTTGCTTTTTTTGACTGGCTTGTTTCACTCAGCATAATGTCCTCAAGGTTCATAGCATGGTTCAGCATTTCCTTTCTTGTTAAGGCTGAATAATATTCCTTATTCTGCATATACCACACTGTGTTTAGCCATTCATTTGGTGATAGACACTTGGGTTGCTTCCACCTTTTGGCTATTGTGAATAATGCTTCTATGCACGTGGGTGTGAGGTGAGAGTTTTCAATAGGAATCAATAGGAGTCAGTCCATTAGCATAGACTGACCCAGCAACATAACTCTATTTCCCAAGAGGGACAACTTGAAAGAGGAAAAGGCAGACATGTGAGTTACATATGCAAATTTTTTCTACTGCATCCATCCATCCATCCATCACCAAACTTGTCTAAGCTTTGTAGAAAACAGATTTTTATATGAAAACTATATAGTAAAGCAGACACTTCCACTTAAACTTCCAATAAGCATCTCTAATTTAACACCAAAACGAATCTGATCTTCCCTTCAAATCAAGCTCCCATTGATGCTCTTCTCTTATCAATTAAGGGCAACAGCATCCTTCCATTTGCTCAGGCCAAAAGGCATAATGCCACCCTTTACTCCTCTCTTTATTTTTTCTTGGCAAATCCTATATACTGCACCTTCAAATTATAGCCTCATCCCAGCCATTTCCCACCACCTCTAGTCTAAGCCACCTTCATCTCTTACTTGGATCATTGCAATGGCCTCCTAACACCTGTCACTGATCTTGCTCCTATTCTGTCTATTCTCAACAGGGATCTTTTAAGACTTAAATCATGATGCTCCCCTGCTCAGTCTTTCAACACCCTCCCTCTCTGTGGACGATCCAAAGACCTTGCAATGACTTCTAAATCCTTATAGGATCTGGTTTTCTGTTGCCTCTCTGAACTGACCCGTTACTGCTCCCTGCTCTCCTTATATAGCTCCAGAAACACTGCCCTCTCCACTGTCCCTTGAATATGCCAGCCTTCCCCAACCTTACAGTGTTCACCTTAAATGCTCTCCCTCCAGATCATCCTTGGCTCCCTTTCTCACCTCCCTTAATGTCACCTTTCCTGTTAGGTCTTTCCCAGGGAACCATAGTTAAAATGGCAAGTTTTCTCATTCCCTGAAATACTACCCATCCTCCTTCCCTGCCTTATTTTTCTCCATAGCGTTTACCACCTCTCAATATACTATGCGTTTTACATACCTTTTTTAGACAGTGTCTATCTTCTACCACCAGAACGTATTCTTCATGAGAGTCAGGATTTTACCTGTTTTGCCTATTAGTGTATTCTCAGTAGTGAGCAGTGCCTGGCAGCAAGTGAGTGCTTAATAGGTTTTTGCTGAATTAATTAAATGCGTAAGAATGAATGCATGAATGAAAGCAAAGAGTGAAGTTTTAGGAAAGAAGAGAGATAAGGAGAAATGTTATAAAAAGTGGAAACCAGCAAGTGTCAACTAAGATGTCTGCATTTTATTTAGTTGACAAAATATAAATATGGCATGCCAAATAGTCAGCAATTAAGAAATTATGAAAAAGAAAAGAGGAGGGCTTCCCTGGTGGCGCAGTGGTTGAGAGTCCACCTGCTGATGCAGGAGACACGGGTTCGTGCCCTGGTCCGGGAAGATCCCACATGCCACGGAGCGGCTGGGCCCATGAGCCATGGCCACTGGGCCTGCGTGTCCGGAGCCCGTGCTCTGCAACGGGGGAGGCCACAGCAGTGAGAGGCCCGTGTACAGCAAAAAAAAAAAAAAGAAAAGAGGAAAACAGCTTTGACTTCATGATTGTAGAGATTCACCCTAACAAAATCAGTTTATCTTGAGGTTATTTTAATCTTATACTCTGGACAACACTTGTGTAGAATGAAGACACCAATGATACCTTGAGTGTCTCTTTTTATCAACTCATAAGAGCAAAAGTTTTCTTAGACTTGGTAAGATGGTGGACAAATAACTCAAGACATGCTCATAGCTTTATATTAGTCAAACTAAAGATAGATGAAGAAATAAACAAGAATTTTGCAAACTAGTCAAAAATCTTCTAGTCAGCACCTGTCCTAGCCCTCACCAAAAGGAACATTTTAAATGGAGTCACTGGAAAACATTCTTGTTTTACTAAGTTCATCCTTTTATTTATCACAAGCTACATGTAACTTACTTTCAGAACTAGTTATATATCCTTCAGCTTCAAGACACATGAACAGATATTTCTTTATGACTCAGTTCTGCGTTTCCAAAGTGGTTTGATACTCAGAGAACATCAATGCGAGAAGACAGCTTCCCCTCTCCAACTTTTCATGAGCCATACCCTAAAAGCAGCGGCCTTTGAAATCACACTCAGTCTAGAATCGTGTTGCGTTTTTTATGAGTTAGGAAAATCATGGCTCTCTGAAATGGATGATACCCAGGACTCCTTATTGTCATCCTCTAAATGCACCACTTCCATATATTTCTCCTCTTATTGTCTCTGCATGCTTTTAATTATTTATTGGGTTTTTATAGCATCTTACCTCTAAAGAGTTCAAATCCTATATGGAGAGTTTCTGGCAGTAACATTTAATAGACATTTTCTAAGCATTATGCTACACTAGTAAAGCAACAGTGAAACCATACAAAGAACCTAAGTAACTTAGACAAGGAAAATGAAGATGAAACTGGAAAAGAAAGAAAAGTGGTAAGAGTAGATACTAGTATATTTACATAATAAATCTAACTCAAGCACTCTTCTAAAATCCTTTCATGCTCACTTGTATCTTCCAGACATACTGGGACTGGGACTGCAGAAAGATGACCAGGGAACTTGTCATATACCTTTTATTATATACATAGCAGTTACGTAGCCATCTATGTATAGCAGGTCTTACTCAGGATCATATTTGAAGAGCTACACCCATATTATTTAAATAGCATTGGCCTACACTTACATAATATGTAACATGTGCTAGCCACTGTTCTAAATACTTTATAAGCATGAACATATTTAATTCTCACAATGTCCTATAAGGGAAACACCATTATTAGCCTCACTTCAGAGCTAAGGAAACAGAGGCACAGCTACTAAATGGCAGATCCAAGGCTGGCCTCAAGCCTGTCTCTATCAGAAGCCATGCCATTGACCATTATAAACTCAATAAACTGAATTTATATCTGCTCTTAGGCTAGAAAATATTAATACTAGACCCTTCTTAATTAACTTCCTTTCACTCTGTTTTCTTTGACTTCATGTTTTCTTTTTCCTTCACTCACTCTTGAAGCTGTAATAAATATATTTAATGATTTTACTTATCTATTTCTTAAAGTAAAATGTCTACTACCCATTGCCTAACTAGAAATCCTAAAGTAAAGTATTAAATTTAATGCTGATTTATTTGCTTAGAGTTGTCCTTAGCTGACTACTTTTGTTACTCTGATCTGGAGGACTCTTTTACCCTTAAAAATCTCTAATACTTAGGACAGTGTGCCATTTAATAAGCCAAATATGAGTAAAATGTGCCAAGCAGAGGTTTAGAGTATAAACTAAGTCTCACTGTCCAGGGAAACATTTAACTTTCTATACCACGGTTTACCATTTCTATGATTGGCATATCTTATTTGACATTGTCTTAGTAAAGAATAAGCTATTTAAAACAACACAGATAATAGTTTCCAATAAAAATATTGCATCAAAGTATTTAAACTGTTGTGGTCAGAGGAAACAGCTAAATGATACACTTCAGATGGATAACTGAGAGGTTAATCATTCAAAATAAGTTTCAGATGGCAACTGAAAACCTTTCTATTAATATGTCACTGAAGATCAGTAATTACGTTTGTCCACGTGTAAACTGAAGTCATATATATCTGCTCTCTGACCACCTTGTCTATGCCTGCCCGACATCTGAAGTTTGCTGGTCGCTGAGACTTTTGAAACATGTATGGAAATCATAAAATCGTGATTGGCCCCTCCCTGCTCAGTGAAACCTTTGCTCTAGAGCTTCAATTTCTTCATTCATTCGGTCAGTCATTCAGAAAGCAAGCACACGTTGAGCACCTCCTTGTCGCCAAAGATATAAAGAGAAAAGAGAAATTAGAATTTCCTGGCCTTGAAGAAGTCACGTCTAAAAGGAAATTGGATTAATACACAATTGTCCACACCTGCTTAGACAAGTCACCTCTTAGAGACCATTCTGTTACTGTAGCTCAAATTCTTTCTTTGTGCTCCAGCTACTGAACTTTTTTTTTTTTAATTCAACAGGCTAAGGAATTTGACAATCCATTTTAAACTAAAGAGTCCACTAGATCATGCATCCCTGGAATCCGGCACCCTATGTTTTTAATCATTCTAGCCACTCTCTTCCAAAAGCCACTAGAAAAGTGCTTTATACAGAATAGATATTTGATAGCTCTTTAATTGGAATTACATAGCTTTTAATTATCTCAGTATACAGGGCTTATAGGGTATCCATATAATATTTCTAAGTTATCCATCAGAATAAAAAAAATTAACTGGAGTTTTGATATGGACTTTAAAAATGAGGAAAGGGGTATGAAATTGCAAAACTCATTTAATCCAAGGAGATGTACTATTATGTAATCCTATGAAATTCTTTGGAGAAATGAAAATGACAAAATGTAGATTATTTGGAGCAGTCTGTATTCTAAGTGTTGAGTTGATTGTTACACTTGATATTTAGACTAACAAAAATATTACAAGGTTCTCTGAAATATAAAGAAAAGTAAGAACAATAGTTTAAAACAACAGCAACAACAACAAAACCAATTTACATAGGAGAAAGATAAGGAGAATGACCTCTAAATACTTTCTTGTTGGACTTAACTCTGGATGCAGATATCTGCTACCTACTCCTTTAATTGAAAACAGATAAAGTGGTCTTTGAGGTAATTAGTTTTCCTGCATTATAATAATCAAAGAAGTATATTTTAAAAGCTTAAAGTAAAAAAAACAGATTTTGCAGGGTAAGAGAACCCAGCATTGATTCCCAGCAGAGTTGCTCAGCCTCATGAAAAAGTACATTGTGCTTGAGTGGCTGAAAACAAATCTAGAGACATAAATACCCTTTCCATTTAAAATGTTTCCTTGCATTTCATATAATTTTATCAGACACATGAGATAAAAGGGTGATCTCCTTAGAGTGGAAGAAGCACCCACTGAAAAGCCACCAGCCCTTCAGGGCCTCTGTACTCTGATCATCATTCATACTCTGAAAGCTATTTCTCTTCTTAGCTGGAGATCCAATTGGGTATCACATAACAGTTCTATTAAATTCAGATTTCTCTGTGACAATAAACTTTATTTCCACCCGTTAGAAGGTCTTCTGATTTCAGTTTGAATCATTTTTTCCTTCTTAATCTTGTTAATGTGTGAGCCCCTGACGGTCTTCCTTTATGACTAAGGCAAATATCAAGCCTGTTGTAGATGGCTTATCTGCAATCTGAGATTTTGGGGTGTGTCAAATGCCATATCTTGGTCTGAACTGTAGGGACCCGTAGTAAAACCTTTCTTCAATTTCATCGAAAGTCATGAGCTATTGTATACTCATTTCCCATCTAGTTTTTTATACCTAATGGCTTATACCCTATGTTCAAAGAGATAACCCTTGAACATAGGCCAAGAGAATAGCCAAATCAATTGAACAGTGTGCGTCTTCACTCCATTGAAAAGGGAAAAAAAGAGATCTTGATCCCTTATGCAAGCAAAGAGAACTAATATCTTAAAAATGGAGGTTTCTATGTTAAGCCAAATGCTATGCAAAACAAATTGCAAAATGCAGTAAACCAAAACAGACTTATTCAACATTCTCTTTTGCCTCGTCTTAAGGGAAAATAATCCTTTTTAGTTTTATTTTTTAGTAAAATAGAAACCAAATATTTTACGGATATGACTAGTGGAAGATACACTGGATTGGGACTAAGGAAATAAAGCAAACCATTTAATAACCACTCTAAATCTCATGATATTAATGAATAAAATATTTTTTTAATCTAAAGACTTTCCCCCAATTTATGTGCACAACTCATTTTGCACATGTGGCTAATGAAACATCAAAGAACTCCTTTCCAAACCTCAAAAGGAGTGCCAATCCCTGACAAATATACTCAGTCTTGGAGTCTATTAAAAAACTTCCTAGAATAGAATTGTACCTTTACTGAAAAGTGTTGAAGCATTTTCAGTGTGTGCTTTATCTCTTCAGAACATTTGGCAACGGTGGATAATTTTTAAACCATCCAATACCACAGACACAGATTTTACTTGAATTCTTCACATCAATAAAGATGGATAGTTTTTTTTTGTTTGTTTGTTTTTTGCGGTACGCGGGCCTCTCACTGCTGTGGCCTCTCCCCTTGCAGAGCACAGGCTCCGGACGCGCAGGCTCAGCGGCCATGGCTCACGGGCCCAGCCGCTCCGCGGCATGCGGGATCCTCCCGGACCGGGGCACAAACCCGCGTCCCCTGCACCGGCAGGCGGACTCCCAACCACTGCGCCACCAGGGAAGCCCCAGATGGATAGTTTTATTGGTATGTTGTATACAAAAAAAAAGTAAAGGAATTACTTATTACTAAAAACTATTAGCCGGTAAAGTCAAATAAATCATTATTTTAAGCCTATTTTATTCTCACTGTTGGAGGAAATAAAAATATTGTAGTGATTTACTCATTACAACATTCAAAAATAGAAATGGTCAACTAATTTCTTCTCATTGGAGTCTAAAAGTTTGCGGCAACCTCAAGAAGAAGATGGCGGTAAATCCAGAACTTAAAAGCCCAGACTTACTGCTATAAGCCTGACTTACTATTGGTGTGGTGTGACACTGAGCAAAATTTTCAAACAATGAAACAGAGTTTTATTATCTATGAAACAGAGGATGATAGTATTATTTAATGTTCCCAAGGTGACTAAATGAGATAACCTCTATCAAGCACATAACACAGCATCTGGCACATAACTAGGACCCACTAAATGTCAGGAATTATCACATGAATCTCTTTCATTGTATGACAAATAGAGAAATGTCTTTTGTATTATAATATGTAGTATGTCTTCACAAAGAGGTGTGAAAACCAAAGGTCTTAAAATGCGATAGAAGGGGAATGTGAATTGATACAGCCACTATGGAAAGCAGTATGGAGTTTCCTCAAAAAATTAAAAAGAGAACTATTATATAATCCAGCAATCCCATTTCTGGGTTTTCCCAAAGGAAATAAAATCAAAGAGATATCTGCACTCCATGTTCATTGAAATATTAAACACAGTAGCTAAGATATGGAAACAACCTAAATGTTCATCAACAGGTGAATGGATAAAGAAAATGCTAGGTAGATAGATAGATAGATAGATAGATATAATATTAATAGAATATTATTCAGCCTTTAAAATGAAAGAAATTCTGCCATTTGCAACAGCATGTATGAATCTGGAGGACATTATGCTATGTAAAATAAATCATTGTATATATGTGCCACATCTGGCACATATATACAATGGAATATTACTCAGCCATAAAAAGAAATGAAATTGAGTTATTTGTAGTGATGTGGATGGACCTAGAGTCTGTCATACAGAGTGAAGTAAGTCTGAAAGAGAAAGACAAATACCATATGCTAACACATATATATGGAATCTAAAAAAAAAAAGAAAAAACAATGGTCATGAAGAACATCGGGGCAAGATGGGAATGAAGACACAGGCCTACTAGAGAATGGACTTGAGGATATGGGGAGGGGGAAGGGTAAGCTGTGACAAAGCAAGAGAGTGGCATGGACATATATACACTACCAAACGGAAAATAGTTAGCTAGTGGGAAGCAGCCGCATAGCACAGGGAGATGAGCTTGGTGCTTTGTGACCACCTAGAGGGGTGGGAGGGGGGGAGACGCAAGAGGGAAGAGATATGGGGACATATGTATATGTATAACTGATTCACTTTGTTATAAAGCAGAAACTAACACACCATTATAAAACAATTATACTCCAATAAAGATGTTTTTTAAAAAAAATAAATAAAAAATAAAATAAATCAGGCACAGAAAGACAAACACTGCATAACATCACTCTTATGTAGAATCTAAAAGAATCAAATTCATAGTAAGATAGTAGAATGGTGGTCATCAGGGGCTAGGGGGTAAAGGAAAAGAGGAGACATTGGTAAAAGAATGTAAACTTTCAGTTATAAGATGAATAAGTTCTGCTTATAGCATGGTAACCATAGTTAATAATAATGTACTGTATACTTGAAATTTGCTAACAGAGTAGGTCTCATGTATTGTCAACACACACACAAAATGATAACTGTGAGGTGATAGATATAAGTGATACAAGTGATTGTAGTGACCATTTCACAATATATATGTATATCAAAACATCATATTATGTACCCTAAACATATAAAATTTTACTTGTCAATCATAGCTCAATAAAGCTGGAAGAAAACAAAATTCTAGGATACACATTTTTTAGAAAGCTCATTTTTTACGGCATTCTTGGAGACTCATTTGTAAATAATCCTTGGTAGTACACAGAGCACTCCTTAATATTCACATATTATACATTTAGAATGGTGACTAGACAATTATTAAGTGGCATTTATATTTTTTCTCAGACACAACTTCTTCATGAATAGATATTTCATTTAAATATTCTTTCTCGTTTGCACTTCAATTATGAGTCATCATTTATCATGCTGCATATTCTACAAACAGATGCAATTCATGCAAAGAAGTACAAAACACTTCGTGAGTGCCGTGGTGGTCACAGCTGAGTAAGACATTGCCCTCATCCTGAAGTCTCTCGTAGAGGGATTAGCACAGCTCATCAAGAGCTGAACTGCTAGGTCCAGTAGGGTCGGTGTGCCAGGAGCATACAAAGTAAATTCACATTATATCTAGATGGGGCTTCAAGCCATAGAAGCCTACTAAATAAGGATGAAACACAGGCAGAATTTAGGTAAATGGAGAAAGACAAGGACTTCTAGGTGAGGAAGACTGCAAAATGAAGGAACAAAGTTAAAAAGGAGAAGAGCCATTTCAGGAACAGAAAGCAGTGATGTTTGTAGGAAGATGGGCTAATTGCAGGGAAGAACAGAAAGATACTTTGAGGCTTTCCTGTGTACAGCATTGAATAGCAAGATGAAGAGGTTATCTCTACTAAAATTTACTGTCCATATGAACTTTGAAAATTATTTTAAATGAATAACAAAAAGGAATTCTATAATTATAAATTAAACATGTTCTTACTATCCACATTATAATGAAAATGCTATCACATTTTTAGTTAAGTGAAAGTTCTTACACATCAAACGGAAAGCTTAACTTAATAAATGTAATTTAAAACAGAGGCTTTCTGCTGGCCCACCTTCCACACTGTAGCATGAAAGTTACTCTCCAGTGATATGTTAATGGAACCCACAGCTATGAGTTATCTCTTCCTTTGACATAGAATTTTATTATCCTTCTTTTTAATTTCATGCATCATATGCCATATTTTCAATTTTAAAGACATCGATTTTCTTTTCTTAAATCTTTCACACCTATAACTATTTAGTGTTTGGTGGCAATACACTATAATTGAAAGGTCTCAAAAATATTTGTGTTTAAAAAACACAGTATATGAATATATCATTTTCAAAGAATAGATTTTAAACATATTAGCTTTATACTAAAAAATTCCGAAGTTAATGTTTCATAGAATAATTATGTGATCCAACTAAACTATTAGTGAACAATTTAAAGCAAATGATTGCAAAATATACTTTGAAAGATTTACAAATTTAAACAATTTTCTCATCACAAGGGAGTAAATAGTTTCCTCGGGTAAACAAACCTTATCAAAAGAAACTATATGTTAACAGCTCTTTAAAATTTGTGAGGCTTACTTTAAGGAATAACTTAACTCAAAGCTCTTGAAAAACTTTATTAAATCAAATATGAATCATAGCCGGAATCAAATAGCAGTATAGAATCATGAACATACCTCTAGAATAAAGGAAACCCAACATGGCAAAAAAAGGGCATGCCAATGTGCCCTGATGGTAAACGTTATGCCATGAGGGGGCAGGTAGGGGGATGTTCCTCTCACAGCAGCTGATAGGAACCAGTACAACAGGTGGGCTACCATATGTTCTAGAAAGAGGAGCTGAAGCCTGATCTCACCTGATAGGACTAAGAGACTAATTAACAAGAAATCCATCAATTTTCCAGGACCAGTACCATTCCAGATTATGAGGCCTCATTTTGTTTTACCCGTAAATGTTGACTATATCAACTACTTGATAAGGAAAATTAGAGACATTTAATCTTACAGTGGGAGGCATCATAAGTGGTCATTTTTTCCCATGAAAAAGGATAAAAGAAATTTGCAAATTTCTGATAGATCCATACACTGATTAATTAAAAAAGAAACAAATCAAAGAGCTAAGGTCAATATTCAAGGAAAGATAAAGATCGGAAATGTACAATATGCAACATCAATGAAGTCAATTTGTTCTATGACCCGAAAACAAAGAGATGAGGGCTCCCCACTTATGTCATCAGTCCATCCTGAAAATTTCCTGAGACACCCTAGTACCAATCTATGTGGACCCTTCAGAGGGGCAGGTTCTTGGGCTTCCATTCCACACACTTGTGGAAGCTGAGAACCTCCCTCTCCAATCTAAGGTCCAGCCTTCTCGTGTGCCCCACATGGCCATGGCCCTGTGGGTATTACTGCTTCCTAGGACTTCTGCCCTGAGCCCTGAGCTTGAGACCTAGCCTTGACTGGAGCTCTATACAACCATTTCCTTTCGCATTCCCTGACTTTTTCCCACAACATCCCTTCCCCTTCCTCTGGGGCACTCCTCTTTCTGCCAAGGCACTTCTCTAAAGCACTCTCTTTCTCTCCCACACCTGCATGACACCTGCTACAAACTATCGAGTGTTGGAGCTTTAACTGAAGACTGGGAAATCCACTGACTTCAGACATCCCTGCATTCTATCCATCCAAATCCCTGAGGCAATGATTACAAAGCCTGGCCTAGGGTATTAAATGCAGGGAAGAAAAATATAGAGGGATGTGGACTGGAAAAAAAAGCAAAACACACAACCTAAAAGTTATGAGTTATGTTTTATTTGGGGACCTTACTAAGGATGAGAGCCCTGGAGACAGCCTCTCAGATAGCTCTGAGGAACTGCTCCAAAAAGTTAGGAAGGAGCCAGGACATATAAAGTTTTTGCTGAGAAAAAACAAACAAACAAACCATGTAGTCAAACATCAAAAGATTACTGCTAATCACAAAAAACGGACATCTCAAGTTAATGATTTTAGTGCTTTTTTATATATGGGAAGATGCAAGAGCCTGGGTTTATTGAAATTATTCCTTAATTATGCATCTTAACTATCTACGACCAGTATCCTGTTTTTCTCTATCTTAAATTCCCTCAGTGCACACCTTTTGGGTGGCTACAGTGGCTAATGGCTTGGTGGCTGATGGCAGGCGATATTCACTTTTTCCTGAAATGACAGGCAACAATTTTTTTGTCCACAGCGAGGCAAACAAATGTTTCACAAATGATACTTTTGCCCTTGAACATAAACTCTATCCAATAAATATTACTTTTTTTTTTTTTTTTTTTTTTTTTTTTTTGGCGGTACGCGGGCCTCTCACTGTTGTGGCCTCTCCCGTTGCGGATCACAGGCTCCGGACGCGCAAGCTCAGCGGCCACGGCTCACGGGCCCAGCCGCTCCGCGGCATGTGGGATCCTCCCGGACCGGGGCACGAACCCGTGTCCCCTGCATCGGCAGGCGGACTCTCAACCACTGCGCCACCAGGGAAGCCCTATTACTTATTTTTAATGAGGATATAAAATGTTAATACTAAACATGGTGAGTCAATTTAGAAATGATATGATAAAAATATTGAGCTATTGTTTTATCATGTGGATACACTGTAAGACTGTCTTTCTGTTAAGTTGATGTGCTAGATTAAAGAACTACAAATTATACATATATACATAGGCATAAAACTATAAAGTTATTTTGTTTTGCCTAAAACAAACACTCAGAAGAAAATAAACCTGAAAGAACAAATTTCAAAAATGTCTAGAGATATTATTTAAATAATAATTGACATGTTTAAGGAAAAATAATTTCTTATTCTATTAATCTGAAGAAGACCAAGTAATAAAGCAATAAAAAGTAATCTCAGGTAATCTCAATTTTTTTTCTTTTAGGTAGAGGGAATAAGGAATGTGAATGAATAGTGAATTATCCCTTCTCTAAACCTCTCTGTCCTAATTCATTTGCTTCAACTAGAAACAAATCATAAAGAAAAAGAAAAAAATAAGATGACAGACTTTGTATCTTCTAGTATTATTCTTCAGGAGTTCACAGTTTTGATATACTACTATATATGATTTGTGATTAGCAATCACCCCAAAACTAGCATTAAAGGGTTCTCATGATCCCAAGATGTTCTGATAACTGTAAACCAGAAAACCAAAAATCACAAGTAATTTTCATTGTTTCAGTAACGGGAACAGTTTGCAATTGATGCTGGGAAATACATTATTCCACATTCTAAATGGTATGAAGTATGTACACAGCCTTTGCTTTTGGAAGTAACTTATGACTGAATAAGAAAATGAGTACTATTTGAGGGTAACCCTAAGGGATAAAAAAGTGACACCCGCACCAGCATCGTTCTGGTAATTTAATCAAGGAGAATGACAAGAAATCAAGGATAAGCGGCAAAATCACAACAGGCTGGAGGGCATTTAATCTGATCACTAGCAGAAGCAAGTAAAGGTAGCTTTCTCAAACAGAATGAGAGAGGCTAGGAAGAAGGTATGAGCTAAACTGTGCCATGTAAAACAATAGCCCTGCAAGAATGTAAAACAGCTGGACTGATTCATACTGAGCCGTGCAAAGCACAGGACATGCCAGCTCCCATCCCAGCAGTGAAATTCAGATCAAAATGTTCTGTTTAGTAGCCTGGCTATACTATACACATATATTTTTTTTCTACATAGTATAAAGTGATTAAAAGTGATTATAGAAGATGGCTTTCCCAGATTCCTCCTATTGTTCCTGCATTCAGGCAAGTCTTTATACAGGTAGTTTTAAGAAAAATGACCCTAGTCGCCATCACAAGGAGAAACCATTAGCTTCTAGTCCAGCAGAACTAAAATTATGATGTCACCAAAAACAGAGAGAGATTCCACACTTTATTCTTCCCCATTTACCTCAGTATTTCAAAGATGCAGAAAGTTATTATCTTACATAGATATATAAATAAATTTTTGTATACTTTTTGCTTTACAATCTTGTTCACACTAGATCCATTGTAACTGAATGCTCTGTAAAATATAAAAATTAAAACTTCGTGTGACCAATGTGTAACCTTAGAAAAGTTACTTGACTCAGTTTTCTCCTCTGTAAAATGGGGACAGTAATAGTATCTCCTTCATAATCAGATGCTAATACACGTAAAGTACTTAGAACAGTTCTTGAGATATAAAAAGCACTATAGAAATGTTTACCTATACTCCATCCTTTAACTTTTAACCCGTTTCTTTACATTAAAAATGAGCAGCTTGTAATTGACAAGAGGTAGTTGGATCTTTTTATTTTTAATCCAGTCTAACAATATCTGCTTTTTAATTTGTGTCAAGACATTTTTACTTGATAACACTGTTTTCAAATTTCTATGGAATAAATACAAAAATTGACTGCATATTATGCCTTAAAGTAAACCATGATAAATTCCTGGAAGTAGTAATTATTCAGGCAAATTTTCTGAATATAATAAAACTAAAACTTAATAAGAAAAGATTAACTGAAAACAATTTGAACCATTTAGAATTTAAAAAAAAAATCTCTCCTACAGCACTGAAAGGTAAAATCAAAATAGGTGTTCAAACATGAATGACAATTAGAATAATCCATTAAGAGCAACTGGCATGAACTCGAAGTCATATCTTTCTTGCTAGCTATTTCAAAACCATCATGTAAATCTATTAGAGACGCTTCAGTTGAACTAACATGTTCATAAGACTTGATAAGACCCCTTATGAAATACTATTTGCAATATTACATGCTTTGGGGCTCAGAAACAGGTACTGAAAGTAAGACAGTCCAAAAAGTACCAAAAATTTGCTTTTACTTTGTTTTATGTAAATGCTGTCTTTGATTAAAAGCAATACTCACTCTGATCTAGGCATAAAAGCAGTCACAAATTTAGCATAGATGCAAAAGACAAGTTGACAAAGAAAAGGACAAAACAGAATGCCAGCACATGAACCTACATGGTTCACAGTAAACTAAAATAATAAAAGAGTAAGTGCATGTATTCTCAATGAAAATACATTCACTCACGCACACGTATACACACACACACATACACACACCATCTCTCAATTAGCAATACTAATTTATTCCTGAAAATCAAGGCATTTCAATAAAAAGTAATTAAGTGAAAAAATATACTTCCATTAATTTCAATGAGGAAAAATTATGATACGCTTCATTTCATGTGTTTCATTTCAAAATACCCAAACAATTGTCACTGAGGAAAAAACACATCCATCGAATAATGAAACAAGTTATGGAAGTTACAAATAACAATTTGAAAGTAAATAAATAGTTTTTATATAAAATAGAATGGTTTATTACATTTATTTTTTACTTTCCACACCTTTTTCTTCACCAATTTTCAGTCCTCTAAGAGTTTATCTTGTATTCAAACTGTACTTAAGAATAGAGCACACACACAAAAAACACCTAAAGGCCAAAATAAAGACTAAATAGGAGAGAGCTTAGACAGTGCCCCCGCTACAAAATAGTGTGTGTGCCCATCAGACTGAGAAGTCTTCTTAACATAACCCTTGGCAAAGCAAGAAGCTTTGGTTCATACATACATAGCACGAAATTGAAATTTGTTCCATATGACATTTTCATAAGAAACTGTAGTGTTAAGTAAATTGGTGAGTGTGTTTTTGCCTACAACCGTAATGTTGAACTCTAACTTATTAGAATATAAGTATACCTAATGTATACTGCAGTGAAGATTTTGATATACTGAAAACAAAATGTCATCCAAAAAGAGGATAACTTTTCAAGAATTGTTAGGACAAAAAGTCATTAACCAAACAGTTTTATATGAGGTAAGTATCTATAGAGATGTGTGTATGTGTCTGTATGTATAATTCATAACTGCATTAAGTAAAAGATGGACAGAAATCTGTAAGATAAAAAGTTATATTTGGATCTAGAATAAAAAATAAAATAGGATTATTTGGAGAGTTGTACTTTGTTTCTTCACTCTCTTGATAACTTCTAATGCCTCCAATTTTTTAACTTTCAATTTTCGAACCTCTGGTACATCCCATGCAGTGGCAAAAAGGCTTCTAAGGATAGTAGATAAACCACTGTTCTGACTACATTCTTTAAAGAATTAATGAAGAAATCACTTTATTCTTTCTAAAATGATGAAACAGCAAAATCTCGAAGTGGTCCCCTCTATCTACAAAATGACAATTTTTCATCATCAAACAAAACTATATATGTGTATTTGATGTTTCATAAATGTTTATCCAGATGTGGATAATATCCTTAATTTAATTTTTAGATTAATTGACAAAGGATTACACCAAACCTACATCATCAAACTATAAAAGAATACACTATAATAGAAATTACTAGTATACTAAATATCTACAACATAACTGGAAACTCAAAAGATGTCACCTGATCTTGAAATAGTCTATGGGTGATTTTGTGTGTTAGTGATTATTGGGCTCTAAATGAGATGTGAAAGTTTTAGGGGATTGGGTTTAATCCAAAATGATCCTATGACACATTATTTAAGTTACCATCTTGAGAAGAAAAATCACTAATATCTGCTTGTTTATTGCCATATACGTTTCTTATGCAAATATAGGATTAAAATATGCCAGGATAGTTTTCCCAATTATTTATTTTTACTAGTGATCGTGATTTGAAATAAAGGAGAGCATGCTTTAATGGACATTATAATGATACTTAGTTACAAAATACAGTTTCTTCTCACAAAATCTACCCACATTTTACAAAAATTACTAGCGAGCATTTATGACTCAAAAATATTTTCTGTGATCAAGCATAATTACTACATAGTGTACAGAGTAATAAAGGTCCATGTAAAGCAAATAGAAGAAAGAATTGTTATAAGAAAGAATGATGAGCAAAATCGACATACATGCTTAAAGGGGGAGTGAATACACAGTTAGCTGCTTTTACAGTGCTGAAAATATATGTATTTTATTTATTTTCATCCTCCATTTCAACAGTACATTCCAATTACACATTTTCTATGTTTTCTGAAGGATGATTATGCTCAAAATGTTTAATTTTCCTTAGCACGCTTGCTCATAAAAGAAAATTATAATTATGATACATTCTTTTTCATTTCAAGTAAAATGATACTCTAAACCTTTTTATATGCCTTCATCTGGAAGACTTTTCGTAGGGAACAAATACCCATTTCACAACAGAGATTACCTAACACTTTTTAAAAATTCCAATCATATTTCAAACTCAGACTCAAAAAACCAAAATGTGTCATTTCTACTTCGGCCACAAATATGTAAGTATCACAGAATTAAACTAATTTAAAAAGCTAAAACAGGTGCATCTACATCCCTTCAAAATAGGAAAGACCATCTCATTTAAAAAACTCTAGGTTCTGGGCTTCCCTCGTGGTGCAGTGGTTGAGAGTCCGCCTGCCGATGCAGGGGACACGGGTTCGTGCCCCGGTCCGGGAAGATCCCACATGCCGTGGAGCAGCTGGGCCCGTGAGCCATGGCCGCTGAGCCTGCGCGTCCGGAGCCTGTGCTCCGCAACGGGAGAGGCCGCAGCAGTGAGAGGCCCGCGTACCACAAAAAAAACAAAACAACAAAAAAACACTAGGTTCTTTTTTTTTTTTTTTTTTTTATTTGCGGTACGCAGGCCTCTCACTCTTGTGGCTTCTCCCGTTGCAGAGCACAGGCTCCGGACGCGCAGGCTCAGCGGCCATGGCTCACGGGCCCAGCCGTGCCACGGCATGTGGGATCTTCCCGGACCGGGGCACGAACCCGTGTCCCCTGCATCGGCAGGCGGACTCTCAACCACTGCGCCACCAGGGAAGCCCAAACACTAGGTTCTTAGTGGCAGGATCAAAGTTGGGGAGTCTTGTTGGGAACTCAGCTGCTGGTTATTCTTTGCTTGCCCCCTTCCATCCATTTTCTACCTTTTTGTTGTTGTCCTTCTCCACGCCCCAGGGTTCCACTTCCTTTGCTCTCTTGCACTCTGTCTTCACTAGACAATGGGAGACACGGTAAGAGACTGGGGAGGTGGGAAGAAAGAGGACAGGCTATTTCATCACCCACTGCCTTCCTGCTTTGCTGTTCTGGCAGCAGCAGCCATGGATCTCGTCTTCACCAGGCTTTAGTAATGTTGACCCTCCCTCTCAACCCTGGCTTGTGATGGTTTCTAGCTCTTGCTAATCTCTGTCTGCCTCAGCAACTCTCACTGGTTCCCTTTTTTTGTTTTTTTTTGCGGTACGCGGGCCTCTCACTGCCGTGGCCTCTCCCGTTGCGGAGCACAGGCTCTGGACGCGCAGGCTCAGCGGCCATGGCTCACGGGCCCAGCCGCTCCGCGGCATGTGGGATCTTCCCGGACCGGGGCACGAACCCGTGTTCCCTGCATCGGCAGGCGGACTCTCAACCACTGCGCCACCAGGGAAGCCCTGGTTCCCTTTAAATAGTCTCTTTATTAAATTTTCATCAAAAGCCCAGATAAGCATGTCATCTGTTTCCTGCCTGGCCACTAACTAATAAGTGGAGACTAAAAATTGGGGAATCTAAGAGCAATTAGATCTAAAACAACCTTGTACTGGGAAGGTCCCCTTTATCTCCCAGGGTATCTTGTAGGTCCAGAGGCAAATGTCATCCTGCTTCATATAAAGTGGAAATCTGAACTCAGATTAGGAGCAATATAAACAAAATGGGAATTTTAATTCGGGACTAAATAAACCTCCCAATACACTCTCTAAAACAAAGTTTGGAAACTTAGAGTGTGGAGAAAGAAACAGAGGGAAGGTCAGGGCTTGAGGTGAGCCATCTGGGCATTCCTAATCGTTTCCCCTGAGGGAATAGCAATGCCAATAGATTTCGTATATTGAAGAGACAAACAGAACTCCTGAGTTCTGCTATAAATGTCTGAGAATTACGTAACGTAGATTTTTCTTAAGGTAAAATAATTAGTTCCATCAAAATAATTAGGTAGGGCTTCCCTGGTGGCGCAGTGGTTGAGAGTCCGCCTGCCAATGCAGGGGACACGGGTTCGTGCCCTGGTCCGGGAAGATCCCACATGCCGCGGAGCAGCTGGGCCCGTGAGCCATGGCCGCTGAGCCTGCGCGTCCGGAGCCTGTGCTCCGCAGCGGGAGAGGCCGCAACAGTGAGAGACCCGCGTACCGCAAAAAATAAATAAATAAATAAAGGCAAATGAAAAAGAACGAGACAGAGATGAGAGAAGGCAAGTTGTGTAGAAGAAAGCAGAGAAGGAGCTGAAACCATGCTGCTTACATTGCTAACAGCTATTCTCAGGACACCCTCCCTACTCTGTAAATGTTTCATTGCCTCTACCTACGCTGTCCTTATGGTAGCCACTACCCATATGTGCCTACTAAAACACAAACTAATTAAAGTTAAATAAAATTTAAAATTCAGTGCCTCAGCCCCATTTCAAGGACCCATAGCTATCCTACTGGGACAGCACACAATAGATCCCTTTAGATCATCACGGCAAATTCTCTGGGACTGCACTACTTGCGACATCTAAATCCTTAAGATCTGCAACTTGGTTAATGATATTTTCTGACTACAAAACCTTCATATGTAAATATGCATGCTTTATAAATAAATTGAGCATCTTTTTTTTTAGCTTTTCTTTCAGTTAAAATAAAGGTCAAAATAATATTGACTTAAGCATCATAGAAGTTAATTTCTCTCACACAAAATAGTCCAAACATAAAGAGTCTCCAAGGGCTGATATGGTGACTTCAGTGGAAGATTCAGCATCTTCCATCCCCAAATCAGGCTTCAACTCATAATTAAGTAGGATCATGAGTGTGATCTTACCCACGATCCCGGCTGCTGTTCCAGCAAAAAGAAAGAAGAGAAAGAGAAAGGGCATATACACACTCTAGACAGTCACATCTATCATTTCAGTTAATATTCTGTTGTTCAGAACCAAATAGCATTACCAAATCTGGGTTCCAGGAAGACTGAGGAATTTATTCTTTAGGTGTTGGTCATAGACCCAACTAACACTTCTGTTCCAAGACAAAAAGAGAAGAAATACTGGGGAGAAAGTGGAAGTGCTGCCTCATTGCTCTGTTCACATTGATGCATTTTCCACTCAAACTTTCCTTTCCCCTAATTGCTATCCCCCATCTATTAGCTGAAATATGAGACCACCAACCTCATGCTGATTTTTCACTAAACATACAGAATTAGAAGAACTACAATAGTCTCCTTTAAATTGGTGGACATTTCTTCTGCAAGTGTTGTTGATTTGTTCCCAAACTTTAGAGAGCTGCTGAAGCAAGTATAACGGATCACAGTAAGAGAAGCCACGTGAAGTAACTGTTGATAGTTATTATATTTCCAAAAATGAATTAAGTAGAAAAATCACTAAATCAGAGGCATAGCATGTTTTCTTAAGCATATAGCCTCTAAAACAGTTGCTATTGATACTTACAAGTCTAAGGAGTAGTCATTTGTCTAATCTATAGCGAGTAAGAATTTGTCAAGGCTTTATAGGGAAGTGATGATTTTATTTATTTGACAATTACAATATCTGTTTAGAAAATAGTATGTTGATAGATACTTGCTTTGGGTTGGAAAATGTAAAAAAGTATAGCTATATATTAATAATTGGATAGAAACGTAATATACTATAAAAATGTACTTCATTATGTCTCTAATATATTTTTCTACTTCCAAATGGATTATTATGTTGTCCACGTTCAGTCTTTCTCTTTTCTTCTCCATTTTCTAAGTTTCAGTCATCTGTTCTTTAATCACATCAAACATCTCACAGTGAAAATATTAGTTATTTTGTGATGTGCTTTAAATTACTGGTAAAGGGAGATCATTATCAAACTGTTTGAAAGATACATCTTGCACTAAGGAATTCCTTTCCTTTCAAGTTTCAGGTTTGGAGCTTGAGTATTCATTTATTTATTTCCTTATTCGGGAAACATGTTCTTTGTTAATAGCTTGTGCTAACGCCATGTTCAGGGAAGTAAGGACTTTCCATGTAGCCTTGGCTTTCATTTATACACAGCGTCCTGTGTAAGTTCACAGCATTTCTGACCAAGCAGTCGAAAAGTAAATTTAGGACATCTACATCATCCCTAGAATCTTTAGACTTACTGAACATTCATTTCTTGCCAACAGCACAGCAATAAGACTGGGGAGAGTGGGAGAAAGTTAAACACTTAGGGTCAAGTATGGGAGCTAATAGTAAAGAATAATCAAAGTGCTGATAATTACAAATGTTGGGCCCCCTACCCTGCTTAATAGGAAGCACCAAGGTTCTTACTATTGGAGGAAAATCTTTATTTGGTATTCTTTTTTCTTTCCAAAATAAAGGTAGAATTTTTCATTTTCAGATGAACACACCCCTTTCTAATTATAAATCATCAGTATCTAAAAAGCATTACTCCTGGAGTTTTGAAATAATATCAATTCCTAATTCATAGTCATAGCTTTTAATTTATCTTCAAAAGAAAGGCAGTAAAATTCCATTCTAAGTATAAACAACTCACACTTCATAAAACTGCACATTAGGCAATCAATAAATATTTATTGAGTGAATGAAAGGTATTTCACTTTAATTTGAATACTCTGATTTCAATCAGCAATTAACAATTGTATAAGACTTTTGTCTATAATTAAGAGACAAAAAAGTCTACAACACTGATTTTGTCCAAAATATTAACCTTGAAAGCTTGTTTTTTAGCTACTGGTGTTTCTAAGCATTTAAGCAGATCTTATTGGCTCTGTTGCCTAGTATTCAACTGTCCATGACTTCAAATTTAAACAGATAGATTGCACATTGTGGAAGTTTTGGAGACAGTTTGAGGGAAGCTATGATTACATTTCTGCTACAATGCTTCAAGAATGGGGTCCATTTTATTTCAAGAACCATAATTATGCAAGGTCAATGAGATGTGATACTTTAGGTTGAGAGTTCTTTTCAAGTGAAAAGAAATCCTGTGATTAAACACAAAAGAACCAGATAAAAATCACTTAAAATATATTTATTTTTAAATAATAATTTAGTCATTAAGCAAAGCCAAGGACATTTATTTCCTCCTCAAGAGTTATAGATAATATTCTGAAGCCATATCCTTTGAGCTGTTTTGTAGATACTGAAACCCTCACCAAGTGGAAGGAGTTAACTATGTGATGACCAGACTGTAGCCATGAGATAAGCTGTCACAATTCTGAGAACTGGCATCAAAGAAATGGGAACAAACTGACCCTGGAACTGGAGATTAACTGTACTTAAAACAAGCAAGATGATGCTGATCAGACCACCACATGGCCAATTTCAAGACGACTGTCAGAGCTGACTGTTCTGTTTTTGCATGTAGCTACCTCTCTCTGCCTGAAACTACCCTTTAAAAGTTCTTGCACACTGATTGTTGGGGGCGGGCGGGGGGCCTTTGGACAAGAGTCCACCCTCTCCACCAGCTGCGGCCTCTGAAATAAAGCAAACTTTGCATTTTACCAAAAAAAAAAGTTGTATTTGTTATACTCTCTCCTTTAATAAGTTATTACTTAATAACTTAATAATTATTAGACAATCAACTGATATTTAATTATTAATTATATGATTGTAGTAATTATTTAGTAAATCATTGTTTTTTCTAATAGCTCTAAAATTTATCTAAAGTAATCTCAATTCCTATTCTGTGCAAATGTCTGTGCACAAGTATTACTCAACAAATATTTGCTGAAGACTCTTGGTATTCAGTTTTATTGACATTCTTAATATTTGAATCAGCAAATAAATGTAAAACTAAACATTTCCCATTCCATTTAAAATGTTTATTTTCCATCTCTTTTTTTTTAAGACTCATTTGGTAGATACTCATTACCCGCCCAACAGCCATTTCCATTTCTCTCTTTTTCCTGTATGGTAGAATCCAAATGTTATTCAAGTTTCAACATGATTAGAAGCACATCCTGATAGAATCTGATAATGTAAAAAAGGTACATGTGACTTAAATCTTAAAAACGAGGCTTGAAGGAAGGTTTGGGGCAGGAACAGCCTATGGGTAAAATTTCCTCCCTCTGAAAAAGAGACAGAAGAAAAGAAGATTGTCTTCTCTCTTCATGCAGTGGATACACAGAATCTGCACAGATTAACTGCTGTGTTTTTGTAGCCATGAGGGGAGTCAGAGGGAATACAGGATAACTGCACATCTGAGAACATCATCGCATTGTTGAGCCACTGAATTAACAGACCCAGGGACAACTTTGCCTCTGGATTACTTTTTATATGAGATAATTACTTTTTTAATGGTTTACTGTCTAAGTGGAGATTTTTCTATTACTCATAGCTAAAATTAACCTAATTGATATAAAACACTATGAACAATGATTTCCAGGAAGAGGCATACATCAGCCAATAAGAAGTTTTAAGTTTTTGCAAAAAAAAAATTGCAATTTTGTTTATTTAGTTCTACTAGCTGATTCTTGAATTAAGTCCAATTATTCTTATTATTCCTTGAAGTAGATGAAGCCACTTATGTTCACTGTACAATATCTTCTTTCAGCCCTTGTCTCTCATTTCAACTTTGTATTCCAAATCAGCTCCATGTTCATGTTTAAGGTAATGCTTCTAATACAAAACCATTATATTATCCAAACATGGACACTCATGAATTTTCTTTAAAAATTGGTATTTTCTCATCTATTTCCCAGAAATTTGAATATATATATTCAAATTTACGGAGGAAATAGAAGCAAAATCACCTAAAGGAATTTTAACATCATAGTAATTTTTTGGCACATTCTTTCTCCTCCCTAGACCACCCTCCAAGTTAAGAACCAATAGTTTATTGACTTAAAAGCCAATCTATTGTTTCTATTTCTAAACACCAGGATAACTATGGACAGAAGTTTTAAAAAGTATCTATAGAAGCTCCTGGTTGGTTTAATCAATCACGGCAGTTTATTAGATGGGGGAAGAAGTTTTTTTTTAATTCAAATGACATTTCCAAATGTAGAATTTCAACTCCAAGAAAACTATTTGAACTAGTTTATGATATAAAACAAAAAACTCATCAAATATTATTGATGAAAATGATTAAGGGTTAG
The DNA here is from genome assembly GCF_964165515.1 of Mesoplodon bidens. NCBI lineage: Eukaryota > Metazoa > Chordata > Mammalia > Artiodactyla > Ziphiidae > Mesoplodon > Mesoplodon bidens. The sequence continues at coordinate 22,489,791 of NC_138181.1, forward strand.
GAGAAAACATATCTGTGTGTCTTTATGATGCATTTGTATATGATATATAATAATTACAAATCATTTAAAATTGTATATATAACATTTTTTTTACTCATGAACAATACAATGAATGTATGCATAGGCAATTTTAACCATATCAACATAATAATATTATAATTTCCACTTTCCATGGTTCTAATATTCTTTAGAGAATTTAACAGCAGCATACCTCCCCAAATGTCATAATTCATCAATCTGAGACTTAAATGAAGTGGGACTTATACAAGTTGAATAAAATAAAGAAGAATGGACTGCTCCAAAATTGATGTGATCAGTAGATTACATGTCCTCTTTTCCATTCTTATGAACTTTGAAATTCAATTAGCCCTAGAATGTCTGTCACTAGAGGAATTGTTCTGTACAAACATATTCTATAGTATATTTTAAAATGTCCTTCTTAGTGTATCTATAGATCTAAATTAGCAAAAAATGTAAACACAGAGTTTATATATGCCAGTGTAAGAAATAAATTTACTGGGGAAAATTTTTGTCTTTGTCTTTCTACTTGGTAGTCATGAAATGTGTTGGGATTATTTTGTTTTGTTTTCACTCATTAGCATGACTCATTTAGCATTTCCTACAAAGGATAGCTCTAAATACAAAAAACATTTTCCAAGTAAAAGTCCTGTTGTGCTTGTTTTAATAAAAAGATAAGGATCATCTGTACTTAGCAGAATTTATTTGCATATAAACAATGTGCTAAAGGTTTTCAATCTGCCATTTCACTTGAGGAATAATAAATATACATTCTGCAATTTCATTGTTACTCGTATTTGTTTCCTTTAAGATTTCTTTGTCATATTGTATCAGAAGGTGTTAATTTGCAAAGGGAAGAAAGAGGAAGGAAAGGAAGGAAAGAAGGAAGACAGAGAGAGATAGCGAGAGGTCTGAGGATGAAGAAAGAAAGAAGTTTGAAGACAATATGGTAATATCTTCCCTTGTCTTTTGCAATAGTCCCACTTTGACATTTAATCTCCATTCACTCAAACGTGAATTGAATATCCAGAAAGTAGCACGGATATGCTCCTAGACATGGAAGACTATAAAACGATTAAGAGTGTAGCACATAATAGGCAATAAATACATCTGTTAATTGAAAGTGGTTCAGGAAGTTGGCCATACTTTTACTAAAACAATATTTTGTTTTTGCTTTAATATAGATCAATGTGCATTTCTTTCAGTTTAGAAGCAGGATTTTCTGTAAGGAAAATGTGCTTGGTTACATTCTAAGAGAAAATAAATTTGGAAGGTCAATTTTTCAAGGGACTAAAAAAAACCCATAAAGAGCAAAGAACTTAACCCAGGTCTCCATGATGATTTGTATTTGTTCATTGTATTAACACACTCTTTATACAAAAGCAAACAAGTTTCACCAGTGGATTCATAACCTCCCGAGGGATGTTTCTTTGAAACACCTGCTTCAAATGGTCATTCTAGGTTTTTGTAAGGGAAACTTTCCATCCAAAAATTTACCTGGCACCTAAGTCATGATAGCCAAAACAGTAGACTTGGCACTCATTTCCTATTAAGTTTCAGGACTCTTCAGGTGCAGTTAATATTTCAAAATATTTGATGAGGACGGTGATCCATTTTCCCATGTGAAACTTCCTGTCATCTTCAAGATTCTCTTTATTTCATCTCCTCCTTGGCTCTCTCTTGACTTCCTGTATTCTACAGACCAAAAGCCTTACCTTTGCATTCAAGGCCCATAACAACCTAATTACAACCTACCTACCTTCCTTTCCTGGCATTCTCCACAAAACTGCCAGTGATACACCCACCTGACTTTCTCATCCTAGGCCCTTTCACAAATCCATGACTGGGTGCCTGCTTTTCCTCTGCTACACTCAATCCCTGCTCCCTACCATCACATTGCGGGGGCTGAATTTATTTTTGTATCCGTTATGTTATAGCTTGTCCAGATTTATGTAACCCTGATATTAGTGTCCTCATCTTCACAGAGCATAGTATTTGTGGGCAAATCAGGAAAGGAGAGATAAAAGGACAACTAACTCCCTTATTTATTCATTAATCCATCCAATATGTATTAAGCACCTACCATGTACCAGGCACAGCCAGGCTCAGAAAAGACAGTGGTAAACAAGATGTAGCCCTGCTCTGAATTGACAGTCTAATCAGAGAAACAAAGAATCCAAAGATTACCAACCAAACACTTCCTGGTTACAATAAGACCTCTTGAAAGGCTCTTGACAATCAGCTTGTCTCAGATGTCAGAGTCCTCCTGGCATGAAGCATGATACATATAGGTTGATACCATTCAGATACTTTTCAGATTATTTCAAGGTCATCAGAGTGCTTGCCTAAACCCTCATTTAAAATTGTGTGTGTGTGTGCATATGCCTGTGTTGGTTTGGTAGCAATCAAAACTAATCAACAAAGATTGGCAATTTAATAAAAAGTCTTCTTCAGTAGTAATAGTATGAGAAATAGTGTTTCCAAAATAGGTTTGTAGCAGCTAAATGACTATTTCTTTTACTGCAGTTACATTTGGACAAGGTGTACAATTATTTATTTCAAGTTTTCAGTGGTATCCAATGACCTAATCTGGCCCCTATCTTTTTACTCTTTCATAACGTTCTATTCTAAATATCAAGAATACACTGTCCCAAAAATTAAAATCCCCAAATACACTTTAATTACAATAATAATTGTAATTGAAATAAATTTAAAAGCTTAATAATTATGCAACATATGTAAACAATGTAAATAAAAGTCTTTGGGTTTATTTTTCCAGGATTATTATTGGCACATATTTCATCTGATGAATTAAAAGGGATCTAAACTGAAATATATACACTGTTCAAGACTGAAATTTTTGAAATTTTCTTCTGATTCAGTCTGTATTCATTTGATTCATTCTCCCAAAGAAAATAGTTTGTATTCACTTCATATTTGCAAATACACCTAGCCCACGCAGGTAAACTTATCATAACCAGTGATGTGGGAAGTATGCTTGACCAAGTTGAATGTCACTGCTTAAGGGATTTCAACTAAACTATAAATTTGAGGATGTGAATCGTATTTAACCTTGAGAACAACTTGAGTTAAGGTTTTAGGGTTATTTTTTTTTTAATCCTTAGTATTTTTAAAGTAGACGTGTTAGGACCTAAAGTTCTCCTAGATAACATGTCTCTCTTTATCCACATTGTTTCCAAAAATATTTACTAAATTCTTACTATATATGAAAGTAGTTAATGTGTGATTTAGAAAAAACAGACAGCAAGGATATAAACATAACTGATATTTAGTACATGCCTCACACAAAATTCATTTGTAGTAAAAAGGCATATGCACAAATAATACATTATAAAAGTAAAAAAAGTTGAAAAGTATCATGTTCAGGAGAGAAGTAAAGTCTTTGTTTAAAATTTTCAGCAGTACTACTTATACAAAATCATTCTAAAATATTAAAGATAAAATAGCCTGGGATAAAAATATTACACTTCCATCTACCCACACTCTATGGTAGGATCTTGAAGGGGCCAGATTGCTGGCTTTGAAATTCAGCTCTAGTTAAACAACCCTGGGAAAAACGGTGTCTCCGTTTTCTTATCTGAAAAATGGCATAAAAGTAGTGCCTACATCAAAGGATTATGAAGATTAAATCAGTTAATATGTATAAATTACATGGAACTTTATACAATATAAGAGCTCCATTATAGCCCAGTGCTTTTAATTCTGCCATGATAACCCCTTCTCCAATAACAGCAATATTCCTACTCCAAAATGCTATTGGTTTTTGTATTATTTCTTCATCAGTGTAAAATTTTGCTCCTGAATCCCCTTGCCTATATAGATAATTGCCCTGGAATTGTCCTTTCAATGGCCAAAATCCCTGGAAATGATGTAAACATAGTTCTAGCTTCTTCAGAACATTGTTTTAATGAATAATATAGGGGAAAAAAATTGAAGAATGAACACTACTATCTCTTAAAATACACCTGCATTTCAGAATCTTCTTGAAAAAGGTTGAAACCTAACAGTTTAATTTATAGTAAATCAGGGATGCTAGAAAATATTTTGAAAGCAGAATCATATCATTCCATTTAAATGTCTTCTAGTTGTGACTAAGCAACAATTGAAAAGATTCCTTCTCTCCTCTCTTCTACAGCTTTGAAATTTGGATTTCCAAATCTTCATTTTGGGGAGGAAAAGCTGCTAACTTCTCCAAAATCTCAGAATCAATGTTTAATGGTTGATTGCCACCAATGTCAAACACATCAAGAGATCCCATATACTAGTAGTAAAACAAACCAGCTTCACAACCATGCAGTTCTGTGACGTTTTCTCATTCTGGAATTGTCCTAAAATTATCATTTTTGTTCATCTCTTCTGCTCCCTCGCAGTTAACTTCAGAGAGAATTTTGAGCTGCTTTAAGGAAATCCTTCTGGATTCTGTGTGCGTGTGGTTTCTTATTCCAAAAAGAAAGCAAAAACAGCCTGAACTGGTTTATTTTAAGTTATATCTATAGAGGAAAGATGACTTTCAAAAAATGTATTGAAATAAGAATTCCCAGATAAAGAAATAGATTCATACCAAAAAGTGTTTTAAAGAGGCATTACAACTGGCACACATTGCTCATTTAGTGGAAATTATTTCGTGCCTGCCACTAAAATTTTGCCACTTAAAATGGTAAATACTGGGAGTGGAAATGGAAATTGGGGATATGGCTGTCTGGAACCTAACTTAGACAGGTAAGTCCAGCTGAAGCATCTGACTGAAAAGGCTAACTTCCTTCAGGTTAGTCTCCCTGATTCCGATAATATGTATTTTTCCTCTCAACTTTCCAATGTGACTAAGAATAGAAATCATAAGAGCATTTATGGAAGACATTCAGTAGAAGGATAAGTATCAGAAATAGGGAAGATTATTTGAATATAGTGTTGAATCTAATTTTATACTTAGCCAAGCATGCTAAAGCATTTAGGTCCAAGGCACTTGTGATGATACCTTTATAACTGCCACACATGGGATTTTTGACAAATTTGGACCGACTTACTATTTATATTAATACCTATCAAGTATGTTCTACGTATTAAGTGCTGTTTTAAGCACTTCCCATGTATCAACTCATTTAATCATTGTAACAATCCTATATAGCAGGTGCTCTCAAATGGTATTTTGCAAATAAAATATATCTATCTATCAAAACTGAGGCACAGAATAGTCAAATAACTTGCTCAATGCCCACAACCGAGAAATGGTAGACTGAAGAATTTGAACTCACGTAGTCTACACATGGTGACCATATTCTCAAGCATTGTTCTCTTATAACTGCTACTTCTTAGCATTCTCCATAATCCCATCTCTGACTGAAATATTAGCAGCTAGTAACTACCATGGAAAATCTACAGTAGAATACTTCTATATAAAATATTTTTCTGCTGGTGGCACCATTTGGCCATACATAATCAACAATTTAGCTGAAGCAGACAAGAATAAAACAAAGCTGAGTTAGCTCTTACATGTAAAATCATGGACCTCATTTTAAGATAAAATATAAGCAGTTACCTTAAAATTGCTACTTCTCAAACATGTTCCTATGTTAATATTCTAGTAGCTAAAAAAGTGGAACAAAATTCTCACCGGCCTTCTTGTACCCTTGAATTAGGCAATATAATTTGTTAAAATATATATTCTCCTACTTATAGACTTGATGAAGGTATTTTTCACTTTGCTTAAAATAAAATCGGGCCTGTTAACATTTAATGTTTTCTGAGTTGACTTTTAGGCAAAAATATTTTTTTCTCTTTGCTTAAACAAACAGTTTCTATGTAGTTTTAGTACTTCTTATTCAGCAAGGTTTTGACCTGAGCTATTCCCTATGCTCCACCCCTAAATACACACAGACACACAGACACACAGACACACACACACACACACACACTGCCCTCCCTTTGATATAACTCACCCAGAATGAAGTTAGCCTCATTAGTAAAGCAACCTGTAAGAGATGGTGTCTCATTCATCACGGGCATCAGAGCCCTATCGTAAAGGTCAGATAGGTTACACTTTCAGACAGATATTGGCCCATAACTTAGTGTGGTGGACACAATAATTCATCACTTGCCCCCAAAAGATGTCCACATCCTAATCCCATGAACCTGTAAATATTTCACTTTACTTGGCAAAAGGGGGTTTGCAGATGTCATTAAATTAATGATATTGAAGTGGGGAGATTATCCTAGATAGCAGAGTAGGCCTAATGTAATCATAAGGATCCTTATAAGAGGGATGCAAGAAGGTCAGAGTCAGGGGGAGAAGATGTAAGGATGGAAACATAATGGGCAAGGGTTGAAAATGCTACACTTCTGACTTTGAAGATGGAAGGGGCCATTAGCCAAAGAATATAGGCAGCCTTTAGGCTGGAAAAAGGCAAGGAAGCAGATTCTTCTCTAGAGGCTTACTGACACGCAGCCCTACTGACAACTTGATTTTAGCCAAGTGAAAGCCATTTTGGACTTCTGACCTCCCAGACTATGAGAAAACAAATTTATGTTGTTTTAAGCAGTAACTTTGTGACAAATTTGTTACAGTAGCAATAAGAAACTATTATGTTTGAGACCTGGGACCTGGTGTTCAAAAGAATGCAAAAGGCATTATTAAAAATGTTTCCATTACAATAAGATACTCATCTTTTTATTTTAAGCATCTGTACCCACCCAATTATCTGTAAATACTATTTAGTGAGATCCATAGATAAACTTTTCAGCTTTTCCTGCTGAGGGGACTAGAAAGAATGTTTACACCATGAAAACTGTAATATAGTCTATATAGTAGGATCTAGATTCTACTTCCGCTGTCCTACTAATCATTTTCTGAGCCCTACAGTTTTCTTGCCCAGGGGATCCTGTGCTAGGAGTGTTGTGTCCTCCTGCCAGAGACCTTATTAACCTTTGAAGATTATGCATATGATCTGTGTACTGGATTACTTATTCAGAATGCCTGATGCTTGATTCCTCTGAAGGCTCACCTTCTTAGCACCAACTGCTTGCTTCTGGCTCTGTCTGTTGACACAAGGCTGACATTTGTTTGTGAACTCAGCCCTGGGCACATCACTCTCATGCCCAGCCCTTGGTTTTCTCTATCCTGAGCATCTTTTTGTCTCCTGCATCTCTGTTTCTTGCTGTCATCAGCCTCCTCTCTGGCGATGTTAAAATAATAGGAAAGATCATATTTTTATCCCTTTGGTAACAAGAGTCCATGCCTGATTGGGGATCAAATTCCACCCACGTGCCAACCCAGTGAAATTCAGCTGTAAGGCAACTAAACATCTCACTGTAAAATTAGCCCCCAAATATCACTGCTTAGTATGCTAAAGGACAGTAGTGTAATGCTATAGCTGCAAATCATTTTTCATCTCAAATATCTTACCTCTCACATTTCAGTGTGAACTTATAACAAATAATTTAAACTGTATTTTTATATTAAATGAGACAACGCAAACTAATAGCTATTATTTCATATATTTATAATGGGTTTTATGCATTTATATTTTCTTAATATAAGAAATTCTTTCTTTTTCTTTTTTCTTTCTTTTTAATACTTTTTTAAAAAATTTATTTATTTTATTTTTGTCTGCATTGGGTCTTCGTTGCTGCGCACGGGCTTCCTCTAATTGCAGCGAGCAGGGGCTACCCTTCCTTGCAGTGCACAGGCTTCTCGTTGCAGTGGCTTCTCTTGTTGTGGAGCATGGGCTCTGGGCATGCAGGCTTCACTAGTTGTATCACGCGGGCTCCGTAGTTGTGGCTTGTGGGCTCTAGAGCACCGGCTCAGTAGTTGTGGTGCATTGGTTTAGTTGCTCCAGAGTATGTGAGATCTTCCTGGACCAGAGCTTGAACCCATGTCCCCTGCATTGGCAGGCGGATTCTTAACCACTGCGCCAGCATGGAAGCCCCTTTAATACTTTTTTTTAAAGTCTAGTCTAGTTCTTTCCTTAATGCCAAATTTGTTTAGTTCAAAACTAGGTTTGAAAATATCTCATTGTCTCCATTAGGTCAACAGCATTCACAAATATTTAAAGAAAAATAATTATAAATTGTTTTAAACATTAATGTATTATTTAAATATTAAATAGTTTTAAATGTTTGGGGTATAAATATATATCATATGGCACTAATAAGAGGGACTGGGTAATGACAACATACATGTATTAAAATATTCCAGTGGAAATATGCAGGAATCAAAGGTCCAATAAGTTTAGGAATCACTGTATAAAGGCTAGATTACATGAGATGTTACCATCTTGCAAATGAGTGATGGATGTGATAATCTGAAGAAATTCATTTTCCACATTGTGTTATTTTATTTTTATTCCACCTTTATTGAGGTATGATTGGCAAATAAGAAGTGTGTATATTTAGGTTGTGCAATGTGATTTTTTTAAGGTGTACAGTGTGATTTAATTTACATACACACTGTGAAGTGATAACCCCATTATTTCAGAACCAACATTTTATTATATTTCTTATAAGTACAATAATCCTGTCCTGGAGGCTCCACCCTCATGACCTCATCTCAACCTAGTTACCTCCCAAAGACCCTGTCTCCAATTACCATCACATTGGAGGTTAGGGCTTCAACACATGAATTTGGGGAGGGGACACAAGTGTTCAGTGCATAACAATGTTGGAAGTGGTTATGCATTTTTTCATTGAACTCACATTTTATACCTCAACAAATAAAGGAAAACTTCAAATTTGGAGTTTCTCATAATTCTTCTATATAATAAAAATACATATTAAGCTTGGCATGCCCTTCAGGGTATTCTTATTATAGTCATCATATTTTACTCACTCTGATGAGAAGTTATTGCAAATTTAAGTTATGAAATGAAAGCTTTTAAAAGTATGACATTAATCTGGGGTAGTTCATACTTGTAAAAATTTTATGAAAAGAATAATTATACTTTAGAATAAAAAGAATTCAAATTAATGCATAACAGTAGCATATGGCTACAGCTCCCCCTTAGATGTGGTTAAATGTATGCCCTAAAAGGAGTTATTATAATATACTCCTTAATATAATAGTGAAAATAACCACCACAATAATGGCTACTATTGACTATGAATTACTGTGTGCCCATCTCTTTGCCAAGTAGGCACACAACATGGAGCATGAGAGACGCTTCTAGCTCAATGATGCACAGCTAAATTTCAGTCTCAGATTCAGTGTGACCCTGAAACTTTTGTTCTTTACCTTCTACTGTGTTTTTTGTCAAATCAATCTACAGTTGGTTTTGAGTATCAGGGAAAAGCACAGGTTAGAAGGCTAATGGAACATCTACATGATGTGCAATTCACATTTAATATAATTTTTACCACACAAAGTAACTTAAATCTCCTCTTATAATACAATGATCTGTTTAAAAGATACTTCTTGATTTTCTTGTTTACACACTAGATACCAAAGTTTTGTAAATTTTAGAAACATTCATTTTTGGACAGAAATGATGCCCAGGATTTGGAAATTTCACAGAATTTGGGATGGTATTTCCAATTCATTCATTCATTCATCATTTCTTCCTTTATTTAACAAATGCTTCCTGAATGACTACAAAGTGTAAACATAATGCTAGTCCTTTCTTAAAATGTGCCATATATATATATATATATATATATATATATATGTATAACTGATTCACCTTGCTGTACACCTGACACTAACACAACATTGTAAATCAACTTTACTCCAATAAAAATTAAAAAGAAATAAATAAAATGTGCATTATGGTAGTGATAGCAGAAAACAGCAAAAATCTGAAGCTTACTTTCAGTCTAGATCAGAGACGCAATTCTCTCAACCAGTGAAACAATTTAATCCCCATTAAACATAGAATTTATTTCTGTCTAATGTTTAATTTTTTAATCTTTTCAATTTGTGTAATAAACTTGAGCAATGCATTATCCATCAAAATCATTGTCACCCCATAGTACTCTAGAATCAGAACTAATTATGATTTTCAGCCAACACGGGAAGCATGAAGGAAATAATGGCTTCCGTTTAGGATTAGAAAGTAAGTTAATAGATCATCCTATAAACAAGGGATAAAGCAGCTGATATTCCTTTACAGGCAAGAACATATAAATCCACAGTTTGCTAATACCTGCTAATAATATTAAAGCAGAAATTAGTAATTACCATATAAATTATCTCTCAGGGAACCAAAGGATATACTTTACTAACTTCAGAAAAAAATAACCCTCAATTAAGAAACAAATGATGGTTAAGAAATATTTACTTAAAGTATCCAACCAGTAGGGGGAGGTGAAATATTTTTCTTGTTGTTTTCAATTGGGTGAAATAGGGTAAGAATTTTTAAGTGCTTTCTTTTTCTCGACCCAATCCGTCACAACATGATGAAACTCTAAGTGCCAATCACAAAAATAAATAGGAGGATTTGTAAAGAAGGACAACACCTTCAGATGATGTGGCATATTGACTGTGGTCTATACTTTCATTTTTCTTGATTTTAAATGACCCAAGTCAAGTTTTCAAGCTTCAGTTGGGAAAATTATTTAACCAAAAGAAACATGTTACTTTTTATCCAGGATGAGCTCTCTGGGTGTGTGCTTGGTGGGTTTTCAAAGCTCCTGCACAGAATCTCCAAATTTAGTCAGTTCTGAAGGCATATGTGCTCTTTTACATCTGTGGCTTCAGACTGGTTTAAGTTCCTAGAATTTAAATAAATTAACTCTTGTTACCAGATCTAAAAATGTGAAAAATTCAGTAAGAGCCTCACTGGTATTCCACCAGAACTTGAGCCCTTGGGTTTCCCACGTTGTTCCTGGCAATAGCTGTATCTCCTACAAGGGATCAAAATATGATCTCGCTGTTCTGCTGTGAGCACTGTGAGATAGATAAGGGCTGAGTCCCACAGATTCTATGAGCAGGATCCAGAGTTCCCTGGAGAGGGGTCGGGGAGCATCAGGGGTGGCCTTAGGGTACGATGTGTGAGAAGTAACTACCAAACTTAGCTTCCATGTTTCTCTCTTCACTTCAATTACTGTTATGTGTAGTCACGTCACCTCGGGTCCTTTCTGTCACGTGAGCAGGAATAAGGCAAGATGGTTAGAGAACAAAACAGAGTAGGTCAGAAACGGAAGTTCCCTCAACAATATTCCCTAGTTGTAGGAACTATCAAGGTCATAAGAGATGAGAGAAATGAAGAGAGCACCGGCAGGGTCATGGAGATAGGAAAAAGCTAGGCTGAGATACAAACCCGTGTCTGTCTGACTCCAAAGTCCCTCTTGCCTCTGTTACACTCCACGTCAGTCCCCCTTTTGGAATGTCATATTCTATTTCATTCTCAGAAGTAATATTCGCTTCTTATAAGAGTTGTAATCAAAGTTCAAATATAAATGGACATTTGGAAAGTTCCTAAGCATTCTTTTCCTCTTGTGTCTCCACTGTCACTGGGGATAGCAAACTCTCCACCCACCCCCACCCCCAAAATCAGATCCATATAAAAAGATCGGAACAGAAGAGACCTGACACCTGCCAATGACTCAGAGTTTTCTTCATATTTAATCATCTATAATCAAACTTAATCTTCACAACAATCCAGCAAGGTAGAGCGGCTATTATCAACCCTTCACTTCACGGGTGAGGAGATAATATTGGAGAAATGTAACTTGTCGAAGGACATGTGATTAATAACTGTTAGTTCAAAGCCAAGCCTGAACCCCTGTCAGTGCTGGAACTACATGAGCCACCTGAGTTAACAGTCTTTGATTCTACATCTAGGCTTTCTGACGGGTACTGTCCAAGGGTTTGTGAAACTGCTATGTTGCTGCCCTCAGCTCACAGGGAAAATTATGCTCCACCACTGCAATTACACAACCAAAAAGAAACGCATAATGCAATCTATAAAATATGAGCTTTTTCCCCTTTTGGTAACCTCTTTGAAAAATCAAGATACAGACAGTTTTTTCACAGCAGAATCATTTCTCTGTTTACCCTAAGAGTAAATATGCTCTTTCCATATTCACTTGTGATTTTAAAGGGCTTATCCACTAATGCACTTTTGTTTTCATTTTTTATGTATGACTAAAATAATTAGAGACATGGTCTCTTGTTTCACAGGCACAACCACTTGTTGCTAGTGGGTCCAGGTAAGGGTCAGAAAAACAACATTCTCATATTAAAATGCCTTATAATCAACTGGATAACAATTTCACAACCCAAGATCCTGGGTCAAAAATCTCAAAGCAAAGTAGGATTCCAACGGTAATATTTTACCACTGTTAATATTTGCCTAAGTAATAGCATCTCTGATAGGAACATTTCTTAAGTGTTTTCTATAGCCAGACATTTTATATATATTCCTAAATTGTAGGAACTATCAACATCACTTAGAAATGAGAAACATTGAAAGGAACCTGGGCAGGGCCAGTGAGCTAGTAAGTAGAAAGCTAGACTAAAGCACAAACCCATCCTGTCTGACCCCAAAGGCCCATTGCTTCTGTGACACTCTGCCTAGGTGCCTCTTCTGGAAGTTTGTATTCCATTCCACTCTCAGCAAGAATATTTGCCTATTGTAAGTATTCTAATCAAAGTTCAAATATATATGCATATTCTAAAGGTTCCTAAACATTCCTTTACCTTTTATCTCTACTGTTACTGGGATAACAAAATCTATAGGGATGGGACTTGTATTTGGCCTCTCAGGTAGACCAGTGTCAAGCTTGAGTGTTCAAACCCCCTGACAGAAGTGCAGTTTCGTATGGACATTTTTATCAGGTTTGGCTCAGACTACACAGGACTTATGTAAAACATGATCTTGACTTTGTGGATTTAACTATACAGCAAGAAGCATATTGATTCTTCATGCAAATGCCACAGGCTACTTAAAACCTAAATTTGTTTTGATTTTGCTTTTTTCAAATAGAGAAATGTGGTATTCACATATATCACATAGTTATTGTAGTAAGTGATAAAAACAGAGTGCAAATAACAGGGAGAATAAGTAAATCACCAAGACCTTGTAAGGCCTACCATCAGGAAGTTCATTTAAAACATAATATGTTGGTGGGAATGTAAATTTGATATAGTCACTATGGACAATAGTATAGAGATTCCTCAAAATATTAAAAATAGAACTACAATGTCATCCAGCAATTCCACCCCTGGGTATATGTCTGAAGAAAACCAAAACACTAATTTGAAAAGATAGATGCACTCCAATGTTCACAGTAGCATTATTTACAAGGGCCAAGACATAGAAGCAATCTAAGTGTCCATCAACAGATGAGTGGATAGGGAAGATGTGGTGTGTATATATACAATGGAATATTGCTCAGCCATTCAAAAAAATGAAAAATTGCCATTTGCAACAACATGGATGGACCTGGAGGGTATTATGTTCAGTGAAATAAATCAGAGACAGACAGCTACTGTATATTTTCACTTGTATGTAGAATCTAAAAAAATAAATTGATGAATGTAACAAAACAGGAACAGACTCACAGATACAGAGAACAAACTAGTGGTTACCAGTAGGCAGAGGGACAGAGGGAAGGGTAAGACTGAGGAAGAGGATCAAGAGGTACAAACTACCAGGCATAAAATAAAGGAGATATGAGGATGTAATGTACAGAACCGGAAATATAGCCAGTATTTTATAACTTTAAATGAAATATAATCTCTAAAAATATTGAATCATTTGCTGTACAACTGAAACTAATATAATATTGTAAATCAACTACACTTCAATTAAAAAAGCATACACGGACTTCCCTGGTGGCGCAGTGGTTGAGAGTCTGCCTGCCGATGCAGGGGACGGGGTCGTGCCCCGGTCCAGTAAGATCCCACATGCTGCGAGGCGGCTGGGCCTGTGAGCCATGGCTGCTGAGCCTGCGCGTCCGGAGCCTGTGCTTCCGGAGCCTGTGCTCCGCAAGGGGAGAGGCCAGAACAGTGACAGTCCCGCGTATCGCAAAAAAAAAAAAGCATACACGTTGGACTTCCCTACTGATCCAGTGGTAAAGAATCTGCCTTGCAAATGCAGGGGACATGGGTTCAATCCCTGGTCAGGGAACTAAGATGCCATATGCCACAGGGCAACTAAGCCCCAGTGCCACAACTACTGAGCTTGCGTGCCTCAACTAGAGAGCCTGCGTGCCGCAAACTACAGAGCCCACAGACTCTAGAACCCATGCGCCACAACTACACAGCCCACACACCCTAGAGCCTGTGCACCACAACTAGAGAGAGAAAACCCACACGCCAAAACGAAGAGCCCACGCACCCCAACGAAAGAGCCTGGATGCCGCCACTAAAACCCGACGCAGCCAAAGGAAAAAAAAAAAAAAGCATACATGTGCTTCAGGGTCAATCGTTTCCTTTTCCACCTAAGGATCAATAATTTCCTTTTTTGTTTCTTATCCAAAAAATGACAATAATTTTAACAGAAGTAGAATAATTTTGCAATGCATTTACATACTATACAAACGGAATTCAAACTGATGTATTTTTCCTACTCATGTGTTATATAGCTTTTGCTACAAAACTAAAGTTTCTCTTACTTAATAAAATTCTCTTTGGGCTACCTTTAGGTGACTCAATAAAATTATTTCTCATTTTCTTATTGCTTTATCTGTATATTTATCACATATGAGAAAGCAAAAATTCATATGGCCAGAATTATTAATTTTTCAAACCATGACCAATTATAGTAGCTATTTCCTTCCAACTTTAAAAAGTACTGCTTCCTATTTTCCTACATCTCTACAGATTCTTGAAAACTGTTGAAGAAAACTTTCTATATCTAAAGGTATTAAAGAGAAAAATGGTCACCTTAAGATTGTTTCACGATGATTATGAATTATAATATGGAGTTGAGACCACCAGGTAGATTTTGCAATTTATAAATTCTAGAAAGCCAAAGTCAAATAATGTTTTCTCCAACATAAAATGCAAACAATAGACATTAGGGTTTTATCTTAACAGCTGTTTACAGAAGGAAATGCATGAACAAAAATCACTTTAGATAGGTATTGGAAAATAACAAATATCCACACTATACATAAGTATATTACTTTTGATTTTTATCACCACCAATAAAACACCATGCTTCAGTCAAACCGGACAGCTTACTTTATTCTTATAAATGACCTGAATTTTTATGTATTCTATTTTACTGGAAAATATACATCCAAAGGGTTAGCTTTCATGTAATGTATTTCCTCACCCAACGGAGGTCTCCCCTTCTTTTGAAATGCTCACAGCACCTTATAAGAATAAAACATGATAGAAAAGGAGGACCCATCTTGACTACTACCCTCTAGAAAGCCTTTCCAGACTCATCTATCAACGTGACCTTTTCTAAACACTCCTCGTGATGGTCATCTCTCCTTTTCATCCTAACTGTATCCCACACATAACTTTTATTATAACATTAAAACAACCTCCAGCAATTATCTGTTTATCTACCAGTCTGTACCACCAAAGGGGCACTTTTCATAGGCAGGATCATGCTTGATTCAGCTCCATATTTCTCAAAAATTTCACAGAAAATTGTTAGTAAAAGTTGAATGAATGAACATGGTGCTTGTCATTAAGGTCTTTTACTCTAATTAAGCAAATAGAAAGAAGCATATCTACAGTAAAACTTAAAATAGATTTAGTTCTTGAAAATAGATTTCTGAAAGTAGTTCAAGATAATGATGGAATAGGTTGTCATGCCAGCACACAACTCTCTGCAAAATGAATTAACCAGTTAACAAATGCTGTCAAAGTTTCTGGAAGCAGAGATTATGTCGTGCCACGTGATCCAGGAAGGCTTTGCAGAAGAGGTGAGAACTGAGCTCCCTGTTATAGGTTGAGTTCGTGTGGGCAGTACAAAGGGCTTTCTGGGAAAGACGCCAAGAAGAGCATCAGCATTTCATGAAAGTGGTGACTGATCCAATTAGCTGGACCAAAGGGTTCTTTAGTGAAGAAAGATAAGAACAAGAAGACAAGCTGCTTTTACATTGGGAAGAGTCTTTAATGAGTGACTAAAGAGATTTTTTTCCAATATAGGCGTCAGCAAAGATTTTGTTTATAATGGCATAATCAAAGCAGTACTGTAGAAAGATGAATTTGCCTTTAGAGTGCGGAATGGATAAGAACCGGAGTGAAAGATGAGATGGGAGGATATGATCTGGAAGGTTGCTACAGTAAGACAAATATTATCCAGTAAGGACCTAGAGTAGAAAAGCTTGCAATAAAAAAAAAAGGATTAAATGCAAGTGATATTGTCAAGAAATAATTCACAGAAGCTCCAAGACTGACGGGATATGGAGCTTAAGAAGGCAGACAGAGCAAAAGGAAAGCTATTAAGTTTCACGTCTTTGTAAAGTGAGAGCTTTGGAGTCACTAAGAGATAAAGGGAAGTCAAGAGGCTAAGGAGTTTTACAAAGAGAAAAGCTGTTTCATTCCAGACACACGACATTTGAGCTGATGGCAGGCTAATCAAGCAGAAATGCTAGGCAAGAGATTGGAAAAGTGGACCTCTGAGAGAAGAGAAGACTACGCATTTAGTGGGAATCATTTTTCGGGATAAAGTTTTTACGTCCTGAGAATAAAGGAGGTATGCCAAAAAGAGAGCACCGAGGAGAATTATGTTAGACTTGAAACTGACACAGTATCCATGTTTAAGAGAAGGACGAGGAGAGTTGGAGGGTAGAAGTCAGGGATGAAAGAGAGTCTGGGGAGAGGGGTCGGGGGAGCAGAGGTGACAGCAGCCATCACAGGACTTTGGGAAAGAAGGTCCATTGAAGAAACAGAAGCAAACCTTTTCCCCAGCCAACCAGAAAGTTCAGAGGTGGAAAGAAGAAAAATTAGCTCGAAAGAACATAAGATGTAGAGGAGGGGCTCAGGATAGGAGAAACCAGAGCATTTTCATACACAGAGGGAAGGTAGAAGGTGAGGAATATCCTTAAAAAAAAAATTGGGTGGGTTTAAAAGGGAGTTGGACATCGAAAACACACCTATTCTAAGAGAAAGTTTATATTTAGTATTGACAATTTTAATGTTTCTTGAAATGCTACACTCTAAGAAATAATGACTGACGGAAGCCTTGTGCTTCCTTTGGTTTCCTAATGTGCTTTCAGATTTCTCCAAAATCTTAGATGTCTACTAAAAATTGTTTACCTCTGTTGTTTAAAGCTGAGTCACAGGGCTTCCCTGGTGGCACAGTGGTTGAGAGTCTGCCTGCCGATGCAGGGGACACAGGTTTGTGCCGCACTCTAGGATGATCCCACATGCCGCGGAGCGGCTAGGCCCGTGAGCCATGGCCACTGAGCCTGAGCGTCCGGAGCCTGTGCTCCGCAACGGGAGAGGCCACAACAGTGAGAGGCCCGCGTACCGCAGAAAAAACAAAAACAAAACAAAAAAAAAACACAGGACAATCCAAAACATATGGGATGCAGCAAAAGCAGTTCTAAGAGGGAAGTTTAGAGCTATACAAGCCTACCTCAAGAAACAAAAGAAATCTCAAATAAATAATCTAACCTTACACCTAAAGGAACTAGAGAAAGAGCAACAAACAAAACCCAAAGTTAGCAGAAGGAAAGAAATCATAAAGATCAGAGCAGAAATAAATGAAATAGAAACAAAGAAAACAATAGCAAAGATCAATAAAACTAAAAGCTGGTTCTTTGAGAAGATAAACAAAATTGATTAACCATTAGCCAGACTCATCAAGAAAAAGATGGAGAGAACTCAAGTCAATAAAATTAGAAATGAAAAAGGAGAAGTTACAACAGACACCAAAGAAATACAAAGCATCCTAAGAGACTACTACAAGCAACTCTATGCCAATAAAATGGACAACCTGGAAAAAATGGACAAATTCTTAGAAATGCACAACCTTCCAAGACTGAACCAGGAAGAAATAGAAAATATGAACAGACCAATCACAAGTAATGAAATTGAAACTGTGATTAAAAATCTTCCAACAAACAAAAGTCCAGGACCAGATGGCTTCACAGGCGAATTCTATCAAACAATTAGAGAAGAGCAAACACCCATCCTTCTCAAACTATTCCAAAAACTGTGGAGGAAGGAACACTCCCAAACTCATTCTATGAGGCCACCATCACCGTGATACCAAAACCAGACAAAGATACTACCAAAAAAGAAAACTACAGACCAATATCACTGATGAATATAGATGCAAAAATCCTCAACAAAATACTAGCAAACAAAATCCAACAACATATTAAAAGGATCATACACCATGATCAAGTGGGATTTATCCCAGGGATGCAAGGATTCTTCAATATATGCAAATCACTCAATGTGATACACCATATTAACAAATTGAAGAATAAAAACCATATGATCATCTCAATAGATGGAGAAAAGGCTTCTGACAAAATTCAACACCATTTATAATAAAAACCCTCCAGAAAGTGGGCATAGAGGGAAACTACCTCAACATAATAAAGGCCATATACAACAAACCCACAGCAAACATCATTTTCAATGGTGAAAAACTGAAAGCATTTCCTCTAAGATCAGGAACAAGACAAGTATGTCCACTCTCACTGCTATTATTCAACATAGTTTTGGAAGTCCTAGCCACAGCAATCAGAGAAGAAAAAGAAATAAAAGGAATACAAATTGGAAAAGAAGAAGTAAAACTGTCACTGTTTGCAGATGACATGATACTATACATAGAGAATCCTAAAGATGCCACCAGAAAACTACTAGAGCTAATCAATGAATGTCGCAAAGTTGCAAGATAAAAAATTAATGCACAGAAATCTCTTGCATTCCTATACACTAATGATGAAATATCTGAAAGAGAAATTAAGGAAACACTCCCCTTTACCATTGCAACAAAAAGAATAAAATCCTAGGAATAAACCTACCTAAGGAGACAAAAGACCTGTATGCAGAAAACTATAAGACACTGATGAAAGAAATTAAAGATGATACCAACAGATGGAGAGATATACCATGTTCTTAGATTGGAAGAATCAATATTGTGAAAATGACTATACTACCCAAAGCAATCTACAGATACAATGCAATCCCTTTCAAATTACCAATGGCATTTTTTACAGAACTAGAACAAAATATCTTAAAATTTGTATGGAGACACAAAAGACCCCGAATAGCCAAAGCAGTCTTGAGGGAAGAAAACGGAGCTGGAGAAATCAGACTCCCTGACTTCAGACTATACTACAAAGCTACAGTAATCAAGACAATATGGTACTGGCACAAAACAAAAACATAGATCAATTGCACAAGATAGAAAACCCAGAGATAAACCCATGCACCTATGGTCAACTAATCTATGACAAAGGAGGCCAGGATATACAATGGAAAAAAGACAGTCCTTCAATAAGTGGTGCTGGGGAAACTGGACAGCTACATGTAAAAGAATGAAATTAGAACACTCCCTAACACCATACACAAAAATAAACTCAAAACAGACTAGAGACCTAAATGCAAGACCAGACACTATAAAACTCTTAGAGGAAAAATAGGAAGAACACTCTTTGACATAAATCACAGCAAGATCTTTTTTTTCCACCTCCTAGAGTAATGGAAATAAAAACAAAAATGAAAAAATGGGACCTAATGAAACTTCAAAGCTTTTGCACAGCAAAGGAAACCATAAACAAGACAAAATGACAGCCCTTAGAATGGGAGAAAATATTTGCAAACGAATCAACAGACAAAGGATTAATCTCCAAAATATATAAACAGCTCACCATCTTGATATTAAAAAAAAACAAAGAAGCCAATCCAAAAATGGGCAGAAGACCTAAATAGACATTTCTCCAAGGAAGACATACAGATGGCCAAGAAGCACATGAAAAGCTGCTCAACGTCACTAATTATTAGAGAAATGCAAATCAAAACTACAATGAGGTATCACCTCACACCAGTTAGAATGGGCTTCATTAGAAAATCTACAAACCACAAATGCTGGAGAGGGTGTGAAGAAAAGGGAACCCTCTTACACTGTTGGTGGGAATGTAAACTGATACAGCCACTATGGAGAACAGTATAGAGGTTCCTTCAAAAACTAAAAATAGAATTACTATATGATCCAGCAATCCCACTACTGGGCATATACCCAGGGAAAAGCACAATTCAAAAAGACACATGCACCCCAATGTTCATTGTAGCACTATTTACAGTAGCCAGGTCATGGAAGCAACCTAAATGCCCATCGACAGACAAATGGATAAAGAAGATGTGGTACATATATACAATGGAATATTACTCAGCCATAAAAAGGAATGAAATTGGGCCATTTGTTGAGATGTGGATGGATGTAGAGACTGTCATACAGAGTGAAGTAAGTCAGAAAGAGAAAAACAAATATCGTATATTAATGCATATATGTGGAACCTAGAAAAATGGTACAGATGAACTGGTTTTCAGGGCAGAAATTGAGATACAGATGTAGAGAACAAACGTATGGACACCAAGGGGGGAAAGACATGGGGGGATGGGGGTGGAGGGTGCTGAATTGGGAGATTGAGATTGACATGTATACACTGATGTGTATAAAATTGATGACTAATAAGAACTTGCTGTATAAAAAAAAAAAAAAGATAACACTCTTTTCTCCCAGCTAATGTTTTCTCTTTTCTGTTGATTTTCACTGCATGGGATAGCAGGCCTATCCTATATTTACAACACTGCTTTTCCAATTTTGTCTGAAGAGCCATGTCTTGGAAACTATACATCTGAACTTTTTTCTATTAATATAAAAGTCCTTGTCTTTCAATAGGGTAATATATTCTACTTATAGCTATTTTAGTGTGTTTTTCTTTTCAGTCTCTTCACGTTTTTCTTTATTAAAATGTCATGTTTACTTTCTTGTATATTCATTCCTCCATATTCATGCATTAAATCATAAAAAAAAGAAAAAAGAAATAAGATGGTATTTAGCTTCCCTCTTTGGGGCAACAGATTATAGCTGACTACAGATCTATTGGAGTGAAAAAAACATAGAAACCTGGATTAGATATTTGCCCCTAGATGTTTGTGCTCTTCATAATAAAAATCAGAATTCTAATACATGGAATTCAGTAAGATTAACTATTTAAATGCATAAAATCATTTGGTACCTTTTTCCCACCATTGAGGGGTAACATAAAGAAAGAAGTGAGAAAACTGATTCTATCAGGTGAGCATAATTTAAACTAAATGCTTTTTAAAATAATTCCCCTTAATTGGAGATAAGCCCATATAAAGTTTAAAATATATTAGTTTAAGGGAAATAAAGTCTTAACCACATAACTGCAACAAGAGTGACTCTACCCCCAAATACACTGATGTATCTTCTAGGGGTTTTGAGTTTTTTAAATGTTACATCATACAGAAGTAAGATATACACTAAGTAAACTACACACTTTTTTTTTCCTTTGGGAAATCATATAGAAAATATACATACATTTATTGCAGAAAAAAATCAGTGTTTCTACATATAAAGCATTTGAAGAGCCAAAGAAAAAAGAATTATATTTGTGAAAAAAATAATTTTCTAATATAGGCTTATTAGTATTAATAATAATGTAAAATATTAGTTAAAATTCTCTCTAGTGACTTTCCATTTACTAAACAGTATCAGTCTACACATGAAACAAGTTATGAATCCTAAATGTGTTATTCCTACATAGATTCATAAATTTCATGGATATACAGAAATCTCTTTACATTTGATAAATAATTTTCAGAGGATTCCTGTAGCAAAAAAGCAAGAAGATGCTTGACATGAACCCCATGAACTTCTTGTTCTACAAAATATAATGATGCCATATGTGTTGGAAAAGTGGTAAACTCAAAATTTGTAATTATTGGAATACTCTTTAATAAAAGGAGGAGAATGTTTTCTACCTGTCCTAATAAATACAATTTCTCTGGAAAAGAAAAAAGAAAATGAACAATTCTAAGCATTGTGGCTATGAATGGTTATTAAAACCATAAAATTATAAGTGTTTTGTTGGTGTTCAGCTGTACTCTGTGACCTTTAAGAATAGAGATAGTTTTTAATTTGTTTAAGTTACCACTATTTTGTTTTAAAATGTGCCCCTGTTTAATTTCATTGACTAATAGAAACTTTTGTATATTCACTTTAGCCTTTCATAATTTTATTCTAATATAAAAAAATGCTAATTGATGCTCAGCCATCTAAAAGAAAGTCTGTTTTTATATATAATAAAAGTTAGGCACCAAAAGTGACATTGAAAAACAATCATTATAATATGAATGATCCAGAACATAAAATTGTTTACTTTTTGGAATTATAAAATATTGTAGATATAAATAAAAAGAAAATTTTATATATTTTTTGTTTTTACCATAAAGGAATACACAAAATATGAGTCTAAAAACACACATTTTAGCAAAGATAATTATTATTTAAAACATTTACCTTACTTTATAGGAAAATCTAAAATCTCAACACCGCTTCTTTTATTTAATGTTTTGAAAATTAACACGCACTGAGGTTCATTTGATTGTAGTAATTTTGACTTTTCCATCTTTGATGTGTCTGTGAGTATAATCACTTATATAATATCCAGTATACTAGCTAATAAAAATTAGATATGAAATCTAAAACTTCTGTACAGTTTCTAATTGGTTCTTGGGTTTTGTCAGAATATTTTGTCATGCTAGACATGTACCTCTCTTCCTGTGCAATCTCAGGCCAGTTTCCTAAATAGTGGGGGAGCTCACATTATATATAACTTGTCTTTCTAAAAGAGGCATAGTCCTTATAGAGGTCATATATAAGAAACCTCAGACACAAATTTTGAACACTTAGACTTAACTTCTTTTCATGGTAGCTGCCCATTCAAACGCTGAAGAAGCAAGTTTACGGATATAATTTGGCAAGTGGTCTTTAGAGATGTTCCTAAGAGCAAATGAAAAGAGCAAACTCAATAAGAAATGAACAGCAGGTGTTCTTTCAATTAGAAGGAAATGAGAAGTTTCAGATAATGAGACTATGATGAAAACTAGTGGCAGATACAATATATAAAACACAATGTTAAGGTTGATATTCTTCCCACATACTCATCTGCATGCTTCCTTAATTAAATGAGCATGTTAGTTTGCATCTTTTAACATTTAATCTTGAAACAACTCCCTCTTTTCATCTTTAAATAATGACAACGTATATTGCTGAATATGCAAACACTGTAAGAAATTAGTTTATAAGTCTCTTAGTTAACTGAAGTAGATTGGAGCATCCTGTGGCATTAAACTAGACACATGTGAATTACAATTAAGATAATCCTTGCTCCTCAAGAGATTAATATGTGAGTACTTTGCATTTGTATAAAGCTTTCTACTTAAAAAAAGTAGTTATTGGTAGACTCCCTATAAAATACTTTTCCTGAAATTCATCACATTTGGTAGCCACAAAAGGAAACTTACTTAAATTTCAGGAAAATTCTATTATCTGAATATAACACAAACAACCAAAATCTTGCTGAACTTGTTATTTTTACAAGCACTGTTTTACTTGCTTTAGGGGAAGTCTAGATTTCAGATTTCTGTCTAGAGCACATGGATGCCCACACCCATCTATCTAGCGATGTCTATAGATATTTACGGTTGGTTTAGCCACTTAATGGTCACTCAGGATGATTAGTCAGCTGGATCTGAGACAATCGTGAAGGCTGCCACGGGTCTTTTTCAGCACGAGAGGAGCAGTAAGTGTAAGTTTTCTTGATCCAAATTACAAAGCATCACCAAGACAAGCTGAACCAAACCATTCACTGAAGCAGTCTGACCTCGCCAATCTCTGATCAGTTCTGGTGAGCTCTGGAATAGTAATAAACCACTAACCGTCACTCATTAAAAGGATTATACACACTTTTATAGATAGTAAACTGATTAAACACATTATTCAAAAAATAAATAAATAAATAAATATGTTGTGGGTTCAAAGTAAGATAGTGATGGGGCAGTACAAACATTAAGCCAAAGACAGAAGTCATTAGTGTTCTCAAGAATGCCACTTTTCCTTCATGATGGTTGAATGTTGAAAGTTCATGCTTGCCCCTGGTTTGAGCCTTCCTTCCTCAAGAGCGCATTTTTGTTTTGTTTTGTATTTTTGCGGTACGCGGGCCTCTCACTGTTGTGGCCTCTCCTGTTGCGGAGCACAGGCTCCGGACGCGCAGGCTCAGTGGCCAGGGCTCACAGGCCCAGCCGCTCCGCGGCATGTGGGATCTTCCCAGACCGGGGCACGAACCCGCGTCCCCTGCATCGGCAGGCGGACTCTCAACCACTGCGCCACCAGGGAAGCCCAAGAACGCATTTTTAATGTCCCCTTGTAGTTTAGGAAAAAATGGAGTTAATGCCACCCAGGAGTGTCCAGAACATCTGTATGGCCCCATCTACTCTGATACCCATTATGAGTAACATCTGCCCAGAGCCAGTGATTCCTTCCCTAGGGATAAGGTTGAAAGCAAAGGCATTTCCAGTTTCAAGAAAAAGGAAGTTTTTATGTACTACTTTATTCCAAAATTGTTCTAAAGGAAGTTGGCCATATCAAAGACCCTGTACAAGTTCTGTATCACCATACAGAATTCCCAGAAAACTGTCAAGAGGACTACATTGATATCACTACTGTTATCAACTCACTATTAAAGAAAATACAGGGGCTTCCCTGGTGGCACAGTGGTTGAGAATCTGCCTGCTAATGCAGGGGACACGGGTTCGAGGCCTGGTCTGGGAGGATCCCACATGCCGCGGAGCAACTAGGCCTGTGAGCCACAACTACTGAGCCTGCGCGTCTGGAGCCTGTACTCCACAACAAGAGAGGTCGCGATAGTGAGAGGCCTGTGCACCGCGATGAAGAGTGGCCCCCGCTTGCCACAACTAGAGAAAGCCCTCGCACAGAAACGAAGACCCAACACAGCAAAAATAAATTAATTAATTTATAAAAAATACGGAATGATATTAAAGAAAATACAGAAAATAACTCGTTACTTTAGATTCCTGGAATTGTATCTTCTAAATGTCAAGTATTTTAAAGAAGTGAAAGGATAAAATATGGTTTTAACAGTTGCAGCTGTAGTAGAAATGGAGTTACTAACAGACAGAATGCTAGAATTGGGAGAGAATAAAATTCACCTTTTCTTGAACTATTTCTTTTTATACAAGGCTATAAGAAAGTTGTGTAAAGATATTTGGCCAGAAGGGAAGATCAAAGGGTAAAGAATTCTACCATCATACTGAAGACAATCTTTTGGGAAGACTTTGACAGAATCTCTTTTTACCTTTCAGCCATCATGTCCTGCTTATGAGCTTATGTTATGTTAGAAAATTGATAGGATCAAAAAAGTGACTATCATTACAGCTCATATTAACCCCACAAAGTTGGATAAGGACTGAACTAACTTCTTGGAAATTTCAGTGATAGTGTCAGCTTGAGTCCCATAACCATAAGGCTGGACTCTCAGTCATGACAAATCACACCAACCCCAGGCAGGGCTACAATCAAGGTCCTTGTCCCCCTTGCCCCGAACCCAACACTGAAAAATGTGGAGAAAATATCACCAGCAATGCCTTCTCTCTCTCTCTTTTTTTTCTTTCCTAGTTTGCAGGCATTCATTTTTCCACTTGGTAGTTTTGAAATATCAGCATACACCAGTAGACTAGCTTGCCTACTTATACAAATTAAAAGATGAAATTCTCCTGTATAAGGTCTTTGAGCAAAGTGAAGCAATAGCAATAAAATTTACAAAACAAAGGCTCTGCATATTGAAGTGTTCTGCATACCAGAGCACATAAAAGTGTCATTTTAAGTTTACTTTGGCAAACATACATGCAATAAATTCTGTGTAAAATAAAGACCATTTATTATGTAATATGAATGCATTTTAATAAAATTTTGTTTTGCTATACTATTAGATTTTGCTTTCCCCAATGGGTTGAGAGGGAACTTACTTACGGTATGTAGTTTTTCTTAAGTTTTTGATGAAAGACTTTAGATTTTAAAATATCTCAAGGAAACAACATTGCTGAAAGCATGCATACAAATAGGCAGAATAGCTATTTAATGCAGGCCTGTGTAAGTTTAAACAACCTATGTGCTCTATGATAAATAAATAAAATATCCAGAATCTGAGACTAGTTGAGCAAAAAAGTAGTTAAACTTGGTGAGATGTGAAATTAGGTTTTAATGCATGCAAAACACATTCCAATGCATATTTTTAGGTGTAGGCTGATTGACTCCTTTCAGTGTTTAAAATTAAAAGCTGCCTTTAGGCAGTTAAGAACCTTTGGAGAGCTTTTGATATTATTAAATTCAAGCACTTTCATTTAGTTCTACCGTACAGCCATGCAAAGACTAACACAAGTCTCATCCGAAGCTAGATATTTACGTGGCCAGGTGGCAATACTGTCCCATGCAGCCTGCTCATCAGCGTCTCTCTCTAGGGTGAACCTGCCACCCTTCTCAGGTGAATACACTCATTTTTTCTTACATCTCAATCATGTTTCACTCATGCTTGCCCGCTCTCATGAATATCATGCTAACAATAATAATGAAATAATAATTGAGATATAGATGGATAGCTCAGTGCCAATCACTGATGACTGTACCCACATAACTATCTCATTTTAGTCTTACAACCTATAAGGGGTAGGTACAATTATTTATCCAATTTTGCTATTTGAGGACATTGACATTTAGTGAAGTTAAATAACTTGGCCAAGTTCAAACAGCTCACAAGTGGAGCTGGAAATGAACCCACGTCTATGTGGCTCCAAAGCTGAGCAAAGAGAGAGTGGGTGCTAAAATTGGCTTCTCAAAGGCTGTTAGGTTGTATTAGATTGCTTCTTCAATGAGAAGCCTGCAACTCATTTACTCCATGATTAGGAATTTTCCATGATTAGGAAAGTAAAGATCTTTTATACTCAAATTAAACTCTGTTCAATAACTATGGATTAAGTACTTTTTGTACAAGATACTTGGCTAAGTGGGTGGCTGTCTTCATAGTATGTTTATTTATTAGTTATTATTTAAATTCATTTTTCTTCAGAGTTTAACATTCTCTGGATTGAACTCTCTCAGAGGTTGTATATGTGGGTGACCGTCATGATACTATTCTCCTTAACTTTCTCTTGTATTTCTCCAAAACAGTTTTGTTTTGTTTTACATAAACATGGAAGTCTGTGATTTGTACAGAATACAAACGAACAATCTTGATTGGTCTGTGTTAAAATACACTGCTGAGTCAATATAATCTATAAACTCTGATGCATCTGATGCAAATCTTCTACTGGAGGTTCTACTTTCATATACCATCATTTATTTCCTATTACTCGCAGGTAAAGATTGAATACCAAATTCAACAGATTGGTCATTTGGGAAAGGTGTGTTTTTCTTTTTATGACTGTCAGATGGTGATGGGAATTTTACCCCAGGATGAAGTGTGACACTGTTATCCCAATAGTTTTATTACACAACAGGGCAAGTGTCTGGGGAGCCGGAGTGGAAGACATATTTACCTGAATGTTGACTATTATCCACCTCACCCAGAGGAATACTGAATGAAACAGGTGCTTTAACTAAGGAGAAATCTGTCCTGAGCACATAGATCATTTCTAATCACATACTCACTTGTGTCTCATAATGAATTTGGAGGAGGAAGAGCAGTAAGATTAGTATTAGAAAACAACTTTCATTTAAAGGTTAATTAATTTGACAAATATTTAGTAAGCACCTACTATGTGTAATGCACTTTTCTAGATGTTGGGGATAAAAAGAAAAAAATAATAACAAAAATAATTTGATGGTAGCTGTAAAGAGATATAAGAAATAAAATGTATTCATTTTGTTCAACATAACTCTTATGAGGATCATACGTATGGTTTTAACGATGCCTTTGAAATGCACGTACCTGTAATATAAACTTATAACTGACAAATACTAATCTTAAAATAATTTCAAGAACAAATAGAAAACATCCATCTACAAACACACGTAGCAGCTGAAATACTAGGAAAAAATCACTTTTCTCAATAGAGTCCAAAGAACCGGTACTGGTCCGCGGCCTGTCAGGAACCGGGCCAGCACAGCAGGAGGTGAGCTGCGAGCGGGCGAAGATGCATCTGCCGCTCCCCGTCGCTCTCGTTATGCCTGAACCATGCCCTCCCCTCCGCCCCCATCTATGGAAAAATTGTCTTCCACGAAACCAGCCCCTGGTGCCTCAAAGGTTGGGGACCACTGGTCAAAAGTATATACTAAAACCAGAAGTTTTTGAGTTAATTAATATATGTGGAATTGGGATTTCAAAGGTCATTTTTATAGCTCTCTTTAAATAAACCGATGTTTATAAAAATAAAAGTCTTACTCCAAACTTCTCGTTACACGGTCCTGTTCCATGAAGTATGAGAATCACAGATACGGTAGCAAGAATGCCTTCTTACTAACAGTTATCTACAGCAGTGGCAAAGGGGGACTGAAAAGAGAGGAAGTGAAGACATCAAAACCACAGGGCTCTGGCAAATGGGTCTTGCCTCACCTCCACCTCTAATAGTCTGGGTAATGCTGGTTAGAATCAGAGACAAGTCAGGTCCTAAGCATTCAGTTTCTGGACTGTTGAGACTCAACTAGGCTATAAGTTTTTAGAAAACTGCATAAACTATTGTACATTGAAATAATTTTATTTGCTTTAAGAAGTAGAAGTCGGGGCTTCCCTGGTGGCGCAGTGGTTGAGAGTCCGCCTGCCGATGCAGGGGACATGGGTTCGTGCCCCAGCCTGGTAAGATCCCACATGCCGCGGAGCAGCTGGGCCCGTGAGCCATGGCCTCTGAGCCTGCGCGTCCGGAGCCTGTGCTCCACAACGGCAGAGGCCACGGCAGTGGGAGGCCCGCGTACCGCAAAAAAAAAAAAAAAAAAAAAAAAAGAAGTAGAAGTCAATATGAAAAACCCCAGAGTTCCTCTGGATTTAAGAAGAGAGGGATAATATTAAAACAGATTATTTTAATCCCAAGTGAGAGAAATCAAAATAAGCAAATATGTGTATGAGGAAGGGGAGATAGAAGAGGAGTAAAAAGCAAAATTTATTTTCCGGGGAATATAACAGGACTCCAGAAAGAATGGAATTCTTTCCTCTCTGTTGGGTTTCATTCTTTTTCAGCAGCAGAGTCCACAGCTGTGCACTGCACTTAGTTGACTGAAAGCTTATTTTCCAGCCATTTAAAATTCTAGCAACGTGCCTTGCAATAAACCTTTCTCTGCTCCAAACTCAAAAAAAAAAAAAAAAAAAATTCTAGCGGTGTTAAAAAAAAGTCCACTTTATCATCAGTTAATCCAATAAATTCCAACAGGGGATATACTGCCCCCTAGAATGAATATTTAAAATGTATTGAGACATTTTTGGTTGTCATAGTGATTGGGCTGGGGGTTGGGGGGAGAAGAATAAAATCCCAGCAATGTGTGGAACAGTTGTGTACCAACTGGGGCTTGAATGTGTCCACTGTACACATTTTAAAAATAAAAGTTAGTAAATTTTGACACAATTAATGAGCTGTCCAGGAATACAACATCTATATAAATGGAAAGAATTGCTGTCTTTTATTTTGTTCAGAATTTACCAAGAGGTCCTCACAACTTCAAAAAAATATCATTAGGAAAAAACACTCTTGGAATTTGAGTGGCATACACATCTCTGTCAATCTTAAATTGCAGCTTTTGCATTCACTGTGTCCTAGCATTTACATTTTGAAATACATAGAACCTCATCAGATAATGCTTTCCTCTTATTTCCTTTTATTTCTCCTTTATATTGCAATTAGGGCATGGTATTTTCAAAATTATGTGCAAGTAGGTTATACTGTGAAGGCACTTGTAAGAGAATTCTAAAGGGGGTTTTGTAAAAATTATTTGCAAGTAAGTTATATTATCAAAGTATTTTATGAGATAATTTTAAAGGAGGCTTTATAAAAATTATTTGCCATTAAAAGTGAATATTGGATCCAATAGGGTTGAAATCAAGTTATTTCATCCATATACCATGGAGAAGGAATTTAATTGGTCCCGCTTGAGGCAGATGTATTGCCATGCCCCAATTAGCTATAGTAAAGTAGCTAGACTCAAGAAATTAGAAGAAGAGCAGGCCATCCCAGCGATGCAGACAGACAGCCTACTATAGATTTTTCCTGTAATGTTACAGGTCTGGCACAGGAATAATCATAAATGATATCATAAATTAGGTCACTTTCCCCAACTAGCATTTACTCACTTCCAGCCTTCCACTTTTCCCTTCCCTATTCCTTTCTCTACACTTACAAGGTATTTTTTCTGTTCTCTGATTAGGTAGGACCTCATACCAGGCGCCCTCATTCATTCAATTATTCACTCCTTCATTCATTTAATAAAACTTCTAAGTGTTTACTCTATGCCAGGCATCCATCTAAATACTGGGAATGGAGTGATCAAACAAGATCACTGACTTCATGGAACATATACTTTATAGCAAGAAAAAAAATAAACAAAAATATTTTTTAAGACTTACTTTGGAATGTGAAACTGTCACTAAGAGAAAATGAGACATGATGATATGATAGGGAATCACTGGGAGGAATTTCTTCCTTTTCTGTCATGGAAAATATCCTGTCCTATGAAAAAATGCCCCCAGAGAGTCCTGCTCGGCTAGCAAATCTGATAAGTGTTTGCACTCAGATATTAATGCTCATAAATGATTTAATGCATTAGCTTTCACCAGCAGTTACCTATCACAAAACTAGAAAAGATTCTTTGCAATTACTTATTTTAGCACCTTCATTTTACATTTACAACAAAGAGGCTGAAAAAGGATGAAAGAAATACACATCAGAAACACTAACCAAAATAAAGATGTGTAATAGTACAGTGCTTTAGTTAAAGGTGATCTATGTATATTAAAATCAGGAAAAAATAAAATTACCAGAAATAAAGAGGTCATTACATAATAATAATGGTCTCAACTCACCAGAAAATATAACAATTTAAATTTGTACATATCTGATAACATAGTCTCAAATATATAAGGCAAAAGCTAAGAGATCTGCAAGAATGCCATCATAACAGGAAATTTTAACATATCTCTTTCATAATTACAGCTTAAACAAACAAAATAGAAATATTCGGGAAGGTGAAAACTATGTAAATAATAAACTTAATCTAATAGGATTTGGCCTCCAACAAATGAAAAGATATACATTCTTTTCAAGGAAACTCAGAACATTTATAAATATTGAACTTCTGGCAGTTAAGCAATTTTCACCAAGCCTAAAATGACTGGTTATCATACCAACCATTTTTTCTACCACACAGAATTTAGTTAAGAATGTAGAGTGGAGTTAAATATACAAGTGTGCAGAAACACAAAGAAAGAAACAACCATCTCTTCCTGGGTCTAGGTACCAGTCAACAAGCAGAAGTTCTCTCAGCAAAGAAGCAGAGATGTAGTCTAGGCAAGTGAATATAAAATATTATAAAAGAGGAAACGGAACTGGCATGATCAAGGAGAAGTGAGTTATTCGGTGACATTATTGTAGAATGTGTGTGTGTGTGTGTGTGTGTGTGTGTTGGAAGGTAGGTAAGAGAGTGGTCATAGAGCAGTCTCTATATCATGTTGTATCATGTTGAGGAGTATGGACTATAAAATAAGCAACAGGGAATCGACAAAGACTTTTAAGCAGGTGAGGGACCAAATATTATTATCTTATCCTGAAAGGGAAATCTGAATTGTGGAATGAGGATTGCTTGTCGAATAGGCTGGACAAAGGCAGGTCAGTTAGAAAGTGTCAAGAACCTGGCTGGTTCCTTAATAAGGAATAATCTCCCTTTGAAGAACTATGAACAGATCTTGCTTCCTGGACTTCCCCATTCTTGTAAGTTACATTTTCTTAGGAGATCCCTCACCAGCCACCGTTATCACCAGCCATCTTCAGTGAGATCTTGGCTCCCCATTCCTACTTTGAAATACGCATATCTAGGTTACCTCACTCTTATTAGCCCATATTATAAGTCCCATGGAACAGTGAAAACACAGCTGTGATGACTAAGTAGCTTTTCCTGAAAGACTAAGGATATAAAAACAAAGTAACTGTGAAGCCATCTAAGGGACAGCTGAGATTTACAGGTCAATAACAAACCAATTTCATTAGCTGTGATGTGCATTTCAGAATACAAACACCTTGGCCTATATTTATTGAGATTTCTTCATATTTTTTTCTATGCCTCTCTGCCTAGGTAGGTGGCTTACTCTGTTAACATATGGTCCTTGGGCCACCTCTCAGAGACAAAGCTGTCAAATTCCCAGAGGCATATAAAAATGTTTGACTATAAGAAATCTGATCAAAATGTCAAAAATACAGAAAATCAGCTAAGGAAATTGTCAAACATAATTCTTGGTTCTGGGACAGTGTAATGCAAAGATTTCATCAAGACAAAAAAAAAACTATAAAATGAATCACTATTATCTACAAATGATCTATGGCTCCCTTCTCCCAACCTGAACATTTTAGTCATAATTAATCAGTGGCTTCTATCAGGTCTAGATTCCAGAAACCATCTTTTCTTCATTTTTGAGGGTATCTTTTTGCATTTCTAGAAACCTCTAAATCCCTTTCTATTCAGCATCAGGCCCAGCCTTGGTGAGCCCGTTTCCATTCTTTCCCAACTTACTCTGAGATGACTCACTAAGAATAAGAAAGAGAACGTATAATTCCCTTAACAGTGATTCCAACTATACCCCTAACCCTAGGGCCACAACTGCAACATCGCATTAGAATTCACTGCAATAAGACCAGCATAATTGCCAGAATAAGGCAGAGAACATTCAACAAAAATTCAGAATAAAGAAGATGAGAATTTGATCTAGGGTTTTAACAAAAAGCGTAAAAGGGGATAACTCTGACTCTGTGGTGTGATGGACTTGCGGATCAATTAGATGAATGGGATGAGGCAATGGGATCAGAAGAAAAGGATTCCAAGAGCACCCGTGGGGGTGCTTAAGTGAATAGTGAAACACTAAACGAACAGAGAAGAAGTTTTGTTAGACTGAGGTGAGTGTGAAATATCCAGAAAGGGATTTCTAGAGTAGATTGTTGAAGACTAGGGAGGAGGAGATGCATATGGTCTTTGGGCCACCAAAGGTGTAAGGTGGATGTGTATTATTGCGTATCGTCGCCTTGCAAGTAAAAATAGAAGGCATGAGTAGATAAGACCACTTAGAAAGTACGTATAAAGAGGGACCTGAAAAATACCATGGACAAAATCTCAGGCAATAGGAACTTTGGAGCTTAGGGTAACAAGTAAAGATTTTGAGAGTGAAAGATCAAATTGGAAGAGTTCATATATTGCATTCCCATTGAAAATATAAAAAAGACAAATTCTTGCTAAGAATTCGGTAATGCATATATCAAAGATCTATAAGAGTCATGTCTACTAACACCATAGTGAATCACAGGTTTTGTAAGGTAATAATTTCGACACTGGATTATTTAAACCAAAAAGAAGGAGAGAATTACCAGTTAAGTCAAATGTTTTTTGGGGAGAAGCATCATGTTTATTCTGTTTACTTGGAGTCATTCTTTCTTTTTCAATTAAGCTTTAAACTGTTGATAACTTTCCCAAATTTTAGTTGATGTTTCTTCTTGTCATCTTCATTCATCCGTACTCCAATACTATTCATCGTAAAACAAGAAGTGGAAAAAACAAGATCTCAATCTTTGGATTTTTGATCGCACTGTGCATGTTGGAAAACACTTAAAATACAGTTCTACGACTTTGAATGAGTACTGAGTTTAAGATAAGATGGGTAGGGCATCTCACTAAACATCAGAAAATGAGGCAAAGAAGACAAAAAATTATACACTGAGCATGATCACAGATAATTTTGACAATTATGTAAGTCTATGAAACCAAGTTAAAGTATAGCATTAACTACTTAATCATTTGAGATAGAACATCATTGCATATAACGTTACGTTTTTAGCATTCTTGAATCATATTTTTCCAAAGGTTGCCAAAATTCCCTTCTGGTGTGTATACATATGAAACAGGTATTGAAAAAAAAATGACTAGTTGTCAATGCTAAACACTTTAAAGTCAGTTGTGTTTTTATTTATTATGTGCAAAGAGCTCCGCTTGATTTAGGAACTAAATGAAATAAATATATATGTAGCAACATAGCAGTATTTCTAAAATGAAATAAGGTTTTTATAGTAATTGGGCTCAGATGCAAATGAAAGATCCTCACTTGTACTCGCCACCTGCCAAAAATGTGTTTAACTAATCCAGCTGTATATTTCACATACATAATTACTAAATGCTTAAAATGTCTCCCAAGAATGCTTTAATAACGAGGACGTTTATGATTAAGACACAACACTATTCGTGGAACTGCTTGCTCTTTGAACCACGACACAAGCGTGAACTTTAAGAAACTTGATGAGATAAAATACCTCAAAGCCCAGCTGCCTCTTCTGCCTAGAGCAATTCAACTGATCAAAACATTAATTTTTACAAAGCGAATCTGAAAAAAAAATAAACAATATGCTGATTCAGATGGGCTCATTTATTTTAACTTTTCTTAAAATAATGTCTCCACACGAGACAAAAGTCATAAGCATTAGAAAGGCAGAGATTTAGAAATGTAGGTGATCATTCTACACAAAGGCCAAATTTGAGAACATTAAGAACTGATAATAATGATTTAAAACAGAATGTCTTAGAACAAGTAGAAGTTTTGATACCATAAGTGCTAAATAGCAGTCTTTGGGTGTACAGTGAGTTTCATTTTGTGGCAAGCAGGTTCACAAGTAATGCAGCTATTATGTGCAATGGAAATCATGCACACAGCATAACTGGATTTACACAGCGTGCTAATTCAAACTTTTTAAACTTTGTAGCCCCTGACAAATGGGAGTAAATGCCTACAGAGGTATAAGCTGCTCAGAAGAGATGAGAAATACTGAGGTATGTCCACTGAAACATTATGAAAATAATTGAGTCTCTGCAAAAGGTCTTAATAATCTCTAAGTATATACAAATTTATGGCCACTAATTCTTTATGAAAGTATTTAAGAATAGTGGGAGAAAAAAGTATTATGAGGCTAGGAATTAGGTTAAGACACAAGTATACTTGTTAGAGCTGGGTCACACACTTGCCTCTGAGCTTTTTAGCAACTAAGGCAAAGTAGAAAACACAATCACTTTTATGATGAAAAAGATTAAGATTGAATACCAACCGGTTGCTGAGAAGCATAACTAATTCTGGTACTCAGACTAGATAGTATTTCTCTCTCCTGAGTCTCACATTGAGAGGGATGTGGAAACCCAGAATGTAATTCAGTAAGTCTTAGATAAGCAATTTCTTACTTGGACTAGTTAGCTTCTCCTTCTGACTTGGATTTTAAAAACCCTCAAATACTCTGAGTAGATAGAAACTTGTGGAATTGCAGTGATAACAGTATTTTCCCATTCATTACATTATTTATTAAATCATGTTTCACAAAAACACTCTTGCTCATGGCAGCTGAATTGGTTGTTTCTACCCAAGAAAGAATCAAAGGCTCTTTTATCTCAGGTAGATAATATGTTTTTTACCAGCCATTCTAAACAAAGACAGAAGTTTAAAAACCAATATGAAAAGAAGTATGATAATGTGTGGGTTAATATTGAAGCATTACGTGCCTCCAGCAAAGAAGATGATGGTAGGCTCTTGCCTCTCTTGGATTTAAGGTTGTGTTTCTAATTATTTAGGAGTAACCCAGAATGTTCGTGCTTTACAGCCATTAATAATTCAGCCGAGGCACTGACAAAGCAGGTGTGCTTGTGCGACGCACTAAGAGTTTAAGTCAACCTGATCTCCCACCCAGAAGCCAAAGCTCAAATCAACTTGGTTGTGTACTCTTCATTATGTCACTTAACCAGTCACAACTGTGTTCTTTAGAAGGATGCCCAAATCTAGCTCTGACAATGAACGGGAAGAAATTAGAGAAAATGATGGTTCTTAGGCAGAAAATATGTGTTATCATACAATCATACCATCTAGTTAGACCCTTAAATGTTGAGACTTGCGAAGGCGTTGAAAAGTGTTCTTCAAAAACAATATTATTCAATATTGATCCCCTTAAGAATATAAAAGAAATGTCCCTCCAAAATAATGTTCAGTTATCTGTATATCTTCATTTATGATTGTTGGTATGTTAAGTCTCAAAGATTGCCAGTGAGAACTTCAGTTTTATTATGGATTAAATCATCTGGTATTTACTTCCAGGTTTGGGGGCTATCGTAAAAGCTACGTACATAATAATTGTAGTGTAAGTATAATCATTTAGATCTATTGTTTTTTTTCAATTTCAAGACTGATACTAAACATACAACAAGCTGAAATGCCAAAGCCATGTTAGAGGTTAAATCCAATTTATGGCCCTAACAAAATTAAAATTATTTGCAGTGATTCAAGAGGCAAGATAATGAGGAAGACTCATGGAGCTAGACAAAATATAGAGGGTTTATTTTAAAAGATTGGTACAAGGTTATGAAACTGCTCTTCAGTGGCCTAAATTCATGATTTATCTATCACTTTCTCTTAGGTTTTATCCACAACCATCAACCAACAGTAATTTGACCCAAAGTAACTGATTAGGAATGAGAATATTAGTAAAAAAAAAAAAAAAGAAATAATTCTTCTGTAACAAGAATAAATACTATGAATATGGCTCAAATACTATCACTTTTCTTTGAAACAAGAATATTAGAGAAATTCAGTGAAAAATATCTACCATAAGAAGTTCTACAAACATCCTGGAATTCTAGCCTACATATAAGAGCATAGTATTTGGATATAGAGAGCATAGATTTGAGTTCTTATTCCACTTTTTATTCACCCTGTGATCCTAGGCATGTTACTTTATTTTTCTGAGTCTCCATTTTGGTACCCTTAAATGAGAATATAATATTCAACAGACAAATTTACTATGATGTTCAAATGAGCCTATATTTGGGGAATAAAAAGAGCCATATTAACTTTATTTATCAATTTGAAAATGATTTTCTTCCAGGAGGGCACAAAAATGTCATTCTCAAAAAAGTATTCAGAGCCCTAGACTCGCAGACTTGGAAGATAGAGATCAACTGGTCCTGAGGTTTTTACTTTGTGTTCCTCAGTCTTACAGTTCTAGGCAATGTCCTGGGGTCAAGTGCAGGGGCAACGGGGAAGTGGGTTAGACAGAGCCCCCAACCTCTCCTGCCCCCACCAGAACTGCTCCCCTTTTATTGATATTAGATATTGCACTTGTTTAGCAGATACTGTTTGAACAAGTTCTTTAGCTGTGGCTAAAAATGATTACAACAAAACCCAGGAATCAAATCCAATTCCTACCTTGCAATACCACCATCGCCTGAGAAACCTGTGATACACCCAAGGGGCCACCTCTGGTTGATGGCAAAGCCAGGGTTTAAACAAGGTCTTCTAAGTACTCCTTCAACAAGATCTGTGCCTTTCCCACCATACCAATGAATCCCCTTAAAGGTTACAAGCTGTTAGATTTGGAGTGAGAGATTTAGTACATTGGGGTGCTTCTGACTTCCAAATGCCACTGAACTCCATTTTGGTGTGGGGTGATTGTTTCAATTAATATCTAAGGCTGAAGCTTCAGCTCCTGTTTCACTGATGGGCATTGCCATGGCAATTAAAGCTCTTCTGGCTAGATAATGAAATCCTTTTTTAAAAAAAGATTTCTGATCTCAACTTGGCATAGAACACTCTAGATAACCTATGTAATTCCAACAAAGCAGTATAAATGTTCTAAAATCGGATCAGGGCTTACAATATTTTTCAGTCAATCTACAAAAATATAATTTAGGAGTATCAAGAAAACTCTCAAGACACTAGCACAGTTTTTAATTTTTAGGATGGGAGTCTCTGTAATTCTCTTGGAGGGATGGTAATCCTTAAGTTTGTTCATTCTGTGGCTGGCCTAGAAGTCTCTATTAAGTTTCACTGAGGATATAAGATTACCTCATGCTTCTAAACATTTGCCAAGAAAAAGAAGAGACTTAGAGTAAAATAAAAACTTAGATGTTAGTATGTTAAAACCTGTA
Organism: Mesoplodon bidens; assembly: GCF_964165515.1. NCBI lineage: Eukaryota > Metazoa > Chordata > Mammalia > Artiodactyla > Ziphiidae > Mesoplodon > Mesoplodon bidens. The sequence goes on from NC_138181.1 coordinate 22,527,923, forward strand.
CTTGTATAAAATGAGGTAGCTCACTTTTAGTCACATAGAGATTTAGAAGCGAAGAATTTTGTCACAAATCAAGCACAATTCTAAACAATTAAACTTAAAAACTTGTATTTTGACACAAAACATTTATTCGTTTATACAGTTACCTATTTAAATGCATATACTCAAAAACTTCACAGAGATTTGAACAAAAGTACGTGGTCATTTTCCTTAAGAACTTAAAGTTGTAAGCTCTGCTAAATCGTATTTTAGCTGAAATTCCAATACAGTATGAGAAACACCTCACTAAATACTATATAAAAGGCAAGCCCCCAAAGACGCATGCTGATTTATTGTCTTACAGCATGAAGCCATCTTGTGTAGCTATGATTTTGAGTCCATAAATCCTAAAATATTCTTTTTACTGGGCCTTCAAAATTTGATGTATTTTCAATTGGTAAAGTCTGGAGATCAGCAAAGCTATAATAGCCAGTACAGAGATTGGAATATACACTTATTGATGACAGTGGCCCACTGAAGATGTCTAAAATTATCATTTGTACAACTTCCCTCAAAGGTATTTTTCTTAATTCTCTTTCCACTTATATCAAAAATGTTCCCTTATCCCTCCTAGCCATATAATAAAATGAATGCTTCCCTAGGGCTACTTGATGTTTACTTTAACTTCAGTGAAACAAGTCTACACTCTGCATACAAAGAAATCAAGGTTAACTGTTTCTCCATCTTTGTGACTGGTCCCTGTTATCAAAAGAGAATTGGAACTTGACCTGGATGGGCAAAAGTTATAATTCATTTAGATGTGAAAGAGGTCAAGTAATTCAGTACTCACAATTACGTTTCCTTATCCTAAGCCAAGAAATGAATATATAAGGCAGGTTGCTAAAAATATGACGTTTGTTGGAGAGTACTATTTTTCACTATGGAATGACTAACAAAAAAATACCACCTACTTACATTCATCACAAAGCCTCCTACACTGCAGTAAGCAGACTTTCCTGGGCTGAGTGGTTTATTGACGAAGCAAAAAAAGAAACAAAACAACATTTTTAGAATTCTTCTAAGTGCCAACTCTCTTATTTGATCGAAATTGTAGAAGAATGTACTATGAGACTTGGTTTTAGACCTCAGCATTTTTCAATCAACCACTTGTCTAAACGCCTATGCATTCTTTGGCTAGATTATCATTTCTCACCCATGCACTTTCTTAATGACCCAGTTGTATTATTCAGGGAAGCTTTTACCTCTCAAGTTTCAAGCTCTTGATAAATGGAATTTTATTTAAATGAAAGAGATAAAATTAAACAACAGTGACTGAACTATATTTAATTAACTCAAACAAGTACAATTATATTTATTGAAAAGTTGTCTCATGCACCTCAGGATTAACTATGTAGTTTATAACTATATAGTTTATAATGTTGTACCTTAATTGATAATTAAGAAAATATTCCAGAAGCATACTGTTTATGTTCTACACGTAATGGAAAAATTCCATTTTAACTTTTAACTTCTAGCTAATCATCCCATTTCCTTTAGTGGGAACAGTTCTGACAAATAAATAAATAACAGCTGGTATAATACTGCAAAAATTGTACTATACTCTTGATGTGTTTTATGTTTTTGATCTCAAAGCAAATTACAGTTATCCACAAATATACACTTAGCATCTGAAAGCATAATTTCTTGATTGCCAAATACAAGTGAATTAAAACATATTTCAAAAGCTAAGTAAAAGAATCGCTGAAGACATATGTGTTACTTAAACATACCATTTACTCAGCCTAATATCTCTTACAAATAAACACTACAAAAAGCAAATGTATAAGTGCCAGCTCTACAAATTAGTGGCATTCTGTGTTCCAGTGCCTAAGATATGTAGTTTAAAAGAGGGCAACCCCAGAGCTAAAATAAAAACTAAAGTTATTCTTTTAAATATCAACTACTAAGAGTACTCTGTAACTCAGAGATATTCCAGGACAGAGGGTACTTTCCTTAATACCAATATTCATTAGCACTCACATTTCCAAAGCAGTCACCCATATGCTGAGTTGTTTGATGTTGTTTCTTCTTGAAAACAAACACCAGGGCAAAATCCAGAGTAAAGTTATACATTTATTGGAGAATGAAACAGATAGAGATCAAAGGGAAAAGAAAGACCAGAATTCTTTGAATGAGAACTCTCTCCCTTCGACACTGATCTGTTTCATCAGGCACGTGTGTGCAGAAGAGAAGATGAAACATGCTTGTCTTCATTAGCAAGTTTTATATAAATAACTATATGTTAGTTTCCCACCAGTAAATCTTTTAATATGCAGATTAAATTAAGTTTTATGATAATGACAGCAATAGCTTAACACTTAATTATTGAACCTTATCTTCAGTTTAAAAACTTGCAAAAGGTAATACTATTTACTAAACAGCAGTTTTAAAAATCAATATCCACACATGCAGCATAGCAAAAATATATATATACTCTTTGTTAAAAATCTCATAAAGAGAAAATAGTCTGGCACATAGATGAAGAATTAGCAGAATCTTCCTTTCCTAAAACCTGAGGCAAGCAGCTTCAACTAATAATGACACTAATGATCTAAAACTAAGCTAAATAGAATTCTTATAGTATTGTGTACATTTATGTATCCATCAAATCCCAGTGAACACTGTTTTTCTTTTCATGTATTTAAAGCATCTCAGAAACAAAAGTACTTATGCAAATCTGTCTTAAAGTGAGCATCCTTGGAGCATCCTTGGATCACAGGAAGAAAAGCCAAAAAGCAAATAATGTCAAAAATAAGTATCCCCAGTTTTTTTCTCCCCTCTCTCCACATGAGGGACTCTTCAGCAAGAAGCCACCAGAAAATAACTTCAACTGGAATGGTCTAGAAAACCCAAGCCAGTGGATTCTGCTGATAAGAGGAAATCCAGACAAGTTTCTCCACATGCAGTGCACTCATCTCTGCAAAGTGTATATATTCCAGAGTGTAAGTGTTTTAAAGCCTCCTTGTTCTAGGAGTGTAGTCAAAAACATGACAACACAAATTTTATTTCTCAAACTGGAGGATCTCAATGTTTTCTAGTAAGGTTTGACTACCTTTTCTCTCTTGCCAGTTTTGACTTTCCACAGCATTGTGGCCCTCACATAATTTTTCAGCACACTCAACAGATTTTTGCCTCTGACATTCCTTCATTTCTTCCCCGTAGGTCATTGCCAAAATGTTCCCTTACACACAAGCTCTTCCAGTTTCTACTGAGTCTAGCACATTCTGGCTGTGAGAAGCCCTGAGTGAATGTAAGCTGGGATCATCTACTAAACTGACAGAAGTTTCCACCGTGGGTTTGCTCTTTCACTGGTTTAAAAAATTTAGTGATGCCAGGGTTCAGAGGGGGATAAGCTGGTAGGAAACTAATGGAATATCAGGGAAAGAGATCACCCCAAATCATTTTTCCCTTCCATTTCCCATGAGCAAAAGCTTGTCTCTGTACCATATTCTATATTTAACAAAAAAAAAATACTCTGGATACTCTGCTTCTGCACGAAATGTACATCACAAATGTTGTTCATGTACCTCGCTCCCAAGAGACTGGGATGCTTGGGAAAAGGCAGCAAGAGATCCTTTCAAACACAGAGGCATTGCGTCCTACCTTAGTATACGGATAATAGGAGACCTCTTTTCCAGGCCAAGGTCTACGGATGGTGACCTTGGCCATAACACAGAAACTTATTGTTCCCCAACTTTAACTAGAGCAGCAAATATGTCTCTTCCCTATTTGCTTTTTCCAACAAACCCCAAGTCTTAAATGAAGTGGTGTCTTAGGTCTTCTGATCATCTTCCTCCACCCCACTTTCAACTACAATGGGTGGCAGGGCCAATTCTCTCTCTGTGCCTCCTTTCTCTCGTATGCAATTTAGAGCCCCAGGAGATTTGGGGTGCACGTCCCAGGAGAACTGGGCTCCTGGCTGGGCAAGCTCATGCGCTGTGGCCAGGGCAGAGGGCAGGCTGCAGACCAGAGGCTTTTGCCCTCTACAGGGGATTGCTCCAGCTCTTTTCTCTTACTGGGCAAACCCATTTTCCTGACATTTCTGGGAAAACCTCTGCTACTGAAGTTTCCCCAGTTGGTGTGGATGTCTGAAAGTCCTCACCTGAACACAGAGTCCATCTGAACTGATCTCTAGTGTCATATAATCCCCTGAAGCAATAGAGTAGAGGGTAGAAAATGCCTGCGGGTAAAGAAGAGTGAAGAATAAAAAGAAAGGATGCTCCCAAGCACTGCCCACTTTCCTGTTTTCTCATTTACAGTGAGCGGGACATTTAAATGATTTTGTGGTTTGCGGATTTTCTTTAAGTTCTTTTTTTTTTTTTTTTAATGGGTACTGCAGCAGTGCTCATCGTTGTTTTAGAGCCGTGCCCACAGACAGAGGGGCATACTGTCAGCCTGAACGCGCCTGCCAGCCAACCCCTCTCGGCGGAGCCGGGGACCCGGGAGGGAGAGGGTGCCTTGAGAGGACCCAGCAGAGCGGTGGGGGCAGAGTGGGTTCCGCGCGGGTTAGGACAGCTCCTTCTCCGACAGTGGGAAGGATGCACAGAATCTCCCTGGGTACCGCTTCCCGCCCCACTCCTTGCAGCCCAGACCCACTCCCGCCTCCCCGGCCCCTCCCCACTCCCCCAGGCCCGCTCTGCGCTGGGTGCTCAGGGCAGGCACGTTCGCTGTGCTCGCGTGCCCCGGGCCAGCGGGGGAACCTCTCCAGTCCCTTCGATTGCAGCGGGTCCCCCCACTGCACACGAGTTCGCGCCTAGGGCCGTGCAACGGTGGCTGAGACCGTGTCAGTGCTCGGGGGAGAAAGGGGTCTCATGAAGAGCCGGAATGATAACGAGCCGTCGCTGCAGACGCCTCTGTATTGAGAATTTCTGAGCAGAAAGAGGCTGTCCCCGTGTCGGGCCAGGGGACAAGCAGCTCGGAGCGGGAAGAGGAGGCAAAGTGGCCGCGCAGCTCGGGCAACTTTGCTGGGTAACCAGGCGACAGAGGGCAGGGACTGTGCCGCCCGCCGCCTCCGCTTCCCCGGCGAGGTTAACGGGCACGCGGCGCCGGGTCCCGTACCCAAAGTGCTGCTGTAACTGACGAGGGGAGGGCAGGCTGGCTGTTGCCGGGAGGAACAGGCACGGGGTGGGGTGGGGGGAACCTGGCCCGAGAGTGCAAGCCGAACTCCAGAAAGCCGCCCTCCATGCTCGTCCTCGGCCCTAGGAGGGGCGCCCGCGCCCGGGTACACTTCACCCCAAATGCCCACTCGCCGTCCCACGGGGCCACCAACTATTCCAGCAGCGCAAGGAAGAGGCAGAGAAAAAAGACAGACAGGAGAGCAAGAGAGCAGGCGAGGGCCAGGAAGGAAGGAACGACGCTCCCCCCGCCCCCCACGAACATCACATACCTTGAGTTCCTCAATGTCCAGGTTTGTTGATCTGTCCATGAAGCGAAACTAAAGGAAGTGAAGAGGAACCGGGCAAGTGGTACCAAAAAACAATCAGTCTTTTAGTTTCCAGCCTAAACTCAGCTTTATCCTCCTCCAAGCCCTGGCAGCATCTCTCAGTCTCATTCTCCGTGATCACGCCGCCTCCGCCGGTTAAAAATAATAAAAATAAATAAATAATAATTATAATTCACTTTGTTTTACTTCCTCAAAGATTTAGTGACAGGTGATCTTTACCGCGGTGCAACACGGCTCAGTGGAATCAAGCGGGGGGGTCGCGGAGGGGGGCGGGGGAAAATCCACTCTATGTAAGATTATTTCTTCTTCTGCAACAAGCTTAGAAACCAGCGAATTGCTGCATCCCAAGAAAAAAAGCTGCTTCCCTGGACAGCATCATGCGGCAAATTTCAAGCGAATGTGTTCAAACTGAACAGAAGAGTATATGATAAAAGCCTTCCTCGGTCAGGCTTACTCTGGTAGCTAATTTAGCACACTGTGAGTCCCAAGCTTCAGCAATGATCAATTTCCGTGGCAGGATAACCAAATCCCCGAAGTCCTGCATAGACTTAAAAAATGTCTTGCAGCTACGAGGTATTCTGTCAGTGGGGAAAAAAAGAAGATCAAGTCTGAAGGGAACGTTCTCCTTTGAAGGTTATGCTAAAAGAGTTGAGAGAATAGGAGGTGGCTCCTACAGAGGAGAAAAGAGAGACAGAGAGAGAAAGAGAGAGAGAGAGAGAGAGAGAGAGAGAGAGAGAGAGAGAGAGAGAGAGAGAGAGGGAGAGAGAGAGAGAAGCCAGAGAGGAAGAGAAAAATTTTCCTCCTGCTTCGCTGTTTTACTGGACTTCACCACCAGGGGACTGACTTCACTTCTCTCTTCCCACAGCCAGCACTAAGGGGATTTCTCTCATCTGTCAAAAAGCAACAACTCCTCTCCAAACAAATACTACGCTGCTGGGTCTTAAAGACTGTCCTCTGCCCAGAATCCACTAGGTGACGAGCCTTTTAATTCATCTCGCATGTTGCCTCATCTTGTTCCCATAGATCTGAGAGAAACATGCACGAGTGCATCATACACGTCTTCACTTTACATCACTGCTGCTTTCAGTGTCAGCGACTTTTTTTTTTTTTAACTTAAGACTTTGAAAGAAAGTGACAAATAGAGGAAATGTCCTGTGCTGATGCTTAGGAGAAAGCAATCTTTTATCGGAAAAATTATTTTTTAAATAGACTCTGACAGGTGAGTATGCTTAACTTGTAGGGTGTGGATGTGGGGAAAGGTCTCATTTTCTTCATTTGAAGGTCTTAGTGTAAAAAAATCTTGACTCTTTAAAAATACTTTTCATTGAAATATAGTTGTACAATATTATGTGTTATAGGTGTATAATATAGTGATTCATAATTTTTAAAGGTTATATTCCACTTATAGTTATTATAAGATATCAGCTATATTCCCTGTGTTGTACAATATATCCTTGTAGCGTATGTAATACATAATATTTTGTACCTCTTAGTCCCCTACCCCTATATTGCCCCTCCCCCCTTCCTTTCCCCCACTGTGTAAACCACTGGAACAGATAAATGTGTGTTCTCTATATCTGTGAGTCTGTTTCTTTTACGTTACAGTCACTAGTTTGTTGTTCTTTTTAGATTCCACATATAATTGGTTATCATACAGTATTTGTCTTTCTCTGTCTGACTTATTTCACTTATGAAAGCTGGAATTTGAAGGGATGTAAACAGTCTCCTCTTATTTTATTATGTCACATAAACTGGTGAGACTTAAAAATGTTTTCAGATTCAGAAAATAACTGAATAAATAATTACCTGTGTTTCCAAAAAGAATTTTTTTTTTGGATTTACATGGGCACTCAATGTGTCTAGGCACCTGTCTCCCAGCCAGCCTCTCTGACTCCATCTTTGTCCTCTTCCCTCACTCTGCTCCAGCCCTGGTCTACCCCGCCCACCTGCCCTTTCTTCTGCCACTGGCTCTTTAACACCAGCTCTTGTCCCTCAGTCAGGACCACTGCTCTCTCTCCCTCTGCTGTTCGCATGTTTAACCCTCATGCTTCATGAAACTAAAGCCATCTCTTCAGAGAGGATTTTCCTCAGGTGGATCCCTCAGACCTTCCCCTCCTCTGTCATCTCTTTGTGGCAGTTACTTGCTTCTCCATTATTCCATGTGCGCATTTGTTATCGTTTTGTCTGTCTCCTCTAGCAGACTGACTATAAGCTCTGGAGGGCAAATTCTATACCTTTCTTATTTGCCAATATAGCCCAAGAATTCGGCACAATATAAGCCCACAAATATGCCTGGAACAGATACATCTTTTACAGTTATTTCATTACTGTGGAAAAACCTCCATGACTCCCTCACTCCTCAACACGCAAAGACCACTTCTTCCCCTCCCAGTCTGTAGCTCAGATTTATAATCAAGCATGCAGAGTTCTTCAGTTTTCACCTAGTCTATTCCTTAAACTTATCAAAGCTAGCTTTCCTTCAAACTTTGACTTGTGCCTACAGCTTTCAAGGCTAACATCAAGTAGCCAACAGTCCATAATTAGTGGAGCTGAACTTCAAGTTCTCAAAATAAATTTTAAATGTTCACTTTACATAATTATTTTACATAATACATGATGAAAAATAATAAGGCTGCAGGTGGAGAATAAATGAACTTATGTAAAATGTATAAGTCTAAAAAAGATCTTTTCTAGCAATTATCAATAATGCAACATTAATTACATATGTTTTTTAAAAGTCAAGTTTTTCCATATAAAGTAATTTTACATTCCTTATCAACTTGTTATTGCTTAACTTTAGAAAATTGAATATAATCAGCAAATTTATTTTGAGCACATTAACAAAGTGATAATATCTCTGAGATAACTTTAAAATGTGCAATTGTGAAAACACAGTTCAAGAAAGATATCTGCAAAAATAAACATTAATGTCTGAACACTATTCAGAAAGGGGAGACTCCAGAAAGTTTCTTAGTAAGGCATAAAATTATAGTTGGAAGAAGTGATATTGTACTAAATAATAAAGGATAAGTTTAACCATATTTTTTTAAGTTGTATATAGTCATATATAACGACTCTAATAAATCTTTTTTTTTTTTTTTTGCGGTACGCGGGCCTCTCACTCTTGTGGCCCCTCGCGTTGCGCAGCAGAGGCTCCGGACGCGCAAGCTCAGCGGCCATGGCTCACGTGTCCAGCCGCTCCGCGGCATGTGGGATCTTCCCGGACCGGGGAACAAACCCGGGTCTCCCGCATCGGCAGCCGGACTCTCAACCACTGTGCCACCAGGGAAGCTCTAATAAATCTTTAGTAATATGAAACTATATCCAACATTTGATGTTGACCAGACTGACATTACATGAGGTACAGAAACTATAAGTGATTTCTGAAATCACTTCCAAATTTGAGTCTAATTAAACGTCTATAAAGCAAGAGACTTCAAGTCTTTTACTATTTCATGAATTCCCATGAAAATTCATTAAGCTAAATACTCCTAAAATTAAAAAATGAAATTGATCACAAAATATGGTTTTCTGAAACATATTTATATAACCTTTCAAAGCAATCAGGACCCGATTCCACTTCAACTGGCATGTGATTAAGGGAGACAATGTAAGAAAATGAAATAACTTTAAATAAATTTGAAATAAGGCAATGGAAAGATGGAGAAGCGAACTGAGTTAAAGAATATTATCTAGATGTCCTGAAATCACAATATCAAGAGGAAGAACAGCTACCCATGGCTGCTCCAGGAGATCAAGCTAGCACATGGCAGGGTATGTGGAAGAAGCAAGATTCAATTTTAGCAAAGATGTATAATTCACAGGCAAACTGCAAATAGCAATTACAACCCCCAAGCAGGGGGAAGGCAGTTTGGAAACACCTGCAGGTCATGAGATGTTACATTTCAGGATCACTCATCCGTGGACACATTCATCAATGTCCCCTTCTACCATAAGGTTTCAAAGGAAATGTACACAAGCCATTAGGAGCTTCTTTATTTTAACTAATTTACAGAAGTGGGAAACAGACAGATTCCTTTTTTTATAATAGGCAATATAATTTTTATCCATCATATATGCCTGAAAAACCCTTCTACAATTTTCAATTTTACAGGCCTTTATATTCCCCTCTCCCAAATCTTGAGCCAAATTAAAAATTTTTATGCTTTATATTTTGAGTATCTTAGTGTACTACATAGTAAGATCATATTTTATTTCCATTTTCTGTAATTATTAAAAGGATAAGTAATGTGTTATGATTCATTAAAAGAGTAATAACCTATTTACATAGTAGCTTCTAGTGATTAGCATTTGTATTCATATGATCTAGACACTTGTCACAGAAAAGATTTATTTCTCAAAAATGTTACTCTTCACTCCATGATGTTTTAAAAATATGTACTAGAAAATTCAGAAAATATAAAATACTTGGTTGTTTTTATTCTTATATAAGAAATGCAACTGTTTTTATGTGAATAGATGAGGAATAATAAATTAAATGAGCTATTAGCATTTAATAGTGTGATGTAGTGGAAAGGATATCCTTTGGCTCTTCCTCAAAATGATCACCTTTATTATAACATAGATGTATAGTTTTTTTTTTAAGAAAAATCAACGTTGAAATTATGTTACAATAATTTCTGCTCAACTTCAACCTAGGTCATGTTCCTACTCAAAATTTTCTTCAAGAAAAAAAAAAAAGGAAAAGAAAAGAAAGGAAAAGAAAAATAGGATTAGCTCAGACAACAAGAGAAAGCAAAGGATAAAACGAATAAGAGGACACAGACATGCCTGTTTATGGCCAAAAAGAAGCCAGAATGTAGAATTAAAGCTACTAAAAGCTCGAAACTGGGAACACATCTCCCATTCCTTTTAGATTTAATGGCGAAAACTACTGGCAACTGCATTTTTTTGTTTGTTTGTTTTTGTTTTTGTTTTTGGCGGTATGCGGGCCTCTCACTGTTGTGGCCCCTCCCGCTGCGGAGCACAGGCTCCGGATGCGCAGGCCCAGCAGCCATGGCTCACGGGCTCAGCCGCTCCGCGGCATGTGGGATCCTCCCGGACCGGGGCACGAACCCGCGTCCCCTGCACCGGCAGGCGGACTTCCCACCACTACGCCACCAGGGAAGCCCTGCATATTTTTAGTTAAAATTATATTTAATTATTTAGCCACATATGATTTTAAAAGTACCTCAGCCATGAGAATACACATGCTTTGAATAGCATAGATTGGTTTATCAAAGATAATGGAGAATCTTCTTTGCAGAATTTAGAGATTTGTGATTAATGCTAACAGTTTTAAAAGCATCCCCCAAACCATTATTTATTGCAGCTCAGAGTCATGAACATTGGTAATTATAGTTGGAAATTTTAAAAACAACCCACACCAGTGTTAAACTTCGTATGGCATATAAGAAATAGAAATATAACAAATCTACCGAAAAAAAAAGCCTGATCAAAACTTGAATTAAAGTTCACAACAAATGCACAGCAGTTAACACTATAATACAGTAATAATTAAAACAAAAGAGAAACATGCCAGCACCAAAGAATATCACATTGCTATTATATAAGCACAAATAAATGGAAAAGAATGATGTCGGACTCTTCAACCCAAAGGCATTGTTGATCCTTAGTGCGCTTTCCCATCAGAAATGATTATCACTTTACCTAGAAGCTTTAAAAGGTCAGAGACAGCGAACCCTAAAATTATAACCACACACCAAATAAAATACAACTGCAGAATCTGTTAAATTGCAACCTTCACCCTCAGACCAAAAATCTTTTAGGAAAAAAAGGAAAGCCTTTGGCTTTCGTTATGTGTATTGACTGTATAAGCTGGTTCATTTAATTTCAAGAGCTCAATTCTTTAGCAAAACGAATCTCTATAAACAGGCTTAATATTAATTTTTTAAACTAACCCTTTGGACGGAAAGTGACTTTTCTGAAAATACTTTTTATTCCAGCAGAAGAACCTGAGCCTCTTAGGCCATCACCATATACACAGTGATAAACCAATATAATACCTACAATAAAATCTTTATGAACTGTCAGTCTTTCGATGTGTTCTACTGGCATCACTCTAACAAGAAATGGAGACATATGAGGGGCAGGGCTGTGGATTTGGTGAGAGATTGAGTAAAACAGTAATTGATTCTAAAAAAATGATCTGAATAGCCAGGAGGAACTGAAAGTAGCATCGGCCTTGGATGGAGTAATTTCGGAGCAGGAAAAAAAAAAAAAAAACTAAGGAATCTGGTAGAAAATACTTAGGGTGATTAAATGCTAAAACAAATCCCTTACTTTCAATTAACTTCTAGTTTGGAATTTTTCCTATTCTGAGAATAACAAAGAATAATACCATAAAATAGAACATTATTGTTTTTTCTGTTGTTTGTTGGCATATAATTGTTCTTTGAAACTTGTTTTTAGGAAATTAGTTAATGTGAAATTTCTTCTCTTTTTATTCCCATGCCTGCACTAAACAAAATAAAATAAAGATTAAATGAATGGAATTATATTTAATTAGTTAATCTCTTATGATATGTACCTTAAGGAATTACCTAGCTATAAAGTTGATTTCTAAAGAATATGGTATCCCTAAATAATAAAATTTTGATTTTTTTTTCAATTCTTTCTTACTTTTGCAGAAAGGGTAGTGTCCAAAGACTTTCCAAAGTTAAATTTTACTAGTATCTTTCGGCAATCAGTTTCCTATTACCATCAATATGTAGTGTTGTCATGGATCTTTAAAATTTTGACAATTTTCTCCAAGGAGAATTTTGGTCTTTTGATCATTGGTAACATTCTTATTGTATATGAAATACTTTAAAGTTCTCCAAGAACACAGAATGAAAACATTAAAAATTAATAAATAAGTACAATTCTGTAGTGTTTAAAACTGTTGTTAACTTGCTTAAAATAAAAAAAATAAAGCAGGAAGGCAAAGTGGCGGCTTACGGAGCCGTGAGTTAGCTGGAATCATCTATCTTGGATGACAAACTATGTGTACATCGAGTGGTCCCCAAACTGCTTAATCAGCCATAGCAACATTGAAGCCCATGCAGCATGATACCGCCTGGGTTCTTTTCATAGTCTACCCATTTATGACTGTTGAGAGGACCCAGTTAGGGAGCACACATTTGAGTTTTTTAAAAGTTTAGTTATGCGTGACAATTTCGTTACATAAACTGATATACTCTTGATATTGAACTGAGAGTAATTCTCCATAAGCCGCAGCCTGACTAATGCCATATGTCATCATGACAAGAGGTTTTCTAAAAAGCCCAGGAATATCTATCTTTGCCCTAACTGCAAATAAAATTTCATATGTTTGGCAATGACTTTTAGACAAGAAGCTTCCTTCCCAAATGCGGGATCCTTAGCTTTTTCCTTAAACTTCCTGCCCTGAATGCAGTCACCTTGCTCTTTGAATACTTCAAGATTTGGCTTGTTTTCCTGATGCTCCTCAGAATGTATTCACAATAAAGACTGCAAACATCCTTACTTTTCAAAGTTGATGCATTTGGAAATGTATGTTTGAAAGGGTGAAATTCCCTAAAAACATAACTGGGCATGTTAATTTCTTCCATCTAGAGAATAAAGACAATTTTTATCTGTGATTAAGTATTTTTGTTTTGATTTGTAAAGTACATATGGATAAAATGCATGTTGACTAGAGGTCTGAACATTAAAGACAGAATGAAACACCTTTCTAGATTTTTCTTTCAATAATCCATTTTAGAAGCAGTCTCAGTCTAAGGTAAATTGTAGCTCATGTTATAATCACTTTCATAATGCTTTGTTACTGTATTGTTCTTAATCATATGGTAATGTTGTAAACCTATTTTTCTACCTGTTTTTCTGACCTGGAAGCAAAATACACATTTTCTATATTTTCATTAAAAACTAATTTTACAAAATACATTTTCTAAATATATTTTATAAGTTGTCTTGTCTGCATACCCTAGAAGTTTATTCTGCATTTATCATCCTTCTTGTCCACATCTGATAAGGGTGCTGAGGAGTAGGCTCTCCTTAGGGGCTGGGACACTTTTGCAAGCCACTTCCTGCTGGAGATATTCTGGGAGCTGTATTCATTTTCTAGAGCTACCATAACAAGATATCACCCACTGGTAGCTAAATAAATGTATTTTCTCACAGTTCTGGAGGCTCAAAGTCTGAGATCAAGGTGTCAGATCAAGGTGTCAGCATTTTGGTTTCTTCTGAGAGATGTGAGGGAAGGATCTGCTCCAGAACTCTATCCTTGACCTGCAGTGGGCTGCCTGCCCACTGTGTCTTCATATGTATGTGTGTATCCTTATGTCTCTTTGTGTGTCCCAATTTCTTATCATTATAAGGTCTTGGTCAGATTGGGCTAGGGCCCACCAAATGGCCTCATCTTAACCTAACCACCTCTTTAAAGGCTCTATCTCCAAATACAATCACATGTTGAGGTACCGGGGGCTAGAGTTTCAACATGTGAATCTTGGAGGGGACACAATTCAACACGTAACAAAATCTCAGTTGTTTTGCAGTTGGAACATCCAATATTAAAGGTAGTTTCTTTGGCAGTGAAATTCCCTCAAATTATTAGTAGGCTTACAATCTATTTCCTTCCATTTAATTTCATGTGTCCCTGACCACATCCAAATTTCTTTCCAAGATAAAACTCTCAGATGTGCATTACAACTTTGCTTTCTTCTCAGTGTCCCCTTTGTTAAGCTAATGGGTGACTTACATGATGACATAGGGACAGTAGACTTGGCTGGAAGACCACCCTTAATCTGAATTTTGCCACAAATCTGTTCAAGTTTATTAAACTGAAAAATTTTGCTGACCCTTTGCCACACAAAGCTTCTTAAAATTTTTATCTCTTACTTTGTGGGGCCTCAGAGTAGTTGATATTTCTATCTTTTTGGTGCCTTAAATTTCTGGACTGTCTCCATTCCTTACATCTCTTTCTTACAATTCTTTGCCAAAGGCAGCTAATTTTAGTGAATGCACACTACAAACATTTTTCCAACTTTTTCCTCTTGAGCTGAAAGCTCAGTAGATCTGCCTTCCAGACTATCACTGGCAACAGTCTTACCAGATTTTTGCCTGCTATAACAGGGCTCTCCAGGCTTTTAGTGTCTGATATTTGATTCCTTGTCATGGGTGACTGATAAGCCAATACCACATTTTAGGTGTTTCCGGCTAGGAGTTAAGGAAAAGGGATGGGCATTGGGGAGATTCCTGGGAATAAGCCAGGAAATGGCGTACACCACTTCTGTTCACACTGCATTGACCAGAATGTGGTCCCATAGCCCTGCCTAATTGCGGAGGAGCCTGGGAAGTGCAGTATTGCTATGTGGCTGGAAAGGAGCTGTGTGAGCACTGGCATTCTCTAAGATAAGACTCTAGGGAATTTTTTACATACTTGTTGGTTGTAGCCAAAAAAAGTACAGAATAACATACAATTACATTAACACTGAAGTTAATGTATACATACATGCATTCAGAGTCTAGTTCCATAGACTTAAGTGCAAAAATGTAAAACTGAATAAAATATTAATATGGTTAATATTATTTAATTACATAAATATATGTTGTTAAACTATAAAGGAATTCATAGGTTTGGGACGTCAATGCAGGTGGCATATTTATTCGCTCCTGTGCTCATCACACCCCATAGGTCCACCCACTCACTGGTGTATTCCTTCACCAACACTCATTGAGAACCTTCTACCTCTCAGGCCCTGAGCTCTTAATATTGTCTCAGATCTAGTAAAAAAAGCCCTGCGACTATTAACAGAAGCCAGCCCCTTGCCAAGGTAAAAGCCTCTAATGGGAACATCTCCTAATAGTTGAACAATCCATTAGGTCAGAAATAGAATGGTCAAGGCAAACAAAACAAATCGTTCCAAACATTCATCTCCAGACACTGTGTGTTCCAGCAAATTATTGGAGGAATGTTCATAGCAAAGCACAAAAGGAACACTTACGCCTTTGACTTTTCTGCATACCATCTCGTAGAAGCACAAAATTTAAAAAAACTGGACAGAGACCATAAAGACAATGTTGGCAAACCTTCCATTTATAAAGAAAAAAAAAAAAAAACCAGACGCATACATAAATAGAATTCTCTAAAGCAGAAAGCGCCAAAGCCAGGATTAGAATCTTTCCAATGATAGAATAAGAAATATTAAAAATATGTATTCTTCCTGTTATTATCCTCTCAATCAGTAATATACATGGAGAAAACAGCCACGAATTAAGTGAAAATCCAGATGCCAGAAGCATAAAGTATTTTTATGGAGCCTCCACATAATGAAGTTTAACATATAAACATTGGCACTCATAAAGACATACATTATAATTTTCAGTAAAGACATACTACCTTTCTTCATGAAAAGATTTTAAATGTCCAAGGAAATAAAGATAATCAATATTTCACATTCATACTAAATATTCAGAGCAATACGCCTCATTATTAAAGCTGGCGAATTCCTCCAGGAAACTAGTATCACACTGTATTAAACACAATAACTGAATCACCCTCAATGTCACACACTTCTCTATGTATAGATAAAAGACCTATACATACACATTTGCATATACTTAAAGCACATATAAATATACGTTTTCTATCAAATAGAAAGATGCACTCTTCACACTATAAATCCATCAACCGACAGCTCATGAAAACATATCCTTTCTAGAATCTTTCCAAATTAAATAATAAGCACTGCATGATATTGCAATATAGCAAAGAGTACATGGAGCTTTTATGACTGAATTTTCTGAACTGCAATCAATCATATGTTACTAAAACTCTTTCCTCCCAAAATCATAGGCACACATGTCTTCCAAACACATCTATTTTTAAACTGGGATATATAAGTTCTAAGTTGATATATTTCAGATAATGTACTGTCTTATTTAATCTCTCCATGGTGTGTGCATGTCTCTGCAAACTTTGTCACTATTTCCTGCTCCTTGCCTAAACTTTTCTTCTTTGATTTTTCTCTTACCTTTCCAGGCTCATCTTGCCATTCTCTCCTTCATAGGTCTTTCTTCTCCTTTCAAATTGCTGTTCTCAGTGTCCTCTCTGCTCATCTAGATCCTCTTCACTTTCCCCCTCTCTGAAAATATCCAAAATAGTAATGACCCGCAGATTTACATCTGCAGCTCAGACCTTTCTCTCATGCTCTCCATTTATATCATATTTAACATCAACCCCTGAACATACCACCAGTATCTTATATTTAACATATATATAATTGAGTCTATATATTCACTTCCTAAGTGTGTTTATTTCCCTGCATTGCTAATCACAATTTAGAAATATCTGAATTATTTTTACATGTTTCTCCTTCATGCTTTTCCATCCAATCAATTGCCAAAACTTCTTTAGTTTTTCCTATGAATATTTCTCCAAATTTTATCCTTAAACCATTTCCACTGCCATAGCTCTAGTTTAGATATGCATCATTTTTTGCTCAACACTCTCCAAACCATATTCCTTTTTACTACCAGTGTCATGTCTTTCACTGGTCTGTTTATCAAGTGCAAGACCTATGTCTAATTCATCATCATTTTCCCTAGCACAGTGCCTGGGACATAGAATTAGCACAGTATAAAGGCTTGATCATTCCTTCATTCAACCACAGTGTAGCAAGCACCTACAGGGTTCTAGATGCTCTGGTTCTATCATGGGACAAAATCTGGAAAGATACCACCTTCCTCAAACTTACATTCTAGCAGGAGACAATAGACAATAAATAATTTAACAATATAAATGAGTAAATTATTAGCATGTTAGCATGGAAAGTGACTCAGGAGAAAAGAAAGAAGATTGGATTAACAGGGATGAAGAAAACAAGGGGAGGGCAAGTTAGAAATTCAACAAGGTGGTCAAGATAGGTCTAATTGAGAGGAAGGAGGCAAGAGAGTTACCCATGCATTTATTAAGAATAAAAAATAGTTCAGGCAGAAGGAACAGCCAGTACAAAAGTTCTACAATGAGAACACACATAATGTGTTCAAGAAACAGCAAGAAAGCCAGAGACAGAGGGAAGTTACGAGGGGAAGAGAACAAGGAGGTGAGATCAGAGAGCTAATAGGCATTTTGGGCCACTGTGCAGACTTAGGCTTTTACTCTTGGGTAATAGTGCTGAATAAAGAACAGTAAAGCTCCTTATGAAAGAAATATGGCTGCAAACCTAAAATTATTCACCAAAATAAGAGAGAAGGTAAATGATGGCTTCATAAACTGTCCGTTAGCTCTGTGTGCCCAATAAAACACCCTCATTTTAAAATATCATTAAGGGACTTCCCTGGTGGTCCAGTGGTAGAGAATCCGCCTTCCGATGCATGGGACACGGGCTCAATCCCTGGTCAGGGAACTAAGATCCCACATGCCACGTGCCAACTAAGCCCGCGTGCCAACTAAGCCTGCGTGCCACAACTCCTGAGCTCACGTGCCTCAACTGGAGAGCCTGCATGCTGCAAACTGGAGAGCCCATGCGCTCTGGAGCCCACAAGCCACAACTAGAGAGAAGCCCACACACCGTAGTGAAAGATCCCATATGCCTCAACGAAGATCCTGCGCACCACAACTAAGACCCAACGCAGCCAAAAATAAATAAATAAATAAATCTTAAAAAAAAAATAAAATACCGTTAAGACATATCATGTTGGATTCCTTTAACATGTCTTGTAAATTCGGATTAGTCACATAAAATCAACAACCTTTCCGACAGCACCAATTTAAAAGCTGACCACGGGTATGTTCCTGACACTGCAGCATGCTGAGAACAGTTGTTCAAGCTGCCTTGAGCCACAACGTTTTGAAAATGTTCCTAATGGTCTGAAAAAAAAAGTGGCACCAAACACTGGTTAACTTCTATAAGAAGCACTAATTCCAGCAGAACACACGATTTTAAAACCGCTGCTGTAAATCAAGTGTGAGTGGAGAAGGTAGATTCTTGAAAGTGAAGTAACCATCCACAACTAAGTAGTAAGACATGGCACATTATTTTGAAACTACCCTTGGAGGCTGATTTTGCTAAGAGGTCCTGAATGCTCTAGTTTTACTTCCCTGGTTTAGAGAACTATGATATTGATAAAAAGCTTCAATTTTGGGGGCTTCCCTGGTGGCGCAGTGGTTGAGAGTCCGCCTGCCGATGCAGGGGACACGGGTTCGTGCCCCGGTCCGGGAAGATCCCACATGCCGCGGAGCGGCTGGGCCCGTGAGCCATGGCCGCTGAGCCTGCGCGTCTGGAGCCTGTGCTCCGCAATGGGAGAGGCCACAACAGTGAGAGGCCCGCGTACCGCAAAAAAAAAAAAAAAAAAGAAAAAGCTTCAATTTTGAATGGAGAGGAAGTTGTGAGCCCTTCACAATCCCATCATTGACCCAGTGCATTGGGAAAACACCTCAGTTGGAGGCAATACTTTCATCAGACCCCCTTGCAAGGCTTCAGGTGACCTTCTGTGCCTTAGGTGGGCATCCAAGGAGGTGGTTGCAGAATAAGAAAATATTTCCACTGATTAAGGGAGCCTACTGTACAAGTTTTACTTTCCATTATGTATCTAACCTAAAATTTCATCTGATCTCTCCCAATATATCTCTACATAGTATTTTTCCAAAGCTAAACACATTTGATCAATAGATTTTCTTCAATCTGTCTTTTCAAAACATCACTCTTTACATGTATTAAAAAGTAAATCCAGGGATATATAGTTTCAGCTACAACATGGCAAGAGCTTGGAAGTTGTCACTCCCACCCTTAAAATAAGCAAACTCTAACAAACTAAAAATCAGTGACTTTTATTGGACACATCAGAAAACTGGTCGCAGGACAGTTAGTCACTCCTAAATGTGGAGAGACAGGCGAACCCGGAGAGTCACAGTGATAGCTGCTTACCTGGAGCAGAAGCCACTCGAACTATAAAACAGCAGGAACACTTAACTAGTAATTTTAACAAACTGCTGAAGGCTGAGTGTAAACTATCATGACAGTGAAAAACTCCAGGGACTTCACTTTTAAAGGGGACCTCATATATTTGTGAATATTACCTCTGGGAAGCCCACCAGGATCTTATGGTGAAGAAGGATTCTCTCTTGGGTCTGGCAGGGGGAGGAAAGGGGTAATGATTAGGAAATAAAGCCAGTGTTCTCCATAACAAAAGCTTACCCTCCAGGGGAGAAAACTTTGGCAGAGCCTTGTTTTACCTGGGGGAAGGGCATTTCTCCCAATCCAGACTTCTTCATCCTTCCTGTCTCACCTCAAGGGGTAAAAGCTATAGTGTGAGAGCAACAACTTGTGAAGGTGGGAAACAGGCCCCACTAAAAGGTTTAATCATGGGCTTCCCTGGTGGCGCAGTGGTTGGGAGTCCGCCTGCCGATGCAGGGGATACGGGTTCGTGCCCCGGTCCGGGAAGATCCCACATGCCGCGGAGCGGCTGGGCCCGTGAGCCATGGCCGCTGAGCCTGCGCGTCCGGAGCCTGTGCTCCGCAACGGGAGAGGCCACAACAGTGAGAGGCCCGCGTACCGCAAAAAAAAAAAAAAAGAAAAAAGATTTAATCACAAGACTATGCGGTGCTTCCTCTGCCCACACCTCACCACTGCACACAGGGCTCCAACAGAATAACCGTGGATTACAGCTGAAAGAGCTGCAAGACTCAGACTCTAAAAAGGATTTCCTTCCAAAAAAGAGGGGATATATGTAAACATATAGCTCTTTCACTTTGCTGTAGAGCAGAAACTAGCACAACATTGTAAAGCAACTATACTCCAAGAAAAAGTTTTTAAAAATTAAAAAATTAGGGACTTCCCTGGTGGTCTAGTGGTAAAGAAACTGCCTTACAATGCAGGGGACGTGGGTTCCATCCCTGGTCAGGGAACTAGGATCCCACACGCTGGGGGGCAAATAAGCCCATGCACCACAACTACTGGGCTTGTGCGCCTCAACTAGAGACCACGTGCTGCGAACTACAGGGCCCACGTGCCGCAACTACAGAACCTACGCGCCCTGGAGCCTGCCTGCCACAACTAGAGAAGAGAAAACCCACATACCACAACGAGAGAGAAGCACATGCACCACAATGCAGATCCTGTGCGCTGCAACGAAAGATCCCACATGCTTCAAGGAAGATCCCAAGTGCTGCAACTAAGACCCGATGCAGCCAAAAATAAATAAATTAAATAAATAATAAATCTTTTTTTTTAATTAAAAGAATTAAAAAAATAAGGATTTCTTAGGGAAGCCCAAAGTCAAGAGGGGAAACAAAAATAAGTACACTGAAGGGATTTTAAGCCTCTCCTACCTACAGCTACAGCAAACACTCAACACAGCTTAACTCCTAACCAGATTAACAAAAATCCTCACGATAAAGGCCTATTTACCTTAGTTCCCATTACTCCATGAAACATATCTAGCTACTAACAAAAATAACAATGTGTACCAAAAAAGCAAAAAATAACATCAAAAATAAAAAAATAAATCCTGAAGAGACAAGGAAATCATCAGATTAAGACTGAGATATGACACAGACTTTGGAATTATAAAACAGAGAAATTAAAATACTTATGGTTAACATGCTAAGGGCTCTAATGGAGAGTGGAATGAAATATTTAAAGCGTTGAAAAAAGAAGAAAAAAAAAAAAACACCTAGAACTCTATATCCAGCAAAATTCTCCTCAGATGTGAGAGAGAAATAAAGACATCTTTGGCAAACAAACAAACAAAAAACTGAGGGAATTCACTGCTACTAGACCTTCCTTGCAAGAACTGTTAAAAGAAGTTCTTTAGGCAGAAAGGAAAAAACGCAGTTCAGAAACTCAGATCTCACAAAGAAAGGAAGAGCTATGTATGTAAAAGCAATAAATTAAGGTAAAATTAAATCTATCATTTTTCTTATTCTTTATTGAGCTACAAGATAACTGATTATTTAAAGTAGTAATAGCAACAGTGCATTTTTGTGCAATTATAGCATATGAGTAAGTGTATAAATGGCAGAAATATTATAAGACACTGAAGGGAGATATTAGGAACACTCACGTATAAAGTACCTGCACTACCCATGAAGCAGGATAGTTTTAATTGAAGATGGATTTGGAATGGTTAAAAAAGTATAAGGGAAACTCTACGATAACCAGTAAAAAAAAATGTTTCAAAAGTATAAGTTGGTATGCTAAGAGAGGAGATAAAATCAGGTGTCTCAGCAAAAAAAAAAAAATTTTTTTTTTTTTCGCAGTAAGAAAGCAATTAAAAATGGGCTTCCCTGGTGGCGCAGTGGTTGAGAGTCCGCCTGCCGATGCAGGGGATGCGGGCTCGTGCCCGTGAGCCATGGCCGCTGAGCCTGCGCGTCCGGAGCCTGGGCTCCGCAACGGGAGAGGCCACGACAGCGAGAGGCCCGCGTACCACACACAAAAAATTTGATCTGTGGCAGGATTCTCAGTTGAAACCACAGAAGCTGAGCGTGTCTGGTCAAGCAAGCAAGAAAGAAAGAGAGAGGGAGAGACAGAGACAGAGAGAGGAAGGGAGGGAGGGAGAGTGGGAGGGGGAGAAAGAAAGAGAGAGAGAAAGAAAGAAAGGAAGAAAGTTTAATGGCTAAAGATTAGTTGAGAGGGTTGGAGAACCAGGCTTAAGACTAAACTCTGAAAACAAAATGCTCTGAGCCACGCCGCCCAAGGGTAACGAGAAAATCAACTGCCACGAGCACTCCTACTAACAAGCTGCAGGTACCACAGGTTTTTTAAATTTGTTGCAAAGAACCTGAGTACCTCACTGCTCCTGGTGTTTGCCGGAATGCCGCTCCTGCACTCGGACACAGACCACACACCCACCACCGTCACCCAAGCCGGAGGTGCCTGTCCTCGTCACGCCCCCCTCCGCACCCCAAAAAATGGATTCTGCGCAGGACATCCTTCCTCAGACTGCTTACTTCCACGTTGGACTATCCTGCTGACATGCCTGGAGGAGATGAGGGCACATGACTGGGCTCCAGCCTCCAAGGAAGATGGGAAGCAAGTTTTCTGGCTTCTTCATGAGAAGGTAAGACAAACGCGGGGAAATTTTTCAGACACGAACGGTTATACTCAAAAGTTCAAGGCAGCAAGAAACCACAAAGCTCAAAGACACTTAGAACATTTCAAATTTATATCACTGCCCTTTGGTTCGAAACGTCGGGAGCTTCCCAGGTGAAATCTGAAATTCCCCACCCCACCCCCACCCCCCAAAAAAGAAAGAG
Source organism: Mesoplodon bidens (assembly GCF_964165515.1). Classification (NCBI taxonomy): domain Eukaryota; kingdom Metazoa; phylum Chordata; class Mammalia; order Artiodactyla; family Ziphiidae; genus Mesoplodon; species Mesoplodon bidens. The sequence goes on from NC_138181.1 coordinate 22,550,641, forward strand.
ACAAACCGCTCCAGATTGGCGGGTGGCAGGTTTAATAAGGAAACTTACTTACTTTAATAAGGAAACTTGTCTTGGGCGACGCAAGTTGAGTCTCGGAATCGGCCCGCCAGAATCCTAACAGCTTATAGGGAGACCTTTTCGGTGTTCAGTCAGGTATACCGTGCAGATGGTCTCAGTAACACATTACTCTCTCAAGCTTACATCCTGGAAAACGGCTCCAGCTGTGTGAAGGGTGGGTGGAGCGTACTTTGCAAGGACACGAGTGAGAAAGAGACTGCTCAGGGGTCGTCTGGCAGTCATGTCCTCTTGATGACCTCCTCCTACACCGCCAGAAATTCTAAAACACTGAGTATTATCATTTCTTAAAAGAAAAGATAATACTCAGTGTCCATGCTCAAGGTTATACAATGTATGGGGGGGAAAAGCCATTTGAGTTTATACAAAAACTCATGAAGATTTCTTCGTAAAGAAAGACCATTCTTAGGTTGTCTTTAACCAGCACAATGACTTACATATAAAGTTACAGCAGAGTGGATACACAGAAGCACAGCATCCAATTGCCAAAGTGCTAAAGGTATAAAATAATTCTTTGTCCAACTTTATAGCACCAAACTTTTCACGGTGTATAAATCTCTATGCATTGAACCTTTTACTTGTGAAAAAATATTTTAAGAATCAATAAGCAGCATTCTAAGAGGTGATGAGTACACAAGAAAACATTACATCTATCTCATAAAAATGAGGGTTACATTCTTAGTCACATAATCCAAACTGCTATTTCTATTTCTTAAATAGAAATATCGTGATCTCAAATATTACATGCTGCTTTGAAAGGGGCTTAATTTATAATCAGGGATTATTTTCTGGTTTGGAAGACTCCGTCTCAAAAATATAAAGCATCACAGATTGGCATGAAAGATAAGGCTAATTGAGATATTTCTGTGTAAGCTGCTAACTAGTTGGAGAACTTGAAAACTAATAATAGATATTTATCTAAATATATATTGTGATGTCCTTATATAAACAAATCTAGTATTCCTTCATATCATTGCAATATGGCATAAAATGAAACGGCATTAAATGAAAAACTGGATGAATTCCAAATCCATTGTGTTTCTTAAAAATATATTAATGTTTCATGCAATATATATTTTAATTTATTTGCCTATTCTAACAATAGTTCCATAATCCAATGAAAGATTGGTTCTAACTTTATGAAGTTACCAGATGTGTATGTCAAAGTCAACAAATTTTTTTTTTTAACAAACCAACCTGTTTTTCTCTATAACATCATTCAAATTTCAGGGCTGGCAGAAATGTTAGTTTAACCAGGCTGCGTTCACAGAGCAGTCTATAACATGCCCGAAATGATAATCCTCAAAATCTCCCAAAATGAGAATTTCTGCACTAAACTAACTTGATTTGTGGGCAGTAGAAAAATAAATAATTATGTCAGTAAACTATAAAAAAAGGAAAATAGTTTTTTTTTATACTATTAGCAAAGGGACCTGTATAATGATGAGCCAAATTCTATAAGTGAATAAAACAGTCTCTGGAAATAAATTAGGTGCATTGGGAAGCTACATTAACTCTTTCTGCACCAAGAGTACCATTTGTTGCCAGGAGACATCCATACAGGATGGCTTGGATGCACAAAAGTGCTAGGGGACACATTCTTACCATTAACCACTGACTTTCCATTATGGTATTTCTCTGGAGCAGATCTCCAATTTGCCATATTGACAGTTTTTCATGTGTTCTATTTTATCTGGTTCTGTAATAAAGACTTTTGGTTATCTAAGAGTTCAGAAAGTTCAGTGAATCCATAGTGATAGGAAAGGCTTGAAAATAATACATAAGGTAAAATTCTGGAAGAATTGATTAATTTACTCAAAAGACAAGAACATTGAAGGGAATTTTAAAACAGACCTAAAATACCTGAGGTTTGTAATGTATAGGTGATATTCTGCACAAAAATAGTAGTTACTTGTTCTGTATCTCCACTGCAGATAAAAAAAAGGGAAAAAATTATCTTGACAGTAACCTGAGAGGTTTGGTTTAAAAATAAGGAAAAAATTTTTGACAGTGGTTTTGTAAAACTGTTTTATTTCGTGTCATCACAAAAGATATGTATAGTTTATGCAGAAAGGTTTTTATTTTTATTTTATTTTATTTTTTGGCTGCATTGGGTCTTCGTTGCTGTGCGTGGGCTTTCTCTAGTTGTGACGAGCGGGGGCTACTCTTTGTTGCAGTGCGTGGGCTTCTCATTGCGGTGGCTTCTCTTGTTGCGGAGCACGGGCTCTAGGCTTCAGTAGTTGTGGCACTCGGGCTCAGTAGTTGTGGCACAGGAGCTCTAGAGCGCAGGTTCAGTAGCTGTGGCACACAGGCTTAGTTGCTCCGCAGCATGTGGGATCTTCCCGGGCCAGGGCTGGGACCTGCATTGCAGGCATTGGCAGGTGGATTCTTAACCACTGCACCACCAGGGAAGCCCGCAGAAAGGTTTTTAAAGTGCAAAAATAAAATCAAGGAGTAAAAATCACACATAATCCTATTATCCAAAGATAACCCAGACAAAAGGAAACATTGGTGTATATTTTTTCAGATATATACATATGTATACACACACATTTGTGATATTTTGAACATGATTTTTTTCATGGGACGTATCTTCAAATCAGTAAATATTCTTCTACAACATGATTTTTAGTTTCATCATTATATCTCATAGATGTGCCATTAATAATTTAATAAGTTACATATCTCACATTTCCACTATATATCCTTTTGCTATATTTAATACTTTGATGAATAATCTTATACAGTAAACTGTGCACATATTTGATTTTTTTTCTTGGTGTAAATTCACAGAACATGCAAATTTGATGGGTATAAATATTTTGTTTCATGTTGTAAAGTTACCCTTCAGAATGACTGTTTCAATTTAACTCCTAACAGCAAATGTATGAATGTCCTTGGTCTACTTTTGTTTGTATTTCTTTCATCTTTGTTTTACTTTGTATTATTTTGATTATTGTTTTCGCTCTCTTTAATAAACTGACCACCCACTTTTCCGGTGGGTACTCTGATCCCATTCTTAGGGTTTTGTAAGTGTTCTCCACATACATAGAGTTTCCTAATTTATAGTTTATTGTTTCCTTTATTTATTAGTTGTTTTAATATGTCTTTTTTCCTCTTTGTGGTTTCTTTCTTTTTTCTTATTTCTTTAAAAAATCACATTTCAGCCATGTTCTAATTAATATTCAGCTATATTTTCAAGTAATTTTATTCATTTTTAATATTGAATTATCATTGTGTTGAGAGGCATGAAGTAGCGTTCTAACTTCATCTTTCCAAATAGTTAACCAAATACATACACTTATTGAGTAACCCATATTTGTTCTGCTGATTTTAATTGCACCCCAAGGATATCTCCAAAATATCTCCATGGACATGGGTCTATTTCTGAGCTTTGCAGTTTGTTCTACTGATTTGTCTTTTTGTCAGTACCATATTGTTTTAATAACTAAGTTTTGGAACACATTTTAATATCTAGCTGTTCATGTTAGTTCCATTCTCCTGTTGTTCTTATTTTTCCAAAGTTACTTTGATTGTATGTGTTTTATGTGAACTTTAGTTCCAAAAGTATGATTCATTTAGTATTCTTAGGGCAATTGAACTAGAAATGTGCATCAACTTACTGTTAGTTCATACTTCAACATATCTTCTTTATACCCAACATATAATAACTCTAGATTAAAAATTGAAAGGCAACTGAAAATACATAACAAAAATAGCTGAAGCTAAGAATTTACTCCACTTTGCACCCAAGGTCAGCTCTTGTGAGTCAAAGACAACCACAGCGCTCCACTTGAGAAGAGACTCTGAAGCTAGGTTTGTAGCTTGAAGGCAGCAGCATAGGGAAGTTAAAAAAGATAAAAAGGGGATGACTTCAAGGAAAATTTCCTGTGGGTATGTGCTATGGATTGAATTGTGTCCCCCCCAAAATGCGTATGTTGAGGTCCTAACCTCTAGTACCTTGAAGCAATCAAGTTAAAATGAGGTCATTAAGGTGGGGTGGGCCCTAATCTAATATGACTGGTGTCCTGATAAAAAGGGGAAATTTTGGAGACACATGCACACAGGGAGAAAATCATGTGCAGATGAAAGCAGTGATGATCTGATGCTTCTAAAATTCAAGGCATGCCAAAGATTGTCAGGAAACCACAAAAAGCTAGAGAAGAGGCATGGAACAGATTTTTCCTTAGAGACCTCATAAAGAACCAACACTGTCAACATCTTGGTCTCAGATTTATAGGACCCAGAATTGTGAGACAATAAACTTCTGTTGTTTAATTCACCTAATTTGTGGTACTTTGCTAAGGCAGCCCTAGAAAACTAATACACTATGACTACAGAAAACTGTGAACCTACAGAATTTGGAAGACAAAGACATAGCCTATTGACCAGGACCTAGCCAAGGCAGCTGAGAGTATGGTGACCACATCCATGATATACACAGAGCCATAAAACAGCTGTTATAAGATGTGACTCTGGCCTGAGTGTCAATGGGAAGAGGGAGCAGGAGAAGCACATACGAAACTAAAAACCAACTAGATAGCTACAAAGACAGAAAGGAGAAAAGAAAATGAACACTCAAGACTACTCCACAAATGAAAACTTCAAAACATTAAACAAACAAAAGCTAATAAAGATAGATAACAGAACTTAAAAATCAGATCATGAAATCAACTCAACTGAAAAGAAAGATTTAAAATAAGTATGTACATAAAGTTCAACAAGATAAAAATAAAGCTAAAATCCTTGAAAACTCAGCTTGTAATAAACAAAAATGGGTATAAAAATTTAGAAATCTTAAATATGAATAATAACCTTTGAATTAAAGAGCTACATAAGAGATAAACTCAAAGCTAGACCTGATTGAAGAGAAAAGAAAAAGAGTAATAATAGGTACCCAAAAATCTATTCACAGATAAGGAGGTAATAAATATGAAAAGTGCAATTAGGGTATATGGTTAGATGATTGAAAGACTGCAAAGTATATTCAGTCAGTTTCAGAAGAAAAGAAGAGAGAATGGCAGAGAAGCTATACCTGACAAGAACAGAATTGAGAGTTTTCCAGAATTTTTAAAAAACACAGCATCTCAGCTCAAACGTTTGCTACAGGAACTGAATGGCATATAAACATAAATTCAGACATAGGCACAACCTTGTAAAGCTTCAAATCATCAAAGATTTTTGTTAAAAATTCTCAAAATTTACCATAGGGAAAAAGATTACCTACAAAGGATCACAAATTAGCCTGAAGCTGACTTCTTAACAGCAATAATAAAAACTAAAAAATCATAGAACAATATCTTCAAAGTACTAAGAGAAAAGAACACAGTGTTACACTCATCTAAATAGTCATTTTAGAGCAGAAGGCAAAATAAAGGCATTTCAAACGCACAAACACTAAGAGAGTTTACAGCTCACAGATCCTTATTCAAATTCGTTTTTTTAATTTTATTTATTTTCGTATACATCAGGTTCTTATTAGTCATCAATTTTATACACATCAGTGTATACATATCAGTCCCAATCGCCCAATTCATCACACCACCATCCCAAAACCCCGCAGCTATCCCTCTTTGGTGTCCATACGTTTGTTCTCTACATCTTTGGCTCAACTTCTGCCCTGCAAACTGGTTCATCTGTACCATTTTTCTAGGTTCCACACACATGTGTTATTATACGATATTTGTTTTTCTCTTTCTGACTTACTTCACTCTGTATGACAGTCTCTAGATCCATCCACGTCTCAACAAATGACCCAATTTCATTCCTTTTTATGGCTGAGTAATATTCCATTGTATATAGGTACCACATCTTCTTTATCCTTTCATCTGTCAATGGGCATTTAGGTTGCTTCCATGACCTGGCTATTGTAAATAGTGCTGCAATGAACATTGGGGTGCATGTGTCTTTTTGAATTGTGCTTTTCTCTGGGAAATCCCAGTAGTGGGATTGCTGGGTCATATGATAATTCTATTTTTAGTTTTTTAAGGAACCTCCATACTGTTCTCCATAGTGGCTGTATCAGTTTACATTCCCACCAACAGTGCAAGAGGGTTCCCTTTCCTCCACACCCTCTCCAACATTAGTTGTTCGTAGATTTTTTGATGATGCCCATTCTAACTGGTGTGAGGTGATACCTCACTGTAGTATTGATTTGCATTTCCCTAATAATTAGTGATATTGAGCAGCTTTTCATGTGCTTCTTGGCCATCTGTATGTCTTCTTTGGAGAAATGTCTATTTATGTCTTCTGCCCATTTTGGATTGGGTTGTTTGTTTTTTTAATATTGAGCTGCATGAGCTGTTTGTATATGTTGGAGATTAATCCTTTGTCCGTTGATTCATTTGTAAATATTTTTTCCCGTTCTGAGGGTTGTCTTTTCATCTTCTTTATGATTTCTTTTGCTGTGCAAAAGCTTTTAAGTTTCATTAGGTCCCATTTGTTTATTTTTGTTTTTATTTCCATTACTCTAGGAGGTGGATCAAAAAAGATCTTGCTGTGATTTATGTCAAAGAGTGTTCTTCCTATGTTTTCCTCAAAGGGTTATACAGTGTCTGGTCTTACATTTAGGTCTCTAATTCATTTTGAGTTCATTTTTGTGTATGGTGTTAGTGAGTGTTCTAATTTCTTTCTTTTACATGTAGCTGTCCCGTTTCCCCAGCACAACTTATTGAAGAGACTGTCTTTTCTCCATTGTATATCCTTGCCTCCTTTGTCATAGATTAGTTGACCATAGGTGCGTGGGTTTATCTCTGGGCTTTCTATCTCGTTCCATTTATCTATGTTTCTGTTTTTGTGCCAATACCATACTGTCTTGATGACTGTAGCTTTGTAGTATAGGCTGAAGGCAGGGAGTCTGATTCCTCCAGCTCCGTTTTTTTCCCTCAAGAATGCTTTGGCTATTCGGGGTTTTCTGTGTCTCCATACAAATTTTAAGATTTTTTGTTCTAGTTCCATAAAAAATGCCATTGGTAATTTGATAGGGATTGCATTGAATCTGTAGATTGCTTTGAGTAGTATAGTCATTTTCACAATATTGATTGCGCCAACCCAAGAACATGGTATATCTCTCCATCTGTTGGTATCATCTTTAATTTCTTTCATCAGTGTCTTATAGTTTTCTGCATACAGGTCTTTTATCTCCCTAGGTAGGTTTATTCCTAGGTATTTTATTCTTTTTGTTGCAATGGTAAATGGGAGTGTTTCCTTAATTTCTCTTTCGGATTTTTCATCATTAGTGTATAGGAATGCAACAGATTTCTGTGCGTTAATTTTGTATCCTGTACCTTTACAAAATTCATTGATTACCTCTAGTTGTTTTCTGGTGGCATCTTTAGGATTCTCTATGTATAGTATCATGTCATCTGCAAACAGTGACAGTTTTACTTATTCTTTTCCAATTTGTATGCCTTTTATTTCTTTTTCTTCTCTGATTGCTGTGGCTAGGACTTCCAAAACTATGTTGAATAATGATGGTGAGAGTGGACATCGTTGTCTTCTTCCAGATCTTAGAGGAAATGCTTTCAGTTTTTCACCACTGAGAATGATGTTTGCTGTGGGTTTGTCGTATATGGCCTTTATGTTGAGGTAGGTTCCCTCTATGCCCACTTTATGGAGAGTTTTTATCATAAATGGGTGTTGAATTTTGTCAAAAGCTTTTTCTGAATCTATGAGATGATCATATGGTTTTTAATCTTCAATTTGTTAATATGTTTTATCACATTGATTTGCATATAATGAAGAATCCTTGCATTCCTGGGATAAATCCCACTTGATCATGGTGTATGATCCTTTTAATGTGTTGTTGGATTCTGTTTGCTAGTATTCTGTTGAGGATTTTTGCATCTATATTCATCAGTGATATTGGTCTGTAATTTCCTTTTTTTTTTTTTTTTTTTTTTTTGCGGTACGCGGGCCTCTCACTGTTGTGGCCTCTCCCGTTGCAGATCACAGGCTCCAGACGTGCACGCTCAGCAGCCATGGCTCAGGGGCCCAGCCGCTCTGCGTCATGTCTGGTCCTCCCAGTCGGGAGCATGAACTCGTGTCCCCTGCATCGGCAGGCGGGCTCTCAACCACTGTGCCACCAGGGAAGCCCTGTAATTTTCTTTTTTTGTAGTATCTTTGTCTCGTTTTGGTATCAGGGTGATGGTGGCCTCTTAGAATGAGTTTGGGAGTGTTCCTTCCTCCACAATTTTTTGGAAGAGTTTGAGAAGGATGGGTGTTAGCTCTTCTCTAAATGTTTGATAGAATTCACCTGTGAAGCCATCTGGTCCTGGACTTTTGCTTGTTGCAAGATTTTTAATCACAGTTTCAATTTCATTACTTGTGATTGGTCTGTTCATATTTTCTGTTTCTTCCTGGTTCAGTCTTGGAAGGTTATACCTTTCTAAGAGTTTGTCCTTTTCTTCCAGGTTGTCCATTTTATTGGCCTAGAGTTGTTTGTAGTTGTCTCTTAGGATGCTTTGTATTTCTGTGTTGTCTGTTGCAACTTCTCCTTTTTAATTTCTAATTTTACTGATTTGAGTCCTCTCCCTCTTTTTCTTGATGAGTCTGGCTAATGGTTTATCAATTTTGTTTATCTTCTCAAAGAACCAGCTTTTAGTTTTATTGATCTTTGCTATTGTTTTCTTTGTTTCTATTTCATTATTTCTGCTCCTATCTTTATGATTTCTCTCCTTCTACTCAGTTTGGGTTTTGTTTGTTCTTCTTTCTCTAGTTCCTTTAAGTGTAAGGTTAGATTGTGTATTTGAGATTTTTCTTGTTTCTTTAGGTAGGCCTGTATAGCTCTAAACTTCCCTCTTAGAACTGCTTTTGCTGCATCCCATAGGTTTTGGATCATCGTCTTTTCATTGTCATTTGTCTCTAAGTATTTTCTGATTTCCTCTTTGATTTCTTTAGGGATCTCTTGGTTATTTAGTAAAGTATTGTTTAGCCTCCATGTGTTTGTGGTTTTTACGTTTTTTTCCCTGTAATTCATTTCAAATCTCATAGCGTTGTGGTCAGAAAAGATGCTTGATATGATTTCAATTTTCATAAATTTACTGAGGCTTGATTTGGGACCCACGATGTGATCTATCCTGGAGAATGTTCTGTGCGCACTTGAGAAGAAAGTGCAATCTGCTGTTTTTGGATGTAATGTCCTATAAAATTCAGTTAAATCTATATGGTCTATTGTGTCATTTAATGCTTCTGTTTCCTTATCTATTTTCATTTTGGGTGATCTGTCCATTGGTGTAAGTGAGGTGTTAAAGTCCCCCACTCTTATTGTGTTACTGTCAATTTCCTCTTTTATAGCTGTTAACAGTTGCCTTATGTATTGAGGTGCTCCTATGTTGGGTGCATATATGTTTATAATTGTTATATCTTCTTCTTGGATTGATCCCTTGATCATTATGTAGTGTCCTTCCTTGTCTCTTGTAACATTCTTTATTTTAAAGTCTATTTTATCTGATATGAGTATTGCTACTCCAGCTTTCTTTTGATTTCCATTTGCATGGAATATCTTTTTCCATCCCCTCACTTTCAGTCTGTATGTGTCCCTAGGTCTGAAGTGGGTCTCTTGTAAACAGCATATATATGGGTCTTGTTTTTGTGTCCATTCAGCAAGCCTGTGTCTTTTGGTTGGAGCATTTAATCCATTCACGTTTAAGGTAATTATTGATATGTGTGTTCCTCTGACCATTTTCTTAATTGTTTTGGGTTTGTTTTTGTAGGTCCTTTTCTTCTCTTTTGTTTCCCAGTTTGAGAAGTTCCTTTAGCATATGTTGTAGAGCTGGTTTGGTGGTGCTGAATTCGCTTAGCTTTCTCTTCTCTGTAAAGCTTTTGATTTCTCCATCAAATCTGAATGAGATCCTTGCTGGGTAGAGTAATGTTGACTGTAGATTCTTCCCTTTCATCACTTTAAGTATATCATGCCACTCCCTTCTGGCTTGTAGAGTTTCTGCTGAGAAATCAGCTGTTAACCTTATGGGAGTTCCCTTGTATGGTATTTGTCATTTTTCCCTTGCTGCTTTCAATAATTTTTCTTTGTCTTTAATTTTTGCCAATTTTATTACTATGTGTCTTGGCGTGTTTCTCTTTGGCTTTATCCTGTATGGGACTCGCTGTGCTTCCTGGGCTTGGGTGGCTATTTCCTTTCCCATGTTAGGGAAGTTTTTGACTATAATCTCTTCAAATATTTTCTCTGGTCCTTTCTCTCTCTCTTCTCCTTCTGGGACCCCTATAATGCGAATGTTGTTGTGTTTAATGTTGTCCCAGAGGTCTCTTAGGGTGTCTTCATTTCTTTTCACTCTTTTTTTTTATTCTGTTCTGCAGCAGTGAATTCCACCATTCTGTCTTCCAGGTCACTTGTCCGTTCTTCTGCCTCAGTTATTCTGTTATTGATTCCTTCTAGTGTAGTTTTCATTTCAGTTATTGTATTGTTCATCTCTGTTTGTTTGTTCTTTAATTCTTCTAGGTCTTTGTTAAACATTTCTTGCATCTTCTCAAATATTTTTTTTAATAATGTAAGCCCAGAGGGATAATATGAGACTAAAAGAACATCAATAAACGAACACATTGATAAAATTATGTTAGAAAATTTAATTAATCGTTGATAGTAAAACTAATAATTGTTTTTTGATAAAAGTAAATCTCCAGGAAGCAATATATATATAAGGATTTTAAACAGGGAATTAAAGCACCTTAAGAACCTTGTGTTTAGGAGGGAGATAGAAACACTAAATGTTTATAGATTTGTAATCATAATTTGTGTTGATATTTTAGAGCATGATTTGGACCATGGAGTAACAGTGTAGGCAAGACAAACATTTAGAGAGCTATTTAATAATCTAGAAGTGATGGGGTGATAGTAATATTTTCTCCTTCAGTCCACAACTGTACACATTCCACCAAGGTATTTTTGTACACAAATATCTGAACCAATATTTTTCTCTTATCCATTTCCACAATTTAAATTACCAGCTTTACATGGGTGAGTCCTGAATATTTATTTATAACCTTACCCTTTCCCAAGACAGAATCCTTTATTATCAATTTCCTACTGGCCATTTCCAATTAGATAACCTATGAGCATCTCAAACTCTAAAGCCCAACTGATCAACTTCACCATAACTAATCAATATTATTGTCATCACTAGTTTTTCTATCTCCTATTGTTGAACCCTGAGCATCACTTCTGAGCTTCCCGTCTATTTGTTCTTCACATCCAATCAGATAACAATCCCTAGCTGTATAATTCTACCATGTCTCATTTGTTCTCTACTCCTTTACATTTCCATGGCCACCACTTTTATTTCATTTCTGCTGTAGGCAGAATTTTGGCTCCATAATCTTCATCCCTTGGTGTTGCACTCTACATTTTGTGGCAAAATAGACTTTGCAGGTAGGATTAAGATGGGTAATATGCCATCCTTAAAGAAGTTATCTTGATTATCTGAATGTACCCAACATTATCACATGGGCATTTAAAAGTGGGAGAGGGACGCAGAAGAGTCAGTCAAAGAGATCAGACAGGTAAGAAGCAGGAGGAATTCAAAGCATGAGAGAGACTTGACCCACTGTTACTGCCTTTGAAGATAAAGCCAGGAAATGCAGTTGGCTTCTAGAAGATGAGAATGATTCCCTGAGCAACAGCCAGCAAGGAAACAGGGACCTCAGTCTTACAACCCCAAGGACTATAATTCTGCCAACCACCTGAATGAGCCCAGAAGCAGATTTTTCCCTGGAGCCTTGTGGAAAGAATGCAGCCTTGATGATACCTTGATTTTGGTCTACAGAATTGTGAGATAACAGATTCATGTTATTTTAGGCTGCTAAGTGTATTTGCTGTATTTGTTAAAGCAGCAAAATAAAACTAATAAGTCTCCCAACTATTTTCCTTATCTTCATTCTCCTCTGCCTTTAAGTGAATTTTCTCCACCAGTTCAAAATTACACACACACACACAAGCACATGCAGAGAGAGAGAATATCATAACATACCACTGCTTGGCTCAAAACCTTAAATATTTTTATTACATATCATATTTATTATTCCTCAGCCTCTATCAAGGTCGTTAACAATATGACAGCAACTCTCCTTTCTACATTTCTCTTTGCCAAGAATATAAGTTTGAACTAGCTAAGGGAAGAGACATATAGGGCAGAATCTAGGAGGGTTCCAAGTGCAAAGCTTCAGTCACCCTCAGCGTAAGTTATCTTCTGGCATTGAGGTGTGAGAATACACACAGAGAACTAGGAAGCTGGGGAGCTCACTGGAGCTTCAGGGTTGAAAGTTTTTATTGAGGCTTCCTAATGTAGGCACAATTGACTGGATCATTGCCCATGTGGTTGAACTCAACCTCTAGCCCCCTTTCTCTCTGTGGAGGTCAGGCCAGTGATATGTACCCCCAAGTCTCAACCCTCTAATCACATCATTGGTCCTTCTGGTGTGGCAAGCCCTATCCTAAGTCATTTTGTGAGCAGAAACTATCCAGGGGCCTAGCATAAGCCAACTTTTAGCATAAAGTATCAACAATGGTCTATGGGACACCCCATGATTAACAAAGACACTCCTATCCAAGGGTTTAGAGGTTACCTCCAGGAGCCATGACAAAGACCACACTTCTCCTTGAGGGCCAAGTTCCCTGCTACACACTCTCCCACCACTCTTCTTCGTCCTGCATTCCCACAGAACTGGAGTACTCATTGCTCTGCATTCAGAGTTTCCTGATACCCACCTTTGACTCATGTTATTCCTCAGTTTAGAATGGGCTGCCTCTAATACCTTTCCTAAAAAAAAACGAATATTTGAGTCCTCAAGACCTAGGTAAACTGCCAGATTCTTCATCAATTGTTTCTAATACCAGCACCCAGAAGTATCTCTCTCCTGTGTATCCCTACCAAATTTTGCTGGCAATTCATTAAGTGGCATTCCCCTTCCCTTTCCTTTATTTTAGCGGATTCTGAACTTGTTGTATTCCATCCCCTTTACAGCCACCTTCTTATTATACTGTGAGCTTCTCCAGGGTAGGGAACTCTACCTTACTCATTTATTTCCTATATGGTAGCTGCATAATTTATAGTTGTTGAATTGCATGCACAACACAGATACTGCTTAGGAAGCATTCTCTTGTAAGGCTCTAACACCCACTAACACAATTCATCAAGTTAGAGAGCTGTCTTCTCTAGAAGTGGGACTGAAAAACGTGGGGGTGGGGATGGTGTCACAAAAAGAGGTGCCAAAAAGTGTGTAGAAAGTCACTTTCACTGGAAGCTGGTCTCACGATAGACTAGCCCCTGTACTGAGGCATACCAAAGTGATAGGTGATGGCAGCGGTGGTTTTAGTGAGTGTGTGGGGTGTGTGTGTGTGTGTGTGTGTGTGCACGCTGGAGAAAGAGGGTAGAGAAACTTGAAATGTGCTTATCCAATGTCCTTTAGTTTAGGATTTACCTTCAATGTTCTGATGGTACAAAATTACTTCCAAGTATGTCAATGGACTTGCAAGTGAAAAAGTATGAAAACAGTAGAAGTACTCCACGTGTAACAGCTTTATGGAATGAGGTAGTATGGCAAAGCCAGCGTCCTCATTCCTCTCCTGATTCTTACTGTCTGACCCACTCAGTTGCAGCTATTTTCATGCAAGTGTGTTCTAGCCACTTCTTCTGTAGACTATACTGCCTAGTTCTACATACTGCTGGGCAGATGTTAGGGACTAAAAACAACCAACAGACAACATGGTAGGTCTTGTGAATATAATTTCAGAATAGCATTGTTTGTGGGGGGATTCCCTGGTGGTCCAGTGGTTAGGACTCTGCGCTCTCACTGCCAGGGCCTGGGTTCGATCCCTGGCCAGGGAACTAAGGTGCAGCCAAAAAACAAACAAACAATAGCATTGTTTGCAAAAGCAAAACAATAGACACAATTAAATGCCCCCCCTAATTGGAGATTAGCTAAACAAATTATTAAAAATCTATGAAGTAGAAACCAGGTATCATTAATAGGAGAAGCTAGGCTATGTGTCTGATAGAAACATTTTCCAAAATATATTGAAAAGTTAAAAAATGATGAAGAATATTATGTTTAATAGTACACCCAATTGTGTATAAAATATTTGATATGCTTGCTTGCATGTCAAATATTTTGAAGCATTCAAAATATGCTCTCACTAATGACTATCCCTCCAAAGTGGTACTGTGGGTTGGGGGACTATGGAAGACATTTTCCTTTCTACATTTCTGTACTGTTTTGTATTTAAATGATGAGCATGCAGTATTTTATTTTTTAAAAGGCTTAGTCATTTTACAACTTTGCTTTATTACACTAGCCCTTCCATTTCCATTGTACTCATTTATCCATATTTGACTAATTTGCCCATCAAAAATCCCCCTATGAATTCTGTGGCAGCAAAGATGAAAACAAATTACTTAAGCATAATCTTATTTTACCTCTAAGTTGCCTATAATGATGGAAATAAAAGGTGTGAAACATGTTAATACTGTATGTGTAAGATTAAAATCTTTTAGACAGATATCTCTATAATTCCTTTAAATAGGTCCTTTCTAAGTCATATGAAAGTATTTGTTTTGACAGATAATTTTCTGTTCACGTTTAAAACCTACTCCATTTCCAACTTTTTTTTCTCTGAAACTGTGGAAAATGAGTCACTAACAAAGTTCAGCTAACATTTTCCTCTTGAACAGATTGAAAAATTAATACCCTTTCCTTTTTTTCTTTAAGTAAGAAACTCGATTTAATTTAGATAACCTGGGATCATATTTCTTTCTATAGGATTAACAGAACAAGTGGTCCTCTATAATGATATTTAGAATGCCCTCTGTATTTACTAATATATGTATTTATGATTAAAACTCATTTTCAGGAAAAAAAATGTATGTTACCCTAGGATTTTATCTGAACCCAGTGGTAATTTTCTGAGGATGCATTGGTGGGGAAAAAAGAATTTATCTTTTATTATGATATTTATGCATTTTATAGCTTTACACTTACTTTTCTCTCTCTGATAGTGCTAGTATAAAATCAGGTTTTATTAATAATAAGATTAAGTGACTACAGCATGAACAAATTAGCAATAATACTTAACAGTGGAGACTGGTAAACAGTGCAGATATATAGCACTAAGCATTAAATATCTCCTTTCTAGACGATTTTCAATGTGAGAGAGTGAAAAGAAATTAATAGGTTTTGAGTATCTACTTGTACCAAACGTTCTGTGTGGCTCTTTTTAAAAATCTTCTAACATTTCACTGAGATAGGTATTTCAGCCCACCTCACAGGTGATAGCAGGAGGCAGAGAGGGACTTCACAGTGTAAGGGTGCCTAAGCTATGGAGCACTCTTTCTCAAAATGTTCTGTGTAACACTACTCTGTGAAGTTCGGGGAAATGATTTCCAAAGTCAATGTTATATACAGTGAACACGCCAAGCTCATCCCCCCCTCGGTTTTTCCCACCCCCTCCTCCCACTTTCAGAACTCTGTAGAGCTCTTTCTTCTCAGTCAGAGAAGTTTCCAGATCACTCCATCTAAAGTAGCCTTTTCTCACCAGTTAATTTCTACCGTATCACTGTATTTTATTTCCTCCTTAAAAGTTAACATTCTCTCAAAGTATCTGGTTTATGTACTTGTTGACATATTCATTTTCTGCTCCCCTCTCCACCCCCCACAACCCTTAACACTGGATTGTCAGCTTCATGAGAGCAAAGATCTTACCTGCCTTGACACTGTATCACCAGCACCTACTGACCAGTGCCTGATATGCAGGAAGTGCTCGATAAATTGTTGCCCACTTAGTGATTTTGCATAATCCAGTGTCTCCTGGTACACAAGGCACATGGCTGATTAAGGGCTCTGAATAGTATAAATCTACTTAATTTTGTTTAACCTAGTGTCTCCACAATGTATTTGATCATTGTTTGTCTGGTTCCATCAGTATCTCTTATAATTAATATTCAGTTTAAAAAAATTCTTTGGTAAATGTTGCCACAGTAAAACCGAAAAGGACCCATATTCCAAAATGCTGTCCACTCTCTTTGCCAAAATTCGTACTTAAATGCAAATGTCACCTGGAAGGTCACTCTAGAAATCCACTGTGAGCCATTAATACCACACCGAAAGTGAGTTTGTCAACTTAACTAACAGAGAGCCTTGTGTAGAGAGACTGGATCCTGGAGTAAAGACTACAGGAAGGACTCCAGACCCCCAGGGGGCACAGTGAGGGCAAAGACCTGGGAGGAGCCCAAGAGAAAGGTTACACTGGTGAAAGAAGCTCACACACATTTCCTCCTCGACCAGTTGTGGCTAGTGGGTTTATTACATGGTAATTTTTTTAAGCCTCCAATGTAGTGCATATAAGTGAAAAGATACTAGGGTTCTTACTGGTTGGCTTATTGGTTTGTTTCGAATTAGGATTTTATTTTAATTCGTTCCATGTTGGAGTCACAAAAGCCCCTGTATCGTCATTTCACCTCACTGAGGAGAGAGTAAAGAGGACATGCAGAGATCACCAATGCTCTTAGCAATAGCACTACCACCAATAACCAGTCCTTGAAATCACCTACTCTCTGGCTGGCTATTCATACCCATGATTTCATGTAATGCTCATAACAGCGTGACCAGGATTTAACTGAGAAAATACTGAGGCACAGAGAAGTCAAGAATCTTGGCTAATTTCATGGTAGTTAGTGGAGTAATTAGGATCCAAACCTACCACTGACTGACCCCAAATCACATTGTCTTTCTGTTCTGCCAGGATCTCCTGCCATTTTTCTCTAATTTGTAAGAAAGGGAAAGAGGAAAGTTCATTGCTGTACCTCCAGACAGCATCTCCTTGGCTCTGTGGTGTCAATGGCTACGTGGTTGGTTGGTTGCATACCATACATCTTGGAAATGGAGCATATCCTTGAGGACAAGTCAATATAAAAGAGGACAAGGAAAGAATCCTGCTGGAGTTAAGAGCTAGTAAACCACCGTGATGTCCCTTTCTTGATGCTTCAGAAAAAAATCATAACATATATTTTAATCTAAATTGTTATTACATGTCAGAAAAAGAAAGTAACTTATATGTTTTCTTAAAGCTTTATTAAACATCAAGCAAACTTAGGAAATGTCTGGAGCTTGGACTTATCACCTATGTACAAAAGGCATTGTACAGCATTAATGTCAGTTTTTTTGTTTCCTTGTTTTTAAATTAGAATCGACATATGTTTGCTTGATTTTGAGGCTCCTTTACAAGATTCGACAGTATATTATACAGGGCAATTACACTGAGCATAGAATGAAAATTTCAGCAAGTGGTAAATATATAGATATTCATGGAAAATTAGTGTAAGTTAGTGGCTGATGTCAGTCAAGGTTGTATCAAAAGCAAAAGAACAAATGAAAATATTTTGAATTGTGCAGAATTCATGACTAATCAGAGAAAATAGACAAGTTTATCTGCAAGGGCAAACTTCTTACTTGAATGGAATTTCAAGGAGGAATGAATATTTTAAATAGGTCCCTTGTATAAAAGGTTTCTTAGCAAATTAATTAACAGCGTTTCCACTAGGAATGAAGCCTAGAGCAGAGCAGATTCCAAATTCTTTGCTCTTGATAGGTTCTAGAATGCTAGTCATGCATTGATTACCAAAGGATATTTTGGGCAACATTTGGAAAGCCAAGTAATAAATAGATCTGGTCAATTCTCATCTAAAGACCCTCTGAGAATAATCTCAACCTGAGCCATTTATTGGCTTTAATAATGATAAAAGTGAGTTGGGAAATACCAGATGTTAATGAAAACCTGTTCAAATCTCTGCCTTGAAAGGGAGGTTGATCAGTTTTTTCAAGTCTAATTTAGTCTAATGGTGTGTTATTTAATAATTATTCACTATGCTTCCTCCAAAGTGTGCTATAGAAATATTCTGAACAACCTGCTCATTTTCCAAAACTATACTGTATATGGACATCTTTGGGACAGCCTTTCCCCAGCCTCCATCATTTCTGGGGAGCATGGATTATACAGGAAATTTTACAGGTCATGAACTATTTTTGTTTTGGTCTGAAGGAAATTGAATGATACTGGATAATAGTAATCACAATAATCCTTTAAATTTGCGTAGTATTAACTAGATACAAGGTTCTTTTTCATGTATTAACTCAATTGATATTTACAATTTAAATGTACTCTAAACCATGGTTGTTTGACATTTTAAAATTTGCCTTTTTTTAAAGAAAGTTGAGCCTTTGAGATTGCCCAGTGGTTTGATTACTTATTCTTATACTCATATCTTCCACAAAATTTATTGGACCTTGTGCTAAGTTCTAGGAGTACAGAAGTAAATAAGACAGAATTTTAGCAGAACAATGATAAAGAGTGACTTGCAAAATTAATTATTTCATGATAATTGTGATAAGTGCCCTGAAAAAGAAGTACAGGGAATCATGTTAACAACTAACAGGAAGACTTGACCCAATCTTGTAAATTAAGGAAGACATCCCCAGGGAAGTGACATTTTACGTGAGCTCTGAAAGACAAGTAGGAATCAGGAAGTGGAAAGACTAGTCCAAGTCAATGACAAAGCATGTACGAATGCCTTAAGGCAGGATAAAGTAGTCCAAGTTCCATGATCCAATAATTTAATGAAAGCAGGTATGGCTGGGCTCAAAATGTGTGTTTGTGGACAGGGTGTGGAGGGGCAGGGGTTGTAGAATAATCAATATGAGCTATGTAGTGGCCAAATCATGCAAAATCTTGCTATAGGTTTCCATCATGTCCACTAACAACAAATGCCTGTTAAGCACTTACCGTGTGCCCATCCTTCAACCAGCTGCACAGGGTGCGAAGAAGTTTAGGTCACTTGCCCAAGATTACGCAACTGAGAATTGAGCAAGTTGGGATATGACCCAGGTGGTCTTGCTCCAGAGTCTTCTCTCCCAGCTCTAGACTGGGCAGCAAACAACCAGTGAAAGCTTCAGCAGGGAATGGACATATCTACCCTCGCACTGGGGTTCATGGGTTCCTGTAATGAACATTTATTGGATTCAAACGATGTACAGAGCACGGCCGTAGATGCTTGGATATCCTATACATTCATTTACACACATTCTTCTATCAGTATGAACCCTTAAAGAAGCAATCCAAACAACAGGAGTAAAGGGACAATGCATAAATGTAAAGTTCACATAGAAATAAACTTTGACAAAGCAGTTTTAATTAAAGTGGTATAAAGACTCCAAGCTCCCAATGCAGGGGGCCCAGGTTTGATCCCTGGTCGGGGAACTAGATCCCACACGCGTGCCGCAACCAAGAGCCCGCATGCTGCAATGAAGATCCTGCGTGCAGCAGCTAAGACCTGACACAGCCAAAATAAATAAATAAATATTTTAAAAAGAAAAAAAATAAAGTGGTATTTGGATAGGCATGGAATGGTGGAGAATATGAAAGAGGTAACAATTGTGATGACGCTATGCATCCAGATTTTTATGGTATCTTAATTTATGAAATGCAATAAGTTCATTGGATCCTCACAGTAACTTGGTGATGTAGGCAGGACAGAAATTATTTCTACCTTATAGGTAAGGGAACTGAAGTTAGGAAAGGTTGAAATACTACTGCCAAGCATACATGACTCCCCTGGATGTCTGCTTTTTTACAACATTTTCTAAATGGAAGGGAGAATCTGTGGAGGAAGGAAACACAAAGCACTGTATGGAATAAGCATTGCAAAACATGTGTAAACCTTCCCTGTAAACTAAAGGAAATGAAGAGTTAAAAACAATGCTCTCCATTTCACTTTCTCTTCTAATAAAAATATGCTTAAAATGTCCTTCACAGTATTATGGTCATGGCCCCTAATGGCAAACCAGATCTTAAAATCACACCTCTTGGTTTTTTGTATTTTCCTAACATATGCAAGTATTAGGAGATTATCAGAGATTATTTAGAAGGAGTGATACTTTTTTAAAATTGAAAGCTCAGTAAATTAATTGAGTTGATAAATATAAGTAGTTGCCACTGCTTGTTTTAATGGTTTTTTTTTTTTCTGTAGAGCAGTAACTAATTATTTGAGAGAATCAGAAAAACTGGAGTAGTTTTTCAAAAGCCTTTTTTTTCTACCATGACTCATATTATAAAAGGAGAGTGTCATCAATCTTGGATTGCAACTCTTGGGCCAATATGCTGGTAAAAGACAAGAAGTTGGCTGCTGCTAGACTAGGCCAATGTCACTATCAAGAAACTACTTTGTGTCTGTGTGAGTGTGTGTGTGAGTGTGTGTATGTGTAATTTATTTTCTACCTAAGTTTCTGATGTGCATAGTGCCCAAGGTGACACCTCTGCTGTGGACTTGACCCACCCCAATTTTGGTCACAAGTTCTGATATCTCAGTGTTATGAACCCCATGAATAAAATCAATTAGAGGATATGCAGTTGGCCCTTTTGAATTATTGTTCATTTTGGCCCACCTTCTTTTTCCTTCATTAGTTCTAGGCATAAAGCCAACAGGAGATTTATGGCTCATTCATGGCCTCCCTTTTCTCGATTGTCTTTCTGTTATTTATGGACAGTAAAACTAATGCCTGAACAAATGTTGAATTCCATTTAAACCCTTATTCACCTAGAATAATGGATGATCAGTTATCTTACAGCTTCAGCACACATTTCAAATGAGATTATGACAACTCACCTGTGTTGAAATAACTTTCTGAACCCAAGATGAAGCCACTTCTGCCTGGGGTGACAGGTCAGCAAACCAAAACTTAGAAAACTTTTGTGTCCCTGAAAATGCTCCCCTTGACCAGAAACACAGTATATCCAGTCAGCCAATCCCCCAATGCCAAACCAACTCTGGGCCTTCTCACCCCAAACAGGGTTGACTCTGTGACCCCGGCCCATCAGACATTTTCTATTTGTCTCTTTCTTTTTCTTTATTCATTATCCTATAAAAACATCCTGCCTTCCACCCAACTTTGCAGTTTTCCACAGGAGACTGTCCACTTCATGAAGTGTTAATGTTTGTTGTATCACCTAAATTGTTTCCATTTTTTAAACAGTTTTTGGCGATGAAGAATGGGATTCGAATCTGACTGCTAACAGCCTATGACACCTGGGCAAGATCTCTTTGAGTTCACTGTTCCTCTCATCATTTTGGAAGGCTGGGGTAAGTCACTCAGATTTGAGCTCCGCTCCCTTGCGTGAAGCTCTCTGATCCAAAAAAAAAACTTTATTTAAAAGAAAACTATTTTATTTATTTATTTACTTATTTCTCAGGAAGGTTCTGGGGCTCTGGAAAGATCCTGGGGTTTATTAAAATTCCCAGAAAAGTTCTGGGAGAGTTATACTGGGAGTTCACAATGGGTGGCAGTCCTTAGGGGACTCACAAAGCCTCAAAGTTAAGTCCATAACATAAACTGCTGGGGAACTTGGGAAAATAAATTAATGCTGGGGAACTTGGGAAAATAAATTAAGACAAGAAATTCAGATTGTTTTGAACATCAAAATCAAATCCTAAGTAGGTACAAGCCAGTCTATTAAAAGTCATCAGGGCATCCAATACAGTAAAGAAATCTCGTGGAAGGAATATTAGATCTCTTGCTAATGGAAATCTCGGAAGCCAAATCCACAGAATTGGGCATGGTGAGAGCACTTAAACCTGTTAGAGAGAGGGCTCACCACCTAACTCTAAGACTCTTATGCTCAGATAAGTTGGTCACAGAAGGGTTAGATCAACACCTTAAGAAAATTTCCACGTGACCATGTACACTGTAAAGCACCACAAAATAATCCCCAACTCAGTGGCACATCCCTTTTAAGTATGAATTTAGCTCTGAGACCCAACACTGAGCTAACAAAATAGGATCCTCATGTTTCAAAGAGTTGAGCACAGCACCTTCTGGCACACCTGCTTCTTTTATGTCAAAGAACCGTGGGCCAAGAAGCTGTAGCTATCAATGAAGTCTTATAAAGACAGTCTAGAATTACAATGGGCCTTATGGGGAACGTTCCAATTAGACAAACTTATTCGTTTAAAAAGGGAACTTGAAAGTGAGTTTTCCCAAATCAAACAGAATGTTTTAATTGACATGCAGAAGCTTCCAGTAGGCTTCAAGATTCCAAAAGAGTTTCATTGAAAGTTTCATTACAAAGGCTAAGGAAAAATTAAAAATGCAAGAGGTACCTGAAAGAAAAGACAGGAGACCGACCTGACTCTTACTACTCCCCCTCTCCTCCTTTACTTGATGTTCATTCTACTGGTCCTGTTTCTGAATTACCTACCCACTTTGAAGAGACCATAAGACTGAAAACAAGAGGCCACCCAGTTAGTGGCCTGACAACTGCAACAGCTCCAAGGCTAGAAACCTAAAACACTTGGGCTTCCCCTGCTGCACCTTCCCAGGCCTCCATCATCAAAACATTGGGCCAGAAATTGGTCTTTCATCTTCAATCGACTAGGATACTGGAAGAAAGATGGTTCTCGAAGGTTTTGTCAAATTCTTCCACACCAACTTAAATGCCCCCATGTGGGTCCCTCCCAGGGTCAGTGGGACTCCAAGAGATTCCCTGGTAAGCCGCTTAAAGAGTCAAGGGGAAACTAAAATTAATATTAATGGAAAATCCTACCAGATTCTGAGTTACGCTCTCCACTTTAAACCCCACTCTCTCCAGAGCCTACAGATGGGACCCTGGGAAAACTGGCAGAAGCTGGAAAAGGGTGAGAATTCTTACCAGAGTCAGCTTTCCCTGATCTCTGTAGTGTCCCATTAAGAGAGGAAAGTAAAATTTCACACTGTTTCCTCCTTTCTAAATCCAGACTCCTATGCATTTGGTTTTGGGGTACCCATTGGTTGCCAAACCTTTATTCCTAGGAATAGATATTGCCTTCTTGTTTGGCTCCTTTTGTGTCCTCAGAGCTTGGCTTGGCTTTCTGCCTGCCTGGGACTTGCAGGTTGTCAGCTCTTATGTACACACACTGCTCAACTGTCATATTGGGGGTCCAAAAATATGGTTGTACAGAAGTGTGGGTTGCATTCCATTTGTGGTTAGGGTCCTACCAACTGTTGCCAGCTCTCAGGGGAATTGTCTAAGTCTTTCTTTTGGCTATTTTGGAGAATGGCTCTGATCTTGGGTGTGTAGTGTCTTTTGCATTCTTTTGGGGGATGCCTCTTTCGTCCATAAGCTCATTCAGTGCTTCCATGGATATTTACTATTTGTACTGGCTAAAACCTGACAAGGTATTTGAAAGCATTTTTTTTTTTTAAGTAGCTCTATGGTCAGAAGTTGGCCAAATTGGAAGATGATATTCAGAGTCCGATAGGAACTTGTCTTTAGGCCTTTGCCCTAAGCTAAATGAAACCATGTACCCAGAGGAAAAGAAAACATTCCAAAGACAAACAGCTCTAAATCTAGAACATAGGAATCTTGATTTCAGTCTTAGTTGAAGAGCTCTCTGATATAAAAAAGCAAATTGAAGATAATGTAGTTGGATGGATGAGTCAATGTCTTAATATCATTCAGGTTACAACCCAATTCTTTGAGGAATTAAAAACAACTGTCCTACAAATTGAGGACACCTGGTACAACTTGTCTTACAGATTGAGCCTTTATAGGAACAGAAAAAGCCCATCTACTTTTTCTACCAATCCCCAAACCTCCCCTATTCATTTCAAAATATTCGTAGGTATTGTATGCCAAGTAAGTTTGGACTGTATCCTACACATTTTAAATATTATCTTTTGAGACTGGTTTAAATCCTTTGGAGAATGTTGATATTTGTGTTTTAACAAATCATAAACACAGTTTGGTTCCAGGCACATATTCAGATCGGCCTTTTTAGTGTATTATTGTTTCAATGTCATTTCTATTTTTGATGTCTCTGAAGTGTTTTACAGTCTGTCCCCTGTATGCAGCACCTGTGGCCATTCCGAGGCTTGAATGATAGTCTATCACTTACTACAGTTCTCAAAGTCTTTGGTACATTGTGTACGATTAGATCCCTGCATGTGTAGCTCTGGGCTGAGCATAGGAATTCATTAACAACTTTATTGGGTCACTCTTCTGAACTCTGTGCTCTCCTTGGTACTTTTGTTCCCTTTAGGGCTCCCCTTTTTGGACCTTTGGTCACAAAGCAGGGCCTTGATTTACCTTGCTCTGCTATGTACTTACCTTAAATGAACTCATGTCTGAAGCCAAGGAGCAGGACAGAGAAAAAAAATAAAGAATTTCATTCCCATCCTCTTGGCCCACAGCTCCTCTGAATGGAGAGGCAGCTTCCTTTTTTTCATAACTGTAGATGACTGCAAGTCCCTGCTCTTCCCACTGTCACTGCCAGAGGATCCCTTTCCTACTCCTCAAATGTAAACTAGAGGACTTCTCCTGGAACTCCTTTTGTCCACACAGAAGTCTGCTTAAGGGTTCCACATGCCTTGACTCCAGGCCAGTAGACACAATAGGGGTGAAAATGGTAAACTCACAGCTATTTCACTGGTACTTTGATTCTGGCCTTCTTCCCCAATCCATCTGCTACTATTTACTTTTAAGAGATCTCAAATAGCTGATCCATGCATTCTGCCCTATTTTTGAAGCTACATTCAGTAAGAGAGACAGGATGGGCATGCTTTCACTCACACCCAGAGCCAGCACACCCCTCATTAGCATTTTAAAAGTTCTAAGAAGTCCTGCAAGATACTTTTTTTAACCATATTCTCTCAAATATATTTATCCTCAGAATCCAGTTTTCACCTAATGTTTACTAAAAACTTACAGAATCAATATTCCTCAGGAATACATTTTCAAAACCACTGTTCTGAAATAAAACCAATAAGTTTTTAAAATCCATAAACTACTGGTAGTTTTCTTCTGGGAAAATAAATACATAGAGATCATGTGACCTTATCAACATATTCTGTTAGGTCTGTGTTTAGCAAAATAATGCCCTCAGATAGAGGCTATATTTAAGCATCCCAACAGTGCATGTAGATCTATAATCTACTTAATATTATCCAAATATTCTAAACTCGAAGTGGATGTAAAATCATTAAGTATTTAATTTATCTCTCTATGTTAGTTCTACGTACAATGCACAACCTCCACCTGACTCATGTAATTGTACTGTGTTATATGAATCTTATTTATATAGACACTACTATGGTCTGAATGTTTGTGTCCTCCCAAAATTAATATGTTAACCCCCAATGTAATGGTATGAGGAAGTGGAAGGTGATTAGGTCATGAAGGTGGATCCCTCATGAATGGGATTTGTGCCCTTATGAAAGAGATCTCAAAGAGATCCCTCACTCCTGCCATGTGAAATTACAGTGGGAAGATGGTCATCACTGACACCAAGTCTGCTAGTGTAGACTTGGATTTCCCATCCTCCAGAACTGTGAGAATAAGTTTCTGTTACTTGTAAGCCACCCAATTTATGGTGCTTTTGTTACAGCATCCCAAGTGGACTAAGACAGGGTCATAGTGACAGATTTAGTGCTATAATCTAATGAAGAAAAGCAGGGCTGCAAGATCCATGCTCGTGAGTGGATCCACCCAGGACTGTCCTACATATGTGTGAACAGTGGATTCTCTAATTTTAGATCTCTACCATACAGAGGGGCCTATCAATAGACCCCAATAGTTTGTTCCATTTTAGGATGCCACACATACAAAGGCAGAGGAACAAACATCATTTAACTAAACAACATATTTCTATTTATGCACATGAATTACTGAATGACTTCTCTTGACTGAGACATCAAAAATATCCCTTGCCTTCTTCTGGCAAACCCTATAAACACCTGCTCTATTAGTTCTTTTCTTATCAACCCCTTCAAAAGAGTCACCGTTTGACTTGGGCCAATTTATGGTTATAGTTATCAATTCAGAAATGATGACATAAAGCATGGCTTTATATAATATCATTTCACCATAAATCATGAGCCTTAATTCCTCTCTTTGGCAACTAAACATCTGCTAATAACAGATGGTTTCACTCAGATGCAGTGTATGAGGCAACAGCACATAGCAAGTGCTTTCTTCAAGTGGTTTGGTAGAACTTGGTAGCTTTTTGGATGTTCTTATTTCTGGAGCACTTGTATAGTAAAAATTCTACTTTGTTTTTATACTGGAGATTTTGAATTTTTGCCTACATTTTGTTTGTGTTCCTGTCTCTTTAAGAAATACTTATATCCAGTTTTCTTGTCCCTCTTTTTGGAATTCTAACTATGCAAAACAAAACTTGCATATGCACGTGTGTGTGGTGTGTATGAGAGAGAGAGTATGAAGCATTTTATTAAAAATATTCAAATCAAAGTGGATGTAATAGTATAGCAAGAGAACTGTTTATACAGGAAAGCTTCTTCACTGGTGGACAATAAGTCATCTCTTGTTAACCCTACTTTTACTTGACATATCTAAACATAGAAGAAAGCAAAAGAGAAGATAAAATACTTAAGACTTATCACAGCATTCTACATCAAATCCTGCAGTAAATTGGAAAATATTCTCTTTGTGATGACATAAAAATCTTCAAAGTTAGGCACACTTATATCCATATCTAGTCTGGCACTAATTTATAAGAGCTTTATTGTTTTATTATGTCTAGTGAAGATAACAATATTTTCATTCCAAAGTTATTGAGATATTAGAGATAATATAAGTAAAGCATTTGGTAGCATTAGTAATCCAATAATATAGGGTATGCAGTATACTAAGAAAAGTACCTGATACAGAGTGGGACCTCAAATAGTTGATATTATTTTAGTATTACTCTTTAACATGTGTCTGAGATTAGAAATAATATAAAATTTGCTTGTCAAGAGGGATGTTTTTATTACATCTTGGGCTTGATAGAAGTTCACAGATATTTTTATTAATACTTCCTTAAAAATATGTCATTTAAACTAAGTCCCTTTCATATTTTTTCCTAGACTTGTCTTTTGATGGATATCAAATTGTTTTTGAAAAGAAAATGAAATATTGGTTGAGGTATTTTGTCAAATATTTCATTTTGTCTCTTAACAAAATAATTTGTATAAGGCATAAATTTCCCTTTAATAAGAATTTTAAGCAATCAGCTACACTCATTCATATTTTCTTCTCTTCCCTCTTTAAGATCTCGTTATATTCACCAAAGAAAAGTAATTTAAAAATTGGAAGACTCTAGTGCCTGGAATAAAACTATACTCCATTGTCAATTATTAAAATTATGATTTTCCAGGCTTCAATTTTCCAATAAGTAAGAGAGAAGAATAAGATACTTTGTTGGGCTTCCCTGGTGGCACAGTGGTTGGGAGTCCGCCTGCCGATGCAGGGGACACGGGTTCGTGCCCCGGTCCGGGAGGATCCCGCATGCCGCGGAGCGGCTGGGCCCGTGGGCCATGGCCGCTGAGCCTGCGCGTCCGGAGCCTGTGCTCTGCAATGGGAGAGGCCGCAGTGGTGAGAGGCCTGCGTACCGCAAAAAAAAAAAAAAAAAAAAAAAAAAAAAGATACTTTGTTAAATAATTCTCAGAAGAAAGTATGAAATCATGGTATCTGCCCTCAAGCCTTATAAATGAAGAAGGTCTTACATTATATCCAAGTAGGAAAAATTACCCTAATTCTGTAATTAAGGAAACTATGTGGAACTTTTTTATCCAAATCGCCTATTCATCCAATCATAACAGAAATTGTTTTAGTCTCAACTATGTGCCATATACTATATTTTGTGATCCTGAAAATGCAATAATGGATAATACCTGACTTCAAAACATGTATCATTTCATATAAGACATAATATACAATAGTGGGTATTTTGGCCAGGGAGAAAAGTTGAGTGGGAGAGTGGAGGTGTATGTTCTTTAATCTATTCGTGACACCTTTACTAAGATTTGAATGTGTTCCCTGCTGTGGCGATGTTACTGACCCATTCCTGTCTCAATCAATGAGTGCCATGATGAGTCACTATTATGGAAAAGGATATCAGAATTGTTGTCTTTGTTATTGTAAAAAAAAAGGGGGGAGAGGAGATGAAAACAAGGACGACACAGTTAACTAGAATTCAAGACAGTACATCATCTCTGTTGCATTATTTAGTTTACTGCTTTCTCATATTTATTCCCAATACAATAGAATTAACTGTCCCCATTTAGTATAGAGTATCTATGTTTAAGAGACCCAGTAATTGACCTTGACTTTACCATTTACCCTTTCAGATCAGATGATCACCTAGTTTACCTGTTAACACATGTCTAGTTTCTGTCTTGCTTTTAATTAGAAAGTGACTTTTTCAAGAGAGGCAAACACTTCTAATTTCAGAAGTCAGGAGAAATCAGGGAGGACTTCACATAAAAGGGCAATTTTAAAGTTTCAATAAGTAGAGACAGAAAATGAAATATACCAGGCAGAGGAAATAGTATAAAAAATTAATAAATGAATATGTTTTGAAAAACTGAAAAGAGTATTTAGAGTTTGATGCATATGGTTATGTGCTCCTGCCACCAGATCCAGCATCTGTCCTTAAGCTAAGTTACTTTTAGGGAAGTCTCATTGTAGCCTCAGAGACTATACTGAAATGCAGGTAGGAATTAAGTAATTCCTATTCTTCATGATACGTCGTCATGCAAGGTCATTGTGAACTCTGAGCATTGACACTGCTGAGCAGATCTTCCCTATGAAACACTCTCTCCATTTAAATATTACATGACACTACACTCCCAGTTTTCTTCTCTCCTAATTTACCTAACTTCAATCACATAGTACAATATCCTTTTTTAGCAATTAAAAACTGATTCTTTGGATATCTTCAAAAAAGTGAAACTGTTATAAAATGTGGGTGCACAATGGACAAGATTTTTACCAAACTGAGTTTAACAAATTGGCAGCACATAGAGAATCAGTGACTTACTATTCTGTGAGGTGGTATTTGGTAAATGAGGATTATGTGAGTTTGATCAATTATTGGCAAATAGTTGTCAGTGAACACAGCTTTCCCTTTTCCGTCTACCCTGAAATGTTGGCTTTCCTTGGGATCCCATTCTAGGTTCCCTTCCTCACTCTAGCCTTTGGGCTAAATCTATTTCTACAGTTTTGTCTAACTAGCACAGTGATTGAAGTTTTCTGTGTGCTACATTAATCTCGTCTTTTTCACTCTCCTTCTGTGTACTGACAGGTGACAACTCATCCAGCCTATATAGCTTTGTCATTATTATTTACCCCTAAACTTTCTATCCTCACATCTTATTGATGAGCATGTATTTAATCATTTCACCTCATAGATTTCTCTCCATCTGACCTCCTGTATTCACTACTAATTTCTTTAGTTCAGGTCACCATAATATATCAACCAGATTCCTGCCAGTGCTTCAGAATTTGTCTCCTTCCCTCTGGTGTTTTCCCTAACCTGTATCCAGAGCATACTTTTCTAAAACGAAAATGTACACTCCTTGACTACAAGTCATAAAAGACTCCAAACTGTTTTAAAATAAAATAGAAACATTTAATTTTTATACGAAAGGTCTCTTGGGATCTCCCACCTATTGACCCGTGTTTGATTCATGATATTTTCTCACAGTCACAAAGGGTTTTTAAAAATGATTAGTCATGATAGGCTGCTAGTTTTTCCCCAGTCCCTTCTACCCTTCTTTTATAATAGAGTTTTAGCTGAGCACAGAGACCTAGAGGGGTGGGATAGGGAGGGATTGTAGGAGGGAGATGCAAGAGGGAGGAGATATGGGGATATATGTATATGTATAGCTGATTCACTTGTTATAAAGCAGAAACTAACACACCATTGTAAAGCAATTATACTCCAATAAAGATGTTAAAAAAAAAGAATATATCTTGAAAAACTGAACAGACTCTATTTTAAAAGGGTTAAGAAAAATTAACTCTCGGGCTTCCCTGGTGGTGCAGTGGTTGAGAGTCCGCCTGCCGATGCGGGGGACACGGGTTTGTGCCCTGGTTCGGGAGGGTCCCACATGCCGCGGAGCGGCTGGGCCCGTGAGCCATGGCCATTGAGCCTGTGCGTCCGGAGCCTGTTCTCCACAACAGTAGGGGCCACGGCAGTGAGAGGCCCACGTACCGAAAAAAAAAAAAAAAAAAAGAAATTAACTCTCTATCACAGAAATGGGTGGTATATTGAGAGACCATTTAATAAATCCCACCCCACGCAACTTTTAATAAACTCCAACCCAGCCTACATCTGAAAATACATTAGGCATGGAACTCATTTCTTTAAAATGTTCTAGAGAAAATGTATGGACTTCCACTTACTCTATAGTGTGAGGAAATATAAATAGTCTAGTTCCCATTATCTGATTAAGAGCAATCAAATCATTCCCCAGCCTTCTTCCTTCAGATCAAATCACCCAAATTTCTTTCTTTTTTTATTAGTTGAATTTTAATCACCTTTTGGCACTCAACTGCAAAGCTATAAAATACAGCCTCTGAGAAAATTAGGGTGGAAAGATAAGTTACTCCAAACTGTATGTGAATGAAATCCAAACCATAGCAAGCTTTTTGTGGTCCTTATTCATTGTAAAATCCAAGACATAATAAGAAAGGTCACCACATTATATTTAAATTCAATATTACTATTTTACCATACTCAATTCTCATGCTAGTTTTCTTAACTGTGATTTATCACTATAGTTTTCTGCTCTTATATCTCCTAGGTTCTTGTGTTATATCTGTGCATTGTGAGATATGCCCAGAATTGTATTTGTTTAGTGTCTTTTTCCTCCTAAATTTATAGCTCTGTGTGTATTTAAATTTCCCATTTGGCCACTTGACATGTTCACCATGATCAATTAAGTCTCATCATGTCTTTAACTATGTTTGTATGGACTTATTTTGTCCATGGATCATTCTTCTATATTCTAATTATCTAACAACTCATTCATCTTTACAAAAATGACCAACATTAACTACATAGGCCAATGAATCAGAGGGAGGAGCCATCTCCCAGACCAAGTCAGAATAAACAACCCAACAAAACATAGTAAGAGCTGGTAATGTTGGGAATGAGTGTAAGAACAACTTCCTGGTTGTCAAATTCTGCAAAGTCAGAGATCACTTGCTACCATCCTTGCAGGAATTTGCATTCTTTCATTATAGATTTCATTTTTTAATTTAATGGACATTAAATTTATAATTTCAAAAATGGCTATTTTAAAGAGCATTTGACCCAGCTATTTCCTCCATCTGGGATATTCTTCCCTTAGATACCTTCTTGGTTAAAATCCCTCTCCTTAAATCTTTGCTCAAACCTCACCTTTTCAATAAGAGAAAGGCCTATTGTAACCACCCTATTTACTACCACCTGCCCAGCAAACCACCCACAAACACCTACTTGTCCTACTGACTGCCTTTATCCTGGTCAACTTTGTCTTATAGCTAAAGCACTTATCACCTTCTAGTATATATAATCATTTGCCTGTTTATTCTGTTTACTTAGTGTATGTTCTCCCTCTCCCAACCCCTAAACATAAGAACTGCCAAGTGTTTGTCTATTACATTCATTGTTATATCCTAAATTCCTAGTAGAGTTCTGGGCCCATAGTATGTGCTCAATAAACACGTGTTGAATAAAACAAAGCTTTATTAAAGCATCAAATATTTTCATGATTAATATGAAAGGGTAGATAACAAGAGAAAAGAAAAGCATTCCTTCTATTCTACTGCGTTATTGGGAGTAGGAAGGAAAAGAAGCTAGGAAACTGGAATGGGTTATAATAATAAAGGAAAAGACAGGAGAGGATAAGATTAAAGTGGATTTGCATTCTTTGTAAAATGACCTAATTATAGATGCCTTTCCCAACAGTGTCATCTCTCCAAACAATACAGGCATGACTGTCCTAATTCCCTGATCCATCTGTGACTTAGGACTTGACATTTTTTTCCTAATCATCAATATTAGAAAGTCATAATAAATTAC
Source organism: Mesoplodon bidens (assembly GCF_964165515.1). Taxonomy (NCBI): domain Eukaryota; kingdom Metazoa; phylum Chordata; class Mammalia; order Artiodactyla; family Ziphiidae; genus Mesoplodon; species Mesoplodon bidens. The sequence goes on from NC_138181.1 coordinate 22,582,596, forward strand.
AGTAATATGACTGCACTGTGATAACCTTATTAACTTATTAATGTGGATGTGGATAAAGAAAATACTGCCAGCTGCTGGTTTCAATATTCCCTTTCATTAATGGCATTATGGAGCAGATATTGTACAAGTCTTAAACTTCACAGAAGCACAGATTCTCAGAGTTTGAATAAATGTTAGAGACAATATAATCCTATTCCCTGTCTGATTCTTAAATCCCTTCAATTCACAATCTCTGAAAGCAGTCTATTCTATTTTCAAATATTTTGACTCTTCCTCTTGTTGAAACAATCCATCAGCCATACTGGTGGCTTCATACAGGGGCACCAGTTCTGCCCTTGAGGCATTGTAGATAATGTCTCTTCTGTTTTTCCAAAGAACAGCTCTTCTCTTATTTGAAGACAGCTCCCATTTTGGTTTTAAATCTCCTCTTTTGCTGTGTAGTTTCTTTAGAATGTTTTCTATAATTAAAAGCTTTCTCAACTTTCTAAAAGTCCTTTTCTACATGCTTAAATTTGGCAAGTATTGCTGATCAGCACACAATTGACCGAGACTGCCACTCTTATTCCAAATAGTTTACTTCTTTAAATATATACAATTGATTTAGCATCAATGGCAATTACAACATTTAGCCATCCAAGTTATTCAGTAAAACACTTTAGAAGTTATAACCATGAAAGAAATCCAAATTCCAATCATATATCATGTTAAGGTCCATAAGAACCCTGTGGCCCTAAAGAGACATAATGTATAAAAAAGAAAAAATTCAGGTTTACATCAGATAATAATTGATCAGAATTAGATAGAACAGAATAAAGAACCCAGAGAACAGACACCCATAAATATAGTCAACTGATTTTTGGCAAACAGCAAAGGCAACACAATGAAGCAAAGTCTCTTCAACAAATGGATCTGGAACAACAGGTCATCCACATGCAAAAAATGAATCTAGACACAGACCTTACATCCTTCACAAAAACCAACTCAAAATATACCATATCCCTAAATGTAAAACACAGAACTAAAAACTCTTAGAAGATAGCATAGGTGAAAATCTGCATGACCTTGGGCCTCTTTAGATAAAACACCAAAGACATAATCCATTAAAGAAAAAATCGATAAACTGGACTTCATTAAAATTAGAATTTTCTGATTTGTGAGAGACAACATCAAAAGAGTTAGAAGGCAAGACACAGACTGGGAGAAAATACTTGTAAAAGACACATCTGACAAAGTGCTATTATCCAAAATGAGCAAAGAACTCTTTAAATACCGTGGTAAGGGAAAAAAAAACCTGATTAAAATATGGGCCAAACACCTTAACAGATACCTCACCAGATAAGATATAAAGATGGCAAATAAGCATACGAAAAGATGCTGCACATCATATGTCATCAGGGAAATGCAAACTAAAACAATAATGAGATACAGCTACACATCTATTAGAATGGCCACAATCTGGAAACCTGACAACACCAAACGCTGACAAGGATGTGGAACAGTTGGTAGGAATACAAAATGGTACAGCCACTTTGGAAGACATTTTGGCAGTTTCTTACAAAATTAAACATACTCTTACCGTTCAATCCAGCCATGCACACCTTGATATTTACTCAAAGGAGTCGAAAACTTATGTCCACACAAAAACCTGCCTGCAGATGTTTGTAGCACCTTTATACGTAATTGCCAAAAACTTGAAAGTCACCAAGATGTCCCTCAGTAGGTAAATGGGTAAATAAACTGTGGTTTATCCACACATGGAATATTATTCAGCACTAAAATAATGAGTTTTCAAGCCACAAAAAGTCATGAAGAATCCTGAAATGCCTATTACTAAGGGAAAGAATATGATCTGATAAGGCTACATACTGTATGCTTCCAACTATATAACATTTTGGAAAAAGGAAAACCATGGAAATGATAAAAAGTTCAGTGGCTGCATGGATAGAAGGCAAAGATGAGAAGGCAGAGCACAGAGGAATTTAGGGCAGTGTACATACTCTGTAGGATATTTTAAATATGGATATACATCATTATACATTTGTTCAAATCCTTGGCATGCACAACCCCAAGAGTGAACTCTAAGTAAACTATGCACTTTGAGTGATCATGATGTGTTAGTGTAGATTCATCTTTGGTTTAAAAAAAAATGTACCATTTTGGTGAGTGAGGTTGATAATGGGGGAGGCTATGCGTGTGCAGGGGCAGGGGTGTATGGGAAATCTCCACACTTCCTCTCAATTTTCTTATAAACATAAAAGTGCTCTAAAAAAGTAAAGTCTTAAAAAACTGAAGTAAACTTCTGAATGACCATTTCTGTGGACAATTGTAGCCTTGAAGATATTAAGGTAAATCACGTTATGGTTGTTAAGTTCTTATTGAGTGTCCACTGTACCAGGAAATGGGCACATGACACCCTTTATGTGTGTATTCCAAACAGTTGTATACCCTCTCTAGCCAGTTTAGCTGTTCTTCACAAATATACTGAAAAAATTATTTCTTCCTCATGTTTTAGTCATTCACAATGAATGTTTTGCACCCAAATGTAAATGGATACTTATTACATATTCTCCTTTAAGATGAATCTAATTTAACTTTCTACCACAAACACATGCATACCCAACGAAGTGCAATCAGATTTATGGGTTAGTTTTATCATATCATTCAGTGAACAGTTAATCCCTGTACTATGCACATTATTCCAGAGAATAGAATAAAAGGGACTCTTCCCTCATCCTTTGTATGGAGGCTAAGGTTGCCTATATGACATAGTTCTGGGCAAGTGGTAAATTTCAGCTGAGCACATTGCCAGTCTTGAACATAATCAAGATTCTGTAGGTTAAAAAGGCTGGGGGCTTCCCTGGTGGCGCAGTGGTTGGGAGTCCGCCTGCCGATGCAGGGGACACGGGTTCGTGCCCCGGTCCGGAAAGATCCCACATGCCACGGAGCGGCTGGGCCCGTGAGCCATGGCCACTGAGCCTGCACATCCAGAGCCTGTGCTCCGCAACGGGAGAGGCCACAACAGTGAGAGGCCCACGTACCACAAAAAAAAAAAAAAAGGCTGAATGGAAACTGAGTAGAAATTATCAGTGTCTGCCCAAAAAATTTAGTGAGGGAGAAAGGGTAAGACATCAAAAGTTCAGTTTGAAACATGTGAACTGTGGCTATCCAAAGAGACATGTCAAGTGACAGCTGGATATTTGAGTTTAAAGTTCAAGAAGCAGATTCCTGTGAATCTTTAGCATATACATATAGGTAAAGCCTTAAGAATGGATGAAATCATCTAAGGAATAAGTGGAGATAAGAAAGCCTATGGAGGTTTCTCCTGTGGAGAAATGGGACCCTGGAGCAAGCCAGCGTTTAGAGGAGAGAAAAAGGAAGAGGTTCTAGCAGTGAGACTAAGAATTAGCATCAGGTGAGCTGGGAGGAAACAGAAGCAGGCAATGCCCACTCATAACAAGTGAAGAATGTGCTCCAAGAAGGAGGGCTAATCAAATGTCAATGGGAGGTCAAGTTAGTGAGGACTCATAACTGAACCTTCAGTCTGGCAACATGAAGTCCATTGGTGAACTTCAACCAATAGATGGGCAAAGAAAAGCTTAAACTGAGTTGGTTCAAGTTAAAAATAAAAAAAGATATTGAGGATGTGGAGACATAATATAGACAATTTCTGCAAGAGATTTTGCTAGAAAGAGAAGAAAAATGAAGTGGTAGCTGGAGTAGGGGATATAATGAAAAGGAGGAGTGTTTTCCTAAGATTGAAAACATTTCATCAGGTTTATATGTTGGTGGAAATGATCCATTAATTAGGGAGGAAAAAAATGATGATACCGGAGAAAAAAAAGATAATTGTGGGAGCAAAGACCTTAAATAGAAAGCAGGGCAAGGGATCCAGTGTTCAAGTGGAGTTTGGCCATAATGATGACCCATTGTGATGGGTGAGGAAACAGAATATTTGGATTTAACTGCTATTAGTTTGGGCATCTGTGGTAGAAGGAATACGAGGTTTTCTTCTGATTGTTTCTAAAGAGAAGTGGGTGGAAGCTGGAGAGAGAAGAATGTGCAAAATAGTGGATTCATCAAAATAAAAGACTGAGTTAACCAAGGCAGTACAGTTACACGTGCCAAGGCAGTACTGAGTACCTTCCTGAGATTTGTAGCCATACATTTAAAGTAAGCACAGTCCCTGTGGTTGTGTTTTCTCCAAACACATTCTGCACATGCAGAGCAGATAATTATGCATTAAACCAAGGTTGGGGTTTTTATCAGGCCAGTATGATGGAAGGAAAGAGAAGTTCAAAATTACTTTTAAATGATGCAGACCCCAATATTTTAACATTGAAACATGCATGCCCTTGATCATTTAAAGATATTTAGCAAACAGACTGTATCATTTTATCCACTTTATTTCTATTCATATGTGACTAGGTATAAGTGTGTGTGTGTGTGTGTGCGTGCGCGTGTGTGTGTAGATAGAGAGAGGGAGAGACAGAGAGATAGAGTCAGAGACAGGCAGAGAAAGTAAAAGAACATACACCAAATTATTAATAATTACTTTTTAAATCTCTATTTATTTATTTATTTTAGGATGCTTCTTTGCAACTGATCCAAATAGTTTCCTACATGATGCCCAAAGGTATCTGGGGAAATATCCTCTGTTCTGATTCCACAGCACCAAGCTGAGAAATGGACTCAGATCAGGCTAAATGAGCCTGCATTACCGCTTTGATTGCTCCTAATACATTATGTACTGAATTCTGCAATCACATGTTGCATTCATAAATTACAAAATTTATCAGATACTCAAGGCCCAGGTAAAATGTTGCCCAGTACTTTGTCATACAAGGCCTTGTGCAGAAGTACTCCCAACTTCATGAATTTAAAATTTATGTGTATAAGACTGAACCTGTAAGTAGAAAGTAATGATTCCAGAAGATTTCATATGACTCTTAGTCACTCAGTTGAAGTTGCTGTCCATAAATCTGGGTTCCAAAATGAGATCTTTTTTGAGATGGTGAACTAGCACTTCTTTCAGTCCTGCAAGATTATGTTGATTTCTCAGCTATATATCCGGACTATAATATAGTATAATTCTGTATACTTTAGATAAGAAAACATGATCAAATTATTACATTGCTTATATATAATTTTTCAATTGACCAGTAATTATTTGATATCCATCAGTACAGAGTTCATGTATAAATAGTCTGAAATGTAAAATTTCTATTTCTCTCCTACACATACACACCAGACTCATAGCCTCACCACCCACGTCCTTATGTGATCCTTACTTTTATAATCAGATAAGAAATATAGCCATTTGAAAAATAAAAACATAAAAATATTGTTTTAAATTCATTCAGAGTGGTAGGATTTCTGAGTTTTCTGTGGTTATCCAAATTCTACCAATTATTTGAGGTCCAGATGAAGGCCAATCTCACCCATAAGCACCTTCCTGACTGATTCTATCTTCATGATCTTTTGGGTCTTTGACCTACTACAGCATCATCACAACAGCTATCACCATCATGTGATCAAAATCAACATGTAAAATGGCACTCTAAAGCTCTTTCCTACTCACTGGTGGTAAATAGCAATAACAATAATAATGATTTTAATCTATAATTTATAGGATCTACACTGACACAAGTTGCTATTTTTTCCATCTTTCTCTACTTGGTATTGATACTTAAGCTCCTATATGAGACAGACTCATTTTATATTCATTTTTAATGGATTATCATTTTTTGACCAAGTATTATTTCATTATGCCAAACTTGACATGGTTACTCTGTCTAATATAACTCATACAATAATCAGATTTTAGAAATTGAAGACTAATTTACCCATATGTGTTATACAAACAGAACCATATATATGTACATAAAAGTAATTTAAAAAGCTAGTTTATTCAATAGCTTTATATGCATACATACATATAATTGTATGTGTCAGGAAAACTGCATGGATTGCATAAAATAGACTTTCTAGAGTCATATTTGACTAAAGGTGTAATTATTTTCATCTTGTTTCTTGACACTTAGTTACACTGGAAACTTAGCAGTAAATTCATGAAACTGGTGGTCTGTATTTAGCCTGCTGTGAATAATATAAGTCTAGGATGTAGTTCCTTCATCTTTATTTTCTGTGCAGTGCCTTATATGTTCATATGCACTTGGTTAACTTTAAATGACATTGCTCAGGCAATTAAGGCAACTGCATTACCCTAGTATTATTAAAATGAATTTCCTCATGCCAGATAAACGGGCTACCCAACTCCTTGTTAACACTCATTACAAGTTTGCATAATTTTTGCTGGGTTCACAAAGGTCCTGACAGGATGGATAATTGGATCCTACCAAACAGTTAAACACAATGGCAATTTCTTAAATTGCAGAATTTAGAACTGGAATGATTTAAAGAGGTCATGTGGTTTAACCTTCCACACAATGATAAATCACTTCTTCAACATCTAAACATTTAAACATGGCTTTTTTTTTTAGCTTGAACTTATTTTTTTAATTAATAAAGTGTATTTAATTCTTCAGTCTTCTCACTGCATACATAAAGCTGAGAAAAAAATTAACCAGAGGCATATAAAAAATAGCTACTTTAATTCAGTGGTAATACAATAATGATGATTTCTTCAAAATGCATTTATCTGTTAAAGATAAAATCATGTTTAAAATGCCTGGTTTCTTTAGTATTTTCTTAATGTAGGCAAAAATAGTTATTTTTTAAAAATCAAAAGAACTGTGGTTGAGTTCCCTCATTACTTCAAATGATGATGGTTTTTGGTTTTGTTTTATGACAGTCCAAAGACGTAGAGAAAATATTTTCTCAACTGTTCACTGTTTGCTAAACTACTCAGTGTGTGCAGCAAGATGGCCAAGCCCCTATATGAAGAGTGCCTAATGATAAAGTATTGAAATAGTGATAGTAATGGCTGGGAAACAACAACTCACCTTACACATTAAAATCTATTAAGCTATTTATTGCTCTTATTATCAGAGGCTTCCTCCAATAACTTAAGAGAAATTTTTTCTTAAAATATGTTTAATGTAAGGAGAGGTATTTTCGGTGTGTGTCTGTTTGACGTGCTTTGTTTCTAAAATTCATCCTTCATCCTTGTCCCATTCACAGATTAAATTTTCTGGCAAATGTCAACTGGAAAAGACACTTATTGCTATCCCAGGTCAGTGTTATCTGATCATTTCTCAGACACGAACAAATATTTTTGTAAGTATTATTTGTCCAGTTGTGTTTTCCAGAAACCAGGATCTTAATTATTTCTTTCTTGATAAATCTAGACAAATCTACAAAAAGAGTTCTCAGCCTGAAACTATGAATAATATTTCAACTTCATTTTAAGCATCATAAAATTCTTTTTATAAGAATTATAAAGTTAATTTTTAAAACTAAATTATATTCACACAGCTAACATCATACTCAATGGTAAAAGACCCTATGATAAGGAACAAGACAAGGGTGCCACTTCTGCCACTAATATTCAATGTGGTATAGGAAATTCTAGCTAGAGAAATTAGGCATGAAAAAAAAACACAACTAGATTGGAAGGGAAGAAGTAAAATCATCTTGTTTGCAGATAACATGCTCTCCTATGTAGAAAACCCTGATTCCACAAAAATACTATTAAAGCTAATAAATTTAGCAATCTTGTGGAATATAAAATCAATACAAAAAGATGTATTTCTCATCATCAAAAAATCCACAAACAATAAATGCTGGAGAGGGTGTGGAGAAAAGGGAACCCTCTTGCACTGTTGGTGGGAATGTAAACTGATACAGCCACTATGGAGAACAGTATGGAGGTTCCTTAAAAAACTAAAAATAGAACTACCATATGACCCAGCAATCCCACTACTGGGCATATACCCTGAGAAAACCATAATTCAGAAAGAGACATGTACCACAATGTTCATTGCAACACTATTTACATTATCCAGGACATGGAAGCAACCTAAGTGTCCATCGACAGATGAATGGATAAAGAAGATGTGGCACATATATACAATGGAATATTACTCAGCCATAAAAAGAAATGAAATTAAGTTATTTGTAGTGAGGTGGATGGACCTAGTATCTGTCATACAGAGTGAAGTAAATCAGATAGAGAAAAACAAATACCATATGCTAACACATATATATGGAATCTAAAAAAAAAAATAGTTTTGAAGAACCTAGAGGCAGGACAGGAATTAAGATGCAGACATAGAGAATGGACTTGAGGACACAAGGAGGGGGAAGGTAAGGTGGGATAAAGTGAGAGAGTGGCATGGACATATATACACTACCAAATGTAAAATAGATAGCTAGTGGGAAGCAGCCGCATAGCACAGGGAGACAAGCTCGGTGCTTTGTGACCACCTAGAGGGGTGGGATAGGGAGGGTGGGAGGGAGACGCAAGAAGGAGGGGATCTGGGGATATATGTATAAGTATAACTGATTCACTTTGTTGTACAGCAGAAACTAACACAGCAATGTAAAGCAATTATACTCCACTAAAGGTGTTAAAAAAAAAGATACATTTCTGGTTGTTGTTTTTTTTTATACAGTAGGTTCTTATTAGTCATCAATTTTATACACATCAGTGTATACATGTCAATCCCAATCACCCAATTCATCCCACCACCATCCCCACCCCCCCAGACAAAAAGATACATTCCTATACATGAACAATCCAAAAAGGAAATTAAGAAAACAACTCCCTATACAATAGTATCCAAAAGAATAAAATATTTAAAATAAATTTAACCAAGGAGGCATAAACTTGTTATACTGAAAAATATAAAACATTGCTGAAATAAATTAAAGAATACATAAATAAGTGGAAAGACAGCCTGTGTTTCTGTAAGGGAAGACCTAATATTGTTAAGGTGACAGTATTACCCAAATCAGTCTACAGATTCCATGCAATTCCTGTCAAAATCCCAATGGTGTTTTTTGCAGAAATAGAAAAACCCATCCTAATTTTCATATGGAATATCAAAGGACTCTGAATAGTCAAACAATCTTAAAAAAGAACAAAACTGGAAAACTCACATTTCCTGATTTCAAAACTTACTACAAAGCTATAAAAGATTATGAAAGTAATCAAAAACAGTGTGGTACTAGGATAAGGACAAATAGACCAACGGAATAAAATAGAGGCCCAGAAATAAACCTCAGGTATATGGCCAATTGATTTTCAACAAGGATATCAAGGCCATTCAATGGGGAAAAGGTAATACTGTCAATAAATGGATTTCCTTTTTTTTAAAGGCTGAGTAATATTCTATTATATATATATTATAAATTCCATTCCATAATATTAAATTATATATATGTATATGTATAGATCACATTTTCTTTATCCATTCATCTGCTGACAGACCCTTAGGTTGTCTTGGTTACTATGAATAATGCTGCAGTGAACATGGGAGTACAGATATCTCTTTGAGATCCTTATTTTATTTCCTCTGGATATGATTGTTGGATCATATGGTAGTTCTACTTTTAATTTTTGGAGGAACCTCCATACTGTTTTCCGTAACGGCTGTACAAAGTTACATTTCTACAAACAGTGAAAAAATACTCACATACTCATTTTCTCCACATACTTACCAACATTTTACTTCTGACTTTTTGATAACTATCTTAACAGGAATAAGATAATATCTTATTGTGATTTTGATTTGCATTTCCCTGATGATTAGTGACGTTGAACATCTTTTCATATACCTATTGGCCATTTATGTCTTCTTTACAAAAAAGCCTATTCAGCTCCTTTGCCTGTTTTTAATTTTTTTGGCTTTGTGTTTTATGAATTATTTATATATTTTGGATTTTAACCCCTTATCAGACATATAGTTTGCAAATATTTTCTCCCAAGAAATGCTTACCTTTAGTTAAATTTACTATGATTTAAGCCTGAGATCTAACTATTTGTGAGTGTAGACCTTCATATATGATTTGTCATAAATCTTGTTCAAATACTATATTTGTATATAGGATGACTGTATCATTTACTATTCAAGCCCTAGATGCTTTATATGAATGAAAGAGAGGACTATTAATAATTATGCTAAGACAACTGGCAAAAACCAGACCTGTCCCGGGCAAACCAAAATGTCTAGTCACCTAGTCATATGTCACATCCGGGCCAGGTCTTTTTTCTTAGAAGAGCAGTGTCTCTTTGAGTTAAATTATCGAGATTTGTAGTATGACTTGTCTTCCTAGAAAAAATAGTGAGGACAAATGAAAATTTCAATGCAGAAATTTGCATGCTTCTATCACATATAATATTACTTAAATGCAAATATTATACTGACTGGCAAAATAGATCCATATGATCTTGCAGCACTTCACTAAGAAAATATTTATGGAGGGGTTCTAAGGGTACAATTTGCAATTAAAATCACAAATACATTATTGCTTACTAGAAAGGCTTGCAAATGAGTGGACATTTACTGTATGTTATTAATGCTTTAGCGTGTAAGAGCAAATCTTGCAAACTAAGCAAGATAGAGGTTATCCAAATGAACTATGAGAGCTTTTTTGGTAGAGCACGTTTTTGAGGACAGTGTTGGGTTTTTTTAAATAACTGTTGCAATGAAGCACCACTTTTTAATATTGTACCTTAACAGAGCCATTTGCTAGGTAATTATTCCCCAAAAAAGAATTTTTAAAAATACATATTACATGTACTTAATCACCCCATAAGTACTTTGAGAGTGGAAGTTTATGGAAACATATAAACCAGCAGAGAGTAAAAAATAATTACAAATACAGTGTCCAATTAATACTCCACAGCTGTGGAATTGGAAATCTGGAGCAGGGCAGAAGCTGATATTAAAGAAAGATGTTTCTTATTCCACTCTTGGATATATATCTGAAAAAAACAAAAACACTAATTTGAAAAGATATGTGCACCCCAACGTTCATAGCAGCATTATTTACAATTGCCAAGATATGGAACGAACCTAAGTGTCCATCAACAGATGAATGGATATGGAAGATGTGGCATACATATACAATGGTATACCACTCAGCCATAAAAAAGAACAAAACCTTGCCACCTGCAGCAACACAGATGGACTTGGAGGGCATTATGCTAAGTGAAATAAGTCAGACAGACATAGACATATACTGTGGTATCACTTATATGTGGAATCTAAAAAATACAACAAACTAGTGAGTATAACAAAAAAGAAGCAAACTTCCACAGATATAGAGAACAAACTAGTGGTTACCAGTGGGGAGAGGGAAGGGGGGAGGGGAAATATTGAGGTACAGGAGTAAGAGGTACAAACTATTGGGTATAAGATAGGCTATGAGGATGTATTGTACAACGTGGGGAATATAGCCAATATTTTGTAATAACTGTAAATGGAGTGTAATCTTTAAAAATTGTATAAAAATAAAATAATAAAATAAAATTTCAGTAGAAATAATGTCAATTTAAAAAAAGAGAGAGATGTTTCTTCACTACCTCTGAGGACGTTCCTCCCATGTACAAAGAAAGCTATGGGTGTAGCTCCTGGCCTCTCTCCGCCTCTTCACATACTTAGTCCTGGGAACGGTACTCAGCTTAGTTTTGTCATGAGATTCTCCACAAGTGGAAAGAACATTAAAATCATCTGGTTTATCTTTAATTTTAATTTAGGGTAGCTAATATCCAAAGACTTGTTCTTTGTTTCAGTTATCCCATCTAAGTTAGAGGTAATCCTAGAGAAAATCTCAGGTTGTATTTTTGTCACATCGTGCTTCTACATGTGTTGGTTTTCTATCCTTGAATTTCTCTTGTCACTTAAGAAGCTTCACTTTGCATATCACAATAGAAAGGAAGTTTAAAAACACCATAAGATAATTTGGGTATGTGGGGAGGCATAGTTATCATAAATCAAGCTTTAATAACTGACAACATATCCAAGCCTAAGCTTAAGTAGGGCACTATGTCATTTAACTAAGTGCTGTCGTGTTTTAGAATTTTTTGTGTGTTCTCTAAGAAATGATACAACACCATAATTTTACCCCTAAGCCCGTCAATGCATCCAAATTCTGATTTGAAGACTTTAAAATAACAAATGAATTGAACTGTGAGTAGGTTTGAAATAGTGTTCTTTTATTTAATTGCATTACAGTGTGCCTTAGCAAAGTAAATATGTATGTATGACATACATATTTATGTATATGTATATGTATGACATTAGCAAAGTAAATTCTTCTCAGACTAATGTCTGAGATTTATTCTTTTCATGTACTTTCACATATACTATTTGCCTCACTTTAGAAGATGTTAGATATCCCTTCTTATTATTGAAATACACAGAGCAAGTTTGTATTCAACCCAGTTTGTATAACCCTATCTACATAAAGTTATGTATTAATCTACCCAAAACCTTTGAAAATTCTTTTTCCTTCTATAACTGTATGCCTTATGAAATCATGATGTGGAAATAAATCAATGCCTAACATAATGTGAAATTAAATATAATTTTCATTGAGCCTAAGAAGAGAAAAAAAACCTTTCCTCTTCATATCACTCACATGATACAACTGAGCACATGACAAATATCAAATTGTCTAACTGTCAGATTATCAAATGTTTCCTGATTTCTCTTTTATTTCCTAATAAGAAGGAAAATGGTTGCCTTTCATGGGTAGCATTTCAAAGACAGTCAAGTCACCTCCAACTCCTTGTGCTCTGGAACTCTAAAATACTATTTCAGTGGTGCTCTTGGCAGGTAGCACTGCCTCAGTTTTTATTTCATGTGTTTATTCATTCAACAACTACTTATTGGATGGTTAATATGTAAAAAGAAGCATTAAGATAACTACACTTGCCCTTGATAAATTTACCATTGATCTAGCCAGAGGAAACAACTGGTTACTCTTTTAGCACCAAAAAGCAACAAACTAGTTCTTTCTGCTTCCTGTATGGATAGCACAATTCATGTCAATGGAATAAATAAAGGCTTGTATGTCTTCCTTCCACTTAGATGGACATAGATGTGATATCTGAAATATCAGAGACTTAGTGCTGCTAAAGAGTAAAGTCTGAAACAATTGAATTTTTGTATTTTTTAAGTAAAGCATGTTAATTAATTTTTCGCAATGTGAAGTTAAACCCTTAGGCAAGTAGATGATAGAGGCAAAAATTACTTTGTATTACTGTAAAATGAAAAGGCAGGAGTTTCACCTCAAGCACTGCAGATGAGGTGGTTCAGACCAACCTCCTTTTTGAGAGAAACTATGCAACATATTTTGAACAAATCAGGCAGGAGAAAAGAACCCAGAGAAGTTAACCCAGCATTTGGAGCTGCTTTTCCTCCAGATGTTTATACTGAAACTGAAACAGATACTAAGAGACTAGAAGCTGACCATAGGTTTCAAAAGACTCATGGAACTAGAAGAAGAAAAAGTACATTTTAGAGCCACCAAAAAGATGTTGATAAACCCAACAAGTTAAACATTTAAGAAAGGCTGACCTGAAAATTCAATAAGCAAAACTAAAAGCTAGTTTTGAATCTCAAGTGTTGATTGATTAAGATTATCTATGCTACAACTCTCCCTTAAGTAACAGCCAACCAGAAGCCAACACCATTGCTCTCTGGAGAAAGAAAACATCATCCAGAGCCTCAAATTATTTCTGATATTTTTCCTATACCATGGTCAGCACTCAATAAAAAATACCAGCATATGAGAAGATAAGACCATGTTAGTTAAAACCAAAGAAAACAACATGACATATAATCACATCCACAAAGAAATCAGAAATCACATCTACAAAGAATCCAGAAAAAGGAGATATCACACAGAATTTTAAAACAATTTTGCTTAATATGCCCAAGGAATTAAAATATATCATTAAGAATTTTCACAGAGTAGTGAAAGCTACAAAGCTATAAAAAGGAACCAAGTGTAAACTCAGAACTGAAAACTGTGAAAACTGAGATTAAAAACTCATGTTTAGGTTTAGTAGAAGATTACACAACTGAAGAGAGCTTTGGTTAACTGGAAGATTTCTAAGATTAGCATATTCGGAGTGAAACACAGAGAACAGAATGTATACAAAATATAGGAAGTGTTTGAGTCATATGTGGATATGGTGAAAATGTCTTACATATGTGCAACTAGAGTCCCAGATTGAGAAGAAAGGTAAAAGATCAGAAATATTTGAAAAGAATGCCTGAGAATGTATTAATTCTGACAAGTCATTAAACTATAGTTTCGAGAGGTAACTACATATCCCTACTAGAAAACACACATATAAACACACACACACTCTCTCTTAAGTATTGAATTATTTTCCTAGAACTTTCATAAAAAATTACCACAAACTTAGTAGCTTCAGCCAACATAAATTTATTATCTCCCTGTTACTGAGGCCAGAAGTCTGAAATCAAGGTGTCAGTAGGGCTATGCTCCCCCAGAAGACCCTATAGAAAATCTCCTTTGCTATTTCCTAGCTTCTGATGTCTCCCAGCAATTCTTGACATTCCTTGGCTCATAGCTTCATCATTAAAATCTCTGTCTATTTTCACATGGCCTTCTCTCTGCCTCTGTGTGTCCTTTTCTGTCGATTATAAGGACATTCCCATTGGATCTAGGGCCTATCCTAATCCAATATGAACTCATCTTGATCCTTATCCTAATTACATTTGCAAAGACCTATTTCCAAATAAGATCATATACTGACGTTCTGGGTAGATATGAACTTTGGGGGAGACACTATTTAATCTGCTACAGATATATATAATAATAAAATTGCTGAAAAAAATGACAAAGAGAAATACTTAAAGTTTGCATAGAAATCAACTTAGCTGATGCTTCAAAACAAGTAAGTCAGAAGCCAATGGAATTATATTTTAATAGTGATGAACTAAAACAATTGCTGATCTAAAATTCTATACTGAGCAAAATATCATTTTAAAAGGAAATTGAAACAAAGACACTTTAAACAAATAAAAGCTGACAGAAATTTTAACAAATACACTTGTATTAATGAGTCTGTAGTAAGTGTTCTCAGAAGAAAATTTATCCTAGATGAAAACTCAAAGATACAGGGTCACACAAATAGCAAAAGAAAGAAGGATTTTGTGTTTAAATTTAAGTGAATAATAGTTATATAAAGTAATTATAATAATTTATTATAAGATTTAAAAATACACACATATACACATGCATACACACATATACACATAGAAAAAAAGGATGAAAACAGCATCCACAAGTGGTTGAACTCTCCAAATTTCAAAGTAGACATTAAGGCAAAAGTCACCACTAGATATAAAAAGAGATGCTTTATAATAATAAAATAATTTATTCACTTGGAAAATAAAATAAATTTAAATTTCTATATACATGAATAACAATGTGTTTCAAACATGTAAAGCAAACATTGACATACTTAGAAATTAAAGAGTCAAATTAACAATCACAGTGAGCATTTTATACACCCATGTCAGCAACTGTTAGAACAAGCAGGAAAAAAATAGGAAATTTGAACAACACAATTAACAGAATGAACCTTGTTGATATATAGTGCGCTGCTCCAACAATTGCAAAATGTATATACTTTTTTCAAGTTCACATGGAACAGTCACAAAAACTAATCATCATCTGGTTCATAAAGTTGGATTCAAAGGGAATTTCAAAAGGAAAACATGAAAGAGTATATTTTTTGCCACACTGCAATTAAGCTAGAAATCAATACAAAAAGATAATATTAAATCTCCAAACATTTGGAAATTAGTCACTTATAAATAACACATCAAGGGAGAAATTTAATGAAAATGAGAAAGCAAATAAGAATGAAAACATGTCACAGCATAAATTGTTGGTTGCATACACAGATGGCTATAATCTGTTCTTTAAACATTATGTTGGTAATATGGTTGTGTCTCATAGTCAAAATTCAGAAAGCTGTATAGATGCAATTTATATACTTTTTCTATGTATATGCTATTTTAATAAAAAGTTATTTAAAAGGAAAATCGTGGGTAAAAGATATTGAAATATGTAAAACTCTCAAATGAGTAATGTTCAGAATATATAAAGAACTTCTACAAAATGATAAGAAAAAACAGGCACACTGATAGAGGAATGGACAAGAGATAAGAACAGGTGCTTCACAGAAGAGGTTATCCAAGTGGCCAATAAGTACATGAAAAGATACTCAGCCTCATTAATCATAAGGGATATACAAATTAAAACCACAAAGTGATACTACTGTATGCCCTCCAGAATAAATAAATTGAGAAAGATGAAAGATATAAAGTGTTTGGAGAAAATGCACAGCAACTGGAAATCTCATACATTATTGATGGGTGTAAATTTGTACAACTTCTTTGGAAAACTGTTTAGCATTAGCTAATAATTGTGAACCTATATGTACCATAGGGCCTGGGAATTCCATTTCTGGGCCTATACTGAGCTGAAATGCCTGTATATGTGAACCAAAAGATATGAAAATGAATTCCATGTGTCATTATTCATAATAGTTCCAAAGGTCAACTACCCAACTATCCATCAACTGCATGATAGCTAAATAAATTATGTTGAGCAAAGAAAATGGAAGAACTACCACTTCATACAAAAACATGGAATAATCTCACAAAAAATATTTATCAAAGCAATCCAGACAAACAGAATACATAGTGATGACTTCATTCTGACAAAGTTAAAAGATTAAATAAACAGATAAATCTTCCACAGTGTTAAAAGTCAGGGTAGTGGTTACCTCAGTGGAGGAAGAAGGGTGAGGAATTTGAATATAATGGGGGCTTTCAGGGACTGATAACATTTTGTTTTTTGACTTAAGTGGTGGTCACACAGATGTGTTCCTTTTATGATACTTCATTGAGCTATACTTTAAAGATCTGTGCACTTTTCTATACATATATTATACTTCAGTATTTTTAAAATTATGATTAAAATTAGATGTTGCAAAAAATTTTAGGGGCTTCCCTGGTGGCGCAGTGGTTGAGAATCTGCCTGCTAATGCAGGGGACACGGGTTCGAGCCCTGGTCTGGGAAGATCCCACATGCCACAGAGCAACTAGGCCCGTGAGCCACAACTACTGAGCCTGCACGTCTGGAGCCTGTGCTCCTCAACAAGAGAGGCCGCAACAGTGAGAGGCCCGTGCACCGCGATGAAGAATGGCCCCCGCTTGCCACAACTAGAGAAAGCCCTCCCACAGAAACGAAGACCCAACACAGCCAAAAATAAATAAATAAATAAATTTATTTAAAAAAAAAATACTGAAGTGTTCCACCATACAATAAAAAAAAAAAAAAAAAATTTAAATGAGAGGAAGTGCTTGTAGGATTCAGCCTGAAGGTATGAGGACCTGACAAATGAGAAGGAGGAAAGACCAGAGAAGGAAAAATGTGTGGGGAGCAGGGATCATGTCCCTGCAAGGACAAAAAGGGTGTAAGGAAAGTTATCCAAAAGTAAATTCTGTTTAGCAGAAACAGCTGAAGGAGTTTTAAGAAAAGCAGTAATGAATCTTCACTGGGTGTGAAGTGGCTGGGTGTGACTTACGAGTTAGCTATAAAATCTGCTGTATGAAACTGCTTTACGACCGTGATTTTGTGAAAACCGAAGAAATACAGCCTTGCTTATCTGCTTCCACTTAGCGGAGAGAAAGCACAACACCAGGTAAAATACTTAACAGAGAATTCAGCATGAATAGGATACCAGAATAAAATGGGACACATGCTGCCAATGAAATTCCTAAGAGTTACTGGAAAAAATGCTAGTTTTCCAACCATATGTGTGATGAGGAATCAGGATATCTTCATCTAAATGGGAAAATGAAAATGATCTAAAGAAAGCTAGAGAACCTAAGGACAGCCAGCCACGTGGGTTACAGTAGAGGAAAATTTTCTAGTAATATAAAGTCAAATATTTTGAAGTGAAAAGTGAGTATAGATAAGCAAAAAAAAAAAGTGAGAAACCTAGGATAGAAAATTCAGTATTCAGAGTTGGAGTAGTATGTCAGTTTGAATAAGTAAAAATAATGAATACAGGAAAACAATCAGAATGTAGAATACAGTAAGAAAAGGACCAAATTCAAATGGCCATAAAGAAGCCCACAGTGTCTCAAAAACAATTATAGATTTCCCAGTTGTAATGGAGATTCAGAAACTTGAAAACAAAGATATATTGCATATCTCCAACTCCCTATGAAATTATTTGTAATAATTATTAAATGCTGTTTAGGAATTTTATAAATTATAGTAAATTATTTAGAAGATACATAAATAATGTGTTAGTTATTTCTGATGTACTGTTTAATATAGGCTGTGGATTTATACATCTTAATTTTTTTGTTGTGATAAAATACACGTATCTGAAATTTACCATCTTGATCATTTTTAAGTGTACAGTTCAATAGTGTTAGGCATATTCACATTGTTGTATAACAGATATCTAGAACTTTTTCATCTTAAAAAACCTTTACTTATTTAAAACAACTCCTCATTTTCCCTTCACCCCAGCCTCGTGACTAGATTTTTTAACTTAGCATAATGTCCTCAAGGTTCATCCATATTGTACCATGTGTCAGAATTGCCTTCCTTTTTAAGGATGAATAATAGTCATTATGTGTATATACCACATTTTGTCCATCAGTGGAAACTTTGGTTGCTTTCACCCTTTGGATGTTATAAATGATGCTGCCATGAACATAGTTTTCCAAATATCTCTTTGAGACTCAAAATTCAATTCTTCTGGCTACAACCCAGAAGTAGAATTGCTAGGTCATAAGATAATTTTTTTTAATGTTTTGAAGAACTGCCATACTGTTTTCCACAGCAGATGCACCATTTTACATTTCCAACAACAGTGTACAAGGGTTCAATGTTCCCACATCCTTGTCAACATTTGTTATTATCTGTCTTTTTTTTTATAGCAGTTATCCAAATGGAAGTGAAGAAATATCTCATTGTGGTTTTGATTTGTATTCCCCTAATTGACCATTTGTATGTCTTCTTTGGAAAAATATCTATTAAAGTCCATTGCCAATTTTTTAATAGGGATATTTGTTTTTGTTGTTGTTGAATTGTAGAAGTTCTATATATATTCTGGATATTAACCTCTTATCAGATATATGATTTGCAAATATTTCTGCCATTCTGTAGGTTGCCTTTTCACTCTGTTGATGTATCCTTTGACTCACAGAATTTTTTTTGTTTTGATGTATTCCAATTTATTTTCACCTTTGTTGCCTGTGCTTTTGTGTCATATTCAAGAAATCAATGAAAATCCAATGTCATGAAGCTTTCCCCTATTTTTTTCTAAGAGTTTTATAGTTTTAGGTTTTGCATGTGGGTCTTTGACCCATTTTTAATTTTTATATATGATAAGAGATAAGAATATAACTTATTTTTTTTCACATGGATGTCTCATTTTCCCAGAACTACATGTTGAAAAGACTGCCCTTTCCTGCTGAATGGTTTTGTCACCCTTGTCAAAAAAGCATTTGACCATATGTGTGAGGGTTTACCTAGACTCTTAATTCTGTTCTATTGTTCTGTATGTCTGTTTTTATGCTAGTTCCACACTTTTTTGATTACTGTAGATCTGCAGTAAGTTTTGATTCAGGAAATGTGAGACTCTCAACTTTACACTTCTTTTTCAAGATTGTCTTGGCTACTCAGGGTACCTTGAGATTACACATGAAATTTGTAAAAAAAAGGCCATTGGGATTTTTATATGGGTTGCATTAAATCTGTGGATCACTTTTGGAAGTATTGACAAGTTGACAATATTAAGCTTTCTGATCCATGAACATAGGATGTCTTTCCATTTGTGATGTCTTTCAGCAAGGTTTGTAGTTTTTAGTGTACAAGTCTTTTGCTATTTTGCTTAAGTTTATTCTTAAGTAATTCATTATTTTTGATATTATTATAAATGGATGTCTTTTCTTAATTTCCTTTTCAGATTACTCATTGTTAGTGTATGAAAATACAATGGATTCTAGTGTGTTAACTTTGTATTCTGCTACTTTGCTAAATTCATTTTTTCTACATATAAGACCATGTTATCTATGAATAGAAATAATTTTACTTTTTTTTCCAATTTAGAATACTTCTTTATTCTTGCCTAACTGCTCTGGCTAGGACCTCCAAATATCATGTTGAGTAGAAGTGACAAAAGCAAAGATCCTTTTCTTGTTCCTGAAAGCTTTCAGTCTTTCACCGTTAAGTATGATGTTAGCTGTGGACTTTTCATATATGGCTTTTATTATGTTGAAGTAGTTTCCTTCTATTGCTAGTTTTTTGAGCACTTTTATCACGAAATACTGTTGAATTTTGTCAAATGCTTTCTCTATATCAATTGAGATGATCATTTTTTTGTTATTCAGTTAATGTTATCATTACATTGATTGATTTTTGTATGTTGAACTATCCTTGCATTTCTTCAATAAATCCCACTCGTTATGGTGTATAATCCTTTTGATGGGTGATTGAATTCAATTTGCTAGTATTTTTGTTGAGGATTTTTGCATCATTGTTCATAGGGATATTGGTCTATAGTTTTGTTGCAGACTCTTTTCTGGCTTTGGTATCAGGGTAATACTGACCTCACAGAATAAGTTTGTAAATATTCTCTCCACTTCAATTTTTTGGAAAAATTTGAGGAGGATTAGTATTAATTCTTACTTAAATATGTGAAGTCATCTGTTCCTGGGCTTTTCTTTGTTAGGAGGTTTTTGATTTCTGATTCAATCTCCTTACTAGATGTAGGTCTGTTTGTAGTTTTCTTTCTTCAGGATTTAGTCTTGGTAGGTTGTGTTTTTCTAGGAATTTATACACTTCATCTAGGGGACTTTTAGGGAAGTGAAACTATTCTGTATGATACAGTAAGGGTGGGTGAATGTCATTATACATTTATCAAAACCACAGAAGGCACAATACAAATAATGAACCATAATATATACTATGACTTCAGTTGATAATGATGTATCAATGATGGTTCATTAACTATAACAAATGTACTATGCTGGAGAGAGATATTGGTGGTGGGAAGGCTTTCAGGGAGGGGTGAGGGCATGGAGGAATTCTCTGTACTTTCTGCTCAATTTTGCTATGAAAGTAAAACTGCTCTAAAAATTAAAAATTAATTTTAAAAGTGAACTAGTTGAGATTAACGGCAGGTTAGAAATTGCAGAAAAAACAATTATGAAACTGAAAGACATAGCAATGTAAAATAAACTATCCAAAATGAAACATAGATAGGACCCCCAAAAAAGCCTGAAAAAATATAAACAGAGCTTTAGTGAGCTGGTGATCAACACTGTCAATCAAGTTAACTTACTCTTTGCCCACAAATTTGATATTTGAATTTCAGTTTCAATTTCCTGAAAGACACAATCTGCCAGGACTCAGAAGAAACAAATGATCTGAGTAGGCCTCTATTTATTAAAGAGGTTAAATCAATACTTAATAACCTTCCAAAACAGAAAGCACCAGGCCCTGCTGGGTTCACTGATGAATTCTATCAAACATTTAGGGGAGAAATATACCAATCCTCTACAGTCTCTTTCAGAGAATAGAACCAGAGAGAATACATCCTAATTCATTCTATAAGGCCAGCATTACCCTAATAACAAAACCAAACAAAGACAGTTTAAGGAAAGAGAGCTACAGACAATATCTCTTATGAACATAGATGCAAAAATAAACAAAATATTAACAAATTGAATCCAAAAAAGTGTAGTGAGATTTATACATCAAGAACAAGTGGGATTTATCCCAGGTATGCAATGCTGGTTCAACCTTCAACAATCAAATAATGTTACTTATTACATCAACAGACTAAAACAGAAAAATCCCATGATCATATCAGTGGATGCAAAAAGGATTTGAAAAATAAGTAAATGAATGAATAAATAAATAACAAGATAGAGGAGCCGAAGAGAAATGCCCTGAAAGTGTGGTAGAAGATGCAGACATTATGAATTTGAATCTCAGTCCACAAAGTTGGCCATGCAAGATACATAGCATTCTTTAATTTTCTTTAATCAGGCTAAATCTGTTTCATTGTCCTCACCTTAACAGTGTGGCAAGAAGCTCAGTATGTCATTGCTCTCATCCACCTTCCCACCCCATCTCCAGAGGTAGCCCTCTTTTCTATATCTGGCCACGTGCATCAGGTCCCATTGGCTCATTCCATGTGGTCTCCCACCTCATGTCCCCTACTCTAATGTATCCGTATATATCTTCCTTGGGCCCTAGAATTTTAGATGAGGCTGGGGACCCCTGTGTCTAGGGATCAGTTTTCCTAGGTGTCGCAGTGCAAGCCTCTGAAATTGGCACTTTTCTTGAGTGCTTTCTGTGAATAAGGAGCAAGTCCTCACTTCTTGCAGCATGCACAGAGGGAAATCTCCTTCATTTCCAAGGCTATCCTAAAGTCATTTATATCTTAATCTCTTCAATGAGTTTAGGTTTTACAAAACAGAAGCTTTTTAGCCCTACAAAAATGCCCAAAGCAAAGAATATGCAAAGGATCTGACTTCTTACTGGGAGAAGGGAAATGAAACAGAAGAAATACAAATCATAGTAATAAATATAAAATTTATCCTATTACAGAGACTTATAGGGAATTTGAGCAGAAGTAAATGCTCATTGGAGAATTATCAAACGTTATAGAAGAGGCATCTTTAACCTGGACTTGGGGAGGTCAGGGGAATTTCATGGAAGAACTAATGTCTAGGTGAAACTTGAGAGATGGCTAGTGAAAGGGGAGTGGGGTGGGAAGCTAGTGTGTGTAGTCTCTGAGGAAAGCAAAAAGGCATGTTTGAAACGTTGGAATAAATTCAGTGCATCTGCAGATCACAAAGTGAGATAAAGAAACTATTGAGAGTTACACATAGGTTAGATTGATGCAGAAGCCGGTAAGCCATAGTAAGGAGTCTGTTTTTTACCCTGTGAGCAACAGGAAGTCATTCAAATGAAGGGGAAGACAAAATTAGGATTATTATAAAGGATTATTATAAAGGATTATTTTAGTTTCAAAGTAGACAATTGGGGGTAAAGGGTAACCCTGGTGACTAGTGAACTATACCAGAAGTGATGAGACTCTTGCAGTCATCCTCAGGAGAGATGATAGTAAGTGTGACCTTGAGAAGTGGCAGAGGAAATGGAGAAAAGGGAGCATATTTCAAAGATATGAGGTTGTACAATCTACTAGATGTGACAGTATTGTATTTCATGGAATCTACGATTCCACTGATTTAAAGTATATCATTTTATATAGCACTAGAACGAAAAACCTGCCAATTAATAAAATATGACACACCATTGATTGTAAGAAGCACAGTTTCAGAGGTGTAAGATGTGGGGGGAATTGTACACTGTGGAATCAATGAAACAGAGTAGATTGGCTGTAGGAAGAGAGGAAGGAGGCAAAGATGTGACTGGGGAACTGAAAGAAAAATGAATGAGTGGGCAGTGAGAGAGAAATGTGAAGATTGTCAAATAATGCTAAATGGTTATATAGAAAAGAAACTTATTTGTTTCAACTGGATATTTTTTTTTTAATTGGTAGACACTGATTGTAGAGGCTGAGGACAAGTTAGGTCCTCAATTGGAAAGCCAAGATAGATGAGTCACAAGAAAATAAGGCATTGGCAGAAGAAAAAGTTTACTGGAGAGACCAAAGTTGAAAGAAGGTGCAAGAAGAGAAGAAGAACATTAGAAATAAACTTTACCTAATTCACAGATCAGCCAAGTTGGGGCCTTGTGAACATAGCAACGTACATTATCTAGGATATTGATTTTATTTCCTTCAGTAAAAATTCTGTTGCATTTACTTCTTCAGTTTCATAATTTGCTAAAGAAAATTATGTGGTCATAAGGGAATAGAAAACTTATTGATGAACTCCTGTTTACATATTTGTTAGGGGCTGAATTATGTTCCCCCTGCCAAAATTTGTATGTTGAAGCCTTAACCCCCAATGTGACTGTATTTGGAGATAAGGCCTTTAAAGAGGTAATCAAGGTTGAATGAAGTCATAGTGTGGGGCCCTAATCCAATAGGACTGATACCCTTTTAAGAAGAGGAAGAGACACCAGGGATGCTGGTGCATGGACGAAAGGCCATGTGAGGACACAGCAAGAAGGCTGCCTTTTGCAAGCCAAGGAGAGAGGCCTCAGGAGAAGTCAACACTGCCAACACTTTGATTTTGGTCTTCCAGCCTCCAGAACTGTGAGACAATAAATCTCTGTTGTTGAAGCCAGCAGCAGGAAAAAGCGTAGGAAGGAGAGAGTATGGGAGGGAGGGGAGGAAGGAGAAAAATTAATACTGCTAAATTCTCATCCATAGATCATGGTAATGGTCCAACTTTACCAGCTCTTTCCCCTTACGTTAGAATTTAATATTTAATTAAAACTTGAGTTTCAAATGTTCCAATATGAGTTTCACTTAAAGAACTTTTATTAATATTTTAAAATCTGGTGTTTAGGCCAAGGAAAGTGTAACTAGAATTATTCTAATGAGACACCGAAAATATGCAGCTTATTACCTAGAATACTTAGATATTGCTAGATATAACTTCTGGCACAAAACTGTCACTGCTTTCCAAAATATCAAAAGATAGCAATATATTTTTGATTTTCTTGATATGAATTTTTCTTACCCTGATATTCCCCCCCCCCAAATTATACTGTCCTGGAGCTCATTGGACAACAAACTAGCCATGAATTTTAGAGGTTGTTTTTACTGACTCAGCACTTCTGGTTGGTATAACCTGGTAACTAAACAGTTTCTGCCTTTCTTTTCCAAGCATCAAGTCAACAAATCTTTACAAGTGTAAAGAAGAAAATGAGAAAGTAGATTTAGAATCATTAAGAATTTGCTACTACATTTAGAGATATTCATTTTGTATATGACACACTTATAATAATTATGCTATAAGTGCATCAGTCTTAAATGCATACACTGTTGATCAGTTCGGTTGCACAGAATTCCCCATGAAAGCGTATTTTAGTATAGCATAAATATAAGGCATTTACACTTGGATAGCTCTCAAATTTAAAACATATGCCATCTTCACTCCAAATTTCCGTATTATATAGTTACATAATGGATTCTATTTTTGACTATTTGCTATAAACATTGATGCTAATCCTTGTCTTGAGAATGGCAACCATTTTAGAAAGAAATCTGTGAATATAAAGTGGACAGTATTTGGGGGGGCAGGTAGTATCAAGATACCTACAGAAAAACCTAAACCCTTTTTCCTTCTAAACTGTGCTGTTGACCACTTTAACAAAAACATTAATTTTACAGGTTCTGCAGGTTGAACTGTCATCCCTGCCCTAGAATGTGAACCAAAATACACTGAAAGAGAATGCTACCAAACTTTCAGGATAGATCCTGTATTTCTTGTTTCTGGAGTTAGAGAATAATGCAGGGTATGCCAGGGTGACAGAAGGGTTGAAATAACAAATTCACTGGATCAAACCCTAATAGGCAAGAATGTTAAAAGGATATCAGAAGCTTAGAATCTCTAGCCTCTCTGGCGAATATGGGGTATTGAATTTACGTAACGCCCACCACAAATGATTCCAAGCTGGAGGAGAGTTCAGATGAAAAGAGACCAGAGAAGGTAAATGGCTCTTGCTTCAGTCTTACCCTCTTTAGACCATTTTTACTTTGGCATGGGCACTACTTACCTTCGGAAAACTGAAGAAGTATGTAAATGGTGGAATACCTGGAAGAAGTGTAGGACAAATATATTCAGAAAACGATAAGGAAACCAGTTTGGTTCTTCACACAGTTGTAAAAATGAAGATGGTGTCTTGGTCTGGCTTCCCTAGGAAAGCAGAACCTGAGCAAAGTGATTTCAGGGAGCAACAGTAAAGGTCAAGGTGAGGAAAACAGGAAAGAATGTGCCTTCAAGTTGGCCACAACTCTCAGGATTCATGCTGAATCCTGAGAATTCTTCTGAGGAGGCTTATGAAGTACATCTCATAAGGGAAATGAAAGGGAAAAGCATTTATCCATCAGTGTCCCCGCCCCTGCCCCCCACTGGTTGAGAGTGGCCTCAGGGCATTGACTCACCTGCCTTTCTTGTTTATGTGTGTAAGAGTGCCAGGTGGGTTGCTGTGGGCATCTAAGCTGTGGCAACAAAGAAACCACAAGGAGGTGTCATGTTGTACGTGCATGAAGCTGTGTAATACTGGTCTCCCCAAGAGTGGTGGATGTAAGAGAAAAGCTAAGAGGATTTGGTATGTGCTCACAAGAATGCACCACTTTCACTTCTTAGGTCCACTTGTTCCCTCTGTTAAACCCAAGACTTTGGTGGTGGCCAGCCACAATACCTGAAAGGATGTGAGGTTGTTAATAACAGCCCTCTTTCCTAGCTGGTCCCAAATCCATAACTGATATTCATCACCTCCCTCCTCCATCATCCCCTCTATGCCTCCCTCACTCTAGGCCAATTCAGCTGGTCTAGGACTCTTGCCTACTGCATTGATCCAGAACTTCATCTCCTAGTGGCTTATATCTGTGATGGTTAGTTTTATGTGTCAACTTGACTGGGCCATCAGGTGCCCAGATGTTGGATCAAACATTATTCTGGGTGTTTATGTAAGGGTGTTTTTAGGTGAGTTTAACTTTTTTTTTTTTTTCAGTACGCGGGCCTCGAGTTTAACATTTAAATTGGTAGATTGAGTAAAGCAGATTGCTCTCTCTAATGTGAGTGGGCCTCATCCAATCAGTTGAAGGCTGAAACATCAGCTTTTCCTGGGTCTTGAGCTTGCCTGCCTTCAGATTGAACCACTTCATTGGCTCTCCTGGTCTCTGGCTTGCCGACTGCAGATCTTAGGATTTGTTCTCTGGAGAACCCTAACTAACAGTATCCAGCATTGCCTTGCCCTCATGAGTCGTAGTTGCTGAATCACCCATTCACAGTGACTTCCAGAAACAGAAGCATGCCTTCTAGTCCCCTGCCCTGCACTTCACATACCTCTTGTCCTTCTTTATACCATTACCTGGCTATATTCTGAGTGACTGTCTTTCTCAACATTCTCAATAAGTTGTTTAGCTTTTGCCTAGAAAGTTGCAGAGACAAGCATCTCACTACATTGTAAGATAGCCTAACCTATCTCCCAAAAGTTCTATCAGAAATTGGCTCCTTACAGGATTCCAAAATCTGTTTTCCAGTAACTTTGACCTATTACTACCTGGATCTACCTGGGGCAACATAAGATAAGTCTAATCCTTCTTTACCATAACAACTCTAAAAATCCTGAAAATAGAAACTATGCCTTTCCTTCAAACTAGAAATACCTCATGTTTCCTCCTATAATATCATGGTTCCTAGTTCTCTCATTTCCCCATTTGCTTTCCTTTAACACAGGTCAATGTGTCTGTGGCCCTTTTAAACAGTGTTGCCCTGAAGTGAGTACAGGCCTCAGCTATGGTCTGACCAATGCAAAATGAAGAACAACTCTTCTTGTATCTAAAGAATTCTGTACCACTTTGATCATCTCCTCATGGGACTCATAACCTATTTATATATTCCCTCTGACAATTCCACTTCCTGCATATAAGCATCCTCAGTCTCACTGTATGTCCTACACAGATATTGATTTTTCTAAGGGTATTTCAGTCCTCATGGTCACATCTAATAATGATAAACTCTGGCCACCCAGCTTGACCATCTCCTCCCAAACTCCTTGCAGTAGTTTGAGGAGATAGAATATCAACTGAGGTGAATTTAAAAATTGGCAACATACTTCAGCTATCTCCACCTAGGTACACAAAATTCTATCTGCAAGAAGAAAAACTGGCTTTGGTCCCACTGCCTGAATATTTTTATTCAGAGACTCTGGAGCCTTTTGAAATATTGACTTCCACCCAATATTGCTGAGCCAATGAAGAGACACTAAAATGACCCTATTTCTCCCAACGCTGTTATCACAGAAACCCTCTGGGTTGATCAATCCCCCTCTCAGAATGGGTGTGTTATCAGTCCCTTTTGACCATGACTTGACTGAATGAATTATTTAATTTTGCTGACAAGAATCAGTAAGTGTTCTGCCCATTGCATTGTAATGAAGTTTCAATTGGACTTTACCACAACCAATCAAATAATTTACAAATAATGTCAAAACTCCTCCCTGTTTTGAAAAATATGTCCAGTTATGGGCAATGCTTTCTGTGTAGTACCCCCAAAAGTGAGAAATACTAATTTGTTCATATATTCAGGGGAAAAAAAGAGCATATGGCAACTTATTTAACTCTTATTTTAGAACAGTTTTAGATTTACAGAAAAATTGCAAAGGTAGTACAGAGTATTCATATAAACTCCACACCTAGATTCCCCCATTAAAATACCCACATTAGTATGGTGCATTTGTCATAATCAATAAACCAGTATTAATATATTATTATTCATTAAAGTCTATACTTTATTCAGATTTCATTAGTTTTTCCCTAATGCCCTTTCTCTGTTCCAGGATCTCATTCAGGATATCACATTCCATTTAGTCATCATCTCTTCTTAGGCTAATGTTGGCTATGATAGTTCCTCAGACTTTTCATGTTTTTTATGACCTTGACAGTTTTGATACTTTGTAGAGTATCTCTCAATTGGGATTTATCTGATTTTTTTTTTTCATAGTTAGACTGGGATTATGGGTTTGGGAAAGGAAGAATACAGGGATAAAGTGCCATTCTCATCACATCTTATCAAGGGTACATGCTACCCACACAACTTATTACTGTTGATGTTGACCTTGATCACCAGGCTGAGGGATCAAATTCATTTTTATTTTAAAAGAGCCAAAATTAGGACTACCTCTGATTTAAACAATATTTTAAAACCTTTGTGTGCAGTACTTAAGGAATGGGGAGTTATGCTTCCCCCTCCCCTTGAGGGCGGAGTATCTGCATAAAGTATTTGTAATTCTTCTAAATGGGGTATTTGTCTATTCTCTCTCATTTATTTATTCATTCAATCATTCATTTATATGAGCATGGATCATGGATATGTATTTTATAATCAGGGTTATAGTCCAATATGACTTAATTTATTTTGTTGCTCAAATTGTTTTAGTTTTGGCCATTGGGAGCTATTTTAGTTGACTCTTATGTCCCTTTGACTTAACCCCATCACTGTGTATGTGTTTGTGTGTGTGTATGTGTGTGTGTGTGTTTGAGCATTTCCTTATGTTCTGGCACTGTGAGATACTCTAGGCTTATTCTATAATCAACCATTTCTCTAGGGTTATAATCAGCCATTTCCAGGGATCTCCAGGGATATAATCAGCCATTTCTCCAGGGATCCCTGGTTCCCTTAATGGTGTTAAAGACCTTGATTACAGTGATAATGGTGTTAAGGACCTTGATTACAGTGTGAGGTGTGCTCACTGCTACTGGGATGTCGTTGCTTCTAGACCTTCTCAATTGACAGAACAAGGCAATAGGTATGTATACAAGAAAATCATGTATATATACATTTCTATTACTATTCATTTACCTAACCATCTGTATAGATGCAGATAGTATACTATGTAATATAGGTTTTAATTGATAAAATATAACTTATTAGGTCAAACTATATAAAATTGCTATTTTGTGTATCAAAACATGATCAGTTTTACATGGCTCAATCTGTTAGATACAGAAAAGAGCATAAAACAAAAATGTACAGTTTAACAAATATCCATGTAACCCAGACTCAGTTAAAAAAAGAAAAAAAAAGGAGCATTGCCAACACACACTTCCCCACCTTGGACTCTTTCTCCCTAGAAGCAAATCCTCTCCTAATGTTTGAAATGATTATTTTTCTACTTACTTTATACATAAAGGAAGCTTTGACATCTAAGTATGTAGTCCATAAATATACAGTATTTTCTATCTTTACTTTTATGAAAATGGAGTCATAATACATGTAACAGTATGTGTCTGTGAGATTTATCATGTGTTACATGTAGCTTTGGTTTAATCATTTTCATTGTGTGTAATAATTTATGTTATGAATGTGCAATAGTTGATTTACCCATTTTACTGTTGATTGATATCTGGTAATATTGTTCTGAATAGAGAATGAAGAAGTAGCATCATTACATTTTGACTGATCTTCAGATTTCTTGTTATTATGAGACTTCAAATTTATTGCTATTTTAGAAGAACCAAAATGTCTTAAACAATGTCTTAAAAGACATAATCACGAGGAAACCTTCTGGTTATAATTTGGCCTCTCAAGTAATTCTGCCTACAGAGAGAAAATTACATGATCCATTACAAGTTTCCCAGTTTCTGTGAGAATTGAACTTCTCATTGTGAATGAAATAAATTGGCATTAGATTTTCATACCTCTGTCCCAGGGGTTCGGTTAATGAGTCCATCTCAGAGAGATGGATCTTCTTTTGATATGTTGATAAAATCAGGTAATACATTCCAGTTCATGAGTCCTCTTCAGAGGCAAGCCTTCCACAGACAGGCATACATTGCTCTCCTTCAGCTGTGAATGTGATCAAGCCAGAGCCTGATTTTCCACTTGAACTTGTACAATATCTAACTCCTATGCTCCCAACTGTGGGAAAATTGAATAACACAAATCAGCAAAAATCCTGGCAAAAGTTTATTAATGTTTTATTTTAATAAAACTCTATCTTTCAAGCAATTTCTACTTTCCATAATTTACTCATTCTCTTTTACCTGTCCGAATTATAACTATTGTCTGTGACAGAGGTTTTTTTAAGGGAAAAAAATTCAAAGTATGGCATTTTAAGAAAGCAGCATTAAAGATTTTAAAGAAAAAAATAGATAACTGTATTTCTAAAAGCACTGCATGTGTCCAAAATACCTTCGGGGGTTGCATTTAATTAGAGAAAAGTAGGTCAAACCTTCCAAGATCAATTTCTAATCAAATAGCTACTCTGTATTCTTATAATATTTATTTTATAGCTCTTTCATTAATATCATTCTATCTTTCTCTCCCAAACAAAATTACATGAGTTTTATGTTAACCACTATAATAGTTTTCATTTCTTGTATGGATTTGTACTGTTAGAATAAAAGCAAAAACAATCTACCTTTAAAATGAATTGTACAGAAGGCTTAAATTTTAATCCTCCCTAAATGCACTTTGATTATTTTTATAACAAATTCAGGGAAATGAAAGAGTGGAAATCTAATTCCCCTTTCTCATATTAGGCACTTCAAATGCATGGATCTTACAGATGTAAACAAAGCTTTATGAACCCTATCAGATAAGTTCAATATACTCCAAGCATTTAGTCAGTTTCTGAGATAAGTTTATAGTCTTGTTAGAAAGCGACCAAGTTGCAATGAAGGCTGAGAAACGGAAGACTTGGCTCAGGTGCAGCTGTCATTCCCCATATATCGCCATCTGCTGGGAACATTGGGCACTGCAATTGTGTACAGGACCACATGCATAAAGCTTAGTGTAGATTGAAGGGGGCAAAAAAAATAAGGCTGCGAGGATTAAATTAATTTGAAAATACCAATATATTAAATGAATTACACAATTGAATACTTTGTGTTACATTATTTTTTTTAATTTTTTAAGGTTTTTTTCTTTTTATTAATTTATTTTTTATTTATTTTTGCTGTGTTGGGTCTTCGTTTCTGTGCGAGGGCTTTCTTTAATTGTGGCAAGTGGGGGCCACTCTTCATCGCGGTGCGTGGGCCTCTCTTGTTGCAGAGCACAGGCTCCAGACGCACAGGCTCAGTAGTTGTGGCTCATGGGCCTAGTTGCTCTGTGGCATGTGGGATCCTCCCAAGACCAGGGCTCGAACCCGTGTCCCCTGCATTAGCAGGCAGATTCTCAACCACTGCGCCACCAGGGAAGCCCTGTGTTACATTATTAAATGCTATCTTTTAATAATTTTATTCAGTGGTCGTTTAAAAACAGAAAAAGATCATTGTACTTTCCATGAAAGCAGATGTCATTCCTGGCTGTGCCTTTCTTGCAGTCACCAGAAGAGGGCGCCTAGCATAGTTTCCAGTAAACAATAAGTATTCAAAGTCTTTGTTGAATGATTGAATAGCAGCCACTATATCCAAGAAGTCACTTGTTGACATATAGCCTATGGCACAAAATGATTTCTGTAAAGTGCAATTTGAACAGAAAACTTTACCTAATTGAAAGCACTCTTAATTTCTACTATCGTGCTCTGTAGACTAATTTTGGAGCAAATCCATACAACATGAATATTACCAGAAAAGTAATGGGATTTTATAAATATCTTAACACTATGAAACACTTTGAAATGACTAAAAGATTTTCATAAAATAAAAATGATTCAAATATGTGAAAATATGTGATTGACTGAAGTGTCAACTTGAATTATGCCCATGCCCAAAGACCTTTAGACAGACTCAGAATATTACTAATGACTCATTTATAAGTTTACAACTTTGACACTACTATAGACGAGGGTATAAATAGAGAATAAATTGACATATATGAGTTTAGAATTTTTAATTTCTAATGTTAGTGCTTTGAATAAGAACAAAGTCGATAAATTCTTCCCCAAGTGCCACAGTCTTTGTAACCCTGGCTCCTAACATAGGGCTTAGCATAGAGTAGACACTCAAGTTTTACTAGTTATTTGAATTTAATTTAGGTACTATATGTAAATGTTCAGTGCAAGCAATCTGTAGGAAACTATCTATATGCCCTTTCCATCAATAGAATAGACAAGCTTATTGAGAACAGAAAATATGCATTCATTCGTTTTATATATCCAACAGTCTGTTTAGTGCTGGTGAATAGTAGACACTTAATAAATGCTTATAATTCACAGTTAATGAAGGGAGATTACAAAATACTTTAGGAAGTAAATACAGACCGATATTAAGATGGGGCTTGGTAGAAATAATGAGCTCACTTTGGGGTATAGACTACTGTTATTTTTCTAGAAATTTACCATTTCTCATATTAGTGTGATACAATGAAGACTGAAGAAACTTAGTTTAATCAAGGTCACTCAACCAGGAAAATTTAAGACTCACGTTCAAGTCTGTCTGCAGTCCCCCCTCCTCCCCTCCACCCCTATTCCATCCCTACCCTGTCATTGATATATCCCACCGAAATTCCAGTCACCTCCTACCCAGTGGTTTTACCAGACATTAAACTCCACAAGTTCTAGTTCTCAGCCAAATGTCTCTTTGTCGTTATAGCGCCTCCCCTCAAAAACTAGGTACATGCTAAAAATAGCTAGTAAAAAACATCAGGATAGATGTTGTATAGGCAAGTGCTACAGCAATAAGGCACAATGAACTTTTCTCTTATTCTAGAAATGAATAACCCCATCTCCTTTTATGCAAAATACTTATGGGCTGCTAGAGAAAGAGGTCACACATTCCAAGGGGGTCATTTATTTGCCTTTGCCCTTCAGCATCTTTAGAAACACACCCCAATGCAATGTTACAACATAATGTTTAAAACTGCCTGGGAGTATTCATTGATTTACAGGTCAATTCAAACAACCACCACGGTTATGCAATGAATTGTGTTCCTCCCCCAAATTCATATGTTCAAGCCCTCACCCCTAGTACCTCAGAATGTGACTATATTTGGAGATAGAGCCTTTAAAGGGGTGATAAGGGTTAAATGAGTCACAAGGGTTGGGCCCTAATATGACTCAGGTCCTTATATTATAAGAAGCAGAAGAAACACAAGGAATCTACTCACTAAGGAGACAGGTCATGTGAGGACACAGAGAGAAACCAAACCTGCAGACACCTAGATCTTGGGCTTCAAGCCCTTAGAACAGTGAGAAGATACATTTCTATTGTTTAAGCCTCCCAGTCTGTGGTATTTTGTGATGGCAGCCCAAGCAACTAATACAACCAGGGAGATTCTAATTTCAGCAGTATCTGTGGCCTTCTGTTACACAGATGATGTGAAGTGTGTGTGTGTGTGTGTGTGTGTAAGGGTGAGTGATGCTGTTGGTTGTCTCATTTCTATTAATCTCTGGAGAGATACTGCTATGATTAGTATCCATTTTCATGATTTACATGTCTTTTATTTATTAACTATCTGAGAATAACTCACGTTAATTTTATTACAGCTTACTATAAATGAAACCCTTTAAAAACTCAGGAATGTTTTTACAAAACTATCATCAGCTGTGAGGTATGTGATAGTCTTGTAAAATGTGCTTGCTAGTGATTTGTCAGTCTGTTTCCTGGCAACTGAATGGCTTCTGGAGCGTCAAAAGATGAGGTGGAAGAAAAATAAGGTCTTGTTAAAATGCATTGAAAGCTGAACCTATATTATGGGAAATTTGCATTAATAATTTCTTAGTTACTTAGAAGATCCAGATCAAATTCTGTCAAACTACATCATGCTATCAAATTTAACCTCTCCCTTTCCAGCACAGTTTCTGAACTTCTATGATCAAAGTTGTTGATCTTTGTTGGTAATTTTCCCTATCTCTTCTTTTATGTCCATATACTTGTGGTGAGTCCAGGGCTCCAGGCAAAGGTAAGGGTTCTCCTCTCCCAACCCCAAATCTCCTCCCCAACCAGCTTATGCATAATATAATTCTGTGCACCCTGAAGGTACTCAATAAATATTAGAGGAATTAATATTATGCAAGTGTTTTGAAATAAAGCTTCAGTTAACGAGACAAGTCCTATGAATGTAGATAAAGTAGACTGAGAAAATTAAGCAATTTTGAAATAACATGATAAAGTGGGACAGGGAACAGCAGGTGAAGAAAAATCAAGTCTTCTAGGAAAAGTAGAGTCTTGGAGCTTTAATTACCTAAACTGAAGAAAGGAATTGTCCTCTTAACTCCAGTGTATATACAAAGCTTAAAACTATGAAAATGTACCCTCGATTGATGGTTTTCTTTTAGTATCCTGATGGAAATTTGTTCATTCCTGTATTGCTGTTGGTGTGAAGTGCTAACTTACAACTGTCTTCACTGGTTGGGAGAGGAATATGATTAACTTAGTTCATGAGCCGTGTCATAGCATTAACCAAGGGGGGTGGAGGTTGTTTTTAGCTTGAACCCCAAGGAAAAAGTGACCTTCTTATTCAAAAGGAGCTAAATAAAATCTCCTCTTTTGAGATTAAAAAAATCCAAGCTAGAATGAACAGTGAACTATCAGAGTGTAGTTGACAAGAGATAGAAACAGGATTGACTACTCAGATTAGATAAAGTTCTGCAGATTGAAACAAAAATTGGGCCGTTTTTCAGGACAACAAGTAGAGCATGCAGCAAGCATCATACTGAGCGTTACTGGAGGAAAACCAGCCGATGAGAACTTGGGACCCACTTTTCACCACATCCACCAGTGGTGGTTATACCCGGAATAAACCACACCAAACACTAGAGAGCCTTATTAAGAGTGTGATAAGCTAAAATAGCTCTGGCAAAATGTTTTACAAATTCTAATTTGAGGCACATCTCCTATTGTGACATTATTTTCTTTCTGTGTCTTTTGAAGCTGAGTGCTCTCAGTTGAAGGGTTGCCTGCACTAGCTTCTCTGATGAGTCTTAGAACACGCTTTCTCTCACACACCACTTAACAGCTGGCTTTTCATAATTTCCCATGGAGAGTTCTATGCTACTGTTGCCTTTATACTCACCACGCTACTAAGAAATAGTTGCAAGTTGAGAACTGTCCTTGGTCAAGTTCAACTCTCCATTAGCATTTCATCATAGCTGGGCTTTTCTTCTTCATCTTTTTATTTTTTTCCCCCCCTCTGGAATGGACAGGAGTTGTCACGCTTCTGAAGCAAACCTCAATGATGTGTTTGGTCCTTTTGAAGTAGTCCTTGCTCAGAGATCTCTCTGATATACATGTCTGAACTCAGAGTCCATTCCCCTTTTTGATCTGCTGACACTGGTGAGAACAAGTCTTTCTCTGAGCTGCCCTTTACAATATCAAAGATCTATGGTGAGCTCATTCTACCTGGCTGGTATCAAAGCAGCTATTCATCCAACCAATATTTGAGAGCTTACTATCAGCTAAACACCACACCAAGACATGCATGAAGATTACACAAGGCTATGCTTCACATACAATGAATTCAGAACTTAAAGTTTAAAATTCAGAATTTAGAGGCACATAAACAGGTGGAAGAAGTGGTTCCTTCTGCCCGAGGGACCAGGTAATGCTTTATGGAGTGTTTGGCTCTTGTTCTAGGTCTTAAAGGATGAAAGAGAATTTTTTTGAAAGCCAAATTTAGCACTTAAACTAATGAGGGGCCCCTCCCTAAGAGCCTGAGGTGAGGTGAAGTGTAAACACATCTGGGTCCCATGATGGGGCAGGCTATCTCTGGGAAGGGGAACAGGTGATTTCCCCCAAATGGAATGCTGGACAGACAAATTTATATCTACTCTAGAACTAAGGAAGACCTAGGAAACATTGATTTTTTGTTCCTTTGTTGTTTTCTTTAACATGAAATCCAGCCCATGGAAAATCTAACATAAAAAACAAACAAACAAAAAATCTATCCTTGATTGAGTAATTCCATTTTCAAATTAGCAACATGCCCCATCAGAAATGTTTCTAAAAGTTCTTAAACCAAAAAATAAAAAATATTTTAAATACATTTTTTTGCAATTTCAGAAAAAAAGGTAAACATTGAAATATATTAAGCAAAAGATGTAGCTTTTTTTTCCTTAGCAAAACCAAAATATTACTCTAACAGAGTAACTTCCAATTTTTAATTAAAATCTTATTATTATAAAATGTAATTAGGTTACACAGGACTTAGCTTTCTATCAAGTTCTATATACTCTAGAGGTATTTTCATTTATATATGTCTCTGCCTACATGTAAGTAAGTGAAATTTAGGTAATCACATTAATAGATAAAATAATATTTTAGAAAGCTCAAAACGCAGTAATTAGGTTTAAAATTACTTTAAGGAAATATGTCTGAATTTCAATCATTTTTTAAAAAAAATAATATACATATTACATTATGTAATGTAAAGAATACTGTTATAATTTATTAAAATAGCATGTAATCTACTTTCTTATTAGGGACTATTAATATGTATAAGAGAATTGTTTACAACTAGTATCACGTTAGCCTTCTCTGATCTACAAAAAACACCATTGCCTTAGAAGGCATTAAATTACCTCTACATACATGAATATTTTATCTCTAATTAATCAAGGCATTTATTTTTAAATACTTTTAGTCCTTTCCTCAAATATATAACCATTGCAATATAGTAAAGATCATAATTTAGACTGTATGGGATTATCCCATTAATTAAAATTCTATCTATGGCACAAAATAATTATAACTTTAAAATTGTCTAAGTAAGTTTCTGTGCTCTAAAGGCTAAATATAAATTATAATTGAATATATGCAAAATAATTATGGGAGAAAATCTAATATTATGATGATGTACCTCACTCTAAGCAACAAATACTTTCTTGGAAAGTTGTGTGTAAATTGGGCTATATTTGAAAGGATATATAAGGAAAACTTACAATTGGTTTCTCTATAAAATGATTTTTTTTTGAGTTTGCAATGTCTTGTAAAGTGAATGTCTTTTTTTTTAAGATTTATTTATTTTTGGCTGCATCAGGGTCTTAGTTGTGGCGTGCAAGGTCTTTTGTTGTGGCGCGGGCTTCTCTCTAGTTGTGGCGTGCAGGTTTTCCTTCTCTAGTTGTGACGCAAGGGCTACAGAACACGTGGGCTTTGTAGTTTGCAGCAGGAGCGCTCTAGTTGAGGTGCACGAGCTCAGTAGTTGTGGCAAGCGGGCTTAGTTGCCCCGTGGCATGTGGGATCTTAGTTCCCTGGCCAGGGGTCAAACCCATGTCCCCTGCATTGGAAGGCGGATTCTTTACCACTGGACCACCAGGGAAGTCCCCAAAATGAATGAGTCTTAATTTCTCCTTTTAAATTTCTGAATTTTATTAAATAAGACATGTGTGAAGTAATGTCATTTCAAAACCATTGAGCACAGGACTGATGCTGGACCCACCAACCTCGGAAAGGACACAGGTTAAGTCTGCCTGTGAGATGGGGCTGGTGTTTGTAAATACAGGCAGACGTAGAAACAAGTAGAATGTGAGATTTACAGATTCTAAAAAAATTACCAAGCCACAATTTCTCTGGGTTTTTCAAGTCATTTGCCTAGCTACCTCTAACATGTTATAGCTTAGAAAATTACTGTTAGCTTACAGATTTTCTCTAAAAATCAGTTTTAAAGATGAGGCATAAGATACCAGGTAATACCTACATAATTTTTTACCATATTTTGCTTTCAACAAAATATGTCATCCTCTGTGTCATAGAGATAGCATTATCTTAGATGCAATGGAAAAACATGAATATTATTGTGTTGAAAATTTTAAAACTTTTCATTCAGATTAATGAGTTTGATACAGCTGATCCTCAGATGTAGATGAAAGTTTGTTTTGTTAAAACTAATTTGTACTGCATATAACCATGCTTAATATTTTTCCCATTTAAACATAAACTACTCTTTAGAAATTCTTTTTTTGTTGTTCTTATTAGTTATCTATTTTATACATATTAGTGTATATAAGTCAATCCCAATCTCCCAGTTCATCCCACCACCCACCCCCTGCTTTCCCCCCTTGGTGTCCATATATTTGTTCTCTACATCTGTGTCTCTATTTCTGCCTTGAAAACCTTGCAAATGTTTCATCTGTACCATTTTTGTAGATTCCACATATATGCATTAATATACGATATTTGTTTTTCTCTTTCCGACTTACTTCACTCTGTATGACAGTCCCTAGGTCCATCCACGTCTCTACAAATGACCCAGTTTCATTCCTTTTTATGGCTGAGTAATATTCCATTGTATATATGTACCATATCTTCTTTATCCATTCATCTGTTGATGGACATTTAGGGTGCTTCCATGACCTAGCTATTGTAAATGATGCTGCAATGAACATTGGGGTGCACGTGTCTTTTTGAATTATGGTTTTCTCTGGATATATGCCCAGTAGTGGGATTGCTGGGTCATATTGTAATTCTATTTTTAGTTTTTTAAGGAACCTCCATACTGTTCTCCATAGTGGCTGTATCAATTTAGATTCCCACCAACAGTGCAAGAGGGTTCCCTTTTCTCCACACCCTCTCCAGAATTTATTGTTTGTAGATTTAGAAATTCTTAGTTTGGACTGAACATGTATGCTTGGTATTTGTGAGATTTTAAAATAATGATATAAATTATAATGGGTTTCTAATTTTTTTAATTCAGTTCAAATACCTAATTGTGAAATAGAAGATTCAGTATTAACACCCTCTTACTTCAAAGAGCCTATTACCTCTGTGAGCATTTTTTCCAGCTTTATTGAGATATAATTGACATATAACCTTGTATAAGTTTAAGATGTCCAATGTGTTGATTTGATGCACTTATATATGCAGTCTGATTACCATTGTGGCTCTAGCTAATGCCTCCATCACTTCTAGGTGAACATGTTTTTTTGTTTGTTTGTTTTTTGTTTTAACATCTTTATTGGAGTATAATTGCTTAACAATAGTGTGTTAGTTTCTGCTTTATAACAAAGTGAATCAGTTATACATAAACATATGTTCCCATATCTCTTCCCTCTAGGTGAGCATGTTTTTAATGTGTACTGAGGAACACTAGTGCTACAGAATGTAAATAGCTGTTGCAGAAAATGAAGTTCTTATGATCAGTCGATTTAGGAAACACAGGTTTAGACAAAGATAAAGACATTTCCTTACTCTAGAATCTTTAATATGTTAATTAATATATAATGGGAAGCTCTAAAACAGTGTTAAAGAGAATCTCCCAACTTTATCTGCAAAGAATTCCTTCTTTTCTTTTCTTTTTTTTTTGGCAAAGGATTTGTTTGTCTTCCCTGTGTTTCTCAGAACAATGGGGACAGTCAGTAAAAATACACTGTAATGCCAGGAAGGACATGGCAGGAATCCTGAGAACACCATCACTGTCAACAGGCACATGTACAATGATTTCACACAGTGCTTGACTTTGATGCAAGGACTATTCAACTACTAACAGTTTGGAAGCCTTAATCCTGATCTATTTTTGGAATTTTTTACAATATTTGTACCTTTAGATATAATAGTGCCTGGTACATGGTATGTGATAAAGAGATATTTGCTTAGCAA
Organism: Mesoplodon bidens; assembly: GCF_964165515.1. NCBI lineage: Eukaryota > Metazoa > Chordata > Mammalia > Artiodactyla > Ziphiidae > Mesoplodon > Mesoplodon bidens. The sequence continues at coordinate 22,622,707 of NC_138181.1, forward strand.
ATAACTATAGTCTGAGTCTCTACTCAATCACTTTCTATCCATGTGACACTTTTGTCTAATCTCTTTAAACCTTAGATTATTCATATGTAAATGGAAATAATAATAGTACTTTACTGGTCTACTGGGGCTACCATAACAAAATAACATAGACTGGGTGGCTTAAATAACAAATTTTTTTCCCACAATTTTTGAGGCTAGAAATCCAAGGTCAAGGTGTCAGCAGGGTTGGTTTAATTCTGAGGGCTCTCTTCTTTGCTTGTAGATGGCCATCTTCTCCCTTTGTCTTCACATGTTTGCCTGTCTGTGTGTTGATCATGCATAGAGACACCACTCTTACTGGATTAGAGCCCCCCAAGTGACTTCATTTTACCTTGATTACCTCTTTAAAGGCCTATCTCCAAATACAGTCACATTCTGATGTATTGTGGGTTTGGACATCAATGTATGATTTAGAGAAACACACGATTCAGCATATAACAAGTACCTACCTCATTGGGTTGCCATATACATTAAATAATGTTTATATAAAATCCAGCACAAGGTCTGGGATGTAGCAAGAACATATTAAAAGTTAGTTATTTATATTGATTTCTATTGGCCCAGACTGTTTCCACTTGAAAATATAATGGTCTAAGATTTTCAAATGAAACTCAAGTATTCTTGAAAATAAAATAACAAACTGTAGGAAAAAATATTATAATATAATTTTGACCATAAAGTAATAGATTTTGAGGGAAAAAATGTCATAAGCTTACCAGATGTGGCAATCATGAACTCATGCTGAAACTAACATGACATTGTAAATCAACGATACTTCAATTAAAAAGAGTAAATATATATATATATATATATATCTGCTAACCAGACTAATTATTAAAATATGTTGATAGAACTATCATACCCATACTCAGACGAATAACAATAGAATCTATGCTTTTAATTTGAATATAAACAATTACATATTGTATTAATTAAGCTTGTTAAGTAGACTCAATGTCACCTGCCACATTTGTGTTGTGATACCAGGACTACTACTCAGAGGCTCTTAACAAGTCTGTACTTTGTAGTCGTTCACGTCAGAAGTCTGTTCTCCCCTACCTAAATGCCTTCTGTTTTCTGACCACAATGCCTTGTTCCTGTTGGGTATTCTCTGATGCTACAGTATTTCCAAGCAGCCATGTCAGTCTTCATCCTTTTTGCTATCCACAGCTGAATAATTCTCACTTTCAGGATGGCAGGATCAAGTAAGACCAATGATGGGCTGGTAAAAGTTTAAAAAGCCAACCCTTGGGGAGGGGGCCTGATTTGTAGAGCTGCTGATTTCTGTGGTGTAATCTGGCTCATTTCCAGCTACCAACGTGATGTCAACTGGCTTACTAAATTCGTGGTAATTTAACAACCTCCTCTGGCCAGGCTGCGCAAGGCAGCTCTGCTATTCCACCAAGAGAGGGCAAAATTAGACTTTCCCCCATTTTTCCAGCAGAAACGAGGTAGGAGCTGAAGAATTCTAAACAAGCTTAGAACTAGAAGCGTCTCTGATGGTTGCCACGCCATCTCTTCTATTTTACAGGTGAAGAAATTGCTATCCAGAGAGGTTAATCGTTACAGTTCCTTGCCCTGGATCTTTATGACTGTTGTCTTTATGCCAACGTGGCTTAGCAGACCAGAGTGTGCTCAAATGTTCTTTTTTCACAGTACTGGATTAAAGATCAGCCTTTGACCTGCAGCTACTGGCACTATTTGTCGAGCTTTTGCTGTTTATCACTTAAAATAATGAAATTATGCAATCTTTAAGTTCGCTGGGACTACAGAGATTCTCTCTTGTGCAGGGCAGTCCTTTCTATACCCTGTCAGGCATGTGGTCATCCATCTCTTATTTAAAGTGCTCTACCTTTTTTGTTATTGGTCAGCTCTAACTGTGAGAAAATTCTTTTAAAATAAAAGACAGATAGTAATAACCCAACTTTAAGAATGAGTCAGCAGAGGATCCAGGAAGCCTAGGTCCAGAAGAAAGCCAGTAATATAACTGGAATTAGAACCCTGAATATAAACCTAAGCCAGTAATCTTTCTCCTATACCATGTAATACCTCCTTGTTCCTGAATGTAATTGAAGAGAGTAAGGTGGGGATTGTGCTATGTAGATTGATTCTATAACATTGATAACTTTTGAAAAGTACAAAACAGTTTTCTATCCACACACACGTATTGGTTTGGTTAACTATAATAGGCTGAAAACTTAGGCCACACAGCTTGCAAGCAAAGATAAAAGGGGCTCTTCCGTTTAAAAAAAAACAAAAACAAAACTGGGCTTCCCTGGTGGCGCAGTGGTTGAGAGTCCGCCTGCCGATGCAGGGGACACGGGTTCGTGCCCCGGTCCGGGAGGATCCCACATGCCGCGGAGCGGCTGGGCCCGTGGGCCATGGCTGCTGAGCCTGCGCGTCCGGAACCTGTGCTCCGCAACGGGAGAGGCCACAACAGTGAGAGGCCTGCGTACCGCAAAAACAAAAACAAAAAACTTACAATCTAGTTGGAGAAATGACATATATAAAAAGGTATCTGATAGTAAAAAGCTATAAATAATAAATGCTTATGAATAGTACAGATACAAAATGTTACTAGGGGTCAAAGGAAAAAAACAATCTTAACGTTGGCGGGTACAAAATGCCCAGAAGATTTGGGATTAGACTTTACAACGTGATCTCAACCTAATTTTCCAGAATTATTGTTTCTTACTTTCCTACACAAATAGCTCAAAGCAAACATATTATCATGTTGAAATGCCTGGCATTTTCCTTCCTCTGGGCATGTACTTATTCTGTACACTCTTCTCCACTCTCCCAACCCTAGAAATTTTCAAAGCTCAGATCTAATTGTATCTCTCAGTATTTACCATCACTATTTCACCAGAGGAAGTCAGCCCCAAATATCTGAAATGCTATGGCACTTCTTCATAACCTTTTTAGGATAATTTTCCTTTAAACAAAACATTGTATTTGTATATGCAATAGATACTTTTCTTTAAAGTAAAACCTAGGGAGTATCTACATATTTATTATAATGTGGTTACCATTGCTGAAAACATTTTTAAAAATTCCACTTTGGAATTGCCATCAGAGCTCATTTTAAAACCGAAAGAGATTATTATTATTTTACTGCCAACTGTCATTTGATTGTTGTTTCTTTCTTAATCAGTCATTATTTACACTCATCTCATTACTTTAGGGCTACAGAAGACCACTGTCTTCCTGGATCTAACTTTATCATTTCAACTATTATGAGAGACACAGAGAAGTAATGAGTCACATGAGATGCACTTTTTCTAAAGTAAAATTTGAATAATATATGATGTAAGATTGCTATGCAGAAGCAAATTACCTAGGTAATGAGCAAACTTATATAACTGCCCAGCATCCATATCTCAATGCAGGTTTTTGTGTTCTCCACCTATCACCCTATATATAAAAACTCCTGTGAAGTGATTCTTTTAAAATGATTTTGAAAATAAAGCCAATTCTTTGTGCCAGTTTAAACAGAGTTGAGATCTTTAGATTAAAAAACAAAGTGAAATGTTGAAATTGATAGTGAATCAAATCGATGATGTAGATAGGGTACCATATACTTTGTATGGAAACGAGAGATTTGTGAAACTGTTACAGTGAATGCTGCAGCCAGAAGAGTAAGCACATAACAAGCGATAGCTAAAACTGGAAAGAAAATTGAGACTGTGGGTTTTCTTACTTTGACAGAAGTATTATTCAACAGAAAATTCTGGTATTTTTTATTTAAATTACATTAGATTCATATTTATATATTCATTACAGGTATGAAAGTCATTTCCTGTATTTTATGAAGGAAATTGTATATCTAGTTCAGTAGTTCTCAACCCCTTTGAGATTAAGAAAACTTTGGCGAATTGATGAAACAGTACTCATCTCAGAAAAATGTTTTTATATACAAACAATTTTTCGCACGAGTTCAAGATTTTACAGATCCCTGAGGATCACCCATGGGCCCCAAGATAAGAAAAACAGTTATCACTAAAATTAAAGTTTATATAGACACAGAGTAAATACCTCAAGCATATCAAGGGGTCTGCTCTAGTTTGTATTTCCCATCATGCTTAGCACATTGCTTTGTAGTAGTCTGTGTCCAGGAATATTGCAAAAATTGTCAACTGTAACATCTTTTGAGTCTAATCAAGAGTTATCTATAGGTAATTTCCAGTAAATTTCATTCCTTATATTTAGCTAATATACCAAGTATGATCCTATTAAAATTTATCATTGCTCATATAGTTACAAGTATACAAATAATGGGTTACCCATCATTTCTTTCTCTTTCAAATGATGAGAACCTCCGATATGAATTCAGAACTATAAGATTAAGTGAGACAGAACCCAAACGACATCATGAGCAGCATGCTATTCTATATTAAGTGGTCGTCACCATTTTTTATCTACTTGACATTCAGTAACAACACATCAAAGTTACTAAGATTAATGGCCTAATGATTTATGCTGGAGTGCACATTTGTAATCAGTCTGAATTAAGATTTCTGTGAAGCATATGGAAAATATCTGAAACACAAACTCACTAGTGTGGCATTTGCACCATTGAGTATCTTGCACCTAGTTAAAGTACAAATGAGATCATGTATGTGCAGGTGGTTTACACTGTGATACGAAATGTAAAATAGGGATTTGTAGCATCATTGCTTTCTCACTGATTTAGGGATTTGTACAGAAATGTATAAGCAGCAAAATAAAATTCAAAAAGTTTTAGTAAATTCTTTACATAAGAAATGGGGAAGATTCATTCATTCATCCATTCATTCATTCAACAAAATTACTCTAATACACATAAAGGAGTGTTCTCTGGTTTCAAACCCATGATTATAGACAGTAATCTATAGGTGCTTATCAGTAAATTGCTTTCCCATTGCAGTTTTGGGGTAAAGATGTCACCAGAGAACAAGCATGTAACACTTGCTCAGCTGGTAAATGTTTTCAGAAATTCCTTTCATGGCTTATTCATAGAAATTCTTTAGATAGAAAACAAGTGAGTTTTAAAATCTACAGTAATTTGTTTTCATTCGCTAATTGAAGTGTTCGCAATTATGCCCCTTGATTGTCTGAAATAGCTAAAGTTATAGCACCCTGGCACATCCAGGTCAAAAAGTTCTAATTTGGATTGAAATAAATTAGTGGAAACCACTTTGAAAACATGGAGACCATGAAACAGACTTACAGTTCTTTCAAAATAGCCTGGGGATCCCCTGGTGGCGCAGTGGTTGAGAGTCCACCTGCCGATGCAGGGGACACGGGTTCGTGCCCTGGTCCAGGAAGATCCCACATGCCGCGGAGCAGCTGGGCCCGTGAGCCATGGCCGCAGAGCCTGCGTGTCCGGAGCCTGTGCTACGCAACGGGAGAGGCCACAACAGTGAGAGGCCCGTGTACCGCAAAAAAGAAAAAAAAAAAAAAAGCCTGGAAAAGAATAATTGGAATTCAGTGGAGAAGACTTTATCACTAGCAAACCCACAGTACCAATGCATTTGCACTGTAAATGTTTCACCAGGTTGAGAATGGAGTAAGTTTCCTTCCTTCTGAAAGAAAAACAAATACATAAAGTAACTATGAAATAGCCTTTCCTATAACTGCTTGTCCTAAGTCCCATAATCAGTAATTAGATTCTGGCAGCATTCTTTATCATTTTCAATCTATATAGATAGACGATTTAACTTGGCATAAGGATGAATATGAATTTTTTAAGCAAAGAAATTAGAAGTGGTTAAAACTATGTTTATATTCTTATGTAAGTCCACTCTAAATGACCTGTGCTTAGATAAGTCTCTCAACCCTTTCTTTCTTTTGAAACAAGAAATCATTTGAGGTTTACCCCTGTAGGTTTGAGGATAACTTTCGCCTTGAAGAACTCATCTAAACACATATGTTTTTGAAGACAGTTATTTAGTTACTGTTGCTGGTGGAATACAAAAGAAAAAGAACTCTGAGTTACAGACTTTCTATATAAGAACAAGAAAGGATTCACCTCCAAGAATATTACACACATATTCTTGATTAATATTCTACACTATTCTTATTTCAGCAATTGGAAGGAAATCAACAGGAGGCAGATTTTCCAGTGTTGTAAATAGCTGTGTCCTCTGACAAACCCACGGACTAGCTGGCCACTCTACAGTGACTGGTAGTAATTCCAGCTTCTCATCCTGAAGCAGTGTCATGATTAGGGCCTGAGGTCAGTGCAACCGGTACATAAACCTTTCCTCTGAGATCCGGTTCAGTAGCTTCAAGTGTCTATTGAGTCTTCATTCCCTTGAATACCCCAGTGACAGCTCAAGGTCATTATTTGAACCCAAAATTAAACCCAGCTGCTCACCCACCCTTTATCCCACTCTCCTCTTTATCAATTACTCTGTTTCATCATCAACTTCAACTTCTTTCCAATATTTGGCTTGAAATATTAATTTTCTCTTTCATCTCCCTCATTAACCATCTTTTTTTTTTTTTTTTTTTTTTTTTTTTTTTTTTTTGCGTTACATGGGCCTCTCACTGTTGTGGCCTCTCCCGTTGCGGAGCACAGGCTCCGGACACACAGGCTCAACAGCCATGGCTCACGGGCCCAGCTGCTCCGCGGCATGTGGGATCTTCCCAGACCGGGGCACGAACCCGTGTCCCCTGCATCGGCAGGCGGACTCTCAACCACTGCGCCACCAGGGAAGCCCCTAACCATCTTTAACTAGCGGTAAAACTCTGTCAATTCTTCTTTCGAAATATTTTTAAAATTTGATTCCCCTCCTATTGTTTATTACAATGACATTCATAACCTCACTGAGAATCGTAACAGCCAACTAACTAGTCGCCCTGACTCTGGTGTCTCCCCTTTACAATCTAACAGATAAAATGACTTCATCTTTCTTATTATTCAAAGGGTGGAACTGCAGCCCATTGTAGCCATTAATTTTGCTCCACACAGATCATGAGCACATCTAAGTTTTAAACACAAATTTGTTTTCTTCAAGCACAGACTTAGGAGGCAGTAAGTGTAAGTGGAAATGTTCTCTCCTTCCAGAACGATTGTATCACCCTGTTTTAAAAACTTAGGAGTAATCCTAAACTCTTTTCTCTCCATCCCCTCACCTTAAATCAGTCCCCAATCCTCTTCCTAAATATCCTCCAAATTAACCTCTCCTTCCTAAACTCTCTCAGCTACATTAGATCAAACTGCCCTCTTTCCTTCTTGAGCAGTTAAAGTAGGTTTCAGTCTCCCCTCCCAACTTTTGCCTCATTTGCAGCCTCTCCTAATCCATCCTCCACATTACTATCAGAATTATGGTTCTAAAATATAAATCTGATTATGGTTTCTTATAGAAGTTCCTTCAATAACTCACCATCACCTATATCAATTTCTCAGAGCATAGCCAAAGGTCACCTGCATCTGAAGAATTAGGGGTTTTTGTTCAAAACATAGATTCTCAGATCCTGCTTCAGATTGCTGGACCAGAATTTCTGAAAGACTCTGAAATAATAATATTACAACCCATTGGCCTTCAGGTTAACATCTAACTCACATGCTACAATGATATTGTTCCCGTCTACCTTCTAATTTTATATCATCCTGCACCTTCAACCTATACTTGTATCATTGCCCTTAAGAATTGCTTGTGACCCCTTAAAAGTTTGTGATCTTTCATACATCTGAATTTTCAAGCATAACGTTTCTTCTGTCTTGGCTACCCTTTGCCACCATATCTGTATAATAAATATCAGTCATCCCTCAAGACTCAGTGGAAGCCACCTCTTTACCTGGGAAGATTTTACTGTCCTCAATTCCCTGTTTCAATTTGGTAAGTCACTTCTTGCTTATCTGATGGTCCCTACAACACCACTTGGCCATTATTTGCTTACATACTTGTTTTGTTTAGAGGACTGTGAGCTTCTTAAGAGCTACTAATATATCGTACCTAAGTTTATATTTTTAATACCTAACACAGTGCTCAAGAAACATTTGTTAAAGGGATTAATTGAGTAAATAAATAAGTGAAGGAGCAAGGGAAGTTGAGGGTATGTTGGGGACCTTACCTATTTCAGGTAAGACCTGAAATAGTGTCTTACCAAAATACCCACTGCAAATTTTATTGTATGGTATTTAAATTGAACGGTAGATATCCATGTAATTCAGGACTATCAAACTCACCATTCTTTTTTATTCTCTCCCGAATTTCTTTTTTCCCATCTGCCAGTCTGGTGTAATTACAATTTCTACCTCGAGGCAGTGAAAATTAATTGGCTTGCAAATAATGATAAATTAGTCAATGTTCATAAAATGCTCTCTGAATGAAAAGCACTCCATCACCACTAAGCATTTTTATTTATTATAAAATAAACTGATGCATTATCAATACTTAGGCCTCACTTGTGATTTATGCCCTAAATACAATGAAGCTTTTTCTCGATCTAGTTCTAAAATCCAGTCTACCTTTCATTCTGGTATGTAGAGTCTTACATCACTGTCACTGTGGGAAGACATATGATGAAATTAGATACCATTTTGCAAAGTCTGAGACAATATTGTGGATAGGAGAATTTATAACACTCAGTATATTTTGGATCTAATTCTGACTGTGACGCTCGGGTTTAAATTTCACCCACAGTCTTGGAAGGCCTGGGGCTGGTTGGGTTGTTTACGGCTAGTTTGGGAAGTATGTTACCTCACGCTCAGGATATCCCAGGAGACAAAGAAACCCACAGGTCCTGGCAAACAAAAAACCATGCAAAAGTGGCAAGTAGGGTTTATAGAAGATCCTTTCTCTGAAGAGGACCAGAAGCACGTTTCAAACAAGCCCACATTCAAGGGATTCATGACTATATATATATATATATATATATATATATATGGAAAAGCCACTGCCACTTTTAGGAGTAAAAGGTTAAACATCTGGAAAACATGCCACAGCATCCATTGCAACCTGGCTCTGGAACTTCTTGTCTTTGTGTTCAATGTTCAAGCCTGCTCCTTCAGCTTGGTTTCCTTGTTTTGATCTTATATACTTTCTTGACACTGGTTTGGTTCCATCCTCTGGTTCTTCCTTCTCTTTGCTACTCTAGATCACAAGATATACTTGCCCAAGGGTGAGCTAGAATAATATGACTAGGATTAAGACAAAAAAAGAATCGAGGCAGACTTGTCAATCCTACCACAAAGTAATTCCTCCACATTCTACTTCTAAGAATGATTATGCATAGTTAAGTTGAGGGCATGTGATTTTCCTGTCTCTGTATACCTGACCTTCTGTTTTTCTTCACTCTCTCTCTACACCAACCGCATCTCAACTTCTAGATCTTTGCTGGAGTTTTTATTTTCCTGATGATATCCTTCTCCTATATGTATATCTAAATGCAATGTCAAGCTTGAGTTATATCTCTGCCTCAATTATTTCTCCAGCATTCTTACCTTCTGCAGACTCTTTTAGCATACATCATCTGCATCACTTATTGAGTATTTAGTAATAACCTTTGCCTTTGCCATTTTAATACTAATTGCTGTTCATGTTACTAGCCATGAATTTCTTGTACTTTTTCAATATCAATGCGTAGCATAATATCTTGCCATTGCAGGTTTTTTTTCATTGGTTGGTTGGTTTCTTTTTTTTTAAGGTTCTTAATGTTGTCGATTCTGTTCTCTTACTCCTGTCAGGAACCATCAAATATATGGTTTTCTGTAAAAGAAATGGATAATCATTTGCTTTAAATTTATAGTTCTGGGCTTCCCTGGTGGCGCAGTGGTTGGGAGTCCGCCTGCCAATTCAGGGGACACGGGTTTGTGCCCCGGTCCGGGAGGATCCCACATGCTGTGGAGCGGCTGGGCCCGTGAGCCATGGCCGCTGAGGCTGCGCGTCCGGAGCCTGTGCTCCGCAACGGGAGAGGCCACAACAGTGAGAGGCCCACGTACCACAAAAAAAAATAAAAATAAAAAAAAATTATATTTCTCCAGCTCTACTGAAAAATAATTGATGTATAACATATGTAAGTTTAAGGTGTACAGTGTGATGATTTGATACACATATATGTTGTGAAACACCACAATAACATTGGTCAACACCTCTATCACCTCACATAATTACCATTTTTTGGTGTGTGTTTATAGCATTTAAGATCTACAGTCTTAGCAACTTTCAAGTATATTATACAGTATTATTAACTAAAGTCAACATGCCCTATTCATCTTAGAACTTATTCATCTTATAGCTGGAGGGTCTACACCTTGACCAACATCTCTCCAATTCCTCCCCCACCTCAGACACTGGCAACCACCATTCTACTCTCTATTTCTATGGGTTCTGCTTTCTTAGATTCCACATATAAAAGAAGACATACACTATTTTTCTTCCTCTGTTTGACTTGCTTTGCTTAGCATAATGCCCTCAAGGTCTAATCATGTTGTCACAAATGGCAAGATTTCCTTCTCTCTTATGGCTGAATAATATTCCATTGTGTGTGTGTGTGTATGTATATATATACATACACACACACATAGTACATCTTCTTTATTCATTCATCTGTGACAGACACTTAAGTTGTTTCCATGTCTTAGCTATTTTGAATAATGTTGCAGTGAACATGGTGGTGTAGATATCTCTTTAAATAGTGATTTCATTTCCTCAGTATATATACCCACAGGTGGGACCGCTGGATCATATAGTAGTTCTATTTTTAGTTTTTGGAGGAAACTCCATACTCTTTTTCATAGTGAATGTAGCAGTTTACATTCCCACCAACAGTGCACAAGGGTTCCCGTTTCTCCACACCCTCACCAACACTTGTTATGTTTGTTCTTTTGGGTGATAACATTGTAACAGGTGTGCGGTGATATCTCATTTGGGGTTTGATTTGCATTTCCTTGACAATTAGTGATGTCGAACATCTTTTCATGTACCTGTTGGCCATTTGTATGTCTTCCTTGGAAAAATGTCTTTTCAAAACCTCTTCCCATTTTTCATCAGATTGTTTTTCTGCTATGGAGTTGTACAAATTCCTTATATATTTTGAATATTAACCCTTTATCAATAGATGATTTACAAATATTTTCTCCAATTCTATAGGTTATCTTTTCATTTTGTTGACTATTTCTTTTGCTGTGCATTAACTTTGTAGTTTGTTGCAGCCTCACTTGATTTTGCTTTGTTGCTTATCAAAGAAATCATTGCCAAGACCAATGTCAAGGTATTTTTCCATGTGTTTTGTTATAGGAGTTTTATGGTTTTATGTTTTACATTTAAGTCTTTCATCCATTTCCAGTTAATTTTTTGTGAATGATGAAAGATAGGAGCCCAATTTCATTCTTTTGCATGTGAATATTCAGATTTACTAACACCAATTATCAACTTTCCCCATCGAATATTCTTGGCCCTCATGTCAAATATTAGTTGATCATATAGTTGACCATATATGCATGGTTTTATTTCTAGGCTATTGATTCTGTTCCATTGGTCTATGTGTCTGTTTTTATATCAATACCATACTATAGCTTTGTAATAAAGATTGAAATCAGGAAGTGTGTGCCTCCTGCTTTGTTCCTCCTTCTCAGGATTGCTTTGGCTATTTGGGATCTTTTGTGGTTTCATACAAATTTTGGTAATTTTTTTCTATTTCTGTGAAAAAATTTCGCTGAAATTTTGATAGGGATTGCATTGAATCTCTAGATGCCTTTGGGCAGTATGGGCATTTTAGCAATATTAATTCCTCCAATCCATGAACACAGTATACTTTTCATTTATTTGTGCCTTCTTCAATTTCTTTCATCAGTGTCTTAAAGTTTTGAATGTACAGGTCTTTCACCTCCTTGGTTAAATTTATTCCTAAGTATTTTATTATTTTTAATGCTATTGTAAATGGGATGGTTTTCTTTATTTCTTTTTCAGATAGAAAATTTATTATTAGTGTATAGAAATGCAACTGATTTTTGTATGTTGATTTCATGTCCTGCAACTTTACTGAATTTGTTTATTAGTTGTGACAGGGTTTTTTTGTGGAATCTTTAACATTTTTCTCTATATAAGATCATATTGTCTGCAGACAATATGATGTGGATGTGACTTATTTCTGATGTGGATGTGACTTATTTCTCTTTCTTGCCAGATATCTTTGACTAAGACTTCCAGGACTATGTTGAATAGGAGTTAGATGGTCAGGACCCTTCTCTTGTTTATAAATTTAGAGGAAAAAAAATATATTTTTAATTGTCATATCCACCTGATGAATTGATCCTTTATCATTATGTAATGACCTTCATTGTCTCTTTTTACAGCTTTTGACTTCAAGTATACTTTGTCTGGTATGATATAATATAGCTACCCCTGCTCTCTTTCTGTTTACATTTGTGTGGAATACTTTTTTCCTCTCCTGCACTTTGAGCCAGTGAGCGTACTTAAAGCTGAAGTGAATCTCTTATAAGCAGAATATAATTGGGTCTTGTCTTTTAATCTATTCAGCCACTCTATGCCTTTTGACTGAAGAATTTAATCCATCTACATTTAAAGTAGTTATTGATAGGTAAGGACTTATTAATGTCATCTTATTAATTCTTTCCTGGCTGTTTTATAGTTCCCTTGTTTCTTTCTTCTTTTCTTGCTGTCTTTCTTCATGAACTGATGATTTTCCATGGTAGTACACTTGGCTATTGCAGGTTTTAGTGGAAGCTGTTCATATCTCATTTCATTTAGTTTGCTTGTTCCTTATTTGAGTTTTTGTTCAAGTATCACCTTTCACAAAGAGACACTCCCTGACCATCCATCCAGAGTAACTCCAAACACAGCCAGCTATTCCACCATAATTCTCGATTCCTTTATCATGAGACCTCTTCCACATAGCCCCTTGCCTCCCCACTATAGTACTCCCAATGTCAATTAGTGTACATAGTATATAATAAATACAATAAATATTTATTGCATGGATGAAATCACTCATTAACTAATATTTATCTACTATTCTGTGTGGTGCAGTGTTATTTGCTGGGAATATAGTGAGGGGTACAACTATCATCCCTGCCCTCATGTAGCTTATGCTCCAATAATTAAAACAAACATTTATCAAGAGTCACACAAATAAATATATGAAGCCTATACATTATTTCTGATGTTGCAGCTGGCACCTAGATGATGCTTCCCTGCACCTATGAATCACTCAGGTTTACCAGTAAACAGAGTCTAATTCCAATGATTCAAAAGATTTTAAAGAAAGGAAAACTTATAGAGGTATGGACAGTACTAAGGGAATGGACAGAGAATTTGTGGTGCTTAGAGACCAAGAGAAGAAAGCCACTGCTACCTTTAGAAGAAAAAGGTTAAGGAGAAGCAATAATATAATTGGAACCCAGTGAGCACTGAAGCCATGGAAAGGGACTACACAACAGGTGTGGTAATCAAGAAGAGGTGGCAACCACTGCCAGAAATACAACCAAACGAGGTTCAAGGTCAGGAAAATGTATCCCAATGTCTCTCTCATCCTCTCCTCTGACCTGCTCATGCATACCACTGGCCAAATCGAACTGGAATCCACGTGGCAAGAAAGTATGGGTGTTAAGTCCCTAGCTGTCAACCTTCTGGGGCACAGGGTAAAGCAGGGAAAGGTGGAGATTGGATTTTGGGTGAGTATGTTGAGGGATGGAGGGTAGAAGGGCATCAGGAACAGAGAACGGCCAGGAAGGCTTAGAGGGGCAAGAAACTAGAAACTTCTCTTCCCCAGATACTTCAAGGTGAGATAATTTACTAATTATGATTCTGTGGAAAGGGTAATAAACTAATGTCAAAATAATAATTATGTGAAGTGATCAATTTCATTAAAATTTTGTATTATGTAAGTTCTAGGTATACAGCATTATAGTTCAATATCTATATACAGTACAGTGATCACCACCACAAATCTAGTTTCCAACCCTCACCATACAGTGGACCCCCTTCCTTCATTTTTCCCACCCCTCAAACCCCCATTCCCTTTGGTAGCCATTCAGTGTTCGCTGTACCTACGAGTTTGTTTTTGTTGTACTTCGTTTGTTCATTGGTTTGGTTTGGTTTGGTTTGGTTTTAGATGCCACTTATGAGTGGAATCACAGGGTATTTGTCGTTCTCCATATGACTGTTTCACTTAGCATAATACCCTCAAGGTCCATCCATGTTGTCATAAATTGCAGAATTACATTTTTTATGGCTGAATAGTGTTCCATTGTACATATGTATCACATCTTCTTTATCCATTCATCTATCAATGGATTCTTAGGTTGTTCTCATATCAGAGTGATCAATTTTAAAACTAGCTAATAAAAAGTCATTTTTAAAAAATCCTGAATTATCACTTAAATAAGGATTACTATGTTACATATATTTTGCCAAATATCTGCATTCTTGACAGTTTATCATAATAGGAGTTTTCATTCTTCCTCTAACCTGCTGTGTCAGTTTCGAAGCTGTTGTCTCTCAGCTCTAAGCCTTCCCATCTATACTCTACTCTGTGATGCTACAGCTGAGACACAAAGTACATGTTTCTTTTCTCAGCTGCTAAGTTCTGCCATCGGGATGAGACTAGAAAGCAGGTGGAGGGAGAGGGAACCTGTGGATGCTCTCTGTTCTTATCAGCCTTGCCCCAGCAGCAGCTGGTTGTTCCAGGAGCAGTTGGTTCCAGTTTCCAACCTTCTTCTCACACCCAGAACCAGCCTCCTTGGGACCTCTCTGGTGTACCAGCACCAGCTGAGCTGTAGACTCTGAGTCCCAGCTTCACTGAGTGCCTTCTCCAAGCTTCTAGATCCTAATGGTCTCAACTTTTTTTCACTTTGTTTCCAACCCTGAGGATGGTAATTGCTGCCTGTGTTTACTATCTCTATGCTGTCTTAGTGTCCCCCATTTCACTTTTTCAGCTCTCTCATACCTGTTTAGCCAATTCCCTGTGTTCAGGTATTTGCTAAAATAACTGGTGTGGTTTATGTTTTCCTGACTAGACCTAGACAGATACACTCTTTCTCACTGTACCCTTATCCCCATCCTTCTTTTCTAACCCAACCCAATCCATTTTTTAAAGAGTGGAGTAGTTCTCCTCATAGCCATAAATATATTGCTTCCTATAGCTTGAGACAGAATCTCAATGACTCCAGAAATAGATCAGATTTATTTGTGCATCTTCTATGTGTCAGACGCTGTGCTTAGCATGGTAGAAAGTATCTCTGTGTCATCATAAACCTGCAATCTGTTAAGGAAGACAAATTTTAGAGATGTAGGGGGAAAACCTACCATAAATGCAAGGCATGTATATCCAGGATATGTGAAATTTGGAGAAAGAAGGGATTAGGTGAGGATTTAATAGTTAAAAATCACATCATGCAGGAGCTGGGACTTGACCTCTCAAATGATGGGAAGAAGGTAATCAAAATATCGAAAGACCAGTGGATATTATAAGCAGAAGAATCATTTGGAGGGATGCAATATTTGTGGGTTTTATTTTCATTCATTCCTCCACTCCACTCATATATTAAATTTATTCCACGTGTATTTTTTTTTTTTTTTTTTTTTGCGGTACGCGGGCCTCTCACTGTCGTGGCCTCTCCCGTTGCGGAGCACAGGCTCCGGACGCGCAGGCTCAGCGGCCATGGCTCACAGGCCCAGCCGCTCCGCGGCATGTGGGATCCTCCCGGACGGGGGCACGAACCCGCGTCCCCTGCATCGGCAGGCGGACTCTCAACCACTGCACCACCAGGGAAGCCCCCACGTGTATTTTTATAGACCTTCTTTATGCCAGGCCCTCTGAGATCAATGGGAGATCCTGAGATATGTTGGTGGAACAGAATAGACACACCCCTGTCCCTGAGAGGCTCATATTTTAATAAGAGAAATGGAGTTAGTCAAATAATCACACTGCAAATGTATAATTGTCATTGTGCTGTCCTGTAAAAAAAGATTCATGGGCCTATGGGAAGATATAATAGAGGAAACTAGGCAAAGTGAGGAAGGAATAGCTTTCCAGGTCTAGCAGTTGGCATGTGCAGAGATCTACAGGGAGAAGGAATAAGGTGGGTGCCTGGAAGGAGGTCTAGGTGCCTGGATGGAGGAGGGGGTGGGGGAGCATGGGTTCTATGGAAGGATATCCATTGCCATCTTACCAGGTGCAAAATTAGAAGCATTGCAAATCAATAGGTACAGGAGACCAATAATAAAACAGTAAGGACACTGCCAGAGTCACCTGCAATTTAGGTAAACCGCCCTTGGTCAGAGTTGCAGCCCCAGGAAATAACATTCCAGGCCACAAGCTGAGAGCACGGGGGACTTGAGTCCTCACCCCAGTGTGCTTTAGCAGAATCGTGCTCACTAATGGTTCCACAGGGCAGAAAGAAATGGGAGGGTTATCTGATGTGGAAACGAAGGACCAGCTCTCTCAGGCAGCGCGTTTTAATTTCACACGCACAGAGCAAAGCCTGCTAGCATCCTCTGCTAACCTAGCCTGTCTGTCTCCAAACTGCATGAGTTGATTGCAAGCGCAGATGACTCGGTTATAGAAAACAGTTTCAGCATTTGGCATAATTAATGTCAATATTGCCTGTAATAGGAAAGTAATCTAACACCTTCTTTATTTAAAAGATGTTTAATTAATGTCAAGGGGTATAATGAGTGGTAATCTCCCCCTGCTTGCCTTCTTCCTCAACCCGTATGTAGATGCTCCCTGCTGCCTTGTTTACCTGCAGACTTAAGAATCTAAACACATCGAAGGGAATTTACGCTTTATTTCTAAAGCTTTCTCTTTTCTTTCCTTCAGAGATAGCACCTTTCTTTCAGTAGGAGAAACTATTCCCAAAGCCTCTCGAAAATTCTTTGCTTGTAGACAAGTTCTGTGTCTTACACCCTTTGCAGTGACGTACGCAGTCTCACTCCAAGCTGGTAAGTCCAGCCTTTGGGAGCAGGAATGTAGGTCATCCTTACTGGCCACTGCCTAACAGCTGGGCGCCTTCCTCTTCTCACTCTGCCTTCACATTGACTCCACGGGGATCCTAAACAAGACAAGAAGCTGGTTGAGGTGTGAGAAGCAAATGTCAAGAAAACAGAGGGAATTGTATGAGGCTTACAAAACAGCCAGGAGGGATTTTTCCGGTGAGCCATCTTTCTTTGGAGGGAAATAGCCTTCCCACTTAGCATCTGTGATTTAATATTAGCTAAGGGGCTGAAGTCACTGAAAAATCCATCTCTCAGTCTAGGAAGCATTTGCATCTTAATTTGTAATTTCTAAAGCAAGACATGTTCATTTCCTTGATGATCTCCTTCACAGTGTTTTTAGACTTGGAGCAGTAAAGAGGTCTTAGAGGTTTTAGGGGTAGGGTCTTCAAATAAGATTTCTTCAGTCTCTTGGCTGATGGTTGAATTGTACCATAGAAGAAAGGTTCCGTTGTTATCTTCTGATTTCTCGGAGTATCTAGGAAAATAGTTAAGGTGGTGACCAGGTAACACGACATCAACAGGATAAAATGATTGAATGTCCAAGAGCTTGTTACTCACCACAGCTCTTTCAAGGATTTAGAGCATCTTATCCGCCTGGGGTTGACAGGTTGCAGATTCTCTATCTTGCTTGAGTAATGTTGTTTCAAACCACAGTTTCCATGAAACAGAGACCTGGGCAAACACTAAAATCCCTTTAAATCAGAGGCCTTCACTTCCAGAGTCCTTAACCTCGTGAGATTATTTCCAAACGATCCAAACCTGAAATGACTAGATGTGTCCCTTGTTAAGCAGTGTCAGTGCTTCAAGGGTTACCTGCTGTTTCAAAGATGTAGCATTTCTTCATACTTAAACATGAAGAAAAACACTGGCCCCAAAAAGTACCTTTCTTATAGTAAAGTTTCATGTTGGCATAGAAATGCTTTGCTTTGCTTAAAAGTCATTTACTTACTCCAAATCAAAATATATTCATAATTTATAGGAGGTTGTTTTACTTAAAAACATGAAGCTAATCCTGATTTAGTCTAAATATAATTTAAGAACATTTACGCTTTAAAATGTATATCTGTGGTTGTGAAATTTGCTTGCTATTTTTATAGAGGACTCAAGTGTCTGATTTAAAACCAAAACATTGCAAAGGAGTGGATCAAAGCTGGAGATGTTTTTTTAATCGCTTCTGTGAAAATCTCCCTGGGCTCTCTAAAGAAAAAAAAAATTTAAGTATTCGTAGTATATTTTCTATAATATGAAATCTTTCATGGATGAAGCAGAAATCCAGATGTACATGCTCACCTGTCAGACCAAACTGGGGAAAGAAACACCCCAGGTCTCCCACCAGAGATCAGCCTAAGAAATTGCCAGAGTTGTTTCATCCACGTCTTACTCTACCTTTTCACTTTTGATACCTTCCGGCTGATTGAACTCCTTTCTCCCTAGAGACCCCTCAACTGCTTCCGGCCATTCAGAGGCTGCTGCTGGAACAAAGGGGCATTGTGTTCCCCAGACCTCTACCTCCCCTTGCCCGAAACCTCCCTTCCCCATCCCCCACCCCCTTCCCGCTGTGCTTTACAACTAGAACAAAGAGTTAGTACTTATACTACCTAACATGTCTCCTGGGCCAACTCCCCAGTATGTTCCATCTCCTACTTACCAGTTAGAATCCAGTATCTCTCAAACATCACTGAGAAGTGTCTCTAATGGAAATCATTCCAGGGCCCTTTGGTCAATGGCTGGGACAGATAGTACTTGGAGCATAAAGACAGCTGCCTTGCCAGCTCTGTATAATGCTTTCCCTCCCTTTAATTCTTCTCCCCACGCCACCACCACCAATAAAGCTTCAGAGAACTTTCTCCATGGATTTATGACAACTGCTTGCCTGACAGGTCAAGAATCAGTTCATCATCCAGTGGAGAGCGCCAGTACACTCCTGACAGTGTGCTAGGCACCTTGGGAATACAGAAAGAAGTGAAGGCTTCTTCTAGGGGTTGTAAAACAAGAATCCTCATCCCTGATGATAACTAGAGAACAAGATGGGCCAGCAGGTGCTCCTGGGGGTCCTTGTAATAAAGGCTGAAGGAGTTAGGGAACAGAAGCATCCTGTAGTGCCTACAGTGCTTGAGGGGATGCAGAAGGACATGGGACTTGCTTAAAGTCTCACAAGGTAAAATTATTTAGATGGGTAGTTAGCAAGCAGCCCTACGGGGGTGCTCAGAGAAAATATGTGTGATTTTTTAAGGCCAGAATAGTAACCAAAAATGTCACAGTAAAGTTAGGATGGGTCAGTCACCCTGGGATTGCTGGGTTTGGCAGTCTCTTAGAAACAGAGGTACACAGCAGTTGGCTCCAGTAATCCTGGGAGAATAGCCTAAATAAGACATGAGTTTTGAGAATTTTTTTAAAGCTATGCCATACCTAGAGAATTGGTCATAGAAGAGGAAGAGTTACTGGGGGTTCTAGTTCTGGAGAGCTTTGGGCACTGGTACCTCACCCAGAACAGCTCTCCTGGGGCTAATCCTAACCATGACCCAATTCCAAAGACACTTGCACAGACTGGTTGGCTTAAAACAACAGAAATGTATTCTCTCACAGTTCTGGACGCTACACATCTGAAATCAAAGGGTCAGCAGGGTTGGCTCCTTCTGAGACCTCTGAGGGAGAATCTGTTCCGTGCCCCTCGCCTAGCTTCTGGAGGTTATTAGCAATCCTTGGTATTCCTTGGCTCCAACCTCTGCCTCTGTCATCTCATGGTTGTCTTCTCCCTGTGTTTCTCTGTACCTTCACAGGGCATTCTCCTCTATGTGGTTCTCTCTCCTCTTCTTATAAGGACTTTATTTATATTGAAATAAGGGTCTATCGTACCTACTCCAGTATAATCTCATCTTAACTAATTGCATCTATAAGGACACTGTTTCCAAATAAGAGTGCATTCTGAAATAATGACGGTTAGATCTTCAACATATCTTTTTGGAGGATCCAATTCAACCCATAACAATATGTAACTTGAACAATGCCAGTAACTCAGGCCTTTTAGGCATGATGGCCCCTCAACTAAGTGCGATAATGGGAAATTGCTCTTCCAAAAAGAACCATAGAGGGAGCAGCTGGAGCAGAGAAATGTCTTTATTGCTAAACTATAGACATGAACTTTGAAAACAGATTTGTGATATAGGTGGGTTCTTCATACTCCTATAGCCTCTGTCTTTGCCCGGAAAACTCACTTGTTGCAAGGATGCTCATGTGCAATTAGTGATTCTGCAGTCATATCCATCAGATCATCAGCTGTATAAATAAGATCAACTCAACCTCCCATACCTCCTGCATTCGAAGGGGCAAAGGATTGGAAAATCTTTAACATAAACATTCTGGTCACTTTGGCTTGGAACCCACCTCTCAAGCCTTAGCTACTCTATTGTGGCAGATCCACGGTATTAGTGGACAAATTTTTTATGTCTTTCTGTGTCTATGCCCATTAGTATATACTCTGATGCTGAGCTTGGCCAAGTCACTTGCTTTGGCCAATGGAATAAATGTGATTCAAATTAAGTTTTGAAAAATTCCTTCCACATTTCTGCTCTTTCTCTCTTCATCTGCCTCTTCTGCCTTTGCCTTGATAACATGTCAACATGCTCAGGCTAGGCTGCTGGAGGATGAGACACATTAAGCAAAGCCTAGCCATTTGTCTTTGGTGAGACCCTAGACAAGAAAGAGAGCCCAGTCAATATCAGCAAAGTCACCTAGCCAACCTACAGCTAACCGAAGATACATAGGTAAGCCTTAGAGTGCCCCACTCAGCAGAATCAACTTACCCATAAGTTTGAGAGTAATAATAAATCATTATTGCTTTAATCTACTAAGTTTGGCGGGTGTTTGTTATATAGTATTATCATGGCAACACATAACTGATACATGCAACAATCAATGCTACTCTAATACCCATGACCTCTACTATAGCTACAGAATATGGTCAGCAACCATGCTTCAAACAAAACTTATGACATTTTAATGCAAGTGTTCATAATAGGAAGGGTACATTTGGGGAGAGAATAAACTCTATTTCTGCATTTCTTGCAGAGATCAGGTCTTCTTCCTGTAACTCTAGTCCCTTTGTTCCAGTCCCTGGAACAAATCAGATTCTCAATAAACATTTTTGGATTAATGATTGAATGATTTTTCCATGTAGCATCTCATAAGAAAATTGAAACTGCAACAGGAAAATCATGATGTCTTATACATCCTAGGTTTCCCAATTTTGTAATTACAGTGGTGACTGTGTAGTAAGAACTCAATAAATAGCACTTGCTTATTTGTTAATTGACTGATAAGACTCAGCCACTATCAATTATCCTTGAGGAATGAACCAAGAAACAGAATTAAACTTCATTAAGAAAGATTTCATTTAACCCATAAGAAGACCTTTGTGACATTCAAGGTTCCTAAACACTAGAGAAGGATATTTTATTGCTTCTCTAGAGAACTGATGCCTCTTATGTGACTTGCAGGGAGAGCACTTTTCCACATAGGATGTATAGTATAATCCACAGTCATGGAATTGGCTAATTATCATTCATCATCCTTTCTTTTTTTATAATTCTACATCCATGTGTCAACTTCAAGTTCTTAAGACAAAAAGGGCATCCCAAATTGTATGCTATTTTATTTAATAAAATATTTGAAGAAAAGTATTCCAGATATAAGGGAGTAGTATTTTATGAAATAACACTAAAACAAAAATACTAACAGGAGCCACCCATTCATTAAACATTGGGGAGCCTTCATGATATCCAAGCACTGTGCCTGGGGCTGGACAAACCATGTATAAGCTCTAATTTTCACTCTTGGGTGGAGGAACAGGCAAATAACTATTTATGACAATGTGATGCTATAAGGGGCGTCTATATGGTGACAGAAATGAGGGAGTGACTAATTCTGCATGAAAAAGGAAAGGCTTCAGAGTGGTGTCAATATTTGAGCTGAAAGTAAGCAAAACTTCACCAAATACAAAAGGAGAGGAAGAACATCGGGCAAAGAGAACAGACTGCAGTCACAGTGAGTAGCTTAGTCTGATGCTGCACGGACTACATGAGATCAGTGTCCGGAGATGAGACTACAACATAGACTTGGGTCCTTCCCTGTAAAATCATGTATGTCTAGCTAAGGAGTCATGTCATCACAAGCTCCTGCAGGATTTTTACTTAGTTAGGACTTAAAATGTTCATTCCAGGGAAGAATGTAAAGAATGAGTTAGAGTAAACGTGTACGAGGTGGGAAATAGCTCTACCCATACACATGTGTAATGTGTAAGCAGCCATCATCTGAGGGCTACCCTCCACGCAGCTGGTGAGACAGACTGGGATGTGGCCAGCTGTAGTACCTTCAGTGAATGTCCCTGATGAGTGTTGGCTTATGGTTAAGTTGTCGTACTGTTGAATAAGACTGTGGTCTTTCTCGTCCATTCTCAGTATGAAGCTATCTTAATTAAGTGGAGGAAAGGGAGGAAGGTGTGGAAACCTGCCAATATTTGTGCAATATGGGGAAGTTCTTAGCAACATTACAGAACCAATTATTAAAACTCTATACACCTGGGAAACTGTGACATTTTATAACACTTGAAAACAAAAGCTTTCAGGTATCTGTTCCATTTGATAGACAGTTATGAGAATTTCCTACTCAATAAAAAAAAAAAAAGGAGAAAGCAACGTACTATTTCATGTTGAAGAGAAAGAAACTGAGACTCAGTTACAAAGAAGCACAATGAGTATGCTAGTCTACAACAGTCCCTGAGTGCCCACTATAAAATTCATCATTAAACGTGTTTGGGGTTCCTGTGGTTGGGTCAGCTCCCTTGGTAACCTATTAGCAATACGCGCATAGCTTGTCTTTCCTGTTATAGAGAGAGGTGATCTTCCTATCTGGACAGGCTGAGGAATGTCAACAAAGGGTACTATTTGAATAGACATTTTCCGACTCAGATTATACTGTTTTCCAAACAAAACCATTTTCATCTGCCAGAGTCCTAAAAGTTTTAGGTCTTTACAAGTATTTACTTCAAGTGTTATTTCTCCAACTACTGCTACGTGTGACAAGTTTATTTTACAAAGCTGTCATTAGCCCCACAGGACTGTCAAGAAACACTACTGATAGATAGGGAAGAGGAACAGTTAGGAATCAGCAGCTTTTATATCAGAAAATAAAAATTAATAAATTTGGCACCAAAAGGCAATGAGAAGGAATGTGAAATAGCAGGAGAGGAGTGGTTATAATGAGAGTAAAGAGCTCAATGCTGGGTTTTGGCCAATACTAAAGAGGTAAAATTAAAAACTAAACATGAAAAGTACGTTGCTGCTAAATTTCATTCTAGCATCCTAAGACAGAATGATTATACATATCCCTTTTTCCAAATATTTCCTTCGACCTCCTTGTGTAAAGAAGTCCTTCTGTCTTATCCCAGTGAACAAAGCCTCTGAAGGGTAACTGTGAGAAAGGAAAAAAGCTTTCTGTCTCATGATAAAAGATATGGCAAAAAAAAGATTAAAAATACTTTCAAAAGTTGTCAAGCGCCACAGTGATTTAACTATAAGAGGGAGAAAAGCAGGTGATGGAGACGATTGAGCCGTTGTATTATCTTAGCCACTCCATAACTTTTGATGCACTAAATGTCTAGAAAGACAGTTTGAGTTTTGTATATCTTATAACTAAAGTCAGTTATCTTCTGATTTTTACTCTTTGCTTTAATTAGGACATAGCAGTCATAATATTTTAGGATGTTTATTCATAAATTTTGCAAACATTTGTTGAACACATATGGTACCAAATTTGGTGTGATGCACATATGGAAAAGAAACAGCAATACAAAAGTTCTTCCTCTCAAAAAGTTTCCAGTCTAGGGATATATATGCATGAAATAATGCAAAGCAATGAATGTAAAGAACTAATATAAACATAAATGCCAAAGATTTTCGTCCGTAACATCTAGAATTTAAGCTGGAGTTTTAGAAAGAAGACTATAGTATATGTACAGTCTTCTACAACTTGCCTTTTGTATGTAACTAAGCATCACTTTCCTCATCTAAAAAATAAGGGTATGTGTTTAATATCATATATATTCAATTTTGTGCAAAGTACAATGGAGAAAAAGATCATTTAGCACAATGCATTGTAAATACATTGAGAAAATTTACATTTTTGCAGAGCATTTATACTATCTTTTATAAATCCATATTCTTGGATCTCTCGAAGTGTTCCACATATTCAATTAAAATCACCAGGTAAAGGTTAATATATTACAGGGTTTTTTTCCATCAAAAAACAAAATGTAGCAGTAGGTAGCTTTTAATCAATATATTAGTTTTTTTTATGTAATGTGGCAAAAGATAACATTTTAACCAAGCTTATACACACTAAATGGAGTTTTGTCCTGGCCTTTGAAAATTCACCTTTGGAAAGTTATATTTTAGTGATAAATCTTTGGCTTTTAAAAAGTCACGTGGGATCTGTTTCTGTATCAAACAAAACCTCCTCTGACCTCATTTTTCCCACCAGCTACCACCCCATTTGTCTGCTCATCTTCCCTACAAAACTCCTCGAAAGATTATAACTTCTCTTTACCTCACTTCTTTCTATTGTCTCTCCAACCATGTCCAGTCAGGCTTCTCTTGCATGCTTCCAAACAGTGCCTCTGTCAAGGTGACCAGTGACATCATTTTTCAGCAGATTTTAACAGTGGTGTCCACTCCCTCTTCACTGATACACTTTCTTCCCCTGGCCCTATAAACCCTCCTTCAGCTGACCTTACGGGTCACTAATTCTGTCTCTTCCATGGATACTTACTCATCTCCCTAGTGTCCTAACTTTGGATTGGCCTAGGGCTCAGTCTTTTATCTTCTATTCTTCTTTAACAACACACAATCTCTTGGTGATTTCATCTAGTCTCTTTGATTTCATACCCTTTATATGCAAATGACTCTAATTTTTTTTAAATCTCCTGCCAAGATTTCTATCCTGAACTCTAGACTTGTGTATCCAACTGCCTACTCAACATCTGCTAGGATGTGGCATAGCCATATCCAAATTAATATGTCCGAAATGGAACTACTAGTTTTGGCTCCCTTTCCTGAAGTATTCCATTTATAGTCTTCCCTATCTTACTTGATAGCAACTCTAACCTTCCAGTTACTCAAGCTAAAATTCTGAGAGTCTTCCTTGGTTCTTCATAGATTTACTATCTGATCAGTCATAAAATCCTGATGGCCTTCAAATCCTATGTGGACTAAGTATCTCTTGTCATCATCTCCATGCATGGTTGGAGATACCATCATCAATTAGCCGGATTCCTCCCCAGTGATTTTCAGAGTGGTCTTGCTACTTCCAACATTGACTGCTCTACAGCCTGTTCTCAACAGCAGCCAGAGTGATCCTTTTAAAACAAAAGTTAGATCTTGTCACTCCCCTGCCCCTCCAGTAGCCCCCATCTCATTGAAAGTAAAAGCCAAGGTCCTCACAACGGCCGACAAGGACCTACAGGGACATCTGACTCTTTATTACCTTCTGATTGAATTTCTACTACTCTCTATTTATTCAAAGAAGACATAAAGCACCCACTATGTTAGGGCCTTTATTCTCTGAAACGATCTTCCAGATATCCTAATTGCCAAGTCCTTCACCTTCTTCAAGTCTTTGCTCAAGTATCACCTGCTCAAAAAAGTATCCCCAACCAACCTATTTAAAATAACAACCTGCACTCCCAGTCCCCTTACCCCATTCTATCTTTTGGTATCACTTATTGCCATCTAATCAACTATAAAGTTAATTTATTTATTATATGTATTTGTTATTGTCTCTATTTCCCAACTGGAATGCAAGCTCCATACAGAAGGGGATTTTTGTCAGTTCTGTGCCCTCATGAGACAACGAACAAAGAACATAGCAGGTACTGAACTCTATAGGTACCTATTCACTAAACAGAGCTGAAAGGCAAAGAGAATGAGGTCTGCCCATCATCTGAAACCGTGAAATATGGGCATATTTGGCATTATGATAGGGTGACACATGCCCAGAGTTATATCATCCAAAAAATTCCAATTTAGTTTTAATTAGTTTGATTTTATTTTTTCTTATAATGACACCTGTAATTATTATTTGTTATCTTTAAATTCTAGATTTGCTTCTCTCAATATCCATCTGTATCTGAATCTTGGCCCAATAATTTTTCAATTCCTTGTTTGCTCCCAGTGTTTGTTAAATTTTAGTCTGATTTTCTAATTGTCCTCAATAGGAGAGTAGGTCTGACCATCAATAGGAGTGCAATTCCCTCCAAGTCTCCACTCTGGACCCTCCGAGGGGAGTAGGTAGACACACTCCAAGCGAAAGGACAAGTCAGAGGTTTACCTTTACCCTCTCCTTTATGAAGTCTGCCTGAGATAAATGGGTATATTTCTGAGCTCCACAGACCTTCCTGCCCTCATGAGCCCTCATAATAGGGAAAGGACTAGAAATTGCCTTTTCTGAGGTCATTTTTGATCCCTGTGGGAGAGGGTGTTTAGGACTTCTTATTAACCCCAGATGTTTCTGGGATTATCTTCATTTTTCTCTTTCTTACCCCATCAGAGACGACAGTCACTGGCAGCTCCAGGAAGACATCATCTCAACTTAGCAAGTTTAGCAAATGGGAAGATTTCTTCCCTCTCCCAGTATTTGTTTATCAGTCTCAAAATAAGACATGACTAACCAAATCAGACTATGTCTAAAGGGAGAGAGGGAGGAAAAACTACAATACTCTAGATAATAACCCAGAAAACCAATAGGAAGTGGAATAAATGTGATTTCCCAAATCAAATTTTCTGGGCAAACAAAAGTGCCATCTGCCTACTCCAGCTCTCCATGTGCCCAGCACTGTGGTGTTCAGCCTTAGGGATGCAAAGCTGAATAAAAAATAGTCAGTGCACCCCCTTTGTTACTAGCTTCTGGGGATGAGTAGACATGTGCAAAACGATTATATCAATGATGGTGCTATAACAAAGGTATTAAAAACATGCTATTTCCTTAGGGCTAGAAGTGCTCAGTTCCCCTTGTGGAGGTCAAAAAGTTTGCTTGGAAAAAGAGGTAAAACTGAGATCTCTTTATGAGCAATTAAGCTTTGCCAAAGTAGGCAAAGGAATAGCATGGTTAAAATGACAGATCATCTCCTGCTACCGAGGAAATGGGGATTAAATGCAGTAGTAAAGTTTGTAATTTGCAATGAGGAATGTCAGAAGGAAATCAGTGAAAAAATTACTAAGCCATATTCAGGGCCCGGTTGAGTTTGGAAACTATAAATTTGTTATGATACCAACCTTCACAGCTGTGTGATTCTTCTTTCCTTACAAATGCTTGAGCAGCCTCTGATTGGTAAAGACAGGTGGATATGCAGCAAGG
Organism: Mesoplodon bidens; assembly: GCF_964165515.1. Classification (NCBI taxonomy): domain Eukaryota; kingdom Metazoa; phylum Chordata; class Mammalia; order Artiodactyla; family Ziphiidae; genus Mesoplodon; species Mesoplodon bidens. The sequence continues at coordinate 22,650,102 of NC_138181.1, forward strand.
TGAAATTTCCTCCCCAAAGTGCCATAATCCTATGCCAAAAATTAAGGGAAGAATTCTGGACTGAGAGAAGGGGAGATTTCTTTACTTGGGGGATAGAAGATGCAGAAGACAAGAGAGATGGTTTTTCAAGTAGAGTATACATGTTGCCTGGAAAACTCATCCCTCAGGCACTGTGGGGGGAGACCTTGGGGAACAGATGTTTGTGTATAAGTTCAAAGTGGTGCTGAGTCTGAGCCATCAGTGCTTGAAATTCAAGAGCTTAAATGCTGAGGCCCTGTGGACCAAAGCCAAAGATTATATTAGTGTCTACCTTTTATTCAGACAAATCTCTCATCGCCTTGTTCTTGTGGCTAGAAAATTCTGCACTAAAATCTGTGCCTGTAAAAGGACAGGGGTTATGCCAGGTTGCCTGATCACCAATACCCTCCCACAAAGATCAATTTATTCTGCATCACAAATCACAGTCAAGGTATGCAAATGTATTTCTTTAAATATTCAGATTAAATGATCCTCTCTTACTCATTCCAGCCATCCAGAAATCACCAACATCATTGTCCCTGGGTGTTCTCCCCTGTGATACCTCTACCTCTCTCAAGGATATGTACCTCATCTAAGTGGTCAGTTCTGCTTATTATGTGCTTAGAGTCAGAAAACTGGAACATTTTTTGGTTGTTCTTTAGGGATTTGCTGCTGATATTGACAGAGTAGATATAAAATACAGGTAGTTGAATTATACAACTATCACTGAAATTTTTAGGTTAGAAATGGTTTCTTCTATATTTTTAAATTAATAGACTTGAGAGCAGTTTTAGATTCACAGAAAAATGGAGGAGAAAGTACAGAGAATTCCCACATACCCCCGTCCCCTCACACACACGACCTCCCCATCATCAACATTTATAAAATCGATGAACCTACACTGACACGTCATCATCACCCAAGGCCCATAGATTACATTAGAGTTCACTCTTGGTGTTGTACATTCTATGAGTTTGGACAAATGTATAGTGACATATTCCACCATTATAGTATCATAGAGAATGGCTTCACTGCCCTGAAAATCCTTTGCTTTCTGCATATTCATTCCTCTCTCCTCCCTAACCCCTGAAAACAGCTGATCTTTTTTCGGTCTTCATAGTTGCCTTTTCCAAAATATCATATGATTGGAATCATACAGTATGTAGCATTTTCAGGCTGGGTTCTTTCACATAGTAATATGAATTTAAGATTCCTCTATGTCTTTTCATGTCTTGATAACTCACTTCTTTTTAAATACTGACTAATATTCTGTTGTCTGAATATGCCACCGTTTATTTATCCATTCACTTACTGAAGGACATCTTGGTTGCTTCCAACTTTGACAATTACGAATAAAGCTGCTATAAATATCACATGTTTTTATGTGGACATAAATTTTCAAGACATTTGGATAAATATCGAGGAGCGATCATATGGTAAGAATATGTTTAATTTTATAAGAAGCTGTCAAACCACCTTCCAAAGAGGCTGTACCAATTTGCATTTCCACATGCAGTGAATGCTGTTGCTCCACATTCTCTCCAGCATTTGATGCTGACAGTGTTTTTGATTTTGGCCATTCCAGTAGATGCGTAGTGGTATCTGACTGTTTAAATTTGCAACTCCCTAATGACATATGATTTGAACATCTTTTCATAAATTTATCTGCATCTGTATATCTTCTTTGGTGAGGTGTCTTTTCAGGTCTTTTGTCCATTTTTGAATCAGGTTGTTCATTTTCTTATTGTTGAGTTTTAAGAGTTCTGTGTATATTTTGGACAACAGTCCTTTTTCAGATGTGTCTTTTGCAAATATTTTCTCCCAGTCTGTGGCTTATCTTCTCATTCTTTTGACAGTCTTTCACAAGGCAGAAATTTTTAATTTTAATAAAGTCCAGCTTTTCAATTTTTTTTCATGGATCATGACTTTGTGGTTCCAATTGTTTAATTATCTCTTGAGAAGCTTATAATCTACAGGATCAGATGTGTATTTTATTATTATCTTCTGATCCTGAGTCTCATTTTCCCTCTTTGTTCTAGGAGAATCTGTGTGGCTTGTCTTTACCTTTTATTAATTACTTTTCTTCTGGGTCAAATCTATTCATCTGCCTCCTTCATTATTTTTTATTCAGTATCTGAGTTTTTCATCTTTCTGCATTCTTTACTCAACTCAGATTATTCTCTTTTCACTGAAGACTTTCATGGAAACTAATTTCTTTAGTCTTTTTTTTTTTTGGAATATAGTTGATTTACAATGTTGTGTTAGTTTCAGGTGTCCAGCAAAGTGAATCAGTTATACATATACATATGTCAACTTTTTTTAGATTTTTTCCATTATAGGTTATTACAATATATTGAATATAGTTCCCTGTGCTATATAGTAGGTCCTTGCTGTTTACCTATTTTATATATAGTAGTGTGTATATGTTAATCCCAAACACCTTATTTATCCCCCACTCCTTGCTATCCCCTTTGGTAGCCATAAGTTTGTTTCCTATGTCTGTGAGTCTATTTCTGTTTTGTAAATAAGCTCATTGGTATCATTTCTTATATTCTGCATATAAGTGATATCATATGATATTTGTCTTCCTCTGTCTGACTTCCTTCACTTAATATGCTAATGTCTAGGTCCATCCATGTTCCTGCAAATGGCACTATCTCATTCCTTTTTATAGCTGAGTAATATTCTATTGTATATAAGTACCACACCTTCTTTATCCATTCATCTGTTGATGGACATTTAGGTTGCCTCCATGTCTTGGCTCAAATTATGGTTTTCTCCAGACATATGCTCAGGAGTGGGATTGCTGGATTATATGGTAGTTTTATATGTAGCTTTTTAGGAACCTCTGTACTGTTCTCCAAAATGGTTGTACCAATTTACATTGCCACCAACAGTGTAGGAGGGTTCCCTTTTCTCCACACCCTTTCCAGCATTTAATTTTGTATTATATTTAAAAACAGAGTTAAAATATTTTGTGAATATTTCTTAAAGTATATATTCAGAAGAGATAAATCTGTTGAAACCCTTCTACTGATATGAAGGATCTTTTGCATACTCACTGTCATTTTTCTTTGTTTCTTCATTCTTTTCTAAGAAGCTCCCATGCTGGTCCAGAGTTGTGGTATAAGCTGGCAAGAATTGAATTACTTATCAACAAGATGAACATTACTTCAAAACTCAAATATTTCCTAAAGAAAACATTAGATCTGAATTTAAGGGGAGAAAGGTTTGACAGTACATACCCTTACTAATTTGAAAGAGTGGGAAGGAAAATGAACCTCTCATCACTGGCAGAACTATGATCATGAGTCATCTCTCTGCATAAATATAGATAGTACCCTTGGAGAAAGGTCCATGGCAATGCCTGGTCTTTTTGTTTTTGAAGTAGTTCACTCTTAATGCACCTGCTGCAATGTTTTTGTCCACAGAGGTACTAGGTAGTGAAATGGAGATGCTTCATTAGCCTCTCAATTCCCTGTGGGCTTCCATCTCTTAGGAAAACCAGAGGTACTAGGTAGTGAAATGGAGATGCTTCATTAGCCTCTCAATTCCCTGTGGGCTTCCATCTCTTAGGAAAACAATTTTTATCTCTGAGACAAAGGGGTCTTCTGTGGGATTCTACCAGGGCATTTGTCTTCTTCTCTCCTGCATGGAGGAGGGAGGGGAAACATTCTGCTTCTCTCAGGAAGATAATTACACGATAGTCTTCAGTTTTGCTTTTCCACATGGTCTCATCAACAGTACATTTAGGAGAAATACTTCATATTTATGACAGGCACCTGAGAGGGCAGACAGCAGAAGCAAGACGAACTACAATCCTGCAGCCTCTGGAACAAAAACCACATTCACAGACAGATAGACAAGATGAAAAGGCAGAGGGCTATATACCAGATGATGGAACAAGATAAAACCCAAGAAAAACAACTAAATGAAGTGGAGGTGGGCAACCTTCCAGAAAAAGAATTCAGAATACTGATAGTGAAGATGATCCAGGACCTCAGAAAAAGAATGGAGGCAAAGGTCAAGAAGATGCAAGAAATATTTAACAAAGACCTACAAGAATTAAAGAACAAACAAACAGAGATGAACAATACAATAACTGAAATGAAAACCACACTAGAAGGAATCAATAGCAGAATAACTGAGGCAGAAGAATGGATAACTGACCTGGAAGACAGAATGGTGGAATTCACTGCTGCAGAACAGAATAAAGAAAAAAGAATGAAAAGAAATGGAGACACCCTAAGAGACCTCTGGGACAACATTAGACGCAACAACATTCACATTATAGGTGTCCCAGAAGGAGAAGAGAGAGAGAAAGGACCCAAGAAAATATTTGAAGGGATTATAGTCAAAAACTTCCCTAACATGGGAAAGGAAATAGCCACCCAAGTCCAGGAAGTGCAGAGAGTCCCATACAGGATAAACCCAAGGAGAAACACACTGAGACACATAGTAATCAAACTGGCAAAAATTAAAGACAAAGAAAAATTATTGAAAGCAGCAAGGGAAAAATGACAACATACAAGGGAACTCCCATAGGTTAACAGCTGATTTCTCAGCAGGAACTCTACAAGCCAGAAGGGAGTGGCATGATATACTTAAAGTGATGAAAGGGAGAAACCTACAACCAAGATTACTCTACCCGGCAAGGCTCTCATTCAGATGTGATGGAGAAATCAAAACCCTTACACACAAGCGAAAGCTAAGAGAATTCAGCACCACCAAACCAGCTCTACAACAAATGCTAAAGGAACTACTCTAAGTGGGAAACACAAGAGAAGAGAAGGACCTACAAAATCAAACGTATAACAATTATGAAAATGGTAATAGGAACATACATATCGACAATTACCTTAAACATGAATGGATTAAATGCTCCAATCAAAAGACACAGGCTTGCTGAATGGATACAAAAACAAGACCCATGTTTATACTGTCTACAAGAGACCCACTTCAGACCTAGGGATGTATACAGACTGAAAGTGAGGGGATGGAAAAAGTTATTCCATGCAAATGGAAATCCAAAGGAAGCTGGAGTAGCAATTCTCATATCAGACAAAATAGACTTTAAAATAAAGACTATTACAAGAGACAAAGAAGGACACTACATAATGATCAAGGGATCAAAAAACATAAAAAACACAAACACATGGAGGCTAAACAATACGTTACTAAATAACGAAGAGATCACTGAAGAAATTAAAGAGGAAATCAAAAAATACCTAGAGACAAATGACAAGGAAAACATGATGATCCAAAACCTATGGGATGCAGCAAAAGCAGTTCTAAGAGGGAAGTTTATAGCTATACAAGCCTACTTCAAGAAACAAGAAAAGTCTCAAATAAACAAGACAAGGATGTCCACTCTCACCGCTATTATTCAACATAGTTTTGGAAGTCCTAGCCACGGCAATCAGAGAAGAAAAAGAAATAAAAGGAATACAAATTGGAAAAGAAGAAGTAAAATTTTCACTGTTTGAAGATGACATGATTCTATACATAGAGAATCCTAAAGATGCCACCAGAAAACTACTAGAGCTAATCAATGAACTTCGTAGTTGCAGGATACAAAATTAATGCACAGAAATCTCTTGCATTCCTATACACTAATGATGAAAAATCCGAAAGAGAAATTAAGGAAACACTCCCATTTACCACTGCAAAAAAAAGAATAAAATACCTAGGAATAAACCTACCTAGGGAGACAAAAGACCTGTATGCAGAAAACTATAAGACACTGATGAAAGATGATACCAACAGGTGGACAGATATACCATGTTCTTGGATTGGAACAATCAATATTGTGAAAATGACTATACTACCCAAAGCAATCTGCAGATTCAATGTAATCCCTCTCAAATTACCAATGGCGTTTTTTACAGAACTAGAACAAAAAATCTTAAAATTTGTATGGAGACACAAAAGACCCCGAATAGCCAAAGCAGTCTCGAGGGGAAAAACCGGAGCTGGAGGAATCAGACTCCCTGACTTCAGACTATATGACAAAGCTACAGTAATCAAGACAGTATGGTACTGGCACAAAAACAGAAACATAGATCAATGGAACAAGATAGAAAGCTGAGAGATAAACCCATGCACCTATGGTCAACTAATCTATGACAAAGGAGGCAAGGATATACAGCGGAGAAAAGACAATCTCTTCAATAAGTGGTGCTGGGAAAAGTGGACAGCTACATGTAAAAGAAAGAAATTAGAACACTCCCTAACACCATACACAAGAATAAACTCAAAATGCATTAGAGACCTAAATGTAAGACCAGACACTATAAAACCCTTAGAGGAAAACATAGGAAGAACACTCTTTGACATAAATCACAGCAAGATCTTTTTTGATCCACCTCCTAGAGTAATGGAAATAAAAAGAAAAATAAACAAATGGGAGCTAATGAAACTTCAAAGCTTTTGCACAGCAAAGGATGCCATAAACAAGACAAAAAGACAACCCTCAGAATGGGAGAAAATATTTGCAAATGAATCAACAGACAAAGGATTAATCTCCAAAATATATAAACAGCTAATGCACCTCAATATCAAAAAAACAAACAACCTAATCCAAAAATGGGCACAACACCCAAATAGACATTTCTCCAAAGAAGACATACAGATGGCCAAGAAGCACATGAAAAGCTGCTCAACATCACTAATTATTAGAGAAATGCAAATCAATACTACAATGAGGTATCACCTCACACCAGTTAGAATGGGCATCATCAGAAAATCTACAAACAACAAATGTTGGAGAGGGTGTGGAGAAATGGGAACCCTCTTGCACTGTTGGTGGGAATGTAAATTGATGTAGCCACTATGGAGAACAGTATGGAGGTTCCTTAAAAAACTAAAGATAGAATTACCATATGATCCAGCAATCCCACTACTGGGCATATACCCAGAGAAAACCATAATTCAAAAAGACACATGCACCCCAATGTTCATTGCAGTACTATTTACAATAGCCAGGTCATGGAAGCAACCTAAATGTCCATCAACAGACAAATGGATAAAGAAGTTGTGGTACATATATACAATGGAATATTACTGAGCCATAAGAAGGAATGAAATTGGGTCATTTGTTGAGACATGGATGGATCTAGAGACTGTCATACAGAGTGAAGTAAGTCAGAAAGAGAAAAACAAATATCGTATATTAACGCATATATGCGGAACCTAGAAAAATGGTACAAATGAATCGGTTTGCAGGTCAGAAATTGAGACACAGATGTAGAGAACAAAGGTATGGACACCAAGTGGGGAAAGCGGCAGAGGGGTGGGGGAGGTGGTGTGATGAATTGGGTGATTGGGATTGACATGTGTACACTGATGTGTATAAAATTGATGACTAATAAGAACCTACTGTATAAAAAATTTTTTTAATATATATATGATAGGCACATGATATTCATCATCTTTTTAATTACTAATCTATGTTATATTACCTATATTTACTATATTTACATTATATTTTACCTATTTATGAATTATTTCTATTTTGTAGTACATTCTTATATTGACACCACCATCTTGCCAGCAAATCTCGATTCAAGTGTTTTAATTTGTATACATGAAATTACAAGCTTTTTCCATGGCAAACAGAGTGAGTTATATTTTTGGACTCTAAGGAATATTGTAGGAAGATATTGAGGATAATAAGTCCTAAGTAAGAAGCAGATTTATCTAAAATAAAATGCAGGGTACTGAAAAAGAGTAGAGTGATATAAAAAAGAGAGAGAGACAGAGAAGAAAGATAATTCCAGATGATTGATCACACATACAAGGACTTTAGCAGGTCAAAGACATCAAGGAGGAATAAAGTCAAAGCCACGGACCACTTCCTGATTTTGATGAAGGAACTTACCATACTGGCAGCAGTTTCCATGAGAAGCCAAATAGGTGTGTTCCTAAGGTGCAAAGAAGAAAAGACTTTATTTTTTAAGGACTAGCTTCCATTGAAACTGGGAGGTGAAAGCAAGATAAATTAGTGCAAAGAACTGTAACCACAAGACTTAGAAATTAGAAAGTGTCCTAGCCTAAAGCAGAGTTATGCTATAGGGCTGTATTTGTAGTTTCCTGTAATTGATCCTGATTAGAATGGGTTCACTCAAATTCCTTCACATCATGCTTTCAAACCAAGTTGTTGACTGTGTCTAAGAGAGAGAAAGGTTATTATGAGAGAAGAAAATCAATAGAGAAGTTTTCACACTCACAATTTTTTGACTAGAAAACTTTTCTATTTGGTACCTTAGAATGAGATAAGAATGAATCCCAAGTAGAATATCATCCTAATGCACATTAAATATTGTTGACTACCCTTAAAAAAAAAACTATCAATGTTGCCTTTTAATCATTCCCCATAGATTTTATTTCACTACTTCATCAAATTTATGTCTTTTCTGAATCCTTTCCAAATATTCCAAGCTCTTAAACCGTGTAACCAAAATTGTACACGTATCCTTGTCTATCCTTTCCTGCATATAAAAGGAAAAGCATTTCACAAATGTCAATGAAAAGGAAGGTGAAGTCATGAATTTAAATATCAGAAACTAAGTCCTTTAACTAAAGTCTTTTACATAAGGAGACAAGAGCAGCCATGTTCAATGATCAATACCCCTTGCAGTGACAAATTAAAAGTGGAACAATTGAGAATTCCATCATGACAGGGAAAAGTACACTCCCCTTTAGGAAAACCAGAAAAGGAAACAGTGAATTTAAAAAGAATGACTCATTTGAAAACAAGACAACAACAAAAGGAAACAAAGAAAAGCAAGTAACACTTGCCTTCTTCCACTATTCACAAGTTCAAAAGAACATTTGAGAAATGCCTGTTTAAGTTAGATAACTAGTTTAGTTCTTTAAGTTAGATAACTAGTATGTGAGTTGAAACAAGATTGGAAGTCTCAACTCAAACGTTAAGAATTAAAACTCTTTCAAGATTCTTAATAGCTTAATTGTGCATGCAATATTGAATTTTACTGAAAAAATTAGCTAAGAACCATTTTTTAAATTTTTATATAAACATTTTCCCTATATCAGATGCACCTCTTTGACTGTAAATTTAGGCTTTTATAATTCTGAAATACTGAGTTAACTCATATAAGGTTCTAAAGTATATAAAGTCATATAATTACTTTGAATATTAAGATTCTGTTTCAGTCCCAAAGAGATTCTCTAGAGAAAAGTAATTTTTAAGTGATTTCCTCTTGATATAAAGAGTTCTTTAGGTGTACTGAAATTGTTCCAAAGGAATGTGTCTGCTACAATTAGGCCCTGGTAGAAAAGATGTTACCTTGAAGAGAAAAACAACTTTAAAAATGCACCTTTCAGAAAAATAGTGATTTCATTACAGTTTGTTTCAGTAAACTAATGTAACACTATTTGACTATTTATAATGTGAGGTATTGTTCCCAGGCAGTAAAAGAAGTATATACTAAAGTTTACAAATTCAAAAGATCCCCCAGACAAAAACTTTTGAATTTGAGTTTTTATCAAGTTACTCTAATAATGTTTTTTTGAGAGATTTGTACTATAAACCAAAACATTACAAAACACAGTTTTACTTCATTTTAATATCTTTTGAGTGTTCCCTGAGTATTCCGTACTGAACTAGGGGCCACTAAGTGGATTGTGACAAAAAATGAACAAATGCTTGTTAACTTTGAGGGCACCTAGAACCTAAAGCAGGCCCAAGAGAAAACTAACCAATTCAGCATACAAGCCATTTAAGACAAATGAACAGGTATGCACTGCAGAGAAGTAACTATTTCATAAAGGGCCTTTATGTTTGAGCTTTATTTGTTTTTTTGACCGCACAGTGCTTTATGCCAGATCTTAGTTCCCCAACCAGGGATTGAACCCAAGTCCCCTGCAATGGAAGTGCAGAGTCTTAACCACTGGACCGCCAGGGAAGTCCCTATGTTTGAGCTTTAATTTCAAAATATTATGGCTTATTTTAAGCACGTCTTGATGAAAGATGTTTGCAAGTGAAACTTCTACATGATCTTGACTTCCTGATCTGAAAAATAAGCCTTTAATAACTCGCTATCATGGACACTAAATGCAGTTTTATGCAGCAACACTTTGATCATATTTTATTGAACATAAGGTATATTTTTTAAACATTTTAACATTTGTTAAATCAGTTTGCATTTTATAATCTGCAGTGTCCTTCCATCATTGTTGGAATAGACTGAGATCAATTTAAATTAAAACTTCTTCATGGGCTTCCCTGGTGGCGCAGTGGTTGAGAGTCTGCCTGCCGATGCAGGGGACACGGGTTCGTGCCCCGGTCCAGGAGGATCCCACGTGCCGCGGAACGGCTGGGCCCGTGAGCCATGGCCGCTGAGCCTGCACATCTGGAGCCTGTGCTCCATGATGGGAGAGGCCACGACGGTGAGAGGCCCGTGTACCGCAAGAAAAAAAAAAAAAAAAACAACAACTTCTTCATGAGATTTTGGACCACGTTGGTGGTGTGAATTCAGAACACAAATCTGGTTGTGGTTCAAATTCTCAGAGGAGATACACTTTTTTTCCTCCTACTACCTGGTACTAGGATTGAGACATGTAAGTTTCCTCGCTCTCTCTTTCCTCATATTGGTTTCATCTATTTTTGCTCTTACACTTAATTGTGCGGCCCTTTGATATCCTACCTTGGGTGTTTCTGCTTTCATAATACTATGCAAAAATAACAATCTATCTGACAATGGAAGATTTCTTACAATCAATGTAAAACTGAAACTTGTCTTAACAAATTTTTAAGAATTCCTAGAAGATATCAATCATGACCAAGTTTTGGGCACAGGAAAGAGCCATTGTATGCCTCATGAAGGTATCACTGAGGGATAAGAAACTGCCTACAAATAAAATGGGTTATAAACCCATTTGCTTTGCAGCAAATAAAAGTTTAGAACTCTATTATACACTTGCTTTGGTTAAATGTGAAGGTTCCATATCTTCAACTGAAAAAGTAAAACTTACTGGTAAAAGGAGGTAGATTAAAATTTATTTGTTGAAAAAAATAGTATATTAATAAATATGCAATCATATTTAAATATTGGCTAACTTTATCTTAACACATGTATTTGTTTCATGCTTCAAATAGATCACTTGAGAGAAAGCATCATGAAAACAAAGATTTTTCTCTCACTGTTTACTGCTGTTATGCCTAGATTTAGAATATTGTTTGACACATAATAAGCACTCAAGAAATATTTGTTGAGTTAGTTAATTAATGGATCAAATCGCATCCTGTGGTGCATAGCTATTTGTATACATATTATGGTCCCTCCTGAATTATCAAGTGCTTGAAGCTTGAGTCTATGTTTATTTCATTTCATTGTTTATTTCATTTAATGAGACTCAACTCTGTAAGTGGAACCATCAACCTGGCTGACAGTAGTCACTCCATATCTGCTCTGTTGAGATACACAGTAGTTAAATAAACTCCAGTTCTTATCTGGAAGAATCAATAATCTTGGTAACCGGTAAACCATATTGACCAATTTGCCATGCACCAGTTGACTGTATACACTTACGGCTTGATTAATGCTGAGGATTTTAGAGTACAGTTTGATAGATTCTTACTAAATAGCATCTTATAGCAACTTCAGGAATCCTTTTCACAAGTCCACAGTTCCTTCATTCATAAAACTGTACGCTACTAAAGAAATACCCAAGTGCACTAATGATCAAAAAGGCAAGTAGAGCTTAATGGGAAGGAAATAATAGAACTTTATAAGTATAGTTTTGAAAAGATGTGATGTCATAGCAAACTCTGGGGTACTTGCTAACGAGTATAAACCGCAGCAACATAATCATCATGGTTTTAGAGAAACTATAAACTGATAACCATCTCTGACACCAGAAGATAAGCCAAGCTATGTGAGTTTTGCCTTGATATCCTCTTTAATGCAGGTGAATGAAAAAGATAACTTAATGGTGCTTTGCAGCACTAATTATTTGCTAATACTCAAAAGGCTTCATGATCTGAAAAAGTTGTTTCAGTACAGCCCATTAAACAATATGAAGAGCTATTATCCCATCCTACTACCTTCCTGCCACTCAGGTGTTCATTCACCAGCTGCCTCCTAATTAAGAGCATATAAAAGGGGAATAACATGAAGTGTACAATCGGATAAGTTTACCCAGTCCAATTTTGGTGCCAAAAATAAATGCTTTTATTATAATTTTGACCAAGACAATTACTAATATTCATATTGCTGCTATTCTAAGCCTGTGAAAAAATCTCCTCTGAGCCTAGTTTATTATCTGAATCATGGAGTTGAAGCCCTCTCTAATTGTTGCTAAAATAACAGCATGTATTTTTATTCTTACCAATATGTATAAGGTAATTTAAAATTCAGGCTAAATAATTTGTAGTCAACTGGTCTCCTGATAAAAGATTTTATTCCGTATATTTTATACAGTTGTTACTGAGTTGCAATACTTATGTGTTGATGGGTCAAAACAGTAGTCTCCTAAATGTCTGTAAACCAGAGAGAGGGAGAGAGGAAAGGAAAGGAAAAGGAAGAGAAAAAAAAAGAGAAGAATTGAAGTTACTACCAAAGACATTCTTTTTATTGTCTCCCTTTACTACCCATTTACAGTTGAGAAATTGGTTTTGGACTTGTTTCACACTTGTTAGAAAAGAAGTAAATTCTCTTTCCCTTGGCTTCTCTGATCCAAGGAGTTGGTGACTCAGAATTATCCATAAGAGAACAGCATCCCTTCTGCTCATTGTTGGATTGTATTTCTGAAACCAGAGCATTAACAGCTTTGTACAGGTGCAAAGGTAAATTGTCCAGCAGGGAAAGAGGTATCAGTACCACCAAAGGCCAGTAAGATAGACAGAATTTTAAGAAGGAAATGCCTCTAACCCAACTTTTTGCCATGTCTGTTAAAAAAAAAATCCTGGTTTAAACACAGTGTTGGCTTCTATTCAAAATAATGCAGTTTGTTAAGGCAGCAGTACTTAGATTCTTCTGGAGAAACAGCATTCTGAATTCTGAAAATCAATTTAATAACATAAAGGAGATAACTTCAAAAGGTAGTCATCATGTAAAGATTATGATCCTGTTTGCATAGGTTCAAATCCTGACTTTGTCACCGTGGGCAATCTCTTTAGCCCTGCTGCATCTCACTTTCCTCATCTAAAAAGTGAAAACAGCAGCTGGTCGTTTGCATATATTCTTCACAAAAATGTCTACTCAGATCCTTTGCCCAGTTTCTAGAGTTGTCTTTTTATTATTGAGTTGTAATCGTTATTTATATATTTTAGATACAAGTCACTTATCAGATATATAATTTGTAAAAATGTTGTGCCTCATAGAGTTGATGTGAGGATGAAATTATTTAAAACATGCAGAGTGCTCAGAATTAGGCCTGACATTGGGCATGCACTAAATATTTATTATTGTGCAGCTTGGACCAGGTTCTCTTAGTAACCTAATAGCCATGACCCTTAAACACTTTTCATCTGTTAAAGAAACATTGATATTTCATAGAATCTAGGAGTCTTATAATACAATTTTCTCAAAAGAAAGTGAAGAAAGAAAACAATTATGGCCAAAGATTTGATGCCGGTACCATCACCTGAAGGAATATTAGCCACACTTCAGCCACCCATTCACTTTTTACCTTCATGATTTCACTATAATTTCCAAGTACCTGGGTTATATTTTCATAACCCTTTTCTTTATATTGAAGTAAGTAAATTTATTTTTAAAATAAAACCTTATATAATTTTAATCTTTTAATTTGAGCATATATACACACCTGTTATTTTTTTGCATCTTTTAATTTGACATACAAACAAATGTCTATGTTAATTGGTTATTAAAAAAAGAGTTTTTTCCATTCCCAACAGAGAAAGAATACTGACAGTCATTAATAGCAACAAAATAAATATGTGAAACAATTTCTGTTATCACTTTAGAACTGAAGAATTTTCAGAACTAGAAAGTCAACACCATTACTGAATGCAAACTAATACTAATTCAACTAGGAGTTTGTTGACAGCTTAAAGCTAAGCATGATAAATATCATACAGATGAAATTTTGTCATGTCAGGGATATTTCCAGGGCTTTTTTAAAATCTACAAAACATAAAACTGAGTGATAAGGCTATGAATGTAGATACTCAAGGAAATATCAGATGTAGAACATTTGGGGAAATCATAAAAGAAGGTTAGTTACCCCAGTATGTATTTAATAAAAATGAATCTGGTTTATTTGGTGAAAAAATTCAAGTTGAATTTATATCAGGAAAAGCAAGACTAGGTCTGGTTTTAACACTTTCCAAGACTCACTCTTGAGCTTAAACCCATTTAGTGTCCTTGAGCTTATGGAACTAGTAGACTCAGAACAAGCTTTCCGAAGTACAGGAACTTACGTATTAATGCTTTGTCATCTGCAAAGCTAAGACATTTAAAAAATATGACCTAGAAGGAATTGGCTTTTGTCCTAGCAAATACAAACTGATGATTCTTTCCTATGGATGGTTAGTTTTCAGTCCCAAGTTAATTATCACTCTGAATTCTATAGAAAATTAGTTCTTATTTAAAAAATTGGGGAGAAGGATATGCACTCTAACTCTTTTTAATTGGACCTCCGGTGTAAGAGTTGGGTTATAGATTCATCTTAATTATTGATACATGGCACACTCATCATTGGCCCCTACGTGGCCTGATTTTATTTAACTGGCTATTTGTAATGACCAAATAAGCACCTGCAAGCACATCATCCCAAACAAAAGTGAGGACCTTGACCTTGAGCCTACACTTTACCGCGTGATTTCAACCCCAACCCATCCCTCTACTTCCCCCACTACAGGTAATCCCCATCCTGAATTCCATACTCCCCATTCCATTGCTTTCCATTTTACATGGTGTTAATGCATCTAGATGTATTCCTTAAAAGTGTGCTGTTAACCATTAGCATTTTTATAAACTTTATAGAAAGTGTATCAGGCTGTATGTTATTATCTGGAACATGTTTTTTTACTTAATATTATATAGTTAAGATTCATCCATAACTTGAATGTTGTAAATTATTCTGGTTTGTGAATATTATGCGATTTGTTTTTCACTTTCCTATAATGGACTTTTGAATTGGTTCCAGGGTTTTGCTATTGTGAACAGCACTGCTGTGAAATTTCTGTACATCTCTATTGATGCATGGGTGCAAAAATGTCTCTTGGCTGCAGAAATTACTGGGTTGTAGGGTGTGTACATGTAAATACATATTCTCCCCCAAAGTTGGTTTTGTGCAGCTTTTAAATTTTGACCGTAAAAGAGGTCATGGGCTTGTTTTGCATTTTACTGATTACGTATTATTACTGGCCAAATGTTTTTCTCTTCAGGAAAATCTACTTTTGTATTTCTTTGTGCTTTTCTTAATAGTTTATGGAGTTCTTTACATATCCTTGATATGAATCCTTTGCTGGTTTTCTGAATCATGAATATCTTCTGTCAACTCATAATTGTCTTATCACTTTCATAAAAGTGATAAATGTAAATAAATGTTTTATTTTAATAGAATTATGTTTGTTTTCTTATTTGAGACAAGGTCTTTTGAATCTTATTTAAGAAATATTTTTCTGCTACTGGATGTCAAGAATTTTAAAGACATTGATTTCTCTCCTTCTCTTCTTCCTCTTCCTTTTTCTTGTTCTCCTTTGTTTTGGTTTACTTCTCTTAAACCTACCTCTGAGACAGGAATGCTATTTTGTCTTTATCTATATGGACAACTCTTTTTTTCCAGTTTTATTTCTTGAAGAATTCCTCTTTTCCATACCTCTGTCTATATCAACCTTTCATAGACAAATGGCTCTATTTCTAGACTTGCTATTCCGTTCCATAGACAACTGTGTTTTCTACCCAAACAACACACTTCCTTTTTGGGTGTGCATGTTCTTTCATTTATTGAAGTATAGTTAATTTACAACGTTGTGTTAGTTTCAAGTGTACAGCAAAGTGATTCAGTTATATATATATATATATATATATATATATATATATGTTAAGAATATATATATATATATACTTCTTCAGATTCTTTTCCATTATAGGTTATTACAAGATAGTGAATATAGTTCCCGGTGCTATACAGTAGGTCCTTGTTGTTTACCTATTTTATATATAGTAGTGAGTATATGTTAATCCCAAACTCCTAAGTTATCTGCCCCCCCAACCCTGCTATCCCCTTTGGTAACCATAAGTTTGTTTTCTATGTCTATGAGTCTATTTCTGTTTTGTAAATAAGTTCATTTGTATCATTTCTTATATTCTGCATATAAGTTATATTATATAATATTTATCTTCCTATGACTTACTTCACTCACGATGACAATCTCTAGGTCCATTCATGTCGCTGCAAGTGGCACTATTTCATTCTTCATTATGGCTGAGTATATTCCATTGTACATATATATCACATCTTCTTTATCCATTCAACTGTTGATGGACATTTAGGTTGCTTCCATGTATTGGCTATTGTAAATAATGCTGCAGTGAATATTGGGGTGCATGTATATTTTCAAATTAGAGTTTTCTCTGGATATATGCCCAGGAGTGGGATTGCAGGATCATATGGTAGCTCTATTTTTAGTTTTTTAAGGAACGTCCATACTGTCCTCCACAGTGGCTGTATCCATTTACATTCCCACTAACAGTGTTAGGAGGGTTCCCTTTTCTCCACACCCTCTCCAGCATTTATTATTTGTAAACTTTTTAATGATGGCCATTCTGACTGGTGTGAGGGTGATATCTTATTGTAGTTTGATTTGCTTTTCTCTAACAAGTAGCGATATTGAGCATCTTTTCATGTGCTTGTTGACCATGTGTATGTCTTCTTTGGAGAAACGTCTATTTAGGTCTTCTGCCCATTTTTTTGATTGGGTTGTTTGTTGTTTTAATATTAAGCTGTATGTGCTGTTTGTATATTTTGGAAGTTAATCCAAAATATGGATTGTAACAATGTCAGTAACATTGTTTGCAAATGTTTTCTCCCAATCTGTAGGCTGTCTTTTTGTTTTCTTTATGGTTTCCTTTGCTGTGCAAAAGCTTTTAAGTTTAATTTGGTCCCATTTGTTTCTTTTTGTTTTTAGTTCTATTACTCTAGGAGATGGATCCAAAAAAATATTTCTGCAATTTATATCAGAGAGTGTTCTGCCTGTTTTCCTCTAGGAGGTTTATAGTATCCAGTCTTACATTAGGGCTTTAATCCATTTTGAGTTTATTTTGTATATGGTGTTCTAATTTCATTCTTTTACATGTAGCTCTCCAGTTTCCCCAGCACCATTTATTGAAGAGACTGTCTTTCCTCCATTTTATATTCTTGCCTCCTTTGTCATAGATTAACTGACCGTAAGTGCTCTTATTCTTCTGTAGTATCTGGCTATTATTAATTTACATTTCCATGTATATTTTAGAATGGTCTTTTCTGTTTTCTATTCGGTTTACTTTTCTTCTTCCTTCTAGTTGAAAGGTTATCAGACTATGGGCCAAATTGACATGAAGCCTGTTTCTGTATAACCAGAGGCTAAGAATGGTTTTTACATTTTTAAATAGTTTTTTAAAAATATATATGGACGTACCTCAAAGATATTGTGGGTTTGGTTCCAGACCACTATTGCAATAAAGAGAGTCACAAATTTTTTTGATAAAAGTTATGTTTACACTATACTATAGTCTGTTAGGTATAAAATAATATTATGTCTAAGAAACAAAGTACATACCTTAATTTAAAAATACATTATTGCTAAAAAAAAATGCTAACCATCATCTCAGCCTTCAGTGAGTTGTAATCCTTTTGCCACTGAAGAGTCTTGCCTCAGTGTTGATGGCTGCTGACTGCTCAGGGCCATAGTTGCTGAAGGTTGGGGCAGCTGTGACCATTTCTTATAATAAGGCAAGGATGCACACACCCCAGTGTTCACTGCAGCACTGTTCACAGTAGCCATGACATGGGAGCAACCTAAATGTCCATCGACAGAGGAGTGGATAAAGAAGATGTGGTACATATATACAGTGGAATACTACTCAGTGATAAAAAGGAATGAAATAATGCCATTTGCAGCAACATGGATGGACCTAGAGGTTGTCATACTGAGTGAAGTAAGTCAGACAGAGAAAGAGAAATATTGTATGATATCACTTATATGCAAAATCTAAAAAGAAATGATACAAGTGAACTTATTTACAAAACAGAAACAGACTCACAGACTTAGAGAACAAACTTATGGTTACGGGGGTGGGGAAGGGTAGGGGGAAGGGATAGTTAGCGATTTTGGGATTGACATGTACACACTGCTATGTTTAAAATAGATAACCAACAAGGACTACTGTTTAGCACAGGGAACTTTGCTCATTATGCAGCAACTTAAATGGGAAAAGAATTTGAAAAAGAATAAATACATGTATATGTATAACTGAACCACTTTGCTGTACACCTGAAACTATCACAACATCGTTAACCAACCATATTCCAACATAAAATAAAAAGTTAAAAAAAAGCAACAACGAAGTTTGCTGCATTGTTTGACTCTTCCTTTCATGAAGCAATTTCTCTGTAGCATGCCGTGCTGTTTGATAGTGTTTTACCCACAGTAGAACTTGTTTCAAACTTGGATTCAGTTCTCTCAGACTCTGCTGCTGTTTTATCAACTAAGTTTATGTAACATTCTAAATCCTTTGTTGTCATTTCAACAATCTTCACATCATCTTCACCAGAAGTTGATTTCATCTCAAGAACCACTTTCTTTGCTCATCCATAAGAAGCAGCTCCTCATCTGTTAAAGTTCATGAGATTGCAGCAATTCAGTCACATCTTCAGGCTCTACTTCTAATTCTAGTTCTCTTGCTATTTCCACCTTTTCTGCAGTTACTTCCTCCACTGAAGTCTAGCATCCCTCAAAGTTAACCATGAGGGTTGGAATCACCTTCTTCCAAACTCCAGTGAATGTGGATATTTTGATCTTTTCCCATGAATCACAAATCTTCTTAATGGTATCTAGAATGGTGAATCCTTTCCAGAATGTTTTCTATAGACTTTGCCCAGATTCCTCAGAGGAATCACTACCTATGTCAGCTATAGCCTTTTGAAATGTATTTCTTAAATAGTAAAGCTTGAAAGTCAAAATGACTCCTTGATCCGTGGACTGAAGAATGGGTATTTTGTTAGCAGGCATGACAACATTCATCTTATACATCTCCCTCAGAGTTGTTGGGTGACCAGGTTCATTGCCAATGAGCAGTAGTATTTTAAATTTATTTATTTATTTATTTATTTAGGGCTGTGTTGGGTCTTCGTTTCTGTGCGAGGGCTTTCTCTAGTTGTGGCAAGCGGGGGCGACTCTCCATCACGGTGCGCGGGCCTCCCACCACCGCGGCCTCTCTTGCTGCGGAGCACAGGCTCCAGACGCGCAGGCCCAGCAGCTGTGGCTCACGGGCCTACCTGCTCCGCGGCATGTGGGATCCTCCCAGACCAGGGCTCGAACCCGTGTCCCCTGCATTGGCAGGCAGACTCCCAACCACTGCGCCACCAGGGAAGCCCGAGCAGTAGTATTTTGAAAGGAATCTTTTTTTCTGAGAAGTAGTTCTCAATATCGGGCTTAAAATATTTGGTAAACCATGTTGTAAATAGATGTGTTATCATCCAGACTTTGTTGTTCCATTTATAAATCACAGGCAGAATCGATTTAGCATAATTCTTAAGGGCTCTAGGATTTTCAGAATGATAAATGAGCATTGGTTTCAACTTAAACTCACCAGCTACATTAGCCCCTAACAAAAGAGTCAGCTTGTCCTTTGAAGCTTTGAAGTCAGGCATTGACTTCTCCTTTCTAGCTATGAAATTCCTAGAGTCTTAGGTGGCATTGTCTTCTAATAAAAGTCTGTTTCATCTACATTGAAGATCTGTGGTTTAGTGTAACCCCCTTCATTAGTTTTTTTAGCTAGATCTTCTGGATAACTTGCTGCAACTTCTACATCAGCACTTGCTGCTTCACATTTTGCCTTTTTGTTATGGAGACAGATTCTTCTCTTAAACCTCCAAACTCTTCTTCTGCAGCTTCCTCACCTCTCTCAACCTTCATAGAATTGAAGAGAGTTAGGTCCTTGCTCTGGATTGGGCTTTGGTTTAAGGCAATGTTGTGACTGTTTTGATCTTTTGTCCAGATCACTACAACGTTCTCCATATCAGCATTAAGGCTGTTTCACTTTCTTATCATTCCTGTGTTTACTGGAGTTGCACCTTTAATTTCCTTCAAGAACTTTTCCTTTGCATTCACAACTTAGCTAATTGTTTGCACAAGAGGCCTAGCTTTTGGCCTGTCTTAGCTTTCAGCCTGCCTTCCCCCTAAGCTTAATCATTTCTAGATTTTGATTTAAGGTGGGAGACACATGACTCTTCCTTTCACTTGAGCACTTAGAGGACCTTGTAGGGTTATTACTTGGATTAATTTCAATATTGCTGTGTTTCAGGGAATAGGGAGGCCTAAGGAGAAGGAGAGAGTTGGGAGAATGGCTAGTTGGTGGAGCAGTCAGAATACATGCAACATTTATGGATTAAGTTTGCCATTTTACATGGATGCAGTTCACAGCACCCAAAAACAATTACAATAGTAATATCAGTGATCACTGATCACAGATCACTGTAATAAATATAATAATAATGGAAAAGTATAAAATATTGTGAGAATTACCAAAATGTGACACAGAGACACAAAGTAAGCAAATGCTGTTGAAAAAATGGTGCCAATAGACTTGCTCCATGTAACGTTGCCACAAACCTTCGTTTTGTAAAAAATGTAAAACACAATAAAGCAAAGCACAATAGAATGAGGCATGTCTATATATGACAGAGACCATCTGTGGCCACAAAACGTAGTCTACTCTCTGGCTCTATACTGAAAAAAAATCTCCCAACTCATTCTAGAAGATTTTCTCAATTTAGACTTCCAACACATTATTTCATTCTTCAATTTTATGTTTTTGGTATTTAGTTCATATATGTTGTTCAGTTGTTCAAAAAAAGTAGGTCTGATATGTTTGGTCTTTTATCATGTTTTCTTGTTCATAGACTTATGGCTAATCCCTTCCTAATAACTTTTAGAACATTTCATTTGGCTAGGTTTTTTTAAAATTAATTTTTATTGGAGTATAGTTGCTTTACAATGTTGTGTTAGTTTCTACTGTACAGCAAAATGAATCAGCTATACATATACATATATCCCCTCTTTTTTGGATTTTCTTCCCATTTAGGTCACCACAGAGCATTAAGTAGAGTTCCCTGTGCTATACAGTCTGTTCTCAATAGTTATCTATTTAATACATAGTATCAATAGTGTATATATGTCATCCCAGTCTCCCAATTCCTCCCACCACCCCCCTTTCCCTCTTGGTATCCATACATTTGTTCTCTACATCTGTGTCTCTATTTCTGCTTTGCAAATAAGGTCATCTATACCATTTTTCTAGATTCCACATATATGCATTAATATATGGTATTTCTTTTTCTCCTTCTGACTACTTCACTCTGTATGACACTCTCTAGGTTCATCCATATCTCTACAAATGACCCAATTTTTGTTCTTTTTTATGGCTGAGTAATATTCCATTGTATATATGTACCACATCTTCTTTATCCATTCCTCTGTTGATGGACATTTAGGTTGCTTCCATGTCCTGGCTATTGTAAATAGTGCTGCAGTGAACATATTCTCAATTCATCTTTCTAATAAGTCTGCTCCTAATGAAAGTCCATAGTCTGATATGCCTTTTTTCCTCTTTTAAATAGTTATACTTCTCAAATATCTTATCATTTTAACCTGTTGGCCCTATGATGAAGAAACCCAGGCCTCAGAAAGCCAGTCACTGGCTCCTCAGTCTATAAAACAGATCTACAGATTAGGAATTTTCTCTTCACTTCCCAGAGAGAAGCCACATTAGATTCTCCTTAGATCATGATTTGCCAGCCCTGGGACTTTGGAGAAAAAGGGATGGGAAGCAAATGCTAGTGATCAGTTAGTATGAACTTATTTTTCTGGGATCTTCATTCACAGGTGTCTATCTCAAGGCGGTAGTGGAGAGAGGCAGGAGCAGGACAAATGTCTCCTTTACCATTCTATTCTGCCTTAGCCCTTTGAGGCTGTCTCCTCCCCCAGGTCAAAGTCATCACCTTCCAGTTATCTCAAAACACCCTGCTTGCTACCACCACCCATTGCCTTTAGGGTTTCCCATGGTATTCTTGGTCTTTTTCCTCTTTAATTCCTTCAGGATTCATCTTGAAAGAGGGAACGAGTACTAGTGGCTAAGAGAATATTCTAACATTTTAAACTGATATGCTTTACACAAAGTTGGAAATTGTACAGAAAAAAAGTTTATATTTAGTATGAAAAATACACACAAGGCAATTAACGTGCTTATTGAATCATTGATTAAATTATATCCTGATAGGTTTAGGATATAATTTTCCAAATCAACTCTGCCTACTTAACTGTAGGCAGGCATTCTTAACTGTAAGAATTGGGCAGGCAAGTTCAACACCTCCTTCTCAAAATTATTTCTGGTTACATAACACATACAAAATAAGGGCTCCTTCTGAGTTACAGCAATATTTGAGTGATTTTACAAAGTTAAAGGAACCCTAAAAGAAGAAAGGAACAGCTAGTCAGAGAAAGCTGTGTTCCTGACAGATGACAGAATTGAATCAAATAGCTGGCTGGAGTCTAGTTAAAGCGTCAGTGCCTGACAGAAAATCTGGAAAGACAAAACAGAATCCTGTAGCTAAAAAAATCTATACATAATCTGTAGGCTCCACATTGGGAATAAATAGTTACCCTATTCCTGAGAATTAGTCCTCTGTGTAATTTTATAAAGTCCCAAGTGATTGCCCCAAGTAGAATGTTCTATGAATATATTTAAATCCTGTTTGTCTACCTCTTGGTGATTCAAGAAATCCATGCATTTATGCATGTGTTGAAAATGTGGCCACTGTAGCTAATGTATCTGCAACTGGATGGGAAAAGAAAGTGATTCATTAAATGCTTCACAGCAGCTTCATGGAGTCATTTTGCTCAAGTTGACAAGTCAAAGGTCTGATGGAAAATCACCACTTTTTCTTGAAAGATGCTGACAGGAAAGGAGCTACATGCTATTTTGCTGGTGCCATAAAAGTAAACAGGCAATGTCATTGAGAGAGAAATGAACATTGAATAAATATACATACTTATTCAATTTATTTGAATGATTTGGAAAGAAGAGTCTATTGCTTTCATGGTTTGGGGACATTATTAAAATTTGAAATAATTATAAGTAATCATTATTAGCATACTAATGTAAAGTCACACACACAGGCATTCTTCAAAAAAATTATTCCAGTTGGCAGTTTTTCTGCAATCACCTGTATAAGCCATGCATTGACCTTTACAGAAAGCAAAATGGGTGGACGTGGTCACCCATGTCTGCATACTAAAACCACCAGCCTATGTGTACGTTAACATTCTATCCTAACCACTAATTCTAGTTACGTAGTTCACCTCTATACTATGGTATCTCCATTTGCAAAGGAGTCCTCCTAATATGTTTCGCCTTTTCTTAAAGTTCGGGAAAGTTGTAGAACTTAAGTAGATATCTACAACTAGCAAACTATTACTCTGGTGGGGAAAGAATAATTTCTACATGCATATAATTAAAGGAATTGGTAATCATTGCCCCTTTGCCTTCACTGATGGATCTTCTGATATTTAATTTATAAGTTCATCCAAATTTCTTTTTGACTTTGAAAATGTAGTATTTAAACCAAGAGCTCAAAACATTTTTAAACAGGTTTGGAAAGAAGAGGAAGTGAGAAGAAAGTCAGCAAACAAAATGTTCCATCGTTGACAGATGTTTTCTTTCCTGGAAAACAACAACAACAACAAAAACCCCTAACATTTTGCATGCCTATCACAGCCTCACGTCCAAGATAAACCAAAACAAGCAAAAACAGCCCCAGGTTCACCCTGAGCAAGGTAAAATAAAGCAGCTACACTGATGGGAAAATGATAGTTTTTTCTCACTTTATTACTGGCATGGAAAGATATTCTAATAAATCTGGTTAAGGGAAATATAAATCACCACCACAGCAGAGTTCTTTGAAGATATGGGAAGCAGCCTAACCTCAGGCTTCGGCGTGTGAGCTCTGGCACCAAATTTCCTGGATTAAAATCTTGTCATATTTCTCATCAGCGCTGTGACCCTGGTCAATTTTCCCCATTTCTCTGTTGCTAAATGTATAGGGATACTAATGAGAACTACTTGATATGGTCGCTTGTAGAAATTAAATGTGATGTTACAGTTAAAACACTTTTAAAATGTTGTTTATGCCCATAGCAAACCCTCAATAATTTCATGGTTCAATTTCTACGAAGTACTGTTACCGTTAAGTTCCTATCATAATTACCACAGGCGCAGGAAGGAGTTAGAAGGAGACAATGGTGAAGTTGTTGAGTGCGTTCCTATTTTCCTCTAATTACTCACGTGAGACAGCATCATCTTTTGGAGCTGCCCACGATCTAGAACCTTCTCACATTACAGAAGCTGAAAATGCCACGTACTTGCTCCTCAAGCCTTCCTTTGCAGGGAGGACGCGGACTCATGACCAAACGTCATCAAGTGAATTTTGAATCAAGAGTTAATGATGTCCAGGAAAGGGGTATGTAGTGAGTCTTCTCTGGCAGATGCAGTTCTCAACCTGGAGTGGCAGATGCTAGAAGTGGTGCCCAGTCCATTACCTGCAGGGTCAGCAAACCAGGCCGCCCGTGCAGACTCCAGCAGTGTCCTCCCAATAGGCCATGCAGGCATTACTTCCGGCTTTGGAGGTTCTAAGTACGCCTGCGTAGCTCCCTGGAGGTTCTATGAGCTACTCAATATCCTTTTAATTAGTTTCTTGCCTGCTTAAAACAGTCAGCCAGAGTCAATTTCTGTTTATGTGTAATTAAGGTATGTGATAGAACTTTAGTGTTATTGAAACTCTCTCCATAAGAATGTATTCATTGTGTGATTAAAAAAAAAAATCTTTTTAGTGGGAAAAGAGAGCTCTAAATACTCAGTTCACCGAATAAAGTATGTATCAAATACGTATAAAGCAGCAGTTTTCTAAATTACCTTTTAATAATAATTTTTAAACTCGTTACACAAAAAAACCTCATTCTTGCTTAAAAAAAAAAAAGAGAATAGTGATAAGCATGTAAACACACACACACACAAACTTTAAAATTCCACTACCCAGGGATAAATATTGTTAAGAGTGAATCCTCCTAAGCTTTTCTATATGAGTTCGTGTGTGTGTGTATATATGTAAAATTATGTCATATATCCATTTTAGCACTACTCTTTTCTTTCTTTTTTACAAGGCATCATAAATATCTTTCCACTTCAATTAAAAAGTCTAAATCAATTTTAATATTTGCCTGGTAGTGTTATACTCATTATTTAACCAGCACTGTAATATTATTGGGCAAAGCTTTATATCGACTCTTTCAAGCTTGTAAATAATACTATAATGGACACTACTCTATTCTATGTACATTTTTTTCACATCTGCCCTACTATTTTCTTCAAATAATAGAACATGTGAAGGACTGAGTAGGTCCATCTTAAAATAGGAGGACGTTCCAAAGGTGATTCTGATATGTGCCTTTTAGCTTGTATCAATATTTATTTACTCTTTTTTTTAGATATTTTTATTGAGGTAACATTGGTTTATAACCTTGTATGTTTCATGTGTACAGCATTATATTTCTACTTCTCTGTACACTGCAGCGTGCTCACCACCAAAAATTTCGTTTCCATTCATTCTCATACAGTTGATCATCTTGACCCATTTGGCTCTCTCCCTGCCTCTTTCTCTCTGGTAACCATTGCTTTGTTCTTTGTATCTGTGTGTTTGGTTCAGTTCGGTTTGGTTTGGTTTGTTCATTAATTTTGGTTTATTGTTTGTTTTTTATATTCCACAGTTGAATAAAATCATTTGATGTGTGTCTTTTTCCGTCTGACTTATTTCCTTCAGCATAATACCCTTTAGAACAGTACTGTTCAGTTGGATTTTCTGCCGTGATGGAAAAGTTCTGTGTCTATGCCATACAATACAGTAACCACTAACCATGCATGGCTATTGATTGCTTGATGTAGTGTAATTGAGGAACTGCACTTTTTTTTTTTTTTTTTTTTTTTTTTTTTTTTTTTTTTTTTGCTGTACGCGGGCCTCTCACTGCGGTGGCCTCTCCCGTGGCGGAGCACAGGCTCCGGACGCGCAGGCCCAGCGGCCATGGCTCACGGGCCCAGCCTGTCCACGGCATGTGGGATCTTCCCGGACCGGGGCACGAACCCGCGTCCCCCGCATCGGCAGGCGGACGCCCAACCACTGCACCACCAGGGAAGCCCAGAGGAACTGCACTTTTAATTTTTAATTAATTTAATTTTTTTTTAATTTAGATACCATGTGTATCCAGGGGCTACCATGTCAAATAATGCAGCTCTTCATCCTTTATGACTGTTTTTTGAACTATACATTATAACATTATGAGGCTATCTCTGGTTTTGTATGTTCTTGTGTGAAATCCCTTAACATTTCTTTCTTTTTTTTTTTTAATTAGTTTCCTTTGGCCTTTAATGACATTGGTACTTTTTTTTTTTTTTGGCTGCATTGAGTCTTTGTTGCTGTGAGCAGGGGCTACTCCTCGTTGCTGTGCACGGGCTTCTCATTGCAGTGGCTTCTCTTGTTGCAGAGCACGGGCTCTAGGCATGCAGGCTTCAGTAGTTGTGGCACTCGGGCTCAGTAGTTGTGGCACTCGGGCTCAGTAGTTGCAGCTCACAGGCTCTAGATTGCAGGTTCAGCAGTCGTGGCGCACGGGCTTAGTTGCTCCGCTGCATGTGGGATCCTCCTGGACCAGGGCTCGAACCCATGTCCCCTGCATTGGCAGGCCGATTCTTAACCACTGTGCCACCAGGGAAGCCCCCCATAACGTTTCTTGTAATAATTTTTTGACATTTTACATCACATACATTTGATTTCCTGCAGAGAAGCGAACATAATGTCCTCTAAATAGGAAAAATAAAAATAACTGAACAAGTGACATAATTGCCTTTATGTTTTTCAAAGGTAATCATTAACCTATATTTCTGAAGCACGTTAGTGTCAAGAGTGTCAAAGTGACAGAATCTGTGTGTCAAATCTATTTTAAACGAAGCATTTACTACATTTTTACTGCTTCTTTTCTTACTCCTGTACCATAAACTTTTCAGCTTTTGAGTATTTCAATTTAGAAATATTCTATTATATTTAAAATTTCTTCTTAGAAAACTTTTTAATCTTTATTTTTAGTTTTATAATGAGGTATCTAACAGTAATTTAAATTTGCATCTTTAATCTCCATTAATGCCATTTCTTCCTCATTCATATGCTTTTATTTATTTTCAATTTTTGTCTCTGTTTTTCTAGCACATGAAGTACTATCAGGTATATAAATTGAGTTACAGCATTTTCTCATCAAAACTCCTCAGATCTTGTTCTGTTGTCTTCTGGATTTTAAGTGTGCATCCCTTGAAGTATGATACTGGTGGTTTTTTTTTTTTTTTAAATTCATTTTTTTGCTTTATAACAAATTTAATCAGTTATACATATACATATGTTCCCATATCCCCTCCCTTTTGCGTCTCCCTCCCACCCTCCCTATCCCACCCCTCCAGGTGGTCACAAAGCACCGAGCTGATCTCCCTGTGCTATGCGGCTGCTTGTTTGGGGGGTTTTTTGAATTATTATTATTTTTCCTGAATAGATATGGTTATGGACTGAATTGTGTCTCCTCCAAACTTCATAGGTTGGGGCCCTAACCCCCAATGTGACTATATTTGGAGATAAGGCCTTTCTGGAGGTGTTAGGTTAAATGAGGTCATAAGGGTGGGCTCTAATCCAGTAAGACTGGTGTCCTCATAAGAGGAAAAGATCCGGAGATTCTTATAACCTGTACAGAGAGAAGATGCCATAAGGACACGGTGAGAAGGCAGCTGTCTGCAAGCTAGGAAGAGAGGCCTCACCAGAAATAACCTTGTCAGTCCTAACAGAGTAATATAGATGCTCTTCAGATTTCTCCTTAGACTCTGTCTTGAACTAAATTTAGGAACATCTGTTATGCAGAGAACACTCTACATTCTCTGTTATCTCATCTCATTATTTTAATTTTATGTTTATCCTCTTCAGTTAGGAAACAGTGTTGAAGTTGCTCTCCATATCACCAACTGAATTTTCTTCAGAAACACTTCTATTCTTTACTCTAAGTCTGAATTTCCATTTGAATAGTGTCGCTATTTACTTCAGATCCTTATTTTACTTTATTTACCTCCTTTTGTTGTCCTATTCTGTTACCTACACTTCCATTTTGTTCACTTTTCATCTCAATTGGTTCTCTCCATGTGACCTGTTACATCTTTTCTAAACAGGCCATTATCTTTTTTTAGTCTGTAGATTATCACAAACATTTCCCTGGAATTTTTTAATAGATCCTGGAATAGATCATTTTTAGAGTTTTGCTTTTCCCCACCAGGAGACACTTTTCCTCCTTAGTCTGCAATGATTTTTAATAGCCTACAGTTAGTTTTTATTCTTACTCACCCTTAAGTCAAGGAGATCTCTACAGACATGAGATCATTTAGTTTTCCTCATTCCCTGTTCCTCCTCTCCGTCCTCAGACCTGCACTGGAAGGGCTGTTGATGCTAATAGCTTCATTTCAAATTTCTTGTTTCCAATGTGCTTTCTGCTAGTTAATCTGTTTCTTTCCTCCACTGCCCAGTTTTCTGGTACATAAACTGACATAGCAGAGGAAAACAATACATTTCCCAGCTTACCTTTCTCCTGGGTCTGAAGTTCCCAGAAAATTCTCTGTCAGCACTCTCCTTCTACTTCCTTTCCAGTAGCTTGCTGGGATTTTTGTGTTTCTCTCAAGATGAAGAATACTGACAAATGGAGAGATGAGGTACAGGAAATGGTATCTACCTGCCTCACTTGGTACTCTTTTATGGATACAGGAAAACATTTATCATTCTCTTTATATATCATAAATTCTAAATTTCTGAGTCAGAGAACAGATATTTGGGAGCTACTGACAAAGATTCTCTTCTTGACCGAACTCTCTTCTCAACTTGGTCCTGGATTTGGGGCTTCAGTGTTCATCTCTGCATTGTCAAATTTTAGCAGGAATCCTGCTGAGTCAGTTTAGCCAGATTTCCTTACTCTCAATATCTGATCAATCTCAGTATCTGATCAGGTTTCTCACCTTCCACCATCCCCAGGTGGTGTCTAATCACCCCAGCTTGCCTACAGCAAAAATTCTGTTAGGTCATTTCAGCCAGAATCCCCCCTTACCCCTGGTGTTTCCTCTTAGTAATTTTCCATTCACTGACCACCCCCTGCCACACACACACACACACACACACACACACCCTGCTCCTTGGCTGTAATTTTCCATTTTTCCTGTTGTCTTTGTAGTTGAGCCCAATCTCTCCCCCTACTGTAAAACCCCATGCAGTAGACCCTGTATCTATTGCAGTAGCCCTCCTATATAAAGTCAAACTCACTGTTCATTAACAAGTTTCATGAATAATTTTTTCTTTAACAATATGGAGCCTCTTCTTACTTTTAAGTGGTCTATTTTATAAGGCAAAGATGCAATGTATCGTATGCTATAGCCTGGATAATGTGTGTGTGTAATTGCATCAATTAATTGCTTACGAGTATAAAGAAAAATTTTGCCCCAGACGTTGGTTAAAAATGGCAAGACAGATTTTATTCAAACTGTTGTAGTAGAGGAGAGAAACTTCAGTTCAGTTGAACTCAACTGAGAACCAAGCTCATCTCTGAATAAAACAAAGACAGATTTATACCCACAAGCAGAGTGAAGGGATCAGTGGATGAAAAATTACTAAAAGGAGACATCAAGCATAGTGGAATTCTTGCTAAACTGGTTTAATTGGTTTCTTGCTAAAGACAGACCAAAAAACTTACATATCAAGGATTGGGGATGAAGAACTTGATCACATATCAAGGATCAGGGGATTCACACCAAAACCAGGCTTAGGAAGTCATAGACACAGAAGACCAAGGTTGAGGTCTAGTCTAGACGAGGGCTCACAGGATCTTGATCAAAGTCTGGTCAAAGAGGAGTCTTTGTCACTAATGTCATTAATTCCTTCTAGATTGTTTCATTGGGCTATTTATCAGTCCTACTTTTCCATATTGTACATGTTCGTCCTGTACTACATTTTTAGGGAATTTTAGTAAGAATATAAACAAATAATCCACTGGGAACAGATAATCAGATATCCTTTCCCACAGAACTCTACCAGTTTTATTAGAAGGTAACAGGTTCACAGTCAGCACCATATTCCTTTCACTGGAATTTAAAATAGAAAGAGGAATAAGAATTCAGTGCTCAGTAATGCACTCAATATTTTAAATCAGCCCTTCTAATAAACTTTATCCTTTTTTCTGTTCTTTACTCTTCCCTATAATTTTGTGAAATAAATAAGTACTTTACTTTTTAAAATACTTCAAGTTACTTTTAATTACTGTCCTACAGAAAAAATTATGTAACTTAAAACTGTAAGTAAAATACAGCATGATGGTATAAATAATATAGATAGCATAAATTTAGGTAGAGAGATAATTGAAAAAATCATATATGTGTGCATGTGAATACATACATATGTGTGTATAATAAATGCATATAAATATATATATTTATGACAAAAGAAGAAAAGTAAACAGGAATAGAAGAAAAGCTAAATCCATGAAAGAGTCAAACAACATTCATAGTTAATAGTTTTATGTCAGTTCTGATACTAAACTTTTCCCCCAAAAAAGGGAAACCTGATCAAGTTCCCACAAGACAAAAATAAACAAAACAAAAAACAAAAAAACAAATAAACAACAACAAAAAAGCAAGTTCTCAGGAAAATAGCAACTATTTAGGAAATGATACTAGATAGAAATCTCTCCTAGGGATCTGCTTTCAGATCATCAAAATATCCATTAGTATGGTTGGTATGTATGAAGATCCTTTGTTTACTCTACATTTTGCTTAGAGAAGCACAATCAAAAAGCTCTAAGTCATCCACACTGTCGAGTCATTCAGTGTGGACCACACAGGGCAATTCATGGGAGCTTTCATCACTGCTTCAACATATACCCCATGTGCTCTCTAGTCCACACAACAACTCCATTTCACAGATGAGAAAACTGATATTCAGAAAAAGTGAACAACTTGCTAGTAATGGCTAGAAGGAATTTAAATCATAGATCTAGCTGGTTGTGAAGCCATTATTCTGTCTACTTCTCACACTACCATTCTGGCATTACTATTCAAGTTGGAGCTATCCTATTCTCTGAATAGAGTGTGTTCATTTTATGCATCAGCAGACCTGAATTAAATAGATTAGTATGCAGAGAAGGTGTTTGTGTCCTGAGTTCTGGAGGATATGTCTGTAGAAGAAAATATGAAACTAGAAATATGGATACTGGTTTCCATGAAGAAATAAGGTGTCTTGTTTCTGGGAATGTCCAAAGGGCATGGCCGAAAGGATGCAGAGACAAGCTTTGCCTCTTTCTGTGATCTCAAAGCCTGTCCTGTTTTGAGCTATACATATACCTTTTAATATCTGAGTAGAACTTATTTCTTAATATAAGATGATTGTCCTAATGTATTTCATCTGTATTACACTTTCTTAATGCTTTCAGAATTCTACAATAGTGCAAGGGGAAGTTAAAAATCCTTATCATTACTACATCTTTCAAATTCAAACTAAATAGCTGAGCTCTGAGCGCTTATAATAGCCACAGAATAAAATTGTGAAACTCTTCCAGGATGACATTAGCCACGAAAAATTAAGAAACATGCAAGATACATTAGGAAAAATAAAGTTGCTTAGAAATGTAGTGAACAGATGTGTGTACTGACTAGACCAAACAGCCTCAAGCTTCCATCCTCTTTTGCTTTTATCTGATGAAATAAGAGGAACACATCAACTGCTGAAAAAGTTTTGCCCTTTGAACTTTGCAGTGATCTACTATTTTTTTCACATAATATAATTAATACAATAAAAATGGTACTAATGCTTAGTACAGTGTTTCAAAGAAAACATAGAACTTTCCAGTACTGCAATTTTAGAGATTATTTTAACATTTTATCTCCAAAGGCTAATTTTTCTTCAAACTTTAAAATAATGGCAAACCAATAATTTTTTTTAATTTGCCCATTTCCTATATTCCCTTATCAATTTTAAGTGGCAACACTATTAATTTGTTTTAATAGTGTCAAAATTGCTATAACATCAAATTTGCTTAATGGAAAAAGATTGATTGAATTAACAGCAAGATGGAACATAACAATAAGAAAATATTTACTGCCCTTGAAGTCCAAAGACCTTCTATATTACTCCCAAAGCATACTCTTTTCACAGTATCACATTGCCTCTCAAGTGTTGTGTTACCTGTTTTATTGAGAAACGGATGCAAAATAATTTGCATGAAATTTGCTCCCCAGTGCTCATTCATTATAACAATTGTTGTTACTTGCATTTTCTGGCTATTTCCAAACTGAAAAACGCTGTTCTGAAAGAATGTATTATTGTCCCTGGAAGAAGATATTTTCTATCTATTTATTACCATGAAAATTTTTTCTTCACTTCACCTCTGAGAGAAACTATCTTAAATTTACTCAATTTTTTAGGGAGGAAGTGGACATTCACATAAAAGACCTCATGAATCATAGCACTATAAATTTACAACTGTGAAATTTCGTTCTAGTTCCACTGATTTAATATCATAATTGAATAACATAATTGGTAATTTCAATGTGTCTTCTGGCTATGTGTGCAAGGAAAAATTAATTAAAATAGGCTACCCTATTCAACCAAGTTATAATCATAGTGAACAGATTTGTAATTATTCAATAATACATGAGAAGGAATTCTTAGCTTTGAGAAAATATCTTTGGTGTATTTCTGATGGGAATATTTATGAGGAATTTTCCAAATTGGAACTAGCTTGTTTCAAATACCATATAGAGAAAACAAAATAAAGGTCTCTCCAACTTATGCCTAAAACTTGACTTGGTTTTCTGTGGTAAACGTCCAAAATGTCTGCCTCAAATGATTTCTGTAATTCAAAGCCTAAGAGATGGTGAAATATTTTTAGATCAAGGATAATTGGCCACAAAAACGAACATAAAATAAATTCCTAAAACTTTGTCATCCATGAGGTTGAACGAAAGATTCAATATCATACTTACATCAATTTGTGATATTACCATGAACAAATCATTTTTGAAAGTGATTTTTGAAGGTCTGAATTTTGTCTCTGGCCATTCCTTCCATTATGGACAAAAGTACATTCGAAGTAGTCAAAACCTCTCTCATCATCTTAATGTCCTTCCTAAGTATTCATCAAGCCCCAACTTTCTGTTTCGAGTGGAACATCAAAGTGAATCATATTATTTTCTTCTGAAATAAAGCTCACTTTAGTGATATCCAGTATGACACAAGGACGTAGGCAAGAAGGTAGTGTCCTGGGACACGAGTTGTAAACTGGAAATGATGTCAATTAAAAATTTTTTACTCCACGTAGCCAGTTATCCACATTTCTACTACTAAACATCAAGGTCAAATCTATTATGCTGCAAAAATATGGTCAAATATTTTATGAAATGAAATTACAGATATAATTAGGCAGAATGCCTATGCCTAGGATGACATATATTCACTGATCAGACACATATATTAGTTTGTAGTTATGTTCCCTGCAGCTGTATCTGAAATTATGCATGAACTCTGGATCTATAACTAAAGCAAAATCTGAAATAATTTACTACATTTTCACATTAATGTTGTTTATATCAACTGCATGACTCTGTTTCACTATTTCATTCCTTCTGTGTATGAATGATAAATGTGGTAGAAAAAATACCAACTTTGGAATCAGGCAGACCTGGATTCTAATCTCAGCTGTGAGCCTCACGAGGGATGTGAACTTGAATAAATTACATCATTTGAGTCTCAGGTTGATGTGAGAAATAATGTTTTAATTCTATAAATTCTTCAAATACAGAAAAATATTTCAAGAGACAAAAATTTACTGAGCCTTTTCTTGGGTATAGCATCACTAACACAGCTTCCTAGACTTACTAAGAACTAATCTATACAGTTGGTTTTCAGAAATATTTGCCTGAACATGTTTATCAGTCAGGGATGAAAAAAAACCTAAGCCCATATACTTTAAACTTGAAAAGGAAGAAACCAAAAAGTAATACTGTCTTAATAGGCAGATTTGTTTAAAAGTCTTCTGGAAAAGACAGAGCTATAAACTGAAAATGGACTGATTTCTTAGTGACCTTCAAGAAAGTATGGGGTTATTTGATGTCTTTGTTGCTCCTATCTCAATAAAAACCCACTTTCATGTACTTAGCTCTCACTATGATTGATATAAATGTTACTTAGTGGTTTAAAATGTTACCCTTACCAGGAATATTGGTATTTACACAGGGTGCGAATAATGTTATTTTAAGTTTGAGCCAATGACTTGGGTCCCATGGGCCCTCCCTGAATGTCTGAAATATTACTATAATTGGCCAAAAGATTAGCTACTGTTAGAGAAAGCACCAATGAAGTTCTGCCACATCATTTTTTTAAAGGTTTGTGTGATGTTTTGTAGCACCCTATCTGAATTGAAGTAGAAATCCAATTAATTTTTCTTTTTTTCGTGTAGTACGGGTTGTTCAGGACTGCTTTTTTTTTTTTTTTTTTTTTTGCAGTATGCGGGGCTCTCACTGTTGTGGCCTCTCCCGTTGCGGAGCACAGGCTCCGGACACGCAGGCTCAGCGGCCATGGCTCACGGGCCCAGCCGCTCCGCAGCATGTGGGATCTTCCCAGACCGGGGCACGAACCCGTGTCCCCTACATCGGCAGGCGGACTCTCAACCACTGTGCCACCAGGGAAGCCCAGGACTGCTATTTTATTCTAGTGATTTGTAGCATCCACTCCATGATATTTAAAATGTCTTTATATGTATGAGCCTATTTAGAAGAGCTCTGTTATACTGATCAATATGAGTCATGGTCTCGCTATGTGAGTTAGTACAGCTTTATCATATGCCTTGATATCTCTCTGGGAAATTCCTCTGGTTTTATCTTCTTATTCAAGAGTATTATGACTATTCTTTGTTTAAATTGAGGTATAGTTGATGTACTGTATTATATAAGTTTCAGATGTACAACATCGTGATTCACAATTTTTAAAGATTATATTCCATATATAGTTATTATAAAATAGCGACTATGTTCCCTGAGCTATACATTATATCCTTGTAGCTTATATATTTCATACATAGTAGTTTGTATTTCTTAACCCCATACCCCTATCATGCCCCTCCCCTCTCACCTCCTCCCACTGGTAACCTCTAGTTTGTTCTCTGTATCTGTGAGTATATTTGTTTTGTTATAGTCTTTCTTTTGTTTTATTTTTTAGATTCCATATATAATAACATAGAGTATTTGTCTTTGTCTGACATTTCACTTAGCGTAATACCTTCCAAGGCCATCCATGTCATTACAAATGGCAAAATTTCATTCTTTTTTATGGCTGAGTAGTATTCCATTATATATATATATACCACATCTTTATCCATTCATCTGTTGATAGACACTTAGGTTGCTTCTATATCTTGTCTATGGTAAATAATGCTGCTATGAACATTGGGGTGCACATATCTTTTCGAATTAGTGTATTTGGTTTTTTGGATATATACCCAGGAGTGGAATTGCTTGGTCATATGGTACTTATATCTTTAGTTTTTTTGAGAAGCTTCCATACTCTTTTTCACAGTGACTGTACCAAACTACATTCCCACCAATAGTGAAGGAGGATTCCCTTTTCTCTACGTCCTCTCCAACATTTGTTATCTGTGGGCTTTTTGATGATAGCCATTCTGACAGGTGTGAGGTTGTTATGCCTGGTATTGTAACTTGGCTCTACCATATAGCCTTTAGAATCAGGTTGCAAATTTGAAAACTTTTGTTGGAATTTGGAAGGCAATTGTATGACTCTCTATACCAATCTGGAGAATAGGTATTTTCAGTATACGGTATAATTTCAACATTGATGTTATCTCTGAAAATAATCAAACTTTCCTGTGGTGGATACTGATATCTCAGGTGTTTTGATATACAGATCAGGATCCATAAAACCAGTAGTGGGGCTTCTTATAATGTGTCACTTTAATATGAAACATTATATGAAAAAAGCTTGCTTCATCTGAAATTCTTCAAGTTGAAGTCTTGTTGGCATTGTCACTCAAAGCATTGGTTTAGAGTTAATAGGTTCACAGAACAAGAAAAACTTTCAGTTCTACTGAGCAAAGTTACCTAATTTCATTGACAAAGTCACTGAGTTTCACTAAGAGTAACAAATGGAACAGGTATAAGAAAAGCTGCATGCATCCTGGAATTTAACTTCTTTATTGGGAAAATACAGGGAAAAAATCATGCATAATTTTACAGCTGTGGGTTTGTGGTGATATTTTTAAACTAGAAACTATGTGTGTTTGTTTCTTCATAGTAGAAAAAACTTAAAACTGAATGTTCAAAGAAATGAGAATACATTTAAATATAAGTGAAATAACTAGGAATTTTGGGTAGTTTAGAACTTGGGGTTTATTTCATAATCTCACCTTCTGTATTCTTCCTCTGTACTCACACACCCACATCCCATCTTCATCCCACTCCAACCCTGAGCATCACTGCCAGACTCTGTTCACTCTGTTAAAGAAGGCATTCTTCTATCTTCAAGCCACCCCTCTCTTCTGTGTCATGTGTTGATACAGAGATTCATTTACTTTATTTTGCTATTAGCTACTTAAATGTCTGGATAATTGTCAACTGATACGATCTAACTACTGCATTTATGTGTCCCCTTTTTATGTGGTTTGCTGCTACATTATAATAATAGCTAATTTTACTGAGCAATTATTATATTGCCAAGCACTGCTGCTAAGCCGTGAAGGCTTAAATGATCCTATGTCATCTTCACAACAACCCTGAGAGGTTTATATGATTATTAGATCCATTTTATAGATGAGTCTAGAGATGTTAAGAAACTTGCCTAAAGTTATAGAACTGATGAAGGACAGAGCTAAGAGCAGAATCTAAACCAGTCTTTCCCCAGAGGTGGGCACTATTACCCTGTGCTCTTGTACGGTGCTTACCTAGTTAAGGCAGCATTTGAGATAATTTTTAGGTTGTATCATCTTTGGATTCAGTTCATTAGTACCAATATTATTCTTCCCATCTGTCAGTTTTCCGTTTATCTCTCAGCCTCTTAGCCAAATCCCCAAAGTGATATTTAAATTCCCCTAGGTAAACTTAGAGACCAGAAACTATTTAACCCTGTACAGATACTTTCATTTTTATAGAGTTGAAAGAAAAAGTATAAATAAATAAACTGGAAAATTGTAGCATTAGAGTATTTGGGGATATGCACCATTACAATAGTTATTTTTTTAAAATAAACTAATCAGGGCTTCCCTGGTGGCACAGTGGTTGAGAGTCCGCCTGCTGATGCAGGAGACACGGGTTTGTGCCCCAGTCCGGGAAGATCCCACATGCCGCGGAGTGGCTGGGCCCCTGAGCCTTGGCCGCTGAGCCTGCGCGTCCGGAGCCTGTGCTCCGCAACGGCAGAGGCCACAACAGTGAGAGGCCCGCGTACCGCCAAAAAAATAAATAAATAAAAATAAATAAAAAATAAAATAAACTAATCATTTTCATTTTACATGAACATTATCAGCTTGTGTGTTTTTGCCTTCGTTTAAATTGTGCACATTAACATAAATACACAGAGCAAAGGGAAGTAAGTAATTTGCATTTTATAAATATAATTAGCATTAACAGGATGTATGCACTCTGAAAGTCTAGGTGATATAGTTGCATTAATTCTCTTCCCCGATAGGTTTAAGTGATTCTGGAATATATTCCTTTCTAATTAGGTTGTTCTAACAAGGATAACTCAGTTTGATGAACATTTAGAACTCAATAGAGTAGAACTTCTAGAATTTTAACAACATAATGAGGTATTTTTTGGCTTTCTGTGCATCAAGCTTTCAAAAATATCTTTAAAATTATTCCTACAATACTTGATTGCTACAACTTAGAAATTTCATTCTGAATAAAGTGAATTTTTTTAACATACCAAAGTGCAGCCTGTACCCAAGGAATGACTATGTAATTGTGTGATTTTTCAAATAGGTTTTATATTCTTATGTAAGAAAAGAATCCATTTAAAGAAAAAAAAAGTTAGTAATGTCTAATTCAGTGTGAACACTGAGCAGAGTATAATAATTTGAAAACCTACAGTAAATCCTAGGAAATATATTTAATCACCCAAAATATGCATCTTATTTCTTAATGTATTATATTCATTTGTGTTCTGTTATAGCTTATCTTTGTTGAATAGTTCAGAAGTTTACAGAGTGTTTTGACTTTAACACACTGTGGTCTTTTTACTGATTGATTAAAGTGATATTTTCCCCCTCTGTGGAGCACAGTAGCTGTATCACCAAAGCCAGTAAATCCTCAGAGATTAAGGTTTAACACAGGGCTCACTTATATTCATAAAATGTTATTGACAAAGGAATTTATTCTGTGTTGTGCTCAAAAATTGGAATTTTCCAATTCCATTGCCCAGAAAGCCTCCATTTAGTTGTCTATGATGTTATACCACCCACAACCACAACCTCACCTTTTTTTTTTTTTTATGTTTTCTGGGATGGAGACTCAAAAAACCTACAACCTAACATAAAATTTTTATTGTAAAGATAGTTTACTTCTGCAAATAGCGAGTTGCAATCAATTAACTAACTTCAAAAATCAATCTCACGTTTCACATTGGACAGTTTGCAAGAACTAAGTATAGTGAGAAATGTATGTTATACACTATGGTGTTTTCATATAAATTGTCAAAGAATTGTAGGTCCTAAATCACATGATGGCTAAATTATCTTCTTGCTTTCCTGCTTTATTTTTTTTCTTATTTTTCTCCTGCTTGCCTATTTCTGAATTAGGCTCCATACGCTACACAAATAAGTAAAATATCCATGGAAGCTTTCATGAAGATATGTTATACTTGACATGCCTTGGTTTGCTAGGGCTGTCATAACAGACTGAGTGGCTTAAACAACAAAAAAATGTTGTTGGAATCCAAAATCAAGGGGTTGGCATGGGTAGCTTCTTCTGAGCTCTCTCTCCATGGCTTGCAGGTGGCCACCCACCTGCTCCCTTTTCACACGGTTGTCCCTCTGTGCACACACGCCCCTCGTGTCTGTCCATGTGTCCTAATCTCCTCTTCTCATAAAGACACCTATCAGTTGGATTAGAGCCCATCCATTCCACCTCATTTAAGCTTAATTACTTCTTTGGCCCTGTCTCCAAGCAGACACATTCTAAGGTACTTGCAGTTAGGACTTCAAGATATAAATTTGGTGGGAGGAGTATACAATTTAGTCCATAACATGACTAAACTACTCTTCTGGCAAATAATCTACTTTCCCTCACTCCAGTACCCTTCCCTATGGAACGGTTGTCATTATACGTTGCTACCTCTTTACCTCTTGGTCCTTGGTCTGGCCAATGAAATATAAGCAAAACTTTTAAAGGCTACCTTGTGGCTCACATGATCTCTTTTCCCTTGGGCACTATTAAGGATAAATGCTTCTTTAACAGTCTAGATCCTAGAGTAAAGATAATGTAGAGCTTATCTGAAGCTTGTCTTCTGTGGATATCGATGGTGAGCAAGAAATATATCTTTGTTGATATAAGCCAGTAATATTTGGGGGATCATTTGTTTTTGTAGCATACAGTTTATTTTGATTCGTATATATGTACATTATTGATGTCCTGTTAAATCCTCTGTGATTCCTTATACCCTAAGGGTAAAAATTGAGTACCTGATCCCTCGTTTTGTATACACTGGCTCTGAAAATAAGAAATTAAATTATTTTATTGATTAATAAAATAGATATATAAAATTTTATGAATTATATGTTTCATCTTAAACCCAGGAGTCTTGTGCATTCAACGTCACGCTCAAAGACCTTATTCTTCAAGACATGTAAAGAAAAGTTATAGCTTCTACTAATGATTTCATAGTTAAAAATTAATATAATTCAGAAAGAAGTTGAATATTAGTATGCCAATCACTGTTCCTTTAATCATATGTTTGAACCACTACAGCATATTCAAGGCTATTTGTGTAATTGCCCTTTCAACTGTATTAGATGTACTTAATCTAAATTACGGTATATATACACAATGAAATATTATACAATCACTAAAGGGGTGCTTATGAAGAGTTTATAATGACATGGGAAATTAATGCCGTGGTAGAGTAACACATAATATACACAGAATAATAACAAATTTGTCTCTACTGAAATTCTTAGGAATAGGAAAAAAATTGGAAAAATCCAGGAAACACAATTTTAATTGCAGTGTCTGTAAATAATAGGATGAGTGACTTTTTTCTCCTCTTTCGACTTTCTTTTGGGTTCCAAAGTTTATACCTTGAGTACATATTACTTTACACAATGACTCTTAATAAATTAAAATAGTACCAGTACAAAACACAGAAATTCAAATCATATAAAAATGTCAAGGAAAAAAAATCATCTTAAACTGCAAACACTCGCAGATTAAAAACCACCTCAAACATTTGCAGAACATACAAGATCCATCTCTATTCATATATATTGAACAAGAGAAAAGAGAGAAGGGAGAAATGTGTTAATACCATATATACTCTTCTGAAGTTAAATTCTATAAAATTTTATTGTTAATTACAGTTCACAAAAGAAAAACTGGAGTAAAGTTGAATACATTTAAATTTTTCAGATACATATTTTTAAATGATATGAGTTATTATTTCCTTAAAAAAATCCTCTGAAGTTAAGAATAAAGGAAACCATTGTGACTTCTAACTACATGTTGTTTCTCCACTGTAAAAGATGAGATGATGAGCATGGCTATATGTTCTCCTTTTCTCTCCCACTATCCTGTCACATATGTTACAGTATGTCTACTTTAGTGAAATTTTTAATATTTATATTTGGTTACGCAACCCAAACTTTTCAAATTGTTTGTTTGCTTTTGACTTAAGTGCATTCAGTGTTCTCCACCAGCTCTTTGCCACATGCTTTCCATTTCTGGATTGTCTTGGTTGGCTGGGAGTGTTCTCATCATGTAGTTTTTTTTTTTTTTAAGGGGGGCTCGTCCCTGAGATCTTCATGTTCAAAGAAATCTGCCTCCTACATTTATGCTTATTTTAGAGTTAGTAGACTTTGCTTCATTTCCTTCTTGCAGTGAATGTTGCTGTGAAAAAGTCTAAGACCAGTCTGATTTTCAGTGTTTGGAGTTGACTTCTTTTTATTTCCTAGAATCTTGTTCATGATTACATAAAGCAGCTCTGTGCAGACCTTTTTGCTCTAATATATTAGATAAACTATCTCTGACACTCTTCCCGTTAATTAGAGAATCATGTATCGTCTTCTACAAGCTATCATTTGAAAACTAAGTATTATTCCATCCACTTTTCCATAGTATGATTATTATCTGGCCCTTTTTCTCATACTCTGTCAACAATTGTCTTATCCCCTTCTAATCTTCTAATCTGTCTTCCCCCCATTTATTTAAACCCACCAGTGCAATGCTGCCACCTTCAGGTCCTGGGTGAAATACAACTGGAAATTATAAATTGATGCCTTCCTTAAAAGGAAATATATATTTCCTGATG
Source organism: Mesoplodon bidens (assembly GCF_964165515.1). Taxonomy (NCBI): domain Eukaryota; kingdom Metazoa; phylum Chordata; class Mammalia; order Artiodactyla; family Ziphiidae; genus Mesoplodon; species Mesoplodon bidens. Next base: position 22,692,000 of record NC_138181.1, read on the forward strand.
GAGTGTAAATATAAGTCAGGTACAAAAATAGTATTCTTAGAGTTTATGCTATCCTTCGAATTCATGGCTCTTTTTCTAGCCTTTGGAATTCAACATCTACTTTGTGTGGTCCTTGGGAAGTGGTAAATTCACCCTCTGTTTTCTCACACTGATTCTTCTCTTGTTCTGACCTGGGCACTGACCTACAGAGGGTAACACATTTGGCTCCAGAAGATCTATGCTCTCTTTCATCTGTGGACTCCCAAGTATTTATTTGTGTATTCTAGCAAACTCCTTTGCTATTCCGTACCCTAGGGATACCAGGCACATGGACAGAGACAACAACCACTTATGATCTTATGCTGATGTAATGCATCTCCTTCTTAGAATAAAATTGTCTCCACTTTTCCAAATCCATCTCATGATTCACATCTTAACTCAAATCCCCACTCTGCCCTAAGCCCAGTTCCCAGGAAGCATAACACCACATCAATCACTCTGTATCAGAAATGAACATAGTTCACCACTTAATTGTTCTCTAATTGCTTTATTTGTGCTCATTTATATTTATGCTTATTTTATGAAGCCACTGAAGTAAAAGCTTCTTTAGTTTTCGCCACACTTTCTGGTGTAATAGAAGACACACAGTGAATATTCAGTAACCCCATAAGTGTTACAGTATTTATGAGAGATACATCTAAGTGTTCAGTCAAATGAGATCTAACATATCTATCCCTTTCTCATTCCATAGTAGGAATGAGATAGATAAAATGTAACGTTAATCTTGAGCACCTTGTTCTTCACAAAAATAATTAGGCATTATACTATATTATTCTTGGTACGTATGAACCAGTTGCTTAATGTAGGCAGTTCTTGCTTTGCAAAGTCATGCAGAGTCATGAAGATGACTGTGCAAGCTGAAACCATGCAAAGCAATCTTAAAAATCTATGGGAAAATTTATGATTGTTCAAAGACCATTAAAAATTTTGTCAATATTAAGAACTCTTACTGTTGGCTATAAATATAGAGGGAAATGAAAAAGAGTAAAAGAAGTGTGTATTTTATACATCTTAATTTAAAACATTAGAAAATTGAGACATGTTTTATTTCTGTGCAAAAAACGTATCGAGTAATTTGAACAGTACTTGCTTTCTTCTCACAGTATAGTTTATGACTGGAGTGAGCATCTTGTCTATGCCTTAAAGAATCATAATGCTCCATTCTAAGTTTGGATCAGCTAATTTACTTATCTTTTGCACTTTCAGTGTCAGAAAATATCTCCAAGAGAACCTTGAAAGTGAAGTTTTTTGCCAGCATCACTTCCTCTAGGACACTTTTATCCCTTTTATCACAACCACATTCCTCCTTTGTTTCTATAATTTCACCTTCACCAAGTTCTTCTGGCTCAATAACTAGAGTCTTTCAAATGGCAGCAATTATAAATCACCGTTACCAGCCATTATAAATCCACTGTTCAGCGTGAATCTCATTTCCAGTGTTATCACTTTTGTTTTCTTTGCTGCACTTTCATCTTTATTGGCTAATTCCCTCTTTCAACTACCATTTTCATAAAATGTCACATAGGTTTATCATTGGGGAACAAGTAAGCAACATTAACTACACACTTTGCTGTCTGGGCAGGAACTGAATAACAGATGCACAGTGATCAATTAGCCACAGATTTTGAGAAAAGAGATGTGATTGGTCGTTGATCATAATATACATCTATTATTTATGTGGTGATTTGTGGACTGAAGAGCTATCAGCTAATTTTGTCCTTTATGTAATTATTTATAGTTAATATATAGGGTAACTGAAACTTGAACTGTGTTGCTAGGGGCCTGGTGTTACTTAACTAAAATGTGGTAACTGAAATTTATGCATATCCAGGCTATACAAAGTAAGACTGCCTGTACTTGGTTGTAATATTTTTTAGATTGATTATTCTGTAATTTCCAAGAATAATCCTCTCTTCCTATTCTATAATTATTTAAGATAAACATATTATTTTTCTTTTATTAATTTTCAGGAATTTATTCTATATTTTTTGTTTCAAAATTTGAATTTAATAATAATGTAGTTCCTTAAGTATGCCTCTTAATAATAGGAATATATCCAGGTACTGTATATATTTTCCTACTAAGTTATGCCTTACAACTTTTGAATATAATTGGAATGCGATTCACCCAGTCATTGCTTTCTTAAAGTAACATATAGTTGGGTTTTATTTTATTTTTAAATAACTGAAGTGTCAGGAACGTATACATTGAAAACCTTCAGTTTTTATACCATTATCTGTTATTAGTTTCCCTTCATCTCTGGCAGAGCAATAAAATTCTATCTCTTTTTTTTTCTTCATTGCCTACTATATTTGAGGAATAGTTTCCTGATTTAATCATCTATTTAGTTTTATTTGTGTATTTTAATCCTCTCAGCTTGTTTCATATCTTTCTTCTTTCATAAGCTAAAACACTTATTTCCCTAAGTAATTCTATCTTCCTACATTTACATACAAAACATTTTCCAAGTTATCCTGTTATTTTTTCTAAATTCTATCTTCCATGTTAGATATTTCCAATAATCACATATTTTTGGCACCATTGCCTTAAATTTCAAAGCAAACTTTACCTAATTTCTTATCTAGTCTTAGTTTATTGTTCTTGTCACTAGACTAGTCAATATGCTTACAAAGATATTTTCTACTAAAAAGAAGATTGGCAGTATGGAGTTGTTGAAAACACGCTCATCTAGAATTCAGGTGACCTTGGGACTTCCCTGGTGGCACAGTGGTTAAGAATCCGCCTGCCAATGCAGGGGACACGTGTTCGATCTCTGGTCTGGGAAGATCCCACATGCCATGGAGCAACTAAGCCCGTGCGCCACAACTACTGAGCCTGCGCTCTAGAGTCCACAAGCCACAACTACTGAGCCCACGTGCCACAACTACTGAAACCCATGCGCCTAGAGCCCATGCTCTGCAACAAGAGAAGCCACCACAATGAGAAGTCCGCGCACCGCAACGAGGAGTAGCCCCTGCTCACCACAACTAGAGAAAGCCCGCGTGCAGCAACGAAGACCCAACACAGCCAAAAATAAATAAATTAAATAAATAAAATTTAAAAAAAAAGTGGTATAGAATTCAAGTGACTTGAATTCTACTCCTAGCTCTAATCTAAGCAGTGTGGACTCTAGAAAATCAATTTTTCTGAGCATCGGTTTCATTATCTGTAAAATGATACACATTTGGGAAGGGAAGATCTAAAGTAGACAATTTGTATGTTTCTTTGACTTTGTATACCATCCTGATTGAAGTTTCCTTTTCCTGTGTCACTTAAAATTTTCCTTCAATATCAACTTTTAATATATGCATTTATCTCTAAAATATTTCTGTCACTATGGTAACCTCTTCTAGGAATATAAGTATGTTAACTTTGAGATTCCTCCCCCCCATAGTTTCAATTATTGTTTCTAAAGATTCCTAGCCATTCAAAATACATTATATCAGAATCTATTCTATTCCCCCAAAATCAGGCATGCATATAAGGTAGTAAAGATTAATTCCGTTATGATTAGATGATCATATATTATAAAGTATTGTCATTCTGTTGATGCTGACACAGTGAGAAGAAAAGATGTCTTCTTTTGTGTTGCTTTGCTAAGACATTATATCAATGAGGCTTTAACCAGAAAGAAAGAGCCTTCGAAAAGTATTTATAAAAGAAGGAATCTATTACAGAGATTTCTTTTTTACATGGATGATGGAGGACTAGAAAGCCAAATAGGTGATGGTGAGTAACGTCAGATATTAGGACCAACATGAAACCATCACCACCCCTAGGCAGGAGAGACAAAGAAAAGAGGTACCATGATCAAAGGACAAGAGCCAGAATCACAACCACATGAAGGTAGAATCATGGCAGGACTGTTCCAAGAGCTGGAACCACAGAGAAGGCACGGCCCCCACCAGAGAGCTGCCCCAGGGGGAGGAGAAAGAGGAGGAAAAACACTCCACCTTTCTCCCCTTCTTCTCCACTGCTCCCTCCCCAACCCTAATATCACCCTGCAATTTCCAGCAGTGCCTCCCATTGGCTGCACCCAGCTGCAGGCTTGCTGACATGAAGCCTGGGAAATGCAGCCTGCAGAGGCCAGCCCTACAGGGCAAGAGAAAGGAGTGGACCTGAGGGCTAAGAAGCCCAGGACAGCCCAAGTATACATAATAGGCATGCTGGTTTCCTCCTCTTATAAAACAGTCCATCCTTTGTCTGAGAGAGGTACTGATTTGTTTTATATCTGATAAAAAATAAATCACTCCTTTCTACAATAAGGATGATATTTATCAAAGAAAGTACATCGTTTCATATTACTTAGCAAAATGAAAGAAATTCACCAAAACAATACAATGCAGGAGATATTTTTCTCAGAATTTCATTAGCTAGATCTGTATGACAGATCAGAATGAGTCTCTGGGAAATCCGAAGACAAGGCCAGATTTCTAGTGAAGAGGTGGAATTACAGATCTCTTCCACACGAATTCTCTCTCTGCTTACACACACTCTGCTAAATATGGCTGATTATCCTTAGGAAGCAAGTCCCTAACCTTTCTGTGCTGTACCCTGTCCAGCTGACTCACAAGTCACAGGGTGGAGAAACCAGGGCTAAGCATCCTCTGGAACCCTAGGCATATTTAGCTGCTACCCATCAACCCAGAGACATGACCTAAAGAAAGCAGGGCCAACATGCAAGGCTCTCTTCTAAGCAGTTCCCATGTGTTAACCTTTCTAAATGATTTTGTTTGTATATTGACAACTTTAATATTCATTAGTGCAGCTAATTGCATATAACTACCTAGAGTTACCTCAAATAACTATGCAGTCTCATACTTTCAGGTTTTTCCACATGGTTCCCGCTTCCTGAAATGCCTCTACCCCTAATCTACCTTATTTATTCATTTATTTGTAAAATATGTGTTGAGTACTCACCACGTGGAAGTCTCTTTGCCACCATCTAGGGGCTCATCGGTCTGTAGGTACGTGCAGGGGCTGTGGGAACACAGAGGATAGGTGTGTGAATCCTATTTGGGCAGAGTGATGAGATGAAGGACAATAGGAGTTAGCAGCTACTTAAGAAATGCCCACACTTTGAAGTCTTCCCTGATTGACCTCCCCCTCATATTAATAATATGAATATGACAGTTAACATTAGCTTCTCGGTATTACTGTTCTTTCCATTTTGTTCTTTGAAGACCTTGTATGCAATAAAGTCTCCTCTATACAGTTCCAGAAGACAGGATTAAGGCCAGTAGGAGGAAGATCGCCAGCTTCCTAATTTGTTTTCACCTTAAGGATGAAACATTCTTTTTTTTTTTTTAATATGTATTTACTTATTTATTTATTTGGCTGCGCCGGGTCTTAGTTGTGGCACGTGAGATATTTGTTGTGGCATGCAAGGTCTTTAGCTGAGGCATGTGGGATCTAGTTCCCTGACCAGGGATTGAACCTGGGCCCCCTGCATTGGAAGGAGCCTTAGCCACTGGACTAACCAGGGAAGTCCCTAAAGATGAAATATTCTAATATTAAGAACTGCCCCAAAACTGAAGACTTGAGGTGGTAGAAACCCTATTTCTGGAAGTGTTTAAACAGAAACTGGGTAGCCCTAGGAACATTATAGATAATGCATTGGGTAGGAGATTTTACGTAGTGATTTGCAGATAACTTCAGACATAAATTATGTAAATGTTTAAATATATCATTAGTTATGATATCCATGAAGTTTTATCCTCATGGATATACATAAAATATTCAAAATGTACAAGTGTACAAAAATAATGGAGTTGATTTTTCTTCTCTTCACCAAGTCCTATAATATATTGTAAAAAAGAGAGAACTGATTACAGTGGCTACCATTTATTGAACCTTTGCTGTGTTCCACACACAGTGCTAGGTGCTTGATAAACATAATCTTTAATCCTCATAAAAGTTCTGCAAGGTAGTTATTATTAACAGACTAAGACAGAGTGGTTAAGTAACGTATCCAAAGTCACACAGTGAATCAAAGAGCTAAAAATTCTACCTTGGTCTGGCTCTAGATTCTTCACTAATTTACTACATTCTATGGGTCCCACTTTGAGACATTAACTTTAAAAAAATGAAGCACTAAATATTTATTGAATGCTTGGTGCTGGTAGGTTTAATAAATTTTTTAAATAAATATAAAATGTAGTTCTTGCCCTTAGGAGTTGAACTATCCAGTTAGGAAAAGAAAATACTGTATATTAAAGGCTAAACTAACAATCACATCAAAAAGATGAGTGCAACACATCAACCTTAATTTTACATCTAGAATATAAAAGTTATAATTTTCCTTCCTAGTAGTTACTTACCCAATCAATTAGGTAATCAATTAGCCAGTTATAACCATTATTTTGACTGAGTTTGGAAACCAAGATATAAAATGTCTAAATATCACCCTTCGTCATAGCTGAAGGACTGTACTAATGATTTTCACTGAAAAGGCCAATAAATATGCCATAACCTCTTCAGTGATTTGTGCCCATAAAATTTGCCCTTTGATTTACAAGTCCAGCTGCTATTTACACAACATGGTATTATTTGCACTTCCTTCCCTTTAGACTTGTAATATACTTGGATCTTTGTTCAAGAATAGCCCCCCATACCAGCCTGATGCTCCACGAGCTGCCCTGCTCTCAGCCACTGCTACTGTCCTCACAGTGTCCGCTAGGCTGTGTTGCTTCAAGCGGTCTTCCTGTGCCATATATAGTCGATGAATTTTTTTTTTTTTTTTTTGCGGTACGCGGGCCTCTCACTGTTGTGGCCTCTCCTGTTGCAGAGCACAGGCTCCGGACGCGCAGGCTCAGTGGCCATGGCTCACGGGCCCAGCCGCTCCACGGCATGTGGGATCTTCCTGGACCAGGGCACGAACCTGCGTCCCCTGCATCGGCAGGCGGACTCTCAACCACTGCGCCACCAGGGAAGCCCAGTCGATGAATTTTGAATCGAAAGCCCTTCAGGGTTGTCATATGGATGTCATATCGTCTAATTTGGAGTCTATCATCTAAATTGTATGAGTGACATGGAGTAGTGTTCTATCTGACAGGTAATGAAATTATGTACCGTAGATGAAAGATACCTATGGAACAATGAGACACCTCTATTCCAATTTCCAACCTATGGGCAGTATATCTCTACTGGACTAAAGAATTATTACAAGCAGTTCTCAAACTCCTATTCCTACCACAGGCAGAATAAGGAATGTATATATATATATGTGCTACTATTTTCATATGTGTATCATTAAGAAAACAAATTTATTCAAACGGTTACTGAATTTATATAGTTTTTATCATTTTTAAATCAATGGATACTTAAGATATCTGTTACAGATTAACTTTTGGGGGGAAGCAGACTCTGAAATGGTGTTTAGCATGTAGGATATTTATTAAGGGGTATCTGTGGAAGGGAGAAGAAGAAGAACAAATGAACAGAGAGATAAGTTGAATTCTGATGCGGGACAAATGCCAGCCTCAGCTAAGCCCTTGGGGGATTCTCAAGCTAGAAGGTCCTCTTCAGAGTAGCCACAGTCAGTCTGAGGTCTGTCATTGGGTGTGGGTTAATCAGGAAGTGTTGTGATCTTGGACAAGGAGGCTTTCTGGGGTCAAGGCAATTTCAGAAGAGGTCTGGCTGCCGAGAGCTTCCTAGCAGCTTTTTTAGCAGCTAGAGTAACAAATACTTCATTGAAGAGGGATCTGGGCAGCACATCACAGTGTCAGCTACAGCCCGTTGCTTGTGCTACTTGGGAGTCATAATTCATACACATTCTGTGAAAAGGTCCTCCAAGAATCCAATAGACCACTCTTCTAGAGGGAAACTTAGAAGAGAAAGGTGAGTAGAACTGTGAGATAATAGAAAATATATGTATTGGTCTCTGTTCCCAGTTCCTGGCACAGACCTCCTAAAATTCTTGTAAATTCCTAAGTGATAAAAGCATTAAGAGCGTCTTTTGGGGCTTCCCGGGCTTCCCTGGTGGCGCAGTAGTTGAGAGTCCGCCTGCCGATGCAGGGGACACGAGTTCGTGCCCCGGTCCGAGAGGATCCCACATGCCGCGGAGCGGCTGGGCCCGTGAGCCATGGCCGCTGAGCCTGCGCGTCCGGAGCCTGTGCTCCGCAACGGGAGAGGCCACAACAGTGAGAGGCCCGCGTACCACAAAAAAAAAAAAAAAAGAGCATCTTTTGTTCTAACATTTGGTCTTTGACCCGAGTTTCTGACACAGAGCTCCTAAAGCCCTTGGAATTTGCTGAGTGATAGCAGTGTCTTTTGTTCTAATGAGGTGACTTTGATGAACACCTGGATGGGAGCTGGTCACCTGTCCCATACATGCCCATTTCTAGCAGGATTCTGTGATGACACTTTCACTCTCCAGATTCTATATATTGTAGCCCTTGATATGTTTGTGTATTCCCCGGTCTGTACTGTACAATTCTACCCAAGAAATTGGTCCCTATTGGGTAAGGATGGGAACCTTTACCAAGTATACTTGCCATAATCTTTCAGGGTCATTATTCCAGGGAAAGCAGCTTTTTTTTTTTCATCAGTGGGCTCCAGATCCAAACACAGGCTCAGTAGAGAAACTGGGAAGAACATTCAAGCTTTATATTGGAGAAATTGTCCTTGAACTCATAATCATCCACCTTTAGTTTCTTTTGCTGTTATAGATTGAATGTATCTTTGTTTACTTCTCACTTATTTTGTCCCTAGGGTCTACATGCTCTATTAAATTGGTGAAGTTCTGCTTCTCCTACTTTGCAATTAAATATGAAAATTTCATCTACCTGACTTCCAACAGGTAACCCTACCAGGTCTCCTCTACTGCTCCAAGTCCTGTCATCCACCTGCAATAGTCCTGTTGCTATTAGTGATACTAGTTCCCTAATACCCTCTTTTATCATCAGCCTTGTCCTACAGAGAACCACCACCACTAATCCCAGTGATGCTGGTGCCGCTCTCAACAGCATTCCTTATAGCTTTGGTAAATGGTGTGCCCTCTGGGTCTTCCTATGGCACATAATCACCTGGTACACCTCTTGGCTTTACATAGCCAGCCCACTTCCCTGAGCCTGTAAACACATTTTCTGTTCTCTGCCAAAGCAATATCTGGCACTTCATCGTCACTTAGCACAGGCCATTGATGACCCCATGCTTCTAGGAGCCATCCTATTAGCAAATTTGCACCATCTCCTAAGGTCATTACCAGAGTGTTAAATCCAGTATTCTGGGAGACTGATCTCAAATTAATAACCTTTCCTTTATCCAACTTTGTGCACTGGCCCTCTTTTTTTTTTTTTTTTTTTTGCGGTACGCGGGCCTCTCACTGTTGTGGCCTCTCCCGTTGCGGAGCACAGGCTTCAGACATGCAGGCTCAGCAGCCATGGCTCACAGGCCCAGCCGCTCCACGGCATGTGGGGTCTTCCCGGACCCGGACACGAACCTGCGTCCCCTGCATCGGCAGTCAGACTCCCAACCACTGCGCCACCAGGGAAGCCCTGCACTGGCCCTCTTGATCAGATACCCTGAGTTCAAGCCAACACATACTTTCCTGGCTTTTGTTGGCATGTTTCTGGCAAGGCCTTGTGTGTCCTTAGATATAGAGTCATTTTCCTCACTTATCATGCTCAGCACATTCCCAGCTGAGCTGTTTTGTGAGGTAAGCCTAGCTATTGACCCAGTGACCAAGTGGGGAATAGGAACAGATTCTGAAGAGGGAACACGTTATCTTGCATGGAAGAAGCCTCATTATCTTGAAGCCAAAAGGACTGGCTCATTTGAATAGGGAAGGCTGGGCCATTTTAGCATCTTACTTTCTTTAAACTTATTATTTCTCCCATAAACCTCAAACTCATGATACATTACACCAGCTAATTCAGTCCTTCCATTTGCATACTATACCAATTCACTACTGGTAAAAGTTTTAACAATTAGTGTAGGGGGCTATCTGTTTTCTACCTTCTACAAGCTCTAGGGTCCTCTTTGCCAGCAGTGAGTGAGTAATGCAGCTCCAAACCCCATTTTAGCACCTGCTTTCTCAGAACATTCCTGGCATCAAGTATCACTGGTCAGTTTGGATTCCCTGTGAAGCAAATTCTTAGATGTAGTTTAGCAGGCAGGATATTCATTAAAGAGTGAAGCAGAGGGGAAGTAGAAATTTCTATTCATGACCATGCAGTTACATCAAATTCTATCAAATGTGTAAAATTTAATCAGAGAAAAATAAAAACAATGCTGGAAAATTCATTTGACAATTTCTTTTCAATGTTTGTGTCTTACGTTAAATCTTAAGAATTACTATTTTGTTTTGAATGAATTTTCAAAACCTTGACTTGTGTGCATAGAAAATTTTCATAGCAGAATTAAAAGAAGCTGGGAGTAGAAATCTAGCAAGAATAAATGTGAATTTACTCATTGTTTTAACATAGTTATTGAGCATCTACTATGTGCCAGACCCTGTTTTAGATGCTAGGAATATATCAGTGAACAAAAGAGAAAAAGATCTCTGTTCCCAGGAAGATGAAGGAGGCAGACGATGAACAATAAACATAATAAATAAGTAAATGATATAATGTGGAAAATGTGGTAAGTGCTGGGGGGGAAATGAGCAAAGTAAGGGGGATTAAAATGTGATGATGCTATTTTCAACTTAATGAGATATTTATTGTAAAAATCTCTAAGAAGTTTACGTTTGAGCAGAGACTTGATGGAGAAATGAATCAGAGTGTCAGTGTTTGTCCTCAAGCCCTAATTTCCACAGGATGATGTAAAGGGGGCCAGGTAATGAGTACACAGGCAGTGGGTTACACCAGAGCAGAAAAATCCCTAAACGAGGGTATCCAAAACTTTTATAATGAGTAGTAATCCTGCTTGACGTTTGTCCCAGAGAAAGACACTATTTCTATCATCCAAGGTTGTTCACTACACAAACATCCTTAAAAGATATTTTAGAAAAGAGAGTCAGTGCCACTTCTCACAAAACTTACAGAAACGCTGTAGACCCATAAGGAATGGTTTCCGATGACTGAGGCCTTGACAAGAGCAATTTGTTGGGGTGATGGGATTTAAAGCCTAATTGCAGTTAAATTCTAGAGAGAATGAGAGGAGAGGATTTAGAGGCAATAATTACAGGTCTATAGTTATTGTCTTTTGAAATGTTTTGCTCCAGTAGATGGGATAGTAGCTAAAAGGCAAGTGTACTTGCAACAGGTTCTCTCTTTTTGTTTTTTTTTAAGGTGGAAGGGACAAAAGTACATTTGCATGCTGATAAAAAAATTACCTATTGAAGAAGGAAAACTTGGTAATCTGGGAAAGGGGATGCAAAATTACTGGATGGTGCATTTGAGTAGAGAAACGGGATGAGATTTATTTGAAAGTATAGGTTTCCACCTTAAGATTACAGCTTCCAGAGGGAAGAGATCATAAGAATAGAGACTGAATAGATAAATAGATGTGGTGTTGAGTTTGTGGAAGTTTGCTTCTGATCGCTTCAATTTTCTCAGTGAGGTAGGAAGTAAGAGCAAAAGTTGAAAATAAGAAAATGCTGGAGATTTGAGTAGAGAAGAGTAGGTAGGAAATAGTATTCTAGGAGAGTGCATAGACCAGAAAACTACAGTATGGTGGCCAAGGCATCTTCCTGAGGCTCCTAGCCATGAATTTGAAGTTAAATCACTCAGCATGGTTTTGTCTTTTTCCAACCTCGATTAGTTGCACAAGTGCAGGTGTGGATTAAGTGGAGCATTGGAAATAACCAGTGTTTTAGGTTTTCCCATCTTCTGCAGATCACCTGCATTGTCAACGTTGGACATAGTGAAAAATATGCAGGTTCTGGTGATCCTCCACTTCTACTTGTTTTCCTTCCTTCAAGGTTTTTCTCCCAGTTGTTGGCCCCGCTCACCTACAGCGACTTTTAGCCATCCCACATGCAAACACTAGAGCTTTCCATAGACTTCTTTTCCAGTTCTTCCCAACGTGTAAGGTCTAAGCCATATAATAAATTCTCTCATTTCCACATCATTCATAGTGTTTTTGCTTACCTAATTAAACCTCAGCTGATCCAGGTGTCTCGTTATTTTTTCCCACAGACCTTTGGAAACTGGGCCTGGAGGTCAGCTAGGTGTTTTCCTTGTTTGTTCATTGTTGCTGCCCAGTTACTCTCTCTCCTCTTCCCTAACCTGTGCCCCATCTCAGTTTCAAATCTCTTCTTATCAATTATACCACCACTACGTTCCATTGCTGCTTTCATCTTGATGCTTTCTTTCTGGATTCAGTGTCAATCTCCCCAATGTCAAGCCAGCCTCCTTATTCCTTTCTCCTTTCTCTCTCTTTCTGTCTGTCTTTTCATGTCTGAAAATTTTAAACATTTTTATTTTTTAATATATTTTCCTTATTGTGGTATACTTTCTATACAATACAATGAAAAGATTAAAGTGTACAATTAAATGAGTTTTGTCAGATCGAGATACAGCCACGTTATCATCACCAAATCAGATACGGAACTGTTGAAATCTCTCTGTGCCTTCATACAAAAAACTATGAGGCTTCTCTCACATATTTTTCCCTTTAGAGGCTCTGCTTAACTTGTCTTCTTGGCCGTACCTTTTCTCCGTTTCTGAATGAAATCTATGAAGATACTCTCAAGACCTAAATAAAATATGTACCTCCTCCTCCATGAATCCACCTTTGAAGGCAAGTCTTGACCAGTTGTTCTCTCTTTGGTGCACACGTGGCACTTTGCTTATACTTCACTTCAGCAATTAGCAAAACTTGCCACCTTTATTATGCTCAGTAGGTCTTCAGTTATTGGAAAGCAGGAGTGTCATATTCATGTTTGAATCACTAGTGCCTTGAAAACAGTAGCTGCTTAGTAAATGTATATTGAGTCTGGAATGGTGGTAGATTTTCTTTTCATCCTTTCAAGTTGGTACACCATTTGGGAGCAGGGAAGACAAAGTCAGGTTGAGCGTGGCAGTCGTCCTCAACCAGACAGAAGACTCCCATAGGCACCCAAAGTGTCGATGAGTCTGCAAGGCACTCACCTCTCCTCCTACTCCTGTCTTCTCCCTCTAGAAAAGGGCAACAATAAGAATGATGGAGAATACTTATTGAGTGCTTACTGTATACTTAATAGGATGCTGGTTGCTTTACTAATTTGTTCCTAGTGCTCTTTTAAAGTTTTCCTTTCTGTCAAAGTTATTCTGGTATAAAGTTAAAAAGCAAATTGTATTTGAAAACATATTTAATAACAGCAGACTCTTATCCTACCTGTCCCCACCTTCCTCCAGTATTGATCTGTAGAAGTACCTCTTATCACTTTTAATCTATTCCTTCTGGTATTTACCTCCATATTTCCAAACAATTATGCTCATAATTCTATTTCTTGATATTTCAATTTTAGTCATCGTCTATTGGTTTCATGTTATTATGAACTTTCTGCCATCATTTCTTATATCTTTTCAACTTGAATCCATCCTCTCAATATAGTTACATCACAATGTTTAGTTAAAGCTGCAGAGTTTAGATTATTTTGACAATGTAAACAATGTTCACATTTAAGCCAAATAGTAAACTATGCTTGTGTCTTCCTTTGTACTTTTTTTTTTGCTGGAGTCTATATATTCATTATTTCTTCACTTGCTTAGTTTTATATATACATTCCTGTTTTCCCCCAAATGCCCCAACTAATTTGTCAAATACCTAAGCAATATATTTCCAACTCAAATACATCATATAATCTATAATTTATCTCACCCTTCTCAGCACTGAGATCTCTTTCCAGAATTCCACCCTCCTTCTACCACTGGAACCTGATTGGAACCTCCTTTTATTAGAGTGCCTTTACTGGATCACCATTTCCTGGATCCTATGTTTTTTTCTATCTCTTCTTTATCCTACATTTTGCAGAAGCACATCTTTCAGTACCTTCCCAAAGAGACTGCAAGTTAGATACTATTTTTAGTTCTTGTATTTTTTAAGGTGTCTTCATTCTATTTTTCATCTGGTCAATAATTTACCTGGGTTTAGAAACGTCAGAATTTTGAAGGTATTTCTCCATTGACTTCCAGTGTTAGTGAAATTTGGTATCATTTTGAGATTGATTCTTGCATGAGAGCCATTTTTCTTTCTGGATATTTCTAGGATCTTCCTTTTATGCCTTACTGTCTGTAAGTTTACTCTAATATGCCTTGGCATGGGTCTTTTAAATTTACTGTGCTGTGCCCTCAGAGTGAGTTTTAAATATAGGGATTCATATGCTTCAGCAAATTTGACTAGATGCATAAAATTTGCTGTTTTTGAGTGATTCTGCGAAAGACTTAAGAATTGTCAGTGCGTGATCTTTTCACTGTAAGTTTCATCAGTAAAAGCATCTAGGATGGAAAAAGAAATGGGAGTATATTTTTGCACAACTGCTTATCTAGGCCAGCCTCTTATTTTTATTTTCACTTGGCTCGTGTGCAAACATGCTGTCACGTAGTTTCCATTTTCTCTTCTAATTTAAGGTTTTAAAAGAAACTTGAAGAGCCTAAGCTATTTTTCCACACTCTCTTATTCCTTCTTGACCTCAATTTCTCCATCAGTAGAAATTAGTCTTTTTCTGCAATAAAATTCTGTAGGATAAATAAAATATACACACAATGTCTTTGAATTTATCAATCCAGTTGTGGTAGGCTGAATAATGGCCCTCTAAAGATGCTGTATCCTAAACTCCAGAACCTGTGAACCTGTTACCTTACATGGGAAAGAGACTTTGCTGTTGTGGTTAAGCTGAGGTTCTTAAGATGTGAGATTACTCTGAATGATCCTGATGGGCTCAACATAATCACAGGGTCCTTACAAGGGGGAGGCAGGAGGGCCAAAGTGAGAAGGGGAGATGTGTTGGTGGAATCAGAGGTGTGAGAGAGAAAGAGATTTCAATATGCTATCCTGCTGGCTTCGAAGATGGAGGAAGGCATCTTCCTCTAGAAGCCAGAAAAGGAAGCATTCTCCGCTAGAGCCTCCAGGAGGAACAAGCTGTACTGACAATTTGATTTTAGCCCAGTAGACTCCTGACTTCCTGGAACTATGAAATAATGGATTTGTATTGTTCTAAGATACCAAAATTGTGATAATTTGTTACAGCAAAAATAGGAAATAATATGTCAGTTTACTAGCTCATCATTTTTGGAAATTATATTAATCTGACTTTAACATATAATTATAGTACTTATTGACCGATTCTGTACCAATCTCTTTTTGGGATTAGATACTGAACTTTCACTTTATAACTAAGAACCTCATGTGCCTGAGTTATAAGACCCAAGAGGTATGGATATAAAAAGAATTTCTGTAGAAAAGAGCACACAGTTTATCTCCCCATCCACTGCTCACTTCAGACTAGATTTCAGTCAGGCACGCAATGCTTCCAGCAAAGGCAAATCTTTAATTCTACAGAGTAATGGTTAATAATGTAGGCCTGGGTTCAAATGCTGGCTCTACTACTAGCCAGCTTTCTAAGTTCGTAAGCCTCAGTTTCCTTGACTGTAAAATAGTGGAGATCATTAGAATTCCCAATTCATAGAGATTTTGTGAGAATTAAATTAATCCATGTAAATTACTTAGCATAATGCCTGAGACAACATAGGTATAAGCCTTCAGCAAGGATAAGTTATTATTAGTATTAGTTATCATCATTATTATTAACACTAGTTTATTAAATTATTCAAAAGGAAATACATTCCTATCACACCATATTGTTAGTGCTCTTTCTTTGGGACTATATCTGCTGTTGCCAAACCAAATTCTTCTATTAAAGGTAATTTTTTTTTTTTTTTTGCGGTACGCGGGCCTCTCACTGTTGTGGCCTCTCCCGTTGCAGAGCACAGGCTCCGGACGCGCAGGCTCAGCGGCCATGGCTCACGGGCCCAGCCGCTCCGCGGCATGTGGGATCTTCCCGGACCAGGGCACGAAACCGTGTCCCCTGCATCGGCAGGCAGGCTCTCAACCACTGCGCCACCAGGGAAGCCCCTAAACGTAATATTTTTGAGGTACATTTTTGAAGTTTGTTTTTTTTCTTTTCTGTAATTCATGTGTTTTCCATTTCAAAAGAGGTAGAGACTTCCTAAAGAATACTATTTCAATATGCATTAAACATTAAACAAAATAATAAAAATCTTATTACCATATGGTAAGAGTCAGGAAATCTGGCTCCCACGTAATGAAAATAGGACAGATTGCCTTCCATCCACCAAGCCTACAAAATATCCATCAGTTGAAATAAATCATCTCAGTTATCAACATGAGAACTGGCTTTACTTTGCAACTGTTTCCTTATATGATTCATGTCCTTTGCCACAGCTACTTTTCTGTGATAAAATATTTTAGGAATATTTCTTCTAAAGAAGACATCTATGTCAGTAAGTGAAAGTGCACTGTCCGTTCAAAAGAAAGAGAGGGAAGAGGAAGGAAGGAAGGAAAGGAGGAAGGGAGGAAAGAAGGGAAGGAGGAAGTGAGGGAAGAAGGGAGGGAGGAAAGGAGGGAGGGAGGGAGGGAGGAAAGGAGGGAGGGAGGGAGAAAACGAGGAAGGGAGGGAGGGCAGAAGGGAGGGAGGAAGGAATCAGGATGTTATTCTGATAATCTGATATCCAGGGGGTTTGTCTGTTATTATGGCATTGTGGCAAGTCTAGTTGTTTTCTGACATATTTTTAGGTCTGTACTTAATGTACCATGTCTATTTCTTTATCAGTCAATTTGAGTGTTAATTGCTGGTGCATAAGCTTAGCAACATTATTATTCCTGTTGGTAAGGTCTTCAGCAGTGAACAACAGACCATTCCCTGATTGCCTGTTCCATTGCCACACTAGTTGTTCCTTCCCATTCTGTGGCTTCCTTTACCACAGAATTTCACAAACTTCTCTGTCCTAAGACTCATCAACTAAAAGCAGAGGTGCTCAGGCCTCTCCTATGGGGAATCTGATTTAGTAGGTCTGAAAGGGGGGCCAGAAAAACTATATTTTTAACTGATGAATCCTAGGTCAAATTGGGAATACTAATTTAAACTATTTTATATTTGTAAAGTTACTTTTTTTTTTTTTTTTTGCTTTAAACCCTCAAAGGAAGCAAGGATTGATAGTAAACACATGAAAGGATTCGATATAGGCTTCCAGTGGTTGAAGGAGAACATTCCTTTCTAGCACTTGATTACAGATCTCTGTAAAATCCTAAGGAACATATTCTTGCCTAATCTGGTCACATAAACAATAGGACACAGTGAAGAGGTTAAAAACAATTAAAAAATCAATTTATTAACTCATGATCCCTGTCCACAGCAAGCTGTTGTACTAGTGTTTGCAATAGCTTCTAGGTGAGAGATTCTGCCCCCCAAATTGTAAAAATGCCTTGAGTGAAGAGAGGGTAAAAAAGAGAGTAACTCCCATCTCATGCTGGAACACATAGTAAATTGCTTAAACTATAGAAGAACTTGGCATCTTCATTCATGATGCGGACAGAAAGAATAATAAGGTAAGCTTTAGTTTACCATTTTAAACATGATTTCTCCTATTGCATATTTTAATTCCCTGGCCTCAGGGTCCTTTTTAATTGGGAGGAGGAAGTGTCTATTGGTGGTTGTTTTTTCAGATATCTTCCATATACATAACTCTGATCCCTTTATAGTTCATGCCTTACCAAAATTCTCTTAAAGTGGAATATTTGTTGAAAATCAGACAGATGGTGATCTGGAAAAAAATTGGAAAACATCCATTTTCCATGTGTCTTTTAGATTCCAGCTCTTTTTATAGTTACAGAAAATTAAGAGTTTTTGCCCTTTCTCAGTTTTATCAAATTTTTCAGAAGTTAAATGATGCTCTTTTGAAGTCAAAGGAATCTATAAGAACAAAGACAAGACAAAGAAAATAGATGTAAATGAGGATGATTTCTATAACCTCTCATATTCTAATTCAAGAATTATTTCACAAGCACTAAGTACTGAGAATCTGACAGGTGCTGAAGGTTCAACTAATAAGTCTTTGCCTTCTTGGAGTTAATACTGGGCAGGGTATGGGGAGGAAGTAGAAAAAATTACAGTTAAGTGATAAACATGCAAAGGGAATAAAGGAGAGGAACTGCCTAACAAAGAGGTAAAGCCAGACAGAACGGAGGGAGGTGAACAAATCTTAACAGAAGAGGTAGTATGTGAGCCACAGTAATAAAGGATGAGCTGAAACTTGCTCTGAGCATTCGTTCTTCGTAGGACACATTTGAGGATATTCATTAACTGAAGTGAAGGACTCTGTGGGAAGAAAAGGGATGGATGATTGACAAGATCTCAAAGAGGGAAGGAGGGCATACGATCTAAAAAGCAGAAGGTCAGATTAGCTAAAACTAGAGACGGAGCCCTCTTCCTTAGAAAACTGACAAAATGGTTAAATGGGATTAAGTGAGATTGTAGACAAATGTATAGTCCAAAGGCAAAACATTAAGGTAGTTTAGAATCCAGACTTCCTTTCTTTTTTTTTAAATTTATTTCTTTTTCTTATTTTCTATTATATTTTATTTTTCAACATCTTTATTGGAGTATAATTGCTTTACAATGTTGTGTTAATTTCTGCTGTACAGCAAAGTGACTCAGTTATACACATATGTACACTCTTTTATATGTTTTTTTCCATTATAGTTTATCCCAGGATATTGAATATAGTTCCCTGTGCTATACAGTAGGACCTTGTTGCCCATCCATTCTATATGTAATAATTTGCATCTACTAACCCCAAACTCCCAGTCCATCCCTCCCCCACCTACCTACCTTGGTAACCACAAGTCTGTTCTCTATGTCTGTGAGTCTGTTTCTATTTCATAGATAGGTTCATTTGTGCCATAGTTTAGATTCCACATATAAGTGATATCATATGGTATTTGTCTTTCTCTTTCTGACTTACTTCACTTAGTATGATAATCTCTAGGTCCATCCATGTTGCTGCAAATGGCATTATTTCATTCTTTTTTATGGCTGAATAGTATTCTGTTGTATATATGTACCACATCTTCTTTATCCATTCATCTGTCAGTGGACATTTAGGTTGTTTCCATGCCTTGACTACTGTGAATACTGCTGCAATGAACATAAGAATGCATGTATCTTTTTGCATTATAGTTTTGTCCAGATATATGCCCATGAGTGGGATTGCTGGATCATATAGTAATCCTATTTTTAGTTTTCTGAGGAACCTCCATACTGTTTTCCATAGTGGCTGTACCACTGACACTTCACCAACTGTGTAGAAGGGTTCCCTTTTCTCCACACCCTCTCCAGCATTTGTTATTTGTAGACTTTTTAATGATGGCCATTCTGACCAGTGTGAAGTGGTACCTCATTGTAGTTTTGAATTTCATTTGTCTAATAATTAGTGATGTTGAGAATCTTTTCATGTGCCTATTGGCCATTTGTACGTCTTCTTTTTAGAAATGTCTATTTAGGTCTTCTGTCCATTTTCTATTGGGTTTTTGTTTGTTTTCTGTTGAGTTGTATGAGTTCATATATTTTGGAAATTAAGCCCTTATCAGTTGCATCATTTGCAAATAGTTTCTCCCATTCCATAGGTTGAATTTTCATCTTGTTTATAGTTTCCTTTGCTGTGCAAAAGCTTGTAAGTTTGATTAGGTCCCGTTTGTTTTTATTTCTATTGCCTTGGGAGACTGACCTAAGAAAACATTGGTACAATTTATGTCAGAGAATGTTTTGCCTATGATCTCTTCTAGGAGTTTTATGGTGTCTTGTCTCTTATTGTCTCTTATTTAAGTCTTTAAGCCATTTTGAGTTTATTTTTGTGCATGGTGTGAAGGTGTGTTCTAACTTCATTGATTTACATGCAGTTGTCCAACTTTCCCAGCACCACTTGAAGAGACTGTCTTTTTCCCATTTTATATTAAATAAATATAGAGCTTTAAATGTGTTACCTTAATTAATTCCTCCCAACAGGGTTGGTACTGTTACTGACTCCATTATACCAAATAGGAATTTGAAAATTTAAGAAATTATGTAACTGCCCCAGGTTGCACAAGTCTTGATTGATAGAGTTGTAATTCAAGATAAGAGCATTGGCTCAGAACGAGAGGGATAGTTAGGGAAAGCTGTGAATGATGTGGATAAACTGTCTTGAGAATGGGAGAAGAAGCCAATGGGGAAAGAGAAAAGAATAGCTGAGGAACACTGAGGACCCAGGTAAGAGTGAAATCTTTGGTCTGATAAAAATCAAGTTTCTTTTCCAATGAAAGAGAAGAGTGGATATTGGAGAACATTAGTGACCACTTTTGTTTTCTTTTTTAATGTCCTTACTTGTCAATAAATAAGCAGCAACACCCTATGTCAGGTTCCTTTTCTTTTTAATCTAATGCTCTGTGAAATTTGAAATTTGAAATTGTGATATAACAGCGCAAAAACATCAGATTTGGTATTATCAGAACAAACTTGTAGTCCTAACTTTGGATTTGTAACTTTTAATATCTCTGGGCTTCATCTTATCTTTAAAATGCAAATCACCTTGAAGTTCACATTCCATCCCTGTAAATTAACTGACATAATCATTTAGAAATGAGATGAATGTGAATACACAAAGGGACTATCTTCTTGTGTTTTAGTTGATCAAAACATGCATATGTATGTATGTTTTAACAAGTTATTTTCTGTTTATGTAATGCTAAACAGGAGATTCGAGAAAGTGTTGACAGTTCAAACATGTCGAGTAGTAATAAAATTAATCTTTTTTAAAATCAATTTAGTTATTTAGTTATTTTTGGCTGCATTGGGTCTTCGTTGCTGGATGCAGGCTTTCTCTAGTTGCAGCGAGCAGGGGCTACTCTTTGTTGAGGTGTGTGAACTTCTCATTGTGGTGGCTTCTCTTGTTGCAGAGCACGGGCTCTAGGTGCACAGGCTTCAGTAGTTGTGGCACGTGGGCTCAGTAGTTGTGGCTTGCGGGCTCTAGAGCGCAGGCTCAGTAGTTATGGTGCACCGGCTTCGTTGCTCCGTGGCATATGGGATCTTCCCTGACCAGGGTTCAAACCCGTCCCCTGCATTGGCAGGTGGATTCTTAACAACTGCACCACCAGGGAGGTCCTAATCTTTTTATTTTGTATGTGCTTTGGAGTAACAAGATTTGATTCATCCTCTGTCTTCTTAAATATCTAGTTTCCAGTTTAATTCAATAGTCAGATTTAAATCAAACCTCAAGGCAAAGAGAAGCTCCATGTCTGAAAGTTTCCAAATTAGTTGGAATGGAGTCCTATTTAGTAAAGTTTCAACAGTGGTGATCATCTTCAGGAAACTTGTAGGGTAAATTTCTACTTGACTAAATTTATTTACTAGGGCATTATAACTCAGATTCTGTTTTGCTTTTCCCTGGGAAAACAACTGAACTGATTAAGTTTATAAACAAAAATAAGTTTAAAATAGAATACACATACTTTTTCAAGTGCACATGGAACATTTACAAGAGAGTATATTCTGAATGTATATCATGGCTCAATAGATTTCAAAGGATTCCATTCATACCAAGTACGTTCTCTATCAAAATGGAATTGAATTAGAAATGAATAACAGAAATGTATCTGGAATATCCCCCATTATTTGGAAACCAAATAACATATTTCTAAATAATGTGTAGGTCAAAAAAGAAACTAAAATGGAAATTAAAAACTATTTTGAGCTGAATGAAATGAAAATACAACATATCAAAAGCGTGGGCTGCTGCTAATGCAGTACTTAGCGAGATATTTTTGGCCTTCAACACCTATAACTGAAAAAAAAAACCCTCAAATCAAAGCCTTCAACTTCAAACCTTAAAAAAATCTAGAAATGAAAAGAATTAAACCCAAAGTAAGCAGTAAGGATATATCAGAGATCAAAGCAGAAACCAAAGTAATAGAAAACAGAAAAAAAAAAAAGAAAAGAAAAAAAATCAAAGGAACTGAAAGCTGGTTCTTGTGAAGATAAATAAAATTGATAAACTTCTAAAAGACTGATCAGGAAAACAAAAGATACAAATTACCAATACCAGGAAGAAGACCGGTAACATCATTACAGAAATTACAGGTATTTAAGTGATAATGGGAGAATACTATGTACACATGTACATCAATAATTTCAACAACTAATATGAAATGACAATTTACTTGAAAGATAACTACCAACACTCACTCAAGAAGAACTAAATAACCTAATAATTCTATATCTTTTTTTAAAAAAAGAATTTGTAGTTTAAAATCTTCCTGAAGAGGAAACTCCAGACCCATATGGCTCTACTGGTAAATTTTATCAAATTTTTGAAGAAAAGCTGACACAAATTTTACACTAACTCTTCCAGAAAATTGAAGAGGAGGGAATACTTCCCAACTTATTCTATGAAGTCAGTATTACCCTGATCACATAACCAAAGACACTATAAGAAAATAAAACCAAGGACCAATATCCCTCATGACTATGGCTGCAAAGATTCCAAATAAAATCTTAGCAAATTTAATTTGACATTGTGTGTAAAAAGGATTATGCATCATTATGTAAATGGGGGGAAGTTCATTCCTAGAATGCAAAATTGTTTTCATGTTTGTGAAAAGTCAATAAATGCAAATCACCTTATTAACAAACTAAAAAAGAAAACCCTTTAATATTCTCCATAGATGCAGAAAAATATTTTTTAAAAATTAACGTCAATCCCTGAGAAAGTATTCAGCAATCTAGGAATAGAACTTCCTCTATCTGATAAAACACATCCACAAAAAACTTACAACTAATATCAAACTTAATGAAAGCCTGAATGCTTTCCCCTAAGTTCAGGAAGAAGACAAGAATGTCCACTACTACCAACATAGTACTGGAAGTTCATCTATCCAGTGCAATAAAGCAAGAATAAAAAGCAAAAGGCGTCCAAATTGAAAAGGAAGAAGTAAATTGTCATTATTGGAAGATGATATAATTACGTATGTAGAAAATGTGATGAAATATACAGAATAGCTACTAAAACTAATAAGTGTGTTTAGCATGGTTGTAGAAATGAAAGTCAATATAAAAAAATGAGTTATATTTCTATACATTAGCAATGAACAGTTAGAAACTGAAATTTAAAAAGCAATGCCACGGGCTTCCCTGGTGGCGCAGTGGTTGGGAGTCCGCCTGCTGATGCAGGGGACACGGGTTCCTGCCCCGGTCCGGGAAGATCCCACGTGCCGCGGAGCGGCTGGGCCCATGAGACATGGCCACTGAGCCTGCGCATCCGGAGCCTGTGTTCCGCAGCGGGAGAGGCCACAACAGTGAGAGGCCCGCCTACCACCAAAAAAAAAAAAAAAAAAAAAAAACAGGCAAAAGATTTGTACAAATCCTCATGAAAGATGGTGGATGTACTTCAATTAAGTGCAGGAAAAGATGTTCAACATCATTAATCATTGGTGAAATTCAAGTTAAAACCTCAAAGAGATATCAATATAAGAGAGAAAGGGATAGAACAGGAGGAAGAGATTATAAAGGGGCGTGAGTAATGGTTTGTGGGTGATTAATGTGGTCATTATCTTGATTATGGTGATGGTTTCATGAGTGTGTACACATGTAAAATCTTGCAGATTTATGCTTTAAGAATACTCATTTTATTTATGTCAATTATACTTCAAGAATCCCCAAAGAAGTAGCTGAAAGAGTTGAATATCATTGCTTCTGAGAGGCCAAAATTGGCTGAGAGACATTGGGTGCAAGCAATTGCATTATTTTAACAAAGTGCTTTTGGTATTAATTTTTTAATAAGTGCGTGTATCACTGTTTTTGAAAATAAAATGATTTTTTTTCTATTTGAGGCAAACAATATAAGAAAACATAAGGCTGTTAATCCTTATATAATATTCAAAGTTATAAAAATATTTCTCAATTCATCATCTCTCATATTCCAATCAATCCTAATATCTGCTTATAGTTGAATCATCCTACTGTGTCACTAGGAGCATGCCTGAATCTCTAACCGCTCTACACTGCTTACCAAAAAATGTTTGCACATCTCAGATTCGTGCTGCATGGCAGGTAAGTTATTGATTTAGGAAGAGATAACAGCCACACTCCCGCTGTAAATTCTGGATTTATGAGGCCTGAAGGACAGATTACAACAAAACAAGGTAGTTACAGAAAGCAGTGACTGATGGGGCTCACTTTAGAGTAGGTAGATGGTGTGATCATCTATGTAGGTCATCTTTGGTCCCTAAAGGGATACATTCTTGCCTGTAACTCTTCACCATTATACAGTCGAGGGGTCCTGTCAGTGCTGAGAAAAGTGTTGACCTCTCACTACTCAATAGCTCTTCTGTAATGAGATTAGATCACCATTCTGAAAGATAAAATAGAGTTTATTGTCATTAGGAACTTCTGCATCTTTCACCAGGTTCATCATCAGGAAGATCCCATCCTCCAGGGATTCGAATGACACTTGTGTAACTTTCAGTATTAAAATGTACCAAAACAAACAAAGAACAAAAATGGGGGGAGGTCACAAATAATTAAGACCCTGAAATGTGAAACAAATTGAACAATGAGGTCAAGATTTTGGGGAGACAGTTTTTCATGGATTGCTTGTTTTTCTTCTGAGCAAGAAGAATTGACATCTATGTTCTAGACTTTGGAAGATAGACATAGTGTCTGCCATCAGGATTGAGGGTCTAGTTGCTTCTTCACGAAAATAATAAAGATAATTTCTCCCTCTGAGGCAAAGTTTATGCAGGTTTGCTCTCAGCCTATTAATACATTGGTGGTTTCTTAAACTCAGTTGTGTGTATAGTAGCCACCTGGGACGACCTGTGTTTTGCCCTTGTGAGACTTGCAGGACAAGAAGAAACTATTCAAACACTAAGCTCATGCTGCCCACTGTGCCATAAATAATAAAGTCCTTTGTCTCTAACCCAGGAGTCTGTGTCCTTTGCCGGCATCCATGAAATTGTGGTAAGCTAATTATTAGCTTGCAAGTATTGTAAAAATCCCAGACCCTTCACAGTTCTTGACAAGGGTGTACCATACATTTTTGTTGGCGTTGCAAAAGACAGCAACCAGCAGGTTCTATGAAGAGTCCTTTCTCAGAAAGAAGAGGCTAAGCAGTATGGGTAGACCATGAGAGAGGCTTATAGAACTCAAGAAAATATTTTACTTACTAGATTACTGGTTTATTATAAAAGGATATAACTCAGGAAGAGCCAGGCAGAAAAGATGAATACAGTGGGGTATAGGGAAAGGGCAGAGAGCTTCCATGGCCTCTCCAGGTGCCACTCTCCAGCACCTCCATGTGTTCACCCACCCAGAAACTCTCTGAACCCTGTCCTTCTGGGGTTTTATGGAGGCTTCATTACATAGGCATGATTGATTAAATTATTGACCGCTGGCAATTGATTCACCCTCCAGCCCCTCCTCTTTTCCCTCCCCAGAGGTCATGTGGTAGGGCAGAAAGTTCTAACCTTCTAATCACATGATTGGTTCTCCTGGCAACCAATCCCCTTCTGTAGGTGCTTTCCAAAAGTCACTTCATTTACACAAAAGACACTTTATTACTCTCAAACACTTAGGAAATTCCAAGGGTTTTAGGAGCTGTGAGCCAACAACTGTGAATAAAGACCAAATATATGTGAGAAATGTATTTTGGTCATTAGAATAATTAAATATATATATTTCTTTTTTTTTTTTGCGGTATGCGGGACTCTGACTGCTGTGGCCTCTTCCGTTGCGGAGCACAGACTCCAGACGCGCAGGCTCAGCGGCCATGGCTCACGGGCCCAGCCGCTCCACGGCATGTGGGATCTTCCCCGACCGGGGCACAAACCCGTCTCCCCTGCATCGGCAGGCGGACTCTCAACCACTGCGCCACCAGGGAAGCCCCCTATATTTCTTATAAATTATAATATCACAAGTAAATAGACAATGGCAATCTGCTATGTGCAGAAGAAAACAGAAAAATGGAACAGAAAAAAAAATCAAAATATTATGAAAATGTCCAGTGAAAAGAAAGCCTAAATGTAAGGACTGAAAAGTTTCAATGTCTAAACAAAGGAAAATAAATAAAAAATTAATAAGATCCACCAGACCACAGTCAAGGGGGTTTTATAATGTAAGTATAAAAAAGGAACCTTGTAAGGATTCAGAAAAAAGAAACTGAAACCACAGAAATGCATTAAGGGGAGCTCCAAGGAGCTTCATTTCTTTATATCTCAGAGAAGAAAGAATTCAGCCAGAGGCAAAATGATAGATAAGAAGTGATTTATTAGAATAGGATGCTTGTGAGGCTTACAAGCCAGTGGGCAAGGGGGGAGTGCTGTGCCCAGAACTTAGTGGCCTACAGTTTTATAATCAAAGGAAAAGTGGGGAGGGGGAGAAGACCACCTTCTTCCTCATTCTTGAGTAGACGTCATGCATCCATCGTCAGTTCCTCTGTGTCGGGTGGGGGAGATTTCTTGTCCCTACATGGTCAAACTGGGACTGTCATGGCGCAATGGAAATGGGCAAAAAGGCGATAACATATACTAAAATATGGTAAATCATCTCAGGTTTCAGTATAATGTCACCTCTTCCTTATATTTTTGTTTTTAGTGTGCACGGAGGACCATGTCCTAGGAATCATTAATTTACTGGGTTCCCTAGGCAGGATATGGGTCTCATGATACCATTGTTTTATTGTTTTGGGGCATGTCTCATGCTTCTGTTGCATGGTTTTGTTGCTAAGCAAGCCTGCTTGGTTTTGTGGGCAAGCAAACCTGCTTTCTTGCGTGATAATTAACTTACAGGGGTCTCCCATACTTTTTTCTCTATTTACAATCCCCTAGTGAGATTAACTATTTAATTACCTACATTGTCACTTAACTCTGTCCCTATTAAAGCTAGTAGCTCACACTCAGGGAGAATGAAGAAGATGAAGAAAAAGGAGAAGCATCAGGAGGAGGAGAAAGAGAGGAGAGAATCAAAGTGTCAACACAGTAGAAGAAAAAAAAATGTGATGGTTCGTTTTGTGTGCCAATTTGGCTGGCCCACAGTGCACAGATATTTGGTCAAACATTATTCTAGATGTTTCCATGAAGGTGTCTTTTGGATGAAGTTAACATTTAAATCAATGGACTTTGAGTAAATTGGATTATGCTCCATAATATGGGATGGGCTTAATCTAATCAGTTGAAGGCATTAATAGAACAAAGGCATCTCCCCTGAACAAAAAGGAATTCCACCAGTGGACCGCCTTTGGACTCATATTTCAACTATTCCCTGAGTGTCCAGCTGCCAGCCTCCTCCATGAGATTTTGGGTTCACTAAGCCTCCACAATCACATAAGCCAATTCCTTAAAATAAATCCCCCCTTCTCTCTATGTGTGCATGCACACACACACACACAAACACATAAATCTCTATACATATTATATGTATATTGCATATATGTGTATGCTTGGTTCTGTTTCTCTGGAGAACCCAAGCACATGACCCAAGAAGTTTTTGCCCAGAGAGGATTCCTAATAATCCTAAATATTCAAGACATTGTGAACTACCATACTCATGAACCTAACTGAAAATATTACTTGAAAATTTAATACAGCCACCCAAATATTAAGTAAAAATTAGAAACTCACAAATGAGTGTCATAATACATAAAAATTGATTAAGAGAAGTAGATCCAAAGAAACATAGATTAAGTATAAATAACTTGGTAGCTACAAATGTAGTATAATTGTTGTAATTCACGAAAGGAAAACTACATAATAGATAAACAATAACTTGATAGTAATGGATTAAAAAATCATTTTAAAAATGGCCATAGATGGGGAGATGGAGAGCTGGTCGTTGGAAGTAAAATTTCCATTTTCTTTGTCTTTCATGGGGAGAATCAAAAGGTACTATTTAATTTGTTGGAGATAAATTGAGAATTATACACTATTATTTAAAAATATGAAGACAATATCTAATCTGAAACAAGGGACCTGATCGCTGTGTTTGGTTCTTGGTATGGAATAGCTTCCTATATTTGTTTATTAAACTATTTTTTAAAGAATTCTTTTTTTATATAAATTTATTTATTTATTTACTTTTTAAAAAATTTTTGGCTGTGTTGGGTCTTCGTTGCGGCGAGCAGGGTTACTTGTCGTTGTGGTGCACGGACTTCTCATTGTGGTGGCTTCTCGTTGCAGAGTATGGGCTCTAGGCGCACAGGCTTCAGTAGTTGTGGTGTGCAGGCTCAGTGTTGTGGCACATGGGCTTAGTTGATCTTCAGCATGTGGGATCTTCCCGGACCAGGGCTCGAACCCATGTCCCCTGCGTTGGCAGGCAGATTCTTAACCACTGCACCACCAAGGAAGTCCTATTAAACTATTTTTACACTTATGTTTATTTGATGTTAATAATAATATTTTCAAAAGCCACTTTATCTTATTTATTTTATAAAGACATATGAAAGTAATCACATAGGGTGGTATTCATGATTCCTTTGGAATCAGCCTCCAGAATCAGGTGGATCTGGCTTCAGAATTATGACTCAGCCGCTTACTTGTGTGTTGACTTACACTCTCTCAGCCTCAAATTCCTTATCGATAAAATGAATGTAATAAAAGCTACCTTGCATGGGTGTGGTTAAGACAGGAAGAAAATATGTAGATATTCTAGCTCAATGCCTGGCATATCATGAATACTCCATAAATAATATCATTATTTAATTTTGGTTGGAAAATCAATGAACCACAGATGTTGGATTTATTTCTGGAATCAAATTTTTTTCTGTTGGTAATTTGCATGTCTATCCATATGCCAAGACCATATTCTTTTTTTTTTTTTTTTTTTTTTTTGTGGTACGCGGGCCTCTCACTGTTGTGGCCTCAGGCCGTTGTGGAGCACAGGCTCCGGACGCGCAGGCCCAGCGGTCATGGCTCACGGGCCCAGCCGCTCCGCGGCACATGGGATCCTCGCGGACCGGGGTACGAACCCGCGTCCCCTGCATCGGCAGGCGGACTCTCAACCATTGCGCCACCAGGGAGAAGCCCATATTCTTGATTATTGTAGCTTTCTACAAAGTTTTGGAATCAGAAAGTATGACACTGCTGACTTTGTTCTTTTTCAAGATTGTTTTGGCTCTCTATGCAAAGTGGTCCTTTGCATTTCCATATGAATTTTAGGATGAGCCCATCAATTTCTACCTTAATGTTTTTTAAAGGACAGTTTCTTTTTAAAATCCAGCTCTGTCAGCTGCCAATCCTCAGTGAAATAGTTAAACATACTTACATTTTTTTTTCCCCTAACTGGCTCCACTGAGGAATGAAAATAAGACCTCTGGATAATGGACTAGTTTAAGGGAGATTGATAATCTAGGTGTGTATTTTGCTCAAATTCTACCCTCTTATTTCAGCATCTTGCTGACTCTAGCAAATGTCCAAATGTTACATTTTCCTTGGTTCGTTATTAGTTGTAGAATTTGGAACCAAAATTGGAGGCTGTCCTGTTAACATCAGCATAGAGCAAAATGTCAGTGAAGTGTTTATTGTTTTCAAATATGAAAATTTATGTAGCATATTACACAAGGAATGTACTATTCAAAAATTTTTACTATACCCTTTTAACTTTCCCAGAATTTCCTATTTTGTGAAATTATCCAACCTAAAAAGTTTTAGGGGACTTTGGAAGAATGTATAAAAAGTCAAGTTAGTATAGATTTTTATAGCTATCTATTGTTAATGACTTTCATGGTTGAGTTAACTGAGTCAGAAATGCTTCATTGACTTTAGAATTCATATATATTTCCTATATTCTGTCCTTGATATGTTCAGCATAAAGTGGCCATTAAAACAATTACAGACGAATGTATTGCCAACCAATATACAGAATTCATGATCTATTTCAACTTTTTAAAGCAAGTGATTAAAATGTTTCCAATGTTCTCACCTGACCTTAATTACTGACAATTTCATTTTGTTTACTAGCTTCCTTTGTTGCAGACTTGCTTCTCATTTTGATTACTTCATGGCATTATTCATTTACAATATATTACACTTGGGCTCTATGTATTTCTCTTGATACATACATAGCTTCTTGGCACTATAGCAGGTGATTCCCGGCCCCCCCACCCCGCCGAATGGTTTGCGTTTCCATTACCATACAGATTACTTTTCTTAATTAAAGTGGGTAGGTTTATAAATTGGAGCTGAAAGAATTTGGTTCCTCCATGAAACTCTCTGTTCTGCCATTCATTATGTGAAGTGTTTGCTCTCACAGTCACACTGCCATTAACCAGAGGGCAATAATGCTTCTGATTTAGACAGGCTATATTTAGACAATTAATTCTATGAAATATAAAAGGTCACTCACTATTCCCTCATTGTTTGTTGAAGAATAAAAAGGATGAGTAATAGATAATCAGGCAAAATATAAAAATGTGGGTTATCCATTACAAAGAATATATTTCCAAATGAGTCTATGGTTTTAACAGTAGTATATAATGTTTATATCATTTAAGTTTAATTTTAGGGAGTGAGCTGATTAATTGTATGCCTCTTTTAATATGGTTATTTGAATTGTATCAGAACTGGGAAAAGATCTTAATAAAATGTGATTGAAGTTTAGAAATATGAAGATCTTTAAAGATCATCTAGTTCGTGGTATCAGTGCTTAGATTCCCTTGTTCCCTTTCAGCTATGACCTGTCATTAATCAAAATTCCCACTTTCCTTGGAAGCCTGGACTTCCTTCTGAGCAAAGAACTCCAGGGAGTCTCTACCAGTAGCTCAGAATTGTCACTTGAGATTATACCTATTTGCCATAAGTTCTCTTAATCCAATCCTTTTATTTTAGAGATGAAGAAGCTAAAAACAAAGAAGTATATTGATTTGTGTAAGGTCATTAAAAAGTTATTCCCAAACCTAAAATAACTCAGATCTCCTTACCAGTACAGTGTTATGTGTCCCTCATCAAACTGACCTCCACCCGATTGCTCCCTGTGCTACTATGTACCACGCATGCACACATACTCACAAAGTCAGACACGAGGAGATATATAGACACACATACCTATTAGGGTGAAGGTGAATAACAACTTACACTATAAAGGGCTGTGAGAACATCCTAATATTTATTATGAGGCAAGAAAAAGCCACAATATTCACATTTAAGTTTTGTACACAGCTATTAGATGATTGTACTTTCTGGCACAATGATCAAATTCAACAATATATACCTCAAAGGGAGACCTTCTTCATATTTCATTTTATACGGTGCATGTTACACAGTTGCCAAACATCACAGTAAACAATTGTTAAACATCAGACGTATCTTAAATATTTCACCTTCAATTATGTATTTCCAAATCTTGTGCTTGTTTGTTTTTTTTCCCCTGGGACATAACTAAAAGATCTCCACCAACATGTGTGTCATCTTGAAATAAAAGAGTAGATGTCCTGTCTTTTGGCTCCATTTTAAATTTTATTTTTATTTCTAGTTGATACATAATTCACATGCAATAAAATTTACTTTTTATTGTGTGTATAAAAAGTGTGTATAATTTAGTGGTTATTTTAAAAGTGTGTATAATTTAGTGGTTATTACCATGTTC
Organism: Mesoplodon bidens; assembly: GCF_964165515.1. NCBI lineage: Eukaryota > Metazoa > Chordata > Mammalia > Artiodactyla > Ziphiidae > Mesoplodon > Mesoplodon bidens. The sequence continues at coordinate 22,723,591 of NC_138181.1, forward strand.
ATAAAGTTTTGTTACCATCACCACTATCTATTCCAAAACATTTTCATAACCGCAAAATTAAAAAACAAAACTGTGCATTAGCAGTTATTCCCCACTCTCTCTTCTGATAACCATGAATCTATTTTCAGCCTCGATATATTTACCCATTCTCTAGGTTTGATATACATGGAATCATATACATGGAATCATACAATGTGTGGCCTTTTTTCTCTGGCTTCTTTCACTTAGCATATTGCTTGTGCTTGTCTCTTGAAATCTTTTCTAGCTTTATGATTTGGTTAGTATTTTTATAATTATTACCTTTTACCATTAGAAAGAAAGTCTTTTATGCAATATGCTCTTAATTTTCTGGTGTCAGATTATTTACTATAATCTCAAATTATACATGTTATGGTTTTATCCTTATAGTGTGTGATATTGAGAAAAAAGTAGAAAAATACAGAGAAAATAAAGAGAAATATAAAAAATGTTATCAAATCCTTTTCAAATCTTTCTTTGTTCTCTTAATTGAGGAAAGATATATTCATGCATATAATACATTAACATATCTATTTATATAATAATATCATATTTTAATATAAGGTTACTATATAGATAAAACGTATTAACATATAGATGTAATAATATATCTAATATAGAGATAATTACATAGAGATAATATATATACACACACACAATATGTATTAAAAATTCAATAGAAGAATTTCTTTAATTGAATTGGATTAATGTATCATCAAGTCACTTCTTATCAAAAGATACCCTCAGTTTCTATAATATTTACATCCTTTTCTCTTTTTTCCCCAATATTGTAAAGAGACATTAAATAAACCAAATATGTGTAGGAGTGGTTACTAGTCATGGCAGTAAATTTGAATTTTGAGAGAAAAATAAAGGGCTAAAACATCTTTATGTCACTAAAGGTTTACTCAGGGGTTCTTTTAGTAATTACTTAAAAGAGTATTTAAAATTAGCCATGCTGGGATGGAAGGAATGGAGGTTGGGATTAAGAGAGGCAAACTGTTACATATAGGATGGATAAAAACAAGGTCCTACTGTATAGCACAGGGAACTATTTTCCTATCCTGTGACAAACCATAATAGAAAAGAATATGAAAAATATGTATAACTGAGTAAATTTGCTGTACAGAAGAAATTAACACAACATTGTAAATCAACTATACTTCAATAAAATTTTTAAAGAAAGAAAAAAAGTGAGCAATGCTAATAATCCCTCATCTTTTCGTAAAGCTAAACACAAGTTTTATGCTCAAATTTGCATCTAAATATGAAGAAATAATTCCATTTAAAAAAGAATCAATCTAAATTATATTGTTCTCTCTTCTCTATTTGAAAATATGCTCATGACACTCTAAGACTATCCTAAAATTGAATCAATAAATGAAATCTCTTATGCAAACAAGTCACAAAATAGCATTTGCTTATACAGCAAAACACTGTTACGACAGTGTTGTGTCATCCTGTATTTTGGCTCATTGACTTGGCTTCCTATTCACTCTCATACACACATCTGCTGACATAAGATTTATCGGCCATCTTTTAATTAAACTGCTGAAGCATGATGTAGGAGTCATGAGTGCGAGAATAATGATTGCATTTTATTCTCTTATTTGGCTAATTTTAGGATAGTTTAAAAAACTTTTTTGGAGCTAAAACCCTAATTGAAACTTACTGAAGACTGTAAAGACATTAATATCTTTTGGTATTAATCCTAGGAGGTTATTTTATATAACCAGCATTTTTCATAGTTCGTTCTTGTGTTGTAGCTATATAGGCTTTCAACTAGTTTATTACTCATAAATTACAGAGCCTTGAAGCTACAATAGACTCAGTGATCTTATAGTTGTAGAAGGGTCAACACCTACCATCAAAGGCAAGTGGACGCTTGGCTCTATTTTAAAATATTTTTATGTATAAAAATTCTCTAGTTTGTTGACTAGCCTGTTCAATATGGAATCTTGGTATGTGGTTATAGCCAGTATAGCTCTCAATATATTTAAAAGGAAAACCTGGAGATACTTAAGGATAGAAGAATTAGGATATTCTATGCCTCCTATATACCTAACTGGATTCAGACAGATTCTGAGATTTTTGTGATCCAGTTAACCTCTTCATCCTGCTATCCTTTCATCTCCTAATTTTTCTTTAATCACATGATATCTTTGTTAATCACATTTTAGATGAATTCAAATTCAACAAATACTCCCTTTTTGAGAGGCATTATGGCAACACTGAGAGAGAAAAAAAGAATGAAGCATGGTCTCTGACAATAAGGATTTCTGATTTTGTAAGTAGATAGACATGTTTAAATATCTTTAACATCATGAAGACTGAGATTGATGCTACAGTAAAACTGGATTTCACTTGCAACATTATGACCTTGAGTAAGATATTAAACCTCTGAAAGCCTTCATTTCCTCATTTGTCAATGAGATAATTCATGTGAACCACTTGGTCCAGTGCCTGGTACAGTTCTAAAAAAAAAAGAAAAATTAGCTACCTACAGCTACTTGTTATTTAAATGGTATCAACCTATATTTCTATAAAATCAAAAGAGTCCTATAGGATGCCATGAAACATCCCTTCCTCTGTATTGAATGAAACCGCTGTGTTATATGATAACAAGCACAATTTTTATTGCATGTACCTGGAAATACAGAGATATAGAAATAATAGAGAAGATTCAGAGGTTTATCACTCCATAATTTTGCTCATGCATTCATATTACTCTCTACCTATTTAACTCTAGCCTGCAACCTGCTATTGCTTCTACTCACAGGAAATTTTCCACAAATGCTGTCATTTATTTTTTTAAATTACAGTAAGGTTTTACTATGTGCTAGGCCTAGTAGATGTAGAAATGAATAAATGAAAATTCCTGTTCTTATAGTCTTGCTGGGAGAGAAAAAAAGTAAACCAATATTTACAATAAGATGATGAAAGCGATTGCCAAAGCAGAACCTGAAGCAAAGGCTATGTGCAGGTAATTTATTTGGGAATGAACTGCAGGAAATGAGTAAGGGGCAGTGGGAATGAAACAGGGAAGAGAGAAACTCTTTACAAAGAATGTGTTCTCCAGTTGGCCCTATCTCTTGGAGACTGGCACATCATCCCACTGGACCTTCTGAGGTACTTTACAAATGGGTCTCAAAAATGATGTCCCCTTTGGGCCGTTGACTACTCTTTCTCATTGGTCCCCTTCCTCATTGGCCAAGGCTAATCCAGGGCTTTAATTTCCCTGAACTTTCAAGTTGTGTGTGGCTGAGCGACTAGCTGGTCTTGCAGGTAACCCATGCCACTGGGGCAGGAAATGAGAAATATGTTCTCTATTCCCACCTCCCTAGCCTCTGACTCTTTCTGCAATACCTTGCTAAGGCATTTCTGGAATCCCCACCTCATTTACTATAGACCATTGTTGTGCCCAAGCTTCAGAGAAACATTTCATCAGTTTTTGGACCAGCTCTAAGTGGCTTTACTGGGACATTGCACCCCAAGTCATGGGTAAATGCTCTTAAATTAGTAAATACTCCACTATTAAGACTGTTCTTCTAGTTACTTTGGGCCAACATGCTCAAGCTCCACTCTCACATGCGTTCCACTTATTCCTGGCTAAATACTAACCAGATGGTGAATACTTTTGGTGTGCAAGCTATTTCCTCCCAAAGCAGGGGCTATTTCCTATTCTAGTTATGCTTAGCTCTGATCCAGGATATAGGGCTGGAGGCAGTGAGGAAGAAAGCATCATCTTGTGAAGCTCTGGCTTCAGGCAGGGTTTTTGCAATGTTTCCAGGTAACGGAAAGCTGCTTTCCTTTAGCAAGAGGATGACATCTGCTAAACTCAAGGGTTCTTCTGATGGCTTAAGATCCTCAAGCTCATCCACACAAATGCCCTATTTCAGGGCTTATGTACAGGCAGTTTATTTGGGAAATTATTTCAAGTAGCAGGAGAGAGGGACAGTGGAAGTGAAAAGGGAAAGGGTGCAAAGTAATACAAAGATGCATCACCTGAGAGACTGATGCTCAGTCCTCAATCCTTATGACTTTTATGAATGACTCAAAACTATCTGCCAGGTTGATGTAATAGGGAACCATCTCTCCATTGTCTCTCATCTCCTAGTTGTCAAGGGTTATGCCATGCTACTAATCCTCCTGCATCTGTGGGTGTCTCTACCACAGTATCAGGCAAACCCTGAGTCAGGAAGTGAGAATTATGTGAGACAGTCTGAGTTGAAGCATTGCCCAGTGCATCTGTGTAAACCTGGAGTAAGTAATCCCTAAACGCATGGCTGAGTGGGGGAGGGTGTGAAGAAATGCTGTGGCCCACAGAGGTGTCTGAGTGTCCTATAATAAAGGCATGGGCTCACATTTACCATTTCCCACTACACGATATACATTTGGCAGTATCACTGGTATTATTACTTATTCCTTATATAACTTTCATGAGTGCTTGCTCTGTCTTCCAAAAAATATGTAAGCTCTCTGAGAGACAAGACTTATTTCATTTATTTTAAATTTAAGATCACCCATCAATGTGCCATGTTCCCTAGAGTAGCATACTAAATAATTGTTAATTAAATAGTAAATGTATTTCCTGCTTCTCAAATATTTTGCTTCTCAGATAATTGACTTTAAAAAGCTGTTTTTTTAAGTATATTTCCTAGTAAAATAACCCATAATCCTAACACTTCAATAAAAACCTTTTTTCTTTGCCTATATTAACTGCTGTGATCATACCACATACTTAGTATTATGCTCTTGAAAGTAGAAATATTAAATAGGAGTTAATTAGCATTTAAAATAATAATAAGCCTATTTACTATAAATAATCCCTTTCAATAAATTTATAACCATCCAGCCATAATAATAGTGAACACTGTGGGATAATTAATAGACTTGATTCTCAGTTACCATATGTAATGGAAAGGAGTAAGTTGTGACTTAATTTTTTTTGGGGGGGGGGGGTTGTACGCGGGCCTCTCACTGTTGTGGCCTCTCCTGTTGCGGAGCACAGGCTCCGGACGTGCAGGCTCAGCGGCCATGGCTCACGGGCCCGGCCACTCCGCGGCATGTGGGATCTTCCCGGACCGGGGCACGAGTCTGTGTCCCCTGCATCGGCAGGTGGACTCTCAACCACTGCGCCACCAGGGAAGCCCCAAGTTGTGACTTAATTTTTAAGATCAGTTACCTTTGAATTTGGAATATATTATGGACTTATAACAAAAATAATGTCTTAGATTTATGTAAAATCAGTGGCTTTTGCTTCAACTTATATTAAAATTTTTTTCCTTAAATTAAGAATAGACTTTGTGGAAGTTATACCCAGCATTAGTATTGGAAGGAAGTTTATTTGAGATTTAAAGCCACAAAGAGGGTAATCTGTGTTTAAATAATTGTGACCATATATGACTTCTCTTTTGCTTTTACTTTTTTGCAAGTAGATATAGATATAGACAGACCTAATGAAGGACTCATTTTTAGATACCCAAACTTATGCTTAATTCTGAAACCGACAGAATGCATCTTGGGACTTAGCAGAGTGTAGGTTCTTCTGTCTTGGCACAGAAAGAATTCAGAGAGCGGCAGAGCAACAGGTAAGCAAAGAGTTTATTAGGATAGGCTGCTTGTGAGAGATACAACTGGGTGGGCAAGGGAGTGCTGCCCTGAGAACTTAGTGGGCTCCAGTTTTAATCACTTAAAGGAATCACTTAATCAAAGGAAAAGTGGGGAGGGGGAGAAGACCACCTTCTTCCTCATTCTTGAGTAGAAGTCATGTTTCCATCATCAGTTCCTCCTCTGTGTTGGGTGGGGGAGATTTCTTGTCCCTACATGGTCAAACTGGGACTGTGATTGGTGCAATGGAAATGAGCAAAAAGGAGGTAACATATACTAAAATATGGTAAATCATCTCAAGTTTCAGTATAATGTCACCTCTTCCTTATATTTTTGTTTTTCGGGGGCACGGAGGACCGTGTCCTGGGAATCATTAACTTACTGAGCTCACTGGGCAGGATGTGGGTCTCATGCCACCACTGTTTTATTGTTTGGGGGCATGTCACATGCTTCTATGCATGGTTTTGTTGCTAAGCAAGCCTGCTTGGTTTTGTGGGCAAGCAAACCCGCTTTCTTGAGTGATTCTTAACTTACAGGGGTCTCCCATACTTTTTTCTCTACTTACAATTCCCTAGTGGGATTAACTCTTTAATCACCTACTGTCCCTTTTCTCTGTCCCCGTCATTCCATAGTGAAACTCTTTTCACTATCATTCTCTCATGAGTGTGCAGTGGAGTTTTCTAGAAGCTATATGATATCACATCATATATGTGATTTGTGATATCACAACAGATTAAATGTAGAATCAATATGAGAATACAGCTCTCTTTTATTAAGCCAGACAGTAAGATTGGCAAAAATATAAAACAATGTCACCCTTTTCACTACTGCTTTTTAAAATAAAAACGTTATTTATGCTAACAAGCGATTGACTTACTTTTATTGTTAAATACATTGTTTAAATTTTTTCTAAGCTTTAATTTAGAACATGGAAAACATTGATCAATACAGCCCATATAATCAAAAGTTCTTTGGGTCTGCAATCATTTTCAAGAGGGTAAAGGTATCCCGAGTTCAAAAAGTCTGAGAACTTCTGCAGTGTATCAATAACTGTCCAATGAAAGGACTAGGCAGAGAATTCAGAAAGTGAGTTCAATGTGGACTAGAAGATTCTGTGAAGGCTTTTTGGGGAAATAGGGACTTGCACTGGGTCTTAAATGATAAAGGGGAATTTGAGCATTGTAGAATAGAAAGGGCCCCCAAAGTCGGGGAGCCAAAGATGGAGGTGCAAACCATGGTGTGGGCGGGGGCAGAGGAATTAGATGTGTTTGGCTGTAAGGGGAAAGCAAGTGGTAGCAAAGTAATGAGACAAGTAGCAAGAGACAGGTAGGAAAGACAAAGGCTAGAACACGGGACTAGGGGAATTTAAATTTAATCATATTGGCTTTAGGGAGCCAATGAAGGTTTCCAAGCAGAAGGGTGACAAATATAATTTTGCTTGGGGGAAATTCATTTTGGTGGTGTATTAGATTCTACATGGAGGGAAACTGGTCAAAATGTAATCTTAGGGGTCCCTGTATAAAATGACAAGGACCAGTGCTAGAGTTTCAGGGTCTGAAGCCTGAGTGATGGGTGAGAATGGAGTAGCATTAAGGAAAACAGAGCACACGGCAGGGATTGGAAGGAAAGATAAGATATTGATAATGATGATAAATCCACCATTTGATGTTGAAGACGCGTCTGGATCATAACTACTAAATGATGTTTGATAGAATTTACATATTAAGTCTATTTTTTATCATATTGGAATTTTTAACTGTACGAATTCATAAGCAAAGTGTGTGAAGCATTTAAAAATTAATTTGAAGGGGGCTTCCCTGGTGGCGCAGTGGTTGAGAATCTGCCTGCTAATGCAGGGGACACGGGTTCGAGCCCTGGTCTGGGAGGATCCCACGTGCTGCGGAGCAACTTGGCCCGTGAGCCACAACTACTGAGCCTGCGCGTCTGGAGCCTGCGCTCCGCAACAAGAGAGGCCGCGATAGTGAGAGGCCCGCGCACTGCGATGAAGAGTGGCCCCCGCTTGCCACAACTAGAGAAAGCCCTCGCACAGAAACGAAGACAAAACACAGCAAAAATAAATAAATTAATTAATAAACTCCTACCCTCAACACCTTCTAAAAAAAAAATTAATTTGAGGGACTTCCCTGGTGGCGCAGTGGTTAAGAATCTACCTGCCAATGCAGGGGACATGGATTCGAGCCCTGGTCCGGGAAGATCCCACATGTCACGGAGCAACTAAGCCCGTGCACCACAACTACTGAGCCTGCGCTCTAGAGCCCACGAGCCACAACTGCTGAGCCTGTGTGCTGCAACTACTGAAGCCTGTGCGCCTAGAGCCTGTGCTCTGCAACGAAGAGTAGCCCCCACTCGCCGCAAGCAGAGAAAGCCCGCGCTCAGCAACGAAGACCCAACACGGCCAAAAATAAATAATAAATAAATTTTAAAAATTATTTTGAATAACTGATGATTCTCCATTTTAATCATGCGAGGTCACTGAAAGTTTACTGCAATTTCCACATTGATATCAACTATTGGTCTGTTTACTTCATAATCAAGAAAATCTATTTCTTGTTGATCTAAAATTGTTAGTTCACGTATTATCAGCCCCTTCATATGCGAAGCATGAATGTCCCTGCAGCTTGCTCCTGAGCTACAGCTTCAATATCATTGCACAAAATAAATCCCTGCGTTACAGTGCTTTTTGTCTCCTTCTTTAAAAGCTCCATATGCATTCCCCTCATCCTACCCTATATTCATTTACATATAATTTTAATGAGTAAAAAGACTTTTAGTAATAAAACCAGTGTGGATTAAACCCCATTAACTAATAAATTGGGGTATTTACATTTTGAGCTTTTTGATTAGTCCTGGTTTTAGTCCAGGAAATATCCTTTGACATATTTCTTAATAACTAATTTAGCCCCTAGAATAGATGATGAACTCTTGCAGGAAATCAACTGAATTTGTCATAATATTCTACAAATAAAACTTAATGACTGATTATAATTTCAGTTAAATACTTAATTTTGCCAATATGAAAAAAATTATACTTAGCTCAGCATTCGTGGTATTTAAAAAAAAAAAGCTACCCATTATTTCTTTCCTTGAAAAATGACAGGGTTAAAAATGAACATTTATTCAGCGAAATAAAATTATTGGCATACTAATATTGACATATAAGGTACCTTATTTGGTGAGTTTAGGAAATAAATTAGGAAGAAAGCCATGTACCTGAAGATTCAGTATATAGTTTACTCATTACGTTTTTTTTTTTTTTTTTGCGGTACGCGGGCCTCTCACTGTTGTGGCCTCTGCCGTTGCGGAGCACAGGCTCTGGACGCGCAGGCTCAGCGGCCATGGCTCACGGGCCCAGCCGCCCCGCAGCATGTGGGATCTTCCCGGACCAGGGCACAAACCCGTGTCCCCTGCATCGGCAGGCGTACTCTCAACCACTGCGCCACCAGGGAAGCCCTACTCATTACATTTTAAAGTTCAATTTAACCTTTTATATATAATTCAAAAGAAGAGATAATTGAAAAGAGTTAAAAATAAGTTAAATTGGCCACTTGTATCCTAACAAATTACAGCATTTTTAAACCATGAAAACTACAAATCAAAATAATCCTGTTAAGTATTCAGCAGCAAACTCACATCTGTCCAAGCTCAGACAATATGTTCGCCATAATAAGGAGAGTGAAATTACCTCTTCTGCTCACCTGGCTTCATAGTTTCCTTTCCAATGTTTTCCTGGCTCTGTAGAACACGTCTTCAATTATTTCAGAATCTCTGAGATACTCTCCATGCACTCTTGTGACCCTCTTGGATTCTTTTCTCTTTAAAAGAAAATTGCTATAGATTGCATGAATTAAATAGCTTCAATCATTTGTCCATATCCCTATCTTCCTTGTATATAATTTCATTAAGATGAATTGCATTGTCTTAGTGAGTCTAGAATACTCTGGAAGCATTCTGCCAAAAAACAGCCAGACTTTGGACTTTGACCTCAGGGCATCTGATTTATAAGAATTTAAGAAAGTGATGCCCTCCCCAATGGTCCTCACAGTGGCCCCCCAGTTACTAACCAATGCACAGTTCTTTGAAATTATATTTCTTGACCCTAGCATACACTCCACTGGCCCCTCCTGATACATGAAACATGCTGAATAAACAAGTGAAATGCTGCTCAAGATAACCAGACATTCAACATAATTAAATCATGTGCTGGGGGATGTTTCTGAAAACATCCCAAACAGAAACATTAGGTTCTAAAATGTAACTGTACAGGGGCAAGCTCTTTAGTACTATAATTCCATTTGGTGGATCTTGTACTCGACTATTCCTTAATACTGTGTTTTAAATATGAATTTATATTGAATCTGATAGATATTCTAGGGCAGAAATCTAACAACAATGAAAAGATCATATGCAAAGGATTTTTATAAATGCTACTAAATTATATGAATAAAAGGGAATATTTTAATGCTGTGGGAAGTAGCACTAGGTTGAGGTTTAACAATACCTATAAAAATAATCTAATTCTTGTTGATTATGTAGACATAGTACTTCAAGATTTCAGTTACTAAGATAGAGTTTAAAAATAATTGAGTATAATTTATCATAACATAAAAATTATTTTTATTTTGGAATATTTCTATGAAACACTCAGCATAGAAAACTTGTTTTAAATAGCCAAGTGTTTGATAAATACTAAAATTACTTAGATATACTATCTAACAAACGAGTATGTTTAGGAAAATGAGAAAAGGCTGCTAGGATTAAAAATTAATGCCTAATGTTTCCAAACTGTGGTTTTCAAACTGTGTTTCTTGGAGTTCTAGGTGTTTTCTCTTTACACTGTCCTCTGTGTAACATAGTGGCATCTGTATAACAGATCTGGGGGAAAAGGTTTTTATTCTCCTGTATTGCATCACAGACAATGTTAGGAATATGGGGCTGAAGTCTCTGTCCACATTCTTGCTCCCTGGTAGTCTATCCTCCACACAGCAGCTAGAGGGATGCTTTGACACCACACTGATCAGCTCCTCTCTCCAGTGGAAACCTGCTGGATATCTAGCCATGTTTCTTAGGCAAGGACTATGCCTATAGTATCTAGTAGAGTAGAGTTCATGTCTGGATTCAGTTAAATATTTATTGAGCACCTAGGACCACAGTGGGAGATAACATAGAATTTACAATGTTTTAGAATTTACAATGTTTTAGGTACTGTTCTAAATTTTTGGCATGCATTCACTTCTTTCATCTTCATTGTCTTATTCTTATCCTCATTTTACAAATAAAGAAGCTGAGACACGGAGAGGTGATGTAATCTGCCTAAGATCACACAGCTAGTTAAGAAGAAGAGGAAGGAGTCTAGCTCCAGTGCCCATGCTCCCAGGGACTCCACTGTAATCGGTGCAGGGAGTACAAAGATAAATTAAACACAGTCCTTGTCCTCAGAGTATTTACTATTCAGCAGGAGGGAAACATATTTTCAATGTCATGGTAAAAGATAATCATGACACTAGCAAATATTTATTAAGAATTTATATATTCTGAGCTTTGTAATAATTCCCTTATATATATTGTTAATTTAGCCTCAGAAGAATCCTATAGATTTTTTGATTAGGAAATTAAGAAAATTTTGCTCAAGATGAGAAGAACAAATTAGCTCCTGACTCCAGTCAGCTTGGATTCCTCTGGTTCTAACAGGTCTTAGTTTTCCTCTGTTGAATTATAAAAAACTTCACAGAACACACCAACCTTGGACAAGGTCACTCTGTGACAGTGACAGAGAAAGACAAAAATGAGTCCCGTTATAATCTTGTCAGAACATAGACAAAAAAGAAGAGCACGTTACAAACCACAAAAATGACCAAACATTCCCTATCTCAGCTGATGTAAATGACTCGTCTTTTCTGATCAATTTTATCTTTAGCTCTACTTTGTTCCTCTAACCTTCTAGACAGAAACTATTAAGACACCATCATGGACTTGCCCCTGTTTGTGACAGTTCCTAATCCAGCGCAGAACCATATTTTTAAAAATCCTTCCAAAATTTTTAAAAACAAGCCTAAATCCTACAGCAGTTTCTTCTAACACTGTCTTACTGAGATTCCCCCAGTTCCTCATGATGAGCTATATTCTTTGTTTGCAATGAGCCAATAAACTCAACTTACTTCCACTTCAGGTGTGTTCTTTGGCTGGAGGGTATTAACAGACACTCAGGTTCCACTAAGGTTGGGCCGAGACCCTCACTGTTGGACCAGGACACTAGACTCAATAGCAAGGTGCACATTGGGCCCCTTTGAAATCTCTACCTGCTCAAGTGTTCAAGGTGTCACCCTGGCCACTTATGGGAGGTTAATTTCACTCTGAACTAAGCTCTGATTATTATTACATTGTGATTCTTCAGCATTGGGTTTTTTGTGTACTTAAGAACAAGTTCTCTTGGGACTTTTTTGGTCATATGATCAGATTTATGTTGTTTCTCGGTGAATTGTTTTCTGGCCTTGTCATATTCACTTCTACGGTCTGCTTGTTTATTCTATAAGAAGAAAAGTATGTAAGGAGGGGATGGACATAGACCTGATAAGTCCATCTTTCAGCCAGTGCTGAAGAAGGGGTTCAGAAGGTGTCAACAGACTAATGTTCTTTGAGTAAAAATGCATTAGGTCACCAATTCAAAAACTTGTAAGGAGTGTTCCCTCAGTCTTGTGAGAAATAATTTATGTAGTTTCATCCCCAGAGTCGGGGGTGGTTATCTGGCTCCTGATCAGGGCAAGTTTTAGAGATACAAGTTTGCACAAACACCAATGTTACTGACCACTGGAGTTCTCATGGGGCCATCTTGATCTAACTCTGCAACTCTTTCAAGCCAAACCCCTCTTTCCTTTATGTTCTCTAAATATAAGATAGACTTACTCTCTGACTGGTGAAATTTCCCAGAGACGATGTGAAACTGCAATGACTGCTGGGGGAACTTTTGACATTAGCAAGATGTTCATTTGATAGCTCCCTTGGAACAAAGGAGGAAGAAACTCTCATGGGGAGATTGTCTTGTCTACAACAAAGAGATTATTTTATTCAATGTAGAAGACTCCTCTTTCATTTCATTTTTTCAGGGTACAATAATCCCTGGCTTTTAAACTGAATGGCTTGATAAAATTGTCAAACGCTCTTTCTCTCTTTTGTGTATATATGCCAAAATGTGTTTTCCTGCATCTAAACTTTGTCTCCTCTCCTTGCAAATGAGGAGACAATTAGCTCTTTTCAGTGATAACTTAATATTTGTTGGAAGTTGGCTTCTTCTCACTTCTTATTTTTCTATTTCTGTTATTCTCCCTCTCTTTTTCTTGTGCTTGGGAAATCTTAAAGAGTAACAGATTAGAAAAATCATTTTGCTTGTATACATGCACTTTGGGGATATCTAGTGCAAACACTAAAAGTTGTTTTAAAAAAAGATTATTGTGTTACATTTGTTTTAAAAATTGTAGAGGCTTCAGTGTGCACTTACTAGCCTTCATTACTCAATTATGAGATTAAAAAAGGAGATATTAGTTCTAATATGTGAAATAACTTTTGGCATTATTTAAAGAGTCTGTTAGATTTAGTTTACCATATAAAAATAATATTAGCACAATATTTAGATTTATACAAATCAGGGTTAAATTTCACACAGTTTAAATTCCCTAAAATGATTTATGATTTAAGTAGATTATTATTTTTTAATTAAAAATATATGAAAACATATATATGTGTGTGTATACATATATGTATATATACATAATGAAAACAGTGGACATCTTTTTAAATGTTTAATTTTATGCAATTCTTACAATGTTGCCAATCATGAGGACTTAATGTATTAACTAAGATTATATTCCAGGTTCTTAACTAACTTCAAGACCTTGTACTGTTCAGGACAGTAGTGACTATGATAATAGCCACTGTAGCTACTGAAATTTCAATTGCTTAAAATTAAATAAGTTAAACATTCAGTTCCTCAATTGCACTAACCACAGTTCAAGTGCTCAGTAGTCACATATGGCCACTGGCTACCATATTAGACAGTACAAATATAGAACATTTCCATAATCAGAGAGTTGCATTAACAGCAGACTTAGACATATGATTAAGCTACTTAGAAAATAATCTTTGGGTGCTGGGTATTTTTAAGTAAGAAAGATAAAGCATCACTGAAAACATTCTGCACCCAATTCCAATGTGTGGCAGGATTTTTCCATAGCACCAGGAATTCTCAAACACCACCTGGGTGTCCTACAGTTGAACTCAATTTTGGCAGAGAGAGATAGGAGATAGGAGATTTACCCCAGAGATAGGAGATAGCTTCAGATCTCACAAGTTAAGTCCTCAGCCCTACAAGACTACACACCTCCCTTCCTCTCTCCTCACCCCCCCACCCCTCCTTAGACTCCAGACACAAACCCAGGTTAACACCTGTGCTTCTGACTGATAGTCCATAAATTGGAAGTTCCAATGACCTGGGTTCTATTAATTTGCTAGAGTGGCTCAGAGAATCAGGGAAACATTTTACTTATTAGGCTATTGGTTTGTTATAAAAGGATGTAACTCAGGATCAGCCACATAGAAGAGATGCCTAGAGAAATGTATGAGATAAATGGTGCAGAGCTTCCGTGCTATCTCCCAGTGCATCATTCTCCCCCCACCCCAGATCTCCACCTGTTCACCAACTCAGAAGCTCTCTGAACTCAAGCCTTCTTTACATAGGCATGATTGATTAAATCATTGACCATCTGCGATTGATTCAACCTCCAGCCCCATTCCCTACTCTCCCCTCTCCAGAGGTCAGGTGTTGAGACTGAAAGCTTTAACCCTTTCATCACCTCGTTAGTTCTCCAGGCAACTAGCACCATCCTTAGGTGCTTTCCAAATCTCACCTGATCAATGTTACAAAAGACACTTTTATCACTCTCATCACTTAGGAAATTCCAAGGGTTTGGGGAGCTCTGTGCCAGAAACACGACAAATATGGTCTTCAAAATGCTTTGATAACATCCTTGTAAAAGAGTATGGAAGACTAGATCCCCTTTTGTGCATTTTAAAGCAAATATCTAAAAATTCTCATCATAAGTTTAAATAGCTGCAAAGAATAAAATTTTCAACAAGTTATAAATACTGACACTTAAAAAATAAGTCACAGCATTCTTTTAAATATTCCCAAAGTATGGAAATGATGGTCATCATTATCCATTACAAAACTAACAAACAAGAAGGAGCTCTTCTTTTTAACAGTTGAATATTTTATATTACATTTTTACCCTCCTGAACTTGTATTTCCATTCTATTGCCTCCAAGGATTTTAAATATGTGCTTTTCATAAAATTCTTTATTAAAAAGTAAATTTTGTATTGAAATATAACACACATAAATACATCATAAGTTTCTGGCTCAATACATTTTTACGAAGAATATACACTCATGTAATGGCCAGCATTCAGATCAAGAAATAGGTTGTAAAATATTTTTAGCACCCCAGGGTTCTCTCTTGGGTCCTCTTCCACTGTCCTGACTTCTAATCTGGGATAATAAATATAATAACCAACAACAGCCAGATCATATATAAAAATAGAGCTTGGATCCACAACCTGCAGCAGCCTACTCAGGAAACCAACCCCTTATCTATCATAACCCAGTAAGCCAGGCTGCTGTAAGTTGGACTAGTAGGAAGTTAGATTGCTAGCTTTAATAACAATCTAGGAAACCAAACAATAACTTCTGTAATAATTGATCCTGAATGGCCAGGGCTTGATTAATAACTGACAGCTTCCCTAATTTTTGTCCCTGCGTCCAGCTTAAGACCAACTAGAGAAAGCTAAATATGTACCCCTAGACAGTCACATAGGTGCCCCCTTCTGATTAGCCCACCTACAGCTTCCCACATGTCCACAGCCTCCAGTCATAGCACACCTGAAGCCTTCTTCTTTTTCTACTACTAATGTTCCCTACTTTTCTGCCTGCCTTTGAGTCTTTGCCCAAACTCAGGTGATGGCAGCTGACTTACTTGCTATTGCAAGCTCTGAATAAATTGCCTTTGCCTGTTCTCATTTGGTTGATCTTTATTTCTACAAATCCCAATATATTAGTTTTGTGTCTAGATCTTTATGCTGTAAAATTCATTCATATTATGTATAAGTGTCATTAGTTTGTTTTTATTGATATATAGTGTTACTATATCACAAATTATTTCTCTATTTTACTGTGATGGATATTTGGTCTTTTTCCAGCTTGGGGCTTTTAGGAATAAAGCTGCTATACAAATTGGTACATATCACGTGCTGACTATATGTTTATGTGGAACTTTTGGGTCTTGGGTAGGTGTATTTAGCTTTAGCACGTACTGCCAAACAGTTTTTCAAGGTGGTTAAACCAATTTACTCTCCCACAGGCAGTATAATCAGATAGAATTTTATCCTAATATATATATTTTTATGCTTGAAAGTCTTTTATTGATTTTTTTATGCTTCAGAGTCATTCTTCTATGCAGAGTTGTATAAATTGAAATTTGATATAAACAAACTTCTGTGGCCATGAGGCTATATTAAAATTTATGTTTTGCACTGAGTTATCATTAGTTATTAGTAGTATCCAATTGATCAAAACAACATGTTATGAAATTGAGAAAATAGTAATAAACAGGAAAAGCAAAACTGTATTGGGAAAACATTACTTGTAGAAATAATTAAAGTTTTTTAAAATTAGTTTATGCATCTGTGGATAAAAATTATTTCTAGAATGAGAATATTCGGCATCACTTTCTTCTTATTTTAGATTTTTGTTTATGTTAAGTGCTAAGAAACTCTGTTCACAATAAGTAGACAGGAGTAGAAGATGTCTATCATCACAATATCACTCAGTTCTTTGAACTACTGTTGAGTAAAAATGTCCCAATGGGATCAGAGATTGCCATTAGCTAGAAGGGCCAGATCCTTACTAATTCCTCAAAGCTCTTCTCCATCATCGAAGAAGGCAATTATGTCTGTCTCTGGTTCCAGGTAAAGTGTTGGATAAACAGGACTCTCGCATATTCCCGAGACCCGGTGTTGGTTTCAGTGGCAGGACAGCCTACGGTTCAGATCAGCAAGGTGGAAAACCGTGCCCTCCGCTGCCGGGGTCTCGGGATGGAGTCCCGCCGAGAGCGCAGCGCGGCGTGCACGGAAGCTCCGGTCCCTCGCCACGCCCACTTCCTGCCCCATCCCGGGCCTTTCCAGGTCTCCTCTTCCAGTGAACCGGATGCTCCGTCAGTTTCCTCCTCGGCGTCCTCCGGTGCTTCCCGGCTCCCTGGCAAAGCCGCAGGCATCCACGGGGGGACGGTCAGGGGGCTCCCGGCGGCTGGCCTGGCAGGTGTAGGGCGCCGGTAGGAGCTGGGCGCACACGGTTACCGAGCGTGGAGGAGACACGTCCCTGCGGCGATGGGTGCCAGGGGCGCTCCTTCACGCCGGAGGCAGGCGGGGCGGCGACCGCGGTATCTGCCCACCGGGAGCTTTCCCTTTCTCCTCCTCCTGCTGCTTCTCTGCATACAGCTCGGTGGAGGACAGAAGAAAAAGGAGGTAGAATGAATCCTCTGGGCATTCCTGGGAGGGCCAGGACGGGTCTGGGCCGGCGGGCCGCGTTCCTAGGCAGCCTTCCCGCGTTGCTAGGCAGCCGGGCCGCCGGGTGTGGGCGATGGCTGTTTTGGGGAGCGGTTGGGAGGCCTTTGCGCAAGTCCTTTGGGCTCCACAGTTTCAAAAGTGGGGTTGCCCAGTGCTTTCTCAAAAAACAACGAAGCATCGTCTTTTGTGCGCCAAGCACCTCACACCTTTAAGACATGGAGGGTTTTTGACCCTTACTTGAAGGCAGAGTGTCGGGGCCGTCGAGTCAGTAAAAAAGAGTGTGTTGGATGTGAAAAGACCCTTTAGGAAAACCTATAGGAACGAGTTGTCCCTTGTGTTCATTACCCTGCTCCCTTCGTTATCCGTTTCAGGAGGCAACAGAGCATACTGAGACCGTGTTTAAAGTTATTCTGTATTTTATATACATTTTTAAAGCTGTATATTTTCCTTTATATTAAATCAAGGTATAATTGTGCGAATAACCACATTTAGGTTGCGCAAATTTGTGAAATTCAGATCACCTGATTTCAATCTTAGTCCTATAGTATCTCTGATGAGGACGCGGATTGAAGTAACTGACCGTATTTAAAGTAGTTGTAGAGTTATTTGTGAATTTCAGTTATCCATCTCTACCTTGGATGGTTGATCTAGTGGGATTAGAAAAAAATATTATTTTGGAAATGTAAGGTTTCTAATTGTACGTCATTTTAGTGAGAGTGTCTCTCCATATTAATTACAAGTAGTTTTTCCTGGTGAAGTTTTATTTACGTACACGTGGCTCTAATTCGGGTTTCAAATATTACCGCAACTTTCTTGACAGCTGGGTGGAAAGGGTGAAAAAACAGCCTCACACACAAGTAACTCTGATTCTCTTTCTCTTTACTCCTTGCCTGAAACAACTCTGAACTCAGTATTTTGCCTTTAACTTCTTTATTTTAACTTTTTTTTTTTTACTTTAACATAAAAATAGGCCTTAGTGAAATTCTTGGTGGTGTCATAGTAAGAGGTTTGGTGAAGAACCACTGTTAAATTAAGACTGTATTTACAAATATAACGATTTTTTTGCCTAGCATTTGGTATTTATATACATTTCTTAGATTTCATAGTTTTTCTCTTAAAAATTTTTTTTATCTTATAATCTTGCCAACATATTTGAAATTTATTTATTTTTAAATTTAATTTTATTTTTATACAGCAGGTCCTTATTAGCCATCAATTTTATACACATCAGTGTATACATGTCAATCCCAATCTCCCAGTTCATCCCACCACCATCCCCAGACCCCCTCTGCTTTCCCCCCTTGGTGTCCATACGTTTGTTCTCTACATCTGTGTCTCAGTTTCTGCCCTGCAAACCGGTTCATCTGTACCATTTTTCTAGGTTCCACATATATGAGTTAATATACGATATTTGTTTTTCTCTTTCTGACTTATTTCACTCTGTATGACAGTCTCTAGGTCCATCCACGTCTCTACAAATGACCCAATTTCATTCCTTTTTATGGCTGGATAATATTCCATTGTACATATGTACCACATCTTCTTTATCCATTCGTCTGTCGATGGACATTTAGGTTGCTTCCATGATCTGGCTTTGTAAATAGTGCTGCAGTGAACACTGGGGTGCATGTGTCTTTTTGAATTATGGTTTTCTGTGGGTATATGCCCAGTAGTGGGACTGCTGGGTCATATGGTAATTCTATTTTTAGTTTTTTAAGGAACCTCCATACTGTTCTCCATAGTGGCTGTATCGATTTGCATTCCCACCAGCACTGCAAGAGTGTTCCCTTTTCTCCACACCCTCTCCAACATTTGTTGTTTGTAGATTTTCTGATGATGGCCATTCTGACCAGTGTGAGGTGATACCTCATTGTAGTTTTGATTTGCATTTCTCTAATAATTAGTGATATTGATCAGCTTTTCATGTGCCTCTTGGCCATCTGTATGTCTTCTTTGGAGAAATACCTATTTAGGTCTTCTGCCCATTTTTGGACTGGGTTGTTTTTTTAATATTGAGGTGCATGATCTGTTTATATATTTTGGAGATTAATCCTTTGTCCGTTGATTCATTTGCAAATATTTTCTCCCGTTCTGAGGGTTGTCTTTTCATCTTGCTTATAGTTTCCTTTGCTGTGCAAAAGCTTTTAAGTTTCATTAGGTACTATTTGTTTATTTTTGTTTTTATTTCCATTACTCTAGGAGGTGGGTCAAAAAAGATCTTGCTGTGATTTATATTGAAGAGTGTTCTTCCTCTGTTTTCCTCTAAGAGTTTTATAGTGTCCGGTCTTATATTTAGGTCTTTAATCCATTTTGAGTTTATTTTTATGTATGGTGTTAGGGAGTGTTCTAATTTCATTCTTTTACATGTAGCTCTCCAGTTTTCCCAGCACCACTTATTGAAGAGACTGTCTTTTCTCCATTGTATATCCTTGCCTCTTTTGTCATAGATTAGTTGACCATAGGTGTGTGGGTTTATCTCTGGGCCTTCTATCCTGTTCCATTGATCTATATTTCTGTTTTTGTGTCAGTACCGTATTGTCTTGATTACTTTAGCTTTGTAGTATAGTCTGAAGTCAGGGAGTCTGATTCCTCCAGCTCCGTTTTTTCCCCTCAAGATTGCTTTGGCTATTCAGGGTCTTTTGTGTCTCCATACAAATTTTAAGATATTTTTGTTCTTGTTCTGTAAAAAATGCCATTGGTAATTTGATAGGGATTGCATTGAATCTGTAGATTGCTTGGGTAGTATAGTCATTTTCACAATATTGATTCTTCCAATACAAGGACATGGTATATCTCTCCATCTGTTTGTGTCATCTTTGATTTCTTTCATCAGTGTCTTATAGTTTTCTGAGTACAGGTCTTTTACCTCCTGAGGTAGGTTTATTCCTAGGTATTTTATTCTTTTTGTTGCAGTGGTGAATGGGATTGTTTCCTTAATTTCTCTTTCTGATCTTTCGTTGTTAGTGTATAGGAATGCAAGAAATTTCTGTGCATTAATTTTGTATCCTGTAACTTTACCAAATTCGTTGATTAGCTCCAGTAGTTTTCTGGTGGCATTCTTAGGATTCTCTATGTATAGTATCATGTCATCTGCAAACAGTGACAATTTTACTTATTCTTTTACAATTTATATTCCTTTTACTTCTTTTTCATCTCTGATTTCCATGGCTAGGACTTCCAAAACTATGTTGAATAATAGTGGCGAGAGTGGACATCGTTGTGTTCTTTCTCATCTTAGAGGAAATGCTTTCAGTTTTTCACCATTGAGAATGATGTTTGCTGTGGGCATAGTTTTTCTTGAGAAAGGGAGAAGATTTGAAAAGTATTTTTTTTGCGTGTAGATTACCAGAGAAGAGGGCATTAAAAACAATGAGCAACTCCTTGCAAATTCTGATGATTTATCTCCTAGATGGATCATTGTAACCATGGTAACTTTCAGTTGGAAGGAAAAAGAAAAAAGCCCCCAAAAGAAGTCTAAAAAGTGTATATCTTCAAAGCATCTTAGCATCTCCAATTGTAAGACTACTTTAACATATGACATTTGTTAACTTAGTGTAATTATAAATTGTGATAACATCTATTTCCATTAAATATTTTTTATAAAGTTTATTCTAAAAATGCAAAATTAGGGAGAAAATTGTTGAGGATTTAAAAAAGGATGTCTTCCAAAACTTTTATTTCTGTTAAATAGGAGAGTCTAATGATACTACTTGGTGATATTGTAGAATACACATATTTTATTTAAGGAAAAGAGCAAAATAACATATAGTTGAAGTTTTAATACTTTACTAAATGAGCATGCATGTCTCTGAAATGCAGTCTAGTTCGGTATCTGGTACTCAGTTCAAAAACCATGATCTCGGGCTTCCCTGGTGGCGCAGTGGTTGAGCATCTGCCTGCTAATGCAGGGGACACGGGTTTTGGGAGGATCCTACATGCCACGGAGCAACTAGGCCCGTGAGCCACAACTACTGAGCCTGCACGTCTGGAGCCTGTGCTCCGCAACAAGAGAGGCCACAATAGTGAGAGGCCCGCGCACCGTGATGAAGAGTGGCCCCCGCTTGCCACAACTAGAGAAAGCCCTCACACAGAAACTAAGACCCAACACAGCAAAAATAAATAAATTAATTAATAAACTCCTACCCCCAACATCTTCTTTAAAAAAACAAACAAACAAACAAAAAACTATTATCTCTTCTAATACCGGAAGAAAAACATTCTTTCTTGGAAATATTGGTCACAAGTGTGTTACTTTTCTAGGGATATTCCAGAGTTGTTTTGATCATATGTGGCGGCGGCTGCTGCTTTTTTTTTTTTTTTTTTTTTTTTTGCTTAGTTTAGAACCTGTTGCCCAGTATGAGATTTGACACCATTGAGCCAGAAAATATAATAGCTGGAACTTAATTTACTACAATAAATATTACAAAGATAAGTACTGGAATAGTTGACTTGGCATGGATTGTGTATTCTTTTGTTCTGGGGAACCCAAACGGAAATCTAAAGTTGAACCTGGAATCAGGAATTGGATGATAGTTGCTTTTAAGGAAGTAACATTTATGACAGTAATAGTTACCACCATAGATTTTTGAATGGAACTGATGGTCCAGTTACAATTCATATCCTATCTAATTGACATCAAACCACTTAACTTCCCTGAATTTTAGTTCTTTTGTTTAAAAATACAGGTATAGGGCTTCCCTGGTGGCACAGTGGTTGAGAGTCCGCCTGCTGATGCAGGGGACACGGGTTCGTGCCCCGGTCTGGAAAGATCTCGCATGCCGCAGAGCGGCTGGGCCCGTGAGCCATGGCTGCTGAGCCTGCACGTCCGGAGCCTGTGCTCTGCAACGGGAGAGGCCACAACAGTGAGAGGCCTGTGTACCACAAAAAAAAAAAAAAAAAAAAAAAAAAGTAAAAATACAGGTATAATACTTACATCTCAGTGTTGTCATTGGGATTAAATAAGCCTGTATTTAAGGGCTGTATTTAAAGTGTTTAGTGCAATGCCTAGAACATAACAAATGATCAGTAATTTGGTAGCTGCTATTATGTATTCTTCATTTAAATGAAAGATAGACATGATAATGAGATTCTAAAATGTGATAAAATTTTTTTTCAAATTAATTTTTTTGCTAAATAAACTGACTTTATAATAATTGTAAATTATATAGTTTATGGAATAAAATGTTCATTACTTATTTTATTATGAAACACTAAGAATTCCAAACTCTAACATTGCTTGAGAACTTCCCAAGAGGAGATTTTACATCATGGAAGAATTGGTGGTATTCATGGATTTGTGTATATGTGTCTACATATATAGGTATATATCTGTTTCTAAATGAAGACATTTTCATTCATCAAAAAATAGTTTTGTCATATTCTTTATTTAAGAATATAGTCAAGAGAAATAGTTAAATAGGCACAGATAATTGACGGGAGATGTTTATGGTCAGTTTCCTTAATTACATTGAATACAGTCATGTTAAGTGATTTTTGAATCCTCATGTTAAGTGATATGGATTTGTGGGAGACTTTAGCTTTTTAGTAGTATATCATTTGCATTTCTGATGCATCGTGGGTTTCCATTATTTTGACACTTTCTCTATTTCTTATATTGTTAACACTTATCAGTTAATCAGCTTCATTTAGAATTGTTTTAATCTCTAATGACCTCTTATAATAGTATAAAAAGAGCTCAAATTCTGTAATGATTTCTGGTGGACTTAATGACTTTACCATCATCAAAAGCAGCTACCGTCAGCCCTTCAAATCCGGGGGTCTTGTACCTGCAGACAGAGAGGGCCGACTGTACCACACCATTTTGTAGCATGTGGGACTCGAGCAGTTTCAGATTTTGATATCTGCTGGGGTCCTGGAAACAACCCCCCTTGGATATGGAAGGACAACTATAATATAATAATTTATACTTTCTGCAAAGAAAATGATTAGCAAATAGGCTACAACATGTAGGTAGCGGCTCATAAATATTTTTTAAGAGAGAAGTAGTGTTATTAGTTGCCTCTGAGATAACTTCTATAAGCACACTTTACACTGAGATGTATATATCCAGTTACTCTTTAGTGGCACAGCCGTGAAATAGAGACTTTAGTGTCTTAGCAAATGATAGGGAGAGGATGGAGGTAAGAGATGGATTTTGATGCAGAGAACTTAGGTGGAAGAAATAGTTTGTAAACATATGATCACAACTTTAAGAAATGCATAGTAATTATACTTTGATATGTATACACATATACACCTGTCATGCTGATGTCAGGCAGTTGTGTCAGCTAAGTTAGACTTTGTGTACAGTAACTCCTTGAAGAGTAATTGGAAATGACAGATCTTACTTAAAATGGCCAAAACTGCTTGTCAATAACTTTGAGGCTTAGCCTGCCACAGTTTCATCGATAATGGCAGAAGGTATGGGATTCCTGGGTCACAGGTGGACAGGTTATTACAGTAATAGAATTGCCAGAGTATCAGCGTTTGTGCTCGTGATGCAGGCCAGCTGACACCTGCAAATGTAGTGAATTTCAGAGCAGGAGAGGACCTTGAGCTTATGGAACCCAAATCTTTCATCATGGGCAGTAAACGTATTTGACTTCAGCCTTAGAGGGAGTCACTATCTTTATTAAATTGGGAAGTAAACCTGATCTTTGTTCTAGAAGGGACAGTGTCTAGCAGAGCTGTGTGCTATACAAACATCCTTGAAAAGATAGCCTAGAACAAAGTCAGTCAGTACTTGCCCTTGCAAGTTATGTAGAAACTGTGATGAACCGTCTGCCTACGCAAGGGATCTAACCTGGGTCAAAAGGGAACACTTCAGGATATTTTCCTCTACATACACAAAACACCAGCATGTTCAGCCCCTTCTATATGTGTTCTACGTGGAAGACACAGAGAAAGGGAAAGGGCAGAAACATGAAACTTGAGCCACAGATTCATCAGCTATTTGTTAACTGTTTTGGGCTGCATTTACTTGTGCATATTCTCTTTAGCCTTAAATAGTCAGTGAGTTTGGATGTGAGTGTGATCAGTACACCTGTGACTACCTTAGTAGTCTCCGGGTTGGTTTGGTGTATTAGACCATGTAATGATTGCTTCTTTTCATAAGACCCCCACCTGGAGCATCATGCTAATTTCACCAAGATAGAAGATTTACCTTTGGCTAAGTATAGGAGTAACTCTTCTCCTGCTAGATCATGAACAAATGTAACACTGTGTGCATGCATGTATGTGGACCAAATAGGTAGTATTTACGTCAGTCTCTATCCAGTTTTTATTCTATCTGTTGGCAAGATTTCTGCAGCTTCTCAAATTGAGCATAAGAACCTGCTGTATAACAAAAATAAATAAAATAAAATTCAAAAAGGAAAAAAAGTTGAGCATACCTAAAAGGGAACTCTCAATCCTTTCCTCTGCCCATCTGACCCATCTGTTTTCTCATTGCTGTCAACAGTACTGTTTTATGGGGAACAAATTTTAACCTTATTTTTTTTTAAGTAATCACTTGCCATATATAATACTATATCTTTGTAGCTCTTCTGTTTTGCACGTTGTACACAGAGAGGCTGACTTCACATAATTTCTTGCAGAGTCGTACATAGATTTAAGGAGAGCATCTTGCAAAAATATGATTCCTCTATTATACATAGATATGTAAAACAAATATTTAGTTTGAATAGTAAAGTTTCAAATATATTATTCAGAAAAATAGACAGTATTTTTTTCATAGTAATTGATATCTGTCTTATCTCTCTACCTGCTTGCCTGATTGTCTGTCTGTTTAATGTCAGAAGGAAAAAGGTCAGTGTCAACAGTGAACTTATGTTACAGAGTGTTTCACAATCTGTGATAAAAGTCCTAACTTAGAAGTGTAGCATCCTGAAGCCATTAATGAATTGAAAAAAGTTAAGAATAAAAGGAAGCCTTTACTAACATTTATTGTTATTACATTTTTGGTTGCTCATATGAAGATACCTAACTAGTTTGACGTTTGGGAGTGAGAAGGAAAATTTCCTTCCCCTGTATGTTACTATGAGAACTCAACCATCTCTAATGAAAAGGGGCACTTGAGTATAGGTTAGATAAATCGTGGTACTGATTTTATTAAATGGAGCTGTTTATTTTAGATGTGTATTTTTAGAGATGGCTTAATATTGCTGTCAATATGATTTGACTCAACTTTTGGAGAAATATTGTGGTTCAGTGTCTTCTCTGCTTAGAAACAAAGCAAACCATTGGAAAGTTAGTTCATATGATTTTTGTGGTAAAACTTAAGGTACAAGATTGATTACAAATTGTAAGATCTGCTTACTATTCATATTAAATATTAAATTTAATGAGATACCGTCCTGTAATTTAGTGAATTTAACAAACTTGGGAGTTGGAAATAAGGCTTATTTCAGGAAATGAAAAAAAACATAACAGGAGAGTCGATAGAAGATAGAATGCCAGGTATTTCACCTAAATTGTTTATAATCATCACAGTATCTTGGTGATTATGACAGAGTTTTGTTTGCCTTACCTTTGTCTTTGTTAACAGTATACCTTGGTTTTATTTAAGTAGGAGGAGGAATTGGGACTATCCCAAGCCCCAAGCAATCATTTTTATTAGTCAAAGATTATCATGATTATCCAGTACCCTGCAAATTATTGGTTTAGGAGTGAGCACATGATACAATTATGTGGGGCTTTTGGAAGTTTCCTCCTTCTTCATAAAGGACCCAAAGTGGGGTAATTCTTTCTTCCTGTCTTTGGATATGTGTATGAGAATGTGGTGCATTGTTGAACCCATCTTGTAATCACAAAAAGTACAAGCCTGAGGGCAAAACCAGTAAGTTTATGCTGGCAGAGTAGAAAATTGGGAAGAACATGGGTACTTGATGGCATGACTTAACTAGCCTTGTAAATGCTTCACCTCTGGACTCCTTGTTATATGAGTTAATAAGCTTTCTTATTGTTTAAGACACTTCAAATTGAATTTCTGATTTTTTGTATTTGAAAGCTTTCTACTGAGGAAGGTTCTCTTGGATTAAGGGTTTTACCCATGACTGTACAACTTGTAAGTTTACAGCCTTACCCCAAAGAACTCTTTCTACGTTATGTCTTAGTAACCGGACCCTCTTTGTGAATTAGTTATTAAATATTAGTGGAGGACCATTTAAGTATGTATAGCTGTCGCCAGTCTTTGAATATCAGTTGTCAGTACTAGAAGAAGTTGGTGTATGTTTCGCTGTCATTGAAGTGAATTTTCATGTTCCTCTTATTAAAACAACTTTGTTTTTATTGTATGAATTGAAATTCTCTACTCAAAAGTTATGTCCAAAACGTTGTAGGAAAGAAATTGGGCATAAATTTATTATGTGCTTTAAAAACTATGAGCCCAATAACAGAGTGGAAGAGAGTAAGTATGCCCAAGATATATTTGCTGTATGCTGTTTTCTATTTGAATGTTTTTAAGAAATACTTATTCCTTTTGCTTTTGTGTATGTAATAGATTGACACGTAGTTTCATTTTAAAGACATGCAAAATAAAATTCAGGAAGATACTTAATTTTATTTTTAAAATGATCATGTTTTAATAATGTTCTTTTAGTTAACATCTGAGTTAAGATTAAGCAAAAGAAAAACTGGGACCTTCCTCAAAGATCAGGCTTTATGCAATGCTTGGTTGGTTCATGTTTTTTTTAGAGTGGAAGCTTTCAAAGGGAATAAAACATTTTTCTCATACTCGTGAAAGTGGAGTGGCTTTGCTGTGTCTTGCTCTTGTTTCCTGTGCATTTTTCCTCTTGGAGCCTTTATGGGGAGAAAGAGCCGCTGAGTCAAGGTGTAACACCATCGTCATGGCACTCATTCAGCATAGCTTCCTACGGAGAGCAGCCTGAGTCACAGGCTTTGATGTTGGAGCCTATTCCAAATCATAAAGCGAACAGTAACTGGTTGTGTGTGTGTGTGTGTGTGTGTGTGTGTGTGTGTGTGTGTGTGTGTGTGGTGTTTACACACTGCGTTATAGAATGATAGAGCAGGAAAGTCAGATTTCAGGCTAAATAACAAAGCTGGGACTAGGAGGGAGTTTTCCTGCCTCCAGAGCTGCTGTTTCTGCATCCCCGTGCTCAGTTACGCTGTCTTGTCTCTGCCCCTCCCCTCTTTATGACTTTAAGTATACTATCATTTCCTCTGTGTTTTCATGGCTCATCTTTTCTGAACTTCTTCATGGGTACTTGTTTTGTAAACTTCACAATGACGACCGGTTTGGCAGCTCTAAAACAAACCTAGTAATACTGCTTAGACTTGACCCCTTTGAGAACATAATTTATAAAACTAGGCCATCTGTTTCTTCATGAAGCTGTTTAAATAAATGAAATTAGTCTAAGGGAAGCCTAAGTCACAAGAGTCAGAACTCTGTAACCTACGTGGATGACGAAAGTATGTAAGTTCCTGTTCCATCTGTCTTCCCCAAATAGCGCCTCCTACAGTCCCTAATGCTAAGGAAAGCCTTGTCGTACATCTCTTTGCCAGAGCTAGAAATCCGGGCACATTCACTTAGTTTCAAACGTTTACTCAGTCGTGACCTTCTTCAACACCCCTTCCTTCACCCCAGCTGAAGACGTCCCCTGGGACTTCCTAGCCAGTGCTGTCTTGGGGGTACTCTTTACGTGGCTCTAGGATGCAATACAGTGTTCTTTGCAGGCTCTTGAGTGCTTTTCCTGAGTGAGCCCTTGTCTGACTCTGCTGGTTTCTATCTCACCACTGTTACATGCTTCCTTCCAGTGTTCTTTGCCTGCTCTTGAGTGCTTTTCCTGAGTGAGCCCTTGTCTGACTCTGCTGGTTTCTGTCTCACCACGGTTACATGCTTCCTTCCAGTGTTCTTTGCCTGCTCTTGAGTGCTTTTCTTGAGTGAGCCCTTGTCTGACTCTGCTGGTTTCTATCTCACCACTGTTACATGCTTCCTTCCAGTGTTCTTTGCCTGCTCTTGAGTGCTTTTCCTGAGTGAGCCCTTGTCTGACTCTGCTGGTTTCTATCTCACCACTGTTACATGCTTCCTTCCAGTGTTAACTTAAGCAGGGTACCCCTTCTTCCCTGTTTTGGATCAGGAATTCCTACCCTGTGCTCAGATAGATAGATGTCTGTGCTTATTCTTTATGGCACTTAAGTGAATTATTGCCTATTGTCTGTCATTATTGTTGTTCTACAGGCCCTTTGAGGAGAAGGGTTGTGGGTTTATTTTTGTATCTGTATTTCCATATTCAAGCATAGTGCCTTGTACTTGGTAAATGCTTAGTCGAGATACTTAATCTTTGGTCGAGATACTTAATCTCTCTGAGCTTCAGTTTCCTTATCTGTTAAGTGGAGATAGTTTGTTAGTCCCTACTATAGAGTTGTGAGCCTTACATGAGATAATCCTCTAAAGTATACTTAGCATAGTGCCTGGAACATAGTAAGTGCTTAATGAACGTTAGCTTTGGTGCTGATATTGGTGAATGACTGCAGGACGTTCTGTGGTTTTTTTTATGTTTCCAAAGTGAATTTTCATGAGTAGCATAAGTTGATTTGGCATTACAAAAGAAACTTTTAAAGGCAGTTGATATGCATAATTTTTCATGAATACTTAATTTTCCTATGTGACAGATTCTGCTACTAAATTGGCTCTTGAGAAAATATCATTGTTCCTTTCTTCAGATGATTAAAGATTTGGCAGTAACCATTTGATCATGGTTACTTTTCCTATTTGACTTCTTACAGCATTTGACAGGTGCTCAGTGTAGCCCTGTTTGGGTTTAACCTATTTGCAGTCCTTTGGACCTCTTGGAACTAGAGGTCTATTTCTCTCCCCAGGTTTGTGAAGTTTTCAGCTATTATTGCATTAAATATACTTTCTATCTCTTTTTCTTTCTCTTCTCCTTCTGGAATTCCCATAATGCAAACATTGTTCCTTTCATTGTGTCCCATAATTCCTATAGGCTTTCTTCACTCTTTTTCATTCTTTTTTCTTTTTGTTTTTCTGATTGGATAATTTCAATTTTCCTATCTTCCAGGTCACTGATTCTTTCTTTTCCATTGTTGAGTCTGGTTTTGAAACTCTGTTGAATTCTTCTGATCAGTTATTGTATTTTTGTACTTTAGGATTTCTGTTTGGGTTTTTTTTTTTTAATTTCTGTTGATTCGACTTCTTGTTTTGTTGATGCATTGCGTTCCTAATTTCATTTAGTTGTCTGTCTGCATGTTCTTGTAGGTCACTAAACTTCTTTAAGAGGTTTGTCTGACAGTTCATAGATCTGCATTATTTTAGTATCCATTATTAGAGCTTTATTAGTTTCCTTTGGTGATTTTTCGTGATCCTTGATTCCCTACATTGGTATCTGCACGTTTGAGTAAGTGGTCTCCTTTTCCAGACTTTGCACGTTTGCTTTGACAGATATAGTACTTCACCAGTCAGCTCAGTTTGGGTTTCTGGATCCCACAACTCCTACAGAGGTACTTTTGCTTTTGGATGGATGCTGAATTTTTGTTGTTGAGGGGAGGGGAGGAAAGGGCTGACTTATGCTGACATGTTGCTCACATCACTCCTATTTCCTTTTTTTCAAAAGCTCACCACCCTTGACTTTTGTGACTTGACCCTTACATGGCTTTATACCAGAATGATGGATAGCATAGATCATTAGAACACCGCTATCACCTCTACTATTCTTTTGCTATTGATTTTATTTTATTTTTAAATTTATTTGTTTTATTTATTTATTTTTGGCTGCACTGGATCTTCTTTGTGGTGCGTGGGCTTCTCATTGCAGTGGCTTCTCTTGTTGCAGAGCACAGGCTGTAGGCACGCAGGCTCTAGAGCACAGACTCTGTAGCTGTGGTGCGTGGGCTTAGTTGCCCCGCGGCATGTGGGATCTTCCAAGACCAGGGCTTGAACCCTTGTCCCCTGCACTGGCAGGCAGATTCTTAACCACTGCGCCACCAGGGAAGCCCTTTGCTGTTGATTTCAGTTGTCACTCTTCTTTGGCGTTTAATGAAGCCTGTGACACTCTGTATAATTTGATTTGGTCGTTTGCTTTCTCATTGTCTTTTTTCTTATTTTACTGTTTGGTAGTCTTACAGAATGGAATTAGAATGAGAAAAGCAGGTAATGTGAATTCTAGCCCCATTGTTTATCTTTACAAATTATCTGTTTGGACCGCAATTTCCTTCTTTATAAACTAGAGATAATTCCTCGCATGGGGTTGTTTTGAAGATGAAATGAAATAAAATGCCAACTTTACAAAATGTTAAGGGTTTTATGAAAGTTAGTTCTGAAAAATGATACGTGGGTTCCAGTTTCTTTGATATAAACTCTGGGCTCTTGGGCAAGGCGCTTAACCTTTTGAAGCATCAGTTCGTTCAACTGTAAAATGAGACCATTGAACAAGATCATGATGTCTGAATCTGGGGAAAATAGGGAAAGTTTCCCATTGGCTGTCTGAAATTATAAACGTTTTTCATTTATGGCATAAATGGATTTTTCTGGCATGAGCATCTGTAACGTATATTAGATTTTTAAAAAGTTAAAAACTATTGGATTAAATGTTTGCTTAGATCCTTTCTAGATGGTATGATTATATGAAATATGGTAATAGAATGATTTATGGTAGTTTCTCTATATATCAAAGGTAATTTTATGTCTTAGAGGCTGAATCTTAGTAATAGTTCTGCTCTTATTTGATTACAATGTCTTTATCGTAAAGGAGCTTAACTAATACTCGTTTTCAACAATTTGAGTTATATGATCCACAGAGGATAACTAAAACTAATTGTGGCAGAGCTATTTCAGTTCTTTTTATTTGCCTATCAGATAGCAATTAGATTTATGCTTGCCTTATATTTGCCTGTTTCAAATATGTAATCTACAAAGCCACAAATTAAAACAATAAGCTATTTTTGTACATTGCTGTAGTATTGAAAATACAGCATAGGTGCTTTATCTGCAGTAATTCATATAGATAAGAAAAATTAGAAAAGTAGTAATTTGTCTGAGTACAATCATTAGCACTGGCCTCTAATGTCCAAGATACATATTAGCAGAATAAAGGAACCTATTTCATTATCTAAAAAAGGAATTGGTGAGGGAAATAAGGTGTTGTTTTCCTTTTCTTCGTATCCCTTTTCTTTGTAAAGCTACTTTTGTAAAATTAGGTTAGGTTAGCCCTATGGCATTTTCTACACAGATTGCAGTCCTTTGGTTTATGTATTTTCACAGGATTCCATCATGTCATGGTAAGTAGATGATCCCAGGGACCTTTCTGTATTATTTTCCTGATTTGTTACTAAAATCTAAACTTCTTTAGTGTGGGAAGTTCCTAGTCTTACTTGTCTGTGTCATCATAATCATAACAGAAGCCCAAAGTAGATGAGTCTTTTATGTTTTATGATTGTTTGTCTGCTTATTGGTTTCTTAAATACGTTGTAAATGTTTTTCATATTACGTCCATTTTGATTGTTTTAAATAGAAATAATAGTATTGACATAAATGGTAGAAAATAAGTATATTTGAGTGTCATCTTCCTAAAATACAGCACGTTACTGAATAAAGGGCCATGTCACTGACATTTCTCTAAAATGTGATCTACCATTCCTTTTTTCCAACAAATATTTGTTGATGAATACTACATGGCAGACACCATACTGGATTTTGGAGGTAAAGTGGTGAACAAGACAGCCACTGTCCTGATGTATCGTATAGCTCATAGTCCTGTAGGAGATTCAGACAGGAAAATAGGCAATTATAGTATGGTGTGAGAAATGCATAAACTGGGAACTGTTGGGTGCCGTGGTGTTATGTTAGCACATTGGGGTCAGCTGAAAACTGAAGATACACATAGGAAATGGCTTAATGAAGGGAGAAGTATTCTAAGAAGAAGTAGTAGTACTAGTAAAGGTCAAGAAGTATGAAAAAACACAACAAATTCAGGAAACTCAAAGTAGTTCCACATGGCTCGGCTTAGAATGCACAGGGTGGGGGAGTGGCAGGGTTGAGGCTGGAATGGAAGCCAGAGTCAAATCCCAAAGGACCTTGCAAGCCATGTTAGAGTCTAGACTTGACCTTGAAGTCCCAGGGAGGAACTGAAGGGTTTTATCTTGGAGGTGAGGATGAGGTTTATATTTAGGAGGGTTGCTCTGGGCCTGCTGTGGAAACTAGCTTAGGTGGGGATGCGAAGTTGGAGGAGGGGCAGCAGTCTGCTCAGGAGGCTCCAGCAGAACTGGATGTGAGAGGCAGCGATGACTTGTCCTACAGCAGAACTGGACGTGAGAGGCAGCGATGACTTGTCCTACAGCAGAACTGGACGTGAGAGGCAGCGATGACTTGTCCTACAGCAGAACTGGACGTGAGAGGCAGCGATGACTTGTCCTACAGCAGAACTGGACGTGAGAGGCAGCGATGACTTGTCCTACAGCAGAACTGGACGTGAGAGGCAGCGATGACTTGTCCTACAGCAGAACTGGACGTGGGAGGCAGCGATGACTTGTCCTACAGCAGAACTGGACGTGAGAGGCAGCGATGACTTGTCCTACAGCAGAACTGGACGTGAGAGGCAGCGATGACTTGTCCTACAGCAGAACTGGACGTGAGAGGCAGCGATGACTTGTCCTACAGCAGAACTGGACGTGGGAGGCAGCGATGACTTGTCCTACAGCAGAACTGGACGTGGGAGGCAGCGATGACTTGTCCTACAGCAGAACTGGACGTGAGAGGCAGCGATGACTTGTCCTACAGCAGAACTGGACGTGAGAGGCAGCGATGACTTGTCCTACAGCAGAACTGGACGTGAGAGGCAGCGATGACTTGTCCTACAGCAGAACTGGACGTGAGAGGCAGCGATGACTTGTCCTACAGCAGAACTGGACGTGAGAGGCAGCGATGACTTGTCCTACAGCAGAACTGGACGTGAGAGGCAGCGATGACTTGTCCTACAGCAGAACTGGACGTGAGAGGCAGCGATGACTTGTCCAAGGTTGTGGCAGTGAGAATGCAGAACGATCACTGGATTTTTGAGTTCCGGGAGCCAGATGAGGCAGTTCTTGGTGGTTGATTGCGTGTGGGATGAGGGAAAAGGAGGTAAGAATAACGGCTACATTTCTTGGTAAAAGGGAAATTTTGTTTACTGAAATGGGAAACAGGAGAAGGAAGAGATTTTGGAAGGAAGATAACACGTTCACTTTTAAGGATGTGCGTGATGCCTGTGTGAAAGCTAAACAGGTGTTTGAGAGGCAGTGGAATGTCTGGATACACACCTATGATCTGGGCTGAAGATGAAATGGATTTGGAAATCATTAGCATCCATGGGAATTGAGTTTTTGGTGGTGGTTCAAAATCTCCACGCCAGAGTATACAGAGTGAAAAGGAAGAGCAAATGCAGACCCTCAGGGATGGCAGTATTTCACTGTCCTTCAGAAGGCAAGTTTGCAAAAGGGACCAAGACTGCGCTGCTGGAGAGCTAGGAAGAAACCCAGCAGATTGTGGATGTCACAGGAGGGGAATGTTTCAACAAGACAGAGGTCAACAGAGACGAATGGTGACAGGCTAAACGAAAACTGTAAAGAGTCCTTTGGATTTAGGCAGAGCAGTTTAACTGTAGTGCTAGGATGGAAACTAGAAGGGAGTGAGTGGGTTAGTGAATGAGTGGGTCGTGAGGAAGTGGACACAGCCACCTCTTCTTATGAAGTACTTTTGCTGTGAATGGGTGGCAAGTTAAGTGAGTGGTAGCTGGAGAAGAGGTGGACATGGAGAGGGAAGGTAACTGAAGTGGAGCCAGGTGGCTGAGAGCATGGGAGCAAGGAGTGGGAAGCGGAGACCAGCAGGTGGAATTAGCTTCATACAGGAATGTGGTGGTAGTTCTCAGCGCTGTTCACGGGTAGTTTTGGGTTTTCTTCCATGCCTGTGATGGGATGGCACTTTCCCACTCTTGTGAACTTATGGCCCCAAGACTGACTTTGGCCTGTGAGTGGTGAGCAGATGTGTCACATGTCAGTTCTAGGCAGAAGCTCCGAGGGTCATTACATGCCTCGCCGTTGTCTTTTTCCCTCTGGCACAGTGACTGGGAATGTTTGACGCGGTGGGTGCTGTACCAGCCTGGGTCCTCGAGTGAACAGGATGCGCAGAGTCTCCCTGCCAACCCATAAGGTGGAGAAATCCGCCTTTATTTTTTTAAATACTGAGATCTGGAGCTGTTAGCGCTCTGTAATTTAAGCTCTTTGGATTGTTCCAAGGAGTATTGACCTCTCTTACCTTTCAGTGGGAGAAATGGATAAAAGAAGCGGGTGCAGTTGCAGGCACATTTGTTCTTTTGTTGGCAGGGATTGATGTTTTCTCTGTGAAATGGAAGGTAAACTAAGAAGGAGGAATAAGCTGGTAGGGCGGGGAGGTCTAGAACAGTGAATACAGTCTTAAATAGCTAGAAGAGGTATTAGGTAATTTGCCTAGAATTACCCATTTTAAATAGCTAGAATAGGTAATTTTACTCAGGAAACACAGAGGCACTGTTATTATAAATACAAAGGTGGTTTGTGAATGTATTAGTTTTCTATTAATGTATAGTAAATTATTGCAAATTTAGTGACTAAAAGTAACACTCATTTTTTTTAATCTCATAGTTTCTACAGGTCAGAAGTCTGGGTTCTCTGTTAGGGGCTCACAGGTGTGGCTGAAGTTCAGGTGTGGCTGGGCTGCATTCTCATCTGGAGCTCTAGATCCTCTTTTTAGCTCACCCAGGTTGTTGGCAGAATTCAGTTCCTGGCAGTTTTAAGGACCCAGTTGCATATTTTCTTGCCGGTTGTGTTCTCTCGGCTCTTTAAGGCCACTCTCAGGTCCTAGCCGTGTGGCTCTCTCCATGGTCAGTTTAAAACATGGCTGTTTGCTTTCTTCCAGGCCAGTAGGCTCGTGTCTCTGACTCTTCACTTACTTTGGAAATGCTCATCTAATTTGGTTGGGCCCACTCAGTATAATCTCCCTTGTGAGTAACTAAAAGTTAACTGACTACATTTGCACATCTTTGCCGTATAAGGTGACATACTTATAGAAGTGCTGTTCCCTCACGTTCACAAGTCTTGTCCATTCTCATGAGGAGGGAATTATATGAGGGTTATGGGTCTCTGGGGATATTTTTAGAATTCTACCTAGTAAAGTAGGTGAGCTTGCACTTTTAGATTTTTCCGTATTTTTAAGTGGTGGCTTATAAAATCAATATAAACAGTTATGATAGTGTATAGGACAACATTATTTAATATAAGACTCTGGTAAGGCTATAAAGTTGAATGATAAAATTGAAGTGATAATAAAATGGAAGTATCAGAGTTCAATCAGAAAAACAGGAGCTCAAGAAGATGAGTATGCATGTATGTATGTGCATGTATCCATATCTGGATTTGTTACAGGAATCCGACTTGATGTAATGGTGGAGGCTGGTGAAGTAAGGATATTGTCTGCATGTTTGCTGCTGGAGTCTGTGGTCCAAGAGCAATTGGGAAGGGAGGATGCTGCACGGTGGGATGAATAAGAACAAGCTGAACCTCTGAGGATGGAGTGAAACCATCCTCAGTGATTTTTTTTTTTTTTTTTTTTTTTGCTGTACGCGGGCCTCTCACTGCTGCGGCCTCTCCCATTGCGGAGCACAGGCTCCGGACGCGCAGGCCCAGCGGCCATGGCTCACGGGCCCAGCTGCTCCGCGGCATGTGGGATCCTCCCAGACTGGGGCACGCACCCGTGTCCCCTGCATCGGCAGGCAGACTCTCAACCACTGCGCCACCAGGGAAGCCCCTCAGTGATTTTTAAAGCTCATAGTTCTGAAATTGCATAGTAAGGAGAAAATGGTTATTCACAAAAATAAGTAGTTGGAAATGATGAGAATTACTTTAAACAGCTCGCTCATCTTGCATCCTCAGGATACCAGTTAAACTGATAAATAAGTTCAAAGAGTAACAGACATTTTATTTTCTTTTTCACATGGGAAACTTACAATTAAAAATTAAAAAGAAAATTTCAATCTACCTAAAACTTAATTGTTTAGTGGAATATATTTTTAAAATAAATTTTCTTCCATTAACTGCTTTATAGAAATGCTTCCCTCCCACTCACTTATAGGATAAATAAATGTTTCCCTCCCACTCACTTATAGGATAAATCACTGTTCCTCTCTCAGGTATTTACTCAAGGTTTCAAAATAGAAAAATTATTAAGTTCAGATGTTTTTTCCACTTTTATGGCTGTTACTTTATATATCTTTGTTAGCCTCATAGCAAGGGACCCTGCATTTACAAATTGCACTTATTAATATTATAGAGAATATTGGGAAGATACCTAAATTGGGATAGTCATGTTGTTTCGATTTAACTATCTGCTAAAACATAAAATAAAAGTGATTTCTTGTCTCATTTGAAATATTCATACTAGCACCTTACCTTCATTCAGCTGCTAACAGACTGGTGTTATAAAAAAATAATACTATGGAATCTATTGTCTACTTTATTATTACTAAGTCAGAATAGTGTAGAATATCAAGATAATGCCTTAATAAAATTGACAGTTTATATGGTATTATCCTATACTGTTTTGAGAGATACATATATCTTTTTAATAGTGACTTGTGTTTGTGCATATACCTAAGCATAGTTGTCAACAGCTTTTAGAGAGCTGCTTCTCATCTTGCTTTCCTGCTGTGGCTTTCATATTTTTATCAGATTTTATTACATTTTTTCTAAATTGTTTGTTTTGCCAGAGCTGTTTACCATATCAGTTTTTTCTTCTTCATAGACACAAGCTAGACTACATTTCCCAGCCTCCTCTGCATTTATTTAGGGCCATGTGATGAAGTCATGGTGAATGGAATGTGAATGGAAGTGATGTCTGTCATCTCTAGCCTGGCCTTAAACATTGCCCCTTGGCTTGTGCTATCGTCCACTATCCTGTTTGGAAGAGTCATCAGGATTGTATCACAGGCTTCCCTCTGAGGGTCTGTGTTAGTTTGCCTCTGCGATTTGAAAGGTAGAAAGGGAGAGAGGCCACTGTTCTTTAGAAGTAGTTGAGGCAGATTCATGGGCAGATGTTTGCAGCATCAGCCAGGAGTGTCCTGGACACCAGTGTGTTCATTTCCTATTGTTACTGTAACAAATTATCACAAACTTACTGGCTTACAACAATACAGATATATTATCTTATAGTTCTGGAGATTGGAAGTCTGAAATCAGTTTCACTGGGCTAAAGTCAAGGTGTGGTAATAAGAATTGTGTTCCTTCTGGAAACTCTGAGGGGAGAATCGATTTCCTTGTGTTTTTCAGCTTATAAAGGCTGCTTGAATTCTTTATGATTCTTACTTGTATCACTCCAACCTCTTGCATGTATCCTTACATCTTATATTGACTGATCCTCTTGCCTCCCTCTTCTATAACCCTAATGATTATAATGGGCCCACTCGGCTAATGTAGGATAATCTCCCCATTTCAAGATTCTTTTTTTATTTGAAGAATAGTTGATTTGCAATGTGTTAATTTCTGCTGTAGAGCAAAGTGATTCACTTATACATATTGAATATATATGTATATATATTCTTTTTTATAGTCTTTTCCATTATGATTTATCTCAGGATATTGAATATAGTTCCCTGTGCTATACCGTGGGACCTTGTTGTTCATCTCAAGATTCTTTACTTAATCACATCTGCACAGTTCCTTTTACCATGTAAGGTCACATGCTCTGAGTTTCTGGGAATTAGGATGTGAACATCTTGCAGGGATTGGAGGGGAGCACACTGCTTAGCCCATTGCAACTACTCACTTAGCTGTTATAGACCAAGAAACTTGGTGGAAGCCTTCAAGAAATAAATCTAAGAGCTCCAGGTGAGCTCTTGAGAATCCCATGCTCTGAGATTGTTGGTAGCTGCTTTTCTTACCTTAGGTTCTCCTGCACTTCTCAATGGCATTCTAAGCTTCTTTTTTTCCCTTTTTTTAATAGATTTATTTATTTGTTTATTTATTTTTGGCTGCGTTGGGTCTTCGTTGCTGTACACGGGCTTTCTCTAGTTGTAGCACGTGGGGGCTTCTCTTTGTTGTGGTGCGCAGGCTTCTCATTGTGGTGGCTTCTCTTGCTGCGGAGCATGGGCTCTAGACGCGTGGGCTTCAGTAGTTGTGGCACACGGGCTCTAGAGTGCAGGCTCAGTAGTCGTGGCACGCGGGCTCAGTAGTTGTGGGTCACAGGCTCTAGAGCGCAGGCTCAGTAGTCATGGTGCATGAACTTAGTTGCTCCACGGCATGTGGGATCTTCCAGGACCAGGAATCAAACCCGTGTCCCCTGCATCGGCAGGCGGATTCCTAACCACTGCGCCACCACGGAAGTCCCTAGTCATAGTTCTTTTAACTCTTGACCCTGTCCTTTTGGTTAAGCCACTCGGAGTTTCTGGGTCACAGCACTTTTGTTAGTTAAAAAAAATAGAGTTGAGCTAGATCAGAAATGCCTTTCAGCTTTCACATCTTATCATTCCTGTTAATGAAAGAATTGAAGAGTACTTCAGGGCAGTAGGGGAAGCTTTCTTTTCAAAAGAGCACTAAATTTAATATTTTTTCAATTAAAAAGAATATTTCCTGACTTACTGTTTCTTTAGTTACCACCACTGATCACTCTCCTGGTGCTATTGCAGCACATTTTAAAATTCTTCTCAAATATTAGCATACTGTCCTTTATATTATTCACATTCAAATCCCCCATAGAACTTAGTCCAGTATCTTGCTCAGATCAGGTGCTTACTTAAGTATTGGTTTAACACTCTAAGTAGTAGCAAGCATTAGGTACACAAGGTCTGCTTAATTGGAATTAAATAGTAATTGAAAAGAGGCCAGCTTATTAATCTAGTTAAAATGATGAACAGTATTTTAAAGAAGTGAAATTATCTAAAATTATAAAAATTTATTCAATTGATCATATGCTTAAAATTTAGCTTTTAATTGAAAGTAGTCATGATTTATTAGAATGAACAAGGAATGAACAAGTGCTCATATTTTTTGGTGTGAGTTTTCTCAATAAAATTATATGATAGCATAGTCAGACATCTTCAGTTAATGCTTGCTTGACTTTTGGAGTATGATTCTGGAAGTCATTTTCATAAGAATATTTTCAAGTTTCCCACTTTTCTCAGGGGTGCCTCTCAGTTCTTTGATACTCATATCATTCTCTTTTGAAGTACCTAATGTCATCCTCCTAGTTGGTTTTCTCTTTTTATATGTTACTCATTATAATTCTGACAGATACTCATTTGTCAGTGGTTTTGCATATAATTTGAGTACTCCTGCTGCATCAGTTTTAAAAATCAACTTGATGAAATCTTTTGACATTTATAAGATTGCAGCCAATTGTAATAATGACCAAAAAATAGTGTGACATGGTGTGTTGGGATAGGTGCTCGGTTGAAATGAGGATGGATGTCTGCATAGGCATTACTTTTGTAAACGGATGGTTCATTAGTGAATATACCGTAGATCTTTTTTGCCTCTCTATGCAACTTTGTATTTTTTGTGTGCACATATTGAATACTTAGGTAAGGAGGAGCTCCTTTGGCATACATAGAACAGAAAACTGCTGTGAAATTGCTGAGATGAAGGGCTTGTTTGTCTTTGTGTTGCTGGGAAGAAAGGACATCGTAAAGAAGGTGCGGTGCCTATTATTTTTGTCCTCTGTAGGCTGTCACTCCTTTCCCTCCTCTTTGTTTTCATCTTAACAGTCCCTTCTTTAAGGGCCACAGGGGTGAGTATATTACCAGGACATGATGGTCATACCACTCATCCCACTTGTATTTGCCACAGGCTTGGGCGAGTGACCTAGAGTCATTTACTGAGATTTTCTAAATGGCACTGGTAGCTTGCCTTGCTGATTGTGTATGAAATTGAAAGGATGGGATTTTAGGTTGCCTATCACTTCTGGCATGAAAAACGCTGATATACAGAAGCTAAGCAGATAAACAAAGAGATTTTCACAGATTCACTAAATATTTGAATGCTAACTCAGTGCTGGTCTTTGTTCTAGATGCCACCAATACAGAAATAAACATACCATATAAAAATTGTTGCCCTCCTGTGGCTGGAGGGAGTACCGACAACACAGTCAAGTTCTTGGATGTAGTCATTCCTGACACCAGATTTATCTCCATCCTTCCTTGTTATATGTACTTATACAGTCCCTTTTTGTCCAAGCTGGATTGAATTAGATTTATGTCATTTTTAATAAAAGTCACTTTGGTAAATATGAAAGCCATGTATAATTTCATCTTTCATTAAGAAGATGATACAGATTTTAAAATATATGAATAAATTCCAATTTCTGAATTTGGGTAAACTTTTGTCATATATATATATATATATATATATATATATTTTTTTTTTTTTTTTTTTTTTCCTGGTACGCGGGTCTCTCACTGTTGTGGCCTCTCCCGTTGCAAAGCACAGGCTCCGGACGCGCAGGCTCAGCGGCCATGGCTCACGGGCCCGGCCGCTCCGCGGCATGTGGGATCTTCCTGGACCAGGGCACGAACCTGTGTCCCCTGCATCGGCAGGCGGACTCTCAACCACTGTGCCTGAAGCCCTACATTGTCTTTTTTTTTTTTTTTTCAGCTGTACGCGGGCCTCTCCCTGTTGTGGCCTCTCCCGTTGCAGAGCACAGGCTCCAGACGCGCAGGCTCAGCGGCCATGGCTCACGGGCCCAGCCGCTCCGTGGCATGTGGGATCCTCCCGGACCGGGGCACGAACCCGTGTCCCCTGCATCGGCAGGCAGACTCCCAACCACTGCGCCACCAGGGAAGCCCCTACATTGTCTTTTTAAATGCACATTTTATGGGACAGATTGAATCAGCTGAATAATTTGTGTGTGTATATATATACATATCTTTTGTATATAAACATGTACTCTATATTAGGAAATAACAGGAATTTTTAACGTTCTTTTTTTGTATTTGATTCTTAACACTTTTAAAAAGGACTAAGGCTTCCTAGTAAGTGGCCAGTGGGCTATTAAAAATCTACTGAACTGGAATAATTTGATTTTATTTTGCAGCGATTATTCAAACTTGTTATCTTCTTAATGGCAATAATCTTTTCATGGCAACTAATTGAAATATTAAGAAGTTAAATATCTAATGTGTGTGTGCATATATTGTTTCATCAAATAAGGGAATAATAGATATTTTATTTCAAAAATTCCTTTGAGATATACTTCTTTTACAAATACATAATTTTTGGTGGAAATGATACATATTTTAGACTTTTTAAATATAGTTTTACACCCAAGGTTAAAATGAATTTAAAATATAAGAAAGGGTTATAAAAGTGAATCAGAAATTTATGATTTATATATTTAAATGGATATTATAAATGGATATAATAGCAGCTGAATAAGATTACAAATTTCAGATTTTGAGACTGAGTTTAGTTTTTCTTTTCCCTGTTGAAATTTAAAAATTATGATTATACTTTGGTTCTTTATTTATTTGAACCTACTTAGCACAAAAGTTGCCATTAAAGCAACCATCAGAGTCTTTGAATGATATGTGCAGAACTCTTGCTTGCTTAACTGTGGAAGACTAAAGTATAAGTTCATTTGTTGATGGACCAGCTTCCTTTTGCTAGGTAATTAGGAATCCACTGCTTTTTCTATCAGGGTGTGAAAATGGAGCTAAATTAAATACCCTCTTTTTCCTGAAGAATGAGACTTAAACCAATTTTTATAAATTCTTTTTTTGTTGTTATCCTAACACATTTCTGTTTTGTTATCCGAGTACCCAAATTGGTTGAGGATATCTTCATGCTATAAGGAAGAGCATTTTGACCACTTTAAATATCTACAACTCTATCTTAAGTTTCTAAAAATTCATATTAACATTTTAAATGGCAGTTAAATAATTAAAGATTAAACAGAGTAAAGTTAATGATGCTGTAAATAACTTGTAAAGGTGCATATAGCTAGGTGACCATATAAATGAGCATCAGAATTGGAACTTGTTTGGGAATGAAAGGAGAAGCTCACAGTAGTTACCCATGGCAACAGGAATAAACCAGGGCTGTCCCAAGCATGTCTAATGCAAATAGCCTGAATGATGTTATTTCTTAAGGACAACATTAAGTGGTATATTTTAGTTTAGACGCTTTTAAAAAGCAAATTTGCCATCGTACACAGTGGATCCTGGAGTTAATAAAGTACTGTTCTGTTTGATGTTAATCATGTCAGGACAGTTTGCTCCTGCTTAGGTTTTTGGAGGTAGAAAACATGCTCTGAACTCTGATGTTCATTTGGTTCTCTTTTAGAGTTTGTTTCTTTATTCTTTTTTTTTTTTTTTTTTTTTGCTGTACGCGGGCCTCTCACTGCTGTGGCCTCTCCCGTTGCGGAGCACAGGCTCCGGACACACAGGCTCCGCGGCCATGGCTCACGGGCCCAGCCGCTCCGCGGCATGTGGGATCTTCCGGGATAGGGGCACGAACCCGTGTCCCCTGCATCGGCAGGCGGACTCTCAACCACTGCGCCACCAGGGAAGCCCTCTTTATTCTTTATTTGATAAGTTATTGTCATCCTCTTTTTCTTTAATTCTTCAAACGTGTTTTTTTAGTGCTTTGAACATACTTACATAGCTACTTTGACACCTTTGTCTGTTCCCACTCAGAGGTGGTTTTTCTCTCACCTGCTTTTTTTTTTTTCTGTTGTGCAAGGGTCACACTTTTCTGTTTCTCTATATTCTTATTGAAAACTGGATATTTTAGATAAGATATTTTAGCAGTTCTGGATTCTGACTACCCCCCCATGTCCCCTAGCTTATTCTTGTTCTTTTAATTTTTTTTGCTTATTTATTTAGTGGCTTGCCTGGATTAATTCTGTGGAGTCTCTTTCCCCTGCAGTATTCAACCTCTGATTTTAATGCTTAGTTTTTTACCTCCTTGTTTTTATTTTTAAGCTTGGCTACCTAGGAATTGCCAGTGATTGGTTAGAGGTTGTGATTAAGAGTCCAGACCCAGTAAGTCTCCCATCCTTTGCCAGTGGATCTGTGTGTGGTTTGAGGAATGTGTTCAAAGTTAAGGGAGTTTTCATGTCTTCTTTGCATTTAGCCAGGGGTTAGCAGCTGGCAAGTTCTTTTTCTAATGGTTCCTGAGCATGTGCAGTATACTGTACAGGTGTACCTTCCTCGTTTTATTGAGCCATTAACTGACAATGAGCCATTAAATGACATTGTGGCAATGCTGCATCAAATAGGTCTATTAGTGCGATTTTTCCATCAGCATTTGCTTTTTTTGTGTCTCTGTGTCACATTTTGGTAATTCTTGTAATATTTTAAACCCGCTAGCAAAAAGATTATGACCTGCAAAAAGCTCAGATGATGGTTAGCATTTTTTAGCAATAACATATTTTAAAATTAAGCTATGTGCATTGTTCTTTTAGATATAATGCTGCTGCACACTAAATAGACTACAGTATAGTGTAAACATAAATTTTATGTGCACTGGGAAACCAGAAAATTTGTGCAACTCCCTTTATTTTGATACTTTATTGCGATGGTCTGGAACCAAATGCACAATATTTCTGAGGTCCGCCTGTATACATGCAGCTTTCCAGATGGTTAAAAGGTGAGTATAATCTTTGCAGGGCTTTTTTTTGGCTGCCTCTTTCCTTGAATCCCTCTGTTAAATTTCTGACCAGTGTGTTATTTTTCTCTAATTGCTTGCCAACATAATCTCTGTCATCTTTCATAATACCTCAGGCTGTGCTGCAGAGCTGCCAGTTCTCACATCTGGCTTCTCTTCCTGATTGGGCCTCTGTTTTGTTGTCTTGGAGCTGGGCTTGGGGAGATGGAGCCTGTTTCTTCCTGAGTAACCCCTCTACCCATGAGTAGGAATTAGTAGGGGAAGGTAGTCCCTGGTCTTCTCAGTTTTTCCCTCCTAGTGTAGAACCTTCACCTCATGCCCTGTGAACAGGGCTGGGCAAGGGAAAGGGGCCTCTTCCTTTTTCTTCTCAGACTCATCTGCCTGGAATAGAACTTTTGCAACACGTAGCTGGGATGGGAATGGGAGCATGGCTGGCTCAGATGCCACAAACTGTGCTGTTCTTACCAGGATTCAGTAGATTATCTTGAATAGATGCTTTTCAATATTTTGCATGCCCTTAGGTCAATTTCCAGAGACTTTAAATGATTGTTTTTGATAATTTTCACCAGTTTCCTTCTTTTTTGCTGAGGAAGAGAGTCTGCCAAGCTCGTTTCACAGCCATTCTGGAAATCTTGATTCTAGAAAGCATTTAGAAATATTTTATGCATCTGCAGATGGTGAAATTAACTCATGGAAGGCTAAGTGACTAAATAATGCCATAAGCTAGTTGGTGATGAATCTGACCTTTTTTATTTTTCTTGATTTTAGGTTCTACTCATTCTGTAATTCCCGTGGTTTTCAAACTATCGTTAACATAATACCAAAATTCAGCTTTGAGATAGTGTGGGATATACTGAAACCAAACTAGCTAGGCTGTGGTTTATATAGCTGTGAAATCTTTCTCTCCACTGAATACCAGGATTGATTTGATAGTCTAGATTGATGTGCCCTCCTCTCTCCTCCTCTCTCACTGTTCCATGTATATCTGGAGCGCCAAGGTGAATTTTCTCCCAGGTGAGGGAGGTCAGGTCTTTGGCAGTTGTATGGCCCACTAAAATGGCTCAACTGAAACTGGTAGTACATATTAA
This sequence comes from Mesoplodon bidens, assembly GCF_964165515.1. Classification (NCBI taxonomy): domain Eukaryota; kingdom Metazoa; phylum Chordata; class Mammalia; order Artiodactyla; family Ziphiidae; genus Mesoplodon; species Mesoplodon bidens. Next base: position 22,768,574 of record NC_138181.1, read on the forward strand.
AATTATTTTAATTGTTTATTAATAAATGGCATAACAATATTAAAAATGTAAAAATAGGACCATAACATCCATAATCTGTACCCTCTTACAGTTGCCCTTTTTTTTTTTTAAGGCTATTTATTCTTTTTTTTTTAAGACCATACTTCATTCAGATTTCTTTTTGCTTTTTTTTTTTTAAATTTTTTATTTCTTTATTTATGGCTGTGTTGGGTCTTCGTTTCTGTGCGAGGGCTTTCTCCAGCTGGGGGCCACTCCTCATCACGGTGCGCGGGCCTCTCACTATCGCGGCCTCCCCCCGTTGCGGAGCACAGGCTCCAGACGCGCAGACTCAGTAATTGTGGTTCACGGGGCTAGCTGCTCCGCGGCATGTGGGATCTTCCCAGACCAGGGCTCGAACCCATGTCCCCTGCATTGGCAGGCAGACTCTCAACCACTGCACTACCAGGGAAGCCCAGTTGCCCTTTTTTTTTTTTTTTTTTTTTTTTGTTACGTGGGCCTCTCACTGTTGTGGCCTCTCCCCCTGCGGAGCACAGGCTCAGCAGCCATGGCTCACGGGCCCAGCCGCTCCGCGGCATGTGGGATCCTCCCGGACCGGGGCATGAACCCGTGTCCCCTGCATCGGCAGGCGGACTCTCAACCACCGCACCACCAGGGAAGCCCCAGTTGCCCTTTTTTTTACATAATATTTCTTGAGTTTAAAGCATACACAGTTGATATGTTGAAGTTAAGATTTTAACTGTTCTTGAAATTCAATGTAATAACATTTGAAAGACAATCAAGATTATTGAATGTATTATTCAAATAATATTTGAAAGACAATCAAGGTTACTTTCTCAGGATTGATTTGACTCTTTGTGGTTTTCTGTGGCTCCATTTACATTGTAGAATTGTTTTTTCTATTTCTGTCAAAAAATGCCATTTGGGATTTTGGTAGGGATTGCATTGAATCCATACATCACTTTGGGTAGTACGGGCATTTTAACAATATTGTCTTCCAATCTGTGAACAAGAGATATCTTTCCTTTTGTGTCTTCTTTAATTTCTTTCTTCAGTGTTTTGTAGTTTCCATTATGCAAGTCTTCCACCTCCTTAGATAAGTTTATTTGTAAGTATTCTTTTTGGTGTTATTGTAAATGGGATTGGTTTCCTAATTTCCTTTTCAGATGGTTTGTTGTTAGTATATAGAAATGCATATTGTTGACAAGAATGCAAAATGGTGCAGACACTATGAAAAACAGTATGGAGGTTCCTCAAAAAATTAAGAATATAACTACCATATGATCCAGCAATCTCACTTTTGGGATTTTTCAAAACAATTGAAATCATAATCTCAAAAGAGATATCTGCACTCCCATGTTCATTGCAGCACTATTCCCAAAGACAAGGTGTAGCGTCAGCCTAAATGTCCATTAACGGATGAATGGATAAAGAAAGTGTGGTGTATACAGTCAGCCTAAAAAAAGGAGTATATAACAACATGGATGAACCTTGAGGACATGCTAAATGAAATTCTGGTCACCGAAAGACAATTGCTCCATGATTCCTTTTATATGAGGTATCTAAAATTGTCAAATTCATAAAATCAGAGTGAAATGATAGTTGTCTGGCACTGGGGAGAGAGGGAGAATGGGGAGTTACTAATCAATGGGCAGAAAGTTTCAGTTACACAAGATGAATAAGCTCTAGAGATCTGCTGTATAACATTGTGCCTGTAGTCAACAGTAATAGAATTACAATTTGTGAAGGTCTCATGTCAAGTATTCTTACAGTAATAAAATTCAAAAAAATTACCCACCCCAAACCCCTCGAAACAAGATTATTCCATATACCAGTTGCAAACAACTATGAATGAAACAAAGCCTGATGATGATACTGCATTAAGATACATCTTGGGCTGTGCTTCCTCACATCCTTAAGACGGGTTTTATGACTTCCTAGTCAGGAATCATTAAGTAATGTCAATTGAGTAGGTTAACAGCAATGATCATATCTGATAGGAGGAGAGTCACTGCTGATGTGGTTTCCCTTTTCCTGTGACCATCCCATCCTGGGAAGTTGAAGAGCAAATTTTTTTTCTGAAGATGCTTTAGAATTTCTCTGTAACATCTCTCTCTGTCTCTTTTTTAAATCTTGGCTTAATTTTTTATTTATTTTATTGAAGTATAGTTGATTTACGATATTGACAATCTAATTTTTACTCAAAGTGTTCACCTGTGGTGATCAACTGTCAGGATACTGTATATGCCTGATTGTGTGGGACTTTTAATTAAATTACATCTACTCCAATGCCAGTTATATTCTTTAGTGAAGGGGAATGGTAATGGATTTTCAAAAAAAATGGATTTTTTTTGGTTATCTTTCTTGGACAATTCTTTAAAAAGTATGTACGTGAAGTACGAACCATTTATATGTTCCAAACCAAAAATTTAAAAAAAACCCTCTTAATTGAGGAGAGACTCCTCTTAAATGAGGATACAATTTTAGGGGGAAAATCAGGAATGGGATGAAGGAAGGGGAAGATTACCTTAGAAAGCAGGTGAGCTGAATTAAATCTTAAATGATGTAACTAGATTGCGCTCTACTAACGACAGTATTTTGTAAGGAAATGTTAAAAACAGCTCTTCATGGGAAGTGTGGTCAAACACTGACATAACTAGTATTTTTGTGGGAATTAAATTACTTAGATGCTTAATTGATGCTAACCTTATTTAATATTTCTTTAACATATTTTTAATTGTGAACCTCGTGAACATATTCTAGTTAATTTGAGTAGAGGACAAATGTATTGATGTATTAGTGAACAGTTGTAAAATTGTTAATCTCAGAAAAGCACTGACTTAAAGGCAAACTGATCAAGAATAAGGGTGGTTTTCTTTTTATATTGTAAAAGTGGGAAAAGATTCCAATTACATATAAAATTATATTATAATTCTTTTATTTGTTTTAATTTATTGATCATTCATTAAATGTGTACTAGCACTTACAGGAGTTTACAGGTTTAGGGGGAATCTAAAGGTACCTCCTATTCAGAGACTCTGTTTAATGAGGGAGACATATAAAAACTAACAAAAGCAATATGATAAGTGCTAGGTAGATTCACTTTATGACCTCGTAAGAATAAGTCCATGTCTCTGCATGGTAATTGAATTTAGTCTTGACCCATGAGGAGCTAGACAAGTTGATGAAGGCTGCAGGTTGGATATGGAGTGAGTGAGTGAGTGAGTGAGTGAGTGAGTGAGTGAGTGTGTGTGTGTGTGTGTGTGTGTGTGTGACGGGAGGTGAATGGAAAATCCCGGGTGGTGAGAACAGGATTCACAAAGGTACAATCTGAAAATATAATGAATTCAGGGAATTTCAAATGGTGGGGCCTTTTGCACCTGCAGAGTTAAGAGTTCTGTTGGGATTTAACATAGTTGAGGCTGGACAAGTATGAATGGAAACCAAGGCTTTAAGGGTCTGAAATGTTATTCAAAGCAGTTGAAATTTGTATTGTAGGAGATGTGGAGACACTGAAGGATAATATACAGATGTGTGAGACACCACATATCTACCTTTAGAAAGATAACCCACAGTAGTGGAGGAGGGATTTGGGGTTGGAGATGTTTTAAATATAAGACTTTTGGAATAAAGGCCAATCAAGGTTATGAAAATATTAGTTTGGAAAAGATAATGAAAGGCCGCTGGTGTTACGGTAAAAGAAATGGAGAGAAGGAGATAAGAGTCAAACATTTTAGGAGGTGGAATGGCTACCAGGATATAAGGAATGAAGGAGAATGGGGCCTGTGTCATGAATGCTGTTTCTGGCTTAGGCAACTGGTGAATTCACTGGCATTAAGAATACAGGTGTGGGAACTGTTAGGATCCACTTGGGTTCAACTTTAGACACATGGCAGTTTAGGTCCTTGGCGATTTCACTTAAGGTTGAGGAGAGCAGTATATAGACTTAGGATCCATAATAGGTGTTATAAATGTTTAAGCTGATAATTAAAGCCATGAACGTAGATGGAATCACCCAGATGAATTCATATAGAATGAAGAAAGCAGGTGGCCAGAGGAAGCGGCGTTCTGGGGCTGGGGTGGGGGGTGGGAACCAGTGGTGAAGAAGACTGAGAAGAAGTAGTGAGGGGGAGGCATGAGGAGAGCTAGGAGCGTGTGGTGTCTCAAACTAGGAAAAACATCTTAAGGAGGGAATGATGAATGGTGCTAGATACTGTGTTCAGATAAGGTAAAGCCAGAAGAGCGTCCATCAGATTTGCTCGTTCATCTTTGGTTTGCTGGGAACTTTAAGTGTAAGTATGGGGATTGAATGTCGTGGGTTAAGGAGTGAGGAGTTTTGTTGTTGTTATTTTAAATGGGAGAGGCTGGAACTTGTCTGTAGGGAGAAGACCAGAGGAGCCAGTAAAACAACATGAAGATGTGAGGGTGGGGTGGTAGGGGGCTAACGGATTAGGCAAGGTCCTGGGAGGATGAGATTCCTGGAAGCCAGGTGATTGTTCTGTGGCTGCAGGTATGTTGACCCTTGCTCTTAAAGTGTACTGCATGGATTAGCAACATCAGCTTCACCTGGGAGCTTAACTGTAGCATCTGAGGCTCACATTCCAGACATTTTCAGAATCTGCATTTTAGCAAGATCCTGAGCACCTTATGCATCTTAAAGTTTGAGAAGAACTTGAGATAATAGAATAGGACATGATTGGAATGTGGGCTGATTTTAGTAAATTGATCAGTTAGAAATATAGGATGAGGTTTAGGAAGGAAGAGTGTAGTATGGACCAGAGTTAATTTAACACAAGATGAAAGTGGGTAATTAAAAATTAAATTTTAGGGCTTCCCTGGTGGCGCAGTGGTTGAGAGTCCGCCTGCCGATGCAGGGGACACGGGTTCGTGCCCCGGTCTGGGAAGATCCCACATGCCGCGCAGCAGCTGGGCCCGTGAGCCATGGCTGTTGAGCCTGTGCGTCCGGAGCCTGTGCTCCGCAACGGGAGAGGCCACAACAGTGAGAGGCCCATGTAACGCAAAAAAAAAAAAAAAAAAAAAAAAAAAAAAAAAAAAAATTAAATTTTAAATTAATATTACATTTACCATGAGATAGAAAATAAGCCTGCTGTTTCATTGAGATTCATAAGTAGTATGCTGGTTCAGTAATCTTAATGTTATTACAACCTATATTTATTAGGTCCTATTCAGATTCTGTGTATAATGCCAAGCTCGCAGCCTTAGATCACTTGGACAATATGTGTAAATTTGAATTTAGCTCAAAAACAGAAGAAAAAATACAGATTTGAGTATTTGCCTCTTGTTAGGTCACTTATCACCATCATCATTATCATCATCTTACAAATGAAGCAAATCGCCTTAGAGAACTTAAGTAATGTAGTTACTGTTCCACTGTTAGTTCATGGTTGAGCCAAGGAATGATTCAAATTCTTCTGATTCTGGAACCTCTTGTGGAAAAGCTGGGGGGAAACTTCCATGTAGAAGCAAATGAGTATAAAATCTCACTGTCTCTAGTAAGGAATCGGAAAGAACTTATAAACTTAAGCCTTCGTTAAGGTAAACTTGCTCTTGTTGGTGGGATAGCTTTCACTTCTCAATGTATCTCTAATTTCTGATTACCATTTAAAGTCTGGATTAGACCCCAGTCTATTAATGTTCTGTTAAAAGGCAGCCACATATTATTGTGTCATCATAAAGTAGATGATAGATGACATTTATGGATATTTGAATTTTAAAATTAGTCATCCTGGATTTTCTTTTCAATTTATACAAAAATGTTTTATTACTTATAATCAGGCTCTTGTAAATGTGGTTCTCTAAATCTTGAGAACTTTGTTATGTAATTACTAATTTAGTATATGAACTATGTGTACTAGATGGGATAGAAAATGAGAGCTACCTCCCCTCCAGGTGGTAGTTTAAAAAATTTTGTCAGCTTTCCATCACCCCAATGGTAGTTTTCTTTGTTATTTTTCACAGCTGTTTTCTTTAGACTTTGATATTTTGTTTCTTCAGCTGTTATGGTGATACTGACACGGGAAACAGTCCCACACTCACTCTTTTGGGGACCTGTACTCTTTGACTATATGTGGCTGATTGCTGTATGTCTTTCGGTAGTAAATTAGGGGTATGAAAAGTACATACCCTCACCACTTCCAAAATACTTCTAGATTATCCTGTTGCTTTCTCCTCTGCAAAGTTATGTCTTATTATTGATTCATCAAATGAAGAAGCTTGAGATTTTCCCCCACCATTATTAGTGTTTATCCTGATATCAAATTAAAAAGAGTAGTAAATTTTGCCCTTTGAATTAGTTGCATGTGTATTCTGAGAGAACTGAAATTACACATTTCTAATAAGATTTGATTTGGCTGAGGAAGAATTTGTTATTTTTATGGTGGCAATGATAGAGGCAGGACAGAATCTTGGATTTTGTTTAAGAAGCCTGAGCTTGAAAAACGGCTTTGCCATTAACTGACAATGAGATTTTAGAAAGTTGCTTTTCGTGGTGATGGGAAAACTGGACAGCTACATATGAGAGAATGAAATGGAATGTTTTCTCATACCATATTAAAAAAAATAAACTCAATATGGATTAAAGACCTAAATGTAAGACCAGAAACCGTAAAACTCCTAAAACATAGAACACTCTTCAACATAAATTGTAGCAAGAAAACAGAAGCAAAAACAAACATATGAGACTTAATTTAAAGCGTTTGTACAGCAAAGGAAACCGTCAACAAAATGAAAAGGTAACCTTCTGAAATGAGAGAAAATATTTTCAAATGGTGTGACCTTTAAAGGGTTAATATCCAAAGTATATAGACAGCTCATACAACTCAATATGAGAAAAACAAATTGAGTTTTGCTGAAATAAGCTCAACTTTTAATATGCCTCAATTTTTATGAGTTTGGAGTTTGAGGAAAGGTCAGACTCGGAGATATGGACATATTGGAATTTATTAGCCTATAGATAATACTAACAGAAACTCTTCATTATGTATTAATGTGCTTTAAAACAATGTTTATCACTTATTAAAATGGTGTAAACTACATTTTCACTAGGCCAGTAGCATGGTCAGATCATTATTATATACTTCCATAGAGATATTTTCTAAAGTTATAACTAGTTATATATACATTATCATCTGCTCTTTGAGTTTCATTATTTGTTTAAAACCAAAAACCACTGGAGTTATGATTTGCCACCTGTTGTTCCCAAAGGTTAATTTAATAATGCAGTTACAATTCCAATGGTTAGGTTTTTTTTTTTTTTTTTTTTTTTTTACCATAGCTCTACTATCCATACCTTCCTAACTTCTTGCAGTCTTTCCTCAGTTTCCACCCTTGTATTGAAGTCACTCTGTTGCTTTTCATTGGTTTTTTCTTTCTGTACCCAAGATCCTTTTCATCCTTTTATTCTTTATGCCCTGTGCACTACTGGTTATCATTATTCACTCCCTCCTTTTCTGTTCTCATCCTTGCCTTTTAATGACTCTTTTTCTTTTCTTCTCCATCAGTCAAAATGTTACCAATTCTGAAGACGTAGTGAAAGCATTAAACTACTCTGTGAAGTTGTCCCTTACTCTTATAGCCAATACTGATCTTCTTCTTTTCATTATTCAATATCACTAACTTTGTCATGTGCTAATAGTACTATGTTATGAGATGTTTTGTACATGTATGTTTTTTTCTCCCCAACTTGTATGATTCCTGAGGCCAGAAACTGTATCTAATTTTTTAACTTCCAGAATTTGGCATAGTATAGTATTGTATCCATTGAAGGCACTCGCTGAAGAACTTTTGTTAAAGTGACTTATGAAAATACAATAAGCATTGGTTACATGTACATATATTTTAATATAATGTTCTGAATCCAGGTTTCCCGACATGAGAAAGCCCTTTTTAAATTCCCCAAAATCAAGGCATTTGTTTATTTTCAGTCCTTTCATGTACTCAGGTAAGAGAAACTCAAGAAATCAAAGCCCCAAATAGCTATGCTGGTATGCAGGGTCACACTTTTGTGATACGTTGTTCTTGAAAGGTATGAATGTTAACATGCTATTTTTGTGTTAATGGTATTTACTTCAGAGTCAGAGTTGACGTGTGTCTATTGACTAACATGTTAAAGATAAGTTTGAGGGATGAAGGGCAACAAAGCTGAAAACATTTTTTTAATAGTGAGCTTCATTTTAGAGCCATAAAATTTCCTGATTTGGGAAATTTGGCACAAAGACTTTGGGATTTATTATAAGATCTCTATATAAGAAACATTTTGGATGATTATATATATTGTGTCAGTACTTTAGAGATGTCACTCTGCTGTTTTCTCACTGGCATTATTTCCAAACAGAAATCTGCTTTCATCCTTTTCTTTGTGCCTCTGTATCTAATGTGCCTTTCTTTTTCTCTGGCTATTTTTAAGATTTTCTCTCTGATACTGGTTTTGAGAAACTTGTGCTGCACTTTGGTGTAATTTTCTTGGTTTCTTGTGTTTGGGATTCGTTGCACTTCTTATATGTGCATACGTGATCTTGCACTTCTTAGAATGCATGATTTCATCAAATCTTGGGAAATTTCAGCCATTTATTTCTTCAAAAATATTTTTATCCTTAAAACTATTATTATACAGTTATTGGGCCACTTAAAGTTGCCCCATATCTCACGGATTTTCTGTACAATCTTTGTTATTTTCTTTGATCTGTTTCATTTTAGATAGTTTTATTGTTTCATCATTAAGTTCAGTAATCTTCTTCTGCATGTATAATCTGCCATTAATCCTACCCATTGTATTTTTCATCTCAGATATTGTAGTTTTCATCTCTAGGAGTTCAGTTTGGGTCTTTCACGTCTAACATTTTGAGCATGTTGAATACAGTGTAATGTGCTAATTTTAACATGTGTCAGTTCTGGGTCAGTTTTGATTAATTTCTCTCCCAATTATAGAATGTATTTTCCTGCTTTTTTGCATGCCTAGAAATATTTGATTGGATTCTAGACATTTAAAATTTTACCTTATTGGATGCTGTTTTCTTTTGTATTCCTGTCAGTATCATTGAGCTTTGTTCTGGGATGCAAGTGTTTTTGATCTTTATGGGTCTTGATTATAAGTTTTATTAGGCAATACCAGAACAGCATTCAGTTTAGGGATAAAATTATTCCTCACTACTAAGACAAGACCCTCTGTGTGCCCCGCCCAGTGCCTTGTGAATTAGGAGCTTCTCGGTCCGGCTGGTGGGAATAGGCGCTGTTCTGGGCCCTTGTGAGTGCTGCATACTGTTTTCATTATCCTTTCAGATAGATCTTTTTTCCAGGTAATTTCTTCACATGCAAGTTGTTTTTTTTTTTTTTTTTTGTTACGTGGGCCTCTCACTGTTGTGGCCTCTCCTGTTGCGGAGCACAGGCTCCGGATGCGCAGGCTCAGCGGCCATGGCTCACAGGCCCAGCCGCTCCACGGCATGTGGGATCTTCCCGGACCGGGGCACGAACCCGTATCCCCTGCATCGGCAGGCAGACTCCCAACCACTGCGCCACCAGGGAAGCCCCACATGTAAGTTTTGATCAGCAGTCAGCTGAATACTTAGGTTGGGGCACCTGTAGATCTCCAGGGTTCTCTCTTTGCAGCTCTCTTTAGCACTCTAGTCTGCGATTCTAGCTGCCTTGGTTACCTGCACTTGCAGCTCCTTCTCCGTAAGTCAGGGAGTCACCTGAACCCCACCTATGTGCCTCGGCCTTGGATCTCTTTCAAGGCAGTGTGGTAGAATAGTCATAGGGCTCACCTTGTTTGCTTCCTGTCCCATAAGTATCACTGTCTTATTTCTTGATGTCCAGTGTCTTAGAAACTGTTGTTTCATATATGTGTTTGCCTTTGGTTTGTTTCAGGTAGGTGGGTAAATACAGTCCCTGTTGGCTTATCTTGGCCAGAGATGGAAGTATTACATTTGTTGTTGCTTTTTGAAAAGCATGGTGAGGTTGATAAGAGAAACTTTTTAAGGGGTCTGGTCATTTTTAAGCTGAGTGCAATACAGTGTTGTACTCATTTTAGCTTTATATTTCCCTAAAGTTATCGAAAATAAGTAGAGGTCTTTTCTAGTATGTGTATGGAAATCAAAGTAGACTTAAATTCTTTTATCCTTACAAGTTGTACTTTACCTATCTTTGCTGTCAGAATTAAAATGACACTGTTATAAGTTCAAGGTATGCTTTAAAGAGTTAGTGATTTTAGTGAATGACTGTAATTTGACCAATTGAATATTAAAGGCTTCAAGGGTATATCTTTAATATATTTCTCAAGATCTTTAGTATTGAAGTTCTGTGTAAAGTAGCTCTAGGATGATAGCCAGTATTCTCTAGACTTAGTTCGACAGTTTTCTAACCTCTCACCTATGGTAATATAACATTTCTTTTCTCAGAAGGAGTTTAGAAAAGGCATTTAAAAACCTAGGTATTCCTTTCCATTTTATAGTCACATGTTCTAACTGGAATTATATAATCTATCTGTAATAATGAGATGAAGTTTCTAAAATAGATGCCTTTTTAGAAGCTGATTTTATTTGCATAATTGCTTACAGAAAGAATAATATACCATGTTTTTAAGAGTGTTTTGCTAAAAAAGTATTGACACTTCAATTAATATGCCCTATAAATTGTAACCTTAATTTTATGTATTCTGTTATGCTAATATCTTCATACATCAGTTATAGTTATATTTCCCCTATAAAATCCCAAATTTCATTGACTTGTAAAGAGATTTTGAAAGTGCAATATAGGGTGTGGGCATTGGGAGGATTTACGTTACTTTAAATGAGTGCCTATAGTTTTATGATTGGGATTGAACATAGTTTTATTATTCATAAATCTTCTTCTCCTGTCCCTGAATGTTTCATGAAATAAATATCTTCTAATTATACTCAATTATCACTTCAAGTCATCGAAGATAGTTTTAAATTTAACCTAGTGAATTGGCCTACAGGTTGTGATGGAGACTGTGCAGTAGACAGGGCTGATAGTCCAGTTAAAAGCTTGCTCAGTTAGCAGCAGTTGAAAGTAAATAATTAGTTGTGGAAGGCTAGGAGAAACTGCGTCAGTTCGGTTCAGTTCAGCAGAAGAATGAATTGTTGCCTGAGAATATCACCAGGGGTAGTAGGAAGAGGTCCGAAATATAATGAAAAGTGACATACGGAGTTGAGGTAGTGCCTTGCTCAAGGTCAGAATTATGACAGTGGGAAGAGGAGCTAACTCAATAATAGAGATTTGCTGCAGATGCTAGTGGTGGTAATTTAAGTTTCTCTCATCCAGCCCAGGAGTTGTCTATACTGATATCGGGGGCTCAGGGGCCCTTGGAGCCTAAGAGATCTGAACCAATATCATTTGGTTTGTCTGTGTATAATCTGGATAACTTTTTTGAAGGGTAAACTCTGTACTGTTCTTGAGCCAGTTAGGTGGTGGGTTCCTGACTAGTTTCAGTTCATCACTATGCTTGGTATTACTGGATAAATTCATGTTTCTTTTTTTCTTTAAATTATTCTCTTTAGCACAGTGAATTCTGAGTTAAGTAAAATTCTCTGCTAATTATTTCTTTAAATGATCAAGTCTTATAAAATTGAAATTGAAATAACACTGATAGCAGTTAGAAAAACTTTCATGAATGTGTTCTTGGAAAATGAAGACCAGAAATCTGACATTGGAATTAAGGACATGTATTGAAAGTTTATGTCTAAATCCTAACTTCTTGCTATCTATTTCATACTTTATCATTTGTCAGAAATAAGTATGACCTAGATTTTTAAAGCAACTGACATTTTAATTTGGTAATGGGGGGAAAAAACCTTTAGTTGATACTGAACATTGTTTTTCAATAATAATATATAATTTCAATAATGTTTATTGATCAACATTTATGTATGTATAGAGAGCATGAAACACTGTGGCCCATCGTGGATAGTTTTGAAGTAGTTTTCATATAAGGTTGTTGGTTTTTCTCCGTTTAAGATAATTAATTGCTGTGAGCATCTGGCTATTTCCAAACTTGAAGAGTTTCTGGTTGAAGAGGGGATTCAGAGAGTATAATATAAATTGAGATTTTATGTAATTCTTGTTATTATAATCAAAACCTCATCCCCTCCCCCCAACCCTCCAAATGTTAATTAAAAGGTCTTTCTTTTGGCTTTTCTTGCTTGTATGTGTTTTAGGTTCATGATAATATTCCTTTTTTACTGAAATTTTGATTGAGTTAGATGACCTTTCCGTTTATTACAACCTAGAGATGTGATATTTTGTTATAAATTTTGCCCTATTTTATAGTTAATCAAAACTAACATATTTTGTTCCATTGCATGTTGGGCCATAAGTAAAAGTACTGAAGTAGGTTTTCCATCCTCTTATTTCCATATTTTAAAATAGGTTTGCAAGGTTTTCAAAGTCATTTAATTTAAAGTAAAATACTCTTAACCAGTACACAAATATAATTCAAGATTTTACTGTTGATTTGATATTTAATCTATGCTGTAGGATTTAGGACATCTCATCATGTTAGATGAAGTAATCAGTATTTTCCATTTTTTTTATGACTTTTTGTTTCTTTTTGTTTTGACTTTTTTTTTCTTTTTGTGGGATCTTCCTGGATCAGGGCTTGAACCCACGTCCCCTGCATTGGCAGGCTGATTCTTAACCACTATGCCACCAGGGAAGTCGGGTTTTTTTTTTTTTTTTGGCTGCATTGGGTCTTCGTTGCTGCATGTGGGCTTTCTCTAGTTGCGGGGAGTGGGGGCTACTCTTTGTTGCGGTGCAGGGGCTTCTCATTGCAGTGGCTTCTCTTGTTGTGGAGCACGGGCTCTAGGCGCGTGGGCTTCAGTAGTTGCAGCATGTGGGCTCAGTAGTTGTGGCGCACGGGCTTACTTGCTCCGCGGCATGTGGGATCTTCCTGGACCAGGGCTCAAACCCGGGTCCCCTGTCCCGACTTTCCTCTTAAAGATGTATAATTTTAGTATGGTAGGACAAGATTTCACACATCTATGCAGGATATATACATCTTGCAAATGTGTTTGTTTTAAAAATTGTTTTGTTAAGCATTTGAGCTATAAAATTCTAACTTGTTGTCTAAATATATTTGCTATTAGAAAACTGTAGTTAAGCTGGGACAAAGTGAGAGAGTGGCGTGGACATGTATACACTACCAAATGTAGAATAGATAGCTAGTGGGAAGCAGCCGCATAGCACAGGGAGATCAGCTCACTGCTTTGTGACCGCCTAGAGGGGTGGGATAGGAAGGGTGGGAGGGAGACTCAAGAGGGAGAAGATATGGGGACATATGTATGTGTATAGCTGATTCACTTTGTTATAAAGCAGAAACTAACACACCATTGTAAAGCAATGATACTCCAATAAAGATGTTAAAATTAAAAAAAATCAACTATAGTTTAAAATGAAATAAAAATTAAATTTAAAAAAAAGAGAAAACTATAGTTAGTCCATGGAAGAACATTTAACTGGCAGTGGGGGAGGGGAACACTGACATCTGCAATGAAAGTAAAAGAAAATAATATTGCTGTAGTAATAGTATTTAAGAAAAATGTTGAATGATTGAATTAGGGAAAAAATCCTTGTATTTAAGGATAAGCAAGTTTGAGTAGGATTTAGGTAGCCCTAGAGAATATAAAAAGAATGTTATTAATAATTAACTTTAAGGAGAATTAGAGGTGGATAATGATTCTTATAGTTTATTTTGTGTATAAATTTGTTTTCCTTAATTTTTATCATTTTTCTTACTCTTAAGTTTGTTAGACATATAGAAGGTATTATTTTATTTCTGTTTGTTTTATCTTAATGGATTAGTTTAAAATGAATTGGATAGGCAGTTAGGAGAGAGGGATTAAAAACATACATGAATATTTGAGGAGGTGACTCAGCAACAGTTGTGAGATATGAGGTATGGGATACTGTTTTGCTATTTGAGAACTGAAATCACATTCTTGAACCTTCTCATTGAGGGTTCAGCTACCTGCTATATATTACAGATTCTGAAATTTTTTGTGTTTGTTAGCATTGTTGAACTTGCTAATAAAGGAATTGTGTCCCTGGTAGATTAGATAAATGGAATATCAATGTGAAATTGCTTCACAACAATAGAAATGACTAATCTGAATTTCTTAATAATTATTCATATTGAGAGTTTATGTGTGTGGCACTGTGTTAAATACCTTATGTGTTTAGTGGAAATACTTTTTCCCCCCCATTTCAGCAGGAAAAACAGGTTTGCTGAAATCAAGAGAAGTAATTAAAATTACAAGTCTGTAACACTACAGAATTCTAAATTATAGGTTAACTTTGCAGGAGGTCATTAGTGGATTTGTTCCCATGGTATCCATGGGTAGCAGGCCTAAAGTGGGTTCATTAACTGAAATATTCTTATGAGGATGAGGTCTGAATCTATTTCAGAGGACTATTTTAATAAGCAGTATTTGTATTTATTCATTAATTACAGTGGCTGTCTACTTTATATTTGTAAGTGTATGAAATGTATTACCCCCAATACCCCCCCCAAAAAAAACAACACACAAATGTTTCCCCAAACTATTCTCTGACCAATGTATACTCATAGTAGGGGTGGAAGGTCTAAGTGCTTAAAGTAAGAGGTTAGTAGATTGAAGGGATCTGGGGAGAGATGCTAGCCCTTTGAGCAAGAAAGCCCATAGTGGTGATACTCCCACCTAGTGGTGGAGCCTGGTAACCCAACACTTTAGAGCGAGGCTGAGGTCCCATTCTATGGAGAATTTTTTGTTTTTTTTAAAAAAATAAGCCACAGGCCACACAACTCATCAGAACTAGAACTTGGGTTGCTTCTGTAACAATTTAGATTTAAATTCAATACTTTCTCTTTAAATTTATTATTGTCCACTTATAAAACCTGTGGTTCTGTAGCAGTGGGGGGCATTGCTTTAGTGTTAGCTTCAAGCTAAGTCTGAGGAGACTTTATGAAGGAAGTAGAGAGGTGCAGAGTGGTATTTTGAAGGTAGTGGTGATGGTTCTAATGGAGTTAAGGCTCCTGGTGAAGAGATTGCCTGAATTTCTGAAGGAATGATGGCTTTTGAGACCTTGGGAATGATTTTTCTCGATTTGAAGATAAAAACATATGCATATTTCTAGTTCCAGTCATTAAAGTATGAATTTCTTTTAGGATTCATTTATATTTTTTTCAACTGTGATACACATTATACTAACTGAAACATTTGATTTTAATACACGTGTGAACATAATGTTGGAATTCTTTCAATTTATTACATTGATGTATGCTTTGGGCCAGTTTTTCTCTCTGAAAAATTTGTTTTTCTACACGCACTGTGACTACCGGTAACCTTATAGGAATTGCATTTTGTGGCTTGCTTCATACCAGTTTTTATGAATATATTTGCTTTGTTTGCATATACTTTGTAAGAATTTATTCAATGATAGGTTATTTTTATTGTGGTTTGTTTTAGTTTCCAGAATTAACTGCAGTATCAGTATTTACTTTTACATAACAATTTGGATTATATGGGACTTCATTTACTAGTAATTTTATTGTTTTGTTGCCTGCTGTTTACACAGAATGACTTATTTCCTGTGGAGTCTGTGTGGAATACATGATAAAATTTGATTTCTCTGGAAGAAAAATCTCCATTAAATGAACTTTAATACAGATATGATGAAAAATATTTACTAGGTTTTATTTCCCCGCAATTTGTCAAATGGATTGTGGTTTTTACAGCTTCACATTTTACACTCACTTGTTAAAAGTACTGTTGAGCTTATTAGAGGCAGTTTCCCGTGGTGGAATGAGGAGGTGATTCAGTGTCTCTGATATGCAGTGTAGAGTTGCAGTCAGTCAGCATAAGTAGCTGTCTCTGTGGTCTCCTGCAAATTTCCTCATCTTTGCAACAATACACACACAGGCAGTTCATAGAGGAAACCTGAGTGGTTAGTAAACATATTAAAATATTAAAATGCATATAATATCATTGATCATCAGGGATATGAAAATTACAAGAATATTGAGATGCTATTTGTTACTCATCAGCCTGGAAGAAATTTTTAGAAGTCTGACAGTTGTAGGGGTGATAAAGATGTGGGAAGGGGCTTCCCTGGTGGTGCAGTGGTTGAGAGTCCTCCTGCCGATGCAGGGGACGCAGGTTCATGCCCCGGTCCGGGAAGATCCCACATGCCGCGGAGCGGCTGGGCCCGTGAGCCATGGCCGCTGGGCCTGAGAGTCTGGAGCCTGTGCTCTGCAATGGGAGAGGCCCGCGTACCGCAAAAAAAAAAAAAAAAAAAAAAAAATGTGGGAAAATAGGAACTCATACATTGTCGGTGGGAGTCTAAATTGGCATAATTAGTTTGGATAAGCCATTTGGCAATGCCTTACAATTGGTTACTAACTTTTTTATGTGCTGTGGGCGAATTTGACAGTCTGGTAAAGTCTATGTACTTCTTTGCAGAATAATTTTTAAATGAATAAAATACATAGACATACAAAAGATAATAACCTCACTGAAATACTGTTATCAAAATATAAATGTGATGCAATAATGTTTGTTTTTTTGTGAAGTCATTTTATAACAAGAATCTAATAACGGGTCTTATAACTGAGTTCAAAGCAGTGAGGAGTATAAACAATATGTAGAGCTGTCAGCAACAAGCAGAATGGAAGAGGAAAATATTCCTGATTTTTATTGGTTACAAAGTCACAGATACTGTTAATTCTGTGGTGTTTGTTGTCTCCATTTATAATTGAAATGGTAAATTTTAGTTAGAGATTTGTGAAAATGAAGATATGTTTTCCGTCCTTTCCAAGTTCATGGTTTCCCTGAATTCTAATCATGGAAGCAGTGGAGACCCAGTTTAAGAACTCTTGTTGCAGAGAGCGTCTGTAAACCATGAACGGTGCTCATTGTTTATAAGAATTTTTAAAAATCTTATAAATGGTTAGAATTCTTATAAATGCTCTCCAGCAATGGAAATAAATAGATTATACCTGTATGGGTCAACAGGCACAGGTTTTTTTTTTTTTTTTTTTTTTCAGGCATAGGTTTTTAAAACAAAACTTCAACTTAAAAGTTTCAGTATGAAATTAGAAAATATTATGCTAATTTTAAAAAACATATAAAACTATATTGCATATTGCTGATGATTTTATGTACCTGTTTTTGTGTGTGTCTCTGTAGATAATAAAGATAGATTTAAAAGAAATAATACTTTTGCCTAAATGGGAGAGAGGAGAATAAGATGGGATAAAGAGTTCAGATATACCTGCAATGTTTTAAATGTTTATGTTAAAAAAAAATCTCAAATTTACTCAATAATAATCAGTTACAGATTACGGGTACATAGATGTTTGCTTTGTTATTCTTTGTACTTTTCAGAATTAAAATAGTTCTCAAACATTTTAAAATAATGATTATGATGAGATATTTTTATAGTGATTATAAATAAACATTGTAATAAAAAAAGTGGTATAGAGATAGATTAGTTGAAAGGGGATTAACTTCTTTCATTTGCTTCAAGTACATATAGCTTATTCCTGTACATAATTGTACTATTGATATTTTGTGACTAATGCAAGTATTTGTTTGCTTTTTGCTTTTCTATTTAGATTGTAAAAGTAAGCCTTTAAATAGCAGTTGATGTTTATGGTAGCAGAATGGAAACTCAGTTAATGTGGTTAGGACTGTGTTACTCTGCAATAGCTTAATAGCCCTGAATTTGTCCATTTCTGGCATGTTTATCACCAGAAAAGCTCAAAATTTTATCTTACTAGACCCAGGAAAATGGTTTTATTTGTTGGGCTTATATTGGTTTCTTGTATCTCTTCTCTCTAATGGTTCACTAAATTAGATCTGAAATATCTGGAATTGCTTTCTTCACTTTCTTAGTAAGGAGATACATAAAATCCTGGTTATTGAAGAAGAACTTTTGATAAATACTCCAGGTCATTTTCACTGAAATGAACTAAGGTGTTCATCAATAAGGATGAATGTAGTGGTAACTGCACAAGTTAGAATATAATGAAACGTCTTCATTTTCTCAAATACCAACCTGACCAAAAAGTAGGATTAGGTTGAAGTGAAGTGAACACAGCTTCTGAGAGCGTGGATTCAGTCCATAGGTAGGAAGGTTAGTAAGGAACTGTGAAGATGCACAGGGTAACCGAGGCAGTCCCTGGCTGTGTTGCACATTTCTTCCTAGAGAAATCAGAATTTCTTGTCTTTTAACTATTCTTTTTTGGATATCTCTTTCACTGTCTCTTTCCAATTGGCAATAACTGTTGTTTTATTGTTTACAAAGTAATACAGGTAAACATTTCAAATAACATAGAAACTAATAAAGTAGAATAAATACACCCCTGTAATCTTCACCTCTAGAAATAAACCATTATCAATTCACTATATATCCTTTAAGATATTTAGCATGTATGTAAAATAAGTTAATGAGTGAATAGCATACGTTTATTTTTAAAATAGGAAATAGTTCTTTACATAGTGTTGTGATAAGTAATCCTTTGGATTTACTTAAAGGTAAGTTGTGACTATCCCTTTAGTAAGTTTGTCTCATCTTGTTAATGACTATAATATGTTCCATTTCATACCATATTATGATCTAACCAATCTCCTTTTTATGGGCACACATATTATTTCCAAATATTTGCAGTTATAAACAGTGCTGCAGTGAGTATCCTTTGGAATAAACATGTGTGCCTTGTCTGATTCTTTCTTTAAGATAAATCCCTAGAAATGGTATTGCTGTACTGAATGGTACATACATTAAAATTTTGTATGTATTATTAGTGTGACCATGAAAGATTGTACTAATATATATCCATATTGTTTACCTTAATATTTTACAGTGGTGTTTTTAATATAACATATTATATTCATATGTGAAGTGGAAACAAAATGTTTTTATAGTATTTTTACCAAATGAATATTACCACTAAACATATGGGACCTTATGTACATACCACTTCCAAGTTTTAATGATCAGCTTTCATCTTGGGTTGCTGTCTCTGATCATAATAGCAAATGTTTTTAAAAGAGTAATTCTCCTGCCACAAGGGGATGGGGAAAGAGTGTCTGGACCAACGACTATGTTAGCCATGAGAGAGCTATGTTAATTCTGTTTCTGCATTTCCAGTAAATTGTTCCATTACTGAAGTTATACAAATATTTATCTATGAAGCAGGCACCAGGCTGGGCACGGGGGACACGATGAATGAGACACAGTTCTGGGCTTTATTTTAATAATTTAGTGGTAGAAACTGATAAGTAGCTTAGATAATAGGCAACTATTTAAAAAACTAGCATTGTGGTTACAAAATGACATTTGTAAAATAATACCCTGTAACAAAAGGCAAAATAGAAATGTTCACAGATGAGAGCAAAAACATTTCACAAAACAATTTAACCACCTAAAAACAACTGTCATTAATGTTGGATGAATTTCATTTTCCTCCAACATTATGAGTATTTTTAAACCTTTATAAAGTTGAAAGAATTTTACAGTGAATACTCAAAAATACCCACCACCCAGATTTTACAATCAGCATTTTACTGTGCTTGCTTTATCATGTGTCCAATCCTATCATTTATCGTCCACCTTTTTAAAGTTGCAGAAATAAGTATCCTTCTTTCCTTCTACATGCATAGATTAACTACTATTTTAAATAGTACTGTGTTTTAATTAAAGTCTATATTGATTAACTATGTGCTATAGAAGATGTAGAAACTTTGTACTCTTACATTCCTTCCCAAATACCCTTTCCTGTCTCCAAATATTTGATTAATTACTTTGTTTAATTTTGGAACGTAATGCAAGTGTTATAAACCTTGAGCGACCATATAACTTATCCAGACAAGGATATTTGTGAGAGAGAAAGGAGGTACTATTCATGATTACACAGGGACAGCGAGTACAGTTTGGGTCCTCCTAGGCAAATGAAGATGATCAGACTGTCTTTAACAATAGTTGCTGGAGTTGTTTATTATTCTTAGTTTTATACTTAAGTGTATTTGTATTTAATAAATTAAACACTGTAGTCAACATTTAGTCTTTTACCATAGTTTATTTCCTGAGTTCTTCATTTTGAGTCACCTCTGGTTGGATTTTATCCATAGCTTCTCCTTTCCTGGGTTCTTTATTTTGATACATCTCTTGGTTGGATTTTATCCTCAAGTAGTCCCCCCACCTCTGTGACTGGGTCTAATTTGTACTGAATTCATTAATTTTTTACTTGCTTTGTTACCTTACATTATTTTTATACTTTTAATAAATAATATATTTCAATATGCTATTGTTCTTTTATTATCCCTATAATAATAGGGATAAATGGAACAATATAGAGGTATCCCTTATCCGGAAAGGGAGGCACGGTGTGAGGTTAGAATATTGTTTCTAATACTACTCAGTGTTTTCTACGTAAAGCCCCATGTAATTAGTTTCTTTGGAGGTTTTAATGCCCCCAGTTTTGGGGTCTCTGCTAATAATACAGATTTCGGTTAGTAGGTAGCTGTGATAATTTTGATAGTATACCATTTATATGAAATAACCAAACCAGATCTTTTGTTCTATCCAAAAACTTGGCTTGCTCCTGCCATTTGGAAGTAATTTGGTAGACGAAATTCTACTTAGGTTAATGAAAAAGGTATTGGAAAGCTTTAAAGTACATTTAAAGCTTTGATTTCCTCTTGGCTTGCTTTCTGTTGGATTCTATTTAATTTTTCTTGGTTTTAATAATTTTACCATCACAGATTCTACTATCAAAAATTTATATGACTCAAGAATAAACCTGCTGAAAAAATTCATCTCTTCATTTTGCAATTTATGGAATCATGTTTTTATTTTTCCATATTCTTGTAATAAAACTTTTCTTCAGCTGTAACACATAGTATGCTGCTCTTAATAGTGAAGAGTTGTATACAACCACTTCTAGAAAGTGCAGATTATTTTATGATATAATGCATTATTATAATAGGGTATCTGCTATACTTGTTGACGCTGGTAGTGACCATCCTGCCTGAATCATTGCTCTCGAGGCAGTAAGGCCCGATGGCTATATACAGCCTCAAGTTGCTTTTCTTCTCTGCTCATACAGCTACTCTTATTCTTTGTATCTGGTACCTGTTTTACAGTGGGATGTTTATACAAGAATAAATGTCTAACAGAAGGATATGAAGGAGTTCAGGAAAGAAGGTCTCAGAAACTAATGCAATAGTGGGATAAAAATGAGATGCTCATTTAGCCCATGTCATGATTGTTCCATATTAAAATGACTTCATATTTTGATCCTTCAAGTGAAAACATCATGGTCCCCATTCTAATGATGTTGTCTCTTGACAGGAGAGTATTGTACTTCAGCAGTTTTACAGTGAAAAAGTCACAGACAAACCACGTGAATTTAAGAAAACCTCCTCCCAAACCAAAAAAAACCAAAAAACAAACTGTGTTCACTTTATAGTAAAAAATAAAACAGAATAACTCCCAATTCTAAAAAAGAGAGTTTTTGACTATTTACATGACTTTGATTTATTTATCTGTAGATAGTTATTTAGTTGTAGTTAGTATAAACTTTGCCTTCTATCTTTCCACTTAATGTTATAATAGAATTTTTTCACTAGTTACAGACCCCATATATATTATTCTAGTCCCTAATATTTCATTGTTTTAATATGCTCTTTATTTCCTGGCTTTTTTATTTTTATTGATGTTAATCACATAACTATGTTCAGATTTTTTCCTTTGGAATTATTTTTTTAGGGTATGTTAAAGTAGATGTGATTACATCACACTGATAATAATTTATTATTTTGTATCAATGTTTTTGTGTAGGGCCTTACTTTTTGGGGATGAGATGTATTTCCTAGTATACCTGAATTTATATAATTCCATACATTCATTAATCTAGTGTTAGTTACTACTACTAGTATCAAATACAAAATATTTCAAAACACCGTGTGATAGTTTCTGTGTGTTTTCTCTAATGAAATTAAGGTATAATGGCATTTAACATTAGGAATCTTAAAATTTATTACTGCCATGGGATAGTTAAGTTTTTCACGGAACAAAACATTTTGATATTTTTCATTGTAGAATTCATATTCATGTGTTTATGTAAATGCACTACTTTTATTTTTGTGAATTAGGAAATCCTAGAATAATTAAAATTGATATTCTTGAATTTTTAAATTTGACCACAGTAATTCTTAAGTTCTTATGGTTATGTCAGTTATATATACTATAAATATGTAAGTTCAGGAAACAGTTGCTTTTATAATACTCTTTGCACTTTCGAAGCAGTGAAAAAATAGAGCAAAGAATCTAGGATAAACTGAAGTTAGAAATCCTTTTTTTTAAAGTTACATTTGAATAGAAATAATAAATTATAGATTCTTAGTTTATAGCTTAAAATTTTACAGATTCCATTCAGTAGATACACGGTGTATGTAGAGGGAGCTTCAGGGCCAATCAGGAGCTAGCCATTCTCAGGATGCTTTGAAGGATACAGAATCATGGAAATGTGGATCTTTCCTAGGGAAATTTTCTGGGGAGAGTTCAGGTTAATAAAGTCACTACTGAAAAGAGTGTCACTGGAAAGAGTTTTACTGAGTCTCTAGAAAAAGTTCACTTAATTGAATATTGTAGCACCATCAATTGAAGTTCTCTCCTTTCTAAAAAAGCATGAACGTTTGAAAAAATGTTTTCACAAATAACTTTATTTCTACATTTCTCATTCAGCTCTGAATTGAATCAGATACTGTCTTTAACATGTTGGACTTAAAAACTTACGTAACACTCTCCCCCATATAAACTTGTAGCTGCGCTGGTATTGGCCTTAGGTAGCCGGCTGGGTTCCCTTTTCTGTAGTTACACAGCCAGGTTCTCTTTAGGATCTACACTGAGGAAGAATTGGTCTGGGGTTTTCCAGTATTTCTTTCTTTACTTTTAAAGAGCTTGATATTGAATACATCAAGGAACTCTCAGTATGATTTACTTAATGTATTTTTGAATCTCTCACTTTTTCACCTTCGAAGTAATGATAGTTGAGGTTTTCCTGTAGAATGTAGATTACATTTCCTGCAGAGGTACGATGATTTGCCGAGTTCTTAACTAACCCTTTGTTTGAATCTTTGCCCTCTTTATGGCATATGTACTGTATGCATTTTTTATTTTTAATAAAAATGGTGTATTTGTCCTATGTATTGTGTAGCTCATTGTGGTCTTAAGGCTGAGTGCCCTTAAGGCTGTTGGTGATCTTTAGTGAACACTTTGTAATGTATCAATACATGGGGTGGTATAATCTCTGATATTTTGATTTCTGGAAGCATTCATTCATTGCCCCTTATATTTTATTCAAATCTGAGAAGAATGGCATGATATTAAGAAAATGAGTAAGGATTTTGGGGATCAAATAATTGTAGAAATTGAGCTAACTTTTCTCCCAAATGCAAAAATATGCATCTGGCTGCTTCTCTTTGCCTTGTCAGTGGGCTTTGATTGAACCTCTTGGATATTCAAGTTGTGAAAAGTACAGCTCTCTTTTCCTCTCAGAGACTTTCTATACAATACAGAGAAGGACAGAAGGGTCATGAAGTTTCTGTGTGTCACTAAGAGATACCTTCAACATGTACTTCTTATTCTCATTCCAAATTTATGTCCTGTGAATTATTGTAAGCAAGTTAGCGTGGCTATTTTTTCCTTCCATTTTTATTGAGATATAATTGACACATAGCACTCTATAAGTTTAAGGTGCACAGCATGATGATTTGACTTATGCATCATGAAATGATGACCACAGTAAGTGTATTGAACATCCATCATCACGTATAGATACAAGATAAAAGAAAAAAAGTTTTTTTCCTTGTGATGAGAACTCTTAGGATTTACTCTCTTAATAATTTACATATAGAACATACAGCAATGTTAATTATATTATCATGTACATTATATCCTAATACTTGTCTTTTTCTTTTTTTTATAGTTCCCTGTGCTATACAGCAGGTTTTCATTAGTTATCTATATTATACATAGTAGTGTATATGGCACCTGAACAAATACTATGTAGGTGTAAATACTAGGTAGGTGACTAGAACAGACACATGAATAGCTATCCCTCTGGCAGATGTTTTTTAAGACAAGAGACCACATACATATCTTTGTTTTGGTGCATCTGGTCATCATTAAAATTTACCTAGGGATAAAATGCTAGAAAAAAACATGGGTATAAAAGTATTAGTGAGATTTTTTTTTTCCTGTTTAAGCTTCACTTTGGAATGAACAATTTCATTACATGTTGTTTAGTGAAATGTACCATTTCTTTGTATTTTTGTTATGAATTGGTTAAAAAAACATGAATTGAGAAAAAATGGAGTAATGTCATATGTTGGGGACTGGCATATGTCGATTATGCCAGTTTGTTTATTAATAGTGAATTGCCTTACAATTCAGTTTTTATAAAAACATTAAGATAAAAATAGAGGGCTGGGCACCTATAGTTAGTGTGACTGAGTATCTTACCTTCATCAGTATGTGGGACCTGCCGGCCCATGATTTTTACAAGGTAACAAGTAAGGACAGGGTTTCTTCCTTGAAGATTCTAAGTTTTAGATTTCTTTTTCCTTTTAGAAATGGTAGATGTATGGCATCTGTGTCTCTATTTCCCAGCCTTGTGCCAGCAGCAGACAAAACTCAACCGCTCACACCCTCTTTGCTGATAGTATCAGTGTGGATTTCAAAACTGCGCTTTGTACTGAATTTAAATTAGCTGCTACCAGTCAGTTAGTGTTCACAGAAATAAGATCTTGTGTGCCATCCTTTCCTGAGTTGGCACTAAGCCATTTATTTAACAGCAAAGCCACAACCATAACACATCAATATAAGCAAAGTATACTTTTTAATGCTAGAGCTTATTTGCTGTAAAGCCTTGAGAGTAGGATCTGTTGTACTTTCATTTTCCATAAACTTAGCATAGTGCTGGTCGTGTATTTAGTAATCCACAATGCATGTTTAGAAATTTAGCACAATGTTTGCTATGTACTAAGTACTCAGAAAACATTTGGTAACTCTTGAGTTTGAAGTACTAATAAGATTAAAAAAAAAATTCCCTCTGTAGTTATTCTTTTAGCAACCTGATTGAGGTTGCTGATAGAAATTAACCCGAGGAGAAGGGAACAGAATTTGAGTGCCTGTACTTTTCCGGATGCTGTGCTAGGAGTTTTCCATACATTAACGCATTTAATTTTACCAATTTGTGAGATATTATTTCAATTTTATAGATGAAGATGAGATTCAGAGAAATAATTTGGTCAAGTCACACTGCATGTAAATACAGAATCATCATTTAAACTTGAGCCATTAAATTCTTTTCTATTTTTAAAATGAACATATGGTGCCTTTTCAATTTTTAAAGGTTGCACTATGTTCCATATTATGGATGTTTCCATGCTCCCTTCACTACACAAAATTCCCCTGGGCATGATTTTGTTTCAGGTTTTATTCTCCAGTGGGAAGAGAGATTCATGAGCATCACTCTCTTCAAGAGACCAAAAGGGACACACAAACAGAGAAGGTGGTGAAGTCTTAAAAGCAGTCCTGGATAAGGGTAACTGTAGCATGAAGAAAAATTCCCAACAAAGAGGGGGTACAAATGGCCCTGAAAAGGGAAATACTTGGAAGGAACAGATGCACCCAACCTTCTCCTTAAAGAAAATCACATGCCTGTCACAGAGAAATGCAACATAGAATAAACCCTATTTGTGGACTGTAGCTCAACCTGTGATTCTTTCTTAGTAGATTTTAAAAGCATGAATTCACATTAATCAGATTCTGTTCCTTACTGAATATTTCTACTCCATCACCTTGTAACATTTTCCTTTGAGAATTAGCTTAGCCTTCTTTACAACAAACGCTCTTGAAAGTTTGAATCAACCATGATGCCCTAAAAACCTACCTCCTTAGACCATTTATTTCTTTTTCTCTGCAAAGGTGACTAGTTCAGGATGCGACGAGGTTTCTCTTTCCTTATGTAGTAGTGTTGTCCCTTCTTCATTATGTAGACTCTTACTTAATTTTTTTTTCTTTTCTTTTTTTTTTTGCTGTGCTGCATGGCTTATGGGATCTTAATTTCCTAACCAGGGATTGAACCCTGGCCCTTGGCAGTGAGAGTGCAGTCCTAACCACTGGACCACCGGGGAATTCCCTTAACATTTTTATTTTGAATGCAATGTGTTCATTTGAATATTAGGCTATTGGTTGCAATAATTTTTCTGTAACCTCTAAAACCTGTAAGATTCTGCAGTGTGTATAGAGGTTTAGAGTATGTACTTTGGAATAAGACTGGGAATCTCCAATTCTACCATTTACTAGCTTTATAATCTCGGACAGGTTACTTAATGTCTTGGTGCCTCTGTTTCCTTGTCTCTAAACTTGAAATGTCCATGATACCCCCATCATAGGATTGTTATGAGGATTGATGAATTCATTATATAAGAAGAGCATTTTGTACAGTGCCTAGCACATAGTAGGCACACAATAAGTGCTAGCTATTGTCGTTATTACTACAGATCTTTAAGGTGCATGACTGCTATGTTTTACAATACCTTTCCCTTTTTTTTTTTTTTTTTTTTTTTGCAGTATGTGGGCCTCTCACTATTGTGGCCTGTCCCGTTGCGGAGCACAGGCTCCGGACGCGCAGGCTCAACAGCCATGGCTCACGGGCCCAGCCGCTCCGCGGCATGCGAGATCCTCCCAGACCGGGGCACGAACCCGTGTCTCCTGCATCGGCAGGTGGACTCTCAACCACTGCGCCACCAGGGAAGCCCACCTTTCCCTTTTTATTTTTCTGTTTCTAGACCTGATTTGTTAATATAGTTGAGTATCTTCAGAAATTGTTGCCATTTTTATGGGTTTTTTTCACATGGAAAGACATGTATTTGGTTTACTAAGAATATTTTCTCCACATATAGAAATTATTGACTTACCACCTTTTTAAAATTAGAATGTTTCTTTAAAAAACAACAACAACAACAAAAACCCAAACTAATAAACCTTTATACCACTTACCATGGTAAGGTGTTTTATCTCAAACAATAGGTTAGCAGTACCTTTTCCTCTAATAATGGGGGATTTGAGGCTTGTCAGATGAGTAAAAGTGAGAGCTCACTAGAGATGTCAGCTGCTCGTTTAAGGTAACTGGTGTACTTTTTAAAGTCTGTTGCAAGTAAAACCACTTCAGGGTAGGGCAGTGGCGAGAGCTACCGTTCTTTAGACTTCAGCTTCATCCTCTGTGGATTAAGTTTATTACCTCTGTGCTGCTGTGGTTGCTATGTGAGTTTAATAAGATAGCATATGTGATATCCATAGCATGGCGCTTAGCATGTCTAAAGCACTTGGTATTCTGAGACTGTAACTAGAGAAAGATAGACTTTTATTTGAAAATATCTCATTACTTTTTGTCATCTAATATTTAATCTGAATATAGTGTTCTTCACAAGTTCTCCGGTAATAGCCAGAATTAGAACTGTGGTTCTCATGTGTTTTGATGTATATTCAGAATATGTAGGAAATTTGACAGGAAAAGAATTGTAGACTACATATAGGATTATAGTGGTAAAATCACCCTTTGTTATCTAACAATAGTGAAAACAATACTTCTACCAATACTGCCTTGTATTTTATAGTACTTCATAATTTACAAAGGTTTTCATCTATCATCTCAGTAAATCATCTAGGTATGTATTGGAAGGTCAGAGGTTAATAGATGAGTCCCTAGGTTCTGAGAGGTGAAGTGTCTTGTCCAAGCTTTCGTGTGTAGTGACCAGGACGCAGCCCTTTTTCTTTTCGTGCAGGACTCTTAGACTGCTTGGTGTGCTCAGGTGTCATACGTCTCATCAATTAAGATTTCGTCCGTGCCTAGGTCCTTAGACCTTCTTAAATGGCACAGTCGAAGCCCTTCTCTTCCGACCACTCATTCTTTCTTGATTTTCCAAGGCTAACAAATTTCTTATAAGAATACAACCCTGTAGAGTTTTTTTACTTCTCAGACTTTTTCAGGTAAAATGGACAATCTAAAGATTAAGAGCGTACTGTATGGAGGCTAGAGTGTTACATTCACTGTCACCCCGCCCTGGAAGAGAATCTTCTTAGCCCCCAGCTCCATGGTACCGTCTCGCCTCACTACGCCTCCCCCCATCCCAGTGTCTGCTGCAGTAAGCCACTATCGTGACTTTTAGCACAGTAGATTTTTTCCTGTTTTTGATCTTACTGTAAGTAGAATCACGCAGGGCTCTTTTGTGCATACGTGGTCTTTCGCTCAGTTTTGTCTTCGTGAGATCCCTCCAAGCTGTTTGCATGTTGATGCTTGGAGGGGAATTGAGAATCGGGTTGAGGCTCCCCATTCCGCCCTTGCTAGCGAGGGAGGTGGTGGAAGCGCAGTGTTTCGTCTGTGGTGTTTGGCTAGACCAGAGCAGTTAGTTTTTGTCTTACTAGGTCGCCCTCTTTTGTCCTTTGGGTAAAGAGAGCAGGCTTTTCTTGGGGTTTTTTTTTTGTTTGTGTCCATTGGTGTTCTTGGATTGCCAATGTCTCTGGCCACCAGTCTGGGACGGGTGAGGCTGAAACAAAACTCAGGGCACTCACCACCACGGCGCTCTGCATTTTGGGGTCGCCAGCCAGCCTTCCTCCTCCTTCCCACTCAGAGCCTTCTTATGCTTGTCTTTCATATGACCAGAGTTTTTAGCTGTATTTAGTGGGGGATTAGGGAAAAGCATATCTATTCCATCTTTCTGGAAGTGAAAGTCTATTTTACTTTTGATATCTATTTTTATCAACTTTTACAATTGTTAGGAAAAATAGATGAAATGTTTTTTGCATATATGGTCAGTTAACAAAGACTGTGTTCACCAAAACAAGAACTTTTAGCAGAAATGAATTTTAGGTAAAATATAATCCCACGTGATTCTTTTTACTTGAAGTACAAACTGAAGAATTTTAACCCTGTGTAAATTTAAATTCCTATGTTTATTGCAGAATCTTTTAGCTGAGAAAGTAGAACAGCTGATGGAATGGAGCTCCAGGCGCTCAATCTTCCGAATGAATGGTGACAAATTCCGAAAATTTATAAAGACACCACCTCGAAACTATTCTATGATTGTTATGTTCACTGCTCTTCAACCTCAGCGGCAGTGTTCTGTGTGCAGGTAATGTATGTATTTAAAAAATTAAAAACTATTATTGTATGATTATATGTTTGTTAGAGTTAAGATAAAAGTATATAATAGAATTAAACATTTGTTCAATATTGTAGTCAACTATAAGTGCATTTAAATGTAAGCTCAAAGTCATTTTCTAGGAAATGACTTTGATAGGCTAATATTTTTATATTATATAAAATATTTACTTAACCAATCCACATGTAATCATAAAACAGATTTTTTTATCTTTATGTCCTGTATAAAGGTACATATGTTATAGAATTTGGTTCAAATATTGCCTTGTAGGTCACCTACATATATCTTAGGGGCAATGAAGTAGCCCCTTTAAACATACTCTGATTAAAGTTTGAGATAATTGTAGTTTCACACGCAATTCTAGGAAATAATACAGAGAAATCCTATATACCTTTTACTCAGTGACACCCCCCAATGCTAACATCTTGTAAAACTGTAGCACAGTTTCACAAACAGATATTGGTATTTTAATACAGAACAGTTCCATCACAGTAAGAATCCCTCCTGTTGCCCTTTATAGCCACGCCCACCCCATCTCCCCACCTCCTGAATTTATTCTCTATTTCTGTAATTTCATCATTTAGAGACTGTTATGTAAGTAGAATCATATAGTATATGACCTTTTGGATTTGGCTTTTTTTACTTATCATAACTCCTTCAAAATCTATCCAAGTTGTTGTATTTGTCAGTACTTCATTCTTTTTATTACTGAGTAATATCCTATGGTATGGATGTACTGCAGTTTGTTTAACCATCCATCTGTTAAAAGACACCTGGATTGTTTCCAGGTTTTGGCTATTACAAATACAGCTGTTATGAACATTCTTGTACAGGCTTTGTGTGAACTTAAGTTTTCATTTCTCTGAGATAGATGGCCAGAGAGTCTGATGGCTGAATTGCAATGGTAGTTGCATGTTTAGCTTTATCAGAAACTGCTAAAATGTTTTCCAGTGTGGCTGTATCATTTTACAGTCCCACCAGTGGTGTGTGAAGGACCTAGTTTTTCCATATCCTTAGCAGCATCAGTGTTGTCATTGTTTTATTTTAGCCATTCCATGGGTATATAGTTTTAATTGCGGTTTTATTTTGCATTTCCCTAGTGTAATGGTGTTGAACATCTTTTCGTTTGCTTTTTGGTCATCTGTGACCATTCACCTCTTTAGTGAAATATCTTTCATATCTTTTGCCTATTTCTAATTGAATTTTTTTTTACTGAATTTTGAGAGTTCTTTATATATTGTAGATACTAGTCCTTTGTCAGATATGTGGTTTTTAAATATTTTCTCCTAGTCTATGGTTTGTGTTTCTATTCTCATAACAAGGTCTTTTACAGATTTTAATTTAGTGAGTCCAGTTTATCAGTTTCCCCTTTTACAGATCTTACTTTTGTTGTCAAATTGAACTCTTTGCCTAGCCCTAGATCACAAAGTTCTATTTTTTTCTCTTCTGTGTTTTTTTTTTTTTTCCCGGTATGTGGGCCTCTCACTGCTGTGGCCTCTCCCGTTGCGGAGCACAGGCTCCGGACGCGCAGGCTCAGCGGCCATGGCTCATGGTCCCAGCAGCTCTGCAGCATGTGGGATCTTCCCGGACCGGGGCATGAACCCGTGTCCCCTGCATCGGCAGGCGGACTCTCAACCACTGCGTCACCAGGGAAGCCCTTCTCTTCTATGTTTTTCTGAAAGTTTTATAGTTTTATGTTTTACTGTTGATCTGATCTTTGGGAGAAAGGATTCAGTCTTCCATCACTAAGTATGATACTAGGTGTAAGAGTTTTGTAGATGTTCTCTATCAGGTTGAGGAACTAGTTTACTGAGAGCTTTTGTCATGAATGGGTGTTGGATTTCGTCAGATTTTGGGGAGTCAATTGATAGGCGTTTTCTTCTTTAGGTTGTTGATATGGTAGATTACATTGATGGATTTTCAGTCACTGAATCAGCTTTGCATTTTGGAATAGATCCCACTTGATTGTATTATATTCTTTTTATGTATTGCTGAATTCTACTTGCTAATATTTTGTTAAAGTATTTTATATCTAAGTTCATATCAGATATTGATCTATATTTTTCATTATTCATACTGTTTTTGTCCAATTTTGGTATCACGCTGATACCTCATAAAATGTATTGGGAAATGTTCCCTCCTTATTTATTTTCTGGAAGTGATTTGTGAAATTACACAGTTTTAGAAATTATGTTAATTCTTTAAATGTTTGATAGAACTCTCCAGTGAAATCTTCTTGACCTGGAGATTTTAAATTACATATTCCATTTCCTCAATTGTTAAGGGCAATTCAGGTTTTCTGTTTCTTCCTGGCTGAATACTTTCTCTTTTCAAGAACAAACACTTGTAGCTCCACATTCAGACTTTTCACATTGTATAATTGTCTGTAGAGTTTAGATTTCTAAACCATTTT
This sequence comes from Mesoplodon bidens, assembly GCF_964165515.1. Lineage (NCBI taxonomy): Eukaryota > Metazoa > Chordata > Mammalia > Artiodactyla > Ziphiidae > Mesoplodon > Mesoplodon bidens. The sequence goes on from NC_138181.1 coordinate 22,800,227, forward strand.
GAACTTTAGTGGAAACCAAAATTATTAGTAACATGGGCCAATGAAAAAAATAAACCAATTTCTCTCGGACTAGCTTGCAGAAACGTAATTTCAGTATTCTGAAATTTTCATGAAAGGTTTTATCACAATCTAATAATGAGTATATGTTGGGACATAGCTCAAAGTGGGTGGAAAAGATAAAAAGCAAAATATTTTGAAAAACACCATTTCAGATGATTATGAGTTCCCCTCCTATCAATTTGAGGACCAGTACTTAAGTGGACATTAACATTTGTCTGAATTAGGTTAGCATTAAGGACAGGGTATGTTTGTGTTTATCTAAGGGGTGCTGAAAAGCCCTCCTGAGGCAAAAATACCATGTTAGTTGGCATTTGGTGTAACAGTTCAGATTCCACAAAAATATAAATTGTCCTCTGGCATCCTACAATACCTTATATATTTTAGGGACATCATTTCTTTGCTTCTAAAAGTTGAATATATTGATTTCCTGTATTCACCACTGTTATGAAGAAATCTATTTAATTGATTATTATATTTTTTGCAACTGTAACCTAGAAAGACTTTATTATCCAAGTATTTATTTTACAGTTACATATAATTGTATATGTTTTGATAACATAAACCACAGCATACTGTTAAATGGTATATCCTTTAAGTAATAGTTTACTTAATGCATTATGTTGTTAAATGGTTAAATATGGACCCTCAATTTTTTAATGATGCTTAGCTCAAAATAACCTTTATTTACTTGTTTATTACAGCCTCTTTTGTAATAAACTTTTAAATTTTAGAGTAGTTTTAGATTTACAAGAGAAAAAGATTGAAGTTATTAGAAAAAGTTAATTCATGGATCAAGATGATGGTGAAGTTGTTAGAGGAGAAAGGAAGGGCCCATGAAGGTTTAGAGGCAAATAAAAAGTGTAGAGCAGATATGTGCTTCCCGTACCTAGACATTCTGGTTTAATTGGTTTTCTTTGGGGGGGTCAACACATTGACATTTTTAAAAACATGCTCTAGGCAATTCTAGTGTGCAGCCAGTATAGAGACAGGGAAGCTAAGAAGCAGGTTCATGATTCACAGCTTTTTAAAATTTAATTTCCTTGACGAACAATGGGCATGGATGAAGCCTTATTAGTTAATTGGATGGATGACCATATAGCATTGACAAGGATCCTTTATGAAACTAGAATACTCAGATTTTTAGTGAAGAATCTCTAGAATGAAATGATTTCTTCCCCAATACTCAGCAATTTAGGAGCAAGAACACCCTCCATAGGGTGTTTGCTTTATTTTACGAAGTGGATTAATCGGCACATATTCTGAGAGTGCTAGCGAGAGTATATCTGAAATATATAACTGTGGGTTAAAAGTTGGTTAGGGGGTCAAAGAAGCCAGGGGACAGCTGATAAACTAGGGGTGATACAATTAAGCTAGATTTTCACAAGAGTGAAGGAGAGGTTTTGTGTGAAAGGAGGACGGGGTTGAAAATTAGGAAGTTGTAAAGGGTTGATTAAATAAATGAGTAAATTGCTGAAGTATATTGTAGACGATTGTGGATATAATAGAGAAGCTTTAGGAATGATAAGGCTGGGGTCACATCTAGATTATAAACATGTATGTCGAAATAACTCAGGATTTTAATGGAACTGGAGAGGAAAAATATTAAGTGAGCTGAAAGAGGGATGTCTTGGAGTTTATTGCATGAGGTTGATAGATTTACATTATAGAGTAATATAAATTTAAAAGGAGGATCTGTTAAATAATTGTGGCCGAAAAGTGGTCTGAGATCTACTGTCATTGAGCCAAGGAGAGTACCGAATGTGACCGTTATGAGCAGAGTGAATGAAAGAGATCTCAAGGGGACAACCAAGATGGAAAGGTAAAGAGGAGTTTCAAGAAAAAATTTCAAGAAAAAGTATTCAAATTATATTCTGTATTATAAATTAAGTGCCTCAAAGGGAGCTGTAGATTCATTGAGAAAGGCACTCTATCATCAGCAGTCATTTTTGTTTAAAAACTTGAATTCTCCTGGGTCCTTCTGTGTCAGTGTAATTTGGGACCATTTCTATAATACTGCTATAATTTTTTTATAATTCTGTAGAGTCACTGCAATGTTCATAGCTATAAGTTTAAAAGATTAGTGTTTTCCTTTGTGAGACTTTTTCTGCTTTTTTCTTTTCTTTAAGAAAAAGTGAAACTTTCTTCTAGAGCTGACACACTTAAAGATTCTCCAGTTGCTTTTCTTTGCTGAATGCCTGATGAATGAGCTATTGGCTTCCTTGTATGCCCTCTTAGCAAATCATTCTGCTCTTCTTTCACAAAGTCAGTTTATTCACAAATCTCAGAATTCAATTCTCACCTTCCTCAGTGCACACATCAAACTCCTTGGCCAAAAAAAAGTTGTTAAATTAAGACTACTCAATACAGTTCGCACCTCCCCTAAGTGTTAACTCCAAACTTCCTTTATCTAATTGTACTATAAGGAATATTCCCCATAATTGCTAAATCTTTTAGATGTATTCTACCACAAACTTACTCATCTCTTCCAGAATTCGCTAAAAATTCTAAGAACAAAATAACCTCTTCCAAGGTTATTACTATCATTCAATAGATGTAAGAAAAAAACATCCAGATGAAGGAAAATCAAAAAGGACATGTAGAATCAAGCAGGGTGCACATACAATCAAAGGTTGGTAATGTATTGGAAGTTAATACATTGTTGGACTTCAAATAAATGAAAAAATGATTAGTAATTACAAAGGTATTTTAAAGAGGAGGGAGAATAAATTATTACATTGATATATTAGATATTAACCGGCTAACATCTTTTCTTCTCTAACTAAATAAGACGATTGTTTATGATGTGTCGACTATTCGGGCAGTCCTGTGTTAGGTCATGTATATATATGATATCTCATGTCATTCTCACTACACTAGAAGGTGGGGCTGAAAAAAGTCCATGGTTTAGATGACCGCATCAAAGCTGAGAGGTTAGATCATTCACCCAAAGTCACAGAGCTAATACCTGTCAGGGTGGGGAGTTGTGCCTGCAGAGCTAGTAAGATTAATCCTTTCCCTGAAGTGTACGTATTCATTATTGCTTCTACCCTGTGAACTGTAATTTGCATTTTGCATTCCCAACTACGATTATTAATCTTTTAGTGCAGGGATCCATCAGCCAGCATTCCTTAAACTCATTAGATCATGAAAAGCTTTCATTCAGATTGGTATTTCATAGCAAGGGCTGCTGAGTTGGAGATAGCTGGCCAAGACCATGTGGAAGAGCTCATCAGCCTTTTGTTTCATGACAGTGAAGTCATATCTCTTAGGAGATTCAATTCTAAAGTGAGCACATAATGTGAGAATCGTTTATAGATAAAATTACCCTGTCCATCTCTTAATGCACTGGTAAGTGCTTTCTAAATGGTTTTGGGGTTACAACCCTTCTCATTTCCTTTAGTCCTTGGATAATATTTCTCTATGGCCTTAATTCTTAAGTTTTTCTAATACGTCTGGCTACCTGGACAAAGTATTTCACTTCTTTGTCAAAGACTGGCAAACTCTCATGCCATTCCCACATTCTTTGCCTGGCTTGGCTAATACGTGAGGACTGTTTCAGACTTGACTGAATCCATGACCAGTTTAATATAAATGATGTTTCAGGGTTATTGCTGAACGCTGTCTAGTTTAATTAATTTTTTAGGTCGAAGGGATGTGATTTAAGTTCACTGTATTCAATTTCCTCCTAGGTGTGTCTTCCTCAGATTGGATAATCCCAACTCTTTTACAATGAATAAATGGATGTTTTCAGTGAACTTTGATTATCTATGTGACACTGTAGCATTCTCTGAGCTCTATTTTCTATAGTATTTGTATATAACGTCCAGATTTAGTCACCCATCTTATAATTTCAAACCTACAGAAAATTGAAACAGTAGTACAAAGACACCAGTCTACACTTTACCAAGATTTCACTAATTATAACATGTTGCCACATTTGATTTTGCTCATTGCCTTAAAGAAAGACACATAAGAGTTGTGAGTTTACATTTTATTCAGGGTCTTACTGGGGACTGTATATAGCCTGGCAGACAGCCACTAAGTCCTGAGGAAACTGCTCTGAAGAGGTAGGGGAGGGGCCAGTTTATAAATTTTTTTGGTTTGGAAATAACATGCAGTCTTGTTAAAAGCAATGACACACATCTTGGTAAAAGATCACTGATAATTCCAAAGAACAGGTGTATGTTAATGATTTAGTGCTTTGCTATGTCTGGGAAGATGCAAGAATCTCGGGTCATTGAAATTCTTCCTGAGATATGTGTCTAACTATCTAAGGGCCTGTTTATCCAAAGCACAGGGCGCCTCACCTGTTTTTCATCCTGAACTCCTCTTGGTACACTGTCTGTGGGCGACCGCAATGGTTGCGACTTAACCCCTGTGGCAGTGGGTGATGAGAGATGCTCTTTGTTCTTCTTTGTTCACATTCTTTTAAGTATAAGTAAAAAATGAGTCACATACCAGCAAATGTCCTTTTAACTTGTAGACATCATGAAATATCACTGCTAAATACTTCAGTTTGCATATTTTAATAAGACATCCTTACCTAATCAGAATACCATTATTACTTTTAAGTGAAATGGCATTAATTCAATGACATAATCTGCTTTTTTTAAAAGTACTATAGCAGTTATTTGTATACTTCTTATTGCATCCTATCAGGAGGCACATAAATACCAGTGATGAGATCGATCACTTGATCAAGGCAGTGATCAGCACATCTTTCTGTTGTACAAGTATATCTTTCCCTTGTAGTAAGTGTTTGGGGAAGGTGAATGGGTTAAGAGGGGGGACACTTTGAGATAATACGACTGTCCTGTTTCTTGGCACTTTTTTACCCAGTGATTGTAACATCCATTGATCATCTCTGCCTGAATTTGATATTACATTGATGGTTGTGAAGGGGTGATTTTTAAACATTCTGTCGTTGCTTTAACATTAATTAGTTGGTATTCTTCTATAAATGAGAGCTTTTCTTTCCTCTATTTGCCCTTCTGAGTATCTCAATGCAAAGATTCTTTTTTTAAATTTACTAATCTGTTGCTGTGATTATTCTTCTTCAGTGTTCAAGTTGCCCTAAATTTGATCAGTGGAAACCAACTCCTGTGTCATTCACATGCCTCTGTTAGTCTTTGCTTTCTGGCTCAACAAAATATTCTAAGCCTACTTTATATACTTTCCCTGTCATGGAAGTGCAGGAAGCATTTTTTTTTACATCTTTATTGGGGTATAATTGCTTTACAATGGTGTGTTAGTTTCTGCTTTATAACAAAGTGAATCAGTTATACATATACATATGCTCCCATATCTCTTCCCTCTTTCAAGGAGTCCTTCATCTTTTTGGTAGGAAATGATATTTAGAAAGCAAGAACTGGGCAAGTTATACTGTTTGCTGCTGGGATAGTATCATTGCTTGCAGCCTTTTTTAGTAGATAGAGCTAGGATGTGTGTATGTGTATACCTACACACATATACATACATACATACATACATACATATATAAATTATGACTTTAACTGGATATCTCCTATTCCAAGCTAACACTGTAGGGTTTTTCCTCTATTTTCCCTATTCCATAGTTTTATCTCCTTTCTCCAAAATGAAAACCTGGATCCCAGCAGTATTGGTATATTTGCTCTCCCTTTCAGTGCATATAAAATAGTTTTAGAATTACAACACCAGTATGATCTCTGAAAACAAATCATAAACTAGACTTCCTAATTTCTGCAGTCCCTTTCTTCTTTTAGCCATGTGTCAGTTTTCTTAGCATACAACCTGTTAAGCTTTTTTGTATGTTAGTATTACCATTTTTCTTAAGAGAACAAAAATTCTGCTGACTCATAAACTGAGTTGCTACTATGCATGTTATATACAGTTTAATATCTGTTGCGTTCATATACATTTTTGCTGTAATATATGTGTTAGAATCGCATGTTCACGTTAGAATTGTTTTCCAAAGAAAAAAATAGATGCTCAGAAAACATAGGCGTAATGGACACAATATCTGGCAAGTAGTGAATTATACAGAGCCAGTTACAAAGTGGTAGTTAACTGTGGATTCTTCAGCTCTTCAGAGACATTGGGTCTATGTAATATATTTCAGTATATTCAGTAGGGTCCTGAATACTTATAGCACAACCAGAGAGAAATCACTGTTGAAATCCTTGTGCAGGGTTTTGCTTACCAGTTTTTTTCTCTTCAGGGTATCAGAACCGTAAGTAATGGATGGTTCCACTCACACCAGATCTCTCTATATATATCACTATCTATAGAGATTGAATAATTTGAGGTTTTATGAAGATACACTTTGGAATATCCATGCAATATATGGTTATATCTATATATAATTTATCATAAAAATATAAATAAAAGGCATACATAGAGATTTTAATAAGAATCTTATAGGAAGTTTGATTAACATTAAAAAGAGAAACAGTTTTATGCCCTTCAAGGGCATAAAAGATAAAAGCTACATTCATCATGGGAGCTATATTAAATATATACAACTATGGATGAGTTAATAATCTTTTTTAGTTTTACATAACCCTTTAGAAAGGATTATAAACTGCTATAGCATTTGGATTGATTTTTTTCTTGTTTCCATAATAAAAAATTGAGAAGATTTAATAGAAGAGTTTTACCAGAACTGTGCCCTGCAGTTACTGCTTAAGCCTTCCTGGATGCTTTGCTGCAACTTGACTGCCCTCTTCAGGCTGCATGTTAATAGATTAGAAAAATTTACAGTGTTCCTTCCATTCATAAAGTTACATCTCTAATGTTCCTATGAACTATTAAAACAGAAAGTACTTTTTTAGCTAACAGTGTTGGAAATGTGCTTATTTAAGTGCTAGGAGCATTTGTGGTTTTCAACTTTCAATTTCAGATGGCAGTGAAGTTTGAAGGGTTCTAGTAAGCATTAGTGACACCTTTGCTCATTAGTCTAAGCTGACACAAACATATGCAAGAAGCCAGTCACTTTCTTTGTCATTAGTTAGGCTTCTTCTATCCCCTGTTAAGCATGAAGAAGTTGGAATATGGAGAGATAAGAGATAATGGAGTTAAGTTTAGAGAACAGGGTTTATGTTATTGGGGCATATTCCTTCTAACAAGTCTTTTTTACCCTAAATAGATATCATCAACATTGAACTATGTTTTTCTCAGGCTTATTGAATTATTTCTAGTGACAAACAGATCTGGTCTCTAGTCCTATTGCTACTAAATTACCTTCAACAGAAGAAAGCCCCCATTTACCTTGTCAGTAGTAAATTTTCTCTGAGTATTGTATTTGTGTTGAAAAAGTGTAATTTGCTTAGCTCCCCTGGAATTCTTTATGCCAACGGATAGATTCCTAACTAGAAGCACGATGTGTCGAAAATTTTGCTCATTGCTTTGGTGCTCTAGATTCTAAAGGAGAAGATGTAAGAAATAGGTCATATCTTCATTTATATAGTATTTTAATAGCGGCATATATTTTCCCAACTAGACCAGTATAGTAACATTCTGAGTGGTTTACGAACATTTATTTTCTCCTCCTTTAATACATTATGCACACTGTTGCCAGATACAGCTTTCTTAATTAGTATTTTGCATAATCTTCTTCCAAAACACTTGTAGTAGTTGTTCACTTTTTACAGAATAAAGTCAAGATCTTATTTATCTTTCTCCTGGAAGAGAGCGTCCAGTCTATTCTTTCCTTATTTTCTAACATGAAACTTAGTTCTGTTATTTGACTACATAAAATACATTTCAGACTGGGTAATCTTTGCTTATACTGCTTCTGTTGCCTTCATATTCTCTTCTGGTCCTTCCTTGATTATTATAATTTTAGTCCTCCCATTCTTTTCTGAATATTTTCCCATTCACACTTTGTCCAGCTGCTCCAATCCACTGTGATCCCATTCTCTTCTATATGCTGTATAGCATCTACAATCTGCATTCTTTTTTCAATGTATGTATCTTACTTGTGTGTTAGTGTGTGTCTATTCTGTTCTCTGCCAAGCTTCTTAAAGGCGGACACTGTGAGGTATACTTTTTTATTATTGTAGCATATATTAAAACGCTGAATAAACATCACTGATGATTAAGATCTAGATTTTATATTTCATATGAAATTAATTTAGGAACATGACATTAGGAGATGATTTAGTCATTATTCAAATCAAGACCACTATTCCTTTGACAAATAACATATATTTGTGATGGTACAAAGATTTAAGGTGTTTCTTTTTTTCTTCCTAAGACCACCAATACCGTGAAGCAAATTGGCCTTAAAAGAGACATTAACCTGTGACATAAATCTGACTAAGTGGGCTTTTAGTCAGACTGTCCAGAATTCAAAATCTCTAATATAGTATTATTTAGTTTTAGGGTATATGTAATATATTGACTCTTTAGGAAAGTATATTATTCATCATCAAACCTTTATTAAATGCCTATTCTGGACTAAGGCCTAGCCAACGAACAATTACTGCATAAACATAGTATGCATAAGCAGAACAGTATATGCATAAAATAAACAGCGCTGCACAGCAGCTGAGAATTTCCACTTCTGACAGCTGCCCGAAGTATTACAGAGAATTGAAGTGGCTTCTGTAGGAGGGGCATTTTTGAGCAAGCTTTTGAAAGAAGGGAGGACATTTTAAGCAGAGGATTTAATGATTTAAAGCTTAAAGAATGAACACAGGGTGTCACAAAACGGAGAGACCATTTGAGCATGTGGTATGTTCCTATGGGTACAGACTGTAGATGTAAATTGTGGCCAGGGGATAGGGGCTCTTCTCTTCTGCCCATGGTCTTCGTTATATAGGCAGTGGGGAACTCTTTAGGACTTTGGAACAGAGGTGAGAACCCACAGCTGATTATTAGGAAATTAAACTGAGGAAGTGGATGGTGTAGAAAACAGACTTTGAAGGCAAAATGAATTCATCCTCTTTGACTCCTCAATACCACTTACCACATTTTCTTGTTTTATTTTCTTCAGGGTATTTCCAACTATCTGACATTTTGTGTATACTTGTGTGAGGCATCTTTTTCTCACTAGAGTGTATCCTCCTTGAAGTCAGGGCCCTTGAACTTATTATTCAGTCCTTCATTACCTGACACATTGTTGGCACTAATATATATTTGTGGAGTGAATTAATGAGTGAATGAATGTATTCTTAGTAGATTCTAATAGGTTTGGGGTAGGTTATAACATTATAAGGGAAAAAAGTTCAAGATTATCCCAGTCTTATGTCATTCCATAAGATACTATACACGGATGTTGAATACTAAAATTTGATAGTATTTTTCCTGTGTATTTTTCAAAATGAAGCATTTTCATTTCTCAGAGCATCATTATCATAAGAATGCCAGTTTTTGCAGATGTGCCATTTCCCTCAGTTTCATTTTAAAAGTTAAAATGTGCTTTTGTGTAAGATGTTCGTGTAAAAATAAACTGCTTTCTTAATTGTTATGCTATCGTTTTAACGATTTTTTTAAGGACGCACTGGTCCCTTAAGGTTCATTAGTACAGAGATGTTCAGATCTACTTAATCGTCAGTGCCAATTCATGGTGTGACATTACTATACATTTTTCTTTGAAAATTAATGATGAATAACTACCTGTAATATTATATTCCATAAGACAAAAATCAAATCAGATTTTAAGGCTCATATTGGTCCTAACTCTGCTTTTATTTAGGGTTGGAAGAGGAGCCATGAGGCACTGTTTTAAATAGATGAGGGAGGGTGTGAGCTATGTAATCCGCGTGTATCCCTCCAGGAGACAGAGAACATGTTCCCATTTATATCACAGCTTCATTTCTCCAGCACCTTGAAGTCTTTCCCTTCCCAGCCCTCGTGCTTGCTCTTCCTGCTCCCCGAAATGTCCATTCTCTAGCTCTTTTCAGCGATGGCTTTCTCTCATCCTTGAGATTTGGGCATTAGTGTCACTTCATCTGAGAAGCCTTTTATGACCGTGTTATCTGAGTAGATCCTCCATTGTTTTCTGTAATACAATTCCATGAAATTTTTTTTCCTCAGTGTATATCTTACCTTTTAATGATTTTCATTTGTTTATTTGGTTGTTTATTATATGTCTCCTTACTAAAACGTCAACTCCATGAAAGCAGAGACCTTGGAGATTAGCTCACTTCTTCTGTTAGGTGCTCAGGTTAAATCTAATTTAACCACCAAAGTTTTAAAAGTTTGTAATTATTTCATTGAACAGATTCAGAATGTATACAATAGAGTTTTCTGCCTGGTGAGCACAGTGCCGTCTCAGGCTGATCTGTACAGTGTCGGTTTTTGTACTGTGCTCTCTTAAAATGTGCCCTTAAGGTCTTTATGCTAAGTGACCTCAGATTATAGCCTTGTTCATATTTAGCCCACTTAAATATATTTTAATCATAGCACTGTTAGGTGCTCCTTGTTAATAAAAAAGGGCCTAGAATGTCCCTAGCCCTTGCACTCACTTATTTGCAGACTTAGCCACAGGCAATCACCGTTATTCCTTTGTGTTGTTTTCTTCTGGTGTTTTTTTCATACCTCTAAATGTTAGTCTTATATATTTCATGCAGTAGACCTGATCTTTACATTTCTGGCTCTAATAGGTGAGGATTTAACTCATCTCACCCCTTATCATTTTTATAGTTTTCTTTTATTATTGTAAACAGTAAATAGCGTTCTTCTATTTCTTGTTCATAAGTGTAAGTGATATCTCTTGATTCCCTAAGTCGAAGATTAGCAGGTACACCTTCTTCCTCCCTTTTACCTACCAAATCCTGTTCCCTGTACTTCTGTATTGTCATAGTTGATAGCTCTTACATTCTGTACTGTAACCATCATTACATCTGTGCTCTGTCTGTAGGTCGACTTATTGTTTCCACAGAAATAGCATCAATTGCAAAGTAGTAGGTTTTTATTATGGTTCCTTTTCCACAGTGCTGTTGTTTATGACCCCCTCCCTGACGCAAAAGAAAATGTTCAAAATGACTACCTTTTCCCATCACCTAGCAATCAAGATTATGATACATTTTAATTTTCTTCTTCTTTGGACCTTGCCTTTTAGATTCATTTTGTTGTTGTTTTTCCTGTCGCAGGACCACATGTGCCTTAACGATGATCTGGACATCGTGCCACTCATCCTAATTGTAATGGTTGCTTAGAATCGGTTCTCTTCATCTTGAAGTCCAAGTAAATTCCTGTCCTGATTTGTATTTCATAGCTTCGTAGTTGGATCACAGCTTTCTTACACATCTTCCACCTTTCCTACTGCATCATATTTCTAGTTGCCCCTTTACCTTCCTTACAGTTCTTCTATCACACTCTCATTTTTACCATTTCTATCAATTATAGCCTAAGGTAATTTCATATGACTTACATTTCTTCAACCATGTTTATTCCAAACTTAATCGTTTGGCTTGATATACAATTCTAGATTGAAAATAATATGCCCTCAAAACTCTGAAGGCGTTATTCTGTTATCTGCCAGTGTCTACTGCTGCTAATAACCAGTGCAATCCCCGTCTCATTGTTTGCCTTTGTTAAGTACTTTTTTTTTTCTAAAAGTTTTTATGATCTTCTTTTTATCCAGAGTGTTCTAAAATATCATAATATGTTGGTCTTTTCTTATTCCTCTTATTCAGAACCTGGGAAGTAATTTTAATTTGAATACCTAGTCTCCTTTAATTGTATTATGTTTCCAGAAAATTTCCTTAGTCTCTTCTCTTTCTGGGGCTCCTATTTGAAGGTTGGGCTTATTGGACTATATGCCTAGGTACCTTTCTCCTTCCTCCCACCAATATTGTCCACCTGTGTCCTTTTCTTTGAATTTTATTTAACTCTATCTACTAATATTGGTGTTTAATTTGAGAAATCGTATTTTCTATTTACAAGTGCTTGCTCTTTTACTTTCTTTGCTCTTTTTTTTTTAATATGGCATTGTTATTTTTTTGTGAATACTGTTGGGAAAAGCAACAGTATGATCATCCTGCCATGGGCTCTGATGATCCTGCATGTTTTTTTTTTTTTTTTTTTGTGGTACGCGGGCCTTTCACTGCTGTGGCCTCTCCCGTTGCGGAGCACAGGCTCCGGACGCTCAGGCTCAGCGGCCATGGCTTACGGACCCAGCTGCTCTGCGGCATGTGGGATCCTCCCAGACCAGGGCACGAACCTGTGTCCCCTGCATCGGCAGGCGGACTCTCAACCACTGCGCCACCAGGGAAGCCCAGGATGGGCTTTTTTGCCCACACACTTTCTATTAGAACTCCTCCACTCTGCCCTTATGTAGCGTAATAGCAAACACAGCAATAAGTAAAGGAATCAGTGTGGCTGTGATGCAGTAACCCTTTATTCACGAATGATAAAGTTTGAATTCTGTATAATTTTTACATGTCGTGGAATATTCTTTTTATTTTTTTTACCTCCGTTTAAACTATAAAATCTACTCTTAGCTTGCAGTCCGTACTAAAACAGGCCAACTCTTGCCCCAGAATTCCCTGTTTTATTAATAGCTTTGTTAATGTTTCAATACTGATAATGTTTCTACTCTGTCCCATTATCCTTATCAGGCAAGCTAACGAAGAATATCAAATACTGGCTAACTCCTGGCGCTATTCCTCTGCTTTTTGTAACAAACTCTTCTTCAGTATGGTGGACTACGATGAGGGAACAGATGTTTTTCAGCAGGTAAAAGTTTTTTTTAATAACATTTAATAGAGTTCGTTATGATTGCTGCATCTTTGCCAGATAAAAATACAATTCAGTGCATACAATGAGTAGTTATTAATTATGTGATATGATTACAATAATTACAGTCAATGTTACCTTTATCAGTACATAGTTTTTGCCATTAGTGAATAAACACATTTTGACTTTTCCGTTATAGAGGAAGTATGTTTTTTCAGCATACAGTGGCAGTTTACATGCCACTGATATATTGTGTGTGGTTTGGGTGGTATTTTGCATAAATTTGTATTTTGCAAATATGTATTTTGCATAAATTTGTGAAATTTTATATGAGATTCAGTGTAAGTTTTACTTAACCTTTATGCTGTTTTGGGGGGATATAAGGCCTTTAAGGGGGTAATTAAGGTTAAATGAGGTCATAAGGGTGGGACCCTAACCCAATGGCACGCACGTCCTGCTTCCTATAAGGATACCAGTCTTATTGGAACTTGTCGTGATTACATCATCATCGCTAACATTGAGTCCTTATAAGTCCAAGGACTCTTCTAAGTACTTCATGTGTTTTCTTTCATTTAGCTTCATAACAATCCAAAGAGAAATATGTTGTTTTTATCTCTATTTCATCGATGAGGAAATTAAGGTATGGAGAGGTTAACATCACTTGTCCAAGGTTACAGAGTTAGTATATGGAGATAATAAAATGGCGATAGAATTTGAGCTCAGCTGTCTGGCTTTTGATCCCTGCAGAGTTATTAATTTCTTGTATTTATCACTACTTGATCATGCCTTTCAAATGTAAGACTTAGTGCCATACCCAGCATTGATTAGTTTGGGTATCTTGGTCTATTTTATTTTTCTCACATGTGACACTCTGGCGCAGTTCTTTACCATGTCATGGAAAAGTATTTAGTTCTGTAAAGAATCAAGCTAATTGTAAGTGGTCAATTAGTGAGTGTTTCTGCTTACCTGCTTCCAGATTGATAATTCATTCTTCTTTGACAGTGTCTAGTTGAATAGGATAAATTATTTCTTTTTGCCTTCAATACCCTTTACCCTTGGGCTTTCCTATTAGTATTCTTCATTTATTTTTTCCTTATAAATTTATTTTACCTTTTGAGCATGTTTCCTTTTGCCCATCTATTCAGGAAGTATTATTGAATTGGTGAGAAAAACATACATAGTTCTTCCCCATAAGGAGCTTATAGACTAGGGAGCTAATAATATAAAAACAAAGGAAAACACATAAACATAAATGTGTAATTTCAAATAACCTTGTAAAGGTAAATTACAGTGCTATAACATCCAAATATTTTTTCATGTAATTTATAGGTCTGTGTAGAATCTCAGGAGACTTGGCCTTAGAGGTCATCAGATGATAGTGCTATATATATAGCATTTGGTATATACATGAAAATATATTTTCACTCAGTATATAAATGAATCCTCTCTGCCATCTTAGAAAACAGTCACCCAGGTCCAGTCTGATTGCTAGAGCAGAGGCTTCAAGCCCAAACGTCTACCCTGGCTAGGTGTGGAAGCTGAATGAGGGAAACCAGTTACATGAGTTTAGTTTCATTATGGGATCTTTGTTTATGTACATACTTAGTATATTAAAAACATTAGTTCTTCACTTGAATACTTAAATATGTTCCCTCCTATCTTTATTAGAACAAAATCTTTCTTGGTCTTTTTTTAAAAAATAAATATTTAATGGAAACACTCAAATTTCACTTTTTTCCTAACTGCTGTAAGAAATAAAATCAGTAGAATGCCATGCAGCTGACCGTTGGTTTCACTGGCATGGGTGGGGCTACAGCAGACTGGACGGGACCAGCCAACCCAGTGAGGGAGATGCAGCTCAGCTCTCTCTCTAGTGAAGAAATGCAGGCCAGTGGAGCTAGATCTGTTTTTCAAGTAGAGACACAAATAATGAATTTTTATATGAAATTTCTCTATCTTTAAAATGTTGTCAGCTAATTCGAATTAAAGAAAACCAAACAAAATTGTGGGACAAAGTAATCCTTCCTTTGTGCTAGGTACTGACTATATAAGCTGCCAGTATATAAACATATAGATATACTGTTAGATATAATTGTTGAGTTCTTTTATATGCTTTACACATTTTTTTTTAACTTTGGCATAGATATAAGAGTTGAAGTCAAGATTGTTTTTAATTGAAAAATTTCCTCAGGTTAGTTTTGAATCAGCAGAATTCCAAACACAGCACTGCTTTGTTTTTCCAAAACGTAGCCCCTGGCTTAGCAATGAGAGTTTTCATTTTAAAATGCAGAAGTGCATAAAAGTATAGCTGCTAATGATTTTTATGGGGAACTATAATCTACAAAAATAGGGAAGTGTATATTTTGTTTTACTTGGGAACTACTAAAAGATTCTTAATGCGTATGTTTTCTTTCTTGCTAACTACTGAGTCACATTTTGTTGAAGTACTCTCTCTAAACTGATGTTTGAAAGCACTGTCAGCATTGTCACTGTGGTGTCTGGATATGATATTAAGAACAAGTGAAGAAATTTGACAATCTTTGGCTTGTTGGAGACTTGTTTGGAAAGTAAATTATATGTGATTCCCGTGTGATGGCTGAGGCTGTGTCTGACAGCAGGCCAACAAGTTAATGATGTGTTAGAAGGCACTCTGCACTAGCAGTCAGGACTGTGTTGTACCCTGCTTTATGTAGCCTTGGGAATTTGTACATTTTAATTAAGATTAAAGCTTTGAATTATATTTTTTTAACTCTAAAATTCTAGGATGTGAAGTGTCTTAGCGTGGAGTTTCTGATTGTTCTAATGCAGGGACTTCCTCTCCCTTGAATCTTAGATTTACATATTGGCTGTAGCTGTCTCTTGTGCATCTGTCAGGAAACACATGAACAAAGTGTGGAGGGGGGAGAAATCACAGGGAAGAGAGGAATTGGTGACCGTGTTCTGTTCAATTTAATAAAAATTACTAAATGTCCGTAACATGCAGGCCCACAGCTGGTACTGCTGTATCTTTACCTTGATGACAGCAAGCATGATCTGATGTTTGTTGTTACTTCAATTTGCTTTTTATTCTCATTATTGGGGAATTCTGAACTATATATTGGAAGTCAGGGCCAAAAATCACTTTGCCTTTCATTTGAAACATTTTTCATAATTCTTGAGCAGCAAGAATTTAATCTGTATGTATGTTTTGCAGTTTACTCCTCAATGCAAATTAACCTCATATTTGTTTTTAGATATGATATTGTTTATACTAGAGTAGTGTTTTATTCAGTATACTTTTCAAATGGAGCTTGCCTTTAGAAAATAGTTATGAGATATGACCATTTTGAGACAGTTGAAATAATGGAGGAGTTGAACAAAAGTCTTTAAAGGTTTAACAAAGAAGTCAATATACTTGAAATTAATTACATGATATATTTATATCTTTCATCAAATGCCGGTCCTTTTTCTTTAATAACTGCTTAAGAAGTGAAAACAGTCCATGTACCACCAAATTACAGTGTTTCTATTTTGCACTTTGAATCATTTCATTCTTTAGTTGTAGAATTCTAGAAAATAAAGAAGAAAATGGCCAATGAAATAGATGATGCAGCTGAGAATGTGAATGATGTATGTTAAATGTGAAGGTTCGGCAAGCTTGGCCTAATTCCTAAGTTCTTTTCTATTGAACAATATACTAAGATGACTAAAAACAGTAATTAAGCTCAGGAAAGCCACTTGGATTTTCATAATAAATGCTATCTTTCCAAACTTCATGCAGGGAAAAGCCCCATAAAATGTCAGAGGAAGGATATATAAAGATTGGTGGGATATTGTATTTAGTATGTTTTATCTTATGTTTTACAGCTCAACATGAACTCCGCTCCTACATTTATGCATTTTCCTCCAAAAGGCAGACCCAAGAGAGCTGATACTTTTGACCTTCAAAGAATTGGATTTGCAGCTGAGCAACTAGCAAAGTGGATTGCTGACAGAACGGATGTTCATGTATGTTCTTGTTCCCTATCAGTTTTAATAATAGGCTAATTAGTGTGGTTGTAATAAGGCTACAGGATTTGTAATAAGGCTACAGGATTTTTTTTTTTTCCAATTTCTCTATGGAACATTTCTCCTTGCTTCAAGAAAACTGCATCTGATAGCTGTAAGTTAAACTTTGAGTTAGGTGAATTTAAATGGTTTTTAAAATAATGGTTCTTAAAATATCAGGGAACCATTAAAGAATACGTAAGTTAGGCACAAAGTAATTTCACAGGCTAAAAAATATACTGACTGTTGCTCAGCGGTCTTAGTAATCAAAGAAATTCTAATTAAAAAGCCAGATGTATAATTTTTATCTATCCTTTGAGCAAATAAAAATGGGATAATACCCACTGTTTCATGAGCCATGTGAGAAAATGCCACTGACATATACTGTGCTTGGGACTATAAATTGGTGTAACTATTCTAATGGTATGTGTCATGTCTTTATTTTATGGAATTTAACTTAATAACTCCACTTGTAGGAATTTAACTTAAGGATATAATCAGGAATGATCTAAATTCTTAACCATAGGAAAAAAATTTTTAACGTTCATTCTAATGGAAAAAATCGTAAAGAAATCAAATGTGTAAAAATAAGAGACTAATTAAATGTACCAGAGTCTAGATAGTGGTTTGCAAGAATATCTGATGTAGAAAGAAGCTTAAGGTATAACAAGTGAAAAAGTAGGTTAGAAAAATAGTATTTATAGTATGACTCAGAAAAGCATAAATATGAGTGTAGATGCATAGACAGTTTATTCAGCAAGTAAATGAACAAAAATGTTGATGATAGTTCATGTCTGTGTGGAGCACTTAATGTCACCAGAATGTTCTACAGTGAACAATTATAACCAGCTACTTTAAAATTATATTTACCTTAGAAGTAATACAGAAGCATTGATTTTTACCATAAAGTGTAAACACATTTATTCTCAGTTGAGAAAGACGTCTCTCATATTATACTACCATCATTGTAAATAAATAATATAGGTATTAATGATATTTCGGTGGCTAAACTTACTTTCTAACTCATCATTTTTTTGGAAATGTCTTGGCAGATATTCAGCTCTACAATGTCATTTATTTGGTACGAAATATTAAAAGTAATTTGGAAAAGTACTATTAATTCTTTATAAGAAATACCAAATTTTAATCAGAAATGATTCTAACCTATTATCATACTTACGCATTGTTAGTAGATATGTATATTTTTTACAAATGTGGATCTATTTGTAAATAATTTCAAATTAAAAAGTTCCACAAATGAAAATAGTATAAATAGTTTCAGTGTATACCCTTTATCAGGATTCACAAAGTGTTGACTTTTTACAGCTTTTGCTTTGCCATTCTTATTCTCTTAACCTCTCCCCCACACTGTCTCTCCACACATACTTACACACCCACACACAGTCTTTTTCTGAACCATTAGAAGGTGAATTGCATTTCCTAAGAAATACATGAAGATGGTAC
This sequence comes from Mesoplodon bidens, assembly GCF_964165515.1. Lineage (NCBI taxonomy): Eukaryota > Metazoa > Chordata > Mammalia > Artiodactyla > Ziphiidae > Mesoplodon > Mesoplodon bidens. The sequence continues at coordinate 22,818,443 of NC_138181.1, forward strand.
GGTTATCACCTTCACAGATTTACATTGGTATAATATTTCTATTTGAGCTATGGTACATATTCTAGCTTTGTTCAGTTGACCTAATACTATCCTTTAATATTTTCCCACCTTCAGTACAAGATCCAGTCTAGAGTTAGGTATTACATTTACTTGTCCTTTAGCCTTGTTTAACCTGGAACATTTCCATAACTTATCTTTGTCTTTTAAAAACTTTGACATCTTGAAGAATATAATCCTCTCCCACTTTTTGAACTGAATGATCCTTATTTGATTTGCCTGATGTTTGCTTTTGACTGGATTCTGCTAATGCATTCTTGACCACAATACCACAGAGGTCATGTTTTGTTCATGAATATAAGTAGGTTTTGCATATATTTAACTGTATTCACCTAAAAGCACCTGAAGAGCAAGTCATGTTACATAGCCATGATGTTTTAAGGCATGTATTTTTTGACTCATAAAGAGCAAAAGGAATGTTATTTCCAGGTATGAAAAGTAAGGTGACACCTTTCTGAATTATCTGTGTTAAAAGACTGGAAGGACTAGAATATGGTTCAGCAAAAAAGATTAATATCTTTCTTTAACTTTAAAAACTTCCATTGTATTCTTGCAGATTCGTGTCTTCAGACCACCCAACTACTCTGGCACCATTGCTTTGGCCTTGTTAGTGTCACTTGTGGGTGGTTTGCTGTATTTAAGAAGGAACAACTTGGAGTTCATCTATAACAAGACTGGTTGGGCCATGGTATCTCTGGTATGTTAACACATTTACCCTATTTCTTTGTGTAATGGTATAAGTTGTATAATATTAACAAAATGAGCCAGATTATTACTATAATGGAAATCAAGTCTGGATGAGAGGAATTAACTTTTTAGGACTTAAGGTGATATAATTTAAGTTCAGTTAGTCTAGACTGTGCTATCTCCCTTCTACGTTTCACTATTAAAATGTAATGTCTTTCCCTGTGTACTTGGCATATTACAAGTGCTAAAGGAATGTATGTTGAATACATTTAGAAATATACTAAGAATTAGTAGTTTGGAGACTCTTACAAGCTGAAGCAGTTGGAAATGTACTCATTCAGTTGTTTTTTTCCAGCAACTCTTTTCTTGTGTCTCTACTATGTTTCTGATGTTTATTAGGTACTGGAGGTATAAAGGTAAGACTAGACCCTACCTGTACGTAATTCATCGTGGGGATACAAGCTAATCAGAAGACAAATACAGTGTAATGTTACACATGCTGTGATGGAGGTAAGCACAAAATATCATAGGAAGGTCATAGGAAGGTCACCTAACCTTGAGTGACAAAGGTCATGACAGGCTTCCTAGAGTGTGTGACATCATTTATGTTTTAGAATGATCACTTTGGTAGCAGTGGGCAATCAATTGAAGGGTATGTCTGGGATCAGCAAACTGGGTTAGGATACTATTAGGAGAATCCAGGTGAACATAATCCTATTTCAGTTTGTACTAAAAGGATTTTTCTTCCCTTTATGATTGTGCTAAATTAAAAAAAAATAATTAGCTAATAAAATGGAAATGTGAACAGTATATAAATAAAATATATTCAGTGATATATCTGATATTTAATAGTTATACTAATTAAAAATATTGGTGTAAAATAATATAAACGGTAGCATAATATCTATATTATGCAAATAGACTTAAATTCTTACTAGAAAATGGAGCTTTCCTAATTATAGTAGGTTAATATTTTTCTCTTTGCTTTTTATATTTTAAAGACATGACTGTTTAAAGCAAAATATAATACTGCATTGATGGATTGGTGGGTTTGTTGTGTGTGCATGACAATAGCATGTTAAAGGATAAATTGAGCTATGTTGTTGAAAAGTTCCTATATTTTACCTGATGTGGTTCAATATCAACTTTAAATTGACTGGGATGAGTTTAAGATACATATTGTAATCCTCAGAGGAACAATTGAAAACATAATAAAAGAGATTAGCTGGAAAGCTAAGATAGTGATTAAAATGGAGTACTAAAAATATATAATTAACACAGAGGAGTAAAACACAAGAAACCCAGTACAATTTAAAAAATGACAGACGTAAATACCATCATATCAGCCATATCATATCAATATACTTATGTACTTTAAATATAAACAGATTTAGTACCTCGATCAAAGGACAGAAATTGTCAGTTTGGATCAAAATGCATTAGCAGACTATGTGCTGTCACATAGAATATGTAAAGGATTATTGCTACTCAGTTATAAGACAGAAATCATGGTTTTAAAAAATGACGCTCTGTTTATAGGTAAGATGGCATTATACATATGCCAACCTTTTTCTGCTGGTGATATAACTATAAAACCTGGAGAGAATGCAAGGCTCAAGTATTTGATGTTTTTAAAAAGTAAGTGTCAGCAGGTAGATCAGGTAAGAACATCAGCTTTCAAAATGACCTCTAATTAGAAGATATTGAGGGTTGATAATTTTTTGTTTACTATTTTGGTTTTTCTTGACTTAAACTCCGTTCAGCTTGAAAGTTTAAAGTGAGCCATGTGGAGCAAAGATATCTAGAAGATATCTCTGGTTCTGGCTCAAGGAGCAGTAAAGGGAATCTATAAAGCTCATCAACAAAATGAAAAGCTTTTGGTGTCATATTCAAAATACTGCTGTGAAGACTAATGTCAAGGAGCTTTTGCCCTATATTTCTTCTAGGAGTTTTACAGTTTCAGGTCTTACATTTAAATCTTTAATCCTTTTTGAGTTGATTTTTGTGAGTGGTATAAGATAGGAAGTAGTTATTCACGTTATTTTGTATGTGAATATCCGCTTTTCCCAACACTGTTTATTGAGGGGGACTGTCCTTTCCCTGATGTATATTCTTTGCTTTCTTGTCAAATATTTCTTGATGGCATATGCATTAGTTATTTGTGAGCTCTCAATTCTATTCCATTGGTTTATGTGATTTTTATGGTGGTACCATACTGTAGCTATGTTGTATAGTTTGATTTCAGGAAATGTGATGCTTCCCACTTTGGTTTTTTTTCCCCTCAGGATTGCTTTGGCTATCTGGGATCATTTTGTGGTTCCATATGAATTTTTGTATTGTTTTTTCTATTTCTGTGAAAAATGCCATTGGAATTTTGATAGTGATTGCATTGAATCTGTAGATGGCTTTGGGTAGTGTGGACATATTTAACAATATTAATTCTTCCAATCTAGGTAGTTGGATATCTACAGTTGGACACAAGATACTTCCCATTTGTTTAATTTCTTTCATGAATGTCATGTACAGATCTTTCACCTCCTTAATAAAATGCTTAGGAATGAATTTAACTGTTTTTGATGCTGTTGTAAATGGGATTTTAAAATTTCTTTCTTGGATAATTTATTATTAGTGTAGAAATGCAACTGAGTTCTGTATGCTGATTTTGTATTTTGTTTTGTTATTTATATTTGGCTGTGTTGGGTCTTCGTTGCTGCGTGTGGGCTTTCTTTGCTAATCCTTATTGCGGTGCGTGGGCTTCTCATTGCAGTGGCTTCTCTTTGTTGTGGATCATGGGCTCTAGGCGCGTGGGCTTCAGTAGTCATGGCACGTGGGCAAGCAGTGGCACAGGGGCTTAGTTGCTCCACGGCATGTGGGATCTCCCTGGACCAGGGCTCAAACCCATGTCCCCTGCATTGGCAGGCAGATTCTTAACCACTGCGCCACCAGGGAAGTCCTTGGAAGTCCTTGTATGTTGATTTTGAATCTTGCAACTTTAGTGAAGAAATCAGTGATTAGTTCGAACCCTTTTTCGGTGCAGTCTTTAGGATTTTCTGTGTATAAGATCATATCATCTGCAAACAGAGACAGTTTCACTTCTTTTCTGATTTGAATATCCACTATTTCTTTTTCTTGCCTAATTGCTCTAGATAGTACTTAAGTACTATGTTGAATAAGGTTGATGATAGGACACCCTTTCTTGTTCCTGATCTTAGAGGTAAAGCGTCCAGCCTATCTCAGTTGAACATGATGTTAGTTGGGAGCTTATTGTATCTGGCTTTTATCATGTTGTTGTACATTCTTTCTATACCCTTATTGAGTTTTTATCATGAAAGGATGTGGAATTTTGTCAAATGCTTTTTCTATATCAACATTAATGATCATATGATTTTTATTCATTTTGTTAATTGATATATCTCATTGATTTGCAGATGATATATCTCATTGATTTGCAGATGTTGAATCATCTTTACATCTCAGGGATAAATCCTACTTGTTAATGGTGTATGATTCTTTTAATGTGCTGTTGAATTTGGTTTACTGTATTTTGTTGAGAATTTTTCATGTGTATTCAGCAGGGATATTGATCTGTAGTTTTATCTTTTTGTATCAGTGTAATGCCGGCCTCATACAATGAGTTTGGGAGTGTTCCCTCTTTAATTTTTTGGAAGAGTTTGAAAAGGATTGGTATTAATTCTTCTTTAAATATGTGGTAGTATTTGCCAGGGAAACCATCTGGTCTTGGGCTTTTCTTTGTTAGGAGGTCATTAATTACTGATTCAATCTCCTTACTTGTTATAGGTCTGTTCAAATTTTCTATTTCTTCATGATTCAGTCGTGATAGGTTTGTGTTTTGAGGGTTTATCTGTTTCTTCTAGGTTATCCAATTTGTTGGCATACAGTTGTTCATAGTAGTCTCTTATAATCCTTTGTATTTCTGTAGTATGAGTTTAATGTCTCCTCTTTCATTTTATTCATTTACCTTGTCACTTGCAATCATTTTTTCCTTCACGTCTATTTTGTTTGATGGGTGCATAGCTACTCTATTTTTTCTTTTGGTTTCCACTTGTGTGTAATATCTTTTGCCATCCCTTTTTTTGAAATTATTTGTCTCCTTGAAGCTGAAGTGAGATTCTTGAGGGCAGCATATAGTTATGTCTTCCTTTTTTATCCATTCGTTCACTCTGTGCCTTTTGTTTGGATAAATTAATCCATTTATATTTAAAGTAACTTTTAATAGATAAGGACTTACTAATGTTATCTTATTGTTTTCTGGCTGTTTTGTAGTTCCCTTGTTTCTTTCTTCTTTTGTTATCTTCCTTTATGAATTGATGATTTTTTGTAGTGGTATGCTTTGATTCCCTTCTCTTTTTCTTTTGTGCATCTGCTGTAGTTTTTCTTAGTGGTTACCATGAGGCTTTACATAAAACATCTTATAATAGTCTCTTTTACCCTGATAACTTAACTTTGATTGTATACAAAAACTACCTTTTATTCTCCCCACACATATTTTATGTTGAGGTCACAATTTTACTTTTTTATAGCTGTTGTTTTTATTTAATTTTTGTTCTAGATTTAAGTCATTAACACAGTACCATATTACAGTTTTAGAATATTCTGAATTTGACTATATACTTGCCTTTACCAGTGTGTTTAGCATGAAGGATATTTTTCAGTATTCCTTGTAAGGCAAATCAATTGGTGATGAACTTATTACCTTTTGTTTGTCTGGGAAAGTATCCTTCATCTCTGAAGGACAACTTTGCCAGGTAAAGTTCTCTTGGTTGGCTTTTTTTTTTCTTGTAGCATTTTTAATGCTTCATTCCACTCTCTCCTGGCTTGCAAGCTTTCTGCTGAGAAATACACTGATAGCCTTAAGGAGGTTTCCTTGTATATGAGGGTTTTTCTTTTGCTGCTTTTAAAGTTCTCTCTTTGTCTTTTAGACAGTTTTACTATAGTGTATCTTGGAGAAGATGATTTAGGGTTGAAATTTGGTGGTACTATGCTGGGAGAACAGTATTTCGCAAAGTGGATAAAATAAATTAGGGCAAGATTGTTCACATGTTTGTGTTTAGCAAATATGCTTAGGGAGAGCTTAGAGAGAGTAGCTTTGAAAATAAGTCTACTTTTTAGTAACTTTACTGCTGTTAAAAACTATCTTTTTTCCCTCAATTTTAATTACACCAGGAAGGGACATTCCCTAGGGATAACCTCTAATAAGCAAAGCAATCCTTTGACTTTTTCCTATGTTTATAAAGACCTTTATGTAAATATACATATGTATACATATTTTTAAAAATATATTGTTCAGTGACAGTTGTATTTGTTTCCTAATTGTGAAAATTCAGATTTAATTCTGTTTTGGGGGTTCTTTTCATCTGCCATTATTTCTTAAACTTTCTGCCCCTTCTTTTCTCCTGGGACTCCAGTAATGCACAGATAGTTCCTTTTAAAGATATCCCATAGTTTACGTAGGTTTTTGTCACTCTTTTCTCTGTTCTCCCTGACTGGATAATTTCAAGTGATCTCTACAGATTCTTTCTTCCAGTTGATCCAATCTGATGTTGATATTCTCTATGGCATTTTTCATTTTATTTGTCATATTCTTCAGCTCCCAAGTTTCTATTTGGTTCTTTTTTATGATTCCTATCTCTCTGTTAAACTTCTCATTTTTTTCATCTATTATTTTCCAGATTTTATGGGATTATCTTTGTGTGTTTTCTTGTAGCTCATTGACTGAGCTTCCTTAAAACAACTATTTTGAATTCTTTATTCGCTGGTCACTGGAAAATTGTTCTCCTTTGATGGTGTCATGTTCCTCGAAATTGAAGTCTTACATTGTTTTCTTCATATTTGAAGAAGTGTACCTCCTCCAAAATTAGGTGGCTTTGGGAGAGAAATTCCTTTCTTCAGTCATGTTGGGGACTCTGAGGCTTTCTCAGATCTTTTCTGTGGATAAGCCTGTTCCACACTTCTTGTTCCCTCTTGTGGGCATACTCAAGATTGTATCCTTTCTCTCAATCTTGTAAAGCTAGGTTGGGTGCTGATAGCCTCCCATTTGCTCACTTTCCCTAGGCTGGTGCTGAATGCTCTAGTTTGTGTCCTTTCTCCTAGTCCTGCAGAGTTGACTGGCTTTCTGCACATGCCAGTAGTGTCACAAAGGCTTACTTTCACCACCTTCAGGGTGTGCCATGGTATATGGCAAATGCTGCTTATGAACATAGAAGCAAAAAGTTTTTTGAAAATGTGTTACCAACCAAATTTAGCTAATTCATGATGAATTAAGAAAGTTAAGTTTCTTAATTAGGTTAAGGGTATCTTAAAATCTCTAGCAAATATCTTAGTAGTGATAACTTAAAATGATGCCTACAATCACCTGCTTTTCATCATTTTACTAGTGGTCTTAGTCAAAGCCTAAGAACAGAAAAAGAAATACAGGGAACAAAAAAGTGTAAAAAAAAAGAGATTTACCTAAGATATGATTTGCCTATGGTATGATTGATTGTCCATATGGAAATTTCATCACAATTTATGGAGAACCAATAATGAAATTAATACTAGAGTTGAACAGTTTTCTGAATTCAAAGTCAGTCTCCAAAAATCATTAGTAAACCATTTCAATAGATAATTGAAAATATAGTCTCTTTCCCAATAGGAAGAAGAAAAGTAATGGTACTTGAAAATAAAAGTAACAAAAGATGTATAAAATATTTGTAAACAATATCAAAAATGAAACTTTAATATATATGCATACAAATGTATATGCTAAGTGTCAGTTTGTTCCTTTTGCCTTCTTGCAATAGCCCTTCATCCTTCCATTTTTCTTTTCAACCAAGAATTAGTGGTGTTTATGACTGAGTTGGATATGATAGGATAGACTGATAAGCAGCCCAAGCAAATCACCTTAAAGCACCCATCATCTGCAATAATAGCTGGAGTCTAGAAATTCACAGAGAACCTCTATGGCTTTGTGGTAGATAGAGAAGTACGAATTTGAAGTTTGGATTAAGTTTGGATTTTTTAGAGTAAGGAAGATAAGAGTTTTCAAGGAAAGTGTCTTAATATTTTCTCACTTTTTGATAATTGAGTTAAGAGATTAATTAGTTTATACTCTGTTTAGTATAACTGGATACTCTGGATGATCTCAGTCACCATAGTCATTAAGTTTGAAAGCATTTTGGGTTTTGCTCAGGTTGCTTCATTCAGTTAAAGCTACCCAGTTTCTTGGTAAAAATACAGCACTTCTTTCAAAGTGTTGTTGGAAAGTTAAAACTCCTTTAGTATTTCAACATTAATATACCAAATTTTGTCACTGTTTCATTCTACTAAAAAACTGTCTACTTAAGATGTAATCCTGTGGCTGAAGTGGACTTAGATGACATTAGCATGCCTTTATTATTCTCTCTCCTTGAGAAGAGCCCCAGAATTATTGTTGAAAGTTAGTAATAACAGGCATTACCATTTACTGCATCTCTTCCTTCTTTTGGGGTATGTTTTATATGCTTATTCCCTATAATAACTATGAAAAGGAATTTGTATTATCCTCATTTTACAAACAAGGAAACTAAGATTCAGTAAACTCAATTTGCAGAAGCTCACACAGCTAGAAAATGGTTAACTGGGATTTGATTCTGTGTGTGTGTCTGACTTCAAGTTCTGTATTCTTTTCACAGTGCTGGGTTCTCTAAATCTGGGCACATGTCTCGTATGCCGGGTGTTTAACCCAGAGCATGCAATGAGCCATTAGGACTGTAAATAAATGCCTAAGAACATTTATGTGATGCACAAATGTTAGTACTCCAACAGTCAATTTTCTTGCACCTCTGCTACATCATGCAGATTTGTTTTTCTTTGAATCTTTGAAAGCTAATGTGCTTGGCATACCAGAAGATATTCTAACATTCACAAACACATACTTGAGAAGGAAATCTGGGCAGGTATATCTGCTCCCCAGTGGCAGCCTTTCAGAAGTCAGTAACAGGACGCAGAGAACAGACATGTTTTCAAACAATACATTTGAAAACTACTCTGAATATAAAATGTTGATTTGTGGGGTTTTTTTCTTATCTGCTGATGGCTTATGAAACTATTCAGGTCACTTAAACAATGAGGTCAGATAAATAATTTGAAGCTCCTTTACCATTTTCTGATAGTCACCATTACCACCCCAAACTTGATTTTTGTTTATAAAGAAAAACTATTTTTAAGTGAAAAACTGGATTTGTTCAATTCCAGTCTTTTTTTTAATCCTATTCTTGGGATATCCTTACAAAGTTAAGAGGCTATCCAAAATGCTGAACCATTTATTCAGATTCTTAAACATTTGTCTATTAAAAGCAACTAATATCTCATTTTCCTTTGGCAATGAGAATATATTTTAAAATAATTTTTGGCAAAGCCTTGTCATCTGATTTGTAGAAACTCTGATGAAAGCCTTGGATTGCACAATAAAATGAAAGCTCCTAAAATAAAAATAGTAATGAACTACACAACAGCAGACCACTTCTGTAATGAAAACATTTATATGCAAGAGGAAAATAACGAGAAAAACAATTCGGTAGAGAATTTCTAGCCACATGCTTACTTCTTAGTAAAGAACAAGTCTACCTACAATTAGCAGTTGTGTCTTACCACTGAACCTGTGCAGAAGTACTTCTGGGATTAGTTAGTGTTATGAGTCCTTAGTTCTGGGTAGGCTGTATTCTGTGGCTGGTAATTTTTTTCTTTTTCATTATCATATTCATATTATTGTTTATGACTCACGGGATTAAGAATGAAGTGTATACTGGGGAGAGAAGACTATTCATAGTGCTTTAGGGTGTAGGATAGAGACAAAGCTTGCAATTTCCTTGCATAGGGGAGGTAACGTATGCAAATGTTGAAACATACATAGGTATTAAAGCTTCCTGGTTTTGAGTTTAAAAAAAAAATAGGTAAAGGAATATTTGTAAGTGCTTCCTGGTCTCATGCTTCCTAAGGGGAAAAGTGCTTGTTAACTACTATTTAATAGGTACTGATGATTGTTTATGGAGCTGAATATACACTGGTTCTGTTTTGGTTTCACTTGGCTTTCCAAACTTACTCCACCCTCTAAAGATGGAGGATGATGGACAATAAGCATACACAGTACCTGCTTCATGGTGTGTTTAAAGCAGAATGCTTGAGTAAAGTATTGAACTACACCAGTACATAACTTCAGGGAGTGTAGGATAGATATATAGTTTATGGTCTTCAGGCAGAAATGTTGACTGGGAATATCAAAATGAGTTAAAATGTTACGTTTTGTAGCCCTTAAATGCAGAGCTTCATGGGAGGCTAATGCTCTTCAGAGATGGCTGTCATTTCAAACCAGAAATATGAGTGTGAGGAGTAGTTACATTCATTAAAAACACAAAGAAAAACATCCTAAGAATCTACGAGTAAAACCATGAAAGATAAAACATCATTTGAAAGGTCTAATAACCCAAACCTTATTATTACAGTAAATCTCAGTAGGATAGAAGCTGTTTTCTGCCTTTTAACACTGATGCTCTGCATTATAGGATGATTCACATACATACTAGGATGATTCACATACATACCTTAATGTTTCTTCTGTCTTAAAGAAATTATATCAGTTTAGTTATGTTAGTTTTATGAAAAACTTAAAAGCTCAAGATTAATATATGTTATTACACAATTTTCACAATTCCTGAAAGATTCTTTGGTGTCTATACATTATGGTGTATCAGTAGAAATGTATTTTTTTGTGACTGCTCTGAAGTCAGGGCAGCTCTGACTTCAAATAGAATGGAATAAGCTCCTTTTTCTTTCAAATTTTTCTTGAATAAAATTATGTACTTTATAATATCATATAGGTACGATCTCTGTGGCATATTATTTTGTTCTCTTTCCAAGTGAAAAGCAAATAATTGCTGATAATATTTTTTTCCAGTGAAGTAACTTTGAATAAAAAGTTTTTCCCCTCAGGCAATTGAATCATTTGCCCATTTGAAGATAGCTATGTCCATTTAAACATAGGTAATTTCTGTGTATTTTTGTTTGGGTCAGGAGTATGGCAACAATATAATGAAATGAATTAATATCTTCTTAGGGTATATTTTTCTTAATAAATGTAGCACTTAATTTTCTTTCAGGAGGATAGATAATGTTCTTAATAAACTCGAAGAACATTTTAAAATTACTCATAGATAGATGGACCTGCCTTTTTTTGCATTTGAATGTGGTTATCTGAGTTTTTTGCTTATTATAAAGTCACAAGTAAGCCTCAATGTGAAGATCCAGTACATGGAGTGACCACGTAGCTTCTATACTCCATTTATCATAAGATTTCTCAATAGAGGGAACATACCTCAACATAATAAAGGCCTTACATGACAAGCCCACAGCTGACATGGTACTCAGTGGTGAAAAGCTGAATGCTTTTCCTCTAAGATCAGGAAGAAAGCAAGGATGTCCACTCTCACCACTTTTATTTGACATATTCAGAGGACATCCAAATCAGAAAGGAAGAAGTAAAACCATCACTATTTTCAGATAACATAATACTGTATATAGAAAACCCTGAAGACTCCACCAAAAAACTACTACAATTAGTAAATGAACTTAATAAAGTTGAATTCAATAAAGTTGCAGGCTAAAAAAAATCAATATATAGAACTATGTGGCATTTCCATATACTAATATCAAACTATCAGAGAAATTAAAAAACCAATTCCATTTACAATTCATGAAAAAGAATAAAATACCTAGGAATAAGTTTAACCAAGGAGTTGAGAGACCTGTACACCAGAAACTATTAAGATATTGATGAAAGAAACTGAAGATGATACAAATAAATGGAAAGTTATACCATGCTCATGGATTGGAAGAATTAGTATTGTTAACTTTAACTACCAAATATTATACTACCCAAAGCAATGTACAAATTCAGTGCCGTCCCTTTCAAAATTCCAATGGCATTTTTCACAGAAATAGAAGAAATCCTGAAGTATGTATGGATCCATAAAAGACCCTGAATAGCAAAATCAATCTTAAAAACAAAGTTGGAGGCATCATGCTCCCTGATTCAAACTTTATTACAAAGCTGTAGTAATCAAAATATAATGGTATTGGAATAAAAATGGACATACAGATCAATGGAACAGAATAGAAAGCCCTGAAATAAACACACACATATGTGGTCAGTTAATTTATGACAAAGTAGCCAAGAATATACATTGGGGAAGGACAGTGTCTTCAATAAATGGTATTGGGAAAACTGGACAGCCACATGCAAAGGAATAAAACTTGACCCCTACCCTTACCCCGTGCACAGAAATTAACTCAAAATGGATAAAAGAGTTGACTGTAAGACCTGAAACGATAAAACTCCCAGGAGAAAACCTAGGTGGTAAGCTCTTTGATGTTTTTCTTGGTGATAAGTTTTTGTATTTGACATCAAAAACCGAGGCAAAACAAGCAAAAATAAACAAGTGGGACTACATCAAACTAAAAAGCTTCTGCATAGCAAAGGTTGACAAAATGAAAAGGCAGCCTGAATGGAAGAAACTATTTGCAAATCATGTATTCGATAAGGGGTTGATATCCAGGATATATAAAGAACTCATACAACTCAGTAGTAAAAACAACAAACAAGTCAATTAAAAAATAGGCAGAGGATCTGAATAGACATTTTTCTAAAGAGATACAGATGGTGCAGGTACATGTGAAAAGATGCTCAGTATTACTGATCATCAGAGAAATGCAAATAAAAACCACCATGAAATGTCACTTCACACCTATAAGAATAGCTATTATTAAAATGTCAAGAATAACAAGTGTTGGAGAAGATGTGGAGAAAAGGGAACCCTCATGCACTACTGGTGAGAATGTAAATTGGTATAGCCACTGTGGAATAGCATATGGAGGTTCCTTAAAAAATTAAAGTAGAACTACTATATGATCTAGCAATTCTTCTAGATATTTATCAGAAGAAAACAAAAAAACTAATATATATGTACCTCCATGTTCATTGCAGCATTATTTACAATAGCCAAGATATGGAAACAGTCTAAGTGTCCATCAATGAATGGATAAAGACTTTGTGGTAAATACAGTGAATATTATTCAACCATTAAAAAATTAAATCTTGCCCTTTGTGACAACATAAGTGGACCTTGAAGGCATTATTAAATTGGGTTGGCCAGAAAGTTCGTTCAGTTAGTGAATATGTTGTTCAATAAAGTTCTTGGTGAAACTGAAGAATGTGTACTTAAAACCAAACGAATTTTTTGGCCAACCCAATACCAAGTGAAGAAAGACTTACATGTGGAATCTAAGACAAAAACAAAAAAAACAACCCCCCCCAAACCAACAAAACCAGAGATACAGAGAAGAGGGGGTGTGTGGTGCAAGTAGGTGAAATGGGCACAGGGTGTCAAAAGGTACAAACTTCAGTTATAAAGTAAACGACTATTGGGGATGTAATGTACAACATGGCAACTATAGTCTGTACTGTACTGCATATTTCAAAGTTGTTAAGAGAGTAGATCTTAAATGTTCTCATCACAAGAAAGATAGTCTATAAATATGTATGATGACAGATGTTAAATTAGACTTACTGTGGTCATCATTTCCCCATATATACAGGTATCAAACCATTATGTTGTACACCTGAAACTAATATAATGTTGTATGTCAGTTACAGCTCAAATAAAAGGTGAATTGTGAATCTCAGTGTGTTGTGCATCTCAGTGTGAAGTATAAACATTAACACTTTTAGAAGAAAACATAGGTATTTATCTTTATGATTGCTGGATTGGCAAAGATTTCTTGAAACAGACCATAATGGAAGAAATAACTGGTAAACTGAACTGCAGTGAATTAAGAACTTCTGTTTGCCAAAAGATACCATTCAGAAAATGAAAAGGAAGGCAAGTCACAAGCTTGGTAAAGATTATTTGCTATGTGTATACTTACTTATTTTATATATATAAAGAACTTTTAGAGAACAATAAGCAGAAGTCAGATAATCAAATTTTGAACAGGAGTAAAGACTTGCTGGGTACTTTACCAAAATGTTCAAATTTCAGTAAACATATGAAAACATATTCAACTTTGTTAATCATCTGCATATTGTGAAATAAAACTATAGTATAGGCCTTCCCTGGTGGTTAAGAATCCGCCTGCCTATTCAGGGGACACGGATTCAAGCCCTGGTGCGGGAAGATCCCACATGCCACAGAGCAACTAAGCCCGTGCGCCACAACTACTAAGCTTGTGCTCTAGAGCCTGCGAGCTGCAACTACTGAAGCCCGCATGCCTAGAGAGCCCATGCTCTGCAACAAGAGGCCACTGCAGTGAGAAGCCACACACCACAACGAGGAGCCCCTGCTCGCCACAACTAGAGAAAGCCCATGCACAGCAACGAAGATCCAGTGCAGCCAACAATAACTAACTAACTAACTAACTAACTAACTAACTAACTAACTATAGTATGGCCTGCCACACCTCTACCAGAATAGCCAAGATGAACATACACACACACACACATGCAGAGATAATGCCAGTTGTTGGTATGGATGTGCATGGACCAGAACTCTGAAACACTGCTAGTTGGAGTGTAAATTTGGTTGAAAGTTCTGAGAAATGTTTGGTTAGTCCACTAAAGCCTGGTATACACATACTCTGTGATGCAGCATTTTCAAAAAAAATATCCTTACCCCTTTGGAGGGTTATGCAGGTAATGATTAGGAAGAGGCATCAGTGGACTCCTGTTTTTCTAATAGTATTCCACTGCCTGATCTCAGTGTTGGTTACAAGGGTATGCTCATGTAAAAATTCATTGAACTGTATGTACCCTTATGAATCATGTCCTTTTCTGCATGAATATTTTAGTAAATAGATACAAAAATAAAGTTGTAGTTAATTACAAAAATTTAAATTTCCAAACTAATGAGAGCAGTGAAGTACTGGACATTTCAGTTGTTAAAATCAAAAAAGGTAATATCAATTATACATACTTAGAAAGAGTTTCTATAAATCTGGGCCGTTTTGCATTTTAGAAGTTTATGTTTGTTTAGTATTTTGTTATGTTGTGACAAGTGCCACAGCTCTGTGTGTAATTATAAATAAATACTGTAAATACATCTGTCACTACTTGAAATGACTCATGTTTAAACACCATGTTTAAGCCGGCTTTTCTTTTATTGAACCATTTCTTGGAATTTTGAATAAATCAGGTATTAAGATGAATTTTTTAAAACTTCTGTAACAAACCATAGATAGTATAGCTATTGCTATTTAATTTTAACATCTCATTTTAAAATTTGAGCATTTTCTCTTATGTGTAAATAAAATTTATAATATTGGAATATATATGTTTCCTATTAATGCATTAAATCACCAAACCTAGTGTGAATCTAATAACTACCATAGTTTTCAAGTAGTCTGAATATAAACAATATTTTGAGATAGTTACTGTTATAATATGAAAATGTTACAGTATGAAGATATTTGCATTTTCCTCACTAACGAAAATCACAGGTGCCGCTAAAACTATTGTGATCTGTCAACTACATTCATAGTTGAAGGAAATGATATGTTTAGAAGATAGTGGAAATGAACATTTGCTTTTATCCCATTTAAGTACCCAGATCTCCTTCCGCCACTGCATTCTATGCAGAGCCCCTTGGAGTCTGTGTACTGCTGTATTACTTGAACCTTTCCTGCTCTTATCTAAGTGTAACACCCCCACTTGTGTACTAGATCTTATCGCATCTCATCTATTCAGTGACAGTGTTCCAACAATTCTCGCCTCTTTCTTTGTCATCCTAATTTTTTCTTTTATTACTGAATCATTCTGTTAGCAATGCAAACATCTCCTTACTCATCCTAAAGGGACATGACACCATTTTCCCTTCCAGATATTGTTCTATTTACCTGATCCCTCTTAGAGCAAAACTCCTTGAAACAGTTGTCTACATTGTTTCCTTATTTTTTCATAAGGCTTTTGCCTCACTGTTCCATTGAAAATGCTCTAGTCAAGGGCACAAATATTTTCCAGGGAAATAAATTCAATTTTTAGTTCTGGGTCTTCATATTACTGCTCTCTCTGTATCTACAGAACTGATCTCTTCATCCAGAATCACTTGTCTTCCAGGAGGCCACGCTTGTGATTTTCCTTACTTCTCTGACTGCTACTTCTTAATCATCTTTGCTCGTTCATTTTTTATCTTCTGCACTTATTTTGGTGTAAACGGGGTTCAAATCTTGGTCATCTCTATTTATATTTACTTAATTGGTGTCCAGCTTTAAAGGTCAAATACTGTCTAACTATTATTGAGTCCTAAATTTTATCTTGGGGCCAGATCTTCCCTGTAAACTCCAGACTGATAAATCCAACTTGATCATGCTGCACCTCTACCTGGAAGTCTACTGGGTGTCTCCAAATGAACAGGTACAGGACAGACTCCCCATCTCAGGCCCCAGACCTAATTCTCCCATAGCCTTTGACTTCTCATGTTCAAGTCAAAAACCTCATAGTCTTCCTTCACCACTTCTTCCCTGCCATACCCCACATCTAATCTTTCAGAAAATCCTGTTGACTCTTCCTTCCAAATATGTCCAGATTCCAACGATTTCTCACCATACCTACCACCCTTGTTTGAGCTCTAATTATTTCTTAATCCACTTATTGCAGTAGCCTTTTAACTATATCCTAGCTTCCATCTTTACCCACCATACGGTTAATTTTCAAAATTCCAACCCAGGAGGCTCTGGGATCTGGCCCTGTACTACTTCACCAACCTTATCCATTTCTCCTCATCAACTGTCCTTCAGTCCTCTTGGCTTCTTTACTCTTCCTAAAATATGCCAGACATTGTCCTTCAGTAGAGCCTGGTTCGCTGGCTCTTCCCTCTTTCCCCAAGTATTTACATAGCTTTTAGACATCATCAGATCTCTGCTGAAAATGCCACTGCCTTGGAGAGGCTCCTCCCAACCACTCATTAGTATTGCAACCCCTTCTCTCATGACTTCTTTCCACCTTCACTGCTTTACTTTTCCTCAGTTCATTTATCATTGTCTCTCATATAATTTAATTTTTTACTGTCTGTTTTCTCCCTATAGAATGTAAGCTCCATGAGGGGAGTTTCCCCCCTTATATTTTTGTTCATTGTTTTATTCTTGGCTTCTGAAACAGTTCTTGAATATATAGTGGGTTCTCAGTATATAAATGTTGAATGAATGAGAAATACCTACTTATTTTTTATGACTCAGAGCACATGTCACTTATTTAGGACTTTCACTGAAGGGCAGGGACTGTCTTTTTCATTGCTATTTTCCTAGTATCCAGTAAATACTTGGTGTGCTCAGTTAATAATTGTCAAATGAATAAATTAAACTGGAATAGCTTCAGAGAGAACCATACATAGACCCCAAGTGTAGAGAGGTTGGTTAGGTAGGAGTCCTGGGCACGTACGGCATTAACAAGATGTAAACGTAGGCACTGCTTCCTGGATGGAGGGGGTGGAGCAAGAAGAGTGACCTGAATGAAGCATAGAGAGCCAGTTAAGGAGTGTGGGGCACAGTGCTATTTAGGAATGTGGGATCAGGTTGTGGAGGGCATTGGGATAATAATAACTTACTAAACGTCCATAGCTTAAAAAGGTTGATGCTAATATAATCCTAATGTTATAGGCCCAGAATGATGAACTTCTCCAAGTGCTCAAGACAGATCTGAAACTCAAGTGTTCTAATTTAAGAGCCTCCGTCCTTAACTACTATGATATACTGCTGGGCAAAGTACTTTAAACATACCAGTGGTGGATCTTAAGAATGTTGCAGGTCATTGGATAGATAGTACTGTCTTTTAACTTTTTAACTGTTATAGTTTTTAAGTATTTCAGTGTCTCAAATGAATAGTCAAGAAAAAATAAGTATTTTCAGGTTGTTTTGTATTCGATCATTCCCCAGCATTTGACCATTTTTGACCACCACATTCTTCTTTTTCAAAATTCTATCCTTGGGTTCTGTTACACTATATCTCCTACCTTCATTTTCTTCCTACTTCTGTGTCCCAGGTTCCTTTGCAGGCTCCTGTCTATGAGTTTATGAACTTACAAGTATTCATGAGTGTTTCTTTCTAGCCCTTTAGGCCTTCTATTTTTCTCACCCTATTTACTCTTCTTGAGCAATTTTATCCATTCCCATGACTTGTGAACAACTATGTGCTGACAATTCCCAATCTGTAGTTTTTCTTCCCTACACCTCTGTCATTAGATATATATGTAAATGTCTCTTAGATGTCTCACTCTCCAAAGATGTTTTGAAATGGATGTTTTGCAAGTACATTAGAGTTAACCCATTTAAAAATGAACTCCCCAAGGCAATTTACAGATGTGATACAATCCCTATCAAATTACCAAAGACATTTTTCACAGAACTAGATCAAAAACAACCTTAAAATTTGTATGGAGACACAAAAGACCCCGATTGCCAAAGCAATCTTGAGAAAGAAAAACAGAGCTGGAGGAATCAGGCTTCCTGACTTCAGACTATACTACAAATCTACAGGCATCAAAACAGTATGCTACTGGCACAAAACAGAAATATAGATCAGTGGAACAGGATAGAAAGCCCAGAAATAAACCCATTTACCTATGGTCAGTTAATCTACAACAAGGAGGCAAGACTATACAGTGAGAAAAGACAGTCTCTTCAATAAATGGTGCTGGGAAAACCAGACAGCTACATGTAAAAAATGAAACTAGAACATTCTTTAACACCATACACAAAAAAAATCTCAAAATGGATTAAAGACCTAAATGTAAGACTGGATACTATAAGAGGAAAACATAGGCAGAACACTCTTCGACATAAATTACAGCAATATCTTTTCGGATCCACCTCCTAGAGTAATGGAAATAAAAACAAAAATAAACAAATGGGACCTAATTAAACTCAAAAGCTTTTGCACAGCAAAGAAACCACAAAACGAAAAGACAACCCACAGAATGGGAGAAAATATTCACAAACGATGCAACCAAAAAGGGATTAGTCTCCAAAATTTACAAACAGCTCGTGTGACTCAATATCCAAAAAGCAAACAACCCAATCAAAAAATGGGCAGAAGACCTAAATAGACATTTCTCCAAAGAAGACATACAGATGGCCAAGAGGCACATGGAAAACTGCTCAACATCACTAATTATTAGAGAAATGCAAATCAAAACTACAGTGAGATATCACCTCACACCAGTCAGAATGTCCATCATCAAAAGGTCTACAAACAATAAATGCTGGAGAGGGTGTGGAGAAAAGGGAACCCTCTTGTACTGCTGATGGGAATGTAAATTGGTACAGCCACTATGGAGAACAGTATGGAGGTTCCTTAAAAAACTAAAAATAGAGCTACCATGTGATCCAGTAATCCCACTCCTGGACATATATCTAGAGAAAAACATGGTTCAAAAGGATACATGCACCCATTGTTCACTGCATCACTGTTTACAATAGCCAAGATGTGGAAGCAACTTAAATGTCCATCAACATAGGAATGGATAAAGAAGATGTAGTACATATATACAATGGAATATTACTTAGCCATTAAAAAGAATGAAATAATGCCATTTGCGGCAACATGGGTGGACCTGGATATTATCATACTAAGTAAGTCAGATAAAGACAAATATCATATGATATCGCTTATGTGCGGAATCTAAAAATAAACGACACAAATGAACTTATTTTCAAAACAGAAACAGACTCGCAGACTTCAAAAAAAAACTTATGGTTACCAGGGGGGAAGAGTGGGGGGGATAGATTGGGAATTTGGGATTGACATGTACACACTGCTATTTTAAAAATACATAACAAACACGGACCTACTTTAAAAAATAACAATAATAATTAAAACAGAAGGAACTCCAAATCTTTGTTACCTTCTTCCCTTTCACCCTTAACATGCTTCTGCCTCACTCTGTATCTCATTGGGTGTCACCACTAACTACATACTGTTGCTCAAATCAGAAACCCAGAGGTTAATTTTGACTATTTTCTATCACATCAGTCATTCACCAAAGTCTATTGATTCCATCTCTTAAATATTTCTCCTGTTTGTCCAAATCTCTCAATTCTGTCACTACCGTGGAAATGGCCACTATAGTCTCTCAAGTGTTTTTATACATCAGCCTCCAAACTGATTTCTCTGCCTCAAGTTATACTTTTCTCCAGTCTATTCTCCATACTCTGACTAGTACCAGCCTTCTAAAATAGACTTGATCATGCATTTTTTCCCCACCGTAGTTGGAAATAGGAATGTCAAGTGAAGCAGTAGTAGAAGGCAGAGGAGGAATAGGCAGACAGGTAAAAGTAAAACCAGAAATACGTACAGCTTCAGTGCTGATTAGTGACTATGAAGGTTAGATCCCCAAAATGATAGAACTCTAGTATTACTGAGCATCTACTAAAAACAAAAAGGTCACTTGCTTATACTATAAATGTGTTTATTCACTAGATATATCTTTTCCTGGATTTTAAAATATACTCTGCCTTTCACACTACTATATTATAATCTATCTACAGAATAATCAACTTTAATATATTCTCTAAATCACTGACATGATACTCCTATAAATTAGATATACAATTTATTTTTCTCATGTAACAATTTCACATTTTTAAATGACTTTATAGGTGGTGCATCATTCTCTGTTTCACTTCGGGCCTAAATTCTAATGTACCTTCTAAGTTTAAAGTGCAAATATTTTGTAAAATCTTGACTTTCAGGAAATATCTCAATCTACGCGAAGTATATGCAAGTCAAATCTGACTTTTAAGAAGTTTCAGCTTATTTCAGAGTTACCCTCAAGAAAGTGTGGAAAGGATTCACATTAATCTCTATAATCCTGTTATATCATTTTTATTTTCTTTTGAAGTATTGTGGTTCCCAAGAAGTTATGAAACAGAGTTCAGAGTTACTCTCTGGGTTTAAAAATCCTCCATTAATTTGCCTCATCCTACTTTTCCCCTTTTGTATCCTCTTTTCTCCTTTAAAAATTGTGCAAATCTTGTTATGTTTAGATCCCCGGTCACACATTGCTCCTTCTGACCTTGAATCTTTGTTGATATAGCTACCTACCAGAGGTGGGCATTTCAAATAAAGAGTGAGCGGGGCAAGTTCTGAGACAATAGGAAGTGTTTTAACCTGAAGACATATTTCGGTCTAAAGATGTCCATGTTTGTAAATGTAAGCATGTATGATTTAAACAAAACCTGCTTACATATAACAGTGATTGACTGTGACTTCTGGTTCATACTCCTTCCTCCCCCACCATCTCTGTAATGTCTCGGATCTTTAAGATTAGTTTTTCAAAATGCAGCCTTTTTTGCTAGATCTAGCAGGAATATGGCTTCTGTGAATTATTCCTGGCTATATCTAAAACATCATGTTTTACCTATACTTTTGACTAGCTCTAGTTAGGACATATCAGATTATCAGTCACCACGCCAGATGCTTTACATATGTTACCCAGTTTAATCATTAACGTATGTCATCAGCGTAGTTGGTATCCCCAGTTTATAGATATCAAATCTGAGAAGCAGAAGAAAAGTAACTTACTGAAGGTCCGATAGTTAGTAAATGAAAATGATTTTAATGGATGAGCTGTTACATGATATTTGAAAGATAGTTTCATGACCATTTTTTTTAAAGAATGCAGTATTCTCTTATTTTTCAGTTTACATGTTATAATATTGTACCCTGTTTTTTCAGTGTATAGTCTTTGCTATGACTTCTGGCCAGATGTGGAATCATATCCGTGGGCCACCATATGCTCATAAAAACCCGCACAATGGACAAGTGGTAAGTGCATGTTCTGTGCATCAGTATTATGAACTTTAATCCTGTTTACATAGGAATCCGAAATTATGTTTAGCATTTAGTAAGAAAGGATTCTATTTGTAAATCTAAATATATGTTCTTTCTCTTCTCATTTACTACCTTCACCATGTACATAGACACAACATGCATATATATATATATATATATATTATATATATATATATATATATTTTTTTTTTTAGGGTGAGGACTGCTTTAGCGTGGATTAAAAAAAATTCAGTGTACCACTTATCAAATATATACACATAAATTATTTTTTCAACTTTGTAGACTGCTATGGCAATAATATGTAATGCCAAAAGAGGAAATAGGAACAGTTTGTAGCCAGTGTCCCAGCAATGATAAATTTAATTTAGTTCAGAAGATCATTAAGAACCCTGAAGTCATTTTATTAGGATGCCAGGAACTGTTTGCCAGAAAATTGAAAGTGAAATTGGTGTGTAGTTAAATCAGTAGCAAAATTTACATTAGTAACTGCTACTGTTTTGCTGCCTTCCCTTTCCTTTTGGTGGGTGGGAAATATTGTCATAGATCAACTTTGCAGAATACTGTCTTTGAGGCTTAGTATAGGTTGGTGAAGATTACTGTTTTAAAATGTGCCTTTTTTCTCTAGCTTTTTCTTTATACAGATTTTGAGGGAAGAATATAATGACACCCCTGGTGCACTCATCACCAAACTTAATTACCAGTTCATAACCAATCTTGTTTCATCTATTCTCCCATCCAGTTCTCTTTACCGCTGTTGGATTCTTTTGAAAGAACTGCCCAATATCATTTCATTTCAAACATAAATATTTCAGTAGGTACCTCTAAAAGATGAGATTCTCTTAAAAAATCATAACCACAGTACCAGAATCACACCTAAAATGGTAATAAATTCTTAATTTCTGAAAACTGTGGCTCTGAATGGACTAAAGTTATCCTGTGGCCAATCATGTTATAATTTCTCTATAAATATAAATGTATAATGTAAGCTTATGAGGTTTGTTCTTCATTGCTTACAGTACTTCAAATATCTTTAATATTAAAAAAGCTAACAAGTTATTTCTTCTTCCTAAATTGTTTGTGACTTTCTTTGAACTTCTTTGTGGAACTGTAATATAGGGGTATAATTCACTTTACTTACTGTATGTACCCTGATGGCTCAGCTAGATTTTAAGGGCTGGTTGCTAGTTACAGTCACTGATACTATATAATAACCATTTTGGTCTCATATTTTTGTCAACATTTTCAGATTTCTTCTATAGGTGTCAAGAATATGGAGTCAAAGTTAGACTCTGGATAATCAGCTGCTGTAGTAAATCAGACATGTCTTTTGTTATGTGTACTCTGTATTTTTAAAATCTGTCACTACTTAGAAAAGTGATTTGAATGTCTAATATTCAAAATTAATTTTACAGAAAAAATAATTGGAAGTAATTGTCAAGCAATAAATTGTCCCCTTATCTTCAAGTCTTCCTGACCATCCTATTTAAAAGTGTAGTCCTTTTCTCTCATCCTCCTCCCCAATACCCATACTCACTGTCTTCCTTTCCTTTTTAAATTTTTTCTCCATAGCACTTATAACGCATTATATAATTTACTTATTTTGTGTTACTTTTGTTTGTCTTTTGCCAGGACCCCAGTAGGGTATAAGCACTTGACAGCATGGCTTTTTATCCACTTTGGTCCCTGATATGTTCCTATTTCATAAAGAGGGCCTGACACAAAGATTTGATCACTATTGTGTTAATGATACTTAAAAGTGTAAATTTTGGAAATTGATAAAATTTTTATTACTGCCTTTTAATATTCTTATAACATTCCTTAGGCAAATAAACATATTAAGCATTGCTTTTTATAATTTGCTTAAATACATTTGTTAAAGTATATGAAAAATTCATCAACATTCTTGTGAAATGTTTTAGCTTATGTAGGGGAAGAAAATATAATTTTCCCTCTACTGTTCTGAGTCTTTGGCTGAGGCCCCTGTAACAAAAGACGGAATAACAAGAGAAAAACAAACAAATTGATTAACATGTATACCTCATGTATACATGGGAGATAGGGAAAAATGAATAACTCTCAGAGGTGGCTTAGAGCTCAGGCTTAAGTGCCATCTTCAGTTACAGACAGAAAGAAAGGTATTGAGGGAAAGCCAGTTGTGGAAGTGACCAGGAAAAGTAAGATAAGCAAAAGTGAGGTGAGGTGTAGTGTGCAGATTTAAGTTCATGGTTGCCTTCTCCATTGATAAGGATCTAAAGTTGTCTCCAAGGATTGTCTCTACCTGTAGATTGTCTCTACCTATGTCCTCGCTGGTAGAGAAAGGAGGAGGGACACTGTTGTGAATTTATGTCCTGCTTTTAGGCAGATTGGGGAAGGCAGAGAACTTTTCTAGTATCTGCTTCTTCTCAGTGCCTTCAGCTTAAAATAATTCTTAGGCCAAAGTGGCATATTTTAAAGTGTATTCTGTCACTCTTCATTCTCACTGTAATCTTCTTACCATTTCAACCATTACTTTGCTAAGTCATGAGACTCTAATCCCCTCACGTCATTTACTGGAGTAAGCACCAAAAAAGTTTGCACTGATTACAGTGACAACGTGGGTGCCATCTACTGCTCACTGAATATATGCTAGGCACTAGACTTCACAAATGAGTATTTTAGGCCACTAGGTGAATATTCCTAAAGCATACTTTGACTATAGTGATAATATGTGTGGACCAGAGTTATCAGTTAAATTGGAAATCCTAAGTGGCTCTCCATTACTTGCCCATTGTAATTTTCCTTTTCAGCCTAAGACCTCTACTCCTTTGCAGAGAAACTCAGTGTTAGTGTATTTGTACTGTCCCTTGTCCCCTAAATATATGCTTTATTTTGCTGCTTCCATTCCCGGAATTTCTATCAAATCATGCCCATCCTTCAAATACCACCTAATTTGCCATCCCTCTGAAATGCATTCGTTAATTACGTTAGACATTCTTCTTCCCTTTACACATTTATAAATATGTAGTTAGCCCATTTATGTATCTCTGCATTCCTTTATAATAATAATTTTTTAATATTTCATGTATTAGTCAAATTCTTAACATAGGGAGTTTCTTTTAAGCTGTTTTTCATCTTTACACTTACATACAGCTGGTCCTCAATGAATGTTTTATTAAATGATTATAAAGACTCACACTAGGAGATTTTGGTTTCTTGAATTGTATTATCTTAATTCTTTCCAAATTTATTTTTTGTCACTAGTCTGAAGGATAATAGGATCAACATGTCACTGTTAATTCCGCATAAACCAGTTAGTAACCTTAATGTGACAGGAACACTTATTTTAAGGTTTAGATTAGATTGGAAAGAAATTTTCTCTATTGATTTAGAAAATGTTTTATCTGCCCCCTCCACATTCTTGTATTACTATTTTGTAGGTAGAGATTGGCATGGCCCTT
Source organism: Mesoplodon bidens (assembly GCF_964165515.1). Taxonomy (NCBI): domain Eukaryota; kingdom Metazoa; phylum Chordata; class Mammalia; order Artiodactyla; family Ziphiidae; genus Mesoplodon; species Mesoplodon bidens. The sequence goes on from NC_138181.1 coordinate 22,843,493, forward strand.
AGGAAAAGGTACTGTGATGGCCCAGAGGAACACATTAAGAAAACAGAATTTTCTATATTTTTAAAAGAAAACAAACTTTTCCTTCATACGTGCATCTAGCTTTCAGCATACGTATTTTAGCTTTTCAGCACCTTAATCAAAAGTTACAGAAATGATGAGACTGAAACCTATAACCAAGTTGTTTAAAGAAATGAATTTTGTCCCAAACTCTTCACCCTCATATTTTATAAAAATATTTTTTCTTATATTTGAATAAAGTATTAGGATTGAAGGAAAAAAATCACGAAAGTCTTGGAAATATAGGAGCTTCTTGCTGCACAATCAATTGCTTGAGTGTGCTGTTGGCCAGAGATGTGGATATGGTTTTGGACTGATCTGAGATGTTAATTACTAAGATGTTACTTACTAAGCAGTATAGAGAAAAGCAGGTTAAAGGGGCAGGAGAATGTTGCCCATTAGTATATAGCTCTTTTCTTGTTTTGCATTTTAACGTATTTTAGCAAAACTTCCCTTCCTGCTTTATAATATGCATAATGTCAACATACACTGAAAGAGAAAATTGTTTTTGTTTTAATGAATTGATTTGCATAATAATGTGTTTTCATATTACTGGAACAAAATAGAAGATTAACTTTGCTTTATAAAATCAAGTGGTTACTGGTACAGAATTATACTTTAAACAATGACTGTCCATTAGAATAATAATAGTGAATGGCTTTCTTTATAATAGATGTGTTTAAATTTCAAGATATAACTTGAAAATTAGCACTATCCTTCTTTGGTAATTTCTTCATATTTTAACCTGTATTTCTAAAAAGAAATTACCATGTAGGATTTGTGGTTTTGAGAATAACTATAATTAGGCTATTTATCTCTCTCAGTGGTATGGAATAAAATGACAAAGTGAGTATCTTATGAATATTTATAAAGCAATTTTATAATTTGGCATTAATTCTTGATGACCAATGCACATTTAGTGGAGTAAGGTATATGAAACAGTAAGTTTACTGTGGTTTTCATATTTGTAACATAATTGAATAACCATTTACATTTTAAAGACTTATTTTTAGGTAGCTATTACACATAAATATCAGCTAATTGAATTCTAATTTTTGTTCATTTTTTCTAAATTAATTTTTAAAATATGTTTGGCTTCAACTATTTGATTTATGTTAGATGGTTTAAGAAATTTGTATTAAAATTGTTTATGAATAATTATTTCAATGTTAAAGTGAACTTAACTTTGTAAATACTTTAAAATTGTACTATGAAGGACTATATGGTTTCCAGAAATAGTTGGGTTGTTTCCCCCCCACCCCTTTTTCTGAAGTTGGTTTCTAAATAGAATTCTGGATGGTGGTGAGTTCTTTTGTGTCAAACTTTTTAAATTGCCTAATTTGCTGTTTTTCCTGTATATGGGAGTTTTTAATGGATTTGGCTTTGTAGCATCTAGTTTTATCCCTTTTAAGCATAATACTGTGAGGTCAGAGAGCAGGTATTTTACAAATGAGGAAAAATAATAGTCCAAGTAGTAGAAGCCAGAATTAGAATGGTGGATCTTGTAACATGACCGAGAGTCATTTGAAGACTAAGTTGATAATAATTAGACTAAATATTTAAAATACATATTTAAAGTTTAGACATAAATATTGTTAGTAACAGTGGTTAATGTTTGGATCTTGATCTAAAATCTATTTTAAACTTTTGACAGAAATTCTAAGAAGTCTGAGGGCCCTGAGCACTCTATGAATCCGAAATGATACCTACTATTGTCTGCAGGGAGATTGACTAATTAAATATGGGTGAAATGTCATGAAACCTCCATAACCTTGACAAACACAGTCCTTTTAAATGAAATGACTAAGACCTAATAAGACCCTAGAGGCTTAAAAATACACATGGCCAGGTGTAATCCTAGAATGTGTCATTAGCTTCCAGGCTGTATTTTTCTATTATCTGGTTCCTCTCATTATTATTTAAAATATGATACTTTGACTTCCTCTTTCAACTTTCGCTTTTAAAGCTTACTTTCTGATCATAAAATTAATAAATGCTCACTATGGAAATTTAGAAAATTATAAAAAATAGGTATCAATAAATGCAACCCCTTGTAGTTTCATGTCAAGGAGAAAGAACACACTATGTAGTTAAGTAAACTGTCTCCGTATAGGTAATAGATGAAAGAGAATGTTGTTGCATTAAGCTGTAAAGTTATGAGAAGTATGAGATGCAGAACATTAAAAGCTAGGCTAGTCATTCAAAATATAAGCAGAGAGATGAAAAGGCCAGTGAGAATTGACTAGCCTTTTCTTGCATCAAGCAAATGCCATAGATTTAAACCTACGTACGCACAGTTTAACAAAGGCGATGGGTCTATGTACATTCCTAAGATGATGCTATAAAAAGATGACAGTGAAACAGAAGTGAAGAGAGATTTTTCAGGGTTAAGATGGTGGTACGATACACCTCTGCCTTCCTTCTTGTTAAATACTGATAGGGATTCATCAAAATGCAAAGCCAACAACAGAATTACAAAGTAAAGCTAATTAAATCCAAATCCCAGAGCATGGGAGAACTTCTGTTAACATGTGAATTTATTGAAATGGACACTGGCATATAGTTTCTTCGTGCTTGTGAACTTCCTCAGAGTTCTCTTTAAGTTGCCATCAGTATGCTTACATTTATTTCACTTATTCCCCAGAAATATTGTTTTACTTCCCATGTCCTCCTCTCATCTTACCAGAGGTTTCATGTTCTGCCTCATGCTGTCAGGGCTATATTGAGCTACTTGTGGGAAAGACAAGCTGATAACAGATTCCTTTGTTGGCCCCAAACGTGAAAAGCCGTGTTTCTTTCTGTGAAACAGCATTATGTAATGTTTCAGAAGCATAAGCTTCACACCCATTGTTAATTTCTTCCACTCTTGCTAACTTTGGAACCCTATAACGTTAGATAAATGTTACCAGGACTTCAACTTTTCCTCATTTGTAAAATTTCAAGGTATAAGTGGTTTCTGTCTCCACGCCACATTAACCCTTACTGCCCTTATAGACTCATGGAGTAGTGAAGGGATGTTTGGGCTGTGAAACGTGTATCACACCAAGAGGGATGAATTTGGCTCCCTGCCCCCATCCTCCCGGCACCCCCAGAGGACATTTGGTAGTTTCTGGATACACAGTTTTGGTTGTCACAACGGTGGCGGCATCTGCCCTCTACTGGCAACTCGTGGTGGAGCCAGGGATGCCGCTAAGCATCCCACAGTGCAGAGGGCACTGCTCACAACAAGGAAGCACCAGGCTCAAACATCAGTGTTGAAAATGAGAAGCTCCAGACAATCTTACATATAATTTTGTTTTCTTGTGTATTTTGTAGCCAAGAAAACCATCCCATCTAGCATTTATACCCAAAGGATGACTTTCTTAAAAAAAATTTTTTTCTAATTGAAGCAACCAGTGAGTGCTTTGGATCACACTGACCTGTGGTTTAATGTTTGGGAGGATTGTATATATGGAACGCCATCACCAAATATAATTGATATGAAAATGTTTTGGGTATAATTGTTTGCTTTAATCTATCTTAGTAAACGCTATTTAATCTTGGACATTTTATATATGCTTAAAAAGAGATGTTTACATAAGAGAGAGTAAAAATGACTCTTAGGCCCACGGAGTCATGTTTATGCCTTGTCCTGAAGTGTACAGGCAGAGAAACAGATGGGAAGAAAACGGGCTTGAGTTCTTCCCAAGCTCTGCCTGTTAGCAGTTGTGTTGCTAGGGGTGGAAGTTACTTAGACTCATTTAATATAAGAAAAGAGGGACTAATACTGCTTTTCTTACCTTGTAGTTTGTGAGATAAAATATAATCATGAGTAGTGCATAGTTTGTGGCCATCAACAGAATTGATATATAGTGGGCCTGTGTCAGCTCTGAACTTCTGATTCTAGCTTCAGTAGTTCAGTTTTCTCTCTGAACTGAGCTAATTGGATCAGACAAGCTTAAAAGACTGTGGAGTATGTTGTTGGGTCTTTACTTAGCTATTAGCTTTAAAAATATATATATATTTGTAATATCAGTGACTGTTCACATTTTCACATATTAATTGTGAAATAACACATGCCTACAAGGATCTACAGATGTTATCAGAGTAAGTTTCACCACACTGAACTTAAATATAAATGAATATAGAGAATGTAAAGAAAATTAATAGTGAAGGCAGTATGTTACTATGCTGATTTGCAAGTTTGTTTGTTACTGTTAAGTTGCTATGTAATGGCACAAGCCAAGTACTAATGGTCTACTTCACAGCATGAAAGTCATCACAAAAATACTCATTACTGTGTAGCCAAAGGGAATCTATATAACTGTATGATTACATGGGACATAAAGACATTTTCTGTCGTTAAAAAAAAACATCTTGAATGAGATGCATTCAGTTAAATAAACTTGTGCTTAGATTATAACTCCCAACTAAATAAATATATTGTCCTCTTTTTTAACATTTGGCTTTTAGCTGCTGCCTGAGAGTTGCTATGGGTTTACCACATATAATCCAAAATTTTTCACTGCATTATACTTCAGTTGTGAATGTAGCTAAGAGCTGTGTTCTACATGCACAGGCAAAAGCATTTTGTTGCAAAAATGCATGCTGCTTAATCTAGAATGTATCGTTAATGTAGCACTTTTTCTATGTCTCAGGTAGCCATAATAGTCTTACACCTTCTCCAGTGCTGTACACTCTCATGCCTCAGGGATTTTGCATATACTAGCTCTTTGAGGGACATATTTTAGTCCTAAGTAGAAAATTGTATAGGCTTAAACTAAATACAATTATTTTATTTAGGATATTCAGGAGTTTTATTAATAATCTTCATACCACCAGCAAAGAGAATGTCAACATATAATGAAAAATTTTAAACAAAAAAACCCAGAAAGATAATAATTGGTAAAGGTATGCAAAACTTTTATGGTAGAGTTTGGAATTGAGAGTCTGCCTTTTCATTTATTCATTCCTTTATTTTTCCATCCAATAAATGTTTGTTGAGAGCCCATTCAATACCAGGTACTGTATCTGCCCTAGTAGTACAGCTATATCATGGAGCTGATAGACTAGTAGAGAGATGCAGTATGATCTGGCTTTGCCCAAAGTCTCAGTCATTAAAGCTCTACTTATTATTGCATTGTGTGGTATTAGAAACTGAACTTTAAAAATTTTGCCTCAGTACCATGGTTGCTCTGTTACTATGACCTGGCGTCTTCTCTCTTGGCAAGATTTGCCTTATCTTTTTATTTCTTCTGATTTTTAAATTTTTTGTGTCTAGTTGGCCATTGGTATGGCTCTTTGCCTTTATCTCTAGCATCTATTGCTGCTTCTCTCTGCCCTCTCTACACGTGGTTTTGACTTTCATCATCACAGTATGCACTCTTGATCCTAAACTCACTGATCTTTACCAACTTCTGAAGCCAACCCAAACTGCTCCTTTACTTCCTTTCAACTGTTTAGCTACTAACAACCCTGGCAATTAATTAAGAAGGACCATGTGATTTGTATCCTTACCACCTATCAAAACATTTCACACATGGCAGATATTAAATAAAAATAAAGCTGAATAGATGAATAAATCTTTCTTTGCAAATAGGAACTCGTTATATTTTCAGCCTTTCAAAAATGTTAACTATGTCTGAAAAACAGTGGTTTCCCTCCTGAGCTTTGTTTGTACTTTGTAATTAAAACCTTGAAGCACATACCCAAAGGGATTATAAAACTACAAAATGAGAATGTGTTTTACGATGTCAAATTTAATCTACTACAGTTAAACATTCTGAGAATCCAGAATAAATGTGGTTTCAGAGAAAATAGTAAAAAAGCAAAGGCACGAAGAATTGACCCACCCACAGAGAAAGGGATAAATAATACAAACCAGTTAGCAAATAACTTAAGTTTTTTCCAATTTTGGTAAATTATTTAGTACACTGCAAAGAATAATGGACTAAATAGACTCCTATGGTCATTATAAACCAAGGAAGTTATTCTCATACTATGAATAAAATTGAGTCAATTATATTAAACATAATAAGCACGTACATTCTAATTTAAAAAAAGCATTTTAGAGGTATATCTCCACAACTTCAAAATAAGACCATGTAAATTTTGGTAACTCAGAATATTATTCATTGCATATTTTCCAACATCATTATATTTTGATTCTTTAAAATGCTAATCAATTATTTAAATAAATTTTTTATATACTTGGATGAAATTAGCATTCAAAAATTATTTCAATATTCATATTGTCACATCACCTTTAGATATAAAGATTAGGAGCCATGAGAAAATTTGTGTAAAATTTACATATTAGGTTATATTTAAATAAGTTTTAGTGCTTCTGTATATTTAAGTAACCTTTTTTCCCCATAAAGCCTTAAACACCACATCATGTGTGTCACATATATTCATCAAAACAGAGAATCAAATATACTGTGTCCCTCTTATATTAAAAAACAAATGCCACAGTGTGATTTGGTCATGCTGTAGACCAAATTATGCTATAGTTTATGAATAATTAATAACCTCAAGGGGAAGAAACAATAGGTCTGCATTAAAGAAATGTCCCATTATCTTGGAGGAGTCATGCTGAATATTTTTAAGTAACAGTAGATGTCTTTCTCTCTCCCCTTCCGTACGTTCTCTCTTACTCATTTCTTCCCTCCACCTAAATATTATTAAACTTTTGGTGTCATTTTAGCTAAATAATAAAATAGCCTAAAGGATGTATTAGAATAGGACTCAAAAATGAGTCAGAGGTATTTTCTGTTAATTCTTGTTAACAATGTACACATAATACATTTCCTTTTATTGTAAGTATTATAATTGTGGAATGACATTCCTCCTTTTCTATACTTGTAAAACCCTCTTCCTCTCTCATCCAAAAAAGTGCTGCTTTTTTGAATGAAGTCATTTCTTTATGCTCCTGGATGAATATAAAGTTCTCCAATTCTGAATGGCTGTGGTAGTTATTTGTCGTATTCATTTTTCTCAGTCTTACATAGTTTTTGCATAATCATCTCCACTAATAAAATGAAATTACCTTGGCCACAGAATGAGCATATTACTTATCTGTATAATTCTCTTTATAAGATTTATACAGAATTGTTGAATGAATGAATAAACGAGCCAAAGAACATACACACAAAATGATCAAACCTGATGGATTATTATTCTGTATTTGGGCTGATAATGCTGTGTGTGTTCTCCTAGCTATTTGTAAAATGTCAAAGTTTTTGTTTTTTATTTGCTTGTTCTTAGGTTAATTGGAGAAAATAAGTGCTTTAAATTAATTTTGTTCTGCTCGCTAACTAGGAGACCATTGACCATATACAAGTATAGAAATTATTACTTATGAAATTATTTCTAGCTATACAATTGTATCTAATAGTCTATTAATAATTTACTTACACAGGTTGTAATTGTTTATTTCTTACCTTAATAAAGTTTAATCTATTTGAAAAGTTTGGACTTGTCTGATTTGGGTTTATCCCAAACTGTGTATTGAAATACAAAGTCTGTACCATAAAATGTTTTGAAACAATTTTTAAATATTGCTTGCCTCTACTATAACTTCTAATCTTTTATTTTATCCCTGAGTGTAACATTAAAAAAAAACTGTTGAATTTATAATATTCTAAATAAGCCTCATGCCTAAAATGAATTTTATAATGGATGTACTAGCAGAGCTGCTGTGTTAATAATGCAAAGATGCTTTCATTCTCTCCCAAAGAAGCAATTACTCTGAAAAGCCACATTTTATTTCTGCCAAGAAACAAAATTATTGTGTCCTACATCAAATCTCACAAAAATCTGTCATCGTGTTATGTCTTCATGATATTCTTATAGTGTTTATATTTTAGTTTTGTTGACTAGAAACCATTATTCCTGTTAATAACCAATAAATTTGCTTATTGGTTAATATGTTAAGTTCTGAAAGCATGGATCATCGTCAACATATTTTTAAAAACTAACAGGTTTATTAAAAGGCACTGTAAATATAACTAGCAATCATTCAACTATAATAACTCCTCACTGAGTTATAATCTACACTTCATTACTGATTATTAAGTCATTACTAAAGACATTCTCATTTTAAAGTGTTTTTTTTTTTTTGATGTGGATCATTTTTAAAGTCTTTATTGAATTTGTTACAGTATTGCTTCTGTTTTATGTTTTTGGTTTTTTGGCCACGAGGCATGTGGGATCTTAGCTCCCCGACCAGGGATCGAACCCACACCCCCTGCACTGGAAGGCAAAGTCTTAACCACTGGACGGCCAGGGAAGTCCCAAGACATCCTCATCTTAGAGAAAGTTTTTCCTTTGTATTTTTTTCCAAACACTTCCTACATTCACCATGGTTCTGGAAAGTTTCAAACCTTCATAGCTCCTTTTTCTATTTCATTAATGCTATTAAAAAAAATCCAATTGCTTGGTGTTAAAGTATCCAGCTGTCAGTAATCAAAGTCTATCATAAAATCTAGCATTAATAGGGGTAATATGATCTGAGATAATTAATGACTTAAAAGTGCTAATAGCACCATAGGAGATCCTAGGCTCCCAGTCCCCCAGGCGCCTCATAAAAATCAATTATTGGACTGCTATCCACAAATAAAAACCTAGAAAGTCCACTTAGGAAGTTTTAGCAACACAGTGGAACAAAACCCCTGCAAATAACCTCATGAGAAGAGAAGGAAAACAGCTTTGTTTTGCCTGCATCATCCCACCCCCATGCTGGCACTGTTCAGCACCGGGAAGGAACTTCCTAGCTAGAAAGAATTCCCCGTGCCTAAAAAGGAAGAGTGAGGTGAGCAAACAGCTTCTTCATCCTTTTGGGGCCCTGTGCAACTTCAGCTTCACACCACCCACACCAACAAAGCTGAGACTTACAGAGCCAACTAGGATCAAGGAGGACAAGCAGGGACTATTATCAGCACAAATGCAGTGCTAATAATTGCATTTCGCAGAGGCCTGCTCTGAGCACAGAGTCGGCAGATTTTGCCACTGATGAAGCCAATGGCCAGCACAGCCACCAGGGACCCCCAGCAAATTTTGCCATCTTTCACTCCACAGGTATTTATGTTTGCTGACACTAGCCACCTGAGTTCCTCCCCACCCCTGCTGTAGCTCCAGAACTGCACCAGCAGCCATCACAGTCATCTGCATCTGCACAAGTGAAAGACACCAGCCATCTGAGTCCCTCCCCACCTTCACAGGAACCTGGGAGCCATGGTGGCAGTTAGTTCAGGGCTCTGTGATGCAAGATGCAAGCCTAGATTCCCTGCTAACCCTGACCTCCATGTCCTGCAACCTGAGCAGAAGCGGTATTATGCCTGAGTCCCATCACAGACACACACACACATGTGCACACACACATGCATACCTGGTGCCACCACATGCCCCGCACCCGGTGGTCTGGACCACTAGACCCAGGATGACAGCATGCTCTATTATGCCCCACCCACAGGTGAAAAGCTTCCCTTATCGAAGTTAGTTCATAAAGCCTGGAAGAGTGACTGCTTCTTAAAATACTTAGACACCTATGCAAGTCTCCAGGGATCACAAACAATCAGGGAAACATGGCCCCACCAAAGAATACAGTAAACCTCTTGTAACTGGCCCCAGAGAAATAGAGATCTAGGAATTGCCAACAAAGAATTCAGAATAATTGCTCTAAAGATGCTCAAAGAGCTATACGAGAACACAGAGAATTTAACAATACCAGGAAAATGATACAAGAACAAAATGAGAAGTTCAACAGTGAGACAGAAAACATTAAATAGAACCAAACAGAAAAGTTGGAGCTGAAGAATACAATGCTGAAGAATTCAGTAGAGAGCTTCAAATGTAGACTTGACCAAACAGAAGAATCAGTGAGCTAGAAGGCACATCAATTTTAATTTTCAAGTCAGAGGAACAAAAAGAAAAAAGAATGAAAGGGAATAAAGAACTTATGGGACTGACGTAACACCATGAAGAGAAATGATGTATGTGCATCACTGAAGTCCCAGAAGGAGAAGAAAGGGATAGAAAGCTTATTTAAAGAAATAATAGGGAATTCCCTGGCAGTCCAGTGGTAACGACTGCATGCTTTCACTGCTGAGGGTCCAGGTTCAGGTTCCCTGGTTGGGGAACTAAGCTCTCACAAGCCACGCAGCATGGCAAAAAAAAAAAAAAAAAAAAAAAGGATGGCTTAGAACTTCCCAAATATAGGGAGATATTTGGACTTCCAAGTTCTGCAGCTAATAGGTAAACCCAAAATTTCAATTTAAAAGATCTCTAAGATGCATTGTAACAAAACTATCTGAAATCGGAGACAAAGAATTTTAAAAGTAGTAAGAAAATAATTTTTCTTATACATGGTAAGCCCCAGAAGACTATCAGAGATTTGTCAGCAAAGACCTTGCAGTCCAGGAGAGAAAGGAGTGACATATTCAAAGTGCAGAAGAAAGAAACTGCCAACCAAGAATACTTCACCCAAAGTTGTTTTTCATAAATGAAGGCAAGATAAAGACTTTTCCTAATAAGCAATTCAGGGCATTGATCATCCCTAGACCTACCTTACAGAAATACTGAGAGGAGTTCATCAAGCTTTGCCAAAAGAACACTAATTAGTAACATGAAAACGTATGAAAATGTACAACACATTGGTAAAAGTTAACATATAGTCAGATTCAGAATAACACAGTAATATGGTGATGTGTTAGATACTTTAGTATAAAGGTTAAAGGACAAGAGTATTAAAAATAGCTATAGCGGGCTTCCCTGGTGGCCCAGTGGTTGAGAGTCCATCTGCTGATACAGGGGACACGGGTTTATGCCCCGGTCCGGGAGTATCCCACATGCTGCGGAGCGGCTGGGCCCATGAGCCATGGCCGCTGAGCCTGCGCGTCCGGAGCCTGTGCTCTGCAACGGGAGAGGCCACAAGAGTGAGAGGCCCATGTACAAAAAAAAAAAAAAAGCTATAGCTTTAACAATTTGTTAATGTATAAATAATATAAAAAGATGTAAATGTGACATCAAAAACAAAAGGGGGAGTAAAAGACTAGAGTTTTTGTATGTGATCAAAGTAAAATTGTCATCAGTGTAAAATGGACATATATATATATATATATATATATATATAATGTTTTCTATAAGCCTCATGGTAACCAGAAAGGAAAAACCTACAGTAGATTTACAAAAGATAAAGAGAAGGGAATCAAAGCATATCATTATGGAAAATCATCAATTCACAAAGGAAGGCAGCAAGACAAAGAAAAGAACAAAGAAACAACAAAACAGCCAGAAAATAGGAAGATGACATTAGTGAGTCCTTACCTATCAATAATTATTTTTAATATAAATGTACTGAATAATCAAAAAGCATCGAGTGGCTGCATGGTTAAAATAAAACACCAACTATATGCAGCCTACAAAAGATGCACTTTAGCTTTAAGGACACAGGCTAAGCATGAAGGGATGGATAAAAGGTATAGCATGAAATTAGAAGGCAAAAGAGAACAGGGATAGTTATATCAGACAAAATAGACTTTAAGCCAAAAACAGTAACAAGAGACAAGAAAGTCTTTATATCAATATGATGATAAGGGGATCATTAGTTTACTAATATTTGAAGAAGTATATTAGTAAACAGATCTGAAGGAAGAAGTAGACAAAAGTACAGTAATAGTAGGGGACTTCAGTACCCCACTTTCAACAGTGGATAGATCATCCAGACAGAAAATCAAGAAGAGAACATTGGGCTTGAGCCATACATTAGACCAAATGGACCTAACAGACATATATAGAACATTCCATCCAACAGCAGTAGAATACACATTCTTGTCAAGCACACATGGAACATTCTCCAGGAGAGACCATATGATACATCACAAAACTAGTCTTTGCTAATTTAAAAATATTGAAATCATACGAAGTATCTTTTCTGACTACAGTGCTGTGAAACTATTAATAACTGGAAAAGGTCACATATGACTACTAACCAGTATTATACTCAACAGTGAGATATTCAAAGCTTTTTCTCTAAGATCAGGAGCAAGACGAGGGTGCCCACTCTCATCACTCCTGTTCAGTGTAGTACTGGAAGGCCTAGCCAGAGTAATCAGTCAAGGAAGTGAAATATAGAAGCATCCAAATCAGAAAGGAGGAAGTAAAACTCTTTGTCAATGGTATGAAAATGTATAGAAAATGTATAGAAAATACTAATGACTCTGCCAAAAAACTGTTATAACTAATCAACAAATTCAGTATAACTGCAGGGTAGAAAATAAACGTAGAAAAATCAGTTGCATTTCTATATATTCACAATAAAATATCTGAGAAAAAAAGAAAATCCTATTAACAATACTATCAAAAACATTTGTGAATAAATTTAACCAAAGAGATGAAAGATCTATATACACTGTATACTGAAAACTGAAGATGTTGATGAAAGAAATTGAAGAAAGCATAATAAATAGATGTTCCATGGCCATGGACCAGAAGAATTAATATTACAATGTCCATACTATCCAAGGCCATCTATAGAGTCAATGCAATACCTTTTAAAATTCCAATGTCATTTTTTACAAAATAGAAAAATCCTAAAATTTATGTGGAACTGTGAAAGACCCTGAATAGCCAAAGCAATTCTGAGAAAGGAGAACAAAACAGGAGATGTCACACTTCCTGATTTCACACTATACTACAGAGCTATAGTAATTTTATGCCAGTGTGATACTGGCATAAAAATAGACACATAGATCAATAGAATAGAATTTGAGAGCCCATAAATAAAACCCTGCAAATACGAGCAGCTAACATTTGACAAGGGACCCAAGAATACTCAGAGGGGAACGGATATTCTCTTCAATAAATGGTGTTGGAAAAACTAGATAAGCACAGGCAAAAAAATGAAATTGGACCCCTTTCTTACACCACTCACAAAAATTAACTTGAAGCAGATTAAAGACTTAAAGCTAAGGCCTGAAACCATAAAACTCCTAGAATAAACACTGGGAAAAAGATCCTTGACAGTAATCTTTGCAATGATTTTCTGGATGTAATACCAAAATCACAAGAAACAAAAGCAGAGTAAGTGGGACTACATCAAACTAAAGAGTTTCTGCACAGCAAAAGAAATCATCAACAAAATGGAAAGACAACCTACAGAATGGGAAAAATATTTGCAAATTCTATATCCAATAAGGTGTTAATGTCCAAAATGTATAAAGAATTCATACAACTTAACAGCAAAAACATAAACAACCTGATTAAAAAATGAGCAGAGGAACTGAATAGACATTTTTCCAAAGAAGGCATGCAAATGACCTAAAGGTACGTGAACAGATGGCTCAGTATCACTACTCATCAGGGGAATGCAAATCAAAACCACAATGAGATATTACCTCACACCTGTCAGAATAGCTATCATCAGAAATAAAAGAGGTAAGTTGTTGGCGAGGTATGTGGAGAAAAAGGCATCCTCGTGTACTTTCGGTGGGGATGTAAATTGGTGCAGCCACTATGGAAAACAGTATGGGGTTTCCTCAAAAAATGAAAAACAGAACTACCATATGATCCAACAACTTCACTTCTGGGTATACATCTGCAAAAGCCTAGATAGGGAAACAACCTGCATGTATGTCAGTGGATGCATGGATAAATAAAATGTGATATATATATATATATATGTATATATATAAAATGGAATAGTATTCCGCCATGAGAACATCCTGCCACTTTTGAAAACCTGAATTAACCTTGAGGGTACAACGCTTAGTGCAGTAAGCCAGACAGATAAAGACAAATACAGTATGGTATAACATATATGTGGAATCTAAAAAAGCCAAACCAAGAGAAACAGAGTAGAGTGGTGGTTACCAGGGCTTGAAGGGGGGAGAAATACGGACATATTGGTCAAAGGTTATAAACTTTCAGTTATAAGGTATGTATCTTATATGTCTACCTTATAAGAATATCTTATATCCTGGGGGTATCATTTACAGCAGAGTGAAATGAACATAGTTAACAAAACCGTATTATATAATTAAATATTGCGAAGAAAGTAGATCTTAAATGTTCTCACCACAGAGAAGAAATGGCAATTATGTGATATGATGGAGTTGTTAGCTAATGCTATAGTGTTAATCATTTTGCAGAATAAGTGTATCAAATCCACAGGTTGAACATCTTAAAACTTATACAATGTTATATGTCAATTAATATCTCAGTAAAGCTGGAAAAAATACTGCAGAGAAAATACTTAAAGTGCTACTTACTCCAGAAAGAAGATTAAATTCAGAATGAAACTTACTTCCTTGTTAATTATGGCTGGATTTTCTAATGAATTTTAGATAGTGATAATGCATGGCTTTTTTCCCCCTCTTGGACTAGTGTGACACATCACTGGAATACTTTGTGGCTTGTTAGATTTAGTGCGGTTTTCAGAGTATAGACCTTCTATTAGGCAGTAACTAACACAGTGGGAAAAGCTAATTCTGTGTTTTATAAGCACTTAGAGGGGAAATAGAACTTAAATAGGTGTTTGTTTTTTCTTTACCAAATGGCTGTCCCTGCAACAAATAGCATACAAGCAAGAGTTACACAAACAACAAAGCCCATATAAAAGATCATCCCAGCTCATTCTTTATAAGCAGGATTTGGGTCAGCATAAAGGGTATTCTACATCACAATCTACTTATAGTGTACAATTTAACAGAATCCAGTATCAGTTGTAGAAATCGAATACCTGTCCTTTGCATGTTCCTGAGATAAAAAAAAAAAAAGGACAAGATTAAAGTGACAGCAATAAGCCTAGGTGATGGTGTTTTAAGATCCAAATCCACTCAGATCCAAATAAACTCGAAGTCTAGGAAACCAGTGGCACTGAGCCAGAAAAAATTGAAGTTATCATGCGATACCACAGAAATATTTACATTTCAGTCATTTCAGTTCAGTTCAGCCCATAACTTCTGTGTGCTTTTCACTCTGTTGCTCTGGCATTGTAACAATATTCTGGGCTTAATTCTTGCATTCTCGAGTTTCACAGTTTAGTCAAGGATGCAGGAAAATATAGAGCCCATTTTGTATACAGTGTGACCAGAGCTATAATCATGATAAAGGCAAAGTGACATGTGAGCAGAGAGTAAGAAGGAATGACAGACCTTTCCCCTCAGGCTGAGTACTGTAGGAAAAATAAAATTCTGTCAGTTAAAGGACAAGTGGAAAATATATTCAAGATAGAGAGGACAGGGTGAACAAAGGCCATATGCCTTATTCAGAGAAGAGAAAGTAATTTGATGTGATTAGTGTCTGTGAATGTTGACAACTGAGGCTATAAAGATACCTTTGTGCTGTATCATGAAGGACCTTAAAAGCTTTGTGGTTATTTGTTCTTAATCATAAGAACAGTAGGAAATCACGGGAGGATGTGCAGAAAGCGTGGTGTGACATGGCGTGAGAATGTCTGTCTAAATGACTTTGCACTGTGAGGCTGCCCCTTTCCTGTTTTTTTTTTGGCTAGAAAGAGCAGGCTTTTGTCCTGTCTGGGCCATTAATGTTTTCTGGCTTCCCGGCTTCTCCAGTATCATCCACTCCAGGACGTAAGAAGTACAAAGAAACCCCAAGGAACTTGTATTGTTCCTGAGGTCCCTAGCCTGTATGTGTTCTTCTCCCTAACTTTCAGAGTCTTTTTTGCAGTACACGGGCCTCTCACTGCCGTGGCCTCTCCCGTTGCGGAGCACAGGCTCCGGATGTGCAGGCCCAGCGGTCATGGCCCACAGGCCCAGCCGCTCCGCGGCATGCGGGATCCTCCTGGACCGGGGCACGAACCCGTGTCCCCTGCATCGGCAGGCGGACTCTCAACCACTGCGCCACCAGGGAAGCCCCAGAGCCTTCTTATGTTTGTTTTATATATAAATAACATCCAGGGTTTGGGGCAGTAGTTAGCACGAGGAATGAGGAGAAATACGTCCCTTCCATCTTGTCCATAACCACAAGTTTTAAAATTGACTTTTACAAATTTTTTATGGAAGTAAAATGTACAATGTTATATACAGATCTTAAATGTACAACTTGATAAGCTTTCACACATGTATATATTCCTGTAACAATCAAAATATAGACTATTGGCATCCCCCCCATGGGTTTCTTCAGGCCTGCTTCCATTTACACCCCACTCCCTCATAGGATGCCACTGTTCTGATTTCCATTACCATAGATCAATTTGCCTGTGCTTAAAAATGTAAGAAAAAAATTACAGAGTATATATCTGTAATATATATAGTTTTACTTAACAGTGGACACCTAGAGGTGAAAAACTTTTTTTTAATTTTTTAACATTTATTGGATTATAATTGCTTTACAGTGTTCTGTTTCTGCTCTATAACAAAGTGAATCAGCTCTACATATACATATATCCCCATATCCCTTCCCTCTTACGTCTCCCTCCCACTCTCCCTATCCCACCCCTCTAGGTGGTAACAAAGCACCAAGCTGATCTCCCTGTGCTGTGCGCCTGCTTCCCACTAGCTATCTGTTTTACATTTGATAGTGTATATATGTCAATGCCACGCTCTCACTTCGTCCCAGCTTACCCTTCCCCCTCCCCATGTCCTCAAGTCTTTCCTCTATATCTGCATCTTTATTCCTGTCCTGCCCCTAGGTTCTTCAGAACCTTTGTTTTTTAGATTCCATATATATATGTTAGCATACAGTGTTTTTCTCTTTCTGACTTACTTCACTCTGTATGACAGACTCTAGGTCCAACCACTTCACTACAAATAACTCGATTTCATTTCTTTTTATGGCTGAGTAATATTCCATTGTATATAGGTGCCACATCTTCTTTATCCATTCATCTGTTGATGGACACTTAGGTTGCTTCCATGTCCTGGCTACTGTAAATAGTGCTGCAGTGAACATTGTGGTACATGACTCTTTTTAAATTACGGTTTTCTCAGGGTATATGCCCAGGAGTGGGATTGCTGGGTCATATGGTAGTTCTATTTTTAGTTTTTTAAGGAACCTCCATACTGTTTTCCATAGTGGCTGTATCAATGTACATTCCCACCAGCAATGCAAGAGGGTTCCCTTTCCTCCACACCCTCTCCAGCATTTATTGTTTATATATTTTTTGATGATGGCCATTCTGACTGGTGTGAGGTGATACCTCATTGTAGTTTTGATTTGCATTTCTCTAATGATTAGTGATGTTGAGCATCCTTTCATGTTTTTGCTGGCAATCTGTATATCTTCTTTGGAGAAATGTCTATTTAGGTCTTCTCCCCATTTTTGGATTGGGTTGTTTGTTTCTTTAACATTGAGCTGCATGAGCTGTTTATATATTTTGGAGATTAATCCTTTGTCCATTTATTCGTTTGCAAATATTTTCTCCCATTCTGAGAGTTGTCTTTTCATCTTGTTTATGGTTTCCTTTGCTGTGCAAAAGCTCTGAAGTTTCATTAGGTCCCATTTGTTTATTTTTGTTTTTATTTCCATTACTCTAGGAGGTGGATCAAAAAAGATCTTGCTGTGATTTATGTTAAAGAGTGTTCAGCCTATGTTTTCCTCTAAGAGTTTGATAGTGTCTGGCCTTACATTTAGATCTTTAATGCATTTTGAGTTTATTTTTGTGTATGGTGTTAGGGAGTGTTCTAATTTCATTCTTTTACATGTAGCTGTACAGTCTTCCCAGCACCACTTATTGAAGAGGCTGTCTTTTCTCCATTGTATATTCTTGCCTCCTTTATCAAAAATAAGGTGACCATATCTGTGTGGGTTTATCTCTGGGCTTTCTATCCTGTTCCATTCATCTACATTTCTGGTTTTGTGCCAGTACCATACTGTCTTGATTACTGTAGCTTTGTAGTATAGCCTGAAGTCTGGGAGCCTGATTCCTCCAGCTCCGTTTCACTTTCTCAAGATTGCTTTGGCTGTTTGGGGTCTTTTGTGTTTCCATACAAATTGTGAAATGTTTTGTTCTAGTTCTGTGAAATATGCCATTGGTAGTTTGATAGGGATTGCATTGAATCTGTAGATTGCTCTGGGTAGTATAGTCATTTTCACAGTGTTGATTCTTCCAATCCAAGAACATGGTATATCTCCTTCATCTGTTTGTATCATATTGAATTTCTTTCATCAGTGTCTTATAGTTTTCTGAATACAGGTCTTTTGTCTCCTTAGGTAGGTTTATTCCTAGGTATTTTATTCTTTTTGTTGCAGTGGTAAATGGGAGTGTTTCTTTATTTTCTCTTTCAGATTTTTCATCATTAGTGTATAGGAATGCAAGAGATTTCTGTGCATTAATTAGAGGTGAAAATCTTTAAGCTGTTCATTCAGGTGTGCAGACTATTGTCTCTGATAAATTGATCTGTAAGAGCTACCTGAAGCAAACAGTGAGGTTGTTTTTTTGGTTTATAGTCTTATCTTTGCCAGGCAAAGATTTCTTTGAACAAACTACTAAGTCATGTTGACACAGATGGTCTCAGTTCTCAGGGATAAGTTAAAAGTTTGTTGATGAATTTCAAGTTATTAAGGCTGCAACCACAGTAATAGTGATGTGATGAGACCAGAAGAACCATTAGATAAGGAATCAATATGGTATATTTGTAGTGAAAATAAAGGGATTTTGTTTTCCGGGGCTGATGGGGCTTATTTTTGTAGACTTTTCAGTTTGGCATTTAATTTTCAGACTTCTTATAGATCTTATAGATGGAAGTTATTATAGAAGTTTATCAAGGCCAGAATCCTCTAAGAATCCCTTTTATAAGGTCCATATTAAATCATAGTTTTTGAGCCTCTTCTTAAACAATTTAGATGAGAGGGAACTTAGCTTTCTCATGGAGACAGCCAATTTTAGCTTTATTTGTTGGGAAGGTATTTCTTATTTTGGTTTGAAGACTGCTCCTTTGAAATACCTAATACTAGTACTCACTACCCCACCTGTTGAAATCTCATAGAATAAGTGCCTTCTAAGTTCTGTATACCAGCTGAACAAATGTGAGGTGGGTTATCATTCTGGACTCTTTTCTAGGCAACCTATTTCCAGTTCCTTCAGCTGTTACCATGGGGCAGAGTGTAAGTCCTCACTGTCCTAATTACTGTCCTCTGTTTTACTCTCGTTTGTCAGTGCTGCTCTTAACTGCAGTGTTCAAGTTTGCATATTATTCTTTAGATATGTTCTGAACAGGGAGGAGGAGAAGTATTTATTTCTGGGTACCAGACTTACATACTTAAAGAACAACAACAAAAACAAAACTAACTTTCTCAGAGCTTTCTAACAGCTTCATCACACTGAAACTCACGGCTCATTTGGTTTCACCATTACTAGCGACAGTTGAGGATGACAAGTAATGGGGTTCCAGAGAGATGAGTTGAAACTACCTGTTTATGTGCATGATACTTGGAAGTACACTGTCCCTAGTTACTAACTGAAAAGAGAATAGCTGCTCTTTGCTTCAGATCTGTACCATCTAAAAGTGAATGGACGTTTTCGTAATGAGTTGGTGTAAGAAAAAACCATGCTTCTGTAAGTTGAAAGAGAAAATCTAGTTGTATTTCTGAAGGAATGCCCCCTCAAAGAGTTAGTGGTTTGAGAGAGATTAGAAAGCATTGTCAATAGAAGCCCAAATGAATAGACAGTATTTGGTTTTCTTATATTTTTAAAGAAATCTCTGTTCTTCGGTGATTAACTCTTAGGCAGGGAGAGATACCACACATCTGACTCTGCTAGTCCTTCTTTGAAAACAGCTGTGCAAAGGCAGGAGCACTGATGCTCTTGTTATTTTTGCTCCATTCAGACCCTAGTACTGGGAGGAACTGCTGAGATTCTTGCTTGTTGATTCCCCAAATGATGGCAAAATGTCACTCTCCTTGCTTGGCTTGCTGTTACTAGTGAAGGAAGCATCTTTCTAAACTCTTTTTGGATTCAAGGACTTTGTAGAAGAAATAGTAGGGGACACTAGTATAGCTGTAAACTTTAAAGAGATATGTGACTGGAGCCTGATTAATTACAGGTTATAGTACAATGGAAATAGAGGTTAAAATAAATAATGTATTCCAACTACCCTACACTGCTCATTCTTTTTCTGATCTATTTTAAATGGGAATTTCTTTAAATTTCGCATACTGTGGGTTGCACTTGACTTGGAGAGTTTGAAGTTTCATTGTTGTTTTTAACATTGTGTATTTTATATTAGTGATACTGAAAATAAGTTTTTGGCAGCCTCATTTGTTCACTTGTTTATTCATTCAGCAGAAGTTTAAAGAGTGTCTACTAATACTGTTCTAGTCAGGCTGCTAAGTGATCTTGGCTGCTCACTACAGTTAAGGGGCGAACAAAATAGATGAAGCTCCTGACCTCTAAAAGCTTTCCACTTAGTTGGGGGAAACAGAGAGTAAAAAGCAAATATGTCAGGTGGTAATAAGCCCATTGAGAAAAATAAAGCCAAGGAATAGGAGTTTGGGGGGAATGCTTTTTTACATAACATTCTGAGAAGGCCTGTCTGAAAAGGGGTCATTTAAGCAGAGACCTGAAAGAAGTGAGAAAGTGATTTATACTAATACCTGGAAGGAGGAACGGCAAATATAAAGGCCCTGGGGTGGAAACATGTTTAACATTTTTCTGGACTAGCAAGGAAGCCAGTGCAGTTATAGTGATGAGAGTGAAGGAGAGCATAATGGCTGAGGTTGGCGTGATAGCAGGGGTAGGGCTGGTGGTGTGGGTTGGCTCGCAGACCTCGTACCTACCCTTGTAGGGATATGTGAGCCATGGCGAGGACTTTGGACTTCCATCTAAGTGGGGTGGAAGTCACTGGAGGATATTAAGCAGAGGAGTGAGATGAACTGACATTTTAAAAGAATCACTTTTTTTTTAAAAGACAGCCATGCAGCTTTACTGGTACTTAGTTTTCGTTCACTTTAGGGCTACTAATAAAGTGGATTCTAATATTGGTCCTCCATGAGACACATGCAGAAATGTGTCCTCCTTCCCCACACAGAAGTGCACTTTGGAAGTATAGGGTGGAATTTTTGGTTTCACAGTGAGTAGGGATCAGAAAAGCAAAATGTTCTGCAGCATGTAGGACACCAACAATCAGAATTTCCCCATCACACATGGTGTGCCTTCATTCAGAAACACTCTAAGAACAGTACCAAGGTAGGCATGAATGCCAGCTAGAGGAAATCTCCTTTCCTTTCCTTCCTCTTCCCCTTTGCTCCTTCCTTTTTCTTACCACACTCACCCTCTATCCCAGTCTGTCCCTCTTCCTCTCATCCTCCATCCTTCTCTTTTTCTTTTGCAGATTTATAATGCTTAGGAATAGAGAGAATGAACATTGTTTGTTCCTATGTGATTTAACTCTTTTACCATAGAATTCTGTAATGGGAAGAATCCTTACTCCAGTCATTTAAATTTTAGGTAAGAATCTGGGAACCAAAGACGTTAAATAATCTGCCCAAAGCCACATAGCAAGTTGGCAGCTCATAGTTTATGGCTTTATTTCATTAGTGTATTATTTACATCTTATATTTTCATGACCCATCTCTCCAGAAATCATTTAAAATGCCCTGGTTGCATTATTTTTTTTCTCAGAATCATGCAGTACTTCTTAGAGG
Source organism: Mesoplodon bidens (assembly GCF_964165515.1). NCBI lineage: Eukaryota > Metazoa > Chordata > Mammalia > Artiodactyla > Ziphiidae > Mesoplodon > Mesoplodon bidens. Next base: position 22,865,132 of record NC_138181.1, read on the forward strand.
CAGGGATTAGAGCCATAATCATCAAAATAATTATTCCAAAGAAGGAGGGAAGAGACAGTATTTTGATGGTAAAGAGCAATACTGCTGGAATATTTTCTTTGGCTTTTATGGTGAGTAGAGCTTCATGGTGGTGTATATTTTTTTTTGGTTTTGGGTTTTTTTTTTTTTTTTGCAGTACGTGGGCCTCTCACTGTTGTGGCCTCTCCCGTTGCGGAGCAACAGGCTCCGGATGTGCAGGCTCAGCAGCCATGGCTCACAGGCCTAGCCGCTCCGCGGCATGTGGGATCTTCCTGGACCGGGGCACGAACCCGTATCCCCTGCATTGGCAGGCGGACTCTCAACCACTGCGCCACCAGGGAAGCCTGGTGTATATGTTTTAAAAAACAAAAGATTTACTTTGAACAAAAGCAAACTATTAATGTTCAAATATTCTAAACATTAATATTTAAGAAGTCTTCTTAAATGGTTGTAGAAAAGTAATCCAGAATTTATTCATTTTTGTGAAACTGTTTTTAGATATCAAGATGAATATTTGTTACATTAGATTTGATCACCTAACACTACTGCCATATAAATTTACATAAACTTTGAACAAAGTCTTCATGTAACCATTTCTTGGGGTAATATGATAGAACTGCCAAACTGCCTTCAAGTGTTGATAGATTGTTCTGATAAATCCTTCTCAGAAAACTGCACTCTAACCTCCTTGAGCATAACCGTGTGATAGATTAGGAAAAACAAGGTCTTCATGCCTCTTCTGTGTAGTACTGCTTCACTCCAGTGGTGACAGCAGGTGGGTCATATTCAGTCAGTCATATTTCTTAGATATTATAGCTTCTCTTTCTGCTTTCATCCCCTTTGTCATGTTCCACATCTTATTTATAATCAGATAAAACTCCATATGCCCTTTCTTACTCATAAAGCTTGAATCCGCATGCTGTGACTCCATAGAGATGAACTTCAAGGCATTCCATTGCCTACTATCTGTTTTCTTAGATGTCATTAACTTAAATTTTAGATGACAATTAAGTACACTTTTTTCAGATGCTCATATTGTACATGGTTGAATCTCTCCCAGATTTCAGTACTGAGTCTAACAGAAATAGTTATCTTTTGTACCTAATTGAACTGGATTCTCATCTAGAGACAGGAGCATTATCCACCCTCCTACTGTCTCAATTCCCCTGACTGAGCATAGGAGTACACAGTGTGCCTCTGAATTTTCAGGACATCAGGGATGACTATTAAAAGATACCACATAGCTGATAAGGACGAGATGGTGGAGTAGAAGGACATGAACTCACCTCTTCTTACCAAAAAAACCACCCAAATCACAACTAACTGCTAAACAACCATTGACAAAAAATGCTGGAACCTACTAAAAAGATATCCTACATCTAAAGACAAAGAAGTCACAATGAGACAGTAGGAGGGACGCAATCGTGATAAAGTCAAGTCCCATACCCACCAGGTGGGTGACCCACAAACTGGAAAATAATTATATCACAGAGGTTCTCCCACTGGAGTGAAAATTCTGAGCCCCACATCAGGCTCCCCAGCCTGGTGGGTCTGACAATGGAGGAAGGAACCCCCAGAGAATCTGGCTGTGAAGTCCAGTGGGGTTTGATTGAAGGAATTTCACAGAGCTGGGGGAAACAGAAACTCCACTCTTGGAGAGCACACACAAGGTCTTGTGTGCACCAGGACACAAGGGAAAAAGCAATGAACTAACAAGAGCCTGGGCCAGAACTACCTGCTGCTATTGGAGGGTCTCCTGTGGACTTAATTGACATTTACAGAGTATTCCATCCAAAAGAAGCAGAATACGCATTCTTTTCAAGTGCACTTGGAACATTCTCCAGGATTGATCACATGCTGGACCACAAGCGAACCTCGGTAAATTTACGGAAATTGAAATCATATCAGGCTTTTTTTCTGACCACAATGCTATGAGATTAGAAATCAACTGCAAGAACAAAAACTATAAAAAAACAAACACGTGGAGGCTAAACAATATTCTACTAAACAACCAATGGATCACTGAAGAAATCAAAGAGGAAATCAAAAAATACCTAGAGACAAATGAAAATGAAAGCACAATGATCCAAAACCTATGGGAAGCAGCAAAAGCAGTTCTAAGAGGGAAGCTTATAGCAATACAATCTTACCTCAGGAAATAAGAAAAATCTCAAGTAAACAACCTAACCTTACACTTAAAGCAACTAGAGAAAGAACAAAGAAAATCCAAAGTTAGTAGAAGGAAAGAAATCATAAGGATCAGAGCAGAAATAAGTGAAAGAGACAAAGAAAATAGAAAAGACCAATGAAACTAAAGCTTTTTTTTAAAAAAAGATAAGCAAAATTGATAAACCTTTAGCCAGACTCATCAAGAAAAGGGAGAGAGCTAAAATCAATAAAATTAGAAATGATAAAGGAGAAGTTAGAACTGACACCACAGAAATACAAAGGATCATGAGAGTATTACAAGCAACTATATGCCAATAAAATGGACAACCTGGAAGAAATGCACAAATTCTAAGAAAGGTACAACCTTCCAAGACTGAACCAGAAAGAAATAGAAAATATAAACAGACCAATCACAAGTAATGACATTGAAACTGCAATTTAAAATCTTCCAATAAACAGAAGTCCAGGACCAGATGGCTTCACAGGTGAATTCTATCCAACATTTAGAGAAGAGCTAACACCCATCCTTCTCAAACTCTTCCAAAAAATTGCAGAGGAAGGAATACTCCCAAGCTTATTCTGTGAGGCCACCATCACCCTCATACCAAAACCAGACAAAGATATCACACAAAAAGAAAATTATAAACCAATATCACTGATGAACATAGATGCAAAATTCCTCAACAAAATACCAGCAAACAGAATCCAACAACACATTAAAAGGATCATACACCATGATCAAGTGGGATTTATCCCAGGGATGCAAGGATTCTTCAATATATGCAAATCAATCAATGTGATACACCATATTAACAAATTAAAGAATAAAAACCATATGATCATCTCAATAGATGCAGAAAAAGCTTTTGACAAAATTCAACACCCATTTATGATAACTCTCCAGAAAGTGGGCATAGAGGGAACATACTTCAACATAATAAAGACCATATATGACAGACCCACAGCAAACATCATTCTCAGTGGTGAAAAACTGAAAGCATTTCCTCTAAGATCAGGAACAAGACAAGGATGTCCACTCTAGCCACTTTTTTCAACATAGTTTTGGAAGTCCTAGCTACGGCAATCAGAGGAGAAAAAGAAATAAAAGGAATCCACACTGGAAAAGAAGTTAAACTGTCACTGCAGATGACATGATACTATACACAGAAAATATAGATGCTACCAGAGCTCATCAATGAATTCAGTAAAGTTTCAGGATACAAAATTAATACACCAAAATCTGTTGCATTTCTATACACTAACAACAAAAGATCAGAAAGAGAAATTAAGGAAACAATCCCATTGACCATCGTATCAAAAAGAATAAAATACCTAGAAATAAACCTACCTAGGGAGGCAAAAGACCTGTACTCCAAAAACTATAAGACACTAATGAAAGAAATCAAAGATGATGCAAACAGATGGCACAATATATCATGTTCTTGCATCAGAAGAATCAATACTGTCAAAATGACTGTACTACCCAAGGCAATCTACAGATTCAGTGCAATCCCTATCAAATTACCAATGGCAATGTTTTTCAGATTTAGAACAAAAGAATCTGAAAATTTGTATGGAAACAGAAAAGACCCTGAATAGCCAAAGTAATATTAAAAAAGAAAAATGGAGTTGGAGGAATCAGACTCCCTGAGTTGAGAGCATACTACTAAGCTACAGTCATCAAAACAGTATGGTACTGGCACAAAAACACAAATATAGATCAGTGGAACAGGATAGAAAGCCCAGAAATAAACCCACGCATCTATGGTCAATTAATCTATGACAAAGGAGGCAAGACTATACAATGGAGGAAAGACAGTCTCTTCAGTAAATGGTGCTGGGAAAACTGGACAGCTACATGTAAAAAAATGAAACTACATTCTTTAACACCATACACAACAGTAAACTCAAAATGGATTAAAGACCTGAATATAAGACCTGATATTATAAAACTCTTAGAGGAAAACATAGGAAGAACACTCTTTGACATAAATCACACCAATATCTTTTTCAATCCATGTCCCAGAATAACGGAAATAAAAACAAAAATAAATAAATGGGACCTAATTAGACTTAAAAGCTTTTGCACAGCAAAGGAAACCATAAACAAAATGAAAAGACATCCCCACAGAATGGGAGCAAATATTTGCAAATGATGTGACCGACTAGGGATTAATCTCCAAAATTTACAAACAGCTCATGCAGCTCAATATAAAAAACAAACAAACAGACATTCAAAAAATGGGTAGAAGACCTAAACAGAGATTCCTACAAAGAAGACATACAGATGGCCAAAAGGCACATGGAAAAGATGCTCAGCGTTGCTAATTATTAGAGAAATGCACATCAAAACTACAATGAGATATTACCACACCAGTCAGAATCGCATCATCAAAATGTCTACAAACAATAAATACTGGAGAGGGTGTGGAGAAAAGGGAATCCTCCTACACTGTTGGTGGGAATGTAAATTAGTACAACCACTCTGGAGAATATTATGGGGGTTCCTTAAAAGACTAAAAGTAGAGCTACCATATGGTCCAGAAATCCTACTCCTGGGCATATATCTGGAGAAAACCATGGTTTGAAAGGATACATGAACCCCAGTGTTCATTGCAGTGCTGTTTACAATAGCCAAGAAATGGAAGCAAGCTAAATGTCCATAGACAGAGGAATGGATAAAGAAGATGTGGTACATATATACTGTGGAATATTACTCAGCCACTAAAAAGAATGAAATAATGGCATTTGCAGCAACATGGATGGACCTGGGGATTATCATACTAAGTGAACTTCAAGTCAGACAGAGAAAGACAAGTATCATATGATATGGCTTATGTGTGAAATCTAAGAAAAAAAAAGACACAAATGAACTTATTTTCAAAACAAAAACAGACTCTCAGACTTCGGAAAAAAACTTAACAGTTACCAAAGGGGAAAGGTGATGGGGAGGGATAAATTGGGAGTTTGAAATTGACATATACACACTACTATATTTAAAATAGATAACCAACCAGGACCTACTGTATAACAGGGAATTTTGCTCAATATTCTGTAATAACCTAAATGGGAAAAAATATGAAAAAGGATACATATATATGTGTAATTGAATCACTTTGCTGTACACCTGAAACTAACACAACATTGTTAATGAACTATACTCCAGTATAAAATAAAAATTTAAAAAAGATACCATGTATATACCTTACACCATATATTATGGTATCTTTTGATGTATAATTGTATATCTGCTGCTTATTTTCATTTTAGAACTTAGTGTATTATTCTTTGCATTTATTTTATCAATAGATTAGTTAAGGAAGCAAATGAAAAGAAGAAAATGTTATTTCTTATGAACAGCATTCTATTTTGGGGTGCTTTTTCCTCAGGAAATGGAACAAAGTTTTCTCATCATATATATTCTAACAAAAACATTTAATTAGGTAATAAAATACTGGTTCCCAAGTAAGCTTATAAAGAAATTATTCTTCAAACTTTCTTCATGACATTGTACTTATCAAACAGATATCAGAATCATCATGTGAATACTTAAAAAGCACTTGAAATGTCAGTAGAAGAAGCTTCCATTCTGCAATTATGTTCGCAGGAGTGGAGAAAAGATCACTATTACCATTGTTTTTACAGTGTAAGCAATTTTACATTGCTTATATTATAAAATGTGGTTTGTAATATGATAGATGTTAATACAATGATAAATATTTCATAACTTGACAGTAAAATCATAATTAGGCCTTTTGCATGGATGCAACACAAACCACATTGAACCCTTGATTGTGCAAAAATCTGTTCATGAACATCTTCTGAACACCCTTGCACTGTACAACCATTTCAACATTTCATGAAACTAAAGTACTTCTAGAGAAGCATATATTGTCATCATCTTTATTCTACTCTTTATTCCACTATTTTGTGCTTTTAAATTTGGGAAATTAAACCATAGGTGAAGTCACGAAATTCATTCAGCCGTCCAAACGTTAAACAGTGATAACTAGAGGAACGCTAGTCCTGATCATTGAATTGTATGAATTATAAATCCTCATTTGTGAACTATAAGAGAAGTATATTTCATGAATTTTAGACTCCATATTTTTTCTGCATACTAATTTTGTTTCTAGGTTACATCTCTGAAAGCTTTAGCACCACTGTTTACTATTACATTAAAAGTCTGTCAGACTAACCTAATTTTATATAGGATGGTGTTATTTTCTGAGATTCAGCTACTTTCACAGTGTGTGCACAGAGTAACTGAACCTAGATAATAGGTTAATGTAAATGCATATACAGCTGAAAAATGCTTTTGCCAAGCTATTCTCAAAAGCTTTATATTTACATGTTAAAAAATCTGAAATTAGGTTTAAGGTGTTGGGCTTTTTCTACCCTGAACTTCTGTAATAAGCATTGTAATGACACTATTGAATATAATATAAAATTTGTAAGTTGTAGGGCTTATGGTATTTCTTAAAACCTATACTTTTAGCAACCTATAAGGTTGCTAAAGTTAGCATAAAGTTTCTGTTATGTCAAGCACCACTAAATACTGGAAATCAATCTCGATATGCTCCCAGAGCCACAGGAGAAATGACATAAATAGACAACAGCCTTGCAACTCAGTGACAGACATAAGCTTCAATATATTTCTGTGGGAGCAAGGATGGAGCAACAGCTTACTGCTTGGATGAATCTATAGGAGATGAGGAGAGAGAAATGAAAGAGCCCAGATCTTTTAAGTTTAAAGTAGGATTTCGACAAGTGGATAACTGAGTGAATTCATTTTCTAGAACTGCCATAACAAAGTACAACAAACTGGGTAGCTTAAAACAACAGACATTTGTTCTCTCACAGTTAGGGAGACCAAAAGTCTGCAACCAAGATATTGGCAAAGTTGGTTCCCTTCTGGAGTTTCTGAGAGATAAACCATCCCATGCCCCTCTCCTTGCTTCTGGTGATTCCTGGCAAGGCTTTGCCTTCCATGACTTGTGGAGGCATCACTTCAATCTCTGTCTTCACCTTCACATCACCTCCTTCTGTTTCTCTGTCTCTTATAAGGATACTCTTTTTGGATTTAGGGCCCACCCTAATCCAGTGTGATCCCAGTCCTAGCTAATTACATCTTCAAGGACACTATTTCCAAATAAGGTCATGTGGTGAGTTTCTGGGTGGCCAGGAATTGTGTGGGGACACTATTCAACCCACTACAGTGGGCAAAGTACAATAATAAAGAAAATGCCTGAAGTCACAGAGGCATGAAAAGTTATTAGGTGGCTCAGGTTAATCAATTTAGAGTAAATGGAGTGAATTTTGAGTACTGTTCAGGTGATTCTAAGAAATCTGATTTGGTACAGATCTGGAAAAGCCTTGTGTGCTACACTAAGATGTTTAGACAGTCTTCTGTAGGCATTTGGCTGCTAGAAACCTATAAGTCTTTGAGTGGCCAGGGGTAGATTTGTATTTTTTAGGGAAGTGATATGTAAAACTGTTGGTTGGAAGACTAGTTTGAGGACTGAGGTAACAGATGGTGGGTTCCTGAACAAGAAGTGTGGTAGTGACTCTAGACTGATAATGACAGAACTTTATACCTGGTAAAATGAGTAGAATTAAGAAGAGAGGACTGGGGTGATTTTGAGATTGGCTTGGGAGGCAGGTTGATAGCCTATGATGTAACTAAGAATGTTCATGGGGGAGGAAATATATAACATTAAATTTTTAGATGGAGAATTTCATTGAGCAGTCAATCAGCAGGATTTTTTAACTTTTTTTTTTTTTTTTTGATGTGGACCATTTTTAAAGTCTTTATTGAATTTGTTACAACATTGCTTCTGCTCTCTGTTTTGGTTTCCTGGCCTGAAGCCATGTGGGCTCCCAGCCCCCTGACCAGGGATCAAACCCAAACCCCTGCACTGGAAGGCGAAGTCCCAACCACTGAACCTCGAGGGAAGTCCCAATCAGCAGTCTTTTAGGAACACTTTCTAACCTTCTCCTAGGTATTTTGGAGATAAATATGCACAACCATGGTCCTGTTTCAAGAACTTTACCAGACATTTGGAGTCATGAGACTCATAAAAGTGAAGCAGAAAATAATTCAAATCAACATATAATCAGGTATAAACTTAGTATTTCTGACTTGAACATACTACAGAGTTTAAGATTAGCAAAGGATCTGTGTCATGTTGAGTGCTCTAAGAAGCCTCCTTTAGAAAGTGATACCGGGGTGGTGGTGGGATGAATTGGGAGATTGGGATTGACATATATACACTAATATGTATCAAATAGATAACTAATAAGAACCTACTGTATAAAAAAATAAATTAAAAAGAAGTGGTACTGAACTTAGATTTGATGAGTCATATTTAAGTTGGTTCAAAACAGGATAGATAGACTGACTAGAAAAGAGAGGGCAACCAAATACTAGACTGGGTTAAATTTGGAAAGGCATATGTAAAAATCTAGGCTATGTAAAACCAACATAAGCTGTCTTGGAACATCAGGTAGGCAGATTGGTTACCACTGGGGGTGGGGGGGAGGGAAAACACGTTTTCTTTTAGTTGTATTATCTTGACAGCAACATACAGTGCAGTTATTTTATTAGAGGGATCAAAGCCAATCTGGAAGCTTTTACCCCAATCCAAGTACGAGACGATGAGAACAAGTACTACTAGAAAAGTTGTATTTTGTATATTTTTGGCTATTTCACATATATCTTAGTTCTTTGGCATACTGAACTTCTTGCATGTATTTTATACCTTCTTCACTTTACCCCCTTCTACCTTACCCTTTATTTTCCTCATCAGAATTTAGCTCCGGGCAAACTCATGTGAGCCATCTAAAAATACCACATCTAAGAGCACAGGAAAAACTTGAGTGATGTGAAAAAGTGGATGACGACGAGGACCACAATGACGAACGACCTCTAATGTTAGGAACTTTACATGTTACTTCCTTCAGTGTATACAGTACCCTTATATGAAGTAGTCACTATTATCCCCTAATTACAAGTGGAAACTGTGACTTAGAGAGGTTAAGCGGCTCAATCAAGTAGAGCAGCAAGAGAACCTAGATCTCTCTGTGTAGCCTTGATTTACAGTCACTGTGATACAGCATGTTGACTTACCTTCATCTTGTCGCGATACGTTAAATCTGGCTTGCGGATTCAGCTTCCTGAAGTGACTTACAATCACGTCTCCTTTCTGTTCCAAAGTCCTCTGTGACTTTCTTATTCCTATAAAATTAAAATTAGGCATAGTTATTTCTGCGTTTTATCCAAGACCCCTCTAAAGGTAGGGACCGCCTGCATTTCTAGCCTCAACTTTAACTACTTTCTTCCCAGTAGCCCATATCCAGTCCGTGCTGTCCTTACCATAATGCTCCCCACCTGCCCTTTCAGGAGCGTTTCCTCTTTTTTCTCTTGACTGTGGACATTTTACTTTAGGTTTTATCTAGTTTTGATGCTATCTTCCAAGAGGCCTTGTTTGCTTCTCCATCTTTCCTCTTACTTTTATAGTGCTTTGTTTGCTGCTACTTACGCCACTTAATTTTTTGCTTGTTTTGTATTTTAGGTAATGTATAGTTATTTAAACTAGACTATAAACTTCTTGAAGGCAGAAACTATGATTGTCTCATTTTTGTGCTATCTGGTACAGGGCTAGGTGCATCTTAAGCCTAGATAAGTAAAGAGTAAGGATGGAAATGAGTTCTGACCCCAAGTCTATAGTCAGTAATCCAGCTGCTTCCTGGCCAACTAGAGTAGAAGGGTTTCAAATCAGCAGGTTTTTTGAATACCCAGAAATGCCTGTGGCTGGAGAAAGCAGTTGCTGAGAGGATGAAGAAATTACTTTTGAACCTCTCAGCTATTGTTTTTCCAGTTATGTTCTGGAATGGCTGCATAGACCCCCAGGGTACTTGTTAAAATGCAGATTCCAGAAAATGGTATCCAGAAATGTACCTTGTAGCAAGATTCACAATTTATTTACTTATTTGTTCATCTGAGATTTTTAAAATAGAAACATTACGTAAGTTTAAGAAAGTGCACAGATCATAAGTGTGTGGCTTAATTTTCATGAAGAGAACACACCTACATAACCAGCACCAAATCAAGAAATATAGTGTAGCCTGCATTCCAGAAGCTGCTTCACTTATTCACTAGTTAATCCACCTCAATCCACCCGTCAAGGGTTTCCTGCGTTTTATGTACAGGAAGTTTCAGAACTTCTGCCTCAGTCCAGGCCTGCTCCTGGTCATGCAGATGTAACAAGCATTATTCCCCAAGGTACTTCCTCCTTTTTCTTCTCCCTCCCTTTGTTTTCTTGTCATCTTCCCTCCGTACCAGCTTTCTCCTTCATAATAAAAATTCATAAAAATTTTCTTCTGAAGAATTCTGGTAAGTTTCTCCTCGGTGTTGAACTCCTTAAGCCCTAAGATCATATTTTGGGAGCCTCCCCCTTCTATTGTAGGGTTCCAGAATTAGTCCACTAGGCATAGAAGATTCTGCCTTTTTTTTTTTCTCAAACATTATTTGGAAGATTGAAAGGATAAAAATTTCAAAGCACTTTGCCATTGATAATTTATTTTTTCTAAACAAAAAGGTTATCTTATGAAATAGCTTACTACATGTTAAAGAAAAGAAAGGTACTTATATTTTTAAATTGCTTTAAGCATTACTTAAGGACTCAATATATATGGAATTCATACATACAAACTACATAAAATAGATACACAACAGGATTTACTGTATAGCACAAGGAATTATACCCAATATCTTTTAATAACCTATAATGGAATATAATCTGCAAAAACCCTGAATCAATATGCTGTATACCTGAAACTAACACAGTATTGTAAGTCAACTATACTTCACTAAAAAAAGGACGCAATTTTAGAGTTTGTGATAATTTAACATTATCTTTAGATAAGTACACTATTGTATGGTGCAGGCCTGGTTTACTAAGCAAATTAAAGCTGTAAACAGTTTTGACTGAGTTTTGTTTAGTTTGTTCAAGAAAATATCTTTAAGTGGACAATAGTACCTTGATTGTTTATATCCATAAAGATGATGCTAATTGCCAATATATTTTATCTTTTACTGAGTAGGTTTTCTGCTTTCAAAATTTTACTTGACAGAGTTATTCTATTTGAGAATTTGTTTTTAAATTTATACCTTCCTTCTCCCCCCAGTTTGATACAGTCAGGTTTTCACTATATTTTTAGGAACTGAAAGGAAACCATAAATAAGAAACTTTATGAATACATGTTGTTGTGATTTGTTAAAAAAAATTGCAATAGCTACCAGATGATATATTAATTCCAATTAAGTAGGATAAATTAGAACTGTGCAGCCCTTGACTTTTTCTTAATATTTTCAAGAGGAAAAAAATCCCAGTAAGTTGATTTGCAGCACTTATGTAAATGATGTTATATTTTTATTTCTTAGGATTGAATATTCTTTGTGTCATTGATATTCTTTTTGGAAAATATTTTTTACAATATTGAAGACAACCACGTAGTAACTTCATTGAAAAGTAAGATTAGAGGGTCTTAAAAGACTTCAAAGTTTCTCTAATTCATTCTTCTGCCTTCAGACATGATAAAATCTTTTTTTTTTTTTCAGTCCCTTTGTTCAGAACACCCATGCCGTTGATTCTTTTAGCACTGGCCTCATATGATCATTTTTTTCTCTTTAAATTCTATAACCTACCTATTCATTCCACTTAAACTGCTCATTTGGGAACTGTTTACTTGAAACCTCATCAAAACTTGTAACATTTCCCAAAACCAAGCTCTCAAACTTGAAGTTAGTATCACTGAATTCGGTTTCTTCTATTCTCTTAGGTTGTCTGTGCCCATGAACTCACTTCATTTCTGGTCACTCCCCGCATCCTTCTGTCTGGCTCCTGTACACCCATCACTCCCCTCAAAATCACACCAAGTTCACCAGGGCTTTCCATGTTCTTAAATCAGATGGACATTTTCCAGTCATTTTTAAAACCTGATTTGTCCACAGCATTTGCAAGCAATTCTTACTGCTCTAGAATATTATAAACTACTTGATGACAAGAGTAAAAAAACTGCCTTTCTTTAAAAGAACATATTGTTCCCCAAATAATCCACAAATATTTTTGTAAACGTTGTCAAAGATTCAAATAATACAGAACTATGTAAAAGAAAATATGTAAGCCTCCTTTTTTTTTTTTTTTTTTTTTTTTTTTTTGCGGTATGCGGGCCTCTCACTGCTGTGGCCTCTCCCGCTGCGGAGCACAGGCTCCGGACGCGCAGGCTCAGCGGCCATGGCTCACGGGCCCAGCCGCTCCGCGGCATATGGGATCCTCCCAGACCGGGGCACGAACCCGTATCCCCTGCATTGGCAGGAGGACTCTCAACCACTGCGCCACCAGGGAGGCCCTGTAAGCCTCCTTTTTTAATACTCCTCTCTCAACTTGTAAAATTTGTTCCACAGTTAACAGTGGTTTACAAATTTCTCCCAGCAGTGCTGGCTGTTTTTGAAAAAAAAAAGTACTTCCTGATTATAAGTGAAAAACTCATGGAAGAATGTTATTACAGATACGATGGAAAAACTCATTTGTTTCTGCTTGTTTTTTCCAGATAATGTTTCTTTGAAAATATACCTCTTTAGAATTGACAGAAAAGTGCAAAAGACTTAAATCTATAAGATGAGTTTTGACTGGCCTTAAATATCCAAACACAAAATTTGTGAGTGCCTTTTTCCCCCTATGGTGTATTTCTGATTAAGAACAAATCTGAAGAATTTCTTATGAATTAGCCAGTTTTAAAAAGAGAGAGAAAGCACAGTTAGAAGAAGCTTTAGTCTTTATATAATGTATATATTTATAGTGTCACAAACTCTCAATATGTGAAGGTAAGTTCACATTTTGATATTTGCAAGCTCTCATGTAAGATTTTTAAAATCTATAAAGAAAAAGCCAATGTTTTTAAAATGGAATTGTATACAACAAAACCAATTTATATGTAAAAAATTCATTAAGTGTATACAAATACTCCCTTGTAATACTAATACACAAGTACATTTGTAATACATTAATTACTAATGATGGAATACACTTTTGAAATATCTGGAGAAATATGATTTTTTAAATTATATGCTTATAGTACATACTGATAACCACCAAATATCAATATTTACTTGCTAAAAATTTTATTGGCAAAAAACTGCTTACTAAAGAAAAATTATTATTTAATGAGCTCAGTCTCAATGTGAAAAGAGTAAACTCTGATTTTATTAATTTTAAATAACATTCATGCTACATAGCTGTTTAAAGCATCACTTTTTCTCTAAGATTTATATATAAAATTTCCAGAGTTTAACTGTTCTTTATGCTATTTTGAGGAATTTAACTTCATATGTTAGCTTCATCTAAGATGTTAAAAAATATGGAGTTATTAATAGATGCTCTAGATTTTTAAAAAATTCCTGAATTACACTACATATACTGAGTTCTGCAATCATTTTACATTTCACTTTAGGGTTTAAATATGTTTTGTATTTAAATTACTTTGAAATATGTAGAAGCAAGTATTTGAAGCCTGTTCTCTTTTTAAAAAGTAACAAATATTCTGGATTCTATAAATGATATGTCCTTTTTCCTGATACAGTGTTATTCATGTGAGTTTTAAGTCCAGAATCCTAACATTCTAAATCCAAATGTGATTAAGATACAGATTAAATGTTATAGACAGTAAGTATTATAATAGTTTAAGAGCATTAACTGTTTATTAATTAATTATTAAATTTTATTACAAGAGGTAGAATTTGAGTTGGCATTAAATCAAGCTGAATTTTGGTTACCCAGTAAGAATAAAGATCATTCCTTGATATGGGTCAGGGAAAAAAAAAATGGAACAGCCTTAAGAACCCATATAGAGGTGGAAATGAGGATAGGATGTTTGGGGGCCATAATTTTTTTTCCACTGAGGTGTAATCTTTTTTAATAGAAATAGTTTGAGAATAAATGGACTTAATGTGAGCCCAATCATGTCTACCTCCATACCCATTCCCAGTAAGATTAAACTCCTTCCCATCCTCTGTTAATTTCCTTGTCATAGTCTACCTGATTAAAATCCTCTCCCAGTGTTACTAATTTATTTCAACATAATCTCCATCGAAATACCCTGTTTACAGTTAACCATCTTTGGAGTCTTTTCCTTCCATTTCACCCTACAGTAATTTCACCTTTTATATTTCTCTAGGACTCACTGAACACATAGCTAAAGTGATAGCCAAAATTATAGTCCTTACTAAATACCATGTAATTTAGTAGCTAATTTTATTAACGTCTGATCTGTTAAATCCTATAGCAGTCCTCAGTAAGAAAGATTCTATTATTATCCCCATTTACAAAGAAGGAAACTCAAGCCCAGGCTCAAATCTTGGTCTACTAATTCTAGAGTGTTTTAAGTACACTGCCCTCATTTTATTTTACCTATATGGTTAGAGATCTCTTTATGCAAATGTTACTATGTGTCCTTTGGAGCAAAAACACCACATTTTATATTTACTTATTTTCTCATTTTATGGAATACAGTATCTCTTTTAAGTACTGAGTAGATAGTTGCTGGCTTGATTTATTAATTGATTGATTCAAAAGTGTTTGACTTAATTGCCAAGGGCTTTGGCCTCTAAGCAATTTTAAATTTTCAAATGTTTGTGGGCAGTAGACTGATGAAAGTGGTGATTTTCGAAGATTTAGCTAGAAGTGAGAGATTGGAGTGTGAAGATTAGAGCATCTGTAATCCAAGCATGATATAATAAACATTCAGACACAATCAGTTGTGTCAAGGTAACAGAAAAATGGCAAATGTAGAATAGGAAGTGTTCAATGGCTCTATGATTGATGCAGACATAAATGCTAAAGTTGAAACTTGGTCATTAGAAGAATGGTTGCATTATTGACAGGAGCATAGAAGTCTAGCAAGTCTGGCAAAGATAAATTATTTTGTGTGGAGAATACTGACATTTGTTTAAAAAAATTTTGGTTTTAGAGTGTTAGGACATTCAAGTGGGATATTCAAGTAGATATATCCAATTAGTAATTATCCATAAAATGTGACACTATAGACCTGAGAAGGAGTCTTTCATACCAAAGAGCTATTGAATTTAAGAGTATGAATCATCCAAAGGAGAAAATGTGAAAAGAGAATAGAATGTCATGGACAAATAATGTAACTTTTCTATATTTCAATTATAGAGTCCTTACTAATTAAAGTACATGTTACCATTTTTAATGACCTCTTTATTTTAATAAACCCATGAATACCTAGATTTTGTTTTAGATTCATGTATTCCCAATTGAATGTAAATGTTCTATATATTAGTATAAATACTGGAATATATATATTTATACTATGAGTTTGAACTTTGAAATAACTAAATTTTTACTACACATTCTACCTGTTATAAAGTTTTGATCTCCTTTAGCGTAAGAACACACAACAAATAAGAAATGCTGTTGTTCTTCCTTCAAAATATATCCAGGGTCAGATCACTTGTTATCACCTACCATCAACCTGCTTTAAACCACCAGCATCTTCTGTCTGGATTACTGCAGTAACCACCATCTCATCTCTTTGCTTTTATCCTTGCTCCATTATAGTCTATTCTCAGCATAGCTCACATTACTCTTCTGCTCAAAACTTACCTATTAAGGCTTCCCATGTGACTCAGAGTAAAATCTAAGGCCTCACCAATACACTGACCTTTCTGTTCCCTGAACACATTTCTACCTTAAGGCCTTCGCGCCGGCCAGATTTCCCCCTGCCTGGTGTGTGCTTCCCTCAAAATCAGTATCGCTAATACTGTTCTCTGTATACAATTAATTTTATATTATTTATATATACATATATGTATTATGTACTTGTTGTTTTTTTGTCTTTCTCTGGCTCTCTCCCCCAACACACCCATATGTGCACAAACACTAGACTGTAAACCCCATGAGGCCAGAGATATTTGCTCTGTTCACTCTTATGTCAAGTGCCTAGAAATGTACCTATCACATACTGGACATTCAGTAAATACCAGTTGAATAAATAAATATAACAACAATAGCCAACACTTAATTAAGGCTTACTTCAGGTAAGCTTTTCTAAAAGCTTACTTCATGTAAGCTTTTCTAAAGCTTTAAATTATTACAACATCCTTGCTTTCCTGATACGGAAACTGAACCACAGGTCGGTTAAGTAACATGCCCCATCTCACACTGCTAGCAGCCTGGTTTCTAGCCAGAGTTCCCAGCCATCAGTGTGGTACTTCTGTTGAAGATGATTGCTGTGTTTGGTGCTATAAAGTTTGTATGGAAGAGCCAGAAGTTGTATATTAGCCTCTACATGCAATATACTTCTCATATACCTGGATTCACATTGTTAGTATACTGATTAAATATACAGATGAATGCCGTTAATTTGAAGCCTTCAAATATTAAGCTTAAAGAAATAGAGAATCACACCAAGAATTTGACGTCTCATTTGCCAGATTAGCAGGCTCAACCAGTAGCATCCATCATTAGTTAAAGCCAATCTCAAGGCCTGCAGAGCCGTGGTACTGTCAACAGTGTTATATGGATCTAATATCTGAATCCTTATCAGCATCATTTTCATTTTTTAGACAGGTTTCATTTATCATACCATTGTGCTATATTTCACATCAAATGTCAAGATAAAGTCTCTGATGTCAAAGATATAGAGGCAGTGATTTTCCAGACTTGCTCATCAGAATGCAGTGATCCTGGACATTTGGAGAAAATGGATGACACTGGACTTTTAAAGCAGTTGGCATTAGGTGAACTTTAGAGAGAGTATCATTCTTAAGACAATATAAGAGAAGTTTCAAGGACTAAAGTTATCTGAAGAACTGGACTAGAAAAACTGTCATAGCAGGTAGTCCAGCATGATATAATGGGACCCAGACTGAGCAGTGTTTTACTCATGTTTCAATCAGTGAGGCGGTGACAGGAAAAAATACCAAGTACAGTGATCAAAGGATGATCTAATAGATATGCTAAAAGATTCATAATTAAGGAAAAAGTGCCTAGCCACCCAGGGTACTTTCATCCATGTGAAGATGCTTCCATATATAGGATTATCAAAGATTATCATGTGAGCACTGAGAGTGAAGATGTGAATGTCCATTTTCACAGATAAGCCAAAAAAGAGGAAAAATATAAGAGACTATGCTTCCAAAGACAGTGGTCCTTTTCTTGTTTATTTTTTGTTTAAATGCATTTTATAGATTTTTCTTGATAATACCATCTTTTTATCACCTAGTAACCCCATAAGTAACAAAAAATGATCTGTACCAGGGAAATGAATTAGAGAGGTTAAATGGCTTTCCTGGGGGAAAACATTTAATTTATTTGCAAAGCTAGAATAGGGCAAAAGAAACTCTGTTCCTAATGCATTTCTTACACCAATCACAGATGCAAAATATTCAGTGATATGAAATGAGTGATTTTATTTTTAACACAGAATCATGTAAATTTTAAGCTATATTAGTTGTTTTGTTGTTGTTCTTGCATTTTAGATTACATTTACAATAATGACATGAGAATAGTAATGTTCCTTGATGGTTGATTTTTTCCCCAAGGATAAAAAGGAAAAAAGCCCACATATTTTTATTAAATTATACTTTTCATATATATCTGATATGACAGTTACCAAAACTTTTGCATTGTAGATTTACATATTCAGTTCACCTCACATCAAAAGCTGTTCTGTTGGATTTTAAAATGAAGAATATAACATAACTTTTCATTTTGAACTTACTACTTTAGTTACCAAAAAACTTCTATGAGAGTAATTATACTGTGCATTTCAAGTTTTCTTTCATTAGTGAATAAAAGAAAATCTATAATCAGGCTAGAAATATGTCCTCAGGAAAATATTAATTACTAAAATTGCTTAGAAGCTGAGTCATAGGCCCTTTTAAGTTTTTGCCGTACACTTGGAAGAAACTTAGTCTTACTGCGTTGTCACATTTTTTACCTCTCAGCATTTTGAAAGCACAGTGAATATGAGAAGCTCTCTCATCAGTCATATTATCAGTTTTGTTCAAAAAGTAAAAGGTGCTTCTCCAAACATAGTTTATCCCCAGTAGCTGTCTTACTAGTGTCTGGGGCTTAGGGTTGTTTTGTAGTATCTGCAGTCTTCCAGCCCTGCACTCTGTGTTCTCATTGGCTGACCTTCTAGGGAGGGCCACTTATAATGAACTATTTCAGCATATTCTGCTGAGGATTTCCTTAGTATTGACTGGAGCTTTTTGTTTTTGGTGTTCTGTTTTGTTACTTTTTCTCCCCCTCCCCTCCCCCCTTTACAGTATGTGAACTACCAGTCTTATTGGCACTGTAATTCAGGTAAAGCTCATAAGGACAGCCATTTCTTCAGGGCTGACAACTTTTTGTAGAGAAGGGTTTGATTAAGACCAATCATACCCTTCCTAGCCTGGGGAAATCAAACACAGTGGCATTCTTTGCCACCTGGATATAGATAATACCTATTTATATCTCTTAGGTAAATCCAGGAGGACTTTGCCTAGCTATTGTATGATCTATATCACATCTGCCATTTGGGGTAGCAGCCTAGCAAGAACTAGTGCTACCTCAGAGAAGTTTATGTAGTTTGATGAATAAAAAGAGGAACCCTGAGGAAAGGGCTAGGAATATGTAACTGTCAAGAAATGGAGAAATCTTTTATTAGGATGTCAGAGTGCTAAGTACCTCGGGATTTCCACTCATTTTGTGCACCAGCAGGTGACCCGGATACTCCCATTTGCCAGCAGAAGCCCCCCTGCCTGCCCATCTGCCTACCTGCCTGCTCTCACACTTTGTTTTTACTATAAGACTCAAGCAATTGGTTCCATCTTAAGCAAGATTGTAGTATCATACAGTGGGAAGATCATAGAATGCCTTTAAGTACTTCTATTAAATTTAACACTAAATAAGATAGTATATCTTAATAGTTCAAAAGAATCTCTTCCTGGATGTTAGTATTCTCTGAAAGAAACAGAAGGAAATAATAAAGATGATTTCATTTTAGTTCTGGGTACCTGGGCATACCAAGGAGACTCAGGCCTAGGGTGTCATTACTGCATTCCTACTAACTAATATATCTTAAAATAGCATCTTCTTTATTTAGAGTTACATGGTTAAAAAAAAGAAAAAAAGGATTGATTCTATCATATATAGAAAATGGATCCCTCATTGTCTATAGGCTTTGATCAGGAAAGCAGTGGCTCTTCTACTGGCAAATCTTAAATAGCCAAGATTAACTTTTTTTCTTTCTTTTTAAAAGACTTTATTTTTTTAAGATCAGTTTTAGGTTTACAACAAACTTGAGAGGAAGGTACTGAGATTGCTCATATATCCCCCGACCTCACACATTTATAGTCTCTCCCATTATCAATATCACTCACCAAAATGGTTTTGTTTGTTTGTTTGGTTTTTCTTTTTTTTACCAAGGACAAACCTACACTGACACATCATAATCACCCAAAGTGTATACTTTACCTTAGAGTTCACTCTTGGTGGTGTACATTCTATGGGTGGAAACTTAGATTACTGATTTCAGATCTTTCTTCTTTTCTAATATATGCATTCAATGCTATGAATATGCCCCAAGCACTGTTTTCATTACATTCCAAAATTTTGATAAGTTGTTTTTCATTTTCATTTAGTCGAAATATTTTAAAATGTCTCTTGAGATTTCTTCTTTAACTCATTTGTTATTTAGAAATGTTTTTTTTGTGTGTGGGAGGGATGAGAATTAATTACTTAACCTTAAAGACATAAGTTTATTTAAGAGCAATGAGGCAACTCTTGACTTCTTGGAAGTGTTGCCAAAGAAAATATAAGATTTTCATCCTGCATTTTGATTTTATGTTGATAATAAATCATCATGCTTTCTTCTTTTTGCTATTGCAGTACTTCTGTTGCAAAGAAAGAGTCATATGCTAGATGAGTGAGAGATTATCACTTAAATATTTTCTTAAATTTCAAGTGTCTGCTCTTCTTGTACTGGGAGATAGTAAATAAGGGACTGAAAAAAGCTGAAAGGATTCACACAGGTAATTTTTCATGACGTATGCAAGAAAGGGGAAAGAAAATGAGCAAATAAAATTTCATAACTAATTTGAGTCAAACTGCATGAAAAGACTGGACAGAAAGAATTCATGTAGATGGTAAATTATAATCACAACAGCATTTCCTTTAGCTGTTGACAGGCTCTTGGTTCATTCTGCAATCATGTACTTTAAAAATGAAAGAAGGGACCAAAAGTACTTTTGTGGATTTGACCTTGAACTGTCATTTGGGTAACAGCAGGCACTATCAAACCTTAGTTTTTATTTGCCATTTTCTTGGTGTCATAAATGCTTCTTTTTAAATAAGTTACATTTTTTTCAGTGATCAGAATTCAGAATCACATCTCTCTCGGATTGGTGTGAGCACTTTTTTTTTCTTGTAAGGAACTTATGCCAAAGCATACTTACTTTGTTACGGTTATTAGAATTAAATGAGATATTGCATGTAGAGCTTGTGTTAAACACAAAATGAGTGCTTGATAAATGGTAGTTGTTATTAGTACTTGTTATGGTTGTATTTGTTATTATCTGTGCTGTTACAGTTATTAGAATAATAAAACCTTCATTTCTTAGTTCTGAAGATCTTAGTTTCTAATCAGATGAAGTAATGTCAAGCACATGGCTTATAGTATTTGTATTTGTCTTGCTACACTACTGTCATTCATTGATAAATATTTAATAGAATAAAAAGAAAACACACCTAATAGGATTCCTCAGAAGCTATAATGTGAATAAACCAGAAATGACTATTTTTTAGTCAGTTTGCTTGAAGCTGTGATTTAAAAATATATCCAAACACACCTTTGGATGAGGCAGCTGCACTACAAATGACTGAGAAATTAGAGATGGAAACAAAGACAGTTTAGATCAGAGTATCAAGAGCAGCCTTTGCACGGAAATACCAGGACAGAATTGATGACAATATGCACAAGACTGTATATGCTTCCACAAGATCGTAGGAATCATCTAATCCAGTTCCTAGTTTTCTAGATGAGGGGATATTGAATATCTGAGAGATTTGGTGACATGCCCAGGGTTGAGGACAAGATGGAATAACTTTCTGACTCTTAGTTAAATACTCTTTCCATTAAAGCAGAAATACTGTGGGAATCAGCAAAATATCCTGGGTGGAGATATTTGTCAAATTTCTATAACTGACTGGTATCAACTAATAGAGTTCTTACTAGGTATAGGACACTGTACATTTCTCAATGGGGTTAAACGATTATAGTAATTATACTTTGAAAAAAATCCGTTGAAATTCTCTAATAAACTGAATGCATTGATAAAGCTATCTCCTTATTTTTAAAACTTTGATAATGTGGAAAAGAGTCATATAGCTTTGGATAGCTCATTTTCTACTTACTTTGAAGGATGGAGAGTCATTAAACTTAGTTGCTCTAATTTGTACCTTATGCTTATATTAAGTACATTTTACAGTAACTCTGGAAGAATCATTACATTGTGCATATGTGTTTGTGGTAAAACCTTTTAACAAATTATATTAAGTTTACTTCTGATGTTAGGTTGCTTTCTACAGTTTACAGTTACATCAGCCACCAACATTTTCATCTGTTATTTCTAGTTAACTAATAATTATTTTATTCAAAAATAACTAATAATTATTTTATTCAAAAACTATAAATAAGGGCTTAATTCATAGATTCATCCATTGTTTACCTTCAAGGCATAAAACTATACAATACAAAGAAAAAAAACTACCCAACATCTGCTTTTGCCCGGATTGTAATTTTCGCTTCTTTGTCTTGTTTTATAGAGCTACATCCATGGGAGCAGCCAGGCTCAATTCGTGGCAGAGTCACACATAATTCTGCTACTAAGTATCCTTTAAAACACAGATGGACTGAAAAGGACAAAGCAAAGCTGCATGCTATCAAATTGATTTTTTTCTAATATCAAGACTTTCAAGACATTAAATTTTAAACTTTACCATTTGACTAATTTTCTAATTCCTATGCTGATTTTTTCTTGCATTGTAATTTTTAAAATTCTGAATCATTAATAGACTGTAATTTTCTCTCTTTTTTTTGAACTGACTACTGAATTTTGAAGAATAGCTTTTGCTCTGCGTTGATTATCTCTGGCTAGAGTTTTTTATGACGTTTGTATGGTTTTCCCCTTTAGGATCTTAATGGGGAGAAAAAAGTGTCCTATGATATAAAAAGCAGGATAAAAAAATTATCTTAGGGCTTCCCTGGTGGCGCAGTGGTTGAGAGTCGCCTGCCGATGCAGGGGACACGGGTTCGTGCCCCGGTCTGGGAAGATCTCACATGCCGCGGAGCGGCTGGGCCCGTGAGCCATGGCCGTTGAGCCTGTGCGTCCGGAGCCTGTGCTCCACAACGGGGAGAGGCCACAACAGTGAGAGGCCCGCGTACCGCAAAAAAAAAAAAAAAAAAAAAAAAATTATCTTAGTACTGGTTCCCTTAACTATTATAGTAAGTGAGAAGAGGGAGATTTAGGATAATTCGACATCTTTTTGGAACATGGCAGACTAAACGTTATGAATCAGATAACACAGTACAATTTATGGTTTAGAGGTAGAAGGGTAAAGAAGATAGCAGGATAGGAAGGAGGTAAGGTTCATGTATCTAAAAGCAAACTAAATATTACTAAAATGAAGTAAGGTTACTTTGGGGGCAAAAAAACTACTTTGGGGGAACACTGACATTTGTGTGAGTTGCGTGGAAATATCTGTATGTTAAATTTAGTGTTGAAAGTATTGAATCATTATTGGGATTTAGAGTGTGCCTTATAGTGTCATTTATAAAAGTTGATTACTTTCCTGGTTACTGAGATTCACCTTCAAATGAAGCAGTCTAGACCAAATTTTCCAGTATTTGATGTAACCATAACTATTTAAACCTTTAAGGATTCTTAGAACTCACCTAGGCCAAAACTTTATTTTATAGCTAGGAAAACTAAAACCCACAAGATTTAATGGACTTGCCTTAGGTTGGAGGAAGAACTAGGATTCAAATTGTTTTGTTTTGTTTTTAACAGTCTACTGGTTGTACAGTTTTTATATATTATATTATTGTATTATTATTTATAGGATTTCATGAATAAGTGTCAGTCATGACATCTTGAAGTTTTAAATTTTATTCTGGATGGAAAAGACTATCTTTTAATAGCATTAAAACTTTGTATTTTATTACTCTGTTGTGCTATAACAGTGCACTCTTTAATCCACCTGGCAAATATGTATATGCCACCTTTAGTTCTCTTTTACTTGCATAATATGTTCTGGACAGTGCATCAGGTGCCAGGATATACTGAGACTTGTATTAACTATAGTGGAGGAAAGGAGTGGGAGGTTCTTAAAAGCACTCCCAATTCTCAAGAAACTCACAAACTTCCTCATTTGTAAAACCAGGGTTAGTAAACTAACCACATGGCACTTCTCTGTGGAATATGAGATAGCTAGCACAAAGAAAACATCTAGTACTCACTAAAGGCTTCGGGTTTTCCTGTTGTATTTTCCCATCTTTCTCACTTAAAACTTTGCTGGTCATAGATACCATGCATAAACAGTTACTGGTTGATTCTTTTAACATTTGGCAAAGGCGCAGATGACCAGAAACAAAACAAACAAAACAAAAACATAGTCCTATGGTATTTATCAGAATTCTAAAGGTTACACTGGGAACATAATGGATTAATTTTTCTGGAGTGTGATTCACTGAGCCCATTAATCATGTGTACTTAACAAGATAGTAAAATGGTACCTTTGGAAGATTTGACCTTGGAAATGAAGCTTTAAATGAAATTATAAGACTCCATTTTCTATTAGAGGGGAACTAAACACTATCTTTTTGAAACTCACCAAACAACATCGACCATCTTCTTCCTCTGTATCAGTTCTCAACATTTTTATTCCTTTCATCCTTGGCTACTCATACTTGAGTGCATTTCATGGAACTGTGCATATCTGTAACCCATTCCTTGCATTTACTTAATTACCTATGTGCTTTGTGGCTTCACCATTAAGAAGGTACTATGATGAGTATTTTTTGCTCTAGTCTGTCTCAGATTGTTTACTTAAATGTAGGTATTTCCAATTCCATTCTCAAATTTTGTGATCTTGATAAGTTAACTACTTGGTTTCTCTTTTCCAGCTTTCATATGATAAGAGATTAATACTTTCTGCACACTTAGAGGGAATTTAGGTGAGAAAATAAAATATTTGCAAATACATTTCTAGGAATATCTCATCCTTATTAAAAAAAATTAAGGGTAATGCCATATTTGCTCTTAATTTATCTTTTAATTATATAAGTTAATTTATGAAGTAAAACACATTTGTGTTAAAACACAGTACAGTAATTCCCCCCCCAAGTCCATAGGAAATACGTTCCAAGACCACCCCCAGTGGATACCTGAAACTGGATAGTATCAAACCCTACATATACTATATTTTTTCCTATACATACATACCTATGATAAAGGTTAATTTATAGATCAGGCACAGTAAGAGAATATCCAAACTGCCAGCATCACTACTCTTGTGCTTTGAGGCCATTATTAAGTAAAAAGGGTCACTTGAACACAAGCACTGTGATCCCACGACAGTTTATCTGGTAACAAGATGGCTACTAAGTGACTAGTGAGTGGGTAGTGAATACAGCGTGGATACTCTGGACAAAGGGATGATTGACATCTGGGTGGGACAGGGCAGGAAGGTGTGAGGTTGCATCATGCTACTCAGAATGACATTTAAATCTCAATTTAAAACTTACGAATTATTTTGGCATTTTCCATATTATGTTTTTGGACTGTGGGTAACTGAAACCACAGAAGAGAACCTGCAGAAAAGGGGGAATATGTATTGGAGGTAACTTTTTGGTACTTATTTGTATGGACTTTTTTTTTCTTTTGTATCTGATTTCAATCCATGATGTGGCATTTTAGCAGTATACTTTATTCCAAACAGTTAGCCTATAAATACATCAGGAGTACCTAGCAAAAGGAATGAAAAGGTGTGTTGAGACCATCATTCCATTGTATAGCAGGAATTCCCCAAGGTTTCATTTCCTGGCTCATTGACATCAAGCTGAGATTTAGGATGCAAAGAAATTTCACAAACATTATGAAGTCTTCCATGTAGATTTTTTTTTAACATCCTTATTGGATGGAGTATACTTGCTTTAACAGTAATACATAGAATTAAAAGCCCCTATTTTCTTTCTGCTACTAGTAACTATTTGTTGCTTTATCACTCCTGTTATTTTTATTTACAGATATCTATGAAAAGAGAAAATGTCTTTTAAAATGGTGGACTCATTAAAATTATCAGTAAAAGTTTAGTAGAAGCCAGTATCTAATATTTTTTATATATAATTTATGATTTTACTTTTCTTTGGCAGAGTCTACCGATATTTTTTAAACTTATCATGTAATTTTTTTGTAATTTGCATGTATATTTTTTCTCTTTAAACAACAACAACAAAAAAGGTAAATTCCAGGTGGTTGCTTTTTGTTTAGAGAACATTTATGCCTTTAGGTTTTCTCTTCCTAATTTAGTAAGCGAGATCATTAGATGTAATTACTATATACAAAATTCTATTGAAAAAAAAACCTAAGAAAGAACAGATGGGGTCATTTGATGTCATAGGTTATTGATTCACATTTAGTAAAAGTAAGATTTTTCTCCCTTTTAGTAGTGTTTTATTTCAGTACCTTATGGGGGGGGGGAGAAGAGTCCTAAGTAGTCTTTGAGAGAAAACTATTTTTAAAAGGAATAAAAAATGTTATGACATTTTAATAAGGAATATACGAACTAAGACTAACTCATATAATCCTTTATATTTTTCCGAGTAAAATATTTTTTTAATTTAGTTACATAATGAAAATATAAGGTATTTGCTGTTTGCAAGAAGGTAGACTGATAGAGAAATAATTTTAATCTGGTATGACAGATCCTATAATCAGTGCTTGGAAGGAGCAACTTGATGCCTGGAGAAGTTGAACAGACTTTTCAGCTGGGTTTTGATACAGCAGAAAAAGGGTTTCTCCCCAGGTGGAGAATGAGTGAGCGAGAATATTCCAGTGGAAGGTGCAGCAGGTACAAAAACATAAAATGAGAGAGTATTCTCAAACTGTGAAGGGCAGATTGATGAAAGGTTAGTTGGCTGGATAATGAATATCTTCCCATACCTTGCTAAGAAATTTCAATCACCAAGATATGTTATATGTGCTAGGTGAAACAAGACACATGAGTTCCAGGATTGGCTTTATTGTCAAGTATACAAATTCTGACCTGTCCCTTAATTCTGCATATCCTCTAAGTTCTGTAATCTCAAGAATATGACATGAGATTAGTGTCAATTGGAAGTAAAAGTTCTGAGATAAAAGACAAAGGTTTTACTAGCAATAATAACAGTTTTAAAATATTTTAAAACATATGTATTCTTACATGGTTCATATTTGCTTTTCCTATGAGAAAAATATTTGTTTTCCATTTATTATGAAACAGTATGATTTTACTCTGATTTGTTTTCAATCTATGATAGAGAGCAAATATTTCTTTTATTTTAATGTGTTATATCCAAGGAGAAACATACTATAGAAGAAAATTAATGACAGATGCAAGTTGATAGTTTAGATTTAGATAGAAGACCAAGTCTTCTATAATGTGCTGACTTTTTTTCAACATTTGTTTGCATTTATCTTTAAATTGACAGTCCTGATTCTCTTCCTAGGAGCAACAGTAAGCACAACATCATGTGCAATTGAGATTGGATTATAATGTAATGCAAATGTATGTGTTACCAGTTCAGTAGGATGCTCATTGCCTCTGGGTTTTGCATATAATTTACACAAACAGCAGCTTCTGTTTTATGTAGGATCATAGCAATAGTTTGACTTTTTTCGTGGTAAGAAGGTGATTGACAGGATAAAGAGAGAAACTGGAGAGTACACAGTAGTTGAGTGTATATTGCTATATTAATCAATGCAAATGTGCAAAGTAATACATGAAGTAGAACAAGGGCGTGTGTGTGTGTGTGTGTGTGTGTGTGTAGGCATAGGCATTAACAATCTCAGAACAACAGAAAAAGTCTCAGGAACATTATAATTTATCTAGTGTATATTTCCATCTCTTTTATTCTCTTTTAATGTTGAGACTCTTTAATAAGGCATAGTCAAATGGTTACACCCCTCAGTTTAATGGCAGAAAAGCATCTGTTATTCCAGAGTCAGACACAGAATCCCTTAGAGATCTGTAGGACCTTTCGTTAGTCATTCAGCCTTCCACCCAATGAAGGAAGACCTACACATTAACTCTGACAGATAATCTTCAAGCTTCTTCCTCTGTCTATAAATCAGTCCTTTATCTAAGAATGTTTATGTTACCAATGTGATTTTTTTCCCAAAATGATAAGTATTATGTAGGCTCTCTTTTAGCCAAAACTGTTTTCAGTGATACAGTAGAACTTAAGCTAAATAATTCTCAATACTCTAAGTCCTTAAGTTTAAAAGTATCTTTAAACAAAAGAGGAGGGTTGGCAAGTTTAAAGCCATTTTAGTTTAATTCTTGTATCTTAATTACAGCCATCAAGTTTAAAGTAGGTTCACAGCTCATTCCTTGTTAAAGCCTAGAAAACTCACTTTTGCAGGAAACATTCTGAGTACAAACTCACACTTGGTTCCTGACCCTGCTGCTTTCTAATAAAATATTTTATCTTGGAGTTGAACATAACACTTGTATCTAGTAATCCCTTTGCTTTAAAATTCCTACTTCAAGATCATAACACAAGGGTTTACTAAGTTTTTCATTTCTTTATTTTCACATAAGAGCAAAGCTAACTTCCTCTCAGACATAACAGTTTATAGTATCTTTGGCATGGTCCTTTAGATCCTCTATAGCAAGGGTTGGCATACTAGGGCCAGCAAGGGCCAAATCCAGCCTGTCTACTATTTTTATAAGTAAAGTTTTATGGGAACACAGCCACACCTTTTCATTTGTGTATTGTCTATGATTACTTTGCACTACAATAGCAGAGTTGAGTAGTAACAATACACCATACAGCTTGCATAGCCCAAAATATTTACTTTCTGGCCCTTTAGATAAAAAGTTTGCAAACTACTGCTATGTAGAATATGAATAGTAGAAAACAAAAACCCACAACAACCTCATTACCCCAAGACAGTTGCTTTCAACTTTTTATTATCTTTCTTTCCCTGCATTTCTCTTATTATTTGTTTTTAAAGAGATGAGATTATATTTTTGTACATTTTCACTTGACATAAAATTTTATGCTTACACATTATGTTAAAATAGATTTAGCTCTTTTGTTCCTTTGCTTCTCCCTCATCGTTTTCATCTAACCCTCTCATCATCCTTACTTCATTCCTTCTATGTTCTTTTGGTTGGCAAATTTTAGTCACTAGCTTTGTGGCTTTGCACAAGTTATTTGGACCTCTCTGCTGGCTTCAGTTTCCTTATTTGTAAACTGAGGATAATAATGATATTCCAGTATCTACATCAAAGAGTAGTTCAAAGAGTAGTTGGTACTGGGTAAGACAGTGAACAAAACAAAGTTCCTACCCTTTGGGGGCTAACATTTGTAGTGACAGGACAGAAACAATAAGTAAATAAAAAAGATACAGAATCTAAAATTTCTTTAAAAAAACAATGTTAATAGAGAAAAACATAGCAGGATAAAGAAGTACAGAGTTCAAGGGAGGCTTCTCTGATGTCATTGGAGCAAAAACCTGAAGGAAGTGAGGGAGTGAGTTACATGGACATTGTGGGGAAAGAGTATTCAAGCAGTGGGATAGCAATAGGAAGTGGGTCAGGATATAAATCAGGTACAGCCTTGGTGTCATTTTGAGGTCTTTAGATTTTACTCACAGTGAGATGGAAAGCTATTAGAGTGCTCTGAGGAGAAGAATGGCATTACCTGACTGACTTTAATGATATATTAGAAAGGCCATACTACCTAAGGCAATCTACAGATTCAATGCAATTCCTTTCAAAATATTAACGGCATTTTTTCACAGAACTAAAACAAATAATCCTAAAATTTGCATGGAACTGCAAAAGACCCTGATTAGCCAACGCAACCTTGAGAAAGAATAACAAAGCTGGAGGTATCATGCTCCCTGATTTCAAACTATATTAAAAAGCTTTGGTAATATTATAAAAACAGTATGGTATGAGCACAAAAACGGACACATAGATCAATGGAACAGAGAGCCCAGAAATAAACCTGTGCACTTATGGTCAATTAATCTACAAAGGAGGCAAGAATATACAATGGGGAAAAGACTACCCCTTTAATAAACGGTGTTGGGAAAACTGGACAGCTACATGCAAAAAAATGAAACTGGACAACTTTCTCACACGATATACAAAAATAGATTCAAAATGGATTAAAGACCTGAAACTATAAAACTCCTAGAAGAAAACACAGGCAGTATGCTCTGTGACATCGGTCTTAGTGATAATTGTTTGGATCTATCTCCTCAGGCAAGGGAAACAAAAGCAAACAAGTGGGACTACATCAAACTAAAAATCTTTTGCACACTGAAAAAAACCATCAACAAAATGAAAAGGTAGCCTACTGAATGGGAGAAGGAGAAGATATTTGCAAATCATATATCCAATAAGGGGTTAATATCATAATAAACAAAGAACTCATACAACTCAGTATCAAAAAGCAAACAACCTACTTAAAAAATGGGCAGAGGACTTGAAGAGGACTTCCTCTTTTCTGAGGAAGACATATGATGGCCAACAGACACATGAAAAGATGCTCTACATCGCTAATCATCAAGAAACCGCAAATAAAATCCACAATAAGATACCACCTCACACCCATCAGAATGGCTATCATCAAGAAGTTAATAAATAACAAGTGTTGGCGAGGATGTGGAGAAAACCCTTGTGCACTGTTGGTGGGAATCTAATTTGGCACAGCCACTATGGAAGTTCCTCAAAAAAATTAAAAATAGAACCAGCATATGATTCAGCAATTTTACTTCTGGTTATTTTATTTACCTGAAGAAAACAAAAACACTAATTCTGAAATATATATGCACCTCTGCATTCACTGTAGCATTATTTACAATAAGCAAGATATGGAAGCAACCAAAGTGACCATCAATGGATGAGTGGATAAAGATATGTTTATATACACACTTACACACACACACCATATATATATGTGCATATATATATATACATATATATACACAATGGCATATTACTCAACCATTAAATAAAAAGAAATCTTGCCATTTGCAACAACATGGATGGATCTGAAGAGTATCACACTAAGTGAAATAAGTCAGAGAAAGACAAAAACCTTATGATCTCATTTGTATGCAGAATCTAAAAAACAAATGAACAAAACAGAACAAATCAAAAACAGACTCATAGATATGGAGAACAAGGTGGTTGCCAGAGGGCAGGTGGGTGATGGGTTGTGCAAAACAGGTGAAGGAGATTAGCAGGTGCAAGCTTACAGTTTTAAAATAGTCATGGGGATGTAATACACAACATAAGGAGTATGGTTGATAATACTGTAGTAACTTTGTATGGGAGAGATGGTTACTAGACTTACTGGTGGCAATCATTTCCTAGTGTATTTAAATGTGCAGACACTATGTTGTATACCTGAAACTAACATAATATTGTATATTTCAATTAAGAAAAGCTAGAGAATATTTCTAAGACTTAGGGGTAGGAATTAATTTCATAAGCAAGAAACAATAACCAAAGCTCATAAAAGAATAATAATTTTGACCATACTAAAATGAAAACCTGCATAACTAAACAATTTAGAAGACAAGTAGAAGAATCTAAATGCAACACTTTAATCAATTCATATCCAGAAAAAAAGTGAAGCATTTTCTAAGTTAATAAGGCACGTATGCTTATGGAAAAATGGACAAATAACTAAGCACTATACAAAAGATTAAACAAAAAAGAATTAACATATCGAAAGATACTCAGACTCACTATTGATACAGATCCCCACTCAACAATTTGATAAAATCAATAGTTCAGCAATACCAACGTAACGTTTCTTCGGCAACGTAAGAAAAATGGAAACTCTTAACAGTACTTGTTTTACAGAATATGATCATACCTAGTAAATTTGAAAATACACATATCAGCCTCTCAAAAACTCTACCTCTAGGTGTAGACCCTAGGAAAAAATATTGCACGTGTACATGTAAAAAGACAGTCTTTGTAGGAGTATTTGAAATAGCAAACATTTGGAAACAAATGCCCATCAGTAAGATGAAGCAATAACATGTGGTACACTCTTATGGAAATCTTACAATTTTGTAACAACATTGTTTGAATTTGTGTGAAATTCAAAAGCAATCAGATGAGCAGCATGTAGGTCACAGTTTACAACATAATAATGCAGCAATTTACAGAAAGACAGTAGTAAAAATAACACGTATGAAGATATAGTAACAGGGATATGTTACCCTTGAGTGACCATAGTTAATATCCAATAAAATATAATTTGCTTAATAAAATAACTTCTCGCTAAGTACATATTGATGTCTGTGTGTGCTAATAATACACACACATTTATTATGTACACATGGGTGTTCATGTATTCAGTTTTATCCTGAGAATATTGAATATATGGCTTTACTCTCATTAAAATTTTAAAGCATTTAGTTTTTAAAACTTGTTTTCCCCAGAAATAAAAGTAGTGTGATTTTCCCCAGTTTTATAAAGGAATTTTGGAAGCTACTGAGCAGATGGTGTCATAAAAGAAATATTCATTTTGTTTATATTATCTATATAAAATCATTTTAAAGTGTCATTTATATTTTGAATATTTAAAAAAAATGTTTTTGTGATAGTTAAAATAATCCAGAACTCTATGAATTTTCAGTAGATCAAATATGTACATAAATGTATAGATTAGAATTTTACGTGAATATAAAAGGGTGTTGCCAAAGAAAGATGAAAGGAGAACCCTAATTTAATTCCTTATTAAGGATCTACATCAGTCCTATCAGTCTGCTCCAGAGAACTAAGTTAGGCAGTCGAAATTCCCTGTGTATCAGCAGTTTGAGTGATACAAGCTTTTAATTTTTCGATCATTTCATTATTGGCAACCTCCTATGACTCTGGACTTGAGGGAGTTTGTATCAGTTAATTGTCCAAAACACCTTAAGAATAATGAATCCTTGAAGTCCACAAACTAACATACTGCTAGTGCAAAACATTCATTCTGTTACCTTGTCCTTTCAGGCCATGACGACGTGACTGAAACACAAAGAACTTAGTAATTATCTAAATTTCAGAGGTTTTCAAACTGTGTTATTGTGGATTTCCTAAAAGTTTAGTGGTATACATATGTGTCCGGCAGGGAGATGGTATTGCATGGGGCTGGTAGTGGCTTTTTCTCTTGGATGCATTAGGCATCCAACAGAGGTTGGTTGGTTGGACCCATGCTGAATATATTCTCATTTTCTATGATTGCCAATAAATTGTCATTCTAATTGTAACTGGTGTATACCTTTATGTATAATGTGAAATACCATTATTGGTTTTGAGAGTTTATAATTGATATGCACTATGAAAGTTCTGGAATTTAAGGGCATTTAGAATTAGACCTTTAAAATCTCAAAGTTGCAGGTTATACAGTCTAAAAATTAAGGCATATTTAAATACACAAACAGCGGTAATCTTATATAAAGAGAATAAATTGCATTTACCTCTGTGCGTTTGTAATTTAATCATTCTGGGACAGAACACATTGTGTTCAGATCCAGAAAAATTAATAGATTTTATTTGCATCTATTTCTGCTGTTTCCTTGACAACTACTATAGATGCTGCTATCACCATGGGGATGGTTCTTCTAAATGAAGCGGCAACATCCAAAGGCGATGTTG
The DNA here is from genome assembly GCF_964165515.1 of Mesoplodon bidens. Taxonomy (NCBI): domain Eukaryota; kingdom Metazoa; phylum Chordata; class Mammalia; order Artiodactyla; family Ziphiidae; genus Mesoplodon; species Mesoplodon bidens. Next base: position 22,898,326 of record NC_138181.1, read on the forward strand.
GAAAAAGACGGAGTAAGTCTCTGTGTTGGTATTTTTCTAAGTTTGTTTTAGTCTTAAGCTTCATTTAAATCAAATGGGAAATAGATAAAAGTCCTTTGTAAATGAACTTCTAAAGAAATGTTCTGGTTTGAAGACACTTGTGGTGTTTCTTACTTTTTTCTGTTTCTTGGATGTGTGTGTGGCAAATACTTAAAAATACATTTCTTCCAAAATGGGACTGGGTGATTTTCTGTGGAACTGGATAGAAAGAAGAGCTCTTATTCACCCTTGGTTGGGGTGCTCTGATGCATCTCTGCTAAAGCCGTAGTCTCTGTAGTCATGTCCACCCTACAGGAAGAGGTGGAAAATTCTGCGGGCAGTCTTCAGAGGTTTTACTGGCTAATGATATGTTTCCCTGTGCCACAAGAATCAGGTATGCATTCAAGGACTGACTCAGAGAGAGAAGAGTTTGCATAGGTCTTGTACCCTGAAACATTATACTTCCGATTACCTCCAAAACCTTTTAGCAACATTTAGAAAGGGGGCATTTCGTAATACCATGTTTTCCAGTGTCTTTGCCTTTTCCAATGATATTCCAAGATTTACAACTCTACCAAGTTCCAGCACTATGTCTTAACAAGGTGACTACATTCTATCCTTTGACAGAACTGTTCCTCTCAGGGAGTTGTAGAAAAAGAATACATGTTTATAAAGTAACATGTTTTTGGCAGGAAAAGGGAAAAAACACATGGGAAAGATCTTCTGCCCTGCGGAGCAGAGGTTAGGAAAGGACACTCAGCCTTACGTTCAGTATTTCCCGCCACAGATCTTTCTCTAATTAATATAAAGTCCCCATGTGAGCTTACGATTATGCTTCCAGAAACCTATAATTAAGATTTTTCTCAATATGCTTTGCATTTCTGAACGCTTTTTAAAACCCAGAATGTATGTGTGCAGAACACAGGCATCTGGAAAAGACTCATAATTTATTAAGAAGTTTAAAATAAAAATCCAGACATTTTTTAATGGGAATTCTAGTTATAGTGACATGTATGTAAGTCAGTCATAGTGATTTCTAAATATAATTCTTAGGTATCTTAAGTGTTTAAATGTTTTGGACGTTAACAGACACTTTAGTCTACCCTCTCTTTTCCCATGATGCCATCTATACACTGTTAGAAAGAAACTACACAAGCGACGAATGCATTACTTTCTTTAGTTAATCATTGTTCAGAATATCATTTTATGATTTATGTTTTGAATTAAGAATGTGACGTTCTTGGGACTGGCAAGTAATATTTATAAGGACAAATTCTTATGTATTTATATATTTATCATGTATCCTTCATATTAAAATAGAAATACGTAATTTTTTAATTGCAGGTCTATAATTATATATATATAAATAATCACTCCAGCCCCCACCCACTGCCAGTTTATTTATTCGTGTCTGTGTCTGTGGGGGGGGGAGTGAATGTGTGTGGCAGTGTGCATTGCGTGTGTGTGTGCGTGAGTGTGGGGGGGGCGAGAGACAGACAGAAGGGGTGGAGAATGGGAAATATATTTTTAAATTATCCCTTTTGATTCCAGTGTGATTTTTATTTTTGATATAATACAAGTACTGTGATTATTATTGCCCAGGTCAGAATGCGTCTGTGTCGTCATAGCATTTTCTTCTCACAAGTACGTTATCTCGTATGGGCTGCAGTGGTTTGTTGGGTCATTACTGACTCCTGTCTCGGGTCCTCTCCCCGACGTGCGAGTACTTGAGTAGCATTATTTTGTTCCACTGCATAGAATCAAGTAATATACTCTGTCTTACTTGATCACATTTTGAGGCTTATTTCCCATCAAACACTATCAGATGAGGTTACTGAAAGCGGCAAAGGGAGTGAAAAAGTGTTTTACTCAGCTTCTGGAGAAAAAGACAGAGGAAAGGAAGAAGTATTTGGTAATGCCAAATGTAGAAGTAGAAAGTAAAGCATCATGTCATTAATTCTGGGTTTACTAAGATTATTGTAAGCACAGTTGCTATGTCTAGTGGCTAGTGTCTTCATACTTGGACATTCCACAATTTAAGGAAAAAAGGGTGTTTTTCATTTTTGCAGTATTCACCAACTGTTTTTGCTTTGCTTTCTGCCAATATTCATTTGAAGTTTACCTTCATGAGTGTTACCTGAAGTGAAATGCCACAGAGGCTGCAGCTCAACGCTACTAAGCACTTAGGACTTTTCGCAATTTGTTCTCAAAACTGAGAGAATGGTATTCCTACAGAGTTGAAAGAAAACTGACAGATTTCGAGACCATGTTTTAACAATGCCATACCTTATCTACTCCCTGATTTCCAGGATTGTAATTAAACCTGATCTAATTTATGTGCTAGAATAATTTAAAAATCGTATTTCATCACTATAGCAGCACATAGAACCGTTTAATCTTCCTTGTTTCCTTCTCAGTGTGTTTAATCTCTTTTGTCTTCCCCTTTCTTTTATAATTAATTATATTAGATATTTCAGTGTTTTTAAAGAATTCCCTCAAACTAACGAAAGGATACAAGTATCGCACAAATGTTTTATTCTTAAGAAATGGTTAGCTATTTCTTATTAAGAGAACTAATTTCTACTTATTTACAGAACAAATTTAAATAAATTGCTATTTCTCTAAATATACCTATGTTTTCTTTTATACTAAACATACCTGCATTTAATTGTCTCAGATTTTTAAGCATTTATGTTTTGTTTATTTTACTAATAGCAATGTATCTTATTTAATTAAAATCCAATATATGTATTTGCATACATTTTTATTATATATATTATATATATTTGATTAGTCATCTACTTTAGAGTAAAATCTTCCTAACCATAACAGAAAGGAAAAGAAATTTCCCTGTTGTCAACTTGCCTTGGACAAAGTGATACTGAAAACCTAGACCACAGCCTAAGCACGTTCTGCTGTAACATACACCATCTGTTCCTTTGTAAAACAAACAAACAGTAATACCGTGACACTATTACCAGCTATTTAGGGGGATTTTCTCCTGCTTTGACTGTCACAGAGTTCATATTTTCTCACTCCCCAAGCTTTTGTTCCTAGCCTTCAGTGCGCTGGGACGAACTGTTATTTGTAAGTAACAGGCTTTTACTGAGGCAATAATCTAGCCAATAACCTAAAACTACATTTCTCTGTAAATATTCCATGGCATCTGAAAATAAAATTATATTGCACATTCTAATAATGCAAATGTCTCTGCTAATATAGCCAGTACTTCACAATGCAGGGGCTGATAATCTTGTTTGCGGTTTACCACATATTTTGTTGTGTTTTGTTTTGATCCCTCTGGGGGCATTTTAGTACTTGTAGGAATTCTGTAAGAGAAGAAAACCACCAGAAGACTTAGATCACTTTTGTTGTTCTCATACCCCAAATAGTACATTTTCATTGAGAAGAATGTGGAAAATAATGATTATCTGGTTTGTTGTACCCGTATGTGCCATGAACTGTTACATGTAAGTATACTGTAATTAACTGAATGCATTTTAAAAATATAAACATTTGGGTTGTGTGTATCCAGACCAATGGAGTTTTCTGTCTCTTTCTAGTCATTTGTCTAGTGGGATTAGGCCTGGTGGTCTTCTTCTTCAGTTTTCTACTTTCAATATTTCGTTCCAAGTACCACGGCTACCCTTACAGGTAATATCATTATACTAATGTGACTGTTTTCATTTTTAACTAACAGAATAAATAGAACTTCAACGGTTAATATATATTTAAGGATTAATATAAAGTAGCTAACTTATTTGCCAAATGACTTTAAACTCTGTTAAGCAAGTTTTTGAGCACCTGCCATGTGTTCCACATAGACCATATGAAGGAGATATAAGGCATGGTTCCTGCTGCCTAGCATAGTATAGTTTTATTTTAGAGATACATGTTATATGCATATTACATATGTACATAAACAGATAACAAAATGTTTTAAATTCTGTGGAATTTATCACAATTTCTTCTTGTCTTGGTTTGCCTGTCCATCATGATTTTTACTTCATTTGCAAAATTTTTTTCTCATAAAACCTACTATTCAGTGTCCAATAAACTGCATCATCTTTTGAATTCTGCAAAGTTTTAGCTTTTTTTCAAATAAAAGCAAACTTGAAAGGGAAAACTAAATGATAAAATAATGTCTGGTCACTGGAAGTTGTATAATGAATATCTCCTAAGATTTTTACCAACATTTTGATAATTGGGGATGGAAAGATGTTGAAAATTCATTCCAAAATGATGTTATTATAACCAAACTATACTTTTCACTAAAGCAGAATACAACTGATATGCCAGATTAGAGTTGTCCAGGTCATGAATTAGGCAGATTCATTTCTTGACCACATTCCTCCCTCAGCTTCTCTCAAAGGAGTAAATATTCCACTTTCTCTTTCTCTAGGGAGTCCTTCTAATAACCCATCCTTCTCTCTAATTAATAAGTAAAGGTTCTGTATTTCCTTTCTCAGAGATTTTGAAAACTCTTTTCTGTTGAGATAGTAGAACTGATGATATATTGATAGAAAATAAAATCTCATACCTTACATCCCTTTTGCATGTGAACTGAGCAATTATATTAAGAGAATGTTTCTACATAGGTGATGGCAGCAATGTACCGCTTTTTCTGGGGCACAGAACTATTCCCGTGACAGAGATCTGATTATGGGCTTACAATGTAGAGTAAGACGCTTCAGCACCCCCTCTCTGTTTTCTCATACAGACAGAGGCACATTTCCAATCTCTTCTTCTCACACCCATTAAAAATAAATGTACTAAAGGCGTAGAAGAAATGTGAGTATCAGATCTGAGCTGTGAGGCCACCTACCTTTAATCCTGCCTGCAGCATAAGTGAATTTTTTAAAAAAACATTAGTTCTGAGGGCAAGAAGAGTAATAAGAAAGGCAAATAAAGCCTCCAGTTTCTTGATTTTATTCTTGACATTGGCTATCTAATTTGGGTTTTGAAAATGTGAAATCAGACTAATCAAATCTCAGATTAAGTACGCCCAAGAAAGATGAAGTTTATGTTCTTCTTTTTCTCCCTACCCTAAGATTGAGAATCACAGTTCTGTATGACTGGAGGCTTAGTTTTGACTTGCATGTTTTCTGTTGATGGAATCTGTAGAAGAGTATTTCTATTTCTTTTTCCCTTAAGTTTTTATTCAGGTGTCAAAAACAGTTAAATTAATTCATTTCAACCTACAGCATTTACAGTGTCCATGAAAGGTGTCTATTTTAATAAAAGGTAAAGTACAGTAAGGGATGTTGTGCGATTCTTAAAACGTATTTAGTTGACGGTCAGAAAACAGGGAAAGGTAAAGAGCAAATTCCAGCTTTCCTTCTACATCAGAGCATCAAACTCTAACAAGAATATCATCCCCTATCTAGATTTTCCTAGTCATGATATTGCTATGTTAGAACAAGTCGAGAAAAGTTGTTTTTCTCGTTCCATAGAATAATGTTACATTTGACAGCACTATTTTGTTATGATATGAAGAGTTTAAGTTTGTACTTTTTTCCCCAAGAAGTCATTGTCATTTAGAAATATAAGTCTCTAATCCTCTGATTCTTTACCAGGAGTGGACATGTAAATCACCTGGGAAGCTTTTCAAAATACATATTCCAGGCCTCACCCTAGATATTCATAGTAAGCATTTCTGAACCAGAGTATATGCTTATTTCTTTATCAGTGTGGCATCAACCATTCTTATTGTGTCACAGTCACACTCCCTTTCCAAGGGCCCACCAGGCTAAACAAGGACTGGGCTTGCCTTTAGCTGGCCTCACGGGGCTGGAAGTGGAGATGTAAGAAGTCAGATGGAAATCACGCCCAAGAGTGGTTTGTGAATATGAAGTCTGACATAGTTTAGATGAAGACCCCTAAAAGGAGCTGCCAAGAAACAGAATCAGAACAGAGCTCAGCAAAAAAGCCTGGGAAACCCAGTGCACTGAAAGACTGTGACATGTCATTACAGAGACGTGAAGGCAGGATCCTGGCTTTGGCCTCCACTCTTGCAAACTCCACCGTTTGCTGCGCTGTTGCAGGACTTAGCCATCCAGCTCTTCCACTGCCCACTTTAAATCATTCTTTTAGTTTATTTATCTCTTCCCATATCACTTCAAAGCTTTCTAATATTTCTCTTCAGCCTCTTAAGAACTTCTGTTTGTATCTGCTTTTCTGCATTCTGTCTTTTCCATGGATATAGTGATGCATCGTTCATCAAGCTTCCTCCATACATCCTTCTAGCCCTCCTACTTCATACCTCTCCAGTCATTCATCATCAAATTCTCTTGCCTTGTCAGGTTGATAGAATAGGTTATATGTGTTCCCTTCATTTCATTTACAGCATCCCTCTGAGCTAACAAAATATGGTAGAGGGGAGCATTATGAGCAAAAAATACCAACTTTGCCTCTGAAAAGCTTTATTCTCTTATTATCTAACACGTGGATATATGCCAGAGTTACTTTAGTAATGGTAGGTATTGCTTTGGGGTTTGTTTTTAATCCACTGCATCATTTTCCTTCAGAATAAGGTTTTACTCAGAAATTGTATCAGTTCTCTTGCAAATGATTATGATAATAAATAGATGATTAACCTCAAGACCAAGTGTTGCCAAAAGGACTGGAGAGAGTATATATACCAGAGATTTGGATAAATCCTCAGCTAAGTTCTAAAAACCTGGCAGTATAGTGAAAACAATTTCTGTCCAACTAGTTCACTGGAGAGAAAGCAAAGGTGACAGCAAAAGCCAGAGTGAGAGAGGGAATAAATGAAAGAAAGGACAAGAGAAATAATTCTGGGAATAGTTGAGAGATGACATGTTAATAAAAAAAAGAAAAAGAGACAATTTCCCGCTGAATTATCCTATGGGAGAGGCTCGGTCAGTTATGAACATAGTACCACATTCTGAAGGGACACTTTGCATTCTCAGAAGCACGCATCTGTGGCACCAGCATTATAGTATTTGATAAATAAAAAACAAACCAAATCTTGCTCCTATCGGATAAAGGTAGTTTGTAGGGAATGAGAAAATGAGATACTTGACACCATCATTATAGCAACAGGAAAGGTATTCCATATTCCAGAGGTATGTCTTGGCCTGGGTACTTCTGAAAAGACACTGTGGATGTCCATCTTCAATGACAGCTAGTGCCTAGTATAATGAATCATAAACCCTGGTGACCAAGAGCTAAATCAGTCCAATCCTTTGTGCAAGACATACATTGAAGTAGGCTTGCAAAAAAAAAAAAAAAAAAAAACTTTCTCAACCAAGACCATTTCCTTGACTTTGAGATGAGCTGCCAGGACAAATAAACAGTTTTCTTCAAAAAGAATGGGAAAACCTCCCACTTCTACCTACTTTAGATAATACCAGTACTTTGGATAAGACGAGAGATGTCCTTTACTGAAAATGCATATTTGAACATAACACCATCTACTAACTGAAAAACACCTTTAGCCAGGGGCTTTGGCTCCAGTGCCAAAGTACTCTCTTGGGTGTAATGCCCCAGCCTTTGGTAGCCTTTGATATCTGTGTTTTAGGTTTGTGAATTATAACTTTTGTACCAAGAAATGCCTCTGATGCACAGAACTATGTCCAGAATTATTTTAAAACTAATTTTTTATTTCCTCACAATTTTGAATTGTCTGATATACAACCTTTAATTTCTTCTATAAGGAATGATCTTTTTGCCTTTCATTTTTATTTTAATTTTAAACCTCACAAAACCTTAAACATTCATGCGCTTCCTATTTTCTGAGTACTTCACACTGCTATTTTTTTTCTTTTGGTCTGTGTACTTGCTGAAAGGGATAAAAGTCTGTTACATGTTTACTCTATTTCCTTAAATCTTCCCCACATTTTAGTCTTAAGGGTTTTTTCCCCACAGTATCAACATGTTTCATGCCATCACTAAATTCTCCCAGATCATCTTTAAGTTTCAATAAGCAAACTTCCCTCATTTAAACCCCTGATCTACCTGTTACTAGCTCAGTGACTTTGGGAAAGTTAAGTAACTTTTCTAAACCTTGGTTTTCTCATTTGTAAATGGGAAATGTTTACATACTTTGACATTTGTAAAGATTACATGATATAAATCACTTAGCACATTGCCTGGTACTTAGTAAATGGCACATAGTATTAATTACTCAATAAGTCTTTGATGCTAGTTATTCTCATTAGTTCTGATATAAAGATTTTACACATTTATATTTAATTTTTCCTAAGCAGGATTTTTTTACACTAAAGATTAAGCAACTGTTGTTTTGGGGTTTTTTTTTCCACTTTCTTTTTCATGTATAGTTGACGTACAATATCATATAAGTTACAGGTGTACAATATAGTGATTTACAATTATTTTTTGTCTTTTTGTTGTTGTTGTTAGGGAGTTTGGGATTGGTAACTGTTGTTTTTTATTTGCATGATTCAGTTGGGTGAAGAACAGATTTTCCCTGAACCTTTTGATGAACTTAATTGGTCTCTCGAATCCCTTGAAATTACCAGTGAAATATCAAAGATTATTAAGAATTTGATGTAATTACCATCTGAGCCATAGTTCAGAAAAAGAAGGAATTTTATTCTAGTGATAGCACTGAATTCATCTTGTATATTAAATAAAGATTAACTTTAGGGCTTATTCCATTTTCTAAGAAGAGTAAAGTGCTAGTGGTCATACATGAGAGTCTTCCATTATGGGTAATTACTTTCCCACTGTTTTCCACTGACACACTTTGATTCAAAGTTTTCTTCAAAAAATTTCTATAAAACTATTTGACATATCAAGTCTCTGTTTTAGTAGGAAAACAGCATGAAACATCCTCTACTAATTCTATCACTTTGCTTCCTGTTTATGAATCTTTGGTTGTCTTTGAGAGGTAGTATGGTATAATGGAAAAATAATGTTTAGAATCACAAGATCTGAGTTCAAATTCAGTATATAATTTTGTATGTTAGTTAAGAACTCTGGCTCTGCAGTCACACGGATCCAAGTTTGAATCTTCCATTCTCTCTTCACTAACTTTGGGACTTGGAGTTACTTAACTTTTGAGTCTCATTTTTCATCACCTCTAAAAGTAGTGTTTTTATGGGGTTGGATAACAGCTTTGTTAAGCTTGTTTCTTCATCTGTAAACTTGGCATAATAATTAATACCTATCTGAGAATTTTGAGGGGATAAATTATACAATCAATTTGTAGTGCCTGAAAGGTAGTGGGTTCTCAGCACTTGGTTATTCAGTAGCACCTTACCACGTTACATTTTTCATTAAGTATTCATATGTAACTTTTGTGTGTTGCAGTTCTTTTTATTCTAGAGTATCGTAAGGTATTTTAGAGAAGGTCCTTGGAAATGCCTTTTTTATATCTCCAAAGTGTTGTGCACATAGTAGGTGCTCATCATATACTTGTTAATTGAATATGTTTATTCAAAAACATTTTTTATTTATTCCTTATCTAACTGCAACAGGAACCATTAAGATAAAAACATAGTGGAGAGGAGAGTATTGGTTTGCCACATTACACAACTCCAGAAGGTGGAATTCACATCACATGATACGCCGTGGAGTTGTTGGGTTGTTCCACACACCCAGAGGGGTGTGTGGAGTGTGTAAACATTATTCCAGAAACCTGGGCTCTAAAGATACTTATTGCAACCTCAAAATGATCCTGAGCTGGCTGGCATCAAAAGTAAATATAAAAATATGTATTAATTAAGCTTACAATGGACATAGAAACTATTCCATTGTCTTAACAAGATACTTGTAATTCATGATGGCTTTGGTTGCTTTCAGAGATGATGAATAACCAAAAAAAGGATTGACATTCAGTAAGAGAAAGTACAGAATAATAGGTAGACATGAAAGATATTCCTAATGAATTTTGAGAAAAGTATGCTAGTGAACAAGCACAGCAAGGCAAAAAATCCCAGGACGTACACTACGTAACAATATCACTTTCCTTTCTACATCTTACTTAGATGTAGATCTTTCATCTGTAGGGAAAATATAAAACACAATCTTGAGCCGTACAAAAATAAAACACAGAAATGGTGTGGTGATCAATCCACAATATGTATAATTGATAAGAGTTTCACTGGGATTGCCTTTCTGATGCTGAGTTCCAGCTTTGAAGAATGACGTAAAGGTCCAAAGACTTAGAGGTGGTTCAGAGAAGAGCTGGAGTGCTATAGCGGCACCGCTGTGTGTGTCCTATCTTAGCTACATAAAGAATACAGTGCTAAATCTTTGTAATACTCTTGTACAAATGGAAATCGAATCTTAAGGACTATTCTCTCCATATTGTTGTATCTCACTGTGGTGTATTGGGAAGTGATCTGGACTTTGAGTGAGAAGATGTGATTTGGACCATAGCCCTTTAAAACTGTAACCTCAGGCAAGTCTTTTCATCTTCTCTGAGCCTCAGTTTTCCTCATCTTTTGGATAACCACCATAATATTTATCTCATAAGTAAGACAAGTTGCGGCCAACTATTGTTTTACAAATGCAAGATAACTTAGAACTACGAGAGCTCGTATCCCAGCCTTACGCTGTTGTACTTAGCTGCTACGGGGACAAACCCTCAGATACAAATTTCCAGCAGTAGACTTTGACCCATGGAATTAACCACTGACACACACAGTATGTTTTTTTAGACAATAATATTCATATGCATGCGTATGCCCACCACTTCAAACAAAATGTAATTCGATTTGGTTACTTCTGTTTTATTACTTGAGGGAGGAACGCAGAACAATTGACAGAAATACGTTTAATTCTGCTGAGGAAAAGTATAGTCAAATGCCTTTTCCCACTAACAAACAATATAAGCCTTAATATCCAGAATAATAAAATACAAGTCTTCTAAACAGGTACTGATTTTTTAATCAATACTTGATATTTCAGAAATAGATACTAGGAACCTGTATATAAATCCAAAGTAATTTTTATAGAAAACTCAGAGTCCAGGTTTTTTGATTTTGCACTGCAGTCCCTCAAACCTCAGAACACGTGGTCTGAGCAGAGACACACACAGCAAAGGAAGCTCAAGAGGGTTATTTCCATTGTGCAAACACAACTTTCTTACGCCGGCAGAAACTCCACCATTCAGCAACCCCCGAAAGGAGGGAGAGTAGGAAGCTCCTGTGATCTAGAAGTTCTGTTGTTCACCTGTCCCCCAACCTTACCCCACATACTAGCTTTATTGGTCTTTTCCCCCCAGACCTAGCATCCACGTCTCTGACCACACCTAGTTATAATAACAGTAATGTTATCCAGACTCTTCCGAAGTGCCCCGCTCTGTAGGCTGCAGAGAAGAGGCCTTGGCAGTCGTTAAACTTGACAGCTCTCACCGTGCGTAACTGTAGGTATATCAGTAGAAAGGTTTCCATTCCCAAAGATCCCTTTCCCAACTCCTAATAAAGTCCTGAATTTCTTTAGGGCTTTATTTTAGATCATGTACTTCAGACCTGAAGACTTTTCTGGACTTGGTAATTTTCTGTTACAAAGAAGAGAGCCCCAGGGCTTTTGGCCGAAGAGGCCTGGCTGACAGCCGTAACTACTTCTCCCTCGCATCCCCTTAGAACACTTGTCAATATAAAGGTTAGAAAGTCCTGAGAACAGTGACTCATTAAGTTCTAGTAGCTACAAGGCCAGGGGAACAGGAGTGAGTTCACTTCTTTGGCTCCAAGATGAAATCAGAGCAGCTGCCCCTTAACCACAGAAGTGATTTCTGTGCGACCGAGTGCCATTATGTAACCATGAGGTCTGACTTCCTTCCCAGTTTGACAACAGGAAGTGAGAACATTAGACAAGAAAATTCTGTCCAGCTTAAGATCTTGGTAGAGAACTTAACCTGCTCCCAATTGGACAGAATTCATTCATTCAAGAGCACCGCATACATTCTGTTTTTTTAAAACACTGGGGAACAGTTAAATTAATTAAGAGAAGTCAAAACAAAATGCAAACCACTATTTGGTGCCTGTTCAGATATTTCACAGGAAGAGAAAAGGAAATACATTACACATTACATGTAATATGGGTCTCCAGTAGCCACCCAATAACCAGATCCAGATGTTTCTTCTCATTCTGCAACCCGTGTAACCTTTCTAGGACTTTAGTTAACTAGCTCCTCTTGGTCATGTTATGCCCTGGATTTTGTAACATGGCACACTTGGACCTTCCTTTTTCCTTTTAGATTACTTCTCAGTCCCCGATATACATGTTAAATCCTGATCTTTCTCCTGAGATCTAGAAACAGACCTTAATACCACATTAACACCTCACCCTCAACCCCAAAGCCAAGCTCATCTCTGCTCCAAACCTGTGTCTCCTGCCCTGCCCATTTTCCCTACAACACTGTTATTCTCATAATCATACAAGATAGAAACCTTGGAGTCGGTTTGGTCTCCATCACTTTGTATTCCCACTGCTGGGAATTTATATACCTAGTATCTTTTTCAGAATATCACCCAGCCTCCTAATTTATCTCCGTGTTTAGTCGTTATCATCGATAAGCCATCACTTACTTGAGAATACTGCAGAATTTTTTTTAAGATATGCACAGATTATGCTGCTGCTTCATCAAAATCCATTGATGGCTAACCAGAAAGAAGGAAAAGTTAATACATGTTCCTTCTAGAAAATATCAAGAAACTGAATAAAATAAAATTTTTTATAATCCCAACATTCAAGTTGGGATGTCAGCAGTTTGACTTGTATATATTTTGAACCTAGGGAAGGGTTATATTAAAAGTTTGGCTCCATCTGTTTCATCTTACAGCACAGTCTTCACTGTACCTTGTGGTTTAGAGCAGGGTTAGCAACTACTGCCTTTGGGCCAAATCTAGCCCACTGCCAATTTTTGTGTGCCATGTAAACTAAGAAAGGTTTAAATTACTGGAAAAAAGGGAATATTGTGATGTGACAATTATATAAAATTCAAACTTCAGTGTCCATGAATAGAGTTTTATTGGCACACAGCCAGATTCATTTGTTTATGCCTTGACTTAGGCTGCTTTTGCCCTAGAGCAGCTTAGTTTAGTAGTTCCGAGGGAGACCTACGGCCCGCATAGCTTAAAATATTGACTTTCAGGCCTTTCACAGTGTGCCGACTCCTGGTTTAGCCGTAAGGCGCACACGGAATCTGTTCTTATAATTTGTCTTTCTTCCATCAGCTCCTTTCACTTAGGCTGTTATCCCTTCATTTCACTTGTTCCCAGTTTTTTCCTTTGTTTGCTTGTTTAAATTCTTCTTTGCCATCTTATCAAATGTGTCACTGTGTTATACTTTATTGTATCCAGGTCTCTCTCCTCTAGAGAAGAAACAAAACGGCCATGACTTTCAATCATTCTTTTTCTTGCAACACCCTTCTATTCATAATATTCTTCTACACAGTAGATGATCAGTAAGTCCTGTTGAATACTGACTGAAGCTGACTTCTGGGGGCGCTGAATTTGAGGAAATAGTTACTACTTTAAATAATCTTTCTCTAGAAAAACTTGATTTCAAATAATAAGCTTGTTTATGAACTTGTGGAATATCACTCCCCAGCAAGTCAGGGACTGCATTTTTATCTAAATCCTGAATATTTGCTATTGTGAGGGAGCATTAGCAGAGAGCCAGACTTAAAGGGAGAAGTGCTTTGACTTTGTATATACAAGGCCCCTCGGCATCCCTGATGTACTTTAAGTAATAATAAAGTTACACACTAGAAGGGAATATTTGCATCCCTTTAGGCTAGGAGAAGGGGAGCTTCTGGGGCATATTTGCTGGTCCCAGCCTCTACCTGTTCTTCCTGGGTACAGGTCAATACCCTTGCCAAGTAGCATCCATCTTATACTGCTACCTGAGTTAGGGTTGACCAGGCATGTATTCACTTGAGAATAAGGCAGCCACGGTAGTCAGTGTTACGCATGTATAGACTACCATGAATTGTCATGAGATTCATTCATGACAGCGGGTGGACAGAAGTCTGGACAGAAGTTGATTGTGGCACCCAAGGCAGCTTCTCCCGCTGAGGAAACAGACTGCAACACTGAAGAATACATTCCAAATAAGAGGAATATATTCAGTTTTCAGCATTCAGCAGTTTTTAAGTATGATACAAAAGCACTGTATATGTTTTATAATAAGCCTTATTAGGAAAGTTAATATCCAAACAGTATTAGAAGCATGAATCTATGAGAACCATTAGATGATATATCAACACTAGATAGGTAAATGTGAGAAGAGCAACAAGTATGTCAGACCCTGATACATAGAAATGAAGGAACTTATTTCTTGAGTGATGAAATCAGTGTAAAACATTCATACTGGAACACAACTAGGACATTTATATAATAAAAAAATAAAACCAGACATGAACTATTGAATGATCACCTGGCGAATAATAGTTCATACTTTTCTAAGAAACATTTTAACAAAATATTTGACACTTTTGTGCCTCAGGTATTTCCGGTGTCTTGAACAAATGCTTATAACTCTTTATGAAAAAGATTATTTTAAATATAAATTAGGTAGTACTCTGCTAGATTAAACTTTTTTTTAGTACAATAGAATGATCAGTTCAAGATTAAATATGTATTTCTTATTTCATAATAATATATAAAAAAAGATTATTTTAAGTTTTCTAGAAATATTTCAGTTTGGAAAAAACCCTGGCGTAAACAAATACCTTGGTAACTAAGGATTCTTAGTCTATTTCAATATTAAGAAAATACAAAGATCCTTTTACCCTGTGAATGTAGCAACATTTAAAAGTTGTAGAACCTTTTTAACCTTTCCAGCACCAGAAAGTTAGCAAGTATAAAATGACCATAAAGGTCATATTACTATTCTTGCTTTTATGATGGTAATACTTTTAGCAGTGCTAAAAGGTGATTTTTAGTATTCCATCGCTGGAAATGTGCGGACTATTTTTCACACAAAAAAAAGAAACTATAAATTCTCAGGTTTCTTTTAAGTTATAAGTTTTTCAACTTGAATTATAGTTTTAAATATTTTGTGATCAGGTTTTCTTTTTTCATTAACCCTTATTCTTCAGTCAGCTTTATCTTCAGGGCAGTCTTTTAATTGAGGACAGAGAAAGCCGAAGTGTTCATCTACACATGACATATATACCTGCTTTGCCATCAGTGTTGTTAAGGATTATGTGGCTTGAACAGCATCTGTATCTTAATGTTCTGAGGAATTTT
Organism: Mesoplodon bidens; assembly: GCF_964165515.1. Classification (NCBI taxonomy): domain Eukaryota; kingdom Metazoa; phylum Chordata; class Mammalia; order Artiodactyla; family Ziphiidae; genus Mesoplodon; species Mesoplodon bidens. The sequence continues at coordinate 22,913,532 of NC_138181.1, forward strand.
ACTTCCGACTCTTCATGGCATTGGTTACCCTTGCAGCACTTAAGTCATAACTTGTTATCTCAAAAAAGAGAAGCAGGGGGCTTCCCTGGTGGCGCAGTGGTTGAGAGTCCGCCTGCCGATGCAGGGGACACGGGTTCGTGCCCCTATCCCGGAAGATCCCACATGCCGTGGAGCGGCTGGGCCCGCGAGCCATGGCCGCGGAGCCTGTGTGTCCGGAGCCTGTGCTCCGCAACGGGAGAGGCCACAGCAGTGAGAGGCCCGCGTACAGCAAAAAAAAAAAAAAAAAAAAAAAAAAAAAAAAAAAAAAAAAAAAAAAAGAGAAGCAATGTCTTGTTGCATCTAGCTATCAGCACAATGATTTCTGTCCTGTAATTTAGTAATTCCTCAGAAACAGATACAGAGTAATAAAAAGTTTAGTTTGTATTGCATAATTACTTTATTATATAATGTAAACCAATATAGATAACATATATTTAAAATATGTTTAAATGTTTCATATAATGTTTTATAATACATATATTTACTTTTAGCGTATAGTATCGCCAGGATTATAAACTATTAGCATATAGTATCACCAGGATTATAAAATATTAGCGCGGGAAAGAACTTTAGAAATCATCCAAAACAACCGTTCTTTTCACTAATGAGGAAACCGAGGTTCAGAAAGACGAAGTAGCGTATGCCTAGGATGTTATCATTTAAATGTTCAACTATTAAACTTACTAGTTTGAACCCTTTCCCAACTACATGGCTTTCCAACCATAGTAACCATTAATTTTTTTTTTAATATTTAGTTAAGAATTGGTTTATCTCTGGTTGTCCTAAAGTTATGTTGTGAAGACTTTAGAAAAAAAAGTTGCTACCTGTTAGCAGAAAGGTACAAATAAGCAACAAAAGCTTAAAGAATATTATTTAAATTGACTCATGATTTTATAAACTTAAATAAATTTCTTTTCATAGGTTAAAGTTTTGCTTAGGGAAGTTAAGAAAGGAAAAATAGTTACTTTTTACTTGTATTTCTATATGTACATATAGAAATACATATTTGTGTTGTTTCCTCAGAATCTGATGTTATTTTTAGTATGATTTATAATACATTCTTTTTTGGCTGTTCAATATAATGAAATTATAAAATCCTCAAAAGTCTTTAGTTATTTTAAGAAATGCATTATAGATTAAATAACCAGAAAAAACTATTTTGTTTAGGATGTTGAAATGGCCCACTCCAAATATGTGTTTCGATCCATTCCCTTTTCTTCCCCTACATTGTCAGTTTAAATGCCGATTTAACTAATGGTCTAGCTAACAATGAGAATGGCTCACAGAAACTACCCATTGGGAGATTAGGATTGACATGTACACACTGCTATATTTAAAATAGATAACCAACAAGGATCTACTGTATAGCACAGGGAACGCTGCTCAATATTCTGTAATAACCTAAATGGGAAAAGAATTTGAAAAAGAAAAGATAGATGTATATGTATAATTGAACCACCTTGCTGTACACCTGAAACTAACACAACATTGTTAATCAACTATTTAAAAAAAAAAGTTACTCAAATTTAAACACCACAAGTTCAAGTTCTTATCAACAACTGCTTCCACCCCTAACCTATTCTTACCACAAGCCTGATCCCATTACAGGAACTAGTTCAGAGAAATTGCCCTGATATAAAAATTAGAATGAGGTGAAATAATGTATGTAACTATGACATTTTTATTTTATATTTACATGTACTAATTTAGAATGGAATAAAAAGCACTTGGTGTTTTCTTATTTTCAGCCCAGAATTTTCTTTCTTTTTCAGCTTTTTAATTAAATGAAGCCGAGTGGGATTTGCATAAAGTGAATGTTTACCATGAAGACAAAGTGTTCCTGACATACTAGTTCAAATTCTTGAGTTCATTTCCTTGCTAATTGTGATAATCCAGCTGTTTCTTGTACAATTTTTTTAAACGTGAGTTTTCCTAGTAAACTGAATTCATAGACATGGATGGTTAAATTTAATATGGAAAGAACAGAGGCATCACTGAAGTGTTTTTCAAGCATATTATATTCACTGTATGCAATAGGTGGAAATAAATGACAAAGCAGTTATGAATTCATGCTTTTGAACTGTTCACTCACTAGTAAAGAAAACCACAATGTTAGTAAAGGAAAACTATGAAATGTATCTTCATTCTTGGGATTGTACACACATAGGTGTATGCATGAAAATATGTCATGTACTGAAAAATTATACTTTCTGCAGTTTCAGTATAAAGGACATGTATGGTTACAAATAGCGTTTTGTTCTTATTCATCATAACTACATAAAGGAAATAGGACAGGGAGCTGGATGAATAGTACTCAGATACCTACCCTGGGACATGGAGGTCCTTCCCAGAATATAAATGTAAAGCCAACATGACTAAATCAACATGCCTCAAGGCATCAGGCAACAAAAGCAACACACCACAACTAGGAATTAATTCTTCTCCAACTTTAGAAGTGTCACCCAAGAATCCAGACTTACAACCACAAAACTAACCCACTCTGGACATTTTGCCCTTGTGTTATATGGAAGAAGCTTGCCATCAAAACCTTATTCCTAGACCTAGATATAGATTAGTTATCCTAATATGAGGGACTCAATGATGCTTTCTTGAAAATCAAATATAGGAGTGTAACCATTATTATGTTTGTATATTGTATTTTAGTTTATAAAGCACTTTCCCATATGTTATGGTATTTTTTCTTCACATCAACCCTGTAAATTAGACAGGAATTTAGACAGGAAATGTAAATTTTATCTGACTTATTTAAGTACTGGAAGCTGAAAGCCACAAAGAAAAAATAGAGCTTGTAACTGGGCTTTCAAGCTCTCAAACCTGAATTTCTATTTTCTGTGGTGCTTCCTAAAGAAGGATTTAGAAACACAGTTATTGTGTCAGCTCAATAAACTTTTTTTTTAGGCTTTGTTATCTAATTTTCATTAAGATCTTAGTAATAACCATGGTGAACTTTGTTAGTTGAGAGTTCCACCTATGTAGTCTCAAACCAGGACCCAGGTGTGTATCCAGTGACCCTACCCGTTTGGTATCTATGAAATTCAGTAAAGAATGGGAGAATGGGAGATATAAAAGCTTACAAGGGTATATGAAGTTAAATCCCAGGGCAGTATGTGTGCTAGCAGGAAGAAAGCTATGTTTTCAAAACACAATTATATTCAGCAAAAATTACGAAGTAAATTCTGAACTATGTTAACATTATTACATATTCCCAAAATCTGTTATTAAAAATCACATTCATTCCCCTAGTTCCTGTTCACAGATTGATAAATTCAGTATTGCAGTGGCATTTATGGAAGAGCCATTAAGTGATCATAATAATTTTTTTAATGTCTACACCTAGGTAGCATTTGACCTATAAATCTTAATCCATTTAGTACTTTTCTGTTTTCTAAAGTTTATTCAGTACAAACATCAAAATTGGACTTTGAGGCCAAGCTTTACATCGAATAAATGTTTATTAATTACTGTTGCTTATGTTTGTCCCCTTAAAGCTCAAAATTCTTATTAACAACAAACATCTAATCTCTCTGTATAAAGCCTAATAATGTTTAATCATGACCACAGTCAGAGAGTTCTCAGACACTGTGACTGAGGTAAGGAAAACTTCCCCATCTCAGATTAGTAAAAAAAAAAAATTCTAGCCTATATTCCATACTTTTCTCCAAATATTAAAAATATGCCAACTATGAAAACAATTTTTTTTCAGAATTTCAGTTTTAAAAGATGTGGCTTCTCTATAGACAATTATTGCTTTAGGGAAAGGGAAAAATCTGCCTTAAAATAAGTGGTTACTGGAAAGTGCTACAGAGAGTGGCTCAAATGTAGTTTGCTTTCAGGATGTAGCATGTGGAAAATCACATACAAAATATATTATCTTTACCTTTCCCAAATATTTTAAACTGAAAAATTAATTTGTGTGTGCTGTTATATCCTCTAATGTCACTTCAACTAGATTCACTGCATGCAAGACTCCCTTAAAAATGTATTATATGGGGGCTTCCCTGGTGGTGCAGTGGTTGAGAGTCCACCTGCCGATGCAGGGGACACGGGTTCGTGCCCCAGTCCGGGAAGATCCCACATGCCGCGGAGCGGCTAGGCCCATGAGCCATGGCCGCTGAGCCTGTGCGTCCGGAGCCTGTGCTCTGCAACGGGAGAGGCCACAACAGTGAGAGGCCCGTGTACCGCAAAAAAAAAAAAAAAAAAAAAAAAGTATTATATGCTTAATAATCTCCAGTTAGAATAAGAGGAATTAACTTTCCTACTCAGTTGGAGAGAAAAATCTTAATATAAAATTCCATCTAAAGGAGTAAAATTCCATTTAAATCTTAATATAAAAATCTCATCTATAATAACATCTGATGAATAAAGTGTTCCATTTTCCTTAGCACACTCTTCCTTGCATTAGATATTCACAAGAGTAAGCCCAATAGTGTTGTGTGTTTACTGTAATTTTTTTTTTTAGCACATGAAGTAATATCCTTGTCAGTTACAATTCAGCAAGCATGGTAATTTGGGGAGATGAGATCTTGTAACCAAAGAGCTTGCCAAGTATTCCCTTTCTTGCTGTCATGAGAACCTCTCTAAGGGTACATGAAGGGAGTGGTTACTCTAAATAAGGCATGACATACCAAAGACGTTAAACATCATGTTTTAAGAAGGACTGGTGACAGGGGCAAACACATTAGCTGTAGCATCTAGGGACAAAACATTTGAGTGGCCTCTTGGAAACTTAATGAACTCCGTGGACTCTGAGGAACATTAAGTTTAAAACATTAAAACAAGATGCTTTTCATATGCCAGCAGGAAGCTATACCGGGTCTGACCAATAATCTAATAGTACTTTTTCTAATAGTGGGAAAGGATGAGCATAGTAGCTAGTTACACTCAAAGGGTATAAGTAGGTACATATAGCCCCTAAATTCCCTTATATAACTCATGAGCATCTGTCATTTTTTAAATTTTCCATATTTATCTACTTGTATTTCTGAAATATATGCAAACGTTTATATCTTAACTAGAGTGTAAGTACACAAAGTCTTAATAAAGATCACATATTCAGACTATAATAGGAAAATCATGTCACATTCACCCAAATGTTGGTGCATTACTTCCATTAAAAATATGCATATATGTCAACAAAAATGGCAAAATGAAGAACTCTAGGGACCTACCCCCTCCACAGAAACACTAAAAACTAGCAAAAACTGATAGAAGTCAGTTTTGTTCAAAGTCTGGAAAACAGTTAAAGGCTTACAGAAACCAAATAAATGCTAAAAAACAAACAAACATAAAACAACAACTAAAACCCAGGAGGATAGCTTAATGGCATTTCATCTTACTCTTCCTCCACCCTCCTCCTCAGTCAGCATCTTAAAAATGGCAGCCTGTGTTCCTAGTGTGTGTGCCTGGTTCTGGAGGAAACAGAACAGACCTTGTTCCCAAAGAACAGTGTTTGTTTTGACCTGTCTGGAGGGTCCTGGGAGAACTGATGCAAGGGTCTTGCCTTTGTTTCACCCAACTCAGAAGTTACTCGGGGTAGCAAAAAGGATACACACAGAGGGTGTTTCTCTAAAACTCTGAAGGTAAATGAACATGCTGCTGCCTGGGCAAAAGATAATAGCTGGGACAAACAAACAACAGACACAGAGCTGAAAGCCTGAGAGGAAAATTGGAGAGTGACATATTTTGGGGAATAAGGGCTTTGAAAAGCACTCACATATTCTAAGGAATCTAAAAGGACCTGCCAATAACCCAGGACAGGATGCATCCTCATAAAAAATCTGGAAGGACCTTAAGCTTTTACCTCTTGCTGATCTTTACACCCAAGCCCAAGCAGGAAGTGAAGGCTAAAGCAGAACTGTAAACACCCTAGGTAAGTGTTGAAGGGGCACCACAACACAGAGTCCATCTGCAAAGACCAGGATAGTATTTTCTTTTGTTTCCTTTTATTTCCTTTTGTCTCTAGGCATTTAAGGAAAGCTGTCACACCACTATCTGACCAATAAGCTAATGAAATAGAAACTTCATAGGCCACACATGATAAAGAATAGAGTTTTTACAAAAACAATTTTGAAAAGTCACCAAACAACTACCACCCACAACAAGCAACAAAAACTCTGAAGAGGGAGCAGATTCAATTTCCAGAGTTGCCATACTGTAGTATTAAGAATGACCAGTTTCAAAAAATAAAAGCATACAACAAGAAAACATAGTCTGTTCACAGGAAAGAAAAAAATTAGCAGAAACTATCCCTGCGGAAGCATAGACACTGGACTTACTAGATAAAGATTATAACTGTCTTTAATATACTCAAAGAGGTAAATAAAACCATAAACAACTAAAGGAAACTATTTGAAACAATGTCTCAAATAGAGACCATCAATAAAGAAATAGAAATTATAAAAGAAATCAAATACAAACTCTGAAGCTAAAAAATGCCATAATTGAATTGAAAAATTCATTAGTGGGAATCAACAGCAGAAAAGACAAATGTAAGAATCAGTGAACTTGATCAACTTGAACTACATCAATTGAAATGATCCAGTCTGAGGAACAAAAACAAAACAAAAAGAACAAAGCAAAAATGGGCAGTGCCTATGAGACCTAAGAGACCTGTCAGACACCATGAAGTAAAAAGTACTGATTCTCAGATATAGCCAGAGGCAGATCAGGTAAAAGAAACAAGTAACTTGTGCTATAGGGCCACCTACTGGAAAACAAAGAAAGGCCTCTAACTACCAACCTGTTAAATTGTTAGAATCAAGGTAAAAGACAAGCTTTACCTAAAGAAGAAAGGTATTTGCTACTTCAAAGTGTGCCAGCAGAGGAACAACTCATCAAGCACCATGAAAACCGTGGTAACAGAGTCACAAAAAGAAAATGACAAATCTCCAGAAACCAAACTTCAAGTCACAGAACACTGCAACCGGAGAGAATTCAAAATAGCTGTCATGAAGAAACAAGCTACAAAAAAAAGTAAGAAAGGCAGTTCAGTGAGCTCAAGAGTCAGATTAACAGAAGGAACACTTTACCAAAGAGACCGAAACTCTAAAAAGAAGAACCAAACAAATTCTGGGGCTGAAGAACTCAGTAAATGAGATGAAGAACATATTTGAAAGCATTGGAAATTTGAGTTTGCTAATTTTCTCTTTCACAAGGTCTGCTCTAAGGCAGAACTCCAGAAATGATTCAGGTAGAGGAAGAGAGAGTATTTTTTTAAAAACTGAAGTTTTGTATAAACTATTTGACTCTATTAGTAAAGACAAAATGAGAATAATGGATATCCCAGAAGGAAAAGAGAGGGAGAAGAAGGTCACAGAGAGTTAAGGAAATATTTGCTGATAACTTCCCAATCCTGGGGAAGTAACTGTATATAAAATCCATGAAGCTAAGAGAACACCTCATTATCTCAACACAAAAAAAGACCTTCTCTGATACACACTACAACTGGCAAAAGTCAATGACATAGAAAAAAATTTTAAAGCAGCCAGAGAAAAAAAGACAGTAACCTATGAAGGAATCCCCATTAGGCTATTAGCTGATTTCCCAGCAGAAACTCTACAGGCCAGGAGAGGATGGAATGACAGACTTGAAGTATTGGAAGAAAAACCCGTCAGCCAATAATACTCTGTCCAGCAAAGTTATCCTTCAGATGTGAAGGGGAAATAGAGGATTTCCCAGACAAACAAAAGCTGAAGTAGTTAATCTCCACTAGACCTGCCCTATAAAGAAGTATTGAAAGCAGTTCTACCTGAAATGAAAAGGCAAAAGTACATAAAACTTTGAGTAAAGTCATAGGTGGACAGATTCTGAAAATTGAAACTCTGTATCAGGATAGGCTGTTAAACAATTATAGCATAAAAATTAAAGAAAAAAGCTATAAAAATAACAATAGCTACTTCAATTTGGCAACAAACACAAAATAAAAAGGGATCATTTGAAACAACAAAAACATAAGGGGAAGAAAAGGACTGAAGTCATATAGGCAAATGAATATGCTATCAGCAGACAAAGGACTAGTTTATCATTTTATTACAAACCTCTTAATAACCACAAAACACACTTAGAGCAGAGGCACAACATATTAAAAAAGAAGAAACTGACAAAAAACAGAAAACCACCAAACTAAAATGGCAGAAACACAATGAAAAACAATGGAGTTTTAGAGCAAACATAAAATAAAAAGTAAAATGACAGTACTAAGTCCTCATTTATCAGTAATCACCCTAAATGTACATGAGTTGAACTTGCCAATCAAAAGACACAGGGTGTCTTTATGGATTAAAAAAAAAATTAGACCCAACTATAAGCTGCCTCTACAAGACTAATCTTAGCTCTAAAGACAAACATTGGCTCAAAGTAAAAGGATGGAAGATGATCCTCCAAACAAATAGCAGCCAAAAGAAAGCAGGTAGGTGTAGCCATATGCATTATCAGACAAGATAGGCTTCAAGCCAAAAACAGTAACAATAGACAAAGATGGACATTATATAATGATAAAAGGGACCATTTATCAAGAAAATGTAGCATTTATTACCATATATGCACCTAACACAGGAGCATCAAAATATATAAAGCAATTATTAGCAGTCTTAAAGGAGACATTGGCAGCAACAAAATAATAGTAGGGGACTTTGACACCCCACTTAAATCAATGGACAGATGATCCAGACAGAAAGTCAAGAAGGAAACAGTGGCCTTAAACGAAACATTAGACCAGATTGACTTAATAGACTTATACACAACATTCTGTCCAAATGCAGTAGAATACACATTCTTCTCAAGTGCACATGGAACATTCAAGGATAGACCATATGTTGAGACACAAAACAAGTCTCGATAAATTTAATATGATTGAAATTATATCAAGCATCTTTTCAAATAAAACTGGAAATCAACTGCATAAAGAAAGCTGGGAAAAAATTACAAATCTGTGGAAACTGAACAGTACACTACTGAACAACTATGGGCTCAAAGAAGTCAAAGCAGAATTTAAAAAGTACCAGAAGACAAGTGAAAATGACAATGTGGTACCAAAATCTATGAGATACAGCATAAGTGGCACTAAGAGGGAAGCTTATAGCTATACAGACGTACCTCATGAAACAAGAAGATCTCAACAATCTAACCTTACACCTAAAGGAAATAGAAAAAGAACCAACAACAACAACAAAAAGCCCAGAGTTACTAGAAGAAGGAAATAAAGATCAGAGCAGAAAAGAATGAAATAGAGACTAAACATATAATATAAAAGATCAGTGAAACTAAGTGCTGGTTCTTTGAAAATATAAAATTGACAAAGTTTTAGCTAGACTCACTAAGAAAAAAATGAGAGAAGGCTCAGATAAATAAAAGTCAGAAATGGTAGAGGAGAAGTTATAGTGGTTAAAAAAGTAACATGAAAGATTATGAGGAATACTATGAACTCTACACCAACAAATTGGACAACCTGAAAGAAATGGATAAATTCTTAGAATCATACGAACTTCCAAAACTAAATCAAGAAGGAATAGAAAACCTGACTAGACCAATTACTAGTAAAGAGATTGAAAGAGTAATCAAAAACCTCCCCAGGGCTTCCCTGGTGGCACAGTGGTTGAGAGTCCGCCTGCCAATGCAGGGGACACGGGTTCGTGCCCCGGTCCGGGAAGATCCCACATGCCGCAGAGCGGCTGAGCCCGTGAGCCATGGCCACTGAGCCTGTGCATCCGGAGCCTGTGCTCCGCAGCGGGAGAGGCCACAACAGTGAGAGGCCCGTGTACCGAAAAAACAACAACAACAACAACAAAAATAATAAATGGTTATATTTAAAAAAACAAACAAACAAACAAACAAAAAAAACCTCCCCAAGGGCTTCCCTGGTGGCACAGTGGTTGAGAGTCTGCCTGCCGATGCAGGAGACACGTGTTTGTGCCCCGGTCCGGGAAGATCCCATATGCAGTGGAGCAGCTGGGTCCGTGAGCCATGGCCGCTGAGCCTGTGCGTCCGGAGCCTGTGCTCCACAACGGGAGAGGCCACAACAGTGAGAGGCCCACGTACTGCAAAAAAAAAAAAAAAAACCCAAAAACCTCCCTGAACATTGAAGTCCAAGATCAGACAGCTTCACAGGTGAATTCTAGCAAACATTCAAAGAAGATTTACTACCTATCCTTCTCAAATGCTTTCAAAAAATTGAAAAGGAGGGAATGCTTCCTACTCATCTTACAAGGCCAACATTACCTTGTACCAAAACCAAACAAGGACAACACAGACATCAACACCGATGCAAAAATACTCAAAAAAAATTAGCAAACAAAACACAATAATAAATTTAAAAGATCATATACCATGATCAAGTGGGAAATATTCCAGTGATGTAAGAATGGTTCAACATTTGCAAATCAACCAACATGATATATCACAAAATGAAACAAAAGCGTATGATCATCTCAGTAATGCAGAAAAAGCTTTTGACAAGATTCAACACTTATTTATGATTAAAAGACTCACAACAGGTATAGAAGAATACCTAAACATAATAAAGGCCATATATGACAAACCCACAGCTATCACACTCAACAGTGAAAAACTGAAAGCTGTCCCTCTAAAATCAGGGACAAGACAAGGATGCCCACTCTTGCCACTCTTACTCAACATAGTATTGGAAGTACTAGCCAGGCCAATTAGGCAAGACAGAGAAATAAACATTGAAATTGGAAAGAAAGTAGTAAAACTGTCACTAAAGATGACATGATCTTATATATAGAAAACCATAAAGATGCCACCAAAAAACCAATAAAAATAATAAAAGGATACAAAGTTTCAAGGTATAAAAATCAATATACAGAAAGATGTTGCTCTTCTATACACTAAAAATGAACTCACTGGAAGAGAAACTAAGAAAACAATCCAATTTACAGTCACAGCACAAAAGAATAAAATAAATTGGACAAAGGTGGTAAAAGACCTGTCCACTAAAAACTCTAAGATACTGTTGAAAGAAACTGAAGACACAAAGAAGCAGGAAAATATTTTGTGTGCATGGATTGGAAGAATTAACATTACTAAAATGTCCATATTACCTGAAGCAATCTACAAATTATGTGAAATCGCTATCAAAATCCCAATGACATATTTTTTTTACAGATTTAAAACAAAAAATCCTAAAATTTGTATGGAACCACAAAAGAACTTGAATAGCTAAAGGAATTCTGAGAAAAAAGAAAGCTGGAGATATCACACTCCCTGATTGCAAATTATACTACAAAGCTATAGCAATCAACACAGCATTGTATTAGCAAAAAAAAAAAACAGACATAAAGATCAATGGAACAGAATTGAGAGCTCAGAAATAAGCCCAGACATACAGCAGGACAATTAATTTACAACAGAAGAACAAAGAACATACAGTGTAGAAAGGATTACCTCTTCAATAAATGGTGTTGAAAAACTGGACAGCCACATGAAAAAGAAGGAAAATAAATTTTTTTGTACCATACACAAAAATTAACTCAAAATGGATTAAAGGTGAATATAAGGCCTAAAACCATATAAAATTCCTAGAAGAAAACAGGCAGTATGCTCTTTGACTTAGGTCTCAGCAATATCTTTCTGGATATGTCTCCTCAGGCAAGGGAAGCAAAAGCAAAAATAAACAAATGGACTATATCAAATTAAAAAGTTCTGCACAGTAAAGGGAATCATCAACAAAATTAAAAGATCTACCAAATGGGAGAAGATATTTACAAGTCATATCTGATAAGGAGTTAATATTCCAAATATATAAAGAACCCATAACAAAAGACAATTCAATCCAAAAAATGGGCAGAAGATCTGATTAAACATTTTTCCAAACACACAGATGGCTAACAGGCACATAAAAAGATGTTCAGCACTAATTATTAGGAAAATGCAAATCAGAACCACAATGAGATATCACCACACACCCATCAGAGTGGCTATTATCAAAAACGCAAGAAATAACAAGTGTTGGCAAGAACATGGAGAAAAGGGAACCCTCATAAACATACTGTTAGTGGGAATGTAAATTGGTGCAGCTGCTATGGAAAACATTATGGAGGGCCCTCAAAAAAGTAAGAATAGAACTACTATATGATCGAGGTATTCAACTTTTGGGTATTTATCCAAAGATACAAAACCTCTAACTTGAAAAGATATAAGCACCTCTATGTTCATTGAAGCATTATTTACAACAGCCAAAATATGGAAAGATATGGACACAATCCAAGTACCCACTGATGGATGAATGGATAAAGATGTGTGTGTGTTTGTGTGTATATACACACACACATATATATACATGCCTATATACAATAGAATACTAATCAACCATAAAAAGCATAAAATCTTGACATTTATGACATGGAGCTTGAGACTATATATGCTAAGTGAAATAAGTCCAACAGAGTAAGGCAAATACCATATAATTTCACTCATATGTGGAATATAAAAAATAAATGTATAAACAAAACAAACACATAGATACAGAGAACAGATTAATGCTTCCCAGAGGAAAAGAGGGAGCAGGGTGGGGGAGGGTGAAATGGGGTCAACTGTATGGTGATGGATGGAAACTAAACTTTTGGTGGTAACCACGCTACAGTGTATATAGAAGTTGATATAAGTTTCTTGTGTACGTTATATAATGTTACAAACCAATGTTACCTTGTTTTTTTTTTTTAAAAAAAAGGTATGGTACATGCAGAAAAGTACTTTTCTGAGACTGATATCTAATATTCTTCTACTTAGAGGCACCAAGTTTATATATATAAGCCAATATATTCAGAAAGCTTTGAGAGACATAAAATGTTGTTCATTCATGTATACCTTTGTCCATAAAATGTTTTTAATATTTAAAAAAATATATCCAACTATATGCTGTCTATAAGAAACTTACTTTATATCCAAAGACACAAATATACTAAAATGAATACGTGGAAAAAGATATTCCATGCAAATGGTAACCAAAGAGTAAAAGGCAAATAGAGGACAAAATCAATGCTATAAGCCAGTAAATTCTAACATATATACAACACTCCACCAATACCAGCATGATACACATTCTTCACCAGTTCACATGTTAACATTCTCCAGTACGGACTATTTTAGAAAGTCTCAGTAACTTTTAAAATATCAAAATAATACAAAGTATCTTCTCCAACCACAATGGAATGAAACTAAAAAAAAAAAAAATCAGTAACAGAAGGAAAACTAGAAAGCTCACAAGTACATTTGACACTTAAACAAGGCAGTGTTAATCTGCATATAACTTATAGTTAGCTCTCTGTATCCACGGTTCCCCTACATCCATGGATTCAACCAACCACAGGCCATGTAGTACACTGTTTACTATTTACTATGGAAAAATCTGTGTATAAGTCGATTTGTGCAGTTCAAACCTACATTGTTCAAGGGTCAACTCTATGTGGAATTAAACAGCACACTGTTAAGCAACCAATGGGTCAAAGGAAAAAAATATTACAAGGGAAATTAGAGAATACCTGGAGATGAAAAGAAGAAAAAAACACTTTATGCCAAACTTATGGGATGAAGTGAAAACAATACTCAGAGGAATATTTATAGCAATAATGCCTATATTTTTTTAAATCTCAAATCAGTATCGTAACTTTACATCTTAAGGAACTAGAGAAAGAAGAGCAATCTAAGTCCAAATGTAGCAGAAGGAAGGAAAAAATTTAAAAAACTAGAGGAGGAACAAACAAAATAGAGAATAGAGAAACAATTGAAAAAGTCAAGGAAACCAAAGCTTGATTCTTTAGCTAAAGGTTTGTCAATTTTGATGACATTTTCAGACTCACTAAGTAAAAACAAAACAAAACAACAACAACAAAAACAATTCTAATTACTAAAATCATAAATGAAATTGGGAGTGTTAACACCCTACAGAAATTATAGAGTACTATAAACAACTGTAGATAACCTAGATGATATAGACAAATTTGTAGAAACATAACTACCAAAAGTGAATCAAGAAGGTAACAGAAAATCTGAACAGACTTATAACAAAAAAAATCAAATCAGTTTTTAAAAAGCTCCCAATAAATAAAAACGCAATACCAGGTGGCTTCAAACATTTGGTAGAATTCACCAATGAAGAAGAATGAACACTAATCCTTCTTAAACTCTTCCCCCAAAAATGGATGATGGAATACTTCCTAACTAATTTTATGTGGCCAGCGTTTACTCTGATACTAAAACCAGGAAAAGACACTATAATAAAATTATAGACCAGTATCCCTTATGACTGCATGCAGAAATCCTCAACAAAATATGAGCAAATCTAATCCAACAGCATATTAAAAGTTTTATACAGCATGACCAAGTGGGGTTTATTCCAGCAATGTAAAGGTGGTTTAACTGATAAAAAAAAAAATTCAGTGTAATAGAATACACTAATTGAATGAAGGCAGGAAAGCTACACAGTATTATTAGTTGATGAAGAAAAATCATTTGGCAAAATTCAATACACTTTCATTCTTAAAAAGTCTCAACAAACTACAAGTTAGAAGAGAACTTCTTCAGCTTGATAAAGGACATTTGTGAAAAATATACAGTAGCATCATACTGAATAGTGAAAGACTTAAAGCTTTCCCCTTAAGGAACATGAGAATACCCACTTTCACCACTTCTATTTCACCACTTCTATGTACTAGATGTTCTAGCCAGAACAATTCAGCAAGAAAAAGAAATGAGACAACAAAATTTGAAATGCAGACATAAAACTATTAACAGATGACATGATTTTTATATATTAAAAATATCATAAAGAATTTTTAAAAAGTAAATGATTTCAGAGTTACAGGATACATGATCAACATGCAAAAATCAGCTGTATTTCTATACATTAACAATGAACAATCTGAAATGGAAATTAATAAAAGTTCCATTTAAGGTAGTATCAAGGAGAGTAAGATACTTTCGAATAAATTTTAATCAAGGACCTAAAAATATAAAACTTTGCTGCGACAAATTAAAGAAGACCTAAATAATGGAAAAACATCCTGTGCTCATATATTGGAAAACAATATTGTTAAGACAGCAATATTCTCCAAAGCAATCTGCAGATTTAATACAATCCCTATTAAAGTCCAGTGGCCTTTTTGCAAAAATAAGCAATCTGATTCCAAAATTCACATGGAATTACAAGGGGCCCTCAATAGCCAAAACAATGTTGAAAAAGAGGAACAAAGTTGGAAGACCCACATGTCCCAATTTTGAAACTTACTTCAATGCTTCAGTAATGGAAATATCGGTACTGACAACTACAAGGTCCCCAAAATAGGCACGGGCATAAGGATAAACATGCAGATGAACAGAATAAAATTGAGAGCCCCAAAATATAACTCTAGTCTCTGTTCTTGTAACTTTTGACAAGGGTGCCAAAATCTTTCAATGAAGAAAGAATAGTCTCTTCAAGAAGTGATAATGGGACAGCTGGATTCCTACAGGCAAAAGAATGAAGTTGGACACTTACCTCATGCCATTTACAAAAAACTAACTCAAAATGGATCAAAGACCTAAATATAAGAGCTAAAACTTGAAACTCTTAGAAGAAAGCATAGGCATTAAATCTTCATGATCTTAGATTTGGCAATGGTTTCTTGGATATGAGACCAAAAACACAAGCAAGAAAAATAAATTGGACTTCAGCAAAATTAAAAACTTTTGTGCAAAAGACATTTTCAAGAGAGTGAAGACACAATCCACAGAATTGGAGAAAATATCTGCATATCAAATCTAATAAGGATCTAATATCTAGAATAAAGAATTTTACAAGTCAATAACAAAAAGTTAAAGTCCCAAATAAAAATGGATATTGTGGGTTGAACTGTGTTCCACCCAAGAAAGATACATGAAAGTCCTAAGAACAGTACCTTGGAAGGGCTGGTTTGGAAATAGAGTTTCTGCAGATGTAATTTGTTAATATGAAGTCATACTGTAATAGGGTGGACCCCTAATACAATAAGACTGGTGTCCTTAGACAAAGGCAACTATGTGAAGACAAAGGGAGAATTCCATATGGAGGATTGGCAGGATGCAGCTACAAGTCAAAGAATGCTAAGCATTGCCAGCAAACCACCAGAAGCTAAGAAGAGACAAGGATGGATTCCCCTGAAGATTTTGGCGGGAACATGCCCCTGCCAACACCTTCACTTTAGACTTCTAAACTCCAGAACATGGAGGCCATGAATTTCTGTCATTTTTTGTTATCCAGTTTGTGGTACTTTGTTGCAAGAGCCCTAAGAATCTAATACAGTAGGCAAAGACTTGAGTAAACATTAGGACAAAGATACAAAACCAGCCAACAAACACATGAAAAGATGCTCAATGTCATTAGTTATTAGGCAAATGCTAAATCAAAATCAAAATGAGATACCATTTCACACCTACCAGAAAGGCTGAAATTTAAAAAGAAAAAGAACAAGTGTTAGCAAGCATGTGGAAAAGTGGGAGCGCACATTCACACATTACTAGTGTGAATGTCAAATGAATAAGCTGCTTTGGAAACAATTTAATCGTTTCTCAATGAATTAAATATATAATTACCATATGACCCAGCAATTCCACTCCTAAGTATATACCCCAAAGAATTGAAAACAGATGTTCAAACAAAAATGTGTACATGAAGATACATAGCAGCACTATTTATAACTGTCAACAGATGGAACAACCCAAATGGCCATTAGCTGATGAACGAATAAACAAAATGGGTGTATCCATGCAATGAAATATTACTCAGCCATAAAAAGAAATGAATTGCTGATATATGCTAAAACATATGAACCTTGAAAACATTATGTTAAGTGAAAGGATCCAGACACAAAAAGCCAATTCCATTTATATGAAATGCCAACAATAGAAAAATCTATAGAGATAGAGAGCAGATTAGTGGTAGCCAGAAGCCGGAGGGCAGGAGAAACATGGGGCATGACTACATAATGGGTTTCGGGTTTTCTTTTGGGGTGACAAATATTCTGGAACTAGATAGTGATGATTGTTGAACAACATTGTGATGTAATTAATACACTGGATATACTCATTAAAACGGTTAAAATGTTAAATTTTATCGGGTTTTTTTTTTTTTACCACCACAAAGAAATTACACATGTAACTATTTAAAAAAAATTTTTTTTGGCAACCTAAAACCAGTGCTATTCAAGAAGACATGGTCCCATCATCTGGACTTTCAGAGTCTAAATTAGGTACATAATGACCAAAAGGGTAGATTTACAGATATACACATACGTATATATAAATAAAATATCCTTAATGGTAAAAAGGCAAAATTCTTTTATACAAAAGAGGCATTGCTTCTGAATGTATCTTTTTTTCCCTGTTGTATTGTGCCTTTGAATAGGAGTAAAGAGGTTGATCAGTGTGGAAAACATGAGAAAAATGGGCAGAAAACAAGATAATCAAACCAATGTAGAAAAAGGAAATCAAGTTAAATGGTGGGGAGGGGTATGAGATTGTTTTTCAATTCTTTTTCTTTAATTCTTCTGAAATTTTACTATACAGTTTTTAGATATAGAAAAGATGTGCCTGTCTAATTCGCTGCTTTTCAAATGCCTGGTAGTTTCTGTATTGTACAACACATTTAGTGTATCACTATGCAAGGGAGAGTAGCCTTGAAGAATATCTTTACTGGTGATTGCTTTTATATCAGCATCTTTTCAGCTGATTATGAAAAAAATTCATTCTCATAAAGAGAAGCTTTTGAAAGTTCTCATAAAGCTTTTTAATTTCTGGTGACTCATTTTCACCTATGATCACGTAACTATACTTTTTTCTATGACCCCTAAGGAAGAAAGCACTTCTATATTTAGCACATGTTTTTATATTTCTTTATGAAAGGACGAATTCCTGAAAGTGTGAGCATGTGGCTTGCCATTCCTCTGGGAGAGAAGGCTGTTGCTTAATACTTAGGGAATACTATTTCTGAAGCATCTTTGCAATACTTGATATGCCAATATACTGTTTTCAAATTTCAGTCCTAACTCAAAACGCATGGATTTAGATTTGTTATTTGCCAATGTATTCATATTTGCAAGGTTCAATGCAGCTTTTTAACCTTCTCTGTATTATCATTATTTGGTGTTTAAGAAATTTTAACATTTAGTGTCACTGTGCTAGATATTCAAATCCATTTTTAACATTCTTCGGGGGCCTTTTAGGAGTATTTTTTGCCACATTCTTATTGTCTCTAATTGGCAATGAGCTATATTATCATTTAAATATTTCTTCTTAATGGTCTTACACTCTACCATTGCAAAATACATTATTTTAAGGCCTTCTTTGGATATTATAATCATTTAAAGTGATGTCTTCCAAAAGAATTCTATAACTCTCTGTGAGAGAGTTAAGCCTTTATTATGTTAAAAAAATCAAGGTAACAGGATTACCATCACACCCTTACTGGGGGGTGAGAGGTGTTACCAAGCTGTTCCCAACATGAAAAAAGGCATAACTTGCCTCTATGGCTTTCCCATAGTCCCTATTCCCTTTACTTCAATCCTCATTGCTTATGAAGGGAGATTTAATTTTATCCTATCTTGGTGACAGGGCACAAAAATTAATGGGTAGAAGATCTTACATCTCTACGTATGCTGCTTAAATATAAGCTTGAATATCTAAATTCAGTCTTGTGCTGTGCTAGATGTTAGTGGGTCAAGGAGGAAACACAGAATCCCACAACTCGAGCAGATTCAAAGTATATAAATAATACTAACTTTCCGGACTTCCCTGGTGGCACAGTGGCTAAGAATATGCCTGCCAACGCAGGGACACAGGTTCGAGCCCTGGTCCGCGAAGATCCCACATGCCTTGGAGCAAATAAGGCCGTGGGCCACAACTACTGAGCCCACATGCTGCAACTATTGAAGCCTGCACACCTAGAGCCTGTGCTGTGCAACAGAAGCCACCACAATGAGAAGCCCACACACCACAATGAAAAGTAGCCCCCACTCGCCGCAACTAGAGAAAGCCCATGTGCAGCAATGAAGACCCAACACAGCCCAAAATAAATAAATACATTTATAATAAATAAATAATACTAACTTTTTATATGGCAACTCTAACTCTTTGAAATTTTTGCACATATATTATCTTATTTGAGGCTTACAGCTTCTTATAGTTGATAAGGCAAGTATAACTACAGATTCTGTGTTGATAGTTGCCTACAGCACAGAGGAAAATAAATGCTCCAAGATTGATGGGCTGTGATGCCTACTGGCTAACTGTTCCCAATTCATCCTCTTTTCTTCTCTCTGAAATTCCCTTTTAAAGTATCACATACACACATATATAGGGACACAGGAAGTGTAAATTCATGAAAGTTCTGAAAAAGTAAAGCTACTGATGTACAGTTTTGTCAGTTTCTTGAAGGAATTCACCTAACTTCAGTGTAGATGGACCAGATTAGAAATGATCAGCAAGGAGTCTGTGCTTAAATCTCAAACAAAGGGCCTCCCTGGTGGCGCAGTGGTTGAGAGTCCGCCTGCCGATGCAGGGGATACGGGTTCGTGCCCCGGTCTGGGAGGATCCCATATGCCGCGGAGCGGCTGGGCCCGTGAGCCATGGCCGCTGAGCCTGCGCATCCGGAGCCTGTGCCCCGCAACGGGAGAGGCCACAACAGTGAGAGGCCCGCGTACCGCAAAAAAAAAAAAAAAAAAAAAAATCTCAAACAAAAAGAGCATTTGAAGAACACCATTTCCTTCTCCTTCACCCACCAATCCCAATGTGTCCTCACTTCGGAGATTCAGAGCCCAATACAATCAGGCAAAAAAATTTGGCTAACAAAACTCTTGCTCCCACCCAATTAAGAGTCACTGCTCAGGTACCAAAGCTACTGATTTCCATTAAAAAAGTCGGTTTATTGTATTCATTCTGGAAACTATAATTAGCACTAAGGTAACAACCTTAAGTGAGAAAGAGAAAGCGTTGCCAGTAACAAACCATCTTCCTCGATAATGGTGTCTTTTTAGGGTTCTGGAAATAACAGACAAAAAGATAAGGCAGAAATCTTTGGGCTCTAATATTGTATTAGATGTTACTGACTAATTATCTACTACACCAAGGGACTAAATTCAGGTCTGACTCAAAGAAGAAAACTATGAACAAAGATTTTATAAATTCAACCATCTTTTCTCTTTTATTCTGCTACCAACATTTATTGTTATCACACTGAGCACAGTATAGAAGGTACCTTATGCCATTCTCCTAAAAAATCATTATTTACCTAGATTTTTATACTAAATAAGAGATGTGTGTATTTCCAAAAGTACTTTTCCCAAAATATACCTTCACCTTATAGAAAGGGGACTATAAGTGGCCTCAGAAAGGTGATTATCTGGGAATGCAAGTTATAGCAAGAAACTTTTTATGCATGCTATTCTGCTTTGGGTTGTTAGATATCAAACAATGAATACAGAGTGAGGCATTTAAAAGTTTTGTCTTTCTAAGTTTACATTACTTCTATCTGAATATTAAAACCCCAGGGATCTAGAATATTACCTCTCCAAAAAGCTACCTTTAATAATGTTTCAGGATTAGGGCTGGGGTTGGGATATTCTGTTTCAGTTATGCTCATATGCATCCTGGGAAGTTACTAGGAGTAGTCCACCCTTAGCATTATCTTTTTTCCATAATACTTGTAGAAAAAGAGTAATGGTATATACTATTTGAGATTTTCCATAAAGAAATACCATGATCCATGGGATCAAGGAAAAAAACCCATATATCTCCAGCGTGAGAAACCAGGACCTTGGATAAAGGCTATATCCTTGGAGTGTGAAAAGGAAGAAGAAGAATAGGGTAGCAATCCTAGCAAAACCCTTCAATTAGAAAATGTACTGCCAATAAAGAACCTTGATTTCTATTAATAAATCAGTAGAAATTTAATAATATTTAATAATATGGAGCCTATGAATAGTTTCTGTTACATAGAAAGAACTATTACATCAAATTTACAAGGAAAAACCGTCCATTAAGAAGTATACTATCACAAAAAAGTGAAAAGGCTATATTGAAACACTGGGAGTAGTAGTTTATATAAAGTATTACTACTCACCTTTAGATAAGCAATTCCAAACACATACACCTATCATCTATTTTTAAAGTTATTCAGAAGAGTCAATTTTATATTTGAAAGATGTAATAAAAGCCACACATAAAAAAATATGTTGCAATATTTAAACAAAACATTTTATTCTCTAAGCCAATTTCATTTACCCTTGTTCTCAACGGCAAGGGAGAATAAATCATTTCTTTCTAATTATTATATTCCCTTCCAGTCTTTTCTTATCCATATGCAATCAATTTTCCTTAATAAAGTTTGCTTTCCAGATGCTAAAAATTGTTAGAATGCTCTGTCTTTTGTCTCCTATTCCTATTTATACTTGAATGCAAGTGTCTAGTGAGCACCATCTTTGCTTTGGAATTCACAGTCTCTATGGGTCCAAGAATTTCTCTCAGGTGTTTGGAAGGAACATTTCTGGAAGAGTTTCAAGAGACAGAAGAAGTATCTTTGCCTTCCATATATTTCCACCAATCTTGACCTTTTGCCACTCTTCTTTGTACACCAACAGGTATAAACTACTCTGAACCTGGAATCTCAGCATCCCCTAGACAGACTGTGAGACAGATTAGAGGCATAAAGAATGGAAGTAGTGGTGCAGATTCTTGAATAGGGGATGCATTATTTCAGTGACATGCTGATGGATCTTCTGTAATTTAAGAGTGGTAGTAAAAACTTTCATGACATTGTTGTAGATTACACTCTGACACTAGCTAGATCCTGATTGTTGCCTTGTCACTACCCCCAATAGGGCAATGATCACCATGATATCAAAGCAGAAGCCCTGACTTGCAACAGGTTCTGGTTCTAGCCCCTATGGCTAGAACAATACAATAACTGAAATGAAAACTACACTAGAAGGAATCAATAGCAGAATAACTGAGGCAGAAGAACGGGTAAGTGACCTGGAAGACAGAATGGTGGAATTCACTGCTGCGGAACAGTATAAAGAAAAAAGAATGAAAAGAAATGAAGACAGCCCAAGAGACCTCTGGGACAACATTAAACGCAACAACATTTGCATTATATGGGTCCCAGAAGGAGAAGAGAGAGAGAAAGGACCTGAGAAAATATTTGAAGAGATTACAGACGAAAAAGTCCCTAACATGGGAAAGGAAATAGCCATCCAAGTGCAGGAAGCACAGAGAGTCCCAGGCAGGATAAACCCAAGGAGAAACACGCCAAGACACATAGTAATCAAATTGGCAAAAATTAAAGACAAAGAAAAATTATTGAAAGCAGCAAGGGAAAAATGACCAATAATATACAAGGGAACTCCCATAAGGTTAAGAGTTGATCTTTAAGCAGAAACTCCGCAAGCCAGAAGGGAGTGGCATGATATAGTTAAAGTGATGAAAGGGAGGAATCTACAACCAAGATTATTCTACCTGGCAAATATCTCATTCAGATTCAATGGAGAAATTAAAACATTTACCCACAAGCAAAAGCTAAGAGAATTCAGCACCACCAAATCAGCTCTACAACAAATGCTAAAAGAACTTCTCTAAGTGGGAAACACAAGAGAAGAAAAGGACCTACAAAAACAAAACCATAGCAATTAAGAAAATAGTAACAGGAACATACATATCAATAATTACCTTAAACGTGAATGGTTTAAATACTCCAACCAAAAGACACAGGTTCGCTGAACAGATACAAAAACAACACCCATATGTATGCTGTCTACAAGAGACCCACTTCAGACCTAGGGACACATAGAGACTGAAAGTGAGGGGAAGGAAAAAGATATTCCATGCAAATGGAAATCAAAAGAAAGCTGGAGTAGCAATACTCATATTAGATAAAATAGACTTTGAAATAAAGGATGTTACAAGAAACAAGGAATGACACTATATAATGATCAAGGGATCAATCCAAGGAGATGATATAACACTTATAAATATATACGCACCCAACACAGGAGCACCTCAATACATAAGGCAACTGCTAACGGCTCTAAAAGAGGAAATCGACAGTAACACAATAATAGTGGAGGACTTTAACAACTCATTTACACCAATGGACAGATCATCCAAACAGAAAATTAATAAGGAAACACAAGCTTTAAATGACACAACAGACCAGATAGATTTAATTGATATTTATAGGACACTTCATCCAAAAACAGCAGATTACACTTTCTCCTGAAGTGCACATGGAACATTCTCCAGGACAGATCACATCGTGGGTCACAAATCAAGCCTCAGTAAACTTAAGAAAACAGAAATCCTGTCAAGCATCTTTTCTGACCAAAATGCTATGAGATTAGAAATTACACAGAAAAAAAACGTAAAAAACACGAACACATGGAGGCTAAACAATATGTTACTAAATAACCAAGAGATCACTGAAGAAATCGAAGAGGAAATTTAAAAATACCTAGAGGACTTCCCTGGTGGCACAGTGGTTAAGAATCTGCCTTCCAATGCAAGGGACATGGGTTCGATCCCTGGTCCAGGAAGATGCCACAAGCCGCAGAGCAACTAAGCCCATGCGCCACAACTACAGAGCCTGTGCTCTAGAGCCTATAAGCCACAACTTAAGCCCACGTGCCACACCTACTGAAGCCCATGCACCAAGAGCCCATGCTCTGCAACAAGAGAAGCCACAGAAATGAGAAGCCTGCGCACCAAAACAAAGAGGAGTCCCCACTCACAACTAGAGAAAGCCCATGCGCAGCAAGAAAGACCCACCACAGCCAAAAATAAATAAATTTTAAAAAATAAAACATAAAAAATACCTAGAGACAAATGGCAACAAAAACACGATGATCCAAAACCTATGAGACGCAGCAAAAGCAATCCTAACAAGGAAGTTTATAGCAATACAAGCCTACCTCAAGAAACAAGAAAAGTCTCAAATAAACAATCTAATCTTATACCTAAAGGAAGTAGAGAAAGAAGAACAAACAAAACCCAAAGTTAGTAGAAGAAAAGAAATTATAAAGATCAGAGCAGAAATAAATGAAATAGAAACAAAGAAAACAATAGCAAAGATAAATAAAACTAAAAGCTGGTTCATCGAAAAGATACAAAAAATTGATAAACCATTAGCCAGACTCATCAAGAAAAAGAAGGAGAGGACTCAAAGTAATAAAATTAAAAACAAAAAAGGAGAAGTTACAACAGACACCACAGAAATACAAAGCATCCTAAGAGACTACTACAAGCAACTCTATGCCAATAAAATGGTCAACCTGGAAGAAATGGACAAATTCTTAGAAAGGTATAACCTTCCAAGACTGAACCAGGAAGAAACAGAAAATATGAACAGACCAATCACAAGTAATGAAATTGAAGCTGTGATTAAAAATCTTCCAACAAACAAAAGCCCAGGACCAGAGGGCTTCACAGGTGAATTCTATCAAACATTTAGAGAAGAGCTAACACCCATCCTTCTCAAACTCTTCCAAAAAACTGCAGAGGAAGGAACACTCCCAAACTCATTCTATAAGGACACCATCACCCTGATACCAAAACCAGACAAAGATATTACAAAAGAAGAAAATTACAGACCAATATCACTGATGAATATAAATGCAAAAATCCTCAACAAAATACTAGCAAACAGAATCCAACAACACATTAAAAGGATCATACACCACAATCAAGTGGGATTTATCCCAGAGATGCAAGGATTCTTCAGTATATACAAGTCAATCAATGTGATACACCATATTAACAAACTGAAGAATAAAAACCATATGATCATCTCAAGAGATGCAGAAAAAGCTTTTGACAAAATTCAACACCCATTTATGATAAAAACTCTCCAGAAAGTGGGCATAAAGGGAACCTACCTCAACATAATAAAGGCCATATCAACAAATCCACAACAAACATCATTCTCAATGGTGAAAAACTGAAAGCATTTCCTCTAACGTCAGGAAGAAAACAAGGATGTCCACTCTCACCACTATTATTCAACATAGTTTTGGAAGTCCTAGCCATGGCAATCAGAGAAGAAAAAAGAAATAAAAGGAATACAAATTGGAAAAGAAAAAGTAAAATTCTCACTGTTTGCAGAGAATCCTAAAGATGCTATCAGAAAACTACTAGAGCTAATCAATGAATTTGGTAAAGTTGCAGGATTCAAAATTAATGCACAGAAATCTCTTGCATTCCTATACACTAATGATGAAAAATCTGAAAGAGAAATTAAGGAAACACTTCCATTTACCACTGCAACAAAAAGAATAAAATACCTAGGAATAAACCTGCCTAAGGAAACAAAAGACCTGTATGCAGAAAATTATAAGACACTGATGAAAGAAATTAAAGATGATACCAACAGATGGAGAGATATACCATGTTCTTGGATTGGAAGAATCAATATTGTGAAAATGACTATACTACCCAAAGCAATATACAGATTCAATGCAATACTTATCAAGTTACCAATGGCATTTTTTTACAGAACTAGAACAAAATCTTCAAATCTGTATGGAGACACAAAAGACCCTGAAGAGCCAAAGCAGTCTTGAGGGACAAAAATGAAGCTGGAGAAATCAGACTCCTTGACTTCAGACTATACTACAAAGCTACAGTAATCGAGACAATATGGTACTGGCACAAAAACAGAAATATAGATCAATGGAATAGAATAGAAAGCCCAGAGATAAACCCACCCACCTATGGTCAACTAATCTATGGCAAAAGAGGCAAGGATATACAATGGAGAAAAGACAGTCTCTTCAATAAGTGGTGCTGGGAAAACTGGACAGCTACATGTAAAAGAATGAAATTAGAACACTCCCTAACACTATACCGAAAATAAACTCAAAATGGATTAGAGAACTAAATGTAAAACTGGACACTATAAAACTCTTAGAGGAAACATAGGAAGAACACTCTTTGACATAAATCACAGCAAGATCGTTTTTGATTCACCTCCTAGAGTAATGGACATAAAACCAAAAATAAACAAATGGGACCTAATGAAACTTAAAAGCTTTTGCAAAGCAACGGAAACCTCAAACAAGACGAAAAGACAACCCTCAGAATGGGAGAAAATATTCGCAAACCAATCAATGGACAAAGGATTAATCTCCAAAATATATAAACAGCTCATGCATCTCAATATTAAAAAAACAAAGAACCAAATCCAAAAATGGGCAGAAGACCTAAATAGACATTTCTCCACAAAAGAGATACAGATGGCCAAGAAGCACATGGAAAGCTGCTCAACATCACTAATTATTAGAGAAATGCAAATCAAAACTACAATGAGGTATCACCTCACAGCAGTTAGAATGGGCATCATCAGAAAATCTACAAACAACAAATGCTGGAGAGGGTGTGGAGAAAAGGGAACACCCTTGCACTGTTGGTGGGAATGCAAATTGATACAGCCACTATGGAGACCAGTATGGAGGTTCCTTAAAAAACTAAAAATACTACCACATAACCCAGCGATTCCACTACTGGGCATATACCCTGAGAAAACCATAATTCAAAAAGACACATGCACCCCAATGTTCATTGCAGCACGATTTACAATAGCCAGGTCATGGAAGCAACCTAAATGTCAATCGACAGACGAATGGATAAAGAAGTGGTGGTACATACATGCAATGGAGTATTACTCAGCCATAAAAAGGAATGAAATTCGGTCATTTGTTGAGATGTGGATGGATCTAGAGACTGTCATACAGAGGGAAGTAAGTCAGAAAGAGAAAAACAAATATTGTATATTAACACATGTATGTTGGACCTAGAAAAATGGTACAGATGAACTGGTTTGCAGGGCACAAATAGAGACACAGATGTAGAGAACGTATGGACACCAAGGGGGGAAAAGCCGTGGGGGGGGTGATGAATTGGGAGATTGGGATTGACATGTATACACTGATGTGTATAAAATTGATGACTATTAAGAACCTGCTGTATAAAAAATAAAATTAAATTAAAAAAAAAATAACCTGCAAGGATATACTGTACAATACAGGGTAAATAGCCAATATTTTATAATACCTATAAATGGAGTACAGACTTTAAAAATTGTGAATCACTAAATTGTATACCTGTAACTTACATAATATTGTACATCAACCATACTTCAATAAAAGAAATTTATCCATGCCAAATTAAAATTTAAAAGAACACTTGGACTTAATCCTAAACAGAATTATGTGGGTCCTTTGTAAGGAGAAATTATAGGAGAATAAATGGAGAGCCCTTGTTCCTGGCTAGGAAGAGTAGGCAATATAGAGAAGTCAGTTATTCCTAATTCCAACTAAAATTATAATTAGATTATTTTTAATATAAAGGATAATAGAACATTCACTTCGATTAATATTTAAGAATTTCTTTAAAGCATTTAACAAGAGAGTTGTCCATATGCACATATGCAAAAAAAAGGAAATAGATGAAAATGTTAAATAATTGTCACAGAGTAATGGAATTAGGATGATTTTTTGTTCTCTTTTATTATACATTTTTTACTTATTTTTTAAGATGCTCAAGGTCACAATACTATTTAATGATAAAAGGATTACTTCAATCATACCACAAAATACCAATTTTTTTTTTTTTTTTTTTGCGGTACACGGGCCTCTCACTGTTGGGGCCTCTCCCATTGTGGAGCACAGGTTCTGGACACGCAGGCTCAGCGGCCATGGCTCACGGGCCCAGCCACTACACGGCATGTGGGATCTTCCCAGACCGGGGCATGAACCCGTGTCCCCTGCATTGGCAGGCAGACTCTCAACCACTGCGCCACCAGGGAAGCCCCCAAAATACCAATTTTTATAGAACAACTTTTTAGACCACAGTCTCTCAAAATCAGCCCTTGAATTATTTTGGCTCAGATGTACTGGGGACTAAAAGAGCCAAGTGTCAACGGCCACAGACACATAGAGCTAAAGCAAGCAGTACTCTGGTGAAGACCCGATGACACTGAGTTTTTCTGAAAGGAAAAGACTGTGTTCTTCTGCATCTCATCCACACAGGCTTCAACTGTCATATGAGTGCAAGGCAACATACCCAAAGCGGATTTTAACAATGCCTCAGAGAGGCAAATAGAATAAATGTGAGAGTGCAGTCAAGGAAGAGATCATGTGTTTGGAAAGAAGCAAAGCCATGACTATGAAGGATAAGAAATAAAGACACAGTGACTTTTAGATCCTGGGTTTGTTGTTGCAACTGAGTAAGACATTTTATTACAGAAACTCTTTGAACAAAGTTCTGTTATAGTCATTGATCTACAGAGTAGTAATTCCTCTGTTTTAAGGTGCTTCAATAGATCTAGTAGATGCTGTTTCTAAAAGGCACCTAAATTATTGATTTCAAAATTAGTATATGACAAAAATTTAATGTAAAACCCAAAATAATCTCCATGGCTTAACAAGAAAGTAAACATCCTGACACAGTTTAGAATGATTCTCTTCTAAATAAAAGGATATGTGTTAATATAAATATTGTATAGATTAAATATAATATACCTTGAAGTATTTAAAATATATATATTAATCTGTGAGCCCTTGTGATTATATCTCACTAAATATCACCATTTGCCAGGTATAAAAGCAGACAGGGCGGCCACATCCAGTCAGTCACCTAGTCCCTGATAAATGGCTCCCTAATCTATATACTATTGTCCATCCCTAACTCTCTCTACAAATATTTTTACTTATCATTGTAGTATATACCCAGTAAATCTCATGTGCCTGGCATACAGTAGGTACTTCAACATTTAATGACTAAATTAGTTACAACTCCTAGAATTCAGGTTGTTCAATTTTATTGTCTCCATCTTTTTTTGGCATTCTAGTATTAGAATAAAAGAACAGGTGAAAAGTTGATACTAAAATATGAGGATCTGAATTTTTATAAGGAGTTTTTCTAATTCAAATATAAAATTTTGCTTATGACACTAATGCTGCTTGGCATTTTTACTGTGAACTTCAACCATTCCTCTACCCCAAATATTGCACAAGCAGAAGTGTTTAATTATAATTACCATTTTATGGAATTTCCCTTTAATTATACTCATTTTTATCCTACTATCAAAGAAAGCTGCATTCTCAAGTGGCATAACCAAGATGAAAGAAAATACTGACTAATAAACTTATCTGGTACTATTTCCATAGAAAAATGTAAAGAGTTACAATATTTCAATTTTAGTGAATGTTTGTTGTGATTAACATTACAAAGAGCATAGTTTCTACCTTCTAAGGAGAGAACATGGAACAACTAAGGGACATTATTTTTAGAGGGTAAATTTGGATTTTCTAAAGACAACAGTAACAACTACCACCACCACCATCTGCCCCTGGGGCGGGGGGAGGGACCCCAAACCCTCAACGTTCCTTGAATTCTCTTCATTTTACTACCTCACACCAAATTAGCACTATTTTATACCATTCCAAAAAAGGGATGATGTTGTGTTAATCTAGTAAAGATCTGATTTCCAACACCAGTAGCTAAAATATTTAACGTTACTACATGAATTACAATCTAATTTCAGTGGTAATTAAGTGTTAATTCTTTACATATTCCTGAGCTTTTAAAAAATTAATATATGTATTTTAATTAACACATAATTATTTCTGTATTAATTATTTCTGTAATTACACTGGCCACCAGCACTAATAAGCTTTTTATACAATAAAATGGTTATAGTTTAAAAAATTAATATTGTAGTCCAGTTTATGATGGTGGACTAAGCACATGCCTTTCACACCTCTCAACAGACCCCTGAAACTTCATTACATGCAGAAAAAAATAAATCTGAAACAGGCTTGATAACCAGAAATGATGTCACCAACAGCAGAGAAATATTTAAAAATTGATTTCAGTAAGACAGAAAGTTGTCAGGATCTTACTAGATTAACAAGAGCAGAGACAGTTCAGAAGTGGGGGAGCTTTTCTCTTGATTCTACCTCAAGATGACCAATCAGTAACTGAAAAATAAACTTGTTTAGAAACATGGTGGTAATCAGGAAAAAAAAAATTCAACAGGCAATAATTAAAGGATTTAATGGGAATGATACTTGGGACACAGGGTGAAGGTCGACAGGGGAAGGAGAGGAGGAGAAATTTTACATTTTTTAATACTATTCATTGTCTGAATGGGTTTTTGCCAAATTCTTTTGCTACTCTAAAGTAATAAGTGAAATATTACACCTAAATATATTTTTCAAAGGTTTGGGAAGGTGTATACCTACCAGGTAGTTGATAATGGTTAGTTGCGTCCATTTTTGAATTGACTGAAATTGTTACAAGGAGAATAATTTTTGTGTGTTTACCTAGCTATCTTTCTATTTGCAAATGTACTAAATTCTCATGTAGAGTCCCGTCAATGCAGAGCAACTTGTAGCGAGGAGTGAAATCCTCTCCCGCTTACTACTCGCCTTCACTAGGTAACCCTTGTTGATAGTTTGGTGGGTATCCTACCTGATATTTTTCAATGCACATTCATATTACTTTTACAATGCTTATAGAAATAGATTTTCATTAAAACAAGAGAAAACCTCATAAAGATATAAAGATGTGAAATATGTTCAATAGCTCTGCTAGATGAAAAAGGATTAAAGTAAAAAATTATATGTGCATAATTATTACAACCAAGTAAACAGAAATAACAAAGCGTCTATGCAAAGAGAACCTATAAAGATAATTCCAAAATGCTAAGTGTGTTTTACTGGACAGTGTCTTTAGAATCGTAATAATAAGAAGATCCACCACCACCAATTCAACTCTAGACTAGAGGTTAAAACACTTTAATCATATTTCTCCCATAACCAGACACATGTGACCTTGGGAAAAAAATCAGATAGACATTTGAGAAGCCATTGATCTAATCTGTAAAAGGAAAGATTTCATTGGGTAATAGTGAAGGTCCATTCTAGCTCTAAACTTGCTTCCTCATATGATTCAGAATAAGCTTCCAAACATTTTTAATGCATTATTAAATGGAATGAGAAGACAGCGCACAGTCTAGCTCTGCTGGACTCCTGAAACTTTTTCGGAAAAACGATACTGTTCTATTTTAAAATTCCTGACAGGTATTTACCCAGCACATTTATCTGGTACTTCAAGTTATTCTCATACTATTTACAACGTCGCATTTATATCCTAAATTGAAAACATCTCTGTCTTCATACCATGTCTGAAATGTTTCTTCATGCGTATCATATTTTTGATCCAGGTTTTATCAAGAGCCAATGTAGGCCCTGATAAAAGTGAACTATCTTTGGAAACAAAACTTACTCAGACCTTACGACACTATCTTAATGAAAGAGTAAGTTACTAAATGTTACCCCCAAATGTTTATGAATTGGAAACATTTATCTTAAAGGCATACTGTGTCCCTGTGCAGACCACTTTTAGGGAAAAATATTTTAATGTCTTTAAGATGAAAGATAATAGAATGTAGAAGTTAAACATGGATGGAAGATATTCAGAAGGATGATAAGAAAATAGGTGATTCCTGTTTCATCACAAGGATTTCCAAGAGTAACAATTTCTTCTTTCTTTTGTTGATTTATAAATAGAGAAAAAAGCATGATATATTTCTCTATATATCATGAATAGACTAGTCTTCACACACACAAACACATATAAATACACTCAAAATATACTAGAAACCAGTTAGAGATTAGACTAGGGTAGAATGATATGCTGTGGAATTCAGAGAAGGTGGAAGGGGAGTCACGAAGCTTAATGGACTTTGGTCTCTTGTTATTTGCTGCATTCTTATGTTCTGCTTGTCTTTTTATCCAGTCACCCCACCACACTGCATCTCAAGATTTAGAACTTTGGCATTCTCCAGATATTTCAGATTTCATGTAATTTTTATTTCCTTCTTCTGTGGCTTAATTTTTTATTTTCCTGAGGTAAAATTAGGCTATCAGTTATGTCTCAGAAAAATAAATTACCTTAGAAATTATTGTTTTAATTCAGGTAATGTTAAATTCTGAGATATTTTTTCAACATGGTTTTAAAAGTAAGATAAGCAAGTCTGCATTATCAGCATCATACACACTAATTATCGAATAAGGAAACATCAATGCACTGGTCAATAATGGATTAGAACCAATCCTTGACAATGAAGCTAGGCAAGAAATATGAAAGGCAATGCACAAAGTAGATGGTGATTTGGTTCTGTGTGAAATCCTGCCAGATTATATATTTATCATTGATTATATTTCCTGTTGTATTGGGGTCAAAGTGTTGTAAAAACTGTCGAGAAGAGACATTAAAGGATTTTATACTGCCAATGAAAACCTTTCTTAGAATAATGAGACCAGTATCAGTGACTGCTGTGTATTTTTCTCACTATAACCAATCACTTCTTCCTCCTGTAACACATGTCTTTCCAAAATGTTAGAATTTGATGCTTTCACCTCGTAAGAGCTGCTTCCTGAATTGGATCTGAACACACAACAAAAATCAATCTGACCTAAAAATGTCACTCACTAGACTGGTCATTCCCCTTTATCCCAGACTGAGAGTGTCTGAAAAGAGAACCCACTTCCCAGGTTTAATACTAAAAACACAGTTCATATAACTCCTTCTCATTCTTCCAAGAATTAATGCTTGCTAGGTTGAATTTTACTCATAAGCCCTAGCATTTGTTGAGGAAGGTCACCATTTACCATTCAGAGAGATGAATGGAGCTATATAGTCACAACAGGTAAATCACTGTTCCTCGAATGTTCCTTTTCTCTCTTTTATAAAGCGTAACTCAGGAGGGGTACGTACCTTCCGGGAGAACGCTTCCAAACTCCCCTGAACCCTCTGACCTGTCCCCTTCTGCCCTACCCAGTACCTGCCTTCACAGGATGATCAGGACTTGAACAGACCATGGCTGCAGGGACCTTTGAAAACCCGCCGAGAATACGTGGGAGAAAATTCTGATTTGAAATAACTTAGTCTAAACTAACTCCACGAAATCCATATAAACTAGACGCTAACCTAAATCATGATGACTTTACATCAGGCCTCCTTCCACTCTCGTGGGGAGGCAAATGCTTACCTAGGAGTTAAATTTTAAAGCTGGTTAAAAGCAAATCAGCTCTTACTCAGGCCGCCTATCTGGAAACGGATAGTAATCTTCACTGATGTTTCTACCAGGTTAAAGGTTCATTTCTCTCAGATGCCTGTTGTTTAATTAAATTGATTTCAGAGTGTGCCAAGAATGCTGTAGGCACCCAGGAAACGCTGAGAGATAGGCATCCTCATTTTAAAGCAAATAGGTAAGTTAGAAAGTCAGTCTCCTACAAGAGAGTGAGAGGCCTGAAAGAAGTTGTTGTTGGGTGTTTCTACAATTTTCAGCTATTTGGGGAGACAAGATGAGTCTCACTGGCGGGTGTTAGATTATTAGGAAAATTAAGTAGATGGCATTGGCAAACCAAGCCTCCTCTTTTCCTCAGCTGCCAGGAATTCCTACCCTCAGGCTTAGTTTCACATACGCTTGTCTAATAAAGCTCCTGCCATTTCAAGGAAACAGAATTGGTGACATTCAGGCACTCCGGGAACTATGAATAGCGTCACCTCCATCTTCCCAGAGTGTTCGGCAAAAACCTCTTTGTGTTTTATGTGTCACTCATACCTGCCACCATGGATTCCACTGAGGTGCCTCGTGTCACTGGCTCAGAGAAGGAAAGTACCTGTGCCTCAGTGGTTGTCTGCAGTATTTAGCACACTGTAAAATGGACCTGGTACCCTATATGATCACATGACCAAGAACAGCCAAGCCTTAGGTCTCTGCACAAGGAAGTAACAGAAAACACCACTTCCACGCACAGTGTTTCCTATTGTCTAAACCTATCCACTTCGGTGACGTTCTGTTTGCCTTTTAATTGTAGACTCATTTGATTTATCAGCCAGTCTTAAGAGACAGCTCACAAGTTTGCTGATAGAGAATCTCATGCAGATGCCTAATTAAGGCCATTAACATAATGAAGCCATGAAATTTTATGAATTAAAAACATTCTGAAAATGCAAATCATCCTAACAAAGCGAAAATAAAGATCACCTGTCACAGTATCATATATTAGATATGCAGATATATAATTAAAACATAATCAGTTTGAAATCTATTACAACGAGCAAAAATGCATTCATTCAACAAAGGTACACTGCACATTTACCATGAGCCTATGCTATGACAGACATTGAGGCTACAATAAGGAACCTGACAAATACAGTCCCTGCTCTTGATGAGCTTGAACATGACAAGGAAAAAGAAAAGCAGATGGCAATGAAAAAGAAAATTATAGGCCTATGTGAGTACATGAGAAGGACACCCAGCACGTAGAAGGACAGAGGTGCTGGTGAAATGCCTTGTGATTCCTGAAGGATGGTGGGAGTTTTCCAGGCAAAGCACATAAATGAGAACTCCTGGAAGAAACCCAAACCTGAGGAGAATCAAGGTATACTTGAGGACATGAAATTAGTTGAACACAGAGGAGATGTCATGGGTGAGAAGAGGAGGGGCCCGGGATGTGAGTGGAGACATCTGTCGTGTTCATATCATGAGGGAGCCTGGAAGCCTTTCAGAAGGACTCGATCCCGAGTCTGTTGGCACATCACTGGAGGTTCTTAAGCAGGGGAGTAGCACAGTTATTTTAGAAGCAGCTCTTTAACTACCACGTGGAGAATCGATCAGGTTGGGGCAGGCATGATGGAAGCTACAATACTCAAGGCAAAAATATGAACTAGAATCAAGGCGATGGAAGCGGGGGTGCAAAGAACAGTGCTTTTATCTTAGAAAAAAGATCCACAACCTTCCCCCAACCCAGTACTTTATGAGAATCAACAGCAGAACTACCTTCACACACAAAAAAAGAACTACCCTCACCAAATCCATCTGCCCTTTTCTTTGTCCATTTGCTAGTATAGATGCTAATTTAATGATAAAAACATGCAAACTGGGTAACTAGCCCTTTCTCTGTTACACACATGTACACACACACACAAATTTGCCTTTAAATGTATGATTATATGTAATGGTGAGTAGTGGTAATCCTGTCATTTATGTATAAAGTAGTACAACATACCTTTTGAGTTGTTTTTACAGTAATATATATACAGATCTGCCCACCTGAATACCTGGCAAGGATTTAACTGTAAACCTGGACAAGATCACCTCATCTGGTTCGTGTTTGGATAACAGGACCGGGAAGCCCAGTTATTTTGAGAAATACCGTTCCGTTGTTGACCAGCTGTTAGAAATTCTTTCCCCTTTATATTAGGCCTAATTTTATCCCAATAACTTTCACACCATTGCTAATGCTGAAACATACCACCGTTCCCTTTCCTCTTGTCCTACACATAGGAAAAAAAATAATGAAGGTAATAAATCAAGGAAGCTCATTTAAGCCCCACCATTCACAGTCTAACAAATTTACTAGTTTGACCTCTTGATAAAGTCATGGGTCTTCTTTAGCTATGTTTTTTTTTTACCTTCACCGTAAGTAAGATCCATCCACCCTGTTCTACCACTCTATAAACTACTTTAAACAACAAATCTGGTTCTATGACATCACCTGTGTGGCCAACCTTCATAACCTCTTGTTTACTAGTATGAAAACTCACCTACTGAATGAAAATATTAAATACTGAATTGTGTTGTCCAAGACTTTCCTTTCTTGAAAGCTATAGAGGTTTTCCATTTGTGTTATCAATCCTGTTTGGATGAGGAGAGTTGTGGGTCATGGACTAGATGTCTACGTTCCAGCATGGACTTATGATTCAGAAAACAAGTGGATCTGCTATTAGCCAACCTCTAACGCACGCACATGCACACCTTTAAAGCAAGTGGCCGTTTATTCAATATTTATTGAACACAATATATACCAAGTAATGTTTAATACTTGGCAGTGAATGAGGAAGAAAATAGGTCTGCTTTCACATTTTCCTATGAGAAATAGGTAACACCCAAGCAACTAAATCAACAAGAAAAAGACACAGTGGCACATGCTATGCAGAGAATTCAAATAGGCTGACATCACTGAGTGGACAATATCGAGTGGGGAAGAGAGACTTCTCTGAGGAAGTAACATTGAAGTTGAGGTAAGAACTATGACTAGACTACTTCACATCTGTACCTACAGCTGAATTTAGCCTGGAGCAAGACAGGACCATGTGTAGGCATCTCATTTGAAATTCATGATCACAGCCCTCTATGGGGCCCTTGACATTACTGCAATCGTATGACCTTTCCCTATTCCATTTCATACCTACTGTGTCTTCAAATCCTCAATACATCCTTTTCTTACTCTCTGCTGAGGCTCCTGCTGCTTATTCACTGAGAAATTAGAAACTATCACAAGAGATACTCCCTAGGCCCCCAGCTTGTGTGTCCACCCATTCAGGCTGTCCTTTCTCCTGTTGCTCTGGATGAAACTTCTGGGCTCCTATGTAAGGCTACTCCACCCCTCCCCCGTAGGAGATCAGTTGCCCTCAACTTTACCCTAAGACGTGCCTTCAGCCCACCCCGTCTCTGCTCCATCTGCCACATTTCCTTCTCTCCCTGATCAGTCATCATCCCAATCTGCCACATGTGGAAACGCTGCTTCACACCATACAGAGGAGCAGCCCGTGTCCTCACGCTGACTGTAAAGCCCACCAAGATCTGGCTGTGGTCCTTTTATGACTTTCTTTCTCCTCCATCCCCCTCTCGTGCTGCTCCAGCCACAATGGCCTCTTTGCTGTTCTTTGAACCCGGCACAGCACACTTCCACCTCCAGGTCTTTGCACTTCTGATTTTTTTTTCTGCCTTGACCTAGCTTTCTCCAGATCTCTATGTGACTCACTCTCTCGCTTCCCGAGTTCTTTGTCCCAATGTTTCTTGTGAGATGTTCCCTACACCCTATTTAGAACTCTGTCACCCACCATCTCCCTTGCAACTTCCATTTTTCTCATTTCAAATTTGTCATTTGAAACACCAAATATTTCATTTATTTATATAGTATATAGTCTGCCCTTACACACTCCACTAGAATACAACTTCCACAAGGACAGAACCTTTTTAAACAGTTTCCTGTTTTCTGTTTGGTTTGGCTTTATTATTGCTTTATCATCACAATGTAGGGAAAAAACTGGCACATACAGAGTGTCACTAAATGTTGGTTGAATGAACGGAATGCAGGCAAGAAGGAGCTAGTTTTACAAAGGTCATGGGAAGGAATATTCCAGGCAGAAGGAATAGTTCGTACAAAGGCCCCTCTAAGGAAAAAAAGCTTGGTGTGTTAGAGGAAACCAGAGAAGACCAGCGTGGCTAGAGCCGAGGGGGAGGGGGAGGATGGTCCAGGATACTTCCTCCTGAGGAAGTAAGAGTCAGAGAAGGGACAATGGTCTTTCCCAGCCCCTGAGTGATGCCTGCCATATCCGGATGCTTCTCTCCCTCTGCTAGATACTCAATGAACAGTGTGTTTCCACTGCAGCTCTTCTGAAACACTCTTCTTTCTGCTGCATAAAGGCTCTTACAGACTCTGTGTGGCACCTCAACACTGGCTTGGTCCTTTAGAATCACACTCTCCTTTGTCCTGGTCTTTTTCCCCCCCATACTGGCCCATCACATTTTTCTGAGGACCCAGCCTTTTTGTTGAGAGTAAATTTTTTCTATTTAACAACACTGCCAGTATAAAAGTTTTGTTTCTTCTAACAAACTCTGTTCTAGAGAGTTAACTATTGGGTCTTCCATTTTTCCTCTCTAACTGGAAAATCCGGTTACATTTTTATTATATAAAATTGATGATTCCTCTCAAATAAAGGAATAGGTCTAACACATAATCTGAGTTCACTGGAATGTACTGTTAAGAACTGTGAAGATATGGGGATATATGTATAGCTGATTCACTTTGTTATAAAGCAGAAACTAACACATCATTGTAAAGCAATTATACTCCAATAAAGATGTTTAAAAAAAAAAGAATTGTGAAGGATTTGGAATTTAAGCCTGCCTGCAAGCTAACAAGTTAGCCTGCCACAGTGTCAGGGATGTAGAAGAAGACATCAGATGCCTCAACATATTAATCAAAGCAATAGCAGTAGCCAGAAGAGCTGGATTTTGCTGCTGGTTTCCTGAGCTTCAATTCCCAGAAAGCAACACAAAGATGGCCAGATGATACCTGTACATGCAGTGGGTTAAATTACAGGAGAAGAACTCTAAACTTTGGAACCCAGTTTAAAAAAAAAAAAAAAGAGCAGTAAGCACGTTTGCCCTTTGCTGCAAATGGGATCATCACCTTTATTATACTGGTCAGTAAATATGCCCGCCCTTTGCTCCAGAGAGACAAACTGTATCTTCCATAGCTGCTTTCTGTACAAACACCCTTTAAAAGAATCCAGAATGAAAGGAAGTCAGTGCCTGAGTCACAAGATGTGCAGAAATGAGACAGACCGATGAGGAGTTCTCTCCCAACAATACCTGCCCCTCATTTCTATACCATCCTGGTTTCTGATGAATTTTCCATATGCCACTCTGAGAGCCACTCTGCTATGTGACTGACAGGCTGGGACAACCCCTTTCATGCATCTTAGGCAGCATTTAACTGAGACTATTAGCAACAGAACTCTAAGTGACAGTCATGACCTTGACCATGGCCCCCAGAATCCCAGACCCAACCATCTGAACAAATCCCACAGGCCATCAGGGTTTACATTAGAACATCAGGTAGTTTTCTAAGTTTCTGTATTGACCTTTCCACTTGGCCCAAGACATTAAGCCAAGTACAATGAGTTGCATTAGAATTGGCACAAACTCTGCTTTGATCTATGAACAGAAAAGTACAGGGCAATTTGGTCTTTTGTAACAACCCAGGCCAGTGAGCTGAAACTGACGTAGGGTCTTCCAGGGTCAAGTTTGCAAAACTGGTCACTTCAGCTAAAATCAGAGACAAATTCTCCTATTACTAAATGGAAGATCCCCAATGTACAGTTAACTCCCTGCAGGTTGCATATAAGTAATGTGTCAGTTACCCCTCCAGGAAGCTCCTTGGATTAACCAAGAGAAGCCTAATTTTGACAAGACCTGAGGTCATATGAGAGGTCTCATGTCCACTTTTAAGGTGTGAGTCCACCTCTAAGGTGTGTCTTCAGGAAGGAGGTAAGAAATTCTTGTCTTCACCCAAGAAGCATAGACCTGGGAGGACATGGTACCTCTAGAAGGGAAGTGTGTTTACATTACTCGGAATGTTGCTGAGTGGTACCGACTCCAGTTTGGGGGCAAAGGTTACCAGGGTCCGCAGTGGGGATGCCCAGCTGGCTGGTGGACACTAGGGTTTCCAAACCATCCTTGTTTTGGAGGGACTGCTTGAGGTCATGAAACCAAGTGGGACCCTGCGGGCCCTCCTGGGTACAAAAGCCTTTCTGTGTCCTCCATTTCTAGTTTGTAGAAAAAGCCTTTAGGCTTCTAGACCTTCCCTGAGTTCCAAAGGGCAGATTTAAGCAGTTACTAATTAGGGAAGTGAGGGAATGTGGGAAGAAAGGAAAAGCAGTCAAGAAACCATAGTTTGGCTATAAAACACAGTCCTAGCTCCTCTTCAAGGGATACACGTGGCAGTCTTTGAGTTCTGCAGGAACTAAGATCTTGACCCAAATGGCGGATGGTGGCTATATGCTGACCACAAGCACTAGACCCCAGTCTGGTTGGAACCAGGTTGATGATGGTGACTCCCAAAACATGCATCAATCAGAACTGTGCACAAGCTGATCATGCACCCCAAGCCCCCCCTCCCTTTTACCCCTTTTGCCTTTACAAACCTTACACCCCAGCCAGCCTGTAAGATGGATCTGAGACAAACCTACGTGTCCCATCTTCTCGGTCCAACGCCCTCTCAATTAATAAACCTTTCTCTAGTCCAAACTCTGACGTATTGGTGTGTTGGGCCTCACTATGCGTCAGACACATGAACTTGGGTTTAACAGTGAGTTCAACCTGTTGAGTGAAAAAATGTTGCCTGCCATATCAATAAACAAAGGATGTTGCAGCCATCAAGCCATCACATTACAGCCATCCCAACTGTGAGGCCTGATGGAACTCAGGATAGAAACAGGATGCCCACCAAGCCATCAGCCACTGCAAGCATCCCCTTCCCCCCGCACACACACGTTGCACCCTGAGGACACTCAGGATGAGAAAACACACGATCCTGGCCCCAGAGAGCTGAGGTGCCTATCAAAGGAATGATTTCAATGAGCCCAGACTTTTGCATGTTCCCATACATAGAAAAGCACTAAATTC
Source organism: Mesoplodon bidens (assembly GCF_964165515.1). Classification (NCBI taxonomy): domain Eukaryota; kingdom Metazoa; phylum Chordata; class Mammalia; order Artiodactyla; family Ziphiidae; genus Mesoplodon; species Mesoplodon bidens. Next base: position 22,953,877 of record NC_138181.1, read on the forward strand.
ATTAACTTGATGTCGGGTTTTCTTTACCAGTAATCTTTGAAGTCCTGACTACCTGATCTTTGTTGCCGAAACTCCTATATATCCTGCTCCACCCCCACCTCTTCAGATCAGCCCCTCAGAGCCATCTGAAAAACTGTGTCCCCGGCTTAAGTCCTCAGTTTTGTCCACCAAATAAAACATAATTCTCACCTTTTAGGTTGTGCATTTTTTTTCAGGTAACAAACCTGTCCCTTAGGTTTATACCACCAACTGAGTGGCACCTTTCGTCCCTACAGGGTTAGAAGAACAGACTGCAACAGCAACAATGCAACCTGAAAATGTATCAGCAGTACTGAAGCACCACCCATAGTCCCAAGAGGTCCAGAGTTCAGTGTAGTCAGTCTTTCAGGAGTGGATTGGAGCAACACACCAAAAATGTGACCTCCCTCGAGACAAACTGTTTAAGTTCTGGAAGTCATGAGTCTGGCTCCTATTACTTGCCTCTGCATCAGAAAAGTGTTCTTTCCCTGGTACCCGGTCTACACTGATGGCTGCGTTATCATGCCTGGTATCATAACGGATCTAGGAAGCAAGGGTGACAATCTGGTGCTTGATTGCTGTTGGTCTCATTAGAGAACAAGCTGTACTGTGTTTCTGTATGAGTGACCCAGAAGGTCTGATGAGCAGCAGCTATGAATTATTTCCTCAGTTCTTGAGCTCAAAAGGGCTATCTTTAATCTACCAGTCTATAGTTTTCCAAGTGGCATACCCAACGGCTATGTCATTGGCAACAGCCTAAGAGTCAGTAAAAATATAACAAAGTTCACCAAGTATTAGAGCAGCCAGAGCTCTAAGAACGGCCTTAAGTTACGCCCACTGACCACAGTGGCCACACCCATTTTCTGCATAATTGTTACTGAGATTAAACAGCCGCAGCAGCCTAGTTATACTAATGGGTTTCAGCTCAGCAAAACCATCAGTAAACCAGGCCTAGACATTTAGTGGACAGGACGCACCAAGAGCTACCAATCTGTGTAAAGGATTCAACTACTCTCCCAAAGCCAGCAATTGCCCAGCCTAGAGGAGGAACAGCTGAATTCAATGGGTGATCATTGGCCAATTATTGTCTCGCTTTCTGCAGACAGTGTAAGGCTCTTGTATGGAGCCATTGCATCTCTCTCTACCCTTCTTTGCTTTTAAGTCCTGGGTCAAGCCTACGATTTTCCTTTGTCTTTCTGAAATGCCATCCTATGTCTCCTAGAGCCGGGGAAGACAAGGATGAAGGCTGGGGTCAGTTTTTAGGTTGCACTTTCAGTCCTCTACCTGTGAAGCTGCCAGTCAAGCGCATTTTGCCCCCAGCCCTGCGGGACAGGAAGTACAATGCTCACCCATGAGTGACTAGACATTCAGACGCAGAACCATCCACAGCACAGAACAGGCTGACAAGTTCACAGTAGCTTCCCTTTCCCACCCTGAACTCTTCCCGGACCTGATGTGCTGACTCTAAGCACCTTTTCCTTCCATGGGTCTGGGGAGAACAGTACCTGAGGCACCTTTATCCAAAACCTCGTAAAAGTTTGAATTCCTCCCCTTTCAACACCCCCAAGCACACTCAGGTGGGCAGTCTTTGCTTCCCCCTTGGGGGCAGGGAGACCCCAAGTCTACGTCTACATCTAACCTTCTTTCTGCTTAAAGTAGCTGAGGTCAGGGCGGAAGGAGGGAGGAACGGCGGACAGAGAAAGAGAGGCCCCGGGCCATTACTCGAGGCCTCGTACTCACCTTCAGCTCCCAGCAGTGCAGCCGCCGCTCTGCTTCGACAACGTGAACCTCGGGTGTCTTCGGCCGGGCCGGTGCCCTGTATCGGGGGGCGAGACCCCCGGACGCAGCCTGGCCGCAGCCTGCCTTCCAGCCGGGCCGCCGGGCCGTGCGCGCGGGCGGCCGACCCCCGTTTGCTTCCCGCCGCGGCGGCCTTTAAGGGCTCCCGATTTAACACGGGGCACCTGCGGCCCCGCTGCTACGCGAACATCTCGGCCTCTTGCCTCATTTCAAAGTCAGGGCAAGTTTTCCTTGGTGGTGAGATGACCGCAAGAATTTACCTAAATTTCCTGGGGTCAGTTTCTCATTCTCCAGCGGGGCTCATTTATCAGTATCAGAAAGCCAGTCCAGGGCAGTAAGATCCAGAATCCTAGCCAGCGTCGCTTGTATGGTTTCCCCAGGAAGTTTCACTGTCTCAGAGAAATCTGCCCAGGAGGGCTAACATTTCCTCATCGCAGCGAGGATCCACGGCAAAAAGACAAAAAGCAAACCTCTGAGTCCTCACACGGTTGTGCTCAAGCCGACCTGCGGTTGCCGTGAAGGGTTTCAGAGGTGATTGAGCTTTAAGAGGCCCAGCTGCTGCCTTTCTGCCTTAACGAGCTCCACCCCGTCAGGTTCCACGGGAAGCGGCTCAGGTTTTAGCAGTTAGCAGTCTCTCGAGTAGGTAGTCATACTCCTCTGTAACTATTTTCTGAAAGGGTCAGGAACCTTCGCCTGCCAGGATGACTCCTAGCTGCCCTTGTTACAATGCAGTGGACCTGAGCCGACCACCAGATTCTCAAGGAAGTTCCTCTGTCTGAGGAAAGTTAACTACAAAACGACATACCACTCGGGGAGCGGTTTTTGGGGGTTTTTTTTGTTTTTTGCGGTACGCGGGCCTCTCACTGTTGTGACCTCTCCCGTTGCGGAGCACAGGCTCTGGACGCGCAGGCTCAGCGGCCATGGCTCACGGGCCCAGCCGCTCCGCGGCATGTGGGATCTTCCCGGACCGGGGCACGAACCTGTGTCCCCTGCGTCGGCAGGTGGACTCTCAACCGCTGCGCCACCAGGGAAGCCCTAGGCCAGCGCTTTTTAAACCTGCTTTCTGGTACTCATCCTGTGACCACCTCTCATTAATGAACAATGGGGGAAGGGCCATTTATTGTCCAGTTACTCATATGATTTGGTCAACAATCTCACTACCAATTCCCACGGACCCCCGTTGAATCTTGTTAATCAGCCCGTGAGGTCCTCACTCTTTATCTGCTAGAAAGGCATCTATTTCTCAGCATCCCACCCTCATCACCAGAACTGTCGAGGACTGTGAAGGGTCTGAAATGTTACCCTACTTGCAAGTTAACAAGTTAGCCGGCCACAGAGTCATAGATGTTGGTGGTTGCCCTGAAACTCTCAGCCAGAGATGAAAGACAATGTATTATGCAAAGCAACAGCTGTAGCCAGACTCTGCATTTTCATGCCAGTTCCCTTCCAGTTCCCACACGGCAACACAAAGAGGGTCAGATGACACCTCCAAGTGCTGTGGGTTGTACTACAGGAGAGGACCCCCGAACCCCAATTTTGTATAACGGGCAGTAAGCATGTCTGCCCTTGGCTCCAAGGGACAGACTCCACTATCTGCCAAGGTTGTAAGCAAACGTCCTTTGCTGCAGACAGACCCTACCTCTATCTCTAAGGCTGTTCCTTGAATAGATGGTACAGGACAATCCGCGCCTTGCTCACAAGACTTACAGAAATGCAAGAGTCATGGCACATTAGCTCTTTGTAGCTTTGTAGCTTTTCCCTGACAACACCACTTGGAAACTGCACAACAAACGCTTTCTCCCGGGGATGAGGCTACTTCAGAGCAATGCTGCTTTTATGACTACTTATCCCCAGCCTGTGCGACCTGCTCCTTTGCCAGCCTGCTCTATAGAATGTAGGAATTGGAAAGGTGCCTTCTCGGTAATTCATGGGCACTCAGACATGCATGCACAGCTAGTAATGACGTTCATGCACAGTAGTAATACCATTCTTTTCAAACACAAGAAACATGCAAAATCTTGTTCTTAATTTGATACGGTTTTCCTTAGCTGCTGTTGGTCTCCCTCCACACCCGAGGGTTCCTGCACGCCTGGTCTAAAGCCTGCAAACAATCTGGCCAGGGACTGTCCCTGTCATTCAATCATCCAGATAACATTTATTGAGCTCCTACTAGATGCCTAGCACTGGTCTAGACATTGAGGATGAAACTGAAAACCAGCAAAACTTTTACCCTCATGGAGCGTATATTCTATGGGGGGAAAGGTTCAAATAAACAAGTAAACAAGTAAGCGTAGGACTAACCAAAAAAATAAGACAAGATAAGGGAAACAGGCGGTGCTGACTTGGAGTGGTGGTGCTATTTCACATGATGGTCAGGACGGCTGTCTAGGGTGAGGTGATGCTTGAGTGCAGACCGTAAGTAACCCACAGTGATCCAGGCAGAGGAAGGCAGGGAGTGAAGGACCTTAGGACCTGAGCTTGCTTGGTGTTCTTGAGCCACAATAGATAGATGAGTGTGGCTGGAGCAGAATGAGAAGTGGGACGAGTGGTAGGAAGTGCAGTCTGAGAGGAAGCGGGAGAGCAGAGAAGCCAGTCCTGAAAGCCACTGTCAAGGCCTTTGAATTTTCTTCTGAGTGAAAAGAAAAGTCAACAGAGGGTTTTGATCCTGACATGATCAGGCATATTTTAAACGAGTAAGAGGACAGACTAAGCAGGTGACGGGAGAAATAAGAGGGATAGAAGCAGAGAATCCAGTGAAGAGCATTTCATGGAACTAGGGGGGAGGTGATGGTGGCTTGAACGGGAAGGAGGCCCTGGACGTGCAGAGGTAGACGGTTTGCTGAGGCTTGGATAAGAGACAAAGAGGATATCATGGGTAACTGCAGAGGGTTTTTATTTCCCCTGATAAACTGCATGGAAAGAGTTTTCATATACTGAGCTGGGGGTGACTGCCGGAACTGGAAGCAGGTGGGATGGGGTGGGTGAGGAATCACGACCTTGGTTTTAGGCATGCTGATTTTAACTTTCCTAGCTGGTATTCAAGTGGGACATCCGTTAGGCAGTGAGTGTGTGAATCTGGAGATCAGAGGAGGTGTTATCGGGCCAGAAAACTCTTTACTTGTTCCCTTCTAGGTTCTTTGACTAATAATTAAATTGGCATAAGACATATTCATAGGAGAAAAAATGGTGAAGAAGTAACAAGGTATGTTTATCTAGCCTTCCCAGCCCCAGATGCCCTGTCTCTGGAGATAAGGATGCCTTCTACCCTCCTGGTACAAGGAGGGTATCTTCACATGGGAGATTTATCTCCTGCTTTCAGGGAGAAAAGGGTGAGTCAGAAGGTCCTTCTTGCACCAGCTGTTTCTCAAGCACCTTTAATTCAAAATAATCAATATGCCCAAATGGCATATTTCAGGGTGGTAAAATCTGCTAGAGATGTAAATTTGGGAGCTGTCAGTTTACATATGTATCAAAAGCCATGAAAATGGAAGAGATCACCTAGTAAAGGTGTGTAGATGTTTGCAGAGACTCCCAAGGGCATTCAACCCCGAGTCTTCAGGAGACGAGGAATCATCCATCAGCCATGCAGACTGAGAATGGGGCTGGGTGATGAAGCAGGAGAACCAAAGAGATGGTGTTCTGCAAGCCACATGGAAGAAAAGTTTCAAAAAGGAGAGAGTCATAAGCTGAATCAAAGGCTGCTCTTGTCCAGAAGACAAGGACTCAGAGCTTCTCACTGGATTTGCCAATGTGAGGGTTCTTGGTCACCTCGACAAGAGCAAGTTCAGTCAAGTGGCTTGGATGAAACCTTGACTGAAATCAGTTCCAGAGACAATGCAAGAGTATTTGGAAACAGTGATATTGGACAACCCTTGAGCATGTTTTCTGTTAAACTCTTGAGCATTTTTTTCTGTACAAAGAAACAGGTGGTGCCTAGAAGAGCATGTGCTCTATTATATTTTTGGTGGATGTTAAAAATGATACAAGAGAAAAAGGACATTAATGGAGAACATGGTGAAACTGGAATAAAGTCTGTAGTTTAGTTAATTAAAAAAAAATGATACAAGAGATATCTCGGGCACTGACGCGGCAGGAGAGGTAGAATTGTGGGACAATGTCCTGCGTAGGTGAGAGCACAGGATCGAGTGGAGAGGTGGGCCCGGGGGAGAAGCAGAGAGGAACAGTCCTCCCATGAGGAAAGGCGGTGAAAATGGGACGATGTTTAGTGGTGGGTGCTGGTGGGGGGCATTCTCTTCTGACTGATATGATTTCCTTCATGAGACAGGGAGTAAGACAGGACAGAATGAGAAGGCTGAAGGTTAGAGGTGAAAAGAGAAGATGTGAAATAGTCACCTGGGGGGTGGAACAATCATGGGAAGAGGCAAATAGGCTGTGGTTTCGAGAAAGCACTAAGGGCACAACTGAGTGTCCAGGTGACAAACTGGATCGATGCCACTCAGAATAGCCTCGTGTATGTCTGCTCAGCCAACTCCAGCTGCGAGGGTGCAGTAGAATAAGCAAAGAATTTCTAATTGGGGGGTTTGATTTGGTGTATTTCAGAGTATTTTTTTTTTTTCGGTACGCGGGTCTCTCACTGTTGTGGCCTCTCCCGTTGCGGAGCACAGGCTCCGGACGCGCAGGCTCAGCGGCCATGGCTCACGGGCCCAGCTGCTCCACGGCACATGAGATCTTCCCAGACCGGGGCACGAACCCGTGTCCCCTGCATCGGCAGGCAGACTCTCAACCACTGCGCCACCAGGGAAGCCCTCAGGGTATGTTTTTAAAGGACCATGGAATCTAGAATGTTGGGAGGCAAGGGAAGGCCTGAGGGAGCAGTCCAGCAGGACCTTGGGCTAAGATGAGAAAGAAAACAAGCCGTGCGCTGCAGGTTTCGATGTATTGATATTTAGTTTCTTCCTTGCTGGGAATAAATAATTCCCGCTCCATTACCCCCTCAGTAATGCTAATGGCCTTCTCAGACTGAATTCAACCTCTCTTGAAGGGAGCACTCACCCTGCTGCCTTTTCCTGGGGCAGGGAAAACCATCCCCAGTGTGAGCCGGTGCTAAGCACTCTGCATCCTTCATCAACTCAATTCCCACAAAGGCCTGAGAGGTGGACATGTGTACTGCCATTTCCATTTAACAGATAAACAACCACCAAAACGACACGGAGAAAAGGGGAAACCACTCACCCTGTGTCGTACCTGTGCAACCAGCTCTCTCTCTTTCAAAATCTATGGCTTGAAACACTACACTTTTTAAAAAAAAAACAAAATTCAACTTGAGTAAGTTTTAAAGATTGTATTGGCTTTGTTCAACGATTCATGAATTGAGCAGCCTTCAACCTAGCAGAGAGAAAGGAGCTCCAAAGAGCTATACAAGGCAAGAGATTTTATAGGCAGAGAGCAGCAGGCCAAAAAGCAGGTCGGTTATTGCAAGGTTACTTTCCTTCCAAGAGATGGCAGGGGTCTCTCCGGCAGGTGGCCTCACTAGAGCCAATCAGGTAATCAGCATAGATCAGTCCTGATTGGTATAAGATTCCATTTCCCAGAGATCTGAAACTGTAATTAAGTCTCCGTTTGGTGACATGGGGCTTAGCAGACCCCATTTTGGGCCTGTTACCTTGTTTTTAACAATTTTGAGTCCTTCCAAAATACCAATGTCAATAACAACTTCGACTTAAGCCACAGCTTATTTTTAGAAGCCTCTAAGTCTGGTATATCTCATCCTTCTAATATACAACTAGTTTGATTTCAGTACTCATTCACAGTCAGGTTGTCCCAATAATAATGATGGGGTTGCATTTACGTGTCACAGAAAAGACATAGTTTGCTTCTGCTCTGCCAGGAAACATCATTCCCACAAAAAAAAATTTACTTCCATTCCCACATGAGGTTTTGGTGTCTCTCAAAAAATCCCGGTGCATCTCTTGAGAGATGTTTAAGGTATGCCATTCCCGTGCTCACCATCTAACCTGGAGGGTCCCAGCATGAAGGAGGAAGACTCGCAGGTAAGGAAAGAGGAAGACGAGGAAGTTAATGGCAACAAAGACACACTTGCCAAATTCACAAATTTGAAATGCACAGCTTTGCGGGTGTTCGTTCTAAGCAAGAATGTTTCTGTCTTTTCAAGTTACGTTTCCTGTATGAAGGGAATAAAAAACTTAAATAAATGTAAATATTTGCATTGAAGGGTATGGCTAAAAAAGTCTGTTAAGGGCTTCCCTGGTGGCACAGTGGTTAAGAATCCACCTGCCAATGCAGGGGACACGGGTTCGTGCCCCGGTCCGGGAAGATCCCACATGCCGCGGAGCAACTAGGCCCCTGAGCCACAACTACTGAGCCTGCGCGTCTGGAGCCTGTGCTCCGCAACAAGAGAGGCCGCGATAGTGAGAGGCCCGCATACTGCGATGAAGCGTGGCCCCCGCTTGCCACAACTAGAGAAAGCCCTCGCACAGAAACGAAGACCCAACACAGCTCTAAATAAAACAAATAAATTTTAAAAAAAAGTCTGTTAAGTCTGGCTGGTAAGATCCTGAAAGCACAGAGCAAGAATCAAGCATTTCCTGTAAATAAATGCCTAACAGACTAGTGTGTACCATTAGTGCAGGATGGCAAGTGTGCGCTTTGAGCCCATTTCCTAGATTAAGATGCAGAAAAGTCCACAGCAAAGTTGCCTGAAAATGAAGGTGGGGGAAATATAGCTCTAACCCCCAGCTACTAATAAAATTGTACTTACGGTTATTCCTGATGGTTCACAAAGCTGTGGTAGACTCCCACATTGCTGCAAAGAGCAGCATTTAGTGAAGATAGCAGGTCCATCTGTCCATTACACCCTTCAGTGAGTCTGATACCTGTGGTGTTTCTTAACTTTTCAGGGATACACTTTTACTACGTCGTTTAGTGCTCTAAATCCTGGTGGTAGGGAGTTTGGGGGAGTGAGAGGGACCATTTAAAGAAAAATGCCACAAAGCACGTGGTGGCCGAAAGCGTATTTACTGAAGAAATAATATTTGTGTGATGAAACAACTTCTCAAATTTTATTGTAGGAATTGTTGAGCTCTGCTACGATTTCTTGTTAAGTCCTTTTAACTCGCTTTCATCAGGAGATCAAACAAAATGACCTGTCCATTTTGGGATCTTGTAGCTTTTAATAAATATGACAGCTCGGGATGTGTAGATGGCAGGGTAAGTTGGAGGCAGGCCACTTGGTCACAAACCCAGAGAAAGTCAAGTACTTAAAACGACAACGAGGGCCCCGAGAGAGGTGTGGAAGGCTGGGTGCAGTGGTCCGTGAAGGGCGAGCCCTCTTCCTGCCTCACAGCGGTCAAGAGCTACAAGAGAACCTCCAGGTGAAAAGGGGGGTGGCTCCACGAGGAGCCTGGAAAGACATGGCCAACTGAAGTTACGTTTGCTTTTAGTCTCTTAGCAATTCCCATCTGTCCCTAAGCCTTCAGCTCTGATCAAATGTTCTCCCTAGGGAAAAAACTTGACTAATGTCTGCATGAGAAGGTATTAGAGCCTGAAAACTACAGTGCTATTAAATGTGATTCTCACCCATGCACATAGTTTTCTGAAGACACATCACATAGGAGTAGAATGAGGAATGCCTGCGCCCTCAGTTTAAGCACAACATTCATTAAACGTATTTAAATCTGCAATAGGAAGAGGCGGACAATTACGGGAGACACTGGGTAAAACCCCATACTCTACTCATGAAGAGCTCCAGAAATCACCAGGCATTTAACACGTTTCTTCTTTCTTGTCTGTGGTTCTCAAGCCAATTCCACTAAGATTCAGGTGCCCCTTCTCATAGATGAATTATACATATTGTAATATGGAAAACAATATGAATAATGTGAAATTCCTATAAAACATTTTCCTTCCCCAGAAATTATACTTGTTTATTGAATACTTACTATCTCTGTTAGACTATAGAGAGGAACTAATCCCTCATGCTTTGAGCAAAGTTAAAAGAAAGTGTTTAGAATTGGGAATCTTCACTGAACTTCAAATTTGTTAAGAGAGTTGGGACTGGATGGTGTCTTAGTCCGCTTGGGCTGCCATAACAAAATGCCATAGAAAGGGGGCCTTAAACAAGAGACATTTTTTTTCTCACTGTTCTGGAGGCTGCAAGACTGAGACCAGGGAGCCAGCATGCACGGGGTCTGGTGAGAGCTCTCGTCCTCACTTGTAGACGGCCACCTTCTTGCTGTGTCCTCAGATGGCCTCTCCTTGAGTAGAATTGTTTAAAGGAAGAGTGAACTTTTATAGAGCAGAAGCCCCGAGCTGAGTTGGACATCTAGAGATGCTGAGGAGGGGAAGAAGGGAAGATCATGACCCTGCAGCAGGAAACATGCTGGTTTTCCTGCACCATGTGGTTCCCTGGATGAGAAGGGAGTGATAGGACATTCTTGTAAATGGTGTTCCCTCTATTTGGAGGCCTATGTGGAAAATCCTATTTTTCCTCATTTGAAACATGGCTATGATTGCATCTATTGAATAAACACAGGGTTAATCACTTTTTTTTTTTGGATCCTGAAATATATCTCCACTGGTCAGATAATCCACCCTGTCGTCAGTCTGAGAAACACTAATCAGATAGCAGATATACTTCTCAGGTAACTCAAATGAAACATAGCTTCTCCAAAGAAAAGCTATTTGTATAACCACATAACCAGGATTTGGCTAAACGTTGCAGAAAATTGTTAATCACAGTCATGCTCAGTAGTCATTCAGCATTATAATTTTTTTAAAAAATTAATAAGCGTAAGTAAGTATTATGTGTGTACTATGTCACCTGTAAGTAATTGCTGGATTCAAAACAATATTCACTTTATCTTTAGGTAAATAGGTGATCCTTACAAACAATGCATGGAAATATTGGCTGGGAAAAGACAGAGAAAAATTAAAGATCAAGGTCAATGTGGATGTTCACTCCTTTCTTCCAAAATTTACACTCATTAGATCCTCATAAACGTGGCAGCGAGTGAACAGTGAGGGATTAGTCATTTTCAAATTGTTCGAAAAGTGCTTCATTTTTGAAAATAAGTTTTCTCTTTCAGGCTATGCACTTTTTGTGGCTATTTTTAATCATTCTTTTCTAGGAAAGAGAAGTAAAGCCTAATAAGAAATATTTCATTGAAATGATTTATGTCTTAGTAAATTGAATATTAGTATCCTAATGTATAGGCATATACAAGGCAGTTTAAAACACTATGAAATCTGTTATTGTTACTAGGCTATTAAATAACTTTATAAGCCTATATACGACTGTAGAAATCTGTAACTTCTTTCAACATACATTGTAACTTCTGAAATCAAGTAAAACATTTCTAATTAAAGAAAGGTCACATTCAGCCATGAGGACTGAAGAATTTAATATGACAATACAATATATTTTCCTCTATTTATAATGAAATCTTTGATCTCAGTGGAGGTTGGCAAAGACTGAGTGTTCAAGCTACTGTACATTTCTTTTCCAAATGCTAAAAAAAAATTAAACCAAGCAGCTTAAATATAAGCAAATAATAAAAACCGAAATAAAAACTGGCAGGAAATTTCAGTAGCACAAAAAAATAGATAAGTTTAAAAAATGTTTAGAGTAGTATCATGTTAAAGCCTCCTACATATACTAGCTTACCCACATACTATTACAGTGCTAGCCCATATTTTATTGTAGAGATTAGGGATGCTTTATTTTCTGACCTGCATTAGAAAAGAAGTGAGCACATAACAATTATCTACTATCTTTAGTGTAAACTTCCTCTACCTAGTAAACCATGCCCCCTAAGGAACTTAATAGCTTTGCACAGGCTTCTTGTCACAAATTTTGTCCCATTATCATTTTAATACTGAATTTTATCTTAAAATATTAATCATAAAAAGAACATAATCATTTTGAAAAAATGCTGTATCATGAGCAGCTGGGGATAAAATGGATACATTTATTCAGATATTTAAGCCTTTCTTGATAGTCTTTTATGGTTTATTCCTATAAATAAGAGTTTTTGACATTGGACAAAGAAAAATCAAAGGGATAGAAAACATCTTTCTATATATACCATTCCTTGGTCATTTCTGCCCCCAGCCTGAGTTCAGATTGTTGAGAAATATTCTTTAACTTATCATTTTCAGACCTGCCATTATTACTTCTTTTATGCAACTAAGAACATGGAAAACAGAAGCAGTCCAGGCAGAAGTCTTTTAAATCCCCCAAGAGATAGAATGTCAGAGATGGGAGATGGAAGTTTGCCAGAGCTTCTCATTTATAACAACTTCTAGGCATGTGGGTGTTGGCGTTGGCTGGCTACTGCCCCTAGGATCTCCTCCTTGTTTCTGACTTGCCTGTTGCAGGGGTTGCTGATGTGCTTTCATGGAAGCTGAAGCTCCTCCCACCTGCAGCACATTGTCTTTTTAAAGGATGTTTTTGTAGACTACAAAAAAATGTGTGTGTGTGTGTGTGTGTGTGTATGTGTATAAAACTTAGAGCTTTGCACCATTCAGGTTTCTTTACAACTGGCAGTGCTGGACTTTGCCCAGCCTTTGGGAAAACATTCAACCCTATACCCCTCCTATTCTTTAGAACTTTAATGTTTTTCCAAACTCTAATATGAATAAGGATCATCTGGAGATGCACCTTGTTAAGTCATCTAGTTAAAATGAAAATTCTTATTAAATGGTACTGGGATACAGGCCGGGCTTCTGAATTTCTAACGTGCTCCCAGGTGATGCCTATACTGCTGGTCCATGGATCATGATTTTAGTAGCAAGCCTTAGAACAGTATTCTCAAGGTGTGATCCCTGGACCAGCGGCAGTAGCATCACCTGAGAACCTGTTAGAAATGCAAATTGTCAGGTCAGGTCTCAGAACTACTGAATCAGAAATTCTGGGAAGGGGGCCCAGAAACCTGTTTTAATAGGTTCTCCAGATGATTCTGATGCACACTATGGTTTGAGGGCTTCTGGCTTACAGTATTATCTTTTGAAATACTTCTCCCATACCAAGTCATTATATACAAGATGTTGAATATCATGGCAAAAACTTACTTTGCAGAGCATGAAACCAAAATACACCTCATATTCAACCCCTAAGCTACAATGTGGAATAGATAAAAGTAATCTGCAGGGCTTCCCTGGTGGCGCAGTGGTTAAGAATCCGCCTGCCAGTGCAGGGGACACGGGTTCCATCCCTGATGCAGGAAGATCCCACATGCTGCGGAGCAACTAAGCCTGTGCGCCACAACTACTGAGCCCACATGCCACAACTACTGAAGCCCGCGCGCCTAGGGCCCATGCTCCCCAGCAGGAGAATCCCCAACAATGAGAAGCCCGCACTCCGCAATGAAGGGTAGCCCCTGCTCGCCGCAACTAGAGAGAGCCTGTGCACAGCAACAAAGACCCAACAAGGCAAAAATAAAAACAAATAAATAAGTTTATGAAAAAGCAATCTGCAATCTTCATTTTCTCTATGGAGAATTGATACATGAACATTTAGCTATGCTCCAATGTCATGAAAACAGATCATTATGTTCTGGAATATCTCACTCAACACAAACAGTTTGTACAGTTGACCCTTGAACAACACAGGGATTAGAGGCACCAGCCCTCTGTGCAGTAGAAAATCTGCATATGACTTAGAGTCAACCCTCTGTATCTGTGGTTTTGCATCCTTGGATTCAATCCAGTGCAGATTGTGTAGCACTGTAATATTTACTATTGAAAAAAATCCATGTGTAAGTGGACCCACGCAGTTCAAACCTGTGTTTTTCAAGTCAACTGTGTAAGGTACCTAAGCAACGGAGTATTCAGAGAACACGAGAAGTATTTTTCTATCCACTAGGGTATGATAGTAACCAAAAGACAAAAATGCCTCATGACCATCATATTGTAGAGGGGGTAGACATAAAATACATAAATTACAATAGAATATATATTACATAATTTATGTATATGATGGCATATATATGGTTGGTCCTGAGTTAGAAGCAGGTGGGTGAAAAATAGGGAACTTTTCCATCCTTGACCAAGTTTTGACTATTCTGATTCAATTGCTACAGAGGCTGTGGTATGGCTTCCTGGATGGGTTACTGCAGAGCCTGTGGTTTGGGCTCCCTGGGCAGTTGCTACAGAGTTTTTAGGTCAGAGTTCTATCATCATACATGGTCTGCCCATTGTCCTCTTATATATTCAGCCTCTCACTCTGAGAGAGATGGAGAGCCATCGTAGAGTTTTTTTTTTTTTTTTTTTGGTCATCATAGAGTTTTGAACCCTGCAATGAAGGGTTCAATGAAGAGAATTTGGTAATTTTATTTATATATTAAAATGGTCACTCTGGCTCTTATTTGGGGAATAGACGGTCAGGAGGTAAGGATAAAAGTAGGGAAACCTGCTCTAAGGGTATTAAAATAATCCAGGCAGATGTGATTCTTACTGGTATCAGAGGGTTATAGGTGGAGGGTGAGGAGCAGAATGAATTCAGAGAAAGAAGAACCAACAGGATTTCCTGAGAGACTGAACATGAGGTAATAGAAAAAGAGAGGCATCAAGAATGGCTACAGGGCTTCCCTGGTGGCGCAGTGGTTGAGAGTCCGCTTGCCGATGCAGGGGACATGGGTTCGTGCCCTGGTCCGGGAAGATCCCACATGCCGCGGAGCGGCTGGGCCCGTGAGCCATGGCTGCTGAGCCTGCGCGTCTGGAGCCTGTGCTCCGCAAGGGGAGAGGCCACAACAGTGAGAGGCCCGCATACCGCAAAAAAAAAAAAAAAAAAAAAAGAATGACTACAAAAATTTGCCTTGAATGAGTGGAAAAGATGGAAGTGTCATCAACTGAGGAGAAAGGCTGTGTGTGGAGGAGGTTAATGGTATGGAAGATATGAAGTTCAGTTTGCACGTACTCAGTTTAAGATGTTTACAAAGCATTCAAGTAAACATGGCAAGTAGGGAGTTGGATAAAAAGAGTTCAGGATAGAAGTCTAGATGGCATGTAAACTTGGGATGTGTCAGTAAAGTTACGGCTGTATTGGACTTCCAAGCGTGTGAGTGTAGACAGAGATAAGGATCAAAGACTGTGCCCACAAGTGACCCACTCTGATAAGAAATCGGAGTGATGAGGCAGATCTAGGAAGGAAGGCAGTAAGGTAGAGAGAAAACCACGAAATTGCAGGGGCCTGGAAGCCAAGAGGAGGAACCAACCAACCATGTCACAGGCTGCTCCTTTTCCAGCTAAGCTGAGAGAACTGACCACAGGTTAGAACGTGGGGATCAGAGAAGAGCAGCTGCAGTGAAGCAGAGGGGAAAAAACAGTGACTGGAGAAACTTTGAGAAAATCTGAAAGAAGAATTGGACGTTGAAAGCATAAGTACCTACATTTAGGAGTTTTCCTGTCAATATGAGAGAAAGAATAGCATGTTATATGGTTAAGAAAAAATAGAAAGAAATTGATTTTGCGAGAGAGATGGGAGACTCTCACCTCCTTGGGCAAGTGACAGGGCACTGGGGCCAGTGCACACTGGAGGGAGATCTCAAATGTGAGCAGTGACTCTAGGGAAAGCAGCTGGATACAGACGCTGGTAAGCAGGTCAGTGTGATAGGGTGAGCTTAATTCTCCTTTGATCGCTCCTACTTTCTCAGACAAATGGGAAGCAAGATCATCAGCAGAGAATGAAGGGAGAGGCATGCTGGAGATATGAGGAAAGAGGAAAAGGTATAAAAGAATCATTTCGAAGACTGAGTGTAGGCAGTCTGGGAAAAGTAGCTTGGTTGTCTTGAGCCATTAAGGACCTGTTGTTTGTGGTAATGGTATTAAGGGTAAGCAGATGGCTCTAACAAACAGCTCCCTAATCTAAGAACTAAATAAAGGCCTTTTGTTTTCCTCTATCTTATCACATTCCAGAGAGGTCAAAGGGCAGGGGGCGGGGTGGGGGAAAGAGGTGCTTTGTTTGATGGATCTTTCTAGCTTGTGTCTTCAACCACTCCCCTCCCCAACCCACTTCCAACTTCGAAGTCCTTCACTAAAATTTCTTCATGTATCTGGCAGAGGAGAAAAGAAAGAGGACCTGGACAATTCTTGGGTTTTTAGGAGTCAGAGCTGTAAGTGGTTTACATAACATGTGCTCACATTCCACCAGCTAGAAATCACCCCCAAATCTTCTGCTAGCTGCAAAGGAGATTAGGAAATGTGGTCAAGCTATGTGCCCAGGAGAAAAAGAAAAAGGAAACTGTGATCTGGTGAACACATAAAGTGTTGGCTGTAGACATGGATTTAGAGTGATACCAGACAGCATAGTTGTGTGTTTCTCTCCAGATACATTCATTCAGCTGCATGGTGTGAAGAATGTGCAAAGACCTGGATTTGACCAATACTTGGGGTTTGCAGAGAAGCCCAAGAAAGTAAGTGAGGCAAGGAAGTAGAGGGTGTGAGCCACCAGGTGAATATCATTATTGACCTTTGAATTTAAGCATGAAAAGAAAGCAAGTGACAAGGTGGGGGGTGGAGGAAGTGAACACACATCTCAATGAACTTTTTTTTTTTAAGCATATAGTTCTTCGATGATGTTGTAAAGGTTGTTAAAAGAACTATCTGGGGTAAATTATGTTTTCAAGTTTCATTGAGGGATGTCACATATGTCTAGCAAAAGCCTTCATAAAATGGCCAAACCTGTTCTCCAGTTACTGATTTCAGCAAGGTTAAAAATAAAAAGAGAAAAAACAGCAATAGGTATTTGAAGAACAGAGGATTTTATGTTCTCTTTGATGATGATCCATTAAAATATTTTGCCCATGGTTTCTCATTGACTTAATTTGCATTCCTTTTATTCTCCAAAGAAATAGGACATAAGATGCAAGACTACTTTTATTGGTTTTCTTGTCAAGGCTTTGGGGACATCCAACTTAGATGAGAAGTTTTAATTGTATTGTCAGCAGGCATTAAAGTGCATCTTAAGTTGAAATGTATTTGCTGCCATGAATATAAATCTTATAAACAAATAAGTACTCAGTGTAATTTATCTGAGTTCCTTCAGCTAGAGGATTATAGAAGAAAAGTTTCCAAGGAGTCACAAACAGCAAAAACACTTAGAGGGTGTTGTAGAAAGTAGCAACATTCAGAAGACTTTTTAATGTCTGTTTTACGATGTCTATAGAAATCAAAATCTGAAAGAAATGAGAATGTACACATTGACATAACTACTAGTGTCACAATTTTATAAAATAGTTTTTTATTCTAATATATCTATTTTTTGTTAAAGAAATAGACTCAGAGCTAGCAATAGGTAGATTTGTGACTGCCGTCATTTCTGTAAAGTACTTAGAACAGTGCCTGGACATAGATGCCTTTGTTTTATTTTAGTCCTATATTAGAAAACTATGTGCATAGTATCTGTACCTTTGGTACTTCTTTTAAAGAATTTACTCTTCAATTTTATTTAGTTTAATATAGCATTAGTTGGTTTCTCTTGCCAGAATTGAGATTAAGAACTCAATTTACTTTTTGACTGACCTGTGGTTATGTTTAGTTTTTCTGTGACAGAGTACGTGTGTGGTATTTTTGAGTTTCACAATAAAAGCATCTTTCTTTTAGACTCAAGTCCACCAAAATAAATGTTTTTGTGTTACCTGACCCTCTGCAGGAACAAATTCACATTTGAACATGAGTAGCAAATTGGAGAAGTGATAAGATGCAGTTTTCAATCAACCAAGATGTTGATACCAATGCCTCATTTTTAACCACCCCCATGCAATGCATCATTAATAAATATACTTTTTAAGGCAAAAGTTAGTCGATTTTCAGGGGATTTTGATGCTGATGGACTTTAAGTGATTGAATTTATTCAAGTCCATAAATATCTATTTGCCCAGAAGCTGAATGAAAATTTTACACATGAACACCCACATAATTTGTCTTTTCTGTTAGTTTCAGTTATCTGAAGAGTTGCCTTAGTCAATTTTTCCCTGAGCAAACCCACAATTCTAGATGACCTTTGGACTTAGAATTTCAACAGTGTTAACTATAAAGAATGGGAAATTTTGTCAGAGAAGTGATTGCAGAAAAATATTCATGAATACCTAGAGATGTGCTGAAAACCCAATGGCCCAGAATTTGAATATATATTGTGTATTTACTATAAACTTAATGATAACAGTAAAGTTAGCTCTGTGCTAAGGATTACTGAGTAGGAGAGAGATATAAGACCTATTGGTTACCCACAAATTATCATTTAGTTGATAAAAAAGTACATCATGAAACAAATGGTATATAAAAACACAAAATTATGGGGCCTCCCTGGTGGCGCAGTGGTTGAGAGTCCGCCTGCGGATGCAGGGGATACGGGTTCGTGCCCCGGTCTGGGAGGATCCCATATGCCGCGGAGCGGCTGGGCCCGTGAGCCATGGCCGCTGGGCCTGCGCGTCCGGAGCCTGTGCTCCGCAACGGGAGAGGCCACAACAGTGAGAGGCCCGCATACCGCAAAAAGAAAAAAAAAACAAAAAAAAAAAACCAAAAAAAACCCCAAAAAATTAAATGCTGCTACAATTAAAGAACTATTGCTATAAATAATGAGACAATGTGGTATACTAAAATAGTGTTAATTGAATAATAAACTGTCAATAAATGCTTTGTACATAAAAATCTCAGGAGGAAAGTGATTGTGAAACTTCAAGCAAGATATCATGCAGGAGGTGGATCTGAAGGATGGATAGAATATTAATAACTCGAGAGATAGTAGAGAGAATTCTCATAAGGGGAAGGGAAGAGCAGGACCAAATCCAGAGACATAATCATCGAGGGTTCCTGGAGGTGAAGGGGAAGGGACGGTAAAAAAGTCAGCATCCTGAATCAAATGGAGTTTTGGAGGGACTAATAAGAAATAATATTTAATAGGAAAGATTGAATCAGATTCCAGAGAGCCTTAAAAGAGGTAGGTGTGCTTTCCCTGAGTACAGTAGACCATTAGGGACTATTATAAACTTTTGAATGGAACAATAGTATAAAAAACTTGTGTTTGAAGCTTAAGCCAATAGCAAAATATAGGAGAAATTCAAGCAGGGAAAAGGAAGGCCATAGGAAGAGCAAGTAGAACCAGTATCTGTCAGCCATCTCTGCAGGTTAATCTGTAACTATCCCCGAAGCAAACCTTAGAGTTATCTTTCTAATGTTCAGTGAAGCCCACTTCTTTTGGCATTCTGCCTTTCTTTTCCCTGTCCTTTGAACAACAGTTCAAATCCCTTGATTCAGACAAATTGCATCTCAGCCCCTTATTAAAGAACTTGCAGACAGTCTCACTAAATGTTTTTTAAAGGTGAGCACTACAAATTATAGAATAGCAAATTTGGCATTGTTTACAGGGAAAGCTCCAGAATAAATGGTCTTATAGAGTGCTTAACATGGAAGAAGTGCTCTTTAAGTGCCAACACTGGCCCATAAATATCAAGTCATGGGACAAACCTCATTGCCTCTTCTGGAAAAGTTGTCACAATAAAGAGAAAGAGGGACTAGATATACTGAACCCAAATTTCGGTGAGGCAATTCACCCAGTGTATCTGGTGAGCTTACAACATGAATGGCAGTTAGGAAGAATGACTGCATTTCCCCAGTTAGCCGCCATCTTTGGATAAATATAACCTGGAGGGAGGTCTCTGAGAGCTTCTATAAACTTGTCTAGTTCATGAGTCAGATTCCAAAATTATCTCAACAGATTTAGATCATGGAGAGGATTGAAGATGAGTTTTAAGAGGCATCATGGAAAGTTTCAATCCTTGATATGGGCCAACCATCACTCAAGGACAGGCTGGGAATATTTGAACAATGAGAATATCATGGAAGAGATAGCAATACATTTTATTTTAACTAGTCTCCTGAGAACAAATCCTCAATTTATGTCATCTGATAACTTATAATTCTCACAGTGAATATTCAGATAATAAATTCAGAAGGGAGATATGATAGGACAAGATAGGTCTGGGGAGCACCCCGGCATAGCTAGCTACTGGCAATGAGCACTGGAAGGGCTGATTCTTCTATCCCAAGGGTGATTTTCCCCAAACAGTTCACTCGTACAACTCTTTTAAGTGAAGGATTTTATCTGCATTTTAACCCCTCATGCCTGGAAAATGACATACTTATTCACACACTTGCAATTCCCACTAACTAAAAGCCCTCACAGAGTAGCTGCATGTTTTGACACTCAGTGTGTAATTCCATGCCATTCGAATGATATATAAGGAACTTAGAACCGTAGTTTAGACTAAGTTTGTGCTTCCAGCAGAACTGGAGATTTATAGTACCTAGCAGCACCAGCTCTCTGATGTTATATATGAAAAGGAAAAATTAAATTTTTTATTTCTGTTTTTGTTGCTCCAAAATGTTCTTCTCATTTATTTTGCTGGAGAATAAAATCTAAGAGGTGAAGACCAGAAACTGAAGTTACTAATTAGTAATTTGGAACTGTTTTATAATTTCCATATAATCTTATTATTAACTGAAAGGGACCCTCAGTCGCTGCAGACTGTCTCTTTTAAAAACTCAGTCAGGCTTTTCTCTGTTTGTTTTTTGGAAGCATGAGGTAGTGGAATAAGCACAACTGTGAAAACATTAAACAGGATTTAGGTTGTTCACGGTATTGGGTGACTGGCTCACCTACTTTCTCCGCAGCGTTAGCACTTTGGTTTCCACACAACCAGAGAACAAAGAAACCAAGTCTTGAAATGTACACACTCAAAGATAACAATATGATACATTTAGCAAACACATAATATGAGCAGAGTCACACACTGTATGTACTGTAGTCAGAATTTTGGGTAAGTCTTACTTATTATTGTAGATTCTTCCAAATAAAAGATACCATGATGTGTTTGAAGTATACGCTTTATAAAAATCTGAATTGACAAAATTCTTAGGCACATATCTAGAGTACAAAAGAAGACTTTTCCAATGTAAACTGCTTGGAAGGCTTCTATTATTTAGAGAGAATAATAACTTCTATGTAAACACTTCTATTATTTAGAGAGAATTAACAATCAGATCTGAAATAACAGTGCAGAAATCAGGTTTCTAATCCTACAGCCAAATCCAACTGAAACTGGAAAGTTCAGCTCATTAAAGAATAAGCCACCCCACGTTATTGGTATATGAGCAGTAAATAACCAGAATCTTTCTATTACAAATCTTTTCTGTACCGTGTTATTTATTATTGTGGTTTCCATTAAGGGAGAGTATAATCTAGAACTGAATATGGTGCCTTTCTCATACTGACTCAGGATTAAGAAAAAGTAGATGTAAGAAGCAATGTTTTCTAAAGTTATAAAGCTTTGGTTCTCAAAGAATTTAAAATTATAGAGCAAGAAAAGGGTTTTGCAATCAACTAGTGTTACCCTGTGTTTTAGAAGGAGGATGGGATTCAATAGTACATGGTGGCCCTAACTCATGGCAGAGCCAAACTGAGTATTGATCTGTTGTCTCATAGAACTAAATAAACCACAGGAGCAAATGATATCTGGTTATTATTAGTGTTCAACTATTATCTGTTACATGAATCACCCCACAGTCTCCCGAGTAAGGTGCATTCCATATGTCTGTTCATACAGTGAGTGTAAGCGAACATACTTAACTCCCAGCAATGTTTTCCTAAAGAAGGTAAATCCATCAACAAGGCATGAGGATAAACTAATAGGCTTCATAGGTATAATCTTTGCTCTGGGGCACTTTAAAGGTCTATGGAGATGTTCACTGATTTTATTTTTTTATTTATATCTTTCCTATGTAATTATCATAAAATTTCCAACACAATTTTAAACCAATCTCTTAATTCTCCCAAGGTGTAGCATTTCCTGCCTCTCTTAAATGGAAATGAAAAATTTTAGTACCTGTTGGTGAAATGCACTTAGGTTGCCATTTCTGCCACGCTCAGCTACAAGTTTGACTCTCACTATATGAACTAAAAACTTGAAACACAACTCAACCTCTTTGCAGTTTATTCACTTAAAGTTTCAAGGCTAATATTCACTGGACTGGGAACTCAGCTTTTACCAAACAAATAGCCATGCTATTATGTTCTCTCAGGTACCCCTTGTATCTACTGCCAGAAATTATAGTCAGTACCAAGGGAGGGGAGTAAAGACAATGATCATTTCATTCATTCATTCACTCACTCTTTCATTCCACATTTATTAAGAACCTACTATGTTTAGTCTGGCAGCCAAGTGCTGGGATACTCAAGCACTCATAAGACACGGTCTTTATTCTTAAGGAAATTAAGGTCCACTAGAAAAAGGAAGACATGCATACAGATATGTGCCTTGAAGTATTACAGATTCTGTGAGATACACACACATCAAGTTTACAAGGCAGAAAGAACCTCTTATGTATCATTTGCCCAACTGTTTTATTGGTAAAACCCTAGCTATTTTACCTTAAGCTCACTGTCTTTAATGTATAATGATTCTGATGAAATTATTCATAGTGATCAATTACTCAATCATTTAATAGTTTTTATTTTTAACTCTTCAGAAAAGATTGAACAGATTTAAAGAATTCTTTGCCTGGGAAAATTCACTTACAAACTTGAACACATTAAAATGAAAATGTGACCCAGTTTTAGCTGCTAAGGAAATGTCATCAGTGTGATGTTTTCCACTTCACAGTGTATTTCTAGGTCCAGGTACGTTGGCTTGTGAATGGAGCTCAGAGTCTACAGTGCATAAACATGATGCATGACTCTGATTAATTTAAACAGAGTTCATGTACCTTTTTGAAAAGTTTTAGGGATCACTTAAGCATGTAGTTCTGTAAGATTACATTTTTGGCAGCAGTGGGCATTTGGAATTTATGGAGTCACTCCAGATCACTGGGATTTTTTTGAGCACAAATAGGATTTGACCCATCACACTTCAACCACAGTCATTCTTCAGCTTCCAAATAGTAAATACGTGACAAGTGAATACTTCTAAAATATTCTCATTGCTTTTTCAGTATGTTCTTTCCTGAAAAAGCAAACAACAAAGTAAGGATCTTCTAGTTTTGTAATTGTGCACAAGACATAAATATAATGGCGCTGCTTAGAGAACACTGCTCATTTGTGTGGGGAGGGGAGGTGTGTCCTGCTGCTTTCAAGAGTAAAGGATCCCAGGTCTGGATTTTTATCTGAGCCATTTTCCCCTGCTTATAAGGTGAAGTGTTCTGTGGAAATAAGTGAAGACCACTCAAATGAAAACAGGCAGGGGCTATGTATTCAGAGATTGCTACAGCACAGAAGTCAACCACTTGCATTCGGCAGAGATTCAAAGGCAGGCAGAGCAGTGAAAAGAGGGAAGGCTTCGGGTACCCTGTGACTGAAAGCTGTTGGCCTGGGGAAGTTGGACATGGGCTAACTAGAAAGGGCACATCTTACGTGATTGGTTGAGGAACTACTTGGCTTTCTCTAGTTGGTCCTGAGTAGGAAGTAGTGGTGAAAAATAGAAAAGTCCAAGTCTTTGATCAGGTCCTGACCATTCTGGGCTGACAGCTGCAGGGCTTGTGGTCCGAGTTCTGTTGTTATTATGGCCTGGTCTGGCCGTCGTCCATTTGTCTATTCAGTCTCTCCCTTTTAATTTCTCCCCACACTTCTGACACTAGCATGCTACCGTCTCTTGTCTCTTCCTGATACAAAGGCAAATGAGGCACCCTGAATACACCCCTCTGTACGATCATAACTGAGGGAATACCACTGGGCTTTAGGGTGAACATTTGTAAAATGAGCATGAGATCTTGTGTGTAATACTGAATTCTTTAATTCTCACTTATGTAAGACTAAAAAAAATACTGTTTATGGAAGAACAGTGTTTACTTAAGACAGATTAGAAAAATATTTATCAAATTATATTCCACCAAACTCTAATGTGATACCTGATATTCATGGATATTCTATTTTTAAAAAGGAGAAGGGAATTCCCTCTACAAGAAAGCTTGAAGACCACTGAGTGCAAGTTTGAAACAGCCTGGATGGGGTGGATTGAGAGGGGCTCAGTGAATATTGCTAAGAGTTGAAGGTGGGTTTTGTTGTGTGAAACTAAGACAGATGACATTTTTCTCATTGATCTCATTGATTAGTATACAGATAAAACCTGTTTCTAGGTTAATAGGAGTAAAAAAATGGCCTCTGAAAACTAGAACATGATAGGTTTCATCTTGATGAAAAGAGCTTAGGCTTGAAATTGTTGCTATGGCTTCACCACTGTAGCACTTAAAACATATTTTTTTACCCCCAGATTTTGCTAATTTGTACATTTGGTTTTAGGCTTAGTTCTTCTCTAAGCCAGACTGTCCTTCATAAGTTTTATTAGTAAACTTAATCATTTGCCTCAGGATCAGTCATACCCTGATTCTCACCCATACCTGATTTGGATAATATAGATGATGAAATTTGGGACTTTGAGCTGATGATGTTGATAAAGTTTAGATATGAGTTGATGCTGGAATGATGGAGACTTTCAGGATGTTGGAGTTGAGTAAATGTATTTTGTACATGGGAAGGACATGAATTTTGGGGGTGGGGTGGGTAGACTCTTAGAGATTGAATGGTATCCCCCAAAATATATAGTTAAGTCCTAGAACCCAGTACCTCAAATGAGACTTAATTTGGAAACCGGGTCTTTAGAGAATTAATCAAGTTTAAATGAGGTCTTTAGGGTAGGCTCTCATCCAATGTGACTGTTGTCCTTACAGAAAAGGAGGAAATTTGGACACAGAGGCAGACAGGTACTCCAGGAAGGATGATGTGAAGAGACACAGGGAGAAGACAGCCACCTACAAAGTTAAGGAGCACCCGAGGCTACTAGAAACCAGACAAGAAGCCTGGGAGCAGATCCTTCCCTGGTGCCTCAGAGGGAGCAGGGCCCGGCTGTCAATTTGACTTCTGGTCCCCAGAAGTTCTGTTGTCCTTAGCCGCCTAGTTTGTGATCTTTTGTTAGAGTAGCCCTCCTGGAAACTAATACAGATTTTGATACCATTTTTGGATCTACAATTCAAAATCAGTAGGTGCCCATAGACTCTTAAACCTTTTAGTTAAAGTCCTGGTTTCCTTTACCATTTGACAGAATGCTATTTGACTCTGAGCTGCTGACTAGATTTTTTTTCCCCCAAATGCTGCTCTTGCAACTTTTCCAATTGCTGAATTATTCTACCAAGCTTTCATTTTATTAAATAGTGAACAAATGAGAACTGTATATTTTTACTTATTTCCTAGAGAACCTAAATTACACAGGCATGCATTTACCATCGCTTTGGGATCAAAAAAAGAATAAGACGTTAGCAAACAAGAAATATTTTCCTTAGAAAAATTTAGGAAAACAAAGCATAAGATACTATCTGATATCTGACTTTTCAGTTCAACTGTGATACCAGAGGCAGAAAGCTTGGCCCACTCACTTGTCACTTATTCTGTCTTGTCCTGTCCCACTCTTTCCCACTACCACTAATCCAGATTTCTTCTTGAAAACTTTGAAGACTCTTTTGCTTGACTTTGCAGGGCATATTAAAGTTTTAAGGTTTTAAAACTCTTTTAGTTGACTTCTTATGGCATATTAATATATTTACTTATATTCTCCTTCCACCATTTAAATAATCACATTTTATTTCATTTTATAGTCCCAAGTATTTACATTTTTATTGTCACATTTACTTCCACCTTTATTACTTGATTTACTAACTGTAAATAATCTATTTTTCATTCCAGTTGTAAAAGATTAATAAATTTGTATATCTATATTGACTCTCACTTTCTCTCTCTTCCCCACCCCATTTTTTATCTACACCACTTCTAGATCAAAAAAGTTTATAAGATATGCATTCTGTTATGCAACTGTAATCTACATTTATTTGAATCTTAGAACTGAATTTATTTAATATTAACAATTAGCTTTTGTCATAGTTTCTCCACTCATTTCTTGATTCTGGGAGAAAGAAGGGTACACAGAAACAACTTTTTTTCTACGTTCAATAACTTAGGTCTTATTTTTTTCATTCATTTATCATTGTTTCTCTGAGTCTATGAGGAATTTTCCTGAGAAATACTTAGGAGCTATTGTCCTCTTGCCTTCTAGCATTGAATGCTGTGATGGATAAGTCTGAGGATGGCAATACAATTTTTTATTGGTAGTAACTTTGATTTTAACTGAGATTTGAAAAAGGATTATATCTTTTATTAATTAAGTAACTTATTATGATATTTATTGAAGTCATTTTTCTCATTCACTTTTTCCTTAGGGCATAATAGGCTTTTCCAAACTGTAAATTTAAGCCTTCTTCTTTTTTTCTTTTTTTGGAGAGTTTTATTGTACTACATATTTAAATATATAGTCTTTATTATTGTCCTTATTTCTTTTTATCAGATCAATTATATATACATTGGATTTCATTTGCCTATCTTCCAAATCTATCATTTTCTTTTACCCTCTTAAATTCTTTATTAAATTCTACTTAATTTTGCTTATTCTCTCCTTTTTCCCTTCATGCTCCTTACTGTGTTCAGCAGTGCCAATTATCCTTTGGTTGCTTCCAATTTCTCCCTTAGTTCTGTGATTTTTTTCCCCTTTTCTACTTCTTTTCTGAGATCTGCCAGCCCAGCCTACATTTAATCTTTTTCTGGTGTCCTGTTATCATTTACTTGAATTACTGTTTTTACTTGGTACTTTTGCATCAGAGATATTGTTTTTAAGTTCATGAGAAACATTTTATTGCAATTTTTATCTGCTCAGTAAAAACCATTTTTTTGTGAGTGTTCTTTGCCTGCTGTTTGTTTTTGCTTTTTCAACCCTCTTCTTTTTCCGTAGTATCTTGGTTGCTATCTTATTTGGGGTTCATTTTATTGTTCATCTTTGAATAAAATCAGTGTTTCTTTAGCCAAATCTTTATCAGAAGTTTGTATAAAAGAAGAGTCTAGGGTTGTGTTCCAGACTAGTGGGAATTTTAATCATGACCTGCTATTCTTTTATGTGTTACTTCTTTGCCAGTGGATAGATTTAGTCAATTCTATAGTTCATGATGAAAAGTCTTTACCTCTGTCTCTTGCCTCATCAACAGACTACCTCCTGCAAATGTGGATTGTCTAAAAAAACCCATTGTTTGTGCTGTGAAAATATCTTGTTGGCCTTTGCACTCTTGTCTATTATTATAAACAAAGAATTTGGTTTAGCACCTCAGAGTGCATTACTTACCTCTGAGACTTATACACTTTCATGCATTTGTAGGTACATACAACCAGTGTGTCCGAGTCTTTGATCATATAACCCCATTTAGACTATCAGCACCTGAAGCCATCTCAGATATTTCGTGGTTCAGAATTTTAGATGATTTCTATGTTAATCAAAGCCACAATTATAATGCCAAGATAGTTCAGTTTCCAGACTCAGCTGTATATAATGACCATGAACAACTTCCTTCTATCACCTCTCTTCAGATTTTTGAGTGATAAAGTCACCTCCACATTCAGACCCAAATTTTGACCCATTTACAGCTTCAGGAAGTTGACATGTCATTCAATGGGAACCTTTACTTAAAAACAAAATTCAGGAGAGCAGAAGCAAAGAATGAAAAATGTTAGAGATTTGGTAAGAGATAAGCTCTAAGTTCAGGAGTAAAGAGCATAGAATTTTTTTTTTTTTTTTTTTTTTGCGGTACGTGGGCCTCTCACTGCTGTGGCCTCTCCCGTTGCGGAGCACAGGCTCCGGACGCGCAGGCTCAGCGGCCATGGCTCACGGGCCCAGCCGCTCCGCGGCACGTGGGACCTTCCCGGACCGGGGCACGAGCCCGTGTCCCCTGCGTCGGCAGGTGGACTCTCAACCACTGTGCCACCAGATAAGCCCGAGCATAGAAATTTGATAGACAGAATTATTGAAAAATGTAATTACGGTGAAAGCAGAAGATTGTAACAAGGCACAGAAGAGGAGAAAGGTAGAAGAGGTTTCTAATTTTTAAAGTCTCGTAAGGTTATTTTTAGTTAACACTCAATAGCTTTACAATCTGGATTGAATTACAATCTGGAATTAAGAAACAGATCCAGCTCAAATAGAATCAGAATAAATGTGATAATAATTTTAGAATGTTTATCCAGAGAAAATCCCATCATGCCCATGATTTTCACTATTTGAAAGAAGCAATAATGGCTCTGTCTTTCTAAATTAATCATACATACAACTGGATGCCAATGCTAAAGTGATCATTAAAAATGTATGTAGGTCCCTGAGCTTGGTTAAGGATGTAATTAACAAGAAGTAAGTTTACTAATGCAAATACAGTGGGCATATATGGATTAGGTTGAAGAAAAAAAATCTTTTTGGTCTACTGTTTTATTGAAAGTGGTTGCTAGAAGACATTTATTTTGTGTGTTTCAAGATCCATTACTAACAGCGCTAGGAGTCCCTTTAGTACAATTAAAACCTCTGTTTCTATTTTTCATTAGCTGCAGTTGTTCCCTAGTTTAATTATCACAGCCATGTAGCCAGTGTCCCAATTTATTGTTCCTATGCTCTTCAGCTGCTGTAAATCTTAAAATTGCATGGAGCTATACCTTATTATTCAAAAAATTTAAAAAGCCATTTGTTTCAGTTTCTATATGTCCAGAGATATGGTTCCAAACTCAGGATTCTATAGGTTGACTAGACTGGGGATTGGATTACACATTTTAACACAATTCATTGTAGTAATTAATGGATTTACATGGAAATATTCAGTAAATAAATTTACTACCCAAGGTCCAAATCCTCCCTTTAATTCTATTTGTATGTAAATTTTGTTCATGTAAGATTTATTCTAATATAATCAGCCAAACTGAACTAAATTTTATTACTTTTAGAAAACTGTTATACTGATTATGATGAAAAGAAATTAATCTTTACTCTGTTATGAGACAACATGGTTCTTTGGTGTGTAATGCAAATGTTTTTTCTTTACTCCATTTGGAATGAATTCAGTTTACACATAAGCCATGTACACCAAAATCTAAGTGTTTTCTACCTGTGGCTTATTTTAAGGTCTTAAACATTTTCCTAATCTGTTCTTAGAAAACTGTAAAAGAGTGTGCATAGTTAAATTAAATCATTATCCCGTAGGATGGCTGTAAGTGAATTGCCACCTGAAATTTCGCTTTTCAAGAATATCACCCCCATTCCTAACTCCTGACAGCAATGGAGCAATCATTCAACAAATGCTTCTTGAGTATGCACTGAGTGCCTAGCAATCTTCTAGGCATTGGCAATACATGTATGAACAAAACAGATAAAATCCCTGCTCTCAAGAAGCTACATCCTAACAGAGTGATTAAGCGTCAGTGTGACTTAAGTTCATCCCAATTAATTAAGAGCAGAGTGACCTTAGGCTGATTACTTATTAGTTCTGATTCTCAATCTTTTCATCTGTAAATCATTCCTAATACTTACCTCATATGGTTACTGTGAAGATTAAATACAATATTTTACATAGATCACTTAGCCCAGTACTGTGACATAATAAAGGCTTGATACCTTTTATTATCTATATTTACTTATTTTATCTTGACAGTAACCACAAGCTTTCTGGATCAGAGGCAGGCTGATTATTTACTTATTGGTGATCCTAGCATTGGTTTCCTGTGCTCCAGTCTTCCATAGGTCAACATGACGAGGGCAGATATTGTGTGTGCAAAAGCAGGATTTGCACACAGGAGAGAAGCCCCGAAATGATCAATCTCAGAATTTATGTAGGAACTAGATAGTTGCCCTCCTAAGAGATGGAGAAAACCTTTGCTCTAGAAAGTAAACAGACCCCCTCTAGGAAGAAAAGAGGGAAAGTCCTTAAAAGATTACAACCCTTTGGAATGTAAACAAATGGCTCCAAGAGAGATAAACCTGTACCTCTCCCTAGGGGACTTAACTGTCTTGAATTTTCAGGGCTTTTGTCATTTACTTGTCCCTTCAGCCAGGTTGCCAGCAACGTGTGATCAGAAGGCCCTGACCAAGCAGAAACAAGAAAAGATTCATACTGTTTTTTGACACTGTTCATAAGCCCTAATGGCTATTGTATTAACATTATTAGCAGTCACTGCAGCATAGGGACATTGGTATATGTCCCAGGAGAGAGGGCTTAGAAGAAATCATCCATCCTCTGCAAAATGATGGCATTTATCCTCATGATATTTTTCTTTCCTTTCCTTTCCTTTCACTATTTCAAGTACATCCTTATGTGGTTTCTCTACATACTAGGCACTCTCCTGCCCCAACCTTGTTATAGACATAAAACCATAATACGTTAGAGTGAATTAGTTCATAGTATCCATGACCAAGGGGTATTCTGTACAAACTAGTCAAAGAAAGAAGTTTCTTGAAAAATGATTCTGGGTCAAATAAACCTGGAGAAAGCTATGACACATATCTTCACTCTTAGACAGTCACGAGACAAAACCATGCTACACGTGCTAAGTTTTTCAGGATTATTTTTTAACTAATTATTAAAAAAACATTATGAGTGCAAGAAGCAAAACTTATAAGAATGAACGGATAGCAGTGGAGTCTCAGATTCTGAGGGGCAGTTGCTTAGAAGAGATAGGGCCTTCTCAGCACCCCTCCAAAATCACCTGACATAGGTAAACACCAACTCAACACCATATATACATACATATATATCTATCTAACTATATCTATCTATCTATATCTATCTATATCTATCTATCTATCTATCTATATATATATATAGATAGATATCTCACCTATTAGGTGCCAGACTTCACACTGAACATTGAGGATACCAAAATGTCTTATGAGAGACGGCTTTACCTTTGAACATCTGAGGTACTCAGATCTGTCTTAAACTGTTACTCAAATCTCCCATTAACACTGCATAAAGTCTCAGGATAATCCTCTCTTAAGCACTGCTTATGGCATTTGTGTTTAGTAAATAAACTTCTTTGTTTTATTGGGGGGTAGAAGGGACATCTAATTTCTAGTATATCTTCTCAAATGTCCTAATCAATTTCAAGGAATCTGTAAATGTTTCATCTTCCCAATGTATTCTATTTCTAAAGGAGCAATACTTTCTCTCTCTCTTTTTTTTTTTTTCTTTTTCCCAACTTAGCAGAATCCTCCATGATCGGGATAAAACAGGGGAGGTGCGATGAACCCAGCTGTTGTCTGACAAAAAGCATGAGAGAGGAAGGAAGTTGGAGGAAGGCAGACCACATGTCCATAACTCAGAACTCTATCTCTTTTTCCTGCTCATTGATGCTGCTAAACTAGCAGAGATTATGGCTACATATTATTATATTGATAATCTCCATTATTTAAATGATTTCTAACTTTATAGCCTCCAGTTGTCTACTGGTCCTAGGAAAGTCATTCCTTAACTCTGTCTGTTAAGGTAAGCACACCTCCCTCATCAGAAAGCCTGACAACATCAACTTTAGATCAGCATCCTATGAATTTCAGTAGAAGTGATATCAGCTCAGATAGTTTGAAGCCTATTTATTCTAGAATCTCATTTTACTTTAAAGCAATAACAGAGCAGTATGAATACCGAAAACCCTGAGAACTATCCCTGGAGTGATCATGAGTGGTCTTAAAGAGATATATTACCTTAAGGAGATATATTATCTTGACATTTCAAAATAACCAAAAATAAAATAAAAAATACAAGGCAAACAGCAGATCAGAATATCTAACTTAGAAAATGGAAATCAGTGCAACTAATTAAAACTCTCTTGAAATTTGAACTCGTCTAGAAGGTTAAAATGGTGCCAGTAGGGCATAGTCTTGAATTACAAGAAGAAGAAAAAGTCTGATGGCTAATTTATGAGACAATTTTACATCCCTCAGACACTGCCTTCCCGTCATCTGCGTGGTAGCTCTAATTAGATGTGCGCTAAGTATTAGGTTACTTTGCCCTCGCCCTGCTCCAGCACCAGTTACCTGGTAACCCTGGGAAAGGCACTTGAGCTCTGAAAAGTGAGGGGTTCTAATTTAACTGAGGGTTCCACTAGCTCAGGAATTCTGCCTCTGGTAACAAGGGCTAAAAAAATCCCTGAGCTCCCTGAAATTGCATGCAAACTGAATTAATGTGCATTTGTGGGGGTTTTTGTCCTCAGGGAGTGAGTTCCCAATTTTTATCAGATTCTCTTCTTCCCCTGAAAGGTTAATAACCACTGCAGCAGATAATCTCTAAATCTGCCTTTCTGTCTAAACTGCTTGAAGCTTCTGTGATTTTTACAGTTTCATATTTTAGTCACATTTTCTCAGGGCACAGGACATGTTTGGAGTAAATTGGATCCCTTGAAATAACTGATCCATTTGAAGTCTTGACTTGTCATTGTTTAGTGGGAAGCAGTATTTTGTTCTGCTCTAGGAGTCTGGAAAAGTGGACACAGTAGCCATGAACCCTCTACTCTTTTCCATTTTCCTTCTTTCTCTACACGAATGCATATATTTGAACATTATAGGCCAGTGTTTCAGTTCTCATCTGAGAGAGTTACACAACTGCCTTCAGGACAAGACTCCTTTTTCATGGTGGTTCTTATAGACACAACAGTTGAAACCCTTGCATTGGCATCCGACACAAGTTCACAAGCCTCAGCTTTTTAAAAGAGTGCCTCACCTAAGCATAGGAAACATCAGCAGACAGCCTGTGCACTCACAAATTTAAGCTGGGCTGGGGGGGGGAGGGAATGATGTAATATGTGTTTTTTTCCTCCACAGTCCACAGACCTGCTTAATTCTCAGACTGACAGGAGAAGGCCCTGACCCCTAAGAGGAACTGCTGGGGTTCCCCAGTGTAAGCCCCAGTGTAGACCAAGTGCAGAATAAGGCCCATGATTTTTGAAAGTCCGTATATCCTCATACCTCATTCTATCCCATGCATTTCAAAGAGATTTCTAGACAGGTTTGCCAGGGATTGAAGGTAGGACGGAGAAACAGGAAGAACTGTGAATCGCCGGGTTCTGGCATGTATGTATGAGACAGGGGAGAAGAGAGTGTGTTTTTATATCAATTTTGCAGCAAAGAAAAAGTTGCCTTGGGTATGCTTGCTTCACTTCTCTTATTTTGGGGCTGCTAGAAATAGTATCCATTGCTCGCCCAGCCGCTTCTCATTTTCCAACCTTCTCTCTTTAGGTACAGATGTCTCACTGAAGGTGCTCAGGTCTGAGTCCTTTTAAACAGCTGTCCCTATGTCCTTGTCCTGGACACAGTATGTATACAGGCTACTTCTTCCTGTCCTCTGTGCTCCTGTCCCCACTGACTTCTGTTCTTCTCAACTGCATTTTCTAACACAAACTGATTCTATCTGCTGCACTTTCACAGGGCATGCTCTGAGTAGTAACAGAAGGAGCAGGAATTTTAAAGTATTTTGTTAAAGCTCTGATTTGGAAAGCTAACTTCCACTTTTAAGCTCTGTGACCTTGAAAATGTTACATAACTTCTCTGAGTTTGTCAGAATAAAGCTCCGAAGCAGAGCGTACACACAACTCTTGAAGTTCACTCTCCAGTATGTCTGCTTTCTCATCAAGTAGGGATTGAGGTGGTGGTTCGGTCTCTCTGTACCACTGTGTTTCACACAAGCTCTGGTACTCCGGAGACTACGAGCAAACGCTGCTGACTGAGCAAATGGCCTCAACGTCCGTACTGAAGCTAGGAATGAACACACTTCGCAGGATTGTTGTGAGAAATACATGAGATCATTGATTCTTTCATTCAGCAAATAGTAATGGTTGCAGTATAAACCATGGATGAGTACGGTGGGTCACAGAGCACAGATAATACTTGTAAACTGGCTTTTTCCTTCCTTTCCCTTTCTAGGACTCAGTGCAGGTGGCTGCTGGGAGCACACCTCTTACTTTCCTTGCCGACACTGGCCTGTTGTAAGGTCATCCTCAGCTACTCTACAAGTGAAGTAAGTGCAAGTTCTCTGTCTCTGGTGAACCAGAGGATGCCAACATATCGAGCAAGGCTGGGGTCAGGAGCTCTCACCCTGGAGTTAGGACAAATCGGTTTGAATAGGTTTCCATGTCCATGCGGAGACGATTTCTCTGGGATGAAATTTATATTCCATAAAACAAGGAGGTTGAATTATTTGCTCTCTAAGGTACTTCCTGTTTTAAATTCTAGAACTTACCTAGCACTTAACCTCACAGAGTACCACATAGTATTTTCTTTTATATCAAGTCTTACTTCTTTACCTAAATGGAAAGCTTCTTATAAGCAGAGATGATGACAGGTATTTCTATATCCCTCCCATGCCCAGAACACTCTTTAATGAAGTAACAGGTCAAATCTTTATTCTTTAGTTAGCAATAGGAATACAGAATATTTCAGATTTGTGTAACAGCCTCCAGGGCTTAAAAATCAAAGATATTCCATTTGGTCAAGAATCAAACATTCAGTTTGGGACATTTTAGAAACTGTAATATAACTTATTCTACTTCTAGCAAAATATTTGGGGTTGATTATATTGCATATATCATTTTATCTCTAAAATCATACATTGAGAATAACATTTGTTTCACAGAGGGGACTTGTACAAGCATAAACTTTATCACCTTGGAATTCATTTTATGAAAGACATACACCTTTCTTTGAAAGGTCTGTTAGTTTCCAAACAAGAAAGTTTCTGCATGGTGAACCTGACAATTCAATGTGCTTGGCTCTGGGGAAAGGAACTGTGTTAAGTTTGTAGGAGATAAAGTACAATAAAATAAAAAATATAACGCCTCAGAAATCCATGAGGAGGTACAATCTCCCCTGCAACAAAGTGTGATTACAACTGGGCATCCTTGACTAGGGTCTTCTGCATCTTTGAGTCTCCTTGTCACACTTGCAAACGCTGTTGGAGAGCCCGGAGGATGAGGACAAAGAGGGTTGTAATGAACGGGGCTTTGCAGAGCCCAGCGTGGTGTCCATCAGCTGAGTGACTCTGCCCTCTGCCTTGAAACAATGAACTGTTCCATAGCCTTCTCTTGGTCGAAGCCTTCAGACAGAAAGCAAAACATCTTGGAAAATAGACTTTGTGTGGCTCACCTCCGTTGTTGAGCTCCAGAGCAGTGGAGTACAGACTGGTGCATCGGTCTGAAAGTGGCGAAGGAGAGCAAGACAAGGGTTTCAAGGAAGTTGCAATAAAGCAACCAGAGTGCTTAAAGCATTCCATCCAGGTTGTTTTCCATTAAAGGTAACATTTGATACCATTCATCTTCAGTGTCCCCTGTCTCCTTGGGGCCTCTATTTCTACATCTGCTATCTTTGTCCTATTGGAGCGGTGACAGTGATTTATCCATCTGTTAGATCTTGTTTATCCTTGGCCATAGCTTGTTTTTCAAACATTCCATCCCTGAAATGTCCAAATTAACCTGCCTCTTTCAGTAAGGTTTATGGTGCTCTGAAACTATGAAATTAAATAGTAAATCAATTTTTAATATAATGTTAGTATCCATCCAAAATGTATTATTTCACTCAGAAATGTTGATGCAGTGCCTTTAACCTCAAAGTGAATATTTGTTCTCAGTAAATCTCTCCATTTTGGGTTTGTTCTCCCCCGGTTGATTATGTAAGTGGCTGTTTCAGTTTAGTTATATTATTCAATGTATAACACACGTTACTTGCTGATATTTATGTAATTATTTCCTACTTATTTCACTCATTAGTGATATTTTTCTATTAGCATACTCATTGCTTAAATATTATTTTGATTTGCTCATTTCTCATATATTGTTTTCAGCCTTATCACTATATGAAAAGGTTCAGGCTTATCAAATCTTTCCCACTATTTCAATTAAATAGCCACGAATTATTATTGGCTTTTAAAAAATTCTATTTGGGGCCTCCCTGGTGGCGCAGTGGTTGAGAGTCCGCCTGCCGATGCAGGGGATACGGGTTCGTGCCCCGGTCTGGGAGGATCCCATATGCCGCGGAGCGGCTGGGCCCGTGAGCCATGGCCGCTGGGCCTGCGCGTCCGGAGCCTGTGCTCCGCAACGGGAGAGGCCACAACAGTGGGAGGCCCGCATACCGCAAAAAGAAAAAAAAAAAAAAAAAAATTCTATTTGTCTGACCTGAATTGTCAACCAACCTTAATTAAAAGAATGGAATGAAGCAATTCAGGAAGAAATGAGGGAGTGATAACCAACTAACTTGAAAAGGTTATGGTAAAAAAAATTTTTAAACAAACATCTTGAGATAATATTGAAACAAAAAAAAATTGTAAGTGACAGAAAGGGGCAGATACTCTTCAGAAGGAGGTCAGCTTTATTTCTATGAAACTAGCTCCTGTGAACTGAAACCCTCAAATTCCTGTTCTGTGTTCTCACTGTTATCAAATCCTGCATACACTGAGGAAGCTCTGTCCTTTCTGAGAGCTGGCAAGCACATTCTTTCCCACATTCTGGTGACACTGGAAGGTTCCCTGATTGTTCCTGGTAAACAGATGTAACATTTATAAGGCAATGGATGGTGCTAACTGGAAGGTAATGCTTTCACGACAGCTCAAAATTAATTATCTAAAAATATGTTTCATCATCTGACCTCAAAGTAGTTTCCTCTTTCGACTTCTCTATTTTGACCAAAGTCCTGTTATTTTTCCGATTCCCAACGTCATATCATAAAGGTAATTCGTTCAACTCATTATTTATTTAGTATCTGCTTTGTGCTTGACACTATTCTAGGTGCTGGGTGCTTTGTGCATTGATGACAAAAATCCCTGCACTTGTGGCTCTTACATTCTAGAGAAAAAAGACAATATACCACAGGTCATTATTTTATGGACATTACAGTGACGTGATGATAAATATTTGTTGAGCAATTTACTGTAATCAGGGATCATAGTGAATTAATTCTACATATTACTTTTATACACAAACACACACACACACAAACAACTGTGAGGTGCATGTTGCTAGACTCATTTTACAGATAAAGAAACTGCGCTCAGAGAAGTTTAAGTAATTTTCTACGGACAAAGGACAGGTGAGCAGCCTGACCAAGGATTGAACCTTGATCACTCTAACCTCAAATCCTGGAGCTATAAATATAGTTCTTCACCACCTCTCAGTTCAAGGTTAACTGACTTCTTCATTTCTATGTTTCTCTGACCCCTTGGGTTGACCCTTGCTCTCCATTTTTACAGTTAGCATTTCAATATTAGCTTCCTGATTGCTCCTTCAATACATGTATTTCTAGCATCTTCTGCCTCTGATCTAACCTCCCCATTGCATTGAAAGTAATATCCTATGGCAGTGCTAATTTGAACAGTTGCTAATTTATGATTATGATTTCTTCAGATTTCAGCAGCTTTCCATGTATACGGATTGTCTTTTGAAACTTTCATCTTGTAGTTCAAAGTTCTTTTCAATGTCACCTGCGTCTATTTTTCCTATCTTATCTTCACCATATTCGGAATTTCCACTCAATATTTACCATTCTCAGTTCTCCCCAATACAACACGAAAATCCTAGCTCTTGAGTCTGGTTCACACATATAGAATTCTTTTGTTTAAAACCTAGTTTAAGCACCATTGCTCCACTAACACTTTAACCATCTTGGTTCACGTTGACTTTGACAGTCTCTCTCAGCTCAAAGTTTATTACATAACTCATTTCACATGGTGACTTATTTGTAAGATATCATTTTAGGAACAATAAGTTCCAAAATTTTATAAGCCAGACTTAGGTATGATGCTCCTGAATAAAAGGCCAACCTGAATAGTGGATAGCTATAGCATCGTCCTCTTTGCCCTTTACCACACTCTTCAAATTTCTTGGCCTCTGAATAGTGACTCTCTTCTTATCTCTATACTATCATTTAAAAAAAAAAATATGTGACACTTTGGGCTTCCCTGGTGGCGCAGTGGTTGAGAGTCCGCCTGCCGATGCAGGGGACACAGGTTCGTGCCCCGGTCCAGGAAGATCCCACATGCTGCGGAGCGGCTGGGCCCGTGAGCCTGCGCGTCTGGAGCCTGTGCTCCGCAACTGGAGAGGCCACAACAGTGAGAGGCCTGCGTACCGCAAAAAAAAAAAAAAAAAAAAAAGTGACACTTTATGCCTCCCCTTGCTCCCTGCCTTACTTTGTCTTGGATCTCACCACCTGATTTTCCTACTTCTCATCTCACCCTAGCACTGGTCTGAAGAAGCTGTGCTTACCCTGCAACTCTGTCACTGCTTCTTTACTTCCTGTCATGATCCCCAGCCCCATCCTATCTACTCTCCCTCCTTCTCCTGATCCCGGGCTTGACTCAAATCTGATTCACTGCACCAAACCTGCCAGTACTCTAGCCCAAGTCTCATTTTCTTGCCTTGTGGGAGAAGAGCATACAGACATAGCTAAGAGGACAGTGAAATTGTTTTTAAAAATCCACGTATGACCTTGATTTTATCTACCGTTTTAAAAAGCAAAGAGAAGTAAACATTTCTTTCTGGTATCAATTGAGGTGGCAAGATGGGAAGGTGATAACACTTACTGAGTGCTAACAATATGACAATGTTCTAAGCATTTATAGGTATTAACTCAATCATTGCAATAACCTGCTGAAGTAGGTGTTATTATTATTCCTTTTTTATAGATGCAGAAACTGAGGCATAGAGGGATTAAGAAACTTGCCTCATATTACATACATATTAAACAACACGATAAAACCTCAGACAATCTGGCCCAAAGCCAGTACCCTGGTCCTCTGTGCTATGGCTCTCCATGCTACAACCACCAGAAAAAAGGGAGGAAGACAAGTCCATCCCTGGAACATTATGAGAAAAGGACTGCTTAGGACAAGCAATGTTCCCAGGTGTTTCTACAACTTCTCACTCTTTGATCCTCTGAGGGATCCATCCCTTACCCTCCCCCCATCAGAGTCCTCACCTCAGGCCATGGGAGTCACCATTATGCCTGGGGGACAGAGTTCCACTTCTGCTAAAAACAAACAAAAAACCTCACTCCATGTTTTATCTGTGATAGGTTGAGTTTCTAGTACTTTCTGTCTAGAAATTTATTTCAGGCAATT
The DNA here is from genome assembly GCF_964165515.1 of Mesoplodon bidens. NCBI lineage: Eukaryota > Metazoa > Chordata > Mammalia > Artiodactyla > Ziphiidae > Mesoplodon > Mesoplodon bidens. The sequence goes on from NC_138181.1 coordinate 22,992,655, forward strand.
CATGGGCCAAATATTTTTGTTATGTCACAGGACATCTACAGAAAATGCCCTTTGGGGTCCAAACAAGTTTATGAAAAAGAAAGTCAGCAAACATTTCTTCTCTCCCATTAAACAACTTTAAACACCACAGACATTCAGTAACCCATGCTGGTGCTTATTGGATTTGATGGAGAGATGTCTCCCCCATGCTTTAGCTGACTTCTCTCTGCCCTCTCACCTGGCCATCATTTGACAAACAGATGCCATAGGTTATTAGGGGGTCAAGTCACAGCCTGTCCTCACACTCACAGAAGAAAGACACGTATGTGAGATTCTGAATTTGCTCTCAAGCTGATGCACAGGAAACAGTCATGTCAATGCAGTTCAGCCCCCTTTCATTTAGTGCCAGTGAAATCGAGCAGGACCCTGTGGGGCTCCTGGGCCAGAAGCCTTTCTGTGTCCCCTGTTCCTTGTTTGTAGGGAACAGATTCCAGCCTCCATTACCTTCCTTGAGTTCCAAAGGGCAGATTCGAACCGTTGCTAATCAGGGGAGGGAAGGGATGCAGAGACAAGGGAGGAGCAGCCAACAAACAATAGTGCAGCCTTGGGGCAGGGTCCTGGTTCCCCCTCAAGGGATACACATAACAATATCTTTGAGGACTTTACAGATCTAAAACCCAACAAATGGAAGATGTCAGCTTCCTCATTTCAGAGAAGACAAACTGAGACCAGATTAAAGGAACCAGAGAAGCTCATCAAGAGATTACCTGAGACCAGATTAAAGGAGTGCAGGCCCTGCACATACCCTAAATTTATCAGCAACCCCACCCTTCAACCATTGCCATAAAACTCCTCAGCAAACTCCCCTGGGTTGGGACACACAGTTTTTGAGAGGTAGGAGCCCCCTGTGTCCCCCTTTCCCTGGCAAAGCAATAAACCTATTCTATTCTACTTTACGTAAACCTCTGTCTCCGAGGTTCGATTTGACACTGGTGCACAGAGGCCGAGTTTCCGGCATCACCACCACATCCAAGATGCCAGAGTTGGCAGGAGAAGGAAAGAGGAGCGAGTGAGACAGCCTCCTCCTCAGCACAGTTATAATTGTTCACCTCTTCATTTTAGGATATAAAACTATAAATCCATTTAAAATATTTTCATAGCCTTTTTCTCAAGTAGTTAACAAGCAACTGAATTGTCATCTAACAACAGATGTTTCAGTAAGAAAATAAAAATAAATCCAGTAAAGGACCTTGAAACAAAGTCATGCAGCCACCTCTATTTTTCAGATAGGGAAAAATAATTTTATTTATACATATTCACTGCTGAACAAAATTATTATTTTTTAATAAATATAATGGTGAGAATTAGAAAACATCAAATTACTTTTGTTGGAATTTGCATAACGAAAAGAAAAGATATATAATGTCGTTCTCCTCTCAAACAAAATGTCACTTGTTAATATAGCAATAGATCACGTAAATGTTACCTTTATAAAGAGAAATGGACACCGACAAATTTAGTACAAATTTCCCCAATGAACAAAAAGGACAAAATAATAGTATATGTATTCATTTTTTCAATTTATTGCTGTACATCGTCTTCATTTAAAGTAATCACATCATTATAATAAGAAAGGGATTGCAGAAAACATCACCTTAAAACAAATGAGATAGCTTTAAACTTAAATATATGAACAGCTTGAGCCCTACCCTGCTTCTTTGTTTTACACAGTCTAATGCAAATTTCTGTGGCATTTTTAGGTAGATCAGAAGAACGATTAATTTGAAATTTACCTCAACTTTATATTGACTGCCTTCATGGGGTGGCAGGGTGAATTTGGGATTCAGAAATCCCTACCTGCCCCATCTGCTTTGCTCCATGAGAAAAGATGTCCCTGACACTCTCATCTTTGATTCTTGGACCCTGCTGAATTAAACTGGCTCAAGGAAATCCTCTGAATCATCTTAAAATATAAATTATATGAAAAGGAATGAAGTTATTGAACTGCTTCAGGTTTTTTAATGCTATAGGAGAACCCAAAGGCAAAAATTATTTGGCAGGGTCCACAAATAGATTTCTGTGCAAGATTTATTTCCCTCCTCCAATTTGAAGAGGGCTTCCAAGCAGGCTCAACTGCAGAGAACAGCCAGGTGCTAGGGAAGCTCACATTCTTTTTCTTGACAGACTACTTCATCAGTAAACATAAGAAACAACCATTCCTACCAAATGTCCTTGGATGTGAATAAGCTGAGTCATGGTTCACAAGTTTCCTTTCATCTACCTCTCTGAGTCCCAGATTTTAATCTTTCAAACATGCTCTATGAGCTTTGCAACTGTGGCCCCTACTCAGACTGGAAATTAAAACAAAATAAGACAAACTTTCCCTTCATGTATAAACTACAAATCATTATTAAACAAGGAAAATTAAAGGATTACTCAAAACTGCATACAAATTTATTTGCTGTTAGCGGTTGTGCTATTTGTGATAACTGGCTTAAATATTGATCTGTAGACTTTTTACTGTAGTGAATGAGGGAATGTAATACAGTGGAAAGAATATACACTTTGGAATCTAACAGTGTGTGGGATCTGTCTGTTAGTGGCTCTGTAATCTTGAACAAAGTGCTTAATCTTTCCAAACCTTATCTAAATCACCTAAAAGAGTTAAGCAATACATTATTCTTCGTAAGACTACAAAGGTGCATTGTCATCAGACACTCAAGATGACACTGATTTTTAGATATTCATGGATGGTCAGTTGGCTTTACTATGAAAAACGTATGCCATTGGAATAAAGTCAATTCAGCAGCGTTTCTATTGACAAGTGCATGGAAATGTAGAAGGCTGGCAATGGCATTGATAAAGATGGGTTATTTGTCATCAGATTTCACAGATTTCTGGCAGATTTACTGCCACTTTGGAGGCAATATGGTGCCAAGGTCCTGGAAAGAGGCTTTTGGGCAGACTCCCCTGCTTTCAATTCTAGCTTTGTCCTTGCCACTTGTTTAATCTGTGTCACTTCCAAAGTATTTTTATTGTTTAAATGATGCTTTCCTTTCTTTAGCATTGCAATAATGATATCAAACCTTCATGCACATTGTAGAGTTTAAAAGCGGTGATGTATGTGCACTGTTTCTCCCCCACTTTTCTCTCTCCTTTCCAGTTTTTTTTTATTTTTTGATGACCAGGAAAAAGTTGTAACTGAGATGAAAATCAATGCATAAAAATCTCACTCGTGGCTCCATCAGCATCTTTGGGTGTGATTCTGAGCAGCACCCTCATCAGATGTTCTGAGCCCTCAGAACTGAGTGGCTTTGAGCAAAGCTTCTCTGCTCATTTATGATTAGAACACCTAATAAAATCCCCAGGGTTTGAGGAATTGGCCAGTAATAACATTTGTAGGTATAAGCATTTTGGGAAAAATTACATAAATTATCTCCAAATTCACCAGAGATTTAAACATTGTCTGCAGAATATAATATTTAATAATTTAATGTATTTAAAATATCTGTCTAGTAATTTGGCTTTCAGAAAGAACTCAGAGCATAAGAGGGCTAGAATTAGATGCCAAAGGCAGAAGGAGAAAGCACAATTTTGTGAAGGTGAAATTTTCTCTAATGTTCTCACTCCTACCCAGGAAGTATTAATCCCTCCCTCTTGTACATTCCCATATATAGAGAAAGCATATTCTGTTCAGTATATACTACCGGTATTATGCCTTATACTGATTTTTTTCGTAACTACTACCTGCCAGTAGATTGTTAGCCACAGACCTGATGTCAAGGTCTCTTTGGCTTCTAAATTCCCAAGGCCTAGCATATAAAAAAGTTTCTAAAACAAAATGAATGGATGGATGGTCAAGAATCCTGCAAAAGTGAGGCATTATTTAACTCATTATTATTATCATTTAGCACATTGATAGTCATATATTACAAGCCAAGAAAAGAGAAAGAAGAACGTTTCAAACAGCACTTCTTAGAAAAAGAAAGTTTTCCTTAGAGAAACTAAAATCACAGACTTGAGTATTGCTGAATTTTACTTCCTCTTTCAATACATAGTCTGTTATCTGAGGAGCAATCACCTGGCCACCATAATAATAGGCTTTTTCAAGCAATGAGATTTGAGCTTTTTACAAATTACCATCACCCATTACTTTAAAAACTATCATAATAAACCTTGTTGCTTTTACTTTTGTTAATCATAGAAAATAGTTCTCTTATTAAATTAGAACTTTTTCACTCCTTTCCCACTCATGGGCTCCCATATTTTGATTATTTCAATAGCTACTTTGTTGAGAATTAGGAACTACCCATCAAAAGCTGACATATCTCCTTTGTTACTCTCATTCATGCTGGTTTTATAAAAATATTGATGACACTTTTTTTGAAGAGCTACTTCATATTTATGAAAATGGTCAATTCATATTTAATCAAGTTGATATATTAGTATCATATTGTAAAATGTGAAATTGTCTACCATCAGTAAACATTATTTAGGCAGTATCAGAGTGAACTAACAGTTCCAACAAACAGGCCCCCCAAAGTCAATGGGTGAAAAACAACAAAGTATTATTTCTAGGTTACATAAAGTCCAACATGATCAAGCAAGATCTAAAAGCTAGAAAAAGTAAATATGTTTTTAGACTACAATACATATAACCAGGAAAGCAAGCTTGATTTTCTTATATTTGACATTTGATTAATAATCACTTACATACCTTATTTTTTTTGCTATAGTAGAATAAATAACCAGGTTCAACTTGAATAAATTTAATAATTTATTAATGTGTAATAAATATTAGTATAACAAGATTAAAGTTATGTTTCCTTACTGAAATTTATTCTATCCTCTACTTTATTCTCAGAAGAGAATTGGTAACTATGTTCCTTTTACAGATGTATGTAGCATCCATTTTTCATGTTTCTTTCTTAGGGAGATAATTTTACTTTGAAGCTGAACATCTGGTCTATGCAAATCTGATTTGTAGAAACATATCAATGGTCAAATTAAAATTTCCTTGTACTTAGGGCTAGAGTAGATAAGAATCTTCCATTTCTACTTTCTCAAATTTTAAGAATCAGAACGTGACTTCTCTGGAAAGCTGTGTAGCCGGTGGGTTTTTCATAACAGTGTATTACATAACAGTGTATTTCATAACAGTGTATTAGTGACAGCTTTTCTACTCAGATGGTAACAGTGAGGGGAAGGGTTGTTGCCAGAAGAAATACACAATTACAAATGTGTGCATAGAATAAAATATTGCTGCTACAATGTGGGTAGAAAAGCACTAACTGCTTATCACTGATCTAATACTCATAGCAGACCACCACTGTATTAATATAAATGTGAACTGGGTACCAATTTCCTATTTCAGAGTTCCGTGATTGGGTTTAAAGTCTACCATCTTGCTATTTGTTCCCTATTTGTCTCATCCGCTCTTTTTCCCTTTATTCTTTCTTTCCTGACTTCTTTTAAGCAAGTGTTTTTTAATCTAATATTCAATTTTTTTCTTTTCTATTGGATTTTTAGTTATTCCTTTTTTTTTTTAACAATCTTGGTGGTTTCTTTAGGGATTAAAATATGCCTCAACTTATCACAGTCCACAGTAAAAACTGTACAACAGTATAACTTCATTTATTTCCTTTTGTCATTTACCTATTTAATATGTATTTTCTCTCTATATTATAAACCCTGCCATTTATTATTTTTGCTTCAAACAGTTAATAACAGTATTTTAAAGAAACTTTAAAAATAACTTTTTGTTGTTATATTTATCAACATATTTGCTGTTTATGCTGTTCTTCACACCTTCCTGAAGATATGAACTTCATCTGGGATCATTCACCTTAAGCCTAAAGAATTTTACTTAGTGATATGGGTACGTAAGGTTTTAAAGACATTAGGTCTCTATGACCTTATTCTGTATTGTTTTCAAGAGAAACTTATCAAAGACCTATCCATTACCCCTGTTTAAGAATTTTCAAAAAGATCTGGAATCACAAAATTTTTTTCTTAAAATCTAGTCTGCACTTTTCAGAAAGTTTGAAGGAAGTAGAGTCTTTCTGAGCTTTCTGTGGAATTGAGAGGACTACACAAGTGCAGGAGACCTATTATCACATCATATACATCCCATAAGTTTTTCATGTCACATTCTCCCAAGAGATTGACAGGCTTCAGACAGCTTCATATCTAATAGCACAGCCAAGTAAAACACTTTATATTCCTTTTCAAGACCCATATAGGCAAAAGTATTTCCATTCTATAATGAAGTCAGTTAAAATGTAGGAAGATAAAAGACTGACTTCCTATTACATAGTGACTATAGGATATCATAAAATGATCTTTGTTAGGACTCTCTCAAATAAGATATTTACTCATTGGGATGGTCAAGATATTGCCCTTTCTGGAAGTAGAAACCACGCAAGATGGATTTCTTTATTTTTGTCTTGTTTGTATATGTGTTTGTTTTTTGTTTTTTTTTGTGATTTGGAAATATTTCCTGAATGTCAACATTAGAAGAGTAATGAGGTTGTACTGTGCTATCAGAGGAACTGTTAGAATTCTCTTGTGAAGAACTTTAAAGATTAGGAAAACACTTGGAACAAATGAAGTATAATACAGTGAATTATGAGGTGATGGGCCAGGTTTTACTTAGAATTCCTGTCTTTTTGCTTTTAATATAAAGTAAAAAATGTAAATATGTAACAGAACAGAAAATTGAAATCATTTAGTGAGCCAGATCATGGATCTAATTTATTGCTACTTTTCACACTTTTTTAGTAATGCCATTTGTAAAGTGATTTTATCCTTTAGGATGCTTCTGTTTCCATATTATAGAAAACTCATATTTAAAATGGCTTAAGCAATAAAGAAGAATTACTATTCCATATTATAAAAGTTCCTAATGTACAGAGTATTCAGAATAGGTGAAGTTAACAGCTTAAGAATATCATTAAGGACTGAACCTTCTTTCTGGGTGTATGACGGCTACCACATGCTGTAAATCACAGGCTGGCATGAAAATGTCCAGTGAAAGAAAATAGTGACTTTCCATATATCTCGTTTATTCACGGAGAATACCTTTCCAAGCAACCTCTGTGCCCCTCAGCAAATTTCTCTCAGGTCTTTTTTTGGCCAGAAATATGTCATATGCTCATACTTGAGTCCATCTCTGAGAGGAAGGAAAGCAGACGGGACTGAATCAAACAACCCGTGTTTCGGTCACCTATGGCTACTCTCAAACACATGGCCAAGCAGTAGAAAGACTGGTAGAAAATATAGCCAAAAAAAGTCTGAGGTTGAATGAGTGGGTAGCTGTCACACTGGTGATGATGACTGAAACATACCAGCAGATACAGGCAAAGGGGACAGCCTCCCTCAATGTAGGACAAGAATGTACCTACCATACACAGATGAGAGTAAGAGGCATGGCAGCAATGACAAGCAAGGGCACAAATTTCTCTGGCTATCATAGCCCCAGGAAGTACCAAGGTGCCAATGATAATACCTGATCCAGGTGACACTCAGACCCACCCTGATAAGGTTTTTGTTTTTGTTTTTTAATACCCTACCTGTCCCTCCCTTTTCCTCTGAAGATTCTGGCTACATTGCTGCTAGCCCACCAGGTGCAACTCACAGAGGAAAACCCCAGCAATTTCTTCATTGTAAGAATGGTTGAACTGAAAGCTAACCTTTCAAATTCACTGTCTCCTGGCACAATGGTTCTCATTCTTATCTTTGTATTAGAATTAGCTGAAGGTCTTCTAAAACTTCCAGTGTTCAGGCTACACTTCAAATCAATTAAATTAGAATCTCCACAGATAGGGCTCAAGCATGAGTAATTTTTAAACCTCTCAGAACAAGTCCAGTGTCCAGCCAATGTTAAGAACTGCTCTACTGGCACAGAGTTTAGGCTCTCTGAGAAATCCATTCTGCCAAGGGTCAAAGAATCCTGGATAGGTGACAGTTTCTAAAAGTGAGGAAGACTGAAGATAACTGGGAAAGAATATTGATTGGTTGATTATCATTCAACCTCAAAATGCATTTATTCATCTATTGGGTTGGCCAAAACTTTCCTTCGGGGTTTTCTTTAAGATGTTATGGAAAAACCCGAACAAACTTTTTGACCAACCCAATATATGTTGTATATATTAGCACAATGTATGTTTGCTATTATGAGTTTATATTGATCATGATTATAATGTTGACAATAGTTTTTTGTTTTTTTTTTGGTACGCGGGCCTCTCACTGTTGTGGCCTCTCCCGCTGTGGAGCACTGGCTCCCGACGCGCAGGCCCAGCAGCCATGGCTCACGGGCCCAGCTGCTCTGTGGCACGTGGGATCTTCCCGGACCAGGGCACGAACCTATGTCCCCTGCATCAGCAGGCGGACTCTCAACCACTGCGCCACCAGGGAAGCCCAACAATAGTTTTTATAAAGGGAAAATTTTGAATTTAACTTATGAGAACTCAAAGACTCTATGAGAAATGGATAGTAGGGAGGTTTATTTTTTTGAAAAATTAATAATTGATTTTCTTCAGATAAGAGTCTTTCAATTGTTACTGCTTGGTTTCTTAGCAATCAATCTTTTTCTCCACCTATTTTAATTCATTTTATCCTTTAAATATAATACTGGGGGGATGGAGAGATGATCGAATGGTTTATTTTAAAGTAGTGTTTTATTTTCAAGTGTGCTAATATTGGTATTTCCTATGACTATACAATATGATCTATTTTTAAAAGTTTTTTAGTATAGTATATTAAAATATAAATGAATAGATATATTTTTCAGAATATTTTGAAACTGGCAAGTCAAACTTCATAAAAATTCTTATGGATAACATTGTATTTATTTTGTAATTACTTGGGAGAATTAAATTGATTATAGAAGAACAAAGTAACTCTCTTCATAAATAAACCACACGTATTTTTTCCCCGTTGTTTGTGACTAAATTTACTATTGAGTCCATAAATTACAAAATAATAAAGCAGCTGGCAATGGAACTAAGGGATAATGAACATCACCTGGAAATCATAGACTCCAATAATAATTGTTCAGTGACATCTCTTCTGGATGCAAAATATTAATGGCCTTTCATTGTATTTTCTTGGGGAGGAGACACGTACATTTCTGTTTGCACATTGGAGAGGTGAATCATGATAAGTGAGTGCATTTTTAGAATCACATGTGTAGAAAGAAGAGCCTACCTGTTTTGGATATCCAAGAAGTGAATTGTAGAAGATAACTTATTAGGACTATCTATTCAGCTCACTACTCTTCTCTGAAAATCATCCCCCACCTCCCATAGGAGTAGATATCAATAGTTATATTTGTGCTATCTTAATACTAATCTCTTAGCCAATACTCTTTGAAACTGAGGTAGACACAAGATGAGAAAATCAGATTCTTTCTCAAGAAAGTTTGAATTGAGAGGTACAGAGATTCACAACAAGGAGTCATGTTAATTGCAGAATAATAAAGATTTACAGGTTTCTTCTCCTGAGATTCTAGAACTTCCTGGTCCCCACCCTTCCTTAGTCCTGTTTTTCAACATTCCATTTGTTTTGTGATACACCAGAGCATACTTTCAATAAAATATATTTTTGTTTAAGCTAGATTTATGTGGTTTTCTGTTTCAGGCAACCAAGAGAACTGTGATAAAGATTCTCAGCTTGCAAGCAGTTTGAAATACTCTTAAGTAATCCTTCCATTTTTCTTCAGATTAATGAACTGAGACTTGAAGAGGAGTAATCAATTGCACAAAGTTATGTAACTATCTAAAAAACATATTTTAAACTTGAAGTTTATTATAGTAGCCATAATATGTTTTAAAGTTAATATTTTTGTATAGTTAGAGAAAAATAAAGCAAATTTGCCTTATGAGAGATAATACTGGGCATTAAATACCATTTGGAAAAAACTAGCATTAATTAGATATGAATTATGTATTATACACATACATTATTTTATTAATGCTAAAAACAACCAAGATATTAGCTTCTACAAATTACAAAACTGAGGAAAATGTTACTAATTCTTTCAAAGTCCTATTGCTGGTAAGTCATGGTGGATTTGAGATATGATTCCAGCTCTTATTGACTCCAGTGTTTAAGTTTCATTTCCTTACTATGTATAGAATACATAGAAAACTAAGCTTGACAAAAAGTCAAAGCTTATTTACCTATTAATCATCTCTAACACTTGTTTATCAATGTATTTTTTAAAATAAATTTATTTTTTTATTTTTGGCTGTGTTGGGTCTTCATTGCTGCACGTGGGCTTTCTCTAGTTGCGGCGAGAGGGGGCTACTCTTCGTTGTGGTGCGCGGGCTTCTCATTGCAGTGGCTTCTCTTGTAGCGGAGTATGGGCTCTAGGCATGTGAACTGCAGTACTTGTGGCGCATGGGCTTAGTTGCTCCGCGGCACGTGGGATCTTCCCAGACCAGGGCTCGAAAATGTGTTCCCTTCACTGGCAGGCAGATTCTTAACCACTGTGTCACCAGGGAAGTCCCTATCAATGTATTTTTAAGTAACTCCAAGTATCTAGAGATTCTGTACAAGTAGGCCTGAAAATTTTCATGGATAAGTCTTACTTATATGTAAATAAATCATTTCTGATGACAACCTATGATTGACCAAATATCTTAGAGCCATGAATAGAAAATGAAAAAGTGAAAATTACTTTTAAGAGGATTCTGAATAGCAAAACCAGACTCTGGACAAGTGAAAATTCTTCTTTTTACTTCCTGAGTACTGTTTTCTTAACCATTTTTCTGGCACTGAATTTTTTTCATTGTACTAGAATTCCCTCTTTTAAAATTGATCATTGATATTTTGATCTAATTGTTCAAGACCCAGCTATATGTTACTGCCTCAATGACACTATCAAGCCTCTACTGAGAACTCCAGCTAATATAGCTTTCCACTCCTTCACACTCAAAAGAATTAAGTGTGTGCACATATCTGTATTTAGGGGAAGTTCTTAGATGACCAAGTTTAAACTAGGTATTAGGTATATATTACTTACTATCAAAGACGTTTAGGATTTAGAAACAAAGAGACATGCACATATAATACAAGGGATAGAATATGGGAGCAGGGAAATAAACAGGGATTTACTGGATGTAGAATGCGTATGCAAACAGCCACCTCAAAATTCCAGATAGGATAATTGGTACTTTGACATGACAATGGCATCTTGACATTTTTATCTTTGCTTTGGTGTCCTTGTTTGGGAAGCTAGCTAAGATTAGGGAGTCCTAGAACTGACTGGAAGCAAAGGTAAACTATATGCTGAGAACTAAAAAACATTAATAAAGGAAATTGAAGATGATTCAAAGAAATGGAAAGATATCCCATGCTCTTGGATTAGAAGAATTAATATTGTTAAAATGGCCATACTACCCAAAGCAATCTACAGATTTAATGCAATACCTATCAAATTACCCATGACATTTTTCACAGAACTAGAACAAATAATCCTAAAATTCATATGGAAACATAAAAGACCCAGAATCACCAAAGCAACCCTGAAGAAAAAGAACAAAGCAGGAGGCATAACCCTCCCAGACTTCAGACAATACTACAAAGCTACAGTAGTCAAAATAGCATGGTACTGGCACAAAAACAGACATAAAGATCAATGGAGCAGAATAGAGAGCCCAGAAATAAAGCCACACAACTACAGTCAATTAATCTTTGACAAAGGAGGCAAGTATATACAATAGGAAAAATACAGTCTCTTCAGCAAGTGGTGCTGGGAAAGTGGGACAGCTGCATGTAAATCAAGGAAATTAGAACACCCCCTCTCACAAAAATAAACTCAACATGGCTTAAAGACTTAAACATAAGACATGACATGATAAAACTCCTGGAAGAGAACATAGGCAAAACATTCTCTGACATAAATTGTACAAATGTTCTCTTAGATCAGTCTCCCAAGGCAATAGAAATTTAAAAAATAAACAAATGGAACCTAATAAAACTCACAGGCTTTTGCACAGCAAAGGAAACCATAAACAAAATGTAAAGAAAACATACAGAATGGGAGAAAATATTTGCAAATGATGCAACCGACAAAGGCTTAATTTCCAAAATATACAAACAGCTCATACAACCCAACAACAACAAAAAACCCTATACAAAAATGTGCAGGAGACCTAAATCGACATTTCTCCAAAGAAGACATATGGATAGCCAATAGGCATATGAAAAGATGCTCAACATCACTGATTATTAGAGAAATGCAAAATCAAAACTGCAATGAGGTAGCACCTCACAGCAGTCAGAATGACCATCATTAAAAAGTCTACAAATGACAAATGCTGGAGAGGATGTGGAGAAAATGGAACCCTCCTACACTGTTGGTGGGAAAGTAAATTTGTACAGCCACTGTGGAAAACAGTATGGAGGTCCCTCAGAAAACTAAAAAATGGAATTACCATATGATCCAGCAATCCCACTCCTGGGCATATAACCAGACAAAACTATAACTCAAAAAGATACATGCACCCCTATGTTTATAGCAGTACTATTTACAATAGCTAAGACATGGAAACAACCTAAATGTCCATCGACAGGTGGATAAAGAAGATGTGGTACATATATACAATGGAATACTACTCAGCTATAAAAAAGAATGAAATAATGCCATTTGCAGCAACATGGACATAACTAGAGATTATCATATGATGTGAAGTAAGTCAGAAAGAGAAAGACAGATACCATGGGATATCACTTATATGTGGAACCCAAAATATGACACAAATGAACCTATCTATGAAACAGAAATAGAATCACAGACATAGAGAACAGATTGGTGGTTGCCAAGGGGAAGGGGGTTGGGGAAGGGATGGAGTGAGAGGTTGAGGTTAGCAGATGTAAGCTTTTATATATAGAATGGAGAAACAACAAGGTCCTACTGTATAGCACAGAGAACTATATTCAATATGCTATGATAAACTATAATGGAAAAGAATACTTAAAAAAAGAATGTACATATATATAACTGAATTGCTTTGCTGTACAGCAGAAATTAACATAACATTGTACATTACATATACTTCAATTAAAAATTTTTTTTAATAAATGGAGAATAAAGTATAATTAAGCTTAAAAAATAAAAAAAGAAAATTAATAGTCCTACAACCATGGTAGGTATGAAAAACAGCAGTCTAGCAGCCACAGGATGGAACAGAATAGGTCTGGAGTTTTCCAAAAAGCCCATATCCACAAATTTGTTACTATTTTCCCTCTCTGGTGGCTCTCTGGAAAAGCCCGGAGTCTTTATTTGATCTGACTCAGGACTCACTCTGTGAGAACAGCCCTATCCTTAGAGCATTTGTTGAAAAATATCAGTGGCAATTGATTAATATCACAGCTGCCTGAGGGAGCAATACCAACTGGGATTAACAGAAGACTGACCCAAAAAATCCTAAGAAGAAAGACTGGGGAATGAAATGTTGATAGGGGGCTTTGAAAAGCTCCATCATATTCCTGGAAATATTGAAGGCCATGCACATATGTAGGGCTATGTGAATGCCAAGGGAAGACTTCATAAGGCATTAAAATCTCAACTCTTTTTTACCATGAGACTCTGCATGGGTTGGATATGAAGGCTAAGACAGAGTTGTAAACTGCCTGCAGAAGCATGGAAGGCATGGCCCAACATATGCACACACACACATGCAGAGCCCCTTGGCAAAGCCTGGGAGGCTTACGGGTTCAAGGCATTTACATAAATCTCTGTCCAATCATCAGATAACCATAAGCTAACTGAGCAGAGACTTCGGTGGATGCACATGATAAAGAATGCGGATTTTACAGAATTAATCCAGGAAAGTCACTGAACAAACAGACCCAACAGCAACAACATCTGGTGGGGGCAGCTGAGGAGTCTGCTACAGAGTCCACACATTGTGTTATTTTAAATGTCTAGTTCTCAACAAAAGAATTATGAAGCACACAGGGAACAGGAAATTATGGCCCATACAGTGAGGAAAAAAACAAAAACAAAAACAGTCAATAGAAACTGAGTAATCATTTACTAGACAAAAGCTTTAAATCAGTTACTATAAATAAGTTCAAAGAACTAAACCATATCTAAAGATGTAAAAAAATAAGAATAATGTCTCACTAAGAAAATTTTCTATAAAAGGGTAAAAATTATTTAAAAAAACCCAAAGAAAATTCTGTAGCTGAAAAGAACAATAATGAAATAAAAAAAAATCACTAGAAGGTCTTGGTATGGGTTAAATTATATCCCCTCATGCTCCCACCCCAAATTCATATGTTGTAGTTCTCACTCTTAGTACCTGAGAATGAAACCTTAATGGGAAATAAGGTCTTTACAGAGGTAATCAAGTTAAAATAAGAGACTTAGGGTGAGCCCTTATCCAATATGATTGGTTTCCTCATAGAAAGGGGAAATTTGGAGACAGACAGACATAATTATAGAAGCTGTGTGAACATCAAGGTAGAGATGGGGTGAGGTGTCTACCAGTCAAGGAAGATCAAAGCTTTCTGGCAAACTACCAGACGGGAAGAGAAGCATGGGAAAGATTCTTCTAACAGACCTCAGAAGGAATCAATCCTGCTAACATCTTGATCTCAGATCTCTAGTCCCCAGATTTGTGGACAATACATTTCTGTGGTCTAAGTCATTCAGTTTATGGTGCTTTGTATTAGCAACCCTAGCAAACTAATACAGGAAAAAATGGCAGATTTGAGCAGGCAGAAGAAAGAGTTAGCAAACCTGAACTTTAATTAATTGAAATTATCCAAGAAAAATGAACAGAGACTTAGAGACCTGTGGGTTACCATCAAGCATACCAACATACACATAATGAAATCCAAGAAAGAGAGACTAGAAAGGGACAGAGAGAATATTTGGAGAAATAATGGCCCAAAACTTTCCAAATTGGATGAAAAACCTTAATTTACACATCCAAGAAGATCAGTAAATTCTAAGTAGGATAAACTCAAAGATAACAACTACGCAAAAAGTCAAAGTATCAAAAGACACAGATAATCATAAAATTAGTAAAAAAAAAAAAAAGACTCAGCATGTAAAAGGCTTCCTTAATAACTGACCTTTCATCAGAAACTGTGGAGGCCAGAAAGAATGAGATGACATACTCAAAATGCTGAAAGAAAAAGACTGTCAACTAAGTATCCTATATTCAGCAAAATTATCCTTTAAAAATGAAGGAAGAAATTAAGATTCCCAGGTGAACAAAGACTTAAATAATCTGTTACCCATATTAAATGCCCTATAAGAAATATAAAGGGAGTACCTAAGCCTAAAGAAAAGGACAATGACCTTGGAATAGGCACTTTTTTTTTTTAGATATGATGTCAAACACATAAGTAACAAAAGAAAACATAGATAAATGAGCTTCATTAAAATTTAAAAAAAATTGTGCTTCAATGATATTACCAAGTAAGTGAAAAGATAACCCATGAAAGTAATTATAAATCATGTATTTGATAAGGAATCTATATTCAGAATATATAAAGATCTCCTACAACTCAACAATAAAAACACAAATAACCCAATCTAAAAACAGGCAAAATATTAGAATACACATTCCTCTATAAAAGATATGCAAATAGATAAAAACACATAGAAAGATGATCAATGTCAATAGTTATTAGGGAAATGCATACCAAAACCACAATGAGATATCACCTCGTACCTACTCTGATGATCAGAATAAAAAAGATAGACAATAACAAGTGTTGGTGAGGATCTGGAGAAATTGTAACCCTCTTATATTGCTGTTGGGATTCCAAAATGACGTACCTATTTTGGAAAACCGTTTGGAAGTTTCTCAAAATGTTAAACATAGTGTTGCTATATGACCCAGTAATTCTACTTCTAGGTATGTCCCAACTTCCTTGGAAATTGAACATATTTGTCTACATAAAATACATGAATGTTTATAGCACATGAATGTAGTACATGAATGTTTATAGCAATATTCATAATAGCCAAAATTGGAAATGACTCAAATGTCCATTAACTGGTAAATGGATAAATAAATGTAGTAATCAATACAACGCAATATTATTCAGCAATGAAAAGGAATGAAGTGCTTATACTTGCTACAATGAGAACAAACCTTGAAAACATTTTGCAAACTGAGAGAAGGCAAACACAGAAAGCCACATACTGTATGATTCCATTTGTATGAAATGTCAAAAATAGATAAATCCATAGGGACGGAAAGTAGATTAGAGGTTGCCTGGGAATTATATTTAAAGATAGATAATTTAATTTTTTTGTTCTAATTGTTTAGGCATAATACATTTAATATTATAAATAGTAAAGCACCTTTCTTCTGTTTCAACATTTTATTTTCTATACTAGTACATTTACTTTTTTTCAGGGGAAATTTCTTTCTAAAAATATCAAGGTCCATCCCACCAAAAACTATCTCATAGAGATTTATACTAAGATTGTATTTTAAATTAACATGAGGAATGTCAAAAATATTTATGATATTAAATATTTTCATCCATCCATCCATCCAAATTTCTGTTTAGTCAATGTAAAAAGTTTAAATCCCTTTAGGAAATCCCTAAAAGAAAACCAACTTGATCAGTATAGTGAAAAACAGTAGGGGGGAAAGGAATTGGCAGAGTCATTTACAAAAAACCAGAAGTTTTGAAATACAGCTAAGAAATTGGACTGAACTATTCACATGACTAGGCATGTTTATTAAATCTTAAACCACAAGGACTCAAATGTACTTGAACAAGTGAAACTGTATAGTTTAAAGAATTACTCCTGAAACAAAGGCTAAAGATAAAGGTATCTACAAATAGAAAATAGAAGAATATACAGTAAACTAAGCTGGGTTGGCAATAATAGTAAGAGATAAAATAGAATTTGTGGCCAAGCTTTATAAAAGAGATATGATGATGTTGGTAAAATGTGCTATCCACAATAAAAACAGTCACAAATATTTATATACCCAAAACTGTTTTTTAGCATCAAAATATATAAATCAAAGAAACATTGCTAAATAACTTAGTCTTGGAATAGATCTAATGATATAAAAATAATTAGATAAAAACAAAAAGAATTTTATAACACTGTTTCATTCAGAAACTTCAATGGCTTCCCATAGAAAGAAGTTACATCGCTTGTCTGACAAATTCCTTTTATATATGTTCCTAATTTACCATGCCAATCTTATCTCTCTCCATTTTGTTCTTTTTGTTCTTTTCTGCCTTCATGCTTTTGCCCCTCTTCTACTGTTTCTCTTAAAGGCCCAGTAAAAATCTCACTTTCTCCACTAATTCTCTCTGCTTACCTCAGATAAGTCCTAGTAAAGCATGTTTCCTTTATATTCACAACAGAATAATTATATCCTGGCTTCTGTGGTGGTTCACACTCTCTCTCTTTCTCTCTCTCATACACACATGTATCTCTGTATCCATTAGCATTTAGCATAGTGCTTTGTAGAGAGCAGGTACTTAATAAATATTTAATTTCTTGATTGATACATGTTCTCGACAAGTTTTTCTGGATTTGCCTTATAAATTTCTTTTCAACATAATATCTTATTGCTGTGTTCTCCCATCTTCCTTTCATTGCGCACACAAGTTATGCTCTCCCTCTGGATGTGCCCGAAAATGTCTTCAGGCTCCATCACTTTTAACATTTCTATTTCTTTTGAATGTTCAATGACTGTGATGTTCTCCTTCCTTTCCTTTCCCCCAAATGAAACCAGCTTATACTTCACATTTTCATGGTTATTTTCATTTGCATTCAGGAACTTTTTTTTTTTTTTTTAACTCAGTTGGCATTTACTTAAAGGATTTGCCTTCATTGCAAGAAGACTTCATGGAATCTATTCTTCAAGTTAAAATGCTAACTGCTCCTTTTTTTGAATGCCCACTTTCATTATAACATTAATTTATTGAATATATAACATATAGTTATATATTTATAAAACATCAGGATAAACTGTAATATTTACTTTACTCATACTTGAACAAGTCTCAATTATAGTTGACTATGGTAAAGAAGATTTGTTTGTTTTCATTGAACTTTTGGCTAATTGATTATACACTTTGCTACAAATGGTTGTATTATATTTACTTCATTATTCCCACTCAATTTCCCACTGCTAAATTCTTCATCAAAATATAAAGACTCATTCAAGTATGTAGTTTTCCTGTTAATCACTAATGTGTGTGCGTGTATTTAATATAGCTCACACATGGAATAGTTTACAAAACAAAAACACATAACTCAATAGGTGACCACAAAGCAAACACTTGTGTTACAACGCTAGATGAAAAAAGAGAATATTACCAGCATCAGACAAACTGCCTTCATGCCCTTTTGCAATCACTACCTACCTTCCTCAATGTTTGCTTTTCTTTACAGTTTTATCTCCCGAACATGTATCCCTAAATACTATAGTTAAATGGAGTCATGTAGTATGTGATCTTGATCTTTTGTAGCAGGCTTATTTTGCTCTCAGCATTATGATTGTGAGAGCCATTCATTTTGTTGAGCGTAATGGTAGTTCATTCGTATGTAATTTTCTTCTATAATATTCTACTGATAAAAATAACACCATATATTAATCCATTCTACTGCTCAGGGACATCTTGAATGTTTTCTGCGTTTAGCTTACAAATAATATCATTATGAGAATTTTTATCATTCTCCTTCAGGCACAAGCAACTTGCTGGATACATACCTAGGAATAGAGTTGCTGGATTATAAACTACACATATGTTCTGCTTTTGTAGATACTGCCAAACAACTTTGCAAGATAGTCGTACCAATTTATATAATCTTACCAACAGTGTGGGAAATTCCTTTTGTTCCAGATCCTTGTCAACATTTTTTGCTGTCATTCTTTTCATTTTTACTAATTCTGGGTGTGTAATGGTATCTCATGGAATTTTAATATGCATTTCTGGGGTGACTGGTGAAATTGGGCACCTATTCATATGTTTATTGACTGTTTGGATACCCACTGTTGTTAAGTGACTGAGTCTCTTGTTCATTCTATTTGGTTGTTTGTCTTCTGGACAGAGGTCATTTGTCAGTTATATGTGGCTTGCCCTTTAAATCTCTTACTTTGTCTTTTGATGAATACAAAGTCTTAGTTTTAATATGGCAAAGCTAACAATTTTTTCCATTCTGTTTATTGATTTTTTAATGTTTCTTTTAAGGAGCATGCTTATTTTATGAAGATATTCTTTATGATTTGTCTTTTTTATGAGGTTAAAAAATCCACCTGGAATTGATTTTAGTGTTTGGTATGTGATAGGCATTGATTTTCAAAATTTCCCACTTATGAATGCCCAATTATTCCAGGATCATTTAGTTAAAAGTCCTCCCTATCCTACTACTCTGCAGTGCCACCTTTATCATAAATAAGTTGTTAATACACATTTGAGTTTGTTTCTGATCACTACTAAATTGGTCTAATTGTCTATCCTTCCATCAGTGCAATGCAATATTCATTCATGTAACTTTATTGTATTTTAATATCCAGTGGAACAAATCTTCACACACTGCTATTCTATTTAAAGAGTGTCTCAGCTTTTTTGACCACACTCTTTTTCATATAATTTTTAGAATTAGTTTGTCAGTTTTTTGCAAAATTCCTGTTGGGAATTTGGGATTGCAATAAATATATTTGGAGGAGAACTGATATCTTTCAATATGACTTCTAATGCCTGAGTATGGACTATCTCTCCATTTATTTTCTTCCTCTTCAATTCCTTTCAATGTTTTATAGTGTTCTGCAAAGAGGTCTGGCACATGTTTCTTTAGATTTATTGAGAGTTATTTTATAAATTTGATACTACTTTAAAACATCTTTATTTTCTATTAGTTTCTAGTGCTTAAAATGCAATTAATTTTTGTATATCAACCACACATCCAACAATCATATTAAACTTTATAATAAACTCTTATAGTTTCTCTAAAAAATATTCTCTACATACGCAGTATAAACACAGTCATATTATCTCCAAATACAGTTTCATTCCTTTCTTTCTAATCTTTATGTTTTTTATTATCTTTTCTTTCCTTACCTTACTGATTAGGGCTGCCAGTATAATGTTGAAAAAACTGATTATAATGACCATCCTTGTTTCACTCCCAATCTAAAAGGAAATATTTTAGAATTCCAGCATTTAATACGTTTGTCAAATGTATCAAATTCAGGAAATTTAAACTTGGTCCAGAATGACTGGGCTTTGGCTTAGAGAACTAGAGCACAGCATTTAAAATATTAATCATAGAGTAGAAAAGATTTCAGAATAAGAATTAAGTCTATGGTTGCAATGAAAATCCTGCCTGGGGATGGAAAAGGCTTTAAGGGAGAGGAGATACATGCAGAGAATGACTCTGAAAGGATTTTGTTCCTGCCTCCCGAGCAGAGATGAATTAGAAGATGGAGGAGGCAAAGGTGATAGAAGTACGATGCTTGCAGATAAGGGGATAAAAAGAATTTTGCCTCGCCTCTCTGGTCATTTCGATGGTACTCTAAATCCATGGCATCACTTCAAATGAGCAAGAGTGGTGTCCGGAGAGCTCCCACAGAGAGAAGCCATGGGATAAATCTCTCTTCTCCAACTGGGGACTTGCTAGGTTCAGGGGGAAAGAGATGCAGTAAGAGATCCTCTTTGAATGGGGGTGAGACAGCGGTTGAGAAATGAGTCAACATTTTTTCCCCAGATGATGATGATGGCAGCCTGGAGCTAGAGGACCTGGAACACAGTCAAAGGAGCAGACCACTGAATGCCTAAGTCTACAGGATACTTCTGAGGTATAAGGTCACAGAACCAGCAAGAGATAAAAGGGCTGAGTTGTTTGAAAGCAATCATCCTAACTGCCTGAGAAAGGATAAAGGGTTACATTAGGAGTGGAAGACAGAGGAATGAGATATCACCATGGCAGCCAGAGGACAGCAGGAGGCCCATATGTTCTGTTTCCTTCCTAATGATGCTACATAAATTTCCCCTATGAACCCAGAGGCTGTTCTGGGGTGAGATGGAAGAGAGGGTTAGAAGAATACTTAAGCACCTTTAGTTGGGAGCTCAGTCTAGGGAAAAAAAACAATATTTAGGGAGGACCACTTGAAGGAAAGAAACTTCGTGTGTTTTTCCAGATAATCTGGGCAAGTGCAGCAAGTTTATGAGCCATCTGTTAAATTATCTTTGCTGACTTATACTTTTGTGTGATGTCATCTACCCTTATTGAAAGATGCTATAATAAAAGATCTAAGAAATTTATTACTGTTTTTGTTGAGAGGACGTTGTTATGAACATTTTTTTGTTATTACCTTTCCCAGTGTTCTCTTTATGAGAACCCTCAGTAAAAATTTCTGTGTAGCCTTAAAACAAAGAATAACGTTTGAAAATTTTCTCTCCCCCCCCCATTTCTTTATTGACACTTTGAATTCTGTAACTGGTTAGATTTTCTTTTATGTGTTTGCCACTGGAAAACTTAGAGATAATTTTGTGACCCATCACCGGCAAGGCATTAAAATTTTATAGTATCCATTTTAAAAAGTTTTTTATTATGGAAACTATCAATATATTCAAACATAAACAAAAGTAGGGAGAACACTTTCATCAACATCCATTTACCTAACACCCAGGTCCTCAATGCGATACCAACACTGGCTCATTTCACTTGCATCCCACTCACCTCCTACCTCACTGGGCTATTTTTTTTTAAAGAATTTTTTGATGTGAACCATTTTTAAAGTTTTTATTGAATTTGTTACAATACTGCTTCTGTTTTAAGTTTTGGTTTTTTGACTGTGAGGCACGTGGGATCTTAACTCCCCAACCAGGGATTGAACCCGTGTCCCCTGCACTGGAAGGTGAAGTCTTAACCACTGGACCGCCAGGGAAGTCCCCTCATTGGACTATTTTAAAGCAATTCCCAGACATTATGACACTTCTTCCACATTTGTTTCAGTCTGTATCTCTAAAGAATAAAGATTCAACCAGGGAACTTCCACTTGTACTGGAGACACAGAAAGTTGTCAGACAATGTGGCTCTTATTCTAAAATGAAGAGCCAACTACATACTCTGTAAAACTATTTTAAAAGTTATATCTAAGATTGCAAAGTAATCTAAATAAAATAAAATCTATAAAATGGATAAATGGTATTAAAATCTAAAATGGTCCCTTTAGAAGCCTAGAGATCCAAGGTTACTTTGATTTTTGGCAGAGCAGTGGGAGGAGGGAAAAAACAAAACCCACCATAAATAGGATAAAAAGACATCAGCTGATGACTCAACTAAATTATTAAAGGCAGAATGTAATCTTGCTTGATGGTTTACAATCTTTACAAGCCCAGTCAAACACCACTAATTATGAGAGAAATGCAAATCAAAACTACAATGAGGTATCATCTCACACCAGTCAGAATGGCTATCATCAGTAAGTCTACAAACAGTAAATGCTGGAGAGGGGTGGAGAAAAAGGGAACCCTCCTACACTGTTGGTGGGAATGTAAATTGGTGCAGCCACTATGGGGAACAGTATGGAGGTTCCTTAAAAAACTAAAAATAGAACTACCATATGATCCAGCAATCCCACTCCTGGGCATACATCCAGAGAAAGCCATAATTTGAAAAGATACATGCACCCCAATATTCATAGCAGCACAATAGCCAAGACATAGAAGCAACCTAAATGTCCATCAACAGAGGAATGGATAAAGGAGATGTAGTACATATATACAATGGAATATTAGCCATAAAAAGAATGAAATAATGCCATTTGTAACAACATGAATGGACCTAGAGATTATCATACTAAGTGAAATAAGTCAGACAAAGACAAATATCATATATCACTTATATGTGGAATCTAAAAAAAAATAAATAAAATGAACTTATTTACAAAACTAAAACAGACTCACAGGCTTCAGGGGAAAAAAACCTTACAGTTACCAAAGGGGAAATGTGGGTCAGGGGGAGGGATAAATTAGGAGATTGGGATGAACATACACACACTACTATATATAAAATAGATAATCAACAAGAACCTACTGTATAGCACAGGGAACTCTACTCAATATTCTATAATAACCTAAAAAGAATCTGAAAAAGAATGGATATATGTATAACTGAATGACTTAGATGTCCACCTGAAACACATCGTAAATCAACTATATTCCAATATAAAATAAAAGTTTTTTAAAAAGGACTCACTTTTCAACTCTTTCCCATGGTTCTTCATCAAGGGCTCATTCAGGAGACTGGAGGCAGGACAGGTGAACTGAGAGAGAGCTTCCAAAGCAGGAGCTAGAGTTGCCGTGACAGCGGGGCGCGGGACTGAGGTGGGGGGAGAATGGGGGAGGGGAAGGGGAGCCGTGGTGCTGAGAGGGAGCCCCCTAAACCACACTGGGCCTGTGGAAAGCTGGGGGCAGAGCAGGAGCCGAGAGAATCCCTTCCGGTGTCTCTGACCCTTAGGAGTGACTGGGAGAGGGAAGGGAGAGCTGACTGGGACCCTCCCTCTACATCCTGGCTCTGCTGAAGGCTGAGGGCCGGGCAAACGGACCGAGAAAAACTCCCTGGTCAATCAGATTTCAAGTCCTGCCTAACAGAAGGTTCTGGCCCTGCCCACCAAACGTCTGAAGCCAATGAGGAACTGAATCTAACCAGGACAACAGGAACGCCCAGACCCACTTCAACCACAGGTGAGATCAACTCAGCTGCGACTACACCCCCTCCACCCACACGGGCAAGCTTAACTCAAGACAGGGGATGCCTTTAAATCAGTTTTTACTGCTATTTTATATACAGTGTCTAGCATACAATAAAACATTATGAGACACCATGAAGAAGCAATAAAAAGAGACCCATCCTCAAGAGAGGGTCTATGGAGCTACAGCTCAGCCTAGGATGGGCTGCCCAGATGTTGAAATTATCAGAGAGGATTAAAAATGATAAATTTATAAATCTTTATTAAATAATAAGGTAAATGGAGAGGATGGACACCATGTGTGAATGGTTGGGCAGTTTCAGCAAAGATAAAAAAAGAAACTATATATATACAGTTATATTTAAAGCCAAATGGAAATGCTACAAATAAGAAAATGCAGTGTCAGAAAAAAAATAAAGATAGCCAAGAAAACAATTATCATGCTAAAACAATAATTCCTTAGAAGCATCAAATACCCAGTCAACATTTCCATATTCCAACGTCTTAGATATTTTTCCCACAGGTTGTTCAAATAAGTTTCATACACTGAAATTGCTTGGTTTACCTTTTAAGAATCTTGGTTCCTCCTTCATGTTTTCCCCTTGCAATTTACAAGATGAAGAAACTAGGTTCAATTGAGTCCCACAATCTGGACTTTGCTAATTCATCTGTATAGGTAGATATATTTAATACGGTCCCCTGCATCTCCTATAAACTGGCAGTTGGATCTAGATTCCTGACCAGATTCAATTTCAGTTTTTTGAAGACTTTCTAAGTAGTGTTGCGTGCTTCATTGTGACTCTTAATTATTTTCCTAGGAGAGTCATTTGTGTTTCTTTCTTATTAGCTTGCCTTTATATGTCCCTAGCAAAAAGAAATAAGTTACCTATCTGAGTCCATCAACTTTAGTTTGTGGGTGTTTACATTTGTTTTTAAAAATTTATATGCCAGATGCTTTTTAGATTTGGGTTTTTTTTTCCCACTGAATTAGTTTGATTGATTTGATCAGATAAACTTGCAGCTTTTTCACTGTGTTGGTTCCTGTTTAGATTTTCTTTTGAGATTACAGCTCCCTTTTAAATTTTCCATTACATTTTGAAAGAGAAATGGTCAGTCATCCTCACAAGCCATACCTTCTGCTGAGTAAACAGTTCTCCTTGAGCTCACAAAGTCTGTACTAAAAAGATGTCTGAAGAAGTTTAGCAAGGGTGAAATTCTGCTGAAGGTAGGGCAGGAGCGCTTCAGGATGTGCCACCCGGAGGCTACTGCTTCTCTGCAGGTAGGGCTTCTGAGGCAACCTGAGGGCCAGTGTGGAGTCAGCCTCCCTGTAAATAGCCCAGTCAGGGCATGGTCCTGCTTCTGGCCTTGGAGACCACTCACAGACAGGGGCACACTTTAAGATGGCAGTGGCATACCAGTAAAATGCTTTCTTCTTTAATCTCAGAGGAAAGAACCAGTAAAGCGATTTCAGCTGTGAATACTTTTAATTTGCTCATTAGGGTCCCCAGTGCATTGAATAGAAAAACACGAAACAAAACATACTTCAGGTAAATGTGATTCTAAATTTTGGCACATAACAATGCTTTGTTTAACTTGTTTATGCCTTTGAGCTATATATACTGTAGTATAGCACAGATGGCAATGCTTTTCTAGCTGACTGGCATTTAGATGAGACTACAAACTTCTAGCCTGGTAAGATTAGCAGAGGAGAAAGAAGGGAGATTAAATAGCTACCTATTTACAGTGATTTCTGTTATTGATAAAGCCTCAGAATAAATTATTTGACCCAATGGTCTTAAATCTTGAATAAGTTTATACTTGCTGGCCATCCAGTCCATTCAGGCTTTGCAGCACCTTCGAATCACCAGCACTGATAGGGCTTAGGTGCAAATCTTCCAATTCTATGAGCCAATAACCTTTCAAAATCCCTTCTGAAGCCTCATATCCAACAGGGCCTTTTGGTTGTCATTTCTAAATATTTAGAATAAAAATGTCACAGAGCAGGAGAATGAGAATAAAAGGGAAGTGTGCAAAGCTAGGGGCTGGGAGAATGAGGTGACATAAACATGAAGAAACTAGCTTTTTTTTTTTTTTTTTTTTTTTTGTGGTACGCGGGCCTCTCACTGCTGTGGCCTCTCCCGTTGCGGAGCACAGGCTCCGGACACGCAGGCTTAGCGGCCATGGCTCACGGGCCCAGCCGCTCCGCGGCATGCGGGATCTTCCCGGACTGGGGCACAAACCCGTGTCCCCTGCATCGGCAGACGGACTCTCAACCACTGCGCCACCAGGGAAGCCCCATTAAAGAGTTTTTTGCCAAGGATTTATGGTCCTTTTCTCTTCAAATTTTTGAGATCAACATTTCCAAATTGTAGGTCTCACAGATGACTGGGTCCCATTCTTTGCTTTCACAAACTGAGGCACAGCCTGATGGCTTCTCCTCATGGTTCCTATGGAAGCTCTTCAGTAACCAGTTTCTCCCTGTTGACCACAATTAGGCCCAGAGTATTACCGGGTCCCTAGTTACTTGATTAAGTCCTATTGTCTCAAGCCTTTTTCTTGTGATTTTTGTTAGTTTTAAACTTTCACTCGTTTTGTGCCTACTCTGAAATCTTCAGTTCTTGTTTGACAAATAAGAAAGAAAATAGTACAATCTTTGAGTTCTTGGGGAAAACTGTATTTCTCTCTAAAGAGATTGCATCTTTTTATTGGCTGCAGAAAAAAATGAGAGCTCCTCTCATAAGCATTTATCAACAGTACCAGTTTCTTGACATTTTATTGCCATGGGAATTGTATTCATTAGTTTCTGATCAATATTCTTTCTAGTATATTTATATGCTAGCTCTCTAGCATAAAACTATTATTATTTAAAGTCTAGTTTTGCATTAAAATATATTTGTCTTTGAAAGGAGGAAAATAGAATATAGATTTTTATGGGGAAATGTACACCGTACACTATGACATAAATAAAGGTACACTGGTAAAATTACACTGGTAAAATTTTAATTTCCATAATAATAATGCAAATTAGATTTAAAAGGAAACTTACAAAATTAGAAAATTTTCTTAAAGAGCTCTCTGATTTTATTATAATTGCATAGTTATATTTCAACCTTGGACAGAATTATATGTATATAAATAAATATATATGTCATGAGAAAGTCCACAGCACTATTGGAAATGTTTGTATATTGTCATGCTATATACATATTTTAAAATGCTAGGAATTTCACAGAAATTTGTCAGTGATTAATGGTAATAATGAGTGTTGAAGAAATGTCTCACAATACCAGACTTTTGGGACAATTGAATCAATCAGATAATGTATCCACCTCTAGACAGACAATTTGGGGTGAAAACTTTTGACTGCATTAAATCCATGGCACAGCTTAGTTATATCTAGAAATCAGGGATGCTTTCCCAGATTTATGGCTCGGAAACCATTTTTCTTCTAATCCAAATGAATTCACTAAAACTCTTTAGTTTTGACCAATTCTGATTGTAGCTTCTTTGGCAAATCTGTGTCCAGCAGTGATGAGAGAAGCAGTGTTTTAGAGACAGAAGCTGTTAAAAATAGACTCAGCTCCTTCCAACATCTTCTTTTCCAATGGTGTGACCTGTTCATCTTACCAACCACTTTTCTCTCCACTGAGTCTGATCTCTTTGTTGGCATTAGCAGATAGTTCATAAGTAAATGAGCAAAGCATGTCACCACTGTTCAGGATCTTTTACATGGCCATTAAATCTTTGGTAAATAATGGTGCTGTAGGTATGAGTAAAAGGCACTTACCTGTAGCTCCATCTAGTAAAAGGTAACATGCCTTAGGACTCCTTTACTTTTGTGCCCAATCTCAGGACCATGTCATTTAGAATAATGAGAATTTTTGCTTCTTGAAAATGAAATGAGAACAACTTCTGTAGCTGTGTTATTTTGATGTAATTTCATTTTAGTATAAAGACACATTTAGTGTATCCTAAGCTATGTCTTATAATGAAAGTAAATGGAAATGTACATTGTTTTTAGTGCAAGATGCATGAAACAATTTCGCTGGCAGAAATATTTTCAAGGCTAATGCCTTAAGAAAATTATAAACCTAATAGTCTTAGGAAAGTCTTGTAAAACAGAATAACCAACAGAAGCATGTACAGCTTTGAGGGTGATGGAACCCTCATTTCAGAGAAACCTGAAGATTTTCACAGAATGTGGTCAAGAGCTTAGTCCCTGGAGTCCAACTGCCTGGGTTTCTTTCTCTGCTTGTCATTTGAGGAGCTCTGGTGCTCAGGCTGTTCTTAATTCTCTTTCTGTCTCAATTCCCTCAGGTCAAGTTAGGCTAAAATCTGTAGTGAGGATTAAATGGATTAAACCATTTTTCAAGGTTTAAAGGGATTAAACCATATATTTAAAGACTGTGGTATAGTAATTGGCATCTGGTAATCACTCAGGATATGCCGGCCTTTATTACCGAGTAGGTTTTCAAACTTTGGGTCACGAGCCTCAGTGAAGATCAAAGGGGTTCTGAGCGAATCACACAGACAGGAGCAGGTGTGAATGGTGGACTGAGTGGTCGTGGAAAAAGCTGAGATTAGTTCCCTGGTACACTGATCCGCCCTGCTTTGCCCATCATTTCACCCCAGCACCTCATTCTATTCATTCTCTCTCTGTTTGTGTTCTTGGTCCACTCATTCATCCTGCTTCCTCTGCACTCAGACACACACATCACAGTCTGGTCAGTACTCAACTTGATTTAAAATCACTGAAGCCATACAAGGGAAACGATGTAACCATCAGTCTCTGTGACATCTTCCATTCAATTCCATAGACATTCCAGCTTCTGCTAGGGTTCCGTAAATGTGTGATTCAGGATGTGTAGGCTTAAAGATAAAAACCAAAACCTGAAGTCTTCCGGAGGTCAGCAAGTTGGCAGTACTGTTGAAATATTTTGGTTGCTCTTCTCTAACACTTCACCATACACTTACCTGTTCTGTCCAAAGAGTCTGCTGATGAGCGATGAAGTTTGGAGGAGCTGAGCTTAACATGCGAGCCAGAGCCCAGGGAGCTAGGAAGAAGCTAGGAAAAAGATTGACAGCTTAGTGCCCCATCACCCGGAGGACACAGGGCAAGCTGGTGGGGAGAGGGAGGAAGGGCAACGTGAAGGACAAGATGTGGCTATTGTGCAGCCCAAGTCCTCCTCTGTCTCCTGGATATGGGATAGAATTTCGTATAGCCCAAACCTCACTAAAGTCTAAACGAAAAAAAACCATTGAACTAGGGCTTCTCTGGTGGTGCAATGGTTGAGAATGTGCCTGCCGATGCAGGGGACACGGGTTTGAGCCCTAGTCCAGGAAGAGCCCACATGCCGCGGAGCAACTAAGCACACGCGCCACAACTACTGAGCCTGTGAGCCACAACCACTGAGCCTCTGCTCTAGAGCCCACAAGCCACAACTACCGAGCCCGCGTGCTACAACTTCTGAAGCCTGCATGCCTAGAGCCCATGCTCTGCAACAAGAGAAGCCACTTCAATGAGAAGCCCGCACACGCAATGAAGAGTAGCCCCTGCTCGCCGCAACTAGAGAAAACCCACGTGCAGCAACGGAGACCCAATGCATCCAAAAATAAATTAAATACATAAATTTAAAAAAAAGTTATTTTGTTGTTGTTTCATAAAAAACTCTCAAATACTTTTTTTCGTATATTTGCTATTTTAAAATTTCACTGATGTATATTTTTATACGTGTTATCTTGCTGCTTTGTATTTTAATAATGTAAGGTGTAACAAAATAAACCAATCCATATTATCATTTAAAAAATCTCTCAAAATTCCATAATCATTATAAGGATGTAATTCCTTTGTGATTTTCATCTTCTGTATTTCCTTCAGAATGGGCTACTGGCTTTGTGACTCATATTTTGCTTCTTGCCTGAGAAGTTTTAATCAACATACTTCTTCTGGTTTGAAAAATAAATGATGCTTTCTTGGATATTTGAGGCAGAGTATGAGGAAGAGTGGATTTATTTTTTGCCTGGTCTACTGATAATACTATACACTGTTTTGCTTCAGTTCTGGCAATGTAAACTAGAAGAAATTCTCTCACATATTCCTTCTTTCACTTACGAAATCAGTCATTGGGGTGGTACACAACATGCCATGCTGTGGCTCTTTGGGAGTCTTAGAAGTAAGTTTAACTTCATTTGGTTTCATCAATTCACAGGAAAGGCAAATGATACTTCCTATATTCAGAAAAAGAATGAGCTTCAAAATAAAAGCTCAGGTAAATTTTAAAATCATAAACTTAAACCTATATAATTACATATAACCTTTGAAAGTAACCACTACTGAATACAAATTCAATATTTCTGTCTTTTCTATGCCAGAGTTTGTTGGTTACTTATAACCAGAGGTAATATTGTGTCTCTGCTATGACATCAGGAAGGAGCAAGTGTTTTACCCCGACAGTATATTTCTATTTGATAGTATTCCAGAAACTTCCACGTGGGAATATGGAAGGTACCAGATAAGGTTTATTGAGTACATTAGTGAAATTTAATGAATGAATAAGTATTCTAACTTCTCAAAACAGATTTAATATTTATAGGTATACGAATACAGATTTTTAATATATAGGCATGAAGGTACAGGCAGACCTCATTCTATTGTGCCTCTCTCTATTGCACTTTGCAGATATTGCAAATTTTTTACAAATTGAAGGTTTGTGGCAACCTTGCATCAAGCAAGTCTATCTGTGCCATTTTTTCCAACAGCACTTTCTCACTTCATGTCTCTGTGTCACATTTTGGTAATTCTCGCGATTTTTCAAATCTTCCGCCAGCAAAAAGATTAAGACTTGCTGAAGGCTCAGATGATGGTTAGAATTTTAACAATAACATACCTTAAAATTAAGGTATATACATTTTTTTAGGCATAATGCTGTTGCTCACTTACTAGACTACAGTATAGTGTAAACATAACTTTTATATACACTGGGAAATAAAAAAATGAATGTGACTTGGTTTTATTACAATGTTCACTTCATTGCGGTGGTCTGAAACAAAACCCTCAATATCTCTGAGGTCTGTCTGTGTTCCTTATCATTTGGTCTTGTGTGAATTTTGTTAGGTTTGGCTTTTAGGGACTGTAACCAGTTACAGTGATGGGCAAGACATTTCTGAAGAGGTACTGGAAATGAATATTGCCTTAGGCATACTGCTGGCTTTTTCCCAGAGTAAGAATCTCAGGAAAGTAATCTCAACAGGAATTGAGTTTACAGATTGAGATCTTTTGGCCATGAAAATTAATTGCATTTCAGTCTATAATTGAATGCTTTTTGGTTTGTATCAAGCAAAGTATATATTATCAGAAGAGAGAGTATTAAGTAGTAGAAAGCATTTTAGACTTGGAATAAAAGGATTAGCTTTGAATTCCTAGACTTAACACTATCAATTGTAACATGGAAGTAAAAATATCTTCCTTTCCTGATTCCCTGTGCTGAATGCATGTGAAGAACACATGACACTGCTTTGGTAAACTTTGATGCAACTTTACAAATGTATGGTCTTATTAGGCGTAACCTCTTGAAATACACATTGTCCTGGAATATGATCATACACAAAAGCCGTAGGAATAAAATTCATGATGCAGCAATACTAAGCACACAAAGGAAAGATCAAAAATTAACGAGATACGAGAACACTAAATACGTAAGTGGGAAGTAGTTTTTTTTCTACTTGTTCAACATTGCACTCAAGTTAATAATAGTATGTCCAAAATTCAGGGAAAGCTTTTTGTCCACTCATGCTGCTATCTATGACCCCATGGACGAGAAGGTAGGAACAAGTGTGCGGTCTGAGGAGGCAGATATGCTGCCAGAAATAGCACTCGAATTGTAAATGGAAGTATTAGGAAACTTTCTTGAAGAGGATTGAGCTGTAAGAAACTGAAAATGGGAAATATTTGCCCGAGAGATAAATTATTCACACAATATTTAGTTTGCCCCCTCAGAGACATTCCTTTCAATTTTAGAGCAATACTGCTCACTGAGATTGTGAATTTAGATAGCCTTTCTTGAGCTAGTTGCAGACTCCATTCTAGCAAAGAGCAGAAGAAGCAAAACGTTTGTAAAAAGAGAAAACTACTGCCTGGCTTGAGGTACTTTTCTTGGCTTTTATTTTCTAGACCTCAGGTATGCTTAATGTATAGTGTATGTATTTTACTTTAACAGACACGCTAAACTCTAGTTAAATTTACGAACTTGCTAAAATGGCATCAATTCATATGTCTGGGATGTTACCAGGAATCTTCTGAGAGTTTCTTTAGACACTGCAATGAAAGCAAATATTGGTTGTGGGGAATACCTATAGTTTTAAAAGACAAAACAGACTATTTCAGAAGAATTAAATGATCCCGTCCATAAAACCCAGAATACTTTTAAGTGTAGATATGCATATACATACATATGCACACATGATAGAAGGCTGAAATTTTCACTACCTGGTGTAATGGGAAGAGCCCTCAAGAAATAGACTTTACCTTTCATACAAGCTGAAAATGCATTACATTATATTCCACAGCCAGAAGCAACACATCTTAGTCATAGAGTAGATTGGTAAGTCACTAGAACAATACAGCAGAAACATGCTACCCCAAACTTCAGGTGATAAAAACTTCAAAAGGTTAAAAAAAAGTCTCTCTCTAATCTTGATCTTATTACTGATTGGCAGTATTTCCTAACCCAGGGTAATAAATAAATGCACTTCAAATTCATTTTAGTAGATTTCATGCCAGGGCATGTCAGTAAATAAAAAGAATAGTAAAGGACAACTGAAGAGAAAGTAGCACAGCTTAAGTCTGTTTTGATGAGTAGGAAACATCTTTTCATCTCATCCTATATTTTTAGAGATGTCAGTATAACAATAACTGTAATTGTTTTGTCATATGACTATATACTTTTCCTTTTATGAGAGAGAAAATCTATTAATAGCTGTTCATGAGTTCTGTAGTTAATGCTCCAAACACTTACAGACCTGGAATATAAGTGCTCAAAAGTCACCTCCAAATGTATTTTTTACAGTGGCGTACTGGTTCTAACAAATGAGTCTGTTAGCATTAAGACATGAAACAAGCAAGTTAACCATAGACTGTTTACAGCTGAAATCAATAACTCATCCAAAACAGCATGCATTTCTAGAAATGTATTAGCTAATAGGTTCACTTGACCTGTCCATTTCCAGTAACTATAGTGCTGATTATATTTTCTTTTCAACGGAGTATACTTGCTAAAAAATTGTAAACAGATATATGAATTTTTAATTGGGAGAAAACATGAAGAACCACAGGACTTCGGAGGAAAACTTCTGCAAGATGGTAGCTCCCATTATTGAATCTGGTGGGTTTGAGATGAAGGTACTAATTTTATATCTTTAAATACACAGGAAAGGGATTCTCAGTGATAGACAATGTGCCAAAAAAGAGAAGAAAAATCTGCTTGGGTCCTTCCAAAGTAAGTGTGTATTTACCAAAAGAAGGAGTTAGTTGTCAAATTGACAAGTTAGAGCCAACAGATTAACTTTTCTCTCAGTGAGCAATCTTCCCTAAAAATAAGTGCTGTGACTAGCTCTGGTCGCCTGGCGCTATCTGTTTGGAGTTAGTACTGAGCATGTGTTGGGCATGGTTTCATTGTATCTTGTCATAGCATATTAAAAAACCAGGTCTACACTCACAGAATACCAAACATTCAGTAATTTAGCTTTACCCGGCTAATTGACTAATTCTGTTTTCTTGCAGATATTTACCATACCTCAGAATTCACCTTCTTTGATGAATCATAACTAAAAAGAAGTCTTTGCTCAACTGTCACTTTTTATTAAGGCCTTCCCTCACCACCCTATTAAAAATTGTAACCTCCTCACCCTAAAGTCTGGATCCCTTTTAATTGGCCTTTCTTTTTCCTTTTGTTCATAGCACTTTTTACCCTATAAAATGTTATATAATTTGCTTAATCATATTTCTTGTTATTTATTTCTCTTGCTAAAATGTATGGATGTAACAAATATTATGTTTGTGAGTTGAATAAGACAGATGACTAAAATAAATTTCACCCTATTGAAACAAAACAAAATGACCAAACAACCAACCAACAACAAAAAAATCTTGGTTTTGACCAATACCTGCTCCAGAAGGGCTACTTGGAACTGGAGCCTCGGCACACAGACTTGCAAGAGAAAGTGTTTACAACAAGGTAAAGGGTTGTGAAGTGAGAGTCCAGGAAGTGTCTGGAGAACATAGTGAGGCCTGAACACTCCTGCCAACAGCAGGGAGGAGCCTGGTCTCTGTGTTCTATGCAGGATCCCCTGTTCCCCTTACTGCAATCTTGGAGCTTAGAAAAAAGAAAAAAGAGAAGACAGGAGAGTAGGAGCCATGAAGCTAAATTTGTATTGGCTCTATGGGAACTGAATATAAAAGAGTTTTCAGTTTGAAGGTTATACTAGATATTTCCATATCAGACCTTCCCAAATATTGATGAAACATCACAAACTTGTTGAGTTACTTTTTCACTCCATATATCTTAGGGTGAATAGTATTAATATATATATAAATATATAAATATTTGTGGATCTTGAGAGACAGTAATGTTAAATGAAATGGCATGAAATAGTTTTATTTCTTCTACCATTACTATGTCAACAGTTAACAACTTGGAGAGCCCCATTCCATCTCTAATAATTCATATACGAAGTAAAAATAATTACTAAGTATTTCTTTTGATAATGGGCATTATCACTAAATTCCTTAACATTTCTAAAATTTAACGTGCTGCTGAAAGTTGAGCTAGCATTACCCTCTGAATACATGTTGTCACAAATATAACACATGAGTTTAAATGGCCTATGGTGATGCCCATCAGGGAAAACTTTAAAATAAAAAATAAAAATCCATACAAAACACAGGCAAATTTGTGTTTTAAAGAACCATATAATTAATTCAGTGTATTTCTTTTAAATTTACATAAACTCATGTGAAAAAAAATTCCACGTAATAAAATATACCATATTACATTTGAATTCAATAGAATTCTCCTCTTAACTGAGAGTACTTAGATGCACAGATGGAGAATGTGGGTGAATGTCACTGGCACACACTGATTTTATATGATGCAGGTTCTAAAGAAGGGTTGGCAATGTGAATTTTGCTGAATAAAATCTTGCACCAATCTTGAGAGAGCTTGAAAAATAACTTGGTAATGGTGGCCTGCATACGTGCCCTTATCACAATACTCATAGCTACAGATGATAGACGGTGTGTTGAACTTATTTGGGGGAAGATGATACAATATGGCCATTGGCACTTTACTGACAATGTTTTCTGTCATATAATTGCTTTCAGACCACCAATTTTGGCAAAAAAATGTCAAATCTAATATTTATAAGTTTAAAACTTGGAATTAAAATACCTTTAGGAGAATGAGCCTATTCTACTTAATATATACTGAAGAGAGAAATGTGGGTGAAGAAAAAAGTTTAAAGAAAAGACAGCAAGCTCATATGTATCATGAGAAAGCAGAATTTTAAGGAGTCCAGAAAGTTTTATTTAAAAACTTGCCTTCAAATACAGCCCACTCCATTCTACAATAAGACAGAGTGATGCTTCAAATGTGAAAGGTATATCACTCCTGACATATTTGGGTCAGGTATGAAATTAGAGTATTTACACTCTCAGGGAGTCTTCCTAATTGTTAAAAAGTTATCCAACCTTCTGGTGTAATAAGGACTTCCCTTCCATTTAATTTGCCTGGTAGAGCTTAAGTAATAAGTTTACATTTTCCTTTTCTGGAATGTAATGAAGATTTATGCATTTTACCTTCTTCTTAATTTGCTCACTTGAGAGCAAAAATAAAAAAGGAATTGGGTTTGATGTGGAGAAAAAAACCACCCACGCGACAGGGGCAGCGGCAAGTATCACTTCTGTACTGACAGCTTAAAGCTAATCATTAGAGTTCAACAGGGATGGGAAGATTAAGCAGGAGAGAAATTTCCCCAGTTCTCTAATTAAAATAATAGACAATTGAAAGGAGAAATGCAGAATTATTGGTTTTTTTATAAAAGAAGAAAATCATTCAGCCTAAAGAAAAACAATAAGAACCTGATATTTCCTATTTTTTTTATGTAACTGGATATATTATAGGGGCATCACCATGCCCAGCAGTGTCATTTCACATCAAGATGTTACTTTATACAACTTCTGTTTGGTCACTATGCCAAAGATGGAGGCTAATTTGGTGCTTGTGACCAATTGGAGACTTCAGTGGTTCGAAGGGCTCATACGCACCTGCGTATCCCTAAAGGGCTTCCTAGGTAGGGATTTGGTTCAAAACGTCTCCATTTTCTCTAGACTTCTTGTAAGTGGTGAGCAAGCTGCTAGGATTCTGGATGTCCTTTTAAAATCCATGATTTAAAGAAAATGCTGCTTATGATTCTGTGGTAAGCTGTCACCAGTGACTGCTGATGGAACCGCCTGGGTTAAGATTCACTGTGCTGGGCATGCCTGGCCATTTCGACTTAGGTAGGGACCAGATCTTTGCTCAGAGAGCTTAATATCTAATTCTACAATCAGAGTCCCAAATCCCTTCCAGATGTAGGTAGGAACAAAATTACTGTACAGATAGTAGTGCTTTGTGCAAGATGATGCTGTATTCTCCTTCAGCTTTTTTCTTTTCTGAGCATAAAAGTGGCCTGATTCCAGGGACAGGCTGGTGTTGGCTTCTGGGGGCAAACGGACCATACATGGTTGTCCCTGTGCAGCCTTTGATCACTCTCATGCTGCACTTACTGTTTACACTTGTTTCATTGCACACAGGTTTATAAACATTATTGCCTAAGGTATTTGTATATAACTAGGGCTTCATAGCTTTTATTTAATCAGAACTCATAGGGCACATTTATGACTTTTGATGGTGTCCTACTTTGGGCAACTTTGCAGGATCATAGTGTGGTTAATGTAAAAAAAATTCCCCTCAAAAAAATCTTTTAATGTGGAAATAATAAACTTTACAGAAAAAAAGGGGAAAATGGGAAACATAAAATCATTAGTGCAATTTTTTTTTTTTGCAAAAGGAATGAATCTGAAGAAGGTTACCTATATCCAAGAAGATCAAACCCTGCTCCCCCCACCCCTCCCCCACACCCTGCTCCAAGAAGAGATTACTCACTTATACTCTGATTTTCTTTCCCTGGGAATAGCTATGTCCAAAAGGATCAAAGGGATTTGGGGCCACATATGATCTAACCCCCGGTGAGTCATTTCCTCAGGTGTAGGCAGGGAGAAATAAATGCTTAGTTTTGTTCACGAGAAAAAAGTAAAAACTTGCATTTTGAATAAGAATTGAGGATAAACCTACCTTTGGCTTATTTTGAAGGCTGTTTGGGGAGGGGAGTGAGGACTGGCAGGATGACGGCAGAGATTTCCTTTTCTGCTTGTCAAACCCTCATCCCACGACAATCAGCAAGTCTAGAAGGTGGACAAAAGTGTTGGAACATTTATCAAAACAATTCCAGAAAGATAAAGAAAAAATGTTTAACACAGGAATTTTGAGCCTTTTTGTTATGAGTTACTATGTATAACAATTACTTAGCACAGGTCCTGGTTATTAGAAATGACAACAAAAATAGTAGCATTTATTCTCGGTATTATCCCCTCTTTCAGATGAAACATATGTACACCAACTCTATCATATGACAAACCTAAACTCAGTAGAATGACCAAATGGGGCCAACAGTGCCTGTGGGAAGAACCTGCGTGATTACTGAGAAACAAGTTCAGAAGAGGCGGGTTTGTAAACTGGAAGGAAGGAAAGACTTTCATAGTTAAGGGCCCTACCATGAGTCAGCCGCTAGGCTGCACCTCACATCTTTATCTCATTTCATAGAGAACTGAAAAGGAAAAATTATCCAAAATGTCTTCTAAGGCTGTGTCTGTGCAAAGTATAATATGGCGGCAGATTGGCAGACTCTGGAGGCAGATTGGCTCAGTCTGAAGAGTCTGACATCCTCTTTCTAACTGGGTTTCTTTGGGCACATCACCCTCTGTGTGCCTCGGTGGGCTCACATACACAATGATGATGATGGTCATGCCGACCACATGTGGCTTCTGTGGGATTATCTGGGATAATGGATGTCAACACACAGAGAAGTTCCTAGAATATAAGAGGTCTTCCATGAGTGTTAGTCCTTCATGCTTCAACAGGAAAAATTCACTCTGATATTATAAGTACCAGTTGTCAAAGTATTTCTGTGTCTTGTATCTTATTTGATTTTCTCTTTATTCCTCTTTTACACATAAACACATACACACGCACATGCTAATACATGTACACACACTCAACTCTAATGGATCCAATGGTTATACTTACCATGCTCTGCTCTGTGAGGCCTAGTTTTGCATGGCTTACCAGGGTAATGTGTGGACCAGGGTCAGTATTTTGATTCTGAGTCCCATTCTCTCACCACTAAACGTTCTGCCTTAGGAATCACTTGACTGGTTGACAATTTGGATAATATAGTCAGCAAATCAAGATAAGACTGGTGTAATTATTCAGCTGAACAAGAGGCTTGAGTTAAGCCTTAAGGAGAATTGGGTTCAATGTTACTTAGACATGGGACTCTATCCCTTGCTGAGAGATGAAAATGTAATGAGGGAAAAGGCTCTGGTGGGTATATAAAGTGCTTGTGACTATGTGATGTCAGGGAACTTGTCAAACCATTGAAGCCCACAGATTCCTAGAATGTGGGATAAGTTCAATGAACTGGTGCATTTTCTTTAATAATTCTCTTACATAATTTTATGTTAAACTATTCACATTCTGTATAATGTACATATGCTTCAAGTGGAGACCATCTTTAATTTGTTATTCAGCCTAATGATGGTGAAATAACCCTATAACTATATTATTAAGGCATCATGTTACAAAATTTCAGACAAAGACTATTCATTTACTCATTTAAATGAATATTTATTAGAGCCATCACTATATACCAAATATTTTCTAGGCATTGAGGGTAAATGGGGACTAAGATAGACATCTTTTCTGCCCCTGTGGGGCTTTCATTTTGGTTACAAACACAGAAAACAGAAAGTAGATTGATAACTAAGAGATGTAATTTCAGGTGGTATTAAGTGTCATGAAGCAAAATAAAGCATAATAAAGGAATAAGGAGTGGTGGTTTGTGGTAGGGGAGAAGGGGCTTCGTCAGTGAGTGGCTAAATTAGGGGCAGCCTCTTTGAGGAGATAATATTAGAGCAGAGAGTGGATGGGGGGGTAAAGAACTGGATGAAGAACATTTTAAACAATGGAAACCAGTGAAAAATCTCCTGTGGCAGAGACATGGATGAAAGCCAGGATAGCTGGCGTGGGTTAAGCAGAAGTGAGAATAATGAGACGGAATGTTGGACAGCTTGCAGGGACTAGAGCAAGTTCTTCTGTCCAATGTCAGGAGTTTACATTTTATCCCAACTAGCCTAGATAGAGACTTGTGTTTTAAAAAGATGATTCTAGCTGCTAAGTGGTGAGTAGACAATAAAGGATCAGGCGAGGGAGAAGGAAGAAGAGTTGTGAGGTGGTTAAGAAAATTTAGGTGAGGAATGATGGTGGCTCTTAGGATCCTCCAGAGACATAGAACCAATAGGATACATACATATACATAGCGAGAAGGAGGGAGGAAGGTAGGGGGGGAAGGCGGAGATTTACTTTAAGGAACTGACTGACATGAGTATAGTGGCTGGCAATTCCAAAATCCTTAGGCTGGCAGGCTGGACATTCAGGTAAGAGTTGATGTTACACTCTTGAGTCCAAATTCTGAAGGGCAGGCCAGATCAAGCAGAAAATCAGGCAGGGTTTCTACATTATAGTCTTGAGGCAGAATTGCTTCTTCTTTGGGAAACTTCAGTTTTTGCTCTTAAGATCTTCACTGGATTGCATGAGGCCCACTCACAGTATGGAGGGTAATCTGCTTTACTCAAAGTCAACTAATTTAAATCTTAACCATATCTAAAAAATACTTCCACAGCAATATCTACACTGGTGGTTGTCCAAATAACTGGGTACCATAGCTTAACCAAGTAGTCACATAACATTAACCATGACACATGGCTAGGACTGGACTGGTAGCTGTCGAAGTGTTGGAATGTCATTAGTTTCTAGGTGTTTTTTTTTTTTTTTTTTCCTACAGTACACGGGCCTCTCACTGCTGTGGCCTCTTCGCTGAGGAGCACAGGCTCCGGATGCGCAGGCTCAGCGGCCATGGCTCACGGGCCTAGCCGCTCCACGGCATGTGGGATCCTCCCAGACCGGGGCACGAACCCATGTCCCCTACATCGGCAGGCGGACTCTCAACCACTGCACCACCAGGGAAGCCCTCTAGGTATTTTTTGAAGGTAGAGTCAACAGACATCTCCTCTACCCCAAAGGAGCCAGATGATTATACTCCCCTCAGCAGTAGGAATTGTGGGGAGTATTCCCTAGAGAAGATAAAACAGAAAGGTTCTTAACTCAGGGACACCAGGCACAAGGGGAAGCAGGGACAGTGGACTGAAAACAGGGGAGTAAGTGAAAAATGATGTACTGAATAGAGAGAGACCCTCACCATCTTCCCTCAATGGTCTTTCCAAAAGTGAAAGCCAGGCAGCCAATCTTCAAATCCTAAGAAGAGTAAACCATTTTCTCTAAATAGACTGAACTGTTCCACTTAGCTGAGCCTCACCCATTTGAATGACATGAAATCTACCACATATTCCACTCAACTTTCTGTGCACACAAAGCTCCCATGAGCTCTTCTGAGACTCATTCTAGAGTCTGACTCCAACGCAAAAGACATGCCGGAAACAAAGAGGAAATGACTTCTGCTTTCAACCACGTTACAGAAACCAGTTTCAAACTAGTCCTCCATGGCAAAGAATTACAAAGAATGAAATACATAAAATAAGTATTTCAAACACTGGACAATAGGCAATGCAGGACTGTGATCCCTAAGAGAAAGTAAACAAATGAGGCAAGTGCCACAATTGTCCTGACTTTCAGCCTGAGGTATTTTCTGGACCATAGCGTGTGCACGTGCACACACACACATACACAAAGCCAGGAACTCAAACCAACACAATGGACTTGCTGAGATAAGGAGACAGAGATGAGAGTTCAAGGTGACCAGAGATGTCTCAGCCTATCTTCCTCTCTCTGTGTAGATGAGTCCCTCCCTGTGAGTCGGTTTGTTAATGTCTCCATATTGTTTTCTCCTTTCCCCCACCTCTTTCTCTCTCACCAAATTAATCAATATTTTCTCATGTCCTACCTAATGAATCAGTAAAATTATCAGTTATTTCCAACCCATAATAAATATCATTAGTAGTAATAATCAACAAAAATTAAACTAAACATGGCTAAAACTACAAGTTTTAATACTTGTTATTGATGAAAAATAGAGGAAACAAATAATCCAGACAGCATTTAAATTGCTACATATGACATAGAGGAATTGGACTTAGCAGAAGAAAATGGCCAACAAGTGTATAATAGAAAACTGTAATACTTTAAAATTTGATATGGACAGAAAATTGAATAAGAATCAAACATTAGTTAGAAATCTTCAGTGGGAAAAAATTGAAACTGATACAAATAATTTTAGTAAGATAATAAAAATGAAAAATCTGAGAAATTTGCATCAATTACTAAAAAATTAAATTGGCTAAATGGAGCTTATTTCCAGAAAATGACTTCAAGATGAAAGTTTATCAATGTCAATATAATTATCATTAAAATACCATATTAAAAATGGTTTGAAAGTCCAAACCATGGAGCCAGATTATCTCATTGCACTGAATACAACGCCTAGCACATAGTAGAACTACAATACACATTTTCATGTTTTTCAAGCTTGCTTCATATTGGAAATATATTGGTGATTTTAAAAAAATCAAAAAGCAAGCCAAAAAACAAACAAAAACCTTTATTTCCTTTAACTCTGGAAGTAGAATAAACAAATGAACACTCAGAAAGAATTGCAAAATGTAAAAAAACTATAAATGAACAAATAATAGTCAGGTTCTACCGAGTAACTGAATGGTTGTGGTGGGGTGAGTTAGGAAGGATAATAAAAAAATGCCTCAACGTGGCTTCAGAGCTGGGGAAAAGCATTCCTGCTACAAGATTTAGCCTGAGCAAGAGGAACTTTGTGGGAGGGAAAGTGCAGGGATTTCTCTCAAAGCTCAAGCCTAGGTAATGAAATGAGCAGTGGTGGTGAATACAGGTAAATCCACACTAAGGAAGAGTCAGATTGAAACAACATGGCATTTAGACTTTAATCCGTAGCCAGTGGAGAATCCCTGAACGAGCTGTACTTCAGAGAGACTGTTTGGACAGCAGTTTAGAAGGGATTAAAGGAAGGAAGAGACTACTAAAAGGAGTCATTCTGACAACAATGCCTATAGATAAGAAATACTGAAGTCGGGAGCTATAGCACTGGTAGGTAGAGGAAATGAAAAGGAGGAAGTACATTGGGCGCAGATAGGAGCAGGAGGTTTAGATAGTGGGAGGGGTATGAGGCCACCCTGATCTGAGTCTGCTGCGGATGTCAAAGCCATTTACAGAATCGGAATAAGGCAAGAAGCAGGTTTTAGAAGGAAGTTTATGAATTTATTTTGTCATGTTCAGCTTGAGGCATTTCAGAGAATCCAAGTGTAAAAATCCAGCAGAGGAAAGGATATTAAGTCTGTAGCTTAAGAACTCAGAGGAAGGGTTGGTAACAGCCAAGAAAATAAAAGTAGATGAGCTTTACTAAAGGGGAGAGAAAGCCAAGAGAGGAGAACCCAGATTTTGGGGATTGTCTATCTAGGGGGATTTTGTTTAGAAGTAGAATGTTGGTAAATATAATAATACATTCAGAAATTGGGAATAGAAAATAGTGAAGGAACCTAAAATGGATTGTCATATAAGGAGATTATGGTATCATGGTGGCCAAAGTAGAGAAAGTTTCTAGGAAGTCAATGAGTAGTGTAGCTGCAGTGGATTAAGGGATGGGCTAGCTGTGTAAGTTTTCATGGTACCATCCATAAGTGTCACTAAAGCAGTGTTGATGGAATACAACATCATTGGACTCTGGAGGTAGGAAAAAGGGTTTGCCAGGACTTTAGTTACAGTGCTGTATATACAGTGGGAAGGCATTCCTTGACAAGCTATGTGAGTAGGGAAGTAGAAGCAGAGTCTGGGGCAATGCTCAAATAAAAGGAGATGTTTGCTAACCTTTTTAAAGGGTGTGATTGGTTAACTCTCCTTGTTTTGCTAAGCTGTTGTATTCAAGTTTGGGGACCAGATCAGAGTGGCTGGGATTCTAGAGAGGATGAGTGTGGTTATCTTTAGTAGACGTCCTCCCTCCCCTCCCACCCCCAACTCTCCTCCTCCTCCTCTCCCTCCCCCTCCCGTCCTCCATGAGACCTCAGCTTCTCTTTTACAGAAATGTTGAAGAAATACTGAATAAATAACAGTTTGAAGAGAAACTAGTTCTGGAGAAGAACTGTACTTTTATATTCATTAAATGAAGGCTATAACCCTGATCATGACTAATTACTGTTAATAACTATAATTTTGGCATTTGGGAGTGAAGTGTTTGATAATTCTTTAGTGAAGACTTAAGGATGGAGAATGTCATCATCCCCTTAACCATAATAATTCAAATACTCATTTGGAGTTAAATGTACTCTCTCTGAAAAGTAAAGATTTATTTGAATGAAAAATTAACTTTATTGAAGTTAAATGCTTGTCTTTTCTCCCACATTAACTAATTTAAAGATTAGGTAATAAGTCATTAAAATAGCTTACAAAAAAAAAGAAGATATTGACATAATTACATAATTAGATTTTTTTTTCCTCTGGAAGCATATGAAAGATTTGTCAGCTTCTCTGAACTATGTGATCTAATGGATAAATAAAACTTTGTTATATAAAAGTTGAGAAGAAGGTACATTTCAGTTTAGGTATGGAACAATTTAGATATGAAAGGGCTCTAAAGAACTTGTGAATTAGCAGGCCAAACCTTTAAGTAAGGTTATAAAAAACATGTTTTTGAAGTTTAAAAGTGTGAAGAGAAACTATGATCTTTAAGAGCTGGAAAGGTAATTCCCCTAGAGAAAACATACAAGGGAAAGTCTAGATATTCTTATGTTAACCTTAGTAAGATTAATAGGAGCCAGTCTCTTTGTCTGAGGCTGCAAATCCTCATCTTACTTCTAATGAGCTCTCTAAACAGATAGCCATGGAGCTGGGATTTATTCCACTATACAAAGTAATTTTTTACAAAAATTAAAATTGATTTTCTATATTTCCCCCTTGCTAATAAAATGATCTAATCCATAAAGGTATTATTACTGTAAACATATTAAAATTATAGAGCTTATCTGTTGAGGTGTCTATTTTTTTCAGTCTGACTTGTACCAAATGTGCCATCAAAGGTTGGAAGATTCACTAACAGGTTGTTGATTGACCTCATATTGAAAAAGTATCTTTGCAAAGTTTTTCTTAACTCCTTTTTTTCCCCTAATCTAGCGTATATCTCTAATTGCTATTTTGTACCTATAGTTACAAAATAGTTATTCCTTTAAAAGTATGATGTGGTAGTTATTCCTTTAAAAGTATGATGGGGCCATCTGAAATATCTGTTCACTGAAGTTCTACTGACTTTAATCTGTTATATATATATATATATATATATATATATATATATATATATATATATCAGACTCCACTTTCATTAGTAGAGAAATTGTTAAAGTGAACAAAACATTTCATAACCATTTCACTTGCCTCAGGTGAAAGTGGTTTTCTCTGTAAAGGTGTGCAGTCAATTTTGCAACCAAGTTTTCTTTTCCTTTTGCAG
This sequence comes from Mesoplodon bidens, assembly GCF_964165515.1. Lineage (NCBI taxonomy): Eukaryota > Metazoa > Chordata > Mammalia > Artiodactyla > Ziphiidae > Mesoplodon > Mesoplodon bidens. Next base: position 23,037,246 of record NC_138181.1, read on the forward strand.
AATGAAAATAATCTTGATATGATTGCGGAGGTAGCATTTTATGATGAAACAAGCAGTATATGTGCTATTAGGTATGCAGTCTCTTTAATCCTATATTTTCTTTCACAACAATTACTATATCATACTGAAATCTTAGCTTATAAATAACAACACTAATAGTAATAACTAGCCATTAATACATGTGTGCCCAGGCACTTTTCCAAGAGCTTCCTGCTCATTGGTTTATTGATCCTCATATTCATCTTACTTTACAGATGAGGAAACTGAGACTCAGAGAATTTATACAACTTTCTCAAGCTCATGTAAAAGCAACTGGTAGAATCTGGATTGGCTTTTGCTGATCTAATTACCCAGTTCTTTGATATTATTATGCTATGTCCTCTTACAGCTTCTTCATTATTCCTACTAAACTGTGAAGGATACTAAGGGCTTTACAGGATAACAGTCTATTCTATGTAGATGTTCTGTTGGGATTTAAGAAATCTTAATGCAGTTTCCTACTCCCCTGATATATGAAACAAATTAAGAAGCTATTTGCTGATACTATTTATATACTGTAACCTTAAACGATTGAAATTATGAAGAGATAATTTATAATGAATAATTATGTATCAAAAAGCAGAACATGAATTAGAGAACATTAGAAACAATATAATTTACCATTTCATAAATTAATAAAAAAGTGAAAATTACCAAATGTAGAACCTGATTCTTCCAATTTAATGATGGTAGGAGCATTAAGTATTTAACAAGTATTTAGTAAGCACCCATAGGGACATAATTTAGTATTAGGATCATGGAAATATGATCCTGTATTTAAGGTGCTGTAAAATCTAATTATGGGAACACAAAATTATCCAAATTGCAAGTATATAAACATAACTATAAAGGTGAGTTGAAGATGTGGATATAAAGGTGTGGATAAGGGATGCTTGATACATGGGCCTGCAACAGTAAGCAGAGCAAATGGAGGAATGTGGTTCTGGGGAAGGTTAGTGGAGTGATGTTTCAGGCAACCTCATTCCGGTGCTCAAATAGTACTTCCCTTGTGACAACTTCCTAAACAATTAATTGCCACTTGGTCCTGTCATCTATTTGAGTGCTCTTTTCACTGTACTTTCACAAGAATATGAGGAATAATGTCTCTATTAATTCATATATATATTTTTTAAATAAGTACTTTGTAAGTATATTTTACTCTATCATGAGTTTCTCTATGGCAGTCTTACTCATCCTAGGGACCATGGCATTTACCAACATCTGGCATACAGTAGGTGCTCAATAATGAATAAGGAATGAATCAGTACATCCATAAACAATGAGAAATAATTTGGATTGAGAGAATTCTACATCCTTTATGCATCCTTTTTTTTCCAGCCCTGTTCCCTCAACATCCCCTATTGAGGATAGGTGGGTTACATTTCAAACTCTAAATGGCCTGTGTAAGATTACTCCAAATATAAAGGATCACAAAGATATTAGTGGCACTTTTCTTATGTTAGCCTTGGATTTCTCCATGGAAAATGGAACAAAGGCTCAAATAAAACATTAGCATCTTTGCTCCTTCCCAATATTCTACACAGTATGGCTAGTTAAGTAGATTTGCTGGTTCGGACAAGTCTGCTTTCATTCAATAAGCATTTACAGGGTACCTATTATGTGCCCATCATTGTATTTGACATCATGAATATTGAGTGCAAAAGCAAAGCCTCTGAGCTCAAAAAACTCCTACTCTACTGGGAAGTAGAAAATTACAATAAAATTTATTGTAAAAACTTGTTGTAAATATTATGTTAGAACATGCATAGGGTATTCTAAAAGAATGTGGAATGCCACCTAATGTAGCTCCAAGAGTCAGTGAGGTTACTTGGAAAAAGTAAATATCGAGCTGAATCTCTAGTTTGTCAGATAAAAAAGGTAGAGAAAGACGGAACAATCAGAGGAATCGGCATGAGCAAAATTTGTGAACAAAGGACAGCATGACTTCCTGGGGCAGGGGATGGGTGGTGGTAAAAAGTTTGGTGTGACTTGACAATGGATTTTTTTGAGGGGGAGAGGAGGTCTGGTTGAAGAGCAAGAAATGGGGGAATGTGGAGGAGGGTGAAGTGTGAGATGTGTGTAGTCAGACCAGATCATAAACAGCTTTGTATGCCAGCTTCTATCCTCGACACTTTGTAGTGCTCTTGAAAGAATACGACCTCATAAGATTTATGGTCTAGAAAAGCTGCAATGACAAAAGAGTGAAGAATTGATTCGAGGTAGTGAAACTGAAAGCAAGGAGAGAAGGTAGCAAGATATTGCAATGTTTGTCGACCATGAAGAGGGCATGGATAAAGGGGTAGCAATGAGAACACACAGGTACATTGGAGGAATAGTTAGAATGTTGGAAACGTGGATTCGATTTAAGAGGGAATAAAGAGATCATGACAGAGAGGTGAGAGTCCAAATTAATGTCAGGTTTTATTTATTTTCCTTTCTTTCAGTGTCTGAGCAGGTAAAATGAACAGACAGAGAATTTAGGGAAACAGCTGTGGGGTTACAAAGGATGATAATGAATTCAGCTGCAGAGAAGTTGAGTTGGAGATGTTGTGGTTTATCAAAGCATATGAGACTGCTAGAAGGAAACTGGATATATGTTCAGGAATTCAGGAAGGATGTTGCCTATGGAAGCCACAGGCAGAGAGTGACAGGATGAAATTATACTAGAGAGAGAATGGAAAGAGAAAAGGGTCAAGAAGGGGACACTTGGGGACACTGACACTTAAAGGTCAGTCAGAAGAAGAGAAGCCTGAAATGAAGCTGTGGAGGAGCAGGTAGAGACGTAGTAAGAAATCCAAGACATCACGGTGTTATGGGTTCCAAAAGAGGGAAGACTATGAAAACTGTAAGGATAATCGACAGTGCCCAATAGGGCAGAGAGGTTGAGCAAAAAAAGCACTGAAAATACACAGTGTGTTTGGCTGCTAGGAAGTCTCTGGTGATAATGGAAAACAAACAAATTCCAGGGGTGGCTTGAGGAGTAAAACTCAAGTGAGGAGAGATGCAAAGAATGGTGTCTACTTTTGCAAGACAGGAAAGAAAGGCTGGATGTAATTCGCAAGTGAAGTAAAAGGGGAGGGGCTAAGGAAGGCAGAGACTCTAGCAAAGTTATGTAAGAGAAGGAGCCAGTAGAGTTGAAATTCTGTATATTGCTTAGTCCGTATAAATATGTGAGATAAAGGAACACTGATGGATCCGAGTGGCTGAGAAGCAAGGGAGGAGAGAATCCAGAGTATGAGGTGAAGAATTAGCTTGAAACTGGAAGAAGGAAAGATGACTCAACTTCTTTGACTAGAAGAGGAGAAAAAGCTGAGGCAGAGATATTTGTGGGTGGAAAAAATAAATCATTAGAACATCAGGCAGTTGAAAGTTTTATCCATTTGTCCTTCCATTTATTTAACACAGTATATGCCAAGCCCCATATCTAGTATGAGGGATACGATAAGAATTAGGATGACAGTCCTTCTTCTCAGGCAAATGTAAGAGATGGAAGAGTAACAAATAAGTCATAATACTGTGTTATATATAATTAATGAAGCACTTAATGGGACAAGTTTTTGAAGCTGGAGAGTTATTAGAATTGCTTACTGGTGTTTTTTTTTTTCCTCTCTAGAAGTGGATAAATTATTGGAACAAAATTATTTTGAGAAAATTATAAGAAAGTGTTACCTAAACACATACAAAGATTTACTCATTATTTTTAGAAAACTGTGAAACCAGCAATGAAACAATGCAGATGCTTCAGATCACTTGAGAAGTTAAAAGTGAATCTTATGTAATAGTAACTAGGAGTTCCTGTGAAAGGATTAAAGCCTGTAGAGTTGGAGACTTCCTCTTTCCCTAAGTGTGAATTTAGGTGTGGTTATATCTGAAAATTTTTACTTGTTTTTGGGGGATGGGGGACGGTGAGCATATCTCTCATTCAAACATTTACTGACAGAAGAGGATGAGATGGCAACCATGTCTTAAAAGCTGTGCAGATATGACCTTTTCCCTGACTAGAGGGAGGATTATGAACACGAATTGGTTCAGTGCCTTTGATTACACATACATTAATTTATTTCTGACTGTTTAACAAACAAACAAAAAAACTTCTGGAAATGACCATCAGCCATTCTGATTGCCTTATTTGGACCACGGAGACTGTGTCACACAAAAAGGACATTTTAATCACAGTGGGGTGGAAATGAGCTGACCCTGGCTTGGAAAAAGAGGAAGGTCTTTTTCTCTGGAGCTGTGGGGAGGTGAGGCCTGAAATCAAAGGCAAGAAAGTCAGAGAGCCCTTTGGTGGTGGAATCTGGGCTGGCACCTCCCATGTAGATGCTGCGGCAGGCAAGAGAGTATCTCTGAGTTTGGATCTGGGCATGTGATCCCCAAAGGAAGTACAAGCAATCTGAGTATCTTTCTGACAAAGCATTTCTTTAATTCCCAAATATTTTGTAAAGTTTGTTAAACATAAATTATTCTTGACTCTATTTTAAAGGAGTTAAATGAGTGGCTTTTGACTACACTTAGAGCATCTTGAAGAAGTTGGTTAGAAGAAAACATGAGTTTCTTTGGTTTGGAGGAAGGATTTCTGGCAAAAGTATCAAGCAGTCACCAGGACTGCTTACAGACATGTAAGCCTTCCATGGAGAGTCTTGGAAATCACTTGGGTATTGAATCAGTATATTATATACCTGAAACTAATATAATATTGTCAATCAACTATACTTCAATTTTAAAAAAGTTACTTGGGGAGAGAATTCTAAAATTAGAAAGGCTATTTTGGCATATAGAAACTTGGAGAAATGGCACATCGAATATTAAAGGAAATATCTCCCTTTAAAATATTCCATGGCAGCATGTGGTGAAATAGAAGGAAGAGCCAGCCCAGCTTTAGGAAGATCAGAAAAGGTTTCCTAAAACAAGTAACATCTGAATAAAATCCTAAATAAGAGGCAGATGATTAGGGCAACTTGTTTTCATTTTTTGACAGACAGAGGAAGAGGTATGCTCAATGTCTTGAAGGCAAAAGAAGAAAGAAAGAAAGAAAGAAAGAAATTGATGGCGTATCTGGGAACTGCAGGTAACTTAGAGAATTCTTCACATCCTAGAAAACTTGGATTTTTATCACCATAGCAATGGAGAATCACTGAGCAATTTTAAATCTGATCCCACTGAAAATTTAGAAAAAATATGTTTGAAAGGAGACATGGCAGGAAACCGTGGGACCAGTTAGGAAGTTCTTGAACTACAGATAAAAAAGGATTAGGGTCTATGCCAAACCAGGGCAAGAGAAAGGGGTTGTTGATGAGGATAGAGGGCCTGAGAAGAGGAGACAAGTTTTAAAATAGCCACTTTGGAGAGGAAGTTGAGTAGGAAAATATAGAAGGATTGATGGGAAGTGTAAAAAGCCCAGTTAGAGTTGTTGGCTTCAGTGGTACTAGATCTTGTGAATGTACAGTTTTTCAGCGTGCCTGGAGACTAGGAGGAATGCACAGAAGGTAGATCTGTGATTGGAGTGTTTTTCTAGGCCAAGTTTTATGAAGGGCTCAGAAAACAAGGGAAATCAGGACATTGGGAAGGGTGTAGTTGAGGTGATAGATCAAATGGATTAGGAAGGAAGTGAAGATAAAAGGGAAATAACAGGATGAAAATGGAGGAATTGAGAAATTAAAAGTCTAATTAAAGTAGAAGAATAGCTGCAGTGGTAAGGAGGCAAAAATCTGGAAGGATGGAGGTTGGGATATTCATCTTAGCAAGTCCTTTCTGGGTGATAACAAAGCTTAGGTTGTGCCTGTTAATTTGGGCTTCTGGGATGGAGTCAAGTATTCTTAGAACTGAGAGAGTCAAGGAACAATTAGCCTATAGAAATATGAGTTTCATTACTTTAAGATATGTCTTGTATCTTAATTAGAGAACAATACAACACTGATAGAGGCATACCTTGGAGATATTGTGGGTTCCGTTCCAGACCACAGCAATAAAGTGAGTACAGCAGCAAAAGTGAGTCACATGAATTTTTTGGTTTCCCAGTGCACATAAAAGTTACGATTACACTATACTATAATCTGTTAAGTGTGCAATAGCGTTATGTCTAAATACATACTGTACATACCTTAATTTAACAATACTTTATTACTAAAAAATGCTAACGATTATCTGCGCCTTCAGCAAGTTGTAGCAGTAATATTAAGAGTATGGGATTAACAGATACAAACTACTATACATAAAATAGATAAGCAACAAGGATTTACTGTATAGCACAGGGAATTATATTCAATATCTTCTAATAACCTATAATGGAATATAATCAGAAAAAAGCTGAATCACTGCTGTACACTTGAAACCAACACAATATTGTAAATCAATTATACTTCAATAAAAAAGATCACTCATCACAGATCACCATAACAAATATAATAATAATGAAAGTTTTGAAATATTATGAGGATTGCCAAAATGTGACACAGAGACACGAAGTGAGCAAATGCTGTTGGAAAAATGGTGCCGATTTTGTCGTAGACGCACTCAACACAGTGTTGCCACAAACCTTCATTTCGTAAGAAAAACGCAGTATCTGCGAAGCGCAGTAAAGCAAACCACAATGAGGTATGCCTGCATATTATTTTTTAAATATGCTTTTAAACAAAAGCTGCTCAGTTTAAAACTTTCATTCATATTAGAAGTAAATATTCCCTGGAAAGCCTACCTAAAACTTATTTTTAAATAACTGGAGGGCTTCCCTGGTGGCGCAGTGGTTGAGAATCTACCTGCCAATGCAAGGGACATGGGTTCGAGCCCTGGTCTGGGAAGATCCCACATGCCGCGGAGCAACTAGGCCCGTGAGCCACAACTACTGAGCCTGCGCGTCTGGAGTCTGTGCTCCGACAAGAGAGACGGCGACAGCGAGAGGCCCGCGCACCCCGATGAAGACTGGCCCCCACTTGCCGCAACTAGAGAAAGCCCTTGCACAGAAACAAAGATCCAACGCAGCCAAAAATAAAATAAATAAAAAATGATAATAAAAATAAAGGAATTCCTTTAAAAATATAAATAACTGGAGTTGATTTTTCATGACATTGTCGGGGAGGACGACATTTTCCTCTACCCTTCTAGGTTCTTCTGGCTGGTCTATGAATTAAATTGACATGAGACAGATTAACAGGAGAAAATCACACAAAAGCTTAATAACATGTATACACAGGAGAGGCCCAGGAAAACTGAGTAACTTGCCAAAATGGCTGAGGACTTCACCTTGAACACCATCTTCAGCTAAAGACAAAAGAGGATGTTGGGAGTAGTGATTTGGGACTTCAAAGGGGAGGAAGCAACTGACATGAAGATGGAAAAGCAAATGTTTGGTACATAAATGTTTGCTGGGCCTGTAGAGACAGTGGGACACAGGAATTTTAACAAGCAGACTTCGGTGGGTTCCTCCCTGTCTACACACCTAGTTCATACTATAGTTGTCTATGGTGATGCTCCTTTCCTGGAACAGGTCCTCTGTGTACATTCTTTAGGCAGTTAGGGGGAAGGTCAAAGTTTCTTCCTGAGTCTTTCAGGCCTTGATTGTTTTCGCTCAAAATAACCTGCATGCCAGAGAGACATTCTGGGGTGGCAAATTTTGTTCCCCTACATTAACCAGATACTTCTTTTCATCTGTCTTTTAATACAAAAAGTAACACTAACTGATAGTCTGTATCAGTAACTTACACCACTGGTTCTATCTTCTTTCTCTGGGTCGAGCTTCTGTGAGGAGCCAGAGGTTTTATATCCTTGGATATAGTACTCTGCCTTCTCTCTCTTCTGAGAAATTTCCTTCGATGAACACTTACGGGCCCTGGGATATCCCTGATACATACATTTTGGCCAGTAACACAAGTCAGTCCTGGAGGGCAGGAGGTATTTGTCCAAATCTATCTTCTTCTGTATCTATCTATGTTCTAATATTTGTTTAATCATTGTGTTTTTACTGACCATATGGCTAAGATTAAAAGGAGGAAAAAAAGGTATCAATTTTTGGTTAATATCATGTAACTTTGGAAACAGTAGTCATAGCAACTCCTTGCTTCTTGAAATTACCTCATTGATTTTATTACCCTGTAAACAACTTGAGACTGAACACTTACTGAATATTGTTGATTATTATAAGATGGTCCTACAGACAGTGATTACGGCATTATCTTCAGGCACAGCTGAAAAAGAGCTGTGTATAAACAACAAAGTTGCAGTGTGTCTCTGCGGTACAAAAATATAATGAGTCAATTACTGTAAACTTAGCTTTTAAACTAGGAATTCTCACGAAAACAGCTCATCATGGGAAAAGGAAGAAATACCATTTGTAAAATATATGGAACTTATATTTGTTCAGTTCTTTAAATAAGGCAAAACTATGCATGATTAGAATATACTGGGGTTGTAACATGCTATATATTTCATTAGTGCTTATCCTAAATGAATCCATAGATGCAATATAATTTGTCCATGAGACAGCAATCACAATTTAAGAAATAATCGACATAATTTCAGAAAAAGGAATTACTTTAGGTACATTTGCAAAATAGCTCTAATTCCTCACACCCCCAAATCTTGATCCTCCTCTGTCATGTTAACGCCTAGGAATATTCCTTTCTCTTTCCCATGTCCCACGAATGGAACATGGTCCAATGATCACAGCTTATCTGAAGAGCAAGGCCAACACCAAAGCCTCAGTACTGCCGATTGAGCATGAGACGCTGGATACCACCTTCCATTAGGATGGAAATGAGTATAAATCCATTTTAGCATTTGACATCACATTACATTATTTTTGTGAGAGATATTCTAGGTGGCCCACGTGGGACCTGAGGGAACTTAAGACAGACAGGTTGTTCCGCCTTATAAATTTATTTATTTATTTTATTTATTTTTGGCTGTGTTGGGTCTTCGTTGCTGCGCACGGGCTTTCTCTAATTGTGGCGAGCAGGGGCTACTCTTCATTGTGGTGCGCGGGCTTCTCATTGTGGTGGCTTCTCTTGTCGCGGAGCACGGGCTCTAGGCACGCAGGCTTCAATAGTTGCGGCATGCAGGTTTCAGTAGTTGTGGCTCACGGGCTCTAGAGCACAGGCTCAGTGGTTGTGGCGCATGCGCTTAGTTGCTCCGCGGCATGTGGGATCTTCCTGGACCAGGGCTTGAACCCGTGTCCTCTGCATTGGCAGGCGGATTCTCAACCTCTGCACCTCCAGGGAAGCCCTGTTCCACCTTATAAAACTAGATGATGTTACTGTTGGCATGATTCTTTGTTGGTAACCATGGGTGAAGGGCATGTATTTCTCCCATTATCTCAGAGGGGATATCATACCATCAAGGAAGAGGGAAAAAAAGAACTTTATGCTTTGTAACATTTTACAGTCATCTCTCAGAATTAGTCCCTTTTTATCATGGAAAACTCATTTCTAAAACTGGTAAAGATTGCACATAAAAGGAACACAGATCCATGTCACTTGTGAATATTGATGCAAAAAATCCTAAATAGATTATTGTTACCAAACAGATTTCAAAAGTGCGTAAAAATGTAACAAGAATATGTAGAATATATTCCGGGAATCTAAGGGTGTTTGAAATGTAGGAAATCTACTATAGAACATCATACGTACGGATCTAAGGAGAAATAAATGACCTGATCTCCTCCATTGATATTAAAAGGGAATTTCATATAGTTCAACCACACTTCATGAAAAAAGAAAAATTAATAAAATAACAGACAATGGATATGGGAACAAAAAACACTGCCTGCCATTCCAGTAAACAATGAATGTTGCCTGGTATCAAGCCACCAGCCACTGTAGCTGCCCTGGCTGTGCACCCTGAGGGGAATTCAGGATGGAGATAAGCAGGATACTGGAGAGTTAAGATGCACATCAAAGCAATAATATCAATGAGCTCAGACCCCTGCCTTTACCCCTAGAAAGAAAAGCTCTAAAATAATAAACGAGATATCTTGGAGTTTTTTTGTGATTAGCAGTAATCTTTTGATGTTTGACTACATTTTTTTTTTTTTCCCGTAAAACCTCCTGTATCTCCTGGCTCTAACCTTACTTCCTTGGAACAGTTCCTCAGAGCTCTCTGAGAGGCTGCATAGTCCTCAGTAGGGTCCCGGAATAAAACTTACCTCACAACTTTTAGGTTATGCTTTTTTCTTCAGTTGACAGATAATAGCTCATGTTTACCTATCTATCTGTCTATCATTATAATTTATCTTTGTCAGTCTGAAGCCAGCATCTTCTTTAATGGGGAAACCCAGAGACATTTTCAGTATTACTACCCCACTATTTAACATCAAATTGTAGGTATTAAAAAATGTAGTCAAATAAAGAAAAGAGGAAGATACTGGATTAAAGAATAAAACAAACTCTATATGCAGATAATTTAATGGTACACTTAGAAATACCAAGAAAATCATTAAGAATTGCTACAAGCATTAAAATAATTCAGTAAGGTAGCAGGATAATAAGTTGAAGTACACAAATAAATAATCATTTGATTCATAAACTGTAATCAGAAGATTAAATGCAAAAATTTTCATCTATAAGATAGAGAAAAAAATAAAATATCTAGGAATAACCTTAATAAGAAATATGTAAAACTTGTATGAGGAAAACTCAAAAAAGGTATTGAAAAACTCAAAAGTATACCTGCAGAAATGCAAACACAACTTAAATTTTAAAATAGCACTCCTTTCTCTGTTAATATATCATTTCAGCATGGCCCACTGATAATTTATTTCTGGAGTTAGACAAGTTCATTTTAGAGTTCACAAGAAAAAAATAAGTATGCAAAAATATCCAGGGAAATCCTGAAAAAGAAGAGAAGGGGGGGGTCAGCCCCGCCAGATATTAAATCATAATATAAAGCCTTGATAATTACAACAATCTAGGATTGATGTGAGAATTAAACAGACCAATGAAACAGAAAAAAATTGTTCCGAATTGACCCAAGTATAAATGAAAAATTGCTTCATCATAAAGATGGGATCAGAAAGTACTTGAACAAAAGCTGTGCTTTTAAGAAAATTTTGTTTTAAAACTCAGTAAACATTTGGAAAATTATAATGTTGGTTATTTATGTCAAAGAGTAAACAAAATATGATCCAAATGAATCAGAGACATATATGACAAAAACTAAACCATACAAGTTCCAGAAATTCCTTCATAATCTGAGTGGAGTATTTCTAATTATTAATAAAATCTAGGAGCAGCAACAACAACAAACAAGGACTGATAAATTTAACACATTGAATAAAAACTTTTACATGGAAACAACACAAGAGCAACAAAAAGTCAAAATGACAAGGTAGAGAAAAATATTTGAAATTTATAAGACAAAGGGCCAATTCCTGAAATACGTAAAGAATGTTTAAAATTAATAAGATTAAGGAACTTATAGAAAATTGGCAAAAGACATGAGAGCAGACTGTTCACTTGAAAAATATAAAAAAGTTCTCAACCTCACTTATAATACAAGTGCAAGTTAAATCTACAAAAAAAAACTTCTCACTTATCCAATTGCCCCCTGCTCCCCCAAAAAAGATAAAATATTCTGATGGTTAGAGAAACAGGTACTCTTACATTGCTAGTGGTAGAGTACCACGTGGAAGGGAATTTGGTGGTATCTCACAAAATTATAGATGAGTTTATCCCTTGAGCCAGCAGTCTCATTTCTAGAAATCTACCCTGAAGACACACCTTTAAGAATACAAAAACTCTGTATGACTTATTGCATTATGATTCATAATACCATTACTAAGGCTGGACATGATCAAGGAGGCTTTTAGCCATATTAACAACTGCAGATACTTTTCCTCAGGCAATAGGAAGCCATTTAAGGCATTAACATGAGAACAATTTGCTTTTTAAAATGTCACCATGACTGTAATATAGAAAAGGAGTTGGAAGCGTAAGACTGCAGAGACCCAGTTAGATGGTTATTGCTGTCATTTGAGATGATCGTTAACACAGGATCCCACACTACCAGAAAACAGAGGGGCTTAAACTGCCACGTTCTTGGAAATTTTACTGATCACATTGCGAAAGGGGCACCAAAGGAATTAACCAATGTATTGATATTATGCCCAAACTGGCAGAGTGGACAAAGAAAGTTGCTTGCCATAGCACTAAACAAAGGATGCTGTGGCCATCAAGGCATCAGCCACTGCAGCTGCCCTGACTGTGCAACCTGAGGGGATTCAGGATGGAAATAACCAGGATTCTGGCCCCAGATAGCTGAGGTATGTATCAAAGGAATGATTTCAATGGGTCCAGATTCTTGCATCTTCCCATATATAAAGTGCTAAATTCACTAACTTGAGATATCCTGTTTTTCTTTAATTAACAGTAATCTTATGATGTTCTGACTACTTGATTTTTGTTGCAAGAACTATATATCCTGGCTTCTCCCTTACCTCTTTGGAACAGTCCCTCGAGCCATCTGAGAGGCTGTCTCCTGGGGTTAAGTCCTCAGTATGCATGCTAAGTAAAACATAATTCTCAACTTTTAGGTTGTGTATTATTATTATCATTATTATTATTTTTTCACTCAACAGCAGGGAGAAAGACGGAATCTAGATGTCGTTCCAGTAATCCCTTCTTAGATTTGCTGTTGCTGTGAGCTGTCAGGGAGGAAAATCTTTTCCTCCACCCTCTAGGTTCAGAATTGGGAGCCTGTGAATTAAATTGACAAAGGCAGATTAACAAGAGAAAAAACAAAGTCTCTTCACCTATTTGTGTGGGAGCTCACAGAAAATGTAGCTCCAAGAGGCAGTTAGATTTTAGAGCTTATGTACCTACCATTTAATAGGGGAAGGGGAGTGTAAGAAAGAGCATTTATGGGGAAACAGGTGACTTCTAGGGAAGATAAATGGGTCCTTGGGAGAATAGATGGGAGTTATGATAATTTTGAGAAACGAATATCTGTTTAGATGACTTTTTTTTTTTTTTTTGGCTGTGGCACCACTCAGCATGTGGGATCTTAGTTCCCCGACCAGGGATCGAACCCGCACCCCCTGCATTGGAAGCACAGAGTCTTAACCACTGGACTGTCAGGGAAGTCCCTAGATGACTTCTTATTCAGTGATAGGAGACAATCTTCCTTGGTTGAGAAACTCCTGGGGAGGGGATTTACCACAGTTGAATTCTTTAGGGAGGCTCTGCTCTTAGGCAGATGGGGGGCAGCATTCAGAAAACAACAATAACAACCTTTTCCTGCAGCTGTTGATTTTCAAATGTCTTCAGCTCAAAATAATCCTTATGCCACAGTGGAATATTCTGGATCCTTCAGGGCCATAGCCACATTCCTTGCTGCCTCATGCCAAACATCGAATTCTAGATATTATATAATAGACAGTTGAAAACAGACATTTTCCCGTTTTTCCATTTACATTCTTGCTTAGAGGACCTATTACTAAGTGTATAGTTTAGGGCAAGGGTCAGCAAACTATGACTCATAGCATGCTTCTGTAAAGCTTGAGAACTAAGAATAACTTTTACATTTTTAAATAGTTGAAAAGAATATCAAGAATAATAGTTCATGACACAAGAAAATTATATGAAATTCAAATTTCATTCCATAAATGAAGTGGGTTTTTTTTTTATAACACACTCCTTCATTTACATATTGCTCATGGCTGCTTTGCACTACAGCAGGATCAAGTAGTTGTGATAGAGGCAGCATGGCTGCCAAGCCTGCAATATTTACTATACAGCCCTTAAAGAAAACGTTTGCCAAACCTGGGTCTAGGGCCATGTTTGTTTCAGAGACATTCTAACTTGAATACTGGGAAGGAAACAGACCAAAGTTAGTCATCATGCAGATGTCAATTTATTTAAAGACATCCTACCTTAAGGTAAATATATGCATATAATATATATATGAGTATATGGTGTTATATGATAGACATATTGTATTGTATACTCCTTAGTAGATTTCCACTTTAGGCACTGCTTTTTCCTGATTGGGCTGTGGGAATCATGACATTCAGTTTCCCCACTTTTCCAGCCTTCCTTGCAGCTGGGGCTGGCAATATGACCTAATTTTTGCCAGTAAAAATAAGTGAAACTCTGTTGGAGAGTGCAAGTTCTGGGAAAGTTTTTTTGTCCTTGGAAAGTGCCCAATTTATCTCTGCTTTCTAAATGTACTACTTAGAAAGCCTTTCCTCCTCCTTCCAGCTTTGAAGGCAGAAGTGATGGCTGAAGCTGTGGCAGCCACTCCATGAACATGGGGCAATGCCAAGTGAACAGTGGAGACACTGGCCCTGACATCCTGGAACTGCTGAACAAGCAGGACTTTGAGGAAAAAAAGAGTGATCAAACTGGCTCCAAAAAGTACAAAACTATATCATCTGAAACTGCACAAACTTCCTGAAAATATAAAGAATGTTCAGCCGTTCCCTTATTGAAACACCTAAGAATTCAAAGGCAGAAATCTCGTAGCATCACAAGTAAATTTATTTACCCATATCTAGTCAAGTACTGGCCTTAGAGGAAAACAAAGTTTTCTCTTACCTTCTTTCCTCTGTATGCCTTCTGGGTCTTTAGGTGCCTCTGTTTGAGCCCTACTTTTTGAATCTATTTCCTTTTCTCATTGTGTCATTGCTCAGTTTGTTGCCACAGGCAGTGCTAATGCTAATTCTTTCTCCTACATTTAATAGCATACAGCAATATCTATTAACCCTAACCAAATATCCCGTTGGCAAACTGCACACTGTTGTGTCAAAGTGATGCAGACAACCTCCTTTTATACTGCCTCAAAATCTATGCCAATTGGGCTTCCCTGGTGGTGCAGTGGTTGAGAGTCTGCCTGCCGATGCAGGGGGCACGGGTTCGTGCCCCGGTCTAGGAAGATCCCACATGCTGCGGAGCAGCTGGGCCCGTGAGCCATGGCTGCTGAGCCTGCGCATCCGGAGCCTGTGCTTCACAACGGGAGAGGCCACAACAATGAGAGGCCTACATACCGCCAAAAAAAAAAAATCTATGCCAATTTATACTTCTAGGAATCTGTGTAAGAAATGGTTTAAAGATCTTTCTTTCACCCATAGGAAAAAGAGGTCCAAAATAAAATGCTTGTTCCCTGGGGATGCAAAAGAAGGATTAAGGAAAAAAAAAAGACTTACTTCTGGAAATAATAGACCAGTCACAAATGGATTATTTTAGTATCTGAGTATATCCCGATTAACATTTTAACCTAATTCTAATTTCTCAGAGGCCTTTGGGTATGTAGAAATACCTATTACCCCAATTTAATATTTTCTCTATTTCCCCAAAGCCAGTCAAGAATGTAATGAAACAGAATAAAATTAATACCAAAATATTTACCAAATTTACAAATGGATCTCTCATATTCAGAAACTTCTGGGAGACAATGACAAGAGGCCCATGAAATCTTCACATAAAACCTGGGTCCCCAGGAATCAGTCAGTAGCCCAAAGACTGGTGGATCATTGGTGGATATTCCTGATTAGAGCATCCTAATTACAGTGCCATATTACGTGCCCAATGTTATTAGAATTATTTCCCAACTATCTTTGTTACAACTCCAGAGTTGTTCAAACAAATACACTAACAAAACCCAAAAAGTTGCAGACATATTAATTTTAGTGAAAATGCACTAATTTTTTAATGCAATAAAATATCCACCTATGAAACAAATTGATGTATTTGCACAACCATTAAGGAAATAAACCATGTAGCCACTTAGATTTAAGGCTACAAAATAACAATGCACACATGATCCAGTGAATAATATCATGTAAGAAAATTTCAAAATTGTGAAGAATTAAACTCCCTATTATGAATATACCATTTATTTAAAAAAGAAAACAAAACAATACAAAAATTTATTTGACAAACAATAAACCAAATGGAAAGTGCTAGTTCAGAGTATTTGAGGAACTGCCATGCCTGCCTCTCTGAAACTTTAGTAGTTGTAATCTGGGCTTTTGGCAGACTTTACTAACTGCCTCATCCTCTTAATATATAAGGAGGGGAAAAAGTCTCCCAGAGACAAATTCCTGCAAAACAAAACCAATTCCACAAAGGGGTAAATTGCCACAGAGACAGTATTGCATTTTTCTCAGCCTTATGCAAGGACAGAAAAATCAACAGTAAACAAGCATCTTTGAAACAAGGTATTCCACAGAAAGTTCTCAACAGCTGTAGATTTTGAGCGGGTACCATGAGACTCTGTGTCAACACAACTGTCCCGAAGACCTTGAAATGTACAGTGCAGGAGCTCTTTCCCAATTTAGAAAGGGAAAACACCAATTAAACGAAAATAGATTTAAGGACAACCAGCCAATCACTCTCTCAGAAAGGAAAAATGTAGAAAAATTTTTTCACATTTAAAGCACACTGGCATGTCCATTATGTTACTCAGAGTAATTCCATTGCCTAGGAAAGAAATGAGACTTGAATTAGTTAAGCAAAATGGGGAATTTAATGTCTTATCTCATCAGAAACCAGATCACAGAAAAAGGTGGGGACAGATCTGGATATAGGAACCCCTGATCCAAGGACTCCAACAAGCCCTTCTCAGCATCTCCCGCACAGGCTGCTTCTGTTCAGTTGGCTTCACTGTCATAGACTGTCTTCTCTACAAGACCTCACAAGGAAGTGATCTTGAAATCTATCATTGTTATAGCTTAAGAGGACATGGATGGGGACTCTCTTTCCCTGGAATGTATTTCTCTTTGAATCAAAGCGACTGGGTAACAGATGGGTGCCATTTGGGTCTCATCCCTGTGGCACTAGGGTAAACTACTATGATGGGCAACCTGTATCAGAAGCACGTGTTCAAAGTCAGCATGGAGGAGTTACTTAAAAGAAGTTAAATACATATCAAAATATTCATACACATATATTAAAATTCCTTAAAGTTTAAAGAGTTTGTGCTTTTTAATGTAGAACAATATTTGTTTAAAGCAGTATCCCTAAAGAAATTAACCACTTAAAAATCCTTGTGGTTTCTGTTTTTCAAGCAAACCATAATGACTAATTTTCAGGCAATACACAATGAGTTTTTTGTTGAGGTTGTTCTTCAAGTTATAAATGAAATGAGATACACATTTGGAGAAAGACTTGAGAAAAATCCTAATATATGAGCCCAAAGTCTGGTCATACTTCCAGGTCATTTTTGGTATTCTTAAAAGAGCCTATTCTCTATTCACTTGCCATCCCATAAACCATGCAGTCCTTGCACTGGCCTTACTTCTGGCCATGCGTGCATGTCAAATTTTCAACCTCGCCTCAGTTTGCAATAAGCTGAGACTACAAAAAAAGCACCTGCTCTTTTAATGAAAGCAGACTAAAGGTGAGGGAATTAAAGGAGGATGCTTTCCCCTCTTCCAATTTTCCTGCCCTTTTAAACAACGCAGGCAAGAGCTACATTAATCAAAAAGAGAAGGTAGTTTCCAGTCTTCTAATTTTCCTAGAGGTTTGAGAACTTCATAATTAGTAAGTGCTATGTGAGAATAATGAGGGAAGCTGATTCTTCACCTGTTGCTTCTCCCGTGTTGTAGTAAGGAGACAGACATTCCCTCCTCCCCACACCTTTCACAGGAGAGCAGACTCTCCATCCAAACCTTAAAAGATCCAGGGGATCTTTTCTAAGCATCCCTGGCCCAAGATAAAAATTTGCAGGCCCTCCAATTTGCCCTCTGTTTTTAAAGGGCTTACCATGTAGTTGACTGCAAAAATGGTCACAAACTTTTCTCTTCCTTCTATTGGTGCCCCGTGGTAGTGCTCACACATCCTCTCCAAACTATCCTTAATGATCTTCTCTGGAAAAGGAGCATTAGCAAATGTGACACAGAGAGGCTGGCCTGTGGATTTCCTTGGTATCCAAAGCTACCATAGGGATGAGCCCAAGTTAGTCTGCTGGACCATGAGAGATGTGTAGGCGAGTAACTCCTGTCACCTCACCTCACACGCAGGCATATCCCAGAAGCAGAGAGCTCTCCGTGACTACGGTCATGTGTGTGAGCCCAGCTGATCCAGTAGATAAAACCAACCAACGGAGCCAGCCTAAATCAACAATCTGTAGAACTGTGAAGGAAATACATGGTACTGTTTTAAGTTTCTAAGTTTGGGTGTGATTTTTACACAGTGATATCTAGCTGATAGACAGCACTGTCACAGCGTTGACAAATAGGGCCCACAGATATAGCAAATCATGTAACAGTTAAAGCACGTCATTAAAATCAGGACACAGAAAGCACTAGTCTCTAACTCTATCAGTGAATTCAGCATGCCAGAAACAGAACAATCAGAAGAGAGAAGTTTTGTTTTGCTGATGATATGTTTGCATACCCAGAACACACTTAGTTAGAAACAAACAGATAAAAGGACAACCCCCCCCCAAATCTTCTATAATTAATAAGAGATTTTGATTAGCCAACATGCTGAAGCAGAGCTTCCCAGGTGCTGCAATCATGGTGGGAACACAGCTGGGCTCAGCAGGAGCTCCATTTAACTAAGCCCAGGCTAATTAATATGCAATGCTATAACACACAACATACAAATACCAATATATTTAATCCCTACTAACTGTAAGTATCTGAAAATGGAAATGCAATAAAATAAAATAAACCATCATTTTATTCACAATAGTTAACAGGATTCATAGGAAGAAAGCTATACATAAATAATAATACTGAAGTAAATAAGCAAATTCTGAAAGAACTGGAAAGATATATTTGTTTTCAGAGCAGAAGATTTAATCTTATGTTATGTTATTTCTTCCAAAATTAATCTCTAGGTTTAATGCGATTTCAATTAGAATTCCCCCAAAATGATTCTTTTTGGAATTGGACAATGCTATTTTAAAATTTATATGAAAAGGTAAATGCTGAATCATAGTGTTAAGAGAATTATGAAAGAAAAGAACAGTTTAAAAGACATTCATTACTAGGTATTTGAAAGAATTATGAAACTACCATAATGAAATCAATATATTACTAGCCTAGGGATAGATACTAGATTAACAGAATAGACATTTCAGCCTATTCCCCTATATGTGAAGGCAACATATAAAAATCATGTTACATTGATTCAGAGAGGATTAAACAGGTTATGTAATGATGATACCGACACAACTCTATCTCCATTTGGAAGAAAATAAAACTAGTTCTCTCTTACATTTAAATATTTAAATGCAAAATATAAAACAACAACAGCAAAACACTTTAGGAAAAAAAAATGAGACTCTACTTATACAATCCTGGGAAGGAGGATTCTTCATAACTAAATCAGAAATCCAGAGGCTTGATTCACAGAAAGATAGACAAGATGAAAAGGCAGAGGGCTATGTACCAGATGAAGGAACAAGATAAAACCCCAGAAAAACTACTAAATGAAATGGAGATAGGCAATCTTCCAGAAAAAGAATTCAGAATAATGATAGTGAAGATGATCCAGGACCTCGGAAAAGGAATGGAGGCAAAGATCGAGAAGATGCAAGAAATGTTTCACAAAGATCTAGAAGAATTAAAGAACAAACAAACAGAGATGAACAATACAATAGCTGAAATGAAAACTACACTAGAAGGAATCAATAGCAGAATAACTGAGGCAGAAGAAAGGATAAGTGACCTGGAAGACAGAATGGTGGAATTCACTGCTGCAGAACAGAATAAAGAAAAAAGGATGAAAAGAAATGAAGACAGCATAAGAGACCTCTGGGACAACATTAAACACAACAACATTCACATTATAGGGGTCCCAGAAGGAGAACAGAGAGAGAAAGGACCCGAGAAAATATTTGAAGAGATTATAGTCAAAAACTTCCCTAACATGGGAAAGGAAATAGTCACCTAAGTCCAGGAAGCACAGAGAGTCCCATACAGGATAAACCCAAGGAGAAACATGCCAAGACACACAATAATCAAACTGGCAAAAATTAAAGACAAAGAAAAATTACTGAAAGCAGCAAGGGAAAAATGACAAACAACATACAAGTGAACTCCCATAAGGTTAACAGCTGATTTCTCAGCAGAAACTCTACAAGCCAGAAGGGAGTGGCATGATATACTTAAAGTGATGAAACGGAAGAACCTACAACCAAGAGTACTCTACCCAGCAAGGATCACATTCAGATTCGATGCAGAAATCATAAGGTATACAGACAAGCAAAAGCTAAGAGAATTCAGTACCACCAAACCAGCTCTACAACAAATGCTAAAGGAACTTCTCTAAGTGGGAAACACAAGAGAAGAAAAGGACCTACAAAAACAAACCCCCCAAAATTAAGAAAATGGTCATAGAAACATACGTATTGATAATTACCTTAAATGTGAATGGATTAAATGCTCCAACCAAAAGACACAGGCTTGCTGAATGGATACAAAAACAAGACCCATTTATATGCTGTCTACAAGAGACCCACTTCAGACCTAGGGACACATACAGACTGAAAGTGAGGGGATGGAAAACAGATATTCCATGCAAATGGAAATCAAAAGAAAGCTGGTGTAGCAATACTCATATCAGATAAAATAGACTTTAAAATAAAGAATGTTACAAGAGACAAGGAAGGACACTATGTAATGATCAAGAGATCAATCCACGAAGAATATATAGCAATTATAAATATCTATGAACCCAACATAGGAGCACCTCAATACATAAGGCAACTGCTGACAGCTGTAAAAGAGGAAATCGACAATAACACGATAATAGTGGGGGACGTTAACACCTCACTTACACCAATGGACAGATCATCCAAACAGAAAATTAATAAAGAAACACAAGCTTTAAATGACACAACAGACCAGATAGATTTAATTGATATTTATAGGACATTCCATCCAAAAACAGCAGATTACACTTTCTTCTCAAGTGCGCATGGAACAGTCGCCAGGATAGATTACATCTTGGGTCACAAATCAAGTCTCAGCAAATTTAAGAAAATTGAAATCATACCAAACATCTTTTCTGACCACAATGCTATGAGATTAGAAATCAGTTACAGGGGAAAAAATGTTAAAAACACAAACACAGGGCTTTCCTGGTGGTGCAGTGGTTGAGAGTCCACCTGCTGATGCAGGGGATGCAGGTTCCTGCCCCGGTCCAAGAGGATCCTGCAAGCCACAGAGCGGCTGGGCCTGTGAGCCATGGCCACTGGTCCTGCACATCGGGAGCCTGTGCTCCGTGGCGGGAGAGGCCACAGTGGTGAGAGGCCCGCGTACCGCAAAAAAAAAAACAAAAACACAAACACATGGAGGCTAAACAATACATTACTAAATAAACAAGAGATCACTAAAGAAATCAAAGAAGAAGTGAAAAAAATACCTTGAGACAAATGACAGTGAAAACACAATGATCCAAAACCTATGGGATGCAGCAAAAGCAGTTCTAAGAGAGAAGTTTATAGCTATACAAGCCTACCTCAAGAAACAAAAAAATCTCAAATAAACAATCTAACCTTATACCTAAAGGAACTAGAGAAAGAAGAACAAACAAAACCCAAAGTTAGCCGAAGGAAAGAAATCATAAAGATCATAGCAGAAATAAATGAAATAGAAACAAAGAAAACAATAGCAAAGATCAATAAAACTAAAAGCTGGTTCTTTGAGAAGATAAACAAAATTGATAAACCATTAGCCAGACTCATCAAGAAAAAGTGGAAGAGGACCCAAATCAATAATATTAGAAATGAAAAAGGAGAAGTTACAACAGAAACCATAGAAATACAAAGCATCCTAAGAGACTACTACAAGCAACTCTATGCCAATAAAATGGACAACCTGGAAGAAATGGACAGGTTATACCTTAGAAATGGAAGGTTATACCTTAGAAAGGTATAACCTTCCAAGACTGAACCAGGAAGAAATAGAAAATATGAAAAGACCAATCACAAGTAATGAAATTGAAGCTGTGATTAAAAATTTTCCAACAAACAACAGTCCAGGATAAGATGGCTTCACAGGTGAAGTCTATCAAACATTTAGAGAAGAGCTAACACCCATCCTTTTCAAACTCTTCCAAAAAATTGCAGAGGAAGGAAAACTCCCAAACTCATTCTATGAGGCCACCATCACCCTGATACCAAAATCAGGCAAAGATACTACAATAAAGAAAATTATAGACCAATATCACTGATGACTATAGATGCAAAAATCCTCAACAAAATACTAGCAAACAGAATCCAACAACACATTAAAAGGATCATACACCATGATCAAGTGGGATTTATCCCAGAGATGCAAGGATTCTTCAATATATGCAAATCAATGAATGTGATACACCATATTAACACAATGAAGAATAAAATCCATATGATCATCTCAATAGATGCAGAAAAAGCTTTTGACAAAATTCAACACCCATTTATGATAAAAACTCTCCAGGAAGTGGGCACAGAGGGAACCTACTTCTACATAATAAAGGCCATATATGACAAACCCACAGCAAACATCATTCTCAATGGTGAAAAACTGAAAGTATTTCCTCTAAGACCAGGAAGAAGACAAGGATGTCCACTCTTACCACTATTATTCAACATAGTTTTGGAAGTCCTAGCCATGGCAATAAGAGCAGAAAAAGAAATAAAAGGAATCCAAATTGGAAAAGAAGAAGTAAAACTGTCACTATTTGCAGATGACATGATCCTATACATAGAAAATCCTAAAGATGCCACCAGAAAACTACTAGAGCTAATCAATGAATGTCATAAAGTTGCAGGATACAAAATTAATGCACAGAAATTTCTTGCACTTCTATACACTAACAATGAGAGATCAGAAAGAGAAAGTAAGGAATCAAACCCATTCACCATTGCAACAAAAAGAATAAAATACTTAGGAATAAACCTACCTAAGGAGGTAAAAGACCTGTACTCAGAAAACTATAAGACACTGAAGAAAGAAATTAAAGATGATACCAACAGATGGAGAGATATACCATGTTCTTGGATTGGAAGAATCAATATTGTGAAAATGACTATACTACTCAAAGCAATCTACAGATTCCATGCAATCCCTATCAAAATCCCTATCCCTGGCATTTTTCACAGATCTAGAACAAAAAATTTCACAATTTGTATGGAAACACAAAAGACCCCGAATAGCCAAAGCAATCTTGAGAAAGAAAAATGGAGCTGGAGGAATCAGGCTCTCTGACTTCAGACTATACTACAAAGCTACAGTAATCAAGACAATATGGTACTGGCACAAAAACAGAAATATAGATCAATGGAACAGGATAGAAAACCCAGAGATAAACCCACACACCTATGGTCAACTAATCTATGACAAAGGAGGCAAGGATATACAATGGAGTAAAGACAGTCTCTTCAATAAGTGGTGCTGGCAAAACTGGACAGCTACATGTAAAAGAATGAAATTAGAACACTCCCTAACATGATACACAAAAATAAACTCAAAATAGATTAGAGGCCTAACCTAAATGTAAGACCGGGCACTATCAAACTCTTAGAGGAAAACATAGGAGGAACACTCTTTGACATAAATCACAGCAAGGTATTTTTTGATCCACCTCCTTGAGTAACGGAAATAAAACCAAAAATAAACAAATGGGACCTAATGAAACTTAAAAGCCTTTGCACAGCAAAGGAAACCATAAATAAGACAAAAAGACAACCCTCAGAAGGGGAGAAAATATTTGCCAATGAATCATCGGACAAAGGATTAATCTCCAAAATATATAAACAGCTCATGCAGCTCAATATTAAAAAAACAAACAACCCAATCGAAAAACGGGCAGAAGACCTAAATAGACATTTCTCCATAGAAGACATACAGATGGCCAAGAAGCACATGAGGAGATGCTCAACATCACTAATCAGAGAAATGCAAATCAAAACTACAATGAGGTATCACCTCACACCAGTTAGAATGGGCATCATCAGAAAATCTACAAACAACAAATGCTGGAGAGGGTGTGGAGAAAAGGGAACCCTCTTGCACTGTTGGTGGGAATGTAAATTGATACAGCCACTATGGAGAACAGTATGGAGGTTCCTTAACAAACTAAAAATAGAATTACCGTATGACCCAGCAATCCCACTACTGGGCATATAATCAGAGAAAACCATAATTCAAAAAGACACATGCACCCCAATGTTCATTGCAGCAGTATTTACAATAGCCAGGTTGTGGAAGCAACCTAAATGCCCATCAACAGATGAATGGATAAAGAAGATGTGGTACATATATACAATGGGATATTACTCAGCCATAAAAAGGAATGAAATTGGGTCATTTGTAGAGACGTGTATGCGTCCAGAGACTGTCATACAGAGTGAAGTTAGTCAGAAAGAGAAAAACAAGTATCATATATTAACGCATAAATGTGGAACCTAGAAAATGGTACAGATGAACCGGTTTGCAGAGCAGAAGTTGAGACACAGATGTAGAGAACCAATGTATGGACACCAAGGGGGGAATGCGGCGGTGGTTGGGGGTGGTGGTGTGATGAATTGGGCAATTGGGATTGACATGTATACACTGATGTGTATAAAATGGATGACTAATAAGAAAAAAAAAAGAAATCCAGAGGCTCTAAAAGGTAAATAATTATAAAAAAAATATGTAAAGTTTGTGTAGAGATAGATACTATATTTCTATACACAAATGGAGGTTTCCTACATACAAATGAAACTAAAGTTTGGAGAAAAAAGAGATTAAAAAAACCCTTGGAAATATATTTCCAATAATAAAAAATTTTAGACACTATATAGCACATCTGACATGTCAAGTAGTGTTCTAAGCTTTTCATATGTATTAAGTCCTTTATCCTCACAACAACTCTTTTAGGAAGTTACTAATCTTCTTAAACCCACTAACAATATATTATTTTGTAATCACAAAACTTCAGTGGCTGGCATGGCTGGCTCTCCACTGCTCCACAATGAAATAGAAAGTTATTCTGAAATTCAAAGCCCTCCACAATGATTCAATTTCCTTTGTTGGTCTTACCTTCTACTAACCTGTTCCATGAACCTACTCTGAGTTTTCCTTTCTTTATGACCTTACTTAATGGGTAAATTCTGCTTGGGATGCTTTCTTTACATTGTTCACTTGAAGTCTGATGATTTTCTCCTTGTAATCTTTCCTGATCTCAGATCCAGTGTAATCTCACCAATATTCAACTTCCTTGCAAATTTTCTGATGCTTTTCTTGTGTACACGGAATGAATTCTATGCTGTAGGATGAGCAATTTGATAACAGAGAGTATGCTTTACTTATCTCTAAAGTGTTTAGAACAGAATAATTGCTTGAGCTATATCTACTGAACCCAATATATTAATGGAGGAAAAGGAGGTTTCTGCTAGGTTTACAGTTATTTTATTCAGAAAATTTTAGTGGCTCCTCATATATTCTAAACTTTCTAGCAAGGAATATGAAGTCTGAACCAACTTACAATTCCAGACTTTTACAGCTGTACTTTTAATTTGAATTCTTGCCAGTTTAATTATTTATACTCCCTTAAATATATGTGCATTTATCAATTTTCTTCTATTTGTGATTCTGTCTCTTATAATATTCTATGAATTCTTTGAGGGCAGGGACTATGTCTTATCCATTTCAGTATTTAAATGACTAAACACTGTAGGGACATAGTAGGTACCCAAAAGTACTTATTGAATGAATAAATGCTATTCCACCTACCTATAATGCTTTTCCAGCTGTTCTTCTCCTACCACAAGCCAAAGAGATCTTTGAAGCTTAATTCAAATGCTACACTGATCAGTCAAACCTTCTCTGGTCACTCCACCTGGAAGTAATATCACATTTCTTTCAACAATAAAGGCTTTCTATGTGTCACTTTAATTCAGAGATTTTCAACCCAACCTCACTTGATAGCTTAGTTTATATGATTTAGATATGTCTTCCAGATGGTAGACAAGCACCTTGAGAATCAAGCCACCACCTATACTTCTTCATTCTCCATGTCTGACCTCTGATGATGCCTTACCTAATTTCAGTTTTCCTCTCTTCCAATGACTAAACTGAGACACTACCATTACCAAAGTCACAGAGCACGGTTTTTCTTATGATTTTCTGACACCTTAGTTTCTCATGTTTTCTCATCATTTACATGCATGCATCATCTCTACTATAAACCCAAAAGGTTCAAGAACACAGGAGAGCCTGAATCCAATCCATCTCTATATCCCTTCAATACCTGTTATAGTGGATAAAGAAAGCATTACATAAACACTTATTCAGTAAATAATTATCTTTTAAAGGACATTTGCAGATAAAAGGTAACAACTAACCTTCCTAGATTTTTACAGCTGTACTTTTTAATTTGAACTCTTTTCAGTTTACTTATAGTCCCTCAAATACATGTGTTTTTCTCAACTTCCCTCTGTCTGTGGTTTAAATGCTAACTTTAGGTAGTTTTTATTATTATTTTAAATTACATATTAAAATATCAAAAAGCCCATTTGTATATTTTCAGATTCTGTTTTAATTCCTGTATTAAAAAGTTCCATCATGTCCAAGGTTATATTTTTCAGTCGTACAGCTCTTTAGTGTTTTAGTCATAAAAGACATGACCTTGTTCATATTAGAATTTCTTAAATAGGAATTAAAATAGAATCCTAAGATATACAAATGAGGTTTTTAATATGTTTATCTTGTATAATTATAAAATAATAAGGAAAATTATATAAGGTGAGCATTTAAAATACATGTTACTAATACCTCTTAAGAATGTCAGGAACGAGGAGTCTATCATTCCATTTTCTAGACTTGCTTGTGTGGATTTTGTCAAGTCTCTAAACCTGTTAGTCTAGTTCCTCCATCTGTGAATGGAGATGAAAACGTGGGCACTGCCTTTGGTGTAAGTGTTTTATAAATGGAAAGTGATTTGAAAATACCAAAATTTTATAATAGATAAGGCTAGCTATTCCTACAAGCCATTTTCTAAGACCTAGTATTCTGCAAGATGTTCATGAATATTTTTTAAAATAAAAATAATTTGGTCATCTATATTTGAGAAATGCTGCATAGTACATTTCATCTCTGGAAGATCACAATTCGTTGTATTCTAATAAACAGTACAGATTTGTTCATTAAAAAGACTTGCTTAACTTTTTGTAACATTGTGTTTGCCAAACTTATTTGACCAAGAGATGTCTTTCACTTTTCTTTTTCTAAATAATATCTTTACCTAGAGGAATTCATGTTTCTCCACATCCAGTTTAAGCAAGTTTGGCATCTAAAAACAATCCTTCGTTGATTAAAAAAAAGTAGCAAGCACATTCTATCTAATAAAACATTAAAAATGCAAACTAGCAACCCTGTCTGGATAAATTACTATTAGGGAGTTAGTTTCATAAGTAGGGAAATATTCTCCTTTTGTCCCTGGTTGTGCTGTACACCATCCCGGAGCAGGAATTTCCTCAACAACACCCTTGTGGCCAGAAGGAGTTAAAACTCTGCTCAAAGTACATAATTCACTCCCAGGATGTTATTTACACACTGGACTAATCTGGGTGAATATGTAGCTTTTCCTGGCTTTTCTTAAACTTTGAATGTTTCACAAAGGACAAATTATCAAGCTGTACAGACTAACAATCAACAATTTAGTGCAGACTTTTTTTTTTTTAATTTTGAGGGTAAATAGTAATATGGCCTTGTAAAATGTGGCATACAAAAATCTAACATGATTTAAATAAGATTTTGGAATTATTTGAGGAATTATCCCATTGTTTTTATTCTCTGACCCCAGGGGAAAGGACTGATGTTTGGAGTGCTATCTTAATGGTATTTGTACTTCAAGATTAGATTGGCTTCTCCCAGCTCACATACAGGAAGAACATTAGAAATCTGTTTGTTTATATGAAGTTGGATAGATTGAAGCATCAGGTCCTGTTCCCTACCTAAGGCTACAGGAAAAATATAAACACAGGAGAAAATTATATTTATGTGGAAAAATGATACAATAAAGTGTTTTATTTTATCTTATCCCTCCACTATACCAAAATATAAACTTTGAGTATTTGCTTTTTTTCAATTCTTCCCAAGGGATAATTACTGTTTAGTTCACATTCAGGAATAGTCTGTTAAAAGTGTAGTTCTGGGCTTCCCTGGTGGCGCAGTGGTTGAGAATCTGCCTGCCAATGCAGGGGACACGGGTTCGAGCCCTGGTCCGGGAAGGTCCCATATGCCATGGAGCAACTATGCCCGTGAGCAACAACTACTGAGCCTGCGTGTCTGGAGCCTGTGCTCTACAACAAGAGAGGCCACAATAGTGAGAGGCCCACACACCACGATGAAAAGTGGGCCCCGCTTGCTGCAACTAGAGAAAACCCTCACACAGAAGCAAAGACCCAACACAGCCAAAAATAAATATAAAAATAAATTAATTAAATTTAAAAAAAGATCTAAAGAAGAAATACATGGCGAATATCTTAAAAAAACAAAACAAAACCCAAAGGCATCTTACTGTAAGGGATTCATAACTAAAGGATGAAGAGAAGAGAGATGGAGAAGCAATTTAGTTAGACTAAAATAATTTAAACCTTAGCAGAGTAACACTGTATTTGGAAAATTATACCTCAATACTACCAGACTGGAGTAAATTAAACCTATCATGATTTTAGCCTGGACATAAAATATTTCAGTCCTTGCTAGAGAAATGTTTGAGAGACTGCTAAATACTCCTTGAGTTGTCATTCTGACATAGTAAATATTCAAACTACAAACCCCTAACTACGCTCGATATATTTGAGTTACTAGTTGTTCATATTTATTACTTTTTATTTTCTACCACCAAAAAATATCTCCATTCTTCTAATACAAATATTTTCCTCAATAACTTCTTTCTTCCTTGCTCTACGCTAATTGTTCTTCTTTGTGTACTTGCTTTCATTAAAAAAGCAAAAACAAACAAAAACACCTTCAAGTCTCTATTTTGTTTTCCTCAAAGTGGAAAGTTCTACATTAGAGGTTACAAACTCAAATCCCTACAGAAGCTTGGTAGGTGATATAAATGAGAGGAATAGGCCAAGTATAGACCAGTGGGGAGAGTGGATTTGTGAGGACTGTTGGGTCAAGACAAGATGTACAACATCTAAAGTGGGTAGTTGCTACTTAGCTCTTGCTAATTTTTTTTTTTTTTTTTTTTTTTTTGCGGTACGCGGGCCTCTCACTGTTCTGGCCTCTACCGTTGTGGAGCACAGGCTCCGGACGCGCAGGCTCAGCGGCCATGGCTCACGGGCCCAGCCGCTCCGCGGCATGTGGGATCTTCCCGGACCGGAGCACGAACCCGTGTCCCCTGCATCGGCAGGCGGACTCCCAACCACAGCAGAGTTTCTTCAAGAAATAATTGCAAGGAAAAAAAACAAAAAAACTGGAGGGGGAATTTATAGACCAAAAGAGATTTAAAAGATACATTAAGCAATTGCAATGTGTATACATCCTGATGTTTTAAAATTGTAACATTTATGAGATGCTCACAGGATATTTGCTATCAAGGAATTATTGTTGATTTTTAAAAATACTATAAGGTTAATGCAGCCATGTTAGAAAATCATCCTAATCTTTAGAGATACCTATAAAAATATTCACAGATGGAATTTTAGAAATACATTCCCATTTTAAAAAACAAAACACTCAGCAGACATGCCATGTGTCTGTGAGCCGGGTGTGGCTTGTATGCTGCCAGTGTGCAACTTCTGATCTGTAAGGATATATGCAACTAATTTAATTTATTTCTCATTATCATTAAACACTAGTATATTTTCATTATATGGAAGAGATATAGAGA
The DNA here is from genome assembly GCF_964165515.1 of Mesoplodon bidens. Classification (NCBI taxonomy): domain Eukaryota; kingdom Metazoa; phylum Chordata; class Mammalia; order Artiodactyla; family Ziphiidae; genus Mesoplodon; species Mesoplodon bidens. The sequence continues at coordinate 23,067,038 of NC_138181.1, forward strand.
TACATAGGCCACCCTTTTCACTTGGAGAGTATGAGATATATAAATCGAACCTGAAAGAGAAATACAGTATCACCACCCTCTCACCTGCTTAATATTAAACTCTCTCTTTAACTGCTGGTCTTGTTGAATGTTTTCCCAGATCTTACGTCTTATAGTGCTTCTGAGTGATAACAAATTTAAGTTAGTAAACAGCTTGTGAGGCACTTCTGCTGTGAAATGTATTTCTGAGCACACCATCTTCCCTAAGTCTGCTAGTCAGACTTAATGCCATTATACAACACACTGCAAAATGAGACCGTTTGGGGAATGATCATACCCTCTTCCAGTAACCCTGGGGACAATGTATCATTAATTGGTTAGAACCACTGAATTCTAATTCCCTAAATCCTACTTGAGGGAATGAACTTTACGAGGTTTCAAGGTTGTCATTGCTGCAGACGCTCCAGAGCCCCACTGTATGAAAAGTGGCCACTGTCCAGTGAATGGCGCATACACAGGGCTCAGTAAAGGCTGGTTCCCTTCCCCTTTACCCCGCCCATTGCTCAGGGAAGTCCCTCTAATGGGTCAGCAGAATTATCTAATAATAAGCACACTGTTGATGGGGAGATTCAGAGTGGAAGTAGAGAATATGTATTAAACTCACCTAGAGGATTTTTCAGTATAAAGACCCTCTTCCTGTAGGCGAATTAGAATTCAGTGATGTGGAAAGAATGCATGAAATCTACAAAACCTCCCCAAAGGATAATAACATGTCATCTTTCTGGTGATGCCCGACTCATGGTCCCCTGTAACCCCATCTCCTTGTTGAGAACCATTGCTCTAAAAAAATGGATCTCAGGATCTTAAATGAGAGAATTCAAACAGCAAAGATGTTGTTATTCTGGACTAATCCATCATCTACCTTAGGACATCTGTCACTCTGTAAATTTCTGAAGCATATCAAATTGAAAAGTAAATCTCAAAATCACAAGAATCATATTCTATTGGTCTCTACTGACGAAGACTCGTATTTTATGCCACTAATGTTAAGACAACCTTACTGTTTTTTGGAAAAGGAATCACGTTTAGCATTGCATGATTATTAGAAAAATAAATTATATAAAATACTTGCAATCAATTCAAGGACTGCTTTTCTACAAAACATCATAGTTACAGGTAGGTGTGAAATAACTCACTAGAAATAGAGCAGAAAGGAAGAAAATACTGTTTATCCATTATTAACTAGGCAATAAGTTACAGAATAAGGAATAAGAAACCAGAAATTGATATGAGCACAGAAATAGGTTTCACATGTAGCCACGGTGGAGCTGCTATAATTTTATATATAGAAATAGCTTGGAAACGAGGTTGAGCGGAAGCAAACGATCCCTGATGGACAATTAATCAAATGCCAGGGTTAATCCTGCCTCCTATCTGAGGCTTCCCTGCTCTGTGCGTAGCTGCTTACACACAGTTCTGGTACTTTTCATCTGAAATATCCCGGGGGAGTTATGTCACTTCCTCTGTGCATTTTCCCTGTAGGATCTGACTTGTTTTGTGAAGTAGGAAATACATATATTAACATAGATTTTTGGCTTTCCTTTTGGAGGCTGATAGTCAAGACGTGAAAGGATTAATTCATCTCAAAAGTCCTGTAAAACCTGCATGCTCCTGCCACCTCTTCTCAACAAGCTGCCCCTTTGGTTGGTCAAAGGGCTTCAGTGGCAACAGGCTGGCGGTGGGTGTTCTGTCCTAGCTGTGCCTGGCTGGCATGAAGTCTCCCAAGGCAGCCCGAGGACTCCCGGTTTGCTGGCATAAGGCCAACTGTGCTACACAAAGTTTTTGTGACAGGTATGCATCCACCTTGGGGTTGAAAATGGGTGGGGCCCACAGGATTTCTTGTTGCTATAAAAATACATTTAAAAGGTCCTAGTACTGTCTACTGATTGTATAGATTTTTTAAAAAATGAGAGTACTAAGCTAAGGGGATGACTTTTTAAATATTAGTGACTTCTATTATGCTCTTCATTAAAAGAAAAAGGAAAAAAACTTATCTACAAATAAAAATTCCTTTGAAGGTCATAGATCTATACAAAGCACAAATCTCAGTTTAAACCTCAGAGGTGAGAAGGATGCAATTTCTTTATTTTTTCTCTAACTCATCTGTATTTCTATTATGTGCCTCAGCCCATTGTGTGAGGTGACAATTCTGGGTCCCCACTCCCTTTCCAAGAGTTTTGTCTGAGGTCTGAAAGGCTTTCATCATCCAAGTCTTTGGCACCTAGAGGGCTTTGTCCTTGTTGTCATCTATACACTTGCATCTCGGGCATCACACCTGACCCTTAACTGTCAGCACACAGAGATTGTCACTGTGTCACTTCTCATTCCTGTCAGAGAGGTCCTTGTCCTCTACTCAGCAAGGGACTTATCTCCTTCTGCACCACACTGAGTTACATAACTGTCTGTGCAGTTGGTGAAAGGCTTCTAATCCACCATAACCCTCCATGCAGGGGATAATTCTGTGGCTTCCAAGCCATGCTGGGCCACATGAACCACTGTGACTGTCTCAGGTTCATCTGACTAAATATACTCCACAAACTATATACTATACTGAGTACATGAGACAAATAGCTTCCCTCTGTGACAGAGCAGGGCCTGGCACGAGCTTCTCCTCCTCTTCCCATTCCTTCTCCTTTTCCTCCTCCTTCATCTTCTCTGTTTTGTCAACTTTATTGTCATGTAATTTGTGAACAATAAAATGCACGGTAAGTAATCAGTTCAGTGAGTTCTGACAACAGTTCATACCTGTCTAATCATCATCAGAATCAAGACACAGAAGTTTTCCATCACCCTCCCTCATGCCCTTCGCAATCAACAGCTTCTCCCAAAGCCAGAATCAGACAACCACAGATCTGCTTTTTGTTACGGTAGATTAATTTCTCCTATTCTAGAATTTCATTTATATGGAGTCAAGCAATATGTACTCTTTTGTCTTTGATTTCTTTCGCTCTCATAATGATTGTGAAATTCCCAAATTTTGTTTAGTGTAGCAGTATTTTGTTCCTTTTTATGGCTAGTAGCAATCTGTTGTTTGAATATACCACAGTTTGCTTAGCTATTCACCTAATAATGAACATTTGTGTTGTTTTGAGTCCAGGGGTATTACTACTGAAACATTCATGTACAAGTATTGTTTGGAATAAGGTTTGATCTTGGTTAAATACATGGGTCTGGATTTTCTGGGTTGAATAATGAGTTTGATTAACTTTATAAGAAAATGCCAAATTGTTTTTGGAAAGTAGTCGTATCATTTCACATTCCCACCAGCAATTCCAGTCCCTCCACATCCTTGTCAACACTTAGTATTGCTAATAAGCCTTTTCATTTTAGCTGTTCTAATGGGTCTATAACAGTTTATCATTTTAGTATTAATTTTTCTGATGAAAAATGATAATGGTCATCCTTGCATATGCTTAATTATTTGTATGTTTTTCACTGTGAAATGTCTGTTCAAATCTTTTGCCAGTTTTGTAAATGGATTTTTGTCTTATGAGTTGTAGGAGTTCTTTTTATATTATGGATACAAGTCTGAAATACATATCAGATACACGTATTTAAATACTTCTTCCCATCCATAGCTTGCCTTTTCATTTTATTAATGGTGTCTTTCAAAAAGCATAATTTCTAATTTGGTAAGGTCAGATTTATTATTTTTTTATGGTTTGTGTCCTAAGAAATTATCGTCTACTCCAAAGTTGTAAAAATTTACTTGTTTTCTTCTAGAATTTTTTATAATTTTAGTTTTTATAATAATCCTATCTATGCCATATTTTGAGTTAATTTTTAGATATGCTATGCAACTTACAGTCAAGGCTCATAATATTTCCATATGGATATCTAATTGTTTCAGCATCATTTATTGAAAAGTTTTTATCATTTCCATATTGAATTTGATCATTCTTAAAAATCAATTAATAGTATACGTGTGGGTTATTTCTAGACTCTGTTCTACTGATCTGTATTTTATTCTTGCACAAGTAGTACACCTCTTGCTTTTTTTTAGATTTCTATTCAGCCTTAAAATAATTTTTTCCTTTTTCTAAGTTATTTGTATTTTTAAGTAAATTTTATAACCCATTTGTTAATTTATACATTACAGCTTACTGGGATTTTAACTGAGATTGCATTGAATCAATAGATATATTTGAGGAAATTAACATCTTAACAGTATTGAGCCTTCCAGTCCATGAAAATGGTATATCTCCACTTATTTATCTTTAATTATCTCAGTGATATTTTACAGTTATCTGGGTAGAGGTCTTGCCTGTATTTTGTTAAATTTATCTTCAAATATTTCATGTTTCATATTACTGTAGATATTCTGCCAATATAGCCTATAATTGGAACTGTTAATGCCTGATAACACAGGGTAAGCAGAGTCTCCTAAGGGCATTAGAAACAACCCAAAGTCTTTCCTCCTGATCTTTTCATGCACAAAGGAAATGGAGCCTAGAAACCTGCCTTGAGCTGAACAAAGACTGGATGGAAATGCCTATCTTGTCAGAGTGAGGCCTTAACACTAAGACATACATTAAACAAAATGAAACAGTTTTTAGGGTTGAAAAATATGCTAAAGGTGTCAGGATTTACACTCCCAAGGAGACAAAGACTTTAGTAGAAGTCATTTTGATTTCTGCTTATAGGAAGATTTTCTGCCAAATAGCATGGCTATTTTTGGCAAAAATCAATATAAGAAGATAAATAGATGAGTTAGTCCTCAAAAGTGCTATACTTATTTGGAAAATAAGGGCTAACCTTTACTACACCTACTGATAGAACATCAGTAGCAGTTCAAGGAAGGCACATATTGCCAGGAAAGATCGTTCACAAAAGGAGCTGGATTCAGGAGAAAGAAGAGGGAGACAGAATACAAATGCCCAGGGCCAAGAGAATAAAAAGGAATTGTACACCTCCACTCTCTAATTTTATACTCCTGAGTATTATTACCACATACACCTCATATTCAGTTTTTATACAACCAGACCCTTCCGTTTAGCACCCTGTTCACATGTCACAACTTCTCAGGACAATGTTCACTGTCTTCTCCACAAGTAGAATTAAATTTACGGTGTAATCCACACTCTCTTAAAAAAAAAAAATCCTGTCATCTTCAGACTATCTCTGTATGACTCCGTCCCCTTTGTAATCTCAGTCAGGCCATGCACTCAATAGTGTTAGAAGAAATGGTAAATATCTTCAGCTATAGACATTTCCCCAGAGGGAGACCATACATGTTTTCATTCAAACTCCACATCAGCACAGAAAGGGAAGTATTACGGTGAAACTGAGCACATGAAGGCCTAGAGAGGTTAAATATTTTGCCAGAATTACATAGCTCGTTGGTGGTAGAATTAGGATTTGAATCCACCTCTGACTACAAAACTGTGTTCTTGCTTTGTCTTCTGTTTTCCTATATAAATTTTCTTTTTTGGTGGAGGGACAGAGATTTTATGGAAAATGGAGGCTGCAACACATATATTTCTGACCTCATTTTCTTTCTATTTCTGTGTAGCAACCAAAATAGGCATATTGATGGAGCCTTAAGGATATTTCTGGGACTGTTCCCTCCAGGAAAGAACAGTTGTTAGGCATTTTCTGGTGAGAAGCAAAGACAAAGAACAGAACAGAGTTTACCCTTTCTAAAGCCTTTGGCCAAGACCAGATCTCATGATATGTAAGAGGGTTAACAGAGCTGTTCATGTATATCTAATCTAAAAGAGTGAAAAGAAACTTTTGCCCTTAAGGAAGGTATGGCATGGATTTACTTCAAGTTCCTTTGCTTATAACTTAGAAGACACATAAAGAGAGAAGCAAATGTTTCCCAGTTTTGTCAACATGTATGTGTATATATATATATGTACATATATATATATATACATATATATATATATATATATATATATATATATATATTTTTTTTTTTTTTTTTGCAGTACGCGGGCCTCTCACTGCTGTGGCCTCTCCCATTGCGGAGCACAGGCTCTGGACGTGCAGGCTCAGTGGCCATGGCTCACGGGCCCAGCCGCTCCGCGGCATGTGGGATCTTCCCGGACCGGGGCACAAACCCACGTCCCCTGCATCAGCAGGCAGACTCTCAACTACTGTGCCACCTGGGAAGCCCAACATGTCTATTTTAAAAGGGAACTATATCATGATTTTTTTTTCCGTTTTGGAGAAGTTATTTGGTCCCATAAGCAGCAAATGTAAAGTCTCATATAAAATGCATACAAGCCTAAGGCTGAGATGCATCCATCAAAACCGTTCCGACAAAAATTTCTCCCACATTCAGCTTCTGTACAGAGTGGTTCCTGCAATTTTTATATTTTGAAAATTTCCTCATATTTCACACATACATCTGCAATCCCAACTTTCAAGGAAACAGTGTTGGAACTTTTCTGAAAATACTCTCAAAGGAAGCTTTGGAAGATGAAAATAAAAAAGTTGTTTTGATATTACAGCTGGGAGTCAGCAGGGTAGCAATTTATGACCTTAGGTCATTCAAGAGCCCCTTAAGAGATACAGGGACAAACTAGTGACACCATCACACACTCTGGGAGGGACTGTGTGACCGGGCTGTCCTACCGGGATCGAGTGCCTTTATCGTCTGGCTTTTACACACACCAAAAAGGCAGGACCCCATCCAGCAGGCCAGGGACTCCCATCTGGGGATGCTTCCCTTGGTGGACTGGAGAGACTCGCCAAAGAAGCCCGCGCTGTCTGCTCATAATTTCACGATGTTTGGCCACTCGAGAACCGTCAAGATTCCTCCACCGGGGCGCAGATTTACCCTCCTGCGTTCACCACGTGAGAGGGCAGTCACGGTTAGGAAGCCGGTACCATCCAGTCACCTCCCACTTCCTGGCCCAAAGGAGAGTGAGGTGAAGGTCCAAGAAGAGCCCCGAAGAGGCCTGCCAAAGATGGAGGATCACACAGAGACCGAAGGAGAAGACGCTCGGAAGAGGGGCCACCGTAGCAGTGGGGATACACCCTTGACATCTAGGCCCCAGGAGGCCAGTGGAGTCCTCACTTCCCTCAAGTGCAACCCTGAGCCTCTGGACCTCCTTCCCGAGCACCCAGGAGACAACTGGAGTGAGAACGTCCCAATGTCTCCCGTGAGCTCCTCCTCAGAAAGCCAGGTCATCCGCTCAGATGGGGATGCTGGAGAGGTCCTGCGTCCTTGGGAGCCTGAGTCCCATGCCACGGTGTTCTCTGCCCCAACCGCACGCTGCTCCCTGCTGCCAGAGAGGCCCACAAAAGAAGTGCTGGGTGAAGACCACCAGCCCAGCTCACCAGGCTCACTGATGGCTGGGAAGGAGCTGCAGCGTGAAAAGTCTTCACACATCCCACCAAGAAGCTCCGCTTCCCGGTATCTACCAGCAGGAGGCCCTGCAAGCGGAAGATTCCCCTGCCACTTTCTCTGCCGCTGCCAGGGCTGAGGTCGCCCCCATTAGGGAACGAGGCACCGACATGGGACGGAGGTGAGCTGCCCCCTCCTCCTAAGCTTCCGCGCTTAGCTGCTGCCAAAAGCCCAGGCACCCTGGAGAAGAACACTGAGTGTCAGTGGAACAAGATCCTGAGTAATACAAGGAAGGTCAGGGGAGACGGCAGTGCCCCTCAGCCCCTTCTCTCACCCCACCTGCCTCACAGACTGCAGACTCCCTGCCCCCGGCCACTCACACTTTGCAGGTCCCTGCCACTACCACCGACTCGGCCGACCTATATTCCAGGTCCTCCAACCTGTCTGTCCCTCCACCTTCCCCGACACCTAATACTGATCAGGAAACAAGATACACAATGCTTACTTTGTCTTACTTCTGATCACCTCCTAGCGATCCAGCTTTCTCCTTCCAGCCACTGTCCCACGAAAAGGAACCCTCAACACCATTTGTGTAGATTCTACCCCTCCTTTATACTTACCTACCCCTCTTCCAGTCCCTACCATCAATCCCCCTATTTTAACTGGGCAGCCCATGACTTCTATGGCAATCCCTTCCACCAGCATGGTCATGGCATCTGGAAGTTTGACCTTCCAGCCTACTGTAGATCCTGATGTCACTGACATGGACACGACTCCCCCTTCCCAAGCTGTCATTTTCCATTCCTTTTTTTCTTTTTTTAAAACACCTTTATTAGAGTATAATTGCTTTACAATGGTGCATTAGTTTCTGCTTTATAACCATGTCATTTTCCACTCTGCTCCTGTTTTTCCCAGCCTCCCATTTACAGCTTCGGCCATCATCAGTGCTTCAGCAGGCGGCACCTCTGACACTGAAGCTATGGACACCACACCTCCTTCCCAGGCTGTCATTTTCCAGTCTGCCCCTGTCTCCAGGCAGAACCACTACCCATTTCACATGGCTGTTGCTAGTTCTGGGAACACACCACCCAGGGACAGAAATGCCTCAGCCCATGCCTCGACTTATTTACCTGCAACGTTGGCCAACAGATAGACCAACACTTCAAGCTTCTCTTGCACCCAGGTCTCCTGTCTCAGGCCACATTTGGGGCCAACGATGGGCAGAGGCCTAACGATTATTTTCTATTGGGAAACCCAGTAGCCCCAGCACAAGATAAAGTCCTAAGCTCTCCTGCGGCCCAGCCACCAAGAGTCAGCACAGTGCAGTCAGAATTGCCGGGTTCCCTATTTGTCACCACCATTAACATGCAGCCGGCCTTTGGCGACAGCCCAGGCATTCTCCCCAGGGCTGTATCCATTGCTACCGGCTTTGGAGTTGCCAGCAGGTTGCCCAGTACTGGGGACAGTAGCTCGCTCTTTGCCGACACCACACTGGGCCCACTGTTCATGGGACATGCAGCCCTGATGGCTGGTGGGAGCCTTGGAGTCGGTGTGTCAGCCCCAGGCCTCACTCACTCAGAGGCATCCAGGCCACTTAAGTTTGGGGCAGGACTAAGTGGGGCACCCAGCACCATTTCTGTTCCTGCTTTGGGCCAGACAACCTGCGATCTACCTGACCACAGCAAGGCTGCTGCAGTAGGAGGGGCAGGCACCATCCCAGCATTTGGGAACACACCTGATTCCCCCTTAAATCCAAATACCTGGGGCCTACCTGGGCTGAATACAGGTGGTCCGGTGATGGCAGGGGACACCACCATACCTACGATGGGAGGCCCTCGTGTTTCTACTTTCTGTCACTGCACCCAGGGCCCATCTGGACGTAGAAAATCTACGTTTAAAAGTTCCATCACCGGAGACTGGGAGAAGATGGCAGAAGAGTAAGACGCGGAGATCACCTTCCTCCCCAAAGATACACCAGAAATTCATCTACATGTGGAACAACTCCTACAGAACACCTACTGAACGCTGGCAGAAGACCTCAGACCCCCCGAAACGTAAGAAACTCCCCACGTACCTGGGTAGGGCAAAAGAAAAAAAGAATAAACAGAGACAAAAGGATAGGGACGGGACCTGCACCAGTGGGAGGGAGCTGTGAAGGAGGAAAGGTTTCCACACACTAGAAGCCCCTTCGTGGGCGGAGACTGGGGGTGGCGGAGGGGGGAAGCTTCGGAGCCACGGAGGAGAGCACAGCAACAGGGGTGCGGAAGGCAAAGCGGAGAGATTTCGGCACAGAGGATCAGTGCCCTCAGGCACACACCAGCCCGAGAGGCTTGTCTGTTCGGCCGCCGGGGCGGGCGGGGCTGGGAGCTGAGGCTTGGGTTTTGGTCGGAGCGCAGGGAGAGGACTGGTGCTGGTGGCGTGAACACAGCCTGAAGGGGTTAGTGCGCCACGGCTGGCCGGGAGGGAGTCCGGGAAAATGTCTGGACCTGCCGAAGAGGCAAGAGACTTTTTCTTCCCTCTTTGTTTCCTGGTGCGTGAGGAGAGGGGAGTAAGAGCGCTGCTTAAAGGAGCTCCAGAGATGGGCACGAGCCACAGCTATCAGTGCAGACCCCAGAGATGGGCCTGGGACGTTGGGGCTGCTGCTGCCGCTGCCAAGAGGCCTGTGTACGAGCGCAGATCACTGTCCACGCCCCATTTCCGGGGAGCCTGTGCAGCCCGCCACTGCCGGGGTCCGGGGATCCAGGGATGGCTTCCCCGGGAGAGCGCACGGCGCGCCTCAGGCTGGTGCAACGTCACGCCGGCCTCTGCCGCCGCAGGCTCGCCCCGCATCCGTACCCCTCCCTCCCCGCGGCCTGAGTGAGCCAGAGTCCCTGAAGCAGCTGCTCCTTTAACCCCGTCCTGTCTGAGCAAAGAACAGACGCCCTCCAGCAACCTCCAGGCAGAGGCGAGGCCAAATCCAAAGCTGAGACCCGGGAGCTGTGAGAATAAAGAGAAAGGGAAATCTCTCCCAGCAGTCTCAGAAGCACTGGATTAAAGCTCCACAATCAACTTGCTGTACCCTGCATCTGTGGAATACATGAATAGACAATGAATCATCCCAAATTGAGGAGCCGTGTGGATGAAAGGCTCTTGGTGCTGCAGCCAGGAGTCAGTGCTGTGTCTCTGAGGTGGGAGAGCCAACTTCAAGACACTGGTCCACAAGAGACCTCCCAGCTCCACATAATATCAAACAGCGAAAATCTCCCAAAGATCTCCATCTCAACACCAGCACCCAGCTTCACTCAACGACCAGCAAGCTACAGTGCTGGACACCCTATGCCAAACAACTAGCAAGACAGGAACACAACCCCACCCGTTAGCAGAGAGGCTGCCTAAAATCATAATAAGGCCACAGACACCCCAAAACACACCACCAGACGTGGACCTGTCCACAAGAAAGACAAGATCCAGCCTCATCCACCAGAACACAGGCATCAGTCCCCTCCACTAGGAAGCCTACACAGCCCACTGAAACAACCTTAGCCACTGGGGACAGACACCAAAAACAACGGAAACTACGAACCTGCAGCCGGCAAAAAGGAGACCCGAAACACAGTAAGATAAGCAAAATGAGAAGAGAGAAAGACACACAGCAGGTGAAGGAGCAAGAAAAAAACCCACCAGACCTAACAAATGAAATAGGCAGTCTACCTGAAAAAGAATTCAGAATAATGATAGTAAAGATGATCCAAAATCTTGGAAATAGAATAGAGAAAATACAAGAAGCGTTTAACAAGAACCTAGAAGAACTAAAGATGAATCAAGCAATGATGAGCAACACAATAAATGAAATTAAAGATACTCTAGATGGGATCAATAGCAGAATAACTGAGGCAGAAGAACGGATAAGTGACCTGGAAGATAAAATAGTGGAAATAACTGCTGCAGAGCAGAATAAAGAAAAAAGAATGAAAAGAACTGAGGACAGTCTCAGAGACCTCGGGGACAACATTAAACGTGCCAACATTCGAATTATAGGGGTTCCAGAAGAAGAAGAGAAAAAGAAAGGGACTGAGAAAATATTTGAAGAGATTATAGTTGAAAACTTCCCTAATATGGGAAAGGAAATAGTTAATCAAGTCCAGGAGGCACAGAGAGTCCCATACAGAATAAATCCAAGGAGAAATACGTCAAGACACATATTAATCAAACTGTCAAAAATTAAACACAAAGAAAACATATTAAAAGCAGCAAGGGAAAAACAACAAATAACACACAAGGGAATCCCCATCAGGTTAACAGCTGATCTTTCAGCAGAAATGCTACAAGCCAGAAGGGAGTGGCAGGACATATTTAAAGTGATGAAGGAGAAAAACCTGCAACCAAGACTACTCTACCCAGCAAGGATCTCATTCAGATTTGATGGAGAAATAAAAACCTTTACAGACAAGCAAAAGCTGAGAGAGTTCAGCACCACCAAACCAGCTTTACAACAAATGCTAAAGGAACTTCTCTAGGCAAGAAACACAACAGAAAGAAAATACCTACAATAACGAACCCAAAACAATTAAGAAAATGGGAATAGGAACATACATATCGACAATTACCTTAAATGTAAATGGACTAAATGCCCCCACCAAAAGACACAGATTGGCTGAATGGATACAAAAACAAGACCCATATATATGCTGTCTACAAGAGACCCAGTTCAGACCTAGAGACACATACAGACTGAAAGTAAGGGGATGGAAAGAGATATTCCATGCAAATGGAAATCAAAAGAAAGCTGGAGTAGTAATTCTCATATCAGACAAAATAGACTTTAAAATAAAGACCATTAGAAGAGACAAAGAAGGACACTACATAATGATCAAGGGATCGATCCAAGAAGAAGATATAACAATTGTAAATATTTACGCACCCAACATAGGAGCACCTCAATACATAAGACAAATACTAACAGCCATAAAAGGGGAAATTGACAGTAACACACTCATAGTAGGGGACTTCAACACCCCACTTTCACCAATGAACAGATCATCCAAAATGAAAATAAATAAGGAAACACAAGCTTTAAATGATACATTAAACAAGATGGACTTAATTGATATTTATAGGACATTCCATCAAAAACAACAGAATACACATTTTTCTCAAGTGCTCATGGAACATTCTCCAGGATAGATCATATCTTGGGTCACAAATCAAGCCTTGGTAAATTTAAGAAAATTGAAATTGTATCAAGTATCTTTTCCGACCACAATGCTATGAGACTAGACATCAATTACAGGAAAAGATCTGTAAAAAATACAAACACATGGAGGCTAAACAGTACACTACTCAATAATGAAGTGATCACTGAAGAAATCAAAGAGGAAATTAAAAAATACCTAGAAACAAATGACAATGGAGACACGACGACCCAAAACCTATGGGACGCAGCAAAAGCAGTTCTAAGGGGGAATTTTAGAGCAATACAATGCCACCTTAAGAAACAGGAAACATCTCGAGTAAACAACCTGACCCTGCACCTAAAGCAATTAGAGAAAGAAGAACAAAAACCCCCAAAGTTAGCAGAAGGAAAGAAATCATAAAGATCAGATCAGAAATAAATGAAAAAGAAATGAAGGAAACGATAGCAAAGATCAATAAAACTAAAAGCTGGTTCTTTGAGAAGATAAACAAAATTGATAAACCATTAGCCAGACTCATCAAGAAAAAAAGGGAGAAGACTCAAATCAATAGAATTAGAAAGGAAAAAGGAGAAGTAACAACTGACATTGCAGGAATACAAAAATCATGAGAGATTACTACAAGCAACTCTATGCCCATAAAATGGACAACCTGGAAGAAATGGACAAATTCTTAGAAATGCACAACCTGCCAAGACTGAATCAGGAAGAAACAGAAAATATGAATAGACCAATCACAAGCACTGAAATTGAAACTGTGGTTAAAAATCTTCCAACAAACAAAAGCCCAGGACCAGATGGCTTCACAGGAGAATTCTATCAAACATTTAGAGAAGAGCTAACATCCATCCTTCTCAAACTCTTCCAAAATATAGCAGAGGGAGGAGCACTCCCAAACTCATTCTACGAGGCCACCATCACCTTGATACCAAAACCAGACAAGGATGTCACAAAGAAAACTACAGGCCAATATCACTGATGAACATAGATGCAAAAATCCTCAACAAAATACTAGCAAACAGAATCCAACAGCACATTAAAAGGATCATACACCATGATCAAGTGGGGTTTATTCCAGGAATGTAAGGATTCTTCAATATATGCAAATCAATCAACGTGATACACCATATTAACAAACTGAAGGAGAAAAACCATATGATCATTTCGATAGATGCAGAGAAAGCTTTTGACAAAATTCAACACCCATTTATGATAAAAACCCTGCAGAAAGTAGGCATAGAGGGAACTTTCCTCAACATAATAAATGCCATATATGACAAACCCACAGCAAACATCATCTTCAATGGTGAAAAACTGAAACCATTTCCACTAAGATCAGGAACAAGACAAGGCTGCCCACTCTCACCACTCTTATTCAACATAGTTCTGGAAGTTTTAGCCACAGCAATCAGAGAAGAAAAAGAAATAAAAGGAATCCAAATTGGAAAAGAAGGAGGAAAGCTGTCACTGTTTGCAGATGACATGATACTATACATAGAGAATCCTAAAGATGCTACCAGAAAACTACTAGAGCTAATCAATGAATTTGGTAAAGTAGCAGGATACAAAATTAATGCACAGAAATCTCTGGCATTCCTATAAGCTAAGGATGAAAAATCTGAAAGTGAAATCAAGAAAACACTCCCATTTACCATTGCAACAAAAAGAATAAAATATCTAGGAATAAACCTACTTAAGGAGACAAAAGACCTGTATGCAGAAAATTATAAGACACTGATGAAAGACATTAAAGATGATACAAATAGATGGAGAGATATACCATGCTCCTGGATTGGAAGAATCAATATTGTGAAAATGACTCTACTACCCAAAGCAATCTACAGATTCAATGCTATCCCTATCAAACTACCACTGGCATTTTTCACAGAACTAGAACAAAAAATTTCAAAATTTGTTTGGAAAAACAAAAGACCCCGAATAGCCAAAGCAATCTTGAGAACGAAAAACGGAGCTGGAGGAATCAGGCTCCCTGACTTCAGACTATACTACAAAGCTACAGTAATCAAGACAGTATGGTACTGGCACAAAAACAGAAAGATAGATCAATGGAACAGGATAGAAAGCCCAGAGATAAACCCACGCACATATGGTCACCTTATCTTTGATAAAGGAGGCAGGAATGTACAGTGGAGAAAGGACAGCCTCTTCAATAAGTGGTGCTGGGAAAACTGGACAGGGACATGTAAAAGTATGAGATTAGATCACTCCCTAACACCATACACAAAAATAAGCTCAAAATGGATTAAAGACCTAAATGTAAGGCCAAAAACTATCAAACTCTTAGAGGAAAACATAGGCAGAACACTCTATGACATAAATCACAGCAAGATCCTTTTTGACCCACCTCCTAGAGAAATGGAAATAAAGACAAAAATAAACACATGAGACCTAATGAAACTTAAAAGCTTTTGCACAGCAAAGGAAACCATAAACAACACCAAAAGACAACCCTCAGAATGGGAGAAAATATTTGCAAATGAAGCAACGGACAAAGGATTAATCTCCAAAATTTATAAGCAGCTCATGCAGCTCAATAGCAAAAAACAAACAACCCAATCCAAAAATGGGCAGAAGACCTAAATAGACATTTCTCCAAAGAAGATATACATACTGCCAACAAACACATGAAAGAATGCTCAACATCATTAATCATTAGAGAAATGCAAATCAAAACTACAATGAGATATCATCTCACACCAGTCAGAATGGCCATCATCAAAAAATCTAGAAATAATAAATGCTGGAGAGGGTGTGGAGAAAAGGGAACACTCTTGCACTGCTGGTGGGAATGTGAATTGGTACAGCTACTATGGAGAACAGTATGGAGGTTGCTTTAAAAACTAAAAATAGAACTACCATACGACCCAGCAATCCCACTACTGGGCATATACCCTGAGAAAACCATAATTCAGAAAGAGTCATGTACCAAAATGTTCATTGCAGCTCTATTTACAATAGCCCGGAGATGGAAACAACCTAAATGTCCATCATCTGATGAATGGATAAAGAAGATGTGGCACATATATACAATGGAATATTATTCAGCCATAAAAAGAAATGAAATTGAGCTATTTGTAATGAGGTGGATAGACCTAGAGTCTGTCATACAGAGTGAAGTAAGTCAGAAAGAGAAAGACAAATACCATATGCTAACACATATATGTGGAATTTAAGAAAAAAATGTCATGAAGAACATAGGGGTAAGACAGGAATAAAGACACAGACCTATTAGAGAATGGACTTGAGGATATGGGGAGGGGGAAGGGTAAGCTGTGACAAAGTGAGAGAGAGGCATGGACATATATACACTACCAAAGGTAAGGTAGATAGCTAGTGGGAAGCAGCGCACAGCACTGGGAGATCAGCTCGGTGCTTTGTGACCACCTGGAGGGGTGGGATAGGTAGGGTGGGAGGGAGACGCAAGAGGGAAGGGATATGGGAACAGATGTATATGTATAGCTGATTCACTTTGTTATAAAGCAGAAACTAATACACCATTGTGAAGCAATTATACTCCAATAAAGTTGAAAAAAAATTTTTTTTAAAAGTTCCATCACCAAGGAGAAGAAATCTGTGTCAAGGGACATGTCAGTTTCCACCTTCCATCAAAGCACACCACATCTGTTGGAGTTGCAAGTGTGTGTACCACCCGTGGGTTTCAACACACTTCCAGTTCTACCTTATTTCCAAACACAAGGGGCCCACCTGCCCACAATCCAGGTGGTGGTCGTCTAGGATGGAAGAACATCATTCCCATGATTGGAGGACCTGGTATTCCAGCTTACAACTGGGACCCATCTGGCCAATACACAGGTGGTGCGGATGGAGGGAACAGCATCTCACTGGTGCTGGAGGCCCTGTGTCAATAATTGCCATCAGACTTGGAACCATCTGTGCAGAGAACGGGGGGGGCGATGGGGGACAGCACCACACCTGCTGTGACTGGATACACTTTTGGTGCCACATTCATACAAAGCACCTGGGGCACCCCCTGGCCAAAACCCAGGGGGTGCCATGGGGGATGGCACCATCCATATTTAGAGAGGAACCTCTACTCTCAGTAAGAACACTGGACCCCCAAGTCAGGACACCCCTCTGACTTAGACGAGCCAGCATTGTGTTTGGAGGTTCCTGGTCAGGGCAGCTGTGCCTGTGCTCCTAGGAGTCTGGCAGCCTCATAACCTGCCCAGGGCTTCATAGGAGCCATCAGCTAATTCCCTTCTTCTATGAAGAAACTCAAAAAATGAAAAGCAGATCTTATTCTGCAAACTGTGTAACCATGAATGGACTTTGCCTCACTGGAAAGCGGCTCAGCCCCTTTAAGTGAAACTTAACCTCCTCTCTTCCTACAGCAAGCCGGAGGACCACACCTCAGGGGTGTGCAAGAGTGTGTGTGTGTGTGTGTGTGTGTGTGTGTGCGCATGTGTATGTGGCGTATGAGCCCACTTCAGAACTACACCAGACTTGAGAAGTTCCAGTTAGGATAATGGAAGAGAGCTGCATGTATCATCCACTGTGCCATCCCTGGCTTGACTGTTAACTTGGCGGACCCAAGCTCCGGGGCAGTTTTCCCTAGACTTGGAACTGGCAGGATGCCCACTGCTGCTTTCAGATGCTTCCTCTCCCCCTATGCATTTGCCTCAATGGGCCCTTCTCTTTCCCAGCTTTATGTACATATATATATATGTCAATAAAACCTTGTTCATATTTTTTAAAAAAAGAAAATATTTTAATGACAATGCTATTATAAAATGACAGAAAATGTAAAATAAATGTCATGGGGATGTAATGTACAACTTGGCAAATATAGTCAATAATACTGTATTAACTTTATAAGGTGAAAGATGGTCACTAGACTTATTGTGCTATGTTGCAATGTATACAAATGTTGAATTACTATGTTGTACACCTGAACTAATACAATATGTCAATTATACCTCAATAAAAAAAAATCAATGGGGGTGGAGTTGAGAAAAATATTCTCTCTTTGCTAATTTTAATTTTAGGAACAAAAAATTAAGAAGTTTGCATACAAATAATAGAGAATAGAGTAACTCATAATTTGAGTAGTCATGAGGCATGATATAAAACCATCTGTTGTTTTCCCCAAAACAATAAATAAATAAAAAGTTTAAAAAAGCAAAAAATAAAATGGTAGAAAATATATGGGAAAGTGTCCGACATGAATAAAACAGAAGTCAACATAAGCTTTACTTTTCTCTTATTGCCTTAAGCCAACTTTCAGTATTAGAAACATAGCACCTCAGTTCTTACTTCAGAATTTGTCACTACAAATCACATTAAAAACAAAGTAAGTTAGTCATTTAAATAGCACAGAATCATCTTCTAATAAAATAAGATTGAGCAAAAATTTGAGGAAACAAAGATGGTTAGCAGGTAGAGGTAGGGTTTTACTTGTACTGATTGTTGAATACTCCCATTTATAAATTTTGTTTTACTAAAAAGAGTAAAATTCAGGGCCTCCCTGGTGGCGCAGTGGTTGAGAGTCCGCCTGCCGATGCAGGGGATACGGGTTCGTGCCCCGGTCTGGGAGGATCCCATATGCCGTGGAGCGGCTGGGCCCGTGAGCCATGGCTGCTGGGCCTGCGCATCCGGAGCCTGTGCTCCGCAACGGGAGAGGCCACAACAGTGAGAGGCCCGCATACCGCCAAAAAGAAAAAAAAAAAAAAAAAAAAGAGTAAAATTCAATATAATTATAAAGTAACCTACTATTTTATGAAACTATTTTATTTATTTTATAAAATAAATTAGATTTTTTTTTACTTCTTTAAATCACGATGTTTTTATAAAGCCTCAATACAAATATCAAAAGCAACTAGTATAAAATTGAGACAACCACTGTCTTATCATCTATATTTGCTTTCAACTGTTAACCATATTTGCATACATTACATATAAACATTGATTCATTTACCCATTCCACATTTATTTTATTTAGAATATACAACATACTAATTACTTTGCTAGACACTAGAAAGAGAAGACAAAAGTGATCATGAAATACTGGGTGTGTGAAAGCAGTAGTCAAAGCAGAGAAGTCACCTAGCATTTACAATAACTTGTGAGTATTATTATGTACTTTATTATATACCGTAGCAGAGAGATACATGAGAGTATATGGAGTGTCATCTAAATTGGACTTGATTTCAGGGAGGGCTTCCTGAGAGTTGACATTTGAGCCCTTAATGATTTTGAAGATGGTGAATATTATCCTATACTAACCTGAGTATTATAATGCTGTGGTGTATGTGAGAACTCCAAATGGACCAACTTCTCATTTATTTCTCCTCTGTCTTTTCCAACTTGTAGGGACTTGTCAGTGGATTTCAAAACCCAAATCTTTCCTATATTTTTTTCATTTACCATTGGCATTGTTTTAATTACATATAATATTTCTAAGATTTACTAGGAACATTGGTTAGTCATAAAAATTAAAATAGTCAAATCTATCAAACTGTACACAACAAAGAGAATTGGCAGTAATTATTAAAGGTACACAGTGAAGCAAGACAATGTTTTGAAAGGGCATTATCTTACATTAACAACATATCAGCCTAAAGTACATTCAAACCAACAAATGTTGCAAGAGACTTAAGCTGTATCTAAAATCTCTAATTGGACTTCCCTGGTGGTCCAGTGGGTAAGACACCGATCCCAATACAGGAGGCCTGGGTTCAATCCCTGGTCAGGGAACTAGATCCCACATGCATGCCGCAACTAAGAAGTCCACATGCCGCAACTCTGAGCCCGCACACGGCAACTAAGACCTGGCACAGCCAAAATAAATAAATAAATATTAAAAATAAAATAAAATATCTAATTGGATAGGTCCTATTTGCTGCCATTCTTTCTAAAAACCCTCTTCTAATTATATACAGTCATTAAGAATGCCATGCTGAGTTATTATTTTCCTCTTTAACATTTTTTTCTGATAAACTTCACACCCTGAAAGCTAGAATGCTGTAACTATGGTTTGTTATTTTCAAGTGCTAAATTTCTTAGGTTTAACACCATTAGCCTTCCATTATTTAGGTATTTATTTTCAATATGTTCTTCTAGCTACTCAGGAGACTATTGTAGTCCTAGGTACAAGTGGTAAAATCAAAAAAATTTTTTATCAGGAAAATAGATAGGTAGATGATAGATCGATTGATCAAACTATGTTGTGTTTAAATACATTAATCTGCAGGAGAGGAAACAGGCATATGAATCTCTGTACATTTACAAACTATTTTTCACTACAATAATTTCACTACAATATTGTTACCATGCAAGTAAATAGAGTCTGAAATGATAATGTAGAGAGAAGATGGAACAAACTTTGAGACCAAATAGATATAATTACTTTGTCTCTTCTTGTGGATTCCTACCCATTATAAATGTTAACATTATCAGTTTTAATTATTACTTTGCATTTAGTAAGCACGTGCTGTGTTAAGAATCTCCTTTGACTTACAGTAGTTAAGACCTCTACCAGGAGTACGTAGTTCCCCCCAAAACAATCTTCCAGCTGCAGGAGCCTCCTCAGTGGACCCCCTGTTTATATCCCTGAAGACACCTCACAAGGTAACTTCAGCAAAAGCTAAGAGAACCACTTGGAAGGTGAATGGTTGGAGTTTGCTGTGTTTTTTGTTAGGCACTTTCTAAAACATTAGCACACAGTGCAACTGTTAAAATGTAAGTTGTTGGACTTCCACCCCCAGAGTTTCTAATTCCAGAGGTCTGGAGCCCAAGAATTTCCATTTCTTGCCAGGTCCCAGAGAATGCCGATGCTGCTGGCCCAGGGACCACACTGTGACAACCACAGTGCAGGAGAAGGGCAGGACCCAGGCTTGCTCGCTTTCTGATACGTTTTACCCCATCTTCAAAGTTTTCCTCATCTCTACCCAAGCCCCACTCCCCATCCATCTCCACATCTACTCCCATATAATCTACCTCTCAAGGTAACTAAGCATCTTTCTTCAGGACCTTATAGGTTTTACCAACATAGAAAAATTTTTTTTAATGTTTTATTATTTTTTTTCAACATAGGAGAATTTGATACTCAGTTTCCAATTTTGTATATTCATATTACTTATGCACTTTCTCTCCCTAAGGAGAAAAATGATTTCCTGAAGAAATGGATTTTATTGCTTAACAGTAAGCAAGCTGGTTAAAACTAAAGTAATTGATTTCCAGAATGTCGAAAGACAAAGCAGCAGTTGAGCCTGAAACAGCAGTTGCAGAAGGCAGCACCCACTCAGTGGAAATCCACAGCAGCTGAAGCAGCTTTTTTCAAACACTTAAGTGCTTTCCTCTTTCATATAACTCATTCATTCAGCTGTATTATGATACTCTCAAAAATGTCAACATGGTCATTCTGTATGTATCTATAAACTAGCTCTTCTGGAGAGACGGAATTAAATTTCAACCTCTAATAGCATAAAACCAGCACCACCTGATAGTTCGCTGTATATGAAATACACACTCCCATTCTCTTCCGGAATCCTGGAGGGTGTGGCAACAGATACTGCGGAGGGTGGAGCGACGGCCTTTCTCTACACCCTGCACTCAGTCTGACTCTTGAATTTACGTGGGTTTATAATTCGGGCTCCTACTATGCAGGCTTTGTATTCACTGCTCTGGCACAGCTTCCTGACCAGGGTGACCATGTAATTAATGTCTGTATTAGTTTTCTACTGCTGCCTATTGGGGGCTGAATGTTTGTGCCCCCAAAATTCCCACGCTGAAGCCCTAACCCCCAATGTGATGGTATTTGGAGGTGGGTGCTTTGGGACATAACTAGGTTTAGGGGAGGTCATGAGGGTGGGGTCTTCATGATGGGATTACTGTCCTTATAAGAAGAGAAAGAGACCCCAGACCCACTCTCTCCTTCATGAGAGGACACAGTGAGAAGGTGGCTGTCTGCAAACCAGAAGAGAATTCTCACCAAGAAATAAGTCTGCCAGACTTGATCTTGGACATGTGAGAAATAAATGTCTGTTAAGACACCTAGTCTATGATATTTTTTATACCATCCCAAGGTAATATACTGCCCTAAAAATTTACTACACACTTAGTAGCTTAGACAAACTTATTCTACCTTACAGTTCTGTAGATCAGAAATACGTCAAAGGTCTCATCAGGCTAAAATCAAATGTGTCATCAGGCTGCATTCTTATTTGGAGTTTCTAGGGGGAGATAGATTTCCCTGTTCATTTGGGTTATTAGCAGAATTCAGTTCCTCAAGGCTGTCAGGCTGAGGGCCCCCTTTCCTTGCTGGCTGTGAGCAGAGGACTGTTCCCAGCATCTCGAGGCCACCCACATTCCTTGCCTCTTGTTCCTGTACCCCATCTTCAAAGCCAGCAAAGATGGTCTGAGTCCCTCTCATGCTTGGAATCTTCCTTTCTTTTCTGCCACATCTCTCTGACTCACTCAAGAAAGATTCTCTGCTTTCAAGGATGCACTAGTTGGGTCCACACGGCTAAACCAGGTTAATCTCTGCCTCTCAAGGTCTATACTCTTAGTCACATCTGCAAAATCCCTTTGTCATGTAAGATAACATACAAGTTACAGGAATGAGAACATGGACATCTTTAGGGGGACGTTATTCGGCCTAGCACAATGTTCAAACAAGATCACCTTCGAGAATGAAAGGGAGCACTATTAATAATTATGTCACAATAATAAGGGTAAACCAGGACACACGGCCAACAAATTTGCGGCACTAAGCGTTAAGAGAAGGGATCTAAAGTAAAGCGTGTTCGTATGTTTAGGGGGTAGTATTTATATGTGGAAGTAAATGAGTTGAGCTGTGTTACCAGGATATTATCTAATCAATTGAGATAAATATTTTCATCATGGCTTCTGTGGGACAGAGGATGGGGGCCGGGGTGCTAAAGAGATGAGTAAGAACACAATTGTGCCATCAAGAAGCTTCCAGCTAATTTCCCATAGATGTATTTAAGAATGTCCACCCTGACTCCCAAACATGCTCTAGGTCCATTTGATTTTGTGAGGATGGATGAGCATTTGATTGCAGAGAAAGGGCATTGTTTGTGGATGAAGAGCAAGTTCTCCTTGACCATGAAGGCACATGGAGTGAAGGATGATGAGAATCTGTTCTCCAACCCTTAGGCTGGCAAACCACGACCAATGGGTATAACCAAAAAAAGATAAAATGAATGTCTTATTTAGAACATTCCTCTAATTAAGAAGTAGACTACCGGGGACTCTGCTTTAATTAACCACAATGTACCACAGTAACCTTTTCACATGTTGCTATAAAGTTGAAGCCCTACTCCCCTAGGTAGAATTTCTTCAAATGCATTCTGCTATCCTTAGGCATATGCAGATTGAAAAAGAAATTAAATATCAAGACACTATTTCGATTAAGAGGTAATTATAAAACTCAAATTATGCATGTATTCATACATGATTGTATAATGATTTACAATGAAGCAATTGCTTTGAGACATTCATTGCCCTAGTTAGAAATGCTTGCATATTTTATAAAAATTAATGTTTTATATTTACTTACATTTGAATCATTATACTGTAAGATGAGATTTTTTTGGCTTGGTAATCTTAACGTTTTTAATTTATCATAAGTCTATATGAAAATGGCTATGATTCTCAAGTTGCATATGTACTATCTTAATATCCTTGTAATCATCTGGTATTTTATGCATTATTTGAAATAATACTCCTCCATAAACTGATAAAGTTTATATTAAATTTTGGTGTTGTTTCTAGACAAATATATTTAGAAATGTTCATACTTAAGAGGTATATACAAAATAATAAATGACAATGTACTTTCACACTCATCACTAAACAGAAAATTGAACATTGTGAAGTGCTTTAAGATGTTTATAATTTAAGAGATTAAAGTAATACTGATTTCTATTTTGAATTACTATTTTGAATGTACATTATTTTTGGTAGAGGTATGAAATTTAATTTCCTTAATTGTGACATAATCACGTGAAAGTGGTTAATGCTAAACTTTAGAGAACTATGAAAAAAATGATCTTTCTTACAGGAAAAGTATGATGAAGCAAAGACAGAAAAATTTGTTTATACAAACAAAGACATTAAGCTAAGTGTGTAGATCAACCCTGAAAATGATGTGACTGACATTCACCAACAAACATTTTCAGAAGCCAAAAATCAAGAGAGGAACACTCTGTTCAAACAACTTTCACTTTATAAAGATTAGAAATACAAATGCTGAGTTCTATTATCATTTTCTATTACATGCACATCATTCAATATTCCTATGATTATTTTTCAGGTTGTTAAAATTTCAAGAAATATATTTACCACAAAATACATATTTATGAGAGAATATGTTTATGTAATGAATGTAATCATGAAGAAATTAATTTTTTAATCTGATGTTAAGTACCACAAACAGCAAACTGTATTTGGAATGAACTTGCAGGTGGTGTGTCATAGGGGATGGGAGCTGAATAGGTTGTGGGAAAGCAGTTGAGAGGCATGGATGTCCCAGGTGACAGCCTGGGAAGAGAAGATAAATGCCATTGGCTGATGATACAACACTGGAAAAGTCTGGGTCCCCAGAATTTTTCAGAGCAAAGGTCTGATAAAGAAAAGTATTCAAAATAGAGTTTCAACTTTATAAAAATTGGGGGAAAATAGTCTTTTAGTGTAGTTGAGCAGATGCAAATATGGGTAAGACATGATCTTTGTCTTTCTAATAAGTGAGTAAGGAATTCATAAACATATTATAACATGACAAGTACTCTATGATACAGAAGTACAAAATGGTGTGGCATTATGGGATGGAACGTGTGGATAACAACTAAGCCTGTATAGAACCGTGGCTTCACAGAGCTGGTAACTTAAGGTTTAAACTATAATTTAAGGAGTTCATCAAGTGTAGAATAAGAACAAAAATACTACAGGCAGAGAGAAAACCCGGAGTAGAAGCACAGAGGCTCATAGGTGCATGCAGGGGCCTGACACAGGATGGCAAAAGACAATCAGATACACACCTGGACACAGTTATAAAGGTGTTGTCAGTCACAGCTTCTGCTTTGGACTTTATTCTGTAGTGACGTAAAAATATCAAGGGTGCTTTTGCAGCGTATGTGTATATATCTGAAGGTTCAGGATGGACTGGAAAGGGAAGAGATTTGCAGAGAGGGTAGCCTGTTAGAAGGGTTCTGCAATGCTCTACATGAGAGGTAGGGAGGGATCGACAGACAACAGACACAGCTGGTGTGGTAAGAAGAGAAAGGCGGAGAAAAATGGTGGAGATATAATTCAGAGGTTGAATGTTGCTAACTGAAATAGACCATACGTGAATAATAGCAACTTTGGAGATAAATTGGAAAAGAGATCGGAAGTCCTGAGTTTTCTTTTAGACACGATGAATTTGAATTACCGATGGGACTTTCCATTAGATGTATTCAGCTGGCAGTTGAATGTCTGAATCTTGCCCTCAGGAGAGAGGTCAGTGAAAGATACAGATTTGGGCATGTAGAAACTGAACCTACAAGAATGGGACGAGATTACCCAGGGTAGACATAAACATCGAGAGCTGTTTATGGGTGAAGAGCTGTGAAGGGAGTTAGAAATAAATTATCAGAAAAGAGGAGAGCCAGGAGAGGTCAATGCTTCTTGTCTGTGATCATTCTTGCAGTCAATGCAAGAATCCCATGCTATGGTATGGTCACAAATAATACCATATATTAATGCATCCTCTCCTTAAGGACACAGGATTTCCTTGGTTATTGGTTGGGGATTAGCAGGATTGGCAGTCATTTTCCTTTAAGAATGGACTTGTTGATTAAAAACAAAAGCATTAAGATGTGTGGGTCTCTCCTCTGTTGTGACATATCTACTCCAATGTTTCAGGCTGCACTTCAGCAGTTTTATGAAGTGGACCCATATACTATTGCCCAAAATTGCAGTCACAATCTCACATAGCTACTGGGTTATTTTGATGTAACAGAGGTAATGAGATGGGTCAGATACTTCACAATTGCTTTGTTTCTAAGCACACACTTTCTTTGGTTCTCTGTCAGCACTAGCAGAAATGGTTTAAAAGAGATATTTATAAAAGCAATGGTGTTAGTACTGTGCTGTTTATCTTCTCTGAACTTACATTACTTCCATAAGTAAACAGTACGTGTGCTATACTTAAATGCCCTCTTTCATTTTCCTGTTTTATTCATAACTGAGGCATCCCACATTTATGCTAAGTTTGTTTCCTGGGAATACTGTCACCTAAAAACACTCTTTCAAAAAGTGAAATATTTATCCAGTGATTTATTTTTGCTAACATTTTATCATGCTTTTCTTTTTTTCTCCTTTTTCTTACATCATTGCCAAATATTTATTTTGCACTCAATATTGCTCTTTTAAGAAATCTTCAAGTTTTTATTATTTAGTAGGTAATTTATGTTTACTTGTACATAAAAACCAAAGGAACAGAAACAAAAGGAACAAAAAGTCAGCCATGCCATCAAATACTCTGCCAGCATTGTCTTGAAAAAACTGGGTAGAGTTGGCAACTATTTGCAGAACTCAGCATAAGCAGACTTAGACAAATCTATAAATTTGATCAATATTCTTTCTTGAATATTGAAAAACCCAATGCTTTCTTGCTTTAAGTAGAAATCTCTACTGAAGAATATTAGAGATATATGGAAAAGACATGATGAGGTCATACATTTACTTGGGGGTTTTTGTTCTCAAGGTTTGTCAAAGACCATCCTTGAAGAAGTCAGGGAACTATTTGACTCCCCGAGGCAATGTTTGAAAGAATTGAAGGTGTTTCTGTAACTCTCTTTGGTCTCCTAATACTAAGGGTAATCAAAGCCTAGCTAATGTCACAAAGATAGAAACAAGCTAGATTATTGAGCATACAAGCCCCAGGAGACTGCCAGGGTTTGGGGAGAAGGGTGGGAGTAATGGTGAAGTGAATAAATGGGAATGTGACCTATGTTTAAAATTTTGTTCAACCTGTACTTCTGGGTTTCTGTCCAAAGGTTCATGATTAGCCTTTCTGGAGAAGACTCACGGACAAAGTATGGTTCTGGGAGAGTCATATATTAGTGATAAAAGGCAGAGTCACACATTCTGATCTCTGAGAAGCAGAATCTGAAAGAGAGGTGAGCGTGAAGGAATTTTATTAGAAGCTGCCCTTGGAAGTTTTGATCAATACTCACCTACTAATCCAATGTTCCTCCCCTTGAAGTAGAAAATCTCCACTGAAGAATAGCAGAAATATATGAAAAAGGTGTAGTACTTCTGCATAACTGACCTTTGAACAACATGGGTTTAAACTGCACAAGTCCACTCAGGCACGGATTTTTTTCAATAAATCTAAAGTTGGCCATCTGTAACCCTGAATTTTGCATCCGCGGATTCAGAGGGCTGAGTGTGAAACTTGAGCATCCGCAAATTTTGGTATCTGTGGTGGGTCCTGAAACCAATCCCCTGTCGATAGGATGGATGACAGATTACTATCCTCCCTTCCTCCACCCCCATCAGTAATCTCAAATGCCTGCTGCATCTTACCTTCTAGTGCATCTTCTTTCACTGTGATCCAATCCCAGTTCACCTTCTGTGAAAGTTTTAATCATTTCTGGGTACTCATGTGTATGGTCAGGCTACCCAAGATGGCTGTCCTCTTGCTCTCTGTACATCCCCCTGCTGGGCCAGGGCCTGCTTCACCTACACCTTCCTCACATAACTAACCTTCCTACATACTTGCCCCTGGGCCCAGCTAATGATTGTTCTAACTTTAGATCAGAACATCTCTTCCATGATAGCTTATCAAGGTGTTGTGAGGGGCATGTACCTCTGCTGGTTTACCTGGTAACCAATGAGCCAATCTGATGTCAACTCCCCCTAAACTGGTGACCTCCTCCTCTCCCTGGAAGCAAAGACTGACACCGTGTCCTGCCTGTTCTGCTGCACAAGGTGGGGTGTTGCTCCAGGACCCTGTTTCAGATGCGTTTGATCTCCCTATTCATTAAACCATTGATGTCTCTGTTGCTGACTCTGGGCTCTTTCCTTGGTCTTGAGGATGGGCAAGTACAGGGCTTGCAGGCCTGGGCAGTGCAGCCCAACACCATGGCAGGGACTATCTTCTCTATTCACCACCAGAGATGGGGTTTTCTCCAGCATCACCAGCTGGGTGGGGTGATCCAGCTCTCAAATTCTATGTGAGGGTCGTCTTTCTCAGACCAGTTCTGCCACCAGCTCTCCTAGGTTGGGGTCATTAGGGAGAAAATTAAGGCTTAGGGATCAGTTTCTCAGAAGTTTATTAGGGAGAGCGCTCTCATTTAATACTAGTGGAAGGGAAGGAGGGGAAGCCGAGTCAGGAGGAGGGAGATGTTGGCCTACAATGCAGTCTTGATAGAGACCTCAGCAAACCCCGTAGGGAGCTCTGAACCTGGGATGGTCTCCACATCGGCCAGTTATTAGATGGAGGCTCCAATGCGAAGAGATTGCACTTTTGGGCAGTGTATTAATTTGCTACGGCTGCCATACAAAATACAATAGATGGAGTGGATTAAACAACAAAAATTTGTTTTATCACAGTTCTGGAGGCTAGAAGTCCAAGATCAAAACACTGGCCAGTTTGGTTTCTTCTGAGGCCTCCCTCTCTCCTTGGCTTGCAGAGGTCTATCTTCATGTGGCCCTTCCTTCATGCATGTGCATCCCTGGGGTCTCTATGTGTGTCCAAATTTCCTCTTCTTAAAAGGACACCAGTCATATTGGATTAGGGCTCACCCATAAAACCTCATTTAAGCTTAATTATCTTTTTAAAGGCCTTATCTCCAAATAAAGTCACATTCTGAGGTACAGGGGGTTAGGGCTTCAACAAAGGAATTGGGAGGGGACACAATTTTTCTTATTGCTGTTGCAGGTTTCTTTTTTTTTTAAATAAGCATTATCTTTTTGTATAATTGAATACCCTTACTGTTTCCTACAAACAATTTGCTTTAGCTTTTTCCATAAGGTATTCTTTTTTGTCTCTTCCTTTTTACGTTTTCTTACAGAGTTAAAACCATACATAAGAGCATTTAGACCACTAACGTGACACATGCCAATTTCATATGCACCATAACAGGCAGTCTTTAGCTGAAGACTATCTGTTAGTAGTACTCCCAGCACCTGGGCACTAAGTTCATTTTTCCTGAAGGGTGATCTGGACAGCACATTACAGCATCCAATAAAGGCAAGTACTGACTGTTACAAACTGAATGTTTCTGTCCTCTGCA
This sequence comes from Mesoplodon bidens, assembly GCF_964165515.1. NCBI lineage: Eukaryota > Metazoa > Chordata > Mammalia > Artiodactyla > Ziphiidae > Mesoplodon > Mesoplodon bidens. Next base: position 23,095,831 of record NC_138181.1, read on the forward strand.
AATTCTTAAGTTGAATTATAACCCCCAGTTGGATGGTATTAGAAGGTGAGGCCTTTGGGAGGTAATTAGGTCATGAGGGTGAAGCCCTTATAAATGGGATTAGTGCCTTTATAAGAAGAAACAAAAGAGAGCTTGATTGCTTCCTTCTCTCCACCATGTGAGGATACAACGAACAAGAAGATGGTAATCTGAAAACTACGAAGAAAGGCTTTACCAGAACCTGACCTTTCTGGAACCCTGATCTTGGACTTCCAGTCTTCAGAACTGCGAGAGATAGATGTATGCTGGTAATGTAATGTTTGTTAAAGCAGCCCAAGAAGACTAAGACACTGCCTTCTTCAAACTGTTCATATGGACTTTTTCTTGTAACATATCTACATAATCCAAATAATGAAAATATTACTCTGCCTAGAGTTCTCTTCCTACACTTCAAATACCATTTCTCATCAAGTGGCATAAATGTCACTCTCTCTCCTTTATACTCCTTTAAATGATATGCTGCACTTGCATATTTTTGCTCCTTGACTTCTCTCTAGACTGTGAATTCCATGAGAACAGAAGCCCTTTTTAGGGTGTTGGCTTTTTTACATCCTTACTTTAAAAATTCTAGCACTGTTTCTGGTACACAATGGTACTCAATAAAATACTTGTGAGTTAATTTAATGTAGTACAAGGCCATCTTTCTGCATGTGTATATAATATTTCAGCATTCCCAAAGCCAAGCAATGTGATAACCAACTGTAGGTCCAACTGATAAGAAAATAATTAGAGATAATAATTTAGGACTTGCTCAGGCATATTTAGGTGGACTTGAGAGTAGTATAACTTAAGACAGCAAATTAAAAAAAAAAGTTTTTTGGTCCAGATTTAGCAGCTCTTAGTTCTGGATAAGATTACATCATCAGTGATTAATTTATTTGGATTCAGACTTACTTTTTCCAAGAGAAATTTGTAAAAGGCAAATACCATTGGAAGACTAAGGTATTATTAGTCATTCATATTTTTAGATGATTTTGGATGATGATTTCTTCATATTGCTCTCCAAAAGACAGCCAGCTGAGAAGTAATTAATGGCATATTGAAAAGGGTCGTTTGATGTTAGTGAAGAAATGAAAATAGGGTACTTTTGAGGTATGTATATTAGACTGAGTCTCACTCAGCTACAGGAAGAAAGTATGGGGTGATTGAATCTGGGGCAGAAGACACCAAGAAGTAGGAAGAGGTATTAAAAAGAGGAGGGGTAGCTTCTAAAAATAAAATACAGCTGCTTCAGATTTTTGCCCTGGGCACTCATCATTATTTCTGAATTTTTCAACCCACATGCAATGCATTCATAAAATATTATCTTTTCCCCACAGAAGGCTATGACACAACAGGTCAATTCAGGTCAGAAATTAAATACTAATGCAAGAAAACTGGCATGAAATCAGAGAACACAAGATGCTAAAGGTGTTGTTAATATCTCATTTCACTGGCCTCTGAAAAATGTACTGGAGAATATCGTCCAAGGCATAGGACCCCAATTAATGGCAATGAAGTCGGTGGCAGTCTCAGAAACAAACAAGCAAACAAGTAAACAAAACCAAGCCAAATATCCCCCAGTTTACAGCAAGGAATTTATGTTCTGATTCTTTCTAGATAGCCTCCGAAATGATCAATGTTTTGGTCCATGATTGAGTATATTTTACTGCTTACATGACCTTTGAGAAAAGGGCATTAATTTCTGAAGTTAGTAATCCAGCAATTTCATGACCATTTAGTATAATAATAGGAATACATTGCGTGCTACTAATTTTCAGAGTTAAATTTTATATCTGATAATAATACCTCTGTGTTGTGATAGGGTCATAAAGTAACATCCCTTTTTTACCCTATTACTGATTTTTCATGGTTTTTTAAAACATGCCCCCCCCAAATTATATCTTCACTCCTAGCTAATACCTTTTTCATTGTTTTCTGTCAACAGTAAAATCAGTAATAATAGATTGGAATTTGGATGTAAAATAAATAAACAATAAATGCAAAATGTGAATGCTAAATTGAACTGTGAATCACAGTTGATTGACCTCATTCTTAAAAAATAAAATAAATTCTTTTCATAACAAGATAATTCACAGCTACTTTTTCTCCAAAAACTAAAGGTAGGGAGAGCCTTTGAAACACAGGGGTGATCCAACTGCATAAATTCAGCAGGAAAAAAACATCTATTTTATTCTGCCAGCCTTCCCTAGAGAAAGTAATAGAAAAAGCTGGTAAGAACAAGCCTAAGGCATCGTTACATACATTCATTTCCCTTCTGTCCTCAAATTAAAATGCAGCCTGAATTACCTAGGAGTCAACACTTGTAGGTAAAAAAAAAAAAAAAAAATTCCTGCAATAATTTCAAGTAAATAAAAGGTAAAATTAGTGCTCTCATTAGATGTTTTGTTTCATATAAGTGAAAGAAGACTATTTTGAAATTTTTCAACCAAAGTGATAATTTTTACTTATAACATCTCTGGTTGGGGCACGGTTAGAACATTGAGGGACAGAGAATAAACATGAAAAATGCAACATAATTTCATTATGTGTAAAGTAACACTTCCCATGGTTGGGAATTTAAAAATCATTTAGGTTTATAAAGACAGTGAGGATATAATGAATCAGATAATCAGAATGTTTGAGGAATAAGAAGATTTAGAAGTGTTTAAATGCAACCGTTCAAATTTTTTTCATCCAAGTATAAATTTTTTTTTGGGGGGGGCGGTACGCGGGCCTCTCACTGTTGTGGCCTCTCCCATTGTGGAGCACAGGCTCCGGATGCACAGGCTCAGCGGCCATGGCTCACGGGCCCAGCCACTCCGCGGCATGTGGGATCTTCCCAGACCGGGGCACGAACCCACGTCCCCTGCATCGGCAGGCGGACTCTCAACCACTGCGCCACTGGGGAAGCCCAGTATAAATTTTTTTAGATAAGGAACTTAAAATCCAAATATTAACCTGCCAAATCATTTGAATCTTGGCTTTGTACATTATTAAAGGATGCAAGCCAGCAAAGAAGACTCATGTCTCCCACATTTTCTTTACTGAATTAAAAATCTGTTGAAATACCAGGTACTATTTTCTATTGTCATTAGTACTAATTGTATCTTCTCAAAAAATGAAATCAAAGCTGATCTATTTTTTAAATTTGCTTATCACCGACTCTGCTTTCCCAAACCTCACACCAGTTCCCAGAGAAAATAAAGTCACACACACTTGTTGATTCAGCTTCATATGGAACTAGTCAATGTTATGAGATAAGTCAGATGTTATTGCCTCTGTCAGGTTATTCCGAAAAATATATCTTTTGGTAGTAAATTTAAAGACTCATGAGAAAAATATGAGGATACCTATGGGTATAACTTTTCATGCAGTCTGTATAATAAAATACCTGTTGTTCCTTAGTTCTGGAACAATTTATACAAGGAGGGCATTTCATTTTAGGACCTTGACAGGAATAACTTAAATAGCACTTGATTCCATGGGAGTGATGTCCACACAATATTAGATGGTGACTAGAAAGTGGCGTGTGTGTGTGTTTGTGTCGTTTTTTGCAAAAGTAAGGTGGTAATATTGGCAACAATGTTCCAGGGCCCAAGTTTGCTGAATTAGACTTAGTCATATCTTCACAAAAGCTTTAGCTTTTGCCAAATAGCCATGCAGACCCTGGATTGTTAAGAAGAGGTTGATGGTTGAAAAATAACAAACTTATTATTTGCGGCTACAAGTTCACAAATGAACTGACCTCAGCTTCTTTGTAGAGTAGTCTTTGAGAATAAAAATACATTAAATACATGAAAGAAGGCACTTCCATGAACACCAGTGAACATTAGCAATACCATGTACTGTCAATGTGACCTTCCAGGCTGATCTTTGGAAAAGGTGTCAATTTCTTATTTTTGGACAGAGATTCCCATGTTATTCAACACCACTTTCTTCTGTTTCTCTCCATGTCTTTTCTCATGTTAGCTCTTTTCAAACCATTAAGATATTTTAATGTACTGTTGAATAGCATCAATTTCCAAAGCCCACAAAGTCAAAGAAAACAAAAACATGCCTGACTGTGCCTCCCTTGGAAAGAGCATCAGTATAAATATTTGGGTTCATAAACTCAGTGAGCTGATCTCATTTCACCTTTTTGGTAGTTTGAGCAGTTTTTATGTGGATGAATTTTCTGACAAAGTGTCTCATGAACTTCCTTTTTGACAGTTTCAGTAGACTGCACAGGCACTGTTCACCTGAAATTTACTCCTTTCTACATTCCCTTTGCCCATTACAACTTTAAATAGCCCTTTTCCATTCTCCTCAGAATTGTTTTTACATTTGCTCTGCAGTATCCTTATTGAAGCACCTCGGGATCTTTTGAATTTAATAAGAATTCCCGGGCTTCCCTGGTGGCGCAGTGGTTGAGAGTCCGCCTGCTGATGCAGGGGACACGGGTTCCTGCCCCCGTTTGGGAAGATCCCACATGCCGCGGAGCGGCTGCACCACTGAGCCTGTGCTCCGCAATGGGAGAGGCCACAGCAGTGAGAGGCCCGTGTACAGCAAAAAAAAAAAAAAAAAAAAAAAGAATTCCCAATATGGAGATTTACCTTTGGAAATAAAATGTTGTGTTTTATTTCCCAGGATTATTTTTTGTAACTTTCTACTTTGATACAATTTCAAATTTACAAAAAGGTACGAGAATAGTATAAGAAAATCTCATACATCCTCTACTCAGATTCAACAATTATTTCCATTTTGCACAATTTACTTTGTCATTCTCTCACTTTATTGACCTATATCTATCTGTGATTTTTTTCTGAGTCAGTGGAGAGTAAACTGGAGATGTTTTACCTACTTACCCTGAAATAATTATGTGTTTCTTAAGAACAAAGACTTTCACATAACCACACTACAATTCTGAAAATCAGAAATTTGAGCATCGGTACAACAATGTTATTGAATTCACAGTCCATATCCAAATAATCATCAATTGTACCATAAATGACGTTTGTAGCTATTTTTTTCCATTGAAGAATCCAAACCCGCATCATGTATTGTATATATTTGTCAGATTATTTTAATTTTCTTTAACCTGTAACAGCTTCCTCAACCTTTATTTTTCTTGACTTTGACATTTGTGAGGAGTGTATGTTAGTTATACTGTAGAATGTCCCTCAATTTGGGTTTGTCTGGTGTTTCCTCATAATGAGATTCAGGGGATACATTTTGAGCAGGAACACCACAGAATGGAATATCCCTTTCAGCACATCACATCATAAAAAAAGATACTGTTTTTTTCCAAGAAGAATTTTTTTTTAAATGGCACTTTTCTGCCTTTGCCCCTTGAACAGTAAGTGAATAGCCCAGATAGCCAAAAATTAAACACAATCAACTGCAATCTAGTCCCAAGCCTCCAAAAAAGAGAAAAAAATTATAGATAGATAGATAAATAGATTAGTCACACAAAACTAAAAGGGATATACTTTTTTCCAACTTCAGAAAACTCCTTCCTTTCAAAATTTTCTATTGGGTTTTAATGCCTATATACTATTTTATTTTCTTCAACAAATACCCACCGCTTATCTGCTATATGCAGACATTTTTTTTTTTCCTGGCTGGCACCAAATTTCTTGAAATTAAATATTTGCTATCCCATGGCTCCATTTTTTATCCCAAACAATCTTAATTCCACTCACCATGACACTATCAAAATGTCCTCAATGAGGTCAAAATTTCTTTTAAAGTTTCAGTTCAAATGAACATAATTCAATCCTAATTCTGTTTGCCAGATGACAACATTTTCTCCCATTTGCCAGTCCTATCATATCACCTTCCTAGATGTCTACAGCCTCATTCCCTCCTGAGTCTCCTTGTCCATTTCTGATGAGTCCTAGTCATTCTCTTCATTTGGCTATTAGCCCTCCAACCGTCCCTTGACTCTATTTTTCTTCAAACTCTCCCTGAAAAATCCCTTCACATTTTCTCAAATTAGTATCTTCAATTCTGACTTTACCCTGAAACTCCCAACCTATATTTACAGGTGCTTTCTGTAAATTTCCACTTTGACATCTTACTACTACCCCAGTGTCAGCCCTACCCCTCAGCTCTAACCCTGCTTCACTGCCTGTATTCCCCATTCTGGTCAGTGGTTATCTCCTTGCTTCAGTTCACAACGCTGCAGATAGCCCCATAAGGGATTGGCTGTGGCCTCCAGTGCAACTGCACCATGGTCCACTTCTCTTTCTGCTGAATCCTGCTGCCCTCAACACTCACAGGTGTTTCTAAGAGCACTCAACAATAAAGCCCTATGTGGAAAATTTTCAGAATCTATTTCTAAGGGAATCTGATGTATGAGGCAACTTCTAATCTGCTTTACTAGGAAGAAATAGAATTTAATGATTTAGCAGAAAACTCTAGAACAGTGCTTTAGGGAAAGGGTATTAGAGGGTATTAGCCTCTTAGGGATTGACTAGTGATATTCTGCTGAGCTGCATCCCCATCCAAAGGCACTGAATGAAGTAAAGCTCTACATATACTGTCCTGCCCCGTCCCATCACAGCAAGCAGAATTCTATTCAGGGCCCAGAAGTTTTGCCAGGTGACAATAACACTAGGACCTGAGTTCTGGGGTTCTGAGGCTGTCTTGTTATTTTTACATTTGCTTACTTATCTGTGAGGGTTCTGCTCCACCAGGCACTTAGATAATAGGACATTTTATTTTGAAACTTCTAGAAGTGAAAGCATCGCCCCATGTATTTTTGAAATACAGCAATGGTTGATAATACTTACATTTAAGTGCTGTAAGACTTAGAGAATGAACTTATGGTTACCAGGGGGGAAGGGTAGTGGGGAGGGATAGACTGGGAGTTTGAGATCAACATGTACACACTGCTATATTTAAAATAGGTAACCAACAAGGACCTACTACTGTATAGCACAGGGAACTCTGCTCAGTATTCTGTAATAATCTAAATGGGAAAAGAATTTGAAAAAGAATAGGTACATGTATATGTATAAATGAATCACTTTGCTGTACACCTGAAACTAACACAATATTGTTAATCAACTATGTTCCAATAAAAAATTTTTTTCATTGCTGTAATATCATGTTTCATTATAAGCAGATTTATAAAGCTAAGAATAAACACAGCAAGTGACTTCAAAAAAAGAAGAAAGTGGATTAATAACTTTTTTTGAAGCAGTTATAAAGTGGAACAAAATTATTATTATATATATCTGCAGTGCTAAATGATGTTGTACAAGAATACATATATTACACTTAGGCACGATGAATTGTTAGAAAGTTAGCTACTTAATTTGAGTGTTTTAAAAATATCGGAGGACTTCCCTGGTGGCACAGTGGTTAAGAATCTGTCTGCCAATTCAGGGGACACGGGTTTGAGCCCTGATCTGGGAAGATCTCATGTGCCACGGAGCAGCTAAGCCCCTGGGTCACAACTACTGAGAGTGTGCACCACAACTACTGAAGCCTTCGCACCTAGAGCCCGTGCTCAACAAGAGAAGCCACCGCAATGAGAAGCCCACGCACAGCAACGAAGAGTAGCCCCCGCTCGCCGCAACTAGAGAAAGCCTGTGCGCAGGAACGAACCAATGCAGCCAAAAATAAATAAAAAGTTAAAAATGAAATAAATAAACTGGAGCAAGTTTAAAAAAAAAAAAGAACCTTCCTTTGTGAAGGTTTAAAAAAAAAAACACCTTTCTGAAAATATATAATATTGTGTCCTGAATGTTTGTATTCCCCCAAATTCATATTTTGAAGCTTTAACTCCCACTGTGATGATATTTGGAGAACAGAGTCTTTGGGAGGTAATTACAGTTAGATGAGGTCACCAGGGTGGAGCCCTCATGAAGGGATTAGTGCTCTAAAAGAAGAGATGCCAGAGAGCTTGCTTCCTCTCTCTCTACTCCCTAGGGTTCCCACTGAGGAAAAGCCACGTGAGGACACAGGGAGAAGGCGACAGTCTGCAAGCCAGTAAGAGAGCTCTTATCAGGATGCAAATTGGACTGCACCTTGATCTTAAACTTCCCAGCCTTCGGTGCTGTGAGAAATACATTTCTGTTGGTTAAGCCACTCAGTCTATGGGATTTTGTATGGCAGCCTGAGCTAAGACATACGGATTTTATTAGACTCCAAGTGAATTAAAAGTATAGCCATATTCAACAAAGATTGAGTAGGTTACTGGCTATTAGGACATTTTTGTGGAGGTATTCTAATCAACAAATAAGCAATGAGCTTTCACTTTTGAACAAGCTGTGAATTCTTGACATGGCTTGGAATCAGATTTCTGTTTTATTTTTCCTTTGCCTGAGAAATACATCACTTATGGTTTTATAATTTTTGAATGGGAAAATAGATTATGCTAATTTTTCTTAGATACTACATGCCATATTTTCTTCATCTCACTTAGTACAAGTTTCTGACTTCTATTAAACGTATGTTTACTTAAAAGTTTTTCTCTTTAGACCAAATATGGAACTGTAAGGAACTGTACGGCTATCATAAAGTTAGAATTTTCAAGACATCTTTGCATTTGCTATTAAAAGTTGTATTCAATGTCAATTTTCCAAGCATAGAACAGTATCTCAGCACCACAGATAGAAAATGAAACATATGAAACATCCAGAAACATCTGCCAGTCTCCGGTGAATACTCTGCAATCAATCTGTGCTATCATAAAATAAGAATAGAGGTCTTTGCTTCAAATTACTAGCTCACAGTACCTCATTAACTAACCCAGCCAATCAATTAGAGTCCCTGAAAGGGGTATAATAGGACTTCAGGGGAATATAACCATTTTCCTCATTAAGTACTAACAAGCTAGTCCTCATACTTTTCTGATATCATTATGTTCCCTGCATTTCCTCCCTGCCCATTAAATATAATCCTAATAATCACATATCTGCTTATAGCAACCTGTCTCTTTAATTTACCTGCTGTATCATTTTTGAACATATTTCCCTGATAGCTACAAATTTTCTTCCTTTGGCAAAACTGTCAGTCCAAAATCATCTTACCTTTCATTTATGAACCTGCTTGAGTCATTTAAGCAGTCCGCTACTACAATGCATAGTTAAAAATTTGAGGGACTGTAAAATGAACTGCATGAAAATTGGCACTGCACTGAGATGCATTCATAATGTCAGGTTGTGTCCCACATATAACACGTATGCTCTCCTTGGTGTGAGGTGGCTAACTAACTAATTGGACAGGAAATCCCCTGTGAATACCCTCTGTTTACATGAGTAACTATAATGATGTTTGTGCCAATGCTGGAGAAATTTCTCTCAGTTTTAACAATAGGATGTAAAAATGCCCTTACAGCGATTACTTACACAGCTGAGATAGGAATACACATCAATTCAATGACAGCACTGAGAATGGTTTTTCTTAAATTTGTGGTATTTTTGCAATCATTTCTTAGATAGAGGTAAGTTATTTGTCTGAGTCTGTGACAAGCATATAGTATTGTATGTGAGTGCTTATCTTTTTTTTTAAGATAGATTCACTTTGCCCCTAAATTTCTGCTCCTCTAACAAACCTGCTTCTCTCAATTTCAGGATTTTGTGGTCAGATTTTGTAGGTAGTTAGGAACATTGAGGGTTGTCTTCAGAACGCCTGAACTCTTATATAGGGGACAAGGCTCCTATGTGTGAATTTATTAGAATCATAAAAATTTGTCAGCGTGCTTACAAAGAGAAAGTTGGACCTAGAACTGAGTCATTTTTGCTTGTTTACCTTTTATCATTTTTCTAATGTAAACAAAATTTGCTCTCTGTATACTATTACTATCACATGGAAAATTACAAAAAAAATCGTTAGTAAAATTAAATATTAGTTGATCTTTGATGGCATGTTACTTTTAGTACACTTTGTTGTCTGGTCATTCGGAAAAGATGGAAAAGATGAGTGACTTTTTTTTTCTTATTGTTTTTGGGAGACACATTCAAGTATCCATACAGTTCAGAGAAGGGTTGTCTGGTGTCTAGCAAGCAGGAAAGGGATCATTTGCTCTGAATTATTTAAACAGTTCCCATCACTTCCTGGATTTACTTTGGCTACAAACATCTTCTCCATACAAACCAAATACATTATGGCCACTAATACTGAATAATACATGGTAAGTGCCTAATAAATAGAACAATTCCCATGAATGAATTGCATGAACTTAAGTAGCTGGTATGTTATCAATCGGCAAAATTTATTATTCATATGTTTACAAAGTATACTTATCGCACTTAAGACAAAGAAAATATAGATCTCACTAAAAACATAAAACCTTTGATCACAGAAATTCAAAATATTTATCAGGAACAATCAGTTTCTAAATAATAGAATTCTTTAAATAGTGGTTGAATAGTGTAGTGAATATAATATGTATAAGTCAAAGTTCTATAATTATAAATATGTCATGTCAAGTGACAAAGTTAATATTTAATATGACAAAGCTTCACATACAAATGGAGAGTTACATAAATATGACTAGAGAGGATCATGAAATACAAATAAAAGTAGTATATTATAGATTGAAAAAATATAAAAAATAGGAAAACCCTTAATCATTATTTGAATTGTATTTTATTTTGATATTAAATTACACTGTAAGTAAAAAATTGGAAGAGAAAGGAAAAAAATTACACTTAATTCTACCACTCCAAAATAGACGTTAGTATTATTTTGATGTATATCTTCCCAATTCTTTTTCCATGCATATATAGTCCTATTGAATTGCTACAACAACAGTATAGAGTCATTTTATATACTTCTTCATTTCATACATTCCTTAGGTCTACATAAACTTCATAAGTGTATATATCACCACTGCATGTTATTTCATTACATGGATTTGTCAATATTTATGTAACTACTTGTCTACTGTTGGTCATGTAACTTTCCTACTTTTCATATTTTAACACTGGGATAGACTTCTTTGTGCATTTGGCATTTTATATACTTTACTTTTGTTCAGAAATTCCCAGGAGTGAAATTGCTGGGTAAAAATTTCCAAATACACTGTCAACTTAGCCAATACACTTTAGCTGATTATGAAGAAGCCATGAACTATAAAGTTCGCCGCTTTATGATAAGTTTTTCAGCCAGTGTGGAAGAGACCAGTATCTGTTTTCCCCTTCATTCTGGTAGAAGCCTTGATTTCTAGCTGGCACAGGGCCACCCAGAAGCAAAGCTACCTTTCTTAGGCTCTCTTTCAGCTGCTGTAGCCATGTGACTCAGCTCTATCTAAGATGAAATAAGATGCATGCAAATGTGCTGTGTGGCAGCTTCTGGAAGATAATTTACAGATGTCCTTTGCCTCTTTCTCGTATTCCTTTTCCTTTGAGCTCGCTGGAACTTGTGCTGGCTGGTGATCACTGCCATCTGAGGTCATAAGGACATGGGCCCTAGACTGATGCTCTGGCAGGACCTGGGTCCCTGTACAGTGCCACCTTTCCAGGCCTTGGTTTGCTACCTCTAGATTTCACATGAGAGAGAAATCAACTTCTCTTTTATTCATGCCTCTGTAATTTTGACTTTCTGCTACATGTAGCTCAACCTAACTCCATCTGATACAGACAACTGTTGTTTTATTGTAATTTTTAGAAAGTTGTTTTCAGCTAGATGCCTGGCAGAAAAAGAATAGATACATGTATATGTCTAACTGAATCACTTTGCTGTACACCTGAAACTAACACAACATTGTTAATCAACTATACTCCAATATAAGATAAAATTAAAAAAAAAAGAACCCCTTCAACTCATACAATAAAGAGAATTTTAAAACCCAGAACCAGAGCACAGGGAGATCAGCTCGGTGCTTTGTGACCGCCTGGAGGGGTGGGATGGGGAGGGTGGGAGGGAGGGAGATGCATGAGGGAAGGGATGTGGGAACAGATGTATATGTATGACTGATTCACTTTGTTATAAAGCAGAAACTAATTAAAAAAAAAAAAAGAAATCTAGAAACAATAAATGCTGGAGAGGGTGTGGAGAAAAGGGAACACTCTTGCACTGCTGGTGGGAATGTGAATTGGTACAGCCACTATGGAGAACGGTATGGAGGTTCCTTAAAAAACTACAAATAGAACTACCATATGACCCAGCAATCCCACTACTGGGCATATACCCTGAGAAAACCATAATTCAAAAAGAGTCATGTACCAAAATGTTCATTGCAGCTCTATTCACAATAGCCCGGAGCTGGAAACAACCTAAGTGTCCATCATCGGATGAATGGATAAAGAAGATGTGGCACATATATACAATGGAATATTACTCAGCCATAAAAAGAAACGAAACTGAGCTATTTGTAATGAGGTGGATAGACCTAGAGTCTGTCATACAGAGTGAAGTTAGTCAGAAAGAGAAAGACAAATACCGTATGCTAACACATATATACGGAATTAAAAAAAAAAATGTCATGAAGAACCTAGGGGCAAAACGGGAATGAAGACGCAGACCTACTTGAGAATGGACTTGAGGATATGGGGAGGGGGAAGGGTGGGCTGTGACAAGGCGAAAGAGAGGCATGGACGTGTATACACTACCAAACGTAAGGTAGATAGATAGTGGGAAGCAGCCGCAGAGCACAGGGAGATCAGCTCGGTGCTTTGTGACCGCCTGGAGGGGTGGGATGGGGAGGGTGGGAGGGAGGGAGATGCATGAGGGAAGGGATGTGGGAACAGATGTATATGTATGACTGATTCACTTTGTTATAAAGCAGAAACTAATTAAAAAAATAAATAAATAAACTTAAAAAAAAAAAAAAAAAAAAAAAAAAAACCCAGAACCAATTTCAGTAAAAGGAAGATTGTACTAGGTGATTCTGAAATTAAAAGTCATTAAACAGAGATGTGATTGTGGGATTTAATTCCATCCTCATGAAAACTTGCTCTAGTTATATCAGTGTTTGCAGATGATCAAATGCATAAATACATGACTGGGTGATTAATTTTTCTTTTTTTTTGAATTTTTGAATTTTACTTTTTTATACAGCAGCTTATTAGTTATCCATTTTATACATATTAGTGTATATATGTCAATCCCAATCTCCCAATTCATCACACCACCACCTAATTTTTCTATTTTTTAGTCAATAATTTTAATTTCATAAAACCAAAAAACTTGAAGCAATGTTAACAAGCCAATTGCCAGGGACCTCTCCTTGGGAGTAAGTTTTATTATCCCCAGATGGAAAGACCTGTTTTGTTCATTCTAAATCATTAACTCAGTAGTCAGCAGACATACCATGGAGTCCTTATTGATACTGTTCGGGATTTAATTATGTTGAGATTGGACCTTCCCAAGAAAGGCCGAGTCTTTTATACCACACTACCTTTATTTTCTTAAAACTCAGACTGAGGGTCTAATTTAGCTGTATATCTTTGGCCATTACTTTTTGAGTACTGGACAAGACCTCTCCTTCCCTTGAATTTTCATGGCGTTGTGTATGTGTTATCTCATCATGTAGTTATTTGATTTCTCATAGTAGCTCTCTGCCTTCTTTCCCTTTCTCTACCCTGTAGCCTATTTCCTTCCCCACTTAATAGAGTGTAGCATTGTGAATGCAGGGAGGTCTGCTCTCATTCTCCACAGTAGGGACTTAATAAATATTGGGTTGATTGAGTTAAATTTCTGAAAGTTATTTCTCTAGGGATGAAGCATGAGCTGCATGTATTTTTAATTCCTTTCTTCCCTTCAGCATTCATGCCAACTGTTGACTTAAATCATATGGAGCGGAGAGCATTGTGGTGGTTTTGTTTACTTTTACGCATTTCTTTTTGACTCTGATTGATGAGGTGGAAAGTAATTTACATTTGATGCGTAGCCCCCTTATCTTACCCAGAATGACAGCTGCCTGAGAGATAACTTGTTAAATGTAAACTGTGTAGTTACCCCTGGCTTGCACAATATGCTTTGTCTTAACACAAGCAGATGTAAATACAGGCCTGTAATTACTTTGCGTTATGCTTCTCTGCATTTATGGTTCTGAATGTATACAGATGTTTCAACAAACAAATTACTGCGTAGTTATTTTATCTCCAGTTTGGGGACAGAAAAAAATCTCTTAGAGACTCAGGGTTTAAGAGGATGCTTCTACCAGTAAAAAAGATATCTTCAGAATTGTTTTTAGCTAAATGTATGCCCAGCAGTAGTTCATTTAAGGTCAAATGTCAAATGAACTTTTCATCATTAAATGTCTAACCAACCTTGAGAACTCAGCTCAATAATGATTCTGTGTCTAATGGAGATACTAATTTACTTTTAAAAATTGTTTGAGATGTGGGCCAGAAACTCATTTTACAAGTTCAGAAACCTGCAATGCTATTTTGAAAGCAAAGTGAAATGTGATGCATATTTAAACCATGAAACGTTTTATTTGTGCTCCTCGATATGTTATTCTCCCTGAGGCCTTGAAAATGAACATGGTGTGTCTCTGGTATAGGATTGAATATACTGTACTTAAGCAAAACCAGATCGAGTGACTTTTGTTTAGCAATTTAGTAGGTAAGGAGGTATTTCCTATTATGCAGAGAAGTTAGGATCCCTGTTATACCCTAATGAAGTATTTATGAAGCACATAGCAAAGGGTATCTCAAGTGGAGTATTACTGCTTAAAATATGCAACCATTTATACATCCTCTCCATCTGGTTTATCTCTGACTATATGCTAGTGTCAGCACCCTAATGTCTTCTGACCACACAAATTATTCTAGAAGTTACATATTATAGTGACAAAGTATATGTAATTAATAGAAAATCACACTTCAGGAACCTTATTTAAGTCTTTCAGGTACTTCTAATGCATTATCTTACTTGGAATGGAAGACATTTTATAGCCTCACAACATGGTATGTCCTTTCATTCATTGGTTTACAAACAGGTTAATCTCTTGTAGGAAATTTTAGAGAAATTCATTAGAAAAATTTTTAATTAGTATGCATTTGTATTTCCTACATTTTAGTAATTAAAAGATTTGGGAGGAGGAAAGGTTTTCAGCTGTTTAATATAAAGACATTGCACATAACATAAGACTGGATAACAGATATAACACTGGTTTTAAGAAGGGAAATTGAGGGAAGAGGTTTCCCTTTCTCTTACATAAAGCAGACACAGCAGTTCATCTTTTTCAAGTAATGACCTTAGGCTTAAAATAGGTAACAAATCTGAGTTTGAGGGGCAACCAACTATACTAAAGATATGAGTACAGAAAGAAAAGCTTTTTCCTGTGTTCAACTACATTTTAGCCTGAGTTGGGTAACCTTTGAGAATCTAACTTGCACTGAAAAAATGTAGTTGCCTTCTAGTTTTGATTTATCAGTTCAGTGTAACTTTGCTTCTAATAGTCATAGATGTCTTTTTTCTATATAAATGCAATTCAGCTAATGACAAATAAGACATTCTTTTGCATGTCCACTTCACTACTATTACATAAAAATTGTATGCAATAACTTTGTGCCAGAAAGTTTCATGATTTATCTCTGCAGCACAGAGCTTGGGGTAATGTTTCATGTTGCATAGAGAAGCCTAACCTTTTAAAGTTTGTGTATTAGTAAAGCAGTTTATTTTTAGTTTTCTGCTTATATATTCACAATTTCTGCTTTATAGGTAATAAAAATCCATTATGTTGCTATGTTTACTTAAATATATTGTTGCTTATAAGTATGTAAGCTTTTAGATTTTACAGAAAATTATTTACTTGTATTTATATTGAGTAATATTTGCAGGTCTGTCACTGTACAACTTTAAAGGATACCCTTTGTAACGTCCTCATGAGAGTAAGATCTCTGTTATTTTACTATAATGTCCACTCACAGTGTTTAGCACTGTGCTAGCTTCTAAACCCATACCTGTAGAAAGAATAATGATTTTACACTCTTTAATTTAAATATTACAAGTACAAACTACCACAAAAAGAATCAGCTTCTTAAGATTTTGGTGATGTGAATAAGTTGCTAATTTTTGGACCGTGTTGACAATGAATACTGTGGCATATAAATAATAATAATATTGCTAGGATACACATCTTACATAGACTATTCTTTAAACCACTGCAATACTCTTCACATGTATTAACACACTTAATTAAGGGTTTTTTCAACCCTTACAAAATGTAAAAACCATTCTTAGCTTACAAGTCTTGTTACAAAGAGGCTGCATGGGCCAAAGTTTGCCCACCTCTGTCATAGGGCGTACATTTAGAGATTAAGGCAAGGAACATTCAATCCACAAAAGCATTTCTAACGATGAGCATGTTGATTACACAGAGTGGTAACGAATTTCCATTTAAAAACATTTGTGTTCTACTTTTGCTTCTTTTGGAAAAATTCTGAGTTTACTTTTCCAAATAAGTTGAAAAAAATTAACATGATCAAAATCACAGCAAGATTTGTGTACACACAGAAAAGCTTCTTCTAAAATTTATACGGAAAGATATAAGCCACAGAGTAACTAAAACTATCTTGAAAAGAAAAAAAGTGGGAGGAATCACTCTATCCAGTATTAAGGCCTACGGCATAACCACAGATATCAAGACAGCGTAGTGTTTGCAGAGGGTTAGACAGACATGGATAAATGAAACAGAACTGAGAATCTTGAACTAGATCCACACAGATATGCTCAACTGACTTTTGACAAAAGGGCAACAGCAATTTGGTGGAGAAAGAATAGCCTGTGTAACAAATGCTGCTAGAGCAATTGGACATCCATAGGCAAAAATAAATAAATAAAAGAACCCAACCTAAACCTCACACCATATACAAAAATTAACTCAGGATAGATTATGGACTTAAATGAAAAGTGTAAAGCTATAAAACATTTAGGAAAAAAACAGGGAAAAGTCATTGGGTTTGGTCAAAAAATTCTTAGATTTGACACAAAAAGCATGAGGGAAAATTGACGAATTGGACTTTATCAAGATTAAGAATTTTGCTCTGTGAAAGACTCTGTTAAAAGAATGAAGACAAATTACAGACTGGGAGAAAATATTTGCAAATGACACATCTAGCAAAGGACGAATTCCTAGAATATATAAAGGACTCTCAAAACCCAACACTTAAAACTAAATTCAGTTAGAGACTGAGTAAGAGACATGAGATTCATTT
Organism: Mesoplodon bidens; assembly: GCF_964165515.1. Lineage (NCBI taxonomy): Eukaryota > Metazoa > Chordata > Mammalia > Artiodactyla > Ziphiidae > Mesoplodon > Mesoplodon bidens. The sequence continues at coordinate 23,112,954 of NC_138181.1, forward strand.
CACCCAAGAAGATATACAGATGGCAAATAAGCACATGGAAATATGGTTAACATCATTAGTCATTAGAGAAATACAAATTGGAATGACAATGCAATACTCTTCATTGACTGTGTATCTATCAGAATGACTAAAATTAAAGAAAAAAGATAACAAATGCTGATAGAGATGCAGAAGAACTGGATCACTCATACACTGCTAGAGGGAACATAAAATGCTACTGTCATTTTGGAAAATAGTTTGGCAGTTTCTTAAAAAGTAAATAGGCAGGTACCATATGATCCAGCTTTTGTACACTTGGGCATTTATCCCAGGGAAATGAAAAACTTGTGTTCACATAAAAAACTGCACACGTTGATAGAAGCTTTATCTGTAATATATACAAACTGGAAACCACCCAAATGTCCTTCATTGGTTAAATTGCTAAACAAAGTGTGGAATATCCATACCATGGAACACTACTCAACAGTAAAAGGGAACAAATACTAATATATGCAGAAACTTGGAGGAGTCTCAAGAAAATTATGCTGAGTGAAAAAAGTCAATCCCCGAAGTTACAGAGCATGTGATTCCACTTATACAACATTCTTGAAATAACAAAGATACAGAAATGATGAAGAGTCCAGTAATTGCCAGGTGTTGCTGGGGGAGAGGAAGTGGCTTTGAAAGGGCTGGTGGTGATGAATGTGCTGTGTTTCGACTGTGTCAACAATTGCGATATTGTAGTACAGAGTGCTGCAAGAGTTTCACTGGGTATCTGGATAAAGTGCCCATGTGATCTTTCTGTATCATTTCTGGCAAACGCATATGACTCTATAATAATCTCAAAATAAACACTTTAATCATAAGGTATGTAACAAGAATACGGTGGAAAGTCCAGTAACGTCTCGCTTGAGTCTCAATTTTTAGTGAAATGTGCACTCAATTTGGGCTGTAACATACTTTTGTGATCTGGCTTTTACAGGTGAAGAGGCTATTATGAAAGCTACACGAGCTCTGAAAAACCATAATATTTGAATGGGATGGGCAAGAATTCTCAACAGAAGCACTTGTTATATTTCCTTTGGTGTTTACAATACTTAGTTTGGTTTTATTTACAAATAAAATATTCCAGAGCCTTATTTTGGGCCAATTTGGTTCAGATACCACAGATGATGAATTCAGAGAGGGATATGTGACAATATTTGGGCCAGTATGAATCCTTCCCGTGAATTTGAATATTAAAACTAAGGGGAGAGATTAAACCTGGCAGTGGGACATGTGGGGGAGGCTTGGGGACGACTGGATTTTGTGCTGTCCACAATTTGAGGAAGCCATTCTGCAGTCAGAAAGAAACCCAGGCAGAAAGAAGCAGAGACAAGAGTCTTGGCAATGACTGGGATTCTTTCCAGTTACCTCTGGAAAAGGAAAAGGCCTCCTCTTTTCTTCCCATTGTGTCCTTGTGGGTAGACAGCTATTAGTGGAGCTACACATAGTTACATGAATTGTTGGATTCTGCTAGCTTGTCACTTCTCAGGACATGAGATTAGCGGGGGGCAACACACATATAATATATACATATATTATACATGTATGTATAAACATTTTATATAATATTTATATTTTAATACATTTTATATATGTTTATGTATATAGAGCTATATAAATTTATGTTTTATATATGCTTATACATATTTTATATACATATTTTATATACATTATATATATATATTATAATATAGATATATATCAGATCTCATATTAAAAATTATCTACACTAATTGATTTGTTGTTTCTGAGAATAGTTTATGTAGTCAAATTTGTTTCCCACTTATGACATATGATCTTATAAATATTATCTATATTAACTTTGGAAGCTATTTTCCCCACATTTAATCCACTTAGAAAAAGATATTGTTTCTCAGTCACTGCAGTATCTTTACTGTCCTGCATGAGAGACAGTGTGGATCAAGATGCAAAACCGACTACCTTTTTTTTTTTTTTTTTTTTTTTTTGCGGTACGCAGGCCTCTCACTGCTGTGGCCTCTCCCGCCGCGGAGCACAGGCTCCGGACGTGCAGGCTCAGCGGCCATGGCCCACGGGCCCAGCCGCTCCGCGGCATATGGGATCCTCCCGGACTGGGGCACGAACCCGTATCCCCTGCATCGGCAGGCGGACTCCCAACCACTGCGCCACCAGGGAGGCCCCGACTACCTTTTTTTTAAGGAATAACTTCTGTCAACTGGGTATATTCAGACTAAAATGGGTTAGGTAGCAATGCAATTCCTTTCTATTCATAACTGTTTCTCCTCTACTTGGAATACTTTCTACTCAGTTGAGAGTCATACCTTAAGTTCCCTTTTCAGAGCCATGCTTCCATGGTGGACATTCTTTATATTATCAAGCATCCCCTATACGCTATACACATTCATGGCAATGTCTCATCCCTCCCTCTTAAGATAATTTATAATTTAAAATTACACCGTGTTTTTTTTCCTCATGATATTCTTAGAGGTTCTTCTGGAAAATTCCTTCTCTAGCTATCAGTTTTCTGAAGGATATATTCAAGCAGCATATTATTAGAGAAGCTACACAATGTTTTGTAAGTGATCTCTCAAGGATGACTTTCCTGGATGACACATCACAGTGATGATATATTACTCAAATATCAGACGCCCATAGCAAGCATTCTAAAGGTCGTACATACTTTGGTACATTTTTAAAAATCACCAACATGTTTTCTTCAAATTTCAGGTTGATTTAGGAAGTGCAAAGATGCTCTTGATATAGAAGTTTCAAAGACTTTCAGAGTCTTATTATCAGATCAACTGGTATATAGGAGGAATAACTCAGCCAAAAAAAAAAAAAATCTTTTTGATTCATTGCTAAGACTTTAGTTTCAGTATTAGAAAGTTTACTTTTTTCTGAGATCTAATCTTTAAATGACAAAAGTTTAAAAAATTTCCCTAAAGTGTCAATTCATCTGAGATTAAATTATGCCTATATTATTTTTTATAAGTTGTTTTCTGATTATGAAGGGAATATATATTATAGTAAGAAGCACATGAGAGTTCAAAGAACAGGTAGAAAAACTTCTCTTTACATAAGAAATTAACATTTTGATGTATTTTGATGTGTTTCTTTCAACCTTCTGTCTCTGAATATTTTTCACAGTTGAAAAATGGTATATATAAACATTTCTATTGTGACTTTTCACTTAACACTGTAATATCAGCATATTCTGTACTATAAAATTTTGTAAAAGTTTATTGGCAGTATAATTTCCCATATTACAAATAAGCCTGATTTTATATTACTATTTATCTATTGCTGGTCATTTATGTTGTTTCCAACATAAATGCTCTGAGATAAATATACTGGCATAAAGATTCTTTGTTTCTATATTTTAGATTATTTCCTTTGTAAAGCTGTTTAGAAGTATAATTATTGTGTTAATGATAATGAGTACCTTTAAGCCTCATGATCATGCTGCTGAATTGCTTTCAATAATTCAAAGAGCTAAAAGAAAGGATTGTTAGTTTCAGTATAATGAGGGTTCAATGTTATTAAGTGGGCATAACTAATCAGGATAATTTTATAAACGGGATGGGCCTCAAATTTCATATTATTTTAGAGTTACTGCAAAGGACTTCTCTCTTTTTCCATGTCATTCAATTTCTAAAATTCAAGTAAAACCATAAAAATTAAATATTAGTATTGGTGATAAAGCCACCAATACAAATACTATATAATTTTCACTAATGCAGCATTTCTCAAAAAACATGTTTGTATAGCACAATTTCTATACCATGCCTATTGGTCTCAGTCTAAGCCAGTGAGACATCTCTTAACAATCACCAAAGAAGTTTATACAATGACTTGTTCAACAAGTTCTACCGGGGGGAGAAAAAGAGCACAGTTGGCCCTTTGAGCAGAGCAAAATTATTGCTCAGGTTCTGAGGTGAAGCTACCAAGGGATCATATAGCATTTGATTACAGGATCATCAGAGTAAAGCTGAAGGTATTGAAACCAACATTTCTTACCTCATATATATCTATCACGCCCTATAGTTAGCTTACTGACTCATATCATACATTATCTGATGGTAACCCAAAATTTCCTAAAGAAAATCCACCAAGATGTCATAACCACTGCATAACCACCTTTGAATAGAGGTAATACGTGGTGCTTTGAAGAGCTAAAGGGACACAATTTTGAAATGATATTTTTCCTCTTCATCCAGTAATGTGATATGCTGGGTTGTAAAGCTGTACTAACACCACAGTGCATTAATAGATCTTTAAAAAGAAAACACTTTATGAGATTTTCTTGATTTCTTTTCATAACAACCTCCTGTTTATTGCCTAAAACTTCCAAAGAGGATTGAACTTTGGACTAATTTAAAACTTTGCATCATGTCCTCCCGCTTGCTGTTTCCTAGCAATCTGTAGATTAGTGCAGAAATTGTTTTACTGTTCTTTAAGCATTAATCAAAAAAGAGAGATGTCTTCAAAGGAAAAGAAAACATAGCTATTTAAATTGAGGTAGTTTATTAAATCAATCCATAAAATTTATTATTGTAGTGGAAATATCTAAAGAATATATCTACCTACAAATAAAGAATATTATATTTTTTCCTTACAAAAGTCCTAGTTGTAAATTTGTCATACAGGAATAATTTTTCTACCTTTCCCGTTTTCTAAATAGCATTTAAAATTTTTTATTCTAAATACCATATCACTTCATCTTTCAAGTATGCTTTGGTAGTAAATGCTGGGATATAAATGATGCAAATTAATTTTTTCATTTGAGAAACTTTTCATGGATTTCTGAATCCTTAGCCAAAATCATAAGATTTTCTTAGATCTTTTAACTTTTGCTGGTAGAACTCAAAGCTGGCTGCCATTTTAGCATTTCCAACAGTACATCAAGTTGGCAATGGTCCACCCTTTCTATATTCAAACACTTTATGTTTGGCACTTTATTTGGGGGATCCTTATAAAGTTGGGGTCCCTTCATTTGCAAATTAATGTATTCATCAGAAAATCACTTTTAGAGCATGCTCACCTTTTTAATATTTAGAACCCATATCTAGAGCTAAAATATACGTCTTGATGAGAGGACTATGCACACATAGGCACAAAGAATCAGCTTTTTCATAACAGAAACTGTGTCTGCTCTTATTCTAGGGGATGGAGATATAATGTTTTCAGGCAATAAACAAAAAAACTAATAAATGAGGTCATTTTGAAAGTTCTAATATGAAGACCATGCAAAGTCATGTGTCAGAACATGCTGCTGCTGCTGGTGACCGTGGTGACAGTGGGTAACCATTCTAGGTAGGAGGGCCTGGGAAGACTTGAGACATCATGGCTGAGATTTAAATAACCTCATTGAACTAAAAAGTCAGTTGCTACCTTGAACTATTTTTAAATTCGAATGGAGCATGTATATATACATATGTTTACATATATGTATATATATTTCTGTTTGGGGCAAATCGAAAGGGTGGTGGTCAGAACCAAGAATTTCCCATTGGCTTTTTTTTTCTTCTCATTTTTAAAAACAAATTTATTTATTTATTTATGGCTGTGTTGGGTCTTTGTTGTTGTGCATGGGCTTTCTCTAGTTGCGGCGAGAGGGGGCTACTCTTTGTTGCGGTGCGCAGGCTTCTCAGTGCGGTGGCTTCTCTTCTTGTGGTGCGCAGGCTCTAGGCACACAGGCTTCAGTAGTTGCGGCAGGTGGGCTCAGTAGTTGTGACTCACAGGCTCTAGAGCAGAGGTTCAGTAGTTGTGGCGTACAGGCTTAGTTGCTCCGCGGCATGTGGGATCTTCCCGGAGCAGGGCTCAAACCTGTGTCCCCTGCATTGGCAGGCGGATTCTTAACCACTGTGCCACCAGGGAAGTCCCTCCCATTGACCTCTGAGACTAAAGTGAGTCTTGCTTTCATACATATGTGAACAAATACCTTTTTATCAGGCTGATAGACAAAGATCTGGTGGAAGGAAGTTCCAGACAGAGAGAATACCAACTGTAGAGGACCCAATGTAAAAAATAGCTTGACTCATTAGAGGAAAAAAAAAGAAATTCAGTGTATCTGAATCAGTGCTGTGATAAACTGGTGTGTAGACTAGAGAGAAAAGGGATGAGGTTGGAAAGTTAGGCAGGGCCAAATGGTGTCTGGATTTATACACTGTGAATAGGGCTTGGTTTTTATTCTTAGAGAAGTAAGAAGCCATCTAAGCCATCTAAACTTAGAAACCATCTAAGTTTAAGCAAGGGTTTCCTGTAATCTGATTTCAATGAAATTTTTCTGGCTTCTGTGTGGTGAATGAACAGAAGTTGGACAAGAATTAAGCAGGGGGACAATGAAGAGACCATTTTGCAGAAGTCCAGATGAGTGGCGATGGCTTCAAACAGGGGACCCGGTGTGCACATGGAGGTAAGTGGGTGGATATGGGATATATTTTGGAAGCAGAGGCAAATGATGATTAAGAGAACAAGCACAGTAAAGGATGAATCCCAGACTGACACTTTGATTTTCTTAGAGGCCTAAGCTCTGTCTTCTACAAACATTATAGACCGTCCCTCACCTGTGGTTCACAAGCATTGTAACACTGGAACCAATCCTTTTCTTTTTCAAGTGGAATGTCAAAAACCTCAGGCCTGCCTTGCTGCTGGTGCTAATGCTTTCTGCCCCTGCTTTAGTCATCACCGGGCATCTCTCTTGCCAATCTGACTTTCTTGGTCAGATTCCCAAACATGGTCCAATTTCCCAACCCAAAACCTAGATCCGAATTCCTGCTGTCAGACCTCCCTGAATGCACAGACCTCTTACCTGGATTGACAGCCTTGCATCATACAGACGGCTCTGTTCCATGTCTCCTGCAGGAATACTCACCTGTCACCAGGGTTTTCTGAGTTCAGCCACCTGCCTACCTTCCTTTGCAACATACCTTTCTTTTCATATGTGCTGCCTGTCTGCTAAAATTTGCATCTCTTTCTACTACACCTACTTCCAAAATTCATAATGCTCCCTAGGGTATGCCTAGACGTGGTGTGGTAGCGTTCTCCATCTGACACATGCCAGGCATTATGTGTTATACATTCAGTCCAATTTGCATTTTCATTCTGGTAGGGAGTTAACGTACTGCCAGATCGACTTGATCTTGTCAAGGCACACTTCTAGGCTTTATCAGGTTGAGTCTGGAGCTAGAATATTGACATCATCACTTCTAAGGTGTGGACTCTTAACTGAACTCCCAGGGTGTTCAGCAAGGTCACGTGACTTGCATTGGTTGGGCTGCCAGTTTCTTCCAGCACAGGGTGACCTTCATTCAGCTTCCAGCCCCCGCTTAACTGTTCTCTGCCTGACTTCACTCTGTGTAAGCAGAAGTAGTAACCATTCAAAGACTCAAGGCCACCCCTATGCAGATTTATGTAATTCTTTCCTCTCCAGTAGGCTGCCTGCAAATTCTAGCTATGTCCACAGCCCCAAACTCCTGCCACTGTTTCCTGTACCCAGTGAGGACACTGCTCTCTGTTTAGGCCCCCCGACTGTGTCAGGGATTTGAAAATATCTCCAGGAAGAAAGCCAGAGTGAATGTGGAGCTCCCCCTCCACGCTTCCTTCTCTCATGGATTCAAGGGCTACAGTCTCTGTTGTCCGATGCCTGAACATGTATTTTGTCCAGTTTCAGTTTCACAGTTTTTGATGGGAGGGTAAGTCTGCTACTTATTCATTACTCCATCACAGCCTGAATCAGAAGTCCCTCAGATTTACATTTTTAAAGAACAACTTATTCATTTAAATTATGATAAAACGTGCATGGAAAATTTCTTCACATTTCACAATTGCATTAATTGCTTATTGCCAAATACTCCTGAACAGGAGCCTCATTTCTTTGAAGGTTTTGACTTTGGTAAAGATTTTTCACTTGAAAATATTTGAAATTCCTCCACATCCTTCAAGTCCTTTCTGGTGTGTAAGTTCCTAAGAGACTCTTGTGACAGCTGCCTTCTTTATAACAGGAGCCATGAACATGAATTGTGTGGGGATTTGGGAGGCGTAGAAGTGAAATGTCCTAGATTGAAAATGGAATCTTCCATTTGTAGAGAAATGTTTTCTTTTCAACATGCTCTAACATCTCTGGTGACCATAACCCAAGACTTCATAGTCAATAATGAGTGGTCAAGATTTTGACTTAGTCTTTTCTGGAGTGCCCAGCTATATCCTGTGACCTAGAATAAGTCCATAAGAACTTGAGCTGGAAAGAAACCCTAAAGAATATCTAGTTTAATTCCCTCATATGACAGAGGAGGGACTCAAGGTTCTGAATACTAAAGTGACTTGTTAAAAATTAGAGAGCCAAAACCAGGACTAGAATTTGGGTACTTTTACCAAGCCAGAACACTTTGCATTTTGGGCCAACGTTAGCAGTTAAGCCTGCGCTTAGGAACCTGGATAGAGTAACATACCTTTAAAATAATATTAGGTTTGCAACACATGGGATGCCGGTGGAAATCTATATGGTCAAGGGAAATATCCCTTTCTTCCTTTCCCATAAAGGAACAGGAGAGAGGATCTTTTATGTAGATCAAATACTAGATAATTTAATCCTGAATATTATCCTCCATTGTGGTCTACTTACTCTAAATGTTCGCCTGGATTGGGGAGTGATTAGACACTGAAAATCTCAAAGAATTTCTGACCTTGGGAAAACGAATGATCCTTTGATTCTACTTTTCCAGATTTTCTTTAATAAAACACATTATTTTATAATAAAATGTTGCTTTCAAAGATGATGAGTGGAGTTGAGTGTAACAGATCTTATTGAAAACTCATAGCTGGTGAGGCTTTATTTGGTTGAATTTTATATTAGAGACTTCCTCATGGGAGTTTTGTGGACTAGTAATATTTATGGGTATACAATCCTCTCTCTTTTGAGTGTTTTGTGTGCAAATGGTACTGGGCCTGAGTAGAGTATTGTTAACGTCCGTTCAGTAGGTATTTCCTATGATGATGGTAGTTTATCTTTCAGAGAGAGAAAAGCCTTCCATATTAAATAAGACACACAGCCAAAATGTTCGAATCTACCCATGAAATGATACAGCATTTTAAAAATAGGCATTCTGGCATTTGTTTTTATAATTCCTGCAAAGCAGATTTTCTTTGAACATAAATTATTTATATTGATTCTGAAAAACTGTCTTGAAACCTTGTTCCTACATTGGTAAAATATTTTGATGGGTTTCAAAATATTTCAAAGGAAATAACTCTTTTCTTGGCAATTAAATATTATCTACTCCATTTTTTGATGAAGTGAGTCCAAAAATGCTTAGCAATATTATGACTATTTCAAGAAACAAAGTTTTTAAAAAGTGATGTTTATGGTAAAATAGTTTAAATAGCATGAATTTTAAATTCCAGGACATTAAACATTTAGAGCATTTCTAAGATACTTCATTTATTTTTAGAACCGTCAAAGTGCATATAAAATCAGAATTATAAATTATTCTTATTATTGAACAAAATCTAAGTATGTACTCTATTAGAAAGCATTCAAATATATTGTTTTCTAATTAAAAATTAAGAATTAAATTAAAAATAGTCATCTTCATTATTTGACTATGCTCATGTATTATGTCACTCAATCCTCACAACAACCATGGGAATAGGGACTATCATTTTATTCATAAGGAAATGTGGATTTTATCATAAAAACTAACAATATGTATAATACAAAGCCAAGGTCAAAGAAAAATAACAAGACTGTTAAAATTCTGTTTAAAGGCATTACAGTGAGCACAGCTCAACTAGAGAGACTTGAGTCTTCTAAAACCTTATGAAGTATTCAACACATAATTCATCATATAAAAAAACAGATGGATGAGAAGATGGATGTTAGCTAAACCTACTGTGGTAATCATTTCACAATATGTGTAAATCAAACTGTCATGCTGTATGCCTTAAACTTACACAGTGGTGTATGTCAATTATTTCTCAATAAAACTGGAAAACATAATAAAATAAAATAAATTTTAAAAGTAAAAAAATGAATGCTGAGATGCTTTCTTATAAAAATATTGTGGTTTTTGTTTTTTGTTTTTTGTTTTGGTTTTTGTTTTTTTTGCGGTACACGGGCCTCTCACTGTTGTGGCCTCTCCCCTTGCGGAGCACAGACTCCGGACGCGCAGGCTCAGCGGCCATGGCTCACGGGCCCAGCCGCTCTGCGGCATGTGGGATCTTCCGGGACCGGGGCACGAACCCGCGTCCCCTGCATCGGCAGGGGGACTCTCAACCACTGCGCCACCAGGGAAGCCCCAAAATATTGGTATTTTAATTCACTTTTTTATCAAAACATGTTGACTTTAAAAACTAAAAAATTCATTTGTGTTATTTCCACTTGGAGGCAACCACTGTTATATGTAGAATATATTTAATAGAAATGTTTCTACACATGCACAAATATTTCTACAACTATCCTCTTTTTTTTTTTTTTTTTTTTTTTTTTTTTTTTGCGGTGCGTGGGCCTCTCACTGTCGTGGCCTCTCCCGTTACGGAGCACAGGCTCCGGACGCGCAGGCTCAGCAGCCATGGCTCACGGGCCCAGCCGCTCCACGCCATGCGGGATCCTCCCGGACCGGCGCACGAACCCGCGTCCCCTGCATCGGCAGGCGGACTCTCAACCACTGCGCCACCAGGGAAGCCCAACTATCCTCTTTTGAAGAAGGATTACATTCAATTTGCTTTTAACCTATTCTCTTCCACTAAATATAGCATAAATAAACTTCTGGGTCACAAATATTATGCTATTATATTATATTTAGGAACTGTATGATCCTATACTGTGTAGATTTATCATGAACTATTAAACAAGTTACTTTATCAATACAATAGTGTATGTAATATTTCTGTGATACACCACTGGTGTGAGTCTCCTTTTTAGAAAAGATTAATGTCATCTATGCCTCTTTTCTTTGGGTACATTTCTAGAAGTAGTATTTTACAACAGAAAAAAAAACTAATCATTTTTAAGAATTTTGATATTTATTGACAAATATCTTCCAGATAATACTCAACAGTAACATATGACAATGCCTTTCTTGTCAAAATGGATCTGTGTATATTTGAGTATTGTTATTGGCTTAGCAGAAAGGAAAAAAGAAAGCTCTAAATGAAAGCAAAACACAGTTGTGAACCATGAAATAAGCAAGCTTACTTTTATTCCACCAAGAATTTTCTAACTACTTTCTAAAGGGAAAGAATGGACTGCAGATTTGCTGCATTACATGTTTGATTTCTAAAAGCCAACTTATAATTCTCAATCATTTCATGTCAAGACAGTGGAAGCAAGTGAAGAGCTGGGCCAGCCTTCTTTTCTTCCCACCCTGTTTCATCCTACTGTGAGAAGGTTTTATGCACATCTATGAAATACTCTGTGTACACTCTGGTTTACATATTCCACACTCCATTCAAATCCCTCCCTCAGCAGTTTCCCCTTGGCCACTTTGCCCCCAGGGATGCACACACTAGTGTCATAGGATATCCTGGGGACATGTGCAGGGAATAGGATCTCAAAGGATAATTGGTGAGAAATTTCTGGATTCCTGCTATTTGGATCTTAGTCTAGAAGGGGAAGGTTTGTGCTTTCATGTGGGCATATCTTTTAGGCTTGTGGAATCCTCCTCAGCCCATGAGGAGGGGTCAGCTGGAGAAGGGTCAGAGTGGTGTCTTCTAAACCTAAAGCTAGGGCAAGGCAATGTACAATGGAACAGAGTGAGTGACAGGGAGAAGAATAAAAGATGAGCTCAGAGAAAATAATGGGGATGAGGATGTCATATGTACATCATGCATATATACAAGGAACTCATATGCCATTGGAGGACTCTCCTTTTACTAAATGAAATAGGTAACTTTTTGTAGGTCATAAGAGTAAGATGGTCCACCCTGAATTTTCAGAGTTCACTCTGATGCTTGTCTTGATGATAGACTCTTCAGAAGCAATGGAGGAATCTGGGAGACTAATTAGTGGGCTATTACAGTTATGCAGGAAACATATCATGATAGGATGTGGACTAGATGAGAAATAGTTGGTAGGATAGAGTCAGCTAGGTTTATTCTGTAAAATTAGAGATGAAGAGTGAGAAAAAAGGGAATAAAGGAGAATAAAAAGTGGGTAGAGCAGATTTTGGGGGGCAATACCAAAGTCCAGTTTTAGATTTGTTGTTTTGAGAAGTCTACTATTTAATATTGAAGTAGTTGGCATAGATTTAAACAGTGGAGTATATGATTGTGAAGTACAGAACAGAGGTCTAGGCTACAGATGTCCATTTGACTGTTATGAGCTTGTACATGGTATTTCAGTAAGACTGCATCACATCACCAAGAATGTTGATGTAAGTGGATTGGGAAAAAGACTAAGAACTGAGCTGTGGGGCACTCAGGGAGAAGAGGTGAGATCAGCAAAGGTGAGTGAGAATGGGAAGATAGTTTGGAAGAAAACTAAGAGGATGTAGCATCCTGTAAGCCTAGTGAAGAAAGTATATCAAGGACAAGGGAATGATCAACTGGGTTGAAAGCTGCAGTAGTTCAAGTTAAGATAAACACTAAATGTTAACTATTAGATTTAGTAAAGTAGACATCACAGTTGAACTTATTAAAAATGGATTCATGGAGTTTCATACAGGCAAAAACTTGATTGGAGTGTAGTAGAAGGGACGGAGTGGCATTGGAGAGTCTAAATTTAGTCAATTACTTGAAGACTTAGAATATATACAAAATCAACAAAAAGCATTAAAAAATTTAACCTCTACTTAATAAGAATGGTTATTTTAGTATATTTTGCTTATGTGTGTGTATATTGTTAAAGAAATTTGTACCATAAACATTCCCTGAGTTATTATTTAACATAAGTAAGATTTTAGTTACTATAAAATGATAGTCCATTCCAACTGCTATATTTATATTTACTTAACTTATCCTTTAGTATTGGATTGTTTCCCTATTTGTTATAAATAAGACCACAACAAATTTCATTGTACATAAATCCTGGAAACATCCCTTACTGTATTTCATTAGAATAAATCCACACATAGAATTACAAGGTCAAGAGGTGTGAGCATTACTGTTTTTGATATATTTTCCTAATTTGCTTTCTTGAAAGGCAGAATCAACTTATACCCTTCTCATTAAAATGTAGGCAGGTACTTTCTATCACCTGTTTGACAAGTGGAGAGTTTATAATTTTCTTTTCTTTTCTTTTCTTTTTTTTGCAGTATGCGGGCCTCTCACTGTTGTGGCCTCTCCCGTTGTGGAGCACAGGCTCCGGACGCGCAGGCTCAGCGGCCATGGCTCACAGGCCCAGCTGCTCCGTGGCATGTGGGATCTTCCTGGATCGGGGCACGAACCCGTGTCCCCTGCATCGGCAGGCGGACTCTCAACCACTGCGCCACCAGGGAAGCCCGAGAGTTTATAATTTTAAAAATACTGTTTAGGTATTAGGAAACTTTTAGCTCACTACTCTATTAATTTGATTTTGATATCTAATGAATGTGAATATGGTAATAAATCTGATTCAATGCAATTCCTATCAAGACTCCAATGGCATTTTTTACAAAAATAGAAAAAAACAATTCTAAAATCTGTATAGAACCACAAAAGACCCCTTGCTAGCCAAAGCAATCCTAAGGGAAAAGAACAATACTAGAGATATCGTACTTCCTGATTTTAAACTACGTTACTAAGTTACAGTAATCAAACAGTATGGTAATGGCATAAAAACAGACACATAGACCAATTGAACAGAACCAAGAGCCAAGGAATAAACCCATGCACATACAGTCAACTAATATTTGACAGAGGAGCTAATAATACTCAATGGAGAAAAGATAATCTCTTCAATAACTGGTGCTGGGAAAACTGGATATTCACATGCAAGACAACGAAACTGTACCTCTATCTTTCATCACTCACAAAAAATTAACTTGAAATGGATTAAAGACTTAAATGTAAGACCTAAAACTATATAACTCCTTGAGAGAAACATAGGACAAAAACTCCTTGACTTTAGTCTTGGCAATCATTTTATGGATATGGCACCCAAAACACAGGCAACAAAAGAAAAAAGTAAACAAATGAGATGAGACTTCATCAGACTAAAAAGCTCTGCACAGCAAAAGTTACAATCAACAAAATGAAAAAGCAACTTATTAAATGGGAGAAAATATTTGCAAACCACATATCCAATAAGGGGTTAACATTCAAAATATGTTTTGGTACTCATACAAAAAAAATTTTGCCAGAGATGGTATTCAAATGGCCAACAAGTACATGAAAAGGTGCAAACCTCAACAATCATCAGAGAAATGAAAATCACAGAGATATCACCTCAAACATGTTAAAATGGCTGTTATCAAAAAGCAGAGATAGCAAGTGCCTGTGAGGCTGTGGAGAAAAGGGAACCCTTGTGCACTGTTGGTGGGAATGTAAATTGGTGCAGCCACTATGGAAAACAGAACAGTAATTCCTCAAAAAATTAAAAATAGAACTACCATATGATTCAGCAGTTCTACTTTTGGCTATATATCTGAAGGAAATGAAATCATTACCTTGAAGAGATAGCTGCACCCCTATGTTCTTGCATCATTATTTCCATGACATGGAAACAACCTACATGTCCACTGACAGATGAATGAGCAAAAAAAGATATGTATATAGATATGCACACACACGCATGCACATGCACACACACACACTGGACTCTTATTCAGCTATAAAAAATGAATGAAATTCTGCCATTTGTGACAACATGGATGAATCTTAAAGATATGCTAAGTAAAAGAAGTCAGACAGAGAAAGATGACTACAGTATGATCTCACTTATATGTGGAACATGAAATACCAAACTCATAGAAACAGAGAACAGAGTGGTTGTTGCCAGGGGTGAGTATGAACTTCCCTTGTGTCTGGGGCCTCCAGCTATTCCAGACTAACACACTAATATACACTTATCCTTTAACGATTTGTTAAAATTCTGCTGATTTCTCCTTTACTATGTTTATGGGGGTTAGATCTTTTCCTTGGGATCTACCATAGGTGATAGATACAGTTCATATGTTGGGAAATGTTTGTCTCTTTTTGAAATTCAGGTTGTGAGTTTGCCATGTGACCTTATCTCTGTGATGGGCTTGTAAAAACTTATTTTATGAGTATTTTATGTGGCTATGTATTTTATGTGGCTTTTTTTTTTCATAGTTGACGGGGAGTAACTTTCCTTTTGGGTTTTTACATATTAAATGGAAGCAAAATTTTCAGTTCTTTGTGTACGAAGTTAAGAATTTATCTCCATCTGTTAGACTATGTTTCTGGTACTTCAATAAAATTTAGTCTGCTTAAAAACAATGATCCATAGTGCAGATAGCTTCCATGAATTCTGCTGTTTATGTCCTTAGCACTTTAAGGATGAGATTTTTATCTCCAAAGATGTTATGCATCTCTGCTTATCCATTCTAATTCTGGCTCTATTGAATAATGGAAATGAAGGATCTGAATGGACAGAGAGAAAATGGAGGGAGAAACAAAGTATAGACAGTAGGGGAGAGATGGTGACTTTGTCCCCATGGAAACCAGTCATTGTGCTGCATCAAATGTCTGCCGGGGTCCTTCATACCCTGGGGGTCTTACATGCATCTCTAGCCCCATTTTCTGTCCGTTCCTGTCTATGACTGCCATATTGTAGCCAAACTAAACTGCTTATCATTTCTCAAACATTCTCCAACTAATTTGCAAATGCTGATTTCCCTTTCTGTAATGCCTTTCCCATCTGTGCACTCCAATCCCCACCCAGCAAATCTCTACTCAGAATTCAAATGCCACCTCTTCTGTGCAGTGTTTCTTGAATCTCGTTTTCCTAAGAGGCTGTTTACGCTCTGTTGTGCCAGTTGCCTTATACTACATTCAGTGGATTATCTGCTCAAAGTTTTGCAAAGATGAAAGCATATAAAACCTTCAAGGGCAAGGCTAAGGATCAGCACAGATCCAGACATACTGCACTAACTACTTATTTGTTAGTGACCAAATAATATTTCTTTTTTGAACAGATGAAAATATGATAAAAAAGTTTGTAAGATGGTTATTCTCCGCTTATAAGGATCAAGACCTTGAAGCCTAAGTCCTCCCCTGGGAAGAAAATTCTGGAAGACATCAGTTATTGTGTATAAAGATACAAAATCTCCCTTGGGGTTTCCCCAAGAGTTCTCAGCTAATCTAAACTTCAAAGAATGGAGTCTGGAGCTAAAAGGCAGCAGGAAAGGACAAACTAGTGGATACTTAGCGAATCCTTTTCCTTAACCCACAAATTTTAGTTTTAGGACCTGTGTGTGACTCCACACTTTGAGTGATACAGAATCCCTGCCTCTGCCTGTGTTCTATAATAAGCTAGCCTTGGTTTACCAGGATTTATTTGGGGTTCAGTGTCACTATGTCTGCAGTAATGAACTATGTGCCCACTTCATAATACTTTGAAAGAAGCTCATTTGATTGATGGAACGTGTAGTAGCCTCTACTAATTCACCAAGTCCAAGCTCAAGATCCACCAATAAGATTTCTATTTTCCAAATTGGACACCCAACTTTCCTCTGTTATGAGGAAATGGAAATAGGATTTGTGTTGCCTTTTGCTTTGAACAGTGGATCTGCAAGTGGTTAAGACTGAAGAATTACCAGACCAAGAGGGAGCTCACGACATTATAAAGCATGGCTGTGTTATCCATTTCCCCAGATCATGTTTGAGGCTTTATGATTTCCTGGGAGTAAATTTTCCTCCTGCTAATAGTAAGAGCAATTATTCTGTCTTGAAGAAAACCGCTTAAATGTTTAGTTTTCTTATTCTGGAAATAAAGAAGTATTTATTCCTACAGGGTAAAAATATCCAGCTTTAAGGTTCAGTTGTTCCTGGTTGCATTATGTATTAGCCTTCCACACACAGTATTTGCTGGGTCCAATATCCTGGAGGAAAAAGGCACTCAGAAAATGTGCCTACTGATTACATTCTTTTCTATTTCCTTTCATTTTGAGTCATTCACTTTTGTGAAATTGTTGAGCCCAGTAGAGTAAGCAGCATTGCTGTCCTAATCTTCTACTGCAGACTGAGACATGATTTGAATACACACAGTCATAGAAACAATTACTCTTAAATATTTCCCATAACAATTTCACTTATTTCTTTATGGGTTTCCTGTAAAAAAAAAAAAGAAAGCTAGAGAGACAGGGGAAATATATGAACTCCTCAAAGATACGATGAGGAATGAGATCATTTCAAATTGCTCGGAAGAGGAAATATCAAAGTAACCAATTTGGTGTATTCAGGATACAGTGGTTTCCTGGAGAACTAGAATTTAAAAGACATAATGGGCCTTCCCTGGTGGCACAGTGGTTGAGAGTCTGCCTGCCGATGCAGGGGACACGGGTTTGTGCCCCAGTCCGGGAAGATCCCACCTGCTGCGGAGCGGCTGGGCCCGTGAGCCATGGTCGCTGGGCCCGCGCATCCGGAGCCTGTGCTCCGCAACGGGAGAGGCCACAACAGTGAGAGGCCCACATACGGCAAAAAAAAAATTAAAAATTAACAAATTTTTTTTAAAAAAGGCATAATGATAGCAGGATATTCCAAAGAAAGTGACCTGACCAGGTGGGGCCCGTATTCTCTGTATTCCTACCTCCTTACACACAGCCCAATTAGGCAGCAAGGGCGAAATGGAGATGAGTGATGCTTTTTCTCCAACAGAGATTGGGTCACTTTTTCATTCATTCTTTTTTCCCCCAATAGGAGGTTGGAAAGCAAAATCCTTTTAGATGGGAGAGAGTGGTGTGTGTGTGTGCGTGTATCCACTAATGACTAATGAAGCCGTATTTCTTACATTTGGCTCCCTTACTTCAGGTTGGCTAGAATTCAAAACCATTTAAATACTTAAACTGGGTGGGGAGTTGCAGGCAGTGATTCACAAACTGCTTTCTCTTCCACAGCCCATGTACCTCCAGGTTCGTATATACTGACAGGGTGCTCAGACTCCTTCTAAAGTATATACATTTAGGGGCTTCCCTGGTGGTGCAGTGGTTGAGAATCTCCCTGCTAATGCAGGGGACACGGGTTCAAGCCCTGGTCTAGGAAGATCCCACATGCCACGGAACAACTAGGCCCGTGAGCCACAACTACTGAGTCTGCGTGTCTGGAGCCTGTGCTCTGCAACAAGAGAAGCCGCAATAGTGAGAGACCCACACACCGCGATGAAGAGTGGCCCCCGCTTGCCACAACTAGAGAAAGCCCTCACACAGAAACGAAGGCCCAACACAGCCAAAAATAAAAAATAAATAAATAAATTTAAAGTATATACATTTAACCCAAAGACCCAAGATTTCAGTGAGGCCCAGAGAAGCTCTGCTTGACGCTTGGACCTAGTCCACAGTGGCTTCCTGGCAAGTTCACCTTGTGACAAAAGTGCTTATTCATTGCTTTTCTCCACAGTTGCTCAGTTATTTTGACTGCTCATGCTGCTAGTGGTACACTTTCAGCTTTCTGCCGCTGTCCAAGTTCCTGAAGTCCTTGCATCACCACCACCAACCCAAAAGCATATCTACCAAGAGTTTTTCTCTTGTTCTGTTCTAGTCAACTACTCACTTATTCCTCAGCATGGAAACAATGTTATTTAAAATATACACTCCAAGAAGCCCCCAGAACCCACAGAGCCTTGCCCAGAAGCTACGGTGGTGTCATTTTTCACCATGCCAGCTCCAAATCTACCAAGTTCTGGGTTTTTATTTCACTTTCCAAAAGGAAGTAAATTTGGTTCCTATACCCTTGCTGAGGACAGCATTTCCTCTTTCTTCCTGCAGTCTGTACCTTGTTTTTAAGAGCTCTTGCTCAAAATAAATGGATGCATAACTCCTGAGAAAGTAACAGTTTAAACCAATGCCAGGTGTAATAGAGCACAAAGGGAAAAGTCTTTTGAACCAGGCTGATTTGGGCAACACAGATGCTTCTCTAACAATTAAGCCCTTTGAGAAAGTTCCTATTCTGTCTATATTTTATTTTTCTCATCTACAAAATGGGATTAATAAACATGCTCATAAATTAATTATAGCAGATAAATAGGAAAATACATGTGAACACTTAATATGGTACCTGACACATAGTGGTAAGCTTGGTAAATGTTTGATTCCCTTATTTTCTTGTCCCTTTTCCCTACCACCCTCAGACCATTTAAGTTGAGTTCAAAATAAAAATATATACAAGTAATTTATTTATTTATTTATTTTTATTTTTTTATTTAACAAATTTAATCAGTTATACATATACATATGTTCCCATATCCCCTCCCTTTTGCGTCTCCCTCCCGCCCTCCTATACAAGTAATTTAAACACAACTGACAGAGGGAAGCCCAGTGGCTGATCATAGACTATGGAACCACACTTGTGTTGACGTTAATCAATCAGCTTCTTCCAAATATACTCTGGTTATAATTACTATGATTCCTGCCCTGAATTAGATCAATTGTTCTGATTCTATCAAAGAAAAAATGTACTAATATTTTATAAATATATGTGTATATATGTGTGTGTGTGTGTGTGTGTGTGTATATATATATATATATATATATATGAGCACTTAATCCAAAGAGACACATTTAAAGCACTTCTGAACAACACATGTATTCTCTCCAAGAAAACTAGAGACTGGTTAAATTTTGCTTCCTTTCTTAGATGTTTATGAGAACTGACAGAAAACTTTTGCAGTAACCAAAGTTTAATTCTCCCCTGACATTTTCATTTTCTCTACTATTTATTGAGAGAAATATGGCTTAAGTTAGAAAAGTGGTTGGCAATCAGCAAGCAAGTGGGTTCAGGATGTATTCAACTGCAGTGTGTGTGGCATCACATCACCTGATCACCCAGCCTCTCCACACTTTCAGAAAGCACAGCTGGCAGCACGTCTATGACCAGGGCTCTGCACTATGGGACTCACATTCAACCAGCAGTGAGTAAGAACAACTCCCATAATCCACAGACCTTCTGAATTTTAGAGCCGTGAAAAAGGCAATTAAGAATAACAGAAAAGATAATGGCATTTGCAGTGACATGGATGGACCTAGAGATTGTCATACCGAATGCAGTAAGCCACACAGAGAAAGACAAATACCATATGATATCACTTATATGTGAAATCTAAAAAAAGGGTACAAATGAACTTATTTACAGAACAGAAATAGAGTCACAAATGTAGAAAACAAACTTATGGTTTCCAAGGGGGAAAGTGGGGGGGGGGATTGGGAGATTGGGTTCGACACATACACACTACTATATATAAAATAGATACCTAATAAGAACCTACTGTATAGCACAGGGAACGCTATTCAATACTCTGTAATGACCTATATGGGAAAAGAATCTAAAAAAGAGTAGATATATGTATATGTATAACGGATGCACTTTTCTGTACAGCAGAAACTAACAACATTTTAAATCAACTATACTCCAATAAAAATTAATTAAAAAAAAGAATAACAGAAAAGGGTACAATAGTTTTTAACTTCTGACTCATGCCCACCTGGCAATTACATTTCATAATGCTAGGGCAGCAGGGTGATTCATCAGAGGAAGTTGCATCTCCACTGCTCTGCCCTTTCCCAGGACACTTTGTCCTGGAAGTCTCGAATTTCCAGGGGAAGGGAGAAATTTCAGGGTATATATTTTGCCCAGAAGAAAATCTCTAAAGAGAAGAGCCTTTTGTTTTTGAAGGCCTTAGACTTATTTTAATGACTAAGTGGATATGTCCAGAGGCAGAGGAGTTTTGGGGATGGGGAGACTCTGAGAAGGTGGCATTGGAGCCCCCATATTGGGAAGGAGGGTAAAGGATTTTCTGGGTTTCACAGAGAGTTGTATCTGCCCAAACATAGTTCCTTTGAGGGGCATGAATTCTGGAAGGGGTGTCTGCTTGCTGGCCAGTGAATTTTGAACACAGAACTCTATAACCATGGCTAGGAGCCTCCTGTGTTCTATCTTGGCTCAGAGGCAAGAAACTTTGGGTGTTGCTGCTGGCATTGGCTAGACCACATGGACCCAAACACAGATCACAACACTGGCTATCAGGGCTCATCCTGTTTCTTAGGATGTTTGAAAAGATGATATAGGTCCCAGGGCTCAAATACAATAAAAGGGGTGGAGATGGAGCCTTGAAAACTGGCTAGCACTGAAAATTCCACCAACGTTGGTATTTGGAGATTTCAGCCAATATTTAGAAAACTGACATTATCTGTAATCCAAGCACCATGAAGCAGTTCATTTCTGTTATATAATACAGGCAGACCTCATTTTATTGTATTTCACAGGCGCTGTTGCCTCTTTTTTTTTTTTTTTTTTGTACAAATTGAAAGTTTGTAGAAACCTTGCATCAAGCAAGTCTGTTGGCACCATTTTTCCAACAGCATTTGCTCACTTCATGTCTCTGTGTCACATTTTGGAGTTTCTCATAGTATTTCAAAATTTTAAATTATTATTATATTTGTTATGGTCAGCTGTGAACAGTGATCTTTGATGTTACTACTATGACCCACTGAATGCTTAGACGGTGGTTAGCATTTTTTAGCAATAAAGTATTTTTAAGTTAATGTATATACATTTTTTAGTCATAATGCTATTACACACAATAGATTACAGTATACTGTAAATAAAACTTTTGTATGCACTGGGAAACCAAAAACATCTATGTGACTCGCTTTATTGGGGTGCTCTGGAACCGAACCCACAATGTCTCCCAGGTACATCTGTAGTTTTAAAGGGATTAATTCAACCAGAAAGTTCTTAGTGCTCTAGAGGTATCTGGCTCAATGTACTTGTTTTCATTCTATTTTAATAAAAGAAAGTAGGTCAAGTAAATTGCTCTCTTATCAATGTTAAGTGC
Source organism: Mesoplodon bidens (assembly GCF_964165515.1). Classification (NCBI taxonomy): domain Eukaryota; kingdom Metazoa; phylum Chordata; class Mammalia; order Artiodactyla; family Ziphiidae; genus Mesoplodon; species Mesoplodon bidens. The sequence continues at coordinate 23,134,882 of NC_138181.1, forward strand.
CTTTCTCTTCGATATGTTGGAAAACCAATATTGCCTTGCAGAAAGCAATGCAGTGACTTATGATATATTAGTGTGCTCTCCTGTTAAGAAATATTTGTAATGTGAATTCTAGCATTTGAAGTGAATAGACTAATGCTTTACTTATAATTGCAGAAAATCGAAAAAGACAAATCTTTTTTGCAGTTGGCTGGTGGGAAACAGACCACAGGAGAAAATAGCATCCCACTATTTATTTTATCTTAAACACAACAATGATCACAAAAACTTTCCCTTGCCTCCTCTGGCTTCCACGCTCTTCTCTCCTTCCTTTTGTACAAAAACTACTCAAGAGAATTGTCTATAACCCTTGTCTGTCCCTTCCAACTCTCTTCCCCACAGCACTGAATCTCACCTGCTTATGTGAAGGTCACAAATGTCCTCCATTGCTAAATCAAATGACCAGTTCTCTGTCCCTATATTTCTTGACCTAACAGCAGCATTGAACTCAGCCATCATCCCCCCGAACTTTTTTTTTTTTTTTCTTGTGGTACGCAGGCCTCTCACTGTTGTGGCCTCTCCCATTGTGGAGCACAGGCTCTGGACACGCAGGCTCCACGGCATGTGGGATCTTCCCGGACCGGGGCACGAACCCGTGTCCCCTGCATCGGCAGGCAGACTCTCAACCACTGCGCCACCGGGGAAGCCCCGCCACCCGACCTTTGATACACTATTTTCACTCGGCCTCCACACAACATTCTTACCTGGTTTTTCTCTTGCCTCTGACATTTCTGCTCAGTCTCTGCTAGTTCTTTCTCACCTCCCAGCCTCTAAATGTTGGAGTATTTAGATCTCAATTCTGAATCCTTCTCCTTTCCCTACCTACTCTTGTCATTTTGGTGATCTCATGCAGTAGCTTGGTTTTTAATAACATCAAAATGCTGATGACTCCTAAACATCTGTCTTCAACCTGGCCCTCTTCTCCTGAATTTGAGGCTTTAAATCCTACTGCCTTCTCAGCACCTCTGCTTGGATGCCCGATAGGCATCACAAACAAATATGGGTTGATTAAAGAAGGAATACTAGGGGCTTCCCCGGTGGCACAGTGGTTGAGAGTCCGCCTGCCAATGCAGGGAACACGGGTTCGTGCCCCGGTCTGGGAAAGATCCCACATGCCACGGAGTGCCTGGGCCCGTGAGCCGTGGCCGCTGAGCCTGCGTGTCCAGAGCCTGTGCTCCGCAATGGGAGAGGCCACAGCAGTGAGAGGCCCGCGTACCAAAAAAAAAAAAGAAATACTAAATACTCCAAGTAAGGAACTTTGATTTCCTGGGACTTAGAGGAGAATGAAGAATGTATTCATTTATTCAACAAATACGGGCCAGGCTCTGTCCTAGGCACTGGAGAAACAGCAAAGAATAAAATAGACAAGATGCTACTCCCATGAAATTTGCTTTATAGTGGGGGCGAGGAGGGGTGGGAGAGGAACCAAGAATAAATTAAGCAAATGAAGAGACGATATGGTAAATGGAGATAGCGCTCTAATAATGCAAGGGATGGAGAGTAAGTGAAGTGTCATCTATTTTATATAAGATGATCAGAGGCAACCTGTATGAGGGGATGGGGTTTTAGTAAAGGTTTGAAGAAAGGCAGGGGAAGAGTCTTGCAACTTCCTAGAGAAAGAGGTTTCCAGGCAGAGCACAGGCATGACAGTGGTTGGAAAGAAACAGACTGCTTAGTGTGTTTGTAAAACACAATGCCTACTATACAATTCTCAACTGCTGTTTGGATTTGTTCCCTTCCCTATTCCCACATGCTTACTAAAATAGGGAGCTCTTTGCAAAAGTATCCAGCACATCTATGAATTATATAATTTTAAAGATGATTATTTCATTTACATACTATATTCTCTTTGGTTTTACTTTTTAGAAAATCAATTGTTTACGTAAAAATGGGAACACAAAATGACAGCCCAAGCCATCTTAATGGAAGCATCAATGAAAACCCAGCATGATACTGTCTGTGGATACACCATGCTGTAGATGAGTCTGAACACAAATATACAGGCTCATTTCTATTTCTGTGAAAAGTTCAGCACAAGATGTTTTCTTGAAGGAAGAATATTTGTCATGCTGTGTTTATGACCATAAACATGGATTTGGACAGCTTCTTACTTTCTTTTCTCCTCTCAAGTACAATTTAACTTAACTGAAATCAGAATATTCCAATCTATCTTTTCCTCTTTTTATACAAAGTATCCTATTTTGTTATTATTTAATTTAGAGTTGCATTCTCTTGTGACTATTCTTTCTATGTTCAAATCTCATTGCCTTGTGAAGTGCTTTTTGTTGGTTACTTTGAAGTGTTTGGAGATTATTACTGAAGAAACCAGTTGGCTCTATATTTCAGTGCTGAAAAAAAGCTGTGCTCACCTTTATGGGAAAGTCATTTACTTAGATAAAGCATAAAGCCAAAGGAAGAATGTGCAAACTTCCTTGCCAGGCAGTGAGTTTGGCCAGATCACACCAAACAATCAATGGATTGAAATATTGTCCAGCCAAATGGTCCAGTTTCCTATATTAATAAAGATGATTAGAAGAGATTTTCTATCCTAATGAAGATAGACTAATTCAAATAAAAGCGTTGAACTAGTTGTTTTTATTTAGAGCCTCTGTTTCTTAAATTCGTGGCTCTGGCTAGTTCTTTGATTCCTCATGTCTTGCTTTATGGTACCTTAATAAAAATAGTCTGTATATTACTTCTTCTTGGTACTTTATGCTGCAGAGTTTTTTTAAAAAAAGACTAATGAAGAGCATTGCTACTAAATTTCTCTTTATGTATCTTTTGAGTTATTAAGTTAAAATGGCCCTCAGTGCTCTGTAGTGATAATTATTAAAATCTCCATTTTCAAGGTTAAGAAAGTAATAATTAAGACTAACCAGTAGACTCCTAGATACTAAATAATAAATGGTACTTTACAACAAATAGGAGGTAAATGCATATTTTAGAAAGTTAACATTGAGCATGTCGACTTTATCTATATAGGCCCTCCAGCCCTTATTTTATAATAAACTCCCACTCACAAACAGCAGCAAGACAATTTTTGCCTTATATATGTCTTTGTGGCCAAATCACTGATTTGATATGCAACCCCTTCTGCTCAATTAATACAGCGGATTTCATTCTACCTTCTGAGTTCTGAAAGCACATGGTGGGGCTGGCACTGTGTATAGTACCAGTTCATACACTAGGAAATATTAAAGTCTTATACCCAGTGATTAGTTATATTTAACAATAATACCTAGCTTACTAGGGTCTACTGCAGTATTTTAATTCCATTCCCACACTGGGAAAAAGTATTCAAAATCACAGAATGAGAAGAAAAAAACAAATCAGAGCAATTATTAAGACCTGTAAGGGGGGAGGGATAAATTGGGAGGCTGGGATTGACATATACACACTACTATATATAAAATAGATAACCAACAAGGACCTGTTTCCTGTATAGCACAGGAAACTCTATTCAATGCTCTGTAATGACCTACATGGGAATAGAACCTAAAAAAGTGTGGATATTTGTATATGCATAACTGATTCACTATTCTGTACAGCAGAAACTAACACAACATTGTAAAGCAAATATACTCCAATAACAATTAATTTTTTAAAAGTTATGTAGATTGTTCCAGGCTTTCTCTTCATTCTCCCTACTCAAAAGGATTCTGGCTTTGCCTGGCACTGTCTCTTATTGCTTCCTACCTTTCATAGTAACTTTTTTTTTTAATTGGAGTATAATTGCTTTACAATGGTGTGTTAGTTTCTGCTTTCATGGTAACTTTTGACAGCTTTTTTAAACTCCTGTGAGATAGAATTTGGAGAAGCTGGGGGAAGGGAGCAGCAATACAAGGACAAAAGTTCCTGAGAGCAGGATTGGGGAAGGCCCTCACTTCTCATGTACCCCAGGGCAGGTGTCCAAATCTCTCTCCACTGTGCTGCTCTGGCCAAAGCCAGCTCTGACTAGTCCAATCTGGTCCAGAACCCCAATAGGTGCCTGTGGCTGAAGAAAAAATGAAGTCATATTTACTTTCTCATTCTAAGTGTTTCTTGCAAATCTCCAGTTGGGCTCAACCCTGCCTTTTGGTCATTTATTTCCCCTAGTCAGTGAACTCCTCCTTTCCAAACCATCAACATGCCCTTCACAACCTCACTCTCAGCAGATGAATATGTTTCTTATTTTGTTTAAAAGCTGAGACAATTAGAAAAGAATATTCTTATCCTTCCTCTATCAACACTACACACCTGCCTCTGGACCCGTGACCCAGGGACAACTTCCCCGGGAGAATGCACGGTGCACCTCAGGCTGCTGCAATGTCACGCCGGCCTCTGCCCCCGCAGGCTCACCCAGCATCCGTATCCCACCCACCCATGGCCTGCGTGAGCCAGAGCCCCCTAATCAGTTGCTCCTTTAACCCCTTCCTGTCTGAGCGAAAAACAGACGCCCTCAGGCTACCTACAGTCAGAGGCAGGTCCAAATCCAAATGTGAACCCCGGTGCAAACAAAGAAGAGAAAGTGAAATCTCTCCTAGCAGCCTCAGGAGGACCGTATTAAATCTCCACAATCAACTTGATGTACCCTGCATCTGTGGAATACCTGAATAGACAACAAATCATCCCAAATTGAGGAGGTGGACTTTGGGAGCAATGATATATATATATATTTTCCCCCCTTTTTCTCTTTTTGTGAGTGTGCATGTGTATGCTTCTATGTGTGATTTTGTCTGTACAGCTTTGTTTTTACCATTTGTCCTAGGGTTCTGTCTATAGATTCTGTTTTTTTTTATTACTTTAAAAAACTTTTTTCTACAAAAAAAATTTTTTCTTAATAAGTATGTTTTATTTTATATTTTAATAACTTTATCTTATTATATTTTCCTTCATTTTATGTTATCTTCTTCTTTCTATCTTTCTTTTTTTTTCACCCTTTTATTCTGAGCTGTGTGGATGACAGGCTCTTGGTGCTCCAGCCAGACATCAGAGCTGTGCCACTTAGGTGGAAGAGCCAGGACACTGGTCCACAAGAGGCCTCCCAGCTCCACGTAATATCAAATAGCGAAAATCTCCCAGAGATCTCCATCTGAATGCCAAGACCCAGCTCCACTCAAATACCAGCAAGCTACAGTGCTGGATACCCTATGCCAAACAGCTAGCAAGACAGGAACACAACCCCACACATTAGCAGAGAGGCTGCCTAAAATCATAATAAGGTCACAGACACCCCAAAACACACCACCAGAGGTGAACATGCCCACTATAAACACATGATCCAGCTTCATCCACCAGAACACAGGCACTAGTCACCTCCACCAGGAAGCCTACACAACCCACTGAACCAACTTTAGCCACTGGGGACAGACACCAAAAAACAACAGGAACTACGAACCTGCAGCCTGTGAAAAGGAGACACCAAACACAGTAAGTTAAGCAAAATGAGAAAAGAGAGAAACACACAGCTGATGAAGGAGCAAGGCAAAAACCCACCAGACCTAACAAATGAAGAAGAAATAGGCAGTCTACCTGACAAAGAATTTAGAATAATGATAGTAAAGATGATCCCAAAACTTGGAAATAGAATGGAGAAAATACAAGAAACGTTTAACAAGGACCTAGAAGAAGTAAAGAGCAAACAAACAGTGATGAACAACACAATAAATAAAATTAAACATTCTCTAGAAGGGATCAGTAGCAGAATAACTGAGGCAGAAGAACGGATAAGTGACCTGGAAGATAAAATAGTGGAAATAATTACTGCAGAGCAGAATAAAGAAAAAAGAATGAAAAGAATTGAGGACAGTCTCAGAGGCCTCTGGGACAACATTAAATGCACCAACATTAGAATTATAGGGGTCCCAGAAGAAGAAGAAGAGAAAAAGAAAGGGACTGGGAAAATATTTGAAGGGATTATAGTTGAAAACTTCCCTAATATGGGAAAGGAAATAGTCAATCAAGTCCAGGAAGCACAGAGAGTCCCATACAGGATAAATCCAAGGAAAAACATGCCAAGACACATATTAATCATACTATTAAAAATTAAATACAAAGAACAAATATTAAAAGCAGCAAGGTGAAAACAACAAATAACATACAAGGGAATCCCCATAAGGTTAACAGCTGATCTTTCAGCAGAAACTCTGCAAGCCAGAGGAAGTGGCAGGACATATTTAAAGTGATGAAAGAGAAAAACCTACAACCAAGATTACTCTACCCAGCAAGGATCTCATTCAGATTTGATGGAGAAATTAAAACCTTTACATACAAGCAAAAGCTAAGAGAATTCAGCACCACCAAACCAGCTTTACAACAAATGCTAAAGGAACTTTTCTAGGCAGGAAACACAAGAGAAGGAAAAGACCTACAATAACAAACCCAAAACAATTAAGAAAATGGTAATAGGAATATACATGTCGTTAATTACCTTAAATGTAAATGGATTAAATGCTCCAACCAAAAGACATAGATTGGCTGAAAGGATACAAAAACAAGACCCGTATATACACTATCTACAATAGACCCACCTTCAGACCTAGGGACACATACAGACTGAAAGTGAGGGGATGGAAAAAGATACTCCATGCAAATGGAAATCAAAAGAAAACTGGAGTAGCAATTCACACATCAGAGAAAATAGACTTTAAAACAAAGACTATTAGAAGAGACAAAGAAGGACACTACATAATGATCAAGGGATCAATCCAAGAAGAAGATAAAAGAATTGTAAATATTTATGCACCCAACATAAGAGCACCTCAATACATAAGGCAAATGCTAACAGCCATAAAAGGGGAAATTGACAGTAACATGATCATAGTAGGGGACTTTAACACCCCACTTTCACCAATGGACAGATCATCGAAAAGGAAAATAAATAAGGAAACACAAGCTTTAAATATTACATTGAACAAGATGGACTTGATAGATATTTATAGGACATTCCAACAAAAAACAACAGAATACACATTCTTCTCAAGTGCTCATGGAACATTCTCCAGGATAGATCATATCTTGGGTCACAATTCAACCCTGGTAAATTTAAGAAAATTGAAATCGTATCAAGTATCTTTTCCAACCACAACGCTATCAGACTAGTTATCAATTACAGGAAAAAATCTGTAAAAATACAAACACATGGAGACTAAACAACACACTATTTAAAAAGCAAGAGATAAAAAAAAAACAAAACTCCAAGGGATCACTGAAGAAATCAAAGAGGAAATCAAAAAATACCTAGAAACAAATGACAATGAAAACACGATGATCCAAAATGTATGGGATGCAGAAAAAGCAGTTCTAAGAGGGAAGTTTATAGCTATAAAATCCTACCTTAAGAAACAAGAAACATCTCAAATAACCTAACCTAACAGCTAAAGCAGTTAGAGAAAGAAGAACAAAAAAACCCCAAAGTTAGCAGAAGGAAAGAAATCATAAAGATCAGATCAGAAATAAATGAAAAAGAAATGAAGGAAACGATAGCAAAGATCAATAAAACTAAAAGCTGGTTCTTTGAGAAGATAAACATAATTGATAAACCATTAGCCAGACTTACCAAGTAAAAAAGGGAGAAGACTCAAATCAATAGAATTATAAATGAAAAAGGAGAAGTAACAACTGACACTGCAGAAATACAAAGGATCATGAGAGATTACTACAAGCAACTCTATGCCAGTAAAATGGACAACCTGGAAGAAACGGACAAATACTTAGAAATGTACAACCTGCCGAGACTGAACCAGGAAGAAACAGAAAATAGGAACAGACCAACCACAAACACTGAAATTGAAACTGTGATTCAAAATCTTCCAAAACACAAAAGCCCAGGACCAGATGGCTTAACGGGCAAATTCTATCAAACATTTAGAGAGGAGCTGACACCTACCCTTCTCAAATTCTTCCAAAATAAAGCAGAGGGAGGAACACTCCCAAACTCATTCTACGAGGCCACCATCACCCTGATACCAAAACCAGACAAGATGTGACAAAGAAAGAAAACTACAGTCCAATATCACTGATGAACATAGATGCAAAAATCCTCAACAAAATACTAGCAAACAGAATCCAACAGCATATTAAAAGGATCATACACCATGATCAAGTGGGGTTTATCCCAGGAATACAAGGATTCTTCAATATACACAAATTGATCAATGTGATACACCATATTAACAAACTGAAGGAGAAAAACCATATGATCATCTCAATAGACACAGAAAAAGCTTTTGACAAAATTCAACACCCATTTATGATAAAAACCCTGCAGAAAGTAGGCATAGAGGGAACTTTCCTCAACATAATAAAGGCCATATATGACAAACCCACAGCCAACATCATCCTCATTGATGAAAAACTGAAACCATTTGCACTAAGATCAGGAGCAAGACAAGGTTGCCCACTCTCACAACTATTATTCAACATAGTTTTGGAACTTTTAGCCACAGCCATCAGAGAACAAAAAGAAATAAAAGGAATCCAAATCGGAAAAGAAGAAGTAAAGCTGTCACTGTTTGCAGATGACATGATACTATATGTAGAGAACCGTAATGATTCTACCAGAAAAGCACTAGAGCTAATCATAGAACTTGGTAAAATGGCAGGATACAAAATTAGTGCACAGAAATCTCTTTCATTTGTATACACTAATGATGAAAAATCTGAAAGTGAAATTAAGAAAACACTCCCAGTTACCACTGCAACAAAAAGAATAAAATATCTAGGGATAAACCTACCTAAGGAGACAAGAGACCTGTATGCGGAAAATTATGACACTGATGAAAGAAATTAAAGATGATACAAATAGATGGAGATTGGATTGGAATAATCAACATTGTGAAAATGACTCTACTACCCAAGCAATCTACAGATTAAATGCAATCCCTATCAAACTACCACTGGCATTTTTCACAGAACTAGAACAAAAAATTTCACAATTTGTATGGAAACACAAAAGACCCCGAATAGCCAAAGCAATATTGAGAATGAAAAATGGAGCTGGAGGAATCAGGTTCCCTGACTTCAGCATATACTACAAATCTACATTAATCAACACAGTATGGTACTGGCACAAAAACAGAAATATAGATCAATGGAACAGGATAGAAAGCCCAGAGATAAACCTATGCACATATGGTCACCTTATCTTTGATAAAGGAGGCAAGAATATACAGTGGAAAAAAGATAGCCTCTTCAATAAGTGGTGCTGGGAAAAATGGACAGTTACATGTCAAAGAATGAAATTAGAACACTCCATAACACCATATAAAAAAATAAACTCAAAATGGATTAAAGACCTAAATGCAAGGCCAGAAACTATCAAACTCTTAGAGGAAAACATAGGCAGAACACTTTATGACATAAATCACAGCAAGATCCTTTTTGACCCACCTCCTAGAGAAATGGAAATAAAAAGAAAAATAAGCAAATGGGACTTAATGAAACTTAAAAGCCTTTGAACAGCAAAGGAAACCATAAACAAGATGAAAAGACACCCCTCAGAATGGGAGAAAATATTTGCAAATGAAGCAACTGACAAAGGATTAATCTCCAAAATTCACAAGCAGCTCATACAGCTCAATATCAAAAAAACAAACAACCAATCCAAAAATGGGCAGAAGACCTAAACAGACATTTCTCCAAAGAAGATATACAGATTGCCAAGAAACACATGAAAGAATGCTCAACATCATTAGTTATTAGAGAAATGCAAACCAAAACTACAATGAGATATCATCTCACCTGGTCAGAATGGCCATCATCAAAAAATCTACAAACAATAAATCCTGAAGAGGGTATGGAGAAAAGGTAATCCTCTTGCACTGTTGGTGGGAATGTAAATTGATACAGCCACTATGGAGAATAGTATGGAGGTTCCTTAAAAAGCTAAAAATAGAACTACCATATGACCCAGCAATCCCACTACTGGGCATATACCCTGAGAAAACCGTAATTCAAAGAGTCATGTACCAAAATGTTCATTGCAGCTCTATTTACAATAGCCAGGACATGGAAGCAACCAAAGTGTCCATCGACAGATGAATGGATAAAGATGTGGCCCATATATACAACGGAATATTACTCAGCTATAAAAAGGAATGGAACTGAGTTATCTGTAATGAGGTGGATGGACCTAGAGTCTGTCATACAGAGTGAAGTAAGTCAGAAAGAGAAAAACAAATACCATATGCTAACACATATATATGGAATCTAAAAAAAAAAAAACAAACCCGGTCATGAAGAACCTAGGGGCAAGATGGGAATAAAGACACAGACCTACTAGAGAATGGACTTGAGGATAGGGGGAGTGGGAAGGGCAAGCTGAGACAAAGTGAGAGAGTGGCATGGACATATATACACTACCAAACGTAAAATAGCTAGCTAGTGGGAAGCAGCTGCATAGCACAGGGAAATCAGCTCAGTGCTTTGTGACCACCTAAAGGGGTGGGATAGGGAGGGTGGGAGGGAGGGAGACGCAAGAGGAAAGAGATATGGGGACATATGTATATGTATAACTGTTTCACTTTGTTATAAAGCAGAAACTAACCTGTCATTGTAAAGCAATTATACTCCAATAAAGATGTTAAAAAATTTTAAAAAAGAAACTAGATCAAGACAGCATTAAACAGAAGAAAAAAATGTATTACACACTTGACCTTGACATTTGTTTGTGTGTTTCTATATCTATATGTAAAGATGTATTGATTAATTTCCAGTGGCTCTTCTCTTCCTTTTCTGCCACCTTTAGGTTTCTATTCTGATTTGTTTTGCTAGGATACATTGCTACATTTTTTTCATATGGAGTACTTGGATGAGAGTTTCCCTTGCAGTTTCTCAAACATTTTTTCTTTAACCCTGAAACGAAATAAAGAATCTTGGCTGGTCTTTGTTGATCTAGTATTCTTGAGTTGCATCATTTTTCTCACAGTGGTTGGTAGCTGCTCTTTCACTAGCTTCTGGCTTCCACTGTTGTAGATGAGAATTCTGTTGTTTTTTTTTTTTAAACACTTAATCTTTTAACATTTTCTGTCTTTCCCCCCACCCCCTTAGAGTTCAGAAATTTTACAGAATGTCTCTAGGTGTCATCTCTTATCTCATTAATCTGACCTGGCATTCATAAACCCCAGTTAATCTGTGGCATCAAGTTTTTAGTTCAGGGAAAAAATGTCCCATTATTTGTCTTTTTATTTACTCCACACCACCTGTCTTTTTTTCTCTTCCTGGTAGTTCTTTTAATCTTATATTAAGTCGCCTGTTGTATCCTCCAAGATTATTTTTTCTTTTCCCTCATGGTTTTGCTTTGATTTCTCTGTTATTTTTTCATCCATGCTTTGAAATATGTTTTGTATTTGATCTTCCAGGACACACATTTCAGTAGTAAATATTCTCTCTTTCAACTCATTCCTGAATTGTTTAGTTGATAAATCACATTGTTCACCTACAAATATCTCTTTTTTAGGCATTTGCTATACGTGGATCTCCTTACAAACTCTTATTCTTTTGAACCAAATGGTCATCTGTATCCCTCAGTAGCTTTCCCTCTCTGGATATACATCCTGATTGTGCCGGCCATTTTTCTTTGAATGTCGGTCTCTTTTAGACAGGGTGCTATTTTTTTGTTGTTGGATTGCTATGTTTCAGGCTACAAATGAGAGCATCCCCACAGGCAGAGGAAGTCAACACCATCTCCTCCCTACAGACAGACAGCACAGAAACAGATGGGCTGTCATGCCCTCCAAAGGCCCATGTGGGAAGTCAGCAGAAAGGGAGATTTCCTTGTATCTCCCAGCCTTGGGAATAACCTGCTCAGCAATCCACTTCTCTAGCTCCCTAGAAGCCTTTTTAGGGCCAGAGAGATCAGTTTTCTGCCAAGGATACAAAGTTTCTCCCTAGTCCTCATTACTAGGACCCCAGAGGTACCCAGACCTTTCTTGGCCATCAGAGTGTTTGGGCCCAGGAGTCATTTGCTCACTAGTTACACTCTCATCCTTTATCTTGCTCTATTTTTATTAGGTCACTTACTTAGATGTCTATTGTCTGACTCTCTCATCAGAATAAGAGCTCCATGAGGGCCAAGGCTCTGCGTGGTTCCTGGTTCTCTGTCCAGTGCTTGGCGCAGATACTGTGTGTTCCACAATTATTTTTGAAATGTTAGTAAATTAAGGAATGAGGCTAATTTGGGAAGAAAAGACCAGAGCAGCTATAAGAGAGCAAGAGAGATGGATAGAAGTGGAACAAGTGATGAAAAGACATTGCCATGGAGAACATGTTGAAGAAATGCATAGAAGTACATGAAAAATGTTGAGATTTCCTGATGTTGTTGTCTTTTTCTTTCTACAACATTCCTCTCTGGACTTTGGCTTCAATAAGACTACCAATATGATTAAACTGATCCGACTTTCTTTATATGATTTGTATATGATTTCAAGTGTAAAAGGGAAGCATTACTGTATTTATGTGTAATCAATCTATGCTAATGAAAAACTTTCATATGGTGACACTGTCAAATCACAGATTTGACCTGAGACTTCAAATTGTTTGGTAGTAGAAACAGGCTTAGTAAATAATCAAATTCACAAGATACATAGATGCACTTACATCAACTATAGTGTTTGGGGGAGAGGAACATGCTTCTAAAGATTGGTTATTATAGGGCTTTCCCTGGTGGTGCAGTGGTTAAGAATCAGCCTGCCTATGCAGGGGACATGGGTTCAATCCCTGGTCCAGGAAGATCCCACACACCATGGAGCAACTAAGCCCATGCACCACAATTACTGAGCCTGTGCTCTAAAGCCCGCAAGCCACAACTACTGAAGCCCACGTGCCACAGCTACTGAAGCCCATGAGCCACAACTACTGAGGCTGTATGCCACAGCTACTGAAGCCCACATGCCTAGAGCCCATGCTCTGCAACAAGAGAAGCCACCGCAATGAGAAGCCCGTGTACCGCAACAGTTAGTAGCCCCTGTTCACTGCAACTAGAGAAAGCCTGCATGTAGCAACAAAGACCCAACGCAGCCAAAATTAAATTAATTAATTAATTAAAAAAAATTGGGGTATTATATGGGTACAAACAAAAGAAAGAAAGGAATGGAAACTCCAGAAGAAAAAATTTTGAAGAGTTACAGGAAAGGATATTGTTTCTCTTTCTCTGGAGCACAATGCGTAATTTACCCTACTAAGTGGGGGCAGATCAGGAAAAAATCAGGAAAGATTTATCTTGCCTTGCTTTTTAAAGCACACTAGAAAAAATTCAAATTTTTAAAGTCTTAGGTGAGATTCATTTGAAAGGCTTAAAACATATAAAAGAATATTAGAAAAAAGTTTTCTAAATAATTTGCATAAAACCTACAATTGTGTGAATTCACTTAATTTTTACTTAATATCTGCCTGGAGAAAAATAGTAGAAAGAAAGAAAGGTGACACAAAGATCAAACTAAGTCAGTAGGTAAATACATCATGTTAGAAACACCTAGAAAAACTCCGAATTAATGCACTGATCAGCTAAGCCAGGTATTCTAAACACAAAGTTCGCAGACTCTTTATATATCTTCAAATTATATATTTGTACATGTGTACATATATGTATATGTATATATACACATACACACACATAACAGAGACTATGTAGGTATCCTTTCTTTTTTTTTTTTTTTTTTTTTTCAGTACGCGGGCCTCTCACCGTCGCGGCCTCTCCCGTTGCGGAGCACAGGCTCCGGACGCGCAGGCTCAGCGGCCATGGCTCACGGGCCCAGCCGCTCCGCGGCATGTGGGATCTTCCCAGACCGGGGCACGAACCTGCGTCTCCTGCATCGGCAGGCAGACTCTCAACCACTGCACCAACAGGGAAGCCCAGGTATCCTTTCTTAAACGAAAGATTTTGAGCCATATGTCTCCCTATAAAAAATGTAAAATCTGAACATACTTATAAAGTTCATGCATATTATTTATAGAGTGATATTAAAGCAAAGGAATAAAAAGAGGTCTAAGCGTGAGGAGACCTGTTCTAGCCCTGATTTGTGTACAGTTTTATTTCATAACATTTGGGCGTCTTAGATTTCCTTTTATAGAATGAGGATGATAACTATATGATCCTATTGTTCTCCAATTATAGAATTTTAATGACTAGAATGAATTTTGTCTTAAAAAATCGCTGACACATTTAATCATAATTGCAGAATTCATGTGTGTATGCGTGAGCATATACATATATGTATATTCATTCGTGTTTACCAAAGTGAAGTCTTCAAAGTGTTAAATTGGACTCATGTCAGTTACATGTTTATGAAGTCATCTATTGTTTTAAGCACCTGAGGGATCTTGTGAGAACCTATTGTTTTGACAGCAAGGAAATGGGGAACACTCAGGTGTTTGACATCTTTGTCACAGTGCTACAAGTTCTGTAGGATCGTCTAGCTTATTATCTGAAGCAATGAACTACATTGGTGAACCTCAGCACATAAAATGGGTTGCATTTATTGTATCAATGTATTATGCACATCAGTGTTGCTCAAAAAAACACGGTTATCTTTCCCAAGAGTTTATATGCTTACGTATATTACCCAGGCAAATAGCTATATTGCTTTGAAAGTAAGTCTGGGTCATTCTCAGTTTTATCAATTTAAACTTTTTCATAGACTTGGATAGTTGTTAGAGCACTGTCATTTGTAGATTTACAAGCCATCAGTAATTTGTTCTTAAAGTTGCAGGTTTTCTCCCTAAATATCTCCTTTATTCTTCTGGAGTAAATTAACAATGAATGCATTGTGTGGTTCCATTCTTGTATAAAATAGAACTTGATGATTATATTGTAATGAGGGCTGTGGTTTCTATGTGTGAGCAAAGTAATTGCTCAAGAACCCTTTTGCAGTTGTATTCAAATCAGATTAAATATCTGAATACTACACCAGAAAAATAAGAGGACAATTTTCAACCATTCTTAGTCACTGAATAAATAGAAAGGAAAATGAAATTGTGCTTATCAACCTTATAATTATGTCTCTACTGCTGAGGTATCCCAAAAGGTGCAATTAAAAGATAACTATACAGAAAAATAATGGCTTAATTTAATATTGAAATAGAAATACAATGATTCTGAGTATTCAGAAAGTGGATTTTTTTCTCCGTTCTTCCTCACAGCCATCTGCCCAGTGGATAAAGTCTTCTCTGAACTAAATGAGCATTAATGAGAGATGCCCTTCAGATGGAATTACAGAGTTTCTGACAGAGCCCCTGACAGAGCCCAGGATTCCGAGAACATCAAACTTTATGTCAGAAATATAAGAGGACTCTTACTTTTCTTTACTCTTTTTTCTTTTGAATATATGTTCTCTACCTTCAGAAGTGTAAGGATGAGATCATAATAGTAAAATATACTTAGTTATTCTCGGTCTGTTAGTTCTCTGTTTCTGCTCTAACAAATGGCCACAATTTAGTGACTGAAAATGACACACATTATGTTATAGTTCTTTACATTAGACGTTTGAAATGGATCTTACTGGGTTAAAGTCCAAGGGTTGACAGGGCTGCATTCCTCCTAGAATTTCTAGGAGAGAATCGTTTTCCTTCTCCTTTCCAGCTTCCAGGGACCCACTGCATTCCTTGGCCCACATTCCCTTCCTGTACCTTCAAAGTCAGCAACAATAGGCTGAGTGCTTTCCATGTGGTTGTGTTTCTCAACTTGCTGTTTGCTTTTCAATCTTTTATGATGTTTTCAAGGCACAGATATTTTTATATCTGCCTAGTCACATATATTGGCCTTAAAAATGTATTCATTGTTCATATGTCTACAAATTAGTTTATAATTATGTGCTAGCTAAACATTTTCCACTATTTTTTTCAAATTTTTATGGCTTTTTTTTTAGTTTTAACTAAAATACACATTTTTGTACATTTGTATTTATAATTGCAATTACTTAAATAATTTTTTTCAATTTACTTTCTTGATTTATTTATTGAACAATGCAGCCCACCCACAGTAATTTGTAAGTCTTGACTTATCATCTATGTGGCAAGGTATAAACACTAAGTAATCTTTTGTAATCATGAAGTTTGTAGTTACTTGGGAAAATTGATTATAAACAGTTAAATGTTTTAAGAAAGTAGAAATGTATCACATATTTTCAATTTTGGTTAATAGTCAAAAAGAAACAGGAAAGAATAAAATTAGTTCCCATATTTTAATGTTATTTTAACTTATTCTAATTATTTTGAAAAGTAAGCATTTTTCAAATTCATTTCGGCAGAACAGTGTACTATGAAAAAACTGACGTTTTTACTCAAGTAACTTTGAAAATGTTGATTTAGTTCATCAGGATTATTTACTGTAACTGCTATCAGAGTCTTTAATATGCTCATATTTTGTGAATCTTTAAGGAAATGAAACATGAGGTGATATTTTCTGAACTTGGCTATGGAATCCTTTCTCAAAAGGAGCCTTGTTCGTGAATGAATCACACTTTGTGAATAATGCTAGATAACAGTCATTATTCTTTTGATCAGTGATAAAGGTTAAACAGTTTTCAAATTACTTGTATTTTATTTCGTATAATATGAAGCACATATTTCCTAGATATACCATATACTGAAAAACTGAAAGAAATTTAGGGCCAAAGCTGCTTATATAAGAAGAGTGTTAGACATCTAATTTGCTTGATTTCTGACTTCCTTTTAGGTCTGTCACCTTGTTAAGTAAACTGTATTGTTTTCACATGTTCAGCTGTAATTATTTATTGTGTCTTTCACAGCACCTAATACAGTTCCTCATGTGTGATTTGTACACAATAAATATATAATGCATCTTTTTTTTTTTGCCAGACACATAGTAGGGATCTAAAAATCACTCATCCCATTAACTAATGGGATTACACTACTACTCCATCTTCATCTGTTCATTTCTCGAATTTTTGTTCACATTATTTCAGACAGGATGCTAGGCTAACATTGTGACGATTCATTCTATGTGTAGTCTCCTCTTTACAATCCTAGTAGGAGAGAGAAGAGTTGAATACAACCTACTAACACTGGGTGGAACATGTCATGTTTGGCTGCCATTTTCCTTCATTTTCCAGGTTTAGTACCTCAGCCGACTGTGGAGTCATTCACAACCAAATATTTTTAGGCTCCAACAGGATTTGTCGCTTATCCAATAGATGCTGGCCACTGGTGCCCCCTGCAGGTCATGTGGTTATCTGGGGCATCCCTGCCTTTTCACGGGACTCTGTGGCACTCTCTTGGTACACATTTGTTATGAAGCTCCTTAGCTTCTTCCACGGGGTATCCATGCCCCCCATGTACCACCATCCATGCCTGAGGAGTGTTGCTGCTGATTCCTAGACTTCTGCCAGGTGATACCATGGATGCACTGTGGCGCTCAAGATATCAAAGTTCTAAAGCACGAAGTGGAAAAGGCCCCTTTCCTCTTTGCATTTTAATGCACTGTAATTAGGATACCAAAGTGTATTGTTTATTTTCCAACCTCTCATAGAGTTTTAGTAAAACATCTTCCTGTTTTAACTTACAACCTCCTCGCTGCCCCTTTTTCTGAAACATGCAAGACACAGACATATCCAACAACAAATTCAAGTGAAAGACATCAAGCAATTCTCACCACTTCTCTGAAAAATAACGCTTCATTATGTCTATGTCTTTCCTCTTTGGAAAGATGTTCTCCGTGCAAGCTACATACTCTGAGATGTAAGGAATTGTTGGGCTGAATGGGCTCAGCAATTCCTCAGACATATCACACACAGTAAATGGCACACTGAGACAAAACTTAGCCTGCAACTGACAATTCCTTCTCTTCACACAAAAATAATAATAATATGGACAGTATCAGAAGAGGCACGCAGATCAAGTCTCAAGTTTGTTTAGAGGAGGGAGAGATTACATTTATTTGGGGGACTCAGTCAAGACTTCCTGGAAATGTTTGCATTTTGGCTAACCTAGAGATATGATTAGGATAATTTAGGGACAGAATAAATGCTTTTTAGAGTCAACTCAAATACCGTGGTATCTATCACAGAGACAAGAAATAATGGCGCATGTATGGGAAAAAGCAATGAATGCTATTTGCCTGGAGAATTGAGATATGTCAGAAACAATGAAAGTAATTTGGAAAAGGTAAGTAGTGGCCACAATACAAAGGAAATTTAGTAAAAGGGACTTTTCTCCAAATGAAATGTCTCATCTTGTCAGTCTTCCTTAAAAACAGAGAAAGTCACCTCAGTGTGTTACTCTTTGCTATACTTTTAGTGCTGTCTTGATGAGAAAAACAGATAAACTAAATGTTTAGAGACTAAAGTTTGTTAACTCTTGATCACTTCCAAACTGGGCCAAACCTTTTATTTTGTTTGTAGTAACTCTAAAATACAGACACATATTTATACCTTTCATTTCAGTAAGAAGCAAAGTGTTAATAATTTAGATGTGATCTTTCACATTGATTACTTTTTCTCATTGAAATGTTAAGGGCTTCTTACAGGGTGACTGCAAAAGCTGAAGGCAAGGATACAAAATCACATCTCTTAGCATGTGTTTTACAGAGAGTAAGTTACCTAATCCTGTCAGCAACCATTATTATTTCCATTTTTCAGGTAAGAAAACTGAGGAGCAACAAGGTTATATAATATGCCCAAGGTTACTTAGCCAGTAGGTGGTGGAAGGTTATGAGTCCAGGAAATATGATTTCAGAGCCCAGTCTATTCGTCATGATAGCATGCTGCTTCTCAAGGAACACCAGAGCCCCTGATACATAATAGAAATTCACTGAAGACTCTCAATTTCCTTTTCTTTAATTTCCCTCTCTCTCTCTTTTTTATTTTTTTGCTTTGCTTTCTTTTCTTTCCCCTATTTTAAATATTAATTTTAATGTCATTTTGGCATAGTGTGGAGGAGTAGAGAAAAATCGACTTTGAAATGTACTGGGAAAAAACTCTTTTCCATTTTCCTTCTTTTTAATGAAAAACTATCCTCTTTTTATGTCTCGTAAAGAGCTTTAATATAAAAGTACAACCCTCTATACCAATATATGCTTTTTAAAGAAAGAATCAATAGTGACAACTATTAGGTGTACAAGTGAAGTTAACCAATCATTCCTTTCCTACTGAGGCTTCCCAAGGGGACTAAGAACACAAAGAAGGACACCAACACCGCTGGGGCAAAAAGCAGCCCCCATGTTACTAGCTGGGCTAGTGAAGCAGAGTCTTGGTAAAACACTTGGAACATGCAATTTACTGGAAGAGAACAGAATATCCTTCCATAAGCCTACTTCCTTCTACCTGGCTGCACAATCCGAAGGGATAGCCAGTCTGTGTTAGCTGTGGGTACAAGGAAAAGAGTGCAGGAAGGGAGAATTCGTTGGCTTACTGATTTCACCTGGAGATGACAGGAAGCTAGAGTGAGAGGTACACACACAAGTATGCATTTCAGGTTGCAGTGATTCTACCCATTAATACAGATAATACAGACTAATCAATGCCTTAGTATATGATCAAGGAATGGAAAAAGTGATAGAAGGAAGGAACAGAGAGCATCTCACCCTACTAAAAGACCAACATTTTAAGACCACTTAAAAAAATTAAAGCTCAATTGGCAGGAAGGAAATATACTAGCATGGATCATGTTTTAACTCTATGGGAAGAATTTGCAAATAAATTAACTATTTAGGTATCTGAAAGAAAAATTTCCCAATTATGAGACAATATTCATTATATAAATCATTATATAAACCATTACAGCAGATGGTATTAATGGATGAACTTATTTTGAATTGCTTAAAAAGTAAAGATAACATTGGGCTTGATGATAAAGACTTTTTATTTGTATCCATTGATCTTATATACCTTAAAATTTTTACACGCAATATATTAAAGGTATAAGTATTCACGTATACACACACACGAAGGATTAACCCAGAAAGACTACATAAGAAAAAAATTGTTTCTCAAGAATGAATACTATACTTAGCTCCAATATAAATGTAAAAGTAAGTAACTAAAAAGATTCAGTCTTCATTAGTAGGTTCAGAGAAACAGCCCCAGGACAATACAATTCATGTATCTTCAACCATACTGACATTTTTCACATCCTTAATTTAGTTGGTAGTTCTCTGAGTTGAGACTTGGAAATGAGCAAGGGATTTTGGTGGGCATTGTCTATGAAACCCCCCAGAGATTGTCTCATCTTATATGATGGTGTACATTTAATTGATTTTCTATTTGTAGGCTGGTTTATAATTAGTGGGCTAGAAATTAACTTGTACGATACAAGTAATTTCTGCTATGCAGTCAAGATAACAACAAACATATCATTTTACTGCCCTAAGAAATACTAGCCAGTTTAGTATTATATAACATATGTTTCATGCACACACGTGTGCACACACATGTATATGTTCCTCAAATTCTATTTGAGTCAGTCCACATCTTACTAGTTTGCTCATTAATTCATGAGTTGAATAAAATTACAGACACAAAAAATTGCTAGCTTATATTCTGCATTTACATGAATTTATTGTTTTAACTTTTTGAAAATTATAAATTACCATATGTACATATACCAATAAATATGTTGATTTGAATGGATGCATATTAATAATTAGTATTACTGGGAAGTTGTTCAGAGTAGTCATTAATAGTTATTGAGTTTCCTTATGACCAATTCAATGAGAACATTTTTCTCATCTCTACAAGAAAATGTGATAACTTTTTGCCAGTTACATTAGCATGCAAGACCACTTTCTACAGCCATGCAGGCTGTGTACTACATAAAACCAAGGGCTTGCTCTTTACATGGACACCCTCAGGAGCTGTATAATATGGAAATTCTGGTAAAGTAGAAAACAACGTTATTAAATACAACTTATTTTCAATTAAAGATTTGATTTATTCTAGTAACTGAAAACATTCTACAATGGAAATTGTTATTAGATGCTGTTTGTACTGTGATATGGACCATGCACATACAACCATACTGTTTTCTGAAGACTTGAAGTTTCATTAATAGTTTAAAAACTATATACCTAATGGGGGGGGGGAAGACAGTTTAATGTTTCATCCAGACCCAGAGGTGCATCAAATTAAATGACAGCTCTAACTGGCAAACTGTTGTTTCCTGGGGGTGTCCAGGAAGAAAGAGTTGGTGATGGGTAATTCAGAAATGCTGCCCCAGATGGTGTATGCTTCTTTAAAAAGTTTCAGGTCACAACCCTTGCAGAAAACACCGACTCCCAACACACTGATTCTCAGTCCAGGAAACACAGGACTTCCAGTTGCCTTGTGGTTAGGGAGCCCCTACTATCATGTTTCTGTGCAATAACTAAGATGGTCCCTTGGACCGGACAGGGAGCAAGTGAGGGCTGTACCTCAGTCATAGTGCATGGCAATGTAAAAGATGATCCAAATGACCATGAAGGGGGCAAGAAATGCCATAAACAATTCCTTTGGGAGCTTTGACATGTCACTCTCTCTTTTATCTACAGACATTGTTTTAAATGTTCTACATTTATTAATTCATTTAATTTTTGTTTGATTTAGAAGAAAGCAATGATAAAGACAGCTTAGTAGCATGGGGGGAAAGTAGGCTGATATGAATTACATGATGAACCTAAAGAGTACAAGAAATCTGGAGTGATGGTGGATGTGCTTTCTGAAGACAAGCATTTGGACAAATACAAGTATTGGTTCTTTTTTTCAAAGACCCTATAGGCAAGAATTTTTTTTTAAAGAATTACAGAACAATGAATGGGAACTGTAGCCAAAGAAGGAAGATTTGCTTCTTTAACACATGTTTTAAACTTGATTAAAGCTTCACAAGAACACTGAGGCACAGAATGGGAGAAAATATTTGCAAATGAAGCAACTGACAAAGGATTAATATCCAAAATATACAAGCAGCTCATGCAGCTCAATAACAAAAAACAAACAACCCAATCCAAAAATGGGCAGAAGACCTAAATAGACATTTCTCCAAAGAAGATATACAGATTGCCAACAAACACATGAAAGGATGCTCAACATCATTAATCATTAGAGAAATGCAAATCAAAACTACAATGAGATATCATCTCACACTGGTCAGAATGGCCATCATCAAAAAATCTACAAACAATAAATGCTGGAGAGGGTGTGGAGAAAAGGGAACACTCTTGCACTGTTGGTGGGAATGTAAATTGATACAGCCACTATGGAGAACAGTATGGAGGTTCCTTAAAAAGCTAAAAATAGAACTACTATATGACCCAGCAATCCCATTACTGGGCATATACCCTGAGAAAACCATAATTCAAAAAGAGTCATGTACCAAAATGTTCATTGCAGCTCTATTTACAATAGCCAGGACATGGAAGTAACCTAAGTGTCCATTGACAGATGAATGGATAAAGATGTGGCCCATATATACAACGGAATATTACTCAGCTATAAAAAGGAACGGAACTGAGTTATCTGTAGTGAGGTGGATGGACCTAGAGTCTGTCATACAAAGTGAAGTAAGTCAGAAAGAGAAAAACAAATACCATATGCTAACACATATACATGGAATCTAAAACAAAAGGTCATGAAGAACCTAGGGGCAGGACAGGAATAAAGATGCAGACCTACTAGAGAATGGACTTGAGGACACGGGGAGAGGGAAGGGTAAACTGGGACAAAGTGAGAGAGTGGCGTTGACATATATACACTACCAAATGTAAAATAGATAGCTAGTGGGAAGCAGCGCATAACACAGGGAGATCAGCTCGGTGCTTTGTGACCACCTAGAGGGGTGGGATAGGGAGGATGGGAGGGAGACACAAGAGGGAGGAGATATGCGGATATATGTATATGTATAGCTGATTCACTTTGTTATACAGCAGCAACTAACACACCATTGTAAATCAATTATTTTCCAATAAAGATGTTAAAAAAAGAAAAAACACTGAGACAATCTAAAATAATTTTGACCGGTAACTGTACTATTCATGTCAACATTAATCCATGCTGAATAAACATCAAGGTCAACTGTGTAGAACATTTTAAATTAATATCAGCATTCTTGAAAGAGTGGCAAGGTAGGCCCTTTTTGCACGTATTATCATGGATGTAGGTTAAAGTACAATATTTAACAACCCTTGAGTCTTTAGAAATAAAATTATTTGAACATTATTAAACCACTAATAGAATTTTAAGATGTGAAGAAACTTAAAAATCGTCTTATAAATTCACCCTTATCATGTTGGGATATCGGCAAGAAGATATTCTTTAAACATGCCCAGACTCTGCTCAGATATTTCTAGCACCAAAAAAACACTCTCACTACATCCTTAAGCTTTGTAGGATATCTCTAGAAATATCTAAATTTTAATCAGTTCTTCCTTTGATTTAGCAAAGTCTATCCCCAGGTACCTTCCAGCAATTGGAGGGAGAAGGTTGAATATAGTCTAATTTGAGTTCCAGAAAGAGATAATAGAGGTGGAAGAAAATTTAAAACCTCCAGAACTGGTAATAGAAGTGAATGCCCAGATTCAGGAATGCAAGCAAATCTCTTAGCATAAGTAAATCAAAATTATACCTAGGCATACTGTAGTGAAATTATAAGACCATCAAAGACAAGGATCTTAAAGTAACCAGAAAGAAAATAATTTACTTTAAAATGGAGAATTAGACTGAAAGCTGATTTACTAATACAAAATGAAAGATAGAAACCCCCGCAGCACTATTTTCAAAGGGCTGAAGTAGTATCTGTCAATACAGTATTGTGGCACAGTGAACATACTTAAAGCATGAAGGCGAAACAAAGATGTTGGCAGATGAAAAAAAACAATTTTTTACCAATATATAACTATACTTACTGGACTTTAGTCAGAAAGGAAAAGGATCATTATTACCATACCAGTTATGGCAGCTGGAATCGCAACATCCTGGTCTCCTGCAGCTGGGGTCATAGACAGTCAGCATGCAGGGCTGCCCTCTGGATGACACTATGTCTTGAGGTTTTG
The DNA here is from genome assembly GCF_964165515.1 of Mesoplodon bidens. Lineage (NCBI taxonomy): Eukaryota > Metazoa > Chordata > Mammalia > Artiodactyla > Ziphiidae > Mesoplodon > Mesoplodon bidens. Next base: position 23,158,871 of record NC_138181.1, read on the forward strand.
CTATGCCAGGTTGATCTCAGCAAATGACTGAAACCAGTGGGTGTATCACTACAGTCCATTCCTTTGCCTGGTCCTGTGCAGGAAGCACTCTGGATCAGCCTTGCGCAAGTTTCTTAGAGCTGCACAGCAGTTTGAAACTCTTGCTACCAAATCCTTCTTCCTTCCCCTTCTTTATAACCCTTCCTATTGTATTAAATGTGCTTTAACAGTATCTTTGTGAAAAACTCATGGTCCATACTTGGTGTGTACTAGCTGAACTACTGATAGTCTCCATGGGGATTTCTAAAGGGATGAATATCTAGGGATAGGTCTCTTTTTTGTCATATTTCTTAATGGGTTCAGAACTGAATGCAGAAGGATAGTATTAGTGCAGCCACCTTAAATCTGTAACATCCAGTGCAATGCTGTGCATAGTAAACAATCAAAATTGAGTTAATATATAAGTTCAAATCTGCCATTCCCTTGAAGGTTGATATTTGTATAAAATTCATTGAACAGTTTTACAACTTCCAATACTAGAGGTTTAATCTACATTAACAGGTGTTTATGTGTTTCAGGCAGAAGACTATTCCATTATTCCTCTTTTCACCAATCATTCAAGAAAAAGAAGAAGATTTTGCCAGTTGCTGTTTTTTGAAATTCTCATTTAGCTAAGCATGTTGGGAAAATGCTACATCCATTTCCTGAAAGTGCTTTGACTTTTACAGAAAATAAAATCTGCAGTAAAATCTCTTTTCCTAATTAGGTGATATCTGCTATAAAAAAGGAAACCATAAAACATAATACTGTGCACTCTGGAAGACCTTGCCACTGATAGGTCTACTGCTACAACAACTGCTGATCCAGGGATATGTCCCCTAAAAGAGTCTTGTAAGTGTCAAATAAATGCATGAAATCTTCCCTTTACCCATTCCAGCAGACACATTCTCTTCAGTCCTATTTTTTAATCACATTCTCACTAACATGGAGAGTGCTCTTAAAATTCCTGTGAATTTCTAATCTAGGTCAGGCTTTATAATACACAGCTTTGTTTGTGAGGCTCTGGCTTACAGGTGCAGTCACACAGTGACCAGGTCAGCTTGGACGGTGCACACTGCCCTTTGCCCTCTCCATGATGCTGGCATCTGATGGAGTCCTCACTCTCCTTTCTGTATCCTCTTTACATTTTATTCCCTCTTCACATCTTTGTTTTTCCCACTAGGAGAGAAAGCCTGACTTCAAGCGGAGCTGGAGTGTTTACTACTCAGGTTGGTGAATCTGTTGTGAAAATGGGTTTTGCCTTCCTTTCAGGCTTCTGTTTTTAGTTTCAAGGCAATCCTGTGTTTACAACCAGATAAAACAGCCTGTCATCAAATTCCAGGGCAGAATGGTTAAGGTGGTTGAGATTTCCAAGGCACTGACATGATCATGGAGAGGGATTTTCTAATATTATTGGAATCATTATGTGAACTTACTGTTTGTAACATACGGTACATTAATAGCTTTAAATAAAGAAGACAATGGAGTTGGGAGATTTGGAGGAGGGACCAGGGATCCCTCACATGGATTCGACCATTATGTTGATGGTGACTCAGCATAACCTGAGCTGACTCAGCATGATCCAAGCTGACTCAACACACTCTGTGCAGACTCACCATAGCCTGAGCAAATTTAGCATAGTCTGAGGTGATTTATTATAATCCAACCTGACTTAGCATAGCCTGTGACTCATGTCCAATAATCAAACAAAAGTTGAACTATAACTAGGCAGTGCTGTTTTCAATTTTTACCTAGCTATCTGTTGCTTTAAGCATTCCACTCCAGCTATAAATCTGAGGTTTGAGAATATTCTTAATTAGAGACAAACATTCCTAGTGATTAAACGTAAAACTTTTATTAAGATGAAATGTGAAAAAAATGATCATTATGCATGTGGTTGCAGAACTCTCACTTTTGGGGGCAATAAAGTGAGACAGAACCTCAATAAGTCATCCAGACCAGCTCCATTTCATAGATCAGACAAATGAGTCTGAAACAGGGTGATTATCCAGGCAGCACACATTTAGAATCAGGTCTCTTGCTTCTCAGGGCAGGGAATTTTATCATATACTTTTCTGATTTTCACTTTATTACTCAAAATAGGAAATGAAATAAATTCGTGTTAATGAAGCTAGGTCTATCTCATTTAATTCTTATAATAATCTTGAAAAAGAGAAAATATTATTACCATATTATGAATTAGGAATCTAAGTCTCCAGATTAAATCAAGAGGCCAAAGTCACATATTTATGAAATGTTTTCAGACACTCCATATTCGTATAATCTAACCCTTTCTAGAAAGGAATAGATGTCACTTTGGGGATAGAAATCTATGGAATCTTAATTTCACCAAAATAGTTTTCTCAGGTTGTTTACATCACCTCATAGCAGAAACTGGGCTTGTGTGAAGTTTGGCAGATGAGCCAATTTCAAAGAAATCCTTGAGAAGTAAAAGCAATTATGTCACTAAGAAAAACAAATTTTTCTTTCTCTAACTTTAAAAAAGGTGAGTTTTTTAAAAAGTTATTTGACAACTTTAACATTTTAATTAAATTATTCTATTATATTGATGATTACATTTGTAGCATTAAGTTCAAATGTTTAATTGCATTTTTCTATCATTAAACAGAATTAAAAAATTTTAAAACAGCCATATTCCCACTTCTACTACATATCTTTGTTTTATATATATATATATATATAAAACACTGTTTATATGTACATATTTTGTATTCAGATTTTGTACACATTTTGTATTCAGATTTTTATTTAATACTATAGAAGCATTTTTCTTGCAGTATATGGTATTCACAATTGCTATTTTAATTGTCTGCATGTGCCATCATTACTAGTAGCTAGGTTTTATAGTTTTATTATTTTTAAAATGCTATGAAATTTTTTAGATAGGTACCTTTCTCCATTTAGATTATTTCTCCAGCATGATTGCCCTGAAGAGGGATGACTTATCCCAAGTGTTAACATTTTTTTCTCCTCTTGGCAAATATGACCAACTATCTTATTGTTTCTTAAAAAGGTTTCATGCCACCTATGTTTAGTCCCAACCAGCTTCATTGCATCTTTACCAACATTGGGGAGTGCTCCTAAAACGGATTAATGAATTTGACCAAAATGTTGCTACATGGAAGTCTTTGTTTACAAGTGTTGAAATGTGCCCTTATATTTGCTACCAAGTTCTATTTGTCTTTTGTACATTTTCTGTTCATTTATTTATTTTCTTCATTTACATATTGGTTGCTTACTATGTTCTCTTTATAGAGGGCACTTCATAGAATATGATACATGCATTTACTCTTGTATTATCTGCAAAAGTATTTCCCAATCTGTTTTCTTCTATATGTAAAAGTTTTAGGTGATTCTTTTCAGTGATGCTTCCCACCCCAACACTGAAGTTCATTTTCTGATTTTCTTCTGACAGCTTGGTACAATTATCTCCTAATTCTATAAAATTTCACTTAAATTTTTGTTTTAGTCTCAAAAATCTTATTTTTCTTTACTTCATAAGTTCTACAAGCTAATTTGCAAAGAAACCAATCTGAGCACACAGACCATAAAGCATATTAAACCAGCAACATGGTAGGTACCTATTAAGATCTATTTTGCTATCTCCACAAAATTTGGGTTAATTCTTTCTGCAATGTGTCTCATTTTTTTCCAGTAAATAAATGAACAGAAATAAAAAATTCTTCTCTTCGAGACCCAGATGGAAAATGGCTAAAGTTCAATTAAATGTCCACCAGCAGTATGCCCAACCAGTGAGATAAGTTCTAAAGCAGAGCATGAAAGAGATGGTAGACAGAAAAAATAAAAATTACAAAGCTTACAAAAATCAATAGCATGTTATAGTCTGTGGGAGAAGCAGTATAAAGTACTTTTAGGCAAACTATTGGAAACCTGTGTCTGAGGAAAAATTAGCCTTACTTTTCAGAGCTAAATGACTTGGAGGTATTCATCTAATATTTCTTTATTTAGGGGAGGCCTAAGTTAGCAAAGTTGAGTGGGGAATTAAGGCTTGCCCTACCATGTATCCATTATCCACTAAGCTTTGTCTGAGACGTCCTCTCCTTTGTTTCCAGGCCAGTCCATTTTTTCCCCTTGAAAAACACAGCTCAATAGACAAGTCGTTCAAGAAGCTCTCACTTTTTAAACTCATTCAACTATAGTGATTTCCTGATGTGATGATAGTTGTCACATACATCAATATGCATGTACCTTATATTTGTTAGTGGGCTGTTATTCTAATTATCTCTTTTTAGGGAAAAACATAATGACAAACCACTGAAATTATATTGCAAACAACCAAAATAATATTTCTTTAGACTATGTTACCATTCAGAGTTGACCAATGGTGAGCGTGTTAACTTTGGTCCCGATTTCTTTTAGAATATTTAATATCATTTTCAACTCAGGAGTAATATGTGATTTTTTAAAAAAGGAACAAACAACTGTTCCACAATTAATGCTGTTAAATATGGAATCAGTCGTTTCTCCAGATCTTATGTTGAATTTAAGATTCCCATTCATTCAGTTGCAAAAATATTGCTTGTCTATTAACTCTACAGCAGGGGTAAGCAGGGGTAACTATGGCCTGCCACTAGTGTTTGTACATCAAATTTTATTGGAATTCAGTCACAACCATTCATTTACTTAATGTCTATGACTATTTTTACACTAGGACATCAGAACGGAGTTGTTGTAAGAGGTCTTATGGTCAGCAAAGCTAAAATATTTATTATCTGGCCCTATACAAAAAAAAATGTCTACTGACCCCTGCTCTAGAGGAATGTGAAAATTGATGAAAAGATAAATACGGTTCCTGCCCTCATTAGAATAGAAGCAGATATTAAACAAATAACCACAGGATAAGTATGATTATAGTAAGAGCTATGTAGGAAACTTCAAGTATATATTCTTGTTTATGTAGGTTCTCAGATGATAAATTTATGGACAAATGAGAAGTATATTCACAAGGTACAATATATGAAAAAGTGTTTTGTAAAAATCATGTACGATTTTCAGAAACATTAACAAATTGAAGAAAAAAATAATACATTTTGCTAGTTTAAATGCTTATATCCTGGAGTATATGATAAACAGAAGGAATGGATGGCTATCATAGATTTTCTTTTATTAATAATTTTTGTATTCATAAGGTAATTTCCAAAATAGGTGCTTAAGGAATCTATGGATTATTGAAATTTCATTTTTTAACATCTATATAGATATATATTCACATAGAGATTTTTTTCAGTTATTCAAAGTTATTTATGTATCCCAATTATTTTCTTATAAAGTTTTCTTAAATGGCTTATAATGAAAGATAAACACAAGTAATAATGCAATAGAAATAGAACATCAGAACAAAGGAAAATGAGCATACAAATGCCAGCCATGGTATTCGACATAATTTTAAATTTGACACTGAGTTTCTTCAAAATTACTACAAAAAGGGAAACCTAACTTGTTATAGAGTTCTCAATTTCGAAGAGAAAAAGCAAATCAAACCTTAGGGAAATATAAAACTTCCCTAATGTAAAAGCATTTTTAAACATTATTTCCTCCCTGGTGAAAATTAAATAGTCTAAAACTTTTATAATTGATCTTCATTATCTTCCTTTAATATAGAAAAATAGAATATTTGGGGGGCATATTTGTGTGCATGATGTTTACAAAAATATTCTTCTACATATTTCATATTATAATAGACTTCTCATTTGTCCAAAAATTTATAGTCTGAAAATCTATGTAAATAAGAATTTATACTTGAAGTTTGCTACATAGCTCTTATTTCAATCATACTTGTTCCTGTGATTATTTGTTTACTGTCTGCCTCTAGTCTAATGAGAGCAGTACACACACATACTGACACACACACCTTACACTGTCTGTCCACACTGAAGAAAGCAGTTCTTATTTTTGTCAATAACAGCAAGGTACAGGAAGAACTCTGAAGTAACTGGTAAAATATTCTTCGGTGTCTTTGTACAAATGTTTACTATTTTAACATTTTTGTGGATCCAAAACTCAGATCATGGGCAGCCTATTCTTTCAGTGTTTAGATTCTCCAAGATTTCAATGCTTAGAGTCTGTGAAAAGGGGAATTCTCTGGTGACTATAGCTTTGGAAAGATCACTTTCCCTTGAATCTTTTTTTTTAGTCCAGAAAAGAATTGCTTTTGGCAATCTGATTTCCTTTTTCATTAAAACAAGTATCACGAAATTCTGCTACTGGTTTGCAGTGAGTATCTGTAGAGGGCTTAGTTGCCATGCTTTAGATGAAATCTGTCAGAGAAGCCATCATGTTTTCTGATTCTTTGTCCATTCTACTTAAAAAGAAAAAAGCTCTGGGACAATTTTTTCAGAGAAAACGTTTCTTAAAAATACATAGGTGTTCCTTCCCGTCCATATTGAAGATACTCAATTTGTAAACTTTTTTCTTACTTTTTAACTGTGTTCCTTCTTATAGTGCACTGAAATTTCTGCTTAAACCTAAAAGGGACCCTAAACAATCTCAAGGCTCTCTTGTTTGAATCAAATACACCTGTACAATTACTGGCCACCCTCGTGGCTTACCCGGCTGCTGGGCTTGAATGCAGAGGAGGAACTTGGGGTAATTAACACCCCCAAAAGGAAGTTAGTCAACACCAGGGAAAATTCTGCAAGCAATACCCTTCTTCGGCCTCAAAGAAGAGCTCTAGATTAGAAAGAAAGGAGAGAGGCTGGGCCAAGGGAGTGGACCTGTTTGTCATTGTGCTCCTTTTCTTTTCCCCACCTAAGGTTCAAGGAGAGAATTTAGGAAATAAATTCACAAGGAGCTCTAACTGTGCTGCTCACTGGAGAATGTAGTGAGGGAGAAAATTGAGTTCTCATAGCTGGTAGGAAAAAGAGACTTAGGGATCAAGCTGCCTTTGTTTGGAAAATGCCTTGATTGGGTAAACGAGTCTCTGGGGTATGGGCCCGACCTGGTATCAGGAAGTCAGAGGCGGGAGGATGGAGAGGAGGGGCAGCACAAGGAAAAGGATGACCTGCTGTGTCCTGCGACGCCCTCTGACCTCTACCCCCCAAATCTATGGTAAAGTTATTAAGTTTACAAAATGCTTGGTATGGGGGGGGCAGTGTACTGATAAATGGGAATAAGCTTTACATAAGGGGCAGGATGAGATACAACAGAAAGCACGCATATTGCAAATGGGATGGAAATTGAGGGGAACCTTTGAAATATAGTTTATATAAATTAGCACAATTTTTTAGAAGAAAGAAGATTTTAGAGCTTTGCCCAACTGTGAAATTGGGGGATCTGAGGCAGTCCTACTGACATTTAATGAACTGAGAAGACCCCGTATTATATCTGGATTAAGTCTAACTAGCAAGTATGTAATACTAGAAAAATTTCTAGGAAAAATATTTTTTTTTAACTCTGATGGCACTTACACATCAGTTTTCTGAAAAGAAGGCTATTGGTTCATTCATTCATCGAGTCCACGAGTATTTATTGAGCATCTACTATGTGTCAGTATTGTTCTAGGTGCTAGGGATATAGCTGAGGATGCAGACAACGGAACTGAAAGCAGTTTAAAAGTTATAAAGGCAGACCTCATTTTATTGCACTTAACTGTGCTTCACAGATGTTACATTTTTCTTTTTCCAACAGCAATTGCTCCCTTTGTGTCTGTGTCATACTTTGGTACTCTCCCAATATTTCAAACATTTTCATTATTATTATATTTGTTGTTGTCATCTGTGATCAGTAACCTTTGATATTACAAGGCAGATCTCAGAGATAGTGCAGGTTCAATTCCACACCATGACAATAAAGCAAATATCTCAATAAAGCAAATCACACAAATGTTTTGGTTTCTCAATGCAAGAGTAACCAAAAGATTATGACTTGCTGAAGGCTTAGATAATGGTTAGCATTTTTTAAGCAGTAAAGTATTTTAAATTAAGATATTTACATTATTTTCTAGACATAATGCTGCACACTTAATAGACTACAGTATAGTGTAAACATGACTTTTCTATGCACTGAGAAACCAAAAGTTCATGTGACACATTTTGAGATGTTCACTTTACTAAGGTGGTTTGGAACTGAAAGCACAATATCTCTCAGGTCTGCCTTAGATATTTATGTTTTCAGCAGATGAGAAGTTCAGAGAACAAATGTCATTGGTTGTCTTGTTTTGTACTTCAGAAATGTTAGAGAAAAGATCTGGTACCTTTGACACTGTATTCTAACACCAGTTCTCTGACATCAGCTGAATGTCCTACAATTCATTTAAATTCTGACACTACCCAGAAAAAATGAAGACCCCACAAATTGAGGGCATAGTCCTTCACAAGATTGTTCCTACTTCAGACACCAGATGCAAGTGCAGTCCCCAGGTCTCCTAGTCTCCTAGGGCTGCTCTAACAAAAACCATAGACTGAATGGCTGAAAGAAAAAAAAAATCTTCTCACAGTTCTAGAGGCTGGAAAGTCAGAGATAAATGTGCCACCTGATTTGGCTACTATTAAGAGCTCTCTCTCTGGCTACCTTCTCACTATGTGTACACATGGTGGAGGGAGAGAGAAACAAAGAAAGAGCACACAGGGGATTGCAATGATTTTTGTAGCTCTGTGCCAGAAACCAGGGACAAAGATCAAATATACTTTATTATATCATAGATACAATGTTAAAATTAATCACCCCCTGGCCACAGAGCCCAGCCAGCCAGAGTTGAGCTGATGTAAACTGAGCCCATTGGCAGCTTTGCCCCTGGGGAGGCAGGTAGGTAAGAAGGATCCAGTGAGGCCTTCAAGCCTTTCCTATAGAGGCTGCTTCACCTCTCTAGATGCACACCCGAAGGGAGACCCCTTGACTCTCACTCTGCCCCCAATCTTTGTTATTAGTATCTTATTGGGACCATGCAGAAGAGCCTATAAATTCAGCTGATTTCTCTGTTTCTGAGGCTGGTCTTCACTCGGCCTCCTTGAAGGTGTCTGTCTTTCCTTAGATTACAGGCAATTTGACTGTTCTGCAATCTCAGCTCTCTAATGGCTTCAAGAGAAGTTAGATTTTTATTGTTTATTCATCTGTGGTTGACCTTCCCATTTGTAGTTTACAAAGCTTTTTCACATTTTCTTTCATTTGATTCTAACAATGACCCTGTAAGACTGGCAGAGTAGGGCTTACTAGTGCTGAGCTTTTCTCATTAATCTAAAGGTCGTGCTCTTTCTGGCACATTATATACCTCTCAGAGACCCTACACGGGTTGTACATGTTGCTGTCCCTCATATTAGGTCCCTTATGATCCAGTGTTCATTAGCAGAAGATAAAAGGAATCACTCAAAGGATGAACAGAAAGCCCAGAAAGCATGTATGAGATGTTTCTTCACCCTCCAAGTGGTACCTTATTTTGCTCCATGCCCAATATTAGTAACCAGACACTTTTATGTGGATATGCTTTTCCCGATCCAAGTACTAAACCAGAGACCCTCAAACTTCAGAATACAGAAGAAGTACCTGAGGAACTCTTAAAAGTGCAAATTCTAGAAACCATCACCGGATCTTCTGATTCACTGGGAGAGGGAACTACGTGAGTGTTAAGACTACATGAGTGTTAAGAATATATATTTGAGAAAGTGATGCTTGAGATGAACGCTGAAAGATAACTATGAGTGTTGACTACATAAAGGGAGTGGCATAAGAAAAAAACATGCTGGTAGGAAAAAAAGCATGTTCCAGGACAACATGAAAAGATGAAGAATGTAATGTTTAAAAAACTGACAAATGCTCATTTTGACTAGAAATCCATGAGCAGAGGCAAGAGAGTAGCACCAGAAAAGACCAACAAAGGAATTAGGGCGGTATTAAGAATAGCCTTTCGGACAAGATAACAGTGTGATCTTTAACTAAGAGCCAGAAATATCACTGAAATATTTAAGCAGAGAAATAACATAATCATAGTTTTATTTTTAAAAACTCCCTCATCTATATCCCACAATTATAAGTATTACAAATACTTCACATTTATTATTTAATAGTTTAAACAAAATTGTTAAATTTCAAGTTACTGTAGCTGACAAAAAGAAGTAGGAAATCTGAATAGTTCTATTAAAGACTTGAATATATTGTTTAAAAATACTTCCCATAAAGAACACTCCAGGCCCAAGTGGCTTTCCTGATGAATTCTTCTACATATATTAGAGAGTAATATCACAGAATATCACACAATAACAATGTCACAAACTCTTCCATTGAACAGAAAAAAATGAACAATTTTTAATTATCTTATGAGACCAGCATAACTGTAATTCAAGAATTTAGAAAAGATATCTTAATAAAGGCAAATTACTGACCACTTTATCTCATAAAAGCCTTTAATTATTACCAACAGAATCTAGCAGGTTTTTTTTGTTTTGTTGTTTGTTTGTTTTTTTGGCCACACTGCACAGCATGCAAAACTTCCCCAAGCAGAGATCAGACCCATGCCCCCTTCAGTGGAAGCACAGTCTTAACCACTGGACCACCAGGGAAGTCCTAGCAGTATTAAAAGGATAAGATATCATGATCAAGTGGGGTTTACTTAAAGTATGTAAAGGTCACTAAAGATTATAAAAACCAAGCAATGTATGTTAATCAAATGTACACAATAAGGAAAAAAACTGAGTATCTTGATTGATTCAGAAAACACATTTGACAAAATTTACCACCCATTCATGATAAAACTTTTAATGAACTTGCAATAGAAAAATATCCTTAATTTAATAAAACTATCCATAAAAATCTTCAGTGAACAACATAATCAGTGGTGAACATAAAAAATTTTTTCCTGAGGTCAGGAATGAGACAAGAATACCCACTACCACCACTTCTACTTAACATTATACTGAAGATCATAGTGCAATAAGGCAAAAAAATTAAACAGGTATTATTTCAGAAAGGAAGAAATGCATATGTAACTATTCACAGATGACTTGACAGAGTACTTGAGAAATTCAAAAGAATATACAGACACAATATTAGAACAAATGAATTTATCAAGGTTACAGGATATAAGTCAATATAAAAACTCAATTGTATTTCTATATGCCAGCCACAAAGAAAAGGAAACTATAAAAAGAAACCAGGAATGAAAACACTAAAAAATCAAATATTTCTTGATTTCTCTGAGTTAACTATTAGTGTACAGAAATGCAACAAATTTCTGTATATTAATATTGTACCCTGCAAATTTATTGAATTTATGTATTAGTTCTTCATAATGTATTAGCCTTCAGATGGAGTCTTTAAGGTTTTCTCTATAACGAATCATGTTATTTGCAAATAGTGACAGTTTTACAACTTCCCTTCCAATTTGGATGCCTTGTATTTATTTTTCTTGCCTGACTGTTGTGACTAGGACTTCCAATACTAGTTAAACAATCTCATTTACAATCAAATCCAAAAATATAAAATAAAATACCTGGGAATAAATTTAACCAAGGAGGTGAAAACCTGTATTCTGAAAACTATAAGACACTGATGAAGAAAACTGAAGCTGATACCATTAAATGCAAAGATATCTGTGTTTATGGATTGGAGGAATTAATGTTGTTAAAATGTCCATACAACCCAAAGCAATCAATAGATTTAATGCAATCCTTATCAAAATACCCATGACATTTTTCACAGAACTAGAATAAATAATCCTATACTACATGTGGAACCACAAAAGATCCCAAACAGCCAAAACATCTTCTTGAGAAAGAAGAACAAAGCCGAAGCTATCACGCTCCCTGATTTCAAACTATACTACAATGCTACAGTATGGTACTGGCACAAAAACAGACACATGGATCAATGAAACAGAATGGAAAACCCAGAAGTAAACCCATGCATATACAGTCAATTAATCTATGGCAAAGGAGGCAAGAATATATAATGGGGAAAGGACAGTCTCTTCAATAAGCAGTGCTGGGAAAACTGGACAGCTGCATGTAAAAGACTGAAACTAGAAAAATTTCTCACACTATATACAAAAATAAACTCAAAATGGATTAAAGACATAAATGAAAGAACTGAAACCATAAAACCATAAAACTCCTAGAAGAAAACTTAGTCAATACGCTCTTTGATGATGGTCTTAGCAATATTTTTTTTGGATCCATCTCTTCAGGCAAGGGAAACAAAAGCAATAATAAACAAATGAGACCTAATCAAACTTAACACCTTTTGTACAGCAAAGCAAACTATCAACAAAATGAAAAGGCAACCTACTGATTGGGAGAAGTTATTTGCAAATGATATGTCTGGTAAGGGGTTAATATCCAAAATATATAAAGAACTCATACAACTCTAAAAAAAATGATTTAAAAATGGGCAGAGGAACTGAATAGGCATTTTTCCAAAGAAGACATGTGGATGGCCAACAGGCACAGGAAAAGAAACTCAACATCACTGACCACCAGGGAAATGCAAGTCAGGACCACAATGAGATATCATCTCACACCTGTCAGAAATCATCAGAAAAACCAAGAAATAGCAACAGCTGTGGAGAAAAGGGAACCCTCATCCTCTGTTGGTGGAAATGTAAATTGGTGCAGCCACTATGGAAAACAGTATGGAGGTTTCTCAAAAAATTAAAAATAGAACTACTATATGATTTAAATTCCACTCCTGGGTATTTATCTGAAGAAAATGAAAACACTAATTTGAAAAGATATATATACATCCCAATATTCATAGCAGCAATATTTATAATAGCCAAGATATGGAAGCAACCTAACTGTCCATCAACAGAGGAATGGTTAAAAAAGATGTGGCATATATAAGTATAGTGGAACATTACTCATCCATAAAAAAGAATAAAATTTTGCCATATGCAACAACATGGATGGGCCTGGAGGGTATTATGCTTAGTGAAATAAGTCAGGCAGAGAAAGACAAATACTGTATGTTTTCACTTATATGTGGAACCTAAAAAATAAAACAAAGGAACAAATGTAACAAAACAGAAACAGACTCACAGATACAGAGAAAAAACTTATGGTTACTTGTGGTTACCAGAGGGGAGAGGGGCAAAATAGGTGAAGGGGATTAGGAGATACAAACCACTAGGTATAAAATAAATAAGTTACAAGGATGTAATGTACAGTGTAGGAAATATAGTCAATATTTAAAAATAACTTTCTATAAAGTATAATCTATAAAAATACCAAATTACTATGTTGTTTACCTGAAACTAATATAATATTGTAAGTCAACTATACTTCAGTTTACAAAATCAAATATTTAGGAATAAATCCAGCAAAGGATGTGCAAGACATCTTTAGTTAACATGGCAAAATATTGCTGAGAAAAATTAAAGTATAAGTAAACAAATGAAAGATTATACCATATTCTTGTAGTGAAAGATTTAATACTACTTTTCCAAAAACTACTTAATAGATTCAGTGCAATCCCCATAAAAATCCCAGTGTTTTTTCTAAAGAGATTGATTGATACTAAAATTTATATAGAATGCAAAGGTACAAAAATAGTCCTGCAATACTGAAGAAGGATTAACAGATGGAATATGAATAGTACCAAATATCAAGAATCAGATTTATTATAAAGTATAGTGATTAAGACAATGTAGTATTGGATCCCAGACAGACAAGCTGACTATAGAAATGACCTCCACATATAGGCTGATCTGATTAACAAAAAAGGTAACATTTCAATGCAGTGGCGGAAAGTCTGTCTTTTCAATAAATAGTGTTGAATAATTTGATATCCATACGTAAAACAAATTTATCTTGATCCCTTCCTCACACCAAACATAAAAATCAATTCTTAGATAGATCTAAGTGTAATAGGTAAAACAACAAAGCATTTATAGGAAAAAGAAAAATGTGACTTTGGAGTAGGCCCATATTTCTTTTAAAAAACATAAAATATTTACTATAAATTTTAAAAAATGGTACATTGGACTATATTAAAATTTAACAATTTTGTTTCTAGAAAGTCACCATTCAGAGATTGAAAAGGCAATGCACAGAGTGGGAGCAGATATTTGTAGTACATATGTCTGACAAAGAATGCATACTCATACAGAACTCCTCCAAATCAATAAGGAAAGCCAGTCAACCCAATAGAAAAATGAGAAGTTCACAAAATAAGATATTCAGGCATCCAATAACCATATGAAAATGTGCTCAACTTCATTAGTTTTCAGGGAAATGCAAATTTAAATCACAATGCAATTCAACTCCGCATCCTCAAGAATTTTAAAAAAGGTTTAAAAAAAGACTGACCATATACAGTGCTGACAAATACTTGAAGCAAATGTAGCTCTCATTTATATACTGTTTGTTAGTGTAAATTGGTACAAAAGTTTGGTAAATTATTTGGAAGTATATAGTAAAACTGAACAAATCTGTTACCTAGTTCACTTTTAGGTACTTATACAATAGCAAGGCATACACATGTTCATGAAAAGTTATCAACAGAAATGTTGATGGCAGCACAATTGTGTGATAGACCTAAATTGGAAACTAACTAAATGCCCACCACATAAATGGGTATTTATAGGTTAATATGTGTATATTAGTATATTCACACAATAATGGACTATACAACAACTACACACAACAACATGGATTAATTTTACAACCATAATGCTCAGTGAAAAAAGGAAAAATTCCCAGTGAACAAAGAATGCTTCTCCAAGAATCCATTTATATAAAGCACAAACAGACAAAACTATATATGCTGGTGGATGTCACAAAAGTATTTGCTCTTGGCGGCGGCTGGCTGGTGACTGGAAGAGAGAACAGGGCAAGCTTCTGTGGGCCAGGAATGTTCTCTTTCTTGATTTGGTAATGACTAAGTGGGTGTTTTTGGTTTATGAAAATTTATGAAATGACACACATAATATGTGAACTTTTGTGCATGTATGGTATACTTTAATAAAAAGTTAAAAAAATAAAGCTTACCGTAGCTGTACACGAAGAGTTCACTTGAGAGAAGCAACCGTAGAATTGGGAAGACCAGTTAGGAGGGCATCGTCCTGGCAAGAGATGATGGCAGCCCTGTTGGAAGAAGAAATTATAGGTACCGACTACGTACAAAATCTTAACTTACTCCAATGCTAAAATTTATTATCCCTATGATTATACTAATACCCCTGACTTGATTATCAAAAAATAATATAATTTGAATTAACGCTACAACCCATAGCCTGCTAATTAGCCTCACAAGCCTTCTTCTTAACCAGTTTGATGATAATAGCCTTAATTTCTCATTAATATTCTTTTCCGACTCCCTATCTGCACCACTACTGATCTTGACTATATGACTCCTACCTCTGATATTAATAGCCAATCTCACCTGCTCAAAGAATCGCTGACCCGAAAAAAACTATACATCACCATACTAATCATATTACAAATATTTTTAATCATAACATTTACCACCACAGAACTAATTCTATTTTACATTATATTCGAGGTCACACTAGTTCCTACGCCCATCATCATTACTCGATGAGGTAACCAAACAGAACTCCTCAATGCAGGGCTCTATTTTCTGTTCTATACACTAATCGGATCACTCCCGCTGCTAGTGGCATTACTATATACGCAAAACACCACAAGTTCTCCGAATTTCCTAGTAGTCCAATTTTGAACCCAAGCATTACCCAACTCCTGATCCAACGTCATTATATGACTAGCCTGCATAATAGCCTTTATGGTAAAAATACCCCTCTATGGCCTCCACCTTTGACTACCCAAAGCACACATAGAAGCCCCCATCGCAGGCTCTATAGTCTTTGCAGCCGTATTACTAAAACTCGGGGGCTACGGCATGCTACAAATTACAGCAATATTCAAACCCCTGACAGAATTCATAGCATACCCTTTTCTTAGGCTCTCCTTATGAGGGATAAGCATAACCAGTTCAATCTCTCTACGCCTAACAGCCCTAAAATCACTTATCGCTATTCTTCCGTCAGCCACATAGCACTTCTTATTGCAGCTATTCTCATCCAGACCCCTTGAAGTTACATAGGAGCCACCGCTTTAATAATCGGCCCACAGCCTCACATCATCTATATTATTCTGCCTAGTAAATTGAAACTGTGAGCGAGTCCACAGCTGAACTAGAGTCTTAGCCCGAGGCCTACAAACCCTCCTCCCACTAGTAGCCACTTGAGGACTACCGGCAAGCCTAGCAAACTTAGCCCTACCCCCAACTATTAATCTAATCGGAGAACTGTTTGTAGTTATATCAACCTTCTCATGATCAAATTTTACCATTATCTTAATAGGAACTAACATTGTAATGGCAGCCCTATATTCTATATGTATACTAATTATGACACAACGTGGTAAATACACACACCATATTAAAAACATTACACCCTTTTTTTACATGAGAAAATGCCCTTATAGCCCTCCCCATTCAACCCCTCCTACTCCTGTCACTAAATCCCAAAATTATCCTAGGCCCCCTGTATTGTAAATACAGTTTAAAAAACACAATAGATTGTGAATCTAGTAACAAAAGACTGAGACTTCTTATTTACTGAGAAAGTATTGCAAGAACTGCTAATTCATGTCCCCATGCCTAACAGTATGGCTTTTTCAGGCTTTTAAAGGATAGTAGTTATCCATTGGTCTTAGGAGCCAAAAAATTGGTGCAACTCCAAGTAAAAGTAATAAACCTATTTTCCTCTTTTGCTCTGGTCATACTACTTATACTAATCATCCCAATTATAATAACTGACACAGATTTCTACAAAAGTGACAAATAGCCATCATTTGTAAAAAAAATACCGTCTCATATGCTTTTATTACCAGCCTAGTTCCAACAATAATATTCCTCCACACAGGCCAAGAAACAGTTATTTCAAACTGACATTGAATCACTGTCCAAACCTTTAAATTAACACTTAGCTTCAAAATAGATTACGTCTCAATAATATTTGTACCAGTAGCATTATCTGTTACGTGGTCCATTATGGAGTTCTCAATATGGTACCTACACTTAGACCCTTACCTTAACCGGTTCTTCAAGTACCTACTCCTCTTCCTCATCACCATGCTAATCCTTGTTACTGCCAATAACCTCTTCCAACTATTTATTGGATGGGAGGGGGTTGGAATTATATCCTTCCTGCTTATTGGGTGGTGATTGGGCGAGCAGACACAAACACAGCTGCTCTCCAAGCAATCCTATATAACCTCATTGGGGATATAGGGTTCATTATATCAACAGTATGATTCTTGTTTAACTCAAACACAGGAGGCCTGCAACAAATTTTTATACTCAACCTAAATCCCTCAAACCTCCCCCTTATAGGATTTGTACTAGCCGCAGCCGGAAAATCAGCCCAATTTGGACTCCACCCTTGACTCCCCTCAGCAATAGAGGGCCTCACCCCTGTATCAGCCCTGCTCCACTCAAGCACAATAGTTGTGGCAGGAGTCTTCCTACCTATTCGATTTACCCTTTAAGAGAAAACAACAAACTTATTCCAGCAATAGCTCTGTGCTTAGGAGCCCTCACCACCCTATTCACAGCTATATGCACTCTCACCCAAAATGACATTTAAAAAATGATCGTTTTCTTCACTTCAAGCCAATTAGGCCGAATAATGGTAACAATTGGAATCAACCAACTCTATGTAGCATTCTTACACATCTGCACGCATGCTTTTTTTAAGGCCATGCTCCGGATCCATTAGTCACAGCCTGAACGACGAACCAGATATTCGAAACACAGGAGGCCTTTTCAAGGCTTTACCCTTCACCACAACACCCCTTATTATCGGGTGTTTAGCACTGACAGGAATGCTTTTCCTCACTACTATTTCCTCACTACTATTCTAAAGACTTGATTATTGGAGCTGCTAACACGTCTTATACCAACGCCTGAGCCCTGTTAATAAATCTAATTGCCGCCTCCCTCACAGCTGCCTATAGTGCCCACATTATCTTCTTCGCTCTATTAGGACAACCTGGCTTCTCCCCATAACCTCTATCAGTGAAAACAACCCCCTCTTAATTAACTCCATCAAACACCTACTGATTGGAAGTGTCTGCTGGATTCATTATCTCCAACAACATCCCCCCAGCCACAGTCCCCCTAATAACCATACCCTTACATCTAGAACTAACTGCCCTTGCAGTAACCATGCTAGGCTTCACATTGGCACTCAAAATTAACCTTAACACACAAAACTTAAAATTTATCCACCCCTCAAATACCTTTAAATTCTCTAGTCTCTTAGGATATTTCCCCACCATCATGCATCATCTACCTCCTTACCTAAACCTATCAATAAGCCAAAATTCAGCATCCTCTCTTTTGGGCTTAATCTGACTAGAAAACATTTTTTTTTTTTTTTTTTTTTTTTGCAGTATGCAGGCCTCTCACTGCTGTGGCCTCTCCCGTTGCGGAGCAAGGCTCCGGACGCACAGGCTCAGCGGCCATGGCTCGCGGGCCCAGCCGCTCCGCAGCATGTGGGATCCTCCCGGACTGGGGCACGAACCCATGTCCCCTGCATCGGCAGGCAGACTCAACCACTGTGCCACCAGGGAAGCCCTAGAAAACATTTTACCAAAAACCACATCCCTTATTCAACTAAAGTTCTCCATACCAATCTCAAGCCAAACAGGCCTTATCAAACTATACTTCCTATCATTCCTTATCACTCTCACCCTTAGCATGCTTTTATTTAATTATCATGAGTAATCTCCATAATAACCACAACACCAATAAGCAGCGACCAGCCAGCAACACTCTCCAACCAGGTACCATAACTATATAATTCCATAATCCCCATAGCTTCCTCACTAAAAAAGCCAGTCATGGGCTTCCCTGGTGGCGCAGTGGTTGAGAGTCCGCCAGCCAATGCAGGGGGACGCGGGTTCGAGCCCTGGTCCGGGAGGATCCCACATGCTGCGGAGCAACTAAGCCCGTGCACCACAGCTACTGAGCCTGCGCGTCTGGAGCCTGTGCTCCGCAACAAGAGAGGCCGCCACAGTGAGAGGCCCGCGCACCGCAATGAAGAGTGGTCCCCGCTTGCCACAACTGGAGAAAGCCCTCGCACAGAAACGAAGCCCCAACACAGCCAAAAATAAATAAATTAATTAAAAAGAAAAATCTTAAAAAAAAAAAAAAAAAAGCCAGTCACTACTATTATAAATAACTCAGTCTCCCAACCGATTGAACTTAAACACAACTTGCACCTCCTCATCCTTTAAAATATATAATACCATCAAAAACTGTATTATCAACCCTGAAAGGAACGCCCCCAAGACAGTCTTATTAGAAACCCAAACCTCAGGATACTGCTCAGTGGCCATAGCCATCATATAGCCAAACACAACTAATATCCCCCCTAAATGAATCATAAACACTATCAGACCTAAAAATGAACCACCAAAGTTCAACACGATCCCATACCCAACACCACCACTCACAATCAACCCAGAGCCCCCATAAATAGGTGAAGGTTTTGAAGAAACCCCCACAAAAGTAATCACAAAAATAACACTTAAAATAAATACAAAATATGTCATCGTCTTTCTCACATGGATCTCAGCCATGACCAATGACATGAAAAATCATCGTTGTCATTCAACTATAAGAACACCAATGACCAACATCCCCAAAACACACCCACTAATAATAATGCATTTATTGAACTCCCAGCCCCATCAAACATTTCATCATGGGCCTTCCCTGTTGGTACAAGTGGTTAAGAATCCGCCTGCCAATGCAGGGGACACGGGTTCAATCCCTGATCCAGGAAGATCCCACATGCCATGGAGCAACTAAGCCTATGTGCCACAACTACTGAGCCTGTGCTCTAGAGTCCGTGGGCCACAACTACTGAGCCTGTGTGCCAAAACTACTGAAGCCCATGCACCTAGAGCCTGTGCTCCGTAACAAGAGAAGCCACCGCAATGAGAAGCCCATGAACAGCAATGAAGAGTAGCCCCCACTCGCCACAACTAGAGAAAGCCTGCGCACAGCAATGAAGACCCAGCACAGTCAAAACTAAATTAATTAATTTAAAAAATTTCATCATGATGAAATTTTGGCTCTCTACTAGGAATTTGCCTGATCCTGCAAATCCTAACAGGCTTACTCCTAGCAACACATTACACACCAGACACAGCAACTGCCTTCTCATCAGTAGCACACATCTATCGTGATGTTAACTACGGGTGAATCATTCAATATATACATGCAAACGGAGCTTCCGTATTCTTTATCTGCCTTTACATTCACGTAGGACGTGGCCTGTATTATGGGTCCTGTGCCTTTCTAGAAACATGAAACATTGGAATTATTCTACTACTTGTAGTTATAACTACTACATTTATAGGCTGTGTACTACCATGAGGACAAATGTCATTCTGAGGGGCAACAGTCATTACAAACCTGCTGTCAGCAATCCCATATATTGGCACCACTCTTGTTGAATGGATCTGAGGTGGCTTTTCCATAGACAAAGCAACACTCACGCCATTCTTTGCTTTTCATTTTATCCTCCCCTTCATCATCACAGTGCTAGCAGCTATCCACCTACTATTTCTCCATGAAACAGGATCCAACAACCCCACAGGAATCCCATCTGACACAGACAAAATTCCATTCCACCCCTATCACACAACCAAAGACATCCTAGGCACTCTACTACTAATCCTAGCCTCACTAATACTGGTCCTATTTTTACCCAACTTGCTAGGAGACCCTGACAACTACACCTCAGCAAAGCCACTCAACACACCACTGCATATTAAACCAGAGTGATATTTTCTATTCGCATATGCAATTCTATGATCAATACCCAACAAACTAGGAGGAATCTTAGTCCTATTACTCTCAATCCTAATTCTAGCATTTATCCCAATACTCCACACATCCATACAATGAAGCATAACATTCCAACCCCTTAGCCAATTCATATTTTGAGTGCTAGTGGCAGACCTACTAACACTAACATGGATTGGAGGACAACCTGTAGAACACCCCTTCATCATTGTCGGCCAACTCACATCTATTTTATACTTCTTTTAATTCTAGTACTAATACCAGTAACTAGCATCATTGAAAACAATCTCCTGAAATGAAGAGTCTTTGTAGTATATCATATTACCCTGGTCTTGTAAACTGGAAGAGGAGAACACACCTCCCTAAGACTCAAGGAAGAAGCCCCAAGCTTCGCTGCCAGCACCCAAAGCTGAAATTCTACTTAAACTATTCCCTGAAATTATAAGACATTTACAGAATTGTTAAGTACTATATCAGTATCAAAACAGCCCATTTTATCACAAACTACTATGTACATCGTGCATACTTCTATTACCACATTAATAAGTACATACATCTTATACGTACATATTACATTATATGTATAATTGTACATTACACTATCTACCCCATGCTTATAAGCATGTACATCTTATTATTAGTATTACATAGTACATATAGATTATCAATCGTACATGGTACATTAAGTCAAATCAATTCTAGTCAACATGCATATCTTGTCCATTAGACCATGAGCTTAATCACCAGGTCACGTAAAACCATCAACCTGTTTGGCAGTTACCCCTCTTCTCGCTCCAGGCCCATAACTTGTGGAGGTTTCTATCAATGAACTTTATCAGACACTTGGTTCTTACTTCAGGGCCATCTCACCTAAAATTGCCCACTCTCTCCCCTTAAATAAGACATCTCGATGGACTAATGACTAATCAGCCCAGGCTCACACATAACTGTGATTTCATGCATTTGGTATTTTTTAATTTTTAGGGGGGATACTTGGACACAGCTATGACCTTAGAAGTTCTTAACACAGTCAACCAAATTGTAGCTGGACTTCAATTGAAAATTATTTACCAGCATCAAAAATTCATGGTATGTAATTCAGTCAGTGGTTACAGGATATAACAATATTATATGTGTATACACATACAATAGACATAACATTCCAGTCTTCCCTCTCCCATCTAAAACAAACACCCCCATCAAAACAGATTAACCTCAAAAACACCCCCATCATACCAATAAACTAGATATTCACTACCCATATAGACTGACATCTCCCCTAGATACATTAACCATTTTATCAAAAATTTAATACTAAATCCGACACAAACTGCACAACACAGCCATATAAATACCACCCGTACACAGTAAGTTGATGTAGCTTAAACAACCTCTAAAGCAAGGCACTGAAAATGCCTAGATGGGATTACTAGCCCCATAAACACACAGGTTTGGTTCCAGCCTTTCTATTAATTTTTTTTTTTTTTTTTTTTTTTTTTTTGCGGTATGCGGGCCTCTCACTGTTGTGGCCTCTCCCGTTGCGGAGCACAGGCTCCGGACGTGCAGGCCTAGCGGCCATGGCTCACAGGCCCAGCCGCTCCGAGGCATATGGGATCCTCCCAGACCGGGGCACGAACCCGTATCCCCTGCATCGGCAGGTGGACTCTCAACCACTGTGCCACCAGGGAGGCCCTCTATTAATTTTTAATAGAATTACACATGCAAGTTTCCGCACTCTGCTGAGAATGCTTTCTAAATCACTAAGATTAAAAGGAGCAGGTATCAAGCACACTATGCCAGTAGCTCACAACACCTTGACCAACCACACCCCCATGGGAGAGAGCAGTGATAAAAATTAAGCCATAAACGAAAGTTCGACTAAGCCATATTAATTAGGGTTGGTAAATTTTGTGCCAGCCAACGTAGTCATACGATTGACCCAAGTTAACAGAAATACGGCATAAAGTGTGTTAAAGAGAAATAAAAAAATAAAGTTAAATCTTAATTAAGCTGTAAAAAGCCATAATTAAAGTAAAAATAGACTATGAAAGTGACTTTAGCATATCCTGATTACACGACAGCTAAGACCGAAACTGGGGCTAGATACCCCACTATGCTTAGCCCTAATTGTCACAGCAGGAAGCGTAAAACTGATTTAACTAAAGAAATATAATAAGCAGTTTTCAGAGTCAATAATTGTGCATTCATGATGAAAGCCACTTATCTTGTATAATTGTCTCTAGTTGTATTTAGCTACCTAGATCCTAGCAACAAAAATACATACAGTTGATTTGATACAGTATAGTATAAAATCTGGAAGTTTTCCACCAGGCATGTGGGTGATCATTAATTTTAATTTAATTTTACAAATCTTTGAATTATCCTAGACTCTACTTTTTCTCTCACATCCCGTTTTTAGTCCATTATCTTGGGTTGACATCTTGAAATTCCCCTACTGGTTTTTCTTAAAGCAAAAATGTGATTACAGAATAACTGTGTCTTAAAACCCTAAACCCTAGATAATATTACCTCTTCTCCAAAAAACTGAGTTTATGACTGCATTTTCTGGGCTCAGTATGTGGTGAGGTTGTTTTAGATAGTAAAGGAATCGGAGAGTATAGCTCTCCAACATTGCATTGAAGGAAGTTTACACTAGATTTCCACACTGGGCTTTTAAAACTAATAAAATGGAGATAATTCAAGCTATAATAGTCATGGAAACATTTCATTCAGAAACTGCATGATAGAGAATATCTTCCTCATAGGCAAAAAAACCTAGGTGGCATATCTGAGATGGCATGAATTTCCATACATTTTGTCCTTGTGTGAAAGCTGTCTTTCTGAATTTCAGTTATGATGAAGATGTCCCTTAAATCAGATAACTTTTATGGTGTACTTATTATGCTCAAAGAACTTTGGCAGATATTTGGAAAAATACAATAATCAATCATATATCTCAATTTTCAAGAAGCCTATGTGTCTGCATTCTTTATAAAATAGAGATGCAATAAAGGCTTAGAGAATTAAAAAAAAACATATATGTTCTACAATGATCCCAGGATTGATACTCTGAAATTAATTGTAAATTGTGCAATATGCATTTACTGGGGGCCAGGGGTGATGAAAGGTCTAATTCATGATAAGACAGTGAATGAATAGCTACTGATTCCCACCCCTCAAAACCACCCTGCAGATGTCACAGAAGAAAGAGAACATTTGGTTTATCCCAGAACCTAATATTTAAATATTCTGACCAGTTAGGTGGTGATTGGGTCCTAATATAAGTTCAGAAAATAACAGTCTGGGTAGAAAGGAATGGATAGACCCCCTTGGCAGCTCTTCTGATTATGCCCTGGTTGGATCATTTCTTGTTCCAGCTCTATCTGGTGGCAGAAAAGCATCAGGAGCAGTTCAGTGCTGACTGGAGTTACCAGAATAGCATGAAGGACATGCTGGCTAATGAGGGGACTGTAAAATTCTACATTGTGTGAATAGGGTGGCCATGAATGGATTCTTCCTTATCTACCGCATGTGGGTGAATCCACCCAGGGTCGTTTTTCGAAAAGAGCAGGACCTACACTTGAGATATTAAGAGGTTCCCCGAAAGATAAGATTGGTTGGTAGGAGGGAAAGTGTGATGGGGAAGTGTTCGAACTATATTGAATGTCATAAACTCTACCCTAAAGCAAATTCCACCGCAATCTCCACATAGACAGAAAGGGCAAACGCTAGGACCCGGATTTTCACTTCGCCTCAGTTACCCTTCCCCCAACAACACATTAGCCAATTCTTCCAAGGGAATATGAGTTTAAGGGACTAAATATCTAAATATCTGAGAAGCATAATACCATAAGAGAAAGACTTCCAACCAAACGATACATACATTATTTAAAAGCAGATGTGAAAAAGGAAAATAACATAACTGGCCACTACTCCGGCCACCCTGTTCTCTCGTTGGGGAGCTCCTCAAATTCCTGACACAGAGATGATACTCAGGACCCTGTTCTAGCACCAGGGCTGATGTCTGTCCTGATTCCTTGGGGTCCATATAAATGTAAGTGGACATTTATATGAAAGGCAAACATGGAAACAAGCAGCAGCTATGGTAGGTAATTAAATAGCCAATCAAATAGAATTAAGGGGAAAAATCATAAGGAATGAAGAGGAAGTTATATACAGATACATGTGATACTCCATCAAAAAAACAATTGATCAGAAACATTTGGACCAGAAAAATATAGTCATGATATAAAAGGCAACACCTGACAGAATCCCAGGGGAAAATAAATGGATCAAAAGGGATTCTGAGATTTTAACTTATGCTTTCCAGGACCTGCAGATCAAGCAGTCTAAAAATATTTTGGAGGATATCTATATACTGTTATACACTAATAGGTATGTATTATTGAGTAAAAACTCTTGGGGAAGATAAGTGTGTCGTATGTGACTTTCATGTAAGAATGTGGGAGAAATAATATGCGTGTGTAATTTTTTATTTGCTTCTATTTGAAGAGAAACACTGGACAGGTAAAGACATAAATAAAAATATTAGAGGATGGGGAAGTAAAGTATACACAAAAAATATGCAAAAAAATTCTGATTATATATTTTAAAGTTTTGATTTTGTAGATATGTATTTAAAAAAAAAACAGAAGTCCAGGGCTTTCCAAGTCAGCCACCTCAGATCCAAGGGGGAATGGATTCTGTGATTTGATATTCTCTACTGTAATAGGATTAGCAGACGCTGAGACCCAGGGTCAGGAGTGCCTATTTGTGGGCACTAATGCAGTATGTAGGGGCTGGTCGAAGATTATATGATGAAAAGAAGTCTGACACTTGAATCAGAGTTGAGGGCAAGGATTGAGGGAAGATCCACAGATAGACCAGCTCCAGGGCAGGAACCAAAGATTTGCCAAAAGTTTAGAGCCCATTTAATGTGGAGGCTTTAAAGAACAGAGCAGAGGGAGATGAGACAGGTGCATCAACATTCTGAGAAATTGGTGCATCAAGCAAAGTCTAACAGACCTATATGCAAATCAGGAGCAGGTGAGGATGTTCCAAATCTGGCTTTACTAGAGCTTTAATATGGGTCCATTAAGGGCCAAACCAATCCAGCTTGGCTGGTGGGCTCAAGATAAATGAAAGGATCACGAAGGGAGGAAGTCGTATGTATAAATCATGTAAGCAGGTCTTGAGGAAAATGGTACATCATTTTTCAAGTTCTAATAGTAATAGGTTAAGTTAAAAAGTGCTTTCACATTCATTCTGTCATGTGAAGCTCAGAGTAACTCAAAGAGCCAGAACTCCTATTTCTGTTACCACTTCTTAGATGAGAAAACTGATTTTCGAAAAAGTGAAATGGCATGCTCATGTTCATAGCTAGTAAGAGGCTGTGAAAAGAATGAATACAATTCTTATTCCTGCTCGTTGCCTCTGTGATTAATTTATTCATCACTCATTTCGAGTCCCTAATAAGTCAGGCTTAACAAGAAGCAACGTTTCCCTCTGAGCAGCCCACCATACCATGAGGTCCTCTTTCTGCTAATGCTGTATCCAAAAGGAATTTTCTTCTTCGTGTCTTTAACTGTACTACTGGCAAGAAGAAATGTGCAATCAACCCATTAAATTCAACTCCAGGGGGTTTTAAGATCTCCATGGGAGGCCAGAAAGCCCATTTATTCAGGGTCTAATTATCTAGTCTTGTGGTTTGATAACACTCCCTCACCTACACTACCTCTGTGCTCTGAGGACCATTTCACAGGATATTAGTATCGTGAAGGAGAGCATATGGAAATGAAAAAGATGGAATTCAAATCCATCCATTTTTCTATTTGTTAGTTGCCCATAAATAAGAATGGTGAGGAGGCAATTGGGACTAATGACAAGATGAGAAGCTTGGATTATCTGATGATATAAACTATTCAGCCTAACTTCCCCTCTCCCCTCACTGCCATGAATAATAAAGTTGGAGCTTTCTCACAGCCACGTGCTGATTGGCCTTGGATCTTATGTTTTTCTATTCTTTTATATTAAAGATTGCAAAAGCCCTCTCCAATATACAGAACTGTTTTCATGTTAAAATCATTATTTGTTTGTTTGCTTTGCTTTGAGTTAATGGGACAGTGAGTGGGTACAGGCAAATCAGAAATTCTGGAAATGCAGTCAATCAGAGGACTAAGGTCTACTAAGCCACATTTTTGCTTAAGATGGGAAAAGAACAGAGAAACTATCATCGGGATTGAATGAGTAGATTTTTTTAAACTGTAAATGCAGGAAGGAATGAAATTAAAACAATTTCAAGTACACACTGCTTGTAACTGGATTCTAATGGAAGAGTCTGCAAGTTCATCTCAGATCATAACTTTCAAAATGAGTTTGTTGTTAAAATAATGAATTCCCAAGGAGACCTTGTCAGTGTTGAACAAGTTTTTTTTCACAGTACAATTTGGAACCTGGGTCACAAATAATAGACAATTGAATTTAGAGACATCCGCAAAAGCTTTACAAAAAATAGTGAAGCTAATGCTTTGTTTGGTCTCTGCAAACTGTCTGGAACCTTCCACCAGTGTTCCACTAACAGTGATTCCAATGACAGCCATAAGCGATTACAGTTTCCAGAACCAGTCGTTAACTACTGTTGTCTTTAAAGAAGAAGGCAACTGTTTGAAAATTTTGGAAAGAAACTGCTTCCCTAACTGTGCTTCTAAACAGAAGTTCATGTTTTCCAGGCAGAAAATTTCAGCAAGATGTTTTCGAAGTAATTCCCTCCCCTCGTATAATTCAGACTGCCTGTCAAGCTTCTCTTCTTTTATCCAGCTGGCTCTGTCTTTCCTGTTCTCAACCCAATCTACTGAAAGACTGAAGAAAGAGACGAACCATGGAAAGAAAATAGGCACATCACTCCTCTCTCACTTTTTTCCCTCTCTTAAGTCCGATCTCAGTTGAGCAAAATGTCATTACACTTCGGTGTAGCGGGCAAACACGACTAGACGCATTACAGGGGTGTGGACTAAGATACGCTATTCATCACAGAAAGTTAAAGAAGTGCACAGTCTGGAAAAATCAAGATTATGCAGTGTGTCTCCTTGATGTATTAGGTAAATACTGAGAAGGGGGCTGCAGGTTAGAATGAGATAAAAAGTACAGCCAATTTAACAAAACTAATCTATAAGTAACCATCTGTACTGATAGATGGAAATAGATTTCCTCCATTAATGTGACACAATAAACTCCTCACCAAGACAATTAAAGTAAAAGCTACTGAAATACAAGAGAACTTTGGGATCTACCACACCACCCCAAATTGTTTGCATCTCTTCAAATCGGTGTTCCACTTGACATATTTTTTATTCCTGATGGGCCAATACATGTTTGTTATATGAAGTATTTTAAATAGACTTAAGGTATAGAAGTGGATCTATTAGGGTAAAGTATCTTTGTTATTTTTCTCTTTTCCCTCTCTTTTCCATACCCTATTATTTCCATCATCATCACTCTACTCTTGCCAGTAAGTTCTAAAAAGTAGCTAGCTTAGAATAAATGTCATTAGTCCTTACATGATGGTCAGAGATACAAGTTGTTAGGATGTTTCTCAAAAAAATGTTTATTTCAGGGTCAGATAAATTGACCTTTTCTCTTTACCTCTACATAATGACAGCTGACTTTCTTTTTCTTTTTATTCTAATAAAAGTAGACCAATGTTGACAAAAGCTTAACTAATTAGTCTCTTCAAGTACAGGACAATTTGGAATAAAATTTTATAAAATCAATCTTATATCTATTGGCTAGGTGTCACCTACCCTGATATTTCTTATAGGGATTTGCTAACTACTTTCTTAGCTCTGTATATCATAAGTTAACACACTTTGAATTTTGATTTTTCATTTTTGATGAGTAGTGACATGTTTATTTTACTCAGCTGGTTGGAGACTTATTTTCTAATTATTTAATGCTTCCATCCTTTTTTTATGATTTTTCTTCACCTCTCTACCCCCCCACCCCCTCTCTTCTTTCTTCCCTCCTTTCCTCAGTTCTCTACCTCTACTTTCTCTCTTTCCCACCCTTCCATAATCCTTTTTTTTTTTTGGTTTTTTCTTTCTATAATTATGTGATGACGTTCTACTATGTGGCCGCCACTATGCTTGACTCAAGCACAGTTCCATCCTTGAGGAGCTCAAATTAAAACAGTGTTGCAACACGGGATTATGGAAGAGACTATGTCCCGGGTACTGTGGGAAACCCCAGAGAAAGGAAGGGGCAGTTCCTTGAAGGGGCAAAGGATAGACTGGAATGATTGAAGATGTTTTCAATTTCTAATTTTTAAGAGTCTATCAAAAAAAATGAGGACATTTTAAGCAGAAGGAAAAATAAACAAGTGTACAAAGATATAAAAATGCAAGGGATGTTTATGGAATTGTGAGTAGCCATGGCAAGCTCATGCCAGAGAGGAAGTGGTAGTGTTTGCAGTAGGGGGAGCATTAGTTGTAAGGCAAGATTTTGTTTTTTAAATTTTTTTATTGAAATAGTTAATTTATAATGTGTTAGTTTCAGGTGTACAGCAAAGTGATTCAGCTATATATATATTTTTTCAGATTCTTTTCTGCTATAGGTTATTATAAGATACTGAGTATAGTTCCCTGTGCTATACAGTAGGTCCCTGTTGGTTATCTATCTTATATATAGTAGTGTGTATATTTTAATCCCAAACTCCTAATTTATCCCCCCCTCCCCTTCCTCTTTGGTAATCGTGTTTCTTTTCTATGTCTGTGAGTCTATTTATGTTTGTAAATAAGTTCATTTGTATTATTTTTTTAGACTCCACCTATAATCAATATCATATGATATTTGTCTTTGTCTGACTTGCTTCACTTAGTTTGATAATCTCTGGTCCATCCACGTTACTGAAAATGGCATTATTTCATTCTTTTTTAAATTCCATTTTTTATATATACCACATCTTGTTTAAATTTGTGGTAGGCACTGTGAATTTGATCTTGTAGGCAATTCACTCCTTTAAGGGTTTTCAAGATAGTAAATAGAGTGACTTATTCTACTTTAAAAAATCATTTTTTCATATAGTGCATTACAGACTCTGCAAATAAATTTATAAACAAACAAAACATCTCTTATCTGTGATCCCTTCCCAAGTAATTTTATAAGCAAATAGCCTGGAACTGTGAACCCAGGAGCATCTCCTGCTGGGGGAGTGCTGATGGTTTCACTGGGCCCTCCCAAGTCAGGCTGCAGTAACCAGCGCTGCTCGAGGAGGAGATGCACGGTCTGTGCAGATTCACTCACAGCTGTTCTGGAACCTCTAGCTAGGAGTTTCTCAAAGCTCAAGTCCACTCCCTTCAGCATATAATTTGAGAGCATCCTATTGATCAAAATCTAAAATGGCAGGAGGAGACGGGATCCATCATAGTATCAGAATAAAGGTATTCATTCAATGCATTCTTCCATTCACCCAAAATGCCGTTGCTTCTTGAGAAAGATTTTGGTTATTTTGTTGTGATTGTGATCCATTTTCAAGTGCACAAGGGGGCAGCTCGAAACATTTGCTATTGAGTGCTGATCAATGCCATAAGAAAACTGTGGAACATCTCTTACAAAACTGCAGTCATCTTCTTTGACAGCTTTAGCAGAAAGAGTGGGAAATTGCAGAAAATTGTAAAAAAATAAAAATAAAAATAAAATGCAGTTAAAATGGTTCACACTTACTGACAACTTCTATCTCAAACCCTGCTATTTATCATTTATTTAATTTAATCTATGATTTTAGCTACTAGTTTAAATTTCACTTTCTGGGCTTCCCTGGTGGCGCAGTGGTTGAGAGCCTGCCTGCCAATGCAGGGGACACGGGTTCGTGCCCCGGACAGGGAGGATCCCACATGCCGCGGAGCGGCTCGGCCCGCGAGCCATGGCCTCTGAGCCTGCGTGTCCGGAGCCTGTGCTCCGCAACGGGAGAGGCCACAACTGTGAGAGGCCCACGTACCACAAAAAAAAAAAAAAAAAAAAATTCACTTTCGATTTTCTCCCTTAAGACTCCCTTGCCTCCTGCATCTGGCATCCCAGCAGTGAGCATATACTCATTCCTGATTACCAGGCACCTGGGCAGTTACATATTCAGGTATCCAGCTCTAAATGGGGATGAGTGCTTATTAAAGACTGCTGTTTTATGCACGTATTTTATGATTATTCTCCTTTGATTAAACTCCAAACATTCCAAATTTTTTATTGCTGACAATCTGACCTCCTTTTTAAATTAACTACAGAGATTTGGTTTATACTAATCAATAAGAACTATTAGCTTCAATATTTGTATAAAAAAAAACCTTTTTAACCTATAGGAAAGTTTGAACTATTATTTGAGAGTTTTTAAAAATAATAATGCAATAGAATCAAGGCTGTGATTTTTGTAATAAAACTCCTTTCTCCTCTCTGGACTTAGAATTGTAATGGTTTTGTCCACTTATTTGCCTCAATCAAATATGACCTTTCATTACCTCTTATTTTCTTGTCTACCTGTCCAAATATTGTGTCATAAGTATTCTTACCACAAGTAAACTGTAAGCTCCCAGAAAGTATGAAATGTACACCATTTTTTTCTAGCTCCCCAAACTCCCAGAAAACCTCATATGTTACTTGGCATATTCTACGTTAAAAAGGTTGCATCAGGATTAAATATTTTAAGGAGAAATTTGCCTCTACTCTTTTAGTACATTTAATACACAAGAAAGTAGATTTGCTTATTACCTTTCTTTTTCTTGTAGTTCATATTCTCATTTGCTTTGAGACTTTTCAACTTTGTGTGAGAGAGGAGGAGCCCAATTACTCCCGCAAATAATGGAAAGTAGATTGAGGGAAAAATTAAATTTTCCAATATATAAATGGGGATCAACTGCCTTAAAGAGTTACCTATAATGAATTTTAAATAATTGATATAATGCAGTGTAGAAAAATAGACAGAATTTGCAGCAACATGGATGGACCTAGAGATTGTCATACTGAGTGAAGTAAGTCAGAGAAAGACAAATATCATATACTATCGCTTATATGTGGAATCTAAAAAAAAGGGTACAAATGAACTTATTTACAAAATAGAAATAGAGTCACAGATGTAGAAAACAAATATGGTTACCAGGGGTAAGGGAGGGAGGAATAAATTGGGAGATTAGGATTGACATATACACATTACTATATATAAAAAAAATAACTCATAAGAACCTGCTGTATAGCACAGGGAACTCTACTCAATACTCTGTAATGACCTATATGGGAAAAGAATCTAAAAAACAGTGGATACGTGTATATGTATGACTGAGTCACATTGCTGTGCACCTGAAACCAACACAACATTGTAAATTAGCTATATGCCAATAAAAAATTTAAAAAAATAAATTAAAAATAAATAAAAGATTAAAAAATAGGCAGAAACATAGGTAAGTGAGAGATGATGTGAAGGTTATTATTAAAAATGGAATAGAAGAGCCTAGAAAGAGAAGAAAAGAGAGAACGGAAAATAATTCATTCTGGTAAGAAATGACTTCAAGGCTGACTTTTATAGGAAAGGAGTAAGTTTAGAAACAAACTGGAAGAAATTGAAAGTGATCTTTGATCATTTAGAGACTAGATGCCGACAAAATGTTGGAAGTGGTCATAGTAAGGAAAAAATCATCACCTTAACCCTAGAGCTAGAAAACTAGAATTAATAAATAATGAATAATGCTTTATAAATCAGTCAGGGATATTAGAGAACTAAGAGAACTATACAGGTGAAACAAAATATATATTGAAAAGGAGCTGCTGTTACTCCTGAGAGAAAAGTCAAAACAACAACAAAAAACAGGGACTTCACTGGTGGCGCGGTGGTTAAGAATCTGCCTGCCAGTGGAGGGGGCACGCGTTCGAGCCCTGGTCCAAGAAGATCCCACATGCCGGGAAGCAAATAAGCCCGTGCGCCATAACTACTGAGCCCGCGCTCTAGAGCTCACGAGCCACAACTACTGAGCCTGTGTGCCACAACTACTGAAGACCCATGCACCTAGAGCCTGTGCTCTACAACAAGAGAAGCCACCGCAATGAGAAGCCTTCAATGAGAAGATGATTTGAGTTTGAATGAATAAGTCAGTAATTCTTTTCTGCATCTATATTAAATTTATATGGAAAATAGGTGGATAGGAAATTATGTATCTTTTTCTGATCTCTGGGAAGGTTTTATAGCTATTCTTTTCAGCTGTTTCCTCATAATTTTGAATGATTCTGTATTCTCAAGATGTACTTCCCATAAACATTTATGTCAATAACTCAGGATTTTCCTTGTCAAAGGTGAAATATCTGATTTTGTGAAGGCTGTTGTAACAAGGCTGTTGTAACAATTGGCTAAAGATATCAACAAATGCCAAAATGTCTTGAAGCCAATGGTTGCAAATAATATGTTGAATGTTATCCCAACAAGAGCAAGGGTGGAAGTGAACAAATTAATTGATGTAAGCTTAGTGCAAAAGATATAATTTTGAAATTATATGTATGCTTAGGGATATCTTAACATGTGGGAAGAGTATTTTGAAGGTGCTTTTCTTTTTTAATAATTGGATATATTTATATTTAGTTCTGTACTGGTATGAAATAAGAAGCCCTATGATTGTACAGTACCTAAAGTTCACAAAACATTCAAAAATATCAAATAGAGACTATTTTTATCTTACAAAAATGTTTATAGTAGAAAGGTCCTCTGAAAGAAACAAAAAAAAAGTACCTGTGAAAATATTTTAGCTAAAATATTTATACATTTTAATGCAAAAAATAGAATTGAAGATACTTTCTGTCCAGCAGAATTTGCCCCTATAGAGAGACAATTTCTCAATTAAAAATATGATATGTAGAGAAGAGTCAATTAAATCTATCAACAGCCAAGTTTGCAAGTGGAAATACAACAAACTAAAAAGTTTCTGAACACCAAAGGAAACCATCAACAAAATGAAAAGGCAACCTACTGAATGGGAGAAAATATTTGCAAATCATATATCTGATAAGGGGTTAATATCTAAAATATATAACAAACTCACACAACTCAAGACCAAAAAAAAATTCAATTAAAAATTGGGCAGAGGATCTGAATGGCCATCTTTCCAAAGAAGACATTCAGATGGCCAACGGACACATAAAAAGATGCTCAACATCACTAATCATCAAGGAAATGCAAATCAAAACCACAATGAGATATCACCTCACGCCTGTCAGAATAGCTATTATCAAAAAGACAAGAGTTAACAAGTGTTGGAGAAAAGGGAACTGTCGTGCACTGCTGGTGGGAAAGTAAATTGGTACAGCCACTATGGAAAACAGTGTGGAAGTTCCAAAAACAATTAAAAATACTACCATACAATCCAGAAATTCCACTTCTGGGTACATATTCACAGAAAACAAAAACACTAAGTTGAAAAGATAGCTATCTGCAGCCCAATGTCCACTGCAGCATTATTTACAATAGCCAAGACATGTAAGCAACCCATGTGTCCATCAATGGATGAATAAAGGAGATGTGGTATAAATATATACAATGGAATATTATTCAGTCATAAAAAAGGAGGAACTCTTGCCATTTATGGTTGGACATTTAGGGTATTATGCTAAGTAAAATATGTCAGACAGAGAAAGAGAAATACTATATGATCTCACTCATATGTGGAATCTAAAGAAAAAAAAAGCAATTCACAGAATCAGAGAATGGATTGGTGGTTGCCAGGGGTGTGGGGTGTGGGTGGGCAAAATGGGTGAAGGGAGTCAAAAGGTACAACTGCCAGTTATAGAATAAGTAAGTCATAGGAATGTAATGTATAGCATGGCGATTCTATTCTAGTTAATAATACTCTAGTGTATATTTGAAAGTTGCTAAGACAATAGATCTGAAAAGTTCCCATCAAAAGAAAAAAATTTTAACTATGTGTGGTGATGGAGGTAAATGACTTGTGGTGATGATTTAGATACACAGGCAAATATCAAATCATTTTGTTGTATATATGAAATCAATATAATGTTATAGGTTGATTAGCTCTCAATAAAAATTTGTAATTAAATAAAAAAGTATCAACCATTTCAAAGTTTTTAACCATAAATTGCCTCCTGGAAGAAAATAGCTAACAACGTTATGGAAAAAAAAATTATTCCCATCTCCTGAGGATGATGTTCTCCTGAGAAAGCACTTGGCACATAGCAGCCCTAGGAAGTTACCATGTTTGGCTACTCTCCTGTTCTTTTGTACTTTCAGCTAAACAGGAATGGTTTTTTCTTTCCCTATGGGTCCTGCTTTGCCCCCTGGAACAGAGATGTTGTAGCCATTTGACTAGTATTCTCACTTCCATTCTACCAAGCAGAGTCAGCAGAGTTTACAGTCCACACATAATCACTCCTGCAGCAGCCACTCAATATAGCTTTCTTTTTTCCTCCCTGAGGTCTGTATGCTCCTTGCAGGCAGTTTAAGGGGGCACCACACGCCTAAGAAGGAGTCTGCAGAGAAGGGCGCTTTTTCACCATGCTTCGCACCTCCACATTTTTGATAGCATGTAGCCTAGGCTTTGACTTATTTTTTTAAAATCTAATTCTGAAACTCAAAAGAAAATCATCATCCTTTTTTGGGTGACATTTATCCTGTTTAGTTTTTTCATCTTCTATTAAATTGTCTGTCAACAAAAGATAATTTTGTCCTGACATATTCCTAAGAATGATCCTAAACCCAAGGCAGAGGACTTCTACAAAAAATATCATTCTTTCCCCTATCTTCTCACCAAATTGTACCTGGAGAACAAGAAGGTAATGGAAAGGAAAGAGGCCACAAGGGCTTTTTGATTGCTCTTGGGTGACAAAAGATGTGCCCCATATGGATTACAGTTGGGTCCAAGCACTTTCCTGACTTGTAGGCAGATGAAAGATAGTATGAGGTCTCCTCAGGAAATATTGAGGTGGCAGTGGTCTGAGAGACTGATTTATCCTGGGTGGCCTGATTAAAGTTCTCCCCATTCATTTGAAGGCAGCTGTGACAAGAGAAATGAATGCTAGAAGCCTGGCCTATCAGTCCCAGCTATCAGATCATCCTCGCTTCCAAATCTCTTGGAAGAATATTCCTACCCATCGTCTCAGGATTCTGAGCCCTACACTGTGACAAATGACTCTACCATAGTATTAAATATAATTTTTTCTCATCACTATTTCAGCCCTTACCCTATCTGTAACTATTTAAACTCATTCCTTTCTTTACTATCAACTTAGACTTCTTACAGAGGTGAACTTACGGCTATATACATGTATATGTGTTTAACTTTTTAGTTTATCATTTCCATTTGCAGAGATATATACTGAAAAGTTTAACAGAGCTTCTAAAGTTCTGTAGAGTGTGAAGCTATTTTCTACTTTGGACACATGGAATAGGAAAGACGTCCTTGGAAGGGGACAGATGGAAAAACAGAATGCACCCAAACCCACTAATGACGACACGGAAGGACTGTGATTCTGCTCAGAGAGGAAGATGGGATGGGAACGGGGACTTCTAGAAAGAGTCGTCACATGTACAGATTGGACAGTAAGTAAATGGGTCCCTCTTTTCTACATATTATTCTCAATCTTATCAATAAAAGACTATACCTCACAGTTATTTTTAATGCATTTTTAATCAGATTGTTTCTATAGACACAGATCCCAGAGAAAACACCCCAGAGATGTCCCTGACTCATTAGGTCAACTGTCCTCTTGCTTCATATGATCTACAATCATATTACTTTATTCATACAAGTCTTCATTTTATTTTATTCATACAAACTTTGATGCTTATAAGGATTTTAATAAACCGTTCCTCTAAGTTTTAGGCTCCCATCCTAAATCTAATTGGTGGGGGGGAGAGATGCTATAGGGTACAGTAATTTATCATCTTTCACTCCTGATCCACCAACAACATCCTGGATCTTACCTCCTCCCCAGAGATAATATGTATCTGTTCATGGGCATAGTGTAAATGTCAATGAGTATATCAACTAGATTGTGGTGTGGAGGAAAAAGTGTAATTCCCCCACCCCCCGCCAGGCTAGATATGCCTAATATGGAATTAAAGATCTAACTAGATGATATGACCAAAGGAGGTCATCTAAAAGTATCCTTTACCTCAAAATCCCATCGTTTTGTCCCAAATTTTATTGGTGTCTTTTCTGCGTGGTTAATTTAAAGCTCATGTTAAATCATGTGCTGTATGGGTGTATTAGTTAAGGAAATGCTAAGTACTCTAACAGATAAACCCCCCAAATATTAGTGGCTCAACACTAACAACTTATAAACGATAACTGTTCATTCCTCGCTTGTATAAGAGTCCCTGATATGTTACTGGCTGGTAAGTTTCCCACAATCGAGTAGGACCCAGGTTGGCAGATGTTCTTATCTTTATAATATGGTTTTGAAGGTTATCTTTGGAGGGTGTCCCAGACTGCAAATGGAGGGAGGGAGGGAGGGAGAGAGAGAAGAGAGAGAAGGGAGGAGGAGATATTATGGCCAAGGCCTGTGAGCCGTAGATATAGTTTCTTCCTATATTCCTTTAGTCAGAACTCAGTAGCATGGCCATAACTTCTGCAACTGCATTCCCAGGAGGAAGGCAAATAGGTTGGATACATGTTATTTTTCTCTGCCACAATGGAAAAGGTAAGAGAGATTCGTTCACACAAATGCTACCAGAGGTAGGGTTTGCAAGAAAGTAGGTCTGAAGATAGAAGTTTTGTAGGATACTTGAGAAAGTGATCTTCTACCAAGAAAAACGTTTCCCCATCCTCCTATGACACATCTAGTGGGGAACAACATAAAGATAATGAACAGCTAAGACAGAGGAAGAAGATGGCAAAATCAAAGAGGAAGAATGGAGACAGGCACAGGAAGTTTTCCTGAGGACAACTGTTTCCACTTAGCTACGTGCTCTGTGCTCTCCCTTCTACAGAGAAGGTGTAAGAATCCCAAATGATGGTGAACGCCTGTGTGATAAAAGTCAATGCTTCCTAAAATTGAGAAAAAGGATCAGATTTAAGACTTGCCACTGACAAGAGCTACCAGAAGCACTTAGAATGAGCCAGACACTGTTAAGTGCTTTGCTTGTATTAGTGCTTTTTAACTTTCACAACAACCTTATGAAATACTGTAGTTCTATTTAGATCACTTCTACAAAAATTAAAATTGAAATTCAGAACTAAAGTGGCTTGTATAACATCACACAGCAGAAAGTACTGAAGCTAGGACTAAGTCCCATGTTAGTTTTACTGCAAAACCTTGTACTTCTTCTGGTGATATTGGGAAAACTGAAGCTATCGTACTTTAATATAATCAATAATATGATACACACCTCATTGGGAAAAGAAGAGACTGTTATTTATCAGAAGAAAGCTATTTGCCTTAAGAAAGAAACATTAAAAATTTTAATAGGTTGTATTCAGTAAAAATCAAAGTACGGATTACAAGTATAGTTTATTTTGAGGAAATAGAAATATTCAAGTACAATAACAAAACAAGGAAAGTTTTAGAAAAATCCAATGTATTAAAATACGTTCTACCCTTAGAAACTTGAAGTCCTTTCCCTTTGCCTTGTCACTTCTTTACAAATTTATTGTTCTTTCATTATGGTGCTATGAGTCCAGATTCTAACCACTCCTTGGAGGTACACATCACATTGAGTATTCTTCACATTTGAGTATGATGTTCTGGTCTAACCTTCATTTGTGATCATTTGTTTCTGACTTCACTTGGTTTACAAATTTTCTGGACATTATTGCCACAGGATTAACATCTTTGTAAGCATTTCGTTAAATACTTGAGCTTGGCTGCTTCAAGAAGTGAGCACATAGTTTCACAATGTGTTAGGCACAGATAATGCGTTTTTAATTGTGAATATACTTATTGGAGGCAAAGGAAGTATTAACTGTGTTCTCATGGGTCAGTAATTGCAAATTGAGGAAGGCTTTCCCTAATCCCCTCTTCTCATGCTATTTTATTTCTCCTGTTTTTCTCGTCTCTTCCCGATTCCTGGATCTGTCTGTCTCCAGCTCTCCCCTGACAGCTGCGCCAACAACTGGAAACTCAGGTAACTTTACTCCAGTGCCCCCATCCTGTTGACCTTTTCTGGCTCTTTCTCATTTCAAAAGTGGCCTACACTCAAAGCAATTAAGTTCTCGAAAAATGCATGACTATAAACACTTGCTGTGCGTTTGCTGCTTCTCAGTAGAGGAACTAATGACAGTGTCTGTTGGTTTAAAGTGTGACAAGGGTATATGCAAAGAAAAGAACACATGGTAAATCTCTTCATGGTAGGTTTGCTTTTGAACTGTGCCCAGACCACCTTACAACAGTTCAACTGGAGTAAATATCTCTTTCATAAAAGTTGTCCATACTCCCTGTCTCCACCTCCACAAATTCCAACCTCTTCTCAACCTCCATTGCTACCACCCCTCTCCCCTGCCCCCAAGTCAACAAGAATTTGCTAGGTTCTTAAATCCAAAAGACACTTTCTGCTTTTCATTTTAAAATGCTCTACAGCATGATACTGGCATCCCCTCTTTCTGAAAACAATCACCATCAAATATTGTGCCCTACAATACTTTTTCCTTTAAAATTGTGAAATAATGAAAATTGCAAAAAAAGTTTAAATGACGAACACCTATGAGGCCACCACCTTAACTCAAGAAAGTTAAAACATAACAAATACAGTTCAAACTTCCCAGGCGTTTCCTGACTGCAAGCCTGCCTGCCTCTCTCTCCCCCTCTCCCTCTCCATTTCCCAACCCCTCAATATGGTCAATATCATCTATCTTCATTTTCTCAACTTGAATCACATTTGTATGTATCCTTAAATAATTTATACTGTTGATTTGCATTTATTTAAATTTTATATAAATGGAGCTAAACTATATCTATAGCAGTTTTTGTCTTATTGTTACTGTTTCTTAAATTATATGTTGTCAGATTTATTCATATTGCTTTGTATAGCTATAGACCACTTCTTTTTATAGTACACTCATTGTTTAAATCTACTACTGCTGAATGCCCAAAAGACCACCAGGAAAACTTGCTAATCAAGTAAAGTTTATTAGACTTACTGTAGTAAGGCAGAAACAACATTGACAATTTTAAAAGTATTTCAGAAGGGACAAACCAGGGAGAATATTTATGCAGTTTGAAGTACTGGGCTAGGTGATTTTAAGGTGGGCCTTACAAGGAAGGAAACAGTTTGAGACTGAACAGGATTTATGGCATTAGTCTTTGGAATAAGGGTTTTGAAGAGCATCTTGCTCAGTCTGATAGTCTTGAGATGATAGGAGAATTATTAGTTTGTAAAGTAGGCTATTTTAGATGGTGTATAGGCTTATTTCCAGGAGCAAGTATTTCTTGGAACAAGCTAACTTATTTTGCTTTTTCTCAATATTGCTTAACATAGGACCATTGTTAACATGGCTCAGTTTTATTTAACTATGGGGCAGAAAAGGATTGTTTAACACAACATGATGGAATTGTGTTTAAATTCCCCCCACAATTTTTAAAAATCCATTTTCTCTATCAACTGTTTTCAATGCTACCATGAACGATGCTATAATACCCCTTTTTAATATTAAAAAACCTAAAGTGTAATAGATGGTTATAAGGAATGTGCATTTCAGAATTTACTAGACAATGAAACTTTGCTCCACAAATACACTCTTGTAAGTTAAATTCCCACCAGAACCTTATGAGAATTCTTTGTCCACACTCTTGCCAGTACTTACAACTGTTAGATTTTTAAAAATTTCCCCAAATTTAAATGATACCATGGTTCAGTTTGCTTTTTGAAGTCACTACTTGGTTTGCTTTCTGTCAGTTGTTTTCCTATCTTTTATCCACTTTTCTGTTGAGTCTTTATTTTTCTATATTGACTTTAGATGCTCTGGAGTTTCATGTAAACCATTTTTTTAAATGATTATATGCATTGCAAATATTTTACCTCAGTTTTTGGCTTGTCTTTTCTTTCTCCATTTTATATATTTAGTTTCCTATAAAGATTTTTTTTAATGTAGTGAGATTCATCAATCTTTTCATTATAGTTTATAATTTTTGTCCCATTCAAAATATATTTCCCTGCTAGGAAGTCATCAAGATGTCTTCCTGTGTTTTTTTCTCCTCGTTTTACAGGTTGGCTTTAAACATTTACATCTTTAATTAACCATGAATTAACTTTTGTACTTGGTGTTAGTCAGAAACGAATTTCATTTTTTACTATACATGGATGACTCGTTTTCACAGCATAATAGAGAACATCTTTTTCAACTTTCTATCACATATCAAACTTCCAAATATGGGTTGGTCTACTCCAGGCTCTAAATTCTATTCCACTGTGCTATTTGTCTATTCCAGAACCAATACCATCCTTTCTTGGTGTAGTGTGAAGATATTTGAGACTTGGAGAAGCAAATTTTCCTATCCAGTTCTCTTTTCTTCAAGGGTGTCTTTCCCCCCACTTTTCCTCTTCCACAGAATTGTGGAGTCACCTATCAAGCTCTACTGAAAAAACAAACCAACAAAAACAAACAAGAAACAAAATTTAAAATCCCTTTGCCATTTTAATTGGAACTGTGTTGACTCTAGCTCATTTGGGGAAGAATGGGGATTTAAAAAATGATATCCAAACTTTCTATTCATGAAGATAGAATCTCTTGCTCCTTGTTTGTAGCTTTCTTAATGTTGTAGTGACTATGGAAATGTACTTCTCTGATCTCTTAGTGTAGAAAGCATAGTGGATGGATGAAGGCCCTGGTTGACATCTCTCTGGATCTATCATCAAGTTCAGGCAGGTGACATTGCACTTGTTCAAAGTTGCTCCCAGCCAGTGATGGAGCACACAGGGTACTAAATTCAGGCCCAGTCCTGCTTAATTCAAGTCTCCTCTGACAGGTAACTTTGACTCAGGGACTCCCCATTGGCATGGCAGAAACTTTCTTATAACTGCTTTGTGGTCCTCTCCTACCCAAGCCTCCTTCCTTCCCTCATTTCTTCCCCAAGTATCAAACCTACATCACAGTCTAAGGCTTACTCTTTCCCCTTTATCCTCCAGATGTTCCCTCTAATCAATCTATTTCATTGCTAATTACATCTAGGTGCCTACCTCTTGCAAATCACCCAAAACACAGTGATTTTCAAAGTTATTTCCAGACTTTTATGAGATTTTTAAATAAACATTTAAGATTTAAAAATCGTACTTCTTGATTGCTATTGGGGGTAGAGAGATTGAACATAGAGACTAGCATATATCTTTGAGGACTTGCCTAATTCATGCTATTCCCTAGCTAAAAGATGTAGAAAAGCAGCAGAAAGAGTACACCATGTTCACCAACCTGTAGATATGTGGAACCACATTGGCCATCTTGTACCTCATAACTAAGACTGAGGTTGCAGGGATAATAAAGGGAAAAGAGCAGAATTCTTGACCCCTGCCTGCAAAAAGAGACTAAGGAACAAGGAATCGCAGAGCAGCAGAGCTCAGGGACGGCACATGAACCCGGTTCTGTAAACCTGAAACTGAAAAACAGAGTTCTAGACCCAGTCTTGGCTTCTCAACCTCTCAGCCTCTGTTTGGGGATGTTGTTACAGTGAGACAGGTCCTATGGCTTCCACCTCTGAGATTTGGGAGGTGGTACTTCAACAATACCCAGCTGCCTAGACAAGAAACCATTGCCGGGTAACATAGCCCAGGAGGCACCTCCAATCAATGGACCACTAAGTAATGAAGACCACTTGCTAAGGGCTTGATAAATAGTGGAAG
This sequence comes from Mesoplodon bidens, assembly GCF_964165515.1. Classification (NCBI taxonomy): domain Eukaryota; kingdom Metazoa; phylum Chordata; class Mammalia; order Artiodactyla; family Ziphiidae; genus Mesoplodon; species Mesoplodon bidens. Next base: position 23,201,502 of record NC_138181.1, read on the forward strand.
AGTTTATCCATAAATCCAGGAGAGAAGTGAAGAATGAGTCATCTCCTCTTCCGACAAAACAGCCTTTAGTTTGAAAACCAATCTAACCTTGAGGCAGGATGTTCTGAAACAGCCTACAGGCAGAAGAATAGAAAATTCTTTTAGAATTCAGCTGCTCCTCTGTTAGGTGAGGCTGGGACACGGCAGCAATGCCACATCCTTGGCTGCTTTGTGCACTTTGCCTACAGTGCTTCTTGCTGCAGAGTTCAGCAGCTCATCATGTCCCAAAGCTGAATGCTAGGACCCCAAATTGCATGCCCTCCTTGGGGTGATTAAGCTCATCCCACTTGGATGCTGCCCCAGCTTTGCAGGCTCCTAGGTGGAGAGTCATCTGTTTTCATTCCATTGTTAACATCAGTTTGAGTTTCAATAGACCCTATCCTTTTGTTTCCCTTTTGGTCCGGAAGCCTCAATCCTATCATTTACCAGCAAATACGGCACTCACTGGTCTGCTTTTCCAAGGACTGAGCCAGACCAGTGATAACATTAAGTGAAGCTTCCAGTGAGCTAGAAGATGACCATGGTTCTTTATAATTCTTATTACATGACTATAAGAGATAAGACAGAGAGTCTAAGGAAGGTTGAGTACTTTGCCTAAGGTTACACATAAACTTGTAAAATGCAGAGTTAGGATTTGAACCCAGGATTCCTGGACTTCGGATTCTGTGCACTTTCCATGGTGCATTTTCACCTACCGTGCTATGCACTTCAGTTCCCCATCTCTGTGTTCAATCTCCAGGCTGGGTCATCTTATTGCATCTCTTTAGATGCCTCAGTGCAAAGTGTGTAATTCAACCTGACAACTCTCTCAGTTCGGTCACCCCTAGGTCTCACTGTGTCCAGGGAAAACGGGGGTGTTATCCCTCACCATCTCCTACTACTCTACTTTATTGATAAATCCTCAGAAATTATAAATGTTGAGAAATCATGTTTTTTCTATTACAAAATTTTGTTATTTCTAATCCTTTCTATCTATTTCCATTGATAAAAACTACTGATTCTCAGATGCCAGATTTATTATCTGAGAGAGTACTCAGCTAAAGAAAATGTTTTAAACTAATTTATTATATTTTCTAAGTTGTAAATTGCTTTCCATTAGCTTTAATTTATGAAAATATGCCATGAGAAGTCAGAAACTGTTGAATATGCACTGGCACCAACACTCAGGGAAGGTTATGCCTCAGTTAAGGAGATGTTTAAGTCATTTAAAGGCTTATTTCAAAGTTCAAAAATAAAATTATTACTGCAGAGCCATCAACACAGTGCTTAGATAAAGGATATGATGGGAAAGCAATGAGTGACACTTTACATGAACAAATACCTTTTTATGGTCTATTAACAGTTCTGTGCTTGAACTAGTAGTTACTCCCATTAGCTTCTAAATGGAACATTGTTGAGAAGCACTGGACTGTGATCTTATGATCAGTCAGTCAGTCGAATAAAGTGATTAAAGTGTTGAACTATTTTCAAATGATAGCTGAAGAGATACTACGGGATCAATGAGTTTGGTGTATAGGAAACACAGGGAGTTGGGTGGGGAGCTCCATCCCTTTCGAATGCTGACTAGAATATGTAGAGGGTTGATATTTTGGTTGGGTCCAAATAATAAGTCACAGAACAAGAAATCAGGATGGATGCTATTGTGATTTTCATGGACTCTCTTAACATACACAGGGGTACATTAGGGTTTATAGGACAAGAAAACCCAGCTGACTGAAAGGGAGAGTGTGCTGACATGGACTAAATGGGACCATAAGACCCCAGCAAGCAGAGCAGAGACCCTGTAGTCCTCCAGGCCAGTGGGGGACCCCTGTGATAATCAGGCACTGAGAAAGACATCCAGTCATTTGGCCAGCTTATGTAGTAGAAGTAATAAAAAAGCCTCTTGGGCCTCCCTGGTGGCGCAGTGGTTGAGAGTCCGCCTGCGGATGCAGGGGATACGGGTTCGTGCCCCGGTCTGGGAGGATCCCATATGCCGCGGAGCGGCTGGGCCCGTGAGCCATGGCCGCTGGGCCTGCGCGTCCGGAGCCTGTGCTCCGCAACGGGAGAGGCCACAACAGTGAGAGGCCCGCATACCGCAAAAAGAAAAAAAAAAAAAAAAAGCCTCTTGTTGGAGGTACAAGGACACTCGGCATTCTCAGGAAACAGGATGGATACCAGGATTATGACTACGCGTGTCATCGGAGATCACACCTGCTGGTGGGAACTGGGTTTCCAATGTGTTCAGTCTTATTGCAAGAACCGGCCAGACTGAGTCATTAAGCATTGAATAACAGAGCCTGTTTATTTGCTACAGCCTTCTACAGATTATGAATAATAAACTCAGTAATTCTTCCTGTCCACCTCTTATTTACCAATTATATTTCATTCATTTTTTGGCCCCATAGTAACTAGATAAATTCTTGCCTAGTTTGAGTTCTTAGAAAATGCATGGTTGTGCTTTCTCTTTGAAACTAACCTATAAGGTAAGGAAGAGAATTGTTTCAGTAGCTTGTAACAGGTCCTCTTAGAGAGAAGGAAAACTATTAGGTCAATGTTTGTCGGTAGATTTAGGGGGGGAAGTAAGACTCCTTAGTCAAGGACATATATAATGAGAAAAAGTAAGATGAAGATCTGTGATGCACAAGCAATTAATAGGCATTGGATGCTGGGTTAGAGTCTAAGAAGAATGAGAAAGAATTGAGGAAACAGGTAGGTATCTAAGAAGCAAAGGGGAAGTAAGATTGTTCGATGAGACATTCCCAATGGTAGGGGCTTCAACAACAGGGATGCTTAATATTTGGTCCTGTATTGTTAACATTATTGGGAATTTTATCTGATTCTTTGAATCCTCAGGCTTTTTGTATGTTTTATTTTGGACACAGAGGAATTCGAATGGTGTCCATATAAGGCAATGCAGAAAAAGAAACGTACTCTTGAAACACTAAGCTGAACCCGGAATTTAACTTAAAAGAAGCAGGCATGGGAATCCCAGGTTGACCAGATGAAGCATCAGTTCTAATTGGTTCCCTCCAGTAAATCTGAGAGGGACCTAAGTCTCCCTTTGCTGGTTGGGAGGGAAATCAATTTGTTTAATGTTTGGATTTAATTTTACAGGAGTTTTCAGTTCCAGACAACAAAAGCAAAAAGAAATTCTCTACTCATCTTTCCAGTTTGTAATTCAGTATGCATTTGGCATTTAAAAATACATACATTCGAAAAAAATACATATATTCGGATCTAAAAGAACTTCGATCACTATAAAAACACATTTACAATCCTTCAAGAGAATGCATTTCTAAAATTAGCATCCTCCTGTGTACTTTCATATCCTAAAAGTCTATCTGAGACTCTAGGGGTGGGGAGCTACAACTGCAACACCCAGGAATTACAGTGGATCTATAGAACCCTGTCCCTTGCCCTCATTACTTTTAATTAAGTCCTCTTCAGCACTGTCTTTTGACGTTGAGAAATCCTTCTTTCTAAATGACTTCTTAAATAATACCAATCTTTAAAAATTACCCTCAGTTTCTCCTCACATTATTTTACTGATTTTAACAACAAGTCTGTAAGTACTTTTATTTTCACCATATACACATATGAGAAAACTGACAGCCATGGATTGACGTTTGTGTCGTTTAAACTTGTATATGGGAACCAGCACCAAACTCACATCTGACCACCAGAGAACAGGAGGAGCCGGTACGTGAGGTAGGAGCCCAGCCACCATGGTCTGTCCCCAAAACTTTCCACATAGCACTGTGCCTTATATGGGCCCAAGGTGGGCCTTGCTTAAACCATTTAAGAAAAATATGGAAATGAAAACAGAATCGCTGTTACTAACGATGCTGGCACCTGGCAATGTCATAACATGAATTATACAATAAAGCAAGGCAATTATGCCAAAATGATTAATCAGAACTACTAAGAAACTTATATTATCATATATTAAAAATTCATCCTACACACACGTATAATTCTATACTTGGAATTATCCCAAGCCAGACTCACTCCTTGGGAGTAAAACAGAAGCACATTTTCTCTGCCTCTCTCACCTCCTCCTCCTAGACAGCAATAATAATAAAGCTAATTTAAATATTAATTAAAACATTTACACAACATACCCATACTTTCGTATGAGTCTAATATTATTGCGGCAGTGGCACTGTAAAGTAGCAGTAGCAGGTGTACATATCTTATTTTAAAGATGAATAAATGTGAAGCATAACAAGTGCATCACCCTGTTTAATTTCACACTGCTCGTTAGGGGGTTTGTGCAGCTCAATCCAGATTTTGGGAGCTGCTCTCAGGGACTGTGGAGTAGCAGAGAGCAGGATCACTTTCAGTTTGAACGAGCCCATTATTGAGCTAAACAGATGCCTGGTATTTTGCATCACCAGCCCATCAAGCCTGCAGATAACCAGCTTCTCTCCAGCCACAATCATCATTAGATACGACTTTGCTTTCCACAGCTTTACAATGGGTCCCAGATGCTTCTTAAATCCAATTAGAAACACCTGAGCTGGAGTTGTTTTCCTTCTAGGAATTTCCTTCAGCTGTTAGCGTTCTTCTCAGGTTGTTAAGGTTTTACCCCTTCGTGGCCCTGCTTGTAAGAACCTCTTGTGTACCAAACCACATTTTTCTTCTTTAGACCATAAACACTTCCCAAGAAGGGCCCAAGTTCCTTCCTTCTTTCTTTCTTGTTTTCCTAAGTCTCTGTAACTTTCCCCAATCTGACTCGGATGGTTGTGTGCTGTATCAGATGCTGGCTGACTCAATTTAGTAAGTGGTTTGGATGGAGACCTTGGCAGACCTCTTCTAGGACAGGCCAGTGTTTGTCTATTGGCTTTTCAATAAAACCCCAGGCCTTTTCAAGGGTGAGAGAGGAAAGGAAAGGAACAGCAGAGATAAGAGAGAAATAATATCGAGAGAAAACTACTCAGTAAAGGGATTGACCTTATGGAAGGCAGAGGGAAGGAGATTCACCTGGGGAGTGTTTTGGCTTCTTCATCAGAGATTTCTGCTGTGGCTCAGGATCAGTCTGCAAATTTCTTTGTCTCTCTCCTGTCTTCTCTCTGGACTCTTGTGCAGGCCTGAAGCTGCTTCTATAGAGGACAAGGTGCGTACCCCCAGGCAGCCTTGGAAACGTCCCCCTTATTATGTTTTTCAGTTTACCAGGTAATTCCTTTACCAGGTTAAACTAAACTTATTCCCACAACATTTCTCCTCCCAAAAGATCTGAGTCAATTCAAAGTTCCAGATACACAGTAAACTTTCTATTCGAATTTACAGAACTCTGTCACATTTTGAACCCCAATGATACTGTGTGTGTGTGGGTCTCAGGGTCATGTCCCAATGAAAAGAGCACAGTCTAGAAAAGAAACTTCAAAATCATTCCATTTCCTTACTGGTATTCACACCATCAAACGCGCGAGGGCTAGTAATTCTTAGGGGCACTTGAATCACTTGTCAGTAATTCATGTTCACGCCTACTCCTCACAAGCACGCCCTGAGTTTTAGGTAAATCGCATGAAATTACTCCCATTTATGTACTAAGGTTTGAGAATTTAGAGGTTAAGTGACTTCCCTAAGGAACGTACAGCCAGCAGGAGGCAAGAGCCAGGAGAGAAAGACCGGTTTTTCCCTTCTAGCCCAGTACACTGACCATATCACAGGGCTTCCTAATAAACGCTAGCCTCTTCGTGAAACGACGAAAATGAAATGCCTTGTTGGTGGAGAAAACACTTGATAGATTACAACAAATTGCTTAAGTTTTTCACCCCTATGAGAAGCGCGTAATCCACAGAGAACATTAGGCGTTTGTGCTTCATCTTAATGTCATATGTTTCCTCAGTGTTAAGGATTCAAAGACAACATATTGTAATTCTTTTTAAAAATAAAACATACAACAAATGGTGTTCTAGCACAGGAAATGTTCGTTTTGTTGTCACACTGTGAACCTAAGTTTACGGGTGGAGATTTCTCCCAATTGTAATTGGAGTCCACGGCCACTGGTGGGAAGTTTTTATATGCTAAATTTGCTCCCCTGAATTTCTTGGTTCCCTTACTACCTGCAATGTGGAGTGAAGCTCTGTCTTTAGGTGGGAAGTCAACTTTAGAATCTGAATATTAAGATAAAAATCATTGTCTAATATTACCATAGTCCCAAGAGCCTTTTTCCTCCAATTAAATTGTTACCTCATTTCTTCAGCATAAGAAGTTTAAAAAGATCACAAACCGACTTACCTTCTAATTCAGAAGCTTTGGTGTATAATGAAGGGGTGATTAGCAGACTTGCTATTCCTTGGATCTCTTTTCTTCTTTCCTCCCTTCTTTTTCTTCCTTCCTTCTTCCCTCCCTCCCTCCGTTCACTCCACCCACCCTTCACTCTGCCCGCCCCCTCCTCCCGCCTTTCCTTCCTTTTATACTGAACTCTCAGGTTATTCCTTTTACCTCATAATCACTCTGGCAGCTGACTTGAATATAAGATATTAGTTCTCTATGTCAGCAAGCCTTGCCTTCTTGAAGAGGCCCTTATTCAGAATAACAGCTGTTTTCACTTTATTCTGCCATTCAATCTTTACAGTAGGACAATGTTATGCCATTTCATAAAAGAAAATAAATGAGCAATTTATGTCATTAATTTTATCAGTCTTTTTAGGGAAATGATGTAAGCATGAAACATCAAAGGCATTTTTTGAAACAATTCAAACGTCTTCCAGTAGGTTTGATTGAACTGACTTAGCCCTAGGGAGGTTCTTAATGGATGATTAGCAAATGTATTTCAATCTTTTTTTCTTCTTTTCTCCCTAACCTAAAATTAGTCGAGGCACGTAATTCTAAAGTTTTTCATTCAGGGAACCCCAAAGAGCTTTACGGTTACAGTCAATCCTAGAGTTATTAAAAATAATATAGTAATTTCCCTTTTAAATATTTTTTGGGTGCTTGACATTTTTGTAGAAAAACCTACAGCACAATAGTTTCATACGTTATGTAACACTTTTAAAACCTGGGCCCATGTGTTTCAGTTTCAACATAGTGTTGCTTTCAGAAAGCTTGTTCAACAGCCAAAGTAGTTCAAAATAATTCCATGTTTTACTTGTATGCTTTATAAACCGGAAGAGAACCTAAATTTCTTTTTTGATGTGACCATTTTTTAAAAGTCTATATTGAATTTGTTACAATATTGCTTCTGTTTTATGTTTTGGTTTTTTGGCCATGAGGCATGTGGGGTCTTAACTCCCTGACCAGGGATCGAACTCACACCCCATGCATTGGAAGGTGAAGTCTTAACCACTGGACTGCCGGTGAAGTCCCATTGCAATGATTAAATGTCCTTTATTATTTGGTCCCCTTTTCTGCCTAAGCCCAGTCTCAAAATCCAGAACAACTGTTCCTTTGTTCCTTCAAGAGATTCAATCTTATGCAGTTGTGGATTGTGGCTGATGATTAAGTTTTCAAGGCAAGTGTGTTGTGTTTGTGCCTGGTCCTGGGTCTGAAGTCAGGTGGTGGCTGTTTAGAAGGGAGGATGGGTGTGAACTGGGAGAGTGAGGACAAAATGGAACCCCTATCGATGAGCTGGAACCTGCATTAGTTTCTCACTCCTCCAACTTTGATGACCCAGGTGGCATGCAGGAGAAGGTAGTAAATTCATCACAGAGCTCAATGTGCACCTGGCTCAGGTGGGAGAGAAACTGCAGGAGGCTCCACGGGGAAGTTCAGGAGCTACAGGCTCTGCTGTCCTGCAAACCCAGTCAGCCATCAGCACAGCACCATCTGTGTATGCTGTGTCCATGCCTTGCTGCCCCTCAGCGACTTTCTGAGCATAAAAAGGACCACGGCTGCTGCTAAACTCTCAGTTTCTCAATCCCATGCAAAAATGTCCTAAGTGGGCCATGATAAACCAGAACAACATAGGAGAGAAAGAATCCTGGAAAGTGCAGTTCTTCCATAGCTACATCGACGCAATATAAATCCAGCAGCATAGTGGAGAAGGCAGGGAGGATTTGGCCTAGTTAGTATAGGGTTTTTTGTCTGTTTGTTTTTTAGTAGGTTGGAGGAGGAGAAAGTTGGGTAATACTACCACACCAATTATTGTTGTCATATATCTTTGATTTGACACTGTTTTGTATTTTGTTTTAAAGTCTTTTTTTCTTTTTACTATAGCATTCTTGTGAAAGAGATAGAGATTATTTTCTTCTCCTTTTATACAACCATTGTAATTTCTGATCTGTAGAGTTGCACTTAAACAAAATCTATGTAGAAGGTGATTTGCCCAGTATCTCCCCTACAAATCTATGGGAGAGTCAGAAAATTCCTGCTTAGTTGAAAAAACAATGACTTGATAATAGGGAAACCTGGCGTGACTTCTCTGTAAAAGCTGGGTAATCTCTGGCAATTAATCTGTCTTACTGAGCTGCAATTGTTCTATCTGAAAAAAGGGAAAATAATACACAAGATAATTTCTAAAATTATTAGTTTTCAATTTTAAAAAGTCTGGATATATAAATAATACTTGTTTAGTATAAGAAATTCAAAGTTCCTAGCACAATTATCAGTGATTATTAGAGCATCTCCTGGTTAGGAAAAAAAAAAAAAAGAGCCACTTTCCTACTCCTGCTGCTTTATTTCTTATGCTTTGAGTTAATTTCTAGTGTTCTTTCATTTCAACCTGAAGGACACCTCTTTAGTTTTTCTTATAGGGCAGGTCCAGAAGTAAGAAACTACCTTAGTTTTTGTTTATGTGGGAATGTCTTAATTTCACCTTCATTTCTGAAGACAGTTTTGCCAGATATAGAATTCTTGGTTAACAGGTTTTTCCTTTCAGCACTTTAAACCTTGTCTCCTGGCCTCATGGTTTCTAATGAGAAAATGGCTGTTAATCTTATTGAGGATCCCTTGTACATGACAAGTTGCTACTCTTGCTGCTTTCAAGATTCTCTCTTTATCTTTCAACAGTCTATTATGATATATCTTGCTGTGGGTACTTTGAATCTATCCTACTTGGATATTGTTGAATTTCTTGGATATGTATATTTGGATCTTCCATCAAATTTGAGAAGTTTTGCACGTTAGTTCTTCAGATATTCTCCTTCCTCCCTCTCTCCCACCTTTCTTTTCTTCCTTCCTTCCTCCCTCCCTCCCTTCCTTTTCTCCTCCTCCTCCTTCTCCTTCTTCTCCTTTCTCTCTCTCTCATTCTCTGCTATTTCTGGGACTCCTATAATGCATTTTTTGGGCAACCTACAGGTACCTTACTTTACTTTTCTTCATGTTTTCTTCATCCTCAGACTCAATAATTTCAATTGTCCAATCTTCAAATTAGCTAATTCTTCTTTTTGTTTAAATGTACTGTTAAATCCCTCATGTGAAGTTTTCATTTTTGTAATTGTAATTTTCAGATCCAGAACTTCCGTTTGGCTTTGTAAAAAAATTTATCTTTAATGATATTCTGATTTTGTTAGTACACTGTTCTCAGTTTCCTTTGTCTTTTTTTTTTTAAGCATACTTTAGCAGTTGTTTTAAAGACTTTGTCAAGTAAGCCCAACACCTAAACTTCCTCAGTGACTTTTTCTGTCAAGTTATATTGTTCCTTTCAATGGGTCATACTTCCCTGTTTCTTTATATGCCTTGTCATTTTTTTTTTAACTGCTGTTGTTGGACACTGGACATAAGAATATTATAATGCAGTAACTCTGAAAAGCAGATTCTCCCCCTTCCCAAAGATTTGCTGGGGATTTTTCTGTTTATTTGTTTGCTGAAGGCTGTAGAGTCTATTTGTAAAGTTACTTCCCTGAACAATTTTGCAAAGACTATGTTCCTTGTTGTGGGTAGTCACTGAAGTCTCTGTTCTTTAGCTGTGTTCAGCTAGTGTTTTTGAATGTTAGGAGCTAAAACAACAAACAAACAGAACCCTACAAAAAAACCAAACATACCCAAACAAAAATAACAACAAAACCCACCTCTCCCAGCATTTGCAGATTGGTTCTGTGCTGAGGCACTCCTTCAACACTTAATCGCAAAAATACACCACTGGAGAAAATCACCTACGTTCATCAAGTAGAAGAATGTACCACAATAAATGCATTTTCAGCAGACCATTTCCAATAGTCCCAGTTCCAAGGTAACAATTTTGCCTTTGCAAGTGAGAGGGCAGGGAGTCTATTATCTGGTTACTATCTGTGAGCTGAGACTTCAGGCTATGAAAAAATGCTTAAGCCCATGCTTTTGCTTATCACCATTAAAGAAAGAACAGTAGAGCCATTCTGTACTAGTACTATTTTCTAATCACAAGTTTCTCTGAGTTGGGCTTAGGAAACTTGAAAATCATGTTTTTCAGGGCTGAGATTAGATTTAGTTGAATTTCAATAGCAATCACTGGTCTTTCTGCCTGTACACCTAGAGAGCAGGGCACAATCACCAGGTTCCAGGGTGAACTTGGCACTATTTTGGCATGCTCAGGGTCATCAACCCTTTAGGATTGAAGATGCCTCTCTCTCTCTCTGGTTGTAAATATTGACTCACTTCATGAAAGACTACAGAGGAGGGTTGTTGAAACTTCCTTCTGCACTCAAGACATTGCATGCTATTAGTTAAAATGGAGTAAGTAGATATATTTACTTTTTAAATGCAGTGTCCTAAATTGTAACAAAGTAATTACTCATATTAATTTAAAATGCATAGCAAGCTGAGCTCCATGCTGGAAATGACATTTTTGATCCACTAATTAGCTGGACACATATAGCGATGGTGTGCCTGTGCCTTTTCTCATATGTCCTGCTTTCAACTAACTTTATAGTGCAGTTAAAAAAAAAAAGTCAATACATGACCATGTCAAATAAACATGTTATTGTTAATGACCATGCTATTAGCCACGTTATTAATGACCATCTCAATATATGAGCATGTAAAACATGATGAGTTTTTCATCATGGCCAAAACATATCATGAACATTGCTATCTAACAGCTAAGTTATTGCACAGAGATCTTGAGAGCTGGATAAGATTCTTTCTTTAGAAATGTGTATGGATTGGAGATTTTGCCAACTTGGCACAAAAGAAAACTTTCCAACTCTCTCATTATTCAGAAAGTAATTACATTAAAATGAACTAAATAGATTACAAAGAAGAAAAAAATTGTAATCTTGTGAAGATATAAATTGTAGCCAGTGATTGGGACGTGTTTCCATTATCACTAGCATTTGTAATCTAGAAGTTTTAAACTTCAATATATTCGATACGTAAGTCATTATATTAGAAAATTCCATTTGAAAACTTAGAGAAGTTAGAATGGTTCAGATATAGACATATAGTAATTATGAAGGTATTTTATATGTTTATCCACTGATTTTTAAATATTCCTTTTCTGTGGACAAAATTCTTAATCTCTTAAATATTCATTAAGCTGATTTTAATGAAGCAAAGTAATAAAAATCATTTTTCAGCAATTTCATAAATGTGAATGAAAATATGGTGCATTATGTATTGCAAGTGACCCCGGCATCTTCAGCATGTGAACAGACTCTCACACCCCATTGTCTAATTTTACACTCTTCAATAGATGATTCTCTCCCAAAACAAAATACTTCATTCAGCCATATTGGACCAGTACCTGCAAAAATCAGATACAACTGTATTAATAAGTATAGTTTAGTGTTTATGTTTGAGTGGGACAGAGCCATTAATTTATTCACCAATTTAACAGAAAAAATGTGTTGATCATTATCCATATACCAGTTCTGTGCTCTGTATTAAGAATCAAAAATTAACCCTCTGCCCCAGAAAATTTTATTTTCTGTCACTGTGTAAACGACTAAAATACTAAGTAGTAAGAGGTGTAACAAAGGTGCATACAGAGTTCTATGAAATCATAGATTAAAGAACTATTGGTTTCCTCTAATGATTTAATAGTTTTATTTTTAAAAATAAGGAAGGAAATAAACTTTAATAATAATGGATATATGCAATGATTTAATGATCTATATGTATCTGTACAAGGCATATCTAGAACATAAGCAATCCTTGAGTTCTTTTCTTAGGTTCCAGTGTATTTCAGTTTGCATGTGTCTGGTTTACCAGACATGTTATCTATTTTTAATTAAACCAAGAGTAATATGATCAGTAAAGGGCTTATAAAATATTCTGCAAGAACACCATAGATTATTAAGTGCAAACACAAGCAAACAACAAGAAAATGGCACAGCTAACACTTATTCTTTTTGTCCGAATTCTTCCTCAGACACATTAGAAGGAAAAACGGCCTGTCAGCATAGGCTACCTAGAAGACAATTAACTAAATGAATGTAATCGCCACTTTCAAGATAAGGACATTATTTTATCAATCAATAAGAAAACAACTGTTTTTTTGAAAGGAATTCATGGCAGGAAAAGATAACTTTAAAACGAAAGTTTGGAAATGTTTTTCTGATATTCTCTAAAGATTTTTTTAAGTGTATCACTATAAAAGTTTGTTCTTTTATACTTAAGACATTTGGGAGCAGAACCTTTGAAAAACTTCTAAATGAATGATTTCATTGGGTTTTGTTAAACATATAATATTGCAAACCTCCTAATGAATTTTCAAGAACATTTCATGTTGTCAAGAAACTGATGATTTAGCAGCAAAATTTCAATAAACACCTTTGCAAAACTGGTGGATGGTAAATAAATATCTTAATACTGTAAGCATAATCAACAATGCATTTTTTCCATTTGAATCAATATGATGTTAAAAGGTTCTCTTTCAGTCACAAGAGCTATATAAAGCATATTTAGAAATGTCTTCAAGACTTAGAAACATACCTTTATGTAGTTCTAAAAGTTAAATGAAGACCTGTTTTTCACAGAGGCATAAATAATGGCACATATAATTTCATTACTCTTAACTGATTTTTCAAATATTATGTCAGTTCAAGAAATAAAAATTAACATGTGCATGGTTAATAATGTGCATAATTGTATAGCAGTATGTGCCTATAATATATGAATAAATTTCCAAGATATTGGAAATTTTGTAATCACAATGTGGATAACGTTTGACTGAACCTTAAAAAATGGAGGCTTTCCGTGTATGGAAAAGAAGTCATTCCATATAGTGGGGGCAGCATGAAAATGCTTGATGTATTAGAACTGTTAATGGTCTCCTGGCATCTAAAACACAAAGTATATTAATGAGGGGAGGAGGATTCTTTGGGAAGGTTGAATAGAAAGCTGGGACCATGCTATAAACATTTTTGAATTTTATGTTGTGAGTCACCAAATGAAATATCATCAGAACTATACTTTAGAATTGTATGTTTGGCAGAAATGTGGAAGCTGGATTGAAGAAGAAAAAATCTATAAGCTAAAAGAACAGTTAATAGGATGTTTATATAGATATTTTCTGTGAAGACATGTTTTTATTTACCCTTAGAACTAGGAAATTTTGATTTCCACATAGAAAATAAATAGGTTCATTCACTTAGTTTTTGAATAATTTGTACCTTCACCAGAAGTATCCAAATACAAGACAAGTTATATTTAGGTTTACATTATCAAGGTAACTGGAAATACTGTATTTTTCATTTCATATAATAGTAATTAAATCAATAGAATCCAAACAATGTTTCTATTAGACAAGCAAAGGTTTTCTTGGGCTGACCAATTATAAGAGTAGTAACCTGGACAGCTCAAGTGTTTTCTGAAATGTTTATAAGAGTATTAAGACTTTTCAACTTGAAATTTTAAGGCAGATAAAAAGGAAAAGATTAGGAGAATATGATCTCAAAGTCAGAAACCTTGCCAGGAATACTTTTTGGTTTCCAAATTGCTCTTGCTAGGCATATCATGGTCCCTTTTCTGTTTGTGTCTGTATGTATGAGCATGTTTGTGTATGTGTGTTTATTTTAAATATATAAAGTCTATCTGAACTTTTTGGAAGTTGCTCCAAAGGGCTATTCAAAAACATAGGCAAGGACTTCCCTGGTGGCTCAGTGGTTAAGAATCCGCCTGCCAATGCAGGGGACATGGGCTCGAGCCCTGGTCTGGGAAAATCCCACATGCTGAAGAGCAACTAAGCCTGTGTGTCACACCTACTGACTCTGCACTCTAGAGCCCACGAATCAAAACTACTGACTCCATGCACCACAACTACTGAAGCCTGCGTGCCTAGAGCCTGTGCTCCACAACAAGAGAAGCCACCACAGTGAGAAGCCTGTGTAGCACAGTGAAGAGCAGTCCCCACTCACCACAACTAGAGAAAGCCTGAGCACAGCAATGAAGACCCAACACAGCTAAATAAATAAATAAATAAATAAATAAATAAATAAATAAATAAATAAAACCTTCATTAAAAAAACATAGGCAAATAATAACAATTGCACAAATAATAAAACTACTTCCATTTTAACATGTAAAGGAACAAAAACAGTGGGACATTTATGTATTATATTTACTGCATTTATGAACATTTATAAATTGTATAAAACTTCTGGTGAAAGCCATGAAAGCCATGGCTCTGTTGTGTTTGGGAGCATGAGAACAGTATGGTTCCATGGCTTCTGTACCCAGGGGACAGTGATGCTTTCACTCTACATTTTATAGATCTAGTCACCAGATTTATGTCTCAGCAGCACAGAATTTTTACAATCCAGGAAAAGGTAATTAAAGGTTACAATCCTCTCAATGTCTGAAGTACCCAGAGGGCATCCCCACAGGGGAAGCACAAGATAGATATTATTCAGTCAATGTGCTTACATGTGAGCACAAGTTTTTAGAAACCATAATAGAGAAAGTCATGAATATTAGAATACCAAAGCTGTAGTAATAACAATGAACATTTAAGCCCACTTTTTAAAGAATTTACTATGGGGCAGAAAATATTCAAAGTACTTTTGAGTTGTTATCTCACTGAATTCTCAAACAACCTTAAAAAGTTAATAAATGCTATAATAGTTTTACTGTTGAGGAAAGTGAAAATCAGGGAGAAAAAGTAACTCCACCCAAGGTCACATAGCTAATGCCTAATGGAGCCAGTATTCCCACCCTGGGTCTGCCTAGTGTCAGTGCCTTTAATCAAAGATTTACTGCAATCCCCTGCATTATTAGATTTGGTCATTTAACAAATCTCTTTTGAGTGCCTATGTGCGTGAACAAAAATCAGAATCCATTCTCTCTTGGACTGACCTTCTAGTGAAGGCTTCTGTTTTAGGTAAATGCAGCAACTGAGGTCACATATGTAATTAGTGGCAAAGCTGATTCTTGTACTTAGAACCCCTAACTCATATTTCAGTGCTTTTCTCACTAAGAACATAAGGATATGATAAATATATTGTATTATTCAGTAACTCTGGTCTTATGCTATGTGAAAAAGATTCAGACACAGTGAACACGTTAGGTCTTTTCACATATAATTTTAAAAATTTACTTCTAATAACTTTGTAAAATATTGGTATTTATTTCCATTTCACAGGTAAATAAACTGAGACTCAGAAAGGATGCATGACTTTCTCAAAACAACAGAGAGAATAGGGCCAAGCAACAGAACATGATGACATTTAAAACTTAGAGCTATTCATTGACTACAAAGAAGCCCAGATAGTTATAAAAATAATTTTCAAGGATTTGCTGTTTTATTTTTATATTAATATATTTGGGACTATCAAGCCTAAGGAAAAAAATTATTTAATACTCATGTCCCATCTCCTTCCAAATTGTTTTCTGCATTAAAAATTAATGCCAAGGTAGCATAAAATGCCTAAAATTTTATCTTCATGTGCACCTCAAAGATTAAAAAAGAGATGTTTTTATTTCTTTAGGTAATAACTGTTACTCAAGGATATTTATTTTTGCTGCTGTCATTGTTATTTTTTGCCTCTGAGTTATCCTTTCTACTAGTGGAAACCTATGCAAAATCGAAGTATATATTTTAGAAATGTTTTTATTCTCTAGTCCTGTTTATCATCTATTTATCTATCTACCTAACCATCTATATATCTACAATTCCCTTTACAATTTGAAGGCTGCATAAGGAGGACAGATTGACCAATTTTGTGTTTCCAAAAGCAGACAACAATAACCATGTTGGCCATGCCTTCTGGAATTTTATGAGCTTGGTTTGTGATGCTTAAGAGTATGCTTGACAGATGATACCATTTCCTCTTAATCTCTCTTTTAAAAAGACAAATATTGATATTTCTTTGAGGGATTTGAGTTTCCTTAATCTTCAGTAACACTGCTTTTATTAAAAAAAGTAATCATATTTCAAACATTAGCCAGATATACAGTGACACGATGAGATTTGAGATTAGTTCCTGAATAGATAAGTGGAGAAGCAAAAATCACTAATGGTTAAAGTCTCCGAATGAATTTTTTTTTTTTTTTGCAGTATGCGGACCTCTCACTGTTGTGGCCACTGTTGTGGCCTCTCCTGTTGCAGAGCACAGGCTCCGGACGCGCAGGCTCAGCGGCCATGGCTCACGGGCCCAGCCGCTCCGTGGCATGTGGGATCTTCCCGGACCGGGGCACGAACCCGTGTCCCCTGCATCGGCAGGCAGACTCTCAATCACTGTGCCACCAGGGAAGCCCTCTGAATGAATTTTAATTACATCCAGTCAAGGTTGGGTGACATGAATTTATATCACTTTAAGACATCTAGTTGGGAAGTGCTTTGTCAACAGTTTCTTCTTTGAGAAAAGCATTCTGGGTTTTTGTTTTTGGATCAATGTTAAAAATGAAATGGGAATCAGAATAGAGAATGGGTAAACTTAGACTATAGTTCTGGATTCTAGTTTTGTGGTTCTGGAGAAGCCACTTATATTCCCTGTTTTATTATATATGCAGAATAGAGAGGTGGAGGGTCGAAAGAGCTCTAAGATTTCATTTCCCTTTAAAATCCTGCGATCCTAAGATTCTGAAGAAGCAAGCTCTTTAGAAATGAAATTCTTAAGCTTAAAGAACTTAGGACAGTCTGCCCAGTGGAGAGACAGGGTGAGGGATGGATGTGGAGTGCTCTCCCCACGACTGCCACAATAGCTATGTAAATGGGGCATGTTTTGTGACACTTCTGTCAGCTTTACTTAATTTTATATGAAAAGTGGGGCTGTAATATCTATTTCTCACAGGCACTGTAAGCACTGAATGAGATCATGTAGTAAACACCTGATAAACAGTATTATTCCATACTTAGTATTTACTGCCTTTATTACCATAAGTAACAGAGCAGACATGTTAAGAACCCTATTATAACGGCTCTATATCAGGTTCCATAATACTCAACATCTAAACATTTATGTTTCAAAACTTTCAGTGTGCAGGGAGCAGTACCTAAGAATTAGAGTTCTGACCTATTGATATATTTTATTCATCTTTGAGATTGTTTTTACTTCCAATCACTAATGGATAGTTCAGAGATGCAGAGTTATATTTTTGATCTCCTTCAGTTTATTCTTGTAATTTTTTAAAAACCCCACTCAGAAAATAGATTATGGAATGTGAAAGGGGTAATGAATAAAAGATAGCATTTATGTTTAGAATTTTCTTTTGTTTCTGCTTTTAAGTTTAGAGCTTCAGCACCAACTCCTTTAAATTTAGGAGAAGACGGGATAGCTGCTCCAGATCCAGCTCTTACTTCCAGCATCAGCCGACAGGCTCAGATATGCCTGGAACAAATTCCCGGACTACCACTGTCCTCTGACAAAGCTCATCCAAGTTTGCTACAGGGAGATCACCAGGATGAGAGATTGGGAAGCTTGCATAGGGAGAGAAGAGGCTCCCTCCCCTTTCCCTGCCCCGTGCAATAGCAAGCACCAGAAGCTTCTCAGTGCTTCCTTAATTTAACCTTTTTGTCTACACAGGAAAAAGAAAGAACATTCCACTTTATGCATATGGTGCAACCAGATGAAAGAACCCATTTAAAGGAGTGTGCTTTAAGCTTTGTTCCTATAAATCATTTTCTTTGTAACTGTAAAACTCACTGTTCTTAAAGCTAATAAGGATTATCTCTGGTAAGCCAGGTTTGCTATTTTAAAATGAGAAGAAAGAAAAAAAAAAGGAGAGGGGGAAACTGTGTCCAGAAAATTGTATTCTTTCCTTAATGGGAGGAGAGATACAAAGGAGATAAATTTAAACTTTTTTCTTCTTGTTTCAATTCTGATAATAATGCAAAATATAGTATTAATCTGGTTCTTCTTACTTTCCTATGAGAATGACACATAAACTCTAGTGCATTCCTCCTCCTCTCTCTACCCCTCCACTCATATTTCTAAGTTTCCTTTCCAGTCTCTGTTCTGCGTTCAAAATTACTTTTTCTTTTCCTCCTGAGTAAAACTGCAAATTTAAGGTGGAGGAGTGGAAAAAGGAGGCGTTGAAACAGCTTTACATGAAAAGGTGGTTTACCATGACTAATCCAACATCAGTTTATGATGCAAGCCTGTTTCTTAAAATACAGTGTACAATGAAGCAGATCATGAAATTTATTTTTTAGATTCTTTTTCTCCAGAACAAATCACCTCAGTTCTATTCTTTCTCCCAGCTCATCTTGCTTTATTATTTTAAAATTCTCATCATCATTCTTCAATTTTGGGGGACTGAACTCTATGCAGAGAGCTAAAACAGAGCTGGATGTGTGTGGAGCGGAGTGGGAAGATTAGAAGAGAAGGTTACACAGAACGCTTCTTAAATCACACCTCCGTACTGCGGGAAAAACCACATTCAACTTTACCACCCTTGGAACATCGTGAATATCGCTCTACAGTATAACACGGATCTGACTTTTCTACCACTTAACAAGGATGGCAAATAAACTTGTAATTATACAGTTGGCAGTGCTGCTACCAGTGACCTCTGTCACTCTTGAGCAATACTATGAGTCCAGCTTCTTAATGGGCACTTTCTATACGCAGCTCATTTCAGATTAAAATAAATCTGCTGGGTTATTATTATTCTCATTTTATTGGAAAGGAAACTGAAAGTCTGAGATGTATCAGAGCTAAGGTTTCAACTCCTATCTCCTTAGTTTACATTATAAAACGTTTAGTCTTTCCAGTTCACTTTGGTAGGTATTTGAAAATGTGAGAGGAAAAACAAAATTCTGATATACCTCATTGTTTTATTATAATAAAACTCTAGTCTAATGTATAGGACCACCAGCTACCATAAATACACAGCCTCACTGAAAATGGATGCTCATCTTAGAGAAGTAGTCAGTTACCTGAAGAAAACTTGAGAGAATCGTCTCCATATAGCCAAATGACTCATTTCACATGAGACTAAACTCTATTGTTTCTTATATAAATAATGAGCTTTCTTTTTTTTTGGCCAGTATTTCAGAATATGTATTTTATTCCTTTCTTACTAGTGCTTTAGACTAGAAATCCCTAGAGGTATAAGCAAGAATGAATAAAAGCTGTGGGGAAAAGAATATTTTACTTGTGAGACTAGGCCTGCAAGTTAATGGAATCTTAAGATAATAGTCTCCAATTGTGTGTTTACCATCTAGGTTTAGAACCTCAATGGAAGAACAGCTTTGAAATCTATGACAAGGCTTCATATTCGTAAAAAGAACAGAGCTGGCATATAATGTCCTATTCACTTTCCCACCACAGATAGTATTTGAAATGTTTTATACAATTATGTATTTTAAATAAATGGCCTTTCATGCTATGGATCTTAGTTACCATAGAAATGGATTATTTCCTCATAGAACATTGTAGAAACTCAGATTGGCAGTTTAGTCTTCCTAAGCAATTCACTGATTCATTTGATTTTCTAGTGACTAAGAGTTAGGGATTTTTTTCTTTTCCCCTTCTGTGGGGGGAAAAAAATCCAGCTTATTGCTGTTTAAAACAATTCATTTAGGAGGTAAATTTTACAGGTGCAAGGATGATTTTGGTCCGACACTTTTCAAGATGGGGAAGAAGTTCTGAAAGTGTAGTAGAAATGGAAAATTTGGAAATTCCAAAGATCTATTGGATGATGGCAAATTATGGATATTTTCTATTCCCTTTGTTTCTTCTATTCAAAACTCTAAGGCACAAATTAAAAACTGACAGCCGGGGGCTTGAACGTGGGTGCAGAAACTTTCAACATCATCACTCTCTTCTGTCTTGTGCTTAGCCTCTTTATGAATTAAATCAAGTTTCTGGTCTCTAAAGACTTTAAAACCTGGATCCCTGCTAAAATTCATCTCTTAAATTTGATAAAATGAATTCTTTTTGTAAAGGAATAAAGGATATAATTGTGATCTATTATTAATACTATTTACGTGTTTAGCACAATGCCTGACACATAGTTATTACCCAATAAACTGTAGCATAATAGTACTTAACAATCTATTTTATGAATTTAAGAAGTCTGTCTTATCTTGTTTAGTCTTTTGACATGATAATTTGACATACTCCACTATTTTATCATCATACACAAGATTATCTGGTAATACTGCTATTTTATCTCTATTATTTTGCATACAATTTCCTATTGCCCATATCTATCTAGAAGAATAACACAAAATCAAGATGGTCAAATCTTTTTTTTTTTGGTCAACATGAACTTCAGAGATACCAATTATCTATCACATATGGACAGTAGAATAAAGAGGAAATACTGACTTTAAAGTTCTAGTTTACCTATATATGGCTATTTCTTTCTAATCTGTCCTTCAGAATTGAAGCACTTATATATGTTTAATTATACATAAAACCTATTATTAGGTGCCAATTTAGAAAAAAAAATGAGGTAATAAAAATATCATGGGTAAACATTCAAACATTTTGTCCCCAGCAAATTTTCTTCCTAGCTCTTTCAATACATTCATAGAACAAGTTACTGAGTCATCCAGATGAAAATACACAGATATACATGCAGCAAAAAAATTATTCAATTCGACCTCAAATGGAGGGGAAAGTAACCTTATTTCTCATCGAGTTTCTTAAAGTAGAAGTCACAATTAGGAGGCATAGAGAACCCGTAAAATCGCCTCTTTCTCTTTCATGGTTTTTCACTGTCCTTTCAGAATATAGGTGCTCCATCATGCACTAAGGTTTGGGAAGTAAATGCAGAAGCTGGTACCCACCACGCACCCTTCAGTTCCACAGAAGAGAGAATGAGGGAGCACGTGGAATTGCCCAGCTGCCCACAAGACCCAGATATGTAAATGAGTTTCCCAGGAAGTCATGCCTTGTCTATACAATTCACTGGTTCCTGTTGTTCAGCTTTACCAGTAATTTTCCATATTTTCTCTATTGTCCAACTAACCGATTGAGTCTAAATGAAATTTAGACATTAGATGTTGTCTGAGAGCATCTTTTTTAAAATCTCTATCTTTTCATTTCTACTTTCTAGGAAAGGCCTTAAAAAAAGAATCCTACTTCCTATTCTATATGTTCCTGTCTCTACTTGACTGTACATACTGGAGAATGCCTACATTTCATTAAAGAAAAAAGAAATTACCTTGTCCAAAATAAGCTCCCTTATGCACATTTCGAGCACCTTGGTATCCCAAACTCCTACAGATGACCTGTCCTCCACGCAATTCCCAGCGGTCGTCACAAACTGTACCCCACTGGCCATCATGGAAAATTTCCACTCTGCCTTCGTGAGGGCCGCTACCACCAACCAGTCGAACTTTCTTAGACGGTGCTGTCACAGAAACAAGCAGGGCTTAATTTTACATATATGTACATATTGCTGTATGCTTTTTTTTAAAAAAAAGCATTTGAGCACATTTTTCCAGTAAGTTCAATTACTGGAATAAATATTAAACTTTCTAGCACCACCTATTGGTAAAGAGTTTAATTGCAAACATTGTACATATTGGTCAGATCTGAAGAGTAAATCTACTCTTTCTTTTTTATAAGTTACATCTATGAAAACACTGCAATGATTTTGTTCCAGTGACTTTAAAATTTTACAGCTACAAGTCTGTGAATGTTATAGAGATTTTTCATACTATTTTTAAAAATTTTAACAAAGTGATTGCTTTCTTGACACACTAACACACAAACTGGAACATACATCCAGTGACTTTCAGTGATACAGGAGGTTGAGGAGAAGATATTTTATAATATCATAAACATAAAAATAGACCAAACATCCTGTTCTTTACCAAGAAAAACAAGGTAACTATAATGACAAAATCAATTTAGAAATAGCAAAGATATTCCTTGATATAAGTCCCCTGGATTTTGTCCCAAAGTGTTTTTCTTGTTTTGAAAAAGGATTAATGAGATAGAAATCAGACAATTTTCATTTATTTTGAGAAATCGCTAAAGCAGTAAACTTTGGGAAGAAATATGCCATGTTTACAACAAAGTGATTTTGTTCTGCAATGCCCAAGTAATCAAAATTGCCATATATACAGTAAACTTTTATAAAACTTTGATCATGTGCAATGATTTACATAAATATGAAATGTTTCTTTCCCAGTTTTAAAACCAACATACACATTTTGAACCTAAGAACAGATAAAGTGTGTAAATAGTATCACAAAAAATTTCACTTAGAGTTAGAAAATTTCTTTAAACAGCCTGAACGATTCTAGTTATTTGTTAAAAAATCATTTGGCTGAAGAACAGAAAAAGGCAAAGACAGAAAATAATTTTTAAAATTCACTTAGTGCTAAATAAAATAAAAATATTCTCTAATAATTAGAAAAGCCAATGAATAAACACAGTTCTATTTAAATATATCTTTTCAAATACGAGTTTGAAGAACACCATAATATAAAAAAGCAAGATGTAATTCTTACAACAGAAATATCTCTGTAATGTGAAAATGGAGTTTTAGTGTATGGGTTTTCAGAACTCAGTTAACTAAAGAAATAGTAACTTTTGTTTTCTAATTTGAGTAAATTTTGTTGGAACAGTAATCCAACAACATGTAAAAAAAATAAACAATTTCCTACAAGCCTGACTGAGCAACTAAGAAACATGAAAAGCAAACATGTATTAACATGTAGTATTACAATTATAATTATTTTCTTGATTCGTCCAAAATATAATTCAGTGCTCAATACTGAATTAATGTAATAATGTCCAGGTGCATAAGCCCTTCCTCACTTAATAAACATGAGTTACAAACATTAAAAACATTTTTAAAAAGGAAAATAATTTGCTATTGCAGTATTCAAACTTCCAGTTACTAAGTAAAATACAGGGTGACCCAATCATTCACTGTAAATGCCTAAGAAAATAGGAAATAATAATCCAGGAATAGATTGTGTAGTTTTAAAACATTAGAGTCATGTAATAGTAACTAGTGCCACTCCCAAATGTTTATTTTTACAGAAGTCAAAAATAAATCTCCCTGTGCTATGCTGCTACTTCCCATCAGCCAACTATTTTACATTCAGTAGTGTATATATGTGGATGCTACCCTCACTTTGCCCCAGCTTCGCCCTCCCACCCCATGTCCTCAAGTCCATTTTCTATGCCTACCTCTTTATTCCTGTCCTGCCCCTAGGTTCTTCAGAACCATTTATTTCTTTTTTAGATTCCATATATATGCGTTAGCATACAGTATTTATTTTTCTCTTTCTGACTTACTTTACTCTGTATGACAGACTCTAGGTCCATCCACCTCATTACAAATAACTCAATTTCGTTTCTTTTAATGGCTGAGTAATATTCCATTGTATATATGTGCCACATCTTCTTTATGCATTCATCTGTTGATGGACATTTAGGTTGGTTCCATGTCCTGGCTATCGTAAACAGAGGACACGACCTTTAAAAGAATGACATAGCCATAGGACATGACATAAACTGGTTAGAACCAACTAGGTCTGAGATGGCGGACGAGACTTCCACTGGACCTTGAGCCTCTGTATACGCTCACTGTAACACATCAGCCTGCTAAATGACACACCCACAGGCTCCATGACAGTTCCAAGGCTGACCATAAAAGGTCAACAAGTGGGTGGTGGCCCAGTTCCTGGAAATCCCCACCCCTTCCCCAAAATAGCTGGAATACTCCTCCCACTCATTAGCCTAAGAAATTACACCCCCCCATAAAAACTGACAACCCCCGTACCCTGGTGCTGCTCTCACGTTCTGAGATGGCCCACACTCTGTCTGTGGAGTGCGTTTCTCTCTAAATAAATCCACTTCTTACCTATCACTTTGTCTCTCACGGAATTCTTTCTGTGATGAGACATCAAGAACCTGAGCTTCATTAAGTTCTGAGACCGGGTGTGTGGTATCAGTTAAAAGACTGTGGGTTCAAGTCCCAATCTGAGATACAGGGTTTAAGTTAGGCACCTGGAACAGCTGAATCAACACTTGAATCTGCTCAGGATTCTCTCTCCAAATTTTATCCAAGAGCCTCTCTGTTAAGTTGCTTCATTCTTTCCTTTGATTGCAAGCTGGACATCTTTGTTCCCCAGTGAACATGTCTGTTAACAACTCCTAAATTTATATTTTACAGTCTCTTTCTCAGAGACAGTTCTAAAATATCCAAGGAAGTCCTCCTATGACCTAGTTTGGGCGAGATGCCCATCTATGGACTAAACAGCTTGGGCCAAAGACAGGGTCAGTTACATTCACATGCCATTCCTGGAATGGGGGGAGGGGAGAGGCATTTCCTTGTCAAAGGTGAGTTTTGAGCAAAGACAGTAAGCCCGGTTCATCAGACATTTTAATAATCTTCGTGTATTTATGAATATTCATTATACTATGTTTAGCCTGGTGTTCTTTTAATATCCCTGACTGTAGAATATAACTGAAATTAAAAATCCACGAGTTAGATAATCTGGATTTTACTTATTCCTCTGACACTGTTTATGTGAGCTTATTAAACTATTCAACCTTTCTAGGACCAAATTTTCCAACTGTTAAAAAGAGAAAATGATATTTGCTCTTAGTTAAAGCATCTAAACACAACTTCTCTGTCCTAGGCATTTTCCTTGGTTTCAGAAATTATTGAATAAAGCATGTATCCTGCCCTCAAGATTCAAGTATTTCTGAGGTTATTTTGAAGGTTAAATAGTTCATTCTTTAAAATGAAGTACAAATGTAAAGGTTTTACTTTTACAAGTTTTGAAAATTTTGAGGTTTCCATTTTGTGGAGAAAGCATTAGAATGAATATATTATCTTGATATTAATCACCTTATTAATTTTTTTAACTACTTTCCCATTTAATACTTATCCTTCTCAAACAGGAGATCTTAATCAAGTAGGATGACATGTTACAGATAGACAAAACCTACCCTATTGTTTTTAGATGTGAGTGTATTTGACCTTTGTTATTTCCAAACATGATAAATCTTGAAGAGACTCTTGGAGACCAGTAATGAGTAAACTATGGCCTTAAGCCAACCTCAGCTTGCTGTCTATTTTGTAAATAAAGTTTTGGTGGAATGCAGCCATGCCCATTAGTTTACATACTGTGTAGGGCTGCTTTCAGGCTACACAGCAGAGTTGAATAGTGTGACAGAGACCTTCTGGCATGCAAACCAAAAATATTTACTGGCTGGTCCTTTTCTGAAAAAGCTTGCCAACCCCTGATATAACTGAAAACACAAGACTAGTATAATAGAGGATTTCAGTAGGGAAAATCCTGCCGTGTGACCCCTGGAACAAATAAGGTCATGATTAATCTCTACTTACCTCTCCAGTTTAACCCTTTGAAAATCTCTCCGCCCCCTCTCCTTGCTCCCTTTAGTTCAATTATATAATTACTCACATTCCCAAATAAGCCTTGCTCTCCTTTATTTCTGAGGCTTTCATTCCTCAATCCCCCCTACCCTTTCCTCCCCTCCCCACCACCGGCACCTCCCATTTCTTCACCCTCAGCCCCCAGTTTGGATTGGTATCCCTTCTCAGGCTCACACAGCACTACTGCCCTACAAAGCATCGTAAACTAGGTAATTTTCTCTCCCAGACTGAGGTCCTTTCAGTTATCTTTTCAATACCTGACCAAATATCACTTGACGAAGTCACTTGATGAAGAGTTATGGTATGAGTGAATGAATTTTGACCTCTTCTTGATATGCCATCTCTATTACCTGAGTGGATTAAATTGGCGAATGCTTAAAATATCAAACACTGAAAAGAAGTAGAATTTAGTATGTCACCAGTCTCTAGAGAGAATATAGTTTCTATGTGTAGAAGCAGTAAAGGAAATTGCGAAGGAAAGGTGGATTTAAACATGAGTCCTATTATAGGAAAAAACTATGTGGCTGTCCACGAAGAGCCCCCCAAGGTGGACGGGTCTGCTCAGAAACCTCACATATTCCAAAACCTGATTATTTGTAGGTTTAGAGGATTTCTCTCTTAGTGGCAGACTAATGTTAAACAGACTCTCGGGACTAAATGTCAATTCAATTTACAACCAGAAAGGTAATTGCCTCAAAAACGGGAATATTTTTAACTACTCGGCAAGGCCATTTTCTCTCTGTGGGCAATCTGCACAAGAAGTCAAATCACAATCAGTGAATTATTCGTTTAATTAATTTATTAATTTACAATGAGACATAGCTATGAGATTTTGCCTCTGGGTTTGGCCAGTGCTCTTTGCTTAACACAATTTTCTTTATATATGTTAATATATTCCATCAGGTTAGGTGGTTTGACATATCTCTGCTTTGATTCACTGCAGTTTAACTTTCTAAAGGCAACCTTACTATTCTTATTCCCTAGATTTGGAGGAAAGAGTAGAGTACTGATAATTTCTATATATTTTTAAAAGTCTGTGTGTAATATTAAAATATATAAAATATTTATTACACAAATAGCTCATTCATATTTTTATGAGATACCAGACAAAAAATAAATAATAGATAATTTACAAAGGTTTTCTAATCTAATCTGAGAAAATAACTTCAAATATAGTGAAAGTTAACAAGTTCACTAGTTATTATTGTTTTGTTTATTGAAGGCTTATTTTTAAAGGAGGAAGCAAAACATATATTAAATATCTTGGAATAGAGGAATAGCTAAATTAATTATAGTATACATTAGATGGATAGTTTTAGACTCATTAAACATTCCTGTCAAAAGAATCATACAGAAAATAGAGAAAAATGATAACATAAAATTTAAGTGACTAAATTAACATTAATGTTTCATTTTAATGTGCCAAAAATATTGATATATAAAAAGATTAGAAGGAAGTATCCAAGCATATTGACAGTAATTTTGTAGAGGGGACAGAAATCGAATATAAAATGTTTTTCTTATTTTCTGAAATTATATTATTTTTAAAACTAAGATTAATTTAATTAAAATAAGTGGTGGCCAGATAGTCACTAATGTCCTTACTGTTTTAAAGGGTCTCTGATTCAAGTTAAGCTGAAATTCATAAAATTGAGGGAAAGAACAAGCTCAGAATGAGAGATATAGTATAATGTCATTTATATAAAACACAAAAAATAATACCATCTATCATCTATGCAAACATACATATGTAGTAAATATATAAAAACATGAATAGAAAGAAACATGTAAATTCCATGATAGAAGTTTAACCTGGAAAAGCAAGGGAGACAGGCATAAATGGGGCTTCATCTGTGCTAGTTAACATGATATTTCTTAAAAGAGAAATATGTGTAGTCCGTATGGTAAAAGGACAACACCTCTAAAATGCGGGTGGTGTGTACATGACTATGTATTAGCTATTTGTTGTAAATGTTCTTCCTTCTTTTCTTTATATTTGAAATCTATTTTATTTAAAGGAGAAATCTATTTTATTTAAAGTCCCATATTCACGGGGACACTGATGGAGCCATCTATGAGCCCAAAATAAATTATAAAAGTGCTTCATATACAAGTCTTTTCTTGAAAGTTAGGAAAAAATATGATGAATCTAAGATGCTTGAGACAGGAAGGGGTCGGGGCACAACCCTTAAAAGAATGACATAGCCATTGAAGACACAACAAACTGGTTAGAACTAGGTCCAAGATGGCAGACAAGTTGACTTCCACTAGACCTTGAGCCTCATTATACGCTCATTGTAATACATCAGCATACTAAATGACATACCCACAGGCACCATGACGGTTCTGAGGCCAACCATAAAAGGCCAACCATAAAAGGCCAAAAAGTAGGCAATGACCCAATTCCTGGAAATCTCCACTCCGTCCCCAAAACAGTTGGAATAATCCTCCCACTCATTAGCCTATGAAATTGCCCAGCCTATAAAAACTAACCACCCATATTTTGGGGACTCTTGACTTCTGAGATGCCCCATACCCTGTCTATGCAGTGTGTATCTCCCTGAATAAAACTTCTTTTACTTTACTATGGCTTGCTCTTGCATTCTTTCCTGCACAAAGCCAAGAACCCACACTTGGTGGTAGTCCCAGGGACTCACGCGAAACCTGGGACGTGACCATCCTCTCGTGCCCCACTTTCTTTCTTGCAACAAGCTCTAGTAGACAAAATTTTAATTTGAAAAGCGAAGTCAGGAAGAATGTGGACTATGGGGTGTCTTTGCATTGTGTCCATCACTGCTACTTGAGTGGAAGTAAAGAACTGTGGTTAAAATGTAAAATGACTTTTGAGGAGTGTAGCCATTTCATTTCAATTACTATCACATTGTTTACCTCATGGTCATGCTTTCTTTTTTTTGTATCATTTATTGGAATTAGGATTTAGGGTTAAATTTACTACTCAATAGTAATTATTATATTTGAGTTTCAAATGTAACAAACATTTTTTTTTTAAAGTCTGGTTGTAAGTTGACCCAGAAGTCCTTGCAATATGGCAAAATTCCTCTAGAAAGGGAACTGATTTTTTAATTTAAGATAATTAGCTTAATGAGGTATTTAGCTATGAAAGGCACATCCTGGTGTGAAATAAAACTCATTTTATGGCAAGACAAGAAAAATTTAAACACAAAAAAATTTCCTCTGCCCTTTGGATTCCACTCTCCCTTCTACTGTGCATTGTGTATCTGCCTTATGCATCAACCAGACCTCCCCCATCAGCAGAAATACCTGCTCAACCATAAAGAACAACATTCTCCTAGCATTAGCAAGACAACTCCTTCAAAGATAGCATTCCTTCTTGATCGTGTACGGGATCAAATGACTTACCACGATGACCCTTAGATCTGGATTATGTAAACTGTCAATAATACATCATTTGATGTACAGCCCTCCACCTCAGAAAACTTATATAACTATGCCTTGACTTTTAATGGGCGGAACAGTTCTCAGACCTGAGATGTTGTTGCTGAGTTATAATCCTCAAATTTGGCCCGAATAAAATTTTCCATTTCTTTTTTAGATTGACTGATTATTATCTTTTTACACTGGATATCAGATGTTTGGAGAAATAGGTTGAATTTCTTGGAAAAATAATTTAACAGATTTTGAATCTTACTCCAGAAGTCAAAGAAAACAAGTATTCTGGAAGTCCCCAAACGGGGTAAAGAGGAGAAACCAGAGGGAGATTTCAGTGGAGCATGTGTGCAAAGTATTTTGATGGCAGGGGAGAGACTGAGGGTGGCCAGTGAGGAAAATATGGAGTCTAATCTAGCCAGGAATTTCGACACAGTAAAGTCTAAGGTTCAACTTGAAAGTTGTAGACTCTTCTGCTCACATTTTCCTGTTACGAATAAGCTGTCAGTAAAATTCTCTTAGATCCCCAGGTGGAGCTAGGGAACATCCTCAAATGAAGGGAGAGGTGTGGTGCTCAGTGTTGGAATGAGTGACATGGGGGTAAAGGAGCGATCACAGATGCATAGGCGTGTGAGTTTCCTAGGGCTACGATATTAAATGGTCACAATTTGTGCAGCTTAAAACAACAGAAATTTATTCTCACAGTTCTGGAGGTCAGAAGTCTGAAATCAAGATGTCCGCAGGGCTGTTTTCTCTTCAAAGGCTCTGGGGAGAAATCCTTCCTTGCCTTGTCTTAGGTTCTCATGACTCCAGCCGGTCTCAGTGTTCCTTGGCTTGTAACCGAATCCCTCTAATCCCTGCCTCTGTCTCCAGCTTTTCACCATGTCTCTGTGGCCTCCTCTTATAAAAACACCAGTTGTTAGCTTTAGGGCCCACCTGAATCCAACATGACCTCATCTTAGCCTAACTACACCTGCAAAGACCCTACTTCCAAATAAGGTCGCATCCTGAGGTTTCAAGAGCACCTGAATTTCTAGAAACCCTATTAAACCCACTATCACAGCTGTGGCAGGGATTTGAATGAGGAGACATGGGGAATATAATTTTTCTGTATTTTCGTCAATCTACTTCAGACAGGAGGCACTGGAATTGCCTTAGAATGTGAGGTTGGTGCTCAAACAATTTTATTTCAGTATTAAAGAACTAACCCCCAAGATTTGAGGACTGCAGAATAGCTGGGTAGTAGACATTTGGTTACACTGGAAATTAGTGACTTAGCAAAGCTAACAATGATGACACTGAACACCTGTAGTTCAGCGATTGAATAATTAAAAGACTGAGAATGTGCTGCATCAAAAAAAAAAACTGTACTAAACCTCAGATGATATTGAGTGAATCAATTATAACTTAAAAGTTCTTACTTCGCAGTGGATTAAGCAGGATATGAGTGACAATTCAGGTGAAGCAGGGGATGAGAATAACTGTAGTACCCCAGGAAAGGGTCAGGATCTGTAGGTTAAGCCACAGTGGGAGATATTTCTGGGACACTTCATGCGCAAGCAAGTAACTGTGTTGTTCTAGGGAATCTCGTCTTGAGACTCACATTGTAGGGCAATGCATGGCCAGAGAAGCCAGGTTAAGGGAGCAAATGATAGGTTGTGAACTGGGAATACTTTGGTGGTCCAGTGGTTAGGACTCCATGCACTCACTGCCGAGGGCCCGGGTTCAATCCCTGGTCAGGGAACTAAGCTCCCACAAGTCACCTGGTGCGGCCAAAAAAAAGGCTGGAACCTATAACCTATATTTGGAAAGTGCTTGAATTGGAACAAAAGAAACAATCTTGTATTAGTGTAAGACTACATGTACTGCAGAACAGGAAGCCAGGACCTGGTTCTCTGAAGAAAGCCATTTGGTCCTCTGAGGTCGTGGAGGTGTGGAAGTGGCCTGTTGGGTCTCTCTACTCTATCTGAACTCCAGCACATAACTGAAGGAATTTCAAATTTTGCTAATGCAAAGGACCTGGCTGGAACCGTATTGATGTTTTTTTTTTTTTTTCCATCTCATTAGTTCTGGTGAGAGTCAGGCTGTAAGTCAGCTGGGATAACTCCTAAACAGGACCAGTGCTAACCACTGGATTCATTGCTGATTTAAATCTCTATTTCAATTTACAAGACATATTAGTTACACATACTACAAGGGAACACATGCATTGTGTTAATGGAATACTATATGTTTTTAGTGCCCATTTATGGAATCATATAAAGCTTGAAACAGCACATAAGTGTCAAGAATGAGCATCTAAGTTAGCTGGAGACATCACTGCTCAGGTACACTCTGCTCTGCTGAAGCCTAGGTGGGCTACTGAGAAAAGGACAGTGTGGTTAAACAAGAGACACAATAAAAGAAGAGGACATCAAAGTAACCACATTATACTGAAAAAAAAATGTTCAAATTGAGCCAGTTACTGAAATAGAGATAGAATATTAGCAGGTAGCTTCTTCCCCTTGTGCATATGAGTAATTCTCAATACAATAATGGAGGCTAGGTAAGCATTCTAGAAAGACTATGTTTCTGAGTTAATATACTTGGGGGAAGAGACTGGAGGCAATGGCTGGAATGGGATAGGAAGGAAGAAACATAAACTAACAGAGATTAATTGAGAATATTTTTTGGGAATTTGACCTAATGGAGTTCATATTGTAAGAACTCTTATGTTAAGGTCTTTCAATGATGAGGCTCATTCTAGAAAACCAAATTGCTCTTTATAAATCTCTTTCTCTCCCTTCCTTCTTTCTCTCTCCACACCTTCCGTATGACATATTTGTGGTATTTATATATAAAAAAATATAAAGCTAGTTGTGGGAGTGTTGAATGGAGTCACAGCTACAAATAGGGACTTTGGAAATTAATACACCAGGCTCTGTGATTCTGTTCTACCACTCAGTGGTGAGCTTCAGTTTCTAATCCATAAAATGGAAATGATGATAGGACTTACCTCAAAGGCTCTTCTGAAGATCAGATGAGATAACACACTAAAGCCCCTGCATTAGAGAGTAAATATTTTCTAAAAGCTCATTATTATACTTATTTCATGTTTGGAAGAGAAGCCTCTACTTTGGTCAACTGAATGCTTGGAGAAAGACCAGAATTCATTTAAGGTTGGGCTGAGTCCTCAGCAGAAATCAAATGAAAGACATACAGATATTTCGTATCATTGTATGAGTTTCAAAATAAGACATTTCCTCTAAATTCACATCCTAATTACAATCTTATTGGGTAAAAAGCACAGTAGAAAACACTAACAAATGACACATTAGTAATTGGCATGTTGAGGACATAACCTAACACAGAGTGTTTCATTGTATGGCCGCAAGTCTGTCTGCTTGAAACACAAACACTTTTAAGTTAGGGTGAGAACACAGCAAACTATTAGGACAAGCTTTAGAACTTGGTGCAGACTGGTTTTCTCTTTATTATACGTTATTAAATTTGGGGTAATTTGTGCATCTGAACTGGGCATTTCAGCCTCTACTTTTGTCTAAAGAAAAAACCCTTTCTCCCCTAATTTGGAAAGTTTAGGTTCGTATTTGACACACTTAAGAATCCCTTTGCAGTCTGGGGTGCCAGAAAACTGGTGAACCGAATCCCCTGGCATTGTCTCCCAGGGTCCCTGGGATCAGGGCCATCAGTGGCAAGTGTGGACCAAGTACTGCTGGAGAAGAAGAGGGCTCCCAGGTACAGAATGGGAGCCTGTCCCCCCGTACAGAATGGGGTAGGAAGTCCTATCCAATTAAACCACAGGCAAAGAGATCCAACTCCTCTTCAGATGTTTGCTTTAACTGGCCAGTTTGCTACTGGCCAGTTTGCTACTACTGAGGATGATCTGATTCCTCTCTGCCCCTTTTTTTCCTGGAGACTTTGGTGTCAAGTCGGCACAGACCCAGAGTACCACTGACAACTCTAATTTGTTTCAACACTTCTCAGAGCTTTTTCATCAGCAGCGTCTTGGGCTCATACTTTGCTCCTCAGAGCCTGGAACTCCCGTTTTATTAGCCTGACATTTTGTCCTGACCTCTGTTGACAGCTTCTGGCCTCTGGCGTGCACTCTGTTTAGTCACTCCTTTTATTTATAACTTATGCTCTTTTGCTTGGCTCAGACTCATTGATTTGTGATCTGGTCACACTTGTGCTGCTCTATCTAATGTAAAATCTTATCTGATTCTCCAGCACCTCTTTTTGTCCATGGCATTTATTTAGCTTCTTGCATTTTCATTTGGCTTTCACTCCTGTCCAGATTACAGATTTTAAATGTCTGCATTATACCAGCGAGGAAGAGCAGCTCCAGTTCGGAGAGACCACGACCACTGAGAACTATGCCTTATGAGTGTAAAGCACTTTATAGTATTACAGAGCATCTGCGTACACACAATATCTTATGTGACCCTCACAACAATCCAGTGGGGTAGGCAATACGATGCCCATTTCACTGGGGAATGAATGGAAGTGGGGAGACACACCTAGGGACACTACTGAGAATTCTACTAGAACCTTAATGTTGTGAATCCTGGGACTATGTGTTAAACCTTGAAGGAAAGGAGAGTTGAGAGAATTCAATCTGTTGATTAACAGAGAGACATTCAAAACTAACATGGAATCCCACATTTTTCCTTTTCTTAGTTTGCCTTTTCTTACATTTTCTCCTTTCTCACTGTCAGCCCTTTCTTCACCTACACAAAATATCTCCAGTTCTACTGAAGTATTTATTTTTCTCCAGGATCTATACTGGATATTTAAAGCATAAAGTACAATGAGTTGTGTTAAAAAAATTTTTTTTTACAGTTTTTATTCAATAACATAACTAGCACACTTAGGAACTTTGTTTTTTACATGTGCTTTTACCAAGGATACTAAATGCAGCAGGCTGGTGAAAAGAGCTTTTTAGACTAAAACCATTTCATCATTTTTTTTCAGCATTTTTTTTTTATGATCAAAATATTCTTGCTTGAAACAGCTAGGTATTTTAAGGAAACAAGTTTTGTTTTTTGGTTCAAAAATGTTGAATGAACTGCCCCAGCTCCACTTGAGCTCACTATAAAACGTGAAAAAAAAAATGCCATAAACTGGAGAATAAGAAGACATGAATGAAACTAAGCAAATCAAAGTCAATTTACCTTTGTAAAATTCTAAGGGATTTAAAAATCTTGACCTACTCTGAACACCTGTGGAGCCCTGTTCCTCCCCCCATACACCTCTGCTCTATTATATAACTGCCTGTTTCCATGTCTATGTCTTTCTGGGACAATCAGTTCAGGAATTCCAGGGACAATAGCTATCTTATAAGCTACTTAGTCCCGCTCCAGGAGGTACACAATAAACATATGCTGAATGAGCAAACGGATTCTTTTAGGGCATCCCTGTCTCTGGCTGAGACTGGTATTTTTGAGGGTAAAGAATGCACAGATAATCGGTATCCATGAGATTTCTCCTGGAACCCGATGGGTTCAGGAGACACTAGATGGGTGGGTGGCAGAGGGCTCCTGGCCTGGCTCTGAGGAAGGTAGGAAGAGCCCGCCAGTCAGTACATGGGAGGTGTCCCAGCTCAGGACGGTGGTGATGGTGGGGTGCTGGAGTGGGTAGAGGTATGAGCAAGGGAGCAGAGACCCAAACAGTACCGAGGACCAGGAGAGGAAGGCATGCGGAAGCCAGGCACCATTCGGGAACCAAGGTTGTTTGGAGGAGCCACAAAGGGATCTTGGAATCAGCTGTGCTGTGACTTGTCCAGAGGTGATGGTCCTTTTAGTGAGATGGTAGCACAGGGTGTCCCGCCCAACCCACCTGATCTTCAAAGGGGCCTGCCCTAATATGATCAGGGAGTTATGCTGGTCCTGACACATACATAAAGAGGAAATAAGAATGAAATTAGAACACTCTCTAACACCATACACAAAAATCAACTCAAAACGGATTACAGACCTAAATGTAAGACTAGATACTATCAAACCCTTAGAGGAAGTCATAGGGAGAACACTCTCTGACATAAATCACAGCAAGATGTGATAGATCTTTTCTGATCTATGTCCCAGAGTAATGAAAATAAAAACAAAAATAAACAAATGGGGCCTAATTAAACTTAAAAGCTTTTGCACAGCAAAGGCACCCATAAACAAAATGAAAAGAAAACCCACAGAATGGGAGAAAATATTTGCAAATGAAGTGACCGACAAGGGATTAATCTCCAAAATATACAAACAGCTCATGCAGCTCAATATCAGAAAAACAAACAACCCAATCCAAAAATGGGTGGAAGATCTAAATAAACATTTCTCCAAAGAGGACATACAGATGGCCAAGAGGCACATGAAAAGATGCTCAACACTGCTAATTATTAGAGAAATGCAAATCAAAACTATAATGAGATATCACCTCATACCAGTCAGAATGGCCATCATTAAAAAATCTACAAACAATAAATGCTGGAGAGGGTGTGGAGAAAAGGGAACCCTCCTACACTGTTGGTAGGAGTGTAAATTTGTACAGCCACCATGGAGAACAGTATGGAGGTTCCTTTAAAAACTAAGAATAGAGCTGCCATATGATCCAGCAATCCCACTCCTGGGCATATATCCAGAGAAAACCATAATTCGAAAAGATACATGTACCCCGATGTTCACTGCAGCACTATTTACAATAGCCAGGACATGGAAGCAACCTAAATGTCCAGCGACAGAGGAATGGATAAAGAAGATGTGGTATATATATACAATAAAATATTAGTCAGCCATAAAAAAGAACGAAATAATGCCATTTGCAGTGACATGGATTGACCTAGAGATTGTCATACTGAGTGAAGTAAGTCAGACAGAGAAAGACAAAGATCATATGGTATCGCTTATATGTGGAATCTTAAAAAATGGTACAAATGAACCTATTTACAAAACAGAAATAGAGTCAGAGATGTAGAAAACAAAGTTGTGGTTACCAAGGGGGAAGGTGGGGTATAAATTTCAAGATTGGGATTGACATATACACACTATTATATATAAAATAGATAACTAATAATAACTTACTGTATAGCACAGGGAACTCTACTCAGTACTCTGTAATGACCTATATGGGAATAGAATCTAAAAAAGAGTGGATATATGTATATGTATAACTAGTTCACTTTGCTATACAGCAGAAACCAATACAACATTGTAAATCAACTACACTCTAATAAAAATTAATTTTAAAAAGCTGAACCAAAAAAAAAATAAAAGAGGAAATCAATGATTATTTTTGTTATATTTAAATCATGCTTGAAAAATATTTTTTAGAAGTATAGCAAAATAATTCAATATAAATTTTCATATACCAGAATTAATTGAATATGTGGGGAATCAGTCACTTTCACAGGGAACAAATTGGTACAACCTTTTGGGAGCCATTTGCAAGAATCCATCAAATTGTAAAATGCATGTCACCTTTGAACTATTGATTCTACTGCTAGCAAATTCTCTATTAAAAAATATTCCCACAAGATCATGTAAAAGAGTGCTGAATGTAGCATTGTTTCTTAAAGCCAAGCTAAAGCAAAGAAAAATCATCAAGTGTTCATGACTAGGGAACTGAATGATACATTATGCTAATTATGGTAGTGATATATAATGGAATAGTGTGTAGCCACTGAGAGAAAAGAGCCACATATACTGCCATAGCAGATGATTGGCATTTTAACTTAAATAAGGAGAAAACAGAACACACTGTATAGATGTTTCTGTATTTGATTATTTCTGTCTTTTTGAAACATTATGGAATTATATACTCTCCATGAGGGGCTGGGTACATGGAGAGGAATCTGGAGGCTATGTACACACACACACATTTATACACAGAAATCTCTCTTAATACTTCCTCAAAGAAAGCAAGCACGTAAACTTCAAAACAGCCATGAAAATATCTGTAACTGAAAACATATCTGAATGTATCTGAAAAAAAAATTCAAAGCATTTGATAACCTCAGGTAACAAAAGGCAGTGTGGGTGTTAGATTAACAGGCTACAAAATAAAGGTGTCCCTTATTTGCCAAGCTTAACCAGAGTCAAGGTTAAGAAGCTCAGAGAAAGTCTCAGGAAAAGGAGAAAAGGAGATAAAGAAGAACCAAAGATAAAGATAAAGGTAGAGATAAAGATAGAAATAAACATGCAGATAGAGAAGAGTTACACAGGAGCTCAGTGAAAATAAATGGAGTGACAAGGAGAAAGGAGAAGAAATGGAATAAAAAGTAAAACAGCAGATCAAAGTGATCACATCAAAGAATCAATGGACACAAAGGAGAATTTTTCCTATTGTTTCTATTATCTTAATATAATAATAACAACAATAATAATCATTGACTAACACTAAGGCATTTTGAGGAGACACACAATACTCAGTGTTGTTCAATTTAGGGGAAAACACACTTCAACAATGCAACAATTATGAAAACAACTGTAGAAAGCATCATGTGGTTACACCATACTTAAATGGCTGGCATTCACAATAGTGACCCTAAGTTGCCTAAATGTGGCATCAACACAGTGTATGAGGTAAAAATAATTATTTTTACTAAGACAGAGAAACTGGGACTGCAGTTTTTAAACAATAATTACAACTGAAAACTGCTAGATTTGGGGATCCATTAAAGGATTTGCGAAAATCTGTCTAAAACAGACCCTTGATGGGTAAAGATTATGATAGCTGTGTGTGTATCACTTATTCTCTCTCTCTCTCTCTCTCACACACACACACACACACACACACACACACACACACACACACACACACTACGTGCAGCTCCATCTGGGAACACAGAGGAGGAACACTTGGTTTCTGAGAAATCAAGTGTGGATTCCTCATTCCCTTTCAAAATCCTTTCATTTTATCTGGTAGATTTGGCCTAGACACACAACCATTGACTTACGGCACTTCGACTACTGAAGATATCTAATATTTAGTTTTCAAGATCCAATTTACAGATTCTCTACATTGGAACATGAGGTCAGCATTCCACCCACAGAGATCCCTGTTGTGAAATCTATTCTGTTGCAGTTTTGAAGGTCTGGGATATCGAATACCATTTTCAAGTTTTTATCAAAACAAAACAAAACACACAAAAATACCCCAGCTGTCAGAGAATTAGCTTATTCTTATATTGTTCAAATTCCTATATGTAACATTTCAGTTATTTCAGTTAGTAGGTAGGGAGGCTGTATTGTTTCTATTCATAAGCTTGATTTTCTTTCAGCAGATTGAAATTGGCTTGAAAATTGAACAATTTTCTATGTGAAATTTTTAGAAAATTACACTCATCACAAAAACTAAATACAAATGGGTAATGAGATTTAGAGTAGTATAATTTAACCTATTTGTTTTACACCAGTTAGCACAGTTTATTTGTAGAAAGCTGTGGCTGACTTCCAGAGAATCCCCATGGATCAACACTGAAGTTCTCAACCTTTGCCTCAAGCCCAGACCACCACTATCACAAGCTTGTCTATTACAAAGGCACACACAAAAAAACCAAGAAACCATAAACTTACTTAGCATGCTTCCACTCCCTTTTTCCCCCTTCTGGCCTTTTTGTCCAGAATATCCTTTAAAAAAATAAAAATAAATAAAAGGAAAAAAACTTTTTTTAATTTAGGCAATTCACAGTGCTTGAAATGCAGACAGAGCAACACAAGGTCCTCTAGAATAACAATGTATAACAACCTGCAGATTTCCAGACGTAATAATGTTGATGATGATGATGATAATAATAATAACAGCTATCATTTTAGAAACACTCTTATGAACTTAGCATTTTATGGGTAGGTTCTTTACATACATTATCTCAGATTACTTACCAGGACATTAAATGTTCCATTTTCCTAAAGTAGGCAAAACTGAGGTATAAGCAGTTTGCTTGCAATTATTCACGCTCCTTTTTCTCCTCCTTCTTTGGGTCTTCCTCCCTCTCCCAGAAAGCCTGGTATCCTCCATCTCATCCCAAACCTTGTTTTTCCGTTCCCATTACAATTTGTCTGTCTTGTTTTCTATTTCTTTTGTGTGAAGCCTAGCAAAGATGGAGCTGTGAATGAATTTCTGGGAGTGGTGAGATCCCAATTACCTCAGTCTTGGGGGAAGCTGGGAAGGTCTGAGGGGTGTCTAAACCTCTAGATAGTTACTTTTGGCTTTGAGAAACCTCATTCACATACTTGAGAGGTGTGCTACAGACCCTGTGCTAATAAGGGTCAGGACCTTATATGGAAACATTGTTAAGACCCTGCTCTTTGCTAATGGGTTGCTATTTCACCTAAGGTTCCTAAAGCTATATCCAGAGGTTAAGCCCTTAGTACCAACAAGAGAATTCAACGATGACAACTGCATCTCACTAGAGGGGTGCTGTTCTCAAATATCGATTCTTCTTCCAAGAGTCGACAGATGTCTTGTAAGTAATCACCTTCCTGGCATAAATGCAGGATTGACCATAGAGCCATCTATCTCTAAGTCAAAATCTTCATTAATGTTCTTGATTTCCTCCAGCAAAATCAAGGACTGTTCTCCTTTCATCCAAGAGGTCAAAGGGCATAGTTCAAAGATCATGAGCTCTGGAATAATAACAATCATTTTAAATTCTCTTGTGTTGAATTATTTTGCTCTGCCGCTTATTAGGTATGTGGCTCAAAACAAGTCTTCTGAGCTGAGTTTATTCTTTCAAATGAAAAAATAGTACCCTCCATTGCAAACTTACCTTGAAAATTAGCAACAATGTTTATAAAGGGCCTTGCTCTTAAGAGATGCATGTAAGAGATGGTAGCTCTTATTTGTTTTACAACATCACTTAGCTAGAACTGTCTGTGATTTTATTTTCAGTGAATGAGAGGATTTTTTCATTTCATTTCACTTTTTTATGGCACAATTATTTTATATTTTATTTTGCAGTTTTAATCATTATTTTGTTGTTGTTTTTGGTCTGTTTCTCTAGCTTACTTTGCCTCATCCATGCTTTGTTTTCGAACACTTGTCCTTATTCACACTTAGAGAAGATTTTTTTGATGTCCAATTTACCAGATTAAAAAAAATACAAAATAACGTGAGATGAGTAACATGAAAATTGAGATTTAGCACTTAAAAATAGAAACTATTTCCAATTAAAATTTAATTTTGAAATGCCAACCATTCCTTATCACAGTATAATAGTCTTTAATTGCTCTGCATATATGATTACACTGTACATCATTAAATTCATTTTTTAATTGTGATTCAGTCATTTCAGGTAATATTAAATTGACAAGAATCATTAATTTAGCACAAAGTACCTAAAACCTTTTCTTTTTTTTTTTATGTGATGGATGGCTTTTATGAGATATAATACCAAAGTTTAAGATTTCCTCAAGAGGAAAAATCTAAGATATTAAACAAAAATTGGGGTAGGGGGGTTAAAATGGTGTAACTGATCGGTTCAAATTCTTTTCAGAGAAGATAATATAATAAACAAGCTTAATTTGATCATTCTAGCATTATTTTCAGAATTAGAAAATAATTGTAAAATTACTCTGGGAAGTCTTTTCATGTTGTAGTTTGTCTTGGGTATTTTATTTTTTAAATAAATTTATTTATTTATTTTTTGGCTGAGTTGGGTCTTTGTTGCTGTGTGCGGGCTTCCTCTAGTTGCAGCGAGCGGGGTCTACTCTTTGTTGCGGTGCGCGGACTTCTCATTGTGGTGGCTTCTCTTGTTGTGGTGCACGGGCTCTAGGCGTGCGGGCTTCAGTAGTTGTGGCACGTGGGCTCGGTAGTTGTGGCTCTCGGGCTCTAGAGCACAGGCTCAGTAGTTGTGGTGCACGGGCTTAGTTGCTCTGCAGCATGTGGGATCTTCCCAGACCAGGGCTCGAACCCGTGTCCCCTGCATTGGCAGGCGGATTCTTAACCACTGCGCCACCAGGGAAGTCCCTGTCTTAGGTATTTTAACGATACCTTGATCTCTGTTCAAGCCAGAGATCTGAACAAATGACCCATTCTTCTTATAAATAAAAAAAAAAATGTTTTATGTCATTTTAGCATAATTCAGAGATTTCCTCACAGACGACACTTGGAAATCTTTTCTCACACTTGAACACACTAAAAACATCCTTTCTGGAGAACAGGGATTCTTCCCTCCTTTATAATGACACCTTAGGCTAAAAACGAGCCCAAGGGCTTTGTCAAAACCTGGAGTTAACCACCTCCTGTCAGATATGTCACTCTTCTGTCAAAAATAAAGAACTAATATTTCTGAAAGGCACTGAAAAGTAAGAGGTAGACGGTATGTAATATACCGCCACTCTAACTTTAGATATCAATATAAGAGGAGGTATTTTCAATAGCATCATTGTGACTTCAAACATTTTCAGAGCCCCTGCCATGAGCCAGGCACTGGGTTCCTCATTTTCACACACAGGAACACTTAGCCCAGCCCAACTCTTTTCACCTACTTCAATTCAGATGTGACACCTTCCCTCCTCTGCCTAATGCTTCTTTCTATTTCCTGAATGCTTCACCTTCAACCTTCTTAACCTTCCACAATCTTTTTAACCATTCCTTCCTCTGTATCTTCAACAACGTCTCTATTTTACCTTGCTGTCAGCATTTAAATATTATTCAAATTCACTTTCAAAGAAAAAACAAAAACAAATGAAAAAACCGATCTCTTCCTCCCCCTCTGAAGAGCCAGACTGCTCTACCCCGATGTCTACCAGCCTCATCGCCAGGCACCCCTGGGCATTCCCCAATCTGGCTTCCACCCCACTCCACCCAGCCCCACCACAACTGCCCTCGATAAAGGCAACATCCTCACAGCAACAAATGGAGAGCTTTCTGTAGACTGCATCTTACTTGACCAACTTTTGAAACTCCTTTGGTTTTTTTCACACCGCCTTCTCTGGGTTTTCTTCCTCACTCTGGCTGCTTTGCTCTTTCTGCTCAGTCTGTACTTCTGGAACCACTCAAGGCTTTATCTTAGGCCCTTTCTCTTCTCACTGTTGCCTACCCATAAAATATTACTAAAATCAATAATTATTAAAATTCATGGACTTCAGTGAACATTTATATGAGCATAGCTACAACTTTGTCTTTCTACCTCTGGCTTCCCCTCTGAGTTCCAAACCCATATATTCGACTATAAATATCTCCATGAATGGCCCAGAGTGTTCAATAGCTGTTTGTCAAATAAATAAAGGAATTCGTTGTGGCCTATAATTTTAGACATTCCTAAGAAAGACCATAACTCACCCTTAGAATCAGACTTTGAATGGACTCCAAGAGTCTAAC
Organism: Mesoplodon bidens; assembly: GCF_964165515.1. Taxonomy (NCBI): domain Eukaryota; kingdom Metazoa; phylum Chordata; class Mammalia; order Artiodactyla; family Ziphiidae; genus Mesoplodon; species Mesoplodon bidens. Next base: position 23,243,859 of record NC_138181.1, read on the forward strand.
TGGAGAGAAGCACATTATTTACACTGCTGGAAAACCTAGTTCATTTAATGAGGTTCTATTCGGAGTACTCTAGGGATTTTGAAGATATGTAAGGTTACACTTCAATTAAGTCCTCCAAGCTCTCTGCAGTAAATCTGTCTGATGGTAAATGCTCTATAAATCTGCCATGGATCAAGAAGAAAGTCTTCTCTTTCTCTTCTTATATTTGTATACTTTATCAGTTAAGGACTGTGTCTTATTTACTTCTCATTTCCCTGCACCAAGCACTGTCCCTTGTATATATATATATATATATTGAGTACTTAATACATGTGAAAGGAAGAGGGCAGGGTGGGGAAGAAAAGGGGAGCAGGAGAGAAAGTAGAAAATAAATAGGGCTGCTCCTTCTTAATCTTTTTGCTTTGAAATCACTTTGCTTTGATATCACTCAGATAGTCCAGGCTGTGTCATTAACTAGAAAATGACAATTAGTAGATTTTATTTCTAATTTTATTACCCTCTTTGGACTCTTGTAGAGGAAGAATGCATTCACTGTTTTAATCTGCAGTATAACTAAACTAGTACCAGGCACTGCTGCTCATGTTTCTACCACATTTGAGTCTTTTAATAAGGAAGTAATCTCCTGAGAATATCTTTTGTCAAGGGATTTATTACCTCTACCCCTGCTTTCATTTTTACAGTCTCTCTTTCTCCAGTTTTCTTCACCTGAAGATGTGGTTCTCAAAGTGTGGTCCCTGATCAGCATCTTCACTGTCACCTGGAAACTTGGGAGGAGTAAACATTCCCCAGGGAGCCCAATCCCTAACCTACTGTATCAGAAAGTCCTCCGGGGGTGGAGCCCAGTAAGCTGTTTTAACAGGCCCTACAGGTAATGTCTGCTCAAGTTTGAGAACCACAGATGTAAAGAAATCCTGTGCATCTTTAGGCCAGCTCTAACACGACTTTCTTTGTGACATCTTGTCTTGCTGTACAGAGTTAATCACTCTACTTTCTACTTCCACAGCTTCCAGCTTCCATTACTTTTGCCCCACTTTACAAATGTTTTATTACTTACCACTTGGTAATACAGCTAAATGGTTCTGCATCTTTCTGTCCCCTGCTCTCTTCTAAAATTTCTGTGTACAGTTCACAATTCAAGCTTAGGCTAGCGGCATAAGGAGTAGAAATAATATCATCATGTATGTCAATTGTAAAGGGCCCGAACACGGTGATTATTAAGTACTAATATACAGTAGCAGGCAGGTTATCTTGCAAAGGATAGGATTTCAGGTCTGCCTGTATTTTGCTAACTGTAACTTAACAGGGTTTGGTGGTTTTGGTTAAAGGGGTGTTTATACTTTGCTTGTTTGTTTTTCTCTACCAGTCTTTCCACTCTCTTTATTCTAAGATAGATACCATTCTTCATGATGATTTATAGTGGTGTGTTAGTTGACAGATCCTCTGTTGTGATTTTATATGGAACTATTTTCCTTCTGGACATAGAAACTTTCCTCAGGTAGACAGAAATCAGTTTCAAAATGTTTCAGATCACAAAATAAATTGCATGTGAGTGCTGCTATTCATACTATGATGACCATTGTTTTTGTTATCTAAGAAGTTGAAAGGAATATCTATGATCTGGTGTTTATTTTACATATTCTGTGAAGAAAATATGCATTGTCATAATACCTGGCCTCCCGGTCTTCCCCACTGATCCTGGGAATCCTCGACTTCCAGGAAAACCAATGGCTCCCCGATCACCTTTAAGACCTGGAGGACCTACATGGTAAATGAAGAAACCCCCCCCAAAAAAAACAGTGGTAATAATTCATTTTGCATAAAGATTTGAGAGAATAATGAAACAATCTAATTTCACTAATAGATATGAAAGAGGTGAATCTCCAAATGGAGGAACAATGTCTTTCCTAAAATTTCACGTGTAAAAATTGATAGATAACAGTAACAGTAAGTAGAAACATTAGTGCATTTAGTACACTGTAGATATTCAATATGTAACAGATTGTCACTACAAATAAAAACACACAAGAAAAAAAAATCTTAGAGTTTTAACTGGAAGCCTTAAATAGTCTAATCAGGAATCTTCAAATGGCAAAATTTTGCTATAGCTGAAATGATAACTTTGAAATTTAAGCTAAAAATTGGATTTTTAAGATTTGTCCCAGGAAAATCACAAGTCAAGCAATGAGAAGTATCAAAGAATATTTATTAAAAAAATACTGAGGCCCTAGTGCAGGAATATATTACTCTATCTCTCATGCTCTTGTTTTTACATACTCCATTGTAATCCCAAACAATAATGTAGCCATATGTGTGTGTGTGTGTGTGTGTGTGTGTCCCAGGCACAGGGAAAGTATTCAGTAAACATTTTTTAAAGTAAAAGGTCATAGGTAATTCTCCTTGGCATGCTTCCAAGGAAATGGCACGCTGAAAGGAACTTCTATTATATTATCTTGAGATAAAGCACAGTTTAACATAATATCCGCCCCAGGACATGAGTAACAATTGTAATATATTTAATGTACTGACTATTTAATACTACTAAGCACTTATATCTTCTCAGATTTTCATATCATGGTTTCGAGTCAAGCTGAGTTTAGTGGGCTCAATTGCATGTATAGGTATTTTTTGTTTGTTTTTGTTTTGTTTTGTTGGTACAGGGTTTCTTTTGTCTTTTCTTTAAACACTCCCATTGTAATATTTATTTATTTATTTGTTTGGCTGCACCAGGTCTTAGTTGTGGCACATGGGACCTTTTAGTTGTGGCATGTGGGATCTTTAGTTAAGGCATGTGAACTCTTAGTTGCAGCATGTGGGATCTAGTTCCATGACCAGTGATCAAACCTGGGCCCCCTGCATTGGGAGCACGGAGTCTTAGCCACTGGACCACCAGGGAAGTCCCTATAGGTGGGATTTTAGTAAACCTGCTTAAATCAGGAAGTAGAATTATCAAGACAGTCCATCATATACTTTTAACTTCCCGATTCCCTACCAAACATGGGGCAAATAGGCAATCTGGCAAAGAACAAAACAGAATGCAGCAATTAGGTAGGAGAGATGCCTAGTAAATTGAATATTTTTGCTGCAGTGCACCAAATCAAATAACAACCTAATAATCTAAAAGAGTCAATTTATCACCCCAACAATGAAATCTACCTCTCTTTTTTGAGGGGCCAGATAATGCCTATTTGTGTATATGAGCAATACCAACAGCAGCAGACTAAACCCTCACTTAAAGAATCAAAGCAGCTTTGCAACGGTATCTTTCTATGGTAGTAACAAAAGCTGAAACTTTTAAATCCCTCTTTCTATTTGATTCCGAAACAGCTACAAAAGATGTTCCCAAGATGAAGCTTTGGAAGGCAAGTTGTAGCCCAGACTGAACTTTTATGGTTGACTTATAAAGCTTTGACAATTGCAATTTGTAATGGAGGAGTTGACAGACCTTTGACAATAGCCGCTCTGGCAGATAATATAACACTGGTTACTTCCCCTGCTTATGACATTAATGCACCATTGCTAAGATCTGCTGGGTGCCAGTCAAGTAGAAAGACTTTTCTGGACAAAGAATCTTACCTGGTATTACTTCAAAGGCAAACCAACAATTTATATATATATATATATATATATATATATATATATATATATATATATATATATATATATATATATATAAAGAATTCTAAAAGATTTTCTTTTTAAGGTAAACTTTATATATTGGCTTTTTAAGCACTATGATGTAAAGGGCTGGCATGTGTCAAATTCACGCTTTTCATTTTTAAAAATTGTTTTTCTGATGTAACCTGGGCTGGTTGATGCATTGATCAGAAAGAAGAACAGTTTATATAATCAAAACACAGAAAAATAAGAGGTCCCTGGTATTTAGACATTTTTTTGGCAGCACAAACTATTCTAGTTATCATTAGACGGAGCAGTATACTCCCCACTTTCAACAAGCACGCAGGTATTTGATTTCTAGCCATGAATAACATGATGATCATGTTACTGTTAGTATCTTTATTTTTTTGAGAGCAAAGAAAGTTCATGCTCTTTCTCTTTTTCTGTCTTCTATTATTGTCTTTCAAAATATTGCTTTCAAGATTACAGAAGAAAATAATTTGAAACAATTTTGCTCTAAGTAAGATACAGAGAGTGGCTGACAGCAAAGGGAAAAGTCATCTGTATTCTAGTCAATATTTACATTGAGATTGCATAGGTTTAAGCAGATAAATTCCAGTTAAGGACTATATAAGGAGTATAATCCAATTTGTCTTTGATTTACATTAGTTGTTTTTTTGTATCTTAAAAACCAGGTAACCTCCAAATATATTCAATGTGAAGATGGTTTTCATATTTTCCTTCACATGTGACCTAAAACTAGGTCGGCCAAATACTGTTTGCAGTCAGTGATATGGACAGCACTCTCTAGACTTATGAACAACCCCATGTTGTTAAAACACTTAACTTTCTTTAAAATTCAAGAGTCACTGCTTACCATTCAGAACATGATAGTGATTAGGCTACCAAAACATTTGATATCCCCTCAACACACACACACATACACACGCAGACACACACACACACGCCACACAGAGAATCAGTCAAATAACTCATTCCCCCTACACACATACACAGCTGTACATTACCTAGCCCTGCAGTATATGATGGAGTAGTTACCATACCTACTGGACCTGGAATGCCTGGTGGGCCAACTTCTCCAGTGGAACCTCTATCTCCTTTTTCACCTGGAGGTCCAGGAGGACCTTTAAAAAATAAATGACAATTACTGATCATAGGCTTAAAGCATAGGTAAAATAGATTTGTCATTTGTCAAGACAGTGACATAGGCCAATCCAAAGCCTTTTATTTGTTGCACAATTACACAGAATGAATGAGACTAACCTTCCTGAATGGAAGCCTACCCTGCTACTGAGTAGTGCAATGAGATAGCTCTAAATTAGACAACCTAATAATGGACTAAATACTTCGGTGTGCCAAGCAGTTTTCTAGGTTCTCAGATCCTGGGGGCAGAGCAAGACAGTGAGTCAATGATGGCACAAATCCACATTAGTATTGTGTACCTACTGGGTATGAAACCCAGTGCCCCTAAAACGGAGCTCCCTTGCCAAGTTTACGATTAACCTCTCTATCCAGAATTTTATTCCCCTTCTTGTCCTACCCCTGTTCCCCTCAGGATTGAGGAATATCAAAGACAAGGGGGATTGAAACCAAGCAGGACCCTGCAGGGCCTTCCTGGGTACAAAACCCCTCCAGGTCCCCTGTTTCTTGTTTGCAGAGAAAAAGGCTTTAGTTTCCTAGGCCTTCCCTGAGCCCCAGAGAGCAGGCACAAGGAGTTAACAATGAGAGAAGTGAGGGGACGCAGGACCAAAGGAGAAGCAGTCAAGCAAGGTAGCTGGAATGATAGTTCGGAGTCCTAGCTCCTCCTCAATGGGTATACATAACAATCTGACACATACCCTTGAGTTGATCTGTAGAAACTAAGCCCTTCACCCATGTGGAGGATGGTGACTACGTGCCGACCACTAGTATGTAGACCCCACACTGGTTGGAACCAGAAGGTTGATGATTACGTTTCTGGGAACATCACCCTGTTACCTCACCACCAGGCAGGTTTCACTATATTCATTTAGATGCTCTGTGGAAAATGTATAAGTCAAGTCATGTGTGATACCTTCAAGGGAAACAAAAATCCACACAAAGTAGACAACCAAAAACCCTATCATTGAAAATGATACCCTCGGATATTAGAAAAATGCAGATCAGCAAGAGGAGCAGTGGTTGAAGACTTAATGGAGGAGGTAGGATGTGAAGGGGGTTTTGAAGAATGGGTAGAATGAGAAGAAAGAGAACGCTGGGTAAGTGGGAGAGACGCGGGGAAAGGCAGGAAAGTGAAAATGAATAAAGGACTGACTTTTCAAGTAAAATATTAGGTAGAATCCCTAGATAGATACAGACTTTATAAAATAAGTTGGAGAGGTTGCAGGGAAAATTTTGACCACCTGGCATGGCAGTTACCAAGGTGCCCCCCTAGTACTGAGTTTGATCAACACTGATTTAGTCATTTGAATTTTCTGTGCCCAGCAAAACAGATATCTAGTGGTCACCTCTTTAGAATGATGGCACTGAGTATGTCCCTCTTCTACATGGAGTGCCACAGGACAAGGGTTATTCCTTTCGTTTAAAGCAGAACACTTAGCAATTTCTTCTCAATTCCAAAAGGAAGAAATGAACCGGGACATACCATAGAATAATCAAATAGTGATGTTTTAAAAGAGTCATTGTCAATTTCCGTGGTTCAAGGACAGCAAGGATAACACACAGCTATGTTTAGCATCACTGGTTAGAGAGCACTTGTTTACAAATTTTAATCAGGTGGGGAGATATGATACTTGAAAAATTCTAAGAAGGGGCTCCATAAATAATGCTAATCTTATGAGTAAGTATATTCTGTCCATTTTCTTTGCTTCTTTTGAAATCCTTGTCCCTTGCCTCTCTCCATTTTTCTGAGCTGTTTCTGATTTTTCAAGGTCCAACTTGGGTTTTAGCACCTTCCTTCGCTGGTGACTTAATTTTCCAGATATCATTGCTCTTCTCAATGGCACATCATCCATTTCCCTTCATACACACCATTGGGCTGTAAGATTTTATTGCATTTTCATTACAATAGTAACTCTATATATTATAGGAAATATAAAAGCCTAGAAAAAATGAGGAAAAGACAATACATAATTCTATCATCTTAAGAGAATAATCACTAATATTTACTTTCTGTTTGTGTTGTGTGTGTATTTTTTGTTTTTTTTTTTACATAATCATCATGCAAACTGCATACTACTGAGCATTAAGTAGTTTTAGTAACAACTAGCAAATTCTCCTAAGCTATAGCTTAATGTTGGAAACATATATTAAGGTGTCCACAAGAGATGTCATGGTTCTACATCAATGGGAATCCACGCATCTTCTATCCCTGCAGAATGTAGTTTTTCCCAACAAAGGGGTTTTAATTCCCACAACCATGAACACAGCTGCAGTTCATTCATCTCTGCACAGTGACAATGGAGGGGGCAAGCAGGACAGAAAGACTCAGTTTGCAGCTTGAATTTTGCTGAGCAAACTGAAGGGAAGCAAATCCACAGTACTCCAGGATCGCATTTTGAAAAAAAAATTGCACACGAGAAGACTTTGATTCAGTGATTAGGGCTCTAAAGCAAGACAGACATTCCAGGAAAAACTAGATGGTGTGAGACAAGAAACAAGGGACACAGATTAGCTCTGGGCTCTTAGCCTCTGAGATCAAGAGTTTTCACCATTTCTTTAATAAATAAGAAATGGAACTCACTATCTTTTCAATTATTTTGCATGTAACTATGTATAGTAACTGTACACAGCTCAAATGTTGGAGCATTAACTCAATCATAACAAATACATCTATGCTATTTTATAAAATTCAGAGTTAAAGATCCCTCTTTGTCTATTTCTATATAAAGATGCTGATACCAGGTGCCTGAATCCCAGAGTAAGAAAATGAGGTAAAGTCTTTCCTTCAAGAGTTCTGAGTGTGTTGGATATTACATTTTTATTGTTATCTTAGTCTTCATGTAACATTAGTCTCACCCATTACATTCTGTTTAAATTCTATAATTTGTTATGTGTCTTCTACTGCCTAGAACAAAATGTAGAAAGTATCTCAATGGTTTAAGTGTCTTTTCGATATTTTGGAGGGATGGAAGTACACAGATCATATACTACTTTCTCTTAGCTTCTTATGTAGAACTTTCGAGAACATTATCAACATAATGCTCTCATCTACCTTCCAAAACTGGTCTCTCCAATCCTGCTGTTGCTCACTTCCTTATCACACTGCAGTTGGACTAATCTAGAGGGTTTTTATTAAAATCTGGTCTGAATATATTTTGTCTATTCCACCCTCATTCATTCATTTATTTCAGTTTAAAAACAAATGTCTGCATCAACTGTAAAGAAATGTAGCCATTTATTCTGCCACATTATGGAAAAAAAGAATGAAGAACTTTAAGTCTGAGACTTCGAGTCTATTGTAGTCACCTTCTTGGTTCTGAGTTACTATTTAACCTTTCAAAATTCTATCCCATAATCACATCAACAACCACCTCTGTGCATCAATAATGGACATAATGCTTCCCGGCAGCTCTCTTGCTAACATATGTCAAAGGACACTAGATTAATATTGTTCAAAACATCTGATTTGCCCTAGTTCAAGAAGCCATAAGAATTCCACTATTTTTCATCATCTTCAGTACCATCTAACTGCAAAGTTACAGGGATAATTTAAAAACGCTATTGTAGTAATTTGCCATGAACAATTCCCTCTATAAAACACACCATCAAATCCGTTATTAGCTGTCTCCCTATGATTTTTTTTTAAGGTAAACTAAGATATCTACTTAGCCACAGAGATGTACTGATTTAAAATACTCAGTAGGGCTTCCCTGGTGGAGCAGTGGTTGGGAGTCCGCCTGCCGATGCAGCGGACACAGGTTCGTGCCCCGGTCTGGGAGGATCCCACATGCCGCAGAGTGGCTGGGCCCGTGAGCCATGGCCACTGAGCCTGCGCGTCCGGAGCCTGTGCTCCGCAACGGGAGAGGCCACAGCGGTGAGAGGCCCGCGTAACGCAAAAAAAATTAAAAAATAAATAAAAAATAAAATACTCAGTAATTAAAAAATATCATAGATCAAAATTACCCAATTTACTGGGAAAGAAAACCCAGGAACATCACATCATTTAAAATCCTCAAATGATAACATAGCACTAATAATATCTGCCAAAATTTCCAGAGCTATGCTTCTCCTTGTCATGTTCATTATGATCATAAATTTCCTACTTTGTTCTCAATCTTGCCTCACATTTAGATCACCATAAAAATCTGGCAAGTCTTCTAGGCTGTTGCTATTTAAACCTCTTTTTTTTTTTTTTTCCTTCCAGTTTTCATGCTCACTGACTTAGAGATGTTTGATCTGGAAGAGGCCTTAAAGCTTGCTTAGTCAAACATAATTAGAGAGGTGTGAGAGAGTGAATTCCCAAGGTCTTAAAGCCAGTTGGGTAAAATCAGAACTAGAATACTTCTTTCCTGATGTTCTAGGCTATACTTTTCCAAAATTAATTGATTTCATTTTTGGCATCTGTTCTTTCATTATTCCTGAGATGAATTTTTCTTTTACATAGTGGTTAAAGACACAATTCATTTCTTAAATCCCAATGATTAATTGCACAAATCTCCAAATTCAAATTCTATCAATCACTTCTTCTTCTTTATCATGACAATTGATCAATTGATACCTTTTTTCTTTTTTGGTGCTTTTAGTTTCTGGAAAAAATATGCTTAAAATTTTTCCACATAACCATTATTTTCAGCAATGAGTCATATTTTATTTCTCTCAACTTCTCTTAACTTCCTTCCTCAAATGTTTAACAACTTTGTCTTTTTAAATCATGTCATCCCCCACTCCCCACCAAATTCTGCTTCACCACTTCAACAATGAAATTTCATTTAGTCCTTTAGACTTTTAATTGCTATAATTACTTGAGAAATATATTCAAATATCTTTACCTCTTTAATCTTCATAAATATTTAGTAATTGCTAACATAAAAGAGGAGGGACACAAAGTAATGACACTGATCCTACAATCAACATTAGATAAAGCACTCATTAATTAATACAATGTCTCTCTTGGGTTATAGTTTAATAAATATTTATTAAAAATTATGACTAGCTGCTGTAGAGAATATAAAAAATAGCTGTAATTTTAATGAACTTACTGTTTCCAGTAAGAGACAACATTTTGATAGAAGACAGTATGAGATATTTTTAGATATGACAATCATATTAGGAATTCTCTTGTGAAAGAATACTTAATGTTCAAAAGGAAGCAAGATATAAATGTCAGCAAGAGTATTACTACGGTGGGACCAGAGAAAGCTTCATGGAAGAGGTTGTATGTATGTCACCTATGGACATTAATGATAGATAAGATATTTTCAGATACAAATAGAAGAGGAAAGATATTCTTTCAAGTGAAGGAAAAGCCATGAGGCAGGATGTAAAAAGTATTGGGTACGTCAGAATCACAGTAAAATCAACTGAAATATTTGGTGTCAAAAAGGGAAAAGACAGGGAATGAGGCATTCATTCCCTGTAGTTAAGAGAAGCACTATAGAAGCACTTGAGCACTGCAGAGAAAAGTGTATGTGTAATAAGGAGGTGATAGAGAGTCTCTGCAATCTAGGGTGTCCCTCTAGGAAGGCTGCATTCTAACAAGAGCGTAGAAAGGATTGTAGTCTGAAAGACTGAGGCAGGAAATGATTGCGAGACTATTTCAATAGTCTGGCAGAGTAGTGATAAGAATAGTTTACACAGAATATAAAGAAGTGACAAGGGGTTAGAGAATGTGGAACATAAGAACTAATGGTATTCTTGGGAGAAAATAACAACAACAATTAAAATTTCTACCTTGGAATCTGGAAGAATGACATTGCCATTACAAAGTGTAACTTCATAAAAAGGAAGTGTTGCTTTCACTTATTCCTTTAAGGCATACACATTTGCTCACCCACCATATACCAGGCACTCTAACAGGTGCTGTGTATGGAGAAATAGACAAGAGAGACAAGACCCAACCTCATGGAACTCGCATTTTATTCGAGAAGATCTGTGATAAACAAATAAGCAAATGTATATATGAAACAGTATCATGTAGTTTTAAATACTATAAGGAAGTTAAAGTACACCATGATACAGAGAGATAATAAGAATGGGGAGGGAGAAATTATCACTAAAAAGGTAACTTTGAGTGGATCTAAGGAGAATGGAAAGCTAAGAGAACATTTAAAGGGAGAGAGAGCTGTCTAGTGCACATTATGACAGCAAGAAGTGAAACCAGCACTTCCTCCTTGTTAACTTATACTGTTCAATGGCACTTTCATTCTTCCAGCTCTCCAAGCTAGACAGAGGGAAAATTAGAAAAGAGGGCAGATAAGTAGATGGGTGCCAGATCAAGTAGGAGTTCAGTTTTTATTCAAGTCCAATGGGAAGATATTGGAGGGTCTTAAGAAATAAAAGACCTAATTATATGTTATTATTATTATTATTTCAATAACACTCTTTTGCTCTCTGTAGAATGGATTAAGAGTAGAATCAGGGAGAACAATTGGGAAGCTGATGTAGTACACCAGGCTGTAATACAGTTGCTTGAATTAGAGTCATAGCAGAGGAGACAGTGAGAAAGAGTTTTATCATATGGAAGAAGAGTTAACGGGACTCATATATGGATTGGATACAGGGAGTGAGAGAAAGAAATCAAAGCTTGCTTCCAAGATCTTGGAGTGAGTTACTAGTTGGACAATGACTCAATTGACAGATAAGACTAGGAAAGCAACAGATTTGAGGGGTGGATGAGGGTAGGTGCTCTAAAGAACTAAGGGTTTGGCGCAGGTTCGATCCCTGGTCAGGGAACTAAGATCCCATGTGCCATGTGGCATGGCCAAAAAAAGAGAGAGAGAGAGAGAGAGAGAGAGAGAGAGAGAGAAACAGAACTAAGGGTTTGGGTGTGGATTTGTAAAGTTGGGGATATTTAATTGAAATCCCAAGTGGAATTTGAAATCCCAAGTGGAATGTCTAATTGTTAGAGTGAAAGCTGATTAATTCAATTTTTCTTTATCATTGGTTTCAATGTAATACTTAAAGAAAACATGCAGTAGGGGCTTCCCTGGTGGTGCAGTGGTTAAGAATCCGACTGCCAATGCAGGGGACACGGGTTCAAGCCCTGGTCCAGGAAGATCCCACATGCTGCACAGCAACTAAGCCCATGAGCCACAACTACTGAGCCTGCACTCTAGAGCCTGCGAGCCACAACTACTGAGCCCGTGTGCCACAACTACTGAAGCCCGCATGCATAGAGCCCGTGCTCCACAACAAGAGAAGCCACTGCAATGAGAAGCCCATGCACCACAAAGAAGAGTAGCCCCACTCGCCGCAACTAGAGAAAGCCTGCACACAGCAACAAAGACCCAACTGAAAGAAAGAAAGAAAGAGAGAAAGAAAGAAAGAAAGAAAGAAATATATAAAAAAGAAGAATACATGCCATATATTCTATACAAGTTAGCTATAAACATAATAATAAATATACCTGCAACATTATAACCCAACAAACAGCTATCTATTTAGCCACTTTCCCATCTCACTCATCTTCCTTTTCAAAAACAATCATTAACCTGAACTTTGTGTTTCTCATTTTCTTGCATTTTAAAAACAACCATTCTCATTTAATGTGTATGTGTCTGTAAATATACATTATTTACTTTTGCTAAATCATGAGTATTAGAAACAAAAATCGTACTGTAAATAGTCTGGGACTTATTTTTTTAATTTTTCTTTTCTTGTAAAAATTTGGATATTAAGACTTCTTAATTATCCTAAACTAGTGTTATGTAAGATGAAATCACATGGATTTCTGTTTCTCTTGTTCTAATAAGAATTAACAATTGAAAGTCTAAAGTAGAGCTTAACAGACATGGTAGCTAGAATAAGAAGATCCAACATGAATTTAACTAGTGTTACAGAGGAAAGGATAGAGAGAATTGTGAAGAGGCAATATTCAAAGAGACTGAAGCTGATAATGTTCCCAAATTTATGATAGACTTAATCCACAAATATAAGTGGATTTAGGAAGAAAATGAAGTAAAACAAATGCCACATGGAAAAACTGTCAATATAAAAAACACAGACTAGTGAAATTATAGGTATTAAAGACAAAGATAATGGCAAGCAATCTGGTCATAATCATTTTAAAAGCAATAAGAAAGGCCATAAACCAGAAGAAAATATGAATAAAAATAATAACTGTTTCCCTAAGAAATATGTATGTGGTAAAACAATTTTAAAGATCAAGGACAAAATAGAAAAAATGAAATCAAAACATCTCACCACCAATGGACTTTCACTAAACAAATCTCCAAAAAATACTTCAGGAAGAAAAAAATGATCCCAGAAGAGATGTCACAGATACATTTAGGAGGAGAAAAAACTGGCAAACTCATGGGCTAATCTATATAAGTATTGTCTGTATCATGTAAGAAAAACAATCTTGACTAAATTCTTGGTTTAAAAAATACATAAAATAGAAATGAGCTATACTCAAAGACAGCAGGAAACCAGGGAAGAGGGTCATCAGAGCGTTTTCAGTTCCTTGTATATTTGAGGATGAAGGTGAAGATAGTGATCAACTTGTGAGTTTAAGATAAATTTTAAGGATGACTATCAGCAAAGTAAAAATAAATATAAGGTTTCCAAAACCTTTTTGGTGCCTTTGATAGAGAGAAAAGTTTAATGAGAAAAATTTCAAATAATCCTAAAGTTGACATGGAAGGAAAGCGAAAGGAACATGGGACTGGATAGAAATGGAGCACAAAATGACAGTAGAAATAAATATGGTGAAAAGAGATGGCCAGATTGCATAGTAAATTTTAAGAACTACTCTTTACAAGAGACAAGCCTAATACAAAGGATAACAAAGGTTGAAAGTAAAATATGAAAAAAAAGTTAAAATGTAAATAATGACTAAAACCTAGTATAGAAATATATATGATATATATACTAATTTAGAAGTCAGTAAGATTCAATTCACCTTGTTTTACTCACAGGAGCTAAAGAAGAAATTGACAAACTCATTGTTTTTTTGGAGAATTCAAAAGACCTTTCTAATTAATAATACAATTGATCAGGTAAGAAGAAACAATCTGTAAGTTTAGAAAAATAGAATTAACAAGCTTGATTTACAGACAGGTAGAGAACTTTGTGCTTCACAGAAAACTTGTATTTGTACATATGAGAAATTCTGAACAATAATTCATTAAACCGTAAGAGCAATTTCATTTTTTTTTTAAATCACCATTTAAAGGATACCAAGATACTGTCATCTTAACATGTCTTGATATGATCTCAAGGCTCCTTCTTCTGGATCTTTGTAGTAAAATTTGTAGTAAACTATTTTAAAACCAGAGAATTTCCAATATCAAATTTTTACATATATCAGTGCATTTTAGTATATCATTTTCTGGAGAATGAGAGGATATTTTACCTTGAATTAAAGTGATATTTTTCAGTGTCTGAGAATGTTCCCAATCCTTCAGCCTGAGATCATTAGTGATGTTATTCAACAGTTTCACTTCTCCTCTTATTTCCTGTTCCAAATGCACTTGTTTTTCTTCCAGAGACTTAATTTCTGCTGATGTATTGTACACACGCTCCTCTAATTTACTCATCTCCTGTGAAACATAAGCAAACATCCGCAATTTTTGTTACACACATAATTATCAAATATATAAGTTTAAGAAGCCCTACAAGTCAGGTTTTTAAAAAATATAAAATATTACAGTAATATTATGGAATAAGAATATAGAAATTAGAGAACAATTTTAAAATAGTAATTCTTTGGTTTTGAAGCATTCCTCTTTTAACTGAATGGCTGAATTTTCACACCCTCTGCCAGAAAAAAGTTGGTTAAATATATATCTAAGGTATGCTTCTATTCCCAAATATATACATGTCAAAATGCTAAAAATAAAATAAAATAAAAAAACTTGTCATATGGTTTTTAATTTATCCGAAGCGAAATTCTTTACACTGTACTTAGAGTAATTACAGTTCCTTAAATTCAACAGATTTGTATATTAAATTGTTTTATAGCAATAACAAAGTTTAATGTCATAATTCTCAGTGGTAATGAACATTAAGGATAGCTTTTCAGATTCAATAAAATCTCAACTAGCATTAACAATACCTATGTTCAGTTTTTTTTTATTGCCTTTGCATTTGAGATTTCATTATTATTTTACTGTTTCAAATGCATATATATTTTGTGTGTATTTACATATATGCATGCATATCTGGAGACTGAGCAAGACAGATTGTACTGCCTTCTGGGTTATGCTTGTATTTTTCACTCAATAATATAAGAATATTTACCTATTAAAATACTTAGAGACTACCTTATTTTCTATAATTTAGTGGAATTGTATTATGTATATTTTTCATAATTTGATACCTATTGATAGAGTTTTGAGCTGCACATAAATAATGCTGAAGTGAACACCATTTTATATATATCTACATATTTATACAAGCACTTCTATAGGACAGCTTCCTGGAACTGGATTTGATCAAAGGGACTAAATATTAAAATTTTTGTTCACTACTGCCATGCCACCCTCCAAATATATGGGACCATTTTTTAAATCTTTCTCAGTGTACATGAATGCTTACTTTTGCACTCAAACCCTAGGTATCATCAACATATTTAACTTTGTAGAGTAAGAGTAAACATAATAAAACCTTGTTTAATTTGCTTTTCAAATTAAGTATCTAGTCATAAAGTTTTTGACCATGTTTTTCTTTATTGCTTTTCCTTTCAAGTCTTTTGCTTGGTTTTCCTCTGGGCGCTGGGCTTTCTCTTTCCAGTGTACCTAACCTCATCTATCCTGGTAATGTTTTCTGTCTCTCTGTTCTTTTATTGCATCCTCTGTTTCCATGGTATGCTCTATACTTTTCTAAGGACTTCTAGGTTTAACTGTTGATAGATTCTCATTTCCCATTTGCACAAAGAAATAAACCAGGGGGTTACTGTTAATTAATCCAGGTATGAAGAGAAAATTTCACCTCCCTTCACTGGACTGGACAAGTTGAAGTGAGAGGATCAAGAGAGTCAAGTAAAACCTTTGGAAAGAAATGAACATGTACCAGATCTGCCTCTACAATAGCAGTGTACTCAAGCAGAAAGACATCCATTTTTACTGCTCCAAATGGCCTTCCCCCATCCAAAACCTTGTTCTAGGTTAGAATGTCTCTACCCTCTACCACCTCCCTCCCTATTTGGCATTTTCCGTACACTATGGTATAAAGGTGGGATAGTGAACGTGGATGATTGCTGAGTGCAGCAACATGGTAAATATGCTTGATGTCATTTAGGTGGCTGCAAATTGCTCCAGCTGTCAGGTAGTTCCTGATATCCACAGAGCAAAAGTCAGGGGACTAGCTGGTGATTTTGCTACCTAAACCCTGGGAGCCGTTGATGTTTTTCATACCTAAAGCTGCGGCTGCCTTTTTTTTTTCCTTTGAAAACTGCATGTGGTGCTCACATTAACCATATTTCACTTGAAATAAGTTTTACTAGGAAGAGAGAAAATGCATTTGATATATTTTTTAAAGTGCTATACAGCACCTACACACACCGTCCACAGTCTATCACCAGTGGCACTGCTAGAAACAGGCATTAATTTTTGCATTCTTACAGTCCTTTGTACGTACAATGGAGAGGATAAATCCGTCTCTCTCTGATTTCGGGTCAGTGTTCTCTTTTCTTTCAAATTAATGTTTGGTCTGTCCTTGCTAAACATTACGCCGCTACTACTTATAAACCTTTTCCTCAAACAGCATTTACTGATTGAGGCATTCATTTAATTTACTTATTCCTGCATTGGGCTAAAGATTCAAAGATGAATACAATTGTTTTAAGTGATGAGAATGAGATTCCAAATATTGTTTTCAGTGAGCAAGCACACGTGCACACACACACACACACTAGCACTGACCTAGATTCCAAATCTCCACAGATGACTACTGTCTTTTAAAAAAAAAAGCTTTGAAAAAATCATTAACTTTGGAAGTTCCTCCTTTCCCTTGTACCTCCACATCTAATACTGGGACCCCTTCCAAAATGTAAGTGCAATCTGTCCGAACAGCTCACTGGTCACCAGATTTTGGTTATTTCTATTAAGTATTACTTCATACAGGTTCAGGACTTCTACTGCCTTCCAAATGGTTTCCACTTTGGTTTCAATTCCTCATTTACATGGGTTCATAGATATTCTATAATCTCTAATGAGTTGGGGACATTACTAATATCAAATATATTATTTTTTCATCATGTCCATCTTCATTTTCTCCACACCCTGTCTCACTGTTCCTCTGATCCTGTTTCCACACAAAGTAATATTTCTTCCCCCTTCCTCTTTCCCTCCAATGTAATCAGTTTCTACTCCCATAGCTGACATTTTACTTTTCTCTGTTCCTCAGCCCTGGGGACAGTTGCTTCTTTGAGAATTTTCTCTAACTCCTCCATAGCTTGAGTCCTTGCTATTCCAACAGCATATGCTTGGGTACTTATTAACCGTGTGGGAAACACTAACAGTCAGATTTTGGAAGATGTGACAAGGATCAGAGACAGAATATCAAGGTTGGTGTTAGGATGAGGTTCACCAACAGGCTCCATATTTAAATAGCAATGTCACTGTCTTCTCAGTGATTGAATCTTACAAAAACTAAACATGGGGCTTCCCTGGTGGCGCAGTGGTTGAGAGTCTGCCTGCCGATGCAGGGGACATGGGTTCGTGCCCCGGTCCGGGAGGATCCCACATGCCGCGGAGCAGCTGGGCCCGTGAGCCATGGCCGCTGAGCCTGCGCATCCGGAGCCTGTGCTCCGCAACGGGAGAGACCACAACAGTGAGAGGCCCGCATACCGCAAAAAAAAAAAAAAAAAAAACTAAACATGTAGGGTGTCCTTTCTTAACCTGTTCAGTCTATTCTCTGGTCAATAATTTAGTTGGTTGCCACTGATGTTACAACTTCAGAGGCTTCTCTTTGCTCTCTATAAGGGACATCCATTTTTAACAACCACTACTGCATAACACTGTATCTATACAGAAAACAACCTCATTAATTCAGAAATGGTCTATTCAAGTAAAATCTACTACAAAGAGGCCAGCCTTGCTGAGCTAATGGTGGAAAATTTATAGATTTTAGTACAAAGATTGTAGTAGTACGAAGATTTGTAGTACGAAGATTATTTTTTTACATGAGTAATGAAGTTGTATCCATATGCTTATTTTTCATGGAATGGAACAATTATAATTACCCAACAACAAAAAATAATTCAATTTTGAACTAAACAACTTGCTTCTTAATTTCTTTCTCATCAAAACAAAGTGACCCAGAGGGTTGGCCACAGAATAGTTTAGAGCAAAGGTGAGAAAATTATGATTCATAGTCTTTTTCTGAAAAGAAATACTTATTGGATCACATTTTCACTCATTTGTCCATGTGTTGTCTACGACTGCTTTTGTGCTACAGTGGCAGAGTTAAGAAGTTGCAGAAGAGACCAAGTGGTCCCCAAAGCCTAAGGGTTGTATCTGGGCCTTTGCAAAGAAACTTTTGCTAGCAACTGGTCTGGAATATGCCTTGCTCTCTTGTCTTGTGTATTTGATCCTGTGATGGTAATAAGATGTTGTATAAATTATT
The DNA here is from genome assembly GCF_964165515.1 of Mesoplodon bidens. Lineage (NCBI taxonomy): Eukaryota > Metazoa > Chordata > Mammalia > Artiodactyla > Ziphiidae > Mesoplodon > Mesoplodon bidens. The sequence goes on from NC_138181.1 coordinate 23,262,204, forward strand.
CAAACTTTAATTCTTTAATTATAGTTACCTTTACACATAAAAACTTATGGCTGCTTCTTGGGAGTGACAAACTATTTTAAAATTTAGATTTTGTACTTCGCCCATGTAAATAAGGGTTTCATTCTTTTGATGATGAAGAAAGTTTGGGTTTCGTATAAAATTTGCAAATGCAGAGTATCTATCTGTCCAAATCTGCTAAGATAATCTAACAACTATAATTGGTTTCGAGAGTCTCAAGAGGCATTCTAACAGTATTTATAAAATTAAAATACCCTTAAGAGCGTCTATATTCAATGAAAAACAAACAAACAAATTTCCCCTTTTGCTGGGAATCTGGAGAATGCAGTGGGTAAATCCATTTGAAACTTTCTGGTAAGATTGCAAGAGGAATCAGGGTTAAGTAGAATGATGTTGAAACAGGGTTTGCAACTTCTTCTCTTCCCTGGACTACCTGAGGAGATAGGATCTAGATGGATTCAATCCCACGTATGACCTTCCAATACAAACCTCTTACCTCTTGCTGTTTAAATGCATTCTCTTGGACTCTGGCATTCAGTGTTGCAACACTGAGCTGCAAATCAAGCAGTGTGGTGTTCAGACTTATTAATGACTTGGAGACTTCACCTATTACATTTCCATGTCCCTGGATGAAGGAAAGTAAGGAACTTAGCTGGAGAAGAACGTCATTAAACCTTTCATCGGTTGTTACACTGAAATTTTGGAAATTCTTGGCATCTATGAGATTGGCTTCATTATCTGAAAGATATTGGATTCTCTTCTCCACGTCGCTCATGTGTTCCGTAACGACTTCTCGAAATCTCATTGCATCTTCACTGTCATTTCCTTTTCCTGCGAGACTTGCAGATATATCATTTGCATTAACTGAACCAACTGTGCAATTCTTCATTTCCCATTTCAGGAGTTGAGCTGCGTATTTAAGTAAAAATAAACAGAGTCATGCCCTGTAACCTTAAATGCATCCGCCATTCCATTCCACAACACTTCATCCCATTCTAACGTTCTGAATGCTATCCTAAATCAGGCATGTATTTTAAATATACAAAGTATGAACCAAGGTAGGCATACTGCTGAGAGGGAAACTGTCTCCTTTTCCCACTTTACATTAGAGTTTATCCCACAGTTAAGTCACTCTTTCTGAACTGCTGCTTAGATGAATCTTCTGGGTCTGAGAGTAAGAGTAAATTCTAGAGATCATGAAGTACACTGTATGCTGGTCCTCAGGTGTGCTGTTAGAGTAAAACGAGATAATGCTTAACACAGCGTCTGCCGTAAACATGTTGAGTAGGTTAGTTATTATGAAGACAAATGATAATGTGACAGAAACAATACGTAGTATCAATAAAGGTAGAAACATGAGTGTTATCCACTGTACGAATAAAGTCTTGGCCCATCTCCCTTATCCTATCACTAAGCTAGCAGAGAGTTATCATTTTCAGTTTCCACAGAACTAATTTACTGTTGGTAGAGCAGGAAACTGGATAAAAGAAGTTTTTTTAACTTCAAAAAATATTGTTTATGTAAGACTCCTCTTTACTTATCATAAAACATATATTTATAGCAGAACATTTAGAAAAGACAAGTAATAAGGAAAAATAATTTACCATTAATCTCACCATCCTGAATTAAGTGCTAACATTTTGGTATATGCCTATCAAATTTCTGTTCCCACTATCATATTATCATCACAAAAGCAAGATTTTATATACAATCTGGAAACTAGCTTTTAATTAGTACTCTATCATAGACTTTTGCATATTTTTAATATTGTTTCACAAAAATAATTAGAATAACTACATTGCATTCTATGTGTGATTCTACCAGATTTATTTAACAAAACTCCTACATTTACTTTGCCTCTGTTTCTACTAATATACTGAACACTTTGATGGACAATCTTATAAGTAATTATTTCCTGAATAAAAAAATTCTACTAAATGGTATTTGGGGGCATACGGCAGTGCTGATATATATTTCCAAATGGGCATATGTTCTCTAAACAAGCTAATTATCCTTCTGAAAGGATCTAGAGAAATATGTTTATAGTTTCAAAAAATGAAAGGCATAAACATGACTTTTGCAGATAAAAATAATATATAATTACACACAATGAAGAAAATGTTAAACACCATTTTATATAATCAGTGGCGGTTAAGATTTTATTGTTTTTTTCATCTCTTTATATATCTATATTGTTTATACCTTTTAGCTATGTATATATCAGTCTGATCCATATTAATTTGAGGGCATAAGATTTTCCATATTTGACCATTACTGAGCAATAAAGAGTAACTTAATATTGTTTAAAAGTATATCTACATAGACAGTGATATCTGATCTGTCAGTTTCCTTAATAAAATGATATGGCAATAGTATCAGCTTTATAGGTTTCTGAGACTTAAATGAGATTACACATGAAAAACATTATATTCCAACCTGAGCTCAGGGCACCTGTTACACAAATGGGAGCTTGATATTTGCACAGGAACAAGCTGCCTGGTTCTGGAATCTAGTTCTATTCCTCCATTACTAGCTGGATTACTCTGAGAAAATTATTTATCTTTTCCTTGATTAGGTTTCCCCAGTGATCTAAAAGTAATAACTATCTTACAGTGGTGCTGAGGATGAATGCGATAGGGCATGTAAATCAAGTAGCACACAGATGGCACGTGTGAAAACTCTACTCAAATTAAAGTGCCTTATCCTTGAAAGATATTATCTTAGTTACAGAGTCTTCACCACCTTTACTTAAAGAAGCTGTTTGATGATGGTTGTAATTGTGGCTATGATTATATTAAGTATTAAACTACATATGCAATTAAATCCCAATTAAAAAAACATATTATATCATATTTTCCTAGTTACATTCTCTTTAAAATTAGTTTATTTGAATTAATAAAATATGTAACTACATTTTGATATAATCCACAAACGAGACCATATTGCATGTACATTATTTTACATTTCTAAATTTATCAATAAACTATACAAAACAGTATACTTCTTACTTGGATCTCATCACATTTATTAAATTAAATGTAGGGAGCAAGTTTTGGATTGACAGCCTCATTCATGGAGTCATCAATTCTATGATTTATTTATTAAGCACCTACTATATATAAAGCACTGCTTGAGTGACTCTGGGAATAGAAAATGACTGGGAATGGATTTTGACTTTAACAATAAGGAATCTAAACTAATAATATTTGCAAAATTATCTCAAGCTTGTCCCTTAAAATATTTTCTTTTATGATAATGACTGCTTTTTTAGGTAGCAGTTAATAATCCAGGTTCTGGAGCAGAACTGCCTGGATTAGCGATTCTTGCTTTTTCCTTTATAAGCTGTGCCTTTGAGCAAATTAATTGGTCCATGCTTCCATTTCAATATCTGTATAAATGGGATACTACTAGTCAGTGTTTAAATAATTAAATGAGCTGATATATGCAAAGTGCTTAGATCTTTTCCTGGCACATAATACACATTTGATACTTTTCAATATTTTAATTATTATTAAAATTTCAGATTCAATATCTGTAGGCCCAATACTGATAACAAGGGGAATTAATGTTGTGTAATATAAAAAAAATTGGGAGGAGGTTGAGTGTTCCATGAGAAAGGTAGTATCTGTGCTTTATTTATTTATTTATTTTTTATTGGAGTATAGTTGCTTTACACTGCTGTGTCAGTTTCTGCTGTACAGCAAAGTGAATCAGCCATACGTATACATATATCCCCTCTTTTTTGGATTTCCTTCCCATTTAGGTCACCATAGAGCACTAAGTGGAGTTCCCTATGCTATACAGTAGGTTCTCATTAGTTATGTATTTTATACATAGTAGTATATATATGTCAATCCCAAAAGAGAAAAACAAATATCATATATTAATGCATGTATGTGCTTTAACAGACATATTGATCTAATTACTCAACCATATAATTTTTACTTTCAGTGGAAATACTTTTTATTTCATATGGGTAAAGCAAAACTTCTTCACAGTATAGAAAGGGAAGATTTGATTTAACAAAATGTCATGTAACCAAGGATTTTTCTTTAATACCAAGTTCAACATGAACTGACAATAAAGGTTATTTTTTGCTTATAGATTTAAAAACACAATATTGCTTATTTTCCCAGATCTTGAATGAAAACTAATTTAATCCTTATTTTCTTTTAAAAATTTAATACTGTATCAGAAATCTAAATAAAGAATGCCAGAGTTCATATTTTCAAATGTTCATTTCTTTCATTATCATCAGAGAGATGCCATTTTGTGACTTTTCTATCTTACATTTGAAAGGAGACAAATTTTATGGCTTGTGCAAAGACCTAGGGAGAGAGTTATGTTTGATTTTACAGATCACATTTGCTCTTTCATGTTGGCAAAACCTTCTTTTACCAAAAATTTATAGTATTTTGAGCTAAAGGATCTTCAGTGTATCAGTAACAATTTATATACATTAATCTTAGATTATATCTTATTCTTCAGAGACATTATTCTATGTCGCTGTACTGTGATAGTGATCTAGTAACTCCTTGAAGAAAAGGTAGCACGTGGAGAAGATATTATAATTAAGAAATATCTTTCAATGTATGAGACACTTTAAATAGAGTTTTCATGTATAACACTTTATTTTATCTACTGATTTATATTTGCCAAAACAGAGTAATTTCTATCATTTCAGGGATACATTTTGTCTATATTTGAAATTTTTGGATATCAAGTAGAGATATGTATTGCATTTTAGTTTTCTTTTGGAAAATATTCTGACCTACAACTTACAGCTGTAAATGGATTGTCAGTGTTTATCATTCAAGTATGATAGACACAGGGAGATCTGTTTCAAATTCTGGTGAATTTGGGTGCTAATGTGAACTTATAAGATTTGAACATTTTTAGCTTTTTGTCAGTTGTAATAGGTACATGCTACAGTTTTAGGAAACAAAGCTACTTCAAATCAATCATTGTCAACCCTAGAAAAAATGTGTTGACTTGGTAGTATTTTCTAATAGCCCAGAGATTTTTGAACTTGGTTAGAACCCTGAAGTCTTTCCAGACTTCAGTTCGTATTCTGCCTGGGCCTAGTAGAAAGAAGTTGCACTCCCTGAGGTTGGCTCTGTAGGCCACGGTTTGTATAAAAGTGATGAAATGTACCAGGTTCTAACTGGCTGATAGCTAATGATCCCTAACAATGACACATGTTTCAGTTATGCATTTCAAACTATAGATAAGCATATACATAAACAGCACACAGATAATCTCAGTTCATCAGGAAGTTAGTTGTTTAATGACAAACATATCAGGTTCTCTTACTTAGATGGCTGTGGTTGGTTTGACAGGTTGATTGGTTCCACTTGTTGTGGTTGGCTAATGTTTTTGTTTCAAAATAGGAGTTGATGTTTACATATGGAAAATATTTTCCTGCCTAAAATTATGACAACTCCGTTTTGTTTTGTTTTTTTATTGGCCAACCATATTGTGTTCTAAAACCCCGATTGCACTGGGAGATAACACAGCACAGAAGTTAGGAGTCAGGAGCCATGGTTGGGAACTCCAACTCCATTGCTGAACAGTTTCCTTTTGCGGATGATGAGGGTAAGCAGACATCTACTCAAGGGTCACTGTAAGGTGTATTAAGATAACCTGTGGAAAATGTATAGCCTAGTGCCTGAACATAGTACATGCTCAGAAACATTACAAAAATGTTACAGTTATTGTTGTTTTCGTTATCATTTCTTTCTTAGTAGAATTTTGGCTTTGTCTTGGAATATTCTTTAGGTTGTCTCTTGGCGGAGGAGGTTTGGCCTTTATTAGGAGCATTTTCTTATTAATCTGATTAGTATATAAATTCAAATGCCAATCAAATCCCTCAAAAATGCTCCTGAGGAAAATAATATTTACAGATTTGCTTGAGTTATATGCAAGCCATCCACCTCCGTAGAAATCCTCAAATTTATCCCCAATTCAGGTCAAACTCTCCAAAAAAAAAAAAAAAATGTACCTGAAAAACATCACGTAGAACCCAAGCAAAGTGTTCTATTTTTCTTTTTCTTTGAAAGGATGCTAGCAGGTTATTTTTAGAGATGTTTTAAATAATACCCTTATGAAATATGTGGCCATATAAACTATACGAATATTACTGAGGGATAGGCCATTATTGTATGAGGTTTCCTCTGTTTGAAGACGCACAGGAATACTTTCTGCTCTCAATACTAGAAGTAGAAGTGTATTTCTTGAACAACTGGCTTATTTTTAGATTTTAGGCATCATTAATGTAAATGGTCATGTTTATATCCTCACATTGGCAACTAGAATACTTACCACGAAATTTATGATGCACCATTAGAAATATATAGGACTTCAGGGGATAACATTTTTGAAATGGTCTAATTCTTTCCATCTTACCTTTACGTATCTATATTTTGATCTCAAACTTCCATTTTCTATGCTATTTAAAAACATTTTTTTAACTTAATAACTTTGCAGAATCTATTTTTTCATGAAATAACTCTGAGGAACACTTTGTGATGTGAAGTCACCCGTATGAATCTCCCATATACAAAAGACTGAATGCTTCTTTTTGCTCCTGCAATAATTAATTCACAAGATGAGTTGCTGAGTTTCAGAACTCTAGAATACTGTACCTGCCACTATTCCGATGATAGGTACAAGAACTACAAACACAAGGAGATAAAGGGCAATCAGTGCAGCTTTGAAAGACTTCATTTTCTCTTGAAGAGTTGGGCCATTTTTAGGATCTGAAAAACAAAAGCCCAACCTACTGTTAGGAAACTTACTCTTCTTACTTAACATTTTTGAAATCTCCAATTATATTGTTAGTATCAAACCTACTGGAATAAAAAGGGAACAAAAAAATAGGTTCTTATTTATTCAGTAGAAAGCAAAAGGGACAGTCACAGAAGAAGCCAATACAGGCATCAGTATGGACATTTGATTTTCTTATCCATTAACTAAACATCCAGGACAAAGGTACTATTCTCTGCAAGTTGTACTTGTCTAATCTGGGGGCACTAGCTGGAAAATTTTAGTATTGATACCATACCAACATACATGCAAACCTAAATTTCATTCTTCTATTTCACATGGGAATATATTCTGGGAGAAAAAATTCTTCATGCAACTATATAATAATACCTTTTTTTCAGATTTTAAGTGAGATAAGAGAAACATTATTGCCAATGATAATTATGCAAATTGTCTCTCCTAATTCCATCTCAATAGTTTTGTATTTGGATGCTTCTTATGATTTGAATATAATGTGAAAAAAATGAAATAAAATGACTCACATTTTGACTAAACTTTGGAATGGATCAATGAAGCCCATTCTCTGGATATTTCAGAACATAGTAATATTTTAGTATTATTTGTTTATATGGAACACCAATTCACATAATGGGATGCTAATTGTAGAAAAGATAACTCACTGTAGAGGGGAATCTTACTAGCAAAGAAAGACATTTCTCTGATTAAGTGAATACAAATTTCTTCCCTATGGCTATTGTTTTTATTGTTTAATAAAAAAGAAGGATAAAAGTTATGTGAATGTAAAAAATAAAAAAAATTAAAAATAAATTAAAAAAATAAAAAAGAAGGAAATTTTGTTCTCAGGTTGTAAACTCCTAAACTAAAACAAAAGTTTAGACATTGTTCAATAATGTTCTATGAGGGACTGAACAAAAAAGGAGAAAAAAATTAAGTAAAGAGAAGAAAACAATAAAGAAAAGGGGGAAAACCGAAGGAAAAGAGAGAAGGAGCGGGACTTCCCTGGTGGCACAGTGGTTGAGAGTCTGCCTGCCAATGCAGGGGACATGGGTTCAAGCCCTGGTCCAGGAGGATCCCACATGCTGCAGAGCTACTAAGCCTGTGGGCCACAACTACTGACCCTGTGAGCCACAACTACTAAAGCCTGCATGCCTAGAGCCTATGCCCCACAACAAGAGAAGCCACCACAATGAGAAGCCTGCACACCACATCAAAGAGTGGCCCCTGCTCACCACAACTGGAGAAAGCCCACGCACAACAAGGAAGACCCAACGCAGCCAAAAATGGATGAATAAATAAATAGATAAATAAATAAATAAATACTTTTTTAAAAAAGAGAAGGAGCAACCACACTATAAGCAAGATGGGATGTTCCATCTGTCAGGTGACTGAATTTGAAATCCACCCTGGCAGATGGAATATACACATTTAGGGTAAGTCTCAAGACCATAATTTTACATAGTGTCACTAACTCTAAGGCCAATCTCCACGAGCACCCCACTCTTATTCTACTTACTTGGAGGAAGCAAAGCGGTCATTGAGCGAGCATCAAACTTCACAGATTCTGTACAGCTATTAGTGTCCTCCTGTTGATTGGGAAAGCTCTCCCATGGTTCCATACTTCTATCAAACACGTGGAAAAATATGATAATTACACATGGAATTGCTAGGGCCCTTTGGCAAAAAGTTTCAAATTGAAATTTATAATTAAAATCCAATTTTAGCAAGGGAACAAGTATAATTAGTTAGTTAAATTTACATATCTGCCCTATATAGCAACATATTATACTTACCCATAAGTTTTAATTTTAACATTAAAAGACAGATTTACACGAACCCACTCATGTATCTTTCTATGTACAAATGTGTACCTGTGATTGTAGATGTGTGTTTTTTTTAGAGTGAGAGGTAACTTTGCTCTCTTAGCTAAAAAAACCAACCAAACAAACAAACAAAAAAACCAACTGGCAGAAAACAACCATTTAGCTGAAAAGAAAAAAAGAATTTCCCTGAGAACAAACAGTAGCTGAAGAGTTGAAGGAAAGATTTCCTGTGATCTTTTATCAGAGGTTCCAGATAGAGCAAACAGTTATGCAAAATTCGGAACAAATGTTTCCTGTGATCTTTTATCAGAGCTTCATGAGCCAAGTTTTCTTTTGCCAAGGCATCAGCTTTATTCCTTTAGAAAAATTTAACAAAGTCTAGACACAAGATTAGGAGCCAGCTTGTTTCTTTTCCTTTGTCTTCCTTTCCTTCCCTTCGCTTCCCTCCCCCCTTCCCTTTCCTTTCTCTTCCCTTCCTTTCCTTTCTTTTCCTTTTTTTTTTTTTTTTCCTTTTCTTTCTCACACATTTTTCTTTCAGGGCTTCCTTCACTATATACGTTGGCAGCACCTCAAATATGTGCTTGTATCTCTTTAAGCACAATCTATTATATTTTATGACCCAGTCTATGTCTATGTCTCTTTAAGGTGCATCAGAATCATTTGAAGGGCTTCCTTTAAAACACATTGAGGGGCCCCACCCCCAGAGTTTCTGATATTTGGGGTAGGGGTAAAGAATTTGCAATCCCAACAAGTTTTCTAGTGATGCTGTTGCTGTCCATCTGAGGACTGCATTTTAAGAACATTTGCCATGAAAAGAAATTGTATGACTTCTTCTTGGAAAGAGTTCAGTTCATTTGGTTGATAAATTTAGCCTAAAGCCAACATCTTCTGATATTACTTATTTTCTCTAATGCTGAGTTATGGATTTAGCACAGCTGAAGTTGTAACTGAGTGCACTGGCAGCTCCAGGACATCAAACTCATGTCTCCTCCAGAAACTCAAGGACAATCATTCATATGCAAACGTTCATCCTACTTTGGGAAGAGGTATTGACAAGTAAGGATGTGACTCAACTCCTGTCAATACATTTTTTAAAATATTACCAAGGAGATTCTTTATTTTGCAGTTTGTACCTGTATCATTCCGTAACCTGGTCTTAGTTTTTTTGTAAATCCTATTGATCTGACCAAGGAGTGTGTGCTTTAAATGCTTCAGCCACTCTGGAGGAAGCAGGCAGAGGGGGAATTTATAGAACTTACATTATCTTTTCTTAGGCAGAGGTGAAGCTAAATAAATGATTATCTGGGAACATTCACTATTATAGGAAACCAAATTGATTAATTCAGGTCCAGACTCTCCTGCCATTTCCCCCCTTTTAATTCACTCTATTATTTGATTTGGATGACAGTTTTTTACTTGCCATGGAAAACAAATGAACAAACAAATAATTTTTTAAAATGAGACAATAAAACTTAGCCAAATGCATTTTAAAACTACAGTTCAAAGCAATTGGGGGACCTCCCTGGTGGTGCAGTGGTTAAGAATCCACCTGCTAATGCAGGGGCACAGGTTCGAGCCCTGGTTCAGGAAGATCCCACATGCCGTGGAGCAGCTAAGCCCATGCACCACAACTACTGAGCCTGCGTTCTAGAGCCCGCAAGCCACAACTACTGAGCTGGCGCTCTAGAGCCCATGCGCCACAACTACTGAAGCCCACGCTCCTAGAGCCTGCGCTCCGCAACAAGAGAAGCCACAGCAATGTGAAGCCCACACACCACAACGAAGAGTAGCCCCCGCTCGCCACAAGTAGAGAAAGCCCGAGTGCAGCAATGAAGACCCAACGCAGCCAAAAAAAAAACAAAAACAAAAACAAATAAGGACTGTGGCAAAGCTTTTAAACTTTGAACTCAGTTTATAAAGGATGGGCTCACAAAGTATATACATTTAGACACCCCTGCTATGTACCTAGAAATCTTTTCCTGTCAGTCTGTCTACCAGCCCCTTCTCCACGTGTTTGACTATGGCTTTGCCTCTAATAGTTGAGATATTATGACTCCATTTTCACCTATATACAAAGGAAACATTCTTGGGACTTCCCTGGCGGTCCAGTGGTTAAGAATCTGCCTTCCAATGCAGGGGATGTGGGTTCGATCACTGGTCGGGGAACTAAGATTCCACATGCCGCAGGGCAACTAAGCAGGCTTCTCACTGCAGTGGCTTCTCTTATTGTGGAGCGCAGGCTCCAGTAGTTGCAGCACCTGGGCTCAGTAGTTGCGGCAGCCGGGCTCTAGCTTGCACGGGCCTCAGTAGTTGTGGCTTGCAGGCTCTCGAGTGCAGGCTCAGTAGTTGTGGCGCATGGGCTTAGTTGCTCCGTGGCATGATGGATCTTCCTGGACCAGGGATTGAACCCATGTCCCCTGCATTGGCAGGCGGATTCATACCACTGCACCACCAGGGAAGTCCTCAATTTTGTTTTTCTTTAGGCCTCTACCCTTTGATCTATCTTTTATGGGCTTTAGATGATAATATACATCTTTTACATTACTGTATTTCAAACTGTGATTTCTTTGGGTAGATTTATTAAAACTGAAAAAGAAAACCCTCTAATAAATGTCTACAAGTGGATTAGACTAAATGACCATATCTGGGAATTCCCTGGCTGTCCAGTGGTTAGGACTCCACACTTCCACTCCAGAGGGCATGGGTTCGATCCCTGGTTGTGGAACTAAGATCCCACATGCTGGATGGTGCAGCCAACAAATAAATAAATAAATATCTGGGCTATAGAGGTATAGAGGGCTGAAAGGGAGATGAACACTAAAATCTGTTGAGTGGCATGATGAATGAAAACTATTTCCCTTTGGCTACTCTGAGCGCACCATGAGTTTTGTTTTCTGGAGCAGTGTATAACAAGGGTTAATCATGATCTGTATGAAATATCAGTATACTTTTTTCCATTAAAAAATAGATTAAGTTAATCATAGATGACGTTGTCATAAGATTGCTGGCATTTTCTGTTATTACTTTCTTTTGTTCTTTGCCTCCATACTCGCTGAGAATCTCATCTATTTCCATGGCAGAACCACTATCTGCATCCTGACCAGGCCAATATATCCAGCTCAGATCTCATGTCTCAGAATCAGATTTTTTTTTAATAATACAGCTAGCTACAATGGTGTACTTTCCACATCAACCTCACTTTTCTTTTTCCAGGATTTTTGATGTTCGCATGCCACCCATTTATATCATCTGTTTATTATTATAATCATTCTTTTTTTTTTACTTTTTTTTTTTACTATTTTTTGTGTAGCAAGGCATACATGACATAATCAGGCGTATGGCAATACAGAATTAATATGGCAGTGCTAGAAAAGCATGGTCATTCAAACCAGAGGCCAGGACTTTTTTCTAGACCACTCTCACCCAAAGACCCGTATCTGGTAGCACAGCAACTCCTGACTCCTCAAAGCCATTCCTTCTACTCAATCCCAATTTTTAGATTTCAGTTCATTTTTATCTACCCAGCCAGGCATCTTAGATAGTAGCAGTGGGGTAGGCAATTGTGAGGCGAATCCGAGAGGCATTAAGAAGGAGGAGGAAATTCAAAAGAATTGATGAACAAGTATCAAAATGTAGCACTTTAACAAAGACTAGGAGAAAAAAAATCAAACAGTAGGAATTATTTTTCAGGAAAAAAATATGGCCGATATAAACAAACCTATTTAGTAGGCTAGTAAAGAAAGAATGGCAGTACTAAAAATACAGAAGAAACTCTGACACTATGGTAGAACAGGAAGTCAGGGTCAGGGAAAAAAGAAAAGAATGTCAAGACATGCAGGTCACCCATAACCTGCCACACGGAATTTGAGCTGTATTACTCGTATGGTAGAGGCAGAAGCAGATGCTGAGAGATCAAGAAGCAGTAAATATATAAAAATGAAATGCCTTGAGTGTATACTGGAAATCTAGCCATGCTCATGCTTTTCTGTTGAGAAGAGATGCTGAAGATAGTACTGAGGTAGTACACTGAGGACAGGGCTATTTCTCCCTGCTTGCTCTTCTCACCTCCCAATCTACTGACACTGGAGTGTCCCTGGTCTCAGTTCTTGTCCTATTTTTATCTTTATTCACTCCCTTGGTGAGTTCACTAGTCTCATTGCTTTAGATACAATCTATATGGCTGATGACTCTCCATCTTCATCTCCCACCCAGGCCACTCCTTTTAACTCCAGACCTGGATATGCATCTCCCTAACAACACCACCATCTGGATTTCTAATATGGCCCGAACCTAGGGGTCTCCTTGTCACCCACTTTCTGTCATCCTCCACCTCCAATCTACCAGCAGATCTTGCTGGTCTGATTTCAAACCCTAAGCAGAAACTGACTGCTTCTCGTCACCTCCCCTCCTGCCATCCTGGCTTAAGCCCCATCACCTTTCTCACCTGGACGATTTTAATAGCTCCCTATGTGGTCTCTCAGCTTCATTCAGTTCCTTCCATTTTACTTTCCACACAGCCTCTAGAATGTTCCTCTGAAAAAAGTAAGTCAGATCATATCACTCCTCTGCTCAAAACATGTGAACACTCTCCCATCTCGTGTAGGTCCTGACTAAAAGCTCACTAGCTCAGAGAGACCATTCTCCAGCATCAGATTTAAAATGGCAACCTACCTCTTTCACTTCCTCTTCTCCTTCCTGCCTTGATTTCCAGCCCCAAACTTACCACCGTCTAACATGAAATACATTTCCCTTGTTTATCTTGTCTATTGTCTGTCTCTTTTTGCACAAGTTAGATCCATGATTCAGGAGTTTTTATCTCTTTGGTTCAATGACTAGAGAGTTCCTGCCACTTAGCATGTGTTCATCACTAGGAGAAATTCCATAAATAAATGAAAGACAAAATATTTTGCAAGATGACTGGATTTTATACCTGGGGTTATGCCTCAAGAAAAGTCTGTATTTCACTAATGCAGAAATATAAAATATTCTTCTGCTACACTTTGGGAAATAAAAGGTTTTTCTCTGAATTGTGTGTAAATAGGAAACTGAAACAAAAAATCTCACCCCCAAAGTTCCCACTTTTGCCTCAAAGACATTCGTGAGACTTACCAGATTCCTTCAGTTCCTTACTCCATCAGTATAAATTTTTTAGTAATGTTAGAGAATATACACATGTGAGGTTTTGTTATCAGCCTGTGAACAATTCACATAATCCAAGTGTGCCTTTAAATGCCTTTTCCAAAGTTAAGAAGAAAAGTAACTTCACATAAAGTTATTCCTAACAAATGTCAATGCACTGACAAAGAATTATGAAATCGTTTGAGTCCGTATAATCTACTGAAAGCATGTTCTCATAAGAAGTGAAACACGTCTCTGCAATATCAGCTTTTCATGAAGTGGGTGAAAAGTTTAGAGAAGCTACAACAGGAAAAACAAGGAAAGAATTTCAGTGTTTTTCTGTTTGAAAACACACTCTTCTTTTTTCCTGTTTTTATTACAAAAACATTATAACACTATTAAAGATAAGTTGGGACAAAACTTCTATCATCCCATCATCCTAATAGAAGAAAAACATTGAGTGTATACACGTTACAAATTGATACCACAGTGTACATTATCATTTGGTCTTATGCATTTCCCTTAAAATCATATCAATATCTTTATACTTTGAACTATTTTTTCAAATTTAAAATGATGGGCTATATAATAATTCATCAAGTATATGTATCTTATTTATGCAGCCATCTTCCTATAATTCTTTTAAAAAAATGTTCCCTGTTCTTTGGAGGGCAATTTTTTTTTTTTTTTTTTTTTTTTTTGCGTTACATGGGCCTCTCACTGTTGTGGCCTCTCCCGTTGCGGAGCACAGGCTCCAGACGCGCAGGCTCAGCGGCCATGGCTCACGGGCCCAGCCGCTCCGCGGCATGTGGGATCCTCCCAGACCGGGGCACGAACCCGCGTACCCTGCATCGGCAGGCGGACTCTCAACCACTGCACCACCAGGGAGGCCCGGCAATGTTTAACTAGTATAGATGATGATGCTATAAATATTTTCATAACTTAGCTTTCTTCTTTTGAAATGTTTCTTTAGGATAACTCACTATATGTTGAACTACCAGGTGACAGGAAGACTATCTCAAACTTCTTAGTATCTACTGTCTGACTGCTCTTTAAAAAGATCGGACACATTTACAAAGATTCCAGTCACTTATGTTTTAAACCAAATTCACCACTATTCAGTAACAATGTTTATTTTAGAGTTATTTAGGTTTTAGTAAGAGTTAAATGATACCTTAAGGTGGCTTTCCTTTGCATTTTTTTACTTTTAGTGTGGAAAGGCTATTTCCATGTAATTTTTTACTATTTATTTTTCTTCTTGAGTTTTTGTTTATTCATATCAATTGCTCATACATTCCCCAGGGTATCTTTCTTTACATAGATATGAAAAAATACTTTTTTTACATAATATAATTTAATGCACATTCTTTTTTTTTTGTAAGACTATGTCTTATTTGAATTTATCTTCAAACTCTCAATGTTAATTTCACCATTAAGATTTGGGGTAAATAATAACTTTGTAATCTTATTATTAAAAAAAAAACTCTGATTTTATGAACAGTTAAAAACCCACATGAAGTGAACATAAAATTAACATGTTTGTGAAACCAGTAGCTCTACACTTACAGAACACATCCGTAAGAGGGATTAAGGTAAGGCCTGGAAACATCCATATTGTCCCTGATGCTACTCATATTCATCCTCTGTAGTGAAGGAGAAAGAGCATCAGTTCTTTAATGTGAGGTCTAGATTTGAACGTTAGCTGTGTCCTTTCCTTGCTATGTGATTTTGCAAATATTTTAATTTATTTGATTGCAGATTCTTTATATATATACATATATACATATACATACACATGACTATATATATAACCATATATATGGTTATAATACCAATTTAAAGAATTATTATGAGGATTAAAAATAACTTTTGTAAATTGTCTAGTACACAGACAACCACCAATAAATGAATCACCATTATTTTAAAACACCATTTTTTTTTTTAACATGAACTTTTCTTATTTTATCCTCACAGCAGCACCATGAGGTATTTTCTCTATTTTACAGGTTGGGGAACCAAGAGCTAAAACACTGAAGTAGCTAGTTAACGTAACACAGCTAGGGAAAGGGGGAGCTGGGGCCTGAAGGTAGGCAGTGTACTACCAGAACAACAGCCCCTAAACCCTGTGTAAAACATTATAATCTCACTTTTATGACTTTTCTATCACTATTCTCACATTGCCAATGAGACGCCTAACCCCCATTTTTTATGTCGTGTAAATCTTAATCATTCTTCAAGGTGAACTTAAATTCTAACACCTCCATGAAGATTTTTCTTTCTCCTCTTGAAGTAGGTTTGGCCTCTCCTGTACCCCCACAGTAGTTATATTGAGCACTTTCACACCACTTACAGTGCTCAAATTATATTATGCCAATTTGCCTTAGATCATGATCTTCTTGAAGACAGAGACTATATTTTTCATATCCATTCCCTATATCTAGTTCAGGGAAGTGCACATAATAGATGCCCAACCAAGATTTGCTATGTGAGCAGTAAACACAATATGAAGTATCAAAGTCAAAAGTATTATGTAAAAACTAAGAAGATGAGACTAATTAAAATATATTTAGTCACATTTTGAATAAAGCCAATAATTTGTAATAAAATATGCACAATTATATGCCAAAAACCTCCTGCCACTTCAGCACACATATACATTTTTCACCCACAGAAAATCTAGCAGAAATCTCCATCATTAAAACAATCAAATCAAATAATTAGGGATAGGATAAAAAAATTCTACCACAAATTATTGACCCCATATGTATATATCTCTCACATATCACACACACACATACGTTTAGACACACACAAACACACAGAGTAGACACATACACTCAATAGAAGCAATTTGGGAAAAGCATAAGTAAACTTCTTTTACCGTGTGTCCTGAAGACGGCAGCACTGATTTATCCACTTCCCTCTCTTAACAATTGAAACCCAAAACGTTTATCACATAATATTTCAGCATGGCACATGAAGAAAGGAAATGACACATCTGTATGTTGGAAATCTTTCTTAACAATGTATTTCCATAGTACTCTCCTCAGTGCACAAGTTTGCAAAATCTAAATTGGTCAGATAACTCATTCCTCTTCCCATCTAGGACTTTACAAAAGAAAAAGAGAAGTAAAAAGAAACAGAGTTAATGTAACAGGGTACATAATGTAGGGCAGGCTGATCTTTTCCTTTTAATAAGATATGTCTGCCTTCTATAACATTCCTATTATTATTTATCTTCTATTAATCTCATTATCTGCCACTAATTCTCATGACCTCTTTCATACTATATGACCTTGAGGGAAGACTCCATGTTTAAGTGATTTGTTTTTCTTAATCCTTTTCCCTATACCCCTTATCTCTAGCTTCAAACACAAAACACAGGAGGAAAGGATTCCTACTAAGTAAAAGTAGTAATCCCATACTGCTCACATCAGCTCTGTCTATAGTGATGTTAGCATTAGCTATCAATCTCTTTTGAGCACCTAAAAAGTTACTTATTTCCCCAAGAGTATAATAGAGGAAAGGGGTCTCAGGCATGGAATCAGAGCAAAGGAGTGACCTTCATCTTCTACCCCGTCAGAGTTTTACACTTTTAATCTCATTTATTTAATCACATTCAAGTTCCAGTAGGACACGTATAATAAAAAACAACATTACATGAATGAGCTAATTTTTAGATCGATTCTTTTGGGGGAATGTGTTTAATTTATATTCCATGGATACTTCTTGGTGCTCCAAACAGGGAGGGATCCTACTTTCTACCAAAAGATGGTCAAAATGACCTTGCCTTGCCCATGGGCACCACAGAACACTACCCCCCCCCTAGGAGATAACATGCCTGGCAGAGAGAATGCAGGAACAGTGCAAACCGCTGGAGAGAAAGAAAGTAGCAGTGTCCCATGGCCATTCTCATTACTGCAGAGGCTAACAACAGTAGTAACAGAGGTGTTGAAGCTGGCAGCACAAATGCTGGCCAGGCAGCTTTAGACAAGTGTAGGATCACAGACGTGGACCCAGGCTGGACCTGCATGAAGGCTATTCCTTAACCACACTAGTTCACCAAATTCTTCATGAAGAGGAACTGGAGACTAACATCAGAACTCGCTCTCTTTCCTTTATAACTGTTTCTATACACATCTTATTAGACTATGGTCCTTTGGGGGTCTTTAAAAAAAATCTGAAGTTTAAGAATCCCTAGGTATATTGCTAAATTTGGATAGCCCTGTCAATATTACATGATTAGAAAAGTCAGACTCTGGAAATAACAAGCGAAGCCACCAGCTTTCTACCCTAATGAGGTTCATTTCTGCCAGAGTGGGCTATATTTCAAGGATGTCTCTGTAATATTGTTATGTATATATCTTTATTTCCACAATGCTAATGACTTCTCTATTTGATTACTTCCACATTCTTCAACCTAATCGTTCATTTAAAACAAACAAATCTCTGTGAGTGTGTACAGAATATCATATAATAGATATTATCTATTAGGTCTTACTCTCTGCAAGATACCTTACCAGGGAAACAGGTAGAAAATGTTCAGGTCAAGCTAATGATTCATGGAAAGAACAGAGGGAGGGAATGGATTTTTACATTCATTGATTCATTTGAATTCACAGCAACTTTGTCAGGTCATTTTCCTGATTAAGAAATTGAGGCTTAGATATTAAGTAAACTTGTGAAGATCACAGAGCTATGAGTCATCAGGGCTGGTATTCAAACCCAATTAAGTCTGATTTCAAAACTTGGCCAAACACTTTTTTCTCAGTCTGAGATCAGTGTGTATATTATCAGGGGCCGTTAGCACAAATGTTATATTGGAAACAAACTACAAACATGGGCATATTCCAGATCTTCAGAATAGTTGCTTTATCATCAGTTACTGCTATGGGATTCCATGACTTCGTTTTTGTTGCTTACAGACATATTTGTCTAGATTAAAGACTATATAACATTATGTCCAATGTTCAAATAAAGTTTCACGGTTAAATAAAGATATGGGCTGGAAGAACTGACTTGAGTCTCACAGCGCTCATTGTGGTAGAAGAATGCAAGCTGAACTCAAAGGAAGATACATTTTATACTCATAAAGTGATACTTTTGAATGTCTAAAATTGCAACAGGTCATTAGTTACAAGGTACATGATACCATATATTTACATGATAAATCTGCACAAAGATAATATTTCTTCCTATTCTGGACTCAAAATAATAGTTAGATAGTAATTCTTACTATCTACTTACTGTTTTAATAATTAAAAGTTTTAATAAAGTTGCATTGGACACATCTCTCCATGTGAATATAAAGCCTTTACACAACTATCAAAAGATACCTCATCAAAATTGGTATTGAAAAATTGCATCCTAGCAGAGCTTTTGATTGATGATCATAAGAAAAACCTTGATGTTATCAGTATCATTTTATATAACTTTATATGAACAGAAGTTTCCTGCCAAAGTATTGCTGAAGTTAAAATACATAAACAGACTAAGTACAGAATCAGAACTAAGTGTATCTTCCTTCTGTTAAGCCTATGAAAAATGTTTTGGTTCACCCACATGATCCTAAAGTGATACAACTGATTAAAGTTTTAATATTTTTGGAGGGTTTTTTAACTTAATTTACAAATGCATTATATATGTAAAATATATTTATAACCAAAAGTTGGTTAAGAACTGGAGACCTATGGAATTTAGGTCTAAATTTGTTTCTATGTTTTCACATATAATTATAAAATAATATAATCTACACTCAGTGAGGTAGAGGGACTATAATACTTACTTTCCTTGGAGAAATGCACTTTACCATACTGTTTCAAAAACCATATGGTTTTTAAAAGAAAGTGCAGACATCTAAAGAGCCTGTAAGTCCCTACAATAAGAAAAAAAACCGGAACACACTGAAAATCAGTGACTCTTCCTGGAGCTGCCAGAGAATTGAGGTCTCAGGGCAAACTTTAGAGAGGTAAACACAAAAACTCACAGCTGAGTTCCGCTTACACGGAGCAGAACTGCTAGAATCCTAAACCAGCGAGAACACTTCAATTGTAATTTGGACGAATTGCTGGAGGCTGAGTGAGGGCCAGTGTGAGAGTGAGGGTCTCCTGGGGCTGCAGTGTCAGGGGGGACCCCAAACTTCCTGGGCTTTATCCCCAGGAACCCCACCAGGTTCTTACAGCGAAGAGCCAAGAAAACTCAAAAACTCAACTGGCGCCTCTGGCAGAGGGGGAGGAAAGTAAGCATTTTAAATGTCCCGTGAAAGACTGGGATTTAATCAGTTATGGAACACTTCCCCTCCCCCATACCTTACCGCCTCTTGGGCTCCAGTAGGATAAGAGTGGATTACAGCTGAAAGATCTGCAAAGTTCTTTTTTAAGGGAAGTTTGTAGGGAAACCCCCAAACTACAGAGGAGACAGAAACAGACACTGGAGGAAATTTTAGCCTCTGACAGCTCCAGCTCCAGCAAATATTAAACACAGCCCAACTCCTAGTGAGGTTACCATAAAACTTCACACAAACATGCTGTTTACCTCAGTTCCTATACCTGACCTGACATACATATCAACTCCAGTTTTCAACAAAAGACATGCTGCAAGTCAAGAAAGTGTGTGCCAGCCCTAAAAGTCACAGGTTCCTTGGATAGTTAGGGAAGTGGTGAGGGGTAAGCGGGGGGGTAGAGTATGTACAAAATACTAGTGACTAATTTCCCTCAAGCAACATTAACAAATCACCCATTCCTCGTGATTCATGTCTTATTAAAGAGACACAAAAATGCCAGTTAAGAAAAAAGTGATTGTGATATTTTTAAGTGTTATTTTTAAAACATGAATGCCCTGAATTTAGGGAAGTTTGGCTTTAGAGTGACAGACCCATGTAGTTTAAATAAGCTTAAATGTGGTAAAAGTGTCAATTTAAGCTTGAGCAAAATTCATTAAGCAAATTCTTCCTCTTTTTCTTTTTTTTTTGCCACACCACACGGCTGGTGGAATTTTAGTAACCAGGGATAAAACCTGGACCCTCAGCAGTGAGAGCCTAGACTCCTAACCACTGGACCACCAGGGAATTCCCTCCTTAAGCAAATTCGTATCCAGAAGTCTCCTGGAATCATTATGAGATGTCAGGCTAGGGGCTCAAAAGAGAACAGAACTTTCTACCACAGCTAAGAGAACTGCAGCAAACTGAGTATCACTCACTTTCTAGCAACTTCACATGTGCCATATTCTTTCCTACTCATAGCAAAAACTTCTTCATTTTAAAATGAGAGAACTTAAAGACTCTTCAAAAAATTTATCTAGGGACACCTGGCCAGTGACAGAGCATGAACTAGAATCTATATTCTATGATGTTCTTTCCACTATGCCGCTTGGATCCTTAGTTTTCATGAACACACATAATTACTCGTCTCTACATCTCCATTTTCTCCCATATCTTCAGAAGCTATGGCTGATGATTTCCAGGAGTGCTTCCAAAGCTCAGATGTGTCTTTTGCTGTTTGATCTGCCTCCATTAGCTTTCAGAGAATAAAGGGCTCTCTCTTTGACTTCCAAATCTCTTGAAAACACTACTCCTTAGCCGACTCTAACCAGGAATCGTATGGGGAAGGTGATTCTGAGCAATGTAGTTCCTGGCATCTCCTGTGGGGCTCAGGAAAGATAGTAAAAGTGTAGTGAGGCAAAAAGCAATAGTGGGTGTCTATGTAGTCTGGCAACTCGGAAAAGGACACTTACCATGCAAAGAGGGAGTGGAAACTGAATTGCTGAAAAGGGGGAAAGACTGCCTTGGGTGCAGAAAACAGTGCATCCAAATGCCTGAAAAAGACAGGAACATAAAGAGTGTCAAAGACCAGAGCAAGGCCAACGTGGCCGGGGTAAAAATGGAAGAAGTGGCAAGCAAGGTTCCAGCTAAGGCTGAGCGTTGGGCAGGTGGCCATGAACTAAGGAGTTTTTCTTTATCTTAAGAGCAGTGGAGGGACTTCCCTGGTGGTGTAGTGGTTAAAAATCTGCCTGCCAATGCAGGGGACATGGGTTCGAGCCCTGGTCTGGGAAGATCCCACATGCCGCGGAGCAACTAAGCCCGTGCACCACAACTACGGAGCCTACACTCTAGAGCCCATGAGCCACAACTACTGAGCCACGTGCCACAACTACTGAGCCTGTACTCTAGTGCCCGCGAGCCACAACTACTGAGCCCACGTGCCACAACTACTGAGGCCCGCATGCCCTAGAGCCCATGCTCTGCAATAAGAGAAGCCAGCGCAATGAGAAGCCTGCACACCACATCGAGGTGTAGCCCCCGCTCGCCGCAACTAGAGAAAGCCCGCACGCAGCAACGAAGACCCAAAGCAGTCAAAAAAAAATAAATTAAAAAAAAAACAGCGGTGGAAAGACATTAATGATTTTGAAGTGGGATGAATGAGACATACTTGGGTTTTAAAAGTTGACTGAGTGCAACGTGGAGAACACATTGGATGTGGGCGTGTGGTTGAGCGCAAGTCGACTAGTTAGGAAATTACTGCAATGGTGTCTGGGAAAGTGGATGGCAGCTTGGACTTGGGTGGTGGTGTCAGTGGTAAAGGGGAGAAGTGGAGAGAGATATTAAAAGGCAAATTTAATGGGACTTGATAATGGATTTGATGGTGAGAGATGGTGGGCTTAAAGTTTTCTCATTTACTACTCCAGATCCACTCTCCACCTTTCTCTACCCTTCTATTTTGCCCAAGAGGTTGACTTTTTGGACTGAAACACATAGCTCTCTTGATCTCTGGCTTCTGATGAGGTCTGGCAAATGGGCAGCCCAGCAGGAGATTTGTGAAAGGAAGGAGAGTTGGTTCTTCATGTTAATTGTCTAGAAATGAAATAAATACTTATTATCTGGGAATGTTGGTGGCCTCTTAAGGGCTACTTGACCTATATAAGCAGAAAATGTCTGGGTCTGTTAGGCAGAAAACTAACTCTCATTACTGTGGAGATTTCAATATCATACCCATTTCCAGAACTGTGATAGCTAAAATATCCACTACTTTTTAAGAATAACCAGTGGCTGGTGATAGGACTTAGGGTTGGCAGAATAATATCCTCCCCCAGAAAGCTACCCACATCCTAATTCCTAGAAGAATGTTATGTTACAAGGCAAAGGGGAATTAAGTTTGTACATGGATTTTAAGGTTGCTAATCAGCTGACTTAGGGAAATTATTCTGGAATTATCTGAGTGGGTCCAAGGTAATAAGCAGGATCCATAAAAGTAGAAGAGGGAGGCAGAAGAGGGTCAGAGGAAAAAGTTTCCAGTTTTGATGACGGAGGAAAAAGGCCACAGGCTAAAGCCTGTGAGTGCCCTCTAGAGGCTGTAAAAGGCAAGAACATAGATGTTCCCTTAAAGTGTTGAGAAAGTAATGCAGCCCTGATGACAACTTAATTTTGGCCCAGTGAGATCTATTTTGGACATCGAACCTAGAGGACTGTAAGAAAATAAACTTGTATTCTTTTTAGCCACTAAATTTGTTAATATGTTATTGCAGCAGTAGAAAACTAACCCAGGACTGTTTGAGCTGCCATAATAAAACACCGCGTTAGATAGACAGGGTGGCTCAAACAATAGAAATTTATTTTTCACAGCTCTGGAGGCTGAGGTCCAAGATCAGGGTGTCAGTAGGTTTGGTTTCCCCTGAGGCTTCTCTCCTTGGCTTGCACATGGCTGCCCTTTTGCTTCTCCTTTACATGGTTGTCCCTTGATGCTTACATTCCCCTGGTGTCTATCATTCAAGTTTCTTCTTATAAGGACACTAGTCATATTGGATTAAAGCCTCATTTTACCTTAATCACCATTTTCAAGGCCCTATTTCCAAATACAGCCACATTCTCAGGTACTAGGGGTTAGGACTTCAATATATGAATTTGGGGAGAACACGATTCTGTTTATTAACAAAGACTATATTGTAAACCTCCCTTGATGCCCTCTCCAGAGGTTCCTAAGGCAATAAACCAAGGTGATTTACTGGTGTCTGTTAAATAGAGACTCAGAGCTCATGCCATTCTTGGCCCAAGTCAATTTCACAGTGGAGCCTAAGGGACTACAGACCCATTCTATGGTTATTTCTCCAGTCACAAATGTGTATTGAGAATAGATATATTTAACAACTGGACGAATGCACACTGGTTCCTTGATCTATGGAGCAAAAACTCTTATGGTGGAAAGGGTCAAATAGCAGCTAATGAAACTTCCCCCTCCCTATCAGGATAGTAATCCAAAAGCTTTCCTGCATCACTAGGAAAACTCTTGAGATCAGGGCACAATCAAATATTAATGTCACAAAGTGTGATTCTGGGGAAATGATATATGAATGAAACTTTCAGAAGGGGCAAGAGTGTGAACACACTCATTTCCGGTGTAAATGTCCACTAGAGGGCACCCACTGTGGAGACCGAATAATCTGACTGACAATTTTGACTTTCTCTGGTGAAAGTCAGCCAGTTTCCACCCCACCCCGCTCCCCGGTTAGTACATGGTCAAGTCATATTGCAAAAGAGATGAAAGTGACTCCTGAGCTGAACAACATGGGCTTCCTCTCAACAAGGATGATCTGGATATTGCGAATGAGTTTCCATTATTTCAACAGCAGAGGCAAATGCTAAAACCTAATCTGGCCTCTTCCAGGGAAGAATGTTTAATCCTCACTGGAATAAACACTTGCTTAGGATGTGGATTTGCCTTTCTTGCTTTCAGTGCTTTCCCCAGCACCAGTTAACAGATACACTGAATCCCTTATTCAACACTGATGTATTCTACACAAGATTTTTTCTGACCAAGGCACATATTTTATAAATGGTTCCAACTTCAAAGGCTTCAGGAATGGGTTCTGATTGGTTACATTTGACCATTCATTTCCCCCTAGAGGTGGGGTTTTATAAGAATGCCAGCTCTCTCACAAAAAAAGTGGTTGGATTAGGATAAGAAATATGTCTCAGAAGAGGCATTGGTGGTGGAGGAATATCCTAGCATTAATTTTCTGTTCTCTTAAATTTCTTATTTATCATAGTGTTGTTTGACTTTTCACCTATTTGTCTTATTTTTCAAACAGAATAAGAACATGCATATTCTCAATATATTTTTAATTAAAATGTTAATTAAGATACCTTACAATAATACTTTCTTTTTCTAATGTTGATTAACTTTTTATTTTATTTTGTTTTATTTTATTACTTTTTTTTTTTTTTTTTTGGCTGTGCTGCATGATATGTGGGATGTTAGTTTCCTGACCAGGGATCGAACCCATGCCCCTGCAGTGGAAGTATGGAGTCCTAAGTTCTGGCCTGCCAGGGAATTCCCACAATAATACATTCTTTAGGACACATATTGTTCCTTTTTTTTTTTTTCGGTGTCACACCTAGTAGGCCCTTAATACTTTTTTTAATGGACAAACATGGAAAGAAATATTACACAGGTTATCTCATATCATTCCTTACATTCTAGACAGAATAATATTATCCCAGTTTAAAACTGAGAAAACAAAGGCTCAGAGAAGATAACTTCCTTAGCCAAAACCATCAGGATGGTAAATGACTGAGTTTGAATTAGAACCCAAATTGTTTGTTAACTGATCATTCTTTGCAACACTGTACTACCTGTGAATATGATAATGATGACTGAAATGGGTCCAAAAAGGTTGACTAAAGAGCATTAGAAACACTTTTGGTTGCTAGTAAATCCTCCACTGTGAGTATATATCTTCTGGGGAGCCAGAGTCCACAAGGCTGCAAGTTCAAGAAGGTTTCTCTTCCTGCCCCTTGAAAACTGGAGGCCAGGCCAGTGACTCAATCCTGCCTGAATTCTGAGGGTTGAGAAAATAAGACAAAGATTTTAGGATAGGTAGGAAACAATTCATAGCAATGGTGGGAATGAGAGTCCAGAGAAAAGGTTCTTATCAAGGATCCCGTGTGGGTGATGCTCTGAGTAACATCCTTAACTGAAGGCGGCTTTGGGCCTGCATGCTTAGCCTACTTTACTTCTCAAGCTGGGCTCTCCCATCTTCCCACTAATTGGACCAGAGGGACCAGAGAGTCTTTAAGTCCTTTTTTTTGCTGCTTACATTAGCCAGAGTTCTTACTACTACAATGATGATGATAACCAAATAGAAGCCGATGTAGAGAAACCAGATGGTCTCAAGAATATGTATTCTTCTTCTCTGGCTAATCACCATCGTCCAGGAATTTTTTTCTTTTCCCCAATTCAGTTGTTAAGAGTTCGAAGTTTAATAGTTTACATGATTCCAATGGTAACTTTATAAATGGAATGCTGTCTCTACTGAGTAATGGGCAGTATGATTAAATGAATTCTTACATAAAAATTGGTCATATTCTATTTCTCTTCTTTAGATATGTAATATGGAGATAGGCTTTGTGATTTTTAGTAAAGACTCACTTAAAAATATGCAGTCAATGCTTAGTTACTTAGAGATAAACACCTTAATTTACCCATATCTAAGATGAAAAGAATAGTTAGAACGTTGTTAATTGGGCTCTGATGCCTGAACAGATCTGAGGGAGTCCCGCAGCTCTCTGCAGGACAAAAACATCATCCAAAAAGCACCCAACTAAGGAGAACACTGAACATGATAATGAGGATGAAAGGAAATGGCAACGTTTTATCATCAACCAACGTGAAGAAACCCCATAAAAGACAAAAAGCAACACCATCTTCCAAATAATAGTTCAAAGAAGAGGATGATTCAGAAAAATGAAGAAATGGAATTCATATAACCTGCTCAAGATTGCATTTTTCTCTGTAATATAAATGGCAATTGCAATGCTTAATCTTCAGGCTCCTACTATTTAGATATGAATACAAATTATCTTAAGAAAATTCCTTTGCAAGGCAAAAGGTTTTTAAAATTTAAATGAGTTCTTTCCCATCTGTCATAATGCTTACAACAAGTTTACACAGACTTCACATTGCACTGATTTCACCAAAGGGAATAGTCTTCCCCGGTTGTTTTTAAATCAGATGGAAGATTTTGTTTATTTGTCCGTTTCATTTTGTTTTTACTGTGTGAGACACTGGCATATCAAATATTCCAGCCTATCTTTAAAACCTATACTCAAAACACTGTATTTCTTACATTTCAAAATACTACTTAGCTGAGGCAGATTAAGGAGAATGGTTAGAAAATTGGTTACTGAGATTATTATGTCTCAAAATAAACTCTTTGCATCCAAATCACTTGCTATATTCATACAACATAGGAAAAAACAAGCAAGATGAGGTCTTCAAAGATAGAGTATAAATCAGCTAGTAAAAAGCTATTCAATAAAGAAACACTGTGTTATTTATTTAAGAAACCCATGATAGAATCCTCATTGTCCCTGGGAACATGAACTAAACATTTTTAATTTCTTATGATAATTTACTTATTATTATACACGAGATTCTTATTTTAAGAGCATAGAAAGTAAAGTATGGACACTAAGAATGGCTGCCAAGATTCTGAATCCTGCCTCTGGAACTTGCTAACTGTGACATCAGCCATGTTATTTTATCTCAGTTTTTCATCAGTAAGCTGATTGTCAAAAAGATCTATTAGAATTGAATAAGTTCATAGTTGTAAAGCACGTATAACAGTGCTTGGCATCTGGTGTGTCCTCTGTGAGTATATTGTTAAATTGTATACAGTAAATTTAAAGGTTAAAATTGGAAAATGTAAAACCAACATTGAATCTTCTTCATTAATACTACAATACTTTTTCTTAAAACAGCAATCTCTTAGGAAACATTAACTGACTAGCAAAATTCTTTCATCTCTGATAACTCATTTTTAATATTGGCATGCTATTTTACCTAGTAAATTCACCTGAGGAGTACACTTCGATGTCAACAAGATGGATTGTTATATTTTCTATATTCTTATTTACTTCTCTCCTGAATTATTTTTGTCCTTGATAATTAAGCAATTTAAATGAATCATTTAAACCTTAAAATGGTTGGAAAGATTCTTGTTATGTATACCATCATGGTTGTTTTGCTCATGAATTCTAGCATTTTGACATCATGGGAAAAAAGTCACACATTGCACAGCCAAACTACCTGGCTTCCAATTCCAGATCTACTCTATTTAGCTACATGATTTGGGGCAAGTTATTTAACCTCACTGTGCCACAGTCTTCCTCATCTCTAAAACAGGATGAAGGAGAACGTTATCTCATACATTTATGGTGAAAATTGAATAAGTTTATATAGCTGTGCTTTCACAGAGCAGATAATCATAAGTATTCATTGGTATGATTATAATACCAGTTATAATCGGTATTGTTAAAATAGTTCTTGTGACATCGATATATTTTAATTTTTGTGTCCATTTTGGGACCCGTGAAATATATACTTTCTGTAATTTTTTGTGGATGTCAGTTTCTTTGACATTGTCAATATTTCAAAAAAATGTTTATTGAGGATCTGTTATGAGTTAGCTGCTTTGACAGACATGTAGGTGGAATAAATATAACAATAAAACACTCACTGTGCTTGGGTTTAGAATCTAGAAGGAGCATGTGGAAGGCGTTGCTAGGACTCATCAACAGTGAGTTCTCCTTTCCTTCCTGGGTGTTTGAGAGATCAAACTTTCCAGCCCACTTGTGGGGTCATGTGACTATTATGGCTGAAAAAATAGAACAGAGTAATATGAGTCACTTTGGGGCTAAGGCAATGAAAAGTGCAAGTTCAAGCAGAAAGGCATAATAGAATCTTAAAATCACAAAGATTATTCAATATCAAATTACACATTATAGAGAAAATGACATGACACCAAAAATAACATGCCATAACATGCATAAAACATAACATACTTAAATTAGTATTGAAAATAGTATTTCTTAGTATGATAATTTGTTTGTTAGGTTATAACTTTGTCTCTTTTCAAAGAAAATAAAACACCTTAATTTTAGAGAATTTCATAAAATGTAATTAAGAATAGTTTATAAAATTCCAAACAAAATGAATTTAATAGAACTCTCAGAAATGTTTTGACATCTTTAGGATGGAATCAGTTTCATGATATTCACAGATTCTGCGAAAAAGAATGCCATTTTATTCACGAATCACAAGAACTCAAATCATATTTTCTGTTATTTACTAAAACAAAAGGAAAATTGTTGAAATGTATGTGCATCTATTTTGAGTCATGGAATTTAATAAAATAATGTCATTTAAAAAACAGACTTGTTTTTCAA
Organism: Mesoplodon bidens; assembly: GCF_964165515.1. Classification (NCBI taxonomy): domain Eukaryota; kingdom Metazoa; phylum Chordata; class Mammalia; order Artiodactyla; family Ziphiidae; genus Mesoplodon; species Mesoplodon bidens. Next base: position 23,291,163 of record NC_138181.1, read on the forward strand.
GACATTTGAATCAAATATTTATTAAAACCTGAGTTATCTTATTCTTATGGTAAACTATGGTCTGTTTTTATAAATAAAATTTTATTGGAATGCAGTCATGTCCATTTGTTTACATATTGTCTATGGCTGCTTTTGCTATAACTTCAGAATTAGGCATTTATGACAGCGAGTGCATATCCCACAAAGCCTAAATTATTTACTATTTGACCCTTTATGAGAAAGTTTGCTAACCCCTGCTTATAAAGAATTTCTATTAATTTATTCATTTTTAAATATTTTGAATTTCACTCAGGAGTTCAGTGCACCAAAAGAGAGACCTAATGATCTTTAAAGTATTTAGGAGTTTTAAGCAGAAAGGTATTTAATTCAGGGAAAAAGGTATCTACAAAATTGTTGAAAGGTTTGAAGGGGCCAAATCTGGGCTGGGGCTCTTGGAATGTCTCGCAGACAATTTAGGGAGTGAACTCTCAGGGTACCTACTACCTCTGAGGTATCCAAAGGAGGGATCTGGGCCCAAAGAAGAGGACCCAGGACTGCCTCTTCAACTGCTTCTCATCCAAAGAGCTGAATAATGAATATCATTCTCCAGAACTTTGCCGCAGGAAAGTTGTACCGCCCCATGTATTTGCTTCTCAGAAGCAAAGGGCAAGGACACCAGGAAGATGGGCTCTATCTCACTGTACTTTCTAATTTGCAAAAGAGTTATTCTAATTGGATAATTTTTACTCAGGCTCAATCTGCAAGGGAATCTGGAAAATGTGAAATGTAGTTTTTTGGGTTTTTTTTTTTACTTTCAATATCTTCATCTAGAAGAAGGGCGGGATGGACAGACTTTCAGTGAGCCAATATTAAGAATCCACCTGATCACGTAATAAAAGCAACAATTATGCTTATAAAAATTATTTGATTAGAGGATAAATATTACAGGCTAAGTGAAATGAGCCAGACAGAGAAAGACAGATACTGTTTGTTATCACATATGTGGAGTCTATGAAATACAGCAAACAAGTGAAGGTAACAAAAACGAAGCAGACTCACAGATAGAGAGAACAAACTAGTGGTTACCAGTGGGGAGAGGAAAGTGGGGAGGGGCAATGTAGGGGTAGGGTATTAAGAGATACAAACTATTAGGTATAAAATAAGCTATAAGGATATATTGTACAACATAGAGAATATAGCCAATATTTTATAATAACTATAAATGGGGTATAACCTTTAAAAATTGTGAATCACTATAGTATTTACCTGTAACATATAATATTGTACATCAACTATATTCAGCTTTTTTTAAAAAAAGGTATAGGGCTTTTCAGGTTATCTATCTTCTCCACTGTGAAGCTTGTTAGTTTGTGTCATTTATGATATTTATTTATTCTTTCTAAGTTTTCAAATATATTGTCTTAATGATATTCATATTATTTCCCACTTATTTTTTAAAGTCTTTAGACCTTGACTGCTAGATACCATGATAGATATTGATAATTTGTGTTTTCCCTTTTTGGTTTTTTTTTTTTTTGCTAAGGAAGATTGACGAAGTTACTAGAATTAAGTACTTTCCTTTAGGTATCCAGTGACTTTTTTAAAAAATTGAGGTATAATTGACATATAACAGTATATTAGTTTCAGGTATACAACATAGTGATTCAGTACTTCTATATATTTCAAAACTATCATCACAATAAGTCTAATTAACATGCATCCCCATACAGTGACAAATTTCTTTTTCTTGTAATGAGTACTTTTGAGATCTACTTTCTTAGCAACTTTCAAATATGCAATACAGTGTTGTTAATCATACTGTACATTACATCCCCATGACATTTATTTTATAAGTGGAAGTTTGTATCTTTAACCCTCTGCACCCATTTTTTTCATGTGTTTGCCATTTTTATACTGATTAGTCTGGTGAGAGGACTATTCTTTTATTCATCTTCTCAAAGAAAAAACTTTCAGTTTGACTGATTTTTCTCTACTGTTTTTCTGTTTTCAATTTCATTAATTTCTAGTCTTTTCTTTCCTATTTTTCAGGTTAAGTTTGCCCTTCTTTTTTAATACAATGTTGACTGCTACAAATTTATCTCTAATGATGTGGTCTAGCTGCATGCTACAAATTGTTGATGGTAGTATTTCCATTTTTATCCAGTTCCAAATATTTCCTAATTTTCCATTAATATTCTCTTTGACCCACGAGTTATGCAACAGCATGCTGTTTAATTTCCAAGTACTGGGAATATTAGTGACATTCTTTTTTGTTTGTTTTTTATTCTATTGCTCTCAGAGAACATATTTTTATGGTTTCAATACTTATAAATTTATTGAGACTTGTTTTACGGTCTCAAGTATCATCTATCTGGGTACATAATCTGTGTGCATTTTAAAAGAATATGTATTCTCCTGTTGTTTGGTCAATTATTCTATAAATGTCAACTAGGTCTGTTGTTCAAATGTTCTTACCAACTTTCTATTTTTTTGAATTATTGAGAAAGTGATGTTCAAATCTCTATGTTTATAGATTTATCTATTTCTTCTTCCAGATATAAGAGATTTTGCTTCATGTATTTTTTTTAAACATCTTTATTGGAGTATAATTGCTTTACAATGGTGTGTTAGTTTCTGCTTTATAACAAAGTGAATCAACAATACTTACACATATATCCCCATATCTCTTCCCTCTTGCGTCTCCCTCCCTCCCACTCTCCCTATCCCAACCCTCTAGGTGGTCACAAAGCACCGAGCTGATCTCCCTATGCTATGCTGACCAAATAGATTTTAACCTATTTTTCTCTCTCTCCAAGTATCTGTCTGCCTTCTTTCTTCTTTTCTGCCTTCTTTCTTTCTTTCTTTCTTTCTTTATTTTTTGCTTTATAACAAATTAAATCAGTTATACATATATATATGTTCCCATATCCCCTCCCTTTTGCGTCTCCCTCCCACCCTCCCTATCCCACACCCCCAGGCGGTCACAAAGCACCGAGCTGATCTCCCTGTGCTATGCGGCTGCTTCCCACTAGCTCTCTACCTTACGTTTGGTAGTGTATATATGTTCATGCCACTCTTTCACTTTGTCACAGCTTACCCTTCCCCCTCCCCATATCCTCAAGTCCATTCTCTAGTAGGTATGTGTCTTTATTCCTGTCTTACCCCTATGTTCTTCATGACATTTTTTTTCCTTAAATTCCATATATATGTGTCAGCATACAGTATTTGTCTTTCTCTTTCTGACTTACTTCACTCTGTATGAAAGACTCTAGGTCCATCCACCTCATTACAAATAGCTCAATTTCATTTCTTTTTATGGCTGAGTAATATTCCATTGTATATATGTGCCACATCTTCTTTACCCATTCATCCGATGATGGACACTTAGGTTGTTTCCATCTCCGGGCTATTGTAAATAGGGCTGCTATGAACATTTTGGTACATGTCTCTTTTTGAATTATGGTTTTCTCAGGGTATATGCCCAGTAGTGGGATTGCTGGGTCATATGGTAGTTCTATTTGTAGTTTTTTAAGGAACCTCCGTACCGTTCTCCATAGTGGCTGTACCAATTCGCATTCCCACCAGCAGTGCAAGAGTGTTCCCTTTTTTCCACACCCTCTCCAGCATTCATTGTTTCTAGATTTTTTGATGATGGCCATTCTGACTGGTGTGAGATGATATCTCATTGTAGTCTTGATTTGCATTTCTCTGATGAGTAAAGATGTTGAGCATCCTTTCATGTGTTTGTTGGCAGTCTGTATATCTTCTGTGGAGAAATGTCTATTTAGGTCTTCTGCCCATTTTTGGATTGGGTTGTTTGTTTTTTTGTTATTGAGCTGCATGAGCTGCTTATAAATTTTGGAGATTAATCCTTTGTCAGTTGCTTCATTTGCAAATATTTTCTCCCATTCTGAGGGTTGTCTTTTGGTCTTGTTTATGGTTTCCTTTGCTGTGCAAAAGCTTTTAAGTTTCACTAGGTCTCATGTGTTTATTTTTGTCTTTATTTCCATTTCTCTAGGAGGTGGGTCAAAAAGGATCTTGCTGTGATTTATGTCATAGAGTGTTCTGCCTATGTTTTCCTCTAAGAGTTTGATAGTGTCTGGCCTTACATTTAGGTCTTTAATCCATTTTGAGCTTATTTTTGTGTATGGTGTTAGGGAGTGATCTAATCTCATACTTTTACATGTCCCTGTCCAGTTTTCCCAGCACCACTTATTGAAGAGACTGTCCTTTCTCCACTGTACATTCCTGCCTCCTTTATCAAAGATAAGGTGACCATATGTGCGTGGGTTTATCTCTGGGCTTTCTATCCTGTTCCATTGATCTATCTTTCTGTTTTTGTGCCAGTACCATACTGTGTTGATTAATGTAGATTTGTAGTATAGTCTGAAGTCAGGGAGCCTGATTCCTCCAGCTCCATTTTTCGTTCTCAAGATTGCTTTGGCTATTCGGGGTCTTTTGTGTTTCCATACAAATTGTGAAATTTTTTGCTCTAGTTCTGTGAAAAATGCCAGTGGTAGTTTGATAGGGATTGCATTGAATCTGTAGATTGCTTTGGGTAGTAGAGTCATTTTCACAATATTGATTCTTCCAATCCAAGAGCATGGTACATCTCTCCATCTATTTGTATCATCTTTATTTTCTTTCATCAGTGTCTTATAATTTTCTGCATACAGGTCTTTTGTCTCCTTAGGTAGGTTTATTCCTAGATATTTTATTCTTTTTGTTGCAATGGTAAATGGGAGTGTTTCCTTGATTTCACTTTCAGATTTTTCATCATTAGTATATAGGAATGCCAGAGATTTCTGTGCATTAATTTTGTATCCTGCAACTTTACCAAATTCATTGATTAGCTCTAGTAGTTTTCTGGTAGCATCTTTAGGATTCTCTGTGTATAGTATCATGTCATCTGCAAACAGTGACAGCTTTACTTCTTCTTTTCCAATTTGGATTCCTTTTATTTCCTTTTCTTCTCTGATTGCTGTGGCTAAAACTTCCAAAACTATGTTGAATAAGAGTGGTGACAGTGGGCAACCTTGTCTTGTTCCTGATCTTAGTGGAAATCGTTTCAGTTTTTCACCATTGAAGACGATGCTGGCTGTGGGTTTGTCATATATGGCCTTTATTATGTTGAGGAAAGTTCCCTCTATGCCTACTTTCTGCAGGGTTTTTATCATAAATGGGTGTTGAATTTTGTCGAAAGCTTTCTCTGCATCTATTGAGATGATCATATGGTTTTTCTCCTTCAATTTGTTAATATGGTGTATCACGTTGATTGATTTGCGTATATTGAAGAATCCTTGCATTCCTGGAATAAACCCCACTTGATCATGGTGTATGATCCTTTTAATGTGCTGTTGGACTCTGTTTGCTAGTATTTTGTTGAGGATTTTTGCATCTATGTTCATCAGTGATATTGGCCTGTAGTTTTCTTTCTTTGTGACATCTTTGTCTGGTTTTGGTATCAAGGTGATGGTGGTCTCGTAGAATGAGTTTGGGAGTGTTCCCCCCTCTGCTATATTTTGGAAGAGTTTGAGAAGGATAGGTGTTAGCTCTTCTCTAAATGCTTGATAGAATTCACCTGTGAAGCCATCTGGTCCTGGGCTTTTGTTTGTTGGAAGATTTTTTATCACAGTTTCAATTTCAGTGCTTCTGATTGGTCTGTTCATATTTTCTATTTCTTCCTGATTCAGTCTTGGCAGGTTGTGCATTTCTAAGAATTTGTCCATTTCTTCCAGGTTGTCCATTTTATGGGCATAGAGTTGCTTGTAGTAATCTCTCATGATCTTTTGTATTTCTGCAGTGTCAGTTGTTACTTCTCCTTTTTCATTTCTAATTCTATTGATTTGAGTCTTCTCCCTTTTTTTCTTGATGAGTCTGGCTAATGGTTTATCAATTTTGTTTATCTTCTCAAAGAACCAGCTTTTAGTTTTATTGATCTTTGCTATCGTTTCATTTCTTTTTCATTTATTTCTGATCTGATTTTTATGATTCCTTTCCTTCTGCTAACTTTGGGATGTTTTTGTTCTTCTTTCCCTAATTGCTTTAGGTGCAAGGTTAGGTTGTTTATTCGAGATGTTTCCTGTTTCTTAAGGTGGGATTGTATTGCTATAAACTTCCCCCTTAGAACTGCTTTTGCTGCATCCCATAGGTTTTGGGTCATCGTGTCCCCATTGTCATTTGTTTCTAGGTATTTTTTAATTTCCTCTTTGATTTCTTCAGTTATCACTTCGTTATTAAGTAGTGTATTGTTTAGCCTCCATGTGTTTGTATTTTTTACAGCTCTTTTCCTGTAATTGATATCTAGTCTCATAGCATTGTGGTCAGAAAAGATACTTGATACAATTTCAATTTTCTTAAATTTACCAAGGCTTGATTTGTGACCCAAGATATGATCTATCCTGGAGAATGTTCCATGAGCACTTGAGAAAAATGTGTATTCTGTTGTTTTTGGATGGAATGTCCTATAAATATCAATTAAGTCCATCTTGTTTAATGTATCATTTAAAGCTTGTGTTTCCTTATTTATTTTCATTTTGGATGATCTGTCCATTGGTGAAAGTGGGGTGTTAAAGTCCCCTACTATGATTGTGTTACTGTCGATTTCTCCTTTTATGGCTGTTAGTATTTGCCTTATGTATTGAGGTGCTCCTATGTTTGGTGCATAAATATTTACAATTGTTATATCTTCTTCTTGGATCGATCCCTTGATCATTATGTAGTGTCCTTCTTTGTCTCTTCTAGTAGTCTTTATTTTAAAGTCTATTTTGTCTGATATGAGAATTGCTACTCCAGCTTTCTTTTGATTTCCATTTGCATGGAATATCTTTTTCCATCCCCTTACTTTCAGTCTGTATGTGTCTCTAGGTCTGAAGTGGGTCTCTTGTAGACAGCATATATATGGGTCTTGTTTTTGTATCCATTCAGCCAATCTGTGTCTTTTGGTGGGAGCATTTAGTCCATTTACATTTAAGGTAACTATCGATATGTATGTTCCTATTCCCATTTTCTTAATTGTTTTGGGTTCGTTATTGTAGGTCTTTTCCTTCTGTTGTGTTTCTTGCCTAGAGAAGTTCCTTTAGCATTGTAAAGCTGGTTTGGTGGTGCTGAACTCTCTCAGCTTTTGCTTCTCTGTAAACGTTTTAATTTCTCCATCAAATCTGAATGAGATCCTTGCTGGGTAGAGTAATCTTGGTTGCAGGTTTTTCTCTTTCATCACTTTAATTATGTCCTGCCACTCCCTTCTGGCTTGTAGAGTTTCTGCTGAGAGATCAGCTGTTATCCTGATGGGGATTCCCTTGTGTGTTATTTGTTGTTTTTGCCTTGCTGCTTTTAATATGATTTCTTTGTGTTTAATTTTTGACTGTTTGATTAATATGTGTCTTGGCGTATTTCTTCTTGGATTTATTCTGTATGGGACTCTCTGTGCCTCCTGGACTTGATTAACTATTTCCTTTCCCATATTAGGGAAGTTTTCAACTATAATCTCTTCAACTATTTTCTCAGTCCCTTTCTTTTTCTCTTCTTCTTCTGGAACCCCTATAATTTGAATGTTGGTGCGTTTAATGTTGTCCCAGAGGTCTCTGAGACTGTCCTCTGTTCTTTTCATTCTTTTTTCTTTATTTTGCTCTGCAGCAGTTATTTCCACTATTTTATCTTCCACCTCACTTATCTGTTCTTCTGCCTCAGTTATTCTGCTATTGATCCCATCTAGAGTATTTTGTATTTCATTTATTGTGTTTTTAATCGATGCTTGATTCATCTTTAGTTCTTCTAGGTCCTTGTTAACTGTTTCTTGCATTTTGTCTATTCTATTTCCAAGATTTTGGATCTGGGTAATAGAATCTTGGATCATCTTTACCATCATAATTCTGAATTCTTTTTCAGGTAGACTGCCTATTACCTCTTCATTTGTTAGGTCTGGTGGGTTTTTATCTTGCTCCTTCTCCTGCTGTGTGTTTTTCTGTCTTCTCATTTTGCTTATCTTACTGTGTTTGGGGTCTCCTTTTTGCAGGCTGCAGGTTCGTAGTTCCCGTTGTTTTTGGTGTCTGTCCCCAGTGGCTAAGGTTGGTTTAGTGGGTTGTGTAGGCTTCCTGGTGGAGGGGACTAGTGCCTGTGTTCTGGTGGATGAGGTTGGATCTTGTCCTTCTGGTGGGCAGGTCCACGTCTGGTGGCGTGTTTTGGGGAGTCTGCGGACTTTTTATGATTTTAGGCCACCTCTCTGCTAATGGGTGGCGTTGTGTTCCTGTCTTGCTAGTTGTTTGGCATAGGGTGTCCAGCACTGTAGCTTGCTGGTCATTGAGTGAAGCTGGGTGCTGGTGTTGAGATGGAGATCTCTGGAAGATTTTCGCCGTTTGATATTATGTGGAGCTGGGAGGTCTCTTGTGGACCAGTGTCCTGAAGTTGGCTCTCCCACCTCAGAGGCACAGCACTGACTCCTGGCTCCTCAATTTGGGATGATTTGTTGTCTATTCATGTATTCCAGAGATGCAGGGTACATCAAGTTGATTGTGGAGCTTTAATCCGCTGCTTCTGAGGCTGCTGGGAGAGGTTTCCCTTTCTCTTCTTTGTTCTCACAGCTCCTGGGTCTCAGCTTTGGATTTGGCCCCGCCTCTGCGTGTAGGTCGCCGGAGGGCGTCTGTTCTTCGCTCAGACAGGACAGGGTTAAAGGAGCAGCCTCTTCGGCGGCTCTGGCTCACTCAGGCCGGGCGGGAGGGAGGGGCACGGAGTGCGGGGTGAGCCTGCAGCAGCAGAGTTCGACGTGACGTTGTACCAGCCCGAGGCGCACCGTGCGTTCTCCCAGGGAAGCCGCCCCTGGATCCCGGGACCCCGGCAGTGACGGGCTGCACAGGCTCCCAGAAGGGCGGCGTGGACAGTGACCTGCGCTCGCACACAGGCTTCTTGGCGGCGGCAGCAGCAGCCCCAGCGTCCCACGCCCGTCACTGGGCTCTGCGCTTTCAGTCGTGACTCGCGCCCGTCTGTGGAGCCCCTTTAAGCAGCGCTCTTAATCCCCTCTCCTCGCGCACCAGGAAACCAAGAGGGAAGAAAAAGTCTCTTGCCTCTTTGGCAGCTCCAGAGTTTTCCCGGACTCCCTGCCGGCTAGCTGTGGCACATTAGCCCCCTTCAGGCTGAGTTCTCGCCGCCAGCTCCAGTCCTCTCCCTGCGCTCTGACCGAAGCCCGAGCCTCAGCTTCCAGCGCCGCCCGCCCTGGCGGGCGAGCAGACAAGCCTCTCGGGCGGGTGAGTGCCGCTCGGCACCGATCCTCTGTGCGGGAATCTCTCCGCTTTGCCCTACCCAGGTATGTGGGGAGTTTCTTGCCTTTTGGGAGGTCTGGGGTCTTCTGCCAGCATTTAGTAGGTGTTCTGTAGGAGTTGTTCCACGTGTAGCTGTATTTCTGGTGTATCCGTGGGGAGGAAGGTGATCTCCGCGTCTTACTCTTCCGCCATCTTACCCGGAAGTCGCTTCATGTATTTTTTATCTTTTTTTAGGTTTTACATATTTATGTTTTTTATGTCCTGAATTGACATTATTATGAACAATCTCTCTTAAGCCTGTTACTATTTCTTAAAATTTACTTTTTTGATATTATATCCAGGGTCCATGTGCATGCGTGCATGTGTGTGTGTCTGTGTGTATTGACATGGAATACTGTTGTCTATCCCTTAACTTTTAACCTACTAGTGTCTTTGTATGGGTCATCTTCACTTTGAATGATTCTGATATGACTTCTAGTTAGCACTGTTAAAGTAACCAGATTGGGACAAGATGAAGTCACTCATGCTAAGACCCACATTAGCAAACCAAAATTTAACCAAGTTTCTATGCTCAGCTCTCACAGAAAAGGAGGTCCTATGTCAACCAATTAGCAATTGCCTGCTCAGCACAAGTTACCTAACCCAGCTCCAAGACTTCTCTTTGCTCCATGTAAGGAAAGTTATCCAGCTTTAACCAATTGGTAAATGTCCAGTAAACAAGGCAAAGATGCCCACTCTCACCACTTTTTTTTTGTTGTTTGTTTTTTTAAATGTATATATGTTTTTATTTTTGGCTGCATTGGATCTTCGTTGCTGCGTGTGGGCTTTTCTCTAGTTGCGGTGAGCAGGGACTACTCTTCATTTCGGTGCACAGGCTTCTCACCATGGTGGCTTCTCCTGTTGCAGAGCACAGGCTCTAGGCTCATGGGCTTCAGTAGTTGTGGCACACGGGCTCTAGAGTGCAGGCTCAGTAGTTGTGGCATACAGGCTTAGTTGCTCTGCGGCATGTGGGATCTTCCCAGACCAGGGCTCCAACCCATGTCCCCTGCACTGGCAGGTGGATTCTCAACCACTGTGCCACCAGGGAAGCCCACCAATTTTGTTTAACATATTATTAGAAGTCCTAGGGCTTCCCTGGTGGCGCAGTGGTTGAGAGTCCGCCTGCCAATGCAGGGGACACGGGTTCGTGCCCCGGTCTGGGAAGATCCCACATGCCACGGAGCGGCTAGGCCCGTGAGCCATGGCCGCTGAGCCTGTGTGTCCGGAGCCTGTGCTCCCCAACGGGAGAGGCCACAACAGTGAGAGGCCCGCGTATTGCCAAAAAAAAAAAAAAAAAAAGAAGTCCTAGCTAGAGCAATTAGGCAAGAAAATAAAAAGGCATCTGAATTGAAAAGGAAGAAGTAAAACTACTACTGTTTGGGGGAGAATGGATACATGTATATGTATGCCTGAGTTGCTTTGCTGACACCTGAAACCATCATAACATTGTTAATCGGCTATACTCCAATATAAAATAAAGAATTAAAAAAAAAACTACTACTGTTTGCAGATGACATGATATTATAAAGACTCCATCAAAAAATGATTAGAAATAATAAACAAATTCAGTAAAATTACAGGATACAGAATCAATACACAAAACACTGTTGTATTTCTATACACTAATAGCAAACTATTAGAAAGGGAAATTAAGAAAGCAATCCCATTTCAATTGTATCAAAAAGAATAAAATACCTTGGGATAAATTTAATCAGGGAGGTAAAAGACCTATACATTGAAAACTATAAGATGGTAATGAAAAAAATTAAAGATGAAATAAATAAATGGAAAGATATTGTATGCTCATGGGTTGGAATAATCAATATTGTTAAAATGTCCATACTACCCAAAGCAATCTACAGATTCAATCCAATCCTTATAAAAATTGCAATGGCATTTTTCACAGAAATAGAACAAGAATACTAAAGTTTGTGTGGAACCACAAAAGGGTCCACATAGCCAAAGCAGTCTTGAGAAAGGAGAACAAAGCTGGAGGCAACATGCACCCTGATTTCAAACTATACTTCAAAATTATAGTAATCAAAACAGTATGGTATTGGCATTAAAAAGACACATAGATCAATGCCACAGAATAGAGAGCCCAGAAATAAACTCACACATATGTGGTCAATTAATTTACCACAAAGGAGCTAAGAATATACAATGGGGAAAGGACAGTCTTTTTAATAAATGGTGTTGGAAAAACTGTACTACAGTTACAGCTACATACAAAAGAATGAAACCGGACTACTCTCTTAAACCATACACAAAAATTAACTCAAAATGGATTAAAGATTTAAACATGAGGCCTGAAACCATAAAACTTCTAGAAGAAAACATAGGCAGTAATCTCCTAGACATAGGTCTTTGAGATGATTTTTAAAATCTGACCCCAAAAGCAAAAGTAATAAGAGCAAAAATAAATGAGTTGGGATTACAACAAAGTAAAAAAGCTTCTGCACAGCAAAGGAAACCATCAGCAAAATTAAAAGGCAACCTACTGAATGGTGAAAATATTTTCAAATCATATATCTGATAAGGGGCTAATAACCAAAAATATATGAAGAACTCATACGACTCAACAGCAAAAAACAATCTGATGAAAAAATGGGCAGGTGATTTGGATAGACATTTTTCCAAAGAAGATGTACAGATAGCCAACAGGTACATGAAAAGATGCTAGTTGTTTATAAACAGGGAAATGCAAAACAAAACCACAGTATGATATCACCTCACACCTGTTAGAATGGCTATTATCAAAAAGACAAGAAATAACAAGTGTTGGTGAGGATATGGAGAAAAGGGAACCCTTGTGCACTGTTAGTGGAAATGTAAATTGGTGGAGCCACTATGGAAAACAAAATGGAAGTTCTCAAAAAAATTAAAAATAGAACTTCCATATCATCCAGCAATTCCACTTGTAGGTTTTTATCCAAAGAAAACAAAAATACTAAGTTTAAAAGACATATGCACCCCTGCTTTAACTGCAGCATTATTTACAATTTTCAAGACATGGAAGCAACTTAAGTGTCCATTAATGTATGAACAGATAAAGAATATGTGGTATATATACAGAATAGAATATTATATAGCCATAAAAAGAATGAAATCTTACCATTTATGAAAACATGGCTGGACTTCAAAGTCATTATGCTGAGTGAAGTAAATCAGACAAAGAAAGAAAAATACTGTGGTCTCTTACATACAGAATCTATTAAAAACAAAAAACAAAAGAAACAAGCATGTAGATACATTGAACAGATTGGTGGTTGACAGAGGTGGGTGGTGGGTGGTGGTAGAAATGGGTGAAGGGGAGGGTAATAATAATAAAAAAAATTCATAAAGAAATAGTTCCAAAAATGTTAACAAGTATTATAGCTGACATTCAGAATTTTTAAAAAATAAATAAAGCATAAAGTTAATGGAACTCTTGTGTGTTTTCCCATTAACTAAATTTGCTCATAACATTTTCAACTGTCACAGTCCTTTCACTGTCCCACACTACCATTCAGAGTGAGCACTGTCTATATTCCTAAGTGGGTGTTTTTATAAGATGGTGAAATGGTGTTTTATCCAATTGACAGTTTGCACATATTGTGAAAACATAACAGAATTAAGATATGATAATGATAGTCTACATGAAGAAAAATGTTATTTGTAGACAATTTCCTTCTAAAGTATCAGACATAATGACAGAAAAAAACCCTCTAAACACATTGCTCTGATTCACTGAACACTGCCAGCAAGATGGTACCATTATATAAATTGTGATCTGAAACAGTGTGATCAAGAAACTAAATACAAACATATTTTTAAAATCAAACAATTTATAATTAAATTAAACTGATATAGATTTAATGACACATTTAATCAAAGGCATGGTGAATATTCAAATGGAGTTCTCAAAAATGATTTAATTGGAATTCTTTGACATAGTTAAGTTGATTTGCTGAGGCTGTTTTCACATTGTGAGTTCCCTTTATCTATAAGCAGTATCAATATTGACAATTTCCCATGGTACCACTATAGCATTTGCTCTGCATTTTGCAAATGTGTGCACATAGGTTAAAAGACAAGTGAGTTTTAATTCCCTAGCTTATGAGATTGCTTTGTCCCTAGCCTGCTTTTATGTCATAGAATTGTAAAGCTCTTTTTAGCATTTCTGTAATCTGAGTCTCTGGTTCACTGCACATTCCTTATACTCCTATTAAAATTTGAAAATGAATTTGAATAGACTAGATCTGAGGCTTCTTTATTATAACTGGTTTAGCATTTCTGTTTTGAAATTTATTACAATTTCTAAATGTGTATGGCACATTATGTTGTCTAAATTTAAAGAAAAACAAAGACATGTGGCACCATCTGATTTATTCAATTCTAAACCCCAGTTTGGACATTTAAATTAGTCTAGAAATCATTCTGGAAAATAATAAGGCACATTTTTGGAAAACTATGAGGTGGAAATAGGGCTTGTTCCCTTCCCATTTCTTCCTTCACCCTACTGCGCACATTGACAAAATCATACTAAGTTCATATTAAGTTCAAATAATATTCTATTAGGCTTCTCTTTACTAGAGAGGTATGCTCTTAAAAGTAATGCTTTATGTACAATATTTGAAATTTTCATTAGATACCTCTTGTGCACCAGTGCACAGTCTGGGCCGCAATTTTTGCTCTGGCTGCTATTGAAGCAACCAGCTCACAGTGGGCTTTACCCACAAACTGGACACCCCTCCAGATTTGCCGAAAGCCCTTACCAGGTACCTCTTGCTTTCCATCCCAGAGTTTTGCTGCTGATGTCACTCTGATACAAGGGCTACCTGGAACCTTGGAGGGTTCTTTAAGGAAGTAAGGTTAGCTTTGACCAACAGGGACAGAAACTGGTGGTTAAATGGTCTTCTTCCTTTCTTCAGGTAGACTACTCTGAGACACATTATTTAAGTCTCTTCAGGTCTGGGCTTGAGTCTCATAGACATAGCTATAATACTGGCCAACTTGATAAAATATCCTTGTACTGTTTTAACTCCTTCCTTTTTTCTCTTTCCAGGCCTCTTCCTAGGATCAGCCAAAAACTAAAACTAAAACACAAACAAAAAACTGCTTGCACATGAGCATTTGTATCAGGTTTACCTTGGGCATGGGGAGTGGGGGAGGGCAGCTAAAATAAAGTAAATGGCATTAAGTTGCTTCCTGTATGTGCACATTTTATTCCTCTGCCTGAGGTGAAGGTGAAACTAAAGAATGAATGAGAATGATCACAAGCTATTTATCAAGTTGAAATCTTTCCTCACCAGACAACTCCTGCTGTACCCTCCTCTCCCACTGTTTCAAATCCTCCCTGCACTTTTATCTGGCCTGTGTCAACTGGCTCTTCACTTGCTGAGCTAGGGAAGTCCTTTGTCTCAAGGTGAACAGTAGACTATCAGCTATACTGCCCATATCTTTTTAATCTTTCACCTTTCTTTATGAACAATCCAGAGTAAATGTTAATGACAAATGTTTGAATGAATGGATCAAAAAATAATTGTACTCGATCTTAGGTAGTCACACAGGCAGCAAGGAGCTAAATTAAGTTTTCTTCCTCCACTGAATGATAGTCCAGGTGGAAGGAAAATTTCTGAGAAGAACATGGAGTGTCTTCTTCCCTCATTATCCCCCTTCTTTATTGAAGATTGCAAGATGAGCTTCAATAGGTTTTACTGTAATTGGCTATAACTGTTTGGGGTTAAGTGTCACTCTAGAAACATGACAGCAATACATTGTAACCAATTAGGAAACTGTATCTTAAAATATTAGTACAGACAAAATTGTCATATTAAATTTATGAACTCTTATATGGCAACTGCAAGGTATAAATAAGAAAGTTTCCACCTTGATGAAGAATGAGCATTACCACATCATGAATAAGAATCACTACATGAAAATTTTTAAAGTTTTTAACTTTATGCAGAATTAGTCACCATATTAGAGTGTTTATGCATATTCACATAGAGCTTTATGTAAATATATATGTATACATAGTGGGATGGATCTTTAATCTCAAAATAACTTAAACAGGGACTTCCCTGGTGGTGCAGTGGTTAAGACTCACGCTCCCAATGCAGGAGGCCTGGGTTTGATCCCTCGTCAGGGAACTAGATCCCACATGCATGCCACAACTAAGGGTTCACATGCCACAACTAAGGAGCTTGTGAAACACAACTAAGTAGCCTGCAAGCCACAACTAAGGAGCCCACCTGTCACAACTAAGGAGCTCATGTGCCACAACTAAAGGAGCCAGCAAGCTGCAACTAAGGATCCCACAAGCTGCAACTAAGCAGTACACGTGCTGCAACTAAGGAGTACATGTGCTGCAACTAAAGAAGCCGACTGGCTGCAACTAAGGAGCCCGTGAGCTGCAACTAAGGAGCACGAGAGCCACAAGTAACCCAGCACAACCAAAATGAATAAAGAAATAAAATAATAAATATTAAAAAAAATAACTTGAACAATGAGGCCAAGTCTACATAAACATTTAGGATGGAAGTAAAACACTTGACCTTTTGGCTTATTTGTAGCTTATTATGGTTCAATATTCCTAAAACACCATAACTGCACTTTAATGTGACAATTTAAAAATTAAAATCAATAAAAAATTTATTTTGCACCCAGAGATTATCATACTAAGTGAAGTAAGTCAGAAAGACAAATACCATGTGATATCACTTATATGTGGAATGACACAAACGAACTTATCTATGAAATAGAAATACAGACATAGAGAACAGACTTGTGGTTGCCAAGGTGGGGGCGGGGGAGGGTTGGATTGGGAGTTTGGGGCTAGTAGATGCAAATTATTACATATAGAATGGATAAACAACAAGGTCCTACTATAGAGCACAGGGAACCATATTCAGTATTCTGTAATAAACCATAATGGAAAAGAATATGAAAAAATAAAAATTTTATGCTAAATCATACAAAATGTATAAGATACCTATATCTACACTAAGATTTTATTCCCAAGACAATTGTCTTGACTCGCCTTACCGTGAAGAAAGTATATATTAATACTCACTCCAAGTCTTTATGGTTTCATATACAATGAATGGATGAGAAAAGAAAATAACATTTGTAACCTTTCTTGTTTTCTTCATTTATGAAAATTTAGAAAATAGAGAAGTTATAAACAAGTGAATTTAAATTATCCACAAAACTACTAAGAATACACTATTGCAATGAACTTTGTCTGTATTTCAGGTATTTTTATACACATATAAATAGATGTATTTTAAGTGGATCAAATGCCTCTGGGTCATTTTTCTCCAAATTAATCTTTAGAACTCCTCCTTTTAGCTTCACTCCTGATTTGTATCTCCTGATTCTCATTTTTATACAACTTCCCCACTCAAATCTTCCTCATCCCATGTACAGAAGATGGAAAAAAAAGAGGCAAGGTTGAGGGGGACCCTGGTCTCAGACCATTTCTCTATTAGCAAGAATCACAGCAAATATATTAGATGGAAAGACTAGCACTGGAGTCTAATAAATTAGTTTGTTCCACAGTTCCATGTAAATTGTCCCATCTCCAGGCTGTTTTATTTTCTGACTCAAAACACAACTAACAGCAGGCAGTTTGCTCAAGAAACCAGAACACTTGAAGTACCAAACTTCTCATTTCCATCTAGCTCTTCTCTAGAAATTTGGACATATTGCTGTTGCCTGGTCCCTTTTCTATTCACTCCACATTTACATATGATCAGATTCAATGTAGGATATAATCCACAGGTGTTAGGGGTCAGATTTTTATTTTTGAAATCCATGTCAGAGAAAATGTACCATTAATTTTGCCTTTTCATTTTCTCATCTCTTCATGCAAACAACTATTTCTAACTAACTACAATATAAGTTAAAAACAAAGTTTTATTTCTTACATATTTCTAATTTAATACATTTATAATATTTAAAAATATTATATGTTTCTCTTAAAACATTTTGTTTCAAGCCCACATTGTCATATAAAATTTTTCAACTTCAGCTCAGATGCCCCTGCTTGATAGTTATTTCTCTTGGTTGTACCCATGAAGGATCTCTAACACTTCACCTACGGAAAGATTCCCTCTACTATTTTGAACACCAAATTCAATAACATTAATAGCCTTCCACTTCCAATCTATGCATTTCTTCCTAAGAATATATACCTATGTCCATTTTACAGACTGAACCACAATTGAATACATTAAAAAAAAAGCAGACTCTCAATAAGCATGTGAAATGCTGTCCTAATGCATATTATTTCCATAACTCAATAGAAAATCAAAAAAAGTACACATATACTTGAATAGTTGGTATAAATATGCACTCTATCCATATTCTACGTGCGTATAGATTCATCCTGAGGCCTTCAGAAATTACATTGACCTTGGGTTTGGATTTTTCTCTGCCTTGTCTAGATGGTCCAATTAAGTTGGGTAAGAGACAATTCTCTACTACTTTACTTACTTTTGAAATAGCTATGGTGTCAACAGTTACTGTTTTGTTTTTATTAGAGATGTTTTTTATAAATGTTTATTCAGCACTTGGCTTGAAGAAAGCAAATAAAATAAAATAAAATAATTAAATTAAATTAAAAAAATAAAATGAATCAAAGACTTGCAAAAGAATGCTAGAATTCAAAGTAAATAGCTTGATTTTATGCATTTTTTACTATAGATATTTGTATTGGCTTTCTTACTGAGGCTTACAGATTATAAATTTGTGACATAATTTAACTTGTCCTTAATCTCTCCATTAAATGAATGAAATCATTTGAATTGTTGTACAATTTTCTTTAAATTGACTTTTAGGTTTTTGTTTTTCATTTGGGGTTAATATAAATAATGTTGCTATAAAGATTATTGTATATGTGCTTTGGTATGTTCCACCAT
Organism: Mesoplodon bidens; assembly: GCF_964165515.1. Classification (NCBI taxonomy): domain Eukaryota; kingdom Metazoa; phylum Chordata; class Mammalia; order Artiodactyla; family Ziphiidae; genus Mesoplodon; species Mesoplodon bidens. The sequence continues at coordinate 23,309,341 of NC_138181.1, forward strand.
CATGACTGAAAGCAGAAGTTCTATTTATTTTCCATCTTAGGAAAAAGAGAAACAAGAGAAAATTAAAATTTACATCTATATTCTATATTCATATTGAAATTGGCAGTGTCATTTGGTCCTTCTGTCACATGCTATATCAGGGGTTATCTCGAGATAAAAAGTATCTATAAACACTAACATTTTTTGTGTGTGTGAATACAAAAGAGTGAAATTTATAGATAACAGAGTATGCAAATATTCAGATTTAGTAGGTAATGATGAGCAATTTTCCAAACTATTAGTACCAATTTGCACCCATGCTATCAGGAAATTAGTTTTCAGATGCTTTTCATTCTTATTAATTTGGTATTTTCTGCCTTTTTCATTTTAGCCACTCTGTTATATGTCTGACTTTAATTTGCCCTTCTCTGATGACTAACCAATTTGAGCACCATTTTATATGTTTATTGGCTTTCGGATATCCTCATCTGTGAAATGCTACCTGAGTTTTGTGTCTGTTTTTCTACTGGGTTGATACTTTGCCTTTTTGATTTATTGGAGATTTTCTATGTTTTATGTAAGTCCTTTGTCAAACATATATAGAAAATAATCTTCTTTCAGGAGAGTAATTGACTCTTCTTTTAACTCTTCTTTAACTTTGTAGCTTTTGGAAGAAATCTTTGCCTGCATCAAGGTCTTGAGGGTATTCTCTTATGCTTTATCCAAAAAGTTTTATTATTTTATTTCAATATTAGCTGTATAATACAGCTGGAACTGATTGTTGTATTTTGTGTAATAGAGATTTGATTTGGTCTTTTCCATGTAGAAACCTAATTAACCTAGTACCACTTATTTAAAAGATATTCTTTACCCAACAGCACCGCATTGTAACCTGTGTCACAGATCAAATGACCCTCTGTGTATGGGTTTGCTTCTGGGCTCTTGTTCTGTTTTATTGGTCTTTTTGTTGTACTCTTTAAATATCTTGCTAATCGTGAAGTTTTCATTGTATTATTAGCAAATATCTCAAACACAGAATCCATTCACAATCCAATTTATTTTCCACAATAATAAGTGCAATTTTGTATTTCAGAACACTCGATAATTTATTTTTTTGTAACTTCTCATATTCAATTAGGTCATCAAGGTTTTTGCCTCATAATGAGGCTGATGAAGAGTTCATACTTAGAGCAGACATGACAACAAAAGACTTTTTAAAATTATTCCCTTGTCCTTAATGATCTTCAATATATGGTTTGTCTTGGTGAATATTTTTGAATACTCAGCCATTTACGGTAGGTAAAACTAGAGAACAGAAACTCCTGATATTCTTAATCAGAAATGTTATATTAATTTCAATACTCTGAAAAGGAAATAAGGCCACCACCAAGCCCCTGCATTAAGAAACATTTTGATCTCAAGATAACCCCTGATACAGCATGTGACAGAAGGACTAAATGAAACTGCCAGTTTCAATATGAATATAAAACACAGATGTAAATTTTAATTTTCTCTTGTTTCTTTTTTTCCTAAGATGGAAAACAAATAGAATTTCTGCTTCCAGTCATGATGGAGTAATAGAGACTAGATTTCTCCTCCTGCCTGAAACAACTGTAAAACTAGATAAAATACATGAAAACAGTTTTCAGATAATAGACACAAGGCAGCACAAGACAATGATCCCTGAGAGAGGGGAATCTGGTTGCCTGGTTTCCCAGTTGCCCTGGCCTATTGTGTGGCAGAAGTGCAGGGAGGAGCACAAGTGATTTAACCCAAAGCAGAAGAACCTGTAGATTGTGGAACCTGTAAAGGACTCAGCAGATGATGGAGGGAATTGAGGTGGGGTGAGGAGACCAGGCAGTTGTTACTGTTGCTTAGTCTTCCCTCTGTATTTAAATATAGTTGAGACATGCTTTTTTTTTTTTTTTTTTGTGGTACACGGGCCTCTCACTGTTGTGGCCTCTCCCGTTGCAGAGCACAGGCTCCGGATGCGCAGGCCCAGTGGCCATGGCTCACGGGCCCAGCTGCTCCGCGGCATGTGGGATCTTCCCAGACCGGGGCATGAACCCGTGTCTCCTGCATCGGCAGGTGGACTCTCAACCACTGCGCCACCAGGAAAGCCCGAGACCTGCTCTTTAATGTCACATCCTTGACCCGTTAATCATTCCCTCTTAAAAATTTCTTTGGCCTAGAATCACACAAACCTGCCTCCAACTTTTGCTGAATGGCACTCTTCCCTTTTTTGGGTGTCTGCTTTTGTGAAAGTTATTTGTGAAAGTTTCTGTAAAGATCAATCTAGAAGCAACTTTCAAAACTTTTATAAAAATCTGTTATTTAGACCAAAGTATGTCTTCACATAGTTGCTAGAGTGCCTATTAGCTCTTTGATTGATTTTGTGTGAAAACCATTAGTGGGATAGTCTAAATGTGAAGAATCAGATAAAAGTGAATCATAATGTAATTTTATTTCATGTTCATAGAGAATGACAATCTTTTATGGGATTATGTACTTTATATGTTCCCTTCCCATTATCATCAAGAATAAGCAACTGGTGATTAAGAGGACTGATTTGGAAAAGTGAACTGATCCCAGGAAGTAAAGAAATCTGGATTTGCTCCTTCATACTTTTATTAAAGTGAAAATTTGCAGCATAATTTTACTCTCTATTATTTTATCAACTGATTCAAAATTGGGTATTTATCCAAATTTTTAGCTTTAAGAAAATACAGTTTATGTTAAGAATAAATCTAAGCAAATGGATACATTTCTCACATTAAATGATGCCAGGGAGTTGGTCCACATTTTCTGTCTATAGAATTCTGAATTTCAACTGAATTAAATCAAGATGAGGAAATAGTTTAGATTGTGTGAATGAAGAAGAAATGGGAAAATAAATCTCACTAAATTTAAGAGAAGATATGGCAGCATTTGAAATAAGGACTACTTTTCAAGGGTAATAAAAAACCTAACTAGTTATCTTAGTAAGTTAGACTGAAAATTTTGGCCTCAGTGGCACTTCAGGGTAGGAGGAAAGCCCAGGTCTTTCCCAGTATATGGGAGTCCATGTTGTGATGTAAGCCAGCCTATGAAACAGACAAACAAAACTGAACAAAGGAACAAGGAGATGGCTGGGTTTCCAAGTCACTGGACTTCTCACTGTGGAACACTTCAGCAAGTAGAATAGAATCATAATCTTTTTACTTCACTCAATGGCATTTTCTGCTGGGCCCATGCAGCCACATCTAACAGAGGTGATGACACTCATGGGCTGAATCTCCCTAAGATTTGGCAAATGGTTCTCCTAACTGATGGGCATGGACAGGGAGCAGGAAATATGGTAGCTTTCAGGATTAACAGTGATTAAATTCCAGAGTCATGAGCAGGTAATAAATCTGGACCTCTTGTCTTCCTCTTTGCCTAAATTTTTATCATTACTGAAGCAAAGAATTGCTCCCATACCTTCCTAGGAAAGTTTACTAATCAAGTAAAATTTTACAAAATCCTTTTTAAGTCTGTTCTTTGGAAGCCAGTTATATTTGCTAGGACAGGAGCTAAAAAAGGGTAAGCACAAACTGAAACTTACTTTATGATTCTGAATGCTATTATAATGACATATATATATATACACACACACACACACATATATATATATACGTACACAAGCACATATATTATTTTTCTCATCTAATGTAGTACTTTGAAGTGCCCTAATGGGAAAAAATTTTTATTATAAAGTCTACTTCTAACTTCTTGATGATGATAATTTTGAACTCTAAATAAGAATTGGAAAAAATGGAGACACGATCTCTATAAGCATCATTTTCCTCATCTTTAAAACAGAAGTGTTAACAATGTCAGTCCATAGGGTATTGGCGGAGTCCTTTAGAACCTTGCCTGTAGAGGGCTTAGCACAGTTCCTGGATGCAGAAAATCTTTACAAAAGCCTGCTGTTGTGGGAAAGAAAAGACAAAGCAAGCATGAATAAACTTACATGCATTCCTATCACAGGGGAACTGAGTTTATTTCATTCCAATCTCTAGATTGGAGAGCAAGTTTTCCAGGACTCTCTTTTTGGAATTGTGACAAAGACTTCAGGGAATGAGATTTCATCAGGGTGAATCTTCCTTGCTCCTACCGTGACCCCCTGACATCCTAGATGTACTTCATGTACTTCACAAAGGACCCCATAGATCACAGTGGACCCTACAGATCACAGCCTGGCTTGTGGAACAGGGAATTGGTGGCTCCAGAACCTTATTACAAGTTATTACAAGTGATTAACTTCTGAATTGCTGTGGGAATTTTAGTGACGCTTCCTTTGTATTCACATCTTGCATTCGAAATGCAATGAAAGATGAAGGCTCCCCTCCTGTGTATGAGGCCAAAGGCTGGTAAAGTCACAGAGAAATATATTTGAACAATTCAATTCAATTCTCAGCTGGTCTGAAGCTGTGCTCTTTCCTAGGTAATGGCATTTTCCCTAGACTCACACTTTTAGATATCCTGTGAGGGGCACTTAAGAGTGATAACCAGACCAGAGAAAAAGGCCGCTAGACCTTCTTACCATTCCTCCATCTAGAAATGAATGAGTCCAAGGAGCATCCCAAGCCACTCCAGGAAAATATGTTCCTGCCATGTGAGGCCAGAGGAGCACAGAAAGGGGGAATAATAATGGGAACTGGCTTACAGTTTGCTGCCCCTGAGGATCTTGATATGAGCATGACCACATTGTTTTGATAATGGTACCAGGGGACAGCCTGGCTGGATGAGTTGCAGAGACCAAGAGTCAAAGACCCAAACCTCTGGCAGAGAGAGGAACTGCTCTTGAGAGAGTGGTTCACTGACAAATGGGCGGAAGTGAGAGTAAAGGTGAAACCGGCAAAGTTCCAAACTTTAGAAATATTTCAGGAGAAGGGATTTAAGGACAAAAGCACTTGGATCATAGGAGAAAAGAAGCCCAACTTTAAAATGGAAGTTTTGCAGGTGATAGTTAAGCTGTGTCATGAGATCCTGTATTTACTGAGGGAAGTAGCTCCAATGCTACTAGATCCCATGAACAGGGCTATTTAAAGACGTGGCTGTCTCCCTCCCATAAGAGACAGCAGGCATCCTGACACAGCTTAGAGAAATCCCCATGTGTATGTCCAGAGAAGCCTCACTGATTTCAGGACAGACACCGAGTCTTAGGAAAGGAAAGTGAAAGAGATTTTAAAAAGTGAGAAATATTTTTAAAATGAAGTTACCAATTGCTAAGGATGGTCCCTACAATAGTTAAATACTTAATAAGAAAAAAAATCAAGATTCAAAAATAAATAAGTAGAAATAAAAAGCAAAGGGGTCTCCTATGAATACAAAGAATAAGAGATGGCACTATTCTCTCACCTGAAGTAGGGAAGGAAACTCTTCTAATTTAAGTATTTATTCATATTGACCCAAATGAGAATGGTGACAAGTGTGATGCTAATGGCTCCCCTTGGATATGACTTGGCTGTGCTCTCTTGGCCAATCTGTGGCTTCCATCATAAGTGGGGTAGGATTGGGTCGTATCCAAACAGAATGAATGTTGTAAGCTAAGAATTGCAATCTACTGCAAGGATGTTACATAAGATGCAGGTCTGAAATCTCACTGATTTATTGACTCTTAAACAAGATCAGAATTGCTTTAGCTTCCTGATTGATTAAAACCAGTCCAAAGTTGTCTCCAACTCATTAATTCAAGACCTAGCATTCTAACTCAAGCATACCTAATAAATGAACCTAATTATATTCACTGAGATTCTCATTTCACCTTTCTTAAAGAAGAAATAATTGACAATATTCTTTAGGAAATTCATGGTACATATTCTTGGAATGAGCTAAAAGAGATTTATTTGAGAGTTTAGAACAGAACAGGAAACTCAGCATTCCCCCCAAAGTAGGACCTGTAGTATCTGTTTTTTTCCTCTTAGAAAATTATAACTTTAACATATATAAATATCAATTTATGTTCTGCTACAAATATCAATTTATGTTTTGCTATATTTTGCTTAGTGTCTTAGGGTAATCATTTTTATATATTATTGCACACTCCATTTGTTTCAACCAAAAAAAGTAAAGTGAGTGTTGATGGTTCAGTGGTTGGAATCCCCATAAAGAAAAACCTAAGTAAACCAGTGGTATTTGATTGAATAGAAAGCAGGGGAAAGTAAATGACCAAATAATAAAGGCAAATGGCAAAAACTTGTCAAACGGACAGAATTGTTTTAAACAAAAGTATAAACCTTGGCACGCTTAGCTAACATGTATTTCGTTAACAACTACTATGTCTCAGAAATTGTGTTGAGCCTTGCAGATGCAAAAATTAAGGCATAATTCTGATCTCAGAAGCTTCCATTTCGAGGTTAAAATACACATTAGGAAAATATATGCACATCAGGAAAAAAAGGTTAAAATCTAGCATTAAGAGTCCTTATAGCACCTGAGTTCAGAGTTTGTCACAGGGACATTTCATAGGGGCACTGAGCTTGGACTGCTGTGGCGGGGAGAGTCATAGCTAACAAGCAGAATTAAATAAAAGGGGGCTTTGGCACAGAAAAAGGTCTGTGTAAAGAGGAAAATGAACAAAATAAGAAACTATTAAATGTTTAAGAAACTGCAAATAATTGAGTATGAAAGAAATGAGGACAGGAGAAAAAATATATGCAAATATTTTTATAATTTGGGGTTGAGAAAAAGCTTTTTAAGCCTGATGCCATGATACCATATTAGGCAACAAAGAATGGAAGGGAATTACACAGACCTTCAGACCCAGCTGCTTTGGTTCATATCTTAAGAGAGATAAGAGAGACCTGGAAGAATCTACTCCTAGGATTTCAGCCCTCAGTTTCCTCTTTTTTTTTTTTTTTTAACCTGCATGCAATGTTGTCTTGAGGAGCAATGAATTAATATTTTTAAAAGTATCTAGAACAGTGTCTGACACATAATAAGCATTCAATAAATATTAGCTATTACTAATATTAGCAAAATCTGAAACCATAAAACTGTTGATAGATGTAATTGTACATAGTATAAAAACAAATTTCATAGAGATAAAATTGTACTGAAATGTGTCACTTACACCGGTTGGGGATAATCACAGACTTCTTAGTGCCCATTGAGCCACATCAGGCTCTTAATAAAGACAAAAGGATAGAGAAGAGGAGAAAGAGAGCACAGGCAGCACTGGAATCAGAGAGATTTTCAGGCTCAGCCCCACAGGGGCCTTTCTTGGGAGCACAGGATGTGTTTCATCTTCAGGTTGCAAAACACCAAGATATGCCTTGGAAATCTTAGCTCCAGGGGAGGCTCAGCAAAAGTTTCCAGTGGGATCTTTCATGCCCCATTGGTCACATAGCCAAGCCAGGCTGTAAAACTTGTATGACCAGGTCTAAGTCATCATTCCATATATCCTAAAATAAGACAAAAAGGCTAGCCCCTGGTGTCTGAAGGACAGTTTTGAACTTTAAACAGCACATTATCAATCACTAGTTAGCGCATCTCATCCTAATTTTGGCCTAGGGACAGTACCAGAATTCCAGGCATCTCCAAAGATGAGCATAGAGCCGCCCCAATCCAGCTGCAGGATTTCTTTACCTTATACATTCCCCACTTCTGACTCATGTTCACATTTTTAAAATTATAAACTGTTCATTATCACATTTCTGTAACTTTTGCACCACTCACAAAACAGAAAAAGCAAAGAATAACAAAAATGATAATTACTTGTATCATTCAATGAAATATACACTGCTTCAGAGAAACATGTCCATTTCCAAATATTCCAACCCTACTTGTTTGTAATCATGCAAAACTTGACAACTCTTTTACTTCCTTTCACTACCAAAATTTGAACTTTGGGAATGGTATAAATAGATCAACTAATTAATAATTATTCAACTATTAACTAAAGCTAGTTACTCTCTCCAATCAGCTTCCAACAGAAGAACATTTTGTGAAGGTTTTAATTCAATCTCCCATTCCATTTGATATCAATATCAGTATCATCAATCCAAGTTAACTGCACCAACTACACCAATATTAGGATTAAAAGCAGTCCCATTATGAGTTAGAAAAAGATCATTTACAACATTAGTCAGTTTTAAATATAATAGCATTATCCCAGCCTTTTCAAAGGAGCGCTTAGCCATATAAGAAATGTTGTCATGAATTAGGGTCTAAATCAAAAGTAAATTTCAGCTAATTTTGGATTCCAGATCGTTTATGGGTGTAGACATATGCCTTGTTTCATGCCATAAATAATATGTACTAATATGGTTTCCCACTGGGCCTAATCTTTCATTAATGCCCATTTCTCCTCACTGGTAAAAATCCTAGTCAAGTTTAATAACTTGATTGCACTGCTGAGTGCATATGGTTTTTGTTTATGAGTGGACCTTGGCAGTTAGAAAGCACCTATGCAAATTACACTGTCCAATTATGAATTCTCATAGGCTAGAGGGACAATAAATCTCTTATAAAATCATTCCCTGTGCTTCTACTGTCATGATCCCAGGACATTATCCTTGAACAGATGAAGTAGCATTAAACTTATTCCCAGTGTTTCTTCACAAGGTGTTGTTAGTGTCACTGACACATAGCATATGGACGACTCCAGGTTGCATGCGACTTAAATCAGCTGGGCTCCACACTAGACTTTTGGCTCAAAACAAATGAGGCAGTTTCTGTAAGCAAATAGCCCAAGTCTTTCGGGCATTAGCAAATATAGCTAAGAGATAATAATCTTGTTTTCAGCCTCTCAAAAGGCACCAAGTTAATATAGGCATTACTTTTTTGAATTTATGGGTTTCCTTTCTCAGAGCAGTCACTGCCACTTCCTGCCATTTAGCGTTAATTTTCACCAGAGCCTGGGGGGAGGACCATCAGGTGCCATCAAAGGACTGACGCACAGAGTTGGCAGCAATATGAATCTGGTTAATCTGGATTAAGTACAAATTTGTAGGACTAGCTCATCTCCTACATGGGAGAGAGGCAGAAATCATTGATCTTAGCTTAGGCAGGTGAGGGAAACAACCCATGCCATCACCTGCTTAAGAATTGGGCTAGTAAAATTTTGAGGAAGTGCCATGGGTAATATTTAGAAACCAATCCTTCATCCAGAACTTATAAATACAATCCAGATCCTGGTGCTACAGGATTAGGAAGAGAAAAAAAAAATAGGAGTAGGAAAGAAATTTATGTATTGGTAAGTTCTTGTGTCATCTCTTATCGCTTCTTCCCTATCTTCCTACGATATTTCAACAATCTAACCAATGATGATCCCTCTTTATTTCCATGCATATTAAATTTTAACACACTTTCATTAAATTGTGAAAGCCATCCCTTCAGTCTTTTCTTATCCTGATGGTTTAGTAAGTAGGTATTTCAACAACCTATTCTAATTTTTAATCAATCCTCTGCTTTTCACATATATAGGTATATGATAAGCCCATTGTATATGATGCTTCTTAGACCACTGTAATATTGCACCTACAGTAAAATTGTTTCTGTGATCGGATAATATATAAGCAGAGGGCTCATACTGAATTACAGTTTCTGTGATATGTCTCTTAGAAAGTTAGAACTTTCCTTCAGTTACTAAGCATGCAAATCTAAAATAAGAATGAGAATGGATTCCAGTCAAGACCCATAAATATTCACACAGAGCTGCAGGCAACAGGTCAGTGCATTCCACCTGCTAGCTATGGTCCAGACTGGCTCCACTGAGCATCTGTAGCTGCTTTTAGTTTCTCATGGTCTTGTTGACAAACAAAAGTGCTGTTAGTCATCATTTTGCACTTCTGAGGATGATAGCGTGATGCAGCTTTACTGCGCCTTTCTAAAATTTTGCATTGCTTGCATACTGCCATGGCCGTTTATCTTGTATAGAAAAAGATCCAACAAACAAGGGCATCTACTTTTAAAACAATTTGTGATTACTTATTTTTAAAATGTTAATGAGGCGTAATTGACATACAACAAACTATCAATATATAAAGTATAAAATGTGATATGTTTGACCTGCATCCAGCCATGAAAACATCACCACAATTAGGATAAAAAACCTATCTATTATCTATTATCCTTTAGAATGTCCTCATGCCACTTTGTAATCCTTCCCTCCTGCCATTTTCCACATTTTTCTTGTTAACCAGGCAATAGAGATCTGCTTTCTGTCAATAAATTTGACTACATTTTCTAGAATTTTATATAAATGGAATCATATAGTACTGTTCTCTTTTTTCTTTTAAGGCTTCTTCTACTCAGCATAATTATTTTGAGTTTCATCCATGTTTAGGAATATTATAGCTCTGCTTGGCTCTTTACACACTGATAGAAATTTTAGAGATAAATTCTACCAAAAACATCTATTAGTACTTTAACTAGAATCTCATTAAATCTATACATCCAGTTGTGCACAACTGACACCTTGAAAATTCTATGCCATCCTATCAATAAGTATTGTATGTTTCTCCATTTATTTACTTAGGGCTTAATGTTCTTAAGTCAAGTTTTCATTTTCTCCATAGATGATGCATACTCTCATTAGATTTACTCATAGGTAACATACTGGAGTTTTTGTTACTACAAATACAGCCTTTAGTATAGCATTTATAACTGTTTCCTGTGTGTAGAAACGAATTTAATTTTTATATTTTGGATTTGTATCCAATGATTTACTGAATTCTCTTGCTGATTCTCTCTCTGGGTTTTCTATATAAAAGCTTATTAGTTGTGAATAATGACAATTTTGTTACTTCTTTTAAAATATTTTAGAATATAGACATTTATCCTGTTTTGGAGGTTGCCAATGTCTACAAGTGCAAGGTTGAATATAAGTATTCATAGGGGGCATCCTTACTTGTTTCTGATATTAAAGAGAATGCTTCTAACATTTCTGAATTACATTTTCTCTGCATCTTGTAATATTCCATTGCATTAGCCTACCATGGTTGTTTGTCCATCCATGTATTGAAGGACATTTTGGTTGTTTCCAAGTTTTGGCAATTATAAATAATCTATTGTTTAAGTGTGTGGGGGGCAGAGAAATACTTTATTATTATTACTTACACTCTACGTATTATACACAATATTACATATTTATTAGATATTTCATGGTTGATATAATAAATTATCCAGTTGTTAATATTATGATATATGCCTCTGAATACACACATATGCTTACATATATGTATCTCTCTATATATCTAGTAATTATTAAAATAAAAATACATATCTCTCTATATATGTATCTATATGTATGTTTCTGTACATTTATTGACATGCAAACTTTTCATGGCTTACTGTTAGGGGAATAAAGCCTAGTTATAAAAGAATATTCTTAGTGATTCTGATTTTATAGATTTACAGCTAGAGAGAGAGGATAGATAAATAAGTAGATAATATCTGAAATTATGTTCATCCAAATGTTTATAGTATTTGCCTCTGGGTGGTAGATTTAGAATGCTTTTAACTATCTCCTTTTATTATAGTGTGAACTTTCATCATTAATATTATCCTTTATATAATTTATCCTATCCTTACATTAAGGATATTAATATCCTTAATATTATCTTGTAAATTTGTAAAAATTTATAAAAATAAAATTTCAGTCACCTGTATTAAACATATGGAAGCATAAAACTTAAAATTCAGAAAAGAACGCAGGGAGGGTTCTTAACTGGACAGACAATAGAGACCCAAAAAAAGAATGAAATTTTGCCATTTACAACAACATGGACAGACTTGGAGGGTATTATGCGAAGTGAAATAAATCAGACAAAGGCAAATACTGTATGATATCACTTATATGTGGAATCTAAAAAATAAAACAAACTAGTGAATATAACAAAAAAGAAACAGATTCACAGATATAGAGAACATACTAGTGGCTACCAGTGGGGAGTGGGAAGGGGGGAGGGGAATGATAGGTGTAGAGGATTAAGAGGTACAAACTGTTAAGTATAAAATAAGCTACAGGATACACTGTACAACACAGGGAATACAGCCAATATTTTACAGTAACTATAAATGGAGAATAACCTTTAAAAGTTGTGAATCACTATATTATACACCTATAACTCATATAATATTGTACATCAACCATACGTCAATTTAAAAAATAATCTTAAACTTAAAAAACCCTATAAATTGACTGTAAAATGTTGAAGGAGGATGAAACTTCCAGAAAAAAATAACATGTGATATATAATATATAAAATAATACCATACTAACATTAAATTAAATTTTTTTAAGTCCTTCTGTGAAAGAGTTAAAACCTGAAAAGAGATGTAAAGTGACTTTAAGTGAATCCTAATTGCCAGGTCTACATCTGTTGGCTCTACCTTCTAATAAATTGAACTTTTTTGATTTGTGATTAAAAAACAAAATCCTATGAATTGATTTTTAAAGGATTTTGATGCCAAATCTTCATACATGTACTATGTCACTGATAACAGAATTTTACAAGATTTACTTAGCAAATGAATTTTCATAATTCATGTAGATAAGAAAGACACTATATTAAAACAGACAAGATAACACAGGAACAGATAGAGGGCAATGGAGTGAGACAACCTGGGGAAGGAAGAGAACAGCTTCTCACTGACTGAACCCTTCATGTCAGATTGTTTCTTATTTCGACAAAGGTTCTTTCCGTAGAACGAATAGAGAAAGTCAGTGTGTTAGCAGGAATTTTGCTTCTGCTTTCACGTATAAAAATTTACCTGGAGGTTTTAAATGATATATTGCTTGTTTCTAGAAATTTTTTCATCAGTTCTCAGACACAGTTGTTAAAAATAAAGCTACCAAATATTTCAATGTTTTTGAATTGTATTATTTTACTTTTGGTGCATTTCTCTAAAATATGAAGGCTAGTGTTCAAAAAGAAATTCAGAAACATGATTAGGTAGGAAGATATGGATCATCTATAAGTAATTCTTTATAAATACTTAAGCAAATCATTTTAAGAAAAAAAACCACAGTATTCTATAAGTTAAAGATTATAAATATAAAGGAAAAAAAGTACATAACCAAGGGCAACTCAATTCGAAATGTAACATCCTCCGAAGAAAACCAGTAAAACTAGTTTTGCTTTTACAATCTTAGCATGTAATGTGCCTTTGAGTATTTCTGCCACCTTCCCTCAGGATACATATCCTTAATAAACCATAGCAGATGTATGCTAAACACTAAATGTATGTTAAAGATCTCCAGCAGGTTGCTTTGCATTTTGAAAAGTAATGCTATTTCAAACATACATTGAGTTGTACCTAAAATAATTTTTAAAGCACACATATATATATAGATCCTCAAGTAATAACTAAACAAGCATTTAACATCTCAAGACAAAGACAGCAAAACAAAAGAAACTACAAGGACAAAAAAAGAGCCCCATATTCAGAGTAACTTAGATGAGAAAAGCAGAGCTGAGATAATTTAAGTATATAAAATGTCATTTCCTGAAATGATGGCAGTGGAGTCCTAGCACAGTTTTGTAGAAGACATCCTTAACCTCATCTCCATGTGAAGACTGTAACCCACTATGTATTTATTAAGCAAGTGCAATGGCAGATTCCATAGCCCCATGGCCACAGAGTCCCTTGTCTGAAATTAGAAATAAGGTAGGTGTAGAAGAAACTACAAGGCATTCACATAAAATTATTCGTAAATAAGTAAGATACTGTCACTCATGCATAACTGCTGTGCAGAACATAGGACATGCCACCAAGTAATTAAGGGTACCAAGGTAGGGGCAGAGAGGAACTTTTGAAAAATGGATTCGGTATTAGTTCTCTGAGGAGATGACTTTATGGCTGAGATGAGGAACCTCACATGCAAAGGCCCTGCAGTACGGACAGGTGTGGTGTATTAGAGTAGAAAGCCCTGGGTGTCTGGAGAGTAGGGAACAAATGGTAACCCACGTAGCAAAGCCTTAAAAGAACCGGAGATCTGGAAGGACCTGGCAAATGTTGGCCAAGAGCTTAGACTACTGCATTCAGAAGCCACTGGAGGGTTTAACTATAGAAATGGCATTTTCTGATTTCTGTTTTTAAATCCCACCTTGGCTGCTCTGAGAAGAATGGATTGTAAGGGGAAAAAATGTAATGATGGAGATCAGCTTAAAAACCTATTCACTACTGTGCCCTCACTGGTTAGCACACAATAGGTGCTCAGAAGAAAGGAATGAATTTCCAGGTTACAAGGGAAAGGTGTGAGGAGTCCATGGAATTGTATGTCTAAAAACAAATAGTTTGTAAGGCACAGCCGTCCTATATATCTCTCTGGGTTGCATGAGGACTAAACATCTCTGAAGATGTGGAATCCTGATTTGAGCAATGTTGGTGAACACTCATTGGTAAAATATACAAAAGAAAAGAAATAGGAAAAAGAGGTGGAAAATGACCCAAATACACCGTTAATTTACAGAGCCTATGAATCAGAAACAGCAGCATGTGAAGTTTTAATTGACTATTACACTCCTCTGAAATTATACATCTGCTATGCTATGTGTCCCTGAGGATAATACAACTTCTTCATTAATGATGGTTCAAATAGAAATCATATTTTACCTCACTAAAATTCATTTAGCAAACAATCATGCAGCCCTTAATTTTTTCCAAGGACTGTAAAAAGACGAATAAAGCCCGGCCCTTGCAATCACTGTCTAGCTGAGGACAGTGCCACCCTCAGGCTTGTTCACATCTTCTACAAACATTAAAACACAAGGATCTTTTTTTTTTTTTTCCCTGATTTGGTCTTATGAGAAAGTTATTTGAAAGTTCAGCAACCTAATGAACCAAGAGAAAATGCAGAGGCAGACGTGTGCCCCCCAAGCAAGAGGATGCATCCCTGACTACCCGGAAAGCGTGACTGTGCTTTTTACAGCTGGCCTCTCCAAATCACCCAGCACAGCAGCTAAGCAGACCAGTTCTGCAGATTACCATGCTCCCTCCTTCCCCTCTGCCCAGGTGGAGGCATTTAGAATTGCCTAGAAAGCTTGTTGGAAAAGGGAAGTTTTAGGAAGAGAAAACTACCCATTCCCCAGACCTCCATGCTGGTTCAGGCAGATCTGGTAGTGGGCCAGGCCCGCCTTTGGCCAGCCCTGCCCCAGCAGGTAAGAGGTAGCACCAAGGCTCAGAGGCAGCAGGGGTGGAGGGAGGTGAGGGGTGGTGGAACTCGGCCCCTTCAACTTTAAGCTGTGGGTTACAAGGGCCTCGCTGGCTGGGCTGGCTGCTGGGCCCTGGGGTGAAACCTAAGCTGGACATTGGAGGTAATTTAGAACTTTAAATATTTCAGACATAAATGCATGAGCCTCTTTCTTTGCACTCACACATATGAAGTGAGCCTATCGAGGTGACTGGAAAAATAACCATAATAAAATATGATAGGGTCGAACTACATGATGGAAATTGCACAGGGTGTGCAACCAGTCAAAACTGGCAGTGAATCATGGCTCCCCCTCCTAATGGCTCTGTTTCCCTTTTGAATGGCCACTGTCCATCTC
This sequence comes from Mesoplodon bidens, assembly GCF_964165515.1. Taxonomy (NCBI): domain Eukaryota; kingdom Metazoa; phylum Chordata; class Mammalia; order Artiodactyla; family Ziphiidae; genus Mesoplodon; species Mesoplodon bidens. Next base: position 23,324,841 of record NC_138181.1, read on the forward strand.
TCAGTGGCTTTAACTATAGGGTGGCAGAAGCAATATCTACTCCACACAGTATAGTCCTAAGGATTAATACTGTCACAAAGCTGAAGCCACCCACCCAGGCATAGTGCTCAAGACAGTTTAGTGCCACCTCCATGAAACAGGGTGCTATGGAAAATGGCGGGGAGAGAGATTCATTCTTCCCAGGGGTTCACGGTCATGGAAGGCTTCAAAGAGAGGAAGGCATTTAATATGGTCTTAAAAATAAAGCATCAGAAGAGAAATAAAATGAGCAAAAGTATGAAGTGTGCAAAATGCATGACTGAACTGAAAGTTAATTGTGGGGTGAGTGGTAGAAGTTAAAGATAGAATGATTGGTCTGTGAAATGACGTTTTCACAATATACAACTTATCGAGAGGTTTTACCTTGTGGATAACTGGATATTATTAAGTTTTTGTTTGTTTGCTTCTTTGTTTTGTTCTGTTTTAATGAGAGCAATGACCTCATTGGTCGCTCCAAATGCTGACTGGAAACGAATGTTTTAGAAAGATACTTCCCACTTCAGGTTGATGTCTCCAAGAAGGACTTGTTGACTGTCAGTCATTCTCCTAATGCTGAGATTATCACAGAACCTCCAGGAAAGTCCCAAATGGTGGTGCCCACAGATCAAAAGTGGGAATAAAACAATTATTTCTGAGAAAATCCAAGGGTTATTTGTTGAACATGCAAGCTGTGATATTTACATTTTTCCCTTTTGTTTATAATTATGTTCACAGTTTATTTCCACATAACTTGTGTTTTAGACCCTACATCATTAAGTTTGATACTTTAGATTCTTTACAATAGTAAAAATAAAATATTAAAAACTCAAGAAAAGTTATATCACATTTGACTGCAGTGGATATGAAAATAGCAAAACATTTAAAATTGCCAAGAGCAAGGGTGTGGCTTGGTTCCTAGAAAACTTCAATTGGATTGGATTTCTGAGATTTTTAAATACTTTAGATTTTAATGCTACAGTTTTATTGCCTTTCACTGCTCTGGTGGAAGTAAGCTGCTTCATGCTTTATTTGCTTTTCCTTCTCAGATTCCATTTTAAATAGTTAAAGCCTAGCTACATGGTAATGAAGGAAAGTGGGAAAGAACAGACCAGAAAGAATATTTAGTATTTCAGTGCTTTAACTTTACAACCCAAAGGTTTTGAATAATTTATTGTCCATAAAATAAGGCCCCCTTGTCTATTTCTAAGCACTGGATGCCAAACAGCAAATATGAATAACAAAATCCTAGTCACTTTTGTAACAAATTCATTGCCCCTGTGTGGCACTTTTCTGATCATTTTATTGCTTTTCCACTTTTGTCCAAGTTAATAAAAGAAGCTGATACCTCTTTCCTACCTGAACAATTCAGCAGCAACTGTGGGATAATACAAAGATGATTTACAATCCATTTGGGTAATTTCTTGAAGCAGGTTTAGAACTATCTCATAATTCTCAACCTAATGTGAAATAATATAATTCATAAAATCCTGGCACTGGAGTGGAAATGAGAAAGAGGTCTAGTATGAAGCCTGATGTGATATCTGGGTGGAGTGATGCCTCAATCACTCAATCACCAGAATCATTCTCTATCATTTGCAAAATAGAATGAAAGCAAAATATTTTGTGTTGCAATGTTATAACAAATTTTTTAGAAAATGTTGCCAATACGTGAACTGATAGCAGAAAGACCAGAACATTTACTATCCAACATGGGAAATATTAACAATTTTTCTGGGACATCATGGAGAAACCAGGACAATCCCTAAAAAACCAGGATTTATTGTCACTAACCAACACTCTTTTCCAAAACTGTGACTTTAGTACTCTTTTCCTCTTTTTTGGCCTGAGAGTTCCTGCTGCACATATTATTTCCCTACTTAAAATTCTTCAGTGGCGGGCTTCCCTGGTGGCGCAGTGGTTGAGAGTCCGCCTGCCGATGCAGGGGACACAGGTTCGTGCCCCAGTCCGGGAAGGTCCCACATGCCGCAGAGCGGCTGGGCCCGTGAGCTATGGCCGCTGAGCTCGCACGTCCCCAGAGCCTGTGCTCCGCAACGGGAGATGCCACAACAGTGAGGGGCCCGCCTACCGCAAAAACAAAACAAAACAAACAAACAAAAATCCTTCAGTGGCATCTCACTGTAGTTGAGACATGTTCCTAATCATAAACCAGGTTTATAACACCCACACAATCCATTCTGCTGGTGCCTCCCCTGTGCTGACTGTTGTCGCTAAGACTGCTCTAACCATTCGGCTTTTTACCATTCCTTGAGTTTGCCAAGCTAATTCTGGCCACATTTCTTTATATTCCTCTGTCTGAGTTGCGTTTCTCCTGCATCTTTGCATGGCTGCTTCCTCTTCCTCATTCAGGTTTCACCCCAAATGTGAGAGCTCTCTGACAACCCCACTGGAAGAGGCCTTCCCAGCCCTGACTTCTCAGGCTCTCTTCATCTCCTTTCCATGTTGACTTTTTTCCACCATGCTTAACACTGATTGAACTTTTCAGTCTCCATCTTATTTAGTGCAGCAGCATTTGGTAAGATTGATCTTCTTGCCCTTTTGACACACTTTATTCACAGGATAGCCTACCACCTGGGTTTCCTCTCACCATTTTTGGTGGTTCCTATTCAGACTCCTTTGCTACTTCCTTCTCATGTGTTAACCTGTAAATTCTGTAACCCTAGTCTCAGTTACCAACATCTTTTCCTTACTATCTATGCTGATGCCCTAGGCGATTTCATCCAGTCTCATTGCTTCCAGTATCACCTACAACCTGATAACTCCTATGTTGATACCTGAAGCTCATATGTCTCCCCTGAACTTCAGGTCTGCATGTCCAATGATAGTCTAACTGATGTCTCCATGTGGACATCTAAGGGGCATCCTTAATTTAACAAAATCTGAGCCCCTGATATTCCCTGTTCTCTTGCAGACCATCTTCCCCTTTCAGCCATCCACATCTCATTTGATGGTGACTCGATTCTTTCCCTTTCTGATGCTAAAAACCTTGTGCCCACCTTTGACTCCTCCTTTTCCCACAAAAGCCTCATCTGTTCCATCAACAAATCCTATCTGCTCTTCCTTAAAAAGAAACACAGAATTCTATAATGTGTCACGAACCCAGCAGACCCTGTGCTGACCTCGGCGCCATGTTCTTTCCTTAGTTATTGAAATAGGCTCCTAACTGATCTTCTGACTTCTGCCCTGGCCTCTGGGGAGTATTCACAGCACCACAGTCACAGTAATCCTGTTAAAATGTAAGTCACTCCCCCAGTGTCTGCCTGTCTCAGAGTAAAAGACAGATTCTCCACAGTGACTCCCCAGAATGCTAGAATGTGCATGTTGTGTGCCTCAGTATCTGTCTGATCTTCTCTTGTCTTATTGGTCCTCGTTGGGCTACAGTAGTTTTTTTTCATTGTTTTTTCTTTTCTGTTGGTGGACCTTATCTGACACATTCCCTCTCCTGAGCCTTTGCACTTGAATTTCCTTCCGACTGGGATGCTTTTCTCCAGTAGCCACAGGTAGCTCTCTCACTTCCTTCAGGTTTTCACTGAAAAGCCACCTTCTCAGTGAGACATGTCTCCAATCTCACCTGTCATTTTATATAGCCCTTCTCTGATTTTCTGCTTTATCTTTCTCACTAGTATTTATCACCAAGGAACATATACATTTTACTTAATTATTGAGTATATTTTCTGTCTCCCATCACAGGAATGTAAGCTCTATGAGAAGACAGGTTTTCTCAGTCTTGGTCAGTGTCATAGTCCCATTACCTGGAAGAGGGCCTGGACTATAGTAGTCATTTAACCTATGTTTGTTGACTGTTTTCATGAAATTAGAAGCTCTTCTTAACTCTGCATTCTTTGTTGTCATGCTCCTGTTTTCTGCTTCAACTGAGACTCCAATTACTCAAAGTTTGAAGACAAAGGCAAACTTTCTACTTTCCCACCTACACGTCACTCTGAAGCCCACTCCTGTCTGGCTTTCGTCCTCACCATTCACCCAAATGCTTCTTGTCGATGTCACCAATGGCCTACCTACTGCCAATACCTATTCAAACACTCCAACCATTACTGGATTTGTAAGTTTAGAATATTTCACACAGTTTACCACTTTCAACACTGTCACTGAATTTTGTGACACTGTATTCTCCATGGTTTCATCAACAGTCTTGGCCCCCTTTTACTGGTCTCCTTTGCCAGTTTATCCTTTATCTGATGTCTCAACTTCAAGTTTCTCAAGACCCTGCTTTTCATGATTTTCTCTCTTTATATTCCCTATGTATGTGATTTATCATCCACTTCTAGAGCACTAAATTCCATCCATAGGATAAAATGTACATTTACATCTGCAGGCTATAAACTCCTCAAAGATAGAAGGATACAATGGACTTTGGCACTCCTGGTTTTAACAGCGCCATATTTGTTTCAGTCTCCTGAGACTACTTACCATTCTTCCGCAGTGTCACAAGTGACTGGAAGGAACTCAAACTTGGTGGGACGTACCAAATTTTCCAGGGAAAGAAATCAAGCTATATTTATTTGCCCAGTTGTACCTTTCAGTCTATAGAGAATAATATGAACTCATGTGTTATTAATTATGAAATTTGAGACAAACAGTAGGATGTGTTCTTTCTGTATCATGGATGTTACTTTGAAAGAGCACATGTTTATTCAAAGCTGGTTCTCTACTTTTTCACCAACTCAACACTATGTTATGAATCACTATAAAAATGCACATTCTTTTTTATTTCCTTCGTGTTCTGAGAGGCATTTCATTATTTATTTTATCCTTAGATAGAACTTATATCCCCATTTGTTACCATTCCTCAGAGAAATATATTATGTATCTTTTTATTAAACTGTTTATTTTACCAAGATGCAATGCATATTGCAAAACAAACATCTTCAGAACTTGGGAAGAACTGGTGAAATCCAAACAAAGCCTGGAGTTTAGTTAATAGTGAGGTACTGATGTTGGTTTCTCAGTATTGACAAATGTATTATGGTAAGATGTTAACAATAGAAGAAATTGGGTGAAGGGTGTATGGGAGCTCTCTGTACTATCTTTGTAAATTTAAAATAATTTTCTGTAAATTTAAAATAATTTTTCTGTAAATTTAAAATAATTCTAAAATACAAAGTTAATTCAAAAGGTAAAAAATATATATAATAACTTTGAAAAATTAAAAAGAGGAAGGAGGATTCTCAAAATCTCTACAGAGGCTTATAAAAAATTGCTTTTCTCTTAGGCAATCTTCAGTGAGGCTGCTTTTTCATTTTATTGGCTGTTTATACTGTCACGAGGCCACAAATAAATGAAAAAATAGAAAAAATAAAATCAGTATGTATATGATTGAACATAAAATCACTATGACATTCTTATTGAATTTAAGTTCAATTTCCCAAATAGGCACATGAGAAATCTAGAAACATTCCTTCATCTTTGCCTTATGTATGCTGTTCCTTCTATCCTGATTGAAGTAGAGCATAATCCAATGAAAAGTTCAGGTATTTCTCTACTCCAAACATAAATAGATAGCCTATGGTTTCTAGGGTAGGTAACTTAGTTTGTGTGAAATATAAGGTGATATTGTAATATTATGCCAATGTCAGCACATCTAACTTATACCATAGCCCTTTTGAAAAGTTAATTCCAAGGAAAGGTGGGCCAGTGGAATGGGGCCAAATAGAAATATTCCTTTATCGTGACTATTATAAGAGCTGGTTTCTACTAGTCCACAGTTTACTGTCATGACTTACACAGTCCCAGTCACAAGAAACAAGGATGGAGGGGACAAAGAGAAAGAGAGAACCAGGCAAGAAAGGCGTGAAGAAATTGGTCCTGCAGAAGGATGTGCCTTTACAGTGCAGTCATTCATTGAGGGTGCGGTGTCCATTGGTTCACAGGGACTTACAGATCTAAACCAATGAATGTGTATTATGGAAGGATTCTGTGGTCTAACAAATGGAGACCAGAAAATCCTTCATTGGTCCTCATTCTTAGAAACAAATAATTAGTAGTAAAATTTTTCCATGAACCTTCTCCAAAGATAAATAAAATAGACAAACAAACTATGAACCCAAACTGGATTTGGTAGTGGTCAGCAACAAGGAAGCTAGAGAACCAAGCTTGCCTGATAGCAAATGTGGCTGACAATGCTCCAACCCAAACACTGAGCCTTGGGCCAGTAGCCAGACCTGGGGACTAAACCTGGGAGCCCACAGTGTGCTGAGGCACTTGAAGAAGGATAAAGTGCTGCCATTTTCCTCCTTCAAATATTCCAATTTGAAGTATGCCCACTTCTAGCAAAAGCTGTTGTAAAATTTCCCTGAACATTTCCAATATAACTACTCATTAGTCACACAGATGGACAACAAACAGATATGAGTTCACACAGGTATCCCCAAGAACACAGGGAGGCAATGCACCAAGAGGGAGCACCAGCACAAACAGTAAACAACTGATTAGGCCCACAAAGGAATTTTGAGGATGAAAGTGTCAGAGAATACACAATTGCTATGTAGAATAACTACATATAAAATGACTAAAGAAATGTGAGGTAGCAATTAGAGATTACCAAGAAAGAACAGGAATAAAGGAAGAGAATCAAATAGAACTTCCAGAAATGAAAACTATCACTTTTGAGATTAAAAATGAAGCCTTAATAGATGGATTAAACAGAAGATAAGACATGGCTGAACAGGGAATTATTGAACAGAAAGATTCATCTGAAGAAAGGAAGCAAAATTCACTACAGGGTAGGGGGAAAGGAGACTATGTCAATAGACATTGGGAATTAAATGTCTAATATCCACTTTATTTGTGTTTCAGACAAAAGAGGAAATATTGAAGAGAAAAATTTTGAGATCTTTTCCAAAACCACTGAAATTTCTCTTAATCATTGTTTGAACTAATTTCATTTCAAAATCTGAAACCTAAATCTACTGAGTAAAACACACACCAAAAAGGAAATTTGAAAGATTATGCATCAATGTAAGTATGGCAGTATTCCTGTTATCTCCATTATATAGTTATGACGTGGATGATGATAGCAAAAATTAGGATAACGTGGAGTGTTTTGTAAGCTCTAAGCAAGGTTCTAACAATTTTAAAATTTCAGCTAGACTGTCTGAAAATGAATTCCTGGAATACAGCCTTTTTATTAGCAGTAAAGTCACTTTTTTATTCCTTTGAAATATAGAACTTGTGTTAATGTGTGGAGGATGGATGACAAAAGTGTACATAAACTGCTGCTGTACTGCAGGTAAAATGAAATTGCTTTAGACAGGGTGGGTGAAAGAAACCCCAGCAGGCTACAAGGCAAGACACAGTGTCAGCTTTCATAAGAACCCATGTTTAATGGATGCAAAGAAGCTGAGGCAGGACAATAGCAGATAGAACCTCACAGCCCATAACAATCAGATAACTCAGCGTTTCACTGTGGATAAACCTTGGAGAGGAAGAAAAAGAAAGGAGACACTGAGTTTGACAACAGAGTAAAATCAGTCTTCATTTGTATGCAGCTGGAAACAAGAGGCTGTCAGCCTTTGCTGGCCTTTTCAACCAGACTTGCACATACTGATAGCAACGTTATCTACAGTTTACAATACGAAAGCAAGGACAGTGGTATATATATTAATCCTTCTACCTTTATCCCATTGCTTTGGACATTTTCCAAAAAATTCTAAAATTCAACAATATTCTTCAAGTGCCCGAGAGACAAGTGAAGCTACTCCAGCCCATGCGACACTGGAAAGATATTCCCTTCTTGATGATACAAGAACAGTTTAATGGCAGACAAGACATAAGCTGTTTAAGGCAGAATAGGAATTAAAAAAAGATTGTGGTTACCTTCATCCCAGAGTTTAAGATGACATCTCACTTTACCCACAGCTTTTGTTGTGCTTGTGAACAACTGTCAGAATCAACTTATTTCTATGCAAATGCAAGATCACATTCTGATAGAGACTGTTTCTCCTTGAACTTAGAAATAACAGCCCTGCTAAACTTAAGCCCATATAAGTAAGAAGACAAAAATGCAAATGCCTATGACTGAGGAGAGGTGATAGAATCTACCTGAATTGTCCAAGCATCAAAGGAAAAGATAACCCTGTTATAGAAGAATCCCTAAATCAGGCTGGTAGTTAAGGTACCAGCAGTACTGCACAGATATCCAATGTCATCTACCTGTTCTGTGACAAATTTTATAAGAGAGGAGAAAACAAAATTAAATGATCTAGGTAATGTGACAGTAATGCCTATTCATTTTCTGACTTTTTTTCTTTAATGGGAAATGTCTTCATTTATATGATGAAGAAGGTGTCCTCTTCCCTCTGACTGGAGGGTTTGGCCAATTCTCTGCTCAAGTGCTTTTTTTTTTTTCATTTACAGATTTTTTTTTAATCAGTTATGTAGTGCTACAATAAATGTCCAATAATCTACATAGGAACAATCTTTGATGATGAAAATGATGAAGACTGAATAAGGCTATTGATTACCTTATTTTATTTACATATAAAGAATAGATACCCAATGGTGAGGAAGAGACAGAAATCGGATAAATACTCATAGGTGTAAAAATTACATCTACCTCTGAGCTTATACTGTAAATGAGACATTTTAAATAGTCCTGTAGCCCATGCTTATTTTTTCCTCAGAAAAAGAAAAGCTGCCTTCATGACATCCCCTCTTGTTGCAGATTTCCAGTGTCACTTGAACTTTCAGTCAGAATATTATTTCTTCAAAAAATAAATATTCCCTGCTCTTTATCTTATAAAGATAAATTTATCCTATAAATTTATCTTATAAATTAGTTTATTTAATAGTATACTTTGCTTTCTCATTCAAAATTTTAATATCCTATAATTGTCACTTAAAATATGTTTTTAAAAAAATGAAATTAATTCCTCAATATTTGAACGTTTTCAGAAAAACAGCTCATTGAGAGGTGAGGTAAATGTTTTCCAGACACTTTAATTATAATTTTGTTTTGTTCAATTATGTATTTTAGATTTGCATTCTCTCCACATGATATTTGGTTTGAATTAGTTCTTACTTGTTTACTAATTAGGTTCAAGTAGCTGATATCTGTGTTTTGTTATGGAAATGAACTATTCAATTGTACATGTATTACAAAATTTTTATAGAGCCTTTAAAAAAGCATATGGAGTCTAATCTCAAAATGCAAACTAAACTCTCCTCAGTTGGCATTTAAATTTAGGTAAGTGTTTCAGGATGCATCACCATGTCACCTTGCTCGGTTCCAGTTCCATTTGGAGTCCTGGTTTTGACAACTTAGAAGCTGAAAAGTTTTCCTCTTTTAGTCTTGGAAAATATCCCTCAAGTAACTTTATTGGGATTTTGGCATGATTCTGCAAATTTGTCATCCCATGGACTCTCCTTCTTTCCTTTGACCCTAGCCTAGGGGTGGAAATTTTGCTCTCAGCTAAAAACAATGTCTTGCTCTGGAGTTACTACCTGCTGCAAATGTATTCCCATATAGCCCTTGATGGTATACTATATTCCCGTTAGGATACCTGTTCTTCATTTTGAAGCTGCTCATACTTTTCCTTGGGTTTAAAAACAGATGGAAAGATATACTATGTTCTTGGATTGGAAGAATCAATATTGTCAAAATGACTACACTACCCAAGGTAATCTACAGATTCAATACAATCCCTATCAAATTACCAATGGCATTTTTTGCAGATCTAGAACAAAAAAAAATCCTAAAATTTGTATGGAAACACAAAAGACCCTGAATAGCCAAAGCAATCTTGAGAAAGAAAAATGGAGCCAGAGGAATCAGGCTCCCTGACTTCGGACTATACTATAAAGCTACAACAATCAAAACAGTATGGTACTGGTACAAAGACAGATTTATAGATCTAGGTAACAGGATAGAAAGCCCTGAAATAAACCCATGCACCTATGGTCAAAAAAAACCCAAAACCAAAAATGAGAATTTTGAGTTGAGTCATTCTCAGAGATTCCATCAGTTATGATCAGCTCCAATGGGCTGGTCATTAACCATCATGTGTAATGTACTCATGCCTTTGGGCATCATGGTCTAAGTATCACAATTTTTTTTCCAAATCTGGTAATACAGCCAATTCTACCCAGGTTCAGTCATTCTCTATGGATCATTCATATTTTGTTTATAAATGAATGTTAACTTTTATCAAATGCTTACTCTGCATCTTTGAGATGATCATATACATTTTCTCTCTTTTATTCTTTTAATATATGAATTATATTGATTTTCAAATGTTAAACCAACCTTGTTATGCTGGGATAAACCATACTTGGTCTTGGCATGTTACCATTTTTATACATTGTTGGATTTAATTTGCTAATACTTTGCATAGAAGTTTTGATTCTATCAGTCCAAGTCTTCTTTTCTTGTTACCTTTCCACTCCTTCCTAGATTTGTGGTAATAATAAAAGTTCATTGCTCTCTTTTCTTTGGCAGGAGAGTAGATTTTGCATTAGATTGAAGTTGCAAAAAAGACTCCCCATGTGTAAAAGCATGCTACTATAGTTCCTGAGATGAAGCAACTTGGAGGTTTTACTGTTTAATTATTTCAGACCTACACACTTGTAGGCTGTTCCTTGTAGGTGAAGATGACACAAACTAAAGCCTTGATTAATTCATGTTAATTTTGACAGACATGGAGAAATTAACCACAAACTATGTTTTTGTTCTTTACAGAATCAGGACAGATTACATGTACATTTAGATAAAGGAAAATGCCCTTTTACCAAAAAACATTAGATTATACATTAAGAGTAAGTAAAGAACATTTTATTTTATAGTCTTCCTCTACATTGCCTGGAATTAGGTTTTTAAATCTGTCAAAAAGCTTTATCTATATCATGGGTACTTTAAAATTACTTTTGCCAAATAACAACTGAACACAGAACATATATATATATTTTTAATTTTATTAGGACATCACACAGTGCTTCAAACATCAGTACTTTCTTTAAATCCCAGAATTTCTAATATAATGTTGAGATATTTGGTGTTTACAAAACAAAGCAAATAAAAACCAGATGTGCCCACTATACCTTCAGAAAATCTCTCCTACCTATAAGGGCCCTTATCTTCAAAAGAGATGATGAAGTTGGTATACCACAAGAAAAGAACAAACAGCAGGGCAGTTGAGATGCCCAAAGGATAAGTTTCCCAGAAATAATTAGCTTTGAGAGTCAGTAAGAGCCTTCCAGAAGCATCTAAGAAGACAAAATCTCTTGCCTTCAAGCACCATTACTCCTTACCACTTTTAAAAATACTTTTTTAGATTGACTTTGTTAAAAGTTGGTAAAAACTGGTTTTATACATACAGGAAAAGAAATAGAAACTAAATAATCCAATAATTGATAATATTTTAGTCTTTTTTTTTCTAACAGGAATCAGCAATATTAAAGGAAAAAATAGCTATTTCATCTGCAACAAAAGATGGGAAAATTTTGTCTGAATTCAGTTATAGTGCGTAGCTTTTATTGCTTTAATTCAAAAGTTTCTAAGAACATTTGTAGTTATTGTTAATTCTGTGGTTAATCATGATTTTATTACCTGTGTAACTGGTGATTAGAGGAGTCTCAACTCCTTATGTATAAAGAAGAAAAGTTTCTATTATTTCTCAGCTGCTGCTTTCAAATGTGCAATGTTGAAACTCCCTTCACTGCTGGGAAGTTGGCCTCTTAACAGCATATGGTTTCAGTCCCATAGTTATTCCATCATTTTAACATTCTCAGCTTAAATTTGAGAAATCTCATATCATATTTAAAGCTCTAACCATGTCCCCAAGACAGACTTGATTTGTGGCTCTCCAGGCTTGGAGCAGGAAGTGAGCTATGGTCAGATCTTACACTTCTCTACCTCTAACTCATCAAGGGACATGGTCTGCGGGGACCAGAATTGAGTAAGAGGCCCCAACAGAAGGAAGGTGTCTGTGGCCAACACACACTTGCTCTACCAGAGAGCAATAGGAGTAATTCCACTTCATCACAGCTGGAGCTGCTATTTGACCAACAGAACAGACAGGAATTTTATCCACACTTTCTGCGCGGAGCATATATGGAGCCAGAAGGAACTTACACTCTTTAATGCCAATAGGTGGCCAATTTAGAGACCCATAGGTGGCGTATTTGTGACTTAGCTTTTTATCTCTTTCTAATCTAGAACGAAAAGTTTTGCTTGTTCTATGATATATTCCATTTGTTCGAGCTTTAACATATCTTACTAGCCACTAAATGACTCCCTATATATAACATCTTTCATGACTCTTGTCTATGTTCACATGTTAGTTATTTACTTACCTACTTAGTTTTATTTAGTATTTATTTACTATGTTTAACACTTTGTATTCATCCTAGTTTGTTTTCCCATGTTCTCTAACAGAACTGCATTTTCTCAAGCAAGGTAGAAAACTCACATTAGTCATATGAAGCAAAAAGGAAGAGGACTGACATTAATTACAGCTCAATACTTATCATGTCCAAGGTTGGGCATTAGGCACATTGTGTCTGCCTGCTCAATCCTTTCCTATTGGGAACCTGAGAGGAAGAGAGGATATCCCTATTATAGAGATGGAGCAAAACGCTCACAGAAGATGGGTGATTTTTTCAATGTCATGTAACTGTCATATTCTAGAGCCTGGATGTGATCTAAATCTCTCTGGCATCAAAGTCCATACAAGCTGCTGCCTGAAACATTAGTCATTGGATAGGAACTTGTTCTTTTTTTGCCTAGAATAAAACAATTGTTGCCCCAGGTCCTGCATAAAACATTTTATGTATTTATAGTTGCTTTATTTCATTCTATGGGTAAAATAATTCTCTCTTTCTTCATAAATCTATTACATAACTGCATATATCTGGTTAAATTAACTCCTAGGTATTTAGCTTTTTGTGTGTGATTACCCTTGAAAATGGCACTCTTTATAACACTGATCTGTATTTTTAGGTCTTAGTTTCTGGACAATCCATAGTGTTTAATGGGAAATTAGAAATGTAGGTCTCTAATACCCTTTGCCACTTTCTGAGAAGTTACCATGTGAAATATATTTTGAATTTAAATTCTACTAATTAGTTGCAAAGTCTAAGTTCACTCAAGGGGTAAAGATTTTACTTACTTCTGAATATTATATTTTATTACATATTATAAGCTAGTTATTATACTATATTTAAATTAGAGGAGGATTTAACTTAAATCTTTCAAGTTAACACAGTATTTGGGGACATCCCTGGTGGCACAGTGGTTAAGAATCTGCCTGCCAATGCAGGGGACACGGGTTCAAACCCTGGTGCAGGAAGATCCCAATGCTGCGGAGCAACTAAGCCTGTGTACCACAACTACTGAACCTGAGCTCTGGAGCCTGAGAGCCACAACTACTGAGCCCGTGTGTCACAACTACTGAAGCCCGTGCACCTAGAGCCCATGCTCTGCAACAAGAGAAGCCACTGCAATGAGAAGCCCGTGCACCACAATGAAGAGTAGCCCCTTCACTGCAACTAGAGAAAGCCTGCGTGCAGCAACGAAGACCCAACACAGCCATAAATAAATAAATAAAATTAAAAAAAACAAAAAGGCAGTATTTGGTAAAGTGTTTATTCCATCATTACCGTTGCCACCAACCATCAAAATGTAATGGCAGAGGGGTGGATCAAGATGGCGGAGTAGGAGGACTTGGAGCTCACCTCCTCCCCACATTCACATCAAAAATACATTTACATATGGAACAATTCTCACAGAAAACTAACTGGAAACTGGCAGAAGATCTCATACAACCGAAGCTGCAAGAAAGATCTCCACGTAACAAAGAAGGGTAGAAAACAAAGGCATCAGGATGGGACCAGTGCCCCTGGAAGGGAGCTGTGAATGAGGGAAGGTCCAAATGGGTAGGCCCTAGCCCTGAGGAACACCCTTGACTGCTGGAAGGTCCACTGGGACAGATAGAAGGGCTCCAAGGGTCTGGAGTCCGCTCGTGAGGTGTGCGCATGTGCTGGCTTATAGCAATTAGGGAAGAGACTGACCTGCACTGAGAGTTGTCACCTCACCACACTTCCCAGTTCAAAATGGGCACCCAGTGGGGCTGCTAGTATTCACAGTGACTAGGCACTGGATCTCTGGCAGAGGGCTTGGTCTAGCTGTACAGAGACAGCCCAGAGGGCCTGGAGTGTGGTCCAGGCCAAACCTTGGAGTCTACTGTCAGCAAGCACCAGGCAGGGGCAGGGGTAGCCTCTGAGGCCACTGTCAACACACACACAGTGGGGGCGGGTCCAGCCGCAGTGAACTTTGTGGGCATGCATACCTGGTGGCACCATAGAAATGCACGTCTTGGGCTGATAGCACCTGGGGAGGAGTATGCTGAGCCCTGGTCCGGGAGGATTCCACATGCCATGGAGCAACTAAGCCCATGCACGACAACTACTGAGCCTGCGCTCTAAAGCCCGAAAGCCACAACTACTGAAGCCCGCGTGCCTAGAGCCCATGCTCCACAACAAGAGAAGCCACCACAATGAGAAGCCCACACAGCACAACAAAGAGTAGCCCCTGCTTGCCACAACTAGAGAAAGCCCGCACGCAGCAACAAAGACCCAGCTCAGCTAAAGAAAAATAAAGAAAATAAATAAATTTATAAAAAAGAATTAAGGGCTTCCCTGGTGGCGCAGCGGTTGAGAGTCCGCCTGCCGATGCAGGGGACACAGGTTCGTGCCCCGGTCTGGGAAGATCCCACATGCCGCGGAGCGGCTGGGCCCGTGAGCCATGGCCGCTGAGCCTGCGCCTCTGGAGCCTGTGCTCCGCAACGGGAGAGGCCACAACAGTGAGAGGCCCACATACTGCAAAAAAAAAAAAAAAAAAAAGAATTAAGAAAGATTATCAATAGAAATGCAGATCACTGTAACAAGGAACTAAAAACTATAAAGCTGAACCAATCAAAATTAGACAACTCAATTGCCAAGATAAAAAAGAATCCAGAAATAATGAATAGCAGATTAACACAGAAGAACAAATAAGTGATTTGGTAGAATAATGGAAATCACCCAATCAGAATAACACACAGAAAGACAAGTTTTTAAAAACAAAAGCAACATACAAGATGCACAGGATAATATAAAGTGTGCCAAAATACACATAATAGGGGTTCCTGAAGGAAAATAGAGAAAGGGTGATCAAAAATGTACATGAAGAAAATATGGCTGAAAACTTCCCAAACCTAAAGAAAGAAACAAATATCCAAGTACAGAAAGCACAGAGGGTCCCAATCAAGATAAAACAAAATAGACCCCATCAAGACGTATCATCAAATAAATTGGCAAAAGTTAAAGAGAAGATTCTAAATATAGCAAGAGAAGAACAGTCAGTTACAAGGAAAACCCCATAAAGCTATTAGCTGATTTCTCTGCAGAAACTTTGCAAGCCAGAAGGGAGTGAGTGGTATGATATATTTAAAGTCCTCAAAGGGAAAAAAACTGCGACCTAGGTTACTCGACCCAGCAAAATTATCATTTAGAATGGAAGGAGAGATAAAGAATGTCTCAGAGAAGCAAAAACTAAAAGAATTCAGCAATAGTAAACCTACCCTAAAAAAAATGTTGAAAGGTTTCCTCTAAATGGAAAAGAAGTAAGAATCTGTAGGAAAGAGAAAATCCCAAAAGGAAAGGTAAATATATAGTAAAGGTTGAAGATCACTTAAATAAGCCAGTACATAGATTAAAAAACAAAACAAATGAACAAACAGAAACACTGTAAAAGCAACTACTAACTACAATAAATACTACAGGTATAATCATGAAGATGTAAAATATGACATCAGGAACACAAAATGTGGGGGAGGGAAGTAAAAAATGTAGATCCTTTAGAATGCATTTGAACTTAAATAACTATCAGTCTAAGGTAAGTAGCTACAGTTATGGGTCAACATACTTGACCCATAATCACAAATCAAAAACATATAATAGATTCACAAAAAACAAAAAGAAAGACACTCAAGCACAATACAAAAGAAAACCATCAAACTACAAAAGGAAAAACAGAAAGCAATGAATAAAAAGAACTAAAAAATCAACTGGAAAACAAGTTTTAAAAAGACAATAAATATATACCCATCAATAATTACCTTAAATGTTAAGGGACTAAATGCTCTGATCAAAGAGTGGCAGATGGGATTTAAAAAAACCTATGATATACTGCCTACAAGAGACTCACTACAAGGCAAAAGACTCACACAGATTGAAAGTGAGAAGACAGAAAAAGATATTTCATGCAACTGGAAATGAGAAGAAAGCAGGGGTAGCAATAGTCAGATCAGACAAAATACACTTCAAAACAAAGTCCATAAAGAAAGACAAAGAAGGACATGATATAATGATAAAGGGATCAATACAAGAAGAGGATATTATACTCGTTAACATAAATTTACCCAATATAGGAATACTTAAATATGTAAAAGAAATACTAACAGATATAAAAGGAAAAATTGACAGGAATACAATTATAGTAGGAGACTTTAACACCCAATGACATCAATAGACAGATCTTTCAGACAGAAAATCAATAAAGCAACAGAGGCCCTAAATGACATAATAGACCAGTTGGACTTAATATCTACAGGCCACTACATTCAGAAAAATCAGAATACACATTCTTTTCATGCGTGCATAGAACATTCCCTAGGATAGACAACATACTAAGTCACAAAAGAAGTCTCAACAAATTTAAGAGGATAGAAATTATCTCAAGCATCTTTTCTGAACACAATGGTATAAAACTAGAAATCAACCACAGAAAGAAAAACAGAGGAAAAATGTACACATGGAGACAAAACAACATGCTACTAAAAACCCAGTGGTTCAATGATTAAATAAAAGAAGAAATCAGAAAATACCTTGAGACAAAGAACAGTGAAAATACAACCTTAAAAAATCTATGGGATACAGCAAAAGCAGTTCTAAGAGGGAAGTTCAGAGTAACATAGGCCTTCCTCAAGAAACAAGAAACATTTCAAATAAACAACTTAAACTACCATCTAAAAGAATTAGAAAAAGAATAACAAACAAAACCCAAAGTCAGCAGAAGGAAGGAAATAATACAGATCAGAGAGGAAGTAAATAAAATAAGACCTCTCCCTCCCAAATTAGAAAAGATCAGTAAAACCAAAAGCTAGTAAAAAAGAACAACCCCGCCCCTCCAAATCAACAAACCTCTGGCCAGGCTCACCAAGAAGAAAAGAGATGACCCCAAAAAACAAAATAAGAAATCAAAGAGGAGAAATAACAACCTATACTACAGAAATACAAAAAAATCATGAGAATACTATGAATAGTTATATACCAACAAATTGGACAACCTAGAAGAAATGGACAAGTTTCTAGAAACATACAGCCTGCCAAAACTGAGTCAAGAAGAAACAGAAAATTTGAACTACTGCTGCCCACCCGGCATTACCTGCCCACCTCATCTGCACAGCACCTGCCCATACCAATCACTAGAAGTGAAATAGAATCTGAAAGAAAACAACTCCCTGTAAACAAAAGTTCAGGACTAGACAGATTCACTGTAGAATTCTAGCAAACATACAAAGAAGAACTTACACCTATCCTCAAACTACTCCAAAGCCAAAACCACAATGAGGTATCACCTCACACCAGTCAGAATAACTATCATCAAAAACTCTGCAAATAATAAATGCTAGAGAGGGTGTAGGGAAAAGGGAATCCTCCACACTGGTGGTGAGAATGTAAATTGGTGCAGCCACTATGGAGAACAGTATGGAGGTTCCCTGAAAAATTAAAAATAAAGCTACCATCATATGGTTTAGCAATCCTACTCTGGGGCATCTGTCCCAAAATGATGAAAACTCTAATTTGAAAAGATACATGCACGCTAATGTTCATAACAGTACTATATATAACAACCAAGACACTTAAACATTCCAAGTGCCCATCAACAGATGACTGGTTTTAGAAGATGTGGTATATATACAAAAGAATATTACTCAGCCATAAGAAAAATGAAATACTGCCATTTGCAGCAACATGGATGGACCTAGAGAATATTATACCTAGTGAAATAAGTCAGACAAAGAGAAAGACAAATACTATATGATATAACTTATATGTGAAATCTAAAAAATAATACAAATAAATCTATATACAAAGCAGAAACAGACTCACAGACATATAAAACAAACTTTTGGTTACCAAAGGGTAAAAGGAGGAGAGAGAGTGATAAATTAGGATTAACAGATACAAACTACTACTATACATAAAATACAAAAGTAATAAGGATTTACTGTACAGCACAGGGAAATATATTCACTATCTTGTAATAACCTGTAATGGAAATTAATCTGAAAAAATATATGTATATAACTGAATCGCCTTACTATATACTTGAAACTAACACAATATTGTAAATCAACTATATTTCAATTTTAAAAATATAATGGCAGCTGACAACTGTATCCTTGGAATGACAACTTTAGCTACAGTTTACTGTGGTGCCCCTCTACAATGAAATGTTCAATCAGTATGGAAATCTTTTATACCCTGTTTTTGCTCTTATAACAGGCATCATACAAATTCTCAACAAAACAGATATTCATATACACTTCAATTACAAGAATCAGTAAGTTGTTTTAAGAATGATAAAATTTGACTTTATTTCATTGGAAATTGAAAATAGGTCAATTAACATTTTCACTTATTTGTAAAAAAGCAATTTCTGATTTTTTGATAGTTTTTCTCATAGTTTCCTTTTAATATAGCCTTTCGGGGGAAAGACAGGGAACTTAACTACCCATAATTGGTTCTGGCAATTCAAAATGTAGTCACTGGGATGCATCATCATCTAAATTTTTCCCAAGGCATAAGCTATAACTTGGGAGTGTATTAGTTTCGGAAGCATTTTTAACTCTTTCAGAAGGCCAGAACACTATGAGTAGATTGGTGCAGAGTTTATTAAGTGAATTTTATTAAGCATTTTTTTTTTTTTTTTTTTTTTTTTGCGGTACGCGGGCCTCTCTGTTGTGGCCTCTCCCGTTGTGGAGCACAGGCTCTGGACGCGCAGGCTCAGTGGCCATGGCTCACGGGCCCAGCCGCTCCACGGCATGTGGGATCTTCCCAGACCGGGGCACGAATTTCCTGCATCGGCAGGCGGACTCTCAACCACTGTGCCACCAGGGAAGCCCTTATTAAGCATTTTATTACATGCTCAAAAAAATCAAGCTCAATTATTAACTTGGAAAACATCTGAATCAAGTTGAGCCTAATTTTCTAAGCATGTACCTATCACTTAGCCAAAAATATTTAAGTATCCTGCAAATATTTCATATCTTTTCTATAAGTTAGATGATAACCTATCCAGAGCTAAAATAAATTATGATATTGTATATAATATAAAAATGGATTCTAACACTTCATTTTCATACAGCTATTTCTGAGACAGTACATGTTAGAACATCTTAAGTACACTTTATGTTTGATTATTCCTATATGCTTGGGAAGCCATTGGCAGGATTAAATATATTTTCTAGCAAAATGGTTCTAAGGAAAATTAGAACAATACTTGATTAATTGAATGTTCAACCTAATGGTGAAAGGCATTTATAATTACATCACATTGAGAGCACTTCAAATAGTTCACAGGAACCAGAGATCTACATCCTGTGAAAGAATTTAAGTAACTGGTTAATAGTAGGTAGGTTGCCTCCTCTTGACAACTGTCCAGACAGAAAGCAAGGAATCGGATGGGAAATGTGCTCTCTTATGTTGAGGATCCCAATTTCACTTAAAATTCTTAGCTTCTGGGGAATCACAAAGCAGAAATCATTGAAAATTATTTTGTGCAATTTCTGATGTTCAGTTGTTCTCCCAACTCTCATTTATAATATACTTAAGCTATTTATAATTAATTCATTTTCAAATCGTTCCAAGTAAATTTTTAAAAATTAAATCAAACAATTGGCTTGAAAAGAGATTCCAGTTATATAGAATGATTGTATTGGTTAGTTTGAACAAAACCAATAATTTGTCAAATTGGGTTTCAACACAATTCAGTTGTATAGCATGGAAATACGATATTATAAAGGCAACCATTTGTTATTCATACAGTAAATAGATGAAGGTGGCCTTCATAAAGGAAATAAGAATTGGTTTTTGTTATAGATTTATCTGGAAAAAAAAGAATCCCAATACACCCTTTCTCTTTCAGCTCTCTTTCTCTATCTTTCACAGCTTTCAAACATCTTTTGCTATACCATTATTTACTGGGGGTGGGAGGCACTTTTCAAGTAAATGTACAGCCAGTTGGTGGTTAGAATTTAAATCCTACTGTTTTTTTCCATATCTACACCCTCTTGTCAACTTATTGATTATGGAACACACATTGCTCCTTGCCTTCTTCAAGGCTTAGGCTATTGTGATTTAAAATACTCTTGACAGTTAAAATCTTCTAATTTAAAGATTATTCCCTCTGCTATGAATTTTGAAAATCTATTTGGTTCTCAAAGACGATAATATTATTCATCATCAGAATGTTTCAACATAAAGGTCTCTTTTGGTGAAAGGGCCACAAGCACAAAAACAAAAAAACAGAAATTAAAATGAATCTGTTAATACATCAATGTTACTATATTAAACATTCACTGAGAAAAATTGAAGTACTTACGCATGGGGTAAGAAAAAGTAAAAAACTGAAAGCAAAAACATTATTGGTGGGGAAATATGACCATCCTCTTTCTGTGTGTGTGCTTTAACTACCAAATTGATCTGACTGAATAGTCTATTAAAGCACAACCTTCATAAAAAATTGCCTTTGGTATCTCCTCAAGATTTATAGGATATAAAGACTCCCTTATTACTTATTTTATGAACTATCGTGTTTAGGGAAAATTAAAAGGATTGTCAAAGGAGGAAACACAGATTCTTCAGTCTATGAAAGAAGCTTACCAAAGTTTCATCATTTCTTTTACAGCTGTTAAAATAAATAATTTGCTCTGCAAGTTTTCTGAATGATATTCAACTGAGAGAAAATTCTTTTGATGAACCAGAGAAGAAATAGCTTGAACTTTGCTATAAGTTATCGACGAGCTTTCTTCTCATCAATATAGAATGAAGCGTTTGACCCATCTGAGTTACCAACTAGACATCACATTTCTCAGATATATCTTTGATCAGCCCCTATGTTATTCTTATACTTCTTAGAAGGAGGTGACTTTATGTAAGAAATTTCTTTTATCAAATCTTTTCTTTAGATTTAAAAAAACTATCACTCCAATTTCTTCCTTTTCAGCAAAACCAAGGAAATTAGAAGCATACTTTAATAAAAGTTAAAAAGATGACTAGCCAATAAGGAGGAAAGGGGGAAGTAAATACAATCCTGCTGTGAGGGAATTTATGATAAATGGCTTTCAAGTGTTTAAATAACCCATCCTCTGAAACTAAAGGAGGGAAGCAGTAATGGAAATGAGTATTTATCCTATGTCCACTCAGACCATATATGTAGGAGTTTAGGAGGGAGTGTGAGAAAGATGTTATTTGATAATGTTACTGCTTTGGAAGAAGGAGTAAATGAGCACATTTTTTGAGAATGTAGAAGGTGATTGTGGAGCTTGAGGAGACTGCATAACAGATTGATATTTTAATGAATATTAGTAAGAAAATTCATTTAAAATAAAAATATAGTAAACTGTTGTATTTACTTATGTATTAAAATATTCATAAACTTTCACATATTTTATTATGAGAAGAAAAATCATGCAAATGAATAAACTATATGGGGATATATATATATATAGATAGATAGATAGATAGATAGATATCTAAGCATGATCCCTCACCCCGCCTCACAGAAAAAATGATGGAAAAATGGATATCACCACACAAAAATTAAAAACAGCATATTGTTTAAGAAATTTTAAGCACTATATAAGCACTTAATATATTGTGCACAGAATTCTACAAGTGAATACAGAAAAGTATCTTAACATTTATGAACCAAAATTACTCAGGGTGGGGACATTATAATTATTTCTATTTCTCTAATAATTCTGCAATGAAAGTACATTGACATAAATCTAATCATATTTTTAATATATTTAATTAAACATATTCTAGTACCCATAAGCCTGCATATAAGAGTGAACATAAAAGCAATATGTTATACGGTCCTTGCCTTTAAGAATTTTATGGGCAAAGGAAGGAAAAGGGTTGATCTTTGTCCATTTTCCTAATTTGGGAGGTCTAGAAAACAATCTGAAAATCCCTTTGGATAAAGTTTTATTTATAATGATGAAAACATGAGTAAAATAAAAATTAAGAGCATTGCAGTTTCTCTATTTCAGATTTTGAGTCCAAATGCAGCCTTAAGATTATAAATATGCACAGAAATATTCATCCATGACATTGCTTATGTCCTTTGCAAAAAAATATGCAAGTCATCAAAAGTTCTTTATGTAACAGTAAGCTTCGGTTAAAAAGAAAACTCTTGTCATAAGAAGAAAAAAGAAACCGACCTAGAATACATGTGTTTTTAAATAAAATTTTCCTTTTCATATAAATATATTTATTGTTAATAATTTAGAAATTTTAGAAAACCAAAAGAAAAAATTATCATTTCATCCCACTAAACAAAGGTAATATGCAAAATGTGATGAAATATTTTGCAGTTTTGCTCTCTGAATATTTAAAAACCTGTGTTTAAAAAAACAGCATAATACTGAATAGACTTTCATTTAGTTTTATTCATTTTAAATATATTTTCAACTCAATAAATATTTAAAAATTATTTTAATTACTTTATTTTATAAGTAATAAATCAGCCCATCATAATTTATTTAGCCCATTCCTATTTGTTGGATATTTGGTTCCTGATGATTTCTATTTAATAACACCATGTTATGAACCTCATTTAATAAAATTTCTGCACACATTTTCATAGAGAGAACTCCAAAAAGTGGAATTATGGCATAAGGAGAACATAAATATTGAGGCTTTTCATATTAGCATTTTTTAAAGCTGAGGTTAGAGAGTGTGGATTGGAATAGACTACTTACATTTAGATCAGAAACAAGATCATGTAAGCTTGCTTGTACTCAGAAAGTTACAAGATTGAGAGGCCAAATAATGATCTGTGTTTTAAAGGACAAGAAGGCTGTCATTTGTTGAATACAAAGAATCAACTGTGGTTATGGAAATAAATAACAGAGCTAGATTAAAAAAGAAAAATCTTAATAGAAAAATATGGAAGGGACTCCAATATATGATGGATGAGGAGGAAACAGTTGTCAGTCACTCGTTCCTGACATGAATGGTAGAAATATCCAGAGGGTTTAACCATGACCAAGGTGAATGGAGGTCAACTGAAGGGAAAATATAACTGAAAATAAAATAGTTAAAAATTTTCTGATCTCTAATTATTTGTTATGATATCAAATCTTAATTATTATTAACTTTTTCACCATGCAGAGCTGGTTTAGTAATGGATTACATATCCACATTATACTGCATTCATGAAAATGTTAAGACAAAAAACAGATCTTTGATAATCACAAAATCTTCCATTTACAAAATACATTTTTCTTGAAAAATGTGAAGCCACTGTAAGTCCCACTGAAGTTTTAACATGAAGCCATTGAAGAAAACTCTTTCCTTAAGAACTTTTAATTAGCTTTGAGAGAAAATGTTTGCTCATTGGTTTTAAAAAAGCTTACATTATTATCTTGCTTTCAGTCACAAATCCTTTACCTAATATGTTGCTGTTGTCCAGGACTCATTAATTCTATTGTTTCCCTTGTTGTTAGTGCTCATTACTTTGCTCATTTGAAATCAGAACAGGTTAGAAAGGTTGAAAACTTTTTTTTTTAAACCTGTGTCCTGAAAATAAACAGCCTATGAGATAAAGCTGAACACCTGAACATTTGATGTATTACGTCTCAGTAGTATCTGACAACCCTTACTCCCTGGCAATGCAGTTTTTTTCTAATAATTTAGTCTCAGACTATTAAAAGACAATTACAGATAATGCACACAGGCAAGTGGTGAAGGATGCCCAGAATAGCTTCTGTAGAGAGGTTATCAAAACACAACTCACCAAAAGGATTTTTGCATTGATTTTTTAAAGAAATTATTTCAAAAACACAGTTATATAAATTTTTAAAGGACTAAATATAACAAAAAAAGATGGAAAGGATTTCCTCTTTGCTACTTCATATAACACATTTTTAAAACATAAGGTAGGGACTTCCCTGGTGGAACAGTGGTTAAGAATCTGCCTGCCAATGCAGGGAACAGAGGTTTGATCACTGGTCCAGGAAGATCCCGCATACCATGGAGCAACTAAGCCCATGTGCCACAACTACTGAACCTGCGCTCTAGAGCCCGCATGCTGCAGCTACTGAGCCCACGTGCCGCAAGTACTGAACCCACGTGCTGCAACTACTGAAGCCTGCATGCCTAGATCCCGTGCACCACAACAGCAGAAGCCACCACAATGAGAAGCCCAAACACCACAACGAAGAGTAGACCCTGCTCGCCGCAACTGGAGAAAGCCTGCGCAGAGCAACGAAGACCCAACACAGCCAAAAATAATAATAAATAATAATAATAATACGGTAAATGTTATAATAGCTATTTATTGCCTTATTATAACTAAATGCTTATTCTTTATTGCTGTGTACAGTTTTGAATATTTAACATATTTGAGGGTACCAGTGTGATTTCATAGCTGTCCTGCTGGTCCTTCACCTTGGACTACTGCACTTCTTTTGGGAAATGCAAAGAGTTGAAGAAGGAGAGCTTCATTTCCATTAGATGAGGACAACATTGGAATCATAGATCAGCTTCCTCAGCACATCTAGTGGTTAATGGCTCTGTGAGAATTCTTTTAAGCTTGTATGAGTAAAACATGAACATGCAAATTTAGAATAACTCCCCTTCCTACAATTTTGTAGTAAGTCTGGCCTAGTCCTGCCAGGCAGAGTCCTTTCCTGATATCACAGATAACTGATTGTACAAGCTAACAGTCTGGTCATTTTTCCAAATGAATGAAAACTGACTTGTGGACCATGAAAAAAATGAGATTTGTAGCTTAGCAAAAAATTTTTTCCATAACACAGCTTATAATCAGATGGCAACTTGAATAGTGTAGCATCAACAATAATCTAAAATGGCTATATAGAAATTCAAAGTAATGTGGTTGGGGGTATAAAAAGAGTTTTGATGTATTCACTTGGAAGTTCATTCAATTTATAATTATCTTAGAGAGGACAGCTATAATATACCATCACCACCAAGCCGAGGGTAGCTTCTTTGAGCAACTTGAGAAAACTGAGTAATTAGTTCTTTTAACTTGCCTTTGACTGAAGTGTCCCAATACGTTCCTTCATTGTTTATTGCAATACAATGTTACTTGTATAGGATTTATGTGTCAGAGTGCTCATTTTGACAAACCTCAAATCCAACTAGGGATATACTGCAGTAACCCATTCCATCTCAAGAGGGAACTCAACTCTCATAAGCGATCGGAGGGCATGTGTTGGCTTTCTTTGCACAGTTACATACATATTTGTACTTTTACATACACAGTGCACTCCTTTCTTTTTTCTTTGCAGAAATGAGAGCATACCATGCATACTCTTATATAGCGTTTCTTAAAAAAATCTTAACAAGTTTTAGATCTCTTCCCACGTCTGAACTTATATATCTATAAAATGATTCTTATGGCTGTGTTGTGTGATTCTTTAATAAATAATGCTAAAATGAGCTTCCTTTGTACATACTTTTTGTACACACATGAAAGAATTTTCTCAGATAACCTCTCTGAGTCAAAGTGTTGGTTCAAAAGTTACACATAGCTTAGTTTTAACCACGGCAGTCTTTACTAACAATGGAGAAAACACCTTGAACAATGGAAATACATCATCCATTTCTCTTCTTGGCTCTGAATTCACCTTCTTAGATGTTCTTTACTTGGCCATAATCCTCTAATACCAGAGTTTAGTGCACATAGGAGAGTATGTCCTTCTTGGGCGATGAGACTCTTCGGAAGTCTACTTTCAAATGGTGTTTAAGTCTGGGATCCAAAGAGTTATATTAAGTGTCAATTAGACATACTTTTCAGGCCAAGCTTTAGATTTCATCAGTAATAAAATTCTCCAAAAAATATAAAAGATTTTTGGAAAAATGTGATTACAGTGAGATCTATGTGCTAGTAATCACATCAAAATCTTTTCTGGATATGGTACTTATTCCCGCTGCATTTATTTATTTTTATGCTTTTCTCTCTCTCTCTCTCTCTCTCAACCACACACACACACACACACACACACACACACACACACACACACACACACAGTGGTATATATCTTGAGGCTATCTGAAACACCAGTCTTGGGAGGAAATGAAATTGCAGTTAGCTTTCCAACCCTAAATGGCTTGAATTTATGAACTACTTCCATGGCTTGCTTGTAGGGCATCCAATTTTTGCCTAAGCCCATGTTTATTTTTATAGTACCCTGCTATAATTCTCAAGGAACCACTGATACACATTGACATTCTGGCTCTATACAAATGCTTCCTCTAGAACAGCAAACTTAGTAGGCATATAGTCTGCTTTCCAAGTTATCAAAGGTGACAGTTTTAGAAAATATTCTCTCTGACACAGGAGAGGTATACAGCTATCCAACCTGCAGTATCTGTGTACTTGCTACAAGCTGCCTGACTGCTAAGACATTGCAGCGTATTTTGAGTTATACAGCTCACTGGTTTTTATAATAATTTTTTACAGTAGTTAAAACAGAGTAAACTTCTATAATAATCTACACATTGATTCAAGTTGGAATAACAAGAACTGGATTTACAATCTCATGTGAAATAAGTAATAAAAGACAAAATATATGAAACGTTGGCACAGAAAACATTGGCCACTGGGCAACAAACAAACAAAAGAAAAACCCCGCAGGGATTCATGGTGGACAAACATCAAATGAGGAGACACCTATGAATGCCAGTCTTACTTGCTGGAGAGAGTGTACATATCATAGCACTGGGAGAAGTAGAGCCAGGAATCCAGAGAAGTCAAGCCTCTGTTGTTCCCAGGATGGAATATTGGAGAGGAGAGAGGTACACAGTAAGACAACCCCTGAGATGTGCACAGTCCCTCTCAAATATTCAACTGAGTCCTGATGGATCAATACATGTGTGAGGAAGCTATTTGAGGCTGGGGGGAAAACTACCCAAAAGAATACAGGGAACAGTGCTTATAGATCACAGTGGGTTAGGGATAACACCCATTCCCAAGGCAGACTGGAAAACTTTATTACTCAGGGATCATCAGTACCAACACTGTAATAGTATTTAATACTAAAACCAGCTTATTAAGAAAGATCTTGCCTCAACAGGGGGTAAAATTTAGTCCTAGAATAAATACTGTTCTGGTACAACCTAACCAAGCTTAAAAGTAGGACTTGAAGGAATCAAATTGAATTCAAGTAACCCAACTGCATCCCACAGCAAAGTTCCAAAATATTTTTAGGCAAGCAAAAATATCCAGCACCATCTGGTATCTAACAAAAAAAATTATCAGGTATGAAGAGAAGCAGAAAAATATAACCAATAATGAGGAGAAAAATAATTAGAAACTGACTCAGAAATGACACATGATAGAATTAACAGTTAATAACATCAAAACAGTTATCATTTGTGCAACCTATCAGTTCAAGAAGGTAGATGAAACAATAAGCACCTTATGTCATATACAGACATGAAAGATAAAAATAGCCAAATATAATTCTAGAGGTGAAAACTACAATGCATGGGATTCTTTAAACAGACACTGGATGTGTTTAATAACAGATTGGACAGTGCAAAAGAAAAGATTAGTGAATTGGAATATTATCCAGAAGGAAACAGTGGGGAAAGTATCAAAACAAACAAACAGATTATAAAAACAGACCATTATGAGCTGCGGACAATTTAAAGTGGTTAATTATATATGCAACTGGAATCTCCAAAGGAGAGAAAAGATGGAGGGATGGAAAAAATATTTGAAGAATGATGGCTAAAATTTTCCAAATTACTGAAAAGTATAAATCCACAGTTCCAAGAGGTTCAATGAATCCAAACAAAAGAAACATAAAGGAAACTATACTAAAGTACAGCATAATCAAATGCTTAAAGTCGGCAGTAAAGAGAAAATCTTAGAAACAATGTGAGAAAAAAAAGTCAAGTTGTATACAGGGGAAAAAGGTGTAAATGTGTTTGCCATTTCTCTTCAGAAACAATGAATGCAAGAAGACAATGGAACAATATCTTTAGAGGACAGTACTGAAAAATAAAAACTGTCAATCTAGAATTTTTTATCTTGCAAAAAAAATCTTTCAAAAGGACAATGAAGGACTTCCCTGGTGGCTCAGTGGTTAAGAATCTGCCTGACAATGCAGGGGACACAGGTTCAATCCCTGGTCCAGGAAGATCCCACATGTCACAGAGCAACTAAGCCTGTGCACCACAACTACTGAGCCTGAACTCTAGAGCCTTCATGCCACAAATGGTGAGCCTACATGCAGCAACTACTGAAGTCCGTGCACCTAGAGCCTGTGCTCCACAACAACAGAGGCCACTACAATGAGAAGCCTGCACACCGCAACAAACAGTAGCCCCCATTCACTGCAACTAGAGAAAGCCACGTGTGCAATGAAGACCCAATGCAGCCAAAAATAAATAAATAAATAAATTTATTAAAAAAATAAAAAAGAGAGAGTCTGGGACCTGTAACACACAGGTCTTCAAACAAACAAAAAAAAGGACAATGAAATAAAGACATTTCAGACACAAATTAGGTATCCATAAATTCTACTTTTATGAGATAATGTCCAAGAGTTTAACAGAAATATTCTTTCAAAAACTTGCTATTATTAGGCTTTTCAAATTTTAGCATTTTAGTAGATCTAATTATGATCTCAATATACATTTAACTCTGTACAAACATATTTTTGTTTGTTTATTAACTGTAGGTATTTATTCACCTATTGCCCTTTCAAATTGTTTTACATTTTTTATTGGTTTGTTTGATTTTTTGCTTAATGATTTATATTTTATAAAACTAGCTTTTTTTCCCTGTTATATAAGTGGCTATTATTATCTCTCCATTTGATGATGTCTACTGAGTAACAATAGCTTTTGATTTTAATGTAGAAAAATTTGCTGATATCTTCTTTTCTGGTATGCTGGAGTCTCACCTATAAAATAATTTTCTACCTCAAGAGGATAAAAATATCCTCTATCATTTCTTTCTAAACATTTTAAGGTACAGACATCCCTTGATTTGCATGGTTCTGATACACAATATTTCAGTTACCATGGTTCAATTAAGTAACACTGGTCCCCCAACAGCATGGTTCAAATATTAGTTACCATAGTGTATTAACTGTGAATAACTGCATAAAGTACAAACTTAATTGTGGTTCTACAGTTCACAAATTGCTACATAAATAAGATATGCCTACCATGGTCAGTGACAAATCATGTCACTTTTTTTCAGAGCCTGTTGATTACTGATCACTCTGTGTCTCTTATTCAGTTCAGGCATAGACATCAAAGCATGCAGGTGTCCTGTACTGTCTCCCAGTGATAAACCCACATGGCATTTAAAAAGAATGGATAATCAAAAGAGGAAATTGACCAAAAATGATGAGGATGCAACAAAGGAAAGAAAAGTGCTGACAATAGAAGTGAAATTCAAATTGAACAGAAATGGAGTTATAGATGAAATAGCTGACATGGGAATGCTGACGCGCTGCCATTCGAGAGACTAGATAATGCAGCCAGGGGAACTTAGTGACACTGAACTTATCAACATAAATGAGGAATGTGATAGGGATGACAAAGATAATGTCCCAGAGGAAATGAAACTAACAAAAGACTCACATCAAAGGACCCCTTGGAGATATTGTACAACCTTCAAAGCATGAAGGATAAATTGTTGGAAGCTCAACCAAACATTTGGCCAAGGCACAGGAAAAATGCATGCTCCATATCATTGGATATGTTCAATGAGAAGAAGGCAAACATTGTTCAAGCCACTATTGATATTTTGTTTACAAAGAAACACAATACTGTAATTCTCAATGTTTGTAATGTTTTCCATTAACATTGTACTAAATTCTAGTTTTATTGTTTTTCTTTCTCTATACGTTTATAAGGAACAGTAAAAGAGTTTTAATGTTTTGGAAAAAAACTTAAATTCATGGAACAAACATTTTTTTATTGATTATGAAGATCATTTTGCATATCTTCAGCCTGCTTGTAAGTGAGCCTTCTCATACACTATCCCTGCCCACTACCATAATATTTTAATTAAAATATGTATACTAAATACTGATATTTCAAAGGGAAAGTCCCTCTATTTTATCATGTTTCAGAAGGATCTTGGCTTCTCTTGACCTTTGATCTGTCTTAAAAATTTAATAATAGGCTAGTAAATCCTTTCAGATTTGCACTATATAAAGTGAGGCTATACTATAACATCTATACACATTTAGAATCTTATTTTCCAGGTGAATTAAAACTTTTGTCATAATATAGTAACCTCTTTATCCACACAATAGTTTTTTTCCTTAAGTCTGTTTTGTCTGATATTAAATTACCTTCCCCAGGTTTCATCAGGTTGGTATTTTCCTGGTATGTCTTTTTCTACTTTAAATTTTTCACATATTTATGCTTTAAACATGTTTTTAAAACACATGTAACCGATTCCATTTTACTTTTTTTTTTACTCCAATGTGATAGTCTCTATTCTGTTAACTACCAAGTTTAAACAATTTACATTTATGTAACTACTGATACATTTGGACTTCCTTTACTATCTTACTTTTAGTATTCCTTCGGGCTTGCATTTTCTATACTTGTTTTACTTCTTTTGTTCCTCTTCCTGGATCAATTTAGGCTTTTTTCCCTTATTTTATTTTTTGTACTGATTTGGAAGTTGAAAACTTTATATCTGTTCTTTAATCACTTCCCTTGAAATATTACCATGCATATTTAACCAATTTTACCATGAGTATCTTGCCAAACCTTACTTTAACCCTAATTATATCTTTTTGATACACAAGCAAATTTACCCAACATATTTTATTTCTGTAAGTTTTTCTGTGGATATATATATATGTGAAACATATATATATATATATATATATATATATGTATATATATGAAACATAGACTATACTGCTTTAACCATTTTTAGGTGTACATTCATACTATTGCACAACCATCACCACCATCCATCTACAGAACTCTTTTCTTCTTCCCAACTGAAACTCTGTATCCCTTAGACAGTTACTCCCTATTCCTCTCTCAGCAGCACTTGAAAACTGTCATTCTACCTACTTTCTGTCTCTATGATTTGATTACCTTAGGTCTCATGTAAGTGGAATTACCCAGTATTTGTCCTCTTGTGACTAGCTTATATTGCTTAGCATAATGTCTACAAGGTTCATCCCTGCTTTAAAATGTCACAATTTCTATCCTTTTTAATGTTGACTAATATTCCATTGTATGTTTATACCATATTTTGTTGATATTCACCTGTGGATGTATACTTGGGTTGCTTCTATATTTTGGTTTTGTGAATAATGCTACTATGAACACTGGTGTACAAGCATCTGTTCAAGTCTCTGCTTTTCAACACTTTTGGACATATACCCAGAATTGGAACTTCTGGACCATACAGTACTTCTATTTTTAACTTTATGAGGAACAGCGGTACTGTTTCCATATTGGCTGTACCATTTTACATTCCCACCAGCAATTTTCTAGAAAAAATATGTGTATGAATGAGCAGCAGAGTAGAATATGATAGATATTTCAAAAGAAGTACAAATAAAATATAGGGAATATACAACAAAGTTTTCCAAGTGTGGATATTGTGTCATCTGGAGTCCTTGTTTAAATGCATTTTGCTTCCATACTTCAGACAGAAAATTAATTTCTGAGATAGGATCTGGTAAAGGGTATTTTATGTTTGCCTACATTTGAGAACCACTTGTTAAAGGAAGGAGATGTTATTTTCAATCTTTTATTTAAAAGCAGGTTTTACAGAATTCAGCTTGTTCATAGACTGAGTAGCCAGTGGAGAGAGAGCAATTGAATATTTAAGAGAAAGAGTTTCTCAGACAGGAAGAAATGGAAGTTAGCTTAAGTACAGGTTTAGAGTTATTCTTAAAGTGCAAGATGCCTACTTAGGTTGTCTTTCCTTTAACTCAGTGTAATAAAATTCTTAGGGAAAAGATATGATTGCAATGGGATATTAAAAGAAGCAAGAGTAGCTTGCTGAATGGTGAGCTGCTTAAAGTAAATCTGGAATGATGGTAGGAAGAATGCTGTACATACTGGTTACTGACAACAACAAAAAGTTTTCTTGACTGTAACAAAAAAAATATCTGAAGTAAATGGCACAGTGGTAACTCATTTGAATTAATGAATTAATTAATCAATCATGAGATTGCTTTAAGAAAAAGGAAGCTGCATTAAACATGGTGAACACATTCTGAATTTGTCACCATCATTTAATGCCATTTCCAAATAAAGAATGTGAACCCTAGTATTGTGTTTTTATTATATTTATTACCTTCTCAAAACAGGCCTTAGATACATATTTATATTTTCCACATGCCATGAACTTTATAAGTTGTTCTACATTATTTTACAAACCTCTAAAGAGTGAACCTAAGTCCTATTCAAAATACATCTACATCAGTTCAAGATGGTGGAGTAGAAGGACTTGTGCTCACTCCCTCTTGCGAAAGCACCGGAATCACAACTGCTGAACAATCATCAACAGGAAGACACTGGAACTCACCAAAAAAGATACCCCACATCCAAAGACAAAGGAGAAGCCGCAATGAGATGGTAGGAGGGGTGCAATCACAATAAAATCAAATCCCATAACTGCTGGGTGGGTGACTCACAAACTGGAGAACACTTATACCACAGAAGTCCACCCAGTGGAGTGAAGGTTCTGAGTCCCACGTTAGTCTTCCTAACCTGGGGGTCTGGCAATGGGAGGAGGAATTCTCAGATAATCAGACTTTGAAGCCTAGCAGGATTTGACTACAGGACTTCAACAGGACTGGGGGAAACAGAGACTCCACTCTTGGAGGGCACACACAAAGTAGTGGGTGCATCAGGGCCCAGAGGGACTGAGCAGTGACCCCATAGCAGACTAAACCAGACCTACCTGCTAGCGTTGGAGGGCCTCCTGCAGAGGCAGGGGGTGGCTGCGGCTCACCGCAGGGACAAGGACACTGGCAAACAGAAGCTCTGGGAAGTACTCCTTGGCATGAGCCCTCCCAGAGTCCACCATTAGCCCCACCAAAGACCCTGTAGCTTCCAGTGCTGGGTTGCCTCAGGGCAAACAACCAACAGGGAGGGAACTCAGCCCCACCCATCAGCAAACAATCACATTAAACTTTCACTGAGCTCTGCCTACCAGAGCAACACTCAGGTCTACCCACCACCAGTCCCTCCCATCAGGAAGCTTGCACAAGCCTCATCCACCAAAGGGCAGACAGCAGAAGCAAGAAGAACTACAATCCTGCAGCCTGTGTAACGAAAACCACATTCACAGAAAGACAGACAAAATGAAAAGACAGAGGGCTATGTACTAGATGAAGGAACAAGATAAAACCCCAGAAAAAAAACTAAATGAAGTGGAGATAGGCAACCTTCCAGAAAAAGAATGCAGAATAATGATAGTGAAGATGATGCAGGACCTCAGAAAAAGAATGGAGGCAAAGATCAAGAAGATGCAAGAAAAGTTTAACAAACACCTAGAAGAATTAAAGAACAAACACCTAGAAGAATTAGAGAACAAACAACCAGAAATGAAAAATATAATAACTGAAATGAAAGATACACAAGAAGGAATCAATAGCAGAATAACTAAGGCAGAAGAATGGATAAGTGACCTGAAAGACAGAATGGTGGAATTCACTGCCATGGAACAGAATAAAGAAAAAAAGAATGAAAAGCAATGAAGACAGTGTAAGAGACTTCTGGGACAACATTAAATGCACCAACATTCGCATTATAGGAGTCCCAGAAGGAGAAGAGAGAGACAAAGGACCTGAGAAAATATTTGAAGAGATTATAGTCAAAAACTTCCCTAACATGGGAAAGGAAATAGTCACCCAAGTCCAGGAGGCCCAGACAATCCCAGGCAGGATAAACCCAAGGAGAAACATGAAACAACACACAGAAATCAAACTGACAAAAATTAAAGACAAAGAAAAATTATTAAAAGCAACAAGGGAAAAATGACAAATAACATAGAAGGAAACTCCCATAAGTTTAGCAGCTGATTTCTCAGCAGAAACCCTACAAGCCAGAAGGGAGTGGCATGATATATTTAAAGTGATGAAAGGGAAGAACCTACAACCAACATTACTGGACCCGGCAAGGATCTCACTCAGATTCGATGGAGAAATCAAGTGCTTCACAGACAAGCAAAAGCTAAGAGAATTCAGCACCACCAAACCAGCTTTACAACAAATGCCAAAGGAACTTCTTTAAGTGGGAAATGCCAGAGAAGACAAGGACCTACAAAAACAAACCCAAAACAACTAAGAAAATAGTAATAGGAACATACATATTGATAATTACCCTAAATGTGAATGGATTAAATGTTCCAACCAAAAGACACAGGCTCGTTGAATGGATACAAAAACAAGACCCATATATATGCTGTCTACAAGAGACCCACTTCACACCTAGGGACACATACAGACTGAAAGTGAGGGGATGGAAAACAGATATTCCATGCAAATGGAAATCAAAACAAAGCTGGAGCAGCAATTCTCATATCAGACAAAATAGACTTTAAAATAAAGACTATTACAAGAGACAAAGAAGGACACTACATAATGATCAAGGGATCAATCCAAGAAGAATATATAACAATTGTAAATATTTATGAAGCCAACATAGGAACACCTCAATACATAAGGCAAATGCTAACAGCCATACAAGGGGAAACTGACAGTAACACAATCTTGGTAGGGGACTTTAAAACCCCACATTCACCAATGGACAGATTGTCCAAAATGAAAACAAATAAGGAAACACAAGCTTTAAATGACACAACAGACCAGACAGATTTAAATGATATTTATAGGATATTCCATCCAAAACAGCACATTACACGTTCTTCTCAAGTGCACATGGAATATTCTCCAGGATAGAATACATCTTGGGTCACAAATCAAGCCTCAGTAAATTGAGGAAAGCTGAAATCATATCAAGCATCTACTCTGACCACGACACTATGAGATTAGAAATAAAGTACAGGGGGAAAAAACGTAAAAAACACAAACATGGAGGCTAAACAATATGTTACTAAATAACCAAGAGATCACTGAAGAAATGAAAGAGGAAATCAAAAAATACCTAGAGACATATGACAACAAAAACACAATGATCCAAAACCTATGGGATGCAGCAAAAGCAGTTCTAAGAGGGAAGTTTAGAGCAATACAATCCTACCTCAAGAAACAAGAAAAATATCAAATAAACAATCTAACCTTACACCTAAAGGAACTAGAGAAAGAAGAAGAACAACAACAAAAAAAGCCAAAGTTAGTAGAAGGAAAGAAATCATATAGATCAGAGTGAATTAAATGAAATAGAAGCAAAGAAAAAATGGCTAAGATCAATAAAGTTAAAAGCTGGTTCTTTGAGAAGATAAACAAAATTGATAAACCTTTAGCCAGACTCATCAAGAAAAAGAGGGAGAGGACTCAAATCAATAAAATTAGTAATGAAAAGAGAGAAGTTACAATGGAGACCGCAGAAATACAAAGCATCATAAGAGACTGCTATAAGCAACTCTATGCCAATAAAATGGACAACCTGGAAGAAATGGACAAATTCTTACAAAGGTATAACCTTCCAAGACTAAACCAGGAAGAAATAGAAAATATGAACAGACCAATCACAAGTAATGAAATTGAAACTGATTTAAAATCTTCCAACAAACAAAAGTCCAGGACCAGACAGTTTCACAGGTGAATTCCATCAAACATTTAGAGAAGAGCTAACACCCATCCTTCTCAAACTGTTCCAAAAAACTGCAGAGGAAGGAACACTCCCAAACTCATTCTACAAGGCCACGATCACCTGATACCAAAACCAGACAAAGATACTACAAAAAAAGAAAATTACAGACCAATATCACTGATGAATATAGATGCAAAAATCCTCAACAGAATACTAGCAAACAGAATCCAACAACACATTAAAAGGATCATACAGCATGATCAAGTGGGATTTATCCCAGGGATGCAAGGATTCTTCAATATATGCAAATAAATGTGATACATCAATTAACAAATTGAAGAATAAAAACCATATGATCATCTCAATAGAGGCGGAAAAAGCTTTTGACAAACTTCAACACCCATTTGTGATAAAAACTCTCCAGAAAGTGGGCATAGAGGGAACCTATGTAAACATAATAAAGGCCATATACAACAAACCCACAGCAACATCATTCTCAATGGTGAAAAACTGAAAGCATTTCCACTAGGATCAGGAACAAGACAAGGATGTCCATTCTCACCACTCTTATTCAACATAGTTTTCATAGTCAGGGCAATCAGAGAAGAAAAAGGAATAAAAGGAATCCAAACTGGAAAAGAAGAAGTAAAACTGTCACTATGTGCAGATGACATGATACTATACATACAGAATCCTAAAGGTGTCACCAGGAAACTACTAGAGCTAACCAATGAATTTGGTAAAGTTGAAGGATACAAAATTAATGTACAGAAATCTCTTGCATTCCTATACTCTAACAACAAAAGATCAGAAAGAGAAATTAAGGAAACAATCCTATTTACCATTGCAACAAAAAGAATAAAATATTTAGGAATAAACCAACTTAAGGAGGTCAAAGACCTGTACTCAGAAAACTGTAAGACACTGATGAAAGAAATCAA
Organism: Mesoplodon bidens; assembly: GCF_964165515.1. Taxonomy (NCBI): domain Eukaryota; kingdom Metazoa; phylum Chordata; class Mammalia; order Artiodactyla; family Ziphiidae; genus Mesoplodon; species Mesoplodon bidens. The sequence goes on from NC_138181.1 coordinate 23,361,860, forward strand.
AGATGACACAAACAAATAGAGAGATATACCATGTGCTTGGATTGGAAGAATCAATATTGTGAAAATGACCATACTACCCAAAGCAATCTACAGATTCAGTGCAATCCCTATCAAATTACCAATGGCATTTTTTACAGCTAGAACAAAAAAAATCTTAAAATTTTTATAGAGACACAAAAGATCCCAAATAGCCAAAGCAATATTGAGGGAAAAAAGCAGAGCTGGAGGAATCAGATTCCTTGACTTCAGACTATACTGCAGAGCTACAGTAATCAAGACAATATGGTACTGGCACAAAAACAGAAATATATATCAATGGAACAGGATAGAAGGCCCAGAGATAAACCCACGCACCTATGGTCAACTAATCTATGACAAAGAAGGCAAGGATATACAATGGAGAAAGACAGTCTCTCCAATAAGTGCTGCTGGGAAAACGACAGCTACATGTAAAAGAATGAAATTAGAACACTCCCTAACACCATACACAAAAATAAACTCAAAATGGATCAAAGACCTATATGGAAGACCAGACATTATAACACTTTTAGGGGAAAACATAGGAAGAACACTCTTTGACAGAAATCACAGCAAGATCTTTTTTGATCCACCTCCTAGAGTAATGGAAATAAAAACAAAAATAAACAAATGGGACCTAATGAAACTTAAAAGCTTTTGCAAAGCAAAGGAAACTACAAACAAGACGAAAAAACAACGCTCAGAATGGAAGAAAATATTTACAAATGAATCAGCAGACAGAGGATTAATCTCCAAAATATATAAACAGCTCATGCAGCTCAATATTAAAAAAACAAACAACCCAATCCAAAAATGGGCAGAAGACCTAAATAGACATTTCTCCAACGAAGACATACAGATGGCCAACAAACACATGAAAGAATGTTCAACATCATTAATCATTAGAGAAATGCAAATCAAAACTACAATGAGGAATCACCTCACACCAGTTAGAATGGACACCATCAGAAAATCCACAAACAACAAATGCTGGAGAGGGTGTGGAGAAAAGGGAACTCTCTTGCACTGTTGGTGGGAATATAAATTGATACAGCCACTATGGAGAACAGTATGGAGGTTCCTTAACAAACTAAAAATAGAATTACCATATGACCCAGCAATCCCACTATTGGACATATACCCTGAGAAGATCATAATTCAAAAAGACACATGCACCCCAATATTCATTGCAGCGCTATTTACAACTGCCAGGTCATGGAAGCAACCTAAATGCCCATTGACAGATGAATGGATAAAGAAGATGTGGTACATATATACAATGGTATATTAGCCATAAAAAAGAACGAAATTGGGTCATTTGTAGAGATGTGGAAGGACATAGAGAATGTCATACAGAGTGAATTAAGTCAGAAAGAGAAAAACGAATACCATATATTAATGCATATATGTGGAATCTAGAAAAATCGTACAGATGAACCGGTTTGCAAGGCAGAAATAGAGACACAGAAGTAGAGAACAAATGTATGGACACCAAGGGGGGAAAGTGGCAGATGGTGGGGGTGGTGGCGGGATGAATTGGGAGATTGGGATTGACATATATACATTAATATGTATAAAATGGATAACTAATAAGAACCTGCTGTATAAAAATAAAATAGAATAAAATTCAAAAAAAAAAAAAGGTTCCATCCTTTCCTTAGGGTAAAGTCTGAGAAGTAGAACTCCTGGGTCTCAGTGCATAACCATTTACCTGGTTAAAAAAAAAAAAAATCTGCCTCACTAAAGAGCATGTATTACCTGGAAGCAAAAGAAAAACACCCACCATCTTGGTGAAAGCATGCCAGTTAATGCTGCAACCATTTAAATTACACAGATTTGAATCTAGTTTACTTAGGTTTAGGAATATACAGCATATGCTGATTTTGAAATCGAAACAGCTGCAAAGTGATAAAAGTGATCGCATCATGTTAGGTTTAATCAGAATAGCTCTTGAGACAGTAATGGAGTTGATATGCTAAAAGAAACAGCTGGCTTTGTTTTGCATTATAATTCCCAGCAATATGGATGAAACTCAGTCGCTGATAATTCTGATTAATTATGTACCAATCTACAGTTTTATTTTTTCTGTAATAGTTGAACATAAAGTTTCCAAGGTTTTTGTTTTATTTTTTAATATATTAAGGGCAGAAACTTTCCACAGAATTTGATTTTATATGTGCAATTATACAGAAACTGATTTAGCATGTGATGAAACTGCTCCAGCTACAGCATTTCTGTTGCGTACTGGTAAATTCTGACCTCGTCAAATTCAGGGAGAGACAGCTGAATTATGATTCTGCTCCTGTGAAAATGATATGTCTCTAATATTAGATTAATTTCCTGTAAACTTTACTATTTGGTAGTACCAAACCTTGTAAATGTCATCTTTATCCATCATCTTGAGGTATTTTGATGTTGCTTGTATAGTAATTTTGATTTCATTTTCGGTTTTTATAAAGAGACAGTTATTTCCCTATTAAATCACACTCTACATTTTTATTACAAATTCATCAAAAGATCTATCATATCTCTTTGAAAATTAATAATGCTTGTTTAGTCTCTGTGTAAATTAGGTGACAGAGGGATGGGTAAAATGGAGAGAATAAATATTATACTTAATATATTTTTATATAATATAGGGAAAAAAACTATTACTAATTTATGGCTGAGTCATTCCATTAATGTGTTGTTTTACAGAATGTGAAATTGCTAAACATCCGAGTACAAAATGACCTCATTAGAGTGTGAAGAACACCACACAAGAATCAAGAGACCTCATGTTCTAGTCCTGGGTCATCTAAAAGTCACTGAATAAGAGACTCCGTTTCAACAGACCTCTATTGGTTTATCAAAAAATGTACTTAAAGTATCCATTTCAAAAGTCAGTTCTAATTCAAGGTTCCATGATACTACAAGTTCATTACATTTAGTGGACAAAACTTGCTTCTTTCATATCTAAACTTTATGCATAAGCATATGTAAATTCAGAATATATGTACCAGTGTTCATATACTGAGTACCTGTTAAATGAAAAGAACTGTATCCATCACAGAGAATAATAATAATTCTAGATGTGAAAAAGTTGCAAAAATGGCCACAAGACTTGGCAAGTCTACATCAGTTGATAGAGTCAATTTCTCCACTGCTTGAATCTGGGCTGGATTTATGACATGCTTTGACCTATTACTGCACCGGTGACATCGTGACAGTCCTGAGACTAGGCCTCCAGTTGCCTTGCAGCTTTTACTCCTATTCTCTTGGAATCCTGAACTGCCGAGCCAAAGTTAATAAGCCAAGTCAACTGTCAACAGACCAAAGTTAGTTTCATCGATTTTAAGAGACCACCAGCCAAGCTTCAAAGTAACCTGTAGACACATGCATGAGCCCAGCTGTAAAGCAGACAAACCATCCATGTGACCCAGCCCCAAATGTCAACTCATGGAGTTCAGAGCTAAATAAATGTTGCTTGTTTTAAGCCAAAAGTTCTGGAGCAGTTCACTGGGCAGCAGTAAATAACCAATATAGTAGTTAATATTCACTGAGCTTCTACCATGTGTCAGGCATTAGATCAGGCATATAACCTATATTCTCTCCTTAGTATCCTTACTCCAGTCTCTGAAATGGTAATTGTTTCCCCCCAGTTTACAGATGAGGACCATGAAGCATAAAGTTAACTTGACTGAGTTTACAAAGCTAGTAAGCTGTGGAGCATGATTTCAACCTTGTCATTTTGACATCAAAGGCTGAAATCATAGCAAATACTTTTCTACTCTTAAATGAGAAATAGTTGGAGTTTTCTTGTGTCTTCCTCTCTATAATGATATAGTTGCCTGCATACCTGAAAACCCACATATATATGCATTCAAATTATTATCATTCATCTTTGTAGAACAATCTACTCATATGTTCTTCAGTTTTAAATACTGGCAAATTTAATGCAGTCCTCTTGTCTAGAAGTTGACCATATATTGCTACCAGAGTTCCCTTTCTTGAATTTCTCATCACAAGGGTGTTTGAAACAGTGTCTGCTACTGCTGCCAGAGCTCTGAAGTCAACCTGTTTGTCACTCTCTCCTCCAGTGATGAAGGGACATTTATTCCTCACCTTCCAAGTTGTATATCAAGGTATAGTTCAGCAGTAGTAACAGTATCTGACTGATCACATTTAGTGCATTGAAATGGTACCATTTGAACTATATATGAATTAAGAATAAATTACCCTTTTGAGGTCTGGCCTCAGATAATTTTTTTCTATGTGAAAACATATTTTAAATAATTAACAATGGATTCACCAATCACCTCTGGAAAATTTTTTGAATGTAGGGACTCCCCACACATTTGTACATTTGTATATACACATGTACATGTATAAATGGGTATTTCTATTTATACATGCATTTATATGTTATATGCACATGTGTCTTTTTATTTTAACTCTCTACTACTAATGGGATAAAATTTCAATGACAAGTATTAAAATTTATTAATTTGAAAATAGAGAACATTTTTTATAATTATATTGGCAATATTTTTCTTAAAGTAGTTTCAGAGAAAGGTGATTTCTTACCAAAAAATGGGGGAAAAAATCCCAGTGAAGTCAGTTGAAAAGAATGTTGCATTTTGGGGATTGATAAACAATAAACATATTTTGTAATTTACTTGTATAATTAATTTTATTATTAATCTATATGCAACACTATAATTTAAAGATATATAATGAATCCACTGAAAATTGGTCAAAATAGAATTCCTTTTTAATCATAATCACAGACAATGATAGTGGGAGAGAAAAAATACTTTGGTCAGTATAAGAATAAACTAACTGACCAAATGGTTTTATCAAAGGGAGATTTAGTTACTGCTTTATTCCGAACTATCTACATTGACTAAATGCATGGTATTGCACTGAATTACTGGTGCAATTTACAAAACTCATTTTCATGCTTCTTTTGCATTATGTTGAAATTCATAAAACATGTTTTGCACATTTGACCAAGAATTATCCTTTGACTATGGCAAACACATTGTTGCAATAACAAATCTCTTAAAGCAAAATTGAAGCATTGGCTGATATAATCCTAAGGATCTGGAATTGTTTTAAATGAAATTCAGAAATTGTAATTTTGCCCTGAAGTCTTCTGGTGAAATAATTAAATTTGACTTTATCTGAATTGACTGAACAGTCTTCTAGACAAAGGGAAGTTTGTCAGGTGATTTATAACACATTATGCCATTACCAGCTCTTATGTTTGTGATTGGTTTTGGGGAAGCCGTCTGGCGGGAAAAACCTCAGATCTAAATGAGATTAAGATTATCTCTGAATTTTTTTTGCAAGAATTCATAGGAGATCTCAAGAGGCAGACATTAAAATTAACAAATGGGAATCCATTTAAGAAAAACATTCTAATGCCTTCTCATCTCCTCTCCCACGAAAAAGAAAGGAATTTCAGCCATACAAATAAGGTCAAAGCATCTTGCCACTGACAGTGGAAAACATATTTGGGTTCAGGAAATAACAAATTAAAAGGGTTGCACAAGAGATGAAGTCCTTGCTTCCAATCCTTACCTGGTGCAGAATGACTATGCACTAATCAAAGATGGGGCACTGCAGCAGGCGACCCCTCGTGAGGGTCTCTCTCCGCATGGACTCCCATCATTCACTCATCTAACCTGAACTTCTTTCTTTACAGCACACTGTTGACATCTGACTGCAACTGTATAAGTGACTCCAAAAAAGGACTACCCAGAAAAGCACTTTCTGATTTCCTGACCCGTAAAATGCCAAGATGGCTTAACCTAAGTTTTAAGCTAATTTTTATGCAACAATAGTCTGTTAAAACAGAAAAAGTCTTGCCATATTTAAGATATATTTCAGCTTGGCTCCATTCTAATGAAAATCATAGAGATGCTGAGCTTTTAAATATATACCACCCACCTATTAATGGATAAAGAATTCTTCATATTAAATGATAACCCTTTGTACTTATCTCTAATAACTTAATATTTGAATGCAGAAATATTTAGTCTGAGCGCTTTCTGAATTTAGAGTTCCAAGTTTGAATATACATTGAGATTCTCAAGTACACTTTGTTATATGACCCCCAAACTTGCAGGTTATATTCTTTTAAGGTTCTGAAAAATCTGATTAATAATTACCAAAAAGGGTGCGGGGAGGGGCACCTGAGAAAGCTGTAGATTAGAGCAAGAAGTCAATTTCAGATCAAAATTTATGACTTTGTGATATTTATTAAGTGGACATGAACGGCTCTCTTTTTATGGTGTTAATCCCTACTCCCTAATATTGAGCAAGAATCTGAGCTCATCACATGTTGCCCAAAATTTGGGAAAGAGCCTCTGTGTTCAGGCTGACATTGTCATTGATATCTACACTGTTAAAGATCACATGACCCTCTAAAGTCAAATTTAAGCAAGAGAATTGCTAACAATTTTGGAATTCAGAAAGCTTAGTTAACCACCTTTCTAGGCTGGAGATGGTTCCATCTCTACCTGGTGACTTCTGTCACCCTCCACCCCCAGTGGGGGCCTGGGCATGGCCATTGGGAGGGTTGGAGTTATGACATGCCCACAAATCTAGTCACAAGTGGGGCCCAAGGTATTACCTGGGAGGGTCTGCATTCCCCCACGAGTATTCCCGTGCTGAGGGAGTGTGACATTAAGAGCAAATTTTAAAACACCATGACTGGTTAAGAGAGAGACCACAAAAGAAAAGAAGAAGCATTTTTGTTCCTTTTCGAACAAGGGCTCTTACATTTTTATTTTGCCCTGGGCCTCACAAATTTTGTAGCCGACCTTTGCCCCCATCCATGGCACGCCTTCTCTCTCTTCCTGCTATTTCTAACCCTATCCCTCTAGCGTGGCTTCCAAAACCAATGTGCAGAAATGGTGTTTGTCTTTGAACTTTGTAATCTCACAAGGGGCTAAGCGAGCACAAAATAGCTAGGCAACATTCTTGAGTCATGGAATGGGGAAAAAAAAAAACAGCAAAAAAAAAAAAAAGACAAATTGCATAAGTTATCCACCCATAATAATTGGATTTAAAGCCTTTTGACTTTATTAGGTATTTTACCTCATTTGATTCTCACAGCTAAGTTATGGAATAGATGTTATTTTATAGATACTTACATGTTAAAATGTTTGAATATAAAATGGAGCTGTTTTTGTATCCGTACTCTAGCTGGGTTGGCAAATCCATATGCAACATTACTCAGAATAACCTCTTATCGCTATGTACAAAAGCTCAGGGACAACGTGGTGAGTTACATGAGGTGACATTGGCAATCAGGGTTCTCCTTACAGGATTTCATGAACAAAAATCTTTCATATAATTCTGGAATGGGAGGAGTAGTATCTTTTGTTCATCTAAACTAAGAAATATTTAAAACAATGTGGATAAAAGGATTTTACCTTTATTGAAAAAAAATCTTATATTTGGAGTAACCAAATTTTAGTTTGCCTGGTTTTACTGTTTTTTTTGTTTGTTTTTTGTTGTTTTTTTGTTTGTTTCTGAAAGTCTTATGTCCTAGGAAACGGTTCCATCTCAGGCAAACAAGGACCACTGTACACCCCATGTGTGCTGGTCACTATGTTAGGCCCATACATAGTTATCTCAGAGTGGTATCTGTTAATAAAATATAAACAAAGACCCAGAGGCAAATTTACTTCATGGGGAACGCAAATCAATTTGTAGCAGAGGAAATGAATTGGAAAGTGGTGAATACATAGGAATGGTAGGTCAGGGAATACTAATAAAAGCAGATCCCAGAAATCCTGATGAAGAGTGAAATTTAGGAGTAAATGAAGCTATCAATTAGCTGTTCACTGTATGATGAAATATTGAGGCACAGCAGTATTCTACAAAATTCCACTGAAGAACATCAACAAGTTCTGAATAACTGGTGAATTTAAGAACATCACAACCAAACTCTTATAGAACATTTGAGATGATGTGATTCTTGTACAAAACAAAAGGGCAGTAGCAAACAGGTTTAGTTTTTTTAAATTGCAGAATTATTTTTAGTTCACATGATTTAGGAAGCAACGTCAGTTTTACATTTATCCCATTAGTTATAGCTGCAGGTACAGATAATAAGATTTTTAGCAGGAGCATCTTTGAATAAAACAATGAATAATATGTCTTATGGTTCATTAACCATGCTAATACATACATACTTTGCCAGTCAAATTTGAATAACAGATTAAAGCTCACTGTGCATTTTCATCAGGGTTTATGACTTAATTTATTTCTAAATAATCTGATAAGGAAATACAAATGAGTTTTGGTTACGGTATCAAACTCTACTACAAATATAATCCTTTGGTCTCTGCGACTTCATACACCAGATTTTGCTTAGAATTTTTCTCAGGTAGTTTTCTGATCATGGTGGGTTTTGGCTTTGTTTGTTGTTGTTGTTCTGTCTTTTGTCTTTTTAAAAAATTTCTAAAGTTCCATACTTATCAAGATGATTTATGTCAATATTATGACAATTACTTACCAATAAAATATGTAGCAAATCTACAAAATGATTTCTCCTTATTATCCTAATTATTCAGACACTTTCTAAGTGTCTTCAAATATCATTGATTGTATATATTATTTTTGTTTTATTTGCTTTTTTTTCATTTAGTCCTAGTTACTAACAAAAGATAAATAGATAGATAAAGCAATCAAAATTCAGGAAGCTAAATAAACCAAAGTATGAACGAAAGGAAAACCTCTTCCAAGCACCACTTAAAGTAACTTTTAGGGACTTCCCTGGTGGTCCAGTGGTAAAGAATCCACATTCCAATGCAGGGGATGTGGGTTCAATCCCTGGTTGGGGAACTAAGATCCCACATGCCACAGGGCAACTAAGCCCATGTGCCACAACTACTGAACTGGCGCACCTCAACTAGAGAGCCCACATGCTGCAACTACAGAGCCCACGTGCCCTGGAGGCCCCGCGCCACAGAGCCCTTGGGCCACAACTAGAGAGGGAAAACCCGCACATCACAACTAGAGAGAACCCGGAGCGCCACAGCAAAAGATCCCACACGTCTCAACTAAGACCCAATGTAGCCAAAAAAATAAATAAAATAAAGAAATTAAATATTTAAAAAGTAACTTTTAGAAAGGGGCTCACAAATAAATCCTCAAATAAACACCTCCTTTACTTTTCACCCATCTACAACAGTTTTTGAAACTACTGTGGTCTAGCAAGAGGCAGGAAGTGGAAAACAACCATACTGGAGGAAGAAAGCTATTTATCCAGCGGAATGTAGGTCTATAGCAGAATCACTTTGATAGAAGGAAACACAAAATGTAACCTTCTCCTATCCACTTGCGCCGAGGGCTCGCATCATTATTTCTTTGCACTTCCCTAGCAATTTCCAAGTCCCCCACAACTGTCATTGAACTTCATTCCCATGCGGTTTGGCAGCAATGGCAGTGAGGGCACGGGGACAACAGCAACTGCAGGGTCACACTGGCCCTGCTCCCCCTCCTCCACTTCTCAAGGGTGTGTCTCTATGGATAACTAAAGTTAGAGCTGAATAAACAACATAGTGAGTGTTGTTTAGTAGATGAGTTAAGAATAAAATGAACCAGAGCGCTAACCACATGACACCACCAACTCTGAGATGCACAAGCATATGAGCTGAACAAGATCATTCTCTTTACAGTTTTATCATTTTCACCTATAATAGTTATTGAGCATAACTTAAACATGTCTCAGAAATATCTCAGTATAAACTTAAATATGTCTCAGATTAAAGCAATATCGTCTATGTATTTCTGTATATTTAAAATATTTCTATATTTTGGGGATATATATTTCTATATATATTTTTATGTTTTTGGATTGGTTAGGAAACAAGACAATTGTCTCCTCTTCCTAAATTTTGTACTAAATATTGCCCTCCCCACCTACTCTAATGAGCACTGAACGGATCTCCAAAAAATCACAAGAAAAGGAAATAAAAAAAATTCATTGAAACTCAGTGTGCACAAAAGAGACAATTTAGATATGAAGACACTGACAATAAAGTTCTTATTTAATTCAATGCATATTTATCAAGAGCCTACTTACTATATAACAGTTAATTTTATTATCCTGCCCTAACAGTTGTTAGTGGAAGAGGATCTGGGTTGATGGGGACTCCATTGCTTGGTAACAGTGAAAAAGACAAAGTACAAGAACTAGCTTAATTAAAAACGAAAGATAGAAGAAATATACTTATCATACTCTATTTTGTGGAATCTTTCATCATAGTTACAGAAAATGTAAAATAATTCTTCCTCTGTAGAAAGATGAGAATATTGCACATATGGAACTCAAACAATGTACAGTAGGGTATCACAGAGCCCAGAGTTGGAGAAAATCTTACCTCTTGGCATAAAAGGGCATCCCTCTGGGTTTATCTCTGTTTTCTTAAAGCATTGGATTTTCCAGGTTCTATTTTATAGTTTATACTGGTACAAAGTTTGAAAGATAGTTTATACTAGCTTTCAGAATAGGTTTCTCAAAGATTTTATTTCCCTTAAATATTTTGAAGTGTACAACACAAGTACTTTTAAATAATCAAGTCTTGAGAACCATTTTAATTTTTCCCCTTTCTGAAAAAATTCTGTATAGAGTTATTATATTGGTCAAATATATCTTAACAATTTTAGCAAGGGTATATCATAATAACAAAGACAAATGTCTTATAAATACTAATATTTAACCTCCAAAATTAATTACTAGTATTTTATGAGATGCTTGAAGAAGTGAAATAAAGTAAATATTATCTTAAAAATATATTTTTATATCATGAAACATACATCTTTTCCTCTGTAAACCTCAAGAAAATGGTCATGGACTTTTGCCAAACATGATTATTTCTATATGAATGTCTATAATTTAAGCAATCTATTTTGCATGCGTAAGCAGTAGACTATTAAGCAGAATACTATTGTTTCTAGCTAGAGATATTCAATACTTCTTGTTTCATATAAAAACTGTATATTATAAAATTTGATTAAAATTTTTTGTTTTTGCCAGTTTTTAATCACATCTACAATTTAATATCTAAGGAAACCATATTTCAATGTAAATGTATATCTTGGCAAATTCTACCTATTTATGGCTAACACACATTTTATCAGACAATACATAGAGTGGTGTGCTTATAACTTTGGATTTTAATGTTGAAAAGTAAACTTATTTATTTAATTTACAAGTAATATTTGTGGTATAGTTTTCAAGAGTTTGCTAAAACCACTTTACTATATAATTAATTAAAAAACTGAGAATAAGGAAATAACTATTATCAGCAGGTAGTATTTATCCTGAACTGTAGAATTTACCTGTTTTATGATTAGCCACCAGAAAACACAATTCAGTTTTGTTTTAAGGAAAGCTTAATTTAGTAGCAATCACACTCACCTTTCTCCGAGAAGCATGGTTGATACGATCCTACATCATGCTGTTCAACAAATGAAAGCATCTTTTTTATACTATTACAGGGAATGAGGCTCGCCTTGTTCAACCAAGAGTCCAGGAATACTTAAGTACTTTTCGGAACAGGCTTGGCAAGCACGAATATCTGGGGAAAGCTAAAAAGAAACATTCAGGTATAAGAAGATGCAAAACCAACCTTTCCTGATGATTCAGAAACCTTTGTACCAGTTGAGGGTTTAGAGTGAGAAATACTTATTCTTTGGAATTCATGAGGGCTGGCCTGAACCAGAGCTGTATGGCAATAATGAAGTCATATGTTACCCAACACATATACAAGCATGGTTTAAGGCTATAATCTGGGAGAAAGTTATCAGACATAAGTTAAAGTTTTTATATTTTTTAAAAGATGTCTATTTCAAAGCCTTTATGGCCTACTTATAAGCATCATGTACTGCCATACAGTTGTAGTGAAGAAAAATTTCTTTTAGGCAATGTTTTACTCTTTCAAAACATTGCAAGCATAAAACCCAAATAGCTTTACCAAAGACTGGGATACTTCTCTTCATTCTTTGTTGAAAAAATACAGCTACAGGCAGCAAAGATGATCAACAAGGAATCATCAGTGAATTTAAATTTACTTAAATTTACCATGCCACTTAAATCTCCAAGCCTTTGTTTAGCAACACATAAAACAACAATTTGCAATGGTTACTGAAATTTGAATTTTTACATTATTTCACCAAAACTGAGTCTAAATTTTAACTAAAGTTTCAAAATCCTTCATCTTGTAAATAAGAGTCCATGACTCTTGGAATTTTAATATTCTCTTAGGACCCATTCCGATAATGTCCGGAGGGGCTGTTGCCAGTAGATGCTCCCAGTAGGGTTGTGATTATCCCTCAGTCCTTGTCTTGCTGATTTCCTCTAGTGAACTTTGTAACTATTTAAAAGTATCACAGACTGAGGTAATGTTAAGCTATTGTATCTTTCCTCCAAAAGGGTTGTTGTTGTTCAAAATAAAGAATTAAGAGTCTCTACTCTGTGAGAGACTTTGTAAAGACTCAAATGTAAGGTACTCATTTTGTGAGGGATAATTCTGCTAATAGGGGACGGAATGCCCTAAAATAAGGTGCACAGTTTTGCCCCCCAGTTCTTGTTTTGTGCTACCTCTGTTTCCTGAACTTGCCTGGTTCTTCTGATTAAAATGTATTACCCCTTTCATCTTACTCCTACACCAACAAGAATGATATGTACTCTGTTTCTTTCTTTCTTTTTTTTTTTTGAAACTGTTTTTGTTATTTGACATTTCAAACATGAAAACTAATATGTAATGTATACTTAAAGTATAAAGAATAATAAAGTAAAAACCTATGGAACTACTTCCCAGATTAAGCAACTGAGTACTTAAAAAGACCTGGAAGCCTCTTTCTGCTCCTCCTTCATAAATTTTTTCTCTCATAAAAGTGTTAATATCATTTAAGTTTAGTCTTACTCATTCTCATGTTTTTCACTATAGTTGAACTACACATATATGTCCGTTGAAGACACAGAGTTAGGTTTTGTAAGTTTATAGAGCTTATATAAATGATACCATACTGTATGTATTCTATCATGTTGTGTTTTTGTGATTTAGCCATGCTGACTAGTGAATGGCCGATACCTTAATTTTCATCGGTGTATGTTATTAGTTTACATGATTATAATGCATGATTATTTTTCTGGTGATAGTCATTAGGATTATTTCTAGGGTTTCTTGGGGGTTTTTTTGCTATTAAATACAAAGTTGCAAGGAACACTCTTGAAGATGGTCACTTGGTATACATGGCAACAGCTTCTCTAGGATTTTGTACATGCAAAGTATACATGTATTTTAACTCCACCAGAGAATGCCACACTAAATTTTTAAAGTACATGCACAAAGTCCATAGCCACGTGCAGTATATAAGCGTTTCTCTTAGTCTACACATTCACCCATGATTAACTTGGCAAGCTCCACAAAGATCCCTGTTGGAATTTTAAGTAAAGATCATCAAATATTTGAATCAATTTCAGAAGAGATAAATGTATGACAGTGAGTCTTTCTGCCTGGATAATATGATTTGGCTCTATTTATTTTGGTCTAATTTCTATAAGCATTTGGGGGTAAACATTTTATCAAGATTTTTAGGGAGAAGGAGCTTCAGGATGGCGGAAGGGTAAGACGCAGAGATCACCTTCCTCCCCACAAATACATCAGAAATACATCTACATGTGGAACAACTCCTACAGAACACCTACTGAATGCTCCAGAAGACCTCAGACCTCCCAAAAGGCAAGAAACTCCCCACGTACCTGGCTAGGGCAAAAGAAAAGAGAAAAACAGAGATAAAAGAATAGGGATGGGTCCGCACGAATGGGAGGGAGCCGTGAAGGAGGAAAGGTTTCCACACACTAGAAGTCCCTTCGCAGGCGGAGACTGTGGATGGCGGAGGGGGAAGCTTCGAGGCGCGGAGGAGAGAGCAGCCGCAGGGGTGCGGAAGGCAAAGCAGAGAGATTCCCGCACAGAGGATCGGTGCCGAGCGGCACTCACCAGCCTGAGAGGCTTGTCTGCTCAGCCGCCGGGGCGGGCGGGGCTGGGAGCTGAGGCTCGGGCTTTGGTTGGAGCGCAGGGAGAGGACTGGGGCTGGCGGCGTGAACACAGCCTGAAGGGGGCTAGTGCGCCATGGCTGGCCAGGAGGGACTCCGGGAAAAGGTCTGGAGCTGCTGAAGAGACAAAAGACTTGAGGAGAGGGGATTCAGAGCGCCGCTTAAAGCAGCTCCAGAGATGGGCGCGAGCCGCGGCTATCACCACGGACCCCAGAGACGGGCATGAGACGCTAAGGCTGCTGCTGCCGCCACCAAGAAGGCTGTGTGCAACCACAGGTCACTATCCACACCTCACCTCCCGGGAGCCTGTGCAGCCCGCCACTGCCAGGGTCCCGTGATCCAGGGATAACTTCTCTGGCAGAACGCACGGCGCCTCAGGCTGGTGCAACGTCACACCGGCCTCTTCCGCCACAGGCTCGCCCCGCCTCCGTACCCCTCCCTCCCTGCAGCCTGAGTGAGGCAGAGCCCCTGAAGCAGCTGCTCCTTTAACCCTGTCCTGTCTGAGCAAAGAACAGACGCCCTCGGCGACCTACACGCAGAGGCGGGGCCAAATCCAAAGCTGAGACCCGGGACCTGTGAGAACAAAGAAGAGAAAGGGAAATCTCTCCCAGCAGTCTCAGGAGCAGCGGATTAAATCTCCACAATCAACTTGATATACCCTGAATCTATGAAATGCCTGAATAGACAACAAATCATCCCAAATTCAGGAGGTGGACTTTGGGAGCAACGACATATATATATTTTCCCCCTTTTTCTCTTTTTGTGAGTGTGCATGTGTATGCTTCTGTGTGTGATTTTGTCTGTACAGATTTGCTTTTACCATTTGTCCTAGGGTACTGTCTGTCCGTTTTTTTTTTTTTTTTACTTAAAAATTTTTTTCTTAATAATTATTTTTTATTTTAATAACTTTATTTTACTTGATTTTATTTTAGTTTATCTTCTTCTTTCTTTTTTTCCTCCCTTTTATTCTGAGCCGTGTGGAGGACAGGCTCTTGTTGGTGCTCCAGCCAGGCTTCAGGGCTGTGCAACTGAGGTGGGAGAGCCAAGTTCAGGTCACTGGTCCACAAGAGACCTCCCAGCTCAACGTAATATCAAAGGCAAAAATCTCCCAAAGATCTCTATCTGAACGCCAAGACCGAGTTCCACTCCAAGACCAGCAAGCTACAGTGCTGGACACCCTATGCAAAACAACTAGCAAGACAGGAAGACAACCCCATCCATTAGCACAGAGGCTACCTAAAATCATAATAAGGCCACAGACACCCCAAAAGACACCACCAGACGTGGACCTGCCCACCAGAAAGACAAGATCCAGCCTCATCCACCAGAACACAGGCACTAATCACCTCCACCAGGAAGCCTACACAACCCACTGAACCAACCTTAGCCACTGGGGACAGACACCAAAAACAACGGGAACTACGAACCTGCAGCCTACAAAAAGGAGACGCCAAACACAGTAAGATAAGCAAAATGAGAAGACAGAGAAACACACAGCAGATGAAGGAGCAAGGCAAAAAACCCACCAGATCTAACAAATGAAGAAGAAATAGGCAGTCTACCTGAAAAAGAATTCAGAATAATGAGAGTAAAGATGATCCAAAATCGTGGAAATAAAATGGAGAAAATACAAGAAACGTTTAACAAGGACCTAGAAGAACTAAAGAGCAAACAAACTGTGATGAGCAACACAATAAATGATATTAAAGATTCTCTAGAAAGGATCCATAGCAGAATAACTGAGGCAGAAGAACGGACAACTGACCTGGAAGACAAAAAAGTGGAAATAACTTACTGCAGAGCAGAATAAAGAAAAAATAATGAAGAGAATTGAAGACAGTCTCAGAGACTGCTGGGACAACACTAAATGCACCAACATTTGAATTATAGGGGTCCCAGAAGAAAAAGAGAAAAAGAAAGGGACTGAGAAAATATTTGAAGAGATTATAGTTGAAAACTCCCTAATACAGGAAAGGAAATAGTCAATCAAGTCCAGAAAGCACAGAGTTCCACACAGTATAAATCCAAGGTGAAACACTTCAAGACACATATTAATCTAACTATCAAAAATTAAATACAAAGAACAAATATTAAAAGCAGCAAGGGAAAAACAACAAATAACACATTAGGGAATCCCCATAAGGTTAACAGCTGATCTTTCAGCAGAAACTCTGCAAGCCAGAAGGGAGTGGCAGCACATATTTAAAGTGATGAAGGAGAAAAACCTACAACCAAGATTACTCTACCAGGCAAGGATCTCATTCAGATTTGATGGAGAAATTAAAAGCTTTACAGACAAGCAAAAGCAAAGAGAATTCAGCACAACCAATCCAGCTTTACAAGAAATGCTAAAGGAACTTCTCTAGGCAGGAAACACAAGAGAAGGAAAACACCTACACAAAACAATTAAGAAAATGGTAATAGGAACATACATATCTATAATTACCTTAAATGTAAATGGATTAAATGCTCCAACCAAAAGACATAGACTGGCTGAATGGACACAAAAACAAGACCCATATATATGCTGTCTACAAGAAACCCACTTCAGACCTAGGGACACATACAGCCTGAAAGTGAGGGTATGGAAAAAGATACTCCATGCAAATGGAAATCAAAAGAAAGCTGGAGTAGCAATTCTCATATCAGACAAAATAGGGTTTAAAACAAAGACTATTATAAGAGACAAAGATAGACACTACATAATGACCAAGGGATCAATCCAAGAAGAAGATATAACAACTGTACATATTTATGCACCCAACACAGGAGCACCTCAATACATAAGGCAAATACTAACAGCCATATAAGGGGAAATCAACAGTAACACAATCATAGTAGGGGACTTCTAACACCCCACTTTCATCAGTGGACAGATCATCCAAAATGAAAATATATAAGGAAACACAGGCTTTAAATTATAAATTAAACAAGATGGACTTAATTAATATTTATAGGATATTCCATCCAAAAACAACAGAATACACATTCTTCTTAAGTGCTCATGGAACATTCTCCAGGATAGATCGTATCTTGGGTCACAAATCAAGCCTTATTAAATGTAAGAAAACTGAAATAATATCAAGTATCTTTTCCGACCACAACGCTATAAGGCTAGATATCAATTACAGGAAAAAAATCTGTGAAAAATACAAATACATGGAGGCTAAACAACACACTACTTAATAACCAAGAGATCACTGAAGAAATCAAAGGGGAAATCAAAAAATACCTAGAAACAAATGACAATGAAAACACAACGACCCAAAACCTATGGGATGAAGCAAAAGCAGTTATAAGAGGGAAGTTTATAGCAATACAATCCTACCTTAAGAAACAAGAAACATCGCAAATAAAACACCTAACCTTACACCTAAAAAAATTAGAGAAAGAGGAACAAAAAAACCCCAAAGTAAGCAGAAGGAAAGAGATCATAAAGATTAGATCAGAAATAAATGAACAACAAATGA
The DNA here is from genome assembly GCF_964165515.1 of Mesoplodon bidens. Taxonomy (NCBI): domain Eukaryota; kingdom Metazoa; phylum Chordata; class Mammalia; order Artiodactyla; family Ziphiidae; genus Mesoplodon; species Mesoplodon bidens. The sequence continues at coordinate 23,379,410 of NC_138181.1, forward strand.
AGGAAATGATAGCAAAGATCAATAAAACTAAAAGCTGGTTCTTTGAGAAGACAAACAAAATTGATAAACCTTTAGCCAGACTCATCAAGAAAAAAGGGGAGAAGACTCAAATCAATAGAATTATAAATGAAAAAGAAGTAACAACTGACACTGCAGAAATACAAAGGATCATGAGGGATTAGGACAAGCAACTATATGCCAATAAAATGGACAACCTGGAAGAAATAGACAAATTCTTAGAAATGCACAACCTTCTGAGACTGAACCAGGAAGAAGTAGAAAATATGAACAGACCAATCACAAGCACTGAAATTGAAACTGCGATTAAAAGTCTTCAAAAAACAAAATTCCAGGACCAGATAGCTTCACAGGAGAAATCTATCAAACATTTAGAGAAGCGCTAACACCTATCCTTCTCAAACTCTTCCAAAATACAGCAGAAGGAGGAACACTCCCAAATTCATTCTATGAAGCCACTGTCACTCTGATACCAAAACCAGATGAAGATGTCACAAAGAAAGAAAACTACAGGCCAATATCACTGATGAACATAGATGCAAAAATCCTCAGCAAAATACTAGCAAACAGAATCCAACAGCACATTAAAAGGACCATACACTATGATCGAGTGGGGTTTACCCCAGTAATGCAACGATTCTTCAATATATGCAAATCAATCAATATGATACACCATATTAACAAATTGAAGGAGAAAAACCATAAGATCATCTCAATAAATGCACAGACAGCTTTTGAGATAATTCAACACCCATTTATGATAAAAACCCTCCAGAAAGTAGGCACAGAGGGAACTTACCTCAATATAATAAAGGCCATATATGACAAACGGACAGCCAGCATCATTCTCAGTCATGAAAAACTGAAACCATTTCCACTAAGATCAGGAACAATATAAGGTTGCCCACTCTCACCACTATTATTCAACATAGTTTTGGAAGTTTTAGCCACAGCAATCAGAGAAGAAAAAGAAATAAAAGGAATGCAAACTGGAAAAGAAGTAAAACTGTCACTGTTTGCAGATGACATGATACTATACATAAAGAATCATAAAGATGCTACCAGAAAACTATTAGAGCTAATCAATGAATTTGGTAAAGTAGCAGGATACAAAATTAATGCACAGAAATCTCTTGCATTCCTATACACCAATGATGAAAAATCTGAAAGAGAAATTAAGAAAACACTCCCATTTACCATTTCAACAAAAAGAATAAAATATCTAGGAATAAACCGACCTAACGAGACAAAAGACCTGTATGCAGAAAATTATAAGACACTGATGAAAGAAATTAAAGATGATACAAATAGATGGAGAGAGATACCATATTCTTGTATTGGAAGACCCAACTTGTGAAAATGACTCTACCACCCAAAGCAGTCTACAGATTCAATGCAATCCCTATCAAACTACTACTGGCATTTTTCACAGAACTAGAACAATAAATTTCACAATTTGTATGGAAACACAAAAGACCCCGAATAGCCAAAGCAATCTTGAGAATGAAAAATGGAGCTGGAGGAATCAGGCTCCCTGACTTCAGACTATACTACAAAGCTACAGTAATCAAGACAGTATGGTACTGGCACAAAAACAGAAATATAGATCAATAGAAGAGGATAGAAAGCCCAGAGAAAAACCCACACTAATATGGTCACCTTATCTTTGATAAAGGAGACAGGAATATACAGTGGAGAAAAGACAGCCTCTTCAATAAGTGGTGCTGGGAAAACTGGACAGCTACATTAAAAGAAAGAAATTAGAACACTCCCTAACACCATACACAGAAATAAACTCAAAATGGATTAAAGACCTAAATGTAAGGCCAGACACCATCAAACTCTTAGAGGAAAACACAGGCAGAACACTCTGTGACATCAATCACAGCAAGATCCTTTTTGACCCACCTCGTAGAGAAATGAAAAGAAAAACAAAAATAAACAAATGGGCTCTAATGAAACTTAAAGGCATTTGCACAGCAAAGGAAACCATAAACAAGACAAAAATACAACCCTCAGAATGGGTGAAAATATTTGCTAATGAAGCGACTGACAAAGAATTAATCTCCAAAATATACAAGCAACTCATGCAGCTCAATATCAAAATAAGAAACAACCCAATCCAAAAATGGGCAGAAGACCTAAATAGACATTTTTCCAAAGAAGATATACAGATTGCCAACAAACACATGAAAGAATGTTCAAGGTCATTAATCATTAGAGAAATGCAAATCAAAACTACAATGAGATATCATCTCACACTGGTCAGAATGGCCATCATCAAAAAATCTAGAAACAATAAATGCTGGAGAGGGTGTGGAGAAAAGGGAACCCTCTTGCACTGTTGATTGGAATATAAATTGATACAGCCACTATGGAGAACAGTAAGGAGGTTCCTTAAAAAACTAAAAATAGAATTACCATATGACCCAGCAATCCCACTAATGGGCATATAACCTGAGAAAACCATAATTCAAAAAGAGTCATGTACCAAAATGTTCACTGCAGCTCTATTTACAATAGCCAGGACATGGAAGCAACCTAAGTGTCCATCAACAGATGAATGGATAAAGAAGATGTGGCACATATACACAGTGGAATATTACTCAACCACAGAAAGGAACAAAACTGAGTTATCTGAGTTATCTGTAGTGAGGTGGATGGACCTAGAGACTGTCTTGCAGGGTAAGTCAGAAAGAGAAAAATACCATATGCTAACACATATATATGGAATCTAAAAAAAAAAAAAAGAAAAAAAAATGATCAGAAGAACCTATGGGCAAGACGGGAATAAAGATGCAGACCTACTGGAGAATGGATTTGAGGATACGGGGAGGGGGAAGGGTAAGCTGGGATAAAGTGAGGGAGTGGCATGGACATATATACACTACCAAACGTAAAATAGCTAGCTAGTGGGAAGCAGCCACATAGCACAGGGAGATCAGCTCGGTGCTTTGTGACCACCTAGAGTGGTGGGATAGGGAGTGTGGGAGGGAGGGAGATGCAAGAGGGAAGAGATATGGGGACATATGTATATGTATAACTGATTCACTTTGTTATAAAGCAGAAACTAACACATCATTGTAAAGCAATTATACTCCAATAAAGATCTTAAAAAAAATAAAAGATTTTTAGGTTGTTGGCACAGAGAAATGCAATTGGTTTTTGTATACTGATTTTGAATTGAGCCACTTGGTGAATTGTCTAATGAATTACAATAATTTTTTTGCTAAATTCTTGTGGTATCCTATGTAGGCAATTATTTCATTTGTGACTAATATTTATTTGGTTTCTTTTCAAATGTTTAAACATTCCCTTATATTTAAAAAAAAAATTTTTTTTACTGCATTGTGTCTTCATTGGTGCCCATGAGCTTTCTCTAGTTGCGGCAAGTGGGGGCTACCGGTGTGGTGTGCGGGCTTCTCATTGTGGTGGCTTCTCATGTTGCAGAGCACAGGCTCTAGGCGTGTGGGCTTCAGTAGTTGTGGCACATGGGCTTCAGTAGTTATGGCTTGCGGACTCTAGAGCACGGGCTCAGTAGTTGTGGCGCATGGGCTTAGTTGCTCTATGGCATGTGGGATCTTCCCAGACCAGGGATCGAACCTGTGTCCCCTGCATTGGCAGGTGGATTTTGAGCCACTGCACCACCAGGGAAGTCCCTGAAATTCTATTTTATTCAATAAAATATTGAATAAAAGCCATGACAATGGCCTTTTTAAATTATTTTTTAAAATGCTTCTAATGTTTAACATTAATTTTATATTAGTAGTAGATATCATTTAATGTGGTAAGGATCCAGTCCGTTTCTAGTTGGAAAGTATTTTAAAAATAAAGTGGTATTGAAGTTTTTGAAATGTTTCTAATGCATCTATTGAGATGACATTGTGGTGTTCCTTCATTTTATTAGCACAGGAATTAGGTAAACAAAATTTCCCCAAAATTGAAGCAGTATTCTCTTCTTGAATAAACTCAAATGGGTAATTTTTGCATCAATATTAATGAGTGAAAATATCTCATCTTTATCTGATTCTGATAACAAAGTTATATATCTTATAAAACAAAATGATGGTGTTCTCTTTTCATTTTCTCTGGCAAAGTTTGTAAATAATAGAAATTATATGATTATAGGGATTATCTATCTGATAGTTTGGTGAACTAAACTTTGAAATCATCTAAAAACTATTTGTTGTATATTTTTAAATGTATTCAAGATTTTTAATTTGTTATAAATTGTTTCAAGCTTCTTATGAGTTAGTTTTGAAAGCTATGTTTTCCTTGGACTTTGTCATTTTTTCTAAGTAAAACATTTTGACAAAATAGTGTTCAAAGTTGTCTCCTATTTTCTTCAGTCTCTCCTCTGTAATTTTTTCTTTATTATTGTTATTACTATTTTTATTTGTTTCTTCTATTTTCTTGATAATCTTTCATGAAAATCAATTTTATTTATAATGTATCTCCATTGAATTGAACAGGGCCAATATCAAATAAGTCTATGTTCATTAATTAATAAATCCTGACACTAAACAATTTTAATTTTAAAATTTGATTCAAAATTATTAAATAATAAAATTTTATAGATCATCCAGCATATAATAAATTTTATCACATGGAGTATTCCCAAGATAGTAAGAATGCTTAAAAAAAAAGAAAAGAAAAAGAAACTTTTAAAGTGAAATATATTATTAAAGATAAGACAAAAAGGATTAATGATCATATCCAGAGTTCATTCTGTTTTAGAATGACTCCCAGAGTAATTTGAATAAATTAAGGGCCATGGGTCATAATTAACTATGGCTCACCCACATGTTTTATCTTAATTGAGCAGTCTGGATACAGACAATTAAATAATAGAAAGAGATTTATTAATTTGAGTGCTTTGAACAAAATAGAAGTGTTTTATTATTTTCCTATCATCACATCTTTGGTCTCAAGCTAGTTTATAATCAAATTTTGCCAGTTTCTTCAACTTTCTGTGTCACTTTTCTATTTGTAAAATGGGAAAAAAGCAATAGAAATGACTTCTCTAGTTTTTGAGTGTATTCATTTAGTTATCATGTAATAAGTGTAGAGTAAATGTTACCTATTATTACTAATATTGTTGACAGAGATATGATTTGTTGCAGATTCAGTATGACTACTTCTGAACTATGGCAAAGTGACTGCCTTTTGCTCATTTATGCATACATCACCATATTTGACACAATGTTATTCTCAAAGATCTTCAACAATTTTTTTTAATTTAAATGAACTAAAATCTGAGATATTGCTATTTCTCACCAATATTGATTTTTAAGTTTTGTTTTGTCTTCTAGGTGGGCAGACAACTCTACTTCTGAGCTTTCACTTAGCTGAGACCACATGACTGGTTCTGCCCAATAGGAAGCAAACATTTGTGACACATGTCACTTCTCAGACTAAGAATTTAATTCCAGAGCATATCTCTCTATTGTGTCATTTCATGCCAGAGCAACGAAAATGACATATCCTGATGGTGGAGCTAAAAGATGACACAGCTTCTGTTGGCCTGAGTCCCTAAAGTTCCGTGTGGAGCAGAGCCCTGTACAAACCTTCATGGAACTTTTTTTTTTTTAATGTCTTAAGTCACAGAGAATTTTGAGGATGTGTGTCACTGCAACAAAGCTGAGTCTATTGTTACAAATTTATACCTTTTCTTGGTAAGAGGTAAAATACTAGCATTTGTACAAAACTTAGTGTTATCTCTTCATTGCTTTTTCTTACTGGGAAGTTGATCAAGCAGAAGAAAGTGAAGAGTCTGAAGGATTCATATGTAAATAACCATCCATTGGCTTTTCAAAGTGTATGCTGCTCTGTGTAGAATGGACACTAAGAAGCGATTTGACTATAGTAGGTACAGTAGAAAGAAAAAAAAAAACTTGAGGGGAAAGGGTTCCTACATAACAGATACCCAGTAAATTCTTCTTGATTAATAAGAACTTCATATGACTGGGGTTTTGCAAATGTCCTGAAGCCCATAAATACATGAATTTGTGGCAATCCTGAACCAGAGATGTGTTGCCTCAACTATTTTTCTCCAGAATTAGAACCCTCAAGATTCTGCTAGAGATTCTGAAATCAATCTTTCCAAGGACCATAAAATAAACATATCTCAACATGCTCCCATTCAGCTTCTCATTTCACTTTAAATTGAAACTGTAATGGATTTCTGGCTAGTTTGTATTACAGGTATTTCTCTACTTCAAATCAGGATGAAATACCAGGGAATGGGTGGTGGAAAAGGAGAGTCCTGCCTGTGTGTTCGTGTCATTATCACCTTGCCATGTGTTCACTCTGTTTGTTATAACATTTCTGTCTCTATCTTATTCCTTTCTAACCTCATAAAGCTGTATCTTAAAACATTTGAGAAAAAAATGAATAAAAATGGTAGCAACATAAGAAAAAATGTTTTCCTGATATGTAAGCCTCCCGATTCAATATTCAAACTGGGCTGGATTCCAATGAACCACTTATTATTTTTCAAACTGCTCCAGCAATTGTCTGTCTTTTTTAATTTCTAGAAGCTATCATTAATAACCATTTCTTGAGGGTATACTCTCCGTGAATCCAAGATAGCACAGGGTGAGTTTTTGTACATCAACTCTCAACTATTTTCTTGTGTGGAAAACAAAGAAAGGACTTCATTTATATGATATAGCAAAACAAATAAACAGAATTTTTAGAGTTTAAGTTTTTAAGACATTTGTCATTGTTTACATAGTGTTTTAATTCTACACTTTCAACTCTCTGTTATAAATATTTCTTGGTTTCATATGCCCTCCTCTCACTTTCATCTATTATTCTTGAAGGTAGAATTTATCACTCTGATTCTCAGGTCAATAGGCTACTTGTTCAATAGGCTTCAAAAGTCCTGAAGGTACAATTAGAAAGAAACAAGAAACTCACAGATACATCATTTCTATGTCAGGGAAAAAAGCCATGTGGATGATTCACATCATATTCTTTTTTTTTTTTTTTTTTGCAGCTCATGGAAACAACTACCTTGGGACATAGATTCTAATATTTACTGTATGAGGATATCTTACAATACAAAAAAGGGTGTATTGACAGACACTTGAAAATAGGTGTACATTTGATATCTGTTGGTTGAGAAAGTGCTTAGTAATGTAAAGCCTAATAACACTTTTATAATAGTTTACGGTGGGTTGTATTATGATAAAAAAAATCTAAGTGACTTATAATAAGAAAGGTTTATTTCTAACTCAACTGGAAGATTGCTGGCTATGGTTTGGTTGTAGGACTACTCCATGTGTCTTTTCATAGCAGCATTTCAGCTACTAAGCAGACCCCACCAGCGACAAGCTGTTTTTGTGGTAGAGAGAAAAGATCAAGAGAGTGGGTAAAGAATGCAATGGCTCATAAAGAGGTAGAGACTTTCAGCATTTCTATTCACAGTACATTGGCCGAAGCACATCATACGGCCAAATCAGACAACAGGGCAAGAAAATATTCTCCTCCAACAACAAGGCAGGCCAAATCACTTGGACTTGTTGATTGCTTGTATAAATATTCACAACTTCTTATCCTTCTTGTATCCACAATGCTTAGAATGTGACTTCCTAGATTCTCCCTTCTAGACATGGAGAGTATTTCACCACCTTTAAATAAGGGCTGGTCTTGTGATGGACTTCGGACAAAAGATAGTGATATAAGTGGTGGTTCTCTATTTTTGAACGTAGACCTTCAGGACCTTTCACATTTTTACTCTTTCTCCTGGACCCCTGTCACATCCTGAGAAGAGATAATTCACCCTACTGAGGCAACCCTAAACAAGACAGTCACAGACAACTGCTCAGTTTGCTACAAATGCATTAAAATGAACCTAGCCAAGAACAGCCAAGTCTGGCCCTGACCAGAAGATGACTCTGGAAGACTAACAACCTCACAAGTAATAAAGAAGGCTGCTGCCTTATGATGTTATGTTTTTAATCATTTTGTTCATTATTGTGGCATTATCATGGCAACAGATAACTGAAACACATGGCAGTTCTACAGGTACAAAATCTTACAGGAAGAGGGTGGTGTTGAATAAATCAGAAAAATAGTATAATCTTACACATTTTAAAAATGAATTCTATTTTATCTATAGAAATAAAAAAATATATTACTATGTAATATTATTTAGACTAAAACAGATTAGTACATTTAAGAGTCAAGAACCTCTTACTATTCCAAGAGTTCCAGATCAACAAGATGGCAATTTAGGGAATTTTTGTATAATTATTCCTAGAATCTAGTAAACTCACCAAGCATTAGACACTCTTGTTAGTTTCTTCTGGAAGAATTCATTATTCTCATTTTTTATAAGAAAATAATGTCTCTGATTAATTAAGTGTATGGAATAACAATTTCTGTAATAACTTCATGATTTGGCATTTCACTGCTCTTTGTTGTTCTTAGATCTTTTGCCTCAGGATTTTTTTCAACATTTCATACAATGTTCTCTTTCTTAGAAGTCTTCATTCCATTTACCTCCTTGTACTCAATCTTTTTTTCTCTCTTTCTGTTGTTCCAATTTCACTAAGTATAATTAACTGATGTTCTTTATTGTTCTGGCCACAAAATAAATGCATTCCTAAAATCATCTGCAGTCTGCTAGTCTGTCCTATAATTTCTCTTACGGGGACAATTTTTTCCTTACTATTTTAACTCTCATCCATTAAGGAAGAGTTCCCAGTGTATATTTCTGATACCGACATATTTCCTGTGTTTAGTCATATTTTCAGCTACCTGCTAGGATTTACTATATATATATATATATATTTTTGCGGTACGTGGGCCTCTCACTGCTGTGGCCTCTCCCGTTGCGGAGCACAGCTCCGGACACGCAGGCTCAGTGGCCATGGCTCAAGGGCCCAGTCGCTCCACGGCATGTGGGATCTTCCCGGACCGGGGCACGAACCCACGTCCCCTGCATCGGCAGGCAGACTCTCAACCACTGTGCCATCAGGAAAGCCCTGTAGATGTATTTTTGATGTATCTGTGGGGAGGAAGTTTATTTCCACGTCTTACTCCTCTGCCATCTTGAAGGTCCTCCCCTGCAATTCTTACAGAGGAAACCATGTATTTTAGTGACAAGAGGACTGCTGAGAATTAGGAAGCTTTGCTTCTGCTCCTGGCCTCATTGCTTACATGCTGTTTGGCATTAACATCAAACTTCCCACTGCCTCAACTTGCTCATGTGTATAATGAGGTCTTCTGTTACACCACTGAAGTCTACCTAACAGGGATGATATGAGAATTAATTGGCGGGGGGTGGAGGGAGTCTTTAACCTGAGAAATATATTTCTAAGAAATATATTTAAAAATAGATAAAACAAAGTTACTTAATAGTTAAAATGCTTTCTAAATCTCTTCAGATATGATGCTTTTGATTTAATGGTTTCCAAAAGGAGCAACAAAAATTCATCTGCTCTCCACTTTGAATCAAATGACCATGCAGCTACAGCATTATATACTAATATGTTTCTACGCACATACTACTCATCAGCTTACTTCTCCTACAGTGACACAGAATGAAAGGCAATCATCTGTGCTTGCACAGTGAAATGAAGATACCCGTATTAACCAGGCAAATGAGTACATGATAATTGTTCTTCCAGGATAAAAAACAACACCTTGCTTTGCTGGAAGTCCTAATGCAGATGGTGTAAAACATGATAGCATATTACATGGAATAAGACTTTATGTTGAAATTCACTGATTAAACATGACACATTAGGGATGCGTGCTTTTTGAAAACAGAGTAAAAACATTAGATTACAATTATAATTTTAGTGCAATGTAAATGACATTATTATAATTTTTGAAGTTTTTTTAAAAATAACATAATGTAATGAAAACTTACACTAGTATAAGCAAGTTGATTCAGGAAGGCCTGAATACAAAGTAAATCACAAAAAAATCTCACTTTATGAATAAGTCTGGACATATATCCAGATAATTCTATAAGGCAGGTGCCATTGGTAACTGTTTGGAATGTACTGAATCACCCCCAAATTTTTGACTCAAATCCTTAAAATAAGAGGACATTTAACATAGAAAAAGACTAACATTTTGTAATATATTGCTCTATTAATGTTTAAAAATAATACAAAATGTACTGATTGTAGTATTCAAAATATACAAATATAATATTTAAAAGACTGAATAATACATGAAAATCCTGAATCTTTGGATTTGTGTTATACAAGTCTACAAACATTTATGCATATGTGGATCAAGAAAAGACACGGATTTAGCAAACCTAGGTTTTCATCTTGGATTTGATACATGAACTCTGTGGTCCTGGGCAAGTCAAGTTTTCTCACTTGAGAAATAACAAAACTAGACAAAATTATCTTTCAATTCCCTCTGAACTAAGATCTCTGAAACCTGTATGAACTCCATTTTTCCTTAAGTCACAAGTTAACACAGTGTTTACTTGACGGATTGTAAAAAGAAAGGTATTAAATAGGTTGTAAAAACTGATACCACATATTCCTATTGTTCGAAAAAGTTTCAAATGTTCAAATTATTCAATTATAAACTAGCAGAATGCTAGTCAGTTTTCACAAAAACATACATAATTATCTAAATAAATATTGGTAATCATAAACTCATAAAAAGAGCAATGGAATAATGTCCTTTTAAATTCTTAAACCTGACAACAAAGCTAAGATACTCTCCCCCCTTTTAAGACATTTAGCTTACATTAAAAAGATCTATTAAGAATGCCTACCAGCATGTTTAAATCTGCAATATCAGCTTTTTGTCATCTTTTACACCAAATCAAAATTAATGAATTAAACTTTGTTTATTCAGAAGGTGACTCTGTAAAGCAAAATTAACAAAACGAATTGCAAATGAAAACAAATAGAAATACAAAAATCAAGACCATCCAGAAATGTTTTGCATCAGCTAACATTTGATGAGCACCTACTCTGTGTCAGACGCCATCTTAAGTGCTTCCCGTTTGCTGGTTCCTTAAATACTCACAACTCAAAGAGCTGTTACTGTTGTGTCATTTACACAGATGACAACAGGAGGCACAGAGAAGTTTAGAAAGGCTCAAAGCTCATCTAGCTCCCAAGTGGCTGAGACAGGACTGGAAGCCAGGAATTCTAGTTCCAGAGTCTATGCTTTTTTAACACTCTAGACCCTCTCAACATATGTCATGCAGTTTGGGAAACCATGGGTAGATCACTGTGAATGAATCACCGGAAAATATGAGATGATAATCAGAAGAGAGTTTGTAGTAGGAGTCTGGATTTAAAAGAAATGACTGAAATATTCCATGCAGAGCTGTGATATGAAAAGAGCAGGGACTTCGCTGGTGGTGCAGTGATTGGGAATCTGCCTGCCAGTGCGGGGGACACGGGCTCAATCCCTGGTCTGGGAAGATCCCACATGCCGCAGAGCAACTAAGCCCATCCGCTGCAACTACTGAGCCTGCACTCTAGAGCCCATGGGCCACAACTACTGAAGCCCACGGGCCTAGAGCCCATGCTCTGCAAAAAAGAGAAGCCACCACAATGAGAAGCCCATGCACCGCAACAAAGAGTAATCCCTGCTGGCCGCAACTAGAGAAAGCCGCAACAGCGAAGACCCAATGCAGCCAATCAATCAATCAATGTATTAAAAAAAAAGAAAAGAACAGAGTTTCGAACATTTCTGGCTACAGTGCACACAGTGCACTAGAGAGACCTTGCTAGCCAGAAGGCTCCCACTATTATGAACATGAGCCAGCAGTGACCCCAGAATGGAAAGGCAGTATAAGAAGTGTGAGGAGGGCTTCCCTGGTGGCGCAGCGGTTGAGAGTCTGCCTGCCGATGCAGGGGGACATGGGTTCGTGCCCCGGTCTGGGAGGATCCCACATGCCGCGGAGCGGCTGGGCCCGTGAGCCATGGCCGCTGAGCCTACGTGTCCGGAGCCTGTGCTCCGCAACGGGAGAGGCCACAGCAGTGAGAGGCCCGCGTACCGCAAAAAAACAAAAACAAAAACAAAGAAGTGTGAGGAGGCACTGTGAAATAACCAAGGCGTTGTGAAATAATGACTAAGACATGCAACCGATTATTGTTGGAGGAGGAGGAGTGGTAAGAAACCCATGAAATAAAAGGAAGTTCAACGGTTTTGAATTCCATGCACTTGGAAATGCATGATGTCATTACAAAAAAAAAAAAAAAAAAGGCACCAGAAAACACAATTGTTACGAATGGCTAAGATCAAGAGGATGAATTCAATTTTAGGTGTTGTAATATACCCAAAGCCTCAAATTAATATTATGAAGTTTTGAAGATAAAGTAACAAGTTTGTATCTAATGTCTTCCTTTGAGCAGAGGGAGTTAGCAAAAGAATGTTACAAATTTTCAAAAACTAAACTGCATGTAAATTTCTAAAGAAGTCACCAAAAAGTATTTGGGGGGCTTCCCTGGTGGCACAGTGGTTGAGAGTCCGCCTGCCGATGCAGGGGACGGGGGTTCGTGCCCCAGTCCGGGAAGATCCCACATGCCGTGGAGCAGCTGGGCCCGTGAGCCATGACCGCTGAGCCTGTGCGTCCGGAGCCTGTGCTCCGCAACGGGAGAGGCCACAACAGTGAGAGGCCCGTGTACCACAAAAAAAAAAAAAAAAAAAAAAAAAAAATTTATTTGGGCTTTGCCTCATAAAAGGATTAAATTATGTTTCAAAGAAATAAAATCCATGTAAACCTGTATAGTTTCCCAGAAAAGATATTTGCCATTTTAACATGCTACAGAATAATTCGAAATGAATCTTAAATAACAAAACTACATTGATACTTCATATTGTATAAACTACTTCTCAGACCATCTGTAGCTTTGTACCGGCCAATCCAAATAATTTGAGATATAATACTTTAAAAATTACAAAGAAAAATCTAAGAATATTTTATGTATTTAAGTTATTACCTGTGAGCCAGTAAGTGAGCTTATTTTATAATAGCTCTTCTCTTCTTATCTTTTGTTAGTTGGGCTGTTTCAACATTGCCAGAATGTATAACATTTATAATAATATTCTGTCACCTGAAACCAGCCTTTGATTTCTTTGTTCTTAATTTTATAAACAAAAATATTCAGTACTTACTATCAATCTGCCTCTGTCTGTTATGGTTTTCCCAGTCACCTTTTGTTTAAATGAAACACATCCTGCAGGAGTAGAATCATCAGGAAGCCCATATTTTCTGAGATATTTTGTGTTCAAAATGGTTTCTCTGTAGGCTTTTGATTCAAAAGAAAGGGTAGTTAATTATAAAATCCTTGGCTCACAGTTTTTTTCCTTGAGTATCATTAAGTATGGTTCAACTCTTATTAACATTGAATATTAGTGTCAAAATCTGATGGCAATCTCATTTTCTTTTGTTTATATGAGGTATGAACATGGGTATAAAAATATGTACCATAGTACATGTATCACTGTGCTGCTCATATCAGTGTGGAACTCACTCCTCACGTTGCTGCCTAAGTTTCAACCACCAGCCCCTCCAAAGCTGCCCCAGGTTTAAAGGGTAGTCCAGAAGTATTCAGGAACTGATGTACTCTAGGAGTATCCCTCAAACATTGACTATATAGGAACTGGAAAATTTCCTAGATCTTTCACCTCTCTGAATTCTAAGGCATGATCTGCTGCTTCCCAGATTTCTGCAACAGGTTTGAGCTGTAATTGCCCACAGTGATAACTTTCTTGATTAACTGCTTTATTGGCTTTTATGCCTTCCCTCGTTCCATACCATTGTTTTCTGACTTCACCTTACAAACAAACTACTTAACACTCAAAAATTCACCTCAAAGACTGCTTCTAGGAGAACTCAAATCAAAGAGCTGGTACCAAAAGTGGTCCTAGGAAACTGACTCTTCGTGGTGGAATTTTAGAATTGGCTCAGTCACATGGCAGATGACAATATGGACCTTAGGACTGACAATGATCTGAATGCCTGACTGCCCAACAACCTGAGGTGAATTGGGATGGAGACTGATGAAAAGGATGGACTGACTGAGGCAACATACTGAACATGAAAGACATGGATACATTGATAAATATACAAGAATCATGAAACAGCTCATTGTTGTTAATTGCCATTGACACCTTTAAGGAAGAAAATGGCAGTCCCATTGTAGTCAATTAGTAATTCAAGTCCTGGTGTGAAAGCCAGAAGGCTTTCATGTCAGTATCTAAAGGGCCTTTCATTTTCAGCAGCAGGGAACTATATTTTCAGACTATGCTGAAAATTGAGTCCAGGATCAGACTGTGAGATTAAAAAAATTCCAAAGAAAGCCAAACTAGAATATCTGACAAGGTCATATAATCTGACTCCTGTAATAAAGCCAGGGTACCAAGTTGCCCTAAATCCTTTGAGCCAGCCGAAATGGCCCCACCCCCCCTTCCTAGAGAAAGGGTCTTCCTAGAGACCATGAAAATGCCTCACCTTCGCCAGATGGTTGTGTTGTCTTCCTCTGGATCTGCTCATACCTCCCCTCATTGCTTCTAACTGAGCAGTAAGATCCAGACTTGACATGGCCTGACTGGGAAGTGCCTCTCCTGCTCTAGAAGGAAAGAGATCATTCACTGAAAGATCTGCAAGTCTTAGTTAATACAGACAATGGGGGCTGGAAGAACATGCATGGGTATGGACCATAAGGGTTGATATCTTATAGTGCAATGGAAAAAGGGTTACTTTAAGGGAAAACTAGTTTTATAGTTAGTTAATGTTAATTATAAACCGAGTTGATAAGTTCCCAGCTGTGGTCCCATATTCCTCAATTAGTTTACCTCAGTCTAAAATATTTCTTATTCTCTCTAATGCTCTCTAAGGCAGTCAAGGTCCTTTTTTTGCTCCAGCTATTCTGTGTTACTTTATCTTGCCCAAAGTTTAGAACTTGATTAATCTCTAAGGAAGATTACATTTTATCTGGGTCTTAAATAATTCATTCAATTTTATAGCTAATCTTTGTTTACTCATTGTCATCACAATCTAATGGAGGGCAATCGCCTTTACTCTGCCCTTAGAAATTATCTGAACATTTTATATTCTCAACCAATTTCCAGCATTTCAGAGCTGAAGATAAGTTTGATTCAAAATTTCTTTGATAATCTTTCAGTTTGGTAGTATTGGGTGATTTTCCAAACTTTGTGTATCATCATCCATTCTGCGGGGGAAAAAATATCCTTATTTTTTAAAAATTGAATTCAATATGAGAAGAAACATGACATGTATTTTCATCTTGCTACTTGAAGTTAAATGATCAATCATCAGTATACTTCCTAAACATTAGGAATAGTCCCTTGACTATGCAAGAGAGAACATAGGAAACTTCTCCCATTAACGGAAGAGTGAACCCCGAAGGTTGAAATAGAGAAAAAGGAAGATGCATGTTTTTAAAAATTAATCATTAAATGATAGTGATTGAGCATATTGATTTCTTCAGATTTTATGTCCAAGAGGAAATTTCAATCTTCAGGAAAGAGGACATATTCTATAAGTATTTAGAGTAAATATTATGAAACTATGTATCTTTTCAGAGAGTACTTGTTACATGGAAATAATTTCTATATATAAGCAAGCAATAGCCTGCATTTGATGCCTTTATATTCTCAACTTGTCCCACTCCCAAATAAATTAATGCTTACTTAAAGATTAAATAAACCTTCTTGGAAAGTTATATGATTAGTTGAAATCATTGCATTTTAATTTAACTAAACAGCAGAATTTTATATGCTAAGATTTAGGATATTAACCCTTAAAAATCTAAAACAAATAAAATTTTTAAGAAAATATACAAAGAGTCAAAGCTTTATGTAAGAAACAAACTCAAAAGTTATAAACTTCTGGTTGAAATACAACAAATAAAATGTCCATTACAGAAGGAAACTTACAGAAAACTTTTAAGGAAAATATGTCACAGTATTAATTAAATTTGAGAATTTTTAATCATCAGGATTTTAAGATTAAGTTTCAGACCATTATAAAAGATACTGCTACAAAACACTAAAAGGAAATGTTATTACGAAGCAATGAAATGAATAGACAAAGCATGATACTTATTTTATCTCTCTTTTTGCTAATGGAAATTATGTACAGCAACTTGAAGTCCTCAGAAGCATTGAAACCTTTTAATAACTTGTATTTCATACTATGTACATGACTCAGTGGGAAATTTCTCAAAATTCTACAAAGAATTTGTTCTAAGAAAGTTGAAGTTACAAGAAGAGATAAAAATTCAGAGAAACTGTGAGACTTTACTTTCCTATCTGAAATCACTGCAAATTAATTCCAGTTGGAGAGATCAGTGTGATCCCTGGAAATTGGAAAATGCAGTTCTTCTCACAGAAAGGGAATACAGTGGATCTTATAACTACAAGACACTGGGGCCTAGAAATCTAAAAAAGAATGGGTAGTGAATACTTGAAAAGAGATATGAGTACTAGGAGTCTGCACCCAACCCTACCCCTTACCCTAACCCGTACCCTAATCCTAAACCGTACACTCACACTAACCTGTGCCCTAACACGTACCCTGACCCTAACACTTTTCCGTACCCTCACCTGTACCCTAAACATTACCCATTTGCTAACCCTATCTGCCAGCACTTCCTTATTTTCTGTTTCTGAATGCAACACAACTGGAAAATCAGATAAATGCTATATATTTTTGAATAAATTAGCTAATTTTGTATAACAATCCATCAAATATATCATTACTTTAAGAAAGAATCATATGTTTAGCTCACTTTGGATCAAAAACTTAGGCTGAGCTTAGCTAGGTGGCTCAACTGGGCTCCCCAGAACTCCCATGTGTGTCCAAGAGTCAGCTAGATACCAGCTGTTCTAGGATGGTGTCAGCAGGAACAACTGGGCCAACTGGCATAAATGGACATAAAGAGGATGTTGTAACTCTTTTTAACATGTTTCTCACATTCCTCCAGTAGACTACGCTGGGAATTTTTCCATAGTGAAAGTCTGGGTGCAAAGCAAACCACAGTTTGCAAGCCCATAAGCATCGCATTTGCTGACCTCAGTTAGCCAAACCATTCATATGACTGAGCCCAGAATCAAAGATGCTTCAGACTATCCACCTGCAATGACAGAAACTAATATTGGACAATCAGTATAATTACTAAATCACAGTTCACTCTCTGGCTACACCCTGTCATGTGTAAAATATGTTTCACTTCATCCAGGATCTCTAAAACCTCATCCAATCTTGCATTAAGCTTGGAGCCCAGGATATCATGATTTGCAGCCAGACTTATCTATTCTGATGTGGCCTCTGTTGATAAGGAGACCAATTAACTAAAATAATTTATCCATTTCCATATACCAAACCATGAGACAGGAACAAGAAAACTATAGTAAACACTATTATTCAAAAAGGGGAATAGAGGAAGGAGCATAATAGTCACTGGTCCATAACAATTCTGAAATCCTGCTGAGCAAATGTTGTAAGATACTTCTGATCTGTACATAGGGAATGTTTTCAGATCAAGACTTAGTTATGGTCCTCGGAGATGCCTCTCCAGTACAATATTCTCTTTGAATCTTGGCTCCGCCACTTCTGAGACTTCATTAAAAATTATATCCATTGAGCAACATTCTCAGACTGGTCCTTCTTGAAGAAAGTTGGGGCCCTAGATGCCTTTTTGCATTTTGGATAATATCACACCATTTTAAACTAAGATCACAGTACTTTTTCTAATATAAGCACTCTCAAAAATTGTGTGGGTTTCCCATGATACAATTATATTACATTCCCTGCACCAAAAGCCAAGCACCCATTTATTTTTAGACATTCCTTTGTCTCTCCAGACTTAAGAACTGCTAATTTTAGTTGTTGTATGACAATGTCCTTAAGGTTCCTAGTAGTTCACTTTATAACTGCAAGAGGCATCCAGGAGTCTTATCAGACCTTGGTTTCATTTTTGCCTCCAGGTTGTATTCTACTTTGATAGAAAGTCTGGAAGTGGGAAATAGTTTTATTTTCCAACTCAACTAATCCTCATTTCTCTATATTTTCTCAAAATTCTGCTTGTAAATTTGCTAGTTCTTTCTTTAGCTTATTTTTTTCTTATAGCTCGGTGCTATACATAACCATATAGTTGCTGACACTTTCAACATTCTGCATAATTGCATTCTGCCTTTCTGAAAGTCTGCCAATTTCAACAATCATGTGGTTAAAATTCAAAATTCCCTCAGCAATATCAAACAGATGATGGAGATGCTGTATATCTGTGATGTCTAAAATGGTTTCTACTCTCTACATGTATCTATTAAACAACTGAAGTGTGGGTATGTGACTGAGTAAATAAATTTCTAATTCAAATTAACTTTCGTTAATTTAAATTAAATTAGCCACTTGCAGCTAGTGGCTATTGTTTTAGACAGTGTAGCTTTGGTACTTTATTTTGTCACCCACATTAATGCAGGCAACAATTATACCAATTATTTTACTATTGCATTGAATCGTTCTTTTCAATCTCTTTTTTAACAATTTCACACCTAATTCCAGACTCTTCCTGTTATCCGGTCACAGATTCAAATTTTAACTAATTTTATTGCTGTTGTTATGGCAATTCCTCCCTCTGGTATATGCTCCTGTGGTTGTATAATACACTACCTAGTAAATACATGGTTTCAACAACTGTTTATTTAACTCATTGTGGGTTGGTGATTTAACCTGGGTTTGGGCAGTTTTTCAGATCCCTGCTAGGCTCCCATCTATGTCTGGGATTCAAATGTGCTTATCTAGGAAAACCTCAGGTTGGACAAGCTAGGTCAGCTGGAGTGAATAGGAAAAACCCATTCTTCTCTACGTGCTTCTCATGAATCCTTCCAGCAGGTTAGTCTAGGCATGCTCCTATGGTGGTTGGGATGCATGAACAGCAGGAGATAAAGCTCTGGCATTCAAGAACATTTCTCAAACTCCCCAACATACAGAAAGGACAACTAGCTAGCTAGATATATAGAAATGATTTATAAAAATGGAATCATCCTATGCCAGATTAATAAAAGCTTTACATTTGTTTACTTGAAATTGACAGGAGAAAAAGAAACTGGGCCAAAGTGAAGGAATTTTAGGATTCCAGTTAATTTTTTTTTACCACAATATATCTCTCTAAGGTTATAAAAATCAATTACAAAAAAGCATTAAGATGCAAGAATCAATATATTTTTATACCGAATGTTTTCTGCTTTATAGGATATTGATTACATTCCTACAAAGAAGGATAAAGTATCATTATCCTTAGTATCATAAGATCTCCTCCCTAATCATAAATCCCCATCTACTGGTTTTTATGATATATATGTTCATTCCAACACCACAGTGCCCACAGAGGTTTACTCAAATGCCAACATTTAAATGTATTCCATTTTCATCATAAGCATTTTTATCACTGAGAGACTAAATATACAAATGGACAATGACCAGCCCAAATATAAAAACAGAACTCTGACCCACAGCCTGCAGCAACCTTCCCAGGAAATCAATCCCTTATCTACAATAACTAGCCCAGGAAGTCAGTCCACTGTAAGTCAGACTTGGAGGAAGCGAGACTGCTTTCTCTAGTTAACAGCATTGCTCCAGGAAGCCAAACAACAGGATCTGTAACAAGCAGCCCCAAACAGGCAGGACGTGATTAATAACGATAGCTTTCCTGTTTGTTGTCCCTACTTCCAATTTAGGACCAAGCAAGAAAGCCAAATACACACACTTAACCAATCACATAAGACACCCACTCCTCATTAGTCTTCCTACAGCTTCCTCAGGCCAACAACCTCCAATCAGGGCATACCTGAAGCCTCCCTTTTTCTCCACCATAAAAATTTCCCACTCCCCTGCTAGACAGATGTTAGACAGATGAATTGCAAATATTTTCTCCCAGTCTATTACTTATCTTTTTTTATTCCTTTAACAATGTACTTTGGAGACCAGAAATTTTTTTACCTTGGGGAGTTCTAATTTATTTTTTCTTGTATGGATCATACTTTTGAGGAGAGCTTACATCTTAATGACTTGAATCTTCCTATCCATGGAATATATTTTCATTTATTCAAATGTTCTTTAGTTTCTCTCAGCAATGCTTTGGAGTTTTCAGTGTACAGGTAGTTCCTAACTTTTCTCAGTTTCATCTGTAAGCACTTCATATTGTTAATACTCTAAATTACATGTCTATGGGTTTGTAAGTATTAAATCAAACTTGGATTCCTGAGATAAACTCCATTTATAATGATGTATTAAACTTTTTTACATATTATTGGATTTTAAGAAATATTATTCTGGAGTATTGTTTCCTATTAATGTCTTTGGGTTTGGTATAAGAGTTTGCTGGCTTCATAGAGTGAGTTGGAACCTATTTCTATCTTTTAAATTTTCCACAAGGATTTGTGTAGACTTGGTATCATTCCCTCCTTAAAAATTTGATAGGATTCACCAATGAAGTTGTTAGCCCATGGAATTTTTTTTTTCCCATGGAAAATGTTTGGCTACAAATTTCTTTATTTCTTCTTGCTTGTGTTTGGTTAATTTGTGTCTTTAAAGTACTTTGTCCACGTCATTTAAGCTTTAAAAAGTATTGCCATTGAGTAATTAAATATATTTTGTTATTTTCTTTTTAATCGCTATAGAATCTGTAGTATTGTCAACTCTCCCATTCCTGATATTGGTAATTTGTGTCTTCTCTGTTTTATTTTTGATTAGCCCAACAAGAATTTTACCAACTTTATTATCTCAAAGTCAACTCTTGTTTTCATGGGTTTTCTCTTTGTGTTTGTGCTTGCTATTTCATTCATCTCTACTACTCTGATCTTTATTATTTCTTCTGCTTAGCTTGGGCTTAATTTACCTACTATTTCTAGATTCTTAAGGTAGACACTGAGGTAATTGACTCCACAGTATTTTGTTGTTATTATTTAATGGAATTTAAGTAATGAGAAAAGAATCTTGTGTATTTATCTATGTAGTTGCCATTATAAATGCTTTTTATTACTTTGTTTAATTTATTTATGTATCTGGGATTATTTTTGGGGTCAACTGGTGATGAATACCTGGAAAAGTTTTTATTATTTATTTCATGTTTGAAAGATATTTTTGCTGCTTATAAAATTCTGGATTGACCTTTTCTCTCAACATTCTGAAGGTACTGTTTTCTCATTTGCATTGTATCCAATAAAAAAAATCTGTTGTCATTTTAATTATTGTTCCTCAGTTTTTAATGTGTCTTTTTCTTCCAGCTGCTTATAAGGTATTTACCTTATCATGGTTTTGTGCAACTTGATTATGGTGTGCCGTGATGTTTTCTTTTTCCTTCTTGTTTCTTGTGCTTGAACTTTATTGATCTTTTTCAATCTGTGGGTTTATAATTTTCACAGAAATTTGGAAATTTGGGGGCCTTGTTTCTTTAAAGATTTTCTGCCCCCTTCAAGAACTTCAATTAAACATCATATGTTAAGTGCTTAAAATTATTCCACAGATCAGAGATATTCTGTTCATTTTTTGTGTTCTGTTCATTTTTGTTCTATCTTACATATTTTAACAATTTTTCTAATAAAATTTTGTGTAAAAACTGTTGAGAAGCCTAAAAATATTCAAATAAATAAAAATTCAAATAAATAGTTGGTGTTAAATTTCTGAGTATAGTTGTTTTCCCATGTGGATTTTATAATATTATTTTCCTCTTACTTTAAAAAGAGACATAAAATTGAACCATGTAAAAACACAAATTGGAATATTATTCTATTCCAATTTTTTAAAGTACAAGCCATCTTCACTCTCTACAGCGTTTCCTCATTTACACAATGAGCACAAGAAAAGCATTCATTTATTCATACTATGTGAAACCTATGAGCAAAATTTTAAGTCTTCTGATTGAACTGCTTATTTAGACAAGATGAATACAATTTCAGGGCTTACTTTATTTCCCACCTCCCAGTCTGTCATTGTTGTTGTTATTTGGTAATTGTAAGTCTGAAACTTTGGAAGAGTTTATTAACCTCAAGTAGGTGAGCAGCTTCCAGAGCATCTCTACCTTTAGTGCTAAGGTGTGAAATAGCTAATAGTTGAAAAACACTGAATACAATTACAATGTAAGGTAAAATTTCTCTCCATAGGTAGTTAAACTGCTTAGATAAAACTTTGGAACCAAGTCAGGACAATAATTCAAATATTTTTAAAGAGATTCTTTATATTTAAGAAGTGAAGGTTAGAAAATTTTATGCAATTGGATATATTTTATTAAGATATAATTTATATATAATAAATTATACAGATATTAGGTGATTAATTGCATGATTTTCATATTTTATTAAGATGTAATTTATATATAATAAATTATACAGATATTAAGTGATTAATTCCATGATTTTCCTCAATTACATATGCTCAGGAACTACCACACAAAAGAAAACAGAGAGTAATTCCGTCATCCTAGGAAGGTTCTTCATTACCCTTTCCAGTCAATACACCTACCATAGGCTATTGCCCATTTCTATTTCAATTATTTTTAGTTTAGTTTAAGTTTCTGCTTCTTTTTCTATTTTCTTATGCTTTAAGGTTAAGATGACTAGTTTTACTATTTTCTTCTCAAATATAAGCAGTTATAATTTTCTAAGTTCTAGTTAGCATTGTCCTACACATTTCATTTTCATTCAAAAGTAATTTTTTCTTGTTTTTAATATAATTTTGAGTTAATTTCCTCAAGCTATTCTTTGTCTATTACTATTTCAGTTATTTAGACAATTTTATTTTTTCTTTTGTTCTGGTTTAATTTCTCTTTTTTATATTTTTAAGTTGGGTGCTTAGACCATTAATTTTACTTTTTTCTTTCCTAATAAAAGCACATGACATTATACATTTTTTTTCAAGTCTAGTTTAGATGCACCCAACAAAATTCTATTGTCATTCAAAATCTTGTTTTTTAAATTTTTTGGGTAATTCCTTCTTTGACTTAATTTTCAAATATTTGGGTTTCCAACATATCATTTCCTAATTGATTTTGAATATATTTCCATTGTTGTCAGACAAATATTTTTATGATGTACATTTACAGGTACTGAGAATTACTAAATGTCTTGTGTCTTTTAAAATAATGTATACCCTTAAGTAGTTGGATATCATACTTCTATAAATATCAATGAGTTCAGGTTGTTTTATAGTGTTGTTTAAATCTTCTGTGTATTTAATAAACTTTTTTTTTTGGTCTATTTGTTTTACCAATTACTGAAATCTGCCCCTGTTGTGGATCTGTCTATATCTTTTTCTCATGCTGTAAAATTTTTTACCACATACTTTGAAGTTCTGTTAAGTGCATGCATATTTCAAACTTCTATGCTTCCTTCAAGTATTGATTCTTCTATTATTACAAATTATCTCTCTCAATCCCTAGTAATACTCTTCCCCTTGAAGTCTACTTTGTCTGATACAGCCATTGCTTAGTGTTTGCATCGTACATTTTCACACAGCTTTACTTCTAAAATAGTTCTTTCTCTATATTTAAATATAATTATTTTTATTCCAAACATAGTTGGCTCTTACTTTTCACCCCCTCTGATAATCTTGGGCTTTTAATTGGGGGGGGGCATTAGTCCATTTCCACGTAACATAACTACTGATAAGATTAGGCTTAAGTCTAATATTTGTTACTTATTTTCTATTTATCCTACTTTACCTCTGTTTCATTGATCCTATTTTTTGTCTTCTTTTCAGTGAATTGAATATTTTCGAAATTCCGATTTTTCTTCTTTTGCTTTTTAGCTCCACCTCTTTCTGTTAATTTTTTACAGATTGTTCTAGAGATTATCTTGGCCATTTTGTTATTATAGTTTACCTTTAAACAATATTTCACTATCTCATAATGTAAGAAGCTGACAACTTTATGATTTCTTCCATCCCTCTCTCATCCTCTGTGCTCTTTTACTATTATTTTACCTGCACTTTTGCCCAAAATTCCAAAATACATTGTTATTGTTACTGTTCTAAACGTTTGCATGTATATACATATCATGTGTGTGTGTGTGTGTGTGTGTGTGTGTATACACACATACACATTCTACAAGAAAGCGCTTCATTTCTTCTAGTAGATCTAAGGTTCTGTCTGGTATTATTCTCCTTCATTTTAAAGTATTTCTTTTAGAATTCGTTGCTATGTATTTCAGTTACAGATAAATTATTTCAGCTTTGATCCATCTGAAATTGTCATTTTCCTCTGTTCAGTATTGAATTTTGTTCTTCTGTATGTTACAACTTCCTCTGGCTGCTTAAAGATTTATTATTATTTGATTTTTCAGCAGTTTGACTATGATGTGTCTTGCTGTAGTTTTCTTTTTATTTATTCTCCTTTAGAATTTGCTCAGTTTCTTAGATGTGTGATTTGACAGTATTCAATAATTTTGGAAAGCCCTCAGACATTATCTTTTTAAATATTTTACCTGTCCCATTCTCATTTTCTTTCTTCATGCCCAGGTACACGTGTTTTACCATTTGATATTGTGCCATAGACACTGGCTGTTCTGTTTTTCTTTTGTTTCTTTTTCCCTCTCTTGTTTCTGTTTTTGTTTCACTTTGGATACTTTCTCTTGATCTTTTGTCATGTTCATTGATTTTTACCTTTGTTGCCTCTACTCTGATGTAAAATCTATCTAATGAATTCTTTTTTCTGCCTTATATTTTATTTAATATATCCATTTGGTTCTCCTTTTTGTAGTTTATTTCTTTTTTCTGAAATTTTCCATCGGTTCACACACGTTGGCCACCTTTCCCACCAAATACTTTAGCATTTTTATCACAGTTATTTTAAAGACTCTGACATTTTAAATTTCATCATAGTTACTTTAAATACCTTTTCTGACATTTCTAATTTTACAATCATCTCTGTATTTATCTATATGGACTATTTATCTTGCTGATTTTGGGTTAAATACCCTTTCGTATTGTATTTTGGGGGGGGCATTAGTTATTTTGTACAAAATAAAAATAGAAACTGTTATGTTGTGATGTCAAAAACAAAACCTGCAAGATATACTTCCTTATACTGATAAGCTGCTGGAGTCAATAAGTTAAGTCAGTAAGATCTATAGTGAAATTTTATTTGTTATGATTTTTTTTTTTTTTTTTTTTGCGGTATGCGGGCCTCTCACTGTTGTGGCCTCTCCCGTTGCGGAGCACAGGCTCCGGACGCACAGGCTCAGCGGCCATGGCTCAGGGGCCATGGTTCAGGGGCCCAGCCGCTCTGCAGCATGTGGGATCCTCCCGGACCGGGGCACGAACCCGTGTCCCCTGCATCGGCAGGCGGACTCTCAACCACTGCACCACCAGGGAAGCCCTGTTATGATTTTTATTTGTTATAATTTCCCATTGGCTTTGAGTGTAAGATCAGAAATTTTTTTTTTCAGTAGGGTTTGGTATCTAAGGACTGGTGTTATTCTGATAAGCCATTTGCTCTTTACAGCCAAGACCCAGCTTTAGAAATTGTAAGATAACTTCCCTTCATAGAGAGGTTTCCAATTTTTGAATACTGCTCTTTGGAGTCCTGATCTTTGTCTTCCAGTCCTGCTCTTGGCCTACTCTTGACTCTTGCCTTCTGCCCTGCCTCATCTTTGGAGTACAGATGCTTTACACTTTGTGACAACTAAGGATAATTATGAGCATTTTCTCTCAGGTTTTCCACCTTTAGCTTTCCAGAGTTGAAAGACAAGCATGTCTTGAAAAGTTTCTCAGTTTTCCTGTGCCAATCCCAGCCTTCAGTTGCTGAAAGTCTGAAGTGCCTTTAGTGGATTTATCATGCTCTGACTCCAGCCTTTTATGAAGAACCCCCAGGCACCAAGTGAAAATCTGTGAGAAAAAATTGGTAGCAAGGTTCAGACTCACATGATGCCTATGGCTTGTCAGCATCCTAATCAGTTATAATAGTCCATATACAGCCATAAAAAGCTCATGATAATTTATCAGTTCCTTTACCCCTTCTATGGTAAATTTCTCATCTTACCACTACTCCACCAGAGATGAGGTGATAAGCTCCACCACCATAGTTCTCTTATCTCCTAGAAAGTGATGTCACTATCTAGAATTTAGTTGATTAACTTTCATCGAGTCTTCAGGTCTTGCTGGTAAAACAAACAAACAAAAACAATGATTTTGTAGATTATTTGGCTTGTTTTTCATGTTAGGCTATGGGTGATGTTCTTTTGTGACTTTTACATCATTACTAGAAGCAAAATAGGCAATTAGATATTGTCACATTTCTAAAATTAAAAAGAAAGAAATTTTTAATATGATGGACTTGGAAATCATTAGGGATAAACAATCATATGTGATATGTTATTTATATCTGTATTCTATGTGCTGACAACCTAAATATTTTCCACTTAATAAAAAAATTCTGAGACATACAATTTTCCTGTACTCCATCTTTCTTTCTGATAATTTTAGGAAAACACATTCTTCCACAAAATATTCTGAACATGTTTACATGATGAACACAATATTTTAAATTATTTTACCAAATCTAGCAACAAAAAATTGAAATTCAGGAAATAGCTTACTAGATGCCATCTCATGGTGGAATAATGTTATCTAAAGGTGTGTAACATCTCTGATTTCATGAGACTGCTTGTTAGAATTCTGCACATGAAATCATTGAATATCAAGTCATTGCCTGCTGAAGTTACTTACATGGATAAGTTTTGTTGCTTATTTTACCACTGACAAAATAGTAAGAAAAAGACAACAAAATCAAATACATGTACAGAACTGTATTGCTGCAATGTGGCAACGTGCAAAAATACCTCAGTCTGACACTGTGAAAAAATGACATATTGTTCAGCCATACTTGGTCTAATAAGAGATATGTATTTCACATAAAGCACATTTTTATCTATATACGTACCACTGTATATTTTTATCAAAAATTGTTTCTTTCACAGTAAAATAGTGCTGTTATGTGTTGTTTTATGTGTTAAATGTGTAATTTCTAAAGAACGAGCAGAGCTGAGGAAAGCAGTCTTCTGACTCAGCAAATTTGCATTCCCAAGAATCTTATTTAATTGGAAGAATTTTACTGCAATTGTCCTTTTTAGTGTTGCAAAGTCTGCAAAATAGTTTGTAAGTCTCCCCACCAATCAGAAAACAAACCTGATTACCATGCAAGATAAGAAACATGTAATATGCTTAATTCAGGTCTGTTTAATTTTATAGGTAATTTTTGGTTTATTAGAATTCTTTTTTTTTTTTTTTCAGTTTGCAACTCAGAGAGTAAAGAAGGGGAACACAATGCTTCTTTAAAAATATCCTGCACATGACTACAAACCCCAACTACTCTGTAGGTAATGAAACCATATTTTATATTGAGTTATGCACATCTCATTGAAATATCTGATAAAATTTTTAGGGACTTCTTAACCACACAACTTTGCGTTAACAGAACAATAGCATGTCACTGAATAACAATTGGTGAGATATTCATGAAAGGTCTGCTAACTGTAACAGCAAGCTAATGATAGGCAAAAAGACTGAGGCGGAAGGAATGGGAGTTGGGGAGGCAAGGTGGGAACTTCTAAAGGGTCTTGTACTTGGTGCCATGAAATACTCTTAGGAGTACAGGTCTGGTGTTTCTGGTGAGAGTCATGATGAAATTAAGTCATTTAAAATTTTTAGGCTTAGTCTGAAATTGGATAGTTAATGTCTTAGCAAAGGTATAGAGAATTTTCAATACAGAATATTCTGATGAAGATTTCCTCTGAAACTCATCAAATTCACTCAGTTCTATTATGGAGTGATCTGTAATTTTATTTTGTATAATAAATCAGGGCTAGAGATTTAGATAGCTTTGTTTGCTTTGCCTAGTTTCTGGGTCAAAATGAGATGAAATAAGTATAAATATACATCAGAGAATAGAGGAGAACATCATTGCAAATTCCTATGGGTATAAAATAGGAAATACTCCTGCATTTACATCTGTATATGCCCTTATTACTTGTGTGATTCAGGCATAATTCAAAAGCTGAGCTTCATCTCTTCTATCTGGCCCTTAGAATTAATTCAAGATTAGAGGCACTATATGCAAAAAACTTACTATAATGCCTAGAACATAGGAGGAATGGAAGAGCAGAGTTTAGTAAATCTTTCATTGGCTAACTCCCAGTGGCCTGATATTTTGGATGAGGATCCTGAACTAAAAGCGTGTTACTAAAAACTCTAACTGATACATAATTGCAGATCATCAATGGAATATTAATGTACAGTATCAAGGAATTGAATTTTTGTTAATATAATTGCTTTCTTCATTAAACTAATATATGTTAGTTACTGTTCTAGATGTTTAAACATAATTACACCATAGCCTCATTGCCTCTACATTTTAGCTTAATTCTAGGCTTTGTCTCTTTCTCAGACAGGTACTATAAAATAAAAATTAGATAATTCATTTTAAAATCATTAAAAGTAGATTAGAGAATGCATATCTACATATTTGGCTTTGGCATTTAAAGTTGCTTATTAAAAATCATTTATAATTCATTTTACCCAATGTAATAAAAGCATATTAGTTGTGAAGAAATAAATGAATTTAAATATTTTTTATGAGCACTAAAATTGCTGATAATTTCCAAACCTAAGAAGGATTTTCTCTTTCATTTGGCAATTACAGAACAAAGGCAAACATTTAAAATGGGAACACATGATAAAAATGGGGAATTTTCTATGTTTTATAAAAATGACAATGCATTTCAGAAATCTACTTTAAGGCAAAAGATAAAATGACATGTATCTGACTTAATGCCACATAACAATAAATTTAATATTTAATAGTTTTTATCACTTAAGATGCCAGACATTGTGCTACATTTTTATATATGCTACTTCAATTAATTCTCATAGCAATCTTATGAAATAGGCATAGTATCTCTCTTTTACAGATGTGGAGTTCACACTTCTAGAATTATATGGGCTTAGATTTGAGTTAATTCATTCTTTTTTACATAATTGTGGTAAAATATACATAAAATGACGTTTACCATTTGAACCACTTTAAAGTTTATGATTTAGTGACATTAAGCACATTTATATTGGTGTGTAACCATCACAACTATCCATCTCCAGAACTTTTCATCATCTCAAACTGAATCTCTGTACCCCTTAAACAATAACTTCTCATTTTCTTCTTCCCTCAACCACGATTCTACTTTCTGACTCTAAGAATTTGACTGTTCTAGGTACCTCATATAAGTGGGAATAATACAATATTTGTCTTTTTGTGTCTAGCATATTCCACTGAGTATAATATCCTCAAGTTTCATCCATGCTGTAACATATATTAGAATTTCCTTCCTTTTAAGGCTGAATAATAATCCACTGTATGCATATATATATATATCATATTTTGTTTATCCATTCATTTGTTGATGGACATTTGGGTTGTTTCTCCCTTTTGGCTATTGTGAAGAATGTTGTTATGAACTTTGGTATACAAATACTGTTTGAAGCTCTGCTTTCATTTCTTTTGGATATATACTTACAAGTGGAATTGCTGACTCACGTGGTAACTGTATGTTTAAGTTTCGAGGCCTCACAATTACTATTTTCCAGAGCAACCATACACCATTTTACATTACCACCAGCAGCCCAGTAGAGTTCTAATTTCTCCATACCCTTGCTAACACTTGTTATTTCTTTTCTTTTTTTTTTTTTCACATTAGTAGTATTTCATTGTGGTTTTGAGTTGTTTTTTCTTTTCATGTGCTTATTAGTCATATGTGCACATTCTTTGGAGAAACGTGTATCAAGTTCTTTTCTATTTTTTAGTTGAGTTTCTTATTGTGGAATTGTAGGAGTTTTTTTATATATTCTAGATATCAATTCCTTATCAGATATATGATTTTCAAATATTTTCTCCTATTCTGTGGGTTGTCTTCTAACTTTTTTGTTAGTGTCCTTTGATGCACAAAAGTTATTTGTTTTGAAGAAGTTCAATTTATCTATTTTCTCTTTTCTCTTTTCTCTTGTTGCCTATGCTTTTGGTGTCATACCCAAGAAGTCATTGTCAAATCCATTGCTGTGAATATTTCCTCTTTGTTTCTTCAAAGAGTTTTATAGTTTTAGCTTTACATTTAGGACTTTGATCCATTTTGAGTTAATTTTTATATGGTTTTAGCTAAGGGTTCAATTTCATTCTTTTGCATGTGGATATCCATGTTTCCCAGCACAATTTTTTAAAAAGACTATCCCTTCCCACTGACACCCTTGTTAAAAATCATTTGACAATATATGTGAGAATTTATATCTGGGCTTTGGTCTATAGATCTGTCTTCATGCCAGTATCACACTGTTTTGATTACTATAATAAATTTTGAAATCAGGAAGTGCAAGTTTTTCCACTTTTTCCTTTCCAAGAGTGTTTTGACTACTCAGGATCCCTTGAGATTGCATATGAAGTTATGGAGAGTTTTCTTCTATTTCTGCAAAGAAACATCAATGGGATTTTGATAGGGATTGCACTGAATCTGTACATTGCTTTGCACAGTACTGACATCTTAACAATATTGTCTTCCAATTCATGAGCATGGGACGTCTTTCCATTTATTGGCATCTTTCTTAATTTCTTTAAGTAATGTTTTGTAGTTGTCAAGGTATAAGTCTGTTGCCTCCTTTGTTAAGTTTATTCCTAAGCATTTTATTCCTTTTGATGCTATTTTTTGTTTAATTTTCTTTTTATATGGTTCATTGTTATTGTAGAGAAACACAATGAATTTTTACATGTTGATTTTGTATCTTGTAATTTTGCTGAATTCACTTATTGATTCTAATTAATTCTAGTATTTTTTATGAAATATTTAGAGGATGTTGTATATAAGATAATGTCATCTGTGAACAGAAATAATTTTACTTCTTTTACAATTTAGATTCCTTTCATTTCTTTGTCTGGCCTAATTGCTCTGGCTAGAACTTCCAATACTATGTTGAATAGAAGTAGTGAAGTGGACATCCTTGTCTGGGTCCTGATCTTAGAGTAAAAACTTTTGGTCTTTCACTGTTGGGTATAATGTTAGCTGTGGATTTTCCATATTTGGCCTTTACTGTGTTGAAGATGTTTCTAAGTCCACTCATTCTTATCTCAGAGTCTCCAATGTTAACTAATACCTCTCAGTTGCTTCCTACTTCTGTATCAAAAATTTTTTGTTGAATTACAGAAATTATCTATCCAGTGCTCACTCACTCCAGGGCACTGTGCTACCTACTGGTATTTCTGAGATTCATCCAACATATCTGTTGCTCTTTGGTGCTTAAAAATGTAGTGGAAAGAATATATCATTTGAGTTTTAACAGAAGAAGAGTATGCACAGAATGCTAGGAGAGAGAGAGAGAGAGAGAGAGAGACAGAGAGGGACATAACTAACTCTGCCTTGATGGAGGAGGTCAGATACATCCCAGAGGTGAGCACTGAAGAATAAATAATTATCTATTTGGTGAATAAGTATCCTGACATTCAGGAAGTACAGGTTGTTTCTAAAGCATTCCAGAAATAGAACACATGATACGCACTGGGAAGGGAATATATGTCAGGCTCAGGGATTTGCAAATAGAGATGCCTAAATTGTGTCATGTGAATTTGGTATGTATCTTGATATGAAAAGATACATTTAAAATGTAATTGGTAATTACATTTTAATAACAGCACATACAAACATATACACACAAAAGGAGGAAGAATATTATTTATTTACTCATTTCTCTTGCCTAACTAATTCCCAACAGGGGTTAATAGGATCTAGGAATTCGAGGGCTACATTTAGAATTAGATTTTTCTGTTTAAATATCATTTTTTAACATTTGCATTCAACTTTTGTAATGAGATTAATAATAGCATAGATACCTATATTATGCTTAATTGGTTTGCATTTTATAGTCAGATATTGTATGAATAATTTTTGTATTAATTGGTTCTTAAATTCATCCAATTTTTTGGCTTGCTGGTCATCAAATTTAAGTACTTTTAAAATAAGAATAATGCATATTTTAAGTCCCTGAATAACTGAAGATGTCTTACTATTGTCTTTACCCAAGAAATACAGGTTTAGATAAGAAAAAAATTCTTTACAACATTTTTCCTTTCAAAATTTTGCATATATTTCTCCACTGTCTTCTAACATTTAGAGCTGCTGAGAAGTCTGCAGTCAGCTTAACTTTGCCTCTTTTTTTTTTTTTTTTTTTTTTTTTTGTGGTACGCGGGCTTCTCACTGTTGTGGTCTCTCCCGTTGCAGAGCACAGGCTCCAGACACGCAGGCTCAGGGGCCATGGTTCACGGGCCCAGCCGCTCCGCGGCATGTGGGATCTTCCCAGACCGGGGCACGAACCCGAGTCCCCTGCATCAGCAGGCGGACTCTCAACCACTGCACCACCAGGGAAGCCCCTAACTTTGCCTCTTTTGTAGATAAGTTCTTTTTTCTCCTTTACCTAGGTTACACCTGGTTTTTTCCTTATCTTTCTTCCTCATCTTTTTTTGGCCTAAGGAAAACTGTATTTAATTTTTAATGTTTGACTATTGTTTCTGTTACATTTGCTCTGGATTCTTCTTCAAAATTATATTGTATCTCAATTTGTCATAATTATTAAAAATTGATTTCTTAATTGTTCTCATCTATTTTTTTTATGCTGCATCATTGGAAAATTTATCAAAAAACATTTCCCTTATTATCAACTCAGTTGTCTAAAAGACTAATTAAGCTCTTTTTAGACACAAAGATTAAAGAATATAATTAGAATTTCCAAACACAAATAGATTGGAAGATTATATTTATGCACAAAGTTCAAATGGTCTGCTCAGATGAAAGAATGGTGAAGTAAAGTGATTACTGCCAGACTGGCATACTAAATAAGATTTTTTTTAAAAAACCTACAATTTAAATTGTGGAATAAATACATGTGTGTTTATTTGAATATCAATCCAGAAAGTTATTGTAACATTTTTAAAAGTAAGAAAAATAAAGTAATTTAAAGAAGAATGAAGAGCATGCTGAATGCATGGAGTCATCTTACAACTGTGGTATTTATAAGTCAAATCCATCTTGGAATATACTGTTAAATATTGTTCTCCACATTCCAGGGATGAAGAAGAATGGGTTGTATAACAAAAAGAAAAGGAAAGAAAGGAAGAGAGGAAAGAAGGAAATTTAGAATCAGGAAGACTCAATACAATAAGAGTAATTATTTTCGCAAAACTTTTAGAACACTGGAGTTAAGGGAAATACTCAAAATTTAGTCAAGTAACCTATCTGTCAACATGGGAGAGGGGAGGAGGTATATATCCTCATATGAACCTCTAATTTACGATCCTGGAGTTCAATTATGCTTCATTTGATTTGGCTCATGCAGGTTGGAAGTTAATATAAGCCATCAGTAAGAGTAGTGTAAATGCAGAGCTTAAATATGGACTGAAACAATCTTAAAAATGACCTTGCAGCCAAGATGAAGTTTCACTTAATTTTATAAGCACTAAGGTACATAGAGCACTTTTTTTAAAGATCTTTATTGCAGTATAATTGCTTTACAATGGTGTGTTCGTTTCTGCTTTATTACAAAGTGAATCAGCTATACATATACATATATCCCCATATCTCTTCCCTCTTGCACCTTCCTCCCTACCACCTTCCCTAACACACCCCTCTAGGTGGTCACAAAGCACCAATCTGATCTCCCTGTGCTATGAGGCTGCTTCCCACTAGCTATCTATTTTACATCTGGTAGTGTATATATGTCCATGCCACTCTCTCACTTTGTCCCAGCTTACCCTTCCCCCTCCCCATGTCCTCAAGTCCATTCTCTAGTAGGTCTGCGTCTTTATTCCCATCCTGCCCCTAGGTTCTTCATGACCGTTTTTCTTTTTTTTTTTACATTCCATATATATGTGTTAGCATATGGTATTTGTTTTTTTCTTTCTGACTTACTTCACTCTATATGACAGACTCTAGGTCCATCCACCTCACTACAAATAACTCAGTTTCATTCCTTTTTATGGCTGAGTAATATTCCATTGTATATATGTACCACATCTTTATCCATTCATCTGTCAATGGACACTTAGGTCGCTTCCATGTCCTGGCTATTGTAAATACTGCTGCAATGAACATTGTGGTATATGACTATTTTTGAATTATGGTTTTCTCTGGGTACATGCCCAGTAGTGGGATTGCCGGGTCATATGGTAGTTCTATTTTTAGTTTTTTAAGGAACCTCCATACTGTTCTCCATAGTGGCCATATCAATTTACATTCCCACCAACAGTGCAAGAGGGTTCCCTTTTCTCCACACCCTCTCCAGCATTTATTGTTTGTAGATTTTTTGATGATGGCCATTCTGACGGTGTGAGATGATATCTCATTGTAGGTTTTTTTTTTTTTTGGGGGGGGGTATGCAGGCCTCTCACTGTTGTGGCCTCTCCCGCTGTGGAGCACAAGCTCCGGACGTGCAGGCTCAGTGGCCATGGCTCACGGGCCCAGCCTCTCTGTGGCATGTGGGATACTCCCAGACCGG
Organism: Mesoplodon bidens; assembly: GCF_964165515.1. NCBI lineage: Eukaryota > Metazoa > Chordata > Mammalia > Artiodactyla > Ziphiidae > Mesoplodon > Mesoplodon bidens. Next base: position 23,413,968 of record NC_138181.1, read on the forward strand.
GGCACGAACCCGTGTCCCCTGCATCGGCAGGCAGACTCCCAACCACTGCGCCACCAGGGAAGCCCTTCATTGTAGTTTTGATTTGCATTTCTCTAATGATTAGTGATGTTGAGCATCCTTTCATGTGTTTGTTGGCAATCTGTATATCTTCTTTGGAGAAATGTCTGTTTAGGTCTTCTGCCCATTTTTGGATTGGGTTGTTTGTTTCTTTGATATTGAGCTGCATGAGCTGCTTGTAAATTTTGGAGATTAATCCTTTGTCTGTTACTTCATTAGCAAATATTTTCTCCCATTCTGAGGGTTGTCTTTTTGTCTTGTTTATGGTTTCCTTTGCTGTGCAAAAGCTTTTATGTTTCATTAGGTCCCATTTGTTTATATTTTTTTCTTTCCATTTCTCTAGGAGGGGATCAAAAAGGATCTTTCTGTGATTTATGTCATAGAGTGTTCTGCCTATGTTTTCCTAGACAACATAGAGCTTTTTGAGCAGAGATGTGATTCAAATACAGGTGCATATTTGGAAATTTAAACTGACTGTTTTGATTTTGAGTAGGAGACATATGGAAACTAGATAGAAATCTGTTTCAATAACCAAACAGGCATGTTAACTCACTTGATTAGAATGGAAAATTTTGTTATAGTCCAGGAGCTGTTACAAAGCCAATGTAACTGAACCTCAGAATAGAAAAGGATCAATACTAAGCAGACATTATATATTAGCAGTGTGTACTTACAACTGACCAGATTTATTCCTATGTGTTTATAGACAAATATGACAGGAAAATGACAGCTGGCAATAGTGTCACATTCCTGCACTCTCTTGAATGCTCCCCCATCAAGACTGCTGATTTCTCAGTTAAAATATATCTATTTTCCCTAAAAATCATTCCCCTTCCCACTGGAAAACCAGTTGTGTTCTTCCAGTTTCTTATTTTAGCACAATTCAGGAAGATTCTGCTGACAAAACTGAAAGCTTACTATTTCCCCATTCAATTTTTAGAAAGGCATTACCCACAATCAAGGTGGAAATCTCAAAAAATAAGATAGATTTGGACTTTCTGAGCCCAAGATATTGTTTGGTTTACAGCAGAATTCGAGGACAATGCTGGGAATATGGGAATAGCACCTAGATTTTTCCATCATATTTTTTCCGGCTATAGCAAAGACAAATGTAAAGTACTTGGTAATATAATGATGTTACTCTCAGGACTACATGCATGTCTTCATGGAAATAGGACTACATGCATGTCCCCACATGTGTGTGCACACACACACACACACATGCATGTACACTTCTTCATATTAAAAAACATTAGATCAAGATGATGTACATCAGGTCAGGATGATGATTTACAGGATTAGCAATTTTGGGTAGAAATATCCCCATGTTAATATTCTCTAATTCAAGTTACAATGAAGGTGAAGCAATGTTCAGTTATGTGATGTCTCAGTAAGATTAATAAGGAAACTGAAAACCAAAAAAAAATAAGCTTAGGGTTTTTAAAATTGTTATGCAATGAATAAAACTTAAAAAAATTTTTTTACAGCTTGTGTAGATCCACATTACTGGTACATAGCCAGGAGTGTATGGTTGAAAGCCCATCTCAAAATTAGTATATGATTATTTTCCCTGTGGTGCACACTGTTATGTACTGCCCAGGTGTCCAGTTGTTGGGTGGGCTATGCACAGGTATCGGTCAGCTATCACCTCCTTCAGGGATTGCCTCAGCTGGAGAAGGCTGTCTCCCCAAGATGGCAGCCTTTCTCCCCATGGCTCACATCTAATGACTGATCTCTGAAAGATGACTATGGCCTGGCCAGCTCAGCCCAACTAGGGACAACTCTGAGGGGCCATTCTACCTCCAGAACTTTCCATGGAGTTAACCAAGACTGTCTTGGGTCTGCATCACAGTTCAACTGCTTCCTCTGCCCAATCCTGAATTCTCTACCATTTTTTCAAGTGCTAATCCCAAGGGGATGCCTTATTAAAGGTCCTGCATGGTAAGTGCCATCATAGCATCGGCAACCTAAATCGTGACACATCTTTTATTAGAAAACTAGGAAGACATTTAAAAAAAAACCACCTCATTTATTTCTCAATAAAAGCTGTGTGCTAAGTTCACTGAAATATAAAGTTCAAGCTACTATTTTGAAATTCCCAATATGGAAATGCCCTACTTAGTGATCCACACCAGTTCTTAGACAATGACTTAGTGATCCTGCACCAGTTCTTAGACAATGACACCTGAACACCTGTGTTCATTCCCCACATTCAGTGCTATGCTTCACTGGCAAAGAAAGGACAAAGATAATTTTCCATAGCAACTAAAAATTTGATAAGTCAAACAAGCTATTCTCATGCCCTCAAACCTCCACCGTCATCCAAAAATAGAACTGGAATAACACAGTAGACACCTGATGTGAAAGGAAAACATTGTTTGTGAAAGCATTTGAAAAACAATATAATGTGGAAGACAACAATCCATGTTGAGCAAAATTCTTAGGCAAAAGTAATTTACTTGCCTTCCTTTAGACAGAGACTTAAATAAAACAACTATCATAATTGAATTCTAATAAATCAGTATCATATGATTCAATTTTGCCTCAAACCTTATCTGTGGAACAAAGCTAGGTACAATAAATCTTTTAGCTATGAACAGAGGGAATTCCAATATTTCACAAAAAGCAGAATGTTATATCAATGGAACCTGATAAAGCGTTGTGTCACAAAAAGGTAAAATGCATAGGCTTCTAAGGAGAAATCTTGGAAAATTTACAAATTAAAATAAAAATACTTGTAACCTGCTATGGGTTGAACTGTATTCTTCCTAAAAAAAATGTAGGCTGAAGCCCTAACTCCCAATTCCTCAAAATGTGGCCTTACTTGGAAGTGAGATCTTTACAGAGATAATGAAGTTAAAAAAAGGTCGTTAAGGGTGGATTCTAATCCAATATGACTGATGTCCTTTATAAAAAGCAATTTGGACACAGAGACTGATATGCACAGAGGGAAGACTGTGGAGAGATGCAAAGAGATGCCCTGTGAAGACTGGAGCTAAGCTGCCTCAAGCCCAGGAACAGGCTGCTGCAGCTGCGGAAAACACAAGGGAGGAGCCACCTTCCACTGGCTTCAGAGGGAGCACAGCCCTGCTGATACCTAGACTGCAGACATCTAGCCTCCAGAAGCATGAGACAGATTTCTGATTTCTAAGCCACTCTGTGCTTCCTTGTTATGGCAGCTCTAGGAGAGAAAAACATAGCCTAACATTTAAAAAATTGATTTCGATATTTTCTCATTTTCCAGTGTTTTCTCGACCTTGTGTTCAGTTATATGATTTGATTCATTATATTTATACATTAGATATAAAACAAATTCCACACATATTATATATATAATGTATATATTATATATAGAACAGATATTATGTATACTATACATAGAACTGAAACTTGTGATCAGTTATATGATTTGATATAATATGTATTATATTATATATTATATATAGAACAGATATATTATACATATATACACACACACAAACACACGAGAATCTATTTTGTATATTTATATGGAACTGGTTTCAAAAGCTACAGTTGCCATGTTATCACTATTTTATAATATAACATTACAAAAAGTCTTACAAAAAGCATTATGCTAAGCTGAAATATCCAACTTTACAGAAAAATATGCCCTTGAAGGAACTTTGGTCTAAAATCACTTTAAGCAACTGCAAATGTCAGCCTGGGTTTAAGGAGCTGAACTCCAACAGGGCAACTGAGTATTTGTGCCAGTTCTGAACAACAACTTCCTTGCTGTTACTACAACTGGGTGATGAAGTTATAGCATAATGTTAATAAAATGCAACTCCTTCACTCAAACTCTGCTCTTATTTTTAGTTATATTAATGTCATAACTGCCTAACTGGGCATGTTAATAGCCCTGATGATTAGGTTAAAAGATTTTGACGGAAGAAATTAGAATGATTTAATTTTAAAGAATCAAGTTCAGGAAAGTTGTTCGTAACTTTTTTTTAAATAAACAATTTAAGTACTTTTTAAAAATATTTATTTATTTTTGGCTGCGTTGGGTCTTCATTGCTGTGCGCAGACTTTCTCCAGTTGCAGCGAGCGGGGGCTACTCTTTGTTGTGGTGCGAGGGTTTCTCATTGCAGTGGCTTCTCTTGTTGCAGAGCACAGGCTCTAGGCATGTGGGCTTCAGTAGTTGTGGCACACGGGCTCAGCAGTTGTGGCTCCTGGGCTCTAGAGCACAGACTCAGTAGTTGCTCCGCCGCATGTGGGATCCTCCTGGACCAGGGCTCAAACCCTTGTCCCCTGCATTGGCAGGAAGATTCTTAACCACTGCACCACCAGAGAAATCCCACAGTTTTTAATAATAATGAATAAGTGATTAAAGACACTTCACAGGTTTTGTTTAGATCCTCAGTAACATACTGGGATGTCACATAGTGTCAGTTATTTCAAGTTTCTCAGAGATATCCTCCTGAGGCTATCCCATTTTGTCTTTGCCATCACATCATAATATAAAGGAGCATGAGGACTCCCAAAGGTTGTAATTTCATGCTAGGAAGTAGGAGGCATAGAAGAAGTTATCAGCAAAGAGATACTGAGCTGTGTGTGAGCATATCTCCAATAATAAACGTTTCTGGCTGGAAATGCCGAAAAGTACCTTAGGGACTGGTTATACCTCAACACAAAAGGCTATCATTTGTCAGTAAGAGTAAACACAACCATTATAAACAACCAAAACACTGTCCTGCACAGAAAATGGTCCCAGAATAGTCAGAGAAACAGACCTAGTTCATTGGATTTTGACTTTTGTAGATTGCTCTGTCTAATCATTCACCGTTTGCATGCGACAGTAGCAACCAGACATAACTGATGTTCTAAACATCTCAGGGCATATACCCAAGTAACCGTATGTCAGGAAAATACAGTCCTTCAAGGATGATGGGTATCTTCCCACTCACTCACAAATATGTCATGCCAGCACATACAATATATTTTCATTTTACTTTAATTAGCATTGTATTATTTTATGTATTGAAATAACTTAAAGTATTTAAAATTTCCAGTGCAAGATTGATCTTAGAGCCAGGCATACTCACGAAAGCTTGCCAGGGGTGCTCACTGCTGGCTATTGCCGGAAATCATCCCAATGGCTCCATTGCAACTGTGATGAAAGTGATTTTCCCGTACTCTTAGGATACCTGAAAGTTAATTATATTAATTAGTTTATACTTTCAACCTTGACATTTTACTGGTAGTTACAGTGAACTGCAAGGTCAATATGTTATTTAGTGTGGGCTATGGGAGAAGAATATGCTGTAGGCAAATTTAATCTTTTAACAATTTGCTTAAGAAAACAAACTGTTAGTGACCTCTGAGAAGGGAGAGTTGTGAAGAAAGAGAGAAGGGGAGGGAGGGGGAGAGAGAAAGGATGGTGGCGGGGAGAGGCAGCTATTAGAATTAACACATTGAAAGTGAAGAAGAAAAAGTGAAGTGATGCTTAAATTGGGAAATTCTCAATAGAGTCAGGACAAGTTCAGTAGTCAAATCTAGCTGTCTGGACATTCACTGTGTTCCTACATCCATTTTGATGCCTGCAAATCCCTTGCAATTATTAAGTGTTTTCAATGTTCTTTTGTTAAGTAATGTTTGGCTATTCCCATTCTGATTGTAAATTGCATATTATCAGTAATCCTGTACTTATCAGTTCATGAAAGAACTTCTATCAAATAATGCTCCAGTTATAGAAAAGCTTAAAATTAAACAACTTTTTAATGTTTTCTATAGATTAGCAAAAGGATGAGGCATTAGACTATGCCTAGAATAGTCAGAGAAATATTCTAATGGGTAATGACTTTGATCTGAGTATTAAATGAACTGACATTTTCCAGATGGATAGAACAGGTAAATAAAGAAGGAAGTAACAGTGAGAAGTTATCTAGATTGCTGTTAAATGCATGTACTATGTCATAGGCATGGATTCCAACTTGAGGTTTTCTATGTACTGCATGTATTATCAAGCCAAGTAACCTAATCTTTCTTGACTTTAATTTCTTATATAAATAAGGGCTATAAAAGACCAACCTCATTAGGTTGTTGGAAGAGGTAAGTGAAATAATGCAGGTAGTCATAGAGCATGCAGTGTCTGACATATAGTAAGTACTCAATAAGTGTTGGCCATCATTATTTTTATTATCATCCTCCTCACATCAAAGTGCCTTTTGAAGTGTGTATTCAATTCACTGTGGACTTCATTTTTCAAGTGAAATAGGAACAATAATAGACCATAAAATAATAAAGCTCTGAGTTGATATAATAAAATTTGGCACATTTCTGAAATTATTACTTTTGTTTTTAGGTAATCATTACATACATTAAGTAATCTTGTATAACATCAATCAATAATCTCAGTTAATTATTTAAGTTGTTTCCAGTTCTAGTTTACAGAAAGTTAATCAGATATTAATCCCTGATAATTGTCAGGACTCTTAGACAAGTTTAATTTCCTCAATCCAGAGATATTCTTATTTTTATTTTGGTCCTCCTTGCTATTTCAACCTAGACTTTTGTACTGATTGTGATTGAAGCATCACAACATAAAATCTTCTCAAAATTGAAGCTACAGTTACATACTAAAGTATAATAGCAATGTCTAAACCAGCTTTTCCAATTTTTTCCTGTTATAGTAATGATCTAGATCATGTGTTTGTTTATTCTTGACTTGACAGGTTTGGACATTTCACCTTATTGAGTTGGCGTTATTGCTGCTACATCAATAGAGGGATAGAAGAAGAGCATGATGAATCAGACTTAATTCTTTTCCCTATCTGGCTTCTCTGATGACTCAATTCGTCTCAACAAACAGCTCTTGAAGACTGTGTATACCATGTGTAAAATTCCCTTAGGTTCACAGAGAACAAAGCAACTTATCTTGGCATCTTCTTTTCTATTCAAACCACTCTCCAGAACTGACTGATTTTCTTTTTTTCAGTAATAGGACTCAAGGTCTCTCCACAGTACTGTAGAGATATGAAAATTTTTGTTGGATTTTCTTGAGATCGACACAGATACTTTTCTTTTCTTTTTTTTTTTTTGGCTGCATGGGGTCTTCGTTGCTGCATGCAGGCTTTCTGGCTTTCTCTAGTTGCGGCAAGCGGGGGCTACTCTTCCGGGGGCTACACTTTGTTGAGGTGTGTGGGCTTCTCATTGCAGTGGCTTCTCTTGTTGCGGAGCACAGGTTCTAGCGCTCGGGCTTCAGTAGTTGTGGCACGCGGGCTTAGTTGCTCCCTCAGCATGTGGGATCGTCCCTAACCAGGTATCGAACCTGTGTCACCTGCATTGGCAGGCGGATTCTTAACCACTGCGCCACCAGGGAACTCCCAACACAGATACTTTTGACTCTTATCTTGTGTGGAGGGAAAATAAGCCTTCAAATGGTGTTCTGATACCTATTCAGATGTAACTGAGATGATTCAAGTAGATTGTAAGTTCTTTGATATAATAATTATTTCATTCAGTTATTATGCATTTATATACCACCTAATCTGTACTGAGATATGGTATCTTCTTAAACATTTATTGAATTGAAAAATAATATATCATTGATGGTTTCATTTAGAAAAAAAGGTAATAAGAATATTCAAAGAACGGGTTTGCTAAGTCAGACTCACAGGAATAAGAGATTTTAGACACTATCACACTTTACTATAGATTTCAAGGATACAAATATCCACGAGGCAGAAATAAACCAAAAAATAAGTGATCACCAATATAGCTCATAAGGTGTTTTTTGCTGCATCAGGACATAGCCTGACTAAATCTGATTTAGCAAATGAGTTCTCTAAGGGCTGTATGTATCATCACTTACACAAAATAAGTCATTTTTATCATGAAGTATTATATTCATCTCTGTGGATGCATCACCACAAACCTAAAGCCTTAAAATAGCAGAAATTGATTACCTTACAGTTCTGTAGATTAGAAATCCAAGGTGGGTCTCACTGGTATAAAATCAAGGTTTGACAGGGCTGCATTCCCTTCTAGGGGCTCTAAGGAAAAACCAATTTCCTTGCTTTTTCCAGGTTCTAGAAGTCGACAGTATGCCTTGGCTTGTGATCTCCTTCCTACGTCTTCAAAGCCAGAAACCGTGGGTGGAGTCCTTCTCACATTGTATTACTCTCACCTTTTCTGCGTCCCTTTTCCACTTTTAAGGATCCTTGTGATTACACTGGGTATATGCAGATAATCCAGGATAATCTCCCTATTTTAAGATCAGCTGACTTTAAACTTCAATGCGATCTGGAACCTTAATTCCTCATTGCCATGTAAGGTGACATATTCAAGGTTTCCATGAATTAGCATGTAGACGTCATTGGGGGAGCTTTATTCTCCCTATGTCAAGCATCTCCATTTTATGCTCTGATACTGACATAACAGATGATACATTCAACCAATCCACAGATTTCAGATTTTTTTATCATCAGTAAATCTAGAAAGACCAGATGCATTCTGCTAAAATCACTTCAAAGTTAGCAACTCTTTTATCAGCAAATACCATTAGTGTGTTGCCAGGTGATTTAGCAGGTTGTCTTTTTCTTTTTCTTTCCTTGGATAATCTGGTAAAGGGAGAGAATGGATTGCAGGCCTTTTGCTAATCCTTACTTTCCAAAATGATATACCATGTAATTTAAAGTCTTGGTTTATTTGAGTGCCTCTGTATCAAACCAGATATACATTAACTTTTGTAATATCTAATATATTACAGCTGTACCTCAACCAATAGTTGAATAATAATAAAAGTATAAAGTTTCATATGTAATTAATTTTCCCTTTTCACATACAAGAATAAGTCAAACATCTATTCTTCTAGATATAGAAATTATATATATAGTTATATAGAAAGAATTATATATATAAAGAGAGAGATGTGGGGTAGAATATTTTTAATTTTGGCCACATGCATCTGATCTCCACCTCAGTGAGTGAAGAATTTAATGACCTTGAGCGCTACCGTTTTTGAAGATTATGGAGCTGATTCTATCCAAGGTCATATGCCTCAAGTAAGTATGTTGCCACATAGCACATGTGAGAGAGCATCATCATTTGCTATTTTGTGTCAGGATCTGGGATCCCTTAGGTTATATTTGGCATGATAACTGATTAAGAGAAATTTCTTTTTTTAAATTAAGAGTTAATGTATTATTATTCCTTTAAGAACAGTATGTCTTTGATGCAAACAACCACCTACTAGAAATTTTTCTCCCCAGAAAAATCTACACCCGAGTATTCACTTTGCTTCTTCCCTGCAGAGAAATGTCCCATCCAAAATAGCAATCCATCAGTATCAGTTCACTCATCTTTATTTCTTCTCTTATACACTTCTCAGGACCTGAAACTATAGCATTTATTTATTTGTTTACTTACTATAGCCTCCCTCCTCAACTAATAAGTAAACTCCAGGAGGGAGAAACCTAAATAGTGCTTGGTGTTTAATAAATATTTTCTGAATAAATGAATGGATTATCATAGAAAAGATGTAGCAGTTCTATCAAATCTGTAGGATATTTTTCCCAGCTGTTTCTATAGGAACAATTTCAAAAAATCAGCTTTTAAAAGTTTAAGATTTGATAGTTAAAGCAACATATTTTACAAATATACTATTATTGGTATGTAGACTGAATAATGGCCCTCCAAAGATGTCAACATCCTAATCCCCAGAGTCTGTGAATATGTTATTTTACTGGCAAAAAGGACTTTGAAGGTTAGGACTCCAACATATCTTTGTGTGGGGGGGCATAATTTAACCCCAAACACGTTGCGATTTGGATTCAGAAAAAGTAATATCCAAGGATGCTATAATCTCAGTAGCATATAAAAATCCAACTTACTCATTTTCAAAGAGTTGTGACATGTCAGTACTACTTGGCATCTAAATAAAGGAGTGTTTAATGTGTACCAATCACCGTAAAGGCACATTATTTCTAACTCTCATTCTATTCCAGGACATAGACTCAAGTCATACTTTCAGAAATAATGAGTAAGCAACTATCACAAAGGTGGTTATACTTAATTTGCTTTGGTAAAAAATCAAGTGATCAGAAAGAAGCTGAACTTGTTTACAATAACGAACAAACTCTTAACGAAGATCATTTCTGAATGTCCACATTTTGTTATCCAACATTTGAGAGATAATAACTGTTGTGACAGGGTTTTATAGGTATTACTGCCTATATCTTAAAGACCATTAAAATTTCTTTTTTAAACTAAGGAAACTGAAGCATTAATTAACCTACCTAAATTCACACAGATTGTAAGTGCTAGAAGGAGGCATTGAATCCATATGTGATGCCAAAGCCTATATTCCTAACCATATTGGCTCCTGTAGCTAGGGATAGAATTACTGCATAACTATCTTCTATAGGGGTTCTGTGAACTCTGGAGAGAATCTGAGTTACATGCTTTGGAGACATACTCACGTAAGTGCCAGGAGTCTCCAAAGCCATTCTGACCCATCCCCTTCTTTATTCTCACTTAATGAAAGAAAAATGGAACATGATGATAGTACATACTGATAGGATCGGAGAGCTCCAAAATTAAGAAAAACCCAAAATGTAAACGACCTTTTCCAGTGGTAAAGGTTGAAAACTTAATTTACACTACATATGAACCAATCATTTTAATCTTATGACGCTGATGTGTAGCTTAAACTTATCCACTCAAATCACAGTGGACAATTAAGCTATGGGTGGGTTCTGCGCCAGTGTTATCCTTGTAAATTCTGTCTTCTTGGAAGTATGAGTGTGCTGAGTAGAGCAGAATTAACGCTTCACCCTTCTAAATTGTCAGTTAAATTGCAGGTAAAAATTTGGGTATTTTGTGAATATTTCTGAAAAATGAGGTTTGTACCATGTTGTATTACATATCTCCAGTTCTTATAATTTAGCAAGTTAGATATTTTAATATAAAAGATCACAATTTCTAGTATTTAAAAATATAGGTTGAAAAAATTAATCTATATTATCATGGTATAAAACTTTAAATGAATAAATCATTAGATACTGAAATTTGAATTAATAAATATTAAATGAGCTGTGAAATCCAAAGCTGTGTGTCTTTGGTTATAAAATTGAAATATGTATATGTATGTGTGTGTATATACCAAGAAAACAATGTCATTATTACATATTTTTCTAATTAAAAATCTAGCAGTTGCCTTTTTATTTATCTTCATTGAGATTCCTGGGCAGGAAAGTACAATACTACTAAATTAGATCAGTACAACTTAACAAGATCTAGTTAGCAACAGGCTTAGAAGGAAATTGTGTTTTTGTTATTGACTTATAATATATCTAAGTTTTTAGTTAAAGCACACGTATATTTTAACAATAGCTGGGAACACAGTTGTGCTATTTTTCAAAACAATGCAACTGAGTAAAAGTATGCTTACTATAAAATTCTCCAATTTTATTTTAATGAAATTATGTCATACCTAAAACAAAAGGTAATCCAATGTACCAAGCTTATGTGTAGAAAAGCCTTAATTGATGCAAAATTTATTGATTATGAAAGCAAATGTTTTTGACAGTTCTTGAAAACATTAAAATTATAAATAAGATTATAAAAATCATTTTAGAAAAAAGATTTTAATATATATAGCCACAATATTTTACACTATACAATTAAAAGTTGACTGTATACATTTATTTTAATGGCTTGGCCCTCAGTTTAAAATGCCTTAGAAGTACCCAGCATTGATGATAATGACAAATCAAGTGAGATTACTGAAAATGTACCAAGAACTTCTATAACATTTCATAAATAATAAAAAGTTAAAATAATAAAATCACACAATGAAATACTTTAAAAATTAAAAATTACTGAAAGTAAGAATAAGCATATACACTTAAAAGATTACTTGCACAGCTAGACACCATCTCAAGACTCCAGTCAGTCAAAGAACTAAATAAATATTTAATACATTATCAAATAAAAAGTTATATCTAGAATGTATGGGAAAGTGACTATGTTTCCAAATAATTTAAAAGTTGAATGCAATCTTTTTAATTTCAGAGTAAAAGTAATTCTTGATTATATAATTTACTAAAATTAGAATCAGAATTATGTTGAGGCCAGGTGTCAGAAAGCAAAAGTGAATGACTTTATACTTAGTTACTCCAGATTCCTTGTACTCTCTACCTTGATCTTTCCTCAATTCCTCAGCGCCCAGTGACAAGATTCACCAGTATACCTTGATGTGGCCATAGGGTAGTTTATAGCCAGTGTCCACTCAGACCAGTCAGTACCCATGACAAACTACGTGTTAAGTATTTTGACTATCACTACTTCTAGTGTTCCTAGAGCCTTCCCTGATGCTCATTTACAAAAGATCTTCACAGAAAATATCACCCTGAAATCTAAATGAAAGATACAGTTAATCTGTTATCTCTCTTACAATGTTCCCATTTTAATATTGACGGTGCCTAGTTTAAGCCAGAGGGAGCCTCAATCTCTCTACTCCATGTTTCCAAAAAGAGACTCCCACTTGACTTTGGCTAGCTCTTAGTTCTTTCCATGATCCCTGTTCACTCCACCCTGAAGAAAGAGGACTGACTCCTCTAATTGGTGGGTTTAGGACAGGGAGTCACATGTGCTCACCTCAGCCTTTCCTCTTCTCCATTTTATGGAACTAGTCTGTTCGGTTCACTGGTCTCAGGCCCCATACTCAGAAAGTTGCCTGGTTTATAGGGTGGGCTCATAAGATCTGTTACATGAACAACAACAACAACAAAAGCTGTGTACACTTCACATCATGGGTGTAATATTAGCATGCCTCTATGGTCAAAGATCTAAACCCACATCTACACAGAGTTTGTCATTATTCAAGTACTTACTTGTATGCCCATCTCTCTATATCTTTGATCTAACTCTAGCTGGCATAGGATTCAGACAGGGATAATGACTATTTGCTGTGTGTCCTGAAATCCACAAAATAGAACTGAGAAGAAAATACAGTGAGACAGAGTTTAGGTCAACATACTAGAGAACTTTGTTTTTTAATGAAGGCAATCCAGAGGTGGCATGTATTGTCTTGAGTATATCCAACCTCCATGAGAGAATTTTAGCAGAGAATAGATTCTTGAGAGAATACTGTAGGGATGATCCCAGCACCAGATGCAGAATGGGTCTAGATGTATCATTCAGTGTCTAGTCACAAAAGCAGGAACCATTCCAGATATTTCAAGCAGAGAGAGGTTTAATGCAGGGAATTACTAACAAAATTGTTGTTAAGGTAAAAGAAGCAAAATCAAGAAGGGGAAAATACTGGAGGAGTACGACCAGAAGGGAATGTTACTTGGAAGTCAGAGCTCTCTTTCTAACCCTGGGCTGAACTCAAGAGCCAGCCCTTCAGCTGATGTAGAGACATCAATGCTGCAGCTGCTCTGACTATAGCAAAGGAACCCAGGGACATGGATTCTACTGATGGCGCTGAAACCCCCATGGATATGCTTATGACCCTGTCACATGAAGTTGCTCCTGGAGCCCACAGTCACCTTCTGATCCTGCCACTGCCACCAGAGACACGACAGAAATGGAAATTAAAGAATGCTTCTCTCTTTCTCCCTCTTGGCATATCCTGCTAGTGCTTTCCATTGGCCAAATCTTTCTGGAACCTGCCAGCAAGGGAGCATGAGAAGATGACTTTGCCTACTTCCAGCTGCCACACAAAGGAGAACAAAGAAAGGCTGGAATGAAGCTGAGAGCCAGCAGACAAGTAACTGGAACATCAGAGAATGTATTTTTAATAACATTTTTAGAGATCTAACAGAAATCTGTTACATGATAAAAACTGCTATTAACCTCTCTAGAAATTACTGTATCAGGCAACTGAAGAAAGTTAAAAGAAGTAGATCCTTAACAATTATCCAAAATATCAAAAATACAAATATTGAACTATAGCTGTTAAAGTATACATAATCAATGGTTTACATTCTACATGGAGAGAACTAACTAGAGAATTAAGCAATGCTAAACCTACCAACTACATTTATACCATAATTTAGAATAAAGAAAGATTAGTGTGGGCAACTCTGGAAAGTTTTCAAGAGGAGATCATACTTAACATGTACTTTTAGTGAGTTAGGGTTTGGTTATTTTAGGTTAATAAAAGATAATATAAGCAAAAGAAGAGAGGCTAAACTGAGGTAACACATAGATGGGAAATACAGAAGAAGAAGTAAAGTGACAAAAATTAACTCACCAAAGTGTTTGAAACTTAGAGTAGGGTCAGAATATGGTGGAACTTAAAATTATTCTCAAGTTTGTGAAAAACTACATAGCAGTGAGGAAATATGATAAAAACAGGTAATTTTGAAGCTTTCTTTGTTAGAGAGATTTTACTCCACAGTCTGCCAACTGAGAAAAACTGAAATTTCATTCTCCACTCTAATCTAGAAGCAATGATCAGCCTGAAATACATTGAGAAGTTTGCTTTGGGAATTCTTCTAAATCTTGCTTGAGGTGTCATTCTGGGTGGTACTTGTAGCAACATTCAACATCCTTGACTTTTTCTGACTTCCTTTTCCCTTCCATTCATATGGTACTGTTCCTAATTCCATCACACTAGATAACTGATAAATACGTGTATACTATTAACATCAACAATACTAGCATAGGCCACTCTTAGAGTCAATACAGTACAGGGGTTAGCGGAATAGATACAGAAGCCAAATTGCATAAATTCAAATCATCGCTCCACACTAACCACATGTGGGACATTGGATACGTTATTTAAACTTCTCTTTGTTCCATCTGTAAAATGGAATGATGTAGAATTTATCTTTCTAGACTGTTGTCAGGATTAAATGCATTGACAATATGTTAAGCACTGAAAACAGGGCCCAGTATACGCAACAATTTATATGTTAATTCTATTTTCTCCATTATCCCTGGCATATGGCTTCTAACCAATGCATAGTACTCCATTTTGACAGAGGTACCATTATCTCCTATGGCAGGTCATTTCATTTTGGACCACTGAAATTGTACAGTTTTTAAATATATTTATTCACATTAGATACCCTGTGATTTTTAGCCATTGTTCCTATTTCTGTCCTTGAAGCTACCTAGAGTTAGTGTGCTTCATTCTCTCTTGCATATGGTAGCCTTTCCTAGATTAGGAGAGAAATCCTAGCTTCCTCCCCCAAAATTCTTCTTTTTTGCACAACTGTTAATACCACAGTTCCGTTCATTATCCCTCGTACATTTCCTAGACCCTCATGAAGTTGATTACTTTTCTTTGGATCTGTTTCCATTTGCCAATATCATTCTCATACATTCAGGTAACATTTGCACTTTCATCTCCGAAGAAGTGTATACTGGGGAACTCTCAAATGGCCAATGGGGCAGATATAATTGAACAGAGGGACATTCACCACCCATTAGTCATCTGCTTAAGTAATATGCCTGTGTATGAAACTGAACCCATCACCATCAAATTATTTCTTTAGAGGCAATTCTCAAAAGGATCTCCCTTATCTGGACTAGTAAACTGAATGGAGATGATTCCAGAAGAATGGGAGAAAGATATGTTATCAGCCCACCTCAGACTCACCCCCTGCCACCTCCTCTTAATTCATGTTCAGCAACTTTTAAGCTATAAAGATTAAAAACTTCTGCTATGAAACGATCAATATTCACAGAGGTTAAGCACTGCAGAGTAACCACACATTAAAAATTATAATATGTATTAATTTAGCATAATGCCTTGACAGGGTCAAATATTTTTAATGTTCTTTACATAGTCCCTCTTAGCATGCCAACCTATTATTTAATAAAACTTTGTTAAAACTTAAAATCAATAAACTCTTTTTTTCTAGACCTTGTAATTTACTTTTTTTTTTTTTAACATGGACTGTAACTCAACGTTCCCCAGGACTGAAATTATATCTGTTCTGAAGTAAATACTATAAAAATACAATTATGAAATTTCTGAAAGACATTTTCCAATAGTTGAATTATGTCACTATGATTTATAAAATTATATATTACTTCAAGAGAATTCAGAGAAAAATATTCTATCAGTAAAACCAATCTTTACTTCGAAGAAGTCACTAGCTAATTATGTATTATTCTAAGAGAAAAGGTAGTGGTGGGTGCAGTCAACCTTGTATGAGATTTTCTTCATTTGTGGTCCTAGGAGAGCTCATCCTTTCAGGTCTCAAGGTAAGCTGTCATGTGCACTACAAACCAAGATTCAGGTTTAGATTAAACCTGCAGGGTCCACAGAACAATTTATCCCCTTGACAAATCTTTTCTGCTGATTAAACAATGGAATTTTATGGCCCATTTCTTGAATAATATATTTGAGCTTGTTTTATGTGTACCTGCCTTAAGTTGCTGATCCTATAAAACTGAAAGCTGACTATATCATCTTGTCAAATTTTTGTAGATACACATTTTCCTAATTGGATTTGTTGATTTATTGCTAACAAAGATAAAACTTTCTGCCTCAGCCACTTATCTGGGTTTTGAAATTGCTTCAACCCGAATGCAAATTGTATGAGTTTGAAAAAAGTGCTTGAAGTACATTTAACCACAAAAATATTAACTTAACAGAAATGAAACAAGCAAAGAAATGACACATATAGTCTGCTTCTTTAAACTCTGGAATAAAATTATTAAAAGTACAGCTATTTCAGCAGAAAAATAGACTGTAGCAACTACTACCATCTACATTTTCTCAGAGTACAGAGTCAGCTATACAGTTAGTTTTCTATCAGAATATTATAATTAGTGGTAATCAATTTATCAACATTTATAATTACATTATTTGTGGAATATAACTATAGGTATTATATAATTAGTATTCTGTAACTAATATTTAAACAGGAAATAAGAAAATAACCCCTAAAGTCTACAGGGAATACTTATAAAATCTCAAAATCTCATAGCAGGCAATTGAAAATGCTTTCCTTTTTGAATCTCTATAAGGAGGAAAAGGTATCTTCACAATTTCCGCCCCACATTTTATTCTGTAATTCCTAGCTAGCCTAGAAAACAAAGATGGTTGACGGACTTTCCATTTTAGGCTTCTACTAGGTAGTGGGAATTCTGCATACATTATTACATTATTTAATAACATGTTTGTTGTTATGTTGGAAATCTATTTATTGTGATGTCTGATATACACACCCACTTGGAAAAGTACAATCTATCTTATCCAAAGTAAATAAAAATAAGACATTTTCATGTTTGGAAAGCTCTAAGTGTAGCTTTGTGTCATAGAACACACTTGTGATACTGCCACACCTAAATTAGCACTATGCCTGGCAAAGGATGACTCCCAAGAACCAATGAATCTTTCCTGTCTAACTGAAGAAAAGCTGAAGTTCTACAACTAGTATTCAGTTAGAAGACAGAAAAAACACTTTCAAGTAATATAATATAAAACAACGTCTCTGTAACTAAAACTAGTTTTAAAATTTGGCTAGTCTCTAGAACTAACATGAATTCACACTTGTACCTCCTGAGTGCATTCTTGAATTTCTTCCATACAAATAGTGCAATGCAACAGCATCACTTCTCCATTTGGAATGCTAGAAATAAGCAAGTAGAGAGTAGAGTAGGAAAAAACCACTGGAGAAAGCAGCTTTGTCAAGGCAGCATAGCAGAAAACATAGATTCTATGTCCTTGCCTTGGACCTGTGTTTGTCTAGGAAGCCATGCTGTGCACCATATTGGGGTTAGATCCTATTAGCACCAAAGGAGCTAAGTAAATTACATAGAGCACGGAGAAGCTTACTGTTAGGAAGTGTCAGAATTTAATACCCCTTGAGAGGCATTATACTGCAGAAGGAATAACCCAACAGGTATTCTAACTTCTTCACTTCAAAGGTCAAGTTCCAAAGGAAGTTGAGATACCAGCCCGACATGCCAAATCACTTTTCAAACTTGCAGTAGTGTATTCAAAGTAAATGTTCAGCTCTTGTTTTCCAAATTCTAATCAATAGCCACAGAGGATCATTGTTGGGTGGGAAAAAATGCAACAGAGGACACTTTGATGGAGGAGTGAGGGGAAGAGGAGGAAAAAAGGAACAGATTTATTCAGCAGAGAGCTACAAGGCCCATGATCTGTCTTTTAAAGCCACACTGATCCTAACTGACTTTCAGAACCAATGCATTTGGCTTAAGGAGAGAGCAGATAACCTGGAGAATACTTGCAATTTTGAATAAGAAGATGGGTGCTTTTTTATAAAGCAACAAACAGAAGCACAGAATTTTGAAGTCATTTCAGAAAAAGAATCCAACTGCTGGAATTCTACACATTGGAGTTGGCAGTGAAGGTTGTCATATAGTCCAGAATTTATTTTATGTAGGAATGAGAAAATAAGATTTTTAGCCTTCCTTTTCTAAAAACAACACAAATTATTGCCCAACATAAGCATCTCTGCCAGAAAACTGACAAATGTTGCCTTTGTTTCATTTCTGCAAATCTGGATCAGAATTAGGAGAATTTGGGCCCAAGTTACCAACCTCTTTGTTTTGGTGCTATAAATGAATTGGTGAGAAGGAAGCAATTACAAAAACAACAAAGAAAACAAAGATTTAAACAAATATTGATTGCAAGCAGAGAAATAAAAAACATAAACCAACCAACATTATAATTTATCATTCATGTAAAAAAATCCAAAGATAGGAAAGGTAATATTTAAGCCCTCAAATATTGAATACACTCCAGGCAAGAAATTTCAAAAGCTGCACGTAAGATACTCAATCTTCCAAAATGGCCCCCTTCTCCTTTATTCACTCGTCCACTCCAAGCATTCTTTCCTTTTATATTTTAGGGAAATTATTAAGTTTAAAAATGCCTAATTTTCCTGGGAATAGCCAGTTAACTTAGCCCTGGTCACCTGTATCTGGCTAGGCCTTTGTGGCAGCTGATAATTGAAATAACGGAGATACTTTTAATCTTCCAATTCTCTAAGGTTGTAAGAATAGGAAAACATTCTCATCAAAGTCTTTGTACAAGTTATTTCTCACACAAGGAAGAACCTCACACTCCATAATCAAGGCCAACGTCTGTCATGAATGTTTCCCTAATTTACTCAGCTTTTCCTCCTTTTCATAAACTTCCTCATCCCCAAATACAGTTTTTAGGTGATTTAATAAATTTACAATCATTGTCTTTCATCTCATTCATATTAATTTCTTTTTTATATATTTTTGTTTTTCCTTTTTTTAATGAAGTATAGTTGATTTACAATGATGTGTTGGATTCAGGTGTGCAGCACAGTGATTCAGTTACATATATATACATACACACATTTTTTTTTTCAGATTCTTTTCCCTTATAGGTTATTACAAGATATTGAATAGAGCTCCCTGTG
Source organism: Mesoplodon bidens (assembly GCF_964165515.1). Classification (NCBI taxonomy): domain Eukaryota; kingdom Metazoa; phylum Chordata; class Mammalia; order Artiodactyla; family Ziphiidae; genus Mesoplodon; species Mesoplodon bidens. The sequence continues at coordinate 23,433,377 of NC_138181.1, forward strand.
CTATACAGTAGGTCCTTGTTGGTTATCTATTTTATATACAGTAGTGTGTATATGTTAATCCCATCTTCCTAACTTATCCCTCCCCCTCCTTCCCCTTTGGTAACCATAAATTTGTTCTCTATGTCTGTGGGTCTATTTCTGTTTTGCAAATAAGTTCATTTGTATCTTTTTTCACATGATATTGCTTATATGTGTAATTTGAAAAAAATGCAAATGAACTCATGCACATTAATATCTATTAACAAAGGGGGAAGAGTCTGATTTTCCTACTGGGCTATTCCATCGTGGTATCTCCTTTCACATATTCACACAATGTTAGCCCAATAGGTCTTGCTCACCTTCTGCCCTCTTTGCTCTCAATGCAAAATGTATAGTGGAAGACTGAGCCCTATGTGTGCCCAATCAATTCTTACGTTGATATACCTGCTACGTCTGCTGTTCATTTGCCAGTTTCTTTTAAAGCAGTTATTATTCACCATTCCAATCATGTTTGGGGAAAAGGAAATCAGATGAGGGCATGCTTTAGTTTTACCTTCAGCATGATCTAGTAACTTGCTTCTCCTTTGTCCTTGTTATTACTAAAAGCTCATAATCTTACTGTTTGCTATACTCATGATTCTTCAATTTGTTTTCTGTTGCAGTTTTAATTCATTAATTTGTTCAACAAATTTTTTGGAGTAGGCCCTACAATGTCATTGTGCCCTACAATGGTCATTAGGGATACATTTAGCAAAACGGTCCTCATCTCTAGGGTGCTTTTAACCTGGTAGGGTAAACAGAGATTAATTAGATATCACATCTATGAATATATGATTACAAGTCGTAGTGAGTAATACTGAAGGAAAAGTACAGGTGTTGGAAGAGTAGAGAGACCAGACTTAATCAGGAGGACAGAGAAAGCTCTCCTGGAAGATTATTTGAGCTGTTCTCTGAGGAATGAATGGAGTGAGCTAGGTGGGACAGAAAAACAGGATTAGTGGAAGAGAAAAATGCAGATAGAAAGCCTTTGAGTTAGAAAAGAGCTTAGCATCCCGAAGGAACTGAGTGAATACAGTTGTGGCTCAGTGCATGGCACAAAGCGGAAGTTGGTGGGACCTGACGCTGGGGAGGGCAGATTCAGCATCGTGGTATAAGTGATCTTAAAGATCATGGTCTTTCTTCTCAGAGCCATGGGAAGGCACTGAAAGGAAACTACTCTGACCTCATCTGTGTCTTCAGATTATCACTTTGGCTTCAGTGAAGAGAAAAGCCTAAAAGAAAGTAAAAGTAGAGTTGAGGGAATTATTTTGGGTGAAACTTCTTTTGTCCAAGTGAGAGATGATAGTAGTTTGGACTAGAATGTTTTATAAGTGATAAGAAAAGTAGAGACATTTGAGAGAGATTTAGAGTAAACTGTCTTGTACTCAGGAATGGATGAGGGAGTGAGAGAGCAGGTCATGAAATGGCCACAGTGAGAGGGGGCTAGAAGCACCGTCCCAGGTGTGATTGCTAATGACAAAACCACAGTGTGGGTGCCCGGCAGTCTGTGTATGACCACCAGATCTCAGCTCCAGAGATAGCACTGTAAGTCTTACTTCTCTGTTAGGGGTTGGAAGAGAACAGATGTACTCTCTACTTCATTCTTTTTACTGAATTCATCCATCCCCCTTACTTTCACGAAACATGCATTGTGCTAAGTGCTTGGACATAGCTCTGTGTCCAATCAGGAAGGAGGGTGGCAAATGGGCCTGTGCTTACAGTACAGTGAGGTGGGTACGGGAGGGGCTCCCCCAGGGCGCTGCAGAAGCACATGGAGGGGATGCTGACTTGTCTGGAAGGTCCAGTAGGGCTTACTGGAGAAGCTGGCCTCCTCTTGGAATGTTCAGGGTGATCAGTAGGAATTTGACAGGAGAAAAGTGGAAAGAAAAGGCCATCAGAAAAAAAAAAAAAAAACATGTGCAGAAAAGTCAGATTCAAGAATCTGGCTGAGCTTTCCAGAGCAGGGCCTCCATAGGCTCAGATGTAAAAAGACCTGGGGCATGAGAAGGCAGGAGAGCCATGGTTTGTTTCCTCCCAATTAGTTGGAAACAAGCTGTCCAAGTAGCACAAATTGAATAGCTGATGTCATACACTTGAGCCGTTAAATGCTTCCTTGTACTGCTTGTGACAAATTTGTGCAAATCATTTCTCCCACCAGATTGTAAGCACGTGTAAAGGAGAAGCACGATGTAAACATTTATCTGACAGAGCCGAGGCTGGTTCTGAGTTCATCAAAAATACTCCAGAAGAATTATTAACTGGCAGATAGAAGTAAACTTTCTTGAGATAGATACTTCAGGTCACTGCAACCAAATATATATATGGCTTGAAACTTCTTTTCCAGACTAACTAGATATTTTGTACATATTACTTGTCAGCCTGATTAGTACAGATAATCAAACTTCTTTAAATTTTCAAATGGAAGACCAAAGAGAAAACTTTAAACTGCTAATTGTGCCAATTACAGCTGTTAGCGGCACTTTCTTAAGGAAGCAAACTAAATTTCACGGTAACAAATGAATATTCACATGTTCTATTTCATTAGCAGGGAAGTGCCTATTTTTAAATCAGCAAGGAGACCTTCAATTCAGATTCAGTTTCATATTAATTCCCTTTGTCTTCTTCCCTGTAGCGTTTGCTCTATTCAGTATGACAAATTTATGCTTAGATTGTTTTTAAAGTTGAGAACCTGCCTAACTTTTTTTTTAACATTTTTATTGGAGTGTAATTGCTTTACAATGGTGTGTTACCTTCTGCCTTATAACAAAGTGAATCAGCTATATATATATATACATATACCAATATCTCCTCCCTCTTGAGTCTCCTTCCCACCCTCCCTATCCCATCCCTCTAGGTGGTCACAAAGCACTGAGCTTATGTCCCTGTGCTATGCGGCTGCTTCCCACTAGCTATCTGTTTTACATTTTGTAGGGTATATATGTCCATGCCACTCTCTTACTTCATCCCAGCTTACCCTTCCCCCTCTCTGTGTCCTCAAGTCCATTCTCTATATCTGCATCTTTATTCCTATCCTGCCCCTAGGTTCCTCAGAACCTTTTTTTTTTTTTTTTAGATTCCACATATATATGTTGGCATACAGTAGTTGTCATAGAGTGTTCTGCCTATGTTTTTCTCTAAGAGTTTTATACTGTCTGGCTTTACATTTAGGTCTTTAATCCATTTTGAGTTTATTTTTGTGTATGGTGTTAGGGAGTGTTCTAATTTCTTTCTTTTACATGTAGCTGTCCAGTTTTCCCAGCATCACTTATTGAAGAGGCTGTCTTTTCTCCACTGTATATTCCTACCTCCTTTATCAAAGATAAGGTGACCATATTAGCGTGGGTATTTCTCTGGGCTTTTTATCCTTTTCCATTGATCTATATTTCTGTTTTTGTGCCAGTACCATACTGTTTTGATTACTGTAGCTTTGTAGTATAGTCTGAAGTCAGGGAGCCTGATTCCTCCAGCTCCGTTTTTCTTTCTCAAGATTGCTTTGGCTATTGGGAGTCTTTTGTGTTTCCATACAAATTGTGAAATTTTTTGTTCTAGTTCTGTGAAAAATGGCAGTGGTAGTTTGATAGGGATTACATTGAATCTGTAGATTGCTTTGGGTAATAGAGTCATTTTCACAATGTTCATTTTTCCAATACAAGAATATGGTATCTATCTCCATCTACTTGTATCATGTTTAATTTCTTTCATCAGTGTCTTATAATTTTCTGCATACAGGTCTTTTGTCTCGTTAGGTCGGTTTATTCCTAGATATTTTATTCTTTTTGTTGCAATGGCAAATGGGAGTGTTTTCTTAATTTCTCTTTCAGATTTTTCATCATTGGTGTATAGGAATGCAAGAGATTTCTGAGTATTTATTTTGTATCCTACTACTTTACCAAATTCATTGATTAGCTCTAATAGTTTTCTGGTAGCATCTTTAGGATTCTCTATGTATAGTATCATGTCATCTGCAAACAGTGACAGTTTTACTTTTTCTTTTCTCATTTGGATTCCTTTTCTTTTTCTTCTCTGATTGCTGTGGCTAAAACTTCCAAAACTATGTTGAATAATAGTGGTGAGAGTGGGCAACCTTATATTGTTCCTGATCTTAGTGGAAATGGTTTCAGTTTTTCATGACTGAGAATGATGTTGGCTGTCCGTTTGTCATATATGGCCTTTATTATATTGAGGTAAGTTCCCTCTGTGCCTACTTTCTGGAGGGTTTTTATCATAAATGGGTGGTGAATTTTGCCAAAGTTTTTTCTGCATCTTTTGAGATGATCATATGGTTTTTCCTCTTTCAATTTGTTAATATGGTGTATCATGTTGACTGATTTGCATATATTGAAGAATCCCTGCATTCCTGGGATAAACCCCACTTGATCATGGTGTATGATCAATTTAATGTGCTGTTGGATTCTGTTTGCTAGCATTTTGTTGAGGATTTTTGCATCTATGTTCATCAGTGATATTGGACTGTAGTTTTCTTTTTTGTGACATCTTTGTCTGGTTTTGGTATCAGGGTGATGGTGGCCTTGTAGAATGAGTTGGGGAGTGTTCCTCCCTCTGCTATATTTAGGAAGAGTTTGAGGAGGATAGGTGTTAGCTCTTCTCTAAATATTTGATAGAATTTGCCTGTGAAGCCATCTGGTCCTGGGCTTTTATTTGTTGGAAGATGTTAATCAGTCTCAATTTCACTGCTTGTGATTGTCTGTTTATATTTTCTATTTCCTCCTGGTTCAGTCTCAGAAGATTGTGATTTTCTAAGGATTTGTCCATTTCTTCCAGGCTGTCCATTTTATTGGCATATAGTTGCTTGTAGTAATCTCTCGTGCTCCTTTGTATCTCTGAAGTGTCAGTTGTTACTTCTCCTTTTTCATTTCTAGTTCTATTCAGTCTTCTTTTTTTCTTGATGAGTCTGGCTAATGGTTTATCAATTTTGTTTATCTTCTCAAGGAACGAGCTTTTAGTTTTATGGATCTTTGCTACTGTTTCCTTCATTTCTTTTCCGTTTATTTCTGATCCGATCTTTATGATCTCTTTTCTTCTGCTAACTTTGGGCGGGGGTTGTTCTTCTTTCTCTAATTGCTTTAGGTGTAAGGTTAGGTTGCTTATTTGAGATGTTCCTTGTTTCCTGAGGTAGGATTGTATTGCTATAAACTTTCCTCTTAGAATTGTTTTTGCTGCATCCCATAGGTTTTGGGTCATCGTGATTTCATTATCATGTGTTTCTAAGTATTTTTGTATTTTCTCTTTGATTTCTTTAGTGATCTCTTGGTTATTTAGTAGTGCATTGTTTAACATCCATGTGTTTGTATTTTTTACAGATTTTTTTCCCGGTAATTGATTTCTAGTCTCATAGTGCTGTGGTCGGAAAAGGTACTTGATATGATTTCAATTTTCCTAAATTTACCAAGGCTTGATTTGTGACCCATGATATGATCTATCCTGGAGAATGTTTCATGAGCACTTGAGAAGAAAGTGTATTCTGTTGTTTTTGGATGGAATGTCCTATAAATATCAATTAAGTCCATCTTGTTTAATGTATCATTTAAAGCTTGTGTTTCCTTATTTATTTTCATTTTGGATATCTGTCCATTGGTGAAAGTGGGGTGTTAAAGTCCCCTACTATGATTGTGTTATTGTCAATTTCCCCTTTTATGGCTGTTAGCATTTCTTTATGTACTGAGGTGCTCCTATGTTGGGTGCATAAATATTTACAATTGTTATACCTTCTTCCTGGATTGATCCCTTGATCATTATGTAGTATCCTTCTTTGTCTCTTGTAATAGTCTTTATTTTAAAGTCTATTTTGTCTGATATAAGAATTGCTACTCCAACTTTCTTTTGATTTCCATTTGCATGGAATATCTTTTTCCATCCCCTCATTTTCAGTCTGTATGTGGCTCTAGGTCTGAAGTGGGTCTCTTGTAGACAGCATATATATGGGTCGTGTTTTTATATCCATTCAGCCGCTCTGTGTCTTTTAGTTGGAGCATTTAATCCATTTACATTTAAGGTAATTATCAATATGTATGTTCCTATTACCATTTTCTTAATTGTTTTGGGTTTGTTATTGTAGGTCTTTTCCATCTCTTGTGTTTCTTGCCTAGAGAAGTTCCTTTAGCATTTGTTGTAAAGCTGGTTTGGTGGTGCTGAATTCTCTTAGCTTTTGCTTGTCTTTAAAGGTTTTAATTTCTCCATTGAATCTGAATGAGGTCCCTTTTGGGTAGAGGAATCTTGGTTGTAGGTTTTTCCCTTTTATCACTTTAAATATGTCCTGCCAGTCCCTTCTGGCTTGCAGAGTTTCTGCTGAAAGATCAGCTGTTAACCTTATGAGGATTCCCTTGTATGTTATTTGTTGTTTTTCCCTTTCTGCTTTTAATATTTTTTTCTTTGTATTTAATTTTTGATAGTTTGATTAGTATGTGTCTTGGCGTGTTTCTCTTTGGATTATCCTGTATGGGACTCTCTGTGCTTCCTGGACTTGATTCCCTTTCCTGTATTAGGGAAGTTTTCAACTATAATCTCTTCAAATATTTTCCCAGTCCCTTTCTTCTTCTTTTCCTCTGGGACCCCTATAATTCGAATGTTGGTGTGTTTACTGTTGTCCCAGAGGTCTCTGAGACTGTCCTCAATTCTTTTCATTCTTTTTTCTTTATTCTGCTCTTCAGTAGTTATTTCCACCTTTTTATCTTACAGGTCACTTATCCGTTCTTCTGTCTCAGTTATTCTGCTATTGATTCCTTCTAGAGAATTTTTAATTTCATTTATTGTGTTCTTCATCATTGTTTGCTCTTTAGTTCTTCTAGTTCCTTGTTAAACATTACTTGCATTTTCTCCATTCTATTTCCAAGATTTTGGATCACCTCTTCTGTCATTATTCTGAATACTTTTTCAGTTAGACTGCCTATTTCCTCTTCATTTGTTAGGTCTGGTGCATCTTTACCTTACTCCTTCATCTGTTGTGTGTTTCTCTGTCTTCTTATTTTGCTGACCTTACTGTGTTTGGCGTCTCCTTTTCGCAAGCTGCTGGTTCATAATTCCTGTTGTTTTTGGTGGCTGCCCCCAGTGGCTAAGGTTGGTTCAGTGGGTTGTGTAGGCTTCCTGGTGGTAGGGACTAGTGCCTGTGTTCTGGTGAATGAGGCTGGATCTTTTCTTTCTGGTTGGCAGGTCCATATCTGGTGGTGTGTTTTGGGGTGTCTGTGGCCTTATTATGATTTTAGGCAGCATCTCTGCTAATGGGTGGGGTTGTGTTCCTGTCTTGCTCGTTGTTTGGCATAGGGTGTCCAGCACTGGAGCTTGTTGGCCGTTGAGTGGAGTTGGGTCTTAACGTTGAGATGGAGATCTCTGGGAGAGCTTTCGCCATTTGATATTATGTGTAGCCGGGAGGTCTCTAGTGGACCAATGTCCTGAACTCGTTTTCCCACCTCAGAGGCACATGCCTGACACCCGGACTGAGCACCAAGACCCTGTCAGCTACACAGCTCAGAAGAAAAGGGAGGAAAAAAAGAAAGAAAGAAAGAAAAATAACATAAAGTTATTAAAATAAAAAATAATTATTAAACATAAAAAGAATTAAAAAGTAATTTAAAAAAAGAAAGATAGAAAGAAGAGAGCAACCAAACCAAAAACAAATCCACCAATGATAACAAGTGCTAAAAACTATACTGAAAACAAACAAACAAAACAAAGGACAGGCAGAACTCTGGGACAAATGGTAAAAGCAAAGCTTTAGAGACATTTTGTCTCTGCCCGCGAAGGGGCTCCTAGTGTGTGGAAATCTTCCCTCCTTCACAGTTCCCTCCCAGAGGTGCAGGTCCCATCCCTATTCTTTTGTCTCTGTTTTTTCTTTTTTCTTTTGCCCTACCCAGGTACGTGGGGAGTTTCTTGCCTTTTGGGAAATTTGAGGTCTGCCAGCATTCAGTAGGTGTTCTGTAGGAGTTGTTCCACATGTAGATGTATTTCTGATGTATTTGTGGGGACAAAGGTGATCTCCACATCTTACTCTTCCACCATCTTGAAGGTTTCCTATCTCAATTATTAAAGTATTGTTATAGGGAATGGTTTATGCATATTTTTGAAATTTCATCTGATCCTTTCTTGGTTTACTAGAAAATCCTAACAATTATAAAGCTATTATTGTTTTGAAGTCACTGAGGTTGAAACTGCATATATTGTGACAGTCCTCTGGGATGTGTAAAGTCTGCCTTCCACCTGGTAATTCAGAAAGCCAGCTTCTTTCTCTCTTGTGATTTTGCCATCTCCTGGGACATTGGAGTCCTTTGCTCTCAGCTTCATTGTGGAATTCGAAAACCTGCCTAACTTTTAAGTTATTTTATTTACTTAAGTATAGGTATTTTGGACTTTATGGGATGGTTCAAGAAGTGACTGTATTGCCAAATGTAAAAACCTAAATCATCTTCCAGTGTTCAAACCACTAACAGTCTTCAACAATGTCCACCCAGTGTATGTTTGACTGTTTATGTTTGACCAAAATATGTGTGGGGGACACAAGTGTATTATAAAGTAAAGACCTAGAGAAGTGGACTCAAGAATTCCAGTCTGGATCTTTAAACTGTGATCTACACTTCCATGAAGTAAGTACTGGCTGGACTGTTGTCTCACAGTGAAAGTACTGACTTTCACTTCCTGCTATGACCTTATATAATTTATCCATTTGTGCTTCCTGTTTGCATCTGGTTATCATCTTTAATCAGCTTACTTCCCAACAGGGGAGGATTTATTTCTGTTGCTGTCTTGCTGTTTTGCAACTTAAATTGTTTTTGCCTTTAAGCTTCTTATACTTTTTCTATTCCTTAACCTCAAAGGCATGCCAACATATAGCAACAGTGATTGTAAAAATCAAACTGTCTATATGTGTGAAGGTCAAAAAGGTACTGTTAAAAAACAATCAAATGCTGTTCTGAAATTTTGTGTGTATGCTATGTATATCTTTGTATATGGTAACATGTATCCATTTAAATAAATGTAAGCTAATGTTCCTGTTAAACTTCTTTAAAAAACACTAAATTTTTAATATTTGAAAATAGCTCTCAAGAATCATTTCCCTTACAACTGATTAGGAAACAGCAACATGACCAGAAACAACACTAACCAAAGGAAGCACCAGGGCCTGGACAATGCTGGAAAGCCAAACTGAGGGCTCTTAGCAATGATCCACAACATGTCCTGCAATTTATATTCTATGTGTGGGCGGAGAGTATATTAGGCATGTTCACCTGTGTATCCTGAATGCCTGACACAGAGTAAGATTTTATATTTATCTTTGAAGCTTTCATTTATGTTGAATTAACTGGTAGGCAACTTTACAGTGATTTTTAATTTACTTAAATTGTACATTTATGATCTTTATTTAGAAGAAATGATATCATTGGTAATCCCTGTGATTTCATTGGTATTTGTGAGGATGTTGGTGAAATATTATTTGATAATAATTCTATATGACTGGTTGGTGAAAATACTATATATAATTAGCAGTATTTCTTTTTCTAGAACTAGCAATTTTCTGTTGCAGGTTATAAGTTTATTGTCTTAAAGAAAGACCGTCTGTCAGACACAGGATATTTTCATGCCTTCCATTGTTTTTTTTTTGGGGGGGGGAAACGATGTTTCTTTATGACTTGGAATAAAATTATAAAGCCAACTAACTGGACTTGTGTGACATATGAAAATTTCTCATGCAATATATTCATTTCCTAAAAAAAATATTTTAAGGTCAAATTTATATTCAACTACATAGGGCAGTGAAGTAGGTATCCTCATATGAGTAATATGTAATATGACAGAAATATAATCAAATCAATGCTGAATAACAGAAATTAGTTATAAAATTAAACTAATTTTTATTTCACATTTGTAAGATGAAAGACAAAATCTCAAATAGTGATTTTTTTTCAGAAGACTAACTTAATCATCAAAATATAGGCAATATATTATATGATGATCTGTCAGCTTCTGGTTTTCACAGAAATAAATTAACATATGGAAACTCAGGCAATATTTCCTTCAGCGTCCCTTTGTAATAGGAACACTGAGAACTCAAAGAGGAACCAGGGGAGAGTGTCAATGGTGATGAAAGGACAATATACTATACTAAATTTCTGAATTATTTTAAGAGGAAAAGAGCATGATTTACAAATGAATTAAATACCCTATGATTGATAGTGAATAAGTGAAAAAATAATGGGAAGAAAAATTATGACTTTTCTAATATATGATATTTAAATATCACATTACAAAGCAGTCCCAGACAGGAAATATTTACACTATCTTGTGATGGTTAATTTTACATGTCAACTTGACTGGGCCCTGGGTGCCCAGACATTTGGTTAAACATTATTTGGGTATTTCTGTGAGAGTTTTTTGACTGAGATTAACATTTAAATCAGTAGACTGAGCAAAGCAGATTGCCCTCCTGAGATTAACATTTAAATCAGTAGACTGAGCAAAGCAGATTGCCCTCCATCATGTGGGTGGGCCTCATTTTATCAGTTGAAGGCCTGGATAGAACAAAAGGCTGACCTTCCCCCGAGTGAGAGAGAATTCTCCTGCCTGACAGGTGGCCTTTGAACTGGAATATTTGCTCTTGCTGGTTCCATAGCAGCTTCCAGCCTTTGGACTTGAACAGGGACACTGGCTCTGCCTGTTCTGGATGGCCAGCCTCCAAAATTGCTTGAGCCAGTTTCTTAAAATCTCTCTCTCTCTCTGTCCCTCTCTGTCCTTGGATGGATGGATGGATTGATGGATAGATACAGAAGTCCTGTTGCTTACATTTCAACCCCAAAATGCCCACATTCATCCTATGCATTTCATCCCCACATACAATACTGTCTCATTGGGAATGGCCTGTAGGTGGGGGACAGGAATGGCTGGAGGCAATGTATGAGATAGTTATTACAAGTTTTCATCAGGCATGGATCTATAAATTCTATCTTTAAGATTAGCAGATATATTCTTTAATAGTTAACATAAACTAGAGCACAGTTCTCAATCCTTTTCTGCAATTCCAAAATCCAAAGATCCCTGAAAACAAGTTTTTTCCTGGGTTTGGTGTTAAAACTCATTTGGAAACAAAATTGATCTGAACTGACAGCAGAACATTCCTAACTCTTTTTAATCCCACTTAGTGTGAGTGTTCATTTATATCACCATAGAAATCTTAATGAGTTTGTCTCCAGAGTGCTGCCCTGCAAACCCTGGAATTCTACGTGACATATCTAAATTCTGAACTGTATCTAGCACCACGGATTTAGAATAAAATACTGTGGACCTGCAATTATTTTTCAGATACTGCCATGAGGAAGGTATATAACAGGTGATATTCTTAGGTTTCAAGAAATTTAAGAAAAGAATTTAAAATAAAAAGGATATTTACAGAAGGATACTTCAATTGCACACAGAAATGAAGAGAGAGATGCAAAATTAGAGTAGTTTCAGTTTAACATGATTTCAATCAGGGAATTCAGGCAGTCGAAGCAAATTGTTGGCTACTGTCTTTCTCAGTTCTCTGCATGAAGGAAGACAAGGTCTTCAGGGGCTCAGAGCTCTGATACTTACATCATAGAAGAAGGAGGTTTTTCTGTGCCAACTCCATATAGAAATACATTGGATAAAATATTCACTGGGTTCACATGTTAATTCTTAGGCCACTCTTCCTGGTCATGGAACAGGGAGTAGGCCTTTTTCATGGGCCCAACTGTGGGCAGTGTGCCAGGGTCTGTCAATTGATAGCTCCAACATGATGACCTCATGGTTGGACTGGAGGAAAACAGAACCTCAAAGAAGGATGGTTTTAAACTAGTAGGTAAAAAAGCTGTCTCCCACAAGATGACTAACCAGCAAAAAGAAAATCATACCTAGTATTCGTCACTCTGGCAAAACTAGGGAACAGAGAGAACTATTTCAGATCACATTTCGAATTTAAGATCCCTAAACTAAAACTAAAGATAACGTGTCATTACATTTTAGGCAAAATCAACCTACTGAATCCTATTTTTTATTTTTAATACTTCAAAAAAAATTTTTATGGTATAATAGAATCATGCTTTACTTTATATTCTTGTGATCTTTCTCCACATATGCTGATAAATGAACAAGTATACCATCTACTATGCCACAGGGTTTCTTTGAAAAACAAATCATTATCTGCCATGTTACCGGTATGGTATTTCATCAATTAATATTTTCAGTGGCTTTGAAATAATTCAACGATATACATACCCAATGGGTTTAATAAAACTAAATTTGAACATCAGTGCTCCAATGTGGTGATGAATATATTTTCATTGAAAGAAAAATGAAAGGAAGAAATCCAAAAAAACAAATGTAGGCCCCTGGACTACATATTGATCATAATTATTTCTGCTCTTTGTGAAATAAAGAAAAATCTAATGCAAGCATTTCATTTGTTAATAAATAATTCTGTATCAACAGGCTGCAAAAATATTTAAAACAGTCATTTAGGAATAATGAAATGGTGATAATCATGAAAAAAATAAAATGACATAAAACTCTAGGGAGATCCTAAGATTTCTTTACTTTATCAAGTTTTATTCATCCAAATCATTCCATATTGGTCTCCCAATTATTTGAGCTTTTATGACATCTGCTGCCAACCATTCAATTTGCCCTTTATTATATACAATCTGACATTATCACTGAATCTAATACTGAATGCAAATTATAGCTTCCATTAACTTGTGAGCTTTTTAAGGTAAACATATTACACTTCATTTATATTTTCTCTTCAGTACCTATTATTATATGTATACACTAGGCATTAAACAATACTTGAAAACTGAATTGTTATTTTTTTAAGGGTTAATGGGGAATTCTTGGATAATTAGTTTTAGACCCAGGGTTAATTTATTCAACAATTTATATATGAGATTTTTGCCAACTATAATGAGCTACCAAATTTCCTAAATTTTTCATTAGTCTATATTCCAATGACATCCCTATTAGATCAAGTAAGGAAAGTATTCACCTAAAGACAACACAAATGTCTTTTCCAGGACTAAGTTGATCACCTCTCACACATTACTGAAAGTTTAAAGCATAAGTACTAACTCATGCATGTGATGTAAATACACTGTTGTAATATGCTATTTTTTATCTTTAATGCAGATCCAGGAAATATTTTCTGAATTATTTTTTCTACCACTATACTCCTTAATGCTATCAGGGCAGTCGATCTAAAATACATCTGTTGAATGGATAAAAAAGATGTGGCACATATATACAATGGAATATTACTCAGCCATAAAAAGGAACGAAATTGAGTTCTTTGTAATGAGGTGGATGGACCTAAAGTCTGTCATACAGGGTGAAGTAAGTCAGAAAGAGAAAAACAAATACTGTATGCTAATGCATATATATGGAATCTAAAACAACAGTACTGATGAACCTAGTGGCAGGGCAGGAATAAAGATGCACATGTAGAGAATGGACTTGAGGACACAGAGGGGGGAAGGGGAAGCTGGGATGAAGTGGGAGAGTAGCATGGACATATATACACTACCAAATGTAAAATGGATGGCTAGTGGGAAGCAGCCGCATAGCACAGGGAGATCAGCTCGGTGTTTTGTGACGACCTAGAGGGGTGGGATAGGGAGGGTGGGAGGGATGGATATGGAGATATATGCATACATATAGCTGATTCACTTGGTTGTACAGCAGAAACTAACACAACATTGTAAAGCAATTATACTAAAATAAAGACAAAAAAACACATCTGTGATTGTGTCTCTTTGTAACTTAAAAACTTTTCAGAATGGTCCAATGCAAACTGAAAAACTCAAACTTCTAAGTAGGAGGGTCCTTTTCCATCCCTGCCTTGCTGTCTTCTCATCTTGCTCTCCCAATCGTTATTCTATGTAACCTGTGGTAGCAACAGCCAAGGTATTATTCTTCTCCAAATACTCTAATAATTTTTCCACTGTGGTGAACTCCATTTTAAATACTTCTTCCCCCCTCATTTACCAGCCTAAGTTCAAATACTAAGTTCAACAATTAGCATTTGGAAGTTTCTTCTAGCTTACCTATATTAAAAATAAGAAAACTTAAATCATCCAAAAGTCCAACATTTAGAAATAACCATTTTTAAGCAAAAGATAACCATCAAACCAAATATCTCTTTAGACAGATGTACCAGCCACTTGCATGTTTATTCTGCCTTTTCTCTGCATATTCTGCCATCCTTGGTCACTGGGTTCTGGCTAGGTTTTGCTGTTATGAGGAACTGACAGGATCACAAAGACTGGGGAAGAGTTAGTTCTCTTTTGTTTCTGCTTTGAGATGCTTCTCTGTCAATAGCTATTTCTCTCCATAGCCCCAGCTCACTTTGGACAGTCCCTGAATCTGTGGTTCTGGCTGCTACCATGCAGCTTTCACATACATTCAGCCAACCCATTCTAATCTGGTAACCCTAGCTTTGGGACTGAGGTACCATCACATCTATCATCTCCAGCTGTAGGGTGATACGGACTTCTTGGTGTTGCTAATCTATAAATTCTCTAAATGGCCCCTACTTGCCTTTCAGCTCTATAAACATCTTTGCAATTAGTCTCCTGTAGTCAAGTCCTTCCATTGGACTACCTGGCACGTGAGCTCGGTTTCTTGGACCAGATCCTGACTCATATGACATACTCAAGTAGAAGGACGGATCAGTCAGGAGATAAGGCAATTTTTAAAATGTGTTCATACAGTTTATGCTATTTTAGTAACAATATTTAATTGGATTTATTTAAATTTAGTAAAAGAACATCTCAAGTAAAACTGAAAACATCTCAAGTAAAACTAAAACCCTGTTGAAAAATTAAATATAAATTTCTTTATCATAAGAGAGATTGTTCTCTTAAAAGATCCCTCAGAGGTTAGGAATAAATAGTAATTAAAGCAAAGGACTTCAGTTGGTATTATTTAACTATGTGTTTTAATTTTAGATATTACCAGATTCAGAGACTAAAACTTGAAACTCTGATAGTTCTCACTTCCACTCTGATCACTTCCTTATTTTTTTTATTTTTTATTTTTATTTTTTTGGTATGCGGGCCTCTCACTGTTGTGGCCTCTCCCGTTGCGGAGCACAGGCTCCGGACGCGCAGGCTCAGCAGCCATGGCTCACGGGCCCAGCCGTTCCGCGCCATGTGGGATCTTCCCGGACCGGGGCACGAACCCGTGTCCCCTGCATCGGCAGGCGGACTCTCAACCACTGCGCCACCAGGGAAGCCCACTTCCTTATTTTTGTAAACAAAATGTATAATATTTCTATCTCTTCTGCAACCAGTTTCACACATTTTCTTTTTTTTTTTTTTTTTTGCGGTACACGGGCCTCTCACTGTTGTGGCCTCTCCCGTTGTGGAGCACAGGCTCTGGACACACAGGCTCAGTGGCCATGGCTCACGGTCCTAGCCGCTCTGTGGCATGTGGGATCTTCCCGGACCGGGGCACGAACCCGTGTCCCCTGCATCGGCATGCGGACTCTCAACCACTGCGCCACCAGGGAAGCCCCACACATTTTCTTATAGAAATTCTGATAATCAGTACTGGATCAAATTTTCTGCCATTCCTGAATTCTCTACAAGGATGCAGTACCTAATTTGTTGAATTATTTTTTCAATTCTATTGCAGTATACAGTTTACAATTACAATACAATATACAGGTGATGTATTGCACAACTTCTTTCATACTTGAGAAGGCCTGCCTGTCACTTCTGTACATAAAGGAATGCTTGGTTAGATACTGGAATGTGAAATGCTGTGGGCAGCTTTACACTATTATCTCAACCTGGAATTCTCACTTGCATACTTTTAATGTGGATATTTTTCCATTTTACTACAAGTTTAGCAAGTCTTGAACTATTTATAATTCAGCACTATAGGTCCCTAACCCCTGGCATATAATAGATTATCAATACATGCTTGATGCACAAAGATTAATGCATGAATGAATACATAAATATAATATATAGCCGCTAGAAAATTAGAAAGTTTTCAGTTCAACCAAACAATCCTTACACATAAATGACACAAGAAATCAGTCTGAAACCTGAAATGTCTTTTCATGTAGTTGGATGAAATGAGTACCCCTTGTTCTTTGACAGGGTGGTAAGAAGAAGTTTTGTACATCTTTTACATTTTTCCTTTTTTACGGATTTTATGATGGTTACAATGGAACAATTAAATAAGATTTCCTCCTCCAAAATAAAAGGTGAATTCCCTTGGGAGAAATAAAAATTTAGCTTAATTTTGAGTGAGATAATAACATCATTTTCTAAGGCTCAGCTTTGATGATAAAAGAAAGATAATACCTGAGCAAATAAATATGTGATATGGGCAAAATATTGCTACTATACAATGGAAAAGATTACAGTATAAAAATGTACTTCTTGGCCATCATCAAAAAGTCTACAAATAACAAATGCTGGAGAGGGTGTGGAGAAAAGGGAACCCTCCTACACTGTTGGTAAGAATGTAAATTGGTGCAGCCACTATGGAAAAGAGTATGGAGGTTCCTTAAAAAACTAGAGTTACCATGACAGTGACCTTCAGTAGCATTTCTGCCTTTTACTGCTTTGCTTCAATTCTTTGCTTATGATTGATGCATACTCAATTAAAGAAAGTATATCTTCCTATATATTAGACTACAATTTAGGAATATATACCATTTCAAGCAAAATCACTCCCATCTGTAAAAAAGAGATTAGATCTCTTCTGGAGGAAGGTACTTGATCTTACGTTTATCAAGAGATATTTAAGATATACTAATAAGTTATTTACAGGTAAATATGTTTAATGTATTAGTTTGGACTATATGGAATTCCTAATTTGTAGGTTAAGAATGACTGAATATTAGCAAACTCATAATGCAACCTAATATGTCATGGTTTGGTGATATGTAATCTCCCATGGAAAAAGTAGTTTGAATTATGTGGGAACTTCTGAAAAGAATAAGTCTCAAACATAATTCCTTCTCAAAATATGGGTTGTATTCTATAATTTGATATTTCAGAATAATGAGTTGTATCTCTTACTTGGATGAGATGTGGTGAAAAAATATTTTATGTTCCTTATCAAATTCTTTTATTTAAATTCAATTTAAATGTATAATTTATCTTCCACAATAACACAACACTGTAAATCAACTATAGGTCAATAAAACACAAAAACAAAAAAACAAAACAAAAAATACAGAAAATGTATATCCAGAGTCAGATCACTTCTCATTACCTCCGACCTACCACTCTGGTCCAAAATACTATCTTCTCTTCTCTAAAACGACTGCAATAACTTTCTAACTGATTTCTCAGTATGAAGGATACTGTAAAAATATAGGATCTTTATTTCACTCTTGAGTTCAAACCCTTCCATATCTTTCAGAATAAAACTCAGACTTTTCATGTGACTGTCAAGACCCTGTAAGATCAGAACTTCTGTTGCTTCACTGCTCTCACCTCTTGACCTTCACCCTGACCTCTGATATTTCCTCTCTTCCAGCCAGAAGAGTTGACCACCTTTCTGCTCCTTGAAATGTGAGAGAAACAACCATCTCAGGACCTTTGCACTTGCTATTTCCTCTGCCTGGAATGCTTTCCCCTCAGATACATTCATTGCTCCTTCCAGAGCTTCCTTCAGAAGGAACTTTTCAGCAAGACCTTTCCTGGCTGCCCTGTGAACAACTGCAACTCATTGACGCCTACCTACAATCACCATCACTTCCCCACTTTATTACAACTCTTAGCGTTTACCCTTGTGCTGTAAATGTTCACACATGTAGCCAACTGAGTGTCCTCCCTCCCTCATAATAAAACTCCACTAAAAGCAGATTTTTATCTGTGTTGATCTCTAACGTAAACATTGCCTAACACATGGTGGGTGTTCAGTTCCTATTTTTTACTTAATGATTGAACATAAACTGTATAGACTCAAAGTTTGTGCAATAAGATTAGCATTAGATCAAAAAATCCACTGCTGCAAAGGTTTTTTTAAATTAAGGGTTAATTTAATACAATTCTACTATAGACTATGGTGATTTATATAGGAATATTAATTTTAATTAAGAGTATAATTGGCCCAAAGGTAAACAGCATGTGTTCTGGACCTTTTGAATTGGAAGAAAGGGTTTTTAATCTCATTCCGTCCTAGATTTTCAGCTTTTTAAATTATGGCACACATTTAATAAAGGACTGGTCATGGAAATCCAGATTACATAAGCATGACAGATGGTTGTGTCTTTGTTTGCTGTAAATTTTATTTAAAATGTGCAAACAATCCTACCATGAATACCATAAACAGTGCACAGTCATCTCATAATGACTTTGGGACAGGGAGACTGACTGAAATGCACAAATAATCAGAAATCTCATTTGTACCATATTTGTAAATTACTATTTCATGAAACCCTCTGTTGGACTAGACAGTATAAAACACCTGATATACTGCCTTCCCTCTGGGGGTACAGAGCTCATATAAAAGCTGATGGAGGGAGAAACAGTGAGCCCAGACCATCTACAAACTGAGTAATTGAGAGTCCAGGCTGGTGGTGTGCTGTCTGAGGGTGCTTGTTCTTGATTCTCTCACCACATTTCAGCGACCACACTTCAGCAGTGGGGATACAAATGTGCCACAGTGTTCTCAATAAAACTAGTTATTAGCCTTCAGAGCAGCATGACAAGTACAATAGATTGTTTTCCAATGAGACCATAGCTAAAAATCTTAAGAAATGCATTGCACATATTCTTTGGTCAATATATTAAAAGCTGTAGATATAATTATTCATTCAACATTCATTTACACTCATCCAAATGTAATTTTCTTTTCTTAGCAATTTAGTAGTGCCTTATAAAACTGGCAGTGCAGTGTGTTCCCTATGAGGATTTGACACTCTGTTACATAGTCATTATTCTGTATTTTTCAGAAGACATAAACATTTACTTGCTGTTAAGGGGCTGAAGCAGAAAAGGCAGCAAGACATAATAAAAATGGAGATCTTTCTATAACAACTGTTTGAGCAACTTCCAATTTGCACATGAAGCAAAACTGTAAAAAAATCTATTTTTCAGTCTGTCATTTCTTCTTTCTTCAGGGTCAGCACTTTTTGTCAATATTTTATTTAATGGAAGCTTTCTTCTCCTCCTTGCTCCACCTGAGGTTTTATTTTTGTCAGAGTTCAAAAGCTAAACAAAGTTGACTGCCACATGTGCTCAAAGACTGAGGAAGTTATAAAAAAAAGTTGTTTTGGCTGTAGAATTCCTGTGGCTGGAGCAGCTTTGACAAATGTTTAAGGCAACTGACATTGTAGTTATTACAGCAATATTCTGCTCAAAATTTATATAATATTCTGTCAACTTTATAGTAAAGCTTAAAATATACAGCTGAGAATAAAGACTGCTGTGGGATTCCCCTAACCATGGATGGCAAATAGGGATCATCTCTGGTATCAGCTATAATCCATTGGTAGATAATGGCATTTTGGTGTACTAATTCCTGAGACTTTCAAGTCCAATCTGAACTCAGGAAGAAAGAGGGTTTTGAACCACTGGTCGTGTCTGCCAAGAACAGAAGATAGGAGTAGCCTTCCTGTTCTAATACTGAAATTCCAACAAAGCTCATCATTATACTTGTGCATACTGTCCCCTGTGTAAAGGGTCACAGCTCAAGAAAATTTGTGTTTCCATGTCTTCCAATTTCTTCTACTGGGGAATGAATTAATTTCAAAGACACCTTATTGGGTAGGTAAAAGTTAGATAACAACGTATTCAAATCATTGAGTCAAAAGAGTTATTCTAATATGTCTAATATTTTTTGAAGGCCTAAATTTTTCCCCTATTTTTAACTCTTTTATTTGCCCTCAAAACGTGTAGAACTCGTATTTGTTCAAGTTCATGTAATATCTCAGGGAAATTACTTTCAGAATGTGGTCAGAACACAAAACCCCTTCCCTACTTGCCAAACTTATGGTGGTATCTGAAATGTGGAACAAGATCTCTTAACCAAAAGTCATATGAAAGGAAATATAATTGTTGAAACAGGATAGTATAGTCATTAACAAGAGCATCTAATGGCCCCAAACTTCTAAGATTCAGTTTCTTCATCAATGAAATGGAGATAATATAATGACACCTCATAGGATTGCTATGTGGATTCAGTAAAATAATCTTTATAAAGCAATTTGCACGTGTCTGGCACAAAGTGAATTCTCCTTAAATATTATGCATTATCTTTATTGAATAAAAGATGAGCTGACTAGATTTGCTACCATTGTAGAATTGGCCTTCCTCAGGACTCATCACATACCCTGACCCGTTAAAGCTGCCAGCACTCTCTGGCCACTTGGCTTCTCTTCACTCTTCTCTGCTCTTTCTGGCACCATCTTCCTAGCTAATTCAATGTGTTTTTAAAAATTTTCCTGTCTTGGGGAAATCACTTTCTAAGAATTAGTTACGACTTCTTTAGTCTACTTTCTACCCTAGACACACAGGATGTGAAGACCTCTTCAATATGGTGGAGGGAAAGTTAATTATTTTTGCTGGCTCTCACTACGTTTGTCTCTCTTTTCCCTGTATTTTTTTCTCTCTGCCCTGGCTACAGGCTTGTTTCTCCTCCTCATATGCATCTTCTCTATAGCCACATCCCTAGATTCATTCATGACTCAATTACAATTCTGTTATAATGTGCTTATTTGCTTCTTCCCTCCATCCCCATACCCACGAGATTTATGAATAAAATTTGGGGATACTGGGGCTCATGATTAGTACCTTATGAAAGGGGAGGAGTAATTTTTCTGGAGATCTTTCTAGATATAACCTATATAATTATTTTTGTTTCTTTTCATTTTAAAGCTGAATTTTGTTTTATAAGTATCTTTACTTTCACTACTCAGTAATCCCATATAAGATTAGAATAGATTTAGCCCTGTTCCTTAGGGGTGTGCTTCTCAAAATATTTGTGATAAAGGATCAGGCCGTTTCCTCCTAATCTATTTTATACCAGTACTTTGTTAAAATTTAAAAAATGAATAACTAGAACAATGACATAAAAGCAGACACATCAAGTAAAAGCCTCAAAATTTTAAAAGTATAACATAGGAAAAATAAAAGAATTCCAAAATCTATACATGTTGTAACTCTTTCTGTTTTCACAATTTTACTGATACAAAAGGTTGTGCTTGAAATAGTGATTTTCCATATTAAACAGCTATAAGCACACCTGGCACTCTGAATGAACAGTATATCTATCAATAAAGTTGCAACTGTGGCAAATGAGTTTGTCTCTTTCTTGTTAGCTTATTTACTTGGTTATATAGGCATGCTACTTATGGGGTAGGATACAATGTACATCTAAGCTATTAAAAGCAGTCTTGCTGGGAGAGTAGACAGGTATAGAAGAAGAGATTTTAGAGCAGTTTGGGCAAACTCAGCATATTCACACTTAATGTTTACCCAAAATGAAAGGATTGATGCTGTACTACAAAATTCATTTTCAATTCTTCATCAGTAGCTAGCTGTATCTTATAAAGTTATAGTTAAATTTCAATTATTTTTCTTGAAACAAATGGGTTCTGGATTTTATATACTTATTGAAATGGAGCAGGACCCTTGGGGCCTTCCCAGGACAGACACCAACCTCCCATGTCCTCTGCCTGCCTTTTCTCTCTAGAAAAACTTTAGCCACAGAATAAGTTTAATCCGAGAAGTGAAAAAAAATATAGAAATAAAGGAAAGCAGTCAAACAGGACAAAATAATAATACTTTGGTTAAAGCCAAGGACCTTTAGTCCCTCCTCAAGGGCTACAGATAATATTCTGAGCCGTATTTTTTGAGCTGTTTTATAGATGCTGAAACCCTCACCAGGTGGAAGAAGTTAACTACATGATGACCAGACCTTAGCCATGACATAAGCTGCCACAATCCCAAGAACTGGCCTCAAGAAAATGGGAACAAACCAACCCGGGAACTGAAGATTAACTGTACTTAAAATAATCAAGATGCTGCTGACCAGACCACTGCATCACCAATTTCGAGAAGACTGTCAGAGCCGACTGTGCTGTTTCTGAAGGCAGTCCCCTCCTTCCACCTATACACCATTGAAACTCCCCTTTTAAAAACTCTGGCCCACTGATTGGCAGTGGGAAGTTGGCCTTTGGACACGAGTCTGCCTTCTCTCCAGGTTGTCAGCCTCCTGAATAAAGCAAACTTTTCTTTCTACCAACACTTGCCTCTCAAGTATTGGCTTTTGAGCAGCAAGCAGCCAGACCTAAGTTCAGTAACATTACAGGTTACAGTTGACAAACTCACCTTAAAACACTACATCCCACGACAGACAGCATGCAGCTCTCTCCACTGTCAATTGGCTTTGTGAGGTCTACAACATATAAACTGCCCTATATCCTATGCAACAAATGGAGTAAACCAAATACTTATTCTCAGTGTCTGCACTTATCACGTGACAGTAACAAACTTTACATAGTACAGCATTGTCTGTAGGCCAGTGTCTTAGCCTGGGCTGCTATAACAAAACACCACAGACTGCGTGGTTTACACGACAAACATTTATTCCTAACGTCCTTTAATCCTAATTACCTAAAAAGACCCCACCTCCAAATCCCATCACATTGGGAATTAGGGCTTCAGGATGTAATCTGGAGGGATACAAACACTCAATCCATAGCACATAGTTTGTACAACACTAATGAAAGCTCCTCTCCCTTCTCTTCAGTAAATTTAGGTTAAGACCAAATCTTATAGCCTTGCCTTCATTTGCTAAGTATAAGAAAGGAATCAGGACCTCAGTCTGCTTCAAATTTTAGAGTTATTAGACAGGACAAATTTAACTCTAAAGTGCCAATAATCTCTCCCCCAAAGAAAGAGTACTTAAGAAATAGAGGAAAGATTTGTCACTGAATTATGTGGAATTTCAGAATTATATCATAAAAGACTATATATGTTAAACCATAGCAATAACTCATTCTAAATAATAAACAATGTGTAAAATAATCCAAGAAATTTGATAAAACTGGTCAAGTTTTATTCCTCAAATACTGAAAGAAGCAATTTTTAAAAAGCAGCATTTACTTTTCCAGATAAAAGGAAAATATAAAGAAATTATCAACATGTATGTTTATAGAAGCAATTGTAAGTAAAAATATAAAGCAGAGGGGTATGAGATCCCTAGAAACTTTATCAGACAAAAATGGAAGGCAATTATACCTGGAAGAAATTTGTTTTTAAGGCACAAAATAGGAAAGTAAAAGACAGCCATTAGGAATTATAACATGTTATTTTTTAAAAGGCCAAGTTTTTATTAGCATATCACTTCTATAAAGTTCAATTTAAGATACTTTAAAAAAAATGTGCTGTTGCCCTACACAAATGACATTCTGTAATGGTCACAATGCTTCCATTTTCAACATCCATCTACACCAAATGAAATCTCATTTCCCTTTTCTGTGAATGGTTTAGGGAAGGTCAAATAACTCAGGCCTAGATAGCAGGGAGTGAGAAAATTTTGCTACAAAAGAGAAACATTTCTTTCTCTTTCTCTTCAGAAACATTTCTTGCCTCTATAGAAGAGACACAAAGATAGTTGATTTCGATTGTTTTCAGGACAAACGATGTTTGAAACTGCTAAAGCTGAATTTATTTCCACCAACCTGGCCTTGAAGCTAAGCAATGGAAATGGGTGAAACTAAGAGAATCATAACAACCAAGAGAGCCAGAGTCTTGACATATGAACCTGGAGTCTGCCTTATCTGTAGATTTATTGTAGAAGGAGATCATTCAAATGCCTATTGGAATCAAGCATTCCTATTGCTTGAAGCTGAAAGCATCCAACTTTATACCTTTGCTTCTGGCTGATGAGGTGCCATTCACCATTCAAATTTATGTACCTACTCATCACATGAAGTACTGCTATTTATAGGTACTAATCCTTGTCTGTCAATAGGTATGTGACTGAAAAAAGATCAGTGAAACTAATTGGGTCCATTACAGTGTGTTTGAAGCTCTAGGGTCTCTGGGATTGTTTTGTTTGTTTTTAAATGTTTTCTGCTTCCAATGTTGCAAATACAAGATTAGCTCATCAGTTTCTGTAGAAGATGGACTATCAGAAGAAAATGGTAAGCCAATGTTAGCTATCTGCTTTGTCCTCACAATTCAATTGTCTTATTTGGCCAGAATCAAAAGCATAGTTCCAGGTTAGACTAGGATAAAAATGAGGCACAGAGAGTTAGATCTTGCTTTTAGACAATAAGCACTGCAGTTTTGAACAGTCCTCATCTTTGTTTAAGCTATACTTAAATCATAAAAACCAAAACCAAGGGGAGACACATAGATTGTGGAATTGCCTGTGAACCTTCTCTGAATAAACTAGAGAAGCTACTAAATTTCTCAACTAAAATGGATACCAAAGCCCATTGAGACTAAATCTGCAGCAACAATGATGCAGACCAAGATTTCCTGGAATTCTTTGAAACACAAATGACTTTGTTTCTGGGGCAGATAGTTGTCTTGTTCAATCCAGTTTTAACTGGATTTATTCAGTATTCAAGCCTGTAATTATACAGCAGATATCAAGGTCACACCTTTCAGTTAATACTCTTGAATGTCAATCATGCTTTTAGCAAGATTTTAATCTTCACACAGACATTAGTCAGGGTTTCATGGGCAAAAATTAATTTTAATCAATGTTTGTTCAAACTTTACAGTCTATTTTCTCCCTTGATTTATCTAACAGCAAGGGTTAACTTTTGAAACCTTGTACAAATTGAATTCTCTATGAGAATATAAGTCTGTTGGGCAGAGATAGCAACTACTTTTCTATTCCAAACAGAATATGATTCTTAGTGCTCAATAAATGTTAAATTATGAATAATAATAAATGCACATAAAGCTTGAAAGAAAAATGTTGCTGAATGCACAGTTATTTATTGATTCAATTTCTACAGTAACCTCTTGTTGAATGCTTTATAAATCTGACCTAAGATTATACCAGTAAGATAAGTAAAATAATAGAAAACTTAAAGGATTATACAAAGGAAAGGAAATCTAGCCCATGAGAGTCTAAAATAGAAAATTTCTTTTGGTAAAATTATATGTGTATCCTAAAACTACACAGTGAATTTGTTAGAATTTTGAAAAGGATCCTTAGTGAGTTTAAACTCATTTATATTATAGAAAAGTGACATATGATGGCTGGCTCAATTTGGCAGAAGTCTTTCAGGCAAAACAAAGGAAATGATGAAGACTAAGACCCTGAAGAGGATATATTAAAGTAATGAGGAGAAAGTTCCCAGGAGCCTTTTTTATTATCCCTGGAGATGAAAGAGTCAACTCAGAACCAGACTGGACGGAGCCCCCATGTCTTGTGAGGGACATCAAAACATAGAGATTAGATAGTGCCAGCTAACTTCTTGATGAAATTCTCATGAGAATACAGAAAACATGAAAAGCTGTGTCTTTGGTGAAGGATTAGGCAGGGGTGACCTTTTCACCCCTTCCTTCCTTCAGGGCCAGGTCCCGCACCGACCACAGTGGACCCATGGCCATCTCTTTCATCCAAAAACCCCGGGGATGCTGACATTCCACAGCCTTCATAGTGAATTGTTTCTCATAAGAGCAGAACAACAAATTGCTAAAAGTAACAAGGACAGACTACTGCTTAGGCATTAGCAATCTGGCAGTAAGAGCTGGAGACACCTCCTCAGGTCAGTACACAGACAAAAACATCTGACAGACCCTCAAACTCAGTCTAGGGGTTGAACATGACAACCAAACCTCCAGTTAACAGAAAGAAGGGTTCCAACAGAAACCAAGAGGAGAACAAGGAAAAATGTGGAGAGCTTGCCCAATCTCTTGAAAGACAAATGTGAGGTCCAAACCAGTTTCCAAATGAAGCACAAGAGAACATTCCAATAAATACACAAATTATAAAAATGGCAGGACTTCCCTGGTGGTTCAGTGGTAAAGAATCTGCGTTCCAATGTAGGAGACTGGGGTTCGATCCCTGGTCGGGGAACTAAGATCCCACATGCCATGGGGCAACTAGGCCCACGTGCCACAACTGGATAGAACTAGTGAGAAGCCCACATGCCACAGCGAAAGATCCCGCATGCTGCAACTAAGACCCGACGCAGCCAAAAATAAAATGTAAATAAATAAATAAAATATTTTTTTAAAAAATGGTAAGCCTATAAAAAGACTGAGCAACATAAAAGAAAAGAAACCTTGTATTCAAAACTTAGAGGGAAGGCTCTACAAAAGGAGCAAATACTAATTTATAGGGAATCTGTTCCATTTTCTCAATGCATTTCACAAAAAAAGGATGCTTCTGGTATGAAAGATGAGATGTTTGGGCAATAGACCCTAGAAAAAAAGTTGGCCAGGAAGAAAGTAGATATGGCAAGAGAGTTAGATTGAATAAAGAAAGATGAAATGCAATAATGGAGTTTGTTATTATTAAAATTTTTAAAGTGAAAATTAAGGCTACTATTGGAGAAATCAAATCAGCTACATTGAAGGCCATTCCCAAAATCAGAGTAAAAAAAAAATGAGTGAGAACATGAATAGGATGGAGGCTGGAGATCCAAACTGTGTCAACTGGAAAAGTAAGACAACTAAAGAAAATAGGCGAATGTCCCAAAGAAGTGATCTCTTCTGAGCTGAACAAATCCATGAGCCTACTCATTAATTATTAATAAAAGTATAAATAAAATGAACTAATATCTAGTTATATCCAGATGAAATGTTCTTATCTTTGTCCCCAGTGTTCCAGCATTTCATGATGATGTGTCTTACAGTAGGTATTCATTTAATTAATTGTGATAGGCATTTGGTAGATCTTTTCAATCAAAAAACTCAAAACATGCCAGACTGTAAAAATGTCTTAATTTAATTTTTTGGTGGGGGGGGAGGCTCTGTACCATTTGGAACTCATTACATTCAACCTGAAGAACTAATCCTGTCATACTTTTAAACTTTTCTATGTATCGTATTTTAAACTTATAATTTACTTAGTACGTCATTTCTGTAACTTTAACTTGCAAGCCACCTGTTATGTACTGAATTTTGTGCCCCCATTCCCACAAATTTCTAACCCCAGTACCTCAGAATGTGATTGTATTTGGAAATGTGGTATTTAAAGAATTCTCCTTTAAGTTGAAATGAGAATATTAGAGTGGACCCTTATCAGAAGAAGAAATTTGAACATAGACAGGTAAAGATGTACCGAGAGAAGGCCATGTGAAGACCCAGGGAGAAGATGGTCATCTCCAAGCCAAGGAGAGAGGCCTCAGAAGACATTAACTTTGTGCACACCTTAATCTTGGACTCCCAGCCTCTAGAACTACGAGAAAATTAATTTCTATTGTTTACGCCACCCAATGTGTGGGCCTTTGTTATGGCAGCCCTAGCAGACTAATATGCCATCTATTAAGCTCTTCAATTTCTTGCAACTCTTTTTTGGATCTCTGAATTTCTCTGTTAATAGTGTCCTTTTGTTTTTAAGGGATATAATATTTCCTCGTCTTTTTGCAGGTATTATTTTAAAATGTTAAAGCATTTACAACTTTTAGATTTGCAAGTATTATTTAAAATTTATTTTCCTTCCAGTGCTGCTTCTTATTTCTGATTGGGTGGTTTATTAAATGACTCCTCATATCAGTTATTTGGGTCATAAGTATTTTATATTCTTAGGTTACTCAGAGTCATCCGCGAACATTTATGCCCAATGGTGCTGAATATTAAGAGTGAGCTCGGGGGTGGGAAGAGGTTGTTAACACTCAGTACCTAGATTTACATAATCGCCAGATTTTAGTATGGTACTCCCCCTCTGCTCTGCTGATTTCTCTTAATCAGGGTCCCTCTGAAATACCCTCATCAGAAAGTAAGCCTTCACCCTTCGTCCTTGGAACGGGAGGTCAATCAACCAGTTGTGCATGGTGGGAGATCGAACACAGAGACCTACTGCATACTAAATAGATTCTCAACCCAGCTTCCTGTTTTCAGCCTCACCTTAGGCCCAGTTTCAAAGGCTCCTGGCAGTCTTTAAGTATTATAATAATTAACATTTTTATATCTTCATCAAAAATACGATGCATGCTCAGAGTAAAATTTAATCAAATCCAGTCCAATGTTCTCACTACACACACACACACACAGCCGCAACTAGATGAGGTGAAGGATATGTTAATTTGCTTGACCATGGCAATCATTTCACAATGTAAATGCACATCAAAATATCACACTGTACACTTTAAATATATACAATTTTTAATAAATAAATTTATAAATAAATAAATAAGTTCTTATCCTCAAAAAACAGTTGTAAAAAGATTTAGGGATGTTAGAGGATTCTTGCCAATTTGTGTCTTTTTATTTGAATGCCTAAATGATACGAGGCTTTAACAGTACTTCCTATATGAACCAGGGTTCTTAGCTTTAGACAAGAGAAATCGTTTCAACTTAAGCAATAGGGAACGTAGATTAGTCAATGAATTGTTTGAAAGGTGCAGAAACAGACTCTAGGCAAAACTGGAGCACCAAAGGAACTGCAATGCTGATTCCATCAGAGTTAAGAAGCAGCAGAATCCAGAAGCTGCCACCATAGCTGCTGGGGCCAGAGCCACCCCCTTCTCTCAGGGCAAGGCCAGTCACATGGGCACCTGTAACTGGCCTCTCTCTCCATATAATGCAGTTTTGAATTAAAGTTTTGATCAAGTGGAACCTAAGTCACATCTGGAATCTAGCTGGGGGTCTTGGAATTAATACTGACTGAAACAATCTACAATACTGGCCCTTTGCCTACTCCACACATATGCACACGTTTCTTCTCACATTTAAACTCCTGAGTAACAGCAAGAGCAACGTGCTCCCATGTAACACAATGTGTCCTCAAATGAAAGCATACTCATAATCTCCCTGAAAGGGAAAACCCAAAGTCTCATTAATTACTACATCTATTCTGGATAGTGTTAAGTCTCCTTTACACTCACAATGCTGTCTTCATATCTTATAAATTGTGGGGAAAAAAATTATTAACGGTGACCACCACCAAAAATTCAATATAAAGCAGTAGAGAAATGAAAAAAAAGGACATGATTAAAAAGATATATAATCTAAAAATGTACATGACAGAGCAAGAAGCGTATGTGCAGCTATTATTGTTATCATTTCTGCAACGTTCATGAAGGTTTCATCAGTGTTTATGTTACTCTCCCTGATCCTATCAATGTTCCCTTTTCCCTCAGCCTGCACCTTAGTGGGTCCGCGTTCTTACCCAATGAGGTATCCAAATCTACATTTCTGGTGTTTGATCTCTTAGAGAATATGCCTACCAAGATTTCTTTATTTTCTCTTAACTTCTATCCCTCAACAGACGATGCCCTGGATTGAAGATTTGACTTCATGCCTGCGTTGTGTAGAAGGCACTATATTTCAACTTGATCATCAGAATCAAGCACCCCTGCCCACATCCTACCATTTGCAATGATGCCAATTATACTCTGGAGCACTTGGGATATTAACCCAGAATTATTTTATGAGCTCCTAGGCCAACTACGAGACAGAGGTAAGACAAAACTCCAGTTATCAACTGATACCCACAAGGCACAACTCTACCTAGCAGACAAGAAAGGCATTGTGTGCCCTGGGGACAGGCATAAACTCAGAGCCAGTGGTCAGTAGCCCTCTAAGGTGAGCACACTGATTCTGAGAAAATGTGACTGGTGTCTTTAGGGAAAGACAGGAGGAAAATCTATAATGTGCTAATAATAGTATCACAGGAACCTTTTTTCTAAAGGTAGCCATATTCCCACACACTCCTAGGGGTTGGGGACTATGAAGTGATTCAGATGTGGGAATTGAGTGAGACAGTTTATTACTTCCCAGGGTAATACCTCAGTCACTGTTTTTCATCATATATAGAATTTATTCACTTAAAAAGAATAAAAAGGGTCTCAGTGAGCTTTCCATATTTTGGGTTCTAGAGAAACTATGATCAATCAGCCTCAACCAAAGATTCATAGAATCTAACCATTTCATAAATCACTGCTGCCCTGTGCCCTGTTATAACCACTCCCATCTTGCCCGTGCGCTGCTGCTTCCTCACTGAGATCAGGGCACTTATTCCAGGGGATCACTTCCTCCTTACATCACTGGCTGACAAAGGACAACCACTGAAGGGCACTTAAGGATGCTGATGTTCCTGATACCAACAGATTTCTCAGCACCTTGTGGAAGGCCACAACCTCCAGGGATGAGTTTGACAGCAGGTACGGTGATAAATGACTAAGTCACGCACAATAAATCGACTCCAATATTCCAATCACCCTAAACCTTTAGGTTTCTTCTTTTACAATACCAAGGAGCTTCCTCAAAATCATTCCTCACATTATACAAATAAAGCCCAGTTTTAGTTAGCCAACTAAATAAACCATCTGCAGTGTCTTCTATCTTCTTTTTTTTTTTTATTTTTAAAATTTTATTTATTTATTTATTTATTTATGGCTGTGTTGGCTCTTCGTTTCTGTGCCAGGGCTTTCTGTAGTTGCGGCAAGCGGGGGCCCCTCCTCATCGCGGTGCGCGGGCCTCTCACTATCGCGGCCTCTCTTGTTGCGGAGCACAGGCTCCAGACACGCAGGCTCAGTAATTGTGGCTCACGGGGCTAGTTGCTCCGCGGCATGTGGGATCTTCCCAGACCAAGGCTCGAACCTGTGTCCCCTGCATTGGCAGGCAGATTCTCAACCACTGCGCCACCAGGGAAGCCCTCTTCTATCTTCTTAAGCTAGCAATTTCAATCCCATGGAATCTAGAATCTCATGAAGGAGCAGTCAGGGTGCCACACTGAGGCCACGACAACTACCCTAAAGTGCGTAGCAATTTATCTCCTCATTGTTTTAAAACATTAGTTAAGTAATTCAATATAGCTTAGCTCACATCCAGGGTTTGGACAGCCAATTGTGCCCCTTAACACAAACAATAATAAAAATATCTCTCAGCCTAAGAAATGTGGTTAGAGGCATGAAGAAAAACTGATAGAGGTTGTGTTTGTTTATTTTTCCTAGCATTTCCAAATTCTGCCTTTGCAATGAGAATCTGGGGGGAAAAATAACAATAACAATAACTAAAATGACTCAAGTAAAAGATCTGTATGTTTCTGTTAGCATATAGCAGTAAGTCTGACAATTTCAGAATGTGTTCTTATTTATTAAAAATATTTATGGGGCTTCCCTGGTGGCGCAGTGGTTGAGAGTCCGCCTGCCGATGCAGGGGACACGGGTTCCTGCCCCGGTCCGGGAAGATCCCACATGCCGCGGAGCGGCTGGGCCCGTGAGCCATGGCCGCTGAGCCTGCGCATCCGGAGCCTGTGCTCCGCAACGGGAGAGGCCGCAACAGTGAGAGGCCCGCATACCGCAAAAAAAAAATTTATGTAGAAAATTATAAACTTAACAGGGGAAATTATGGTATATAAATCATACCTCAAGAAAGTTAATTAGTTGCAATTACTAAAAAAAATTGTATAAACCCTATGCTCTAGCAATTCCACTTTTGGGAATTCATCCTTTATAACAAATCTCAATCCAAAACATTATAGAGCACTTATCAAGGGCTGGTCACCATTTTACATGCTTTATAAATAAATTATTTAACCTTTATTCCTTTACTGAGGACATAAAAAGCCCAATCATTTACTCCTTTCATAAATACTTATTGCAAGCCAACTACACACCAAGCAGTATGGTAACTCACGATGATCTACAGCTCTTGAAGAGACATTCAATCAAATAGTCAATATACAAAGTACATAAAATTACAAACACTGGAAGGAAAAACTGACTTAGATAGAGACCAACAGAAGGAAGTCTAATTTAGATAAGGAGCTAATCAGGAACGCTTTCTTTGAGGAAATGCCATTTAAATTGAGAACCAGAAAACAGGATAGATAAGGTTTCTCCAGGCCAAGAGTTAATAGTGGGGAGGGTGTTCAATTCTAAATATAACTGCCCGTTCTGCATATGTATATGACATCAAATTAGATGATTTAGTTGATATGAAATTAGAGGTTTATTGCATGAAGTGAGAGAAAAGAGTAAACAAAAATGGTGTTAGTTTGTTAAAAGTAGTGAAAAGAGATGAGATGTGAGGTATTGTTGCAGTGACCATGATAATGGAAACATCACTCTCAAAACAACTGTTTATTTGAAAACTGTGTGTGTGCTATGGAAAGTTAGAATAATCTCGAACAGACAACATAACACAGACTGCAGAAAAATAGTGCACAAATCAGACAAAAAAAGAGTGCATTTTTGGTTCAGATCTCAGCAGCATAATCTTTTCTACATTAGTTAGTGTTCACTCAGTACATTGCATTATAAACAAAGGTGATGAACCCACTTCTCACTTGTCATCCTTTGGCTATTTCCTAAGGGCTCAGATTTTTGTAGTTTGTAGTAATGCACCTTGCAAAAATGAAACCATCGCAATAGCTCTGGTTCTTTCAACAATTTTATAAACAGAAATCCTTAAAAGATTCAGAGTAAACTACAAAAGGAGTATGTTAATGCTACTTTCTACTTCATGGATATCAAATCTAAAAGCAAAGTCTTGATCAAGTAATCTATACTCCATGTAAATAGGGTTCAAATATTCTTTTTTCTATTATATATTTTTCTCCAAAATATATAAGAAAGAAGTTTAGTGAGAAGTCTCAAGCTATTAATTTTGAAGTACACAATGTATCATCATAAATGTTTTCTTGGGTTTCCCTGCAGTTTGGACTGAATTATACATATAAATTTAAAGTGTAAATACCACAATGACTTGTTTAAATTTGATGTGATAAATACCAGTGTCATTTCACATTTGATGTTCCACTTGCTTTAATTTCCCTGATATTATGTAACCACCTAATTTATTGAGGTTTAAAAGTCATCTGCATAACTAAATGTAGGATAATAACACATAAAGTTGTGGAATTTACTCATGATGATCCTGTCTAAATTATCATTTTTGGAGCTATGTTTCGTTACCATAAAATAGCCATTAAAAATCATAAGTGAGGGGCTTCCCTGGTGGCGCAGTGGTTGAGAATCTGCCTGCCAATGCAGGGGACATGGGTTCGAGCCCTGGTCTGGGAGGATCCCACATGCCGCGGAGCGGCTAGGCCCGTGAGCCACAGCTGCTGAGCCTGCGCGTCTGGAGCCTGTGCTCCGCAACAAGAGAGGCCGCGACAGTGAGAGGCCCGCGCACTGCGATGAAGAGTGGCTCCCGCTTGCCACAACTAGAGAAAGCCCTTGCACAGAAACGAAGACCCAACACAGCAAAAATAAATAAATTAATTAATAAAAAAACTCCTACCCCCAACGTCTTTAAAAAAAAAAAAATCATAAGTGAGGTGAGTAAAGTGTTGTTCAAGGTTTTCAAAAGTCCCTGCTCTACTTTAAACAGTTTTTGCTCCTTTCAATATTTGATATGCAAATAGACCATTAGGGCATACTGCTGTGTCAGAAATTTATCACTACCTCCTAACAACCCCTGCAGTCCGCTCTTTATAAACTGAAAGCATTGATTAATTTTTTTCTTCTAAGAAATGTAAGTGCCTTTCATGTACAGCAGACACAGTGCTGGCTACTGAACCTCTTGATTGCAACTTCAGACTCAGCCTAGATCTCTTTCTAGGCAAATTTTCAAACACAGCAATAAGGTTATGAGGTGTTCTTGCCCAAGACAGTGCAGCTGAGCACCAGACCAGAAGCTTTATGAGAGAATTCATTTGTGATCTCAGTGTGCTCCAATTCTACTTCTGAAATTAAAACAATTCTGAGATCCAGTCTATACCTTCTGCACAGTTTTAATAAATACATAATTTAGTTTTCCCTGAGAATTCACTTTCAAAACTTTTCTACAATTCAATTTTCTATAAGACTAAATTCTACTTTCCTCCTGCCAGTACCATTTTGATCAGCTCTACGACACTGCTTCTGTTCCTCCCCCATTGCAATATTCCGTTGACCTCTTAAAACTTTTAATTGCCTCATGTTTCACCTTCATTATGACATTTCAATATCAAAGGGCCTCATTTTTATTTATATTAGGCTTCACATACTATCGCTCACTCTACCTTTTAGCAATATTCTCTGCAGGTGTTATTTTTATCTCTCTATTCTTTCTCTGATCATCTTTATAGAGAAAAACTGTTCCCTCAGTTCTAAAGAGAAATGTTTATCCTTTAAATCCTAGTTAATAATAGAGCTTATTCTCTGTGCATAATTTTCCCTGAGATATGTATCAAATCTTATGATATGTGGTCATAACAATATTGAGATAAGAATTTACAGAATTGATTAATAGAAACAAAGAGATTAGTAATAAAGAAACTAAGCCCTTGTTAATTAAAGGTTGAATCCCTGCAAAAAGATGTGATGAAGTCCTGATCTCCAGCACATAAGAATGTGACCTTACTTGGAAATAGGGTCATTGCAACTGTAATTAGTTAAGATGAGGTCATACTAGAGTATAAGCCTTTAATCCAATATGACTGGTGTCTTATAAGAAGATGACCATGTGAAGAAACACTGACATAACATGGAGAACACCACGTGATAACAAAAGCAAAGATTGGAGTTATGTGCTTCCAAACCAACGAATGTCAAAGATTACCAGTAAACCACCAGAAGTTGGGAAGAGACAAGGAAGGATTCCCCTATAAGTTTTAGGGGGAGCGTGACTCTGCTAACAACTTGAATTCAGACATCCTAGTCTCTAGAACTTTGTGACAATAAATTTCTGTTTTTTAAGCCGCTCAGTTTGTTGTATTTTGTTATGGCAGTCCTAGGAAATCAATACACTTCTGTTTCAGCTACAGAAATTTTTAAAAATCTAAAGAAAGTAGAAATAAATAATAAGGAAAATTTGCAGGTAATTAACTTTAAAATAAATATAAATGCAAATTAACAAAGATCATAATTGATTTTTAAAATGCCAAAAATTAGATGGCTTTTTGACAGCTAGATAGCATAAAGAAATACTATGTATAGCTTGAAAATAAGGTCTAGATGTAACATTTAATGTCCATTCCAGATTTTTTAAATTTCATTTTGTTGGGTTTCCAAAACTTGATATAGGGTATCTATGAGAAACACACAAAAATTTTTACTTCACGTTGAACAGTTAGAAGTGTTTTCATCAAGTCAGCAATTCAGCTGATACAAAAGAAATGAGGAAGAAATATTGTAAGGAAAAGACACAGCTGTTTTTATTTGCAGAGGTTATGATATTCTACCTAAAAATCAAGACAAATACCTGCAAACTAAATAGCAC
This sequence comes from Mesoplodon bidens, assembly GCF_964165515.1. Taxonomy (NCBI): domain Eukaryota; kingdom Metazoa; phylum Chordata; class Mammalia; order Artiodactyla; family Ziphiidae; genus Mesoplodon; species Mesoplodon bidens. The sequence continues at coordinate 23,468,725 of NC_138181.1, forward strand.
TAAGTAGAGAGTTCAGCAAGATTACTCAATACATCACTACCAACAACAAAACTAATGCATTGCTAGAAACTATTCATAACCAGTTAAAAATATAATGAAACAGAAAATAACCCATTCACAGAGCAATGCATTGTTTACAAAATACAAATTAATCAAATACTTATATGAGATATTTTGTGGCTACTAATCTATTAAATATATAAATTAAAAATACAGTATTTAACCACAATTAATGTAGATACCTATCAAGATGATGAAGAGATGTTATTTTAAAAGATGGTATTTTTCCCTTCATAAATATATGTTTCATGCAATCTGAACAAATATTTTTATGGAATTTGACAACTCATTTTATGTTATTGGAAAGAGAAAGAAAGAAGAGGTAAGGGGAAATTGTCAAAAGGTGACAAAGCAGAATATAAAACTAGAGTCACTAAAAATGTTTTAGTGAAGAATAAAAGAAAATAGAACTATAGAAGTTAATGCTCAGAAACACTGTAAATGTAAATATGTATCAATGATTATCACAAAGTACTTCAAGTTATTGGTGAAAATATGGAGTATTCAATAAATTGTGATGGGCAATTGAATATTTAATGTAATTATATATGTATTAGAAAAATATCCCATACTGAAACTAAAAATAAATTCCTGACAGACCAAAGATATAAATAAGGGAAAAACTAAAAATGTGTTCATTGTATTATTACATCAAGGAAGACTTCCATAAACAACACACAGCCCTCCCTCCCGCCCGGCCTGAGTGAGCCAGAGTCCCCGAAGAGGCTGCTCCTTTAACCCTGTCCTATCTGAGCGAAGAACAGACGCCCTCCCGCGACCTACACGCAGAGGCGGGGCCAAATCCAAAGCTGAGACCCAGGAGCTGTGACAACAAAGAAGAGAAAGGGAAACCTCTCCCAGCAGCCTAAGAAGCAGCGGATTAAAGCTCCACAATCAACTTGATGGACCCTGCATCTGTGGAATACATGAATAGACAACACATCATCCCAAATTGAGGAGCCAGGAGTCAGTGCTGGGCCTCTGAGGTGGGAGAGCCAACTTCAGGACATTGGTCCACAAGAGACCTCCCAGCTCCACATAATATCAAACGGCGAAAATCTTCCAGAGATCTCCATCTCAACACCAGCACCCAGCTTCACTCAACGACCAGCAAGCTACAGTGCTGGACACCCTATGCCAAACAACTAGCAAGACAGGAACACAACGCCACCCATTAGCAGAGAGGTGGCCTAAAATCATAAAAAGTCCACAGACACCCCAAAACACACCACCAGACGTGGACCTGCCCACCAGAAAGACAAGATCCAGCCTCATCCACCAGAACACAGGCACTAGTCCCCTCCACCAGGAAGCTTACACAACCCACTAAACCAACCTTGGCCACTGGGGACAGACACCAAAAACAACGGGAACTACGAACCTGCAGCCTGCAAAAAGGAGACCCCAAACACAGTAACATAAGCAAAATGAGAAGACAGAAAAACACACAGCAGGAGAAGGAGCAAGATAAAAACCCACCAGACCTAACAAATGAAGAGGTAATAGGCAGTCTACCTGAAAAAGAATTCAGAATAATGATGGTAAAGATGATCCAAGATTCTATTTCCCAGATCCAAAATCTTGGAAATAGAATAGACAAAATGCAAGAAACAGTTAACAAGGACCTAGAAGAACTAAAGATGAATCAAGCATCGATTAAAAACACAATAAATGAAATACAAAATACTCTAGATGGGATCAATAGCAGAATAACTGAGGCAGAAGAACGGATAAGTGAGGTGGAAGATAAAATAGTGGAAATAACTGCTGCAGAGCAAAATAAAGAAAAAAGAATGAAAAGAACAGAGGACAGTCTCAGAGACCTCTGGGACAACATTAAACGCACCAACATTCGAATTATAGGGGTTCCAGAAGAAGAAGAGAAAAAGAAAGGGACTGAGAAAATATTTGAAGAGATTATAGTTGAAAACTTCCCTAATATGGGAAAGGAAATAGTTAATCAAGTCCAGGAGGCACAGAGAGTCCCATACAGAATAAATCCAAGGAGAAATACGCCAAGACACATATTAATCAAACAGTCAAAAATTAAACACAAAGAAATCATATTAAAAGCAGCAAGGCAAAAACAACAAATAACACACAAGGGAATCCCCATCAGGATAACAGCTGATCTCTCAGCAGAAACTCTACAAGCCAGAAGGGAGTGGCAGGACATAATTAAAGTGATGAAAGAGAAAAACCTGCAACCAAGATTACTCTACCCAGCAAGGATCTCATTCAGATTTGATGGAGAAATTAAAACGTTTACAGAGAAGCAAAAGCTGAGAGAGTTCAGCACCACCAAACCAGCTTTACAACAAATGCTAAAGGAACTTCTCTAGGCAAGAAACACAACAGAAGGAAAAGACCTACAATAACGAACCCAAAACAATTAAGAAAATGGGAATAGGAACATACATATCGATAGTTACCTTAAATGTAAATGGACTAAATGCTCCGACCAAAAGACACAGATTGGCTGAATGGATACAAAAACAAGACCCATATATATGCTGTCTACAAGAGACCCACTTCAGACCTAGAGACACATACAGACTGAAAGTAAGGGGATGGAAAAAGATATTCCATGCAAATGGAAACCAAAAGAAAGCTGGAGTAGCAATTCTCATATCAGACAAAATAGACTTTAAAATAAAGACTACTAGAAGAGACAAAGAAGGACACTACATAACGATCAAGGGATCGATCCAAGAAGAAGATATAACAATTGTAAATATTTATGCACCAAACATAGGAGCACCTCAATACATAAGGCAAATACTAACAGCCATAAAAGGAGAAATCGACAGTAACACAATCATAGTAGGGGACTTTAACACCCCACTTTCACCAATGGACAGATCTTCCAAAATGAAAATAAATAAGGAAACACAAGCTTTAAATGATACATTAAACAAGATGGACTTAATTGATATTTATAGGACATTCCATCCAAAAACAACAGAATACACATTTTTCTCAAGTGCTCATGGAACATTCTCCAGGATAGATCATATCTTGGGTCACAAATCAAGCCTTGGTAAATTTAAGAAAATTGAAATTGTATCAAGTATCTTTTCTGACCACAATGCTACGAGACTAGATATCAATTACAGGAAAAGAAATGTAAAAAATACAAACACATGGAGGCTAAACAATACACTACTTAATAACGAAGTGATAACTGAAGAAATCAAAGAGGAAATTAAAAAATACCTACAAACAAATGACAATGGAGACATGACGACCCAAAACCTATGGGATGCAGCAAAAGCAGTTCTAAGAGGGAAGTTTATAGCAATACAATCCCACCTTAAGAAACAGGAAACATCTCGAATAAACAACCTAACCTTGCACCTAAAGCAATTAGAGAAAGAAGAACAAAAACATCCCAAAGTTAGCAGAAGGAAAGAAATCATAAAAATCAGATCAGAAATAAATGAAAAAGAAATGAAGGAAACGACAGCAAAGATCAATAAAACTAAAAGCTGGTTCTTTGAGAAGATAAACAAAATTGATAAACCATTAGCCAGACTCATCAAGAAAAGAAGGGAGAAGACTCAAATCAATAGAATTAGAAACGAAAAAGGAGAAGTAACAACTGACACTGCAGAAATACAAAAGATCATGAGAGATTACTATAAGCAACTCTATGCCCATAAAATGGACAACCTGGAAGAGATGGACAAATTCTTAGAAATGCACAACCTGCCAAGACTGACTCAGGAAGAAATAGAAAATATGAATAGACCTATCACAAGCACTGAAATTGAAACTGTGATTAAAAATCTTCCATCAAACAAAAGCCCAGGACCAGATGGCTTCACAGGCGAATTCTATCAAACATTTAGAGAAGAGCTAACACACATCCTTCTCAAACTCTTCCAAACAATATCAGAGGAAGGAACACTCCCAAACTCATTCTACGAGGCCACCATCACCTTAATACCAAAACCAGGCAAGGATGTCACAAAGAAAGAAAACTACAGGCCAATATCACTGATGAACATAGATGCAAAAATCCTCAACAAAATACTAGCAAACAGAATCCAACAGCACATTAAAAGGATCATACACCATGATCAAGTGGGGTTTATTCCAGGAATGCAAGGATTCTTCAATATACGCAAATCAATCTATGTGATACACCATATTAACAAGTTGAAGGAGAAAAACCATATGATCATCTCAATAGATGCAGAGAAAGCTTTCGACAAAATTCAACACCCATTTATGATAAAAACCCTGCAGAAAGTAGGCATAGAGGGAACTTTCCTCAACATAATAAAGGCCATATATGACAAACCCACAGCCAACATTGTCCTCAATGGTGAAAAACTGAAACGATTTCCACTAAGATCAGGAACAAGACAAGGCAGCCCACTCTCACCACTCTTATTCAACATAGTTTTGGAAGTTTTAGCCACAGCAATCAGAGAAGAAAAGGAAATAAAAGGAATCCAAATTGGAAAAGAAGAAGTAAAGCTGTCACTGTTTACAGATGACATGATACTATACATAGAGAATCCTAAAGATGCTACCGAAAAACTACTAGAGCTAATCAATGAATTTGGTAAAGTAGCAGGATACAAAATTAATGTACAGAAATCTCTGGCATTCCTGTACACTAATGATGAAAAATCTGAAAATGAAATCAAGAAAACACTCCCATTTACCATTGCAACAAAAAGAATAAAATATCTAGGAATAAACCTACCTAAGGAGACAAAAGACCTGTATGCAGAAAATTATAAGACACTGATGAAAGAAATTAAAGATGATACAAATAGATGGAGAGATATACCATGCTCCTGGATTGGAAGAATCAATATTGTGAAAATGACTCTACTACCCAAAGCAATCTACAGATTCAATGCAATCCCTATCAAACTACCACTGGCATTTTTCACAGAACTAGAACAAAATATTGCACAATTTGTTTCGAAAAACAAAAGAGCCCGAATAGCCAAAGCAATCTTGAGAACGAAAAACGGAGCTGGAGGAATCAGGCTCCCTGACTTCAGACTATACTACAAAGCTACAGTAATCAAGACAGTGTGGTACTGGCATAAAAACAGAAAGATAGATCAGTGGATCAGGATAGAAAGCCCAGAGATAAACCCACGCACATATGGCCAACTTATCTTTGATAAAGGAGGCAGGAATGTACAGTGGAGAAAGGACAGCCTCTTCAATAAGTGGTGCTGGGAAAACTGGACAGGGACATGTAAAAGTTTGAGATTAGATCATTCCCTAACACCATACACAAAAATAAGCTCAAAATGGATTAAAAACTTAAATGTAAGGCCAGAAACTATCAAACTCTTAGAGGAAAACATAGGTAGAACACTCTATGACATAAATCACAGCAAGATCCTTTTGGACCCACCTCCTAGAGAAATGGAAATAAAAACAAAGATAAACAAATGGGACCTAATGAAACTTCAAAGCTTTTGCACAGCAAAGGAAACCATAAACAAGACCAAAAGACAACCCTCAGAATGGGAGAAAATATTTGCAAATGAAGCAACTGACAAAGGATTAATCTCCAAAATTTATAAACAGCTCATACAACTCAATAGCAAAAAAACAAACAACCCAATCCAAAAATGGGCAGAAGACTTAAATAGGCATTTCTCCAAAGAAGATATATAGACTGCCAACAAACACATGAAAGAATGCTCAACATCATTAATCATTAGAGAAATGCAAATCAAAACTACAATGAGATATCATCTCACACCAGTCAGAATGGCCAGCATCAAGAAATCTAGAAACAATGCTGGAGAGGGTGTGGAGAAAAGGGAACACTCTTGCACTGCTGGTGGGAATGTGAATTGGTACAGCCACTAAGGAGAACAGTATGGAGGTTCCTTAAAAAACTAAAAATAGAGCTACCATATGACCCAGCAATCCCACTACTAGGCATATACCCTGAGAAAACCATAATTCCAAAAGAGACATGTACCAAAATGTTCATTGCAGCTCTATTCACAATAGCCCAGAGCTGGAAACAACCTAAGTGTCCATCATCGGATGAATGGATAAAGAAGATGTGGCACATATATACAATGGAATATTACTCAGCCATAAAATGAAACGGAACTGAGCTATTTGTAATGAGGTGGATAGACCTAGAGTCTGTCATACAGAGTGAAGTAAGTCAGAAAGAGAAAGACAAATACCGTATGCTAACACTTATATACGGAATTAAAAAAAAAAAATGTCATGAAGAACCTAGGGGTAAAACGGGAATAAAGACACAGACCTACTTGAGAATGGACTTGTGGATATGGGGAGGGGGAAGGGTAAGCTGTGACAAAGCGAAAGAGAGGCATGGACATATATACACTACCAAACGTAAGGTAGATAGATAGTGGGAAGCAGCCGCAGAGCACAGGGAGATCAGCTCGGTGCTTTGTGACCGCCTGGAGGGGTGGGATGGGGAGGGTGGGAGGGAGGGAGATGCATGAGGGAAGGGATGTGGGAACAGATGTATATGTATGACTGACTCACTTTGTTATAAAGCAGAAACTAATAAAAAAAATAATATATAAAAAAAAAATTCCAGATGAATAGTGAGTCTAAAAATGAAAGGTAAAACAATAAAGCTTTTAGAAAAAAAAAAAAGCATGGAAGAATCATCTCATGATCTTGCAAAAGCAGGCTTTGGGTGTCCCATCCCAAGGTGGGAAAAGAAAGCATCCCCATGGGTGGGAACACTGGAAAAAAAAAAAAAAACACACACACACAAAAACAGAAAAACTTATAAAGGTAAAGTTTTATATGTTTAAACATGCACAAATACAAATTTTTTCTACACCAAAAGGGGGCTTAAGCAAATTTAAAAGACTAATCTATGACTAGGAAAATGTAATTTTAATATATATAGAAAAAAATAAGTCTCTAGAATCTATAAAGATATACTGCATATTTATAAGGAAAAAACATACCCTATGAAAAATGGTCAAAGAATATGAATAGATGATTCAAGAAAAATAATTAAAAGCTATTAATAAATATATTAAAAGCTGTGCAACTTCACTAATCATCAAGGGAATTTAAAATAGATAACCAACAAGGACCTACTGTAGAGCACAGGGGACTCTGCTCAGTATTCTGTAATAACCTAAATGGGAAAAGAATTTGCAAAAGAATAGATACCTGTATATGTATAACTGAATAATCACTTTGCTGTACACCTGAAACTACACAACACTGTTAATCAACTATACTCCAACATAAAATAAATTTTTTAAAATCAAAATAAATTAAATCAAAAAAGAAAACCACAAATTTTATTTCATGTCCTTGGTAAAATAATTTTTCATGAAATGAAATTCTCAAACATATGGAAAATCGCTACACTTATTTGCTGTTGGTGAGGATCTAAATTTACAAAGTCTTCAGGAAGAGAATTTGACAATATCCATTACAATGTAAATATTTATTTCACGGGAACCAACAATTGGTTTTTCTTCCTCAGACTTTGGGAAACAAATGTAAACTTAAAAGAGGAATGTACAAGGTAGGTCATTATAATATTACATGCCCTAGTGAAAACTAGTGAAAAACCTATCATTAGGATCTGGTTAAATAAACCTCCACAGAAACAAATGCTCTTAAACAATTAAAAAAAAATAAGGTAGAACTGTAAGTACTGATGTGACAAGTTCTCCAAGACATTGTCAAGAGAAGACAGCAATTAGCACAATGAAAAACAGATTTTATTTGAATTTGAATTTCATTTTATGTGAGGATGTTTTGCGGTATACACATTTTATATCTAAGTCCACTGATAAAGGATTTGTGGGGATAAATGCCAAATTACTTGCAAAAGCTTTCTTTGTTTTAGCGAGTAAATGTGACCAGAGGGGAAAGAGGTTAAAAGGAATTTCCACCTTTGACCCTGAATTTGGGTTGTTTTTTTTTTTTTAATTAGAGTATAATCGTAAAAGAAAGTGGTAACATGGACAAGTGTTTTAAAGTTATATTTCTAACATGATGTTTACTTAATACTTTAATTCACGTACTTAACCTCTTTATCAGTTTAAAGACATTTATTTTGAAATAAGAATATAAAAATTATTAAGAAGAAATTGCCTTATCAGCATGTGAACCTCTCATTCTTGACAACGAAAATTATTCCCTCCATAAATGTGCACAAGACTGAGTTTGAGAACCTTCAGTCCACTTCTTTATTTAATGCCAAGCCTCAGCCCTGAACATGCATAAGTACATGTATAACGTAATAAAAAATAACCCCTACATGAAAGGCATTAGAAATGACTGATTTAGGATGTACCTTTATCACAGCATTTTGCATCCCAGAGAACTGGTGGGTGGCTTTTCCATTTCTGAAACATATCAGGCTTACCTGGATTTCAGTTCAATCAGTTGTATCTGCCTAGAATCCTTCATTTTCCCTGTTGCAGAAATTCACTGCTCTAATGAGCAACAGCAATGCACATGAAATTAAAGAAGTCATTACTTCAGGTTAGATAAATAGAGGAGCTAATTAAACTAATGGAAAAAGATCCTTTTTAATCTGCTGGCATTTGATATGCCACACTCAATTTTAGAGCTTAGTGAAAGTGAATTTGAAGAGCTGATCAAAGTCAATCTGTGACTGTTTAGCACATAAATAACTCAAAGGAGAATGTTCTATTTAAGAACATTTCTTAAAATTTGTGGGAAATTGCCAAGAAATAGTCTGCTAGGAGTAACTCAGGACTTTTCCAGTTATAGGCAAAGGGGACTCCTACAGGCTAGGAATAAGTACTTGTCTTTCGAAATCTCCTTTGTTCTATCAAATGGGTGAAAAAAGAGCTCTAGTCACCCACCCGACCCTGTCCTTCCTGTCTCTTACCTCCTAGCCTGGCCAGTTTTATTGACTGAAAGTTCACCACAACTAATTCTATGCTCTTCCTTCCTCTTTATGTCATTGTATGTATTGATATGTGTCCTCCCAAAACAATATGTTGAAAACCCCCAATGCCTCAGAATGTGACTTCACTTGGCAATAGCGTCTCTACATTGTATTCAAGTTAAAATGAGGTCATTGGGGTAGGCCCTAATCCAACATGCCAGTTGTCCTTATGAAAAGGGGAAATTGGGACAGAGAGACACACAGAGGAAAGATAATGTAAAGACACAGGGAGAAGATGACCATGGGATCTGAATGATGTATCTAGAAGCAAAGGAATGCTAAGGATTACCAGCATACATCAAAAGCTAGAAGAGGTGAGGAAGGATTCTGCCCCAGGGCCATCAGAAAGACCCTGGCCTTGATGACACTCTGATTCCAGATTTCTAGCCTCCAGAACTGTCTAGTCAATGAATTTCTGTTGTTTCAAGCCACCAATTTTTGGTGCTTTAAGGCAGCCCTGGGGAACTAATACAGCAATAATCATGAGAGCCCCAGACTTGCAAATCTCACCTAATCTAACAACCTCTAAACCTCATAAGACTCCCCAAATCCATTATTCTGTTCCATTATCAACTCCCCTTTAAACGCTGGAATCTTCCACTGTGTACTCTGGTATTAATGGTCCATTATCAGCAAAATCTCCTACACCCTGAATCTCCTCCCCAAACATGTGCTGAATTTCTTGATCTAACAGAAATCTGGCTCCTCGAAAGACACTGCTTCCCTTGCAGCCCATGAAGTTCCTCTCCCACAGCCCTTGTATGTACCACTGAGTGTTTGGTTTTTTCCAAAGTTTCTTTCTTTCTTTTTTTTTTTTTTTTGATGTGGGCCCATTTTTAAAGTCTTTATTGAATTTGTTACAATATTGCTTCTGTTTTATGTTCTTTTTTTTTTTTTTTTTTTTGGCCTCAAGGCATGTGGGATCTTAGACTTCGCCTTAACCACTGGACCACAAGGGAAGTTCCCTGTACCTGTGAGTGTTTAAGTAAGGGGTACCCCTGCCCCTCACACTCAGAGATGCATAGATGAGTGGCCCCCTGACACTCCTCTTTACCAGCCCCAGATCATTCTCCCTCCGGCCTACGTGAAACCTCCTTTAGAACTCTAATGTCAATAGACTCTGTTACTCCCTACTTCCATTTTTGGTGTTATCCACCCGTTCTTGGGTCAGTCATTCATTTTTCTATGGCTTGGCTCCTAACTCCTTGATTTCTATCTGAACTCTTTTAATACACATCCAAACAATCCTTCAATAAACTTGTGTGCTTAGTTCTTTGAACTTCTCTATCCCAAAGATTTTTGTCTTTGTCTTAACCCAACAACTTATCTCCATAACCTTACTCTAGATCTAGTTATTACCAGTATCTGTGACTTCTCTGTTAATTGAAGGCACCTCTCTGCCTCATACCTTTTCAGTTTGCTTTCTCCCATATGCAACTCTTACATTCCCTAATTCTTCACTAGGATTACCCACCCATGCATCCTCCCATCCTGACATTTTATTTCGCCCAGATGTTGCCCCTCTGTCCTCTTTTGTCAGTACAAAATCCCATGGGGGCAACCTCTTAATCACTCCCTTGTATGTGATCTCAATTCTCTTGGCTCTCTCTTGCTGTCACATTCACTTGGAGAAAAACACAGCCTTGGTAAAATCTAATTCTTTGCCTCTCTGGGCTTGTATCTTTTCAACTAATGTGGTTGCAAAAACAAAAAAACAAAAAATGATGTCTCTAGTTTTACTGTGAATTTATGACCATTAATTTCAACTAGGCCCACAAGGATTGCCTTGAGGCAAGCATACTGGGGAGAGTCCAATCACTCTTTCTTCTAGATGACTGTTTCACTTTTCTATTAGTTCTTCAAACTTTGATCATCTCTTTCCCCATCTTTCTTCTAAGCTGTAAGCCTTGCTTTTTGCTTCACTGGAAAAAAATTAAACCACCGTAAGTAAAATTCCACAAAATGCTGATACCACATATGCCCACTTAGCAGCATCTGTATGTATATTCTCTGCCTTCCTATTTCTAGAAATTAACTATTTGTCTTCTGCTAAGCCAGCCCCTTCAAAGGGCACTAGATCCTATTTTTATTTCTTACTTAACGCTCCAGAATTTCTCCACTCACTCACCTATAGTAACAATTTTTCCTTCCCTATTGAATCAGTCCTATGTATTAATTTACTGTGTCCAAATGTAACCCTGATCTTCTCTCATGGCCCTCTTCCCACAGTCTCTTCCCTTTAGCTGATGATACTCTATTCCACCTGTTGCTTAGTCCAGAAACCATAGACACATCTCCACCTCCTCTTTCTTTCCCATACCCCATGTCGTCGTTCAGGTAATCCAACTGTATCTATCCACAAAATCTATCAGACAACGTTTCCCTACCTCCCATTACCACTGTCATCAGAGCCATCATCACACTTCCCCTGGGTTACTGCCATGGTCTCAGCATACATGATTACCCTCCATGGTCTACTCACAATTCTGCAGCCAGAGCATCCTTTGGAAACATAAATCATATCATGGCCCTCCTCTGCTCAGAAACCCTCAGTGGTTCCCCATTCTCTTCATAGTAAACACCAAAAGTCCCAACAATGCCCCTTAGAGAACTCAGCTTCCCATTAGTCTTCAAGCACGTCTTGCCTCTTTCTCCCTCCTTTCATGTCTTCCAGCCACACAGGCATCCTTGCTGCTCCTCAATTAAGATAGGCACTCAGTCACCTCAGGACCTTTGCACTGACTGTTTCCTCTCCTTGCAGTGCCCTTTTTCTAGAAATCTGCTTGGCTATGTCTCATATCTTTTTTACATGCCTTTGCCCAAATGTCCCTTTCTCATAGATGCTTACTTAGAACACTGAATTTAAAACTGAAAACTCCAACTCTTCCAAGCATATTTAAATCTTCTGACTTTGCCTTATTTTTTTCCATAGCAGTTATCACCTTCTAACACATTATGTAATGTATTTATTATATTTACTATTTCTCATTGCCTATACTCTCTGCTGGAATGTAAACTCCAACAGGGCAAGGATATTAATTATACTCACTGATGTATCCCAAGCACACATGTATGTTTATTAAATGTTTACCAGAACAATGTAAAAACCCAGGCCACCTACCAAAGTTTCTTATTAATTCAAATAGTTTATTTCAGCTGTTCATCAATTTAATGTAAAAGGCATGTCACCTGTGAATAATGCAAAATGTTTTCTCCCTTTCTAATCCTTATGTACTTTAACAATTTTGTACTAAGAGATCAACAGAATGTGATACCACAAATCAATTAAGAGTACAAGTGTAGATGCATGTTTTTATATATGAAAAAGTGCTCACAATACGTAATTTAGTAAAAAATATCAAGTTCCTAAGTCGTATACAAACTATGACTACTAAATGGTTTTTGTAAAAAGGAAATCATATGCATGTAGATGTACACACACATGAGTACATACCCCTTACTGAGTTTAACACCTATGAAGCATTTATTATTAGGTATATTTTACAAATAAGAAATGTAAGTCCTAAGTTGTGGAAAAGTGAGAATTAAAATCCTATTTTTACCTTTCAAAAACCCCCTGAACACAACTGCCTCAAATGCTGAAATTTTAAATTGGTCATGAAAATTTTCAATTTCCCAGTACAAGATACAAAATGAATTCAACGTTTTGTTTGCTTGTTAATATAGGGTTCATTTTGCAATAATTCAATGGGTGAATATCGTATGCTTCTTCTTCTTATGTTTGGGTGACTCCTCACTAATCCAAATCAGAAGATCATTCCTGGAGTTAAATTTTAAGGAAAACCTAGCAATTGGAAATGTAACCTATTGAGGCTTCAATGTGAAAGTTTTCTCAGTGACAGATTCCACTGATGAAGTTACAAAAGAATAATTTTCAAATGGAACAATCTGATGGAAATTTATCATTTGTTACAGAGTTGTCCACCAAAATCTGCTTTCCCTCCTTTTATAGATAAAACATTTAGGTGAACACAGCCTTCCTGAATAAAGACTGTATTTTCCAGTCTCCATTATGATTCAGTGTGACCACGTCATCAACCTCTGGCCCATGGGATAGAACCTAAAGTGAGCCCTGCAGCTTCTGGGGTGGGTTTTTAAACAGCACGGACATAACTTCTCTGTCCCTTTCGTCTTTCCTGAAAGGGTCTGAGTGCATTTGTTGGTCCTGGAGAAGCCATCCTGGACCAGGTGGAAATCCTGGCTCTCAGATCCTGCATCACTTATTTATCCTCTGGGTGTTTCTGTTTCCTAATTTATAAAATTGACGAACAGAATTTTTTTTTCCTGCAAAAAGTTGAAAATTTTTTCCTGGGAAAAGCTATCAGAGTCGAACATAAGATAGGAAAAATGCTAGCAAAGTAGTTGGTCCTCAAAAACATCATGATTTTTACAGCGAGGAAGAGGTGGTAGCGGCAAATACACTTTCCTATTTCTTATCTCGTAAAAAGCAAATTTTTATAGTCTCATGATATAGGTACTGAATGGAAGGAGGAGGAGACTGGATTTCTCGACCTCCACAGTACAAGTTAAGGACATTCATACGCATGAGCCTCGAGCCGACTCCTGGAAAACCAGGCCACCACTGCACTCTCCCTAATCTCTAAATGCACTCTTTTCATGGGCAGAAATTTCCTCTAAGCTCAGGCCCTTAACAAGCAGAACAAATAAATTCCAAGTTTGTATTCACTTTAGCTATAATGATATATTTTTTCATTTTCCACATTTTTGGAAGCTTTTAAAATTCCTACTATGCTGAGAAACAACATATATATATATATATATATATATATATATATATATATATATATATATATACACATATATATACATATATATATGAATTATTGATGGCATCTGACTGTCCCTTGGTCCACAAATAATCTTACCAGACAGCAGCCATATCTCCTAAAAATGTATACCTGTTACTTAATTGCTTCAATATAAATATTTCCAAACATAGAAACTATGTTAAATGCATAGTTTTTAAGATTTATTTTAAAAAATAGAAAAATCCATGTGTCACATTATACAATGATATTTTATATTTATTATTTCAAAAATACTGCCTTCACACTACCACATTTGCTATGTGCTACGTATTTTCAATCTCAAGTACATAGTGAGAAATATTTCCCAGTGGGAATACATTTAGGCAGTGTTATATCAATTACACATAATTTGATTTATCCCTGGATATGACAGACTTTATTTCATCTTAGTAAGTAATTGTTATGTACTCAAGGCCAGTTAAATGTTCTTTTTAAATAACAGGAAGTAAATTTATTCACAACTTGATAAATTAAAGAACGTCTATGCTTTTGAAAAAAGTCTTAGAGCTTAATCGTTCTGAGGTCATGCTTTAGCTAAAATTATAGTTAGTAAAATTACTACGTAACATGTTTTCCCTGACTGTTAACAGATTTGATTATCTGCTGTTTGACCTGCCAGATTTACTCTGAGTTCTCTGCGCCCTATGAGATGGAAAAGTGCAGCATACAGTAACTCTTTCCGTTTTCCCCAAGTGCCTGCTTAGTACAGCCTGCACTGCCATTTATAGTGAGACAAAGAAAAAGGTACTTGTGTAGAGATACTCTTGGAATCCCTTAAACACTTGAATGAATAGAGTGAAAGTTATGTCACATACTCTTCCAAAGTGTACAGCATTTTTTCAAGAAAAAGAAATGATGACCCAACAATACTTGCTTTAAAGTTCCTCTATATCACTCTATAAACAACAAAAATGACAGAATAAACAATAACAGCATCAATAATACTAATTGATATATTACTATGTGCCTGGCTTAGTGATAAAAGATGTACATAAGTGAAGTCATGTAATCTTCACAATAACTTTAAGAAGAAGGCTCTATTATTTTTCTCAGAACTAAGAAGAGGCAAACCCGAGAATTTTTTCTAACAGTAAAATACAGTAAATCCCCTACATACGAATGAGTTCCATTCTGAGAGTGTGTTGGTTAAGTCCAATTTGTTCGTAAGTCCAACTAAGTTAGCCTATGTACCCAACTAACACAATTGGCTATATAGCACTGTACTGTAATAGGTTTATAATACTTTGAACACAAATAATATATAAAAAACAAACAAAAAATAAAGAAAACATTTTTAATCTTACAGTACCATGAAAAGTACAGTAGTATAGCACAACAGCTGGCACTTCTTAGCAGTACCAGCTACATCACAGCTGCGTTTACACTTGCTTCCGGACATCCCGGGCTTGAAATAAAAATACTGTACTACTGTACTCTATTCAGTACTGTACAGTAAAGTACACAAAAGCACAACCACTTGTAGAGGATGCACGCACGTGACAATGTATGCCAGACACATGAACTAACTTACGTGATTGGACATTCGCAAACGCACGTTCTCATCTTTGAAAGTTCGCAACTTGAAGGTTCATATGTAGGGGACTTACTGTATTTATTTTAGCTAGCAATTGCATCCCCAGGAAGTTTCACATTTGCAGTCTAGGAAAGAAGATTCGTAATTTGTTTCTTTAGTTAATTTTTATTTAAATTCAGTTTTGGGGATGAGGGTTATTATGTTTTGGTTTAGATTCACAAGAGGATTGAAACTCACGTGGGTTTTTTTTGAGAACTGGGAATTTAGGAAAGGGGACAGAGATAGATCACTTTATTTTCTCATTATAAAATCCTCATTAGTTCCTTTTGTAATCAAAGTAGGATAATTATCAAAAGAGTAATCTTATAGACACAATGATTATGTGAAAATTATTTGGATATTGTGTGGTTTCAAGAGTATGAAATTTCATGTTAAAGTATAAAATTCAAACTAATATAATATATAATGTTATAAGTTAATTTTTCATATATTTAAAATTTGAATATCTAAAAACCTAAAATTATTACATTATTATTATCCTGCATCTCATCAGCTGGTTTAAAATAAAGTAATTATTGTCCTTTACAGTTGTTTATAATTTTCTTCAATTAAATAAGATGCATTTTGATATGAATATATCAGTTAAATGCTGAAATATTTCTATGACATTCACATTATATGCAAAATTCAAAGGGGAAAATAAAGTCATGGAATAAAAGATAGAAAGCTAAAATAGAGAACTCAAAGAAAGTAATGAACTTTTGTTTCATGTACTTTTCAATTCTTTCCTGAGATGTAGCACATAAATCCAAAGTTATTGTAAATAAAATATAAATGACTTCCAGTGAGAATATCAACTTACCATATCATTATACCTAGGACAGTTGATAAACAAGTCTATGACAGCCATAAAATTATTTCTAGAAAATAAAGAAACTAAAAGATGTTTTCTGAATTGTCAAAAACTTGAAAAACACTCAAATAGAGACAATTTTTGCAACAGTTAATGGTTTTCATTATTATTAAAAATAATCATGCTCATTTTAAGAATTCTAGAAAATGGAGCAAATTATCAAAATAATGTTATTAAACATTCAAATCCCCTGACCCATGGACATGCACTTTTTGGTTCAGTGAAACAAAACATTACAAAATAGAGACCATACATATTGAGAACTTGTTTCTGCACTTAACATTCCATCATGAGCATTCCCTCAAGAAAACAGATTTACCTTCATACTTTATTATTAAGATATATCTATATATCTATATATCAATATATAGATATATAGATGTATATCATATAATATAGATTATATATTTATATAAGGCACTCTTAAATGCACAACTGAATTCTCTAGAAAATAAAGGAAGCCATCTAGGCCCCCAAATCAAGAGTAAGTTGAAAAACAGAGAGAGAAGCACATAGGCTGGGGTCCCTGGGAATTTAGAGTCATAACTAAGATTATGGTTTAAAGCCAGGACCCTTGGAAAGGCCACCTCACCATTCAGAGGACGGTCTCAGAAAAAAATTCCACCACTCCAGGGTGAGTAGAAGGAAATTTGTTTACCTTGACAAGGATCCTGAGTAGAAAAAAATGAATCCCCTGAAAATACCACTTGCATTTTCTGAGAACTCTGAGTGAGAAATTAACACAAAAATTGGTTCCTTTCAATAGAAGTAAAAGATTGTCTGCTACAGTGGGAAATATTCTCAAACAGATCCTCCTACATTTCTATTACACACTCCTATTTACAAGGCTCTGGAAAAAGAACTAAAACTCCAAAATAATATATACACAGGAAATGCACCAAGTAAGGTAATCTGCAGAAGAAAAACAAGATTGAACATCTGAAAACTTCAGTTAATGGAATTCTAATAGGCATTTTAATATGAAAAGGTAAAATAAGTAAAGATGTAAAAAGAAAGAGAAATCACATTAGAAAACCAGGTAACTTTTGAAAGAAACATGCAATTTTTAAAATAAGATGGCCAATAAATTATCATAAAAGTGTATTATAGACAGGTAAAGAAGGAATTTATGTATTTAAATGTCAACCTGAGGACATTAAAAAGGAGGCAAAGACAGATGAAGAAATAAGAAATATGTCAAAGTCAGTGAGAAGGGTGGGAGAGAAAGCATGAAAATCTCTAACTCTATCTACTTGGAGTTCCAAAAGGAAAAAAGAAAATAGGAGAGAGGCAATTTTTGAAGAGTTAATGACAAAGAATTTTCCAGATTTGATAAAAGACATGAATCTTCATATACAAAAAGCACAATATCTCCTGAACATGATAATTAGAAATAAACCTCATCTTAATGCATTGTAGTAAAATAGCAGAACTTCAAAACCAAGAGGATCTATTCACAACAAACAGCAAGAAAAACATTACCAATATAGAAACTGATGTGGACAGTAAATGTCTCTGCAGCAAAAAGAGAAACCAAAAGGCATTAGAAAAATGTCTTTAGACATTGAGAGGAAACAACTCATCATTTGAGAGTCTAGAGCCAGCTAAGGAAGTATTTAAGAGTGAGAAAATACATAGATGTTTTGATAAAAATTCTGAAAGAATAATTTTTCCATGAAAGGACTTTCTTCAGAAATAAGGTAAGTGAAACCTAAAGGAATGACTGAGATGAAACAGGAAAGAAAGAACAAATATGTTGTAAACTGTGGTTATATACAAACAAGCCCTGATTTTATAAAAACAATTAAAAAAATATTGACTATAGAGTTGTTAAAAAAAGAAGTTAGAGCTATATAATGGACCAAAAAACATAGTAAGAATGAAGGAAAAGTGAATAAATTTTAAGCCCCCTAAGGTCTTGGGAAGTGGGTTAGAGTTACTTAATAGTTTCAGAGAGAGTTTTTTCAGGTGTGGATATTATAGTCTTAAGAATTCAAGTAATAAAGGAAAATAAGATAAAACAGAGAAACACTTTAAAATATTATTCAATAAAACAGAGAAAACACCATTAAAATATTTGGAATAAAATGGACCAATTATCAATTGTTGATGCCTTAGATAGATTGTTAAAGTTACATAGTAATACAAATAACTAAGACTTACTACATGCCAAGCACATTTTCCAAGCACTGCACATATATTGCCTTACTTAATAGGGAATAATTGAAGATGTGAATTATATAAAACCATTATTAAATATGATTTATGTTAAACCATTAAATTAGAAAAAGTTTTAAATCCACTTTTTTTCTAGAAAGATACAGTTTTAAAAAACTGTCTTAAGAAACAAATGGAAAATATGAATAAATCCATAAATATTAAATAAATTCAATTTTGGGGGGGTTAAGAGCAGGAGAGAAGAACCTTATTGCAGCATGGCTGAAGCCTATACTTGGAGAAAAATAAGGCAATTCTGCTTTAGACCCCTAATGAATTCCTGTTCAATAAATTGGGTACACATGTGCCAAGCATGACTAGAAACTATATATCCAGATATATTCAGAAAATAATTCTGGGAAGAGGGAGTAAGGGTCGTGCTCTGCATGATCCAGGAGCCACCATTTCACCCAGCCTTCAGTATGAACACTGCTTGCTAGGGTTGTATAGTCCACAAACTGAAAAAATCATACACAGAGGCCCTGGGGAGCAGCAATGTGATGTTTTCTTCCAAATATATTTATACAGTGAAATAAATGGGGAGATATTTTAACTTGAACACACAAATGTTCATCTTAAAATTGTTTATTCTCTTCCAAATGCTTGATATACAAAATGCTAAATATAAAGGAACAACACAATGCATCATTTCTGTGACAGGAGGAAGTATCTGCTACCAATGTTGGATAAGTGCCTTTTCATTTCTAAAAGGTGAGACACTGTAAATCAATAACTTTTTAAAGTGTAAATAACATTGCAATACTTCCATTAATAAAGCAAATAAAAGAATGATGGTTAATTTTTTAAAGTTTTATTTAAACCATTAATTTTATTATTCTGCTTATCAGTGGTCGGGGGCAATTTGCTCTTATTTAAATTCAAGAGTTTTGACTAGTGATCTCTTATATTCCATTTAAATGACACCTTATACAGCTTTACAATTTGCAATTCAAAACTTATGACTTTACTTTGGCTATACAAACAGAGGATTCATTTCTTAAGTAAAAGGATCTTGAATTATATTAACATTACATTTTACTAAGCAATTTAGCCAGGTATATAAATTCCTTTTGTAAATATCTTACCAATAAAAAAATCCACTATTGCTTCTTTGTGAATATGACAAGATATTTTTGGAGGATATTTGAATCAATGTTTATGTCATATTCTGAAAATTCAGTATGACATCTTCCATTACAAGTCTTGTGCTTTTGATATATTTTCTATTAGGCCATTTTGTTTAACCTCAAACATCATAAGATCCTTTGTAAGGAGGGAATAAAAGCAATTTTCTTTTAAAATGAATTGAAACCTGATTTTTTTTAAATTGTTCTTTTGTCAAACTATAATCTATTATTTTAGTTAGCAAGAAATCACACACAGGGTATAAAGGGACTCCATGAAATTATCATGACAAGAAGAAATGCCAGAACAATAGGATTAAAAGTGTTCTTTCTTCTTCAGGAATGATGTGAACAAACTCGAACTTCACAGTTTCATGTCCAAACTGTGAAGCCTTTTCAATGCAGTATACTTGAGTACCGTATACATTCATAGCAAAACTAAAATGAGTCTTCCTACCTAAATAACCTAATGAACACTGGAGTTGTATCCATAATACTGTGCTTTTTTGCTGACTTTCAATTGTTCATTCTTTTCACTTTTCCCGCAAAAGTAAAACATTCTCATGTTTAGTAAAGATTACTATAAATTATAACATGAAATAAATAGTAAACAAAAAGATTATTTTATTTTCATCATAACCACAGTATAGTACAAAAAACTGTTACTGTAGAGGAATATTAGATGTTTTTATTCTGTGCATTTTTCTAGTTGCTATAGGTGTACAATGAAGTGTGAAAGAACCCTGTTCTTATGCTACTAACTTCACTGTGGAGCTACTGTAGCAGCACCCACAGGGGTGAGAGGGGCTGAGAGGATTGCTGTGGACATGCATGGCTGAGGAAGACCTCCAAGGACAGGCCTGACCGGGCTTCCCCACGTGATAGGAACAGACAGGCATACCTGAGAAAGTTATGAATTAAAGGTATGAAGTAAATAATAATTATTATTTTAAGAGATTAACTGGGGCCTTCCTAGAAAATATTATGAACTTTCCTCCTTGTAGCTGAATTCCAGTGAAGAAGACAGTATTTATAAATTAAGCCCCTCCCCTACTTGCTGAAAACAACTAACGCTGCTGAATTATAAATGTATACTTTTTAGGAACATCAAAAATGTGCAAAGATAGTAAAGACATGCCAAAACAGAAGGGAAAGGAGTTCCCACAGAAGCCAGTAGGGCACAGCAGCACGGAAGTTGATTTAGGGCAAGAAGATTTACCCACTCGGGGAAGCTGGCTTCAGTTTTGGAGTCTTGTAGAAGGAAACAGATGTCTGAGGCCAAGACCTGATCAAGTCATGCAGCCTAAGAAGTGACTCCCCAAATTAGGTTGAGATACCCATAGTGCCAGGCTGAAAGGGAAGGAAACCAGCAACTCAACATACCCTGAAAGTGTCATAGCTACAACTGTGCATCCCCAGGGTTTATTAAGAAGATATTAGGATACATGACAAAAATAACAGTAAACAAGAGGAAACCAAAAATGATGAAATGTTTTTGAATCCTTATGGTTGGTGGGGGAAAGTGTTAGAGCTTGGTTAACCTTAGACTTTGATTAGTTTTGCACAGATGTTTTCATTTCTATGTATGAACTGTTTTTACTCAAAATAATTCTGTCACCAAATGTGTGGGTTTTTTTCCACACCAACAACCAATTCTCCAACTCTCTGAACACCAAAGTGGGTGTCCTACAATTCTATCCAATTCTGACACAAACTACTGGAGTTAAGGCAGACCACACAGCTTAGGGGCTCAGACCCACAAAACTATGCCTTACTTCAGATACCAATCGCAAGTCCTGGGCCTCTGGTACTTCTGATTGATTAGCTACAAATCAGGGGTTCCCACAGTACCCTCCTCAGGTTCAATAAACTGCTATAACAGATCACAGAACTCAGAACGTCTCTTTACTTACTATCACTGCTTTATTATAAAGAATTCAACTCAGGAACAGCCAAATGGAAGAGAGATGCATAAGGCAAAGTATGGGCATGGAATTTCCTTGCATCCTCCAGGTGTGCACCTCAATGAGTTCACCAACCTAGAAGCTCTTCAAATCCCATTGTTTAGGGTTTTTATGGAGATTTCATTATGTAGGCATGATTGACTAAATTATTGGCTGTTGGTGATTAACTAAATCTCCAGCCACGCCCCCCATACTTAGAGATCAGGCCTGGTTGGTCCCTCTGACAACCAGTTGCCCTCCTGAAGCTCTATAGGGACTCACTGAGAGTCATCCTATTAGCATAAACTCAGATATGGTTGAAAGGCACTTATTATAAAGAACAAAAGACACTCCTATCACTCAGAAAATTCCAAGGGTTTTAGGAACTCCTGTGTCAGGAACCAGTGGCCGGAGAATAAAGACCAAATATACATTTCTTAATATATTACAATATCACACCATGACAACAACTAAATGAACTGAAAGAGTATGCTAGAGATTTTTAAAAAATAAACAAGCAAATAATTAAGCAATCTCAAAGACAATATAAAAGGGAAAAAATTGAAATAGAACAGATGGGACAAATAGCAAAAATTAAATTGGGGAACATACAATCAATATGACTAGTGATATTAAATATATGGAATAAATACACTAATTAGAACACAAATATTGTAAGACTGGATTTAAAAGTCCAACTATAAGTTGTTTACAAGGCACAAACATAAAATATGAGAACACAGAACAACTGAAAGTAAACATATGAATAAAGAGCATGTAGATATTAAACAAAAGAAAGCTGATGTAGCTACATTATTATTGGAGAAAATAGACTTTAAGGTAATAAAACTTTAATAGAAAGTGACAAGATCATTTCATAGGGATGTTCTTGCTTGTTTTCTAGTCTTATATTTCTGTCAAATACTGAATGAGGTATATTAAAGATTCTGTACTATGTTTTTTGAGATTTCTCTCTTTCCCTGGGGGCTATGAAAATTTTCATTTTATATAATTCTAGGCTATGTTTTTAGGTACAGACAATTTTAAATTATTCTTGGTAATTTAAAATTTTTATATGCTCAACACTGCTAATTATTAGAGAAATGCAAATCAAAACTACAATGAGGGATCACCTCACACTGGTCAAAGTGGCCATTATCAAAAAGTCTACAAATAATAAATGCTGGAGAGGGGGTGGAGAAAAAGGAACCCTCCTACACTGTTGGTGGGAATGTAAATTGGTGCAGCCACTATGGAAAAGAGGATGGAGGTGCCTTAAAAAACTAAAAATAGAGTTACCATATGATCCTTCAATCCCACTCCTGGGCATATATCCAGAAAAAATGAAAGCTCTAATTCGAAAAGATACACACACCCAATGTTCATAGTAGCACTATTTACAACAGCCAAGACATGGAAGCAACCTAAATGTCCATAGACAGATGAATGGACAAAGAAGATGTGGTACATATATACAATGGAATATTACTCAGCCATAAAAAGAATGAAATAATGCCATTTGCAGCAACAGGAATGGACCTAGAGATTATCATATTAAGTGAAGTCAAATAGAGAAAGACAAATATCATATAAAACCACTTATATGTGAAATCTTAAAAAATGATACAAATGAACTTATTTACAAAACAGAAAAAGACTCACAGACATAGAAAATAAATCTATGGTTACCAAAGGGGATGATTGGGGTTGGGGGGAGGGATAAATTAGGAGTTTGGGATTAACATATAAACACTACTGTATATAAAATAGATAAACAACAAGAACCTGCTGTATAGCACAGGGAACTAGAGTCAATGTCTTGTAATAACCTATAATGGAAAAGAGTCTGAAAAAGCATATAGATAGATAAGATAGATGATAGATAGATAAACTGAATCACTTTGCTGTATACCTGAAACACAATGCTGTAAATTAACTATGTTTCAATAAAAAATGGTTAATAAAAAATACATATATAAAATTATAGAGCAAAGATTTTCTAAATTACTTTCAAAAATGTTATGTAGTGCCTATAATTCTCTTACTATTTTTTTATTGGATTATTTTTGCAGTTTTTAAAATTAGCAGTGGTAAGAAATGAAGATACAAATAAAATAGCCCTAAGTTTCCTATTTTTAATAGAAAAGAGGGAAATCAAGAATGAGGGAAGGGGGAGTTTTGGGAAAGATGAGGGAATGGATAAAACAAAGGTACATTACTTTCTGACAGAGCTAGGACAAAGGCAAATGGGTTGATGGAATCAGATCCGAGTGTCCTGTACTGCATTTGTGTGCTCAGGTGTGTGGTTTCTTTAATGGGGCTCAAGTTACATCATCCTGTGCATTGAGGTCTATCTTCAACGCACAGGAACCACCCCAACACAAGCAGCACATGCACATTACCTTAGCTAAAGTAAGTGCTTATAAAGCTTCCTTAAGTGTCTTCCTGGTTAAAGTATTTAAATTTCTCCTCATCTCAAAAGCACAATGGAAAATGAATGTTAACCCAAGGGGTACTCATAAAACCCATCAAATCTCTCCCACTCCCTCACCCTCCACCACCTCTGCCCCACTGCTCCTTTAACTTTTAAGTCTTGGGGCTTCTCAGGATCCACTCTATAAATTACTTAGGATTTTAGATGAATTCTCAATAGAGGTTCTCTTTCTGTCTCCACTGAAAAGATTTTCTAATCTAAATCACTTTCAGTATTTGAGATATAGTTATCTTGTTTTGGTATTTATTGTATATTAAGTTTGTTTTTATGATTTTATGGTATTATAGTATCAATGGATGTTTAAACTCTTCTAGCAGGGCTCACTACCTCTCTTAGCTGAAACAGTAGTAGGCCAATAATAATAATAATAATATAAAATTTTAGAACTCCTCTAAAACACCAAGCTTGCTTCCACATGCAGGCCTTTAAACTTAATTGTCTACCCTGCCTGTAATGCTCATTCCCTGTATCTTTATATGGCTGGCTTCTTCCCAACCTTCAGCCTTCTCAACCTTCAGATCTATGAATACATTTCCTGAGGAACCTTCTCTGATTATCCTGTCAAACAGAATACCCAACAGTCAGCCTCTATCTCAGGACTTTCTGTCCTTCAATGCACTTAGCACTTTCTTAAACTATGTCATTTATTTGGCTACCTGTTGTTTATCTGTCTTTTCCAACTAGAACAGTGGACTAAGTGCAGTAACCTTGTTTGTCATGTTTACTTAGCACCTGGATCCCTAGGAGCAATGCTTGAAAAATAGTAATATGCTCAGTCAATATTTTAAAATGCCATTGGATGAATTGAGGCAGTTACGGATAAAGTCAATATCTGTTTATTATCATTGCATTCTTTGGTAAACGTCAGGGGTTAAGATCCTGAGGGCTCTGAAGTCATACTGCCTGACCCAGGATTTGGATCCTGTGTGGCCTTCAGTTTGTTGATGTTCAAATAGGAAAAAAGAAACACTGCTGTATAGGATTATAGTGAACTCAAGTTGAGATTACTCCATGATTCTATTAGTAACTAAAACATTAGAAATGACACATTCTAAATTAACTACAAAAGGCAGATCATATGCAAAAAATAAAAAAAAAAAGAATCAATCTATAATGCTCTTGCATTTCAGAAAACAAAACAAAACTGGGAATTCGGCCAACAATCTAAATACAGCATTTTTCATCTACTTGTGAAATTATACTGTAAAAGCTCAGTAAAGAAAGAAAGATTATGCATATTTATATAATGCTTCAGTGAAGATGATAAATGAAACATAGTCACAAAAATCATTCATTGAACATGACATGATTACATTGCTTTCTATCGTTACCTGACAAAGATTACTACGCCAAATTCTCATATGTTTTTAGGAGAAAAAAAAGTCTAAATTTCTGAATGAAGGTAAAAACAGAACACACACTTTTTACAACTGTCAAATATAGGCTTTCAATGTGCTTTTCTGTTTTTTAATTAAGAAAAACAGAATGAAACAAAGACTTACAAGAAGATAAGTGGTTATCCTGATTTCTTGAAGATTTCAGGAACTTGACTTTGGCAATGCTTAACAATAAAAAACAAATTACCATTTTTATATTTTAATGAGTTTTCCAAGTAAAAATTAGATAGTCTTTAAGAGTAGTTTGTTTACCTTTTTGAGTGGTTCTTAAGTATAGAATAGCATTACTTTAATGCATACTCACACTTCTGTTGTTCAAAAAAGATATCATTAGCATACTCTATCAAAGTGACGGGATTCTGATGATACGCCATAACAATAACTCATCAAAAAGACAGCACTTTGATTATGCCAAATATTAAATATCTCACCAAAATTCTCATCCTTTTGATAGCTATGTAAAATAACTCCTACCAGAAACTCTTTTGTGGTTAAATTAGTTCTCTTTAACACTACAGATTCATTTTGTTTTTTCTAACAAGGATTTTATTAGACAAGATTTTATTGTATAATTATATATTCTTTTCTTCTTTATGCCTGAATTGTAACTATTTTCTCTTTTTAAAATTGAGGTAAAATTGACATTTAACATATTAGTTTCATGTTCATATTGAACATGATTCAATATTTGTATACTCTGTGAAATGATCACCACAATAAATCTCATTATCATCCATTACCATACAAAGGTACAATTGATTTTCTTATGTAAGAAATTTTAAGGTTTATTCTCTTGGCAACTTACAAATATGCACTACACTAGTATTGACTATCGTCACCATGCTGTACATTACACCACCACAACTTATTTATAACTGGAAGTTTGTACCTCTTGTCCCCCTTCACCCCTTTCATCCACCCCTCAACCCTCCTCCCTTCTAGCAACCACAATTCTGTTCTCTGTATTTATGAGTTTTGTTTTGTCTTGTTTGTTTGTTTGATTCCACATATAAGTAAAATTATATAGTATATGTCTTTCTCTGTCTGACGTATTTCACTTAGCATGAAACCCTCCAGGTTCATCCATGTTGTCACAAATGCCAAGATTTCATTCTTTTTATAGCTGAGTCGTATTGCAATGTGTGTGTGCGTGTCCATGCGCGCACACACCACATCTTCTTTGCCCATTCATCCGTCAATGTACACTTAGGTTGTTTCCATGTATTGGCTATTGTAAATGCTGTGATGAATTTGGGGTGCATATATCTCTTTGAATTAATGTTTTCGTTTTCTTCAGAGAAACACCCAGAAGTAGAATAGCTAAATCATATGGTATTTCTATTTTTTATTTTTTGAGGAACCTCCATACTGTTTTCCATAGTGGCTGCACCAATTTACATTTCCATCAACAGTGCGTGAGGGTTCCCTTTTCTCCACATCTTTGCCAACACTTATTTTTTCTCTTTTTCATAACAGTCACTCTGACAGGTGTGAGGTGGTATCTCATTGTGGTTCTGATTTGCATTTCCCTGATGATTAGTGATTTTTAGTATCTTTTCATGTGCCTGTTGGCCATCTGTGTTGCTTCTTTGGAAAAATGTCAATTCAGATCATCTGCTCACTTTTAAATCAGATTGTTTGGTTTTTTAGTACTGAGTTATATGAGTTCTTTATATATGTGGGGTATTAACCTCATCAGTTATATGGTTAGCAAATGTTTTCTCCCATTCAGTAGTGTGCCTTTTCATTTTGTTCATGGTTTCCTTTGCTGTGCAGAAGCTGTTTAGTTTGATGTAGTCCCACATAATTATTTTTGTTTTACTGCATTTGCTTTTGGAGTCAGATCCAAAAAAATCATAATCAAGACTGATATCAAGGAGCTTACTGCCTATGTTTTCTTCTAAGAGTTTTATGGTTTCAGGTCTTATGTTTAAGTCTTTAATCCATCTTGAGTTAATATTTGTGGCTGGTGTAAGATAGTAGCTTAGTTTCACTCTTTTACAGGGGGTTGTTCAGTTTTTCTAACACCATTTACTAAAGAGACTGTTCTTTCCCTATTGTATATTCTTGTCTCCTTTGCTGCAAATTAACTGACCATATATTTACAGGTTTATTTCTGGGCTCTCTATTGATCTATGTGTCTGCTTCTATGTCAATACCATACATTTTGAGTATAGTTTGAAATCAGGAAGTGTGACGTCTCCACTTTTGTTCTTCTTTCTCAAGATTGCTTTGGCTATATGGGGTATTTTGTAGTTCCATACATATTTTAGGATTGTTTGTTCTGTTTTTTTGAAAAATGCCATTGGGATTTTGATAGGGATTGCATTGAATTTGTAGATTGCTTTGGGTAGTATGATCATTTAAACAATATTAATTCTTCCAATCCATGAGCATGGTATATCTTTCCATTTATTTGTGTTGTTTTCAATTTCTTTCATCAATACTTTACAGTTTTTAGAGTACACCTCAGGTCTTTCACCTTCTTGATTAAATTTATTCCTAGGTATTTTATTATTTTTGATGCAACTGTAAATGGGATTTTTTTTAAGTTTTCTCTTTCTGATAGTCCGTTGTTAGTGTATAGAGACACTTGAGACATTTTTATGAATTTTTACCCTGCAACTTTACTGAATTCATTTATTGGTTCTAACAGTTTTTGGTGAAGTTTGTAGGGTTTTCTATATATAAAATCATGTTATCTGCAAATAGTGACAGTTTTACTTCTTCCCTTCCAATCTAGATGTTTTTTCTTTTTTTTTTTCTTTTTTTTTTTGCTTAATTGCTTTGGCTAGGACTTCCAAAACTATGCTGAATAAAAGTGGTGAGAATAGGCAGCCTGTTTTTACCTGATCTGAGAGGGAAAATTTTCAGTTTTTCATTGTTGAGTATGATGTTACTTGTGGGACTGTCATATATAGCCTTTACTATGTTGAGGTAAGTTCCCTCTATACCTACTTTGTTGAGAGTTTTAATCATAAATGGTTGCTAAATTTTGTCAAATGCTTTTTCTGCATTTATTGAGATGATCCTATGATTTTTCATCCTGCATTTTGTTAATGTGGTATATCACATTGATTGATTTGTGGGTATTGTTCCATCTTGATTCTCTGGAATAAACCCCACTTCATCATGGTGTATGATTCTTTTAATGTATTCTTAAATTCAGTCTGCTAATATTTTGTTGAGGATTTTTGCATCTATGCCATCAGAGATATTGGTCTGCAATTTTCTTTTTTTGTGGTATCCTTGTCTGGTTTTGGTATCAGGGTAAAGCTGGCCTCATAAAGTGAGTTTGAAAGAGTCCCCTCCTCCCAAATGGCCCCTGCCCCTGTGGCAGACACTTTACAATTAGATAATGAATCTCCTTCCCATTTAGTCCAGGCACTTCTCAAACTGCTATTTGTGTGCTGGACCCTGGGGGTGAGTGAGTCTGCATGTGAGCCCTTTAAGAGCAGTATCTCAGTTCCTTACAGCCCTTTGGGTCTCCAGAATATAAGCCCCATTGTTTTGGGGTTTGGGTTTTTTTTTTTTTGCGGTACGCGGGCCTCTCACTGTTGTGGCCTCTCCCGTTGAGGAGCACAGGCTCCGGACGCGCAGGCTCAGCGGCCATGGCTCACGGGCCTAGCCGCTCCACGTCATGCGGGATATTCCCGGACCGGAGCACGAACCCGTGCCCCCTGCATCGGCAGGCGGACTCTCAACCACTGCGCCACCAGGGAAGCCCCATAAGTATATTTTATATTATTTCTTTAGAAAAAAATACCAGTTGTAAAACTGTCTGGATAAAGAGGATGCATAAGAATGTAAAACTCTCTCCAGAAATGATATTCAATTTGCAACACTGTCACAATTTGGGTTCTCTGGGAGCAGATGCTAAAATTGAGCTTGGGGTGCAAGATATTTATTAGGAATCAATACCTGTGAAAGGAAGGGCAGTCAGAAGAATTGAACAGAGGAGACTAATAAGCAGTGTAGGTCCAACATTTAGTTATTTTTTTCTTTTTTTTCCTCAGTGCCTAGTCATGTCCTTTGCTTTTTCCTTTTGGTATGTTTTATCTTATTTCTTTTTAGGAGCTTATCATATATTAAAGATATTAAACTTATCCCTCTCATTGTAATTTGCAAATAGTTATCCAGGGCTCATTAATACTGTTAAAAATACAATTTACTTTAGGTAATATTAACATGTCTTTAACTGTGCTTTTAAATGCTATTATAAAGAAGATTTGCTTATCCTATCATTAAACTTGCTATTGCTTGTAAATAAGAATGTTATTGATTTTTTGCATATGTTAACTTGCTATTTTACTGTATTTTCTTATTGCTTCAAGTAATTTCTAAATTGATTTTCATGGTTCCTAAGTATGCAGGCTTTGAATCTATAACCTTCAACTATTCTTAAACATCAATTATTTGGTAACATTCAATTCCAATACAGCCTGATGCCATGATGGAATGAGATGTTAGGGAGTTCTTGGGGGAAAAGATGAGTGGATTTTGCTTGCCTGAAGGATGAGAATTTTTGTTGCCAGATGGTGAGGCTGTGATAGACTGTGGTTTCCCAAAATGGTCAGAGCATTACTTCTCGTTACACATGCTCTTCAGGACTTTGCGACTCCTTCATCAAGAGGTGAAGGCAATCTACCCCCATCCCGGATGGGGGAGGGAGACTGTGACAACCTTCACAAATGCAATACCAGATAAGTTACCCTAACTTCCAAGGCTAGGTCATCAAAGGTGGCTTGGTTTTTATCTGGCTCTTTCTCTCAGGATGCTTGCCCTTGCAGTTCCTGAGGAAGCCCAGTCCACAGAGAAAGGCCACTCATAGGTGTTCTGGCCAATAGTCACTGGTTAAATTTACATACACAAGACAAAAATGTTCTACCTTAATGCTTTTGGCCTTGAATTTTATTGCATTTAATATTATTCCTCTTCTTTATTTCTGCTTAAATGATACGTGTTTTATCATTAGAAATCTAGCAAGTTTATTTTTTTACATGAATCTCTTTTATAAAGCATGAATTGGATATTAATTTTTGACACCATCTGAATATCTCTAACTTTAATAGGAAGCTTTAACTTACATTGACTGTCATGATGAATATGTTTGAGCTTCGTTCTCTTATATAACATTATAAGAATTTCATCTTTAGTTAAACTGATTACTTTTGCTATATGAATTTTTTGGGGTGTTTTTTGAAGGCATACAGACATTTCATTCTATTTTTAATTATTCTAGAAGTTATATTCAACATAAATCAACACATTTGGCCCTCTATTTCTCTAATTATTTGTGTGAATATTTAAATAATACTTCTTGACTCTCGACCCTATATAAATTAGGTATCATGAGTTGATTGTTTATCACAAGCCAGCCATGCTGCTAAGTATTTTATAAGTAGGTCTCTTGATCTGCATAAGAAGCTTATGAAATAAGTATTATTTTTATTTGTATTTATCTTCAGAGAGATTAACTAACTTGTCAAGGTCACAAGTGTATTAAGTGATAAAACAGGAATGCAACTTAAATTTGCCAACTCCTAACTATAAGATCTTAACCACGACATACCATTGCTATAAATTACATTTCTCCTTCAGCAACCCAATTCCATTTGCTCACTTGGAGAATACAATATCACATACCTAGACAAAGTTCAAACATCACTCCCACCCCCCCACCCCACACCTACCCACCCCCCACCCCCACACACACACAATCAGAATTTCTGATTTCCCATAGTTAATTACTCCTTTATTGTGCTTCCACATCACTTGCTGTATAAATCTGTGAATATTTGTCATGATGCTTTGTAACTACTGGTTGGCCTGCCTGCTTCTCTAACTGCATGCTGAGCTGGACTTTGCATTCTCAGTGTCTGCCATGATCATTTACCCATAATAGGTCATGGGTGAGTCTTATCAAATGAACAATAAGTGGTTGAATATATTGCCTTCTATAACTGAAACTACACATCCAGGAGATGTCTTGAATATGCTTGTGTTATAAAGTAAAAGTGTTTTCTCTGCGTTTAATGTATTTAATTAAAGGAAATCCAGACTGAACCAAATTTATATCACTGATTAGTTAATATAGATAGCACAGAAATACCATAATTTTTCTGTGCTTGGGAAGATTGTTTTTGGCAATGGAATTATGGAAAATAGGTTAGCATGTACTGAAGTAAAATGAAACATAGTACCAAAAAATTCTGATCAGCACGCTCTCAGAATCTCAGTGAATAGGGTCCTAGGGAAAGCAGTAAATATAGACATCAGTAAAGAAAAAGAAATGAGGTATCTAATTCCAGAACTTCAAAGGAATTTTGATTTGCATTTCAATCCCACTCACCAGTAACTGCAGAGAGGCTGACTCTTCCTGAAGATGTGAAGAGTAAATTCCCTTGAGACAGATGGGGTTTGGAGGGCTCTGGAGGGGGAGCAGCAGTTCTTCTGTCGAAGTCCCACTGCCAAAGACCATTTCCAGTTAATACTACAGGCTTTGTTGTATCAGATCATAATGCTTTAAATTGTATCTCCAGTGCTCATAATTATAATGTTTATAGTTGAGAGAACAAATGACTCAAAGTGATTTGCATTGAAATGACTATCTATTAAAGCAGAACGCCTTATTAAAGAAATAACCTTTGCATAGAAATACGAACAAAGAGTAATGAAAAAACTACTCATTATTCCCTTCAACTTCAGAGAGTATCCTTTCAAAAGACACTGACTAACACGCACTCTATCCTCATTGGTAATGAAGTGAATCAGTTGTGTTTTAGTTCTTCATATAGAACTCTATTTTCTTATACATTTTACTTTGTCAAAACTTGTGTCCCATAGTCATGAGGAAAGCGGATCCGCAAACATTTTATAGTCATAAAAAAATACATTTAGCATATAGTCAGTAAATCAACTGAAAGTTTCATATTTTTACCTTCCTGCAACAAATAATACTTTATATCATGATATAAATATATATATAAGTTATACCATAACACTTAGCCTAACTGGCAAATGAAAAGTGGTCTTATTTTAAATATTTTCAAAGTAATTAAGAATTAAGCAATTAAGAAAATAGTCAATAGTAATAAACTATGAACAGAATTCTTTCATTTCTCATATATGTAACACTTCTACATTTTTGTCAATCATCACTGCCTGTTCCTCACAAAATACAGTAAGGCTTTTAAAAGTTTGAGTCAGTAAGACTTAGAAGTTCAAATGCTGTCTCTTTAAATAGTAATGTGATGCAAGGTAGTGTCTTGTAAACCGTTTAAAGTTTATTAATTTATAATCTTCTGGCATACATATTTTTAATAAATTTTAAACATAATTATATCAGAAAATTATAATGAATGAAGAGCAGTATCACCTGTAGTCTTAGCACAAAAAAGTAAAACACTACTTTTTTTACTGTATGATTATACGTAAGATGTTTAAATCAAGAATTTTTTTCACAAGAATGTTAAGAACACTAGTTTTAAAATAAGCACACATTTCTAAAGTTTAAAGTTTGCAAAGTTCTCACTTTGATTTACTATATGATTTTAGATTAAGTCATTTATAACCCTGCTTCTTAAACTTCTAAAATGTCATATTTAATTTTCCTATTTATTAAAGCAATAAATACTTATTTGGGAAAATACAAAAAAAAAACATTAAGAAGCAAACTGAAACCTCCAGTTGTTATTTGATATTCAAGGCTTTGACTGAAAATAATTTATAAGTATTTTGATAGAAACATCTCCATTTCAATATTCCAAAAGCCAAAGGAAATGATGCAGTCAAAATTATTGAATAAAAATCGAGGCATTAAAATCAACAGGTGCAAACCTGCAGATATCACACATGTAAAAATAAACTTTTGGAATGGGAAAAGCAATATTTAAATCTATCTGGATAGTATTTTCTATACTATGGTATGTCTTTAATGCATGTCTGAATCTGTTCAATTAGCCTTCTGCTCTACTGTGAGGGGGTGGGAGAGGGAAGCAGATCTTTCGTAGGCAATACTTCATGGCAGATAATGACTTCCCTTATTCTACCTGAATCCATATATTTTTACAAACCAGAAAGATGCCAAGTGTTAACCTGGAATTTCAACTTGTTTCAAAACAGATCCATGACTGAATTTGTTTCTTAAAGACTGATAGGCACATATACATATAAAATACATGTGTACATATATGCATACATACATACATACTGTACAACTTCCTTCAGTAAATCATTCCAATACTGAATTCTTCTATGATTAAGACTTTTGTTTTTTCTTATTACAGGTAAAAATTTGCACTCTTCAATTCACCTATTGTCCTCTTACTTATTTCCCCCATACATAGGTCTTTTATACATTAAGACATGGGTTAGAAAGAGAAAAACCACAAAGGAAGCAAATTTTGTCTTTATCATGTTCCTCCTCATCTTTGATTCATTCTTTTTCCTTCAAATCCAAGAGACCCCCCACACACAAGCCTTTTCCTCACAGCCCCACCCAACTAATGAGAAGCACAGGCATCAATCTCAGTGCTTTGAGGTCCTTCTAGCTCCTAAGAGCTATTCTAAGTGCTTTATACACATCTCAAGTGAACCTCAAAACAACATTTTGAACTATGTACCAGCTTCAATATACAATTTTTTTAAAATGAAGCTTAAAGTATTTTAACTGCCCACGGTCATAAAAACAATTAGTAATGGTGAAGTTCATATTTGAACACTGGTCTCTGTAACTCCAGTATTTCTACCATATTGATTTTATTAAAGAATACTCCGTGAAATGCATATCTCCACTCCTATCCCTCTCCTTTTCAAAGCATTCCTTCTGAGTTATATTTTCTTATGCTTTCCTTTGCTAGGAAATTAATGAGTGGCTCTTTCTAATATGGAATTACTGAATGCTGGAAACCAAGGAAATGTTGTTCCAAGGAGTGAGTTTAATGATTAAAAAAAAATAGACACAATGACAATTTATTTAGAAAGGAATAACTTTGAACATACTTGAAATCATAATACAAGGCCATTGTTTAGCCTGGTAGGTCCAAGGAAAAATAACACTTCCTTCAAAGATGTGTTTCCTCAAATTACTTCATAAGCCAAATGCCTGAGCCAAAGTATACAAGGTAGTGTTCAAGGCACCAAGAGAGAAGGGCAGAGGGTCAAACTGAAGCAGACCAGAAAACGTCTAAGAAATACCTCTGTGGATTCAAGTTCGGCAGCCCAGTAGACATATAAAGGACTTACAACGTGGAGGGTCATGGCACTGTGACTGGAAAAAGGACTTTTAACTGATACACCCACAGATGCTACCTAAAAATGAATGTCAGAGAAAAGTACTATTTTCAATTCAGAGTGTAGGCAATTACCAAAAGCAAGTGAGATGTTAACCTAAGCTAAAAAGTCAGGATTGGGAACTACTATCATAACGAAAGCAAAGGAATTAAGGGTTTTGAACTCTCCATCTGAGTTTAAGTTTTGAGGAATTGAAAATAACTCGGAGTCAAAGCACAAGGTCAGACAGATGGGCTTGCAATGGGTGATATGGTATTTGCACTGCATTATTACAGTACTCCACTTCCTCTCAAAATAGAATCCTATCAGTTTTTGCTTCATAACACACCATAGCAAAATGTGGGGACTTCAAACAGCACACATGTGTTACTCCTCACACTCTGTGAGTTCATCTGTAGATTCTTATGGTCTCAGCTGGCTGACTGGGGCTTAAAGGACAAGTATGGTCTCAGTCATTGCTGGGACAACTAGGGTCTCCCTTCACATGATCTCTCATTCTCTCTGATCACACGGTGGGAAATGGGTTCCTGGCAGCAAGGGAGAGTTAGTGACAAAAGGTCTCAGCTTGCATCACAGTTGCTAATGTCCCATTGGCCAAAGCAAGTCACTTGTCCAGAATTAGATTCAAATGGGATGAGTAGCAAATTCACATTGCAAAAAGCTGTACATGCAGGGATGGGAGAGATCTGTGGTCGTTTTAGAATCTAACACAACATTCTAGAACCAAAAGCAAAATTTACTTGGATTTAAGCTATTTTTCCAACTAGAGGATTGAGAAATAGAGAACATAAAGAATACATATTCCATTTATTTCCTCAGTTTCCTTAAGTATTGCAAGAACCTTCTAACATCAGAACCAGTGTCACCACTTGAGCATAAAGACAAAAGAAAAACATGATCATCCAGCTCAGAAGGCAGAGAATTTACAGAAATGTTTACCAAAGTCCCCAGATACTCCACAGTTGGAGAATGGCTTCAGACATTAGCATTAGATCAGAAATAATTCCAAATCTGTTTTACACACACAAATAACTCATAAGGTCAACCATGAACAAGCACCTCCTCTAGGAAGGGGGTCAATTTATAGGCGCTTTTCTGAATTTTTTCCAGAATATACATTTTAATATTTTTAAAAATCCAAAAGTAACCATACAATGATGCTAAAGATAAAGACCATTGTGGGATATTATTGTCTTAGTATTCACTCAGTTATTTTACTAAATATATTATACAAAGTGATAATGTCTGTAGATATCAGATACTGCTCTTTTCACTTTTAGGGTAATATTTTGAATCTTGTGTCATTTGATGACTCAACAATTCCTTGCACATAATCAATTGCAATCTCAGCTACCATATCATCTTCATTATTGGTCTGGCCGAGTATATGTCACAGTTCAGCACTTGTTTTAAATTTATATGTAAAATGTTCTGCACTAAAGACTTCCAGCATTCTATAAGAAAATTCAATTTGAATAACAGTCACTTACAAGTGCAATTTTTTTTGCATCACTACACTACAAAGTAAATAACATCATTTGATTTCAATTAAATAAAGTGACACTAAAATCTTTGTAGGCAAAAATATAACAATAGAAATACATTAGGGTGGAAATTTATAGGCACACCATAACTTATACTTTAGGATGCATTGTAATGACTGCCAGCTGCTGCAATTGCATTCCTTAAAATGCAGAACAAACTTTACTCACTAAATTCATGACAGAAAGGAATCATGAAAAATTACACTTCTTTACAATGTCTAAGTCCAATATGGTTTCAATTAGATAAGAGTTTGATTCAGATGAGGATTCAAAAAATACATAACACCTGAAAAACAGATACATGCGAGACAGAGGGTATTGTTCTATGAGAATAAAATGATTAGATCACTAAATTACTCCCATTGTTTAATTCAATTCAATTTAATATATTCTCTAAACACCTCTGGTATTTTCAGTAATTTTCCTCAGTTATTGCAAAAAAACAGAAATTCAAGAAAAAGTTATCATACTGGATTGGCTAAATTCTATTTTATTCAGAGTGTTTTAGGAAGTATTTCTATCCCTTACTCAGAATCTGTGCCTCTATCTTAAAACCCTATGCAGTTCCAAGCCAGGTGCCATATGGTCCAAGAGTCATCTATCCTGACAAGTACTGTCCTTCCTCCCATCAGCATGACTTTGAGGACCTAGACACTCTGGATGAGTCCAAGCTCTGCCTGGGGCTCTGAGGTCTTCCTCTGAGGTTGCCAGTGGTCCCACTTGCCTATATGGCTTTTGTAGGCATTTTTCCTCCAGAAATATTGCTGGCCCTCTGCCTTCTCTGCTGGAAACCAGGGCATGTCCCCTGTGTGCTGAGACCCGCAAACCACCCCATTTTCACCATCTCCCTTCACACGAGGCTGGAAAAACTTTCTAGGTCCCAATCTTTTCCCATCTCTGGAATTTAGGAAGATTCACAGGAGTCTTCTGTATTCTCTCTTGTCCCAAAACTCACTCAAAACAACAAACGTAAGTCTAACCATGTGCTTATATAGAATGGGTTGGGGTGGGAGTGGTCAGAAGAAAACAGAGGGAAAAAACATAATACCTCAAAATATCACATGACCCACACATGAAGTTTGCAGGATTGCAGTAAGATTTAGAAATGATCCATGTAAAATTTCTGGCATATTCTAGACTTGCTCTGGCTGTTGTTGTTATTATTATTATATAAGAACATGTAAAATTACTCCTTAGATTTCTGATATTCCTGAAACCTTGGAACAATTATTTGAACAAAGACTGATAATATTAACAATGAAATAAGTGTGTGTGTGTATATATATACACATACATACATATATACGTATTAATATATCTACCAGGTGGAAGATACTGAAGCCCCAAGATTCAGAGAACTTGATTCAGCAGAAGCAAGCTATTGATACTTTGAAGATGTAATAAAGATTTAAATCCCAAAGATTAAAAATCAAATTTAAATCTAAACAATGATCAAGGTTGCTGACACATTTCTCCAATAAGCAATCTTCCCACATTTCTATTGATGTTTTCTTAAAAGTTTCAATTCTCACTGGGCTATTGACTTATTGAGTGCATAGTGAATATCTATATATTCTTCCGACTAATCCTTAGTGGGGCTATACTGGTGTTATTCTGACTGCAATATAAATTGGCTTTGCCTTTCTCTAGCTTCAATTTTTTTTCATAAAAGTTTATGTCATCTATAGATCATGACTCTAGAACATATGTCCAAATATGCCCACTTTCTGAGAGGAAAAGCAAGGAAGATTTCATGGCCTCCATACAATTTGAAAAGGTATTTGAAGAGCATGAGGCACTATGCAATAGTACAAGGAACAGATTCTCCAATAAAGGATTTTATATATTTTAAGAATAAGACCAAAAGGCCCCAACACTAAGGCCATTAGCTGTTTTAACATTATTTGAAGTGAGATCATAGTATATGTTTTACCACCTAAGTGAGGAGAAAGAGGCTGAGTCACAGGATGTGAACTTCATGGGTTGTGACAGCAACAGCCCTGTGGCAGCCACACCTGGAGATGAAACCATGAGCAGAATGCATTGCGGAAGAGGCCAACCTTATGCACCCAACTTCAATGCCAACAGACCAGGCCTCTGGGAGTCTGCATCACTGAGCCTCTAACTTCTTCTGAGTCACAGTTCTCTCCAGGTCAGTACAGGGCTTAGAGATGGAAAGTAAAAGACAGCCTTGGCCATCCTACCAATCTATGAGTCAGGAGGCCAAGAAAAAATGAATGAAGCCTTTTGCTCACCTTAAATCATAGCAAATGATCAACTAATAATGAGACCCCACAGTGGTCAGCTTCTAAATCTAAATACATTAGGAATGAATTATCCAGCGGAGTAGGTTAGGAATTGAACATGAATGAAAGTGTTTATTCTAGCACTTTTCTCCTCTCTTGTACAGAATCGATTGGAATATAGTAATAGGGAGGAGATTATAAAGTTTACCCCTAAAATGTTGGAAGTTAGGCAAATACAGGAGACATACGGCCCATAATCTTTTGAAGCATCCAATATTTTTGAGAGTGGTAATTCTGAGATTGATGACAGAGGAAAGAGCCAGTGTGAATTGGATCAAGATGGTCTTAGTGAACAGAGAAAGAAGTAGATGAATTCTAAATATTTTGGGGGTAGATGACTTTATGATTGATTTGCTAAGATCCTGTGGTGGAAAACAAAGATTGAGGAGCAAACGATCACCTATAGTTTCCAGGATGAGTAGCTAAGTAGATAGTGGGGTCCTTTGCTCAGATGGGAAGCAATGGAAGATCAGAAGGCTGCAGATAATCATCTGTAGTTTGATTAAAGATGTGCCTATAGCTATTTCTACTTATATGTCCCAATGACATTTCAAGTCCAATGTATCTTTAACTTCTGTTATGGACTGAATGTTTGTGTCCCCTCAAAGTTCATATATTGA
This sequence comes from Mesoplodon bidens, assembly GCF_964165515.1. NCBI lineage: Eukaryota > Metazoa > Chordata > Mammalia > Artiodactyla > Ziphiidae > Mesoplodon > Mesoplodon bidens. Next base: position 23,507,950 of record NC_138181.1, read on the forward strand.
AGCCCTAACTCCAATGTGATGGTAGTAGGGGATGGGGACTGTGGGAGGTGATTAGGTTCAGATGAGGTCATGAAGGTGGGGCATCTATGATGGGATTAGTGCCCTTATAAGAAGAGGAAGAAACACCAGAACTACCTCTCTCTGCCACTTGAAGATACAGCAAGAAGATGACGATCTTTAAGTCAGGAAGAGGGCTCTCACCAGAACCCAACCATGCTGGCACCCTGATCTCAGACTTCCCAGCCTTCAGAACTGCGAGAAATAAACGTTTGTTGGGGTTTTTTTTGTTTTTTCTTTTTGAAGTAAATTAATTAGCAAGTGTTTATTGATCATCAAATATGTGTAAGATATTATGTGAGGTGTTTCCAGAGATTAAAATAAGTACAATTCATGGTGCAGTTATGTTGAAAACTTTTGGAATGTGGTGGAGAAACGAGCAACAAACAAATACTTGAAAGATGATTTCTGCTTCCAAGGGGCTCAGCCTAATCGAGAAAAGCAAGGCATATCCACAAAATCAGGAAACACAGCAGTTTCTATTCTGCACGTGTAGTAATTGGTTACTACTTAAATAGACGTGTGGGATTAGAGTGAGAGCCGGTGGCCTCCATGGTCAAGAGGTTGCTGTGGGGAGCGGTGAGCAGGTCCTTCGAAAGGAATAAGACCAGCTGGGCCTTGAAGGGATGATGGAATCAAACAGTGAAACAGTTTTTCATCAGCTCCAGCCACATTCCGGAAGAAGATTTTTCAGCAGCCTCCTCCCCTCTCAATGGTATAAGCTCAAATTCTAGACTCCAAGTAAAATGTGGTAAAGCTCCAGAACTGTGCCTGCCTCGGTGCAGTCCCTGAGGAGGACGGTGAGTGTAAAAGGGACATGTTAGGAAGTGTTCCCAGGAGAGCCAAGAGGGGAGCCGGGGATGGACAGGAGGGTGAAGCCCAAGGATGTTCACTTGAGCTCGTGAGGCAGCGCCGCTGAGGGTGTCCTGATGAATGTCTGTTGTTTAACTCACCAGCCTACGGTATTTTGTTATAGCAGCCCAAGCTGACAAAAACAATTGCTTTCTATATACTGGCTTTCTGCTAACAATCCCCAACTATATATATCAAGCCTGGACTTTCCTTTGGAGAATTAGCTTTGTTTTTAAGTTTGATGTATACATTTGGGAACTATTAGAGAGACAGTCATAAAATTTATACAAGTGGATAAAATCACCTAGGAGAGTGCAGGGTGAATAAGCAGAGGAAGAAAGAAATTTGAGAAAGAACATGAAACCTAGAAAACAGTACTTACAAGACGGCAAAAACATGTACCTGTATAGCTGACATGTATTTACTGCTTTCCTTTCCCCAGGACTGTACAAAGACCATTTTATACATTATTTCGTTTAGTCCCTGACAGCAATGTCTGGAATAATGACTGTGGACACAGAGTATACTTCAACATTCAGTGGGAAATGATGTCTGAAATCAACCAAAACAATTCAAGCAATCATCTCTGTATTATTTTCTTTAGATTTGGGTAGAGGCACAAAAAAGAGATTGGTAAACATGTGCACTCTTTCTAAAAGTCTTTTATGCATTCTAGAAGTCAGAAATTTCTACATCTATTAAACCTCCGAGGGGCAGGCTAAGCAGATATTCAGGTTCTTACAGGGCTTTTCAGGTTTTAAATGTCAGTGCTTTCAAGCCACTCTTAATTTCTCCCAAATCAAATAAATGAATAATAAATATTTGCAAGCTTTTTTCATGTATACCCTTACTAAACCCATGCATTCATTTAACAGATCTATGTATTTATAACTTTGACTACTGACCAGAGAGAGTATTATGGCCATTCTCCTTTCTCTGCATTCTATCATATTTTTATAAGGTGCTTAACATTTTAAATAATCCCTTTACACATCTAGGTTTCCCATTAGACTATGAGTCCTTTTGTGACTGAGAACATACCTTACTTAACTTGCATATCCAGAGCTTAGAAACAAATATAAGATATATTAGAAACTTAATTAGTGATGTTTTAAATAATTTTTGATATTTTTAAGTATTCATTTTAATTTGTTTTGTGAGGGGTTAAAATACAATAGTTGCCAGTAGATATTTTCTTTTAGATCATGGTTTACGGTCAAAAAAGCATAGTCTTAGAGACAGATTCAAGTTCATGTCCTCACTACATATTAGCTTTCTCATTTTTATTTTCCTCCTTTTTCATCTCCGATTCCATGGTCCATGGCGTATAACAACTTGCCTGCAAAGGACCTCAACTTCCTAAACCCTTGCATCGGTCCATGATACTTGCCTGGTAAAACGCCACCCTAGATAAATCTAAGCACCTCCCTCCTACATGCCTGCACCCCTGAATTATACTGGAGAGAAATCACCCAATCAGTCTTAGTTTTTTTTTTTTAACTCTGAATTAATAATTAAAAACTTCAAATGTACACCCAAGATTTTCAGGAATTCTACTGTTTATCAAGTAAACTTGATGTCCCATTCACAATGTTTTATAACATCTCCTCAATCTGAGAGAAACAATCAGGTGTATTTAGTGCCGTCAAATCTATAATGAAGCAGTACAAAAAAAGCGCAATTCTGAATAACTTAACCACCTCTCCTCACAAATGATCTTCAGGAGGATACAGTAGGAGAAAAATTCTTCAACTGGAAAATTTTGTCAGCTTCTGCACCCACATCCCCTTCAAAATTCCAGGCCTGTCCATACTTGCAGGCCTCTTGGATGAAATCTCACTACAAATCAATTGGATGAGGGAATTTAATTTCGCTCATGTTAAAATGGCAAGCCTCAAAGCATGGCCTTACCTTGTAGCTGATGTGGTCTACCAACTTTGTTTCCTGTCTTGATTTACCTACATCATCCTTGAGGATTTCAAAAGGCTTGCATCATCCATTCCTAAAAATGTTTACTGAGTGCCAACTTGGTGCCAGGTATTGTTATAGAAGATGGAGGAACAAAGTGAACAAAAATATAAAGTTCCTACACTTGTGAAGATTATATTCTAGTGGGGAGAGCTGCACTTATATACAAGCAAGTATATGAATAGACCATAGATTGATAAGTGCTAGAAAGAAAAACAAAGAAAATATGGGAAATAAAGAGGGCCATGTAGTTGGGACTCTTTTCTATAAGGCTGGTAAGTAAGAGCTCATTAATAAAACATTTAAGCAGAGTCCTAAAGAAAGTGATAGGGCAAGCCATGTGACTTAAAAGGGAAAGTCAGAGGAGGGGGGCGGAAATAGCAACACATGGTGTTCATGAATCCAAGACTACCAAGACTTTTACTCCATTGATACTACAGCATTATTTTGTGGTCCCTCATCCCCGTAATGCCCTAATTACTCTCCTTACATGTGGTTAAATATGATAGAGAATCCACTGGATGTTAACAAAACCCCCTTGCCTCTATCACTTTGACATAGCCCTGTGGTTAAACCATAACTCTTAAATTTGGTTCCCTACATACTGTCTGTCTGCTCTCTTGTAGCTGAACGTAGCTGGAAAAAAGCACAAAGCCATGAAAACTAGTCTCTATAAACCCCATCACTAACTTCGGAGAGGTCCGTAATGTTGACACAAAGTCATTCTATATTTCTTAAATCCATCTATCCCTCCACTTCCTTTTCTTTTCAAATGTACACCACCAAAACCCATTCTCTCTATGAGATGGTGTTATTTCTTATTTCACTGAGAACCCTGAGCCATCAGAAGAAAACCTCTACAAGATAACACCACCACTTACAGTGCCAGCATCTCTACACATATATTTTGCTTTTTTTCTTCTAACTATGGATATACTGCATGTTCTATTACCTAAGGCTAAGCTGTCTACTTGGGTATTAGATCCCAACCCTTCCCATATATACTTAGGGATGTTCTTCTAGAAATTCTTCCTTTTTTCCTACCATAGTTTTTCATAGTGATTAGTCCCCCCAAAATATTAAATTATTTCTCTTATCTTAGAAATACTGCATTGTGCCTCATTCCTCCTCTAGCTACTGTTCAATTTTTCTTTTAGAACAAAATGTGTCGTGTCTGATTTTAATCCCTCTATTTTCTACCTCCCACTGTAACTGTTTTTATCAACAACATCTCTGGTATCACTAAGTCCCATGATCTTTCTCAGTCTTCCACTCTCCTGACATACAGCAGCATCACAGAGCAGTTCTCTCTCTCAGAACCATTTTCTGCTCCAGGTTATCAGGACTTTACGCTAACCTGGTTCTTCTCTTTTGTGCCCCGGTGTTTTCTGACGGTTCTTCTTCCTTCCCCCAGTCTCTACTGGGAGTATCCCAGTGTTTCATTCTTGAATCTTTTCTATTTCTTACCTAAACTCATGATTGAATACCTCAATCAATTTCATGGCTTTGAAAATCATATATAATCTGTCATTTATTAATATATATGTCCTCCCTGAACCCTGGACTCATATATTCAACCCTTAGTCATCCTTAATTTGAATATCCAACAACCATCTTAAGCTTTACATATAGCAAACTAACTCTGAATACTACTTCCCACCAACAACAAAAGCACAAATGTTCTCATAATGTTAGTCATCTCAATAAAGGGCAACTGAGTTTCTCCAAGTATTAAAGCCAAAAGTACCTTGGAGACTTCCTTAACTACTTTTACTTACACGCTACTGCAAACCTCCAGCAAATCCTGCTGGCTCTGCTTTGACATATAGCCAGAATCCAACTATGTCTCCCTTCTAACTCTACTACTGCTCTGTACCAGGCCACCATTATCTTCTATAGAAATTCTTGCAGTAACCTGCTGACTGGTCTCCTTCTGTTGTCAGTTACAAAGCTACTAAACTTGTGGCAATTTGTTATACCAGCAAGAGAAAACTAATACACCTTTGTAAAAGTTCAAGCCCCGTTCCCAACATTCCTTAACCATTTCCTCCTTTTTATCTTCTCCATAGAATTAATTACTTGCTAATATACATTGTATTTTGCTCACTTATCCTGTTATTGCTGTGTCCTCAGTGGAATGCAAGTTCCATGAGGGCAGTATGAACAGGTATTTGGCCTTTTTTGCTCATTGCTTTATCCCCAGCTCCTAAAAGAATGCCTGGGATATGAGAGCTACTAGAAAAAGCTTGAATCAGTACATAAGTTATATATATATGGGCATACATGTATATGAATTATGTATTCATTCAATGAATTTTGTATATTTATGCATGTATACATATATATGCATATGTATATACATAAATACACACATATATACTGATTGATATATATGTATATCATATACATACACACATACTGATTAATTATATTGAATTTAGATTTTCTCCCTTGTTTCATTCTGTGCTGTTAAATGGCCTTCCCTTTCTATTAACTAACCTAGTTATTGAATAATAACTACTTCTAACCTCAAATAAATAATCTTACAGCTGAGTCATCCCTTTCCCACTCCCAATTCACTTGATCCTTTTCACCTATAATATCAGACAACATTCTGAAGCAAAAACTGGCCTCTAACTCACCTATGCACTTGGACAGTATTATTAAAAACCAAGGCATTTAGTTACTGTTGATATGTACTTGTGAAACATTGCTAAGCAGTAAACCCAGTGTTTATAACAGATTACGTGGTGAAACATTTTCATCTTAATTATAACTGATAAATAACAACAAAACATTCCTTTCTAATTACCAATAAGTGATAAACATAAACTTATACATAAATAAATGATTAATCCTGTTCAGTAGTGACTAAATATGCTGCAGAGGAAAGGCCATATACAGATGTCTTTACTACCTTTCCACTCTAACCATGCATCTTCCTTCTTGCCTAGACAATTTTTTTTTTGCCTTTGATCACTTTTCATACCTCAGTTTGTATTACAATAGTGTGTTCAGTCTCCAATACTATACTTCTTTAAAGCACTAGCTTCTAAGAAAAATAAAATTGAATTTACCCTTGAAATCATTTTTCATATGTATAATATCTATTTTATTCACATTACGCTAGATAGTAGGCCATATCTTTGAGTGGCTGATTGCCCTGTTCATGCTATTCCAAGCAATCTGAAGACAAATGCACTAAGCAAACTGAGTTAAACTTTATCTTCTGAAATTTGCTGTTCATTTAATGACTTAGAAAAAAAGACAGATTGAATAAAAAGCCATTTTTTTCCATTTAAAAAGCCTTATATATTCTGATTGTGATTAAATGCAGGTTATTTTTCAAACTGTCAAATACTGCTTTATCAGAATAAGAATGACATAAGATGCACTCTGACTTATGTGACTTTGAGTCTCAAAATAAGTCACTAAAGTAAATTAAAAAGAGAGATTTGAAGCAGGTTAGGCCTCTTCCCGAATCCTTCCTTGTAGAGTGTCATGATATACTGAACTATCAAGAGCATAAAATACACTCACAACAATTAATATTTCCACTATAATTCAGTTATTGTGAAATCAGAATCTGACATCATATACGAAATTGTCAACCCAATGCTTAAGGGAAAATGCTGGATAGTCAGATTTAACAGTAGTCCATCCTTAGTGCTGAAGGTGAATAATTACAGCATTCAGAACTCATGCTGATTATTATGGTCATTTCTGTTCATAATAACATCCGTAACCTTTCAGTAACATTTATCTCATACAAATAATAATGTCTCATACAAAAATGAACAAAACTAGAGAAAAATATGTTAAACCAAATTGAAATTTTTATTTCCCATAATTCAAAGAGTTAGAAAGTAAATGACCAAAATTTTAAAATAACATTTCCTCTAATTTTGTACATCATTTTAGTTAGTTCTCAAATAGAATCCTAACTATATAACATAACCAATTCATTCACAGTGGTTTTCTAAATACACCTGTGATGATAATTTGTCAATATCAGTTAGCAGAGGCCACTTTCCATTTAATAGTTTATCTGTTTGACCCGTGAGATAGCTCAGAAGCTGGGCTTTGGCTGTTAATAACCATTTTGCAAACCATTGACTAAATGCTTTCTGTTTTGTTTTGTAATCCACGTAATAGCAAAGTCATCATAGGGAGTTTTAACAATCAGTGTCACCATTGATCAACCTATAGTGCCACATCATTATTACTCAAAGTCCATAGTTTACATTAGGGTTCACTCTTGGTGTTGTGTATTCTATGGATTTGGACAAATGTATCCACCATTATAGTGTCACACAGAGTGTTTTCACTGCCCTATAAATCCATTATGCTCTACTTATTTATCCCTCCCTTCTCCACCAATCCCTGGCAATAGCTGATCTTTTCATTGTTTTCCATAGTTTTGCCTTTTCCAGAAGGTCATATGCTTGTAATTGTACACTACATAGCCTTTTCAGATTGGCAACTTTCTTTTCATAATATGCATTTAAAGTTCCTCCATGTCTTTTCATGGCTTGATAGCTCACTTCTCTTTAGCACTGAATAATGTTCCATTGCCTGGATGTATCACAGTTTATTAATCCATTCGTCTACTGAAGGACATCCTGGTTGCTTCCAAGTTTTGGCAATTATAAATAAAGTTTTTATAAACATCTGAGTGCAGGTTTCTGTATGGACAATAATTTGCAACTCCTTTGGGTGAATAACAAGGAGTGTGAGTGCTGGATCATATTCTAAGACTATGTTTGGTTTTGTAAGAAACTGTCTTCCAAAGCAGCTATACCATTTTTAATTCCCCCAGCTATGAATGAGAGTTCCTATTGCTCCCCATTCTTCCCAGCATTTGGTGTTGTCACTATTCCAGATTTGGGCCATGCTAGTAGATGTACAGTGGTGTCTAATTATTTCAATTTGCATGTCCCTGATGACATATAATGTGGAACATCTTTTCACATGCTTATTTGCCATCTGTATATCTTCTCTGGTAAGGTGTTTGTTAAGCTCTGTCCTATTTTTAAATCAACTTTATTTTCTTATTGTTGAATTTTAAGAGTTCTTTGTATATTTTGGATAAGAGGCCTTGTTAGATGTGTCTTTTGCAAATATTTTCTCCCAGTCTGTGGCTTATCTTCTCATTCCCTTGGCACTGTACTTCACACAACAAGTTTTTAATTTTAATGAAGTCCAGCTTATTCATTACTTCTTTCATGGATTGTGACTTTGGTGTTGTATATAAAAATGTCATTGCCATACCCAAGGTCATCTAGATTTTCTGCTAAGTTATCTTCCAGGAGCTGTATAGTTTTTCATGTTACGTTTAGGTCTATGATCTATTTTGAGTTAATTTTTGTGAGAGGTGTAAAGTCTGTGTCTACACTGTTGTTTTTTTCCATTATAAACAACATTCAGATGTTCCAGCACTATTTCATAAAAAGACTATCTTTGTTCCATTGCCTTGCCTTTGCTCCTCTGTCAAAGGTTAGTTGATTATACTTATGTGGGTCTGTTTCTGGGCTCAATGTTCTACTCCATTGACCTATCTGCTTATTATTTCACCAGTACCACATTATCTTTATTACTGTAACTTTATGTTAAGTCTTGAAGTTAGGTATTTTCATTCATCCAACTTTGTTCCTTCTTCTCAATACTGTGTGGGCTATTTTGGGTCTTTTGCCTCTCCATATGAACTTTAAAATCGGTTTGTCAATATCCATAAAATAACTTGTTGGGATTTTGATTGGGACTGAATCTATAGATCAAGATGGGAAGAACTAGCATCTTGACAATATTGAGTCCTCCTATCCATGAACATGGAATATATTTCCATTTTTTTCGTAGTTCTTTTATTTCATACATCTGAATTTTGTTGTTTTCCACATATAGATCTTGTACATATTTTGCTTGATTCATACTTAAACGTTTTATTTTGGGGGGTGCTAATGTAAATGATATTGTGGGTTTTTTCCAGCTTATTAAGATATAATTGACATACAGTATTGTGTATGTTTAGGGTACACAGTGTGTTGATTTGACACATTTATATATTTCAAAATGATTACCACCATAGCATTAGCTAACACTTCCATCACATCACAAAACTACCATTTCTACTTTGTGATGACAACATTTAAGATCTACTTTCTTAGCAACATTCAAATATATAATACAGCAGTATTAACTATAATCACAATGCTGTGCAGGAGAACCCCAGAACTTATTCATCTTCTAACTGGATTTTTGTACACTTGACCAACATCCCCCTTTCCCCCTGCCCCCAGCCCCTGGTAATCACCACTCTATTCTCTGTTTCTATGACTTTAGCTTTCTTGGGTTCCACTTGTAAATGACATCACATGGCATTTGTTTTTCTCAGTCTGACTTATTTCACTTAGCATAATGCCCTCAAGGTCCATCCGTTTTGTTGCAAGTGGCAGGATTTCCTTCTGTCCAGTGATTGAATAATATACCATTGTGTGTATGTGTATATCTATCTATCTATCACAACTTCTTTATCCATTTATCTGTTGATGGATACTTAGGTTGTTTCCATACCTTGGCTATTGTAAATAATGTTTCATTTAACAGGGGAGTGCAGATATCTCTCTGATATCATGTTCTCATTTCCATCAGATATATTCCCAGAAGTAGGATTGCTGGATCATATAGTAGTGCTATTTTTAATTTTTTGAGGAATTTTCATACTGTTTTTCATAGTGGTTACACTAATTTACATTCCTACAAACAGTGCACAAGTGTTCCCCTTTCTCCACATCCTTACCAGCATTTGTTATTTCTTGTCTTTTTGATGATGGCCATTCTAACAGATGTGAGGTGCTATCTCATGATGGTTTTGATTTGCATTTCCCTGATGACTAGTGATGTTGAGCATCTTTCCATGCATCTATTGGAATGGTATTGTATTTTTTATTTCAAATCCTATTTGTTCATTCCTGGTATACAGGAAAGTCTTTGACTTTTGTAATATTAATGCTTGTGTCCTGAAAACTTACTATAATTTCTTATTCATTCCAGGAGGGTTTTTTTAAAATTAATTCTTTCATGTTTTCTACATGGGTGATCATGTCATCTGTCAACAAACTGCTCTATCTTCCCTATCTATATGGCTTTTATATCCTTTTCTTGTCCTTTTGTATTTGCTAGTATCTCCAGGACAATGCTAAAAAGGAGGCATCTTTGCTTTGTTGCTGATCTTAATGGGAAAGCTCAAAGTTTCTCACCATTAAGTATGATGTTAGTTATAGTTTTTATACATATTCTTGATCAAGCTGAGAAAGCTCCCCTGTTTCTAGTTTACTAAGAGTTTTTGTGATAAATGGGTGTTTGATTTTGCCAAATAATTTATCTATGTATATTGAAATAATCATGTGATTTTTCTTTCTTAGACTGGTGATGAGATGGACTACATTAATTGGTTTTTCAGGGTTGACCCAGCCTTATATATCTGGATAAATCCTACTTGGTCATGATGCATAATTCTTTTTTTACACTGTTGGATTTGGTTTACTAATATTTTGTTGAGGATTTTTGCATCTATGTTCATGAAAGATATTGGTCTTTATTTTTCTTTTCCTGCAATGTCTTTGCCTGGCTTTGTAATTAGGGTAGTATTGGCATCATGGTTAGTAAGTTAGAAAGTATTCCCTCTGCTTCTATCTCCTGTAGGAGATCACAGAGAATTGGTATAATTTCTTCCTTAAATGTTTGAGAGAATTCCTCAGGGTACCCATCTGGGCCTTGTGCTTTCTGATTTGGAAAGTTATTAAATACTGATTCATTTCCTTAATACATATAGGCATAATCAGATTGTACATTTTTTCTTATGTGAGTTTTGGCAAATTGTGTCTTTCAAGGAACTGATCCTGTTTCCTATTTTTGATAATTTTTCAGGGGTTGTGGCTATAAAAACACAGGATCAAGGAAAGAGGTAGATCAATTAAAATGATAGAAGAGTCATTACATAGAAATATGGAGAAAATAAATGTTCACATGGTTTAAAATATATTTGTTTGGAAGATATACAAAATTTACAGAGAAAAACTGCCTTTATATATATATATTATATAATAATATATATTATTATATATTATTAAAACATTGTGATTATCAGTCCCTTTAAGTTTTTGACTGCCTAAAATTCTAGGTCACAGAGAGAGAAATGTAATTATTTTAAGTCATTTTAAGTTTGCATGTATTAACAAAATGTTCCTGCTAAAATGTCCTAATATCTACTGACTTTAACTGATTGCCAATAATTGTGTAATGGGAATAATGATAGGCAAACCTAGACCAAAAACCAAATATTATTTGGAAAAAGGATATAGAAATATACATTAAAAGCAATAATCTGTCACTTAATACATTGGAAAAATAAAGTATCCTTCATGATGAGAAAGGGAATACATCTCACACACTGCTCCTTTCTTTATGCATAAAAACATCAGGACCTTATGAAGCCATTTTCATTCATTCTCTAGTTGAACACTATTTATGCTTTTGTTAAAAGCAATTAAGGAAGAAATACCCTGGAAAAGAAATTTAACAACATCCTAGGGTCATGAATTCAATAAAATAATTATATTTAGTCAAAGAAACCTGACAAGCAGTGCTTAATATTCAATATAGGAACTTCCCCATCCATTGCATGCTCCCTGGCTCACATTTAGGCTACAGAGAAAGAGCTACAGATAAATATATCACAAGGAGTGATAAATTTGTGGAGTAAAGATAATACACTTTGGCATGACTCTTTGGGATAGATCATTTAAATGCGTGTCCTATTTAGAACTTTGCTACAACTTGGGTACGTGGATGCTGAGCTAGTCACCCTATCTGTACTAGGTCATATAAAAAACCTAAAGTATGTTTCCATTCCCATTTAAATGTCTGCAGAAAGTATGATCATCTCTTCCGAAACAAACCAACAAAAATCAGCCACAAGCAAAACAACCACCACAACAAAATTATTGAAGTCTTTATGATATTTTTTAAAGAATAATGTTGTAAAATTAGTCATATTTCTCTGCTTTCTTCTAAGTCAGGAATGAACTGCTTTTTAAATTTTGTGTCTGTTTATTATCACTAAAATCAAATGGATTCCTTCTGTAAGAGATGAAATTGGGGCCCAGAGAGATTTCTTTGCTTTGCTCTCAAAACCAATTTGCTTGTGCTACTGAAGTGTTCTATTCACCTTCAAGATCAGTGGAAGTAAGTTTTATGGATTCATGCACTGCTTTATGTATGGCAGCAACTTGAGTAAATGTAGTAAAGATGTGACTAGAAATCCCACACTTGGAGATAACTTTAGTTTACAGAATTCAACTATCTATAACTCTTACAACTCTGAGCTGTAACAACTTACAACATCAGGACTAATTTTCCATAGTCAGGCACTGAGTCCTGCTTCAGAAAGAGCATTCTTATATCAATATGAAAAAACTGTTGCTAAAAAAATAATTTTTCTACCTAGAGATGCCTGTGTGTTCTTGCTCCTTTTTTAACATTCTGGATTTTCTTCCTGTTTCTTAGGATTCATCTACATCTCAGTTAAATCACTTATAGTTAAGGGTTCTTTTAGAAATGTATAAGGTTTATGATTTTTGATGATGCAGACATTGTATACAGTTTCTAAAATTCATTGTCTCAGTGAATCTTACTTAGTATTTTAATTCAGATCAAACTTTTAAAACATCCTGGTATTTATATCAGATAATACGTAAGAATGAAGAGTCTGAAGATTTTGAAATAGAATACATATTTACATTGTTCATCCTATAGGTAAATGTGTCCTGTCTGGTTTGGGGGCAAAACAAGACATAATCCTCTACTGAGTATGAATGGCATTCTACTCTCATAGCAAACTCATAGTTGTAGTGGTAGCAGTCAAGGAAAGATTCCCAAGGAAAGATATGATGTTTTTACATCATATTAAAATCTGTATAATCTTCAGGATTCATTATAGGGCTATGATAGGCAAAACAGTATGTTTTTGAATGGGAATGCAGACAGAAGTTTTATTTCATCTCTATCCCACTTTCTTTGAAATTTATTTTCTTTCTGTAGCCAATTTAATTTTTCAACAACCAAAGGTCAGTAGCAAAAATGAAAACTGGGACAATTGATTACACAGGGCTCTATTGAACTTTTTCTTCAAGTAAGGTCCAGCACAATGAGAGAAATGAGACATCTGTTGTTCTGTCAAATAGCTATTCAGAAGAAGAATACTGAGCAGTATTGATCAAGTCTGGTGGCCTCAAAATCATAGGTACTACTTATAGGTCTATCATTTCCCATCTCAGCAATCTATTTTACACAGCTGACTCTTTGTCCCATTATTCACAGAGTTTTTCAGAACGTTGAGCCTCTCCTTGTGTTGCAAGTGGAGTCCACTTAATTTAGACGTTCCTAAATTCCCACAAAAACGTATAGTCTTATGTTCATGCCAACTTAAACATATACACAATCACACACATCACAAAATACTTCAGAAATAAAGATTATTAGCTTTCCTAACATTCCTTTGGCCAGTATCTAGAAGAAATTTCTCATATTGTGGAAAATGGAAATAATATTAGTGGACAACACGTATTTGCAGGAAAGGAGAACAAATCTGTGAACCTCTAAGAAAATAGGGTTAGAATTAATCTATTAATTAATCTATTGCAAAGGAGGACAGTATATACAATGTAGAAAAGACAGTCTCTTCAATAAATGGTGCTGGGAAAACTGGACAGCTACATGTAAAAGAATGAAATTAGAACATTTTCTCACACTATATACAAAACTAAACTCAAAATGGATTAAAGATCTAAATGTGACACCAGAAACCATAAAAATTCTAGAAGAAAATATAGGCAGATCATTCACTTGACATGAATCATAGCAATATTTTTTCGATCTATCTCCTAAAGGAAACAAAAGCAAAAATAAACAAATGGGACCTAATTAAACTTAAAATCTTTTGCACAACAAAGAAAACCATCAACTAAAAGACCACCTACTGAATGGAAGAAAATATTTACAAGTTATATGACTGATAAGGGGTTAATATCCAACATTTATGAATAGCTCATACAATTCAATATCCCCCCACCAAAAAAAAGCAAGCAAACAAACAGACTTTTTAAAAATGGGCAGAAGACCTGAATAGACATTTTTTCCACAAAAGACATACAGCTGGCCGTCAGGGACATGAACAATGCTCAACATCACTAAATCACCAGAGAAATGCAAATCAAAACCACAATGAATTATCATCTCACAGCTTTAAGAATGGCCATCATCAAAAAGATCACAAATAAATGTTGGTATGGATATGGAGAAAAGGGTACCCTAGTATGCTGTTGGTGGGAATGTAAATTGGTGCAGCCATTTTGGAAAACAGTATGGAAGTTCCTCAAAAAACTAAATATAGAACTATGATATGATATGATCCAGCAATTCCACTCCTTGGTATATATCTGGAAATAAATAAAAACACTAATTTGAAAAGATACATGTACCCTAATATTCATAGCAGCATTCTTTACCATAGCCAAGACATGGGAAGCAACCTAAATGTCCATCAACAGATGAATGGATAAAGAAGATGTGGTATATATACATAATGGAATATTAACCATAAAAAAGGATGAAATTTTTCTATTTGCAACAACATGGATGGACCTGAAGCATATTGTGCTTAGTGAAGTAAGGCAGATAGAGAAAGACAAATACTGTATATTATCACTTATATGTGGAATCTTAAAACTAAAACAAATGAATGAATATAACAAAACAGAAACAGATTCACAGATATAGAGAACAAATTAGTGGTTACCAACTGGGAGAGGGGAGGGGAAGGTGCATGATAGGAGTCACAGATTGAGAGGTACAAACTACTATACATAAAATAAGCCAGAAGTATATATATACAGCACAGGGAATATACTAATATTTTATCATAACTTTAAAATGTGCATAATCTATAAAATATTGAATCACTATGTGGTACATATATAATATAATATATATATATTATATTATTAAATATAATATTGCAAATCAACTATACTTCAATAAAAATAATTTTAAATAAATTTTAAAAACTGGAAGCATGCTTTACAACTCAAAAAATATCATAGTGTTCTAATAATTAAGAGTATGTTACCAGTGTAACAATTGATGGAAGAATCATTTTAATAGTAAAACTAAAACAAAAATGTTGCAAACCAGGGTAACTTGATATAATGTTTCTAGTCAGTCACAGAATGCCAAAACCTTTTAAAATATTATGTATCCTAAGAAAATTATCAAAAGTGTGAATAAGGATTCATTGTACAACACTGTTAACAGACAATAAAAAGGGTGGGAGTTGCCTCTAAATGTCTGTATATAAATACAAGCAAGAGAAGAGTTTTCAAAGTTTAAAAAGTAAATTAAACGTATTTTACATCTATTTTACCTCTCTTTTTCAGTAATCTCTGACCCACTCTATCTCTTGTCCTCATGCCACATGCTAAATCTAATGATGGACCAGGCACTAGATCTGCCCAGGCTCTTCCCCAGACTCTCTCGTCTAGGCTTTCTCCCTCCTCCTATTTAAATGTAATCTATTTATTCTTGACCATTTATTTAAATGAATCCTAATCCTTTAACCACTATGACCTCCTGGACCAGTTCTTTAATCTCGATGAAACAATCTATGAGAAATCAAGCTTTCAACTCTTCAAGACCCTCTGTGACCTTCTAGTCTCAGAAATGTCTCCTGTAATCACTTGCTTCAAATAAGGTTTCAAAGACCAAGATAGAGACCGCAGAGACTTCACATATGGATTTATACATTGCTTCCTTTTCTGCAACTTTTCTCCCAATGACTGCTAATTAGGAGCTTGGGATTAACATGTACACATTATTATATATAAAATAGATAAACAGGGCTTCCCTGGTGGCACAGTGGTTGAGAGTCCACCTGCCGATGCAGGGGACGTGGGTTCATGCCCTGGTCCGGGAAGATCCCACATGCCGCAGAGTGGCTGGGCCCGTGAGCCATGGCCGCTGAGCCTGAGCGTCCGAAGCCTGTGCTCCGTTGCAACGGGAGAGGCCACAGCAGTGAGAGGCCCGCGTACCGCAAAAAAGAAAAGATAAACAACAAGGACCTACTGAATAGCACAGGGAACTATATTCAATATATTGTAATAACCTAGAACAGAACAGAATCTGAAAAAGAAAAAATATATATATATACCCACACGTGTGTATGTGTATAACTGAATCACCTTGCTGTATACCTGAAACTAACACAACATTGTAAATCAACTATACTTCAACAACAACAACAAAATGGCTCTTACCAAGCTAAGGAGAAAAATACAGAAAATAAGAGAAGATTTTCTGTTTATACTGATATAGTGTTACAATATTTAGAATTATTATTAAATAAAGTAGAACAATCCTGCTAAAAATTTAGTATCTGAATCAAACAAACTGGAGGTTCTGATACAGGCAGTTTTGGGGTAAGTACTGGTGAATCTTTATTTTTAACAAGCTGCTCAAGATATTTTGAGGCTCTCTACAGTATAGGAACCAGTGGTATAGAGCTTGGAGAGAAAATTAGTAAATCCTGAAGGAGTTACGGGAGGTAAGAACACCTGATAAGAATGAGGGCTGATTGCTGCGTTAGGACAACTGTATTTTAATTCGGGACTGAGAAAGAAATGAGAAAGACAGTGAAAGGAATGATAAAATATCTGACTCTGGAGTATCCACAAAATCTTTAAGTAGAATCTGCAGATAAAATAATGATTTCTACGTTTTCTTCCTCAAGGATCCTGATTTTTAATTCCTCAAAAGTAGTTTCAGCTGTGCTTGATTGTGATCTACTAATTGAATAGTTATCAAGTATCCTATTTTTTCTACTTGGAATATTAATCAGATATTATGCCAGATTGGTCAATCTGGGGAGATCGATAGAGAATAAGTGCAACCACTCTAAATGAATATGATTCCAACTGGAAGCAAATCTAGTAGAAGCTTATTTATCTGGTGCCATCAAGATGTGTAATTGACAGGTTAAAGGGAAAATTTTGTTAAATGTGAAGTCATTAAAGGTTTTTTATATTATATAATATATATACACTATATATACTATTATATATATACTATATATGTATATATAATGTTTTACATATATATGTGTACATACATAAGCATACACACTCTAAATATTTTACTTTAACCATAAGAATGTCAATTTGACCTTATATGACATTTTACATAAAGTGGCAAGTTCTTCCCTTTTGATTCCTATGTGTTTTTTTTTTTAAATACACCATGGAAATCATAATCTACAGTCTTCAGTGTTGGTTCAGAAGAAAGACTTTTACAGAGCTACTTTGAGTGTAAAACCTTCTGGATTTTTATATGTCCTCCAAAATTTTACAGTTATTTTGCATAAATCCAATTTTCAAATATTTTTTCAGCTATTAGCATTTCTTTTCACAGTCATATTTCAATGGCTTTCCATAACATCTTATTAAGTTGAAAAATTATCCTTAAAAGTACCCTTAGAAGGAACATGATTGAGAACAAACAAAACTGGTTCTTGGGAAGAAAATACTCATTTTGTGAAAGCAGAAGCGTATAGGCATACCAAAGAGGAATCAACTAACCTTCAGTTTTTAGGATGAACTAGACAGAAGCCAGCATGTTTCACAGAGAAAATAAAGCACATTCACAGTGAGTTATTATGTAAAGGTCGGGTAAAAGATCTCGTCCTATAGAAGTAACAGCGAACCTCGGCTAAGGTCTTGTTGTCCTTGCACTGAGCTCCTTATATATTTTACCTTTTAATCCTCAAAGCAAACCTGTGAGATACTATTAGTATTACCAGATACTATTATAATCCCCATTTTACAGATGAATAAATAGGGGTTCAGAGAGGTTAGGGAACTTACTGAAGGTAAGTGCAGAGTCAGGGAGCTGTAAGTGAGCTGGTCTTGCTCCAGAGGCTGCAAGATTACTGGAAGCTGATTTCACAGGAAGTTAACCTATGAGGCTTGATTGTCGCTAGGCAAACATAATTTAAAAAAAAAAAAACACACAACTTTTTCAGTATCATTTGTTTTCAAAATTTAACTAGTTCGGGCTTCCCTGGTGGCACAGTAGTAGAGAGTCCACCTGCCGATGCAGGGGACACGGGCTCGTGCTCCGGTCCGGGAAGATCCCACATGCCGCAGAGTGGCTGGGCCCGTGAGCCATGGCCGCTGAGCCTGCGCGTCTGGAGACAGTGCTCCGCAGGGGGAGAGGCCACAACAGTGAGAGGCCCGCGTACTGCAAAAAAAAAAAAAAAAAAAAAATTTAACTAGTTCCCCCCATCCCCAACCCCACTCTTGTTTTTAAAGTAATATTTGTCATCATTAAAAAAAAAATAAGGCAATTACAGATAAACTTGAAAGAGACAATGATTATCACCTGAAATGCTACGACCTACATTGTCAGCGTTATCACGTTTTACAGCTCAGTTTCACCACCTGAAAGGCACAGACCTTTCCAGCTTCAGGTAGTAATTAAAGGGAAATGTAACGATTGGTCTATTTTCAGTTAGATGCTAACACCCAAACCTGTCAACTATAGTGCAAGGTAGAGGGTACAGTAATTAGCTTGATTTCCATAAGATGCCAACTTGTAATCACCATTGACAAAGGTTTATAAAATAAAGAAAATCACGTTTAAATCACTGAAGCAGGTAGGAGGTGGATTTTTCAGAAGTGGATAGGATGCTGATTTTATACATTTTATACACACACACACACACACACACACGTATAACCATCATAAAAAGAATGGTTTGTAGAAATGATTAGAAAAAGTTTCTAGGCAGAGGCAGTACTTCAGTTGGATCTAGAGTGGTTAAAAGTTTTATAGAGGCAAGGTTTTTGGAAAAAAATCCAGGTAAAGGATTTATGTTTGCTAAGTCACGGAATGGATTTGTTAAATGACTAGAGGTGGAATTTGGGGAGAAGTGAGTTGTATTTGTGATGTAGGGTAAAAGGAAATAAAATTGAAATGGTAAACTGAAACAAAATCACTTTGAGTGATCTCGCACAAGTCAGTATGTTCTCCTTTCATTTAAAGGCTTACTCAAAAATTTGAACTTCGAAAAAAAATTTGAACTTTGGGACAATTTAAAATTTGTGAGCAAGATTGAAATGATACCTACAAAATAGTTTCTTGCTATTCAGAAATGTTAAAATGCCAATAGCTGAACCTGTCAGAAAAAGAAACAAAAGAATCTATAAGTTGCTTTAGGATTGATTTACTGCCATGTTTAAAGTCGTTTTACCAGATTGAATTGTTTTTGCCTCATCAGTGTGACTGAATCAGTGGGCTGGAAAATAAAAATTTCTGAGTTCCATTTTTACTGTGTGCCAGCTAAGAATCTGAACAAGAATCTTTGTTGAACTCCTTTTATACATATACAAATTAATTTTTTTTTAAGTCTAGCTTCCTCTAATGATTAATGTTTCACTCACTGACCAAATCTACTTGTTAAACATGGAACTTCAATTCACGGAAAACTTGATAAAAGATTGCATGCCAGTTTACAACTGCATTTCAACACTGAATCATTTATTTTCATCTATTTTAAGAATTATAGGAACACAGTAGATGAAGTACCATTTCAATATGTTTTAGTTTGCCAAGGAATATATCAACCATGGTCTCATTGAGGCCTTATGGAACACCTCTGAGTTCACCAGGCATTTCTTTTTTTTTTTTTTTTTTTTTTTTCTGTACGCGGGCCTCTCACTGTTGTGGCCTCTCCCGTTGCGGAGCACAGGCTCCGGATGCGCAGGCTCAGCGGCCATGGCTCACGGGCCCAGCCGCTCTGCGGCATGTGGGATCTTCCCGGACCGGGGCACGAACCCGTGTCCCCTGCATCAGCAGGCGGACTCTCAACCACTGTGCCACCAGGGAAGCCCAGGAATCTCTTTTAAATGTTTCTGATAAACTCACTCTCCTACTCTCTGAGAGATGAAAGGTCTTTTCCAAACTCCAAAACTCCTAACTCAGTTGATGACTTCATTTTTACCTTATATTAAAATGAGAACTTTCACCAGATGGTAGTTTCCTTAACCTCCCACTAATCTACCTGCATTCCACACATCCTCTGTCCTATTGTCCTCTGGGTCCCATCTGCCCCTGACTTCTCAGAGAAATCACTCACTATGGAGGATTCCTTCCTGCCCTCTATCAGCCATCTATTTGTCTTTAGTGGCTACTTCTCATTACCCTTCACACCCATTTGTCCATCATTAAAAATTAAACAAATCGTTTTTTCCACCCCACTGCCTCATCAAACTCACACTTACCTGAAGCCTTATACCTAACTCATGCCACTCATTTCTGGAAGTCAAACAAGTAAGAGGTGAAAGATTCCAAGCACAATAGGAGTATGGACCCAAGCATTAAAATCTTGGCATGAGTACACACACTGGATGATGGAATATTATTACCTTATTTTTCACATCTTCAATTATGATGAAATGCAAAACGAATCTATAGGAAGAGCTTTCAGGATTTTCACCCCAATCTCTCTTCTATTTATGAATAATATCCCTTAATATTATACAAACCATCACCCTTCACAAATACAGAAATATATATATATATGTAATTAAAGAAAAGATAAAAAGAGAAACTGATTTTGTAGGAAAAAAGGTAGTACCCTGGATCCCCAATCCCTGAATATCATGTCTACCACCTGCTCACTCCCATTTAAGAAAAATACTTAAAATAATAATAATAATACCATACTATAAAAATCTGTCATATTAATAAAATAGAAAAATGTTATTAACTATATTCTTATTACAGAAAGCATTGTAGACAAACTACTCATACAACTATAATATTATAAAGCAAACACTGTTACTGAAATATTAGATATAATGCTGACTAAATATAACTGCATTTTAATATTGTAGCATTTATTAAGAATTATAGAAACATAGTAAAAGGCATACTGCTTTAATATACCATTTAAAACTTTAATAGTATTTCATTTTAAATGATGGAATCATTACTTATGAGCATAATAATCAGAATTATCTCCAGGAATGTCTTTTAGATAAGTTGTAATGATGCTTTTTAAAAAATTTACTGAATATAGAATAACTTTGTTCTCAGACTTTCAATAATTTATTAGTGATGTAATTTTTCAAGTTTGTTTACTCATAATAAATTCAAGTACATATGCAAGAAAATGCATTTATATGAAATCTCATGATAGAAGAAAATTAGGAATGTGACAAATGTTTGAAATTGCAAGTCTAACCTAGTACATCACAAAATCACTACAATTTTAAAACACAGATCATAGTCTTATGGTATAGGAGATAACAGTAGACATAGTAGGAATTTTTTTCCTGTATTGTATAGTTTTTGATACTTAAAATTTTTGTGATACCTTTATCTCCGAGATTATTTTTCTTTGTTGATACACAGCATCAAAACAATGGGATTTGATGCCATCAAGTTGGAACATTTAATTTGTTTTCAGTGCATTTAATGAGTTCACTTATGCTAACATATTTTCATCAATTTTATTGAGGTATAATTTCTATACAATAAATGAATTCTTTTAACTGACAGTTCAATGAATTTTAACAATTGGTCCACCCATGAAATCAATGCCTCAGTCAAGTTATAGAATATTTTTTCAGATCCAAAAGGTTTTCCTTCCTTCTTACAGTCCGTCTGTGCTACTACAATCACTTAGCAGCTTTCTTTCACTACCAATTAATTTGCATATTTTAGAATTGTGTATAAAGGAAATTACATAGTAGGTATTCTTTATGTCTGGTTTAATTATTTTGAGATGGACTGTTTTGTGATTCAATATTTTATTTTACATTTTATCAAAAATATCCCATTGTTATGAATCTACAAAAAAATTTTTACTCATTCTTCTGTTGATAGACATTGACTTATTACCAAATTTTTGCTATTACCAATAAGGATACCATGGATAATCTTGTAGAAGTTTTTCTGTGGACATGGACTTTCATTTTTGTTCAGTAAATACCTATAAGTGAAATCACTGCTTCAAAGCACAGGTATATGGTAGTCCCTGCCAGTCTCTTACCACCACACCTTTATTATTTTTAGCAGTTAGGCTTTAGAAGACAAACATGCACACTTAATTCCACTTGAGACTCGATGTAGCATTGGACCTGACCTTAGGGAAGCCGGTTTTTTAAATCCTGTTCATTGTCTTCAGTTTCTACTTTGAGTCATTCTCGTATCTTGTACCCTCTCATCAGCTCTTGCAAACAGTTTCTAACTCATCATTTCTTATTCTGTGCCTACATTCTGTCTCTCCAAACTCTCCCCAATTTGTAAAATGTAGCACAAATGTGACATGCTTTATATAACTTTTTAATCCATTACACACAAAAAGAATCACTCATTTCTCAGTACCCAGACATGTTTCTAAACTTTATTGTAGCAGTTATAACATTTTTCTTGTTTCGTAGATACTGTTATGAACTCAAAGTCTTTTGCTCCCAAAATTCACATGGTAAAACCATAATCTCCAGTGTGATGTATGTGGTATGTATGATGGGGCCCTTGGGAGGTAGTTAGATCATGAGGGTGGAGCATTCATAATGAAACTGGTGCCTTTATAAGAAGGGACATGAGACATCTTGCTTCTCCCTCTTCTCTCCCTCCACTATGTGAGGATACCATGAGAAGAGAGCGGTCTGCAACCAGGAAACAAGCCAACCTCAGACACCAAATCTGCCAGCACCCTGATCTTGGACTTCCCAGCCTCCAGAACTGTGAGAAATAAATGTCTGGTTTTTTAAAAATTGAAGTATAGTTGATTTACAATGTTGTGTCAGCTTCAGGTGTACAGCAAAGTGATTAAGTTATGCATATATATAAAAATATATATATACCTATATGTATTACATATATATACATATATATTCTTTTTCAGATTCTTTTCCATTACAGGTATTACAAGATATTGAGTATAGTTCCCTGTGCTATACAGACTAGGTCCTTTCTGTTTATCTATTTTATATATAGTAGCATGTATCTGTTAATCCCAAATTTCTACTTTATCCCTCCCCCACCTTTGGTAACCATAAATTTGTTTTCTACATCTGTGAGTCTGTTTCTGTTTCATAAATAAGTTCATTTGTATCATTTTTTTAGACCACATGTAAGTGATATCATATGATATTTGTCTTTCTCTGTGTGTAAATGTCTGTTGTTTAAGCCACCCAGTCAATGGTATTTTTGTTATAACAGCCCAAACTTACTAAGATACTTCTGTATCTGTGTATGTATGTGTGTGTATGCATGTGTATCATTCTTTAACTTGTAAACTCTTGAGTTACTTGTAACTTGTAAACATTTTAATGTGCAAAGGCCAGTGATAGAGTTCCTTGCGATCTCTCTTTTCAATTATATTTCTCCCTTTAATCATATTAATAATAATAATCAATCACTGTATTTCCTTCTACCTTTCTTTTTATTCCTGTGGGTTTTTTCTTTTTAAACAACTTTGTGATTCTTTGTAGGAACACTTACCCTCTCAATATAGCCTTCTATTAGCAAGAGACACCAACTTGTACTTTCAGTGCACATAATTGGACACCATTTCATACACATGTTCTGTGCCATCCATGATCCTTCAGTGTCCTATGCCTGGGCCTACAGATTAACCACAGATAATTCTGTATCTTTTCCTATCAGCTGCATAAATTGCCTAATTACTGTGCCCAATTCTGTGACTACTGGCCCAAGGCTATGCTGAGAAATATTGCCTTTGTCTGCTTAGCAACTCCCCACTACTAGCTGACTGTCCTTGCTGTGTAGTGATTGTGGTTCCTGGCTTCCCACAGGCACTGAACCTGCACATTTTCCCAAAATTACCTTGCCCAACAGTATGTGCCTCCTCCCACTTTTCCTGGGTTATCTCTCAGAGCAGCAATATGTCATGCACAAAGGGTTAAGTACTGTTGTATATACTTTTTTATTAAGAATAATTGATGTGACACAAAAACATGTTCTAGTTATTTTCAAAATTGGCAAATTATAAATGCCAAGTACTTTCTAATTCAGCAATTAGGTTATAAAAATTAAATTCTGAACCTTATGTTTTACATCAATTTCATTCTCAATAGGGAATATGAAAACTGACATTAAGACAAATAGGAAAGGGTATATGCGGCAGCACAGTGAAACATCTTATTAACAAGCACCTTGCATGATACACTCCCCTAATGTTAACTGAAACATAATTTACAAAGATGTATGAAGTGAGGGATCTTACATTCTAGGATAAGTTAACTGAGAAAAAAGACTATGGAATCATACACATACGTGTATATATACATATATATATATATATATATATATATATATATATATATATATATATATGTATATGTGTGCGGCTAGAGAGAGAAAATGGATGGAGAAAGATGCACATCTGTCCCTGTTCTCCAAAGTGGTTAGAAAGTGAATGTGTTAAGTTTCATAAATCTGAAGTAAAGAAAATGTGCCTAGTGAACTCTTGAGATTTGTTCTTGAACAACATCCCTGGAAGTGAAACTCCTCCAAATACCATGTTCAACCTTCGAGGGCAGGGAAAGCTGACATGTACAGCATGAGGATGAACAACAAATGGAGTGTGGTGAGAGAAAGGTCACTCTCTGCTCAGATAACCATCGCCAAAGGAAATTCTTGGCTTCCTGAGTCAAATGCAGGCTCAGCTGGCTTTGTTTAGGAGCTTGGAGTCCATCATGTTTCTAGGATAAAATGGGCTTAGTGTCTGTGTGAGAGGTAGGACTGGCCTGGGGATTCTCAACATCAACACTCTCTGGCAATGGCCAAGCAACAGTGTAAACAAGCCATTTCTTGCCCTTCACTGGATTCAAAGAAACCTTCAGATTCCTTCAACATTTGGACTATTGATGCCACATGAGAGCAGTAACGTGTGTTTCACCCCACAAACCATTCTTGCAATAGTATCGTTTTAATAGTGCACATTTTGAATATTCCTTCTTCTCTGTATGTTGAGTATTTTAGTCACACCTCTACAGTAACACTTACCACTTTCTTATTGTAATTTTCTGTGTATATGTCTGTCTCAGGTGAGAGATTGCAAACTCTTGGGCCTGGACTACATCTCACTTATTTTTCTATTCCTGACACAAAATCTCTTCCATACCTAGAGTAGGGACCCTATATTTCTGTTAAATAAATGCGTAAATACATGGCTATAGAATATAGGCAAAAATGCCTGTATAGATATTTATGTATGTATTTATACACTTTACACATATTAATGTTTATGCAACTGATAATACTCATATATTTGGTGGTATTTATTTTCAAAAAGTTGTTTTTAAATAGGTGATAGTTTAGATATAATATGATCAATGTAAATATATATAATTGGAGGAGACAAATTATATAGTTATTAAACATTTTCATTTCGAGATCTTATAAATATGAGAGTGACAATAAATTTTTTGCACATCTGCTTAATTGCAAATGACAGCACATTCCATGCCATCAAATCACTGACAAAATGAACTAGAAAGCTTCACAAATCATCTATTAAAGATAATATAAATCTGATCAATTTGAAGGGGATTGTTTTCAGGCCAAAAAAAAAGATAAACAAAGAAAGATGTTACAGGTACCAGCAGTCTTAAATTTATAGGTATATATAAATATTTTTAATCAGAAACAGTGCTGAAAATTAGTTAGGAATTTTCAACGGAGTCATTTTTTTCAGTGTTTAAGATACATTGTGTACGAATTATTCAAAGATAAACTTTTATAATTTGTTATTTCTTTCCATTATCGAAATTCCTTACTAGTGTGAACAAACAGTACATTCTCCTTCTTTTCGTACTATATTTCTTTGCTCAAGACATAATTTCTTCTAATAATAATTTGTTCCTAGAGTAGTTATTAATGAGTTTCATTTTAATGTCATAAAGCAAACATGAAACTTTTAATTTTGCATATATGAATCAAACTATACATATATATATATATATACACACACCAGAAATATGCATTATGCAGTTATTTCTAAACAATAAACATGGAAATCACATTAGAAGGAAAACAAAACTTATGAAACTCTCGAAAGGACAAAGTAAAATGCAGAGTAAATGCATATTTAATATATTTTGAAAGTAATAAAAACTATTGCTAGATAGAATATTAAGAAAACAATTTTCTTTTAGGTTGTACTGTGTCAGTAAAAGGCAAATTTTTCATATTAATTACTTTTATGGCATTCTAATTTATTAGATGATTTTAAATTATGGGAAATAAATAGTATTAATTACAGAATAATAATGTATTTTCATGTTTTTTGTGCATAGTGTACTTCAAAATCCGAATTTCTTTTTTGCTTAGAATATTTAAATATACATCAACTCAGAGATATGACTGTTACCTAAGACAATGCCGTAAACCCAAAGAATCTTACTAAGAATTATGATTTTGTTTCAGAAATAATAATAAAAGTAATCTAAGAAAATGAAAATTAATGTTTTCTTCTCCCAACCTGGATAGCCCTGCATAGCCCCATTTTTTCATAGCCCCGTTTGGAAGTCTTTTTTTTCTTTCAAGATTCAGCTCACATACCACCTCTCTCCTGAAGCCTTCTCTACTTCTTCCTCCATTTTCCCTGATTTTAGCGGTTCCTTCCTCTGCATGTATATACCATTTAATTAGACTTCTATTTAGCATGTTGCTTTCTTCTTTGTAATACGGTTTTATGTTTCTCTTTACCACTAGATTGCAAATTCCAAAATGTTAGGGCCAACTCTTTTCTCTGTTCTCTCACACATATCACACTGTTACACATAATTTATACAATGAAGACCTGCTGGATTCTTATTGCTATCTTTCTTCTTCCATTCACATTGATGAGGACAATATAAATTGTGCAAATGACTTTGAGTAATACAGAAAAAAATTAAAACAAAGCTGCTACTTGAGAAGTTTATATACTGTTTATCTTGAGTGAAACAGAGAGGAGATAGAGTTGACAATATCATTACAAAGTTCATTTTAAAACAAAAACAGTATTCTGATGCTAATTAACATGTTAATTGAAAAGGCCAGCATACTGAACTCCATCCATGCTATGATTAAAACTATAAAATACTTATATGCATTTAAAAGGTTTGTAATATAAAATTGAAAGCCAGACTTCCCTGATGGTGTAGTGGTTAAGAATCCACCTGCCAAAACAGGGGACATGGGTTAGAGCCCTTGTTCGGGAAGATCCCACATGCGTGGAGCAACTAAGCCCGTGTGCCACAACTACTGAAGCCCGCATGCCTAGAGCCCATGTTCTGCAGCAAGAGAAGCCATCGCAATGAGAAGCCCACGCACCACAACGAAGAGTAGCCCCGGCTCGCCACAACTAGAGAAAGCCCACATGCAGCAACAAAGACCCAATACAGCTAAAAATAAATAAATAAATAAATTTAAAATTGAAAGCCAATGAGTCACTATAATAGTTACTGACTTTTTCTTGACTGTTCAAATGTTTATAACACAATTATGTAAAATATTTACACAGTTCATTAAATAAATTTCCAGAGGAACCTAAGCATCCGTGAAAGCCTATCTCCATAGAGCATTATCTCTAGACTTGACAATTTGGGAATCTAAGATTCACTTTAAAAGATTACATAGGAACAACATGGTGATTTCCTGGCATTCTTAGGACTTCACATGTTACAGTGCCAGGACTTTTTTTTTTTCCTGGTTTCAAAACTATTTGTAATGTAGCCAAATCCTTGAAAAACACAGCTAGCATATGATGGATGGAAAACAAGTGTGCCATATTCCCTATCAATAAGATTTTTCCTGTTTGAGTAGATCTAAATACAAAGTTTCTGGCTTTTAATATAAAATATGTGGTATGTGACCAAGGCTTTGTATGATCATCTCTTTATTACATAATTGTGTTTCAAATATAACAATCTCCAACCATAATCTGACCTCTTGCAGTAAAAGAATTAAACCCAATCTCTCAAGTAGTATCCCAAGATAACAATGAAATGTAAATCTCAAAAAAATACATGTCTCCTATGGGCATTTAGCTATTAACATTAGAAATGTTTAAAAGAAAAAGAAAAGTAAATTCGGGATGCTAACCACAACTAAAATATGCCGCATATAAAATACGCAAAAGGGGTGGTGTGATGAATTGGGAGGTTGGGATTGACATATATACACTAATATGTATAAAATGGAAAACCAATAAGAACCTGCTGTATAAAAAAATAAATAAAATAAAATTCAGAAATTCAAAAATAAATAAATAAATAAATAAAATACGCAAAAGGCCCAGTAAGTATAACAAAGGAGATTAACACTATTCACAGATATCAAAACTAACTAAAGTTGGAAGTTCTAAGTCTTAATCTATAGTATAGATTTCTTTATTTAAGAAGGAAGAGCAGCTTAAGAGGTCAAAACAAACTGAGTAATCAAAAACTTTGGCTGCCTCTACAGTAATAAATTAAGACTGCTGTGTTTTAGCATATGGTTATCTCCAAATGAGTTGGCATTTCATTTTTCCAAAATTGCTATCACAAAACACCGACATGTACCAAGATGCCTTTGGCAGCAGTAGTAGATATACTGCTATTTTCTTCACCACCAGAGTAAAGGTCAAATAATTTAGTGAAAGTGATGTAGGGCTCTGTCGTAACTGGTTAATTCACAGGTAAAAGGGGAACAATAAAACATAAATTTATGGGGATATAATGTCAATTAAGTTGTCATATGGCTGAGTGGGTGACATTCTTTTTTTTAAAAGTACAAAGTTTCAGAACATGCATCTATATCTGGGAAAACATGCTAGCTAAAGAAGTGATTTTTCTCACCTATAAAATGGGAATTATAAAGTTTATCATATCAGGCTCCATAAGATTACTTGTTGGGGTTTTTTGTTGTTGTTGTTGTTGTTCAAAATAGGTAATGTGGAAATCAGTATGAACTCTTTTTGAAAACACATTAATCTTGGTAACAGTGTCACAAGGTTGGCTTTAAGCAAAACCAAACAGAGACCTTTCCATTCAAGGCAGACCATTCTATTAAAGACAGAATATTTTGGTTACTTAAGGCCTTTGAACTCAAATTCTATTACTTGAGGCTTGCTTCTCTTCCCCGGTAAACCTATATATACCTGCCTGATAGCAAAAGTTTTAACCTCCTCATATTCCCATCAGGCACCCTAATGTTCATCTCTCTCTTTTTCAGCTATGCCAGGGTTCTGATGAATTAAAGCATAAAGCATTCAGAAATTCTCTCAACCTGAAAATATTTATGGCTGTCACTTTGTACCAGCCACAACAGCAAACTAAGTCAACTCATGAAGTTTAGAGTCAAGTGTGGAGACAGATTTAAATTATAATAATAATAAAAAAAAAGGTGATGAGTGTAATCAAATAGTAATGAAGGATGCCATATGTTAGGAGCCCCTACATGGCTGCCTTAAACTTTGGTGACTTCCCTGGGCACCCACTTAGCTTTCCTTGAGCATCATCTAGTGGTCATCAACAGAGATAATACTTTCTTCAAAGTGAGTTTAGAAATATGTGAGACAACTTTTGGTTGTCACAATGATTAGAATCTCTCTAGTTTGTTATTTGGCTGGAAAATCCAGGAATAAAATTTTCGTTCCCCATAGCCTCTTGGATCTCCTGAACATAAGCCCCATTGGTTTTCAAAGCCAGACATGTGGGGGCTTGTCTCTCCAGCACAGGTCCCAAGGGTTGGGGTGCCTTATATAAGACATGAACCCCTCCCTGCAGCTTCAGCTTGGGGGGCAGGCTTCAGGTTCACTACACATCTAGAGGCTACAGAGTAACCCTCAAAGAACATTGGTGGGTGGGCACCATTTATGCATTCTGCCTTGACCTCACTGTACCTCCTAGAAAGGAAATGACATACCCATCGAGAGTTCTGACTTTTACAACTATCACCAAGGGGACACCTGCAAATTGCCTGGTCTGGAAGCAAGCAGGGGTGATGATGGTGATCCCAAAGAACTGTATATATTTTTGTACTTTAAAAGCTCCTGCCTGAGGGTCTGGTTTCCAATCAGCCTGAAGCTAGGTGCTGACTGAGACCCCTCTGTTTGGAACACTGACATCACCTGACACAGTCTCATTTGGGGACCTACCAACAATCGATCAGGCTGCTTAGACAATCACAAAGGTTTGAGAGACAACCAAGAGCTAGGGAAAGGTTAAACAATAAGCTTCATTGCCTACACAAGGTCACAACTTCAAGACTAGGCGAGGAGGTGTTTCACCTAATACATAAAAACAAACACAAGCAAAATGAGAAAACAGAGGAATGTGTTCCAAATAAAAGAACAACAGCAACAACAAAAACAGAAAACCTTAATAAAATGAAGATAAGAAATTTAACTGATAAAGAGTTCAAAGTAATGGTCATAAGATGCTCACTAAACTCGAAAGAAGAATGGATAACCACAGTGAGATCTTCAACAAAGAGATAGCAAATATAACAAAGTACCAAACAGAAGTCACAGATCTGAAGAATACAATAACTAAACTAAAAAATACACTAGAGGAGCTCAACAGCAGACAAGATGAAGCAGCAGATGAAGAAGCAGAGTGGATTAGTGACCTGGAAGACAGGGCAGTGGAACTCACCCAAAAAGAACAGCAAAAACAAGAAAGAATTTTAAAAAGAGAAGATAACCTAAGGGACCTTCAGGACAACATCAAGAAGGATAACATTCCCATTACAGGGGTCACAGAGGAGAAGAGAGACAGAAAGGGGGTGCAAATCTTATTTGAAAAAAAATAATGGCTAAAAATTTCCCTAACCCAGAGAAGGAAGCAGATATTGAGGTCCAGGGAGCACAGAGAATCCCAAACAAGATGAACCCAAAGAGATCCATAACAAGACACATTTTAATTAAAATGTCAAAATTTAAAAGATAAAAAGAGAATCTTAAAAGCAGCAAGAGAAAAACAACTTTTGATGAACAAGGGAACCCCCTATAAGACTAACAGCCGATTTTTAAGAAGAAACTTTGCAATCCAGAAGGGAAAGGCATGATATATTCAAAGTGCTGAGAAGAAAAAACTTCCAACCCAGAATATTTCTACCCAGTAAGATTGTCATTCAAAACTGAAGACGAGATGAAGACGTTTCCAGACAAGGAAGCGCTAAAGAATTCTTCACCAGTAAACTGGTTTTACAAGAAATGTTAAAGGGTCGTCTTTAAGCTAAAAAGAAAGGGCATTAATTAGTAACAAGAAAACATAAGAAAGTAAAAATCTTACTGGAAAAGGCAAATATGTAGTAAGGTAGTGGATTATCACTTATAAAGCCAGTAGTAAAGTTAAAACAGAAGTAGTAAAATTAACTATAACTGCAATAATTAGTTAAGGGATACACAAAATAAAAAGATGTCAAATATGACATCAAAAATATAAAACATGGAATGAAGGAGTAAATATAAAAAACTAACCAGCATTTCTAGAGAAAATACACAGATAAGAGCCACATCAAAGTCTTGAAATATTCCAGGGCTATCATTCCAGTACATCTCCATTTAATTCCAACAGTTTAGCCCATGCTAAGGAGCCCATGGGTTTAGGAAATAAGCAGTAAGTTATTATAATTTGAGTCCGATGAACTTTAAGTGCAAATGTTCTAGAAGTTTTATGCTTCTTGCAAGATATTAACACAGCCCTTGCAACTGATAGATGAAGCTGTTAATTTGGCACGTGCATTTTTGTCCTTTTCAATAAACAGAGACCATGAGAAGCAGTTGACTTTAATTGGTAGAAACAACTATACACCATTAACATCTGACTGCAGGGTGTCATCAGCACTTAGGTTCTGTGTTATAATCTGTAGGGACTTTAATTATCATCATCCCACAAGGCATGCTGTTGATTCACTCTACTGATAGCAACTTCCTTATAGAATCTGGAGAAAAGGAAGTAGAAATCACCCTAAAGGCCTTGATAAGACATGCGCATGCCAAGGGTGGGAAATACATTCTCTGAAAATAGAAGAATCTGCCTAATCAATCAAGTTACAACTGAGAAGCAATATCCTCAGGATATTTACCTCAAAGTGAGGAAAACTTTTTTCCACCTTGTACTCTAAGGAAGAAGTAACATATTTAGTAAATTCTTTAAAGTTTAAAAGCAACTTAATACCAATTTGGGTCTGCTGCTTCCGCCCAGATGCCAAGATGGCCAGAAAAGAGATGTAGTGTGATCTAAAGAAATAAAGCAATAGCAGATCCTGGTTGTGGTATAAGCATCCTATATGTGTTCCAGTCCCCATGACCCTGGATCATATTGCTTAGATATTTTGGTATTCAAGAGGACAATTTTCAGCAAGGAACACAATGATGTTTCCACTAGATTGGAAACTGAGATTGCAACGAGGTAAATATTCAGGAAAAGATCTTTTGGTGTTAGAAGTGATTTATTCATACTTACAGGGAAAATAGGATTGCTGCTCTAACATTGGGTCCAAGAAATATACTGAGAAACCCTAGATGTTACCTGCTTGTCCCACCATGTCCAGAGCGGAGGTTTATAACTACTTTTGCAACTCTCTAAAGGCAGGACTATCTAAAGTTCAGAACACTTCATAGGGAAAAGAACTATATTCAGCTCAATGCTCTGCCAGAGTAAATGGGTAATGTGAAGAGCATAACATTTACTCATCCATTCAAGGAGATTTACATTTTTGTAATGTGGTTTCTTTGTAACCAGTGGTATGGTTACATAATCCTAGGTAACCATGGGCACAAGAAAATGGAATTTGGTATGCCAAGATAAAGAAAACTGCAAATTCTGATTCAGTCATTCACAAAAAATAGGATTACATAGCTCTATAAGCCAAGTTATTGGTATGAAAAAATACTTCCAAATTCTATCATAATAGAGTTTGGAGATACAGCTCATTGGTTCTCCCGCTGCTTAACTATAGTATCTTTATTTTCCATTAAGGCTTAGACAGTTACTGGGAGTGGAAAAAAGATATTAATATGAGGTAGAGAAAACTTGCTCTTTTCAGACAAAGGTGATTATAGTAACATGATATCAAATCAAAGGGCTATCTATATACTTATCTCCCTATTTCTCTTCTTTGGGACTGAGCTCACACAGCAGGGGAGTACATTAGATAAACCGATGACAGCAACAAGGACAAACCCTACTGTGTTTCAAACAAGGAGCATGCCTACATCAAATAAATTAGGTAAGCCAGCATGGTCATGGGCAGTGAGTCAGGCACTGGAGTTTAGCTTCCCTGGGCTGTGTTCAGTGCCCTGTGAGAAGGTAGCAAGCTGTTTAAGGAGCCAGTGGGCCAGCCATGGGCTCTGTCAGAACAATGTGAGGTAGCTCCTTAGCAGATGCTGGAGCGGGGCCACCAGGTGAGGAGAGAATAGAAGATACGTGGACCCCAGTGTCCGCAGTCAGTTGGAGCCAAGACGAAGCCACGGTAGTCTTACTGTAAGGCTAGTAATGGACCAAAAGAAGCATGATCACTAGTTACAAGCTTTAGGACCAGGAATATCCAGAACAAGAAACTTCACTAGCGTCATGGAAACCAGCTTGTGTGTTCCCTGCCAGCAGGAGTCCAGGAGTGCTGGCCCTTACCTTGCTTCCCAAGCCAGAAGCAGCCATACCCCTTCCTTCCTCACACACTGGAGTATCAGGAGAGAAGCAGGGGAAGCAGAGAGATTTGAGACACTGAGCCTTTTTATCTCAATGTAAGACTAAAAATAAGCTTAAGAAACTCCTTTTACTGCAGGTTCAGACTAAACTTAATCTTTTTTTTTTTTTGCTGTACGCGGGCCTCTCACTGCTGTGGCCTCTCCCGTTGCGGAGCACAGGCTCCGGACGCGCGGGCTCAGCGGCCATGGCTCACGGGCCCAGCCGCTCCGCGGCATGTGGGATCTTCCCGGACCGGGGCACGAACCCGTGTCCCCTGCATCGGCAGGCGGACTCTCAACCACTGCGCCACCAGGGAAGCCCTAAACTTAATCTTGTTTGAACTTATCTAATAGTTCTCCTGCTAATCAGAAGTGAAAGCCTACAACAAAAGATTTTTTTAAAACTTATGGTGAGTTTATTTCTGACCATCCTTCCTCCCTCTTATTTATGTATATACTTCAAATTTCCCTTTGCCTTTCTTTTCCCCACTATTGTATATGGAATATATTTCCACTTAAGTTAACTGGAGTGGATTTCAGTTGCTACAACCAAAAATCCATAACTAATAAAAATTGTCACATTTTTATTCTTTAAAAAATAGAACTATAGACCTAATTCAGTAACAGGTATAAGCCTTTTTACATATTGTTAATGCATTAATCATCTGGAATATATGTACTCCCTTCCAATGTCCTTGAATTTCACTCTAGAACATTCATAAAAAATGGAGGATGTATCTACTTATTTATTTAATCAAAAAGCCTCTGAGACCCGAATTATTGGTATAGTTACATTGGTATTTCTCCCACCATGATTCTTTTAAAAAATTTTAATCACTCATACTTTTGCCTGTTTAAATAAAATATTTCACTTTAAAAAATCCACATTTTTCTTCTATTATCTGAACTGTATTCTAAGATAACACAGGTACTTCAGCCTATTTTTTATAGAAGACAACCATACACATATTAATTACTACAAGGATTAATTAATTTATTGCAATAGATCAATAATTTTATTATTTTAAGTCTAGAACTTTTTTATAAGAGCAATCTATTAAAATTATGGATAAAATATAAAGTAACAAGAGTGAAACATTTTTAATTTGAAACTCAATTTTAGAAAAGGTCCTAAAGACAAATAGCTTTCATATTCTGAACTGATTTTCTTACAAAGAGTAGTTTTGTATTTGTTTGTTTGTTTGTTTTTATTAAATCCTATATCTTGCCAGAAATCTGCAATCAAAGTTACTTCTGGAGATAATATAGTACTGAGTTCAGAACACCTTTATAGTCTCCTAAATATAAGCTACAAAAATAACCTAAAATTTGTCTTGAGAAAGAACATGATCTTTAGACTCTTTTCAAGGTATGAGAAAACCAAATTTTTAGTAGTTTACTATCACAGGGGGAAAAATAGTTAAATATCTAAAAGAGCCCTACATTAAAACCTAGCAACCTTTAATTATATAGATGGCCATTTTTAAAGAGTCAATATGTTGGAGGAAAAAGATAATAGGTTTCAGAATTATATGGATCTGAGTTTAAATTGTGGGTCTAACCCTTACTGTCCTTCATATATTCTACAACGCACATTTTTTTTCACAGTTTACAGGAAACAATCAACAGTTGCTGTCTATCAGTCTTAATGTAGTTGTCACTGCTTGCATATGAGCAAGCATCAAAAGTTTCAGAGTCAAAAGTAGTAGAACTTGTGGCTTGCAAGGCAAACGTGGATAAAATAGTAGAATACATTTTAACTCTAGGAGGAATGATTGTGAGGAAGAGGTAGGATCAGTGGTGACTTGATATGTTTAGTAACAGTCACAGAGAAGAACAGTTCTTGCAAAGCCAGCTTTAGAGTACAGTACAAAAAGCTTTGATTTCCTTTACAGATTCCTTAAATGCTGTTTAACTTTCTGGTGTTGCAAAGTATTATAGAGCTACAGAACAGCATAATGTGTGCAAAACCATGGACATAGTTTATTCTGCATTAAAAAAATTAATTCAGCAGTCAGACTTACTATTTTACTTTCATATATGTAAAACATAAATATATGAACATTTGTATGTCAAATTAAGCCTAGAAGAGATCCTTCAGTAATTGTATAATTCCAAGAAAGTATTGTGTCACAGCAAAATTAACAGCATCATTTTCAGTAGTGGGTAAGATAATGGTACATCTTCCAATTAATGCATCTTAGATTGGATGAAACACAGTATTTGCTTTTTTACCTTAGTCAAAAATTTGATTTTGTCCTGCCTAAGCTTCAGTTTTCTTATTCATAGTATTTATGGGAAAATTAGAAGTCCTATATCTTTTTTAAAAAGCCTATCATATGATATATCTTCAATATAGTTATTACTATCATTATCATTGATCAAAATGCCCATATTTCCCATTTAAAAATTAGTTGGTACCCAAGAAACAGTGAAAAAACAGATGATTACTTTTTCTCTTTTACTGTTGCATAAATACATTGCTTATTGTCCCTAGGATAGTCTCTCATATTAAAAACCCCAGTGAATAGATGCTAAAATGGCTCCTATTCTTGTGTGATTGAATATTTCTACTTCAAGAAAAATGATAGTAGTATCAAGAACCTATAAGTAGTCACATTTTTGGTGGATCAATTATAATTTTTATGTCAACATTTTAAAAAGTATTACGGCATATTTTTGTCTTTTCTTAAAAATAATAGTACTTTTTTTGAATTGTTACTTATTTCACATATTCAATAGGTAGTATCGATTATAATCTAGTTATTTCTTGCAATAAGCTATTTCAAGTTTTTCTTTATTTCAACCTTTGGACTTCTTTTAGCTGCAAATTTCATTTCTTTGTTCTAAACTTAGATAATCAAATTTCAGTGATCAAGTATGAATTTAGAAAAACTTATTTATTGTTGAAAACAAATATATTATTGTCACCAAACAACATTCATAAAAGATGACAACTGATAATATGACAACACAATATCATAGATGAAAACACCCTTTAAAAATGACAAATTCCTCCTAGAAAAATTAGCTATCAAAAATAGGGAGGATAATTATGAATTATAGAATTGTCTAGGAAGAATTCATAATTCTGTCTTCCATTCTTGCTAGCTGATCTAACTAGTGAGGGATGGAAAAGATGAGGCAATCATATTTATGACACAATAAAGGGTAATCCATTAATATTTTGTATTAATATATAGGTTAACATTGTATTCTCATATATTTTCCAAGAGTTCTTCAATTGGGCCACACACATGTCACTGGGGCACATCTTGGAAATGCTCAGAATTCTTTGAAGACTACAGGTTGAATGGTCAAGTCTTCACTTAGTATAGGTGTAAGTCAGTAAAATTGAGAATATTATTGCTAATATTATATCATTTATACTCACTGGCTGGTAAACCAGGATGAAATTCAAATCATGCATGTATCATAAGACTCTGAATTGTCAAACTTTACACAGTTGAAGTAATTTTAACAATCATGAGCAGTTGCAGCAGCAACCTGTCTCTGGTGAAAAGCAATGCCTGTCACCCCTCGCCCCCAATTCCCCTGTGTATATACGAATCTATGTTCCCGTTGTGCCAGCTGGCAGAGAATATGAAAATAACCCAGGTGGCCTTTGATACATTTCAAGTTAGAAAAGAGAGCATGTTGCCGCCGTAAAGAAGAGATGGAAAGAAATTAATACAGATTTTTTTTAACTAGCATATTCACACCATACTTTTATTTTCCTTTTTAAATTGATTCTTATAGTTTCTCTATAGAAAAACCAAATGCATAATAAAAAAAATGGTAAAATAGAGAGAAGAACCAAAAACCACCATCTGCACATGATGTATTTTATAATCTTTTTCATTTATTATTCTTTCTAAAGCTAGATGACATTACAGGATGAATTCTATTTTATATCTTATTTTTAACTTAATACTTATATCAAAGAATTTTTCATGTTTTCATCTTCCTGTTTGCAGTTTATAAGTGATATTATGATAATGCCTATGCACGACTTGGTATTTTCAAATTTTCACTCTTTACTAAACAAAAAGAATCACACTATTATTTTATTTTGTGTAATAAGATTCTAAGTGAGACTGAATTTGACATATGTGAACAGGGGAGGGCTATGTCTTCACTATAGTTACCAAACTGTAGATTTGGGCAAGTTACTGAATCTCCCTTAGTTTCAGTCTCTTTACCAATTAGATGGAAATGTATTCCTAGTTCAGATGGTTTTTATGAAACTTAAATTAGTTAGACTATGTACAGACCCCTATATCAAGAAGCTGATCCATCTCCTTTTCTTTTTTTTTCTCCTTTTAGAGTGTGTTCTCTTTGAGAATTGACCAATCATAAAGAAATGTTTTATTTATTTCTGAGATTTTACATATAATAATGACATTAATTACATGTTACATCTTTGACAATTGTCTTTCAGTGTTAAACTTTTTATGTTTCTGAATGTAGACTGTTTGAAAGACAGGTATTTAATTTTTTATAATAACTTCAGATGGTAAAAAATATTCCTCCCTTGAAAGTTTTAATAAAAATTTGCTTTAATCGTCTTCTTAATTTTTGCAAAGACTTAAAAATATAATCCTTTGACCTTTATAAAATTTAAATAATTTTATAATGTCAAGGTGAGAATTTAACTTGCTCTGAGCAGTATTTTTGTCACTTGGTAAACAGGTATCCTAGAGAATTTACTGAATAAGGATGTTCTTCTCTAATGACTTATGACACTTTCTTTGAGTGATTCCAGGCTTTCTTTGGATCCACCTCTTTCATTTTGCACCAGTAGCAACTGCCTTTACCACAGCATTGTAAAAAGACTAGTCTTGCCTCACCAACATGAGAACAGTTTTTCGTTATTTCTATGATAGGTTTTATTTACTGTTGATTCATCATATATGGATCAGTGAAGGATAAACATAAAAACAGGCATCCTATTAAGAGTCACCTCAACTCATAGCAGTGGTGGCTGAATTGTCAGTCAGGAATTTTATGTGCACTTATGAAGAACATTCCTCAGAGATTAGGATGAAAGTTTTTATATTACCAAAGCCAAGACTGGATCATTGCTGGTCTTCCATAACAACAAGCTGATATTTGTTAAGGATTTATTATGGTCAGACCAAATAGTATTCTAAGTGCTTAATGTGTATTCTCATTTTTTCCCTCAAAACAATCTTGTAATTATCTCCTAATGACCTTTGAGGGTGCACAAAGGGCCAGAGGATACCATGAACAAAGAACTAAAGGACCAGGAGAGCAATGTCTCAAAAAAAAAAAAAAAAAAAAAAAGGGCAATGTGAATAAGGAGATAGAAAATACAAAAATCAAATAGAAAATTTGGAGCTGAAAAGGTACCATAACTGGAATATCCCATGAGGAAACTGATGTACAGAGAGTCAGGATCACATATCTGGTAGGAGACAGAGCCAGAATTGGAACCTACGTGAAGTTCATGGTCTACCCTCTTGTCTACCTGACTACAAAACTGCCCAGTGGACATCAGGTTCCCTCTATTCCTTTCACTTGCACCGGCCAGCCCCACAGCCAGACATTTACATTGTGTAAGAATCTTCCTTTAGGACTTCCCTGGTGGCGCAGTGGTTAAGAATCCACCTGCCAATGCAGGGGACATGGGTTCAAGTCCTGGTCCAGAAAGATCCCACGTGCCACGGAGTAACTAAGCCCATGCACCACAACTACTGAGCCTGCACTCTAGAGCCCACGAGCCACAACTACTAAAGCCCACGTGTCCTAGAGCCCGTGCTACACAACAAGAGAAGCCACTGTAGTGAGAAAATGGCACACCACAATGAAGAGTAGCCCCCACTCGGCGTAATTAGAGGAAGCCCACGCACTGCAACAAAGATCCAACACAACCTAAATAAATAAACAAATAAATAAATAAGAATCTTCCTTTAAAGTCCTTGACCTGAAAATGACAGTTAAACAAACATCCTAGCAAAGAATTTTAATAGCTACTTAAGATATGGGAAATGACTTAGACTACAAACAGATAAATGAAACTTAGTATAAGAAAAAGATATCATTTTGCCTGAAGTATTTTGATATTTCTAAAAGATTTTATGACCCAATATTAGCAGAATACAGGGCTACAAATCTCTCAAGGCCCTGATTTTGGGAATCTAAGAATATGCTGAAAAGCCATAAGACAGTGCGTACTCTACCCACTGAAAACAGATTCATTCACCTGAACATATTCCAGTTCAACAAATCTATCATTTAAGAAATCAGAACTATGGATCAAGATATATAGACAAACAGCTTTTAACTTTGTAAATTTTACCAACCTCAATTAAGGAAATGAGTGATCAAATGATTATGATGTAAGTTCCAATGGAAAAAAAAAGATATTTATATTCAACAAATTTCAAATACTATAATTATAAATGTATTTTACTGAAAAAATACATCAAATGTTAAAAGTGCTAAACTCGGGGTGGTAACACTGAAGTTAATGGTTCTTTTCTTCTTTACACTTGTGGATATTTTAAATGTTTCCACAAGAAGCATTTAATAATTTTATATATATTCAAAATATAATGGAAAATAGAAAAAACAGACAGCAAAACACATACTCAGTACTATGGTAATTTGGGGGACAAAATGTGAGCCTAGAAATATTAAGATTACATGAATTATTTGTTCATATTCCTTTGCTTTGGCCTGCATATCTTCATATTCTCTTGTTTTTATAATCAAAATAAATTATAGAATATTACAATCTTTATAATGACCGAAAAATTACCAAGATGTTCTTGAAATGGAAATGTAACGTGAAGATGTGTTATTTTCTTTCTCATTATAAAACTAATTCTTGGCAACACCAAAATTGGGTGCTGATTGCTCCAGATCTCTGAGTATCAGGCAGGCTTTTGTCCCTCTCAGCTACTGCGTATTTTCAACACACAGCACACTGTTACAGAGAAGCTAGAACTTCAAAATTATTTGATAAGTTAATTCCAATACTCTGTCTACACCAATAGAAGGTCGAGTCCTGACTGGTTAGCAGAAACTCACTCATGTGATATTAGAGATCCTTCCCCTTCAGGCAGAGCACAGACTCCAAATAAAACGGGGATTTTTCCATTAACTTCAATACGTATTCTTCTTACCTCTAACTTGATAGTATATAACCTTGGGAAAACTACTCAAACCTTTTAATATTATTTCTCCCATTGTCAAAATGAAGACAGCATTATCTAATTTTTAGGATTACTATATTAAGTAGGTTAATGTTAATATAACATTCAATTAGTTATATGAACTGCAGGTTAGTTATATTAACATTTACCTACTTAACATAGTAATCCTAAAACTTCGTCTGAATATATGATGAAACAAATTGAGTTCAACCATATTGTACACTTTCTTAACTCACTGACTTTCTTTTATATGACTGCATGTCTTAAATTTTAAAGTAGTAATCTTGTTTTATATTTTTATCTTGAGGAGTTTGAAATAACAATACCTCATTCTTTTTTTGAGGGTTATTTTGGTGAATCACTCAGTGAAATCACACAAAACTTTTTTTACACCATGTCCATTTAATTATCTTCTTGGCAGAAACTGTTAACAAGATTGTGAAATGCAATAGATTTTTAATAGCGAAATAAATTAAAATGTTGTAATCAAGGCCCTTCAATACATCTAGTTTCCATTGTAAAACAGAATTTTAATTAATATGCTATATATTTTCTCTAATTGTAGCACTGAATATGAATTTGTAATAGGGATTTTAATTTGTATCACTATCATGAGGAAATAAAGAGATATGGGTTACTGTATATTTGTTTTCTTAATAGATCTTTTAAAATAATGAAGAATATTTTATGAAATACTAATGTATAAACAGAAAATTGAGACTTCCTGTGATGAAAGAATTTATCAAGGCTTTCAAATGGTGATAAATTAAGTTGAAAAAGACACAAAAGGAGCCAAAAAATACTTTAGTTTTAAATAGTGTGCATAGATACTACACACAAATAGAAACTTGTATAAGTGCATTGGGAATTATCCTTATAGTCTGAGTCATAAAGCAAGTCTCAAAAAAATTTCAACAGGTTGAATTTACATAGAGTATGTTCTATGACAACAAAGGAATAAGCTGGAAATCATAACAAAAAGATACCTAGAATATGCTCAAATACTTGGAAAATAAATGATGTATGTGTAAATAATCCATGGGTCAAAAAAAATTTTCAAAGAAGAATAGAAAGTATTTTGTACTGAGTAATGACAATATGACATATCAAAACCAGTGTAACATAGCTAACATTGATCATTTGAAAATAAATCACAAAAAGTTAAGAACAAAAACTTTTAAATGAAAGAAGAAAAAAATGATAAAGAAAAGAGCAGAAATTATGAGGGGGAAAAAACCAAATTAGACAAAATATCTGAAGTCAGAATTGATTCTATGAGAAGAGCAATAACATTGATAAAACTCAATGAACAAAAAGCAGTTGCATTTCCACAAACTAACAATGAGCAATTTAATAAGGAAATTAAGAAAATAATTTCTTTTACAATGGCACCCAAAATAATAAAATACTTAGGAATAAACTTAACCAAGGAAATGAAAGACTTATACACTGAAAACTACAAAACAATGCTGAAACAATGACACAAATAAATGGAAAAATATTTTGTGTTCATGGACTGGAAGGCTTAATACTGTTAAAATACCCATACTATCCAAAAGAATCTACAGATTCAATGCAATACCTATCAAAACCCAATGACATTTTTTGCAGAAATAGAAAAAATAAAATCTAAAATTCATCTGGAATCAAAAAGAACCCCAAGTAGCCAAAACAATCTTCAGAAAGAATAACAAAGTGGTTGTGTCACACTTCCTGATTTCAAAATATATTGTACACCCACAGTAATCAAAACAGTATGGCACTGGCATAAAAACAGACATACATATGAATGGAATAGAAAAGAGATCCTAGAAAGAAACCTGCACATATATGGTCAAATCATCTTTGCCAAGGGTGTCTAGTCTACATAACAGAAAATGGATAGTCTTTTCAACAAATGGTGCTGAGAAAACTGTATATACACTTGCAAAGGAATGATTTTGAACTCTTATCTTATACCATATACAAAAATTAACTCAAAACGAATCAAAGACCTAAACATGAGACCTGAAACTATCAAACTCCTAGAAGAAAATATAGAGTAAAATCTGTGTGACACTGGATTTGGCAATAATTTCTTGTATAAAACCAAAAGCACAGGCAACAAACACAAAATAGGTAAACAGAACTACATCAAACTTAAAAACTGTAAACAGCAAAGGAAACAAGAGTAAAAAAAGCAACCTATGGAATGGGAGAAAATATTTGCAAACCACATATCTGATAAGGTGTTTTATATCTAGAATATATAAAGAACTATAACTGAACAACAACAACCAAGAAACTCAAATAACCCACGTAAAAAATAGGTAAAGAACTTGAACACACATTACTCCAAAGAAGATATATAAATGGCCATCAAGCACATGAAAAAATGCTCAATATCACTAATTACCAGGAAAATGCAAGTCAAAACCACAGTCAGATATCACCTCACACCCTTTAGGATGGTCACTGTCAAAAAAACAGAAAATAACAAGCATTGGCAATGCAGTGGAGAATTTGATGCAACTGCTATGGAAAACAGTATGGAGTTTCATCAAAAAATTAAAGATAGAATCACTA
Organism: Mesoplodon bidens; assembly: GCF_964165515.1. Lineage (NCBI taxonomy): Eukaryota > Metazoa > Chordata > Mammalia > Artiodactyla > Ziphiidae > Mesoplodon > Mesoplodon bidens. The sequence goes on from NC_138181.1 coordinate 23,551,375, forward strand.
CATGATTCAGCAATTCCTTTTTTGGGTATATATCTAAAAGAACTGAAAACAGGATCTCAAAGAGATATTTGCATATATGTGTTCACTGCAGCCTTATTCACAATAGCCAAAAGGTGGAAGCAACCCAAGGGTCCGCCGACAGGTGAATGGATAAATAAAATGTGGTATATGTGTACAATAAAGTATTATTCATCCTTAAAGGAGAAGGAGATCTGTCATATACTACAACACGGATGAAACTTGAGGACATTATGCTAAGTTAAATAAGCTAACCACAATAAAACAAATACTGCATGATTCCATTTATACTGAGGTATGTGAAATGGTCAAACTCTTAGAAACGGATAGTAGAATGGTATTTGCCAGAAGCTATGGGGGAAGGGAGAAAAGAAAAGTTGCTGTTCAAAAGATAAAGAGTTTCAGTTTTTCAAGATGAAAAATTTATAGAAATCTGTTGCACAACAATGTACATATATTAGTTAACACTACTGTTCACTTAATATGGCTAAAATGGTAATTTTGTTATGTGTTTTTACCACAATAAAATAAAAAATTTGTAAGATTTTACCAAAGACCGTAGACAGTAAAAGAAGGCCAGAAAAAGAAACAAAGGATAGAATAATTGAAAATAAAGATTAGATTTTTCATTATTAGATGCAGTCTTCTTTAACAAAAAATAGTCTCTTTGCTACCTAGAAACAATCCTAAGAAAGTTGGACAAGAACTTCCTGCCTAAAAATAATGAAATTTTGCATAATATACTAAAACACATTATAATAACTGAAGAGGTAGTCTATGTGTGAAGATAAGAAACTGTAATAAATATGTTAATTCAACCCAAATTGACTTATACTTTTAATGCAATTCCAATAAAAATTCCAATACAATTCTTTAGTTATTTGAAATTATGATTTAAAAATTTATTTGGGAGACCCCATGGTCAATAATTACCAACATACTCCATTAAGAATTGTTATGAAGGTTTACTACATAGCTATAGTAACTGTATAGAACCCCTGAACTTATATGGAAACTTGATATATAACATGTTGCAGATTATAGAGAAAGGAAGAAGTTTTCAATAATTAATGCTGAGACAGTTGGTAATCTACATGGGACAATGATGATGGTACTTGAACTCTATCTCACAGCACACAGTAGAATGGAAAAGTATACAAGAAATGTGTGAAATCTTTGGGATGTTTTCATGGGCTTGGCATAGGGAAGCATTTCATAAACATACAAAAATAATTATATTAGCAATGCTTAAAAATTCACCACTGTGAAATTTCAAAAAGAAATTTGTTCATTAAAGGACACCTTTAAAAAGTGAAAACAAAAATCACAAATCGGGGAAAGATACTTGCAAATTAAATATCAACAAATAATTCATAGTAAGAAAATATTAAGTTCTCCATCAAATCAATAAACAGAAGACCACCCAATAGAAAGATGGGGCAAGAGACATGAATAAGCATTTTCACAAAAAAGGAAATACAAATTGTCAGTAAGCATATACAGATATGTTCAACCTATCACTAATTAGAGAAATGCAAGTTAAAACCAAAATGAGATATAATTTTACACTGAACAGAATAGCAAAAATGTAAATATCAAAGTTGGATAATACCAAATATTGGTGGGAATAGGGAGCACAATGAAAACTTTCATACACAGTTTGTGGCCATGTAGATGTATACAGCAACTGTGTATGCAGTTGGGTGGATCTGTACTGTCAACTTAGCTACCCTGGAGTTATGTTTCCCAGCACCTCCTTGTATAGTTGTGAGTTAACGCAGCCACAAGGATCATTTGTGCAAGAGCTGGTAGGCAGAAGAAAAGCAGCAGCTACAATCTTTTTATGCTTGAAAGATCAGTTCAGAATACCTAGCACCAATACAGTTTACACATACTGTCACCCTCCCTTACCTGCTGGCTCACCAGGGTGATGTGGGACACCAGCTGGCCTGAAGCTTCTATGGCTCCTGTGGCTCTTGCAGGATCCTTATTGGGCCAAGTGCTTGGTTAGCCCTGTGCCGAAGGACACCATGTTCTCCTGGAAGATATTCTCATCACGAAAGGTGAGGTCCTGGAGATAGAGAAAGAGGAGGTTTCAGTTCATCCTCTGCCCTACTTAACATCACCTTCCCATCCTGACTGCTCGCCCTGCTGGCTTTAGACTCTGATACCAGACACAAAACAAGAGCTTTATAAAGACTGTTTAACCAGTGCCCACAAGAGCATAAGGTCAAATTCTTAAAATAAATCTTATTGTATATATTATATCACTTGTATGGTTCTGCTTCTTTGAGTTAAACTTGATTGTTTCAGCTGGTTATGAAATGGAGATAATAAAACAAGCTATATCAAGAATGGCTTAATATATCACTATTAATGAAAAATACCAACTTCGTCTTTTTTTCCTATTACATCTATTTAAGGACAAAAAATACACAAAATTCACCATTTATTTATAACTTATGCTTAATGTCTATGTGCTGTCTTTCTACTGAACTTTACTCAGGTCAAATTTATCACTGGCAGGAAGCATAATTCTTAGTAATGCTAGGTGCTTCCTCCCAGAAAAGTGGATGCCACCAACAGGGGTGAAGTATCCAGGGAACCTGGGGCCAAATTAGCTGTCACCTGATAGCCATAGAGCATTTGTGCAGATACCAAAGGATTCATCTTAGAAGCAGAATCCTACGAAGAAATCAAAGCCAGGCAGAGAATCTAATACCCAAAGGCAATCTAAAGGAGTTACACAGATAAGAAGAACACAAGTGAGACAAAAAGATTTAAGAGGAGGAGCAAGGAAAGAAAAAGAGAGTGTAAATTTGAAGGTGAGAGGTAAGCCTGGAGGAATCCTCTGAGGAAAGGGAGCCAGCTGTAGCCAGTAAGGGCAAGAGAAAAAAGTCACAGCTGTGATTTCCCATTTTTACATTTTTTTCATAAAGCGCCTCTACCCCTTACAGGTATCACAGAAGATTTTGGGGGATCCTAAGGACATGTTGACCTGAGGAAAGCATTACAAATATGCTACTTGTAAACTTAAGTGATAGATCAGTTAAACAATTAATAATGACCTACATAAACCTCATATATGTGGTTTGCAGAATTTTGATCAATGTATTGATTTTCCCAGTATTCTGGCATTATGTTATAGACAGACAGCCATTAAAAAATAAGTGGAATTCCCTGGTGGTGCAGTGGTTAAGACACGGGTTCGATCCCTGGTCCGGGAAGATCCCATATGCCATGGAGCAACTAAGCCCGTGCACCACAACTACTGAGCCTGCGCGCCACAACTACTGAAGCCCATGCTCCCTAGAGCCTACGTGCCACAACTACTGAGCCCATGTGCTGCAACTATGGAAGCCTGCACCTAGAGCCCGTGCTCCGCAACAAGAGAAGCCACCGCAATGAGAAGCCCTCTCTCCACACCTGGTGAAAGCCCGTGCACAACAATGAAGATCCAATGCAGCCAAAAATAAAAATAAATTTTTTAATTAAAAAAATAAGCAATTACTTATAATGTTGCAAGGTATGAAAATATTGTTTCACACTGGTAAAATGAGATGTAATAATATGAATGTTTAATGCCAATAAATTTGGAAATATTTCTAAAGAAACACAAGTAAATACTATGATTCCAACTCTGACAAAAATACTATGTAGACTGTAACCAATACAAAAATGTCTTAACCCTGTATTTAGATTAAAAAAATTTTTTTTTTAATTTTCAACTTTTTCTTTCAAATTTTTGTTTCCACATTCATTGTACTTTCTGTTTTGATGCAAAAATCTGTTTCTTAAAATTGAGTGCTACAGATAATCAAAATTCTGCATTGTATTTTAAATTTAATCTAGAGCTACATTTTTTTTTTTAAACAGAGAGGCTTTATTTATGTTTCTAATTTTAAGGACTCTGAACAGACCTATACTAGATTATTAGAGCTAGGATAGCAAAACGATAATTAGTGAGTTACCTCAAATTTTTGTGATTAAACAACCTTAATGGCAGGTATTAAAATGTACGTAAACAATTTTCTATAAGAATCATTCCAAAAAATGTTGTCTCTAATGATAAACTTTTACATCCTCCAGTTTATAATTCCACAGTCATTACTAAACAAACCTTTGAATATTAAACAAAGGCCCATTGTCCATTCTGGTGAACAGACATAACCAGAAACTCAATTTTAGAATAAGATTTAAGTATGAATTTTTTTAAGTACTAAGGGGAAAGAATTTGTTGTAACTGGGAAGTAAATACCTGCTAAACTTTTTTGTGTGTCTAAACAATGATAACCTAGACCTTTGCATTTTCAAAAGTATTTGTGACTCAGCTTCTCATAATCCCAAAAGTTCTCTAATAAAAATTTGTGAGTTTGGCTTCTACTATAACTTAATCAAGATTAAGTAAATGATCTATGGTTTATAATAAATTAGGCCCAGTGTCTACAACCTTCTTTTCTAAATAGTTCATCAATTAGGTTTTACACTGGATTAAATTCCTGGCTTTCAGAGCAAAAATTCTCAAGTCTTAACCCCTGCAATTTATATAACAAAAATCAATACAAGTGCTCTTGTTAATGGTCTCAAAATGAGAAAACCAGAATATCTGGAAAAGCAGACACAGGAATCCCAGGTTCAAGGGTACTGATCTTTGGTTTCCAACATCTTAGGGCTTCTGAATTATACTTGATCTCACACCACCGTCTCATAAACTGCAATAGCTATTGGATTAGAACCCTGTGCATTGCAGAAATGTTTCTTTAACTCCCTAACTTTTTCACACAAGAACTGAAACACCACAAGACAGTGCAACTAATACAATTCCATAGCTATAAATATTACTATAATCCAAGTAGTATAAATGTTAGAGAATTTCATAGATAGGTGAAATAAATAATCTGTTTAAGCCCTCTGACCTTTTCATGAGGGAATTAAAGACCCAAAATGTAAAGTGGGCCCTAAGTCACAGACCTAAATTAAAAATTTGAACTATGACAGATACGTGATTCCAGGCTTAGATTATTGAGCAGTTGGTCCTATAAGCATAGAATTTTAGAGCAGGAAATTATCTAATTCAATCCCTTAATTTCATAGATGAGCAAACAAGGCTACAGGAGTTCCTAGGTTTGCTTAATTAAGATTATTCACAGAGTTTGTCAAATAGTCTCTGAAATCCTGAAAACGTTTTCTATGCTTCCACATATAAGTAGAAAGCACTGTCTTAATCTATATTCCCTGAGGAATCTTTTTTCTGGCGGTAGTAATTACTTTTCTATACTCTGAAGCCCAGATAATAAACTCATAGCTTTGTTTCAAAACAAGATATATTTTCAAAAGCAATTTTCTAGTATCAAAATAGTAACTCAGTCAGCCAAAACCTACTTATTGAACCAGGCACTTTTTACTTGGTGTTCTTCTAGGTCCAAGAATAAGGCAAAGACTGAAAGCAGTTTTCATTCTAGAAAGGGAGACAGGTGAGCCGAAACCTAACTACCAAGCAAAGCAAGCGAAATACACACGATTATTCCAAGTATTCATAAACGCTCTAAAATTCTAAATTCAAATGTTGAGTCAGAGTTCTTTCTAATCTGGATGACTTAACAACTAAAAAGCAATCACTAGTAAGTGGCCCAATAAACAGGGAGTTTGGGGAAGAACGATTTCTGTAGCACATCATTTAGACTACCAATAACCGCTAGAGGGGTTGTATGGCTTGTTTGTTTTTTTGTAATAAACTGTTTATTTTCCATCAATCCTTATTTCCATTTTCTGTTAAAGAGTCTACAGAAGGGGCTTCCCTGGAGGCGCAGTGGTTGAGAGTCCTCCTGCCAATGCAGGGGACACGGGTTCGTGCCCCGGTCCGGGAGGATCCCACATGCCGCGGAGCGGCTGGGCCCGTGAGCCATTGCCGCTGAGCCTGCGCGTCTGGAGCCTGTGCTCCGCAACGGGAGAGGCCACAACACTGAGAGGCCCGCGTACCACAAACAAACAAACAAAAGAGTCTACAGAAGAACAGCTTAAGACTCCTCAGTGGAAGTTCCTACCCATCAGAGCTGCAGACCAGGCTTCAGTAGGAAATTGCTGCACAGGCACAGAGCGGACCAGCAGGCCTTCAGGCCCGTCTGCAGCCTCGGGCTGGAGAGCAGTAAACTTGAAAGCTGGAGCAGTCCGTCTAGCCTGAAATTCCTCCTTGGGCAGAGCCTTTCAGCAGCGGCCTACTCTTCCTTTTCAGTCTCTTCTGGTTTTCTGCGGAAGCAGAGTTCAGGCTGACCGCCTGAGGGAGGTCACGTGAGACGGCGCCACGGCGCACGCGTGGAAACTCCCAGGCCAACGTCACAACATGGGACCAAGTGGGTGGGCTCCTTTTCTGTTGCACTCGTGGCAGTGACCACAGAGCACAGAAGAGAGTATTACACAGAATGGTGACAAGACGCCTCTGTGAGAGGCTGGTTGTCAGCTCCGGGATCAGTAACCACCAGAAGTCTCGGTTCTCGGAAAGCTGCCTGGATCTGGTTACTGCAGGTTCCGGGAGGGTAGCGGCCAGGAACGGGAGCAGCCCCCGTGGCAGCGGCTCACTTCAGCCCAGCTCACTGATCAGTATTCCTGAAAGACATGGCCGTGACATCAGCTGGGGCTTCAGTGGCAACCACGGCACGAGCTGGCAGAAGTTTCTCCAGGTTCTCCTCAGACTTATGTAAATGCCATCACGTTTCCCTTTGTAGATGTACGGTTCCATTTGGAAGTCACGGTTGGTGCCACCTAAGTAAATCCCCACTGCAAGGAATTTAAGGACATTCTCCTCCTTCATTTGCAGGACATCACGGGCTCCAGATATTATGAAAGTTTCCCTTTAATTTATCACAGGAAACCAAGACACTGCCTGTAGAGACCCCTCTCTGGGTAGCGCAGAAAGGTGAGTCCATTTTTTTTAAGCACCAAAGAGTTACCAGCATCAGGAGAGCCAATTAAATGAAAACAGAAAAAAAAAGTCCCTCTCTCTCTCCCCCCCACACACACACATTAACCAGCAAATAAGAAAACAAAAGCAAATATTAGGAAAGTGAGTAACCTCATCCCACAAGAAATGCTATAAGAAATCTTGAGTTCATTGAATCAGTGACTAAGGAGAATATCTGATTCCAAAGAAAATACTTTTGAGTATTTTAGTATTATTCCTCCAAGATATTAGGTATATAGCACCATTTTTATTTTTCATAATTTCTAGGCACTTTTAAAAATTTAAATCTACAAATTATTTTAATTTGAAACATTCTATTTTCCTATTAAAATATAGGTCTTTTTAGAAATACTTTATATTAATCTATATTTTAACACTGTATTCTCATATATTTTCCAAGAGTTCTTCAATTGGGTCACACACATGTCACTGGGGTACACCTTGGAGATGCTCAGAATCATTTGAAGACTACAGGTTGAATGGTCAAATTTTCACTTAGTATAGGTGTAAGTCAGTAAAATTGAGAATGTAATTGTTAATAGTATATCATTTATACTCACTGGCTGGTAAATCCTGATGCAATTCAAATTATGCATATATTAGAAGACTCTGAATTGTCAAACTCTACACAGTTGGAGTAATTTTAACAATCATGAGCAGTTCAAGCAGCATACTTCTCTGGTGAAAACAACACCTGTCACCCCTCGCCCCCAATTCCCCTGTGTAAATATGAATCTATGTTCCCGTTGTGTTAGCTGGCAGAGAATATGAAAATTCTCTGGTGGCCTTTGATACATTTCAACTTAGAAAAGAGAGCATGTTGCCGTGGTAAAGAAGAGATGGAAAGAAATTAATTGTACCCCCTAGAGATACCCTATAATTTTTATAATCTATAAAAAGAAATTATGCCATAGAGACAGCTATAGAAATCTTCACAGCTATATATTGAATTATCAGTCTTTTATAATTTTAATATTCTGGCAACAAGACCAACTGCAAATTATATCCCGATTGTTTTAACTGGCATCATACTGTCATAAAGAGTATAAATGAAATGGAGAAGTTACTTTCTAGTCAATTGTAAACAATTTTGTAATTCATTATCATTCAAAACAATGAGAAGAAGACCCAGGAAACCCCAGGAAATACTAGTGAGGATGAATAGAGGGTAATGGAAGAGAAATAAACATACAAATGTTAAAGAAAAAAAAATCAACTCTAAGACAAAAATAAACCAGTTATTAGGAGCAAGGTATGGTGAAATCAGTTTAACTAAAGCAAGGGATAAAATTGAGGCAAGTAGTGATACAGCAGGAACATACCCAATACATCCAGTAATCAAGACGACACTGAAATGAGGCAACGGTGCCTTGGCAGAAAGGCTTGCCTTTAAAGGGCATGACGAGCTCAGAATCATGTTTGCAGTAGAGGAACTAACACACTGGTGGGATATTGTGGGTTAAATCATATCTCCCTGTATTCTGTAGAGCTATCTATTTAAAACTGGGCATGACATAAAAAATTTGAGGAAAAAATAATTACAAAATAAAAAAATATATATGAAAAACAAAGTGTAATAACTGCTTACAGTTTACTGGTATCTTAGGGAATTTAGACAAGCACAGATAAAAATGCTTCGATTCTAAATTTGCAAATGTGCTGATGATTATTTCATTGAATTTAATTAATGCATTGTCATTAAACCAAAAGCAAATCTAAGTGTATCATTTATGATTCTACCTCCTTGAGAACTGGGATAAAGTTCATATTTAAATCTCATGCAGTATATCAGCCCTTGGCTACAAAGTTAACCTCCAAATCACCTACTATTTGCATCGCAGTCTGACTACGCATTTAGTCTTTGTTCCATATGCTTTAACATTCGTGAAAAAAATGTTAATTTTTTAAAAAAGAAGTCAATTCCCACTGTTGATGACTGAAACAAGGGAAAAGTTAAGGCATCTAAGAAAGTGATAATCTTTAGGTAGAAAACATTTTGTTGGTTAAAATAAAACAATGAAATTTTAAATTCTAGAGTGGTTCCAGTTAATATCCTAAATGGACTTGTCATTCTTTCTGATCTGTACAGAGACAAATAAGAAATTTTGTGAAATATCAAACGCTTCTGTCAATACTTTTTGGTAAAAACTATGTTATACGTGGTATCTTTTTTTTTAACATCTTTATTGGAGTATATTTGCTTTACAATGTTGTGTTAGTTTCTGCTGTATAACAAGGTGAATCAGCTATATGTATACATATGTCCCCAAATCCCCTTCCTCTTGCATTCCCCTCCCACCCTCTCTTATCTAACCCCTCTAGGTGGTCACAAACCACCGAGCTGATCTCCCTGTGCTATTTGGCTGCTTCCCACTAGCTATCTATTTTACATCTGGTAGTGTATGTATGTCCATGCCACTCTCTCACTTCTTCCCAGCTTACCCTTCCCCCTCCCCATGTCCTCAAGTCCATTCTCTATGTCTGCGTCTTTATTCCTGTCCTGCCCATAGGTTCTTCAAAACCATTTTTTCTTTTTTTTTAGATGCCATATATATGTGTTAGCATACGGTATTTCTTTTTCTCTTTCTGACTTACTTCACTCTGTATGACTGACTCTAGGTCCATCCACCTCACTACAAATAAATCAATTTCGTTTCTTTTTATGGCTAAGTAATATTCCACTGTATATGTGTACCACATATTCTTTATCCATTCATCTGTCAATGGACACTTAGGTTGCTTCCATGACCTGGCTATTGTAAATAGTGCTACAATGAACATTGTGGTACATGACTCTTTTTGAATTATGGTTTTCTCAGGGTATATGCCCAGTAGTGGGATTGCTGGGTCATATGGTAGTTCTATTTTTAGTTTTTTAAGGAACTGCCATACTGTTCTCCATAGAGGCTGTATCAATTTACATTCCCACCAACAGTGAAAGAGGGTTCCCTTTTCTCCACACCCTCTCCAGAATTTATTGTTTGTAGACTTTTTGATGATGGCCATCCTGACCAATTTGACATGATACCTCATTGTAGTTTTGATTTGCATTTCTCTAATGATTAGTGATGTGGAGCATCCTTTCATGTGTTTGTTGGCAATCTGTATATCTTCTTTGGAGAAATGTCTATTTAGGTCTTCTGCCCATTTTTGGATTCGGTTGTTTGTTGTTTTGATATTGAGCTGCATGAGCTGCTTGTATATGTTGGAGATTAAGCCACTGTCAGTTTCTTCATTTGCAAATATTTTCTATCATTCTAAGGGTTGTCTTTTCATCTTGTTTATGGTTTCCTTTGCTGTGCAAAAGCTTTTAAGTTTCATTAGGTCCCATTTGTTTATTTTTGTTTTTATTTCCATTTCTCTAGGAGGTGGGTCAAAAAGGATCTTGCTGTGATTGATGTCAGAGAGTGTTCTGCCTATGTTTTCCTCTAAGAGTTTTACAGTGTCCGGTCTTACATTTAGGTCTCTAATCCATTTTGAGTTTATTTTTGTGTACGGTGTTAGGGAGTGTTCTAATTCCATTCTTTCACATGTAGTTGTCCAGTTTTCCCAGCACCACTTATTGAAGAGGCTGTCTTTTCTCCAATGTGTGTTCTTGCCTCCTTTATCAAAGATAAGGTGACCATATGTGCATGGGTTTATCTCTGGGCTTTCTATCCTGTTCCATTGATCTATATTTGTTTTTGTGCCAGTACCATACTATCTTGATTACTGTAGCTTTGTAGTATAGTCTGAAGTTAGGGAGCCTTATTCCTCCAGCTGTTTTTCTTTCTCAATATTGCTTTGGCTATTTGGGGTCTTTTGTGTTTCCATACAAATTGTGAATTTTTTTGTTCTAGCTCTGTAAAAATGCCATTGGTAGTTTGATAGGGATTGCACTGAATCTGTAGATTGCTTTGGGTAGTATAGTCATTTTCACAACGTTGATTCCTCCAATCCAAGAACATGGTCTATCTCTCCATCTGTTTGTATCATCTTTTATTTCTTTCATCTGTGTCCTATAGTTGTCTGCATACAGGTCTTTTGTCTCCTTAAGTAGGTTTATTCCTAGGTATTTTATTCTCTTTGTTTCAGTGGTAAAGGGGAGTGTTTCCTCAATTTCTCTTTCTGATTTTTCACCATTAGTGTATAGGAATGCAAGAGATTTCTGTGCATTAATTTTGTATCCTGCTACTTCACCAAATTCATTGATTAGCTGTAGTGCTTTTCTGGTGGCATCTTTAGGATTCTCTATGTATAGTGTCACGTCATCTGCAAACAGTGACAGTTTTTCTTCTTTTCTGATTTGGATTCCTTTTATTTCTTTTTCTTCTCTGATTGCTGTCACTAAAACTTCCAAAACTACGTTGAATAATAGTGGTGAGAACAGGCAACGTTGTCTTGTTCCTGATCTTAGTGGAAATGCTTTCAGTTTTTCACGATTGAGAACGATGTTGGCTGTGGGTTTGTCATATATGACCTTTATTATGTTGAGGTAAGTTCCTTCTATGTCTACTTTCTGCAGGGTTTTTATCTTAAATGGGTGTTGAATTTTGTCAGAGCTTTTTCTGCATCTATTGAGATTATCATATGGTTTTTATTCTTCAGTTTGTTAACATGGTGTATCATATTGATTGATTTGCGTATACTGAAGAATCCTTGCATTCCTGGGGTAGACCCCACTTGATCATGGTGTATGATCCTTTTAATGTGCTGTTGGATTCTGTTTGCTAGTATTTTGTTGAGGGTTTTTGCATCTATGTTCATCAGTGATATTGGCCTGTAGTTTTCTTTTCTGTGACATGTTTGTCTGGTTTTGGTATCAGGGTGATGGTGGCCTCGTAGAATGAGTTTGGGAGTGTTCCTCCCTCTGCTATATTTTAGAAGAATTTGAGAAGGATAGGTGTTAGCTCTTCTCTATGTGTTTGATAGAATTCACCTGTGAAGCCATCGGGTCCTGAGCTTTTGTTGGTTGGAAGATATTTAATCACAGTTTCAATTTCAGTGCTTGTGATTGGTCTGTTTATATTTCCTATTTCTTCCTGGTTCAATCTGGGAAGGTTGTGCTTTTCTAAGAATATGTTCATTTCTTCCAGGTTGTCCATTTTACTGGCATATAGTTGCTTGTAGTAATCTTTCATGATCCTTTGTATTTCTTCAGTGTCACTTATACATGGTATCTTGCAGATATGTCTTAAATCAACTATATCAACCCTATTGTGCCAGTATTAGTTGTTGAGATTAAAGAATGTGCCTATATATTCAACTGAGATAATTCAGGCAGGACCTCCTATTTTCAGGACAGTGGTCTATATGCTCATCAAGACTGTGTAAAATAGTTTCTGAGAATCTTGTGTTCTGATTCGTGCTCTCATGCCCCAAATTTGAGAAAAAAATTCAGGTATATGATTTGCTGACTACCTTGAGAATTACATTTTGATGGAACAAGTGTGATATTCAATTCCATTTCTTTTCTAGAGTGTTTCCACAATAAAGGTGTCCTAGTGTTTCATTAACTCTCATAGGTGCCATTTCCATCACCACATTTTGATTCTAAGATCTGAGTTACTGAAGTAGTGTTTACCCCCACTTCTTCCACATGGTTTCCTATCTAATATGAATGATAACTGAAGTAGCTATGTCTACAACTTATCATTGATTTTTTTTCCCCAATGGATGACCTTTGAGTTTTTCAAAAATGTTGTTTTCTGACTCCAACCTCAATGCTGCCCGTGTAAAACTTAATTCACAGTACATCAGAAGAATGTTTCTTTTTTTATATCTGTAATTTTGTTTGCTTTACTTTAAAATAGCGTAGTGTGGGCTTCCCTGGTGGTGCAGTGTTTGACAGTCTGCCTGCCGATGCAGGGGACACGGGTTCGTGCCCCGGTCCGGGAAGATCCCACATGCCACGGAGCAGCTAGGCCCGTGAGCCATGGCCACTAAGCCTGCATGTCCGGAGCCTGTGCTCCACAATGGGAGAGGCCACAACAGTGAGAGGCCAGCGTACCACAAAAATAATAATAAAATAAAATAAAATAAAATAAAATAGTGTTTTATATGATTGCTATTTTCAATTTAATGAAAGAATAAGAAGTCATTAAAGGCTGAGTGTGTTAAAATCTTCATGCACCATACATTTAAATTATTTCTGGATTAGAAAAAGAATGTTTAATAGTTTATCTGCTAATGTGAAGAAAGCAAAGAGAAGTTATATAATATTTATTTTCCATCTATTCTGTGGCATTGATCTAGTTGCTTTACACGAATTACTTTTTTAACCCTCTCAATAAAGCTATAAGTTGGCATTATTTTCTTCATTTTGCCAAAGGCAACAAGGCTAAGTAGCTAGTATATGGAAAATTTCAAATTCAAAGCAGAATTTGAATTGATGTTTCCCTGGCCCCAAAGCCTGTAATTTTTCTAGTATGCTGTAATGGTTTCCATACAACCATTTCACTTTTACTTACTATAAGGAAATTCAGTCTGCAGTACATATGAACTTACCCATCTAAACACATTGTCACATGACTTTTTAGATCTGAAATTGTGGCTCATATGGTATTGAGAATGAAGACTTAAAAAACAACTCTCTGAATTCCTACACCCAGGATATTTAAGACTTGTGAAATGCCTATTAAGCCTGTTTCACAGGTGAAAACACTTGCATAAACCAAGCATCTGTTTACTCCAGAACTATTCCTTAACAAGGAATGCTTAAGTGAGAGTAACACTAATAATACTAAAATTATTACTGCTAATATATTATTTTAGTATAGTTATTATACTGATAATATTAACAGCACTAATCTTATTAGTATTAGTACACTAATATTAATAACAAGTAGATTGAAATCATTACAAACAGATTCTTGAATGATCTTGAACTCTAGCTACAGGGGTAGTAAGAGAAATTCTGACTGTTACCAGGCTGGCACTGGGGACTTCAACAGGAAGCAACTCATGGTTTTTAATTCTGTAGTTTACAAAGGAAGATTTACCATGAAGTTACCTTAGGTTTCACTTGGACAGGCCTTTTTAAGTCTTGGTCTGGTCCTAACAATGTTTTTACATGGTAAAATGTGTTTGTACTTTCTCCAAAACTAAGATATTAAATTCAGTTAAGACAAAGGTTGCTTCCTATTCCAATCCCCATCCCCACCCCAACCCCCATACAAATACCTGTATTCACACTATAATAGAGGCTGTGGGCATGCTTTGTACCCAGCCAAGGCAAAGCTGTGTTGGTGACATCGTTGGTTTGGGTTTAGTGAACCAGGCTAGGACCAGAATATAGAATTCTGGCACATAGGACAACCATTTGCTTTCTATTCTTTCTCACCTTCCAAGCATGTTTGGTAAATGTAATCAAAATCACACTGGAAGATCAAGAAGGAAGTAGCAATCAGACAGCATATACTTAAGTTTTCTAATCTGTTCTTCCAAGTAACAGTTTCCAAATTCTCTATATTTTATGGGAAGTAAAAGCAGGAGCTTTTTTTGATGGGGAATGATATAAGTAGTTTTCATTTATATTTTGAAAGGTGAGATCAGAATAGGCAAAAAAGATTAGGTCAGTTGCAGCTTTTTGGAAAACAAACAAAATCTAAGAAAAAATCAGAAACATGTGTTTAGCTAAGACCTCCTAAAAATGATATATCATTAGTAGTAAAGATGTGATAGCTTATAAGAAAGATATTGATCGTCTTGTGAAATAAATGAGCTTAAATTTTCACTTCATTTATTACTGAAGTGATCATTTATTTGACATTGGTTTAACTTGCATGCTCTACTGATACTTATAAAAGCTCTTATTTTTTTCTAGGGTATTTTAAAGGACCAAAACAGATTCTCATTTTCTCCCTAAAAGCAGTGATATTAGCAATAATTCTCTTTGAAAATGAACAGCCAAAAATATATGCAGTTAATATGTATTTTAACAAAGATATTGACAAATGTACTTTTTAATGAAAATCTCATTACTTTAATGATGGTATTGAGCAATTCATTTTTTTAAGAAGTGATATACTGAGAACTTAACCTATTCTTAGCACAATGAAGTAACTTATCGTCTTTCAGTTTATCTTAGAAATAAATTCAAAGCTTAGATCTTATTTTATTTTCTAAAACCTCTTACCTCTTCTTATTACAGCTACCTGCTCAAGATTATACCAGTTTTTGCATTAAACCTACAAGTTCCAGTAAGCATACTGACTTTAGTATTAAAGTTAGTCATTTTACCTTATAGTTGAATTGTGTTTAACAGTTACTGAAGTATTCTGACATATTATTTCTCTTGATGTTATGAATACGTCAAGAGTTAGCTCAGTTTCTTATAATATTTTCCTAAAATGACAAAATCATGATTCTGAGTTATTTTCCAGTCAATATTACCATGTTCCACAATTCCAAATAAAGCCTAAAATACTCATAGATTTGCACACACATTACAGAAAAAGAGTAATATAAAATGTAGGTGAACTGTAATAAATCTAATATTGAATTTTTTTAAATTGGAATTTATTGTTTTATTTGAAAAGCAAAAGAGGAGTTCTTACATATGGACAGCACTGTTATGGACATGTAGAGATATATGATTTATATGTATATTTTATATATGTATATATTTTTTCATAGCTAAATAGAATCAATGTGCATCATCAAAAGAATATTGTGTTCTGTTTCACTAAATAGAAAAAAATAAAGAAGGGGGAAAAAAACATTAAAACATTGCCTGCAGTTGTCTTCGTTACCTAAAAGTTCCAAAAGTCATCTGAACAGATTACTTCCCAGATCCATGAAGAACTTCTTAATTAAAATTGTATTGATGTATTGTGTCTGCAGAGATAATTAAATACAACACTAGTTTTGCATGCAAAAACATATTTGTCTTGCCAAGAAAGTAACTGAGAAATAGAGTTGAGTGACTGACTCAGTCTTGATGCAGAAACTTTTATCAGAAGAGTTTCAATCAGTTATGGAAACTCCGAGGACTGCCCACAAACATATGAGTTGATCCAGCTTCTTTCTGCGTTTTAATTGAACATGCAAAAAGATGGCATACTAAAACAAATGTGTATTTCTCCCCATGAGTTCACTCTACAAAATAAGCCAGATTGGATTATGAAGTCAACTAAGAGTTGATGCTTTATTCACTTGGTATTATTCATCTGTTTCATCGTGATATTTACTCTGCTTTAAACAATCACCATACTACTCAATTATACTTTTCCGTTTTTAAATACAAATTACTGTCATATGGATACATCCCAATGATAATTATTGCTCTGAAGGAGTCAGTTCTACTGAAAAGATCTGCTGCACATTCATCATATAGCTATGGTGATAACATTGTAGTTGCTGGAGCTCACAATTGTGAGATTTCAATAGAAAACAGTAGAAAGGAAATCCAGGGGAACCCATCAGCCTTCCTAAATGTATTTAACAGACTTACACCAAGAATGGGTTTATTGCTATGCAATATATAATATCTTTTAAATCCTTGTAACCATACAAGAATTTAGAAAAAATGATTTTGTTAGAAGAGCACAAAGAGATTGACCCAGATTTTCAAAAGCTCTACTATACCAGCACTACTATATGACTCCAGATGAAGTTAAACAAGGCTACCCAAGAGCAAATATGATCCCAGGGCTTTATTCCAGCATCTTAGGTGAAAAGAAAAAAAAAAAAAAAACTCAAAAGTTAAAATATCTACACAGGCCCTAAGCACTTCAGATAGTAGTTGAGCTCTTTGAGGACAGAGTTCAAAAGGATTATCAAGGAGTAGAGAAGATAGCCTTCAGTAAGGGAGCAAATACTTGCTTCCAAGAGTTCATAGGTTCAACACCTGTGCCATGTCCCAGTGGAAAAGTTTTTTAAAAGTTATTTAAAAACTTTTTATTATTATTATTATTAAGACTTCCACTATTAGAGGAAGACGATTTTCAGTGTGGCAGAGTAAGAACCTCCGAAATCTGCTCTTCCATAGAAGCAATAAGAACACTAATAAAAACTGTCAAAATTAACTTTTTCAAAACTCCAAAACTTAACCAAAGGCTTCCAACAATCCAAGGAGTATTTATTCAAGAAAACTAGCTAAATCTCAGTAAACAGCAAAAGCCTTATGTCTTGAGACTTGCATTATCCCCATCCCTCTCTGCCCAGCTCCACAATAACCTTGAAAGCCAGCAGACTTGCAGCCATGGTAACAATGAAAACAAGCTGCCTAGAGGTGATAAACTGAGTTTGAAACTCTTTAGAAAGCCCATTCTCACGTATTTGATCTGTTTGGTAGATTCCTGCAAATGCTTCATTAGCAGGGTTTCTCACTATTTGACCTGAGTCAGAGTGTATTCCGTGGGATAAGCCTTAACTCTAGCACATTTATTGAAAACAGTTGCTTAACATCTCAACTGCCTGAGTCAGTGATAACAGTTGGGACAAAAAAGAGGCTGGCCTAAAAAAGGAAGATCTGGAGAATAAGATTTCATAATTGGCGTTGAAAAACTCCAGTGTATTACTGGGACTCCAGAAAGCTTCAGGCATGTACAGGGTTTTATGCATTCCCAAGAAGACCTAGGAAGGCTCTAATCTCTCACCTGTGGCTGAACTTGAAGACCTGAGCAAGCAAGAAGTGAAAGCTAAGGTACAATTTTGAAGTGCTTCAATGTTGAAGGCATGCTTCAACACACACACAGAGCCCCCATTGAAAGGAGTGGGAGTATTATTACTTCTAGGATATAATGGTTTAAGAAAAGTCAACCATTTTCTAACCAGTAGGCTAAACAAGCCATGACTTCAGTGACTGCACACGACAGAGAATATAAACTTTGCAGAATTATTACAAGATAGTTACTAAACAAACAGAGACAAAACAACAATAAATAGCAGGAACAACATCCCTGGAGAAGGTGGGGAATTTGGTTTCCACAATTGTCATATTATAAAATGTCCAGTTTTCAACTAAATATTATAAGACATAGAAAGAAATAGGAAAGTATGACTCATACGCAGGAAATAATGCATCAACAGATACTCCCTGAGGAAGCTCAGATGTTAGACTTAATAAACGATGACTTTAAATCAGCTCTTGTAAATATGTTGAAAGAATTAAAAAAAACCCAAAAACCTGTGTCTAAAGAATTAAAGTCTGAGGATAATGTCTCACTAAATAGAAAATATCAATAAAAAGATTATAAAAGAAGTAAATAGAAATTCTGAAGTCAAGAAGTAAAATAACTGAAATTAAAAATTTACTAGAAAGACTCAACAGCAAAGTTAAGTAGGCAGAAGAAAAAACTTGTGAACTTGAAGATAAGTCAATTAAGTACACCTTGTCTGAAATACAGATATAAAAAAGAATGATTAAAAATTAAGAGAGGACTTCCCTGGTGGTGCAGTGGTTAGGAATACACCTGCCGATGCAGGGGACACGGGTTCGATTCCTGGTCCAGGAGGATCCCACATGCCGCGGAGCAACTAAGTCCGTGCACCACAGCTACCGAGCCTGCGCTCTAGAGCCCACAAGCCACAACTACTGAGCCTGCAGGCGACAGCTACTGAGGCCTGCGAGTCTGGAGCCCATGCTCTGCAACAGGAGAAGACACCGCAGTGGGAAGGCTGTGCACCGCAGCAAAGAGTGGCTCCACTCACCACAGCTAGAGGGAGCCAGCATGCACCAATGGAGACCCAACAGAGCCTAAATAAATAAATGAATGAATGAATGAATGAATAAATAAATAAATAAATAAATGAACCTTACAAATGTGTGAAGCAGCACCAAGCACACTAAGATCTCCATAATGAGAGTCCCAGAAGAAAAGGGAAAAGAGAAGGGGGCAGAAAACAATATTTGCAAGAATAATGGCTGAAAAGTTCCCAAATTTTATGAAAAGCCCTTTAAGTTAAAACACTATTTTTAAGTGCTAACTGCATAAATATTTGCTCTACTGAATTTCTAAAATCTTCTAGAACAAAGTTTAGTATGCCTGTTCACCCTTCTTAGTGCAATGGAAAAAAAGGACATATGTTGTATTACTAAATCAAACCTACTGTGTCTTACTGTGTAATTATCAGTTTATTGGGGAAAATATAGCATAAGTATTTTAATGTATATATTTGTGATTTTGTTGAAAAGTGTGTATTAAATATACTTCTTATAACTTAGTTTTTAGCATTTATACAAATTTTTAATTTTCTGCTCTACAGCCCTTTAAAAAAAGTGGAATGACACTATTCCAAAGGGATGGTCTAAGGGCGTATTAATTCATCTATTTATCCTCTCCAGGACTTAAAAAATATACCAAATCAAAATACTTCATGATGAGAATAATTGCTCATTCCACTATCATTTATTACATATTGCTCTATAATCTATTCTAGGCACTGGGAATATAATAAAACAGGTAGTATTCATAAGCACTTGAACTTACTACATGCTAAAAGCACTGTTATAAGCAATCTGTGTTAATTTATTTAAACTTTCCAAGACGATTAAGAAGTAAACACTAGTATTATTTCCATTCAACCGATGATTATAATATTAAGTCATAAGGAGAGTAAGTAACTTGCTCAAGATCATGCAACACTTAAAACTTTCAAGAGTTAAAGCCACGCTATGAACTTACACAATCTGACTCTGGGTCTAAGACCTTCCCAGATCTACTAAACATCAGTGAAAATATTCAGTGTTTCACCTGGAGCTTGTAGTGTAGAAGAGGGGTTAGGCATGAATGTGGCAGTTGCAATTAAACACAATTCCAGGCATTCCTCATTTTATTGTGTTTCATTTCACAGTGACTGTTTTTTTTTTTTACAAATTGAAGGTTTGTACCAACCTTGCATCAAGCAACTCTATCAGCACCATTTTTCCAACAGCATTATTTATTTATTTATTATTTATTTTTTTTGCAGTACGCGGGCCTCTCAGTGCTGTGGCTTCTCCCATTGCGGAGCACAGGCTCCGGACGCGCAGGCTCAGCGGCCATGGCTCATGGGCCCAGCCGCTTCGTGGCATGTGGGATCTTCCCGGACCGGGGCACGAACCCACGTCCCCTGCATCGGCAGGCGGACTGTCAACCACTGCGCCACCAGGGAAGCCCCCAACAGCATTATTTTTTAATTAAAGTATGTACATTGTTTTTTTAGACATAATGCTATTCATACTTAATAGACTACAGTATAATGTAACATAACTTTTATATGTACCGGGAAACCAAAAAATTGTGTGACTTACTTTGTTGCAATATTCACTTTATTGTGGTGGTCTGGAAATGAACCTGCAATATCTTCAGAATATGCCTACAGTGTAGTTTTAGAGATAAGTACATAGCAATAGAAGAACACATAGGTGGGACCTCTAAGCAACCTTTTAACATAAAGGTAGTTCCCTGCAAGGAAACTCTTAGTGAGGGATGTATGACTATTTTCAGAGGCTTGAAGATGTTACAGGCGAAAAGATACAATAGCAAAGATTCAGATGCAAGGAGAACATCAGGAACATGAGTAGTTATGAAGAACTTTAGGAAGTTTAGTAAATTAGATTGCATCCTGTAATCAAAACTGTGAGAAGGGAGGCCATCAGTGTTAGAGAGTAAATATTGATAGTACTTTGTATGTTACGTTAATGAGTTTAGGTTTGTGCTGAGGGCAATCGGTAAAAAGTGAGTATAAAGGAAGTTATTTTCAGATTTGGATATTACGAAAATTCACTCTGGTTGGAGTGGGAAGAACAAATTGGAGAGGAATAAGTGTAGATAGGGAATACTTAGGAGGCTGTTGTACATGATACAGGTGATGATATATTGAGAGATAATGACAGTGTGTTATAGAATGGTGACTTGAGAAATATTTGGAAACGTATTTGGTAAACTAAGTGGTGCCAAATATGAAAGATAGGAAGGAATCAAGAACAATTCCAAGTTACGTTAACTAATCTCAGAAATGCATATATGTGTGTGTATGTGTGTAACTATGTTTTAATATTTTACTATTAGCTGTTGCAGATGGGATACATTTTTACAGAAAATTTTAAAATCTTGTACAATAAATCCCTTTTCGAAATCAGCATGAAAGTAACATCTTCCTACCTTTTGAATGTGTATGTTCAACTTTATTACCAGGCAAAAACACAACAAATGATCTTGGGTTCCTTCTGGCACTGGATGCCAGCAAGCTCTAAGGTAAGGTGTGTTCTCAATTCCACTTATTTCTTTCTGCTTAATTGTCTTGAATAACTATCTATACTCATTCTTTATCATTGTCATATATCCATAATCTCTTGCTTTTGTTTTTGACATATGTAAATGCTAACCTGATGCTATAAAACGACTAGTACTAATTCCCTTTGCTGACAGTGTAATTAGGACAGAAAACAAGATTAGTATATTTAGAGTACGGTACTGATAAAATTAACACAAAGTATATATAAAATTTTAAAAGAATCAGGAATCAGAAAATCAAACAATGCAGAAAAATAAGACAAAGTTTTATGAGATTACTGATTAATTTCTATTATTTAGTCAGTCTGAGCTAAATAAATTTATTGTGAAACAGGTATCTGATAATTAGAGAAGGAAAAAATAAAAACCACTAGAAAGAGAAATAAATAACTATAAAAGAGCCCAAGCTTTTTAGAATGCTAATAGATGTTGTAGAGAATGTTTGGTCCTAAATTTCGTCAATATTTTGAACATTTAACTGTTAGGAATGATAATTTATTTGTCAAACTCTTTCTTAAAACCATTATATACTTTCACAAATTAAGTGGAATTGGGATATATTTACAGCTTGAGATTCCTAACCTCTTTGAGTATGCAACTACAATATTAAGGCCATTTAGAAGCATGCCTCAGTGATCGATACTCCTCAGGCAAGCCTCTGACTACTCAGAGAGAGCCAGAGTATTCAGTCCAAAAGGAAAAGTCATCACTGGCCTCTGGCGACTCGACCCAGGACCTCGGAAAAAGAATGGAGGCAAAGATCAAAAAGATGCAAGAAATGTTTAACAAAGACCTAGAAGAATTAAAGAATAAACAAACAGAGATGAACAATATAATAGCTGAAATGAAAACTACACTACAAGGAATCAATAGCAGAATAACTGAGGCAGAAGAACGGATAAGTGACCTGTAAGACAGAATGATGGAATTAACTGCTGCAGAACAGAATAAAGAAAAAAGAATGAAAAGAAATGAACACAGCCTAAGAGACCTCTGGGACAACATTAAACACAACAACATTCGCATTATGGGGGTCCCAGAAGGAGAAGAGAGAGAGAAAGGACCCAAGAAAATATTTGAAGAGATTATAGTCGAAAACTTTCCTAACATGGGAAAGGAAATAGCCACCCAAGTCCAGGAAGCGTAGAGAGTCCCATACAGGATAAACACAAGGAGAAACACACAAAGACACACAGTAATCAAATCGGCAAAAATTAAAGACAAAGAAAAATTATTGAAAGCACAAGGGAAAAAGTATTGAAAGCACAAGGGAAAAATGACAAATAACGTACAAGGGAATTCCCATAAGGTTAACAGCTGATTTCTCAGCAGAAACTCTACAAGCCAGAAGGGAGTGGCATGATATACTTAAAGTGATGAAAAGGAAGAACCTACAACCAAGATTACTCTACCCAGCAAGGATCTCATTCAGATTTGATGGAGAAATCAAAAGCTTTACAGACAGGCAAAAGCTAAGAGAATTCAGAACCACCAAACCAGCTGTACAACAAATGCTAAAGGAACTTCTCTAAGTGGGAAACAAAAGAGAAGAAAAGGACCTACAAAAAAAAGCCCAAAATAATTAAGAAAATGGTCAGAGGAACATACATATCGATAATTACCTTAAACGTGAACAGATTAAATGCTCCAACCAAAAGAAATAGGCTACCTGAATGGATACAAAAACAAGACCCATATATATGCTGTCTACAAGAGACCCACTTCTGAGCTAGGGACACATACAGACTGAAAGTGAGGGGATGGAAAAAGATACTCCATGCAAATGGAAATCAAAAGAAAGCTGGAGTAGCTATACTCATATCAGATAAAATAGACTTTAAAATAAAGAATGTTACAAGAGACAAGGAAGGACACTACATAATGATCAAGGTCTGGGAAGATCCCACATGCCACAGAGAGGCTGGGCCCATGAGCCATGGTCGCTGACCCTGTGCATCTGGAGCCTGTGCTCTGCAACAGGAGAGGCCACAAGAGTGAGAGGCCTGCATACCACAAAAAAAAAAAAAAAAAAAAATCTTCCAACAAACAAAAGTCCAGGACCAGATGGCTTCACAGGTATTCTATCAAACATTTAGAGAAGAGCCAACACCCATCCTTCTCAAACTCTTCCAAAAAACTGCAGAGGAATGAATACTCCCAAACTCATTCTATGAGGCCACCATCACCCTGATACCAAAACTAGACAAAGATACTACAAAAAAAAGAAAATTACAGACCAATATCACTTATGAATATAGATGCAAAAATCCTCAACAAAATACTAGCAAATAGAGTCCAATGACACATTAAAAGGATCATACACCACGATCAAGTAGGATTTATCCCTGGGATGCAAGGATTCTACAAAATACTCAAATCAATCAATGTGATACACCATATTAACAAATTGAAGAAAAAAAACCATATGATCATCTCAATAGATGCAGAAAAAGCTTTTGACAAAATTCAACACCAATTTATGATAAAAACTCTCCAGAAAGTGGGCATAGAGGGAACCTACCTCAACATAATAAAGGCCATATATGACAAACCCACAGCAAACATCATTGTCAATGGTGAAAAACTGAAAGCATTTCAACAGACAAAGCATTAATCTCCAAAATATATAAACAGCTCATGCAGCTCAATATTAAAGAAACAAAGAGCCCAATCCAAAAATGGGCAGAAGACCTAAATAGACATTTCTCCAAAGAAGACATACAGATGGCCAAGAAGCACATGAACTGCTCAACATCACTAATTATTAAATAAATGCAAATCAAAACTACAATGAGGTATCACCTCACACCAGTTAGAATGGACATCATCAGAAAATCTACAAACAACAAATTCTGGGTAGGGTGCAGAGAAAAGGGAACCCTCTTGCACTGTTGGTGGGAATATAAATTGATACAGCCACTATGGAGAACAGTATGGAGGTTCCTTTAAAAGCTAAAAATAGATTTACCATATGATCCAGCAATCCCACCACTACTGGGCATATACCCAGAGAAAACCATAATTCAAAAAGACACATGCACCCCAATGTTCATTACAGCACTATTTACAATAGCCAAGTCATGGAAGCAACCCAAATGCCCATTGACAGATGAATGGATAAAGAAGATGTGGTACATATATACAATGGAATATTACTCAGCCATAAAAGGGAACGAAATTGAGTCATTTGTTGAGACGTGGATGGATCTAGAGACTGTCATACAGAGTGAAGCAAGTCAGAAAGAGAAAAACAAATATCGTATATTAACGAATGTATGTGGAACCTAGAAAAAATGGTACAGATGAGCCAATTTGCAGGGCAGAAGTTGAGACACAGATGTAGAGAACAGACATATGGACAGCAAAGGGGGAAAACTGCAGTGGGGTGGGAATGGTGGTGTGCTGAATTGGGCGACTGGGATTGACATGTATACACTGATGTGTGTAAAATTGATGACTAATAAGAACCTGCAGTATAAACAAACAAACAAACAAACAAAACAACTAATACTAAAATTTCATTGGGTTATTTGTATGGAAGTATGTTAATATAAAGGTTTCAGACATTACATTAAATTTCTAAATATCTTATATGTTCCTGTATAATGTTAGTAGTCTTAATTCTAGGTATTACTTTAAAATGTATATCTTAGAAATAACTAAAAAAATATGATAAGGGAATTAATATGGTAAACTAAAATATGTATTTAACACAAAAGAAGGAATTAGTGGGAGAATAGAATGACAAAAAAGACATAAAAGATATAGTAAACAAATAGCAAAGTGGTCAATGTAAATCCTACCTATCAATAATTACATTAAATGGTAAAAAATTCTAATCAAAAGACTGAGATTGGAAAAATGGATAGAATAAGCATCATTATACTCTATGTTGTCTACAGAGACACACTTTAATCAAAGACACAAATATCCTGAAAGTAAAAGAATGGAAAAAAGATATACTATGCAAACAGTAAACAAAAATCAGCTAGATTTGATATACTAATATCATAAATAGGACACTTTAAGTCAAAGGTGTTATAAAGACAAATGATATTATATATTGATAGAAGGGTCAATCCCTCAAGAAGATATACAATTATAAATATATATGTGCACCTTAAAACAGAGCTCCAAAATACTTGAAGCAGAAACTGACAAAATTGAAGGAATAAATAGATGACCACAATAATAGTTGGATACTTCAATACCCTACTTTCAATAATGCATATAACAACAAGGGAGAAGGTCAAGAAGGAAATAGAAGGCTTGAGCAACATTATAATTAGACCAACTAGCCTTAATAGACATCCATATGCTATTTCAACCAACAGCCAAATACACATTCTTTGCAAGTGAACATGGAAGAGAATAGGCCGTATGTTAGGCCATAAAACAGGTCTCAATAAATTTAAAAGCATTAAAATATACACAGTACAGCTTCTGATCATAATGAAATTAAACTGGAAATCAGTGAAGATGGAATTCTGGGACATTCACACATATGTGAATATTAAGCAATGTGATCCCAAATAATCCATAGGTCAAAGAATAAATCACAAGGGAAATGAGAAAATACTTTGAGATGAATAAAAATGAACCCAAAGATACCAAATTTATGGAATGCAAGTTAGGCAGTGCATAGAGAAAAACTTACAGATGTAAACACCTGAATTAAAGATAAGAAAGATATCAAATTAATAACCTAAACATCTACCTTAATAAACTAGAAACATGAAGAGTAAATTAAAGCCCAAGAGAGCAGAACAATAAAGATTAGACTGGAGGCAAATGAAAAAGAATATAGAAGAATAGACAAAATCAACAAAACTAAAAGTAGGTTCCCTGAAAAGATCAACAAGTTTAGTTAGACCTATAAGGAAAAGGAGGGAAGATTCAAAACACTGAAACCAGGAATGAAAGAGGGAGTATTAATTCTAATCTTACAGAAATATAAAGGATAATAAGGAAACACCATGAACAATTGTGTGCCAACAAATTAGAAAACCTAGATGAAGTGCATAAATTCCTAAAACACAGAAACTACTGAAAATGACTCAAGAAAAAATAGAAAATCTGAATAGACCTGTAACAAGTAAAGAGATTGAGTTACTAACAAAAACCTTCCACAAAGGACATCCAAATGGAACAAATGGCGTCAACACTGAATACTACCAAAAGTTTAAAAACTAATTAATGCCAATACTTCACTAAGTCTTCCAAAATATAGAAAAGGAGGAAATACTTCCCCACTCATTCTATCAGACCTACATTACTCTGATTCCAAAACCAGACATACATCTGTAAAAAAGAAAACTACAGACCAATATACCTTATTAATATGAAAGCAAAATTCTCAATGGATACTAGAAGACCATGTCCAGCAACATGTAAAAAAGAATTATACAACATGACCAAGTGGGAGTTATTCTGGGAATGAATGACTGCTTGAATATATGGAAATAACTCAATGTTATATATCATATTAATAGAATAAAAGACAAGATCACATGACCATTTCAATACATGCAGAAAAAGCATTTGAAAAAGTCAACACACCCTTTCATGATAAAAAATATCAGGAGCAAGACAAGGATCCTTCTCCTGCCATCTCTATTCAACCTTGCACTGGAGGTTCTAGCCAAGCCAATTAGGCAAGAAAATGAAAAAAAGACATTCTGTTGGAAGGAAAGAAGTAAAACTATCTCTACCCACAGATAAAATGATGTTGTATATAGAAAATCCTGGAGAACAAAAAACAAAAACCCCTTAGAGATCATATACTACTTCAGTAAGATGTTAATATATAAGATCAATATACAGAAATCAATTGTATTTTTATATACAGTTGACCCTTGGACAATGCTGGGGTTAGAAACACCAGCACCCTCCACCCACTCACAGCTGAAAATCTGAATACAATTTTATATTTGGTCCTCCATATCCACGGTTCTGCATCTGCAGATTCAACCAAGGATCATGTAGTACGGTACTACATATTTATTGAAAACAATTTCAATAAGTTATTTAAAGGTCAATTGTCTACTAGAACTCCAAATCATACTTATAAAGATTTAAATTCAAGAGCATTCCAAGTGTATTCCCTGAATTGTCAACTCACAATATCATAATCTGAGAATTGGAAGAGATCCATGAATTTATAGTTGATTCCAAGTGCAAAGACACTATACTATGTTTTAGGAGAGTTACCCAAAATATTATAACTGAATTAGGGGTGAATTTGGGACTTTGTTTCTTTTTTTTCCTTTTCCATTATGGTTTATTACAGGATATTGATCATAGTTCCCTATGCTATACAATAGGACTTTGTTGTTTACCTAGTCTATATATAATAGTTTGCATTTGCTAGTCCCAAGCTCTTCAAATGCTTAGCACCAAAGGGGAAACTTCAAGGGAAATAATCCACTCATAACTTAAAATAATTTGTATGGGAAAAAACATAAAATAACAGAACTTGAATACTTCTTTTTACTACCTGTAAGGTGGATTCTACTGTATTGTTAGGTGGTGACATAATTCGACCTGGCAGAAACTAAATACCCTGACTATATCATTATACATTTCCATGTGCTTTCACAATATTAATTGCTTGTTATGTCTCTCCTTGAAGCCAAATATCAAGTTTCATAAGTGGGACAAATAGTTTTCCATTTCAAGTGAACTTATCTTTGTAAGCTAAAATAAAGTACAATGGGTTGGGTTTTTTTGGCAAAATGATGTTAATATTACTGAATTTATAATTTGTTTTGTCATCTTGTCACAGAACAATGACTACATTCCTTTATTTCCCATTCAAAAGGAGTATAATTATTGTTAAAAATTCATCTTTAAATACTTCACTCCATAATTAAGCACCACCAAAGAAAACCCAGTCACTTGCCAATATAAACGTTCTTTTGTTTACATGCCCAGCCCTTCAGAGTAAGTAAATTGCTCAATAAATATTTTCCTTATTTTTATGAAGGCCCTACATGTTTTTTAACCTTTTTTCATATCTCTAAGGTAGAATTAATTTGATAAATAGACAAGATCTTAAAGATGACAATTTTTAAGGTGATACTGACATAAAGACTGACAGGTCTAACATTCTCAGAATTCACATGTGGCATCAAAATTTTATACCACTCAAACTTTTCCTTTGAGAAGCAAAGCTGAAGATAATTAATATTGAACATGGTAAGAGATCCTGTTTGTCCTATTTCACTTAAATACATTCTAATTTATGAAAAGGAAAAAGAGTGGAGATTTTTCATGTTTTCATCTTACTAGGGGAGCCTTCCTACTTTCTCTAATTGCACTAAAGAACTAAAGATAAATGTTCACAAACTCAACATGACTGATTACACAGGGAGCTTATTTAGTGCCTAGAAGCAATTTGAGTGTAATAGAGTAGAGATGCCATTTCTTCAAATGAGTTCTTTAATGAGCCTTTGTCTCACAACTTAATCGTGCTTTTTACTTTATTCCCCAAGATGTTCTGGTGTCTTTCATGCAGACCACAGGGAACATGTCTACCTGGAGAAATTCTAAAGTAACTCACCTTAAGTAATAGAAGAAAAAGCAGCTGTTATCTTGGAAGATTACTTTTGAAAAGGGCCTTTTACCCATTCAAAGAATACTCAAATAATTTGTTTTCAAGAATAAGACAGAGTACATTGTTTATTGGCTCTTGCAATTTCATGCAATTTTTCAAAATTGATGCAAGCAATAGTTTATTTTCTCCTAATCAAGCTACTATAGATTGTTTACAAAGTTTAAGTATACATCAACCTCATTTTACTTTCAGGTAACTACATACTGTTAAATACAGTTAAAGAGATATTAATATTCAAATACCTAAGAAAAATAACCTTAGGTCAGGGGATATATGTCTGATACTATTAAGGTTTGGGGAAGGTACAGCAAGGAGTAAATGGCATCAGAATAAAATACTTCACTGAAAAATTGCTCCTGGCAGTTTTCAATAAAACCAATTCAGAAAATAATGCTTCCTACCAATGTCTGAAGTGCAAATGGAATCCTGCTTCATTTATTTCTATTAAGCAGTCATTTCTCTGTGTCACACTTAATTGAGCTATAGTTCCCTTCATTAAATATGCCTCTTGAACTTTTCATTTTTGAAAAATGCTGTTCTCCCAACCACAGTAAATGTGTGAAGGAGAAATCAAATATTTTTAGGAAATACAAGATGTGTGCATGGGTTGATTTTTTTATACTTAAGAAAATAAAGAAAAATATTAAAAGATTTATATTTGTATAACTCACATGAATCACTTCCAAGTTTCCCTGTATTGCAAACCTCATCAATGTATTATAGAATCTTGACTGATGACAGTATAAGGTTTCATTGCTTGATATGTCATTCATAACTTTACCCCAAACATCTCCTACTGGGTGGAAGGTCTCTTCACATCTTAGGCCATAATTCTTTGAAATTTTTGTTTGTTTGTATGTCAGTTACTAGAGCAAGCTCTTTCCTTGAGGAAGCCCACAATAATTTTGAGTGTATCTTCATTTGGTTATTGGCTCATCAGGTCTCCCACAGCACTTTTTGCCTCTTTCTCCAACACTCTAATCAACTCAGAAAACTCTGCCAAATCCTACTCCCCTTCAAGGAAAAAAAAAAAAGTCAAAAGAAATATTGTGAATCTCTAAGAGAGGAAGATTACAAACTAGCCACAATCCTGGATAAAAAGTCATTTTGAGTCAAACCAAGGGAATATCTGCTGAAAGTAATAGGTTTCTTCTCAGAATACAATCTCAGGATTGCTATAAGATACAAATGAATGAACATTCAATATCCCCAAGTTTCTTCTGCTTAGCTTGGCTAAAGTGACTACAGGTTAACACCATGAGATGCATATGAGGTAAACACCCACCATTGCCACAGTGAAATGTCAGTAAGGCAACTACAAAATATGACCTTGGAAAAATATTACTTTCTGATGTTCCCTCTAAGCTATTCCTAAAATACACACCAAAATGCACTGCTGAAAGATATATACTATTAATTTGGTTTGTCTCAATTAATTTACTTGGAGTTTATGAGACTTCTTAGATCTACTGCATGATGTCTTCTAATAATTTTGATACATATCAGCAATCATTTCTTCAAATAGTGCATGTGTCTGATTTTTCTCTCCTTTCTGCAATTCCACCAGCAAAGTTTACGTTTTTCTCACTACGTCATTATATGTGATCTCTTTTATACTTTTTTATTCTGATTTATATTCCCATTTCTGAATTCCTTCTTCATTTGCATTGCATCTCCTCTTAGAAACCATCCTTTAATATATTAATTAATGATACTATAGTTTTCAATTTTAAAGTTTTCAATTTTAAAAGTAGTTTACAATCCTCTCCGAAATTTTCAATCATTTCTTTTCTACCCTTGAAAGAAAGCTGAGTTATTTTAAAGTCTGCACCTTTATGATCTAGGGTACTTTGTACATCTGTTTCTATTGTCTGCTTTTTGCTGTGTCATTAATGATGTCTTGTCTCCTCTTGTGCCTGCTTCCTTTTTTATGTCAGATATTATATCTGTAAAACTGTTGTAGAAATTACTCGAGGCCTAGAATCTCACCTTTCTCCAGAGAGGAATTATGCTGTTTTTGTTAGGTACTTGGACAGACTGGCAATCTGAATTCACCTCAATTCAATTCCAAAGATTAAAATGATTCCAAGTTGAGCTGCAGTTCCTGCAAAGGTCTGTCTACTTCTGGTTCACCTTTTCTTCAAAGGTATAGTTTTTCAGGTCCCATCTAAAAGTAATGGGTATTCACAAGGCCACTGCTTTTGGTAGACTTGGGTTCCAAACCCTATTACACCAGCTCTGTGAGACTCTCAAAAGCAAAACTCAGCTTTTCATCAACTACCACAGAATTATCAATACCTCAAAGGGATGTGGTCCCAAATGCCAGGATTTGCCAGTCTTGGTTTCCTTTTCTCCTTGAATTCTGAGCTGGTATTTCTTCATTAGTTCTCTGATGCCTTTTTAAGTAGAATTTGTTTGTTTGTTTAATCCAACTTTCAGTTATCCCCAGCAGAGGATTGTCTAAATTATCAAGCCTTTTGTTATTTACAAATACTATTACCTAAAGTAGTGTCTGTAACATTTTTTAGTGCTTACAAATATTATTATTATTATTACTACTACTCTAATACATGCCTTTTAACTTTCTTACTGGCTTTCAAGATTTTTTTCCTTTGTTATTGCCTCGCATCAAATCTGTCTCTATACTGCTACCAGGGTGACACTGAAAATCCAGTAATGCCACTTCCATGTTTAAATTCTTGAGTAACTTCAGTTCTGATAGATAACATTATATAGAAATAATACAAAGGATGAACATGGAAGTAAAATAAACCTCATTTCAAATCCTTGCTCTAACAATGGTTATATAAACTTGGGAAAGTTAAGTTCTCATCTCCATTTGTCTAAAATCTAAAAGTTAGCATGATATTAACACTGAGCATATAAAGTTGTTTTGAAGATTAAGTAATAAATATTTAGTATAGAGAGTATCAATGAGATATATAGCAGTTAGTATCACATTGCAAGAATTCAGTAGGTATGAGGAGTTCTCTTATGTCTGAAGTACCTCTGACTGCACAAACATTCCATAATGTCTCTTCTCTCTATTTCTTTTCACATATTATTCCACCCTTTAATTTTGACAAAAGCCAGAAGAAAAATAGAAATAAATGGTTTTTTTCTCATCTTTTAAATTACTTGGAGAGCCAAACACTCTCTTCTCTGCCTCAAACTATTCATAGGCTTCCTACCCATGACCAATTCTTTTAGATTACAGGTGGAAAATCGGGCCATGGAAAATATGATAATAATGGAAATACATATGATTTATCATGATAGAGAGCCATATCATTAAATAAGAGTAAATAATAAAATATAAGCTATTTTCCAACAAAGAAGCAGTGGCTGCAATAATACAGAGCAATAATTCAAGTTCAAGCCAAGAAAAAAACTTTGGGGGCATCTATCATGGAAGAAGAATTATGCATTTTAACAAAAAAGGAAAAACTAAGCATAGGATGCAAATTGTATACAGTTAAGACTCAAAATGAATGTTTAAGTGACTTATAACTGCTTTAGAAAAAAATCAAATTGCCCTGCAAGTTCTGATAATTTTCTGTCACCTTAGAGAAAAATAAAATGTGATTTCCAAACTAACAGAAAGGGCAACTCTACTAAAAACAGAACAATGGACACAATTGGCTGACTGCAAATTGTGTATTATTTAATTAACTTGTATTATAAATGTATAAATTTTCTATAAAATGTGAATGTATTTATACCCAAAGGAGGAAATATTAAAAACTATGTCTGAAATAATGTCATCTCTCAGAAAATTTTCATCAAACGCACAACTTCCTAACATGCCTACATGACTAACACCATCCTAAACCCTTTCTTTGGCTTTCAGATATTTAGTGCCTCCTTCTCATCGAATCCTTCAAATCAGTCATCCTTCCTTGCCCTTTAACCTGTTACCTTCCTTACCTTTTCTTTACCCTTGATTCTAATCAAGACATATTTGGAATCTCAACAAGCTTAAAATAAGAGAATAATAAGTAAAGGACACATGAAGATATAAAGCTGATCTTTAAATAAAATTAATCCTGCCATATTGAAGTAGATGAAGTAGTTGAAGATTTTTAAATCTGGCAACACAATCTAAATGTCTTAAACATAATTTTCCAGAAAATAACTAGTTCAAATCTGTTAGATAGCCTAGAGAGAGGCTTTAGTCATCAGATGCTCTGAGTACCACACACTGAGTGAGATGGATATGCACTTACTTGGCTAATGAGTTCACCTTCAAACTCAGAAAACTCAATCTGAAGTAAATTA
Source organism: Mesoplodon bidens (assembly GCF_964165515.1). NCBI lineage: Eukaryota > Metazoa > Chordata > Mammalia > Artiodactyla > Ziphiidae > Mesoplodon > Mesoplodon bidens. Next base: position 23,584,445 of record NC_138181.1, read on the forward strand.
CCAGGCAACTACCTCTGCAGCCATAGAAAAGAAGTAAAATATTAATAAACTGCAAACCAAAGAAATATTATGCACTTCCAAAAAACCCTATTTCATCACTTCTAAGACCTTGTCAATTTTAGGATACTTTATTGTTGATATTTCACCAACAATTTTTTTAAACTGGCAACTCATATATGACATATCTTTGATTCCAGGATACATCCTGATTTCAAAGATATTAAATGTGAAAAAAATGTGTATCTTCAAAAATTAAAATGTGGCATTCTTTATTTTATTTACTGGCCTTCGCTTTTGCCTCGTGAAACAAAGGGAAGTCTCAGTCTCAATCCTAGAATTTCTATTTTCAAAATCCACTTAAGCAGAAAATGACGTTACAAATGCAGACATAGAAGCCCAAAAAGTGACTTGATCTGACATTGGAATTGTAGGCACTGGAGATACAAGGATGTCCACTCTCACCATTATTATTCAACAGAGTCCTGGAAGTCCTAGCCGTGGCAATCAGAGAAGAAAAAGAAATAAGAGGAATACAAACTGGAAAGTAAGAAGTAAAACTGTCACTGTTTGCAGATGACATGATACTATACATAGAGAATCCTAAAATGCCACTGGAAAACTACTAGAGCTAATCAATGAATTTCGTAAAGTTGCAGAATAGAAAATTAATTCACAGAAATCTCTTGCATTCCTATACACTAATGATGAAATATCTGAAAGAAAAATTAAGGAAGCACTCCCATTTACCATTGCAACAAAAAGAATAAAATACCTAGGAATACACCTGTCTTGGGAGACAAAAGACCTATATGCAGAAAACTATAAGACAATAATGAAAGAAATTAAAGATGATACCAACAGATGGAGAGATATACCATGTTCTTGGATTGGAAGAATCAGTATTGTGAAAATGACTATACGACCCAAAGCAATCGACAGATTCAATGCAATCCCTATCAAATTACCATTGTCATTTTTTATGGAACTAGAACAAAAAATCTTAAAATTTGTATGAAGACACAAATGACCCCAAATAGCCAAAACAGTCTGGAGGGAAAAAAAACGGAGCTGGAGGAATCAGACTCCCTGACTTCAGACTATACTACAAAGCTACAGTAATCAAGACAGTATGGTACTGGCACAAAAACAGAAAAATAGATCAATGGAACACGATAGAAAGCCCAGAGGTAAACCCACACACCTATGGTCAACTAATCTATGACAAAGGAGGCCAAGATATAAATGGAGAAAAGACAGTCTTTTCAATAAGTGGTACTAGGAAAACTGGACAGCTACATGTAAAAGAATGAAATTAGAACACTCCCTAACACTATACACGAAAATAAACTGAAAATTAATTAGAGACCTAAATGTAAGACCGGGCACTATAAAACTCTTAGGGGAAAACATAGGAAGAACACTCTTTGACATAAATCACAGCAAGATCTTTTTTGATCCACCTCCTAGAGTAATGGAAATAAAAACAAAAATAAACAATGGGACCTAATGAAACTTCAAAGCTTTTGCACAGCAAAGGAAACCATAAACAAGACAAAAAGAGAACCCTCAGAATGGGAGAAAATATTTGCAAACGAATCAACAGACAAAGGATTAAACTCCAAAATATATAAAAACCTCATGCAGCTCAATATTAAAAAAACAACCAAATCCAAAAATGGGCAGAAGACCTAAATAGACATTTCTCCAAAGAAGACATACAGATGGCCAAGAAGCACATGAAAAGCTGCTCAACATCATTAATTATTAGAGAAATGCAAATCAAAACTACAATGAGGTATCACCTCACACCAGTTAGAATGGGCATCATCCGAAAATCTATGAACAACAAATGCTGGAGAGGGTGTGGAGGAAAGGGAACCCTCTTGCACTGTTGGTGGGAATGTAAATTGATAGAGCCACTATGGAGAACAGTATGGAGGTTCCTTAAAAAACTAAAAATAGAATTACCATATGACCCAGCAATCCCACTACTGGGCATATACCCAGAGAAAACCATAATTCAAAAAGACACATGCACCCTAATGTTCATTGCAGCAGTATTTACAATAGCTAGGTCATGGAATCAACCTAAATGCCCATCAACAGACCGCTGTATAAAGAAGATGTGGAACATATATACAATGGAATATTACTCAGTGATAAAAAGGAACGAAATTGGGTCATTTGTAGAGACGTGGATGGATCTAGAGAGTGTCATATAGAGTGAAGTAAGTCAGAAAGAGAAAAACAAATATTGTATATTAATGCATATATGTGGAACCTAGAAAAATGGTACAGATGAACCAGCTTGCAGGGCAGAAGTTGAGACACAGATGTAGAGAACAAATGTATGGACACCAAGGGGGGAAAGCAGCAGGGGGCTGGGGGTGGTAGTGTGATGAATTGGGCCATTGGGATTGACATGTATACACTGATGTGTATAAAATGGATGACTAATAAGAACCTGCTGTATAAAAAAATAAAATAGAATACAAAAATTCAAAAAAAAAAGATAAAATAAAAAGTATTAATTCTGCTTATTATACTAAATACCCATTTCAATCATGCTTTTGAATTTTAAAATATAATTATTTTAACATTTTTTATTTTTTAAATTAATCATAAATTAATCATACTGATGGTAAAATCCACAAATCAGATTTTAAATTTAAGTGTCCCCTTTTCTCTGAAATCTAATTTACATTTACCCTAAGTAAACCCTGTTAACTTTACCCTGAATATAATTCTTCTATAGCTATATGACATCAACATCACACATATGTATGAGTGTATTTCAAATTTATATTCATAGACTTGGGTTTGAAGCAAAAGAGATTTCTCTACTTTCTTATTTATAAACTGAATTTAGCTCTAGAGTAAAAAGCAGCAGGAAATCTGAAATCTGGAAGTATTTACATGTGAATGTGGGACAAGAAAAAAAATCCTTATCATTATGGTCACAAGATACAAACTTCCAGTTATAAGATAAATAAGTACTAGGGATGTAATGTACAACATGATTAGGTAATTAACACTGTTGTGTTATATGTGAAAGTTAAGGTAGTAAATCCTAAGAGTTCTCATCACAAGGAAAATTTTTTTTTTAATTTTTTATCTATATGTGATCACGGATGTTCACTAAGCTTATTGTGCTAATCATTTTATGATGTATGTAAATCAAATCATTATACTGCACCCCTTAAACTTATACAGTGCTGTATGTCAATTATATCTCAATAAAACTGGAAGAAAAAAGTTCTTTATCTTCAGTTTATTTAATTGTTTGATATAGATAAACTTTTGAGGTTGTTTCCAACTATTTCCCTATTATAATAATGCTTCAAGGAATAATGTTTTACACAGGTAATTTTGTAAATATGTTAATGAAGTGTGTCTTCATACTTCCATGAATTCTTTTGTTCCAAAATATTAAATGTATATATTTGCATATCTTAATTTTCATATATTATGCACCTAGTCATCTTACTGAATTTTTATATTTTTTTCCAGTTTTATTGATATAATTGACATATGGCATTGTGTTAGTTTAAAGTATACAACGTAATGATTTCACATGTGTATATATTGTGAAGTGATTGCCGCAGTAAGTTCAGTTAATATCTATAACCTCACATAATTACGGATTGTTTTCCTTGTGATGAGAACATTTAAATTCTACTCTCTTAGCAACTTTCAAATATAAAATACAGTATGGTTAACTGTAGTCACCATGCTGTACATTAGATCCTCAGAATTTATTTATTTTGTGACTGGAAGTTTCTACTTTGACTACCTTCATCCATTTTCCATATCTTTTACTCACTGTCTCTGGCAATTACCAATCTGTTCTCTGTTTCTATGAGTTTGTTTTTTTTAGATGACATATATAAGTGAGATCATACAATTTTGCCTTTCTCTGATTGACTTATTTCACTTAGCATTAGTGCCCCCAAGGTCCATCCATGCTGTCTCAAATGGCAGGATTTCTGTCTTTTTAGTGGCTGAATAATATTTCATTGCACATATATACCACTTTTTTTTTCATCCATTCATCCATTGATAGACACTTTGTTTCCATGTCTTGGCTACTGTAAATAATGCTGTTATGAACATTGGGGAGTATGTATCATTTCCTATTGGTATTTTCATTTTCTTTGGGTATATACCCAGGAGTGGAACTGCTGAATTATATGGTAGTTCTATTATAAATTTCTGAGGAACCTTCAAACTGCTTTCCATAGTGACTGCACCAATTTTTATTTCTACCAACAGTACACAAAGGTTCCCTTTTCTCCACATCCATGCCAGCATTTGTTATCTCTTGTCTTTTTGAGGATGGTCATTCTAATAGGCATGAAGTGATATGTCATTGTGGTCTTAATTTGCATTTCCCTGTTGATTGGTGGTATTGTCCTTTCATGTAACTGTTGGCCATCTGTAGGTCTTCTTTGGAAAAATATCTGCTCAGTTACTCTGTCTCTTTTTTAATAGAATTTTTATCATTTATTTTTATGGCAGTATAATTGACATAACATTATGTTAGTTTCAGATGTACCTGATGATTCAGTATTTATGTTGCAAAATGATCACCAAAATAAGTCTAGTTAACAACCATCATCATACATGATTATCAAAAAATTATTTTACTTGTAGGATTGGTTTTTTTTTTCAACTTTGAGTTGTATGCGTTCTTTAGGTATTTTGGATATTAACCCCTTATCAGATATGTGATTTACAATTATTTCTCCTATTCTGTCAGTTGCCTTTTCATTTTGTTGGTAGTTTCCTTTGCTGTGCAAAAAGATTTTTTTAACTTTCAGAGTAGTTTTAGTTTCACAAAAAAATTGACAGTAATTTACACAGATTTCCCATATAACCACTGAACCACTCATCTATAACCCTCCCCCAACTATCAATTTACCCCACCAGAGTGGTACATGTGTTACAAGTGATGAATTTACACTGACACATCATAATCAACCAAAGTCCATAGTTTACCTTTACCTTGCCTTATTGGTTCTTTCAGATTTTCTAGGCAAACAAACACATCATCTACAAAGAGACTGTTTTATTTCTTTCTACCCAATCTGCATGCATTTTATTTCCTTTTCTACTCTAATTGCATTAGCAAAGACTTTCAAGTACAGTGTTGAAAGCATTGGTGAGAGGAGACATCCTTGTCTTGTTTCTGATCTTGGTGTGAAAGTTTCAAGTTTCTCACTATTAAATATGATGTTTCTTGTAGATATTCTTTATTAAGTTGAAGAAGTTCCCCTCTATTCCTAGTTTACTGTGAGTTTTTATCATAAATAGGTGTTGGATTTTGCGAAATGCTTTTCCTGCATCAAATGATACGATCATGGGATTTTCTTTAGTCTGTTATTGTGACTGATGACATTAATTGATATTCAAATGTCAATCCAGCTTTGCATACCTGGATAAATCCCACTTGGTCATGGTATATCATTCTTTTTATACACTATCGGGTTTAATTTGCTAATATTGTATTAATCATTTTTACATCTATGTTTATGAGAGAAATTGGTCTGTAGTTTTTATTCTTGCACTGTCTGGTCTGGATTTGGTATTACAATAATGCTGGCCTCAAATAATGAGTTAGGAAGTATTCTCTCTGCTTCTATTCTCTGAAAGATATTGTAGAGAACTGGTATAATTTCTTCCTTAAATATTCGTAGAATTCACCAAAAATCCCATCTGCACCTGGTGCGTTCTGTTTTGGAAGGTTATTAATTATTGATTCAATTTATTTAACAGATACAGACCTATTTAGATGGTCTATTTCTTTTTGTGTGAGTGTTGATAGTGCCTTTCCAGGAGCTGATCCATTTGCTCAAATTTGTGAGCATAGAATTGTTCATAGGATTCCTTTAGGATCCTTTCAATCTCCATGGGGTCTATAGAGATGTCCTCACTTTCTATGGTGCAAGCCAAGATTCTTGATTTTAGATCTTGCTTCGTTTTTCTTTTTTTGAATTTTATTTATTTTTTTATACAGCAGGTTCTTATTAGTCATCCACTTCATACACATCAGTGTATACATGTCAATCCCAATCACCCAATTAATCACACCACCACCCCCACCACCCCCCACCGTGTCCATACATTTGTTCTCTACATCTGTGTCTCAACTTCTGCCCTGCAAGCTGGTTCATCTGTACCATTTTTCTAGGTTCCACATATATGCATTAATATACAATATTTGTTTTTCTCTTTCTGACTTACTTCACTCTATATGACACTCTCTAGATCCATCCACGTCTCAACAAATGGCCCAATTTCGTTCCTTTTTATGGCTGAATAATATTCCATTGTATATATGAACCACATCTTCTTTATCCAGCGGTCTGTTGATGGGCATTTAGGTTGATTCCATGACCTGGCTATTGTAAATAGTGTTGCAGTGAACATTAGGGTGCATGTGTCTTTTTGAATTATGGTTTTCTCTGGTTATATGCCCAGTAGTGAGATTGCTGGGTCATATGGTAATTCTATTTTTAGTTTTATAACAAACCGCCATACTGTTCTCCATAGTGGCTACATCAATTTACATTCCCACCAACAGTGCAACAGGGTTCCCTTTTCTCCACACCCTCTCCAGCATTTGTTGTTTGTAGATTTTCGGATGATGCCCATTCTAACTGATGTGAGGTGATACCTCATTGTAGTTTTGATTTGCATTTCTCTAATAATTAGTAATGTTGAGCAGCTTTTCATGTGCTTCTTGGCCATCTGTATGTCTTCGTTGAAGAAATGTCTACTTAGGTCTTCTGCCCAGTTTTGGATTGGGTTGTTTGTTTTTTTTTATATTGAGCTGCATGAGGTTTTTATATATTTTGGAGATTAATCCTTTGTCCAGTGATTCATTTGCAAATATTTTCTCCCATTCTGAGGGTTCTCTTTTGTCTTTGCTGTGCAAAAGCTTTGAAGTTTCATTAAGTCCCATTTGTTTAGTTTTGTTTTTATTTCCATTACTCTAGGAGGTGGATCAAAAAAGATCTTGCTGTGATTTATGTCAAAGAGTGTTCTTCCTATGTTTTCCCCTAAGAGTTTTATAGTGCCCGGTCTTACATTTAGGTCTCTAATTAATTTTCAGTTTATTTTCGTGTATAGTGTTAGGGAGTGTTCTAATTTCATTCTTTTACACGTAGCTGTCCAGTTTTCCAGCACAGCTTATTTAAGAGACTGTCTTTTCTCCATTGTATATCCTTGCCTCCTTTGTCATAGATTAGTTGACCATAGGTGTGTGGGTTTATCTCTGGGCTTTCTATCTTGTTCCAATGATCTATATTTCTGTTTTTGTGCCAGTACCATACTATCTTGATTACTGTAGCTGTGTAATATAGTCTGATGTCAGGGAGTCTGATTCCTCCAGCTCCATTTTCTTCCTTCAAGACTGTTTTGGCTATTTGGGGTCTTTGGTGTCTCCATACAAATTTTAAGATTTTTTTGTTCTAGTTCCATAAAAAATGACATTGGTAATTTGATGGGGATTGGACTGAATCTGTAGATTGCTTTGGGTACTATAGTCATTTTCACAATATTGATTCTTCCAATCCAAGAATATGGTATTTCTCTCCATCTGTTGGTATCATCTTTCATTTCTTTCATTATTGTCTTATAGTTTTCTGCATACAGGTCTTTTGTCTCCGAAAACAGGTTTATTCCTAGGTATTTTATTTCTTTTGTTGCAGTGGTAAATGGGAGTGTTTCCTTAATTTCTCTTTCAGATATTTCATGATTACTGTATAGGAATGCAAGAGATTTCTGTGCATTAATTTTGTATCCTGCAACTTTACCAAATTCATTGATTAGCTCTAGTAGTTTCCTGGTGGCATTTTACGATTCCCTATATATAGTATCATGTCATCTGCAGTGACAGTTTTACTTCTTATTTTCCAATTTGTATTCCTCTTATTTCTTTTTTTCTCTGATTGCCATGGCTAGGACTTCCAGAAATATGTTGAATAATAATGGTGAGAGTGGACATCCTTGTCTTGTTCCTGATCTTAGAGGAAATGCTTTCAGTTTTTCACCATTGAGAATGATGTTTGCTGTGGGTCTGTCATATATATGGCCTTTATTATGTTGAGGTAGGTTCCCTCTATGCCCACTTTCTGGGGAGTTTTTATCATAAATGGGTGTTGAATTTTGTCAAAAACTTTTTCTGCATCTATTGAGATGATCATATGGTTTTTCTTCTTCAATTTGTTAATATGGTGTATCACATTCATTGATTTGCATATTTTGAAGAATCCTTGCATCCCTGGGATAAATCCCAGTTGATCATGGTGTGTGATCCTTTTAAAGTGTTGTTGGATTCTGTTTGCTAGTATTTTGTTGAGGATTTTTGCATCTATAGTCATCAGTGATATTGGTCTGTAATTTTCTTTTTTTGTAGTATCTTTGTCTGGTTTTGGTATCAGGGTGATGGTGGCCTCATAGAATGAGTTTGAGAGTGTTCCTTCCTCTGCAATTTTTTGGAAGAGTTTGAGAAGGATGGGTGTTAGCTCTTCTCTGAATGTTTGATAGACTTCACCTTGAAGCCATCTGGTCCTGGACTTTTGTTTGTTGGAAGATTTTAAATCACTGTTTTAATTTCATTACTTGTGTTTTATCTGTTCATATTTTCTATTTCTAGCTGGTTCAGTCTTAGAAGGTTATACCTTTCTCACAATTTGTCCATTTCTTACAGGTTTTCCATTTTATTGGCATAGAGTTGCTTATAGTAGTCTCTTAGGATGCTTTGTATTTCTGTGGTGTCTGTTGTAACTTCTCTTTCATTTCTAATTTTATTGATTTGAGTCCTCTCCCTCTTTTTCTTGATGAATCTGGCTAATGGTTTATCAGTTTTATCTTCTCAAAGAACCAGCTTTTAGCTTTCTTGATCTTTGCTATTCTTTTCTTTGTTTCTATTTATTTCTGTTCTGATCTTCATGATTTCTTTCCTTCTACTAACTTTGGGTTTTGTTCTTCTTTCTCTAGTTCCTTTAGGTGTAACATTAGATTATTTGAGATTTTTCTTGTTTCTTAAGGTAGGCTTGTATAGCTATAAACTTCCCTCTTAGAACTGCTTTTGCTGCATCCCATAGGTTTTGGATCATTGTGTTTTCACTGTCATTTGTCTCTAGGTATTTTTTGATTTCCTCTTTGATTTCTTCAGTGATGTCTTGGCTATTTAGTAACTTATTGTTTAGTCTCCATGTATTTGTGTTTTTTACATTTTTTCCCTGTAATTGATTTCTTATCTCATAGCATTGTGGTCAGAAATATGATTTCAGTTTTCTTAAATTTACCGAGGCTTGATTTGTAACACAAGATGTGATCTATCCTGGAGAACGTTCTGTGTGCACTTGAGAAGAAAGTGTAATCTGCTGTTTTGGGAAGGAATGTCCTATAATTATCAATTAAACCCATCTGGTTTATTTTGTCATTTAAAGCTTCTGTTTCCTTATTTATTTTCTGTTTGGATGATCTGTCCATTGGTGTCAGTGAGGTGTTAAAGTCCCCCACTATTATTGTGTTACTGTCGATTTCCTCTTTTATAGCTGTTAGCAGTTGCCTTATGTATTGAGGTGCTCCTATGTTAGGTGCATATATAATTGTTCAATCTTCTTCTTGTATTGATCCCTTGATCATTGTGCAATGTCCTTCCATGTCTCTTGTAACGTTCTTTAAAGTCTATTTTATCTTATATGAGTATTGCTATTCCAGCTTTCTTTTGATTTCCATTTGCATGGAATATCTTTTTCCATCCCCTCACTTTCAGTCTGTATGTGTCCCTATGTCTGAAGTGGGTCTCTCGTAGACAGCATATATATGGGTCTTGTTTTTGTATCCATTCAGCAAGCCTTTGACTTTTGGTTGTTGCATTTAATCCATTCACATTTAAGGTAATTATCGATATGTATGTTCCTTTGACCATTTTCTTAATTGTTTTGGGTTTGTTTTTGTAGGTCTTTTTCTTCTCTTGTCTTTCCCACTTACAGAAGTTTCTTTAGCATTTGTTGTACAGCTGGTTTGGTGGTGCTGAATTCTCTTAGCTTTTGTTTGTCTATAAAGCTTTTGATTTCTCCATCGAATCTGAATGAGATCCTTGCCGGGTAAAGTACTCTTGGTTGTAGGTCTTCCCTTTCATCACTTTAAGTATATCATGCTACTCCCTTCTGGCTTGTAGAGCTTCTGCTGAGAAATCAGCTGTTAACCTTATGGGAGTTCCCTTGTATGTTAGTTGTCATTTTTCCCTTGTTGCTTTCAATAATTTTTTTTGTCTTTAATTTTTGCCAATTTGATTACTATGTGTCTCCGTGTGTTTCTCCTTGGGTTTATCCTGTATGGGACTCTGTGCTTCCTGACTTGGGTGGCTATTTACTTTCCCATGTTAGGGAAGTTTTTGACTATAATCTCTTCAAATATTTTCTCAGGTCCTTTCTCTCTCTCTTCTCCTTCTGGGACCTCTATAATGCGAATGTTGTTGTGTTTAACGTTGTCCCAGAGGTCTCTTAGTCTGTGTTCATTTCTTTTCATTCTTTTTTCTTTATTCTGTTCTGCAGCAGTGAATTCCACCATTCTGTCTTCCAGGTCACTTATCCGTTATTCTGCCTTAGTTATTCTGCTACTGATTCCTTCTAGTGTATTTTTCATTTCAGATATTGTATTGTTCATCTGTTTGTTTGTTCTTTAATTCTTCTGGGTCTTTCTTAAACATTTCTTGCGTCTTCTCCATCTTTGCCTCCATTGTTTTTCTGAGGTCCCGGATCATCTTCACTATCATTATTCTGAATTCTTTTTCTGGAAGTTTGCCTATCTCCACTTCATTTAGTTGTTTTTCTGGGGTTTTATCTTGTTCTTTCATCTGGTACATAGCCCTCTACCTTTTCATCTTGTCTATCTTTCTGTGAATGTGGTTTCTGTTCCACAGGCTACAGGACTGTAGTTCTTCTTGCTTCTGCTGTCTGCCCTCTGGTAGATGAAGCTCTCTGAGAGGTTTGTGGAAGTTTCCTGATGGGAGGGACTGGTGGTGGGTAGAGCTGGCTGTTGCTCTGGTGGTCAGAGCTCAGTAAAACTTTAATCTGCTTGTCTGCTGATGGGTGGGGCTGGGTTCCCTCCCTGTTGACTGTTTGGCCTGAGGCAACCCAACACTGGAGCCTACCTGGGCTCTTTGTTGGGGCCAGTGGCAGACTCTGGGAGGGCTCACGCCAAGGAGTATTTCCCAGTACTTCTGCTGCCAGTGTCCTTGTCCTCACATTGAGACACAGCCACCCCCCGTCTCTGCAGGAGACCCTCCAACACTAGCAGTTAGGTCTCATTCAGTCTCCTATGGGGTCACTGCTCCTTCCCCTGGTTCCTGATGAACACACTACTTTGTGCTCTCCAAGAGTGGCATCTCTGTTTTCCCCAGTCCTGTCGAAGTCCTGCAATCAAACCCCACTAACCTTCAAAGTCTGATAATCTAGGAATTCTTCCTCCTGTTGCCAGACCCCCAGGTTTGGAAGCCTGACATGGGGCTCAGAACCTTCACTCCAGTGGGTGGACTTCTGTGGTATAAGTGTTCTCCAGTTCGTGAGTTACCCACTCAGCAGTTATGGGTTTTGGTCTTATTGTGATTGCACCCCTCCTACCGTCTCACTGTGGCTTTTCCCTTGCCTTTGGATGTGGGGTATCTTTTTTGGTGAGTTCCAGTGTCTTCCTGTTGATGATTGTTCAGTAATTAGTTGTGGTTCCAGTGTTCTCACAGGAGGGAGAGTACGTCCTTCTACTCTGCCATCTTGAACCAAACTCCTCTCTTCTTTTCTAATATACACATTGAATGCTATAGATTTCCTATAAACACTGTTTTTGCTGTTTCCCACAAATTTTGATGCTGTCATTTCATTTTCATTTAGTTCAAAATGTTTTCTTTATTTCTCCTGAGATTTCTTCTTTGACCCATGTATTATTTAGAAGTGTGCTTTTTCACCTCCATCTATTTTGAGGTTTTCCAGTTAACATTTTATTATTGATTTCTAGTTTAATTCCATTGTGGTCTGAGAGCAGACATTGTAAGTTTTCTATTTTTTTAAATTTGTTTAGTTATGTTTTATGACCCACAATGTGGTCTCAGTGAGTGTTTCACGTGAGCTTGAGAAGAATGTGTATTCTTCTGATGTTGCATGAAATAATCTATAAACTATGTCCAGTGAGTTATGGTGTTGTTGAGTTCAACTATGTCTTTACTAATTTTCTTCCTGCTGAATCTGTCCCTTTCCAATAGAGAGGTGTTGGCATCCAACTATAATAGTGGATTCATCTATTATTTCTCTTGCAGTTCTATCAACTTTTGCCTCACATAGTTTGATGCTCTGTTGTTAAGTATATACACATTAAGGGTCATTATGTCTTCTTAGAGAATTAACCCCTTCATCATTATGTAATGACCTTCTTTGTCCCTAATAACTTTCCTTACTTTGAAATCTGCCCTGTTTGATATTAATATAGTTACTCCTGCTTTCTTTTGGTTAGCATTAGCATGGTATATTTTTTCCATCCATCCATTAACTTTTTAAATCTGTGTATGTCTTTATATTTAAAATGGGTTTCCTATAGACAACATATTGTTGGATTTTGCTTTTTGATCCACTATGACAATCTCTGTCTTTTAATTGGTACATTTAGACCAATGTTCAAAATGTTCAAAAGATTTGGATTAATATCTACCACACCTATTACTGTTTTCTATGAGTTGACCTTGTTGTGTGTTCCTGTTTTTGACTTCCATTCTTTTCCTGCCTTTTATGGTTTAGTCGAACGTTTTGTTATTACATTTTCCTATAATTTTTTAGCTTACAGTTTACTTTTGTTAGTTTTTTAAATGGTTGCCCTAGAGTTTATCATATACAGTTACAGCTTATCAATAACACTATACCACTTTACAGGTTGTATCTTATAATTTTAAAAAATCCTAATTTTTCCCTCCTTCCCTGTATATATAAGCATGCATAATTGAAACACTGTTGCTATTAGTTTTTAGCTATCTATTAGAACAACTTAAAGTAGAAAAACAAAAGTGTTTATTTTTGCTTCATTAAATCTTCTCACTGATCTTTCTTTCTTTATGTAGATCTGAGTTTCTGATCCATATTATTTTCCTCTCTCTGAAGAACTTCTTTTAATATTAAGTGCAAGACAGGTCTACTGGCAACAAATTTCCTAGTATTTATTAAACACTCTGAACCCTGTGAAAAATTAAAATCCTCTCTCTGTCTGCTACCAGGATTCTTCCTGTATCCTGTAAGTTTTATGGGATTAAGTATATGGATAAAGTATGCCTGCATGGTTATAATTTGTCACTTCCATACCCATTTTTTGAGAGCTGTGCCCACCTAATGAATCTAGAATGTGATATGTGGGATTTGGAGACCAGTTAGTAATATGTTTTTTCTGGAGAAAAATGGCTACTCTGCTTTTTCATTTGCTATAGACTTTGAATTTTTGGATAAACTGCAGACAGAAATAGAGAGACAAAGTAAATTTCTACCTACTTTATGTTGGTGTAGCATTGCTGACCTACCAATTTCACTTTCATTCTACTGGCATTGGGGTTAATGGAAATTTCCCTAGATACCATTTGAAACAGGATGCCTGTCTTCAGTTCTCAGCAAACAATCTCTTTGGCAGTGGCTTCTTGACCTTAAGTCTGTTTATCTTATTACAAGACAAATTTGTGCTGCCCCTTTGAAATCATCTTCTAATAAAGAAACTAAGCACTACAACCAGCTCACAATGGTAAAACACAAATCAGTTTCATTTAACAGCAGTGTTGTTGAAATTGGTAAATTCCCAGGGAGAAAGGAATCTTTTGTCCCCTTCAAGATTCTTTTTTTCATTTTGATTAATACCTTACCTAAATATCCAGAATAAGGGCAGAAGCAAGGACATCCAAGAAGGATTGTTTAAATGCCAGTAGATAAGGAACTTCTGTTAATTATGTTTAGGTTACCATTCTGTCATTTTCAGGACTCAATGCAAGCAGAATTGACTGAAATGGTCCTCTAAGTCCAGTCCAAATATTTCAAATGATGAAGGATCTTGTAGGGATATGGATAAGGTGATGCTAATCTAAGGATGGATTCTGTGAACATGAATCCAAAGAGCTGATCAGGGAATTAAAAACTACCCAGCTATCAAGCAGCAGGGTGCTGACAACTGGTGGTTGCAGAACTTCAGAAAGGCAGGTTATTATCAACATGGATGAGGGGTTTCACTAAGCACAGGGAACTGGGTAACCAAAGTGGAGACTGGGAACTGAAACCAGAGCATCAGAACGAGAAGGGCTCCAGCACAATCCTGACTCCAAGATCTCCCAAGGAGTAATTAATCTGGGATCAAGATCATCCCAGACTGAAGGTTTAGCCTCTATTTTAAAGTAGAAGCTAATTTGGCATTTAGAGGAGTACGGATGTCAGCAGACAGAATATCAATGAGCACCCTCATCTTTTAACTTTTAACCACCTTTACTGAGTGACTACAAAATAAACCTTCAAATTCTTGCATTGAAGTTCTATCTAGTACTTAATTTCTAATATATTACTTTTTTTTGATATAGTAAATTTTATTTTGCTTTCTAAAGTCCCCTCATACTGGCAGACTCTTTCATTTCAGTTTTGTAGCCGGACTTTTTAATTTCTCTAGTCAAAGATTTTGGCAGCTATAAACGCAAGAACAGCTCAAAGAAACCTGTCTTCCATAAAAGCCTAAGAAAAACAAAGAGACTATGATAGGAGACCTGGGGCGGTAGGGGGCAGAGCGAGTGTCTTTACAGCAGAGATCCAAGTTTCTGCCAAATAGGGAAAAGAGAGGGCTTTCAATCTCTGTATCTGAGTCTACAGCACTATGTCAAGGCAGTGCCTGTGAGGTATCCAACCTCAGAGAGGCGCTGTTCTCCACTGGAATCCAGGCAGCTGTTCTCTAACTAGTAGGACTCATGAACTCTGTTGTCAAAATGGTTTCGCACTAACAGATTTATCTACTTCTTAACCTCTGTTCAGCATTCATATTCCCAGGGGAAGTCTGGCTGATTCAGTAGAGACCACATTCTCACCAATGGCTGAGACTGTAAGGAGGGTGTAATGGTAGACATTTCCACTAATGCTCACTGGATCTCCATGTCTGGCTCATCAGTTGACATATACCTAGTGCTCAAAAAATGATTGTTGAATTTAAATATTCTAAACGACCAATTTCTTTTGATTGAAGTCACATGTTGGTAAACAGTTAAACTGTTCTTAAGACCCTATAGGTCTGTTCTTTCTAATTCTTTTCAAATTCTATACATCTGTTTTTGTTAGAAACCTATGTTTGAACAATTATTATTTCTATTTCTTCTATAGTCTCTAAGGTTAGCTAGTTATGTTTTCCTCTGAAATGTCTTCTTCCCTCTCTTGGCCATGCTTGAGTGTACCTTGTCAGTCCTTCATGTTGTGTACTGCTTAGGAATTCCTGTCTCACCAGAAACAGTACCTGAATGCAACTGTATCTGAGCTTGACCACAAATCAATTCCTTTCCTCTTATTCTTGCTAACTTAAATATCAGTCCATGTTAAAAAAATATCCAGGACTCATTCATTAATATGTAATTGTTACTTTATATGACTTTAAGCATAGAGACATCCTCATGGTTCACTAACTCATCCCTTTGTCAGTCATGTGGCCAGATTTCAAATAAACTAACTCCATGACAGTGTATCTGCTCTTTTTTTTTTTAACACTTTGAAGACCAATCCAGTTCAACTAAATCATTAGCCCATTGCATGTTATCTAGATCATTATCCAACTAAAAAGTATTTTGGGGAGCAGTATGTATTCTAAAGTAGCAGTGATTGAAAGCACTATGTTATATGCTGAAAAATTCTACATGTGTGGTTGGCTGTTAAACAAAAAGCTGGAACATGGGCAGAGTAGAAATACAGCAAACCTATATATAAGATTCAGGCTTGATGAGCTACTGACTTCCAGACACTAATAAATTATTTTCTAAATCCAACTCCCTAATGAAAAGAAAGAGAGCTCCTTGGATAAATGGCTGATTTGGAGACTAGAACAGAGAATATACCAAAATACAAGATGAGCCTGGACTGACTTGTGATACCAAAAAGAAAGGAATACTTACTTACTTAATTAATAAATAAGATAAAAGAAGGATGGGGCATGTCAAAGTGACACAGTTGCCAATCTCCCAATGGCCAAACCTGGAACAATTTGAGCACTGAAAGAAATAACAATATCAGATTATAACATAAAGAATAAGTACTCATGAGCCTCTAATAATAAGATAAAAGAGTAAATGAATAACTAACTAAATAAATGAAAAGAGACAGCTCTTTCTTATGGAAAATTCCAATTAATAAATACAGAAGGAATGCAAGAAATAGAAAACCCACCATTAGAAAATCACAGAATAATTTCTGCATGCAAGAACTCCCCTTATCTGCCTAAAGACGGATCCTCCAAAAGGAACTCAAATGTCATAAATCCCTCCCCGGGAGTTTCACCAACCAGGGAAGTTTGATTCATCGCAAACTAGGAGGCTAAAAGTTGACACCACATCCAGACAAATATGTCACAAACTATCATATCTACCATCTATTCTTCTAAGGGCCCTTTCATCTTTCCTAAAAATCATTTACTCTCTCTTAAGTTGCCTACATCCCTCCTCATCTCCCCTATTAAGATGGTATATAAGCTCTCAAATTTTATTTATTTGGGTATTCATATTTTTCCTGTGTGCCTCTCCTCATATAATATTCCAAAGTAATAAATTTTAATATATTTTCTTTGTTAATCTGCCTGTTGTCAATTTATTTCATAGACACAGCTATCAAACCTAGGAAAGGAAAGGGAAAGTCTTTCCTCTCCTACACTGCACACCCCTATTAAAAGACAAAGATTTTCAGAATGGCTCTTAATAAGACCCAATCTGAGCTGTTTACAAGAAATACGCCATAAATGTAAGGACACAGATAGCTTCAAAGAAAGTATGGAAAAGGAAGTACCATGAAAACATTAACCAAACACTGACGTGGCTATAATAATTTCAAACAAAATAGATTTTTAAGACAAAAAGTATTAAAGAAAGTGAAATTTCATAATGGTTAAAGGGTCAACTCAACAGGAAGAAATAACAATCCTGAATTTGTACGTACCTAATAACATGGCTTCAAAATACTCGGTATCAAAAGTTGAGGGACCCAAGAGGAGAAATTGACAAATTCTTAATCAGAGTTGGAGGTTTCAACACACCTCTGTCAGTAAGTAATAGAACAATCAAATAAAAATCAATAAGATTATAATGAATTTAAACATTATTTACCAACCCATCTAATACGTGTTTAGAACACTACACCCAACATTCTTTTAAACAAACTTACATGTACACAGAACATTTACAAAAGAAAAGGAAGGGAAGAAGGAGGAGGAGAAAAAAGAAAGGAAGAGGGAAGGAAGGAAGGGAGGGAGGGAGGGAAAAGAAAAAAAAGAAAGAGCACAGAAGTCATATTATTAAAAATATTAACTTTATCACTGACAAAACTAGATTGTAGAACATAGCTTGACCTGTGGTCAAAATCAAGCTTCTAAATAATTTGTCCCCACAGAGTACATGGGCAATGGTGTGCTGTCTCCTTTAAGAAAAAGAGCTGCCTCAACAAGCTTATGGTAGGAAGTAGTAAAGAATATTGGATACTGTGGACAGGCTGCTCCAAAGTGAAAAAAGAAGAGTCTATGCCATGTATGTGCAGACCAAACCCTTTTCCTAATTTCAAATTGTTCTGTGAAGTATGGACCCTACTTCCCAAAGCCTACAAACAGAAGTTCCTATTTTAGGGTAACAGATAAAAACTCATGGAAAACAAGAAGATGTTTACTAATAACTACAAGGAAGAGCTGACAATATCTCACTTCAGGCATCAGCATTTTTCAGCTCCTCCACAATTCAAAGAGGTAATCATTAGAGTTAAGAAAGGTTCTGTTAAAACCTTGCAATGCGGGATTCCCTGGTGGCGCAGTGGTTGAGAGTCCGCCTGCCGATGCAGGGGATGCAGGGGACACAGGTTCGAGCCCTGGTCTGGGAAGATCCCACATGCCGCGGAGCAACTAAGCCCGTGCGCCACAGCTACTGAGCCTGCGCGTCTGGAGCCTGTGCTCCGCAACAAGAGGAGGCCGCGACAGTGAGAGGCCCGCGCACCGCGATGAAGAGTGACCCCGCTCGCCGCAACTAGAGAAAGCCCTCGCACAGAAACGAAGACCCAACACAGCCAAAAATAAATAAATAAATTTAAAAAAATAAAAATAAAAAAAAAAAACCTTGCAATGCTGTAGTATGTTTGCTGGGTTAAGAAGCACAAACACCAAAACTCCCTTAAGCCGTAAATCTAAAAGAGGGTTCCACCAACTCAGGAGCACAGCAAACAGGTCGAGTGTAATCTACAAATTTTTGTTGATACCTCAACGAAAAACTTTGAGCCCGTTAAAAATCTTTCCCCTCTCAAAGGAATTTAAGTATTTATATTCAAAATAAACCATAAAAAGGAGGCATAGAGCAGATTTATGAAAATGTTTTCACATAAAATAAGAAATTCAAAGAAATGTTAGCTTGCTCTCCTTCAATAAGATACAAAAGACATGTTGTCCATGAGACAGGAGCAGAAAAACATGTATAGGAATAAAACATTTATTAAAACACGTACAAATAACAGTCAAACTTACATTCTAGGCATAAGGTAATTTTATAGTGATTTATGAACTCAATTCTCTCAACAGCTGCTTGAAATAGATACTACTACTCCTAGTTTTGCAGATGTAGGAAGTGAAGAACAGACGATTTAGGTAACTTGTCCAAGACTATACAAAAGTGAGTTCACAGAACTAGCATTCAAACCCAGAGATTCTGGCTCCAGAAGCCAAACACCTAACACCAGAGCACTTGGATATGGTTCCCCATTTGGCTACTGCGAATAGTGCTGCTATGAACGCTGGTGTCCAAGAATCTGCCTGTGTCCATTTTTCAGTTCTTTTGGGTACATACTTAGGAGTGGAATTGTTGGGTCACATGGGAATTCCGTGTTTAACTTTCTGAAGAACTGCTCTTTTCCTTTCTTTAAGAGCCACCCTTTTCCATTCCTTCCTCTTCAGGAACTAATCCAATGATCCCAGTAGAAAATATAGAAGATTTTGGATTTCCAAGAAACTAAAACGTCCAAAGCAAAATTAAAACCCCCTTTAGAGTTAGATTAGAACTGAAACTCCATAAAATTAAGGAAGTACTAATACCCTCTCACTTTTGTTCAGTGTTTACTAAATGCCAAACATTGCTCTACTTACTTTCACTTATTTATGTATGTAATCTTCACAATAGTACTACAAGGTACATATTACTATTATCCTCATTTCACAGTTAAGGAATCAAAGCAACACAGAAGATAAATAATTTGCCAAAGAATACACAGCTAGTAAATGGGAAGATTTGAATCAAAGCAGGTTTATATCCCATGTCTAAGTATCAATATATACCCACCATGTTTTATGATTCAAGTAAAATGTAAATATTATTGAATTTCTGGAATTTGGCAGGCGAGAATTCCTCTTATCTTATTATTATAAATT
The DNA here is from genome assembly GCF_964165515.1 of Mesoplodon bidens. Taxonomy (NCBI): domain Eukaryota; kingdom Metazoa; phylum Chordata; class Mammalia; order Artiodactyla; family Ziphiidae; genus Mesoplodon; species Mesoplodon bidens. Next base: position 23,604,101 of record NC_138181.1, read on the forward strand.
GGGTTTACTTAATTTCCTCAAAGTATTATTTCAAAGTTGAATTATAATCTTACCTTTTTATTCATAATTTTTACATGCTTTTGACCTATAAGTCACAGTCTCAAGAAAATGTATTCTTCTGTTCTGTTATAGAACAGAAGAATATATTTACAAATTAAATATTCTTTAAAATCAAACTATTCTATGTTTTCCTAAGTGGAGGGAAGGTTCGTGGTTGTAACACTAATTTCCGCTCTTACTGAATTCAAGCTAAACAAGGTAGAGATGATCACTCATTGTTTTTAGTATGAGAAATATTGCTTTCTGACTTTTCTCAGAATTTTTACTTGCTGTTTAGCAAAATAAATTATTGAATGAATAATTGATGACCAAACTTCTTGCGATTTAGAATCCATTTTTCAGTAGACAAAAGTTTCAGTATTGTTAAAGGTATTTTCCATCCAAATCACTCTCAGACCCACAAGGATATGCTCAGCTTTTTCTGGAGGGGGGGGTGTTGGGGGGAGAGGGGGTATTTCATTATTTTCTTTTTTATATTGAGACAGTGATTACTGAGAAATCCCAACAAATTCCCAATTTGTAGAAAAGTAGATAAGTTAAATGGAGATTCTCTTAGATGGAAATTGTTTGGATATGAAAAATTGCTGACATTTATCATGGAATAATCATCCCCAGAAAGATGGATCCAAGAATACCATCTAGTGTTTTCCAGGCAAAGCCATTTTTGAAAACAAGCTCAACTGTTCTTATCTAAAGACAGCTTCCTGAAGAATTTGTGTTTAATCTCACATTGTTTGTTTCAGAAAATGATTTGCATTTTTATCAAAGTAGAGTTAAGAAATGAGCATTCATTCAATGTCTGCTTGTGAATAAAAAGTATCTATTTCAAAACAAAACAAAGATTTGCAGAAAGCAGAACTAAACGAAAACAATGTAGTTTGACTCAGAATGTCTAGATTTGTTCCTGTTTAGCTTTATTTCTGTCAGGCAGAATACTTGAATGAATCTCAAATATTGTATAGGTCTCTGGGAAACAAAGGATGCATTTGATCACAGAAATCGTATGTTGTTTTATTCTTAATTAATTTAATCTTTTGTTAAGAATTTTATCCCCCTTTTCAGGAAGGGGATGAGATTTTACTTACAATTAACTGCTATAATATTCTGAAATAATCTTATAGCTTCTCTCTGAATAATTGATTATTCACATGTAGAATTCTTCCAACCCACATCCCACTGTTTGCTGCTGAAGAGTACTGTGGTCACGTGGAGACATGAAATTATCTCCTTTAATGGCTATAGGAATGACAGCATAGCCCACAACTGAAGGGAGTTGTGTCAAATCCTCCCTCAAACATCATGTAAATTTTCAATTATTAATAAATGTTATACATTCTTCACATTCTTTTTGACATTTAGTTTATGTCAAAAAATCTTTGGAAATCTTAAACAGAAATTTTGTTTTTGTTTGCTTCATGCGCTGGGTTTCATTTCCACTAAAGTTCCATTAACAGGAGGCAAACTGCTGAATGGCTTTGGAAGTAGCTTTGTGAAAGCTAACTTTTCAACTGAGAGAAATCTCCCTGGGGGTATCACAAAGACACAGAAACTTTAATAGCATTTTGTTTTTCTCAGCACATCTCCAGATTTTTAACGTGTCTGAATTTAATGCACTAGAAACAAGCATATGCTGTCTTAACTAAAATCTCCTCTTGTATCTAAAAAAAATCTATCACAAAAATACTAGCTATTGATATGTTTATATATAAGGAGAAAAAAACCAAAATAATAAACAAGACACAATCATAGCACAATCTGCAAAAGCAGAAGGCTATTGCTCCTTTACAGCAAATCACATCTAATGGATATTTCTGAGCATGTATTTTTTTTCATCTTCGTTTGCCTCTGCAGATCAAATTCTACCATCATACAGGGTGCATTCAAATGAAATATAATAGTTCTGAATTTATCTTCACCAGCTAATGCTTTATCCAAATGCTGTAAGATTAATGTTACAATCCATTTGTAAAAATGGATCACTCAGGGAAAAGTTACTTTAAATCATCTCATAATCTAAAATTTCAGTAACAATAATTATGAATGGTCAGTAATAATAACTCTTCCTGGAAATGATGTTAAGACTTTTTCTCTACCCAATCAACTCACTACATGAATTTTATATAAATTATACATTCTCTGAAAGTTCCTATAATACAGATTTTAAAAGTGTTAAATTTCAAAAGTTTTCTTTTCATTGCAGCTAGACTTTAAGTGAATTACCAAAATGGGGTATTATTTGGGCACAGATATAAATCAGCACACACAAATAACATTTAATTTGCTATGCCATTTAATATTAGAGAAGTCAAATTTAGCCTTTGAGGAAAAAAACTTGCTATTATTTTTAATTCATCCATTTTTTTGCTGCAGAAATTTACTTAAAGTTTCTGCTTTTGGACATATATTAATTGAATTCCAGCTACACAGTAGGTACTATGTCAGATACTTTTAAATGACAGAAAATGTGACAATATAAAAATATTCCCCTTCTCAAGTAACTCACAATCTTTTGAGGGTGACTATATAACCACATACAACATAAGACAGATTTGACGTACTATATTATAAGAACCACATAAATTTTTGATGCAAGATACCAGACTGGGCAAATATGAGCTCCTGTCCTTCTCAATTTTCACTTTAAATAAAAACAGTGGTATATTCATACAATGGAATACTACACAGAAGTAAAAACGAAAACTATTGATATATACAACAGCAAAGGTGAGTCTTATAGGCATTGTGTTGATTAAAAGGAGCCAGTTACAAAAATTATGTAACTTATGATTCCATTTATACAAAGTTCAAGAAGAGATGAAACTGGTCTATAATGGTAGAAGTCAGAAATGTGGCTAGAACACTTCAAATGTGAAAAAGTATTTTAATTAATTTAAATTTCATTAGCCACATATGACTAGCAGCTACTGTGTTGAACAGTACAGGGAGAGAAGATAAATCTGAGGATATCTAGAATATACAGAGAAAAGATAAAAATATAAAATATATGAGAGAAACAAGACTCATGAAGGATGTAGTCAATATTTTCAGCATTTATCTAATGGGAGTTAGATAAAGTAAAAGGGAAGAAATGAATAAAAGAAAGCATAAAATTAACCAGAGTAGACAAAAAGACACTGGTCATCAGACAAAAAGGGTCCAACACTTTAATAAAAGTGATTAATAAAAATGGGTTCATATCCTTATCTGTTTTGTTTTTTTTTTAATTTTCAGAGTGCCAACACTACACAAAAGTGCCTAAAGCTACCAAAAAGAGAAATCAGATTAACTACAATGGAACGAAAATAAGACCACTATCATACTTCTCTGCTGTAACACTTGCTGTCAGACTACAAAGCAGCAATGAATTTAAAACAACTGAGGGAAAATAAAGAACCAAGCAGGGCTTCCCTGGTGGCGCAGTGGTTGAGAGTCCGCCTGCCGATGCAGGCGACACGGGTTCGTGCCCCGGTCCTGGAAGATACCACGTGCCACGGAGCGGCTGGGCCCGTGAGCCATGGCCACTGAGCCTGCACGTCCGGAGCCTGTGCTCCGCAACGGGAGAGGCCACAACAGTGAGAGGCCCGCGTACCGCAAAAAAAAAAAGAATCAAGCAAAAACCTGCCTTTGAGTTCCAAATTCTATATACCCAGACACATTATAAATCAATGATGGGGCACAATAAAGAAATTTACAGACAAAAAAGAATTCAAAGTTTACCTCCCATGAAGTCCTTTTGAAACAATAGTTCAAGATATATTTCAACAGACTTTTCAAGCAATTCGAAAGAAAGAGGGTAAGCAGCTAGTCTGCAAACTATTTCATTATCATGTCTGGAGGACACTCTTGAGAGTGAACGAAGGTAGGTGATCTGGTCCAACTGCATCGTAGATATGTAAATAAGAGACTTTTCTGGTAAACAAGCTAATAGTTATTATTAGGAGGAGAATCCTTATCTCAGGAATGTTTTGAGTGAGAGGTTCCTATTTAAAATTGCTTATGAACATAGAATCCATGGATTTACAAGGCATGGCTACCTCGAAAATATGAACATACTCACATTCATATGCAAAGAATGCATTACTGTTGACTTATCTTTAATTTCACTGGCTTTTTCCTGAGCTGTGTCAAGTCTACTGGTGAGCCTGTCAGGGGCAGTTTTCATATCTGTTATCAAAGTTTCATTTCTAGCATTTTCATGTGTCTCTTCCTTATTGTTTGTATTTATCTGCTAAAATATCCCATATGTCTTTTCATTAGAACCTTTAACATATTAACCAGTTATTTTCAATTCCCTGTCCAATAATTTCAACATCCGGGGTATCTCTGAGTCTTTCTAGAATTAACATTGTCTCTTGACAGTGAGGGTTTTTTTCCCTTGATTTTGTGTGTGTGTGTGTGTGTGTGTGTGTGTTCTACTTTTTTATTGATTTCCAGATACAGTGTGCAGAACGGTGGAGATGGGTGTAAGCAGTATTTATGCCTGGGGATGAGCACATATTTTCTTCTGTTAGACCATTACTGTGGGAGGTTGAGTAAATCTACTCAGGAATTGAGCTCAGTTTGGATTTTGTTATTGCAATGGTTCACTACTCTCTTTAAATTTCTGTCTGTTCTTAGGTTGGGAGCAGCTTGCTGGTGGGTTTTCCTCAATGTTTCTGCTCCACTTTAAGTTTTAGGGCTTTCCTGTGCACCTGCATGTCAAAGAGGATATCTCAACACTTCTCCCCCAGGAACAGTCTGCTGTTTCTGTTTCTTGGAGCTTGAGGTATTGTGGTTGTGAGCTGGGGATGGGGTTCTCTGTTGTCCTGATTCAGCATCAGTTTAAACGGCCCTTGCGTCCTGAGTCTTAAAGTTTATGTTTTCTCAGTGACCTTGCCCCGAACTCAATGACAGGAAAACTAATGGCCTAGGCCCTTCTGAGAACAGTTTTCTGCCCTACCCTATAGATAAAGGTTTTCTGTTTGTTTTTAATTTTACCCTTCTCCCACCTGCCATGGAGACATCTCCTTGTACTGGGGCAACTGCTATTACCCCTAACATCTTATGACACTTTTTCTTAGGTGAGAGGAGACCAGGAGAGGCTTCATGCCTTTCCCACAGTGGTGGCTGCACCTCTTCTCCAGGGCTCTGCCTTACCAATAACTAAACTATCTACTACCTTCCCTGCCAGCAATGGTCTTTTATCAGTACACAGTGAGAAGGTCTGTGGAGAAAAACCAACAAGGGAGTGTCTGTGGCTTCCAGGGCCTCGACTCCTACTACTCATCCTTTGGAAATTCATTAAAAAATCATACCTGAATTCTTCTTTCCCACTTGGATGGTAGTCCTGTCTTCTACCTGTGCTCTCACACAGGTGAATGCATGCTCATTTCCCACCTCTCCTCAGGGGCACCTGACTTTCCTCAGATTCCAAGCTACTTGGTTTTCCTGCAACATCAGTCCTCTATTGGGTCAGAGAAAAGTTATGATTTTTTAGACTCATATGGCTAGAGGTGCACTCTTTTAAAATGTTTGCATCTTAGGAGAATTCAATGTCCTGGAATTTTTTTAGGGTGCATCATCCTCTTTAATTCTACATCTAAGTTTCCTGATATGTCCATACAAGAAACTATACAGGTGTGTTCTTTACCATTCAGTCATTTAGGGCCCATGCCTGACCATACAGTGGAGCCTTTGATCAAAGCACAACAGTCTATGAGTATCCCAACACTCCCCTGAGCCTAACCCTCCATTGCTAAATAGGTGTATCGCTACCCTTGTGCAAATTTGTACTTACCTTACTCATCAACGTTTTACAGAACAGCAATGTGCCCTTTGGTCTGAATCCTCAGTCTAGAAACTCCTTTCAATGGACCAGGAAAACAACTTTTCCCCAGCTAGAAGAGAGAATCATAAGATTCAGACCACATAGTGTGCTTGTAGGGCTTTATTTTTGGTTCTACGTTCAGTGAAGCAACTGCTAACATAAGCTTTCTAGTCTTTCTGAACCCCAGGCCCCCTTAGCATTCTTCTAACGTATACCATTTCCACTTTGTGAGCGAGCTTTGCTGGGCTGTACTCTCCCTATTTGAATGTCTCTTTGATATTGCTCAAGGCATTATCTGTATTTGTATTCTCAGAATTTTCTGGCACTCCTCAGGGGTAGGAATGATTCCAGCCAGTACTCAGTAGCAATCTCACTCTCCTCTCTTAAATGGTATATAACGTACAACTCAGTTTTTGAGCCATACCATAAGAGAAGTTCACTGAATAGCATTATTCAATTTCTGAAAATCCCTTCAATCTGCATATGCACTAGTTATAGACACTTCAAATATTATCTGAGAAGACAGATCATAAGTACCTAGTAAAAATGTCTGTTCCACCACCCTTGATATATCTGTAGCACTTGTTTCTGCTAAAGCCGCACTCAAATTCAGATTTCTTCCTGGTGAATTTATAGATTGGGCCAATAGGATTGATGCATAAATATGATTCCACTAAAACCCAAATAGTCCGGCAAGTTTCTAAGCTTCTGTCTGTTATCAGTGAATGGGAATGCTAATAATTTATTTCTCACAGTAGTAGGACTACCTCTGGTTGCTCTAGTTCATGTAATTCTTAGGAATTTCACAGGTTGGGCTGGACCTTAAGTCTTAGCTGGTTTATCAGCCAACCCCTGTTTTTCATCTGGGTGACTCTGATCTTTAATTCATTCTGATCTTCTTTCTGTAGATAGGTGATTATTATGAGATCATCACACAGACTGATTTTTAACTCCAAGCCCCTCACAAGAATATGGAAATATGCTAGCAAATTTAAGAATTCTTGTCTCAGTGCAATGGATGAATACTGACTGACATTCCACAAGAGTATACATTGTGGCTGGCTAGATTCCCAAATTGGAATGGCCATAATGGCATACCATCACCCTTGATCTGCACTTCCTTTATAGTCTTTACAATATCAGTTACAACTGAAGCAATCAAAAACACAACCTCACTTAATCCTTGGTACTCCAGGAACCATTTGTTTTATGCACTGGCCAGACAAGACTTTTTTAAAGGGGGTTAAGGGGGCTCAAAACTCCCATTTTGACCATTTCCTTAATCAGAACAACAATCTCTTGTTGCCTTCATGGGATTCTGTATTTACTCTATACCACCAAAGAGGTCTTCAGCCACATTTTCCAGCTGAAATTTTACCCCTAACCTTATTTCTTATGCCTTTTGGAGCCTTATCTCTCTCCCCGCCATAGGGATTCCTAGATAGTTATCTCCCATATCTAGTGACCCTAAGAAGTTTGTGCATCACCACTAGGCCACTTCATCCAAACCACCGTAAAATGCCTAAGACTCTTTATGTGACACTGCTTGGGATGTTTCAGTTTTAAGAACCTTTTTTTTCTTTAATTCTTAGAAATTTACCTTTTTCTCTCTCTCTCTCTCTCAAAAACTCTTATTATCTAGATATTTGGACTTATTCTATTTTCCATATTTCTCAGCTGTTCTATCACATTTGTTTCCTTCTAGAAAAATAAGTACATCTATACTATCTTACAATTGAATTCACTCTTTAGCTATATCCATTTCTTATTCAATCCATGTATTATTCTCTTATGTCAACTATTAACTTTTTCATACCTAGTATTTCTACTTGATTATTTTTTCATCACATCTTGTTCTTGTTCCATACTGAAATATCTTCCCCTGTTCCTGTTTGCACATTTTTTATGTTTATTTCAAATTCGGACTCATTAATTTTAATACTTTTGCTAATATGTTGACCAATTTATAGTTTTTAATTTTAAAATGTTATATTCCTAGAGTTTTTTTAAAGAAAGTATATCATTATTCTGGCTTTTATTATTATTATTATTAAGTCTGGCTTATCCCTGAAGGTAACCTGTTCATATGAATTGAGGAAGGGCAGAAGAAAGAGCCTTGATCAGTGCTCTGAGGTCTAGGGTAGATGAAGAGGTGAGCCATAAGCCAGAAGTAATCACTCTCATCTGGTTTCACCACACCAAGCAGCTTTTCAGGTCCATGCTCTACTTTCAAACACCAAAGAAAAGGTAGTCTCCCTAGATTGTCATTCATCAGCTCTGGAAGTTTGGAGAGAAATGGCTGAAAGAGATCAATTCAAAGCTGGTCAGTTCTCATGGGTTTTCCAACTCTTCACCCTATCAGGCTTTGCCCTTCCAGTGGGGGTGTGGGCCGACTGAGGTCGTGGCTTTCAGAGGTTTGGATGACCATTGTCTAATTCTGCAACAAGAAAGAAGGCAAGGTGGGGAGGGCCACAGGGACACTATTTAAACGGCCCTTTCCTGATTTATGCCTCAGCATAAAGCCAAAAGCCCTTTGCTGCAGTCTGTAGTCATCTACCTGCCTTGCCACACTCCAATTCGAAGTAGCCATCTTTTTTTTTCTAGGTATTTCTCACACTTTTATGGATCCATATTGCATTTCCCTCTATAGTTTCCCTAGAGTTGATCTGTGGGAGAGAGGCAGCCATTTGTGCTAATTTTCAGTCTTGGCATAAATTGGAAACTTTCTCCTACAAGCGGGTTAATGAACAGGAAACAGAAGACGTCACTGTAATAGATTCAAAGCAGAGTACAGAATAGTCTTCTGAGATGTATAAGATGAGAATTCTGGAAGGAATCTCAAGCATCTTCTAATTCTACATTGACTGCGCTGATGGAATACATTTAAGCTGTTATTTCATTTAACAATATGCTCTCAAGTGAATAGTCTAGCTAGTTTAAAGTGTTGAAAAAATTGAAAGTTTTGTAGTTTAATTTAAAATTTGATTTAATACTTGACTTAAAATGATAAATTCTAATAATTAATGAAAAAATTTTATTTCAATACAAGTAAACTTAAAACTAGACATAGATTGCAATGTTCTAAGAAAGATAACTGAATTCCTATTTTGAGCTGGGTTCATATATATTGAAAATTTGTGTTATAGTTGCCTGAATCCACTATGCCAACAAAATATCTGACTTTCCCAGCTGGTCACTTATACCTCCCTGGAAATTTCTCAGAAGAGAAAGTTAATAGTGAGGTGATGGAGGAAATGTTGTCATGTATTCATAGATGGGGAATAGTTTCCCCTCTCTCAAGTCATACTATACCTACAGCAGATTTTGAAGTTATACCTATTATAATAATTTTACAATATTGAGTTGCCTGAGTCAGAAAGGTCAAAGGAATTCCCAAGTAAGGCCCTCTATTCCCAATGATAACCATTTTACTCCTACCCTAAATTCCCAAATATTTAAGGCACAGAGCCAGTGGCATAACTGTGCATATTTAACATCCAGACTGGGATCATTTATATATATATATATATATATATATATATATATATATATATATATATATATATATATATTTACTTATTTTTAGCTGCATTGGGTCTTCGCTGCTACATGCGGGCTTTCTCTAGTTGCGGTGAGCAGGGGCTACTCTTCGTTGCGGTGCCCGCGGGCTTCTCATTGTGGTGGCTCCTCTTGTTGCAGAGCACGGGCTTCAGAGCACAGGCTCAGTAGTTGTGATGTGCAGGCTTAGTTGCTCCACGGCATGTGGGATCTTCCTGGACCAGGGATCGAACCCGTGACCCCTGCATTGGCAGACGGATTCTTAACCACTGCGCCACAGGGAAGCCCCAGACTGGATCATTCTTAACAGACTCTTCTGTAAAACACAAGTAACGGCAGTAATATCAGGAAATGAAACTATACAGGAAATGTTAATAACATTACACATTTCAAAAGTGATAAAGACATTGTTTCACTCATCTCCTCTTTTTATTTTTTCGAATGTTTCTTTGTTGAAGTCCTTTGGGTCAATGTCATTTAGTGTTGGTACAGGAATCCAACTTCAAATTCCTTTATGAGAGTCAAAATAATTATGAATCAGTTGCTGGCTCTCGTAAATAATACAAAAAATCCCTTAGTTGTTTTTCAAGTAGTTTTTCTCTTCCTATTCTATTTCTTCATCTATATTTGTATTAGCACTGGTAAAGGAGCCTAATGTATTTATGATTGAGTGTATGTGTTTATTAGAAATTATGAAAATAGGATAATACATTCAGTATCTGTTCACTCAGAGTAAGCCTAAAGTGGAAGAGATAAAGAATGGCATTAGCCAAATAGAAACTGTCTTAAAGATATAATATCCAAGGGAATGACGATGGCAGCATAATATGAAACTCTAAATCTTTAGTGACCTGATTAGGTGATAGGGCTTGAGTTCATAGTGGTATGCATCACGATAAAATAATGCAAATTACAGAAGAATAAACAGGGTGGCATCAGAAAATTGCTGAAATTATTTCTGTTTAAACATCTTTTTCAGAGAGGTGTAATTTATCATGAAGTGAATGGAATAATATTTGACAAGAAGAACTGCCGGGAATAGATTAGGTTAAATTGCTGTGTTACAGTAGTTCACTTTCTTGAATTGGCTACAATTTTCTTTGCTAAATTCAAGCCATGTGCCATTTCCTATACCGCTTAGCCTGTAAAATTTAGGTTTTGACTAAAAATGCAGTAATGAAAAGAAATTTTTTAAATTGGCATTACTTTATGTGATAAAATTATTTCTAGAAATTAATATATTATACATTCACATTGGCTGTATTTATTCTATTTGACCCTAATATTCTATTATTGTGCTATTTGCAGAGAATGTAAAGGTTCAATGTGAATGTAAACATAAAGAAATCCTATAAAGGACCGTCTGGCTTTGGTGATCCGTTATTAAACAGGAATATCTCTGGGGCTACTGGCCTTGAAAAATCAATCACAATAGAGCCGCTCCACAACCACTGAATAGCCATTAATTATGAATCATTATATCTATACTATAGCTTGACCACCTTCTAGGTTGCCTCTTCACCAGGTGACTTGACTTAGCCAATGAATGACAGTAGAGGTGCCATGAGTCACTTCCACGCAGAATGTGGAAGTGGCTACTCATGTTTTTTCTCCCTCTCTGGTCCCTCTGCCATAAGAGCAGCACCAACCCATAAGAAGCTGCTCATCAGCCTGGATTCTGGACTCAAGATATTGAAGATATTCAGTGCAGGCCGATCTTTAATAGACATTTAATATGAGCCAGAAAACTTTGTTGACCTATTTCCAGTTTGCAGTTACTGCAGCATAACTAAGCCTTAGATGAATAATCAAATGTATACTTAAAAGACTCGAAAAAAATACATCAAAATGTTGGCAGTAACTATGTCTGATATTTTGAAGAGGTAGGATCATCAGGAATCTTTTCACTTTTTGTATTTCTGCATTTAACCAACAATATCTGTTTAAATATTGGAATCAAAATACCCTTTGGAAATACTATGAAGTCAAATACCTTTAATATGTTTGTACCTTGATGTTCTAATTCCAGCCCATTATGGGCATCTAGAAATCTATTGTGAGAAACAATACATCTATTCTTCCTATACAGACAGAATGAATTACATACTTTCAACCCTCAAAACTCTGGAAGTATAGACCTAACTATTGGTGTCAGAGTGGCCAAAAAAAAAAAAAAAAAAAGAATGCCACAAACCCTAAGCCCTTAATTCCAATTCTGTGTGCCACAAATATTCTCATAGTCTGAATCAAGATGGTTGGTGGTTGGTAACAGGTATTATGCTAGTAATTCCTTCCGTAAAATAAGTTATTTGCTGGCACTTAAACTTTACCAACTGATTTTTAGGGGGTACCTTACCCCAGAGTACCATCTGAACTACCAGGACGAGCCCCATAGCAGTTGCAGCCAGGAAACACGTTCCTGCCTCAGTCCACTGATCTCCCCAACTGCATTTCTATTCCTTAAAACTGCTTTGTTCTTCAGCCCATAGAAATAGGAGGCTGCTTCTCACTGGTCCAGTTCTCTCAAGATCACGACACCAGAAACGGCCTAACTGGCTTTGATTCTTTTACTCCTAAGTTTAACATTTTTTTTTTGGTATTGAATTACTTTGTTTTTACTAGTAAAGGTTAGAAACTCAAAAACAAAAGGACAAAAAGCATTTCATAAGGATTAATGAATACCATGTCTCAAATAAGTGATATATATCTAAATAGTTAACACTTTTCCATTTTGCTAATTTCTCTCTTTATTGGAGTGAGATCATCAATCATAACACTATTCTTTAAGAAACCTATCAACACCTAGACATTCTTCCCAAGAAAAACTGATTTAAGCAAAGATTTTAATACGGTTGCTTATTAAAACATTATTTGCTAATAACTTTAACAATTAAAAGTAAAATGAACAGACTAAATTGCTATTTCCAAAGTAAAAGTGTTGCAATAATTAAAAATTATGTTCTTAAAAGTAGTTTTAAGAACATAATGCTCATATGTTAAATGAAAAATTATATTTGCCAATTATATAAAAATTTGCATATTTTTCTCTTATTAATCTTTTTTCAGCTTAGTCTCCAAGGTCCAGTGGCAGATCTTAGGAGGGTAAAGGAAAACTAGTTTTTCTTTCTCTACACTACCTGTATTGACACCTAAGTGATCACACCAGTTCCATGGCTTTCAGTACAATTTATATTTATGATGACACTTATATTTGTGTATTTCTAAACGTGGCTCTCCTTTGAGACATAGACACATATATCAAACTATTTTATATCTATATTTGACTATTTAGTAAACATAACAATCCTGATTCTCATCCTCACTTAAGCAGTTTTCCTCATCTTAAGAGGTAGCAGTCTGTATTAGTTTCCTATTGCTGCTGTATCAAAATAATCATAAACTTGGTGGCTTAAAACAATACGAGTTTCTTATCTTATAGTTCTGGAATGGGTTTCACTGGGCTAAAGTCAAGGTGTCAACAGGGCTACATCTTTTCTAGAAGAAAGTGAAACTGTTCCCTTGCCTTTTCCAGCTTCTAGAAGCCTCCTACATGCCTTGTCTCTTGGCCTCTTCCTCCATACTCAAAGTCAGCATCATGGAAGCTTCAAATATCTCTTTGACTCTGACCCTCTTCCATCTTTTATGGACCCCTGTGATTACATCAGGGCCACCTAGGTAATCCAGGATGATATCTCCATCTCAAGATCCTTAACTTAATCACATGTTAAAGTCTCTCTTGCTGTGCACGGTATTATATTTACAGCTTCCAGGGATTAGGACGTGGGCATTTTTGAGGGTCATTATTCTGTCTATCACATACTCCATATCACATACTCCACCATTTATTTCTTCAAGTCTAATTCTGGGCATCATATTCTCAACAATTTGTTCTTACCACAATGTTTGTGATAATAACTTTACTGAATAAGGTTTCAATATAAAAAGGCCTACCTCTGAGCTCTCCACTTCCTTTCATTGATCTATTTTTTCTTGTTCTTATACTAAATTCTACATTTCTCCCTATTTGTATGACTTTATATTTTAACAACTTTATGCCAAGTTACTCCTTTTGAACTTTTTTCATAGTTGCCTTAATTACACATAGAATTTTACTCTTCCTGATAAACTTTAGAATAGTTTATAGTTTCCACAAAAAGTATCCAGCTGGGATTTTTATTAAATGGCTTTTAATTGATAAGATTAATTTGGAGAAAATTCTCTCTATATAGATCCATTAAGAGGGTTCCAAATTTTTCTCTATAGAAGTATATGTAATATTTGTTATTTCTTAGCTACTTATATAGGTTTTGTTGATATTGTGAACGACACCCTACTATGTAATATATTTTGTGGTTGGTTATTGCAGTGAATAATGTTGATATTTATAGACTGATTTGTAGTAAATATCTTATTTAGGACTATTTCATGGCTGTTGTAGGTTACACAGGCAAATAATTTGATAGTCTTTTATTATCCAGTTTTGGAATCCAATGTACATTTATAAAACGAGTTGGGCAGTTTTCTCTCTTTTGCAATTTAATGGAATAACCCTTAAAATATAGAAAATATATATTGTTATGAGCTGTGTTCCCCCCAAATTCACAGAGTAAAACCCTAATCTCTAATATGACTTTATTTGGAGATGGAGTCTTCAAAGAGGTAATTAAGATTGAGTGAGGCACTAATATGATAGAACTAGTGTCTTTATAAGAGAGACCCCGTGTATGTGTGTGTGTGTGTGTGCATGTGTGTGCACACAGAAAAGGCCATGGGAGGACACAAAGAGAAGACTGTCCATCTGCAAGCCAAGGAGAGAAGCCTGAGGGGGAAAACAAAGCTGTTAATACCTCCATCTTGCACTTCTGGCCTCCAGAATTGTGAGAAATAAATTTTGGTTGATTAAACCACCCAGTCTGTGAAATTTTTTATGGCAGCCTGAGCAGACTAATAGAGATATTCCCTAAATATTTGGTAGAAAATTTGGGGTATTATATATTTGCCTAAAAATCTACTTATTTCGACTGGAGTTTCAACAATTTCTAGAAATACATCTATCACACTAGAATGTCACCGGTTATCTATTTGTTCATAGCACAATTTTATTATTTTTATCTCTATTTCTATCTCTGGTAATTTCCCCTAATTCTGCACTGCTCTGTCCTCTTCCTGAAACACACTTCCCTCAGATGTCCACTTGACTCACTTCCTCACTTCAGTCAAGTGTTTACTCAAATGTACTCCCTCATCGTGGCCTTCCTAGACCATCTATTTAGAACTGCAACTGGCAGCTGGCACTCCCTCCCCTTCCCTGCACTCATCATCCTCTAATATACTGCAGAGTTTTTTTTACTGTGAACTTTGTTTCTGCCCACTCTAATTGAAGTTCTGTAAAGGTATGGAGTTTGGCCTGTTGTTTTTCTCTACTGCTACATACCTACTACACAGAAGAGTGCCTGGCACAGTGTAAAGGCTCGGTAAATAATTGTTTGAATAAATAAATGAAAAAGTGAATCCTCCATTTTGTTTATTTGCATCTTTTCTCTTATTTTCCTTAACTAGTCAACTGGTAAGTGTGTCCATTTTATGCATCTTTCAAGGAACCAGCATTTAGGATTTTTTACTCACTTTTTAAAATTGTTCTTACCTAATGGTTGATTTTTCATCTCTGCCTGTTTGGTAGGGAGAGGGTTCTATTTCTCCCTCCTTCCACACAAATCTTAGTTAAACACATTGACTTACCATTCCAAGCCTTTTGTTTTCGTTGCCATCTATTATAGAGGAGGGAAAAATATCTTTTTCTATTATCATAGATTCTCTTATTAGAGTCCTGTGTGTTAGACTGACAAGAGAAAGATTAAAAAGAGAAAAACAAACAAGTTTATTAACATGTACACACATACCCATGGGACCACTCGATAATGAGTAACTCAAACAGGTGGTAAGAACTTGGGCTTATTTAAGCATCTTAACAAAAGAACAATAAAATTTCAGAGAAGTAGCAAGACAAAGGGGAAGCAAACTGCAGGAAAGAAAATATATGTGGAAATTAATGGTAGTTACAGGCTAGTTTAGCAAGGTTTTTTACATAGAGTCTTCTGATGCTATCTCAAGGCTAATAATGGTTTGGAATTTTCTCCAGTAGAGGGAGGGAGTGGGACACCTGATAAAAAGGGGAAGGGGATACTTTTACAAATTTGTATCCTGCCTTTTAGGCAAATAGGGAAGGACAGAGTTGTTTTTTTTTAAATATTTGCTTCTTCTCAGTTGCCTTCAGCTCAAAATAACCGTACACCAGAGGGGCCTATTTTGGGATGGCATTTTCTGCTATCCCTCACTATGATGAGCTTCATCTCTTAATAACCCATCATAATAAATGCTCTTAGCATCAGCCTGGACCTTAACTAATTCGTCTGAACATTTATTGCAAAAAAAAAAAAAAAGTATAAACTATGTAGTAAAGTTTAAAATACTATCTTAGAAAACTGTTTCTGTGTTTTGATTCATGTTTTTTAGTATTTCTTTTTCTTAGCCCTAATCAGCCTTGCACTTACTGCTTCTCTTTTCAAATTGATTAAATGGGGTTGAACTCATTTTACTACACTTAATTATTTAACTGTAGGTTTTCAGCCTATAGGTGTAAAAGGTCAAATGCTAAATTTGTACTTAAAGAGAGGAGTAATTGAAGTCATTATATCAAGAAGGGATTTAATGATTGTTAATGACACAGTATTTACATGACTACTGTTGACTTCTTACCTCAAGATTTATTCCCTCAGGCTCTATTGTACTGTTATAGGAGAGAGTTCTAGAGCTAAATGTTATACAGATGGAATGAAAACTTCGAATTCCAATCCATTTTAAAACTCTTCATCTGAATATCTATTATAAATCATGTATATTCACTGCCATGGTAGTAATTAGCTTAGCTTTATGCTGAGTTTTAATCTTTTTTCTTTAATCAAAATACACCTGTTTTATGGCTGTATGATGAAGAATATAAACTATGTCTATTGACAGCTAATTTTACAAGTAGGCTATTATTTTAAAACTTTTCAGTATAGAGTAAAAGAAAATATGCCTTACAGAAAAACAGCCAATAAAGCTGCCTTAAGCATAAACATGAAGAAAATGCTTACGTGTTTTTTATTTATTTTTTTTAGGATATTAGCTGTTGGATGCTGGTAAAGACCCATAGAGTTTATTTTCTTCATGTGACAGGTTACATTAACTGAATTTTCTCTTCGGGAAGGTAGGATTCGAGCAAAGTATAAAAAAGATGATTGTAGGTTCAAATAGGAGCTCTTTGGGTCATGATTAGAGCATTAAACTACTTATATTTCCTCTGATTTTGAGCCAAAGCAAAGGATTTACTTCATATAAACATATGGTTAGGCCTATGAAATATAAATGTGAATTACCACAGAAAATTTAATCTAACCTGAGCCTATGCATTTTGTAAATTCATGTTGTATTTACAGCACATAATTTTGTCGCTAGAAGTGACTATAGATTGTAATTAACTAATTCCTTAAAGACATGGAAAAGGACCAAAAAAATGACCAGAGAAAAATTGCATAGAGAGGAACCAGGAATCTTTTCTGGAGATTAAGAGCACTGAGTTTCCAGTCCAGTTTCCATCATTTAATGTTGGGTTACTCTGGGCAAGTCCCACTCATCTAAGTTTCTACATTAGATTTTTTTTTTTTTTTTTGCAGTACGCAGGCCTCTCACTGCTGTGGCCTCTCCCATTGCGGAGCACAGGCTCCGGATGCGCAGGCCCAGCGGCCACGGCTCAAGAGACCAGCCGCTCCGCGGCATGTGGGATCTTCCTGGACTGGGGCACGAACCCGTGTCCCCTTCATCGGCAGGTGGACTCCCAACCACTGTGCCACCAGGGAAGCCCCAGATTTTTTTTTTAATATACATATGATTAAGTGATTATCAAGATAAAATGAGTGGCAGAGAACTTTATTTAAATTATTTAAACGTAGTGACATATCTTATGGGTGAACTCATTTAATTTCAATCTTGTGAGGTAGGTAGTATTAACTTCCCCATTTTAAGATGAGAAACTGTGCGTAGAGAAGAAACCTACCCAAGAGACCATAACTGGTAGGAAGGAGAGTCATGATTCAAAACCAGTCTGCCAGGTTTCAAGCCCAGGTTCTTAACCACTTAGATGTTACAGCCTATAGATTTGTAATAGGGAAGAACAAATCTGACTCCACATTGGATCTGTTCCTTTTACTTTAACCTTTGTATTCTATTGCTTTTGCTGCAAGTTAATCACTAAAGGGATGTTGCCTATAGCTTACAGTATACATAATGGCCCATCTCCAGGAACACTGCCTCCAGTGACTGAGTGTTAGGCTACCTTTGTTTAGTACCTTTGTTTAAACTCACAGGAAGCATCCTGATCACACCCACCTGTGAAAGACTGCAGGAAAGAAGAAATTAACACATTCCCTCTGGAGTCTGACTGGAACCAGGAAATATTTGCAACAACTTATGACCTTTTTTACTTTACCTCCTCACCTCCCCCTCTTTGCTATAAAAAAGAAACTAACATCCAAACCTGGGCAAGATGGTTCTTTGGGACTCTAGTCCACCTTTCTTCTCAGTCTGCTGGCTTTCCCAATAAAGTCACTAATCCTTGCCCCAACAATTTGTCTCTCGATTTGATGGCCTGTAACGCAGCCAGCAGTACGAGCTTGGAACAGATTGGGGAGGTCTATTACTAAGGGAAAGAACAAAAAAATGGGTGTATGTATTTTAACTGTGGCTTCTGTTTTATCCTTTGAACTACAGCCATTTCATATCCAGAATTATAATAGTCTCCTTGCATTCTGGCTTTCATTTATTTCATTTTCCTAACAGTTATCTCTCATATATCACCCTCCCCCCTTATAAAACTAACCTGTCTTCTGGTGGGCAAACTACAAACCATAGTTTTCTTGAACACATTAGGAACCAGAAGTCTCAAGGTAATCAAGTAACTTGAATTCCAGACAGGCAAGCCCCTGCAAGGGGGTATGAACAGATCATTTAAGAAACCCAAAAATCTGTCAAGCAAAGAAAGTATGCTCAACCTCACTGGAAACTGGAACACTGCAACATGAAACAAACCATATTGTGGGGTCCTACTCAGAGACCCAGAGTTGGTCTAAAGATTATTTTAAGATGAAGACATTTGAGATTCAACAAACGGAAAAAGAAACCTTCTCGGAGCTTCCCTTATCTGACTAAAAGCAGAACTTTCTGAGAAATGAGGGCGGCCATGGATTCCCTCATGGGGCAGCTTCTACTCCAGGAGAGAGGCCAAGAGTACACTTACCATAAATCCCTTCTCCAGAGGGTTTTTATGACCCTGAAGCAGATGGAAAGACCATATGCACCTGTATAGACAAACATTATCACAAACGTTCTTATCTGACACTAGTTCTCCTAAAAATCCATTCTTTCCTAAAGAAAGCAATTTGTTCAACCTATAAAAGTGATTTCTCCCTCACTAAATTAGGTTTATAAGCCTTTAACTTTAACCATTTAAAGGGCCAGCTATGTCTTTTCTTGGCTTCCCTCTGCATATGAATAAGTCTTGTTCTTCAGTTAACCTGTCTTATCAGTTTCATTCCACAGGCCTCAGCTCCTAAATTTGAGAAGACAGAGAAAAAAGTTTCTCCTCACCTAAAGAATGATAGCACCTTATACCCATAAGATTGGCAAACATCATAAAATTTAGTAATAACAAATATGGGCAGAGACATGTGAGAGAGAAGCCTTCATGCACTAGTGCTGGGAGTGGAGCTCAGCTGGCAGGGCTTATAGTATTAACAAAGATTCTCCCCGTGACCAAACTTTCCTCAGGCTCCTTTGACCCTCTGCTCCCCAAGTTCCAACCTTGGGCTTCAGTCTCTGTCCTTATAGACTCCAGTTTTAGCAAGAATCCAGTTAAGTCAATTTAGGCAGAATCTCCCACCCTTGATGTCTGATCAAATTCCTCATTCTCCATCATGCCCCTCAGGCTCAAGATGGTATTTAAAGTGAGGGTTTCAGCCATTTTGGCAAGTTACTCAGTTTTTCTAGGTCCCTACTATGTATACATGTCATTAAACTTTTGTTTGATTTCTGTTAGGTCTGTTTAACAAAGAATAACTCTACCCTCTAAGTAATTTTCCATCCACCAAACCCCCAATATTTTTCTTGTCATAAATTCCCACTTTTCTTTGTGTTCAGAGTTGAGCCTGTGAAAATAAAGGAAACTTCATCGAAAATGACGTTGCTCTCACATAAGAATCAGTATCACTCACTGCAATTCCAAGGCTCCATCAGGAAGAAAGATTTCCTTGTGACCCATCAACAAGCTGCCCACCTCCTGCAGCCAATGAAGAACCACCAGAGCCTTCCCCAATTTCCTCCTAAAACCCTAATGAAAGCTGACCTTCCCTTTATCATCTTGATCTACGGTTCACCATACTTTGCATGTCCAGAGCTGCAATTTTTCTGCTATACCTGAATAAACTCATTTTGCTTACAAAATAACTGGCTCTTTTGCTTTTAAGCTCGACAAGCTGAATCTCCCTCCCCTACTGCAAAACCCCATTGTAGTAGACCCCTGAATAAAGTCTACCTTGCTGTCCTGAACAAGTGTCAGAATAATTTTTTCTTTGACAGCATTGTAGGGGAGCAAAACTTGCCATCCCAAAATATCTCTTTGGCATGCAGATTATTTCAAGCTGAAAACAACGTCCAAAAGATTCAGGGAGAAACTCTGACCCTCCCCCTAACTACCTAAAATAATTTAGATAGAGGGTCTGTTCCAGGAATAGAGCTACTGTTAACGAGCAAAGGGCTTGCTCCCTGACAAGCACAGAAGTCATTCCTATGGAACTGGCTTTCAAGAAGAGAAAACAAGCTCTACTGCGAGGTCAACAAGGAGAGAGGAGGATAACCTCAACCCTGTCTCCCCAGTCTGGTCAAACTTTTATGAGTTAGGGGAGGAAAGTTGTATGCGTAAGTGCTTGGGGGGGCAGGTGTCGATGGGAGGGCTTTGGAGCTTGGCCATTTATGATGAAGCATGGTAAAGGGGCTCCAGCACCGGATCTTCCTGGACTCTGGACCCTTCATTTCTTCAGCATTCCAGCATTCAGGTTCCTGCTCATGTCCTGGTCCTTTGGTTCTATGGTGGGGGGGAAAAGCTTTGGTTCCAGATGTTGTTTGAAGTCAAAATTTTCTTCTCTGCGCATGCTTCAACTTGAGGTTTTATTCTGTTATCTCTGAGAAACAACTCAGTATCTTGTTAGAAACAGGATAGGGCCAGTTTGGGGGCTGGTTCTGTGGTCACACTATCATCAGAGATATCTTCAAAGAACATGGGCTAGGTGTGATCAGGAAACCTTGAAAAGACCTAGAGATCACAGTCCACCCTGGGGCCCACTGTCTCTGCCTGGCCCAGCAAACATTTGTTTACCAAACATTTGCTTTTCCATCTCCATGTGAATTGCCTTCCTCCCTTTAGAAGTTCCAAACCACTACTCCCAACATTCTCTTTTGTCTTTGGCTCAAGAAGGTATTTAAAGTGAGGGTTTCAGCCATTTTGGCAAGTTACTCAGTTTTTCTAGGTCCCTACTATGTATACATGTCATTAAACTTTTGTTTGATTTTCTCCTATTAATCTGTCTCATATCAACTTTAACTCTTATACCAATTTTAACTCTTTGAGGAGAACCTCAAAGTGCAGAAAAAAATTTCTTCTTCCCCAACTGTATAAAGAATAAAGTAGAGGGCTTCCCTGGTGGCGCAGTGGTTGAGAGTCCGCCTGCCGATGCAGGGGACACGGGTTCATGCCCCGGTCCGGGAGGAGCCCACATGCCACGGAGCGGCTGGGCCCGTGAGCCATGGCCACTGAGCCTGCGCGTCCGGAGCCTGTGCTCTGCAACGGGAGAGGCCACAACGAGAGGCCCGCATACAGCAAAAAAAAAAAAAAAAAAAAAGAATAAAGTAGAAATCAAGGTTCCATATATATGCCAGAGAAACTTTCAACAGGATCAGAATAAGGTATGTGCAAAGATGTTTATAAAAGTCTTGTTTGTGAAGAAGACAGTTTATAGATGTCTATCACTAAGAGGATTACTAAGAAAATGTGGTGGTTATTTAGTCTGAAGCACTATACAAAAGCTAGATGGAAGGGTAAAATGTAAATCCCCAAATTGGATAAATCTTAAATGCAAATGGTGTGTGAAAAAGAAAGAAAAATAACATTTACCAATTGTTAACTTTCTTTTATAATGCTTTAATTTCTTCTTGAATCTTTATGAAACGGCTAGTTCCTTATCCCATTAACTTTTTGTTTCAAAGTTTCAAGGCATTTGCTGTTCTTATTCTAATTTCCGGAATGAAACATATTAGCTCACACATTTTCATTCATTTTTGTTTAATTCTGTTTAATAATGGAAATCATTCAATGACCTAAAATTTGCCTCTGGTCGTTGGTTTGTTACAGTTTTTATGTTTTAATACTAACTATTGTAATAGAAACATGCTGTAATTACAATTTGGTTTCCTTTTTTAACATGAAATTATTTTGCAATCTATCTTAAACTTCTACAGGGTTTTTGAGGAGTAATTTTTTGTCTATTGCTAATTTTCAGTTTTATTTTATTGTATCAGAGTATATATCTACATAGATAGATAGATAGATCATACCATATAGTTATCACATAAAAAGTTTACCTCTTTAAATTTATTGACTTTTTGAATATGATATGTAATCACTTTTTAAAAACATTTTATGGGCAATTTAAAAGAGGCTAATTCTTGCAAAGAAGTGAGTTTGATACATACTTTAAAGTCAAATACACGGACTTCCTTGGTGGCACAGTGGTTAAGAATCCACCTGTCAATGCAGGGCACACGAGTTTGATCCCTGGTCTGGGAAGATCCCACATGCTGCAGAGCAACTAAGCCTGGATGCCACAACTACTGAGCCTGCGCTCTAGAGCTTGCGAGCCACAACTACTGAGCTCATGTGCTGCATCTACCGAAGCCCATGCGCCTAGAGCCCATGCTCCACAACAAGAGAAGCCACCTCAATGAGAAGCCTACGCACCACAATGAAGAGAAGCCCCTGCTCGCTGCAACTAGAGAAAGCCCACATGCAGCAACAAAGACCCAATAGAGTCAAAAATAAATAAAACCTTCAAAAAAAGTCAAATACATAGTTTAATATCACATTTCTCAAACTACTATTCTCCTTGATCCTACAAAAATAAAAAATATTGCATTATATTTTAATTTTATTCTTATTTCTTTCTCCTTATTTTATATCCTTCAATATTCTGATTTCCTTTGCTTACTAAGATTCATGACTGATATTTTAGTTAAAAACCTCACTTTTTATTATCATGAATAATTCTTTTTTTTTTTTTTTTTTTTTTTTTGCTGTACGCGGGCCTCTCACTGCTGTGGCCTCTCCCGTTGCGGAGCACAGGCTCCGGACACACAGGCTCCGCGGCCATGGCTCGCGGGCCCAGCCGCTCCGCGGCATGTGGGATCTTCCGGGATAGGGGCACGAACCCGTGTCCCCTGCATCGGCAGGCGGACTCTCAACCACTGCGCCACCAGGGAAGGAATAATTCTTTTTGATCTAGCTTATTAATTTTAGCCTATAATTCTGGTGGCATTCTGCTTTTTTTTAATTTGGTGTTCTTTTCATTTTCGTATTTCCATTTTAAATTTATGTTTTCATTTTATTTTGCATATTAGGAAAATAATGCATCTCTTCTGCATTTGAAAAGACAAAGAATTTGCTTAAATCTGTATACTAGTTATCCAGAAGCTAAAGGAGAGGAAGTAAATGCATTGAGTTGAAACTCTACCTCCTAAGCAACAAAACTCAGAAACTCATCTAGCTGGTGTTGACTGAAATTAAGAGGTAAACTGAGGCAAGATTTTAAAAAATGAGTTAATTCAGGAATAGCAGAGGTATTGCAATTCGGGACAAGCAAACAGTAGTATGCTACAGGCAAGTCCACTAAGAGTTTGGGGCAGGCTGTATTTATGCGCAGGGAATGTAAAGAGGGGAAGTTTCAGTTACAGTCAATAAAATCAAAAACAAAAGAACAGCCTTGAAAACTTCCCAAGCAGACAAAATTAGCCCAGTCACACAAACAAAGTTCAATTCAGCCCACTCTGTAAAACAACCTGACCTGGGTCATCTTCTGTTCACGCCTCTGGCAAAACTTTCCAAGGTTGATAAGAGAAAACCTCTGATCAACCTCCCATCACTGTGAAAACTGTGCCACCATCAACTTTCTGTGAATTGGGCCTTTACAAGAAATCAGTCTCATAGTCCCTAAGTTTTGTCTTCCTAGGTGCACATATGTGAGATTCTCCATTTTGTACCCTCTGGGTCTACTTTAGATTGAAATTCTTTCAAGCTGGCACCTACAAATCTTAGGCTGGATACTGTTTCTTGCTGACTATCTATTAGTAAGGTGATTGATGGTGGCATTTCACAGGCAATAACATACAACTTATGAAGTCTGGACATCTACAAGCAATTTTTATCTACAAATGATCCTTCAAAACTCATGGCAGATATAAATCTGACAACTGAATTTTTATTTTTCAACATGGATCAGGATTTATATTCTTTGTTTCTTCATTCAAAGACTTTAAAAACATTTGCAGCCTCTAGTTATATCATAGAAGTTCCCAAATCACAATATGACTTAGAATCCTACTTTTCACAATACCTGATTAACAAATTATCTTGGAAATCTTTCTTGCTAGATCTACTAATTAAAATCCTACAGACTCTGGGTCTAGGCCAGATTTTATTAACCATCATTGGAAAAGAAGTGTGCATGTGTATGTGTGTGTTTGTGTAAAGATTACACTTTCTGCATTAAGAAAATGTAGGCTTACGATTTTATAATATTTTTGCCTCTACAGTTCTACAGTCTTCCCTTTGGTCGCTTTTTGGCATCACCATACCTTGAACTAGATCTGCAACAAATTATCTCTTTCCTGTCTCTGAGATTTCTTCTTTTATCCTATTTCTAGATACATAGTGTGTTTTAAATATGCTGCATTTTGGAGATACTTCTTTTTTTTTTAAATTTTTTTTATTTTTTGCTTTATAACAAATTTAATCAGTTATACATATACATATGTTCCCATATCCCCTCCCTTTTGCGTCTCCCTCCCACCCTCCCTATCCCACCCCTCCAGGCGGTCACAAAGCACCGAGCTGATCTCCCTGTGTTATGCGGCTGCTTCCCACTAGCTATCTACCTTACGTTTGGTAGTGTATATATGTCCATGCCGCTCTTTCACTTTGTCACAGCTTACCCTTCCCCCTCCCCATATCCTCAAGTCCATTCTCTAGTAGTTCTGTGTCTGTATTCCTGTCTTACCCCTAGGTTCTTCATGACATTTTTTTTTCTTAAATTCCACATATATGTGTCAGCATAGAGTATTTGTCTTTCTCTTTCTGACTTACTTCACTCTGTATGACAGACTCTAGGTCCATCCACCTCATTACAAATAGCTCAATTTCATTTCTTTTTATGGCTGAGTAATATTCCATTGTATATATGTGCCACATCTTCTTTACCCATTCATCCGATGATGGACACTTAGGTTGTTTCCATCTCCGGGCTATTGTAAATAGGGCTGCTATGAACATTTTGGTACATGTCTCTTTGAATTATGGTTTTCTCAGGGTATATGCCCAGTAGTGGGATTGCTGGGTCATATGGTAGTTCTATTTGTAGTTTTTTAAGGAACCTCCATGCCGTTCTCCATAGTGGCTGTACCAATTCACATTCCCACCAGCAGTGCAAGAGTGTTCCTTTTTTTCCACACCCTCTCCAGCATTTATTGTTTGTAGATTTTTTGATGATGGCCATTCTGACTGGTGTGAGATGATATCTCATTGTAGTTTTGATTTGCATTTCTCTAATGAGTAAAGATGTTGAGCATCCTTTCATGTGTTTGTTGGCAGTCTGTATATCTTCTGTGGAGAAATGTCTATTTAGGTCTTCTGCCCATTTTTGGATTGGGTTGTTTGTTTTTTTGTTATTGAGCTGCATGAGCTGCTTATAAATTTTGGAGATTAATCCTTTGTCAGTTGCTTCATTTACAAATATTTTCTCCCATTCTGAGGGTTGTCTTTTGGTCTTGTTTATGGTTTCCTTTGCTGTGCAAAAGCTTTGAAGTTTCATTAGGTCTCATGTGTTTATTTTTGTCCTTATTTCCATTTCTCTAGGAGGTGGGTCAAAAAGGATCTTGCTGTGATTTATGCCATAGAGTGTTCTGCCTATGTTTTCCTCTAAGAGTTTGATAGTGTCTGGCCTTACATTTAGGTCTTTAATCCATTTTGAGCTTATTTTTGTGTATGGTGTTAGGGAGTGATCTAATCTCATACTTTTACATGTCCCTGTCCAGTTTTCCCAGCACCACTTATTGAAGAGACTGTCCTTTCTCCACTGTACATTCCTGCCTCCTTTATCAAAGATAAGGTGACCATATGTCCGTGGGTTTATCTCTGGACTTTCTATCCTGTTCCATTGATCTATCTTTCTGTTTTTGTGCCAGTACCATACTGTCTTGATTACTGTAGCTTTGTAGTAGAGTCTGAAGTCAGGGAGCCTGATTCCTCCAGCTCCATTTTTCGTTCTCAAGATTGCTTTGGCTATTCGGGGTCTTTTGTGTTTCCATACAAATTGCGAAATTTTTTGCTCTGGTTCTGTGAAAAATGCCAGTGGTAGTTTGATAGGGATTGCATTGAATCTGTAGATTGCTTTGGGTAGTAGAGTCATTTTCACAATGTTGATTCTTCCAATCCAAGAACATGGTACATCTCTTGGAGATACTTCGTAATACTTTATTTTAAAGCCACTACTTATGCAATATTTTATAAACTTTACTGCCATGCATATTCAAACTATTATTGTTAATATTACTGTAAGAATATGCATTTCCTCAAAGATTACCATAACATGATAATATATCGCAACTCTTAGGCAGGAGTATCTTGTTGGCTTCAGCTCAGATGAAACTTGATAAAACACGAGGAATTTCTGAACAACCAGGCATGTGTGTGCAGCATTCTGTGTCAATTAGAGCATACTCCTCTTTTATTGCCTACAATGGATCTAGATCCATGATATTTTGTAGACCATAGTCAATGTCCACCATTTTGGGGATGAGTAGACTCAGAAATCCAGCTGTGTCAATGCAAATTTGTTCAAAATATTAGTCATGTTCTTTATCTCTGTACAGTTCCATATATTTGGAGATGTTATTACCCAAACCACTTGAATTATAACAGTGTTTGAATTACATCATGGTGACCACAAATCTTCCATTTCACTAAATTTAGGAGATGATACATAGCTTTTGATAAGTTACCTCAGCTTTTTTATTTGCCTGGAAAAGTCATTATTTTACCTTCATTTTTTAAAGATTCTTTTGCTGGACATAGAATGCTGGGTTGACAGACTGTTCCTTCCTTCTTTCCTTCCTTCTTATCTTCCTTGCTTTCTTTCATGATTTCATTGTCTTCTAACAAGTAGACTGTTGTAATTCTAATCTTTATTTCTCTGTTTGGGTTGTAACTATTTCCTGTCCCCACCCACAACCATTCCTTTCAGGAGTTTAACTTGAGATTTCAGCAATTTTTCTCTTCTGTGACTATGTGTCCCATTAGCAGGGTATGAAAGTTCCATTTGCTCTACATTCTTGATAATACTTGGGCTTGCCTGTGTATTTCTTTTTAGTCATTCTTGTGATTATGTAGCGGTATCTCATATTGATTTTAATTTGCATTTCCATGATGACTAATAATGGTAAATGCCTTGTCATATATTTATTGCCTACTGGAATCTCATTTTGGTAAAATACCTGTTCAAAATATTACCATTTTCTTTTTTAGGTGTACTGTAGTTTTCTTACTGATTTGTAGAAATTCTTTTTATATACTGTTTGTAAGTTCTTTCTAAGATACGTATTGCATATACATCCTCCAATCTTTTGGTTTATCTTTCCCTTTCCTAATAATATCTTTGATAAACATAACTTAAACATGATAAAATTTATCATTTTTTCTTTATGGGTAATATATTATGTGTCCGATTTAAGAAATAGTTGCATAATTCAAAGTCAGAAATATTTACTTACATTTAATTTAAAAAGTTTTATTGTTTAAACTTTTACATTTAGATCTGAAATACCCCGGGACTGATTTTTATAAAAAATACAGGGCAAGTTTATTTTTTGCTTCCATAGATATACAATTGATTCAACTTATTTATCAAAAAGACAGTCTTTTACCATTGCACTTTGCTATAAAACAGGTGATTGTATTTGTATTGACTTCTGGCCTCTTTATTCTGTTTATTTCTATCTTTTTGCCAATAGTATGCATCTTAGTAACTATAGCTTTTACTAGGTCTTCATGTCTCATATTGTGTCTTCTAGCTCAAGACTGCCTCAAATACTTTCAACCCTTTGCATTTTAATGCAAATTTTAAAATCTACTTGTCAATTTCCACATGCTATTACTGATAGTGTTTCTACCACAATTGCTCTGAGTGTACAGATCACTATGGAGTGAACTGACAACTTTATAATATTGAGGCTTTTCCCACATGAACATTGTATATCACTTAATTTAACCTAATCTTCAATCTTCAGCTGTGATTTGTAGTTTTCAGTAGTGATCTCTCATTTTT
Organism: Mesoplodon bidens; assembly: GCF_964165515.1. Taxonomy (NCBI): domain Eukaryota; kingdom Metazoa; phylum Chordata; class Mammalia; order Artiodactyla; family Ziphiidae; genus Mesoplodon; species Mesoplodon bidens. The sequence goes on from NC_138181.1 coordinate 23,632,262, forward strand.
ATTCTGCTTCTGGATATTTGATATCTCTGATGATTTTCTAATAATAGTATTTGGGAGATTCATTTTCTATTTGCTTATTGATATTATATAAAATATATTATGTATTTCTTTCAGCAAACTTGTACTTAGCAACCTTTCTAAAATCACTTAATAATTTTAATAGTTTGGAGATTCTTTTGAATCTTTCAATCACTATCAAGTTGGCTTAGAGAAAATATCACAGGAAAAAAATTGAAGCAGCGAGAGCTGAGTCCTCAACATTGCAACATACATTTGTTGTCTAATGCAGGGACTTTGAAAAGGAAAGATAAAAATTTGCTTCATTATTTTATTACATCTTTAACTTTGTTGCTCTATATCTTGCTACTTGGTTCCCTGCAAAAGAAAAAGAAATTGGCCCCTTAAAAATTCATGTGTTAAAATAGAGGTCATTCATCTGGAAGCAGTGATACAGAATGAGTGCAATAGGAATAACTAGTAGGAAATGCAGTGATATTACATTTATCCCTTTTAAAAGATAATTCAGATCTACTTGATACAATTAGGAGAGAAATGAAAGTAAGTAGAGGCTTAGAAATCCTATCAGTAAGATTAATGGTTTAAGCAAAGATCAATTAAGAGCTATGTAATTAGTGCTCAGAGCAAGTGTCTGAGAATACGCTAGTAGATAGAAAAAAACCTATGAGAAGTGCCAGGGAAAAGCCAATAGGTTGTCAAAGACAAGAAGCCAGTATTGAGAAAATCTGAATAGTTATGCTAGTGATAGAATATCTAATTGAACTATAGAATTCTTATTTCTTTTTACAGTTTTTCTCAATGCTTGTTTCTATTAATGTGGGCTAGAGGGGGGGCAGACATACACCTGGGAAAAGGATAAGAGGATCTTTGGAGAAGGTGATGGGAATGAGGGCCTTATAAATGTAGTTTGAACTACTATTTTAGAAATATAAAATACAGAATGTAAAGGTCTACAAAACACTGCAGACTGTTGAGAATATATAAAAAATATTTTAAATGTATTGCAAAACGACGGGATACCACTATACAACTATTAGAGTGTCCAAAATCTACAGCACTAAAACAGCAAATGCTGGCAAAGATATGGAGCAATAGTGACCTCGTTCATCACTGATGGAAGTGCAAAATGGTACAGCCACTTTGAAAGATGGTTTGAATTTTTTACAAAACTAAACATATGGTAACCATACAATCCAACAATTATGCCCCTTGGTATTTACCAAAAAAGAATTGAAAACTTCAGTCCATGAACACTTCTGTCCATCTATGCACATAGATGTTTACAGCAGCTTTATGCATAATTGACAAAACTTGAAAGCACCCAAGATGTTCTTTAGTAGGTGAATGGAAAATTGTGTTACATCCAAACAATGGAATATTATTCAGCACTAAAAAGAAATAAACTATCAAGCCATAAAAAAGACATGGAGGAAACTTAAATGTTAAGTGAAAGAAACCAATCTGAAAAGACTACATAATGTATGACTCCAACTACATACATTCTGGAAAAGGTAAAACTACAGATAGAGTAAAAAGATCAGTTGTTGCCAGTGCTTTAGGGGAGGGAGTAGGAATGAAGATGTGGAGCAGTGAGGATTTTTAGAGTTGTGAAAATACTCTGCATTGTCCTATTATGATGGATACATGTCATTATACATTTGTTCAAACCCATAGAATGCACAATACCAAGAGTGAGCCCTAATGTAAACCGTGGGGTCTGGGTGATTACGATGTGTCAATGGAAGTTCATCAACTGTAACATATGTATACTCTGGTGCGGGATGTCGGTAATAGGAGAGGCTGTGCACGTGTAGGGACAGGGAATATATGGGAAATCTCTGTACTTTCCTCTTAATTTTGTTGTAAACCCAAAACTGCTCTAAAAACTTGTCTTTAAAAAAAATATTGCCACCATTTTAAAAAAATCGAAACAATTCACTACATTAAATAAAACATCATTCATTAATTTATCATGTGACAATATGAACAAAAAAACTGTGTTTGTGCGTGTATAAACAAATTGGGAGTGTCCTGCCTGCCTGAAGTAAGGCAGACATTATTCATATGTCACCCTATTCAGGTATCTAATCAACTTGTGGTAATTTATGCAGCATGAAAGCAAAGTTCTTTGGAGAAATTATAATGCCTTTTAACTCCAAACTACTTTTTTTTCTTTATTGATTTTCGTAAAGAGTTAAATTGCTCAGAGTCATCAAGTCACATTATGGTCACTGATCTGAGCAAGGTCACCATCTTACTTTACATAATTATTTATTACCACTTATTCCCATACCCCAATCCTATCCTCATATAATATCCATTGTAAAGTACTCAACGAATGTTTTTTTTTAATTTATGTTCTCCCAAAATATGTATGGTCGTTTTGTGAATGTGTAACCCATACCCCTATCAAGATATATTTCTATCATGCTAGAAAGTTAAATCGTGCCCATTTTAAGTCAATACCACACCACACTCCCAAATCAACTACTGTTCTTATCTCCATCATTCATCTGTTTTAGAACTTTGTATAAATGGGATCATGTATTATAAACTTCTTTTGCTTCTGGTTTCCGTCAGTCCGTATAATCCCTGAGGAATTCATCTGTGTTGTGAGTGTATCAGTACTTCCTCCTTTTAAATTTTCATTGTGGTAAAAACACTTACCATGAGATCTACCTTAAATTTTTAAGCGTACTGTCCAATACACTATTGTTGACTATAGGTACAGTGTTGTATCTACCTATCTAGAGCTAATTCATCGTTCTTAACTAAACCTTTATGCCAGTTGATTAGTAATTCCCTATTTTCCCCACCTCGTGGCAACCCCCATTCCACTCTTTGATTCTATAAATTTGACAATTTTAGATACTTCATGTAAGTGAAATCATGCAGTATTTGTCTTTCTGTGACTGGCTTATTTCACTAAGCACAATGTCCTCCAGGCTCATCCATGTTGTCACATATTACAGAATATCACTCTTTTTAAAGGCTGCTCTTAGTTTCATTGATTTCTTTCTAATTTTTCTACTTTCTATTATGTTAATTTCTGCTCTAATCTGCTAAATCCTTCCTTCTGCTGATTTTAAGCTTAGTTTTTTCATCTTTTTCTAGCTCCTTAGAGTGTAAAGTTTGTTTATTTGAGATCTTTGTTATTTTTATTAAGTAGGCATTTGTTATTATGAACTTCCCACTTAGGACTGCTTTTTTTGCATCCCACAAGTTTTGGTATGCTGTGTTTTTGTTTGTTTCAATGTACTTCTAGTTTCATTTTTTTAAATTCTTTAACCCAGTGGTTGTTCAAGAGTGGGTTAATTTCCACATAGCTGTGAATTTTTGAGTTTTACTTTGTTATTGATTTCTAGCTTCATTCCAAGGTGGTCATAAAAAATACTTGGTATGCTTTTATCTTCTTAAATTTGTGTGACCTGACATGTGATCTACCCTGGAGAAAGGTCTGTGTACACTTGAGAATGTGTACTCTGCAGCTATGGTTACAGTGTTCTATATGTCTGCTAGATTCATTTGACTTGATCAAATGAACATCTGACCAATAGTGTTGTTCAAGTTCTGTTTCCTTATTAATCTTCTGTCAAGATGTTATATCCATTATTGAAAGTGAGATATTGAAGTCATTTACTATTATTGTATTGCTGTCTATTTTCCCATCATTTCTGTCACAATGCTTGCTTTATATATTTAGGTGCTCTGGTGGTGGGTGCATATATAATTGCTATAACTTTCTGGAGAATTGACCCTTTTACCATAATATAATGTCCTTCTTTGTCTCGTGTGACAGCTTTGGACTTAAAGTCTCCTTTGTCTAACATAAGTATATCTACCCCCTCCCTTTTGGTTGCCATTTTCATGGAATATCTTTTTCCATTCCTTCACTTTCAGCCTATGGGTTTCCTTAAATCTAAAGAGAGTTTCTTGGAGACAATTATCCATTCAATTACTCTATATTTTTTTGACTGGCAAGTTTAATACATTTACCTTTAAAGTAATTATTGATAGGAAAAGATTTACTTTTGTCATTTTGTTAATTATTTTCTGTTACTTTTGCATTCTTTAGTCTGTCCTTTCCTCTCGTGCAGTCTTCTTTTGTGTTTTGCTTAATTTTTTGTGTTTTGCTTAATTTTTTGTACTGATATGCTTTGATTCCTTTGTATTTTTCTTTGTATATCTTCTTTGGGTGATATTTTTGTGGTTACCTTGGGGCTTACATAAAATATCGTATAGTTATAACAGTCTATTTTAGGCTGACTTAAGTTCAACTAAAGTTCAATCACATACAATAACTCTACAGTTTAATTTCTCCCCCACACACTTTTTGTTATTGTTGTGACAATTTAATCTATTCATATTGTGTATTTTTAACAAATTTTTGGTTATAGTTATTTTTAATACTTTTGTCTTTTAACTTTTATACTAGAATTAAAATTGATTTATCCATCACCAGTATAGTAATATAGTACTCTGTATTTGTCTATGTACTTACCCCTAGCAATGAGTTTCATATGTTTTTTATGTTATTGTGTTGCTGTTTAGTGTCCTTTCATTACAATATTGTAGAACATTTCTTGTAAGGCAAATCTAGTGGTAACTAACTCACTCAGCTTTTGTTCATCTGGGAAAGTTTTTTTCATCTTTTTATTGGACAGTTGTTCCAGATATAGTATTTGTGGTTGGCAGGGGTTTTTTTCCTTC